>NC_072440.2:94367500-97108750 GCF_028878055.3 Symphalangus syndactylus | reverse complement strand
AATTTAATGATATAAATCAACTGCTAGATCCCGTTCCTTTCACGTCTTTGTTATTTCGTGCCTACTACATTTTATTAATTTCCTAAAAGGTAAATGTTATGAACATTGTCAATAAAAATTTATTTTCCGTAGAAACAGAAGTAGCTGAATTCCTTAAGTTCCCTTTTCCTTCCATTGCTGGAAGATTTAATTCACATTTATTGAAAGTCTTCTGTGTGCCAAGGATACCATTTATTGGATCAGAACCAAATCTTCAGTGGTAGAATTGGATGCAGAAAAAGATAAGTATAATTTATGTCAAAAATTTATAAGTGTAAAAACTATTCCATCATATTTTAATTATTCATGAAAATGGGCAATTTTTAAGAAATAAACTAATCAAAACACTAATTTTTCCAAATGCATATTTTTGTGAGCTTCATCTAAAACTTGGTTTAAGAAATAACAAAAAGATAACCATAAACCAAAAGGTACGAAATATGGCCAACAAATATCTGTCATCATTTGAAAGAGGACACTGGTTCATATAACCAACATCAAAAAATCCTAATAAGCAAATAATAAAACAAAGCTTTATTAATTTGAAATTTGTTCTTTTTAAAAAAAGTTATGAAATTCTATGTATCTCCCTATATATAAAATTAATGGATACCTCAGAGCATTAAGGTAAAAACTGTATGAGGCTGGGGTAATTAAACTGATAAAGGCTCATTTGATTTCGGTTCAGCTGCAGAAAACTGACATGCATTTAATCAAAAAGTTCCTCAAGAGCAATACAGAATTAAAAAGAATGCTTAAAAGGAGAATAAATTAAACATAACTAAATCTTTTAGCCTAATTGCATTATTCACAAAAAGTACTTGATGCCTCATTATTTTCTTGGCTTCACTTTTGCCTCTTTTCTAATCCTCTTGGATGCATTCCTACAAAGGCACCCGCATATCGACACAAGGCAAGAATTTCTCAGTTGTCGGTTTTGTGCCATTAATTGCAGGTAAATAATGTCTAAAGACACTTTACAGATGTCTAACTTCATCAGTGTATGATCAACCTTGCCTTGGGTTTTTCAAAACAACCTCTGGGAACCATTTTCCCACTACTGTAAAGAATGGGAATTAGAAATGGTAAGATCTGAAAAACCATATTGAAGTCACAGGACAGTCTGAAACTTACTTTCCTGTGTCAAATGCCATTTTGGCCTTTCCCTTATTTCAAGAAAAGATTGTAAAAGGCGGTCCACTCAGAAATTACATAGCTTAAGATGTTATACACAATACCAACAATGAAACATTTTCATGGTCTCCATTCTGAAGACATAAGACTATGAGAACTCTAAAAATAATCTCTCACTTTTGTAAAGTCCTTCAAAACTTATAAAATGCTTTTACATACAGGATGATAGTTTAGCACCATCGCTGACAAAGTGTCACTCCAGTTTTTCCACAATGACCACTTTCTAGCTTACCTCAATGCAGAAATTATTTTCATGATTGCACTCTGCACTATATCCTTGGGTGAGATGTCAAGAGGGCCAACTGCCACCTCTAGCAGCTGCTGAATCATTGCTAGAGGCTGACCATCTAAACAAATAGCCACAGCTTCATCATGAAGTTTCTCTTTTTCTGATCGGGACAGATCATAGAGGTGACTGTATTTTTGTAGTGTTTCCTGTAAAGACATGGTAATCAACACTTAAGTATCAAATAGAAATTAAATGTATCTACATGCACAAAGTGAAACATATTTAGATCCTCGAACCAAATACATGGAAAGCAGCAACACCATACCAAAGGGCATGTATTAGTTAGTTATTAAGAGCTTAGGCTCAAGGATCACCCACATTTGAGTGCAAATTCTGGCTTTACCATTTATTAGTTAGTGGGCCTTTGTGATCTCAAATTTCAGTATCTGTAAAATGAGGATGAGGAAAATAGGGTCGTGTGAATAGAGGGTGTTGTGAACATTAACTGAGATAATATAAAAGTCAGTTCTTTAGCACTTCGGGAATAAAGTAATGCTCAATACGATGAGCTTTTCTATTATTATTATCACTAATGCACTATGACCACATAATAATCTATTGAGCTACAACTATGTAATCCCAGGTATTATACATATGGTATCTAAATTAATACTTGTAATAACCCTGCACGTATTTTTCAATTAGCTCCATGTTATAAAAAAGGAAACTAAAGACCAAGGAGATTGAGTAACATGACCAAAGTTACATGGCTACCAATTAGCAGAGCTAAGATTAGAACCCAAAAGTCTACTCTCCTGCCCAGGGCCACACTGCTTGCCTCTCTTTGATAATATCTGTAAAAACAAATGTTCTAACAAATAATTTAAGAAATAAGAGGCAAGCTATTGTTTCTAGGCATACCAAATATAGTCACTTAATGATAATAACAGTTTCCAGATTGTTTATAGTTTCCCTTGTAATCCAGAATATACTGTTTTGTCTTTGAAACCAACCATGAGAAAAATCTGAATATTAACTGAATATTTGATGATATTAAAGAATGTTAATTTTTTTGCTAGTGATCATGTTATAGTGGTTATTTTAAAGTATCTTTTAAAGATAGATAGGGAGGTATTTATGAATAAAATGAAAAGATGACTGAGATTTGCTTCACAATCCACAAGAGCAAGGTAAGGGAAGGCAGCGGTATGCATGAAGATTGGGGACGTTTTGATAATTGTTGAAGCTGGGAGTTGGGCACATGAAGTTTCATTTTATTGTTCTGCCCATTGTGAAATTCTCTATTTCAGAAAAATCCCTGTGAGTTAAGCAGGCCAATTTCTAGTATCCTCACCTAAGAGAAGAAGGAACTGAAGCTCTGTAGGATGAACCCCTTTAACTTTGATTAAATTAACCTTCATGAGGATATAAGTTTTTTTGTACTGGGTATATAATTAAGGATGTTAAAATGAACATCTGAACTATAAAAGGGATAAATGCATGGGGTTGAAGGTTATTTCCAGCTTTTGCTATACAAGGTGCCTTAATAAAATTAAATAATGTCTAATTTAGGAACCTCAAGAGTTTCCTATTATGGACCATTCATAGTCTGACTGAATGGCACTCACAAGTAGCTATATGGTACCTTTACATCATATCTTAGATGAAACAAACATGTTTTTATCAAAAATCCCCCCATAAACCATTCTAGGTATTGGAAGACAATACTTGTGGCTGGGTGAAGTGGCTCAGACCCAGAAGGCCAAAGTGGGCAAACAGCTTGAGCCCAGGACTTTGAGACCAGCCTGGGCAACATGGCAAAACTCTGTCCCTACAAAAAATTAGTTGGGTGTGGTGTACACACCTGCAGTCCCAGCTACTCAAGAGGCTGAGGTGGGAGGACTGCTTGAGCCCAGGAGGTAGAGGCTGCAGTGAGTGAGCCTGGGCAACAGAGTGAGACCCTGTCTCAAGAAAAAATGAAAAGAAAGACAATACTTATTCCAAAGAGAATAATGCCAATTCTCCGGGTTTTAATATAGTATATCAAAAAATAATATAAATTTAAAAATAATTTTAAATGTGTTTATTTAAAAATAAGTACTTTAAAAATTCATAATAAATATAGACTACTTTTCCTTGAAGATTGTAATTTTACTCTAGTTCTCATAATTATGAACTGTAGTACTGTAAATGTTAGTACGATAAAATCAAGATTGGTAAAGCCAATTTGTTCCCTGCAAAGGCTTCTATATTGTTCGTATCATTATTTGACATTATTCAATAGACAGAAAAATAGGCACTCCAAAACACAAAATGAAATAAAATTTCTTTCAAACTTTTAAGTTCTTCCCATTATCTATTCAATGGGGGCTTTGCATTTATGTCTTGTACAAATTTTGAAGTCCCCCATTTGCTCATTACCTGAACTCTCCACTGACTGATCTTTCTAGTCGTTCTACAAGGCAAGAATACAATTCAATAAATGTAAGGTTTAAGAAGAAGAAAAGAGGAGGTTAATGGCCACTTATAAGGTTCATTTACCATAGTATTTTAGGGCAAATGGAATATTATTCATATATATAAGCACTGTTTTTACTTATATGGAAACCATTTATTTATTGATTTGTCAACTTTCCAGTTATAGAAAAAATTATCTCAACTCCCACAATTGTTAAAATATAGAATAAAATCTCTAAGGGCCTCAGAGAGCTTCTGGTTTCATTGTATAGTCCTAACACCTGGGTCTTCAAACCCCATCACAGGTAGGGGACCCCAAACTTCATGATGTTGTTTTTGAGACACCAAGGAACTAGAAACCAACTAGAAACAATTTTACTAGGCAAAAAAATTCCTCTCAATAATGAAATTATATTTTATGTTGGAAACATGCAACATAAAAACACGATAAGGGTATAAATTTAACAAAAAAACAGGGTAGACATAAGAGGCTATTTCTGATTTTTTTCTGAAAATTAGGAGGGAAAAGAAAATCAAAATATTTATTTATTTATTTATTTATTTATTTATTTATTTATTTGAGACAGAGTCTCACTCTGTCGCCCAGGCTGGAGTGCAGTGGCACGATCTCAGCTCACCGCAATCTCTGCCTCCCGGGATCAAGCGATTCTCCTGCCTCAGCCTCCTGAGTAGCTGGGATCACAGGTGCATGCCACCACACCTGGCCAATGTTTGTATTTTTAATAGAGACGAGGTTTCACCATGTTGGTCAGGCTGGTCTCGAACTCCTGACCTCATGATCCACCTGCCTTGGCCTCCCAAAGTGCTAGGATTACAGTCATGAGCCACCGCGCCCAGCCCATTTTTATTTTTATTTTTTAATTCTACCAGCCAGAAGTAAAGTCTGAGCACTACTGTCTTCTCATTTCTTAATTTTAGAGATCACTCCCCCCACCCCAGGCAGCTATCCAGTGTTCAACTCCTGCTACCATCTCCACTTCCACCCTTCTCACCCACTTCCTCTATTTCCCCACATCAACTGTGGCAAGTGGCTTAACATCGTTTTGAAAGAAGTAGAAATCGAATTGTCAATCAAGTGATCATGAAGAGGTTAACCAATAAAGGCTTGCGGACCACTTTCAAGGATATCTGCAAGTCTGAAAACCCTGTCAAAACGACTAATGTAACTTTAAAGGAAAAAAGAAAGAATATACTGATACAGAGTGAGCATATAGAAGTTCCCATTTCTTTACCTGCTCACTATTCTTCAGAGAAAGGATGAAGCTATGGCTCAGGGTTTCCAGGTGGGCAAGTGATTTCTCCAGATGATTCAAAGTATCCGCATAGGTAACTTTGGAATCCTTAGCTTCTTGAGCTTCGTCTTCTGAGTTTCTTTTCCTTGGCTTCTCAATAAAATGTTTGACTGTCTTAATAGCCTTTCTAGTCATCTCTTTACGGGCTTCCACAGACAGCTTAAAAAAAAGAATTAAATAATAGTGAGACAAAAGAACCCTGCATTATTACATATTGCATATTCAGCAACTGTCAATGAGTTAGAACAAAAGTGAAATTTTTGTATTTATGATTTTAATCTATAAATAGCACTTGTTATACTATTTTTTCTCCTGTGAAGAAAACAAAAAGTGAGGTGCCATTTGCATTATTAAGCTAGTAATTAAGATTTTTAAAAATGTTAATATCCAAAGCAGGTAAAGTGATGAAACTAGTATTCACACTGACTGCCGGTTACAGTGCAAAAATGAGGAGTCATTTCTACAACCATATTCCCAGTTCTGATCACTTCTTATAAGAAAAAATTCAAAAGAAGAAAATGAATACAGGCATAAAGATTTTAACTGGAATAAGACTATTAATATAACCTCAAAAGTAATCTAATTGATAGAAGAAATGATAACTAGCTTATAATAAATAACGGGCTAGAATATTATGTAGTCATTAAAATTAGAATTATAAAAACATTATCCAAACATTTTGGAATATGTTTGTCATAGAATGTTAAATCTTAGAAATCAGAATATAAAACTCTCTAGATAATGTTTACATTAAACTTGAAACTGTATCTACATATACAATATATGTACTTTATAAATTTTCTATTTTATGTGTGTGTGTATATATATATATATATATATAGTATCCCTTATCTGAAATGTTTGGAACCAGAAGTATTTTAGATTTCAGATTTTTTTTTTTGATTTTGGAATACTTGCTAATTTAGCATCCCTAATTCAAACGGCTGAAATCCAAAATGCTCCAATGAGCATTTCCTTCGAGCATCAGTTGGCACTCAAAAAGTTTCAGATATTGGAGATTTCAGATTCCTAGATTCAGGAAATTCAACCTATACATGCATATGAAGTACATGTATGTATAAAAATATATCAAATATGTATTCAGACATATGCATATATAAATTATTAAGGTGTTAGGATTATGAGCTATTTTCTTTTCTTTCCCTCTTTCCAAAGTTTCTATAACATTGTTTTCACCCATTTATTCAGTGACATGCATCAGATTCCTATATACTGTGTTAGATATATGGGAGTTATATTTTTCTAATTAATAAAATACTAAGCTCATTTATCCTCAAGAATGTGCAGGAGTTACAGTTTTCTAATATTAAAATATTAAGCTCTTACCCTCAAGAATACAAAACTAAGTCTAAACTTTGTGCTTTGTTGATGGAGGAAGCAGACACCTCTGAGAGATCCTAGCGCCTTCTCAGGCCTCACTGATTTGTGCTGCCTTGGATCCTGGACTGTAGTCTTCCGTCAGCTACTCAAGTACGTTTTTACTATATCCTCAAAAGGACGTGTTAATTTTTTTGTTTTAATAAAAAGAGATAAAGACTCCTACAACAGAATCTCATTTTTTTTCTATTTCCTAAAAGCAGTCATTGTAGGTGTCTGGTCATTCTGAAAAGTAGGACTAGGCTGAAATACATGGCATGAGTGACCACACCAGGAGGTAAGCTGCCCCCAGACCCTTCCTTTCCTACTAGCTCCCTCCAAGTCACTCAACAGAGTTATGACTTTAAAATGCTGACAGGACACCCGTAATCCCAGCACTCTGGGGGACCGAGATGGATGGATCATGAGGTCAGGTGATCGAGACCATCCTGGCTAACACGGTGAAACCCCGTCTCTACTGAAAATACAAAAAAAAAAAAAAAAAAAAAAAATTAGCCAGGCATGGTGGCAGGCGCCAGTAGTCCCAGCTACTCAGGAGGCTGAGGCAGGAGAATGGCATGAACCCAGGAGGCGGAGGCTGCAGTGAGCCGAGATCGCACCACTGCACTCCAGCCTGGGTGACAGAGTGAGACTCTGCCTCAAAAAAAAAAAATGCTGATAGGGGACATTTTCCTAATCCTATAAAAATATTGGTAAAAGAGATCTTTAGGAAAGTACTATTTCCAATGAAATTGGAAATGCACTGCAAATGCAGCTTTCAAACAAGTTCCGTAGTCCCCACTTCTTACCAGATTGCTGGCTCTAAGCCATTAAAAAAATCAGAGCCCACCATTGACTGTCAAGTATTAATTATGTTACTGTGTTTGCCCACAAATAAACTGTTAACTCCTCCCTGTGATTCAGAAACACAAAATACTAGATCTGTGTTTTGTTCAACAGACCACCCCTCCCTTCATACATGTAGATGAAGAGACCTGAGCTCCAGGAGGCTCAGTGATATGTTAGGGGTCATCGTGTGAAAGAGAAGAGTAAAAACTGGAATCCAGAACACTTGGTTACCAAGTCAGTGCTCGCTGCCACCTTACAACACACAGCTTCCACTCAATGATTTCTGCACCCTCACAGGCTCCAAGTTTATTAGAGAGCGCATGCTGGTTGAATGCTGAATGACAAAATCAAGGCTGAATAAGAGTTAAAATTTATAGTAGAGTGAATCTTTTTTTTATATTCATATTTGTTTCCCCAAGAAATATAAATTTCAGAAATTACTTGGCTATATCAGCTAGCCAAATGTATACATTCTTCCTAGCCTATTGTGTGATATGGAAGAGTTTCAAAAACAGACTGGCTACAGAATAGGGACAAGCAGCTAATTCACATGGGCAGGAAGTAGGGTCCTGGATGAAACAATGGGTGCCTATCCCCTTAAAGAGGTCCAGATGAGATCATTGTTGTCCAATCTTGACTCGCTTTTGTCAACCAACTGTGGAATGAATATATGGTAAGCAGGAAGAACAATACATTCAGAAAACTTGTGTTTAATATTTACTACTGGTGTGACTTCAGGAAACTTGACAAAGTATTTCAAGCTTTAGTTTCTTCATCTACAAAATGAAAAAAAATGACCCCTGCTGCACAATTTTAAGAACTTAAGACAATATGTAAAACAGCCAGCACAGTGCCTTGCCCATAGTAAGTGCTCAGTAAACAGATGCTGTCATTTAATTTGACCAATGGATAAAATACATACGCCATCCTCTCCCTTGTTAGTTTGTTATCTTCCTAATAAATTTGTCATATAATTCCCTTTTAGAAAAACCTTTTTTTAAATAAGCTCCCCAAATTTCTTAGCACGGAACCCAAGAACCTTCACAAACTGGTCCCCAGGTAAGTCTCTGGCTTCATGGTATAACTGTAACTCGAACCCTAAGCTACAGCCACACTCTTTGTCATCACCTGGTGCTCTTACTTGCCGTCTTGTCTCAATGAAATGCTCCTTTCCCTCTTTTTTGCAAGACAAATTCCTAGTCACGTTTCATTACTGAGACACTTGGAGTCAACCTAGCCTCTACAAGCATTCCCCTGGCAAGTCTTTTCTGCTCCAACATCCAAGTGCATAACCCACCTAGTTTGTATGTATAAACTGTCTCCTCAGCATTACTGAGTCTAGCTCTCACAGTGAAGTCTATGCTTTCAGAAAACTAGCTGTAGGTTATGAGAGACAGGTGCAACTTTTTCAAGAGTTTAACTTGTTTGACTTCATCACTACAGTGTCATTAGAAAATTTTCTTTTTCTATTTAAAATAATCCTTCAAGAGAACTAAATATTTCAAAATAACTACGGAACCTGACACTGAACAAGGCAGAGTGTAAATAAATGCAATCCTGAGTTAATTTTCCTGAGCTAGCTAGAACCTCTAAGAAGCAGAATGATATTATGATTAAAAAATATGTAAGGTGTTTTATTTGACTAGGCGTTTTACGTAATTCAAGCTTTTTATTACTATACTTTGTAAAAACAGGTTCATTGCTGAAAGACTCCAGGGTATGATTAAAAAATATATGTTTAACACTGAATTTACATCTAGTAGATTTATTTTCTTTAAACTGTTCTATAATGGAAGGAACAGAAGTAAAAGAAAGAAATGATTGAAAAAAAAAGTACCAGAGTAAAAAAAAATGGCAATTTCTTTACTGTATCTAGTGGCCCCACGGTACCATTATTCTTAACATTCTTTTCTTAAGCCCACAGCATTAACATGTCATTCATGTATATCATTACTATAATATCCAACCAAGATTATATTTTTAACTGTTCCCTGCAGCAACTAGTAATTGCTATGAAAACTAATAATGGATTTTGTGAAATAAAGATAAGTGGCTAAACTGTTTCATCAGTTAATAAGTAGGTACTAAACATCTACTTTCCAAGACCTATAAAAAA
The DNA here is from genome assembly GCF_028878055.3 of Symphalangus syndactylus. Lineage (NCBI taxonomy): Eukaryota > Metazoa > Chordata > Mammalia > Primates > Hylobatidae > Symphalangus > Symphalangus syndactylus. The sequence continues at coordinate 97,099,176 of NC_072440.2, read as the reverse complement.
TGAGATAAAAACATGAACCAGGCTTACAAAGAAACCACATATATCATGGGAGATAATATAGTGAGAAGCGGGTGGAGGGACTGAGGAATCATGGATGACATCAGCAAATCTTATTGGTTCAAGCTCCAAAATATATCTGGGTTTTAATCACTTCCTACCACCTTCACTGCCACCACTCAGTTCCCAGCCACCATCATCTCTCATAAAGAGCACTGCAACGGTTCTAACTTGTCTCCCAGTGTGACAGAGATCGTGGTGCTCACCAAACACAAGCATTCCATCTCTTCCACTGCATTTGTCAATTCCCTTGTAGTTAGGATGAGCTGTGTTCTAGCCAGTGAAATCTGAGCAGAAGTGACACATACCATTTCTGAGCCGGGCAATAAAAAAACCCACATGGCTCACTACCCAGTTTCCCTTTTTTAGCCATAACAATTGAGGAGAACACGGGGCCCAGATGGTGCCAATACAAAATGATGGGGCTTCCATCAGCCTGGATCCTTAAGTGACTATGTGGTAGAGGCCCCTTTGCAGTCTTTTATTGGATTAGGTGCATGAGAGACTATCTACCGAAAGCCACTACAAACCTTAGCTTATTCTGACATACAACAGGTACCAAGAGTGAGGCAATATGTGGCTTTGGTTTTCAGATATCAGGCATTGAAAAAAAAAAAAAAAAGATTAGAAAACACCATAATCTATGATATGCTATAAAAAATACTTAATAAACTATTATCTGTGGTAACTTGGGGGGCAGATCATACCCCTAATGAACTTGGGAAATGGAACACCAGAAATGTGTTGGATGTTATATGATGCCGTGGGTATTACACGAAGTACTATCCAGATTGGAAGCAGGAGTGAAACAGAATAGAGAAACAGCCCAGAAATTCAAGGCCATACTGGGTTAAAAAACAAACAAAAACACAAACCAACTTACTAATTCTAGACCCCATGAGTAAGAGATAAGACAGAGAAATCCTTATATAACAAATGCCAAGTGAAACCTTTAGAAGATTAAAATGCTTCAGGGAAGAGATAAACCAAGGGCGTGACACTCCGTAAATTCTTTCAACTGGACAAAAGGATTCAGGGCAGAGATCCAATTAATGATGTCGTCCTTAAACAGAAACCTGATAGCTTTAAGCTAGCCCCCTTTAAGTGGAGAGAGAATGTACAGGGGTGATACATCAAAGATATATAGAACAATATTTCAAAACAAATGAAAAGATCCTGTAGATGTGGCTACGGGCACATGACATTAAGAGAAATCAAATAAATAAGAACCCGATTAAATTTCTGATAGTGATGCTGCCCAAGAAACCACAAACCTGCACTGAAAATGCCTGTGACTATTTAAAACTTAACACTTGGGCCTTCAACCTTGAGGGTACAGGCCTCCAACATCCACTCCTCATGTGGCCCAGGAAGGAAGTGGAGAGGTCTTCCCTGGAGGGAAGAAACTGGGGTCATGGAGAACAAAGGACAACAAGGTTGCTCCTAGAAAGCAGAATTAAGGCCTAATTAAGGCCCCTTACCTACCCCACAGTAGGGAAGCCCTCATAATGTCTGTACAGCAGATTTTTTAAGCTGCCTCACAGTCGTGTCTGCCAAATATCTCTTATTGTCTCCCTTTCCAAGGTGAGTGCTTAATGCAATTATCTTGTCCCTGTTTCACTACGTAAGTTGGGTGTCGGGGTGGGTGTGGGGGAAACAGGGTGGAGGATTTGTCCATTTGGTTCACAGTCTGGATCGCAGCTGGACCTGATGCGCAGACTACTGAGTATTATGCCGACTTTGGGCTCCCTGGAGTGACTAGGACCCTGGGTGGTCTCCTCTAGTGGAGAAGCAGAGTGTGTTCTGTGGTGGAAAGAAGGCTTGGTGAATAAAAGGGTGGGCTGTAGCAGACAGTGGTTCCCACCACACATCCTATCCGCTTCTCTATGCTTCTCAACCCCCTTGTAGTTAGACAGGGTTTCATGGCTAGGTGGGCCCATGAAACGTGAGAGAAGTGTCATGTATCACTCTGGCTAAGGCAATCACACCTGATTTTCCAGTCCCACTCCTTCTCCTGACAAGGTACTTGAGGAGACCCCAAGTGGGTATGGACCCTGAGGGAGGCGTCTGTTGTGCTAGGGGGTTGCTTTGTTACTCCAGCACTACCCAGCAGCATGATGGTATCTTAAAAACACACATCTGCTCCAGCCACGCCTCTGCTCAAATCCGTGTAATGGCTTCCCAACTCACTAAGAATAAAAGCCAGTCTTTCACGCCCTATCAGGCCCCATGCGATCTGCTCTTCCCCTCACCCTGCCTCTCTCATCCTATCCCCTCCCTGCCTTCACACTCGCAGGCCACTTCAAACACCCCGGCACCCTTGCAGGCCCCCTCAGAGTCTTCACAGTCATCAGTCTCTACTTGGAATGTTCTCCCAGGCACCCTCATGACTTGACCCTCTACTTCTCTTGGGACTTCACAAAAATGTCACCTTATCCGAGAGGCCTTCCCTGACCACTCCATGAAACTTGGCACTCTCTCCACCTCTTTCTCCTAGCCTTGCAGTACTTTTTCCTCCTAATTGACACACTGGGCTTCTATTGCTTATTGTTTGTCACTGCTACATTCCCAAAGCCCAGAATTGTGGCTCATAGATAGCAAATGCCTTTCTGTTGAATGGAAGGATGGATGGATGGATGGATGGATGGATGGATGGATGGATGGATGGATGACACTGTTTAAAAAGAGAACAGTAAAAGTGCACTTGAGGAAGCACATAAGTAGGAGGGCTCATGATACATCTCTAACCACTAGAGCACTTCACTTTAGACATGGTGTGGCATAAAGGGCTGGACAGTAAATAGGTTAGGCTTTGCAGGCCACACAGAGTCTCTGTTGGACACTCTTTTGTTTGTTTGGTTGGTTGGCTGGTTTTTGCAATCCTTTAAAAAGATATAAAAGCCAATCTTAGCTAAGGGTTGTACAGGCAGAAACAGGCAGTGGGCTAAATTTGGCCTGTAGGCCATCATTTTCTGATCTCTGATTTATAATATTAAACAGTTCTAGTTGAAAAGATAAACTGAGAGTAAGTTATAAGTGGCCTGGAATGCCAGGCTAGATAAGGAATCTGATTTGGAAGCCACTGAGAGCCACTTGTATACTGAAGATAATTACATGGAAATGTCTCATTAGATTCCCATTTTTAAAACACTGTAAGAAAATCTTATTTCAAAGAAAAACTAAAAACTATAGTTATCTGAGAAAAAAATAATCACCCTTTCTTAGGCCTTTGCCTGTGTTTCTGGAATCAGTGCAGGAATTCACTCCTCTGAGGAGCCTTCCTGACCTATATCAAAGAATATTGCATTGAAATTATCTGGTTACTTGTATATCTCCCTAACTAAACAATGAGATCCTTTAGGATAGAAATTGTGCTTTTAAAATCTCTGTATCCCTAGACCTAACATAATGTCTAACACACTGCAGACAAAAAGTAAATAGCTATTAAATTACTGAACAACTCTGATCAACATACAGAGAAAACAAAGATTCTTTATAAGGGCAATAAAATTACATGTTCTCAACACGTCCCTGGAAAGTTGTGGTTCAGAATGCTCCAAGATTACCCAGTTACTCTGCAGTAAGTAATTCCTGTAAGAAGGCCCTAGGAGACATTGCAAAAGGACACTTTAAGGGACTTGAAACAAAGAAACAAAAAACTGAGACCAAATGTTTGCCATCGGGACAATGCCACCCTGGATCAGAAGTCATGCAGGAAGGGGCAACAGCATCAAGCTACTGATGGCTTTCTGTTTATTCATTCAGCATACATCCACTGAGTGCACACTGTGCATCTGCCTTGGGCTGAGTGCTGGTGACAAAATTAGATCAAGGCCCTGCCCCTGGGTATGTCAAAGTCTAGTTGTAAATATGGAGAGATAAAAGACATTACAAAGAGGCATGATCATCCTACAACTACAACAGGGTAAACACAAGGTGCCATGGAAGCCCTCAGAAGGGGCATCTGCAGACTGGAAGTGACCGGCATGCAAGGTCAGGAAAGGGTTGCTGAAAGGTGACATCTCCAAGGAGAGTCCTCAAGAGTGAATAGAAACTAAGACAAGAAAGGAAGAATGTGAAGAGATCACTAGTCAAAGGAGCAAGTGGGGCACCTAGAAGTACACGGGCTTGGGTGGAATGCAGAATGAAACCGTTACGGGAAAGGTGTACAGATCCAGACCCCAAGAGAGGGTTTTTGGATCTCACTCAAGAAAGAAGTCAGAGCTCCTGAAGGAAGCACTAAACAAGTAAAGAAACAACCAGTACCAGACACTGCAGAAACACACCAAATTGTAAAGACCAACGACACTATGAGGAAATCACATCAATTAACAGCCAAAATAACCAGCTAGCATGATAATGGCTGGATCAAACTTATACATAACAATATTAACCTTAAATGTAAACAGGCTAAATTAAACGACACAGACTGGCAAATCGGATGAAAGTCAAGAGCCATCGGTGTGCTGTATTCAGGAGACCATTCTCACGTGCAAAGACACACATAGGCTCAAAATAAAGGAATGGAGGAATATTTAGCAAGCAAATGGAAACGAAAAAAAGCAGGGGTTGCAATCCTAGTATCTGATACAACAGAATTTAAACCAACAAAGATCAAAAGAGACAAAGAAGGGCATTACATAATGGTAAAGGGATCAATGCAACAAGAAGAGCTACTCTCTCTCTCTCTCTCTCTCTTTCTCTGTGTGTGTGTGTGTGTGTGTATACATACATTTTATATATTATATATATATAAAATCCATCACATAAAGAGAACCAATGACAATACGGGTTCATAAAGCAAGTTCCTAGAGACCTACAAAGAGACTTAGACTCCCACACAATAATAGTGGGAGACTTTAACACCCCACTGTCAATATTAGACACATCAAAGAGAAAGAAGGTTAACAAGGATATGCAGGTCACTTGAACTCAGCTCTGGACCAAGCGGACCTAACAGACATCTACAGAACTCTCCACCCCAAATCAACAGAATATGCATTCTTCTCAGCACCACATCGCACTTATTCTAAAACTGACCACATAATTGGAAGTAAAACAGTCCTCAGCAAATGCAAAAGAATGGAAATCATAACAAACAGTCTCTCAGGCCACAGTGCAATCAAATTAGAACTCAAGATTAAGAAACTCACTCAAAACCACACAACTACATGGAAACAGAACAACCTGCTCCTGAATGACTACTCGGTGAATAACAAAATGAAGGCAGAAATAAAGATGTTCTTTGAAACCAATGAGAACAAAGACACAACATACCAGAATCTCTGGGACACATTTAAAGCAGTGTGTAGAGGGAAATTTATAGCACTAAATGCCCACAAGAGAAAGCAGGAAAGATCTAAAATCGACATCCTAATATCACAATTAAAAGAACTATTGAGAAGCAAGAGCAAACACATTGAAAATCTAGCAGAAGGCAAGAAATAACTATAACTAAGATCAGAGCAGTACTGAAGGAGATAAAGAAACAAAAAAACCCTTCAAAAAAATCAATGAATCCAGGAGCTGGTTTTTTGAAAAGATCAACAAAATTGATAGACCATTAGCCAGACTAATAAAGAATAAAAGAAGAATCAAATAGATGCAATAAAAAGTGATAAAGGGGATATCACCACTGACCCCACAGAAATACAAACTACCATCAGAGAATACTATAAACACCTCTACACAAATAAACTAGAAAATCTAGAAGAAATGGATAAATTCCTGGACACATACACCCTCCCAAGACTAAACCAGAAGTCGAATCCCTGAATAGACCAATAACAAGTTCTGAAATTGAGGCAGCAATTAATAGCCTACCAACCAAAAAAAGTCCAGGACCAGATGGACTCAGAGCCGAAATCTACCAGAGGTACAAAGAGGAGGTGGTACCATTCCTTCTGAAACTATCCAAACAACAGAAGAGTGAATCCTCCCTAACTCATTTTATGAGGTCAGCATCATCCTAATACCAAAACCTGGCAGAGATACAACAACAAAAAAGAAAATTTCAGGCCAATATCCCTGATGAACATCGATGCAAAAAATCTCAATAAAATACTGGCAAACTGAATCCAGCAGCACATCAAGAAGCTTATCCACCATGATCAAGTCAGCTTCATCCTAGGGATGCAAGGCTGCTTCAACATATGCAAATCAATAAACGTAATCTATCACATAAACAGAACCAATGACAAAAACCACATGATTATCTCAATAGACGCACAAAAGGCCTTTGACAAAATTCAACACCCCTTCATGCTAAAAACTCTCAATAATCTAGGTATTGATGAAATGTATCTCAAAATAAAAAGAGCTATTTATGACAAACCCACAGCCAATATCGTACTGAATGGGCAAATACTGGAAGCATTCCCTTTGAAAACCGGCACTAGACAAGGATGCCCTCTCTCACCACTCCTACTCAACATAGTATTGGAAGTTCTGGTCAGGGCAATCAGGCAAGAGAAAGAAATAAAGTGTATTCAATTAGGAAAAGAGGAAGTGAAATTGTCTCTGTTTGCAGATGACATGATTGTATATTTAGAAAACCCCATCGTCTCAGCCCAAAATCTCTTTAAGCTGATAAGCAACTTCAGCAAAGTCTCAGGATACAAAATCAATGTGCAAAAATCACAAGCATTCCTATACACCAATAATGAACAGAGAGCCAAATCATGAGTGAACTCCCATTCACAATTGCTACAAAGAGAATAAAATACCTAGGAATACAACTTACAAGGGATGTGAAGGGCCTCTTCAAGGAGAACTACAAACCACTGCTCAAGGAAATAAGAGAGGACACAAACAAATGGAAGAGCATTCCACGCTCATAGATAAGAAGAATCAATATCAGGAAAATGGCCATACTGATGCCCAAAGTAATTTACAGTTTCAGTGCTGTCCCCATCAAGCTACTATTGCCTTTCTTCACAGAATTGGAAAAAAACTACTTTAAATTTCATATGGAACCAAAAAAGAGCCCACAATGCCAAGACAATCCTAAGCAAAAATAACAAAGCTGGAGGCATCATGCTACCTGACTTCAAACTATACTACAAGGCTACAGTAACCAAAACAGCACGGTACTGGTACCAAAACAGAGATATAGACCAATGGAACAAAAGAGAGGCCTCAGAAATAACGCCACCCATCTACAATCATCTGATCTTTGACAAACCTGACAGAAACAAGCAATGGGGAAAGGATTCCCTATTTAATAAATGATGTTGGGAAAACTGGCTAGCCATATGCAGAAAGCTGAAACTGGATCCCTTCCTTACACTTTAAACAAAAATTAACTCAAGATGGATTAAAGACTTAAACATAAGACCTAAAACCATAAAAACCCTAGAAGAAAATCTAGGCAATACCATTCAGGACACAGGCATGGGCAAAGACTTAATGACTAAAACACCAAAAGCAAAGGCAGCAAAAGCCGAACTAGACAAATGGAATCTAATTAAACTAAAGAGCTTCTGCACAGCAAAAGAAACTATCATCAGAGTGAACAGGCAATCTACAGAATGAGAGAAAATTTTTGCTATCTATCCATCTGACACAGGGCTAATATCCAGAATCTACAAAAAACTTAAACAAATTTACAAGAAAAAAAAACCTCATCAAAAAGTGGGCAAAGGACATGACAGACACATCTCAAAAGAAGACATTTATGCGGCCAACAAGCATATGAAAAAAAGCTCATCATCACCGTTCATTAGAGAAATGCAAATCAAAACCACAATGAGATACCATCTCATGCCAGTTAGAATGGCAATCGGTAAAAAGTCAGGAAACAACAGGTGCTGGAGAGGATGTGGAGAAATAGGAACGCTTTTACACTGTTGGTGGGAGTGTAAATTAGTTCAACCATGTGGAAAACCATGTGGCAATTCCTCAAGGATCTAGAACTAGAAATACCATTTGACCCAGCAATCCCATTATTGAATACATACCCAAAGGATTATAAATCATGCTACTATAAAGACACATGCATACGTATGTTTATTGAGGCACTGTTCACAATAGCAAAGACTTGGAACCAATCCAAACGCCCATCAATGATAAACTGGATAAAGAAAATGTGGCACATATATATACCATGGAATACTATGCAGCCATAAAAAGGGATGAGTCATGTCCTTTGCAGGGCCATGAATGAAGCTGAAAAACATCATTCTCAGCAAACTAACACAAGAACAGAAAACCAAACACTGCATGCTCTCACTTATAAGTGGGAGTTGAACAATGAGAACACATGGACACAGGGAGGGGAACATCACACACCGGGGCCTGTCGGCGGGTGGGGAGCTAGGGGAGGGATAGCATTAGGGGAAATAGCTAATGTAGATGATGGGTTGATGGGTACAGCAAACCACCATGGCACATGTATACCTATGAAACAAACCTGCACGTTCTGCACATGTATCCTAGAACTTGAAGTATAACAATAAAAAACAAACAAACAAACAAAAGTCCATAGAGTGGAAGCAAATTTATTAAGAAAGTAAAAGAATAAAGAATGTCTACTCCATAGGCCCTTGGTGCTGCTAATTGCCCATTTTAATGGTTATTTCTTGATGATATGCTAAATTAGGGGTGTATTATTCATGTCTCCCCTTTTTAGATCATATAGGACAACCTTCTGACATCACCATGGCATTTGTAAACTGTCATGACACTGGTGGGAATGTAGCAGTCAGGATGACCAGAGCTCACTCTCGTCACCATCTTGGTTTTGGTGGCTTTTAGCTGGCTTCTTTACTGCAAGCTGTTTTATCAGCAAGGTCTTTATGATGTGTATCTTGTGCCGACCTCCTATCTCATCCTGTGACTTAGAATGCCTTAACCTCCTGGGAATGCAGCCCAGTAGGTTTCTGCCTTATTTCACCCAGCTCCTATTCAAGATGGAGTTGCTCTGGTTCAAATGCCTCTGACACAAGTAACGGCCTGTCAGAGAATGAGGAAGAATGAAGCAGAAATGACAACGTGAGGAAGGGCCCTGCAGGCTGAGCTGATGATAGTATCATCATCTTCATGCCTTGGGAGGCATAAAAGGATCTTCAGCAGGAGAGCAACACAATCAGCCCCAGAGGTTTTAGCTAATGGCTTGATTCATAATTCACCAAGATGACCTACATCATCTGCACCTACTTCACCACTGTGAAATCTTGCTAAGCAGACTTTTTTTCTTTTAAAAATGAACATAGCGCTGGGCACAGGGGCTCATGCCTGTAATCCCAGCACTTTGGGAGGTCGAGGTGGTTGGATCACCTGAGGTCGGGAGTTCGAGACCAGCATGAGCAATATGGAGAAACCCCGTCTCTACTAAAAATACAAAATTAGCCGGGCGTGGTGGCACGTGCCTGTAATCTCAACTACTCAGGAAGCTTAGGCAGCAGAATCGCTTGAACCTGGGAGGCGGAGGTTGCGGTGAGCTGAGATCGCGCCATTGCACACCAGCCTGGGCAACAAGAGCGAAACTCCATCTCAAAAATAAATAAATAAAAAATAAAATAAAATTAAAATTAAAAAAAAGAACATAGCATGACTTTGAACATAAGGTTATTATTTAGGAAATGGCAGGTGACTTAAGAAAAATCCAGGTGCTACCTACAGAGTGAGGTGGAAAAAATCAGGGTTTACAAACAGTTTATTATTTAACTAATTAAAAAAAACACACAGATGTCCTCTCTTTATAGGTTTCCATTTACAAACTCACCCTATTTTTCATCCATCTCTCCCTTCTCCTTTTCATGTTCAAACACTTTCATACTCGCTATGTGCTAGGCCTGGCCTTGGCACACAGGATACAAAGGTAAATTAAGACAGAATCACTATCCTGGAAGAACATACATCCTAATGGAAAAGTCAACACAGAAATAAAAATTTATCGAATGTGACAGAAATATAAATTAAGTATGTGGGTACACCAAGAAAAAAAATTGTTTTAGAAAGGCAAGTCTTTAAAAAGGAGGTGACACCTGAAGCAGGACTTGAAGCATCAGCAAGAGTTCATGTGGAAGAAGGAGGGGAGGGTGTACTGCAGGCAAAGAGGACAGAATGAGGAATTAATTAAATAAAGGCTTTTATAGAAGAAGAATGTTCTAAGGCTATAACTCTCAACCTTTTACTGTGCTCCAAAAAACCTACAGAATATAATATATTCTCACCAAAAACAGTAGCTCACGACTTTAAGATGTCTCATGTGGTAGGGCAGCGGGTGCATAGCAGCAGCTGTAGTATATTTGGGAAAGGAGGGGGAATCAATTCTAAAAAAGATTAAACTATCCCAGGAGTTCCATCACCAAAGCCAGACATCATTCCTTCTCCAGTCTCACTCCCAAGCTATACTTGGAAAAGCTCTTGGTGGTGCAAATGTGTGTATGCGTGTGCTTAGGCAAGGGATTGTCCAGCAGGAGAAGAGATGCAAAGGACGCTGGGGCCACTGGGGGTGCCATGCTGGGAAACTTACACATTATCCTTGGGACAGTGGTCTCCAAACTGAGGTATGTGTGCCACTAGCACACAAAGCCTTCCAATAGGGACGCAGGCACAGACAGTTTAAAGGGAATCCGTTTCTAAATTAATTTCCACCTTCTCTAAGTATTCTTTCCTAAAACTGATCAAGGTGTGAAGCCTATGCTCTTTCCCAACACCGCTTTCACAACAGCTTTCAACTAACACAAGAAAGGCATGTCTGACACTCTTCCTGAGTCTGACTCTGATACATTGTTCTGATGTCTAAAGAGCTCCAGAACACCAAAGGGACAATTCAGAATGCTGGTGTATAACAGACTCCAGTGGAGACCACCTTTGCAAAAATTTTAACAGTGAGAAAATTATGGCAGTGGGGGAGATCTAATTTAGCCAACCCCCATCTTGCCTTTAGCCTTCAAGCTGTCAGACGTTTAGTTTATAGTTTAAATGATAACAGGCCTTGCCCCAAAACTCAACTGCCTTTGTAAAGCGAGTGAGAGACTACCAGGCTAAGAGGAGAGAGGAACCTGAATTCTCCTGAGATGTAGACATAAGCAATTGCCAGCCATTATTACATTCTGGGGTCACAAGATATGCAACTTCTCCAATCACTCCTGCAGATAACGTCACTATTGTAGGCTGGCCTTCTGAGATACCTATTCAGGTGTTTTGCATGTCTGAGATCCATGGCTCCACCCGGACCCACCCAGAAGCAATTCGGCACCCAGGAGGCTCACTTCCTACACTCCTATGATTGTACCCCAATCAATCACTAGCAAGCACCCATTTCCTAGCCACCCACACCCCTTCCCCCAAACTGCCTTTCAAAAAACCTTAACCTAGAAGGCTTCAAGTGACTAAGTGATAACTCCATTTCCAGCATGGCACGGCAAGCCTATAGTCAATTAAACTTTTTCTTTACTGCAAAGCTGGGGTCTCTGTTTGTGCAGTGGTAGAAAGAACCCATCAGGTGGATTACACAGTGACTGGATAACAAACTTCTTGCATGTCACAAGGTTCCCAGTGCTTTGCTTTTTCTTTTTTTTTTTCTTCTAAGTTACTTTAAAAAAAAAAATTCAATAGTTTTGGGGAACAGGTGGTGTTTGCATGGAAAAGTTCTTTAGTGGTGATTTCTGATATTTGGGTGTACCCATCACCGGAGCAGTGTATACTATACCCAATGTGTAGTATTTTGTCTCTTATTCCCCTCCAACCCTTCCCCACCAAGTCTCCAAAGTCTATTATGTCATTCTTACGTCTGCGAGTCCTCATAGCTTAGCTCCCACTTATAAGTGAGAACATAAGATGTTTGGTTTTCCACTCCTGAGTTAGAATAATGGCCTCCAACTCCATCCAGGTTGCTGCGAATGTCATTATTTCATTTCTTTTTATGGCTGAGTAGTGTTCCATGGGGTGTGCGTGTGTGTGTGTGTGTGCGCGTGCACATGCACGTGTATCTCACATGTTCTTTATCCACTTGTTGGCTGATGGGCATTTTAGGCTGGTTCCATATTTTTGCATTTGCGAATTGTGCTGCTATAAATATGCGTGTGCAAGCGTTTTTTTTTTTTTTTTCATATAATGACTTCTTTTCTTCTGGGTTAAATACCCACTAGTGGGTTGCTGGATCAAATGTTAGTTCTACTTTTAGTTCTTCAAGGAATCTCCAATATTGTTTTCCACAGTGGTTGTACTAGTTTACATTCCCACCAGCAGTGTAAAGATGATCCCTTTTCATCATATCTACACCAACATCTATTATTTTTTGATTTTTAAATTCTGGCCATTTCTGCAGGAATAAGGTGGCATCTCATTGTAGTTTTGATTTGCATTTCCCTGATAATTAGTGATGTTGAACATTTTTTCCTGTTTTTTGGCCACTGGTGTATCTCCTTTTGAGAAGTATCTTATTCATGTTTTTGCGTACTTTTTGATGGGATTGTTTGCTTGCTTCTTGCTGATTTGAGTTCCTTGTAGATTCTGGATTAGTCCTTTATCAGATGCTTAGTTTGTGAATATTTTCTCCCACTCTGTAGGTTGTTGAGTAGCTGATCATTTCTTTTGCAGTGTAGATGCTTTTTAGTTTAATTAGCTACCATCTATTTATCTTTGGTTTTGTTTCACTTGCTTTGGGTTCTTGGTCATAAACTCTTTGCCTAATTCAATGTCTAGAAGAGTTTTTCCAATGTTATCCTCTAGAATTTTTATGCTTCAGGTCTTAGATTTAAGTCCTTGAACCATCTTGAGTTAATTTTTGTATTTGGTTAGAGATGAGGATTCAGGTTCATTCTTCTACAGGTGGCTTGCCAATTAAGTATCCCAATACCATTTGTTGAATAGAGTGACCTTTCCCCACTTTGTTTTTGTTTGCTTTGTCAAAGATCAGTTGGCTGTAAGTATTTGGCTTTATTTCTGGGTTCTCTATTCTGTTCCATTGGTCTATGTGCATATTTTCATACCAGTACGATGCTGTTTTGGTAACTATTAATATAGCTTTATAGTATAGTTTGAAGTTAGGTAATATGATGCCTCCAGATTTGTTCTTTTTGTTTAGTCTTGCTTTGGCTATGAAGACTCTTTTTGGGTTCCATATGAATTTTAGGATTTGTTTTCTAGTTCTGTCAAGAATGATGATGGTATTTTGGTGGGAATTGCATTAAATTTGTGGACTGCTTTTGGCAATATGGTCATTTTCACAATATTGATTCTACCTATCCTTGAGCATGGGATGTGTTTCCATTTGTTTCTGTCATTTATGATTTCTTTCAGCCGTGTTTTGTAGTTTTCCATGTAGAGATCATTCACCTCCTTCCTTATATTCCTAAGTATTTTATTTTATTTATTTATTTTTTTTGCAGCTGTTGTAAAAAAGGTTGAGTTCTTGACTTGATTCTCAGCTTGGTCATTGTTGTTGCACAGCAGTGCCACTAATTTGTGTACACTGAGACTTTACTGAATTCATTTATAAGACCTAGAAGCTTTTTGGATGAGTCGTTAGGGTTTTCTAGGTATACAATCATATCAATTGGCAAATAGTGGCTGTTTGACTTCTTCTTTACCAATCTGGACACCCTTTATTTTTTTCTCTTGTCTGACTGCTCTGGCTAGGACTTCCAGCATGATGCTGAATAGCATCAACATTATAGTGAAAGTGGGCATCCTTGTCTTATTCCTGTTCTCAGAGAAAATGCTTTCAACTTTTCCCTGTTCAGTATAATGTTGGCTGTGGGTCTGTCAGATATGGCTTTTATTACCTTGAGGTATGTCCCTTATATGCCAATTTTGCTGAGAGTTTTAATCATAAAGGGATGCTGGAATTTGTCAAATACTTTTTCTGCATCTATTGAGGTGACCATACGATTTTTGTTTTTAATTCTGTTTATGTGATATATCACATTTATTTACTTGCATATGTTAATTCATTCCTGCATCCCTGGTATAAAACCCACTTGATTATGCAATATTATCTTTTTGATATGCTGTTGGATTTGGTTATTTTGTTGAGGATTTTTGCATCTATGATCATCAGGGATATTGGTCCATAGCTTTCCTTTTTTGTTACATCTTTCCTGGTTTTGGTATTAGGGTGATACTGGCTTCCCAGAATGATTTAGGAAAGATTCCCTCTTCATCTTTTGGAATAGTTTCAGTAAGATTGGTACCAATTCTTTGAATGCCTGATAAAAATCAGCTGTGAATCCATTTGGTCTTGGACTTTTTTGGTTGGCAATTTTAAAAATGACTGTATCAGTCTTGCTACTTGTTATTTGTCTGTTCAGAGTTTCTATTTCTTCCTGATTTAATCTAGGATATTTCCAGGAATTTATCCACCTCCTCTGGGTTTTCTAGTTTGCATGTGTAAAGGTGTCCATAGTAGCTCTGAACGATCTTTTGTGCTTCTGTGGTATGAGTTGTAACATCTCCCATTTAATTTTTTTTTTTTTTTTTGAGTGTCTCTCTGTCACTCAGCCTGGAGTGCAGTGGCACAATCTTGGTTCACTGCAACCTCTGCCTCCCGTGTTCAAGAGATTCTCCTGCCTCAGCCTCGCAAGTGGCTGAGATTGCAAAAGCCTGCCACCACACTCAGTTAATTTTTGTATTTTTAGTTGAGATGGAGTTTCACCATTTTGGCCTGGCTGGTCTCAAACTCCTGACCTCAGGTGATCTGCCCACCTCAGCCTCCCAAAGTGCTGGGATTACAGTCCCAATGCTGTGCTTTCAACACAATTTATGAAGGATCTAAATGAGGCGTCTGCTGATAAATCATCAAAAATTAATTTTTAACAAAAGTTTGCTATATGATTTTTGGTCTATAACTTATAAGAAATTCAAAGAATTAAGTGACTCTCCTATGGCAAAACTTCTCCATCCACTTATTTGTGTGAACAAGGTTTTTAAGTACTCATATCTATGCAAATATAAAATAGAAAATTGACATTGAACTCAATCTCAATCTACCAATAGTCATCCAAGAGCACATAAACTAGTTAAAAACAATATTTAAATCTCTACCTCATTAAGATGCGCATTTTGAATATAACTTTATTTTTATATTTAATAGTTATTTATCAAAAAAATAAATCAATGTTGTGGGAACTCAGGGACCCCGAACGGAGAGACTGGCTGGAGCCGTGGCAGAGGAACATAAATTGTGAAGATTTCATAGACATTTATCACTTCCCTAATAATACTCATAATTTCTTATGCCTGTCTTACATTTAATCTCTTAATCCTGTTATCTTTGTAAGCTGAGGATGTACCTCACCTCAGATCCACTGTGATGATTACGTTAACTGTACAAATTGATTGTAAAACATGTGTTTGAACAATATGAAATCAGTGCACCTTGAAAATGAAGAGAATAACAGCAATTTTAGGGAACAAGGGAAGGGAAGGGAACCATAAGGTCTGTCTGCCTGCGGGGTTGGGCAAAAAAAGCCGTATTTTTCTTCTTGCAGAGAGCCTATAAATGGACGTGCAAGCAGGGAAGATATCCCTAAATTCTTTTCCTAGCAAGGAATATTAATATTAATATTAATACCCTGGGAAAGGAATGCATTCCTGGGGGGAGGTCTATAAATAGCTGCTCTGGGAGTGTCTGTCCTATGTGGTTGAGATAAGGACTGAAATACGCACCCTGGTCTCCTGCAGTACTCTCAGGCTTACTAGGATTGGGAAACCTTGCCCTGGTAAATTTGAGGTCAGACCGGTTCTCTGCTCTCGAACCCTGTTTTCTGTTGTTTAAGATGTTTATCAAGACAATATGTGCACAGCTGAACACAGACACTTATCAGGAGTTTTTGATTTTGCCCTTTGCCTTCTGATCTTTGCTTTGCCCTTTGCCTTGTGATCCTTATTGGCCTCAGAAGCATGTGATCTTTGTTCAGGTGGGCATCAAGGACCTACCAATATGTGATGTCACCCCTAGCAGCCCAGCTGTAAAATTCCTCTCTTTGTACTCTTTCTCTTTATTTCTCAGATCGGCCGACACTTAGGGAAAATAGAAAGAACCTATGTTGAAATATTGGGGGCGGGTTCCCCCGATACATCAACGCTGCTCTGATCAAATATATGCTACAATAATTGAAAAAATAACTGAATATAGAATTAAAAAAATAAAACCCTTGAAACCCTAGAGTCACAAGACGTTTTTTAAAGGTTACTTTCTATTTGATTATTTCTGATGCAGAGAAACATGACTTTTAAGCACAAAGACATTGAATTGCATTACAATAAAATTATATGAAAGTGAGAACTACACAAACTCTCCACACAAAATGACTCCATCCAAACCCCTGCATTAATACACTTGACCAAATTTTAGCAGGGCTTCTAGCAAGGCCATGTCCCTAGGATGACTCCAGTCCCCCTTAAAATGCCAAGAAAGTTCAAAGCTGTCAGTAGAATGTATTGTTTGTTCTAGCCAAGACCTGGTGATAAGCCAGCAGGCTTCTCAACCCCTCTTTACAGCAGTTACTTTAGAAAGTTTGCAATTATAATCCTTTCTCTGTCCCTTTGAGATGTAAATCTTCTACCACCTAGTGTGTTTTCTGAAGGACCTGGGATTAGTCTCTTTGAAACATAAACACTCAAGGGGCCAACTCTCTGTGGGAGGGTAAGGGCCTCACTTCCATGGGCACCTTCTTCCAACTTGCACAACTACCTGCTGTCATAAAGACATGAGCAGTTTGTTTCTTCTCCAGATAAGTGCCAATTTGCAAACCAAGATGGTTCAGTTACATGGACCAAACCACCCTTAACGCCCCTCCTGCCTTTCCTTTCACACACCCTTTCCTTTCAACAACAGTGTTGAAAAAGTATTCTGCCTTTTTTTGTTTTGGTGAAGCTGAGCTTGGTTTATCCTGGGCTCTCTTCCCTCTGCAGTAGTTAGTACTTAAGAAAATCTGTCTTTACTGCCTTTAAAAAGTATCTGGCTTTATTTCTCTTTGACAAAAGAAACCGTAGAAATAGTTTGAGGAAAATGAAAGATGCAACCTTTCTGCCAACTGTAGATGTGTTCTTGTACGTTTTTAAGTGATAGCAGTAGACATCAAATCGTGTATGTTGTATACAAATAGAGCTATGTTACAGTTTTACTTTAAATGTGAATATTTAAAATGTGCTGGAACCTATGCCCTCCTTTGTAATCATTTAAAATTATAAAATTTTTAGATATCAAGTGTGTGAGAGGTAATCAGGTGATTTTAAGTTAGCTACATGAGTAAAAAAGGTTCAAGTTCACAGCTTTGGAACACTGCTTTCCTAAAGTGCGATTTTCAGACCACCTGTATTGAAATCACCTAAGTGCAACCTCAAAAACGCAAATTCCCTGGCTCTTATCAGGCTTACTGACTCAATCTGTGGGTCTGGGAAAGACATCGGCATTGGTAGAAAGAAACCAGTATCTTGCATGAGCATTTCCTGGTTAATTCTAATAGCAAAGAAAGTGTGTAGCTCTGGAGCCTTTAAACTTCTGAGTGACCCAACCAACTGGCCAATGGTGAGTTTAGGAGGTGAATGGAGGTGGGTCCTGGGACTTGAAACAAAGGGACAGTGAGGTGGTCACTGCAAGAGTCTGGACAGAGTGGATGGAGTTGAAGGAGACAGGTGGTTTCAGTTGTAAATGACATTATGTTAAAGGACTAAAAAACACTACTATGCTGTCTTAATGCCAGCTCCTGGAGCAGGCACTCCTCTGATGTATGTCGTCAGCTGCCAGTAAGTTGACACAGCAGCTTTCAAACTTTTGTGCCCAAGACCAACAGTAAGAAATAATATTATGCATCAAAAGTCAATTATTATACATATATACACAGACATATCTGCATATATTGAAAGCAAACAAAAATGTCATGAAACGATATGACCCCATACTAAGGGGAGATACATTCTGATGTTTCCGATCCTAATCCACAGTCTAGTGTTCTGTTTTGCTTGTGCGTCTTTAATGCTGACCACAATGCTCAAACTAATTATAGGACCCACTAGTGAGTTATAACTCAGAGTTTTTAAAGCACCTGTAAATCTGCTCTGATGATACCAGGATGGCTTGCAGGAGCCAGCAAACATTGGAGCTACAAAAGAGACATCAAATTATCTCAGCTATATTTTACTAACTTCATTAAAACAATAAATCACTTTATGTTTTGCTAATAGCCTAACCGTCATCTGTGTGCTGACGCCAAATGCTGTGTGTGCTTTTATGGTTTGCACTCTCCGCACCAGGCTGTGAACCCCCACTTAGTCATTCTTTTCTTCTCAGTGCTTAGTACAGCATGTTAAGTGCTGTTTATAAATCATATAGAATATTATGAAATGGTATTTTAAATATTATGCAAATGAAAGTGAAAGTTTTAAAAATTTTGCTTTACTAAAGCTAATAAAATATTCAAACACAAAAATAACCATATGTGTCTTGTCACGTTCATTTATATACTTAACATAACTTCATCACTATAATTATGCTTTTTTGTTTAATTATCAATTGCTCATATAAGAAAAGCAAGTAATGTAGGGTAGAGGCCACTTTACCTTAAACTTTACCCTTTGCCTTGTATAATAACCACAGAAATAGTATTACTCTTCAGCAAAGTGTAGATGGCCCTCTCTTTTTTACTGCTCACTTTCAGCAATGATATAAGCTAATACATTCCTAAGTTTTTCAATAGCTTGAAGGTCACCTTTATCTTCATGGAGAGGGGCATGAAAAATGTTAGAAATGAGATGAAATGTTACTGAAATCAGTAATAAATACATCTATTGTTATTGAGCACATACAGGTCTTAAGAAAATTTGAAAGCATTCATTTACATTTTCCATTTAGAAATCTTCTATTACATGCATGTAGTGGTATATACCACAAATTGTTATTATTAAGATCATTGAAAGTAGGTCCACGTTATTTATAGCAAAATCAAATGTTGATATGAAAATCTAGGTCTTATCCTAACACTTCAAACTACTCAGGATCATGCAAAACCAAGAGTTAGATCATCCAGGGCAATCTCATGCCTCTCACCAGAGTGACAGGTAATCCAGGCTGGTGCTAATTAGCACCTGCCATACCAGGGTCACAGGGTTGATTCAGGAGTGCTCTCACCACCATAAAGCTTAGCACTTTCTGTTTGGTGCTTGTGGGAGGCTCTGTCACTCCATCTGGATGGATATGAATCAGGAAGCAACACTGTCCCAGTTATTGCCCGGTATCGTCCTGCAACTACTACAACAAAGTGCTTTATGGTGAAACTAACGTGACAGACAGCAGAGAAAAGAAATGGAAAGAAACTGGCTCTGTGATGATGCCTGCTGCTTGCACAGCCAGCCCTGAAGTCAGCCCCACCTCTGGATCTTTCACTTACAAGAGCCAGCATATTTTCTGGTAAGTTAAGCCAATTTTAATTGTCTTTTTACTTGTGTCTAAAAACACTCTAAAACTATCTATATGTATATAGTAGTGATTATAGTTCCTCATCATACAATGGCAAAAACTTAACTCAGAATATAGAGTAATTTTCCCAAAGTCAAAACTGGATAGAAACTCAGGAAGGTCTGACTATAAACCTATCTCTTTCTACATTACCATGCTACTATTAAAATAGCTTATGATGTGTCTAAGATCTATCAAGATTCAATTCAACACATTGAGAGCCTACAACATTAAAGAATAAAATTTCCCAGATTTTCCTGTGCCTATGTTGATTTAAAATTGTTTTCTCTGTTCTCCTCATGAGAATTTTTAATACCTGGTGATCAAATGGCATCAATCTTTCATAGTCTTTTTACTCATAGGGTGGCATAAAAAAGCCCTCATCAGATGAGGCATACTGGACAAAAAATGGTTCTATAGTGATTAAGAAACTCTGTGAGGTGATTCAGTGAATAAAATGTTAAATAGCTGGTGGAATTTCCTCAAGGCACGTTCAGGAAAATACAACATGAAAACAAATACAGGTAGCACACATGCCCACACTGCAGTAATGAGACCAAATCCAGGTGTTTGCTGCTCATGCCTCAGCTTGGCCCACCATCACCTCTCCCGCACCAGGCTGCAAGAGCCTTCACGATGAAATTTCCATGGCCCTACACTTCTGTTCCTTTCTCCAATCATCATAAAAGTGGTGAGATATATATATCTTTTCTTGAGACAAGGTGTCACTCTGTTGCTCAGGCTGGAGTGCAGTGGCGTGATTTCGGCTCACTGCAACGTCCACCTACTGGACTCAAGAGATCCTCCCACCTCAGCCTTTTAAATAGCTGGGACTCCAGGGTTTCCACCACGTTGGCCAGGCTGGTCTTGAACTCCTGGCCTCAAGCAATCTGCCTGCCTCAGCCTCCCAAAGTGTTTGCATTACAGGTGTGAGCCACTGCACCCAGCCTAAAAGTAATCTTTCTAAAACAAAAATATGACAATGTCACCACCTGGTTGAAAACTTATGTCTAACTGATCCATTCCCAAGATGAGGTCTATCCTTTAGCCAGGTATACAAGAGTTTTCATTCCCAGGCCCCTTCCTATCTTTCTGGACTCATCCTATGCTCCAATTTATACCATATTATTTAAAATTAACTAAAGGTACTAGGCTATTTCATGTTTTTATTAAAACTGCTAAATATGTCTTGAATGTTCCCATCTCTCTAATATTTCCTTCTGTGATGCTCATGACAAATACCCTTATTAGTTAAGACTCAGCTCAAATTCCTTTTATACTATGGGGCCTTTCCTGGCTATAGCCCCAGCTCCACTGACTCTATTATTAACCATTTCTACCTTTCTGCCTCCACATCTTTCATTGAGTTATTTGTTTTCCTCATTTATGAAGAGATCTCCCTGGATGTCAAGTTGACATCCTGCGGTAGCTGCAATTTTACATCTTATGGGTGCCAATACTTGATGAAGCAGTAGGCACCAGCTGTGAGGAAAGGGCATGGCTGTTTATTATAAATTCCTTCACTGCACAGGCTAGAGAGTATATTTATGAAATAGCAATTAGGAGATAAATCTGTTTGTAAGTTTGAAAGGTACTTAAAGGAGAGGAGGGAGCTTATACGATGAAGAAAGAATGGAAGAGCAAAGGGAGTCGAAGTCACTAAAGATTTACAGTTGAGTAATAAACAGCTGCAGAACCATGAAGTTTGCCAGAAAGAGGAGAGCACTGTAGTAGGGAGGTTATTTTCAGATTCCTTTCCCTCACTGCTTTTATCATGTTAAAATATGTTTTGGTATTTGCTGCACATAATTCTGAGATCTTTTATTTATTCCTCTGTCTTCCCCAAGATTTACACCCCCTATGAATTTAGAACCCACATGCTTTGCAGGAAGGAGAATATACTTCCAGCTTATTAATGAAGAGGCTTGGGAGGGCTGCAGAACGCACCAACAGCTCAGCATCCCACCAGAGTCCTCTCCAGGAGCAGAATGCATTATCATTTATGATTGTACTGTGTACATGGTCCTTTGGCCAATTTTCAATCTCTCCTACTATATGATTACCTTCGCCAATGTGAAATAATTTTCCAAGCACAGAGAAGGAGTTTTCAGCTTGCCAGTCAGGCCGGTTAATCACAATCACCCCAGATGGGCTTCTACAGCCAAATTTCTCAGGCAAGGGAAGTAGTGGAAAGCAAGAGTTTAGGAGTGCGCCCGTATGTGAATCCTGACTTTGTCAATTCTAGCTCATAAAACATGGGAGCAGTTATCTCATTTCCTTGGGACTTAAATTCTGTGTCTGTTAAAATGGTGACAAATTTACTTCATGGGGCTGGTGGGACAATTCAGTCATGTTACAACAACTCTTCCTCCTCTTATATAATAGTATCTGGTGGGAAGGCGGGATGTGACGAGGGAGATGGATGAAAATGGTTTATCTGCTCCACAATTCGAGTGCAGCCTGAGTGCCTAGGATAGACTTTGAGAGGCTTAGTTCCCCTTATTATTATGTGGTAACACTGACATCCTTAAATTGTCTTTTCTCCAATTCATGCCACTATTCACAAGTATTCATTGGCTTCGTGTTTCCTCTCCACATCATATGCAAACTTCTTTACTTGTCTTTTGAGGGACTCTTCATAGCATATGGTCCATTTGGGCCAAACTAACTTTCCAACTTACTAAAGGTAAGACTTTGTGTGGGCTGATAGGCATGCAAAATACTTATGTCTTGGCTTTGCCTACATGGCTATATCAGGCTACAATGACCCTTCTCTTTTCAGTTCCTAAAGCAGAAAAGTGTCATGCAATCTCATGTGATCAACATCAAATTTGGAATCAGGAGACCTGTGTTTGAAAAAGGAATTGGATATCTCCTGCTTGTTGAACTTTGGCAAATCACTCTCTAGTAATCTGACCTTCAGACTGGAGATGATAATACTTGCTTAACAATCACCCTCACAAGATGTGTGTGAATATCAAATGAGCTAGGGTATAGGAAAATTATAATCCTCAAATTCAGAACTCACTACCATGCTATCTTGTATTCCTTGCTTTGTTTTTATGAGTGACTACACTGGTTTCCTAGGTTGCAAGTCCACCAGAATTAGGGACCATATCTCAAACTTCCTTTGGATTCTCACTACAGGACTAGCATAGGGTTCGGTAACAACAAAGCAGCAGCAGCTACAATATTAATTTTAAAAAGTAGCAAATATGTATTTTCATACTTACTATGGCCCATGCATGGTTCAAATCACCACTACTACGAAGTTATGTAGGTAAGGAAACCTAATAGTTGTACTGTATAGTACAGAACTACCTGAATTGGAAAGGGAAGATTCTAAATGTTTTAATCAACATGTAAATCTGCATAAAGATGAAAGCAGGCACCAGGCAAGAGGACAGCAAAAAGTGAAGAAAAAACAGCAGGGTAAGTCCAAGAAAAGCTAAAGCACTGGAGAGGAGGTAGGTTTGTCCAAACCATGAAAATTCTAAGGACAGCAGATAATATGGTTTGGTTCTGTGTTACCACCCAAATCTGGCCTTGAATTATAATAACCCCCACGTGTCGAGAGCGAGACTAGGTGGAGATAACTGAATCATGGGGGTGGTTTCGCCCATGCTGTTGCTCTGATAGTGAGTTCTCACGAGATCTGACGGTTTTAGAAGGGGCTTCCCCCTTGGCTGGGCACTCATTCTCTTTCCTGCCACCCTGTGAAAAGGTGCCTTCCTCCATGATTGTAAGTTTCCTGAAGCCTCCCCAGCCATGCAGAACTATGAGTCAATTAAACCTCTTTTCTTTATAAATTACCCAGTCTCAGGTATTTCCTCATAGCAGCATGAGAACTGATGAATACAGCAGACATTGTTAACGTTTTGAGAGCTCCTAAGTAGGGCTACAATTAAAGACTGAAAGAGGCACTCATTAGGATGCCCTTAAGGGGCCCCAGTAATCTTACTACATTTTTCTTGTCTGTCTGCTTTCCCAGCCTCCTAAAACACCACTTTGTACCTTACCCTCTTTTCTCTCCTCAAATCTCCAACCCTACCTCCTTTCTACTCATATTAAGCAGATTCCTTTCGTTGCAATCAGAAGAGAATGTCCTCCGTCTCCTGCCACCACATCTACCCACCTACTTGCATCTGTGCCCATCAGCTTCCCATCTCTCCTGCTATTGGGGGAAACTGACAGGATCCTATCTAAGGTGAATTTTTCTACCTGGATTCCAGGTCTCATCCACTCTCACCCATTATGACAGAAACACTTAAGATTTAAAAAATATAATATTTATTAAAGGAAAATATGTAATAATGAAAAAAATGATATATGAAGGAGAGGGTAGAGTTTCTTGATTTCAAGATTGCTTGTTAGTGTTTGTTGGTTTGCCCTCATCCTCAATTCTTAATATTGCAGTGTCCTGGGGCTTCATTCTCTCTCCTCCTTTCTTCTCTACCTACTTACTTCCTTAAGGATTTTACTGAGCCTCCTAGTTGTGACTCCTCTTTATGCACTGAGAATCCCCAAATGTATTTCTAGTCCCTACTTCTCTAATACACTCTAAATTCATATAGACAGCTGTCAACAGCTCAACTTGGATGTTCGATAGCCATATCAATCTTTTAAAAAACTATTTTGAAATAATTACAGATGTACAAGAAGTTGCAAAATAGTACAGACAGGTCCCGTGTAGCTATCACCCAGCTTCCCCTACAATGACATCTTACAAAAAGCCATATCAATTTTAATATGTCCCAAATCAAACTATCCCCAGAAGCTATTTGACATTCAGTAAATATTTATTATCTCTTCTTTGTACACATGGCATTTATTAATACACTTTAATAGTACTTCTTATCTTATAGTTCATTCAATATGCATGTATGCATGCACACATATGCTTCAATAAACTATGAGCTTCTCAAAGGCAAGGGCCATGGCAATCTTTTATTTGTCTACAGCACGCGGAATAGTGACTAAACATTTCCTAAAACTATTTGGAACAAATAACCTTATTCAGGTCAGAATCAAAGGAGTCAAACAACTAGACCAAAGCCAGAGATCAATGGGCAAAATACTTATTTTGATAAAAAAAAAATTTGAATCAACAGTTAGTGTTCTTTAACCCTGAGAAAACATTATATAACACTTTTATAGTTGAGTTCAGTATGATTATAGATTAGCAACAATAACTATAAAATTTAGTGGGGGAGAAGGTTAAAAAAATGAGTATACCACTTTCTACTTAGGACTAGAAGCTTCGCAAATGCAGTGTCTTTAAGACAAATATGCATTAGATATATATCTTTCCTATTTAAAAAATCACAAAAAAGATCAAAAGATCTTCATTCAAAGATGTATATATCAAAAATTATAAAGATCAATGTAATTTAATATAAATATATAAACCTCTAGACACTGGAAAAGGCAAATAATTACACATACATGTATTTTATTTGGCTTTAAAAGTGTTACATCTTGAATAAAGTAAAATCCACTTATGAACAAAAATATGTATGTACATATGACAGTACACTTCACTTTGACAAATATTTTTCAATAACTGTTTCCCATTTTTCCACTTTGGCCTTAATGACAGTACTTTTATAAAGTATTATTAAGCCTATAAAGTCTCCAAAATCTTATTATATGTGAGGTTTGGCTCCAAAAGATGTACTATTATAGTGCATAAAATGTATAGTGATTTCTGTAAAAGACAGATAACCTCTAAGGTTTTATAATTTATTGTTAGCTAGACATTCGGTTGGATAGGTCTAGAAGGAACTATTTTCTCCATCTTTCGAGTTCCTACCTTGGCCCATAAAGCAGGAAGCTGCCCCTATGAGTACCAAGATGTCAAGTACTCTTCACCCTCCCATTTCTGATGAGAGAAGGAGTGGCATCTGATAAGTGCGTGGGGAGAAACAATTGATTATGGGTGGCAAGCTCTTTCCCTATCTTTTTCATATCTACCAGACTTGAAGAAGAGTATACACTCTTCTGGAATTGTTGTTCTCCCAGTGGTAAACATTTGTGAGTCAGGCCCAGACTTTTGCTGCAGAGAATTATATCTGTCCAACAATGGCTACAGAGGCTCTGAGAGTGACTAGCCTGAGTTGATGTGTGCTGAAATACACACTGCATTTCAAAGGCGTGGTTTTTTTTTAAAAAGGCAAACTATCTCACTGTCATTTTTATATTGATCACATGATAAAATAGTAGTACTTAGGACAATTTCACCTAATTTGTTTGATTTTTTTAAATGTGGCTATTAGAAAATTTCAGCCTCCACATGTGGCACACATGATAGTTCTGCTGGACAGCACTAATCTGGGGGCCACCTCTCTGGAGCCCGAGAATAGGAGGCAGCCCTTCTGACAAAGCATGTATGCTCTGCAGAACTGACTGTCCTTCCAGGGCTGTCTGAAGATTGAGTGCAGGGAGTAGTATAGGAGGACAAAAATAGCAGAAAACTGATATTGAAAACAAAGCCAGTCTCCAGGCCAATTCTACCAACAATAAAGCTGATATTTTCCTTTCTGCGGTACCTGATTCCTCTATCTGTTAACTGATTACAACTTAAGAATGGAAAATGACAATTATTTATTACTTTTTCCTGATTAAAATCCAAAGATATGACAGAAATATTTCTGCTCTCCTGGAAGTAGCACAAGCATAAAATTCAGGGATGAGTACGCAGCAAAGAAAGTGGTCTTGTCTAGGTCCTTAGGGGTTTAAGTTTCAAAAGCTTCTAAGATTTCAGTGGAGAGTTCTGTCCTGGGTGGTCCTCAGCTGAAACAAAAGTGGCACATGAGTGGGAAACCTGCCTGGGAAGCAGGTTTCTGAGTCAAGTGAGATTCCCTAGCAAAAAGACAGTGACAGCCACTGGGACACTTAACTGAGAGGAACACGGGGCTTCAGTGGGGAAATGGAAATCAGGAAGACAGAGTGACCAGCGGCAGGAATATGTGAAACAGATCAGTCTCTGCCAGAGGAGGCTGTATGGATGGACGGATACATTGTCTTTCCTCCATGGTAGTTATATGCCTCAGTTATCGTCCTGATTGGAGACTATTTAAAAATTTTTATTTTATTGATTGATTGATTGATTGACACAGGTTGCCTATTTGAATTGTGAGCTGAAGTTGCTGCTTTTTGCATGCCAGGCTACTTTTGCTTAAATTTTCTTCCAGGTGAGCAAAGTGAGACTGTGACTTCAAGAAAAACAACACAGAATTTGTTGTCATGATAAAATTGGAACTTTCAAGCAGAAATTCAAATTTTGGAAAACTTGGATCCACCACTGTAAGGCTGACAGCTTCTCAATACTTACAGACTTAGTTGCTAAGTGCTCATATTAATAAATTAGATTTTTTAAATATTCTCTGATGCAATCTATCAACATTTGGATGATCTATATAACTCAGTGAACTGAAACTTCTAAATGCCTTCATGCAATTGTATTACAAAATCATACCTGGGAAATGAATCCATTCAAGGGCAACCTAGACCAACAGTTTTAATGCGACAGGGTACAAAAAGTTCAATAATATGGCTTCATATTTCACACTGCAACTAGTCTTTAAGACTTTATCACATGTTGAGTTTCAGTGTAGTATCAAGGAAGAATACTCCAAATTATAGGCTATTAAAATATCTCTCCCATTTCTAACCTCTTATCTGTGTAAGGCTGGATTTTCTTCACCTACTTCAACCAAAACAACAACAGACTGAATGCAGAAACTAACATGACAATCCAGCTGTGTTCTATTAAGCCAGACATGAAAATGTAACACAGTGCTGTTTTTTCATTATTTTCTTTCTTGGAGATATAGTTGTTTTTCATTAAATATGCTATTCATGTCAACCTATAATGGGTCTACTATTGGTATTTTAAAATAAATTAAGTTTAAAATTTTGTCTTTAACTTTTTTTTTTTTTTTTTTTGAGACAGAGTCTCTCTCTGTCACCAGGCTGGAGTGCAGTGGTGTGATCCAGGCTCAGTGCAGCCTCCGACTCCCTGGTTCAAGTGATTCTCCTGTCTCAGCCTCCCGAGTGGCTGGGATTACAGGCATGCGCCACCATGCCCAGCTAATTTTTGTATTTTTAGTAGAAATGGGGTTTCACCATGGTAGCCAGGATGGTCTCGATCTCCTGACCTCGAGATCTGCCCACCTCAGGCTCCCAAAGTGCTGGGATTACAGGCATGAGCCACCGTGCCCGGCCTGTCTTTAACTTCTAATATGATAAATATTATTAGATATAACCTTCATAAACAAAAACTCTTTAGAATCCTCAATAATTCTTAAGAATATTAAAGCACCCTAAGATCAAAAGTTTTGAGAATGACCAATCTATAATTATTTAAACCACTTAAGCATAAAGTACCTACTTTATACTGTGCTACAACATAGGAAATAAGAGACAAAAGGCACCATCCCTGTCCTCAAAAATTTCCAATGTCATTGGCAATGTACTTCTCAATTAACACAACTTAAAAATTCTTTTACTGTATAATTTTTAAAAACTTTCATTTCATGTTTCTTATAAACATGTCTTTTATAGCTTAATATCTCCTATGGAAACTAATACTGTATATGGCACATAGCAAATGCCTGAATACTTCATGATTCACTCTGAATCTGACATATGGCATCAGAAAGTCATAATATACATTAAATAAACATTTTAATGTAAGTTTCAGACACTGATTACTCATGGTGAAAGATGTATTGCCATCCTTAGTTAAAAGATAGTATTGGCAATGTACAGACCCTGAAGTTACAGCTACAATGCAATCTTTTGATCAAGACTTAAACTTATACTATAAATTTCACTTTTCGATCAAATTATACTTTTTAAGATTAATTTATTCTACCAGATTTTTATGCCAACAGGCTGAATAATAGGATAAGGGAGGAAACAGTAGCTTATTTAGAGAATCTGAACCGTAAACAAAGATGCTCTTTTGCTGTTTCCATAACTCCAGGAGGCAGAACCAAACAGTGGAGATTAAAATTAGGCAAAAGATACCTTTTATTAAATAAATAAAGCAAGTAAGCAGGGATACTGGCTTAATTATCAATAGAAATGAGTTTGAAGGTTAGAAAGTAGGCTAGGTAAGAGGTTCTCAGTAATTTTTCTGCTACAATCCAAAGGAGACAACATGTTTCCCATTAGAAGCAGTGGTTTACGATGGCAACGAATCACAAATGGCGGGAGTTGGAAAGGCAGCACGTGCAAGGTGGGGGAAAGGGGAGTGGGTAAGTACCCATCCAATTCCAGGTTGAGAAACACTGGGCAAGGTACCAGAAGGATTTTTTAAACTGTATGATTACCTGGGAGTTTTTAAAGAAGGATCCTGGCAAACTTCTTGACAGCATTTCATAAGACAGAGAAGTATTTGCCATGCATTTATCTATGGATGTAGCAGTACCAGCTATTGAAAGCAAGTGGAAAGTATAAAACACAAACGCTAAGATTACACATATGCTCCCCAATACTAACCACCTAATACCAAGCAAAGTGTGGTCTGACCTGCCTTTCAGCCTCTTTTACAACCATTTTCCTGGATTTCTAACCCATTCACTTGTTCTCTGTCCCTTCTATAAAAATGCTTATAACAGCTGAACTGACAAGCAAGAGGAGCAACTCTAATCTGATTCAACAACAACAAAAAAAGCATTTAGATTTGGTACAAATACACTTTAAACATTTGCATCCTTTTTCCTTCTGCATATTAATCATCTCAAATGGCACACAAATTCTTTCTCTGACTACATGACATAATACTATTTGTAAGTATTTTCCCCAGAGATTCCAGGAATTCTGCAAATGTAAATGGCAACAGAATGGCTATTGCCATGAAAGTAAAGAGCCTTCTCTGGTATGTTCTACCAGTGGACTGGGCACTCAGTTCAGGCCTTGGGAATATTCCTTTCTGAATTCTAGTATCGGAACAACTGCTTATTGTTCTTGTTATGCACTTGAGAATTAGCTTACCAGTTCTTTCCAAAAATTCCTTTCTAAATTAAATGTGGGTACACATTTGAAAACTGCACACTGTGTATGAATAGTACACACTTACTTTACATTTTTAACATCATGTACAAGCTGTGGGAACATCTGGTGTTTCGCAAATTTGGGCAAATCCAGCTGCATTTCCTCTTCCAAATGTGTTCTCTGACATCTGCAGGTTGTGTTTCATTTTGATTTTTATACTCTCTATCTATATAGGGCAGCATTGTGTGCTTTCAAACATGCATTTTTTCCAACTTTATACTTTTCCTCTCTGAACTAAAAATTAAAAACTTGCCGATTAATATGAGAAAAAATGTTGTGGTTAGACTAAAGATGTAAATTTTAAATGTATCTGTCTCACCTCTCTATAATTTACTTGAATCAGTAGAAAATTGCCTCTTGAGAACAGTTTACAATAAAGAAATATATATGCTTGGATTATACCATCTGAGCTAAGAGAAAGCAATACAGTAATTAGCAGATTGAATCTTTACTGAGTCAGGTGCACCTCTAACCCAACGAAATACACATATGTGCACCAACAACTGTGCCACACATTTTCAGGGGTTGGCAGACATCTTGAAAGAAGTATAAGGTTAAGAAACTAAAGCGATGAGAATGTGAATAATTTAATGTGAATAATTTAAAATCACCTAACTTAAAGCATGGTAAATAACAGCTAAAACACAAATGGACTTTACAGCCTACTCTTATACTTAATCATAAATAAAAGATTGCTGTTGCCAAGTCTAAAACTCTCTGTCCCCTCTACATACACGCTCACAATTAGCAAACAGCCCCAGCTGACCATGCTGCCTTCCCTTCCTTCCCTCACATAAAATATTTAAAACAACCTCCAGCCTGAGGGTGGTGTGGAAAACTGCCTGGGAGCAAAGGCACCTCCACCTTCCTGGCTGACCTGCTGGCCTGTTAGCCCCAAAGGCTAGTTCACAAGTCTCAAATCTGAGCTGGTTCCTTGGATTTTAAACTCCCAACTTGGATCAGATCCTTCCCATATACAACCAGGTTCCTTCCTAGACTTTCTCATTTAGATTCAGCCCTGCTCTGGACACATCCCAGGACATGCTGCTCCTACTGAGCTAAAAATGCTCAGGGCTCTCTGGTTCCACCGCTCTCCCACAGTTTCTCGAATGGTTCCAGGTCCCCTGACTCTAGTTGCTTGTTCTGTGACTTCTTAGAGATAGCACAGTTCAGTGGTTAAGAGAAAAGGCCACGGGATAAATCTCCATGAGTTCAAATTGAGTTCTCTATTACCAACTTACCTTTGCTAAGCCTCAGTTTGCTCACCTATAAAATTGGGGTAATAATATTGTCTCCCTTACAGATTACTCAGCCACAACCTCTGTCTCAAGGAAGCAGAAGTCTAAGAGAGATTCCTGAAGCTAAACCACACAGCTGATAAGTGATAGGTTCAGAGTTCAAAGCCAGGTTTATATATCTCCAAACACATTCTTTTCAAATACATTATGCTCTTGTCTTTTAAATCATCCTTATTGGCCAGGTGCGGTGGCTCACGCCTGTAATCCCAGCACTTTGGGAGGCTGAGGCGGGTGGATCATGAGGTCAGGAGATTGAGACCATCCTGGCTAACATGGTGAAACCCCGTCTCTACTAAAAATACAAAAAAAAAATTAGCCGGGCATGGTGGCGGGCTCCTGTAGTCCCAGCTACTCAGGAGGCTGAGGCAAGAGAATGGCATGAACCCGGGAGGTGGAGCTTGCAGAGAGCCGAGATCCTGCCACTGCACTCCAGCCTGGGGTACAAAGCGAGACTCTGCCTCAAAAAAACAACAACAACAACAACAACAAAAAAACACTCTTATTTTTCTCTTTAAAAACAACAAAAATTATTATCTCCTTTTTATAGCAGTGGTTGTAAAATTTAAAACCAAGATATATTACTAGGGTTGCAATAATAAGAAAATAAAGAAGTACTTGGTTATCCACAACTATTAATCTAGTGATTTGGTTAAAACTAGCATTCTTCACAGAAGCTGGAACCTCTGCCTAGGCCAACCTCCAAATGAATGATTTGCAATTCTTGGCCTTTACAGTCTATTTCCAGGATAATACTAACTAAAATAACAATCTTTGGGATAGGGTACTGGGCAGACCTGGTGACTTGCAGGGAAGGAGAAGGCAACAGCAAAGATGGCAAGAGAGAAGATCAAACAGGAGCTCCAAAGGCGACAGAGTTTAGCAGTTGAGTCCAATGGCTAAGATTTTCCAGGAGAGAGAATGCCCAGAGTCCAAGTAGTGAAAAATGTCCATTTGTTTAGCAGCAGTGTATGGGTGAGGGGGCAGGAAAGGGGAGGAGGAGAACCCACATTATCTATTCTGAGTGAGGCTACACATTACTGAGGGATTGAGTGCAGTCAAAGGGGGCCAAACTGAGCATGGAGGAGACATCAGAAAACGCGATATGCACTCTCTTTGATAATTCTATCACCAAGTTATATACTGCATGATATGAATAAAATCTTTTTTATTTTTTTTTATGTTTTTATTATTTTGAGACAGAGTCTCACTCTGTCACCCAGGCTGGAGTGCAGTGGCATGATCTCAGCTCACTGCAACCTCCATTTCCTAGGTTCAAGTGATTCTCCTGCCTCAGCCTCCCGAGTAGCTGGGACTACAGGTGCACACCATCATGCCCAGTTAATTTTTTTTGGTATTTTTTTTTTCTAGTAGAGATAGGGTTTCACCATGTTGGCCAGGCTGGTCTCAAACTCCTGACCTCAGGTAATCTACCCGCCTCGGCCTCCCAAAGTGCTGGGATTACAGGCTTGAGCCACTATGCCTCGCCAATAACTTTTTTAAAGACTCAGGTTAACCCAAGCTAAGTTGTTAGCCTGGTTTCCGAATGCAGGTAATCTGGGCTGGGCACTGGAGCTCCTTTACATTTGTCAACTGGAAAGAACAGAATGACATATTTACTATAAAGTGACATGAGAATTGTAACATGTACTAAGTATACGTGTAAATGAGAATAGTCATCTCTATTTTAGCGTATTTGTACATCTATAATAGAGAAAAACAACTTCCCAATTAAAACGTCTCATTCATAGCAAATAAACAAAAACTTTTTAAAAAGCCAACATGTAATTATTTTCCATTTCAAGAAAGGAAATAAAAATAAAATCTACAGAATGTAGGAGCAATTTTCATTTCTTCTAATGTGCTCAAACCACTTTAAAATATCTTTTTGTTTACCTTGGTAACAGCTTTTGGAGAAAATGTAACTGCATCTACCACAGTGATGAGGTCACCTGGGTGGAGACGATCAAAGTACTTCATGCAGACATCATAGGCATGAAGCCACTCCGGTGAAGAGCGTGGGACTTGTTTAATGAGATGAGGGTCTCCAGTCCAGAACAACTTCTGTAACCAGATGGTGTACAGAGAGCTTGGGGAAAGCATCTGTCCATCCTTTTCAGGGATTTTGGGAACAAGTTTGGAAATAGACAAGATATTTTGACTTGAAAGAACTGGCTCTAGTGCTTCAAGAGGACTCATGTTTTCATCTGTCAGCTTTTTGTAATTAAGACCTAGCAGGAAAAAAAAAGAAAGTAGGTAAGTGGTTCATTCCAATGTAAACACAGAGGCACTTTCAAACACACACACACAGCCCTCTGTATGTCTGAACGCAAAGATCTATCAACTTAGCTATGGTAGCTAGTTTAGATTTTCTATTAGAAAGATCAAGAGATCTGAGTTCCAGTCACAGCCTGAAACTTATTCGGCTGTGTGATCCCAGATAGGCCATTCATCTTCTGTGTGCCTCCATTTCCTTGTTTGCACCCTAGAGATGACAATATCTCCATGCCTTTCAAATCCCCTGCAGCACCTATGTCTTCTTCTATCAGTGCTTCAACAAACTGCATTATATTCCTTTGTTATTTATCTGGCATTTCACTAGTTACTTGAAGGCAAGGATTGAATCTTATTCCCTTATCCTCTGTGTCTAGGCCATTGTCTCATTTGATTATTCAGAGAACAACTGATAAACTGACGGGAACTCTCACAATTATTGTGAATATCAAACAAACATAGATTTGAAAGTGCCTTGCAAATTATAAAGTATAAAAATTTAAGAGGTCTTAAAGTGTTTAATTTCTTAGTTATGAGCATAAAAACCATTCTAAAGATTTCCACAATTTATCAAAGATTCGAAGGCTCTTAAGTGTTCCATGCATATTTTAAACATATAGGCTCCAGTGGAATGAAATTCTGCTGAACTGCCTATTATAAAGTGTCTTGGCCTTGCCATTTATATACATAAAATATAATCAATGGGAGTAGTGAAAAAATCCTGGAGCAGAAGTCCAAAACTTTGGATTTTAGTACCAGGTCTACCACAAGTAACTTTGTGACTTTCAATAGGTTTCTTACTTTTTCTGGTATTTAATTCCCTCCACCATAAGTGAAAGAGTTGGAAAGATAATAACAAGTCGATTAGCTTCAAAATTCTGTGGTTTCAGAGCTCTGCCAACCATAATGCATGAACAGGATTGTGTACAGAAAATTAATCCCCAGATTTAACTTAAAAGAATGAATTCAAGCAGGGAAACAACCATCCTACCTGATGCAACAACCTTAAACTTCTTCAGCAGCCGAATGTGGGTTTCTGGTTTAATGGCACAGTTCCCCAAATCTGCACAGCCACAGTTTTCCAGAAGAGTGAAATAATACAGCAGCCTTTCGTGATCAAAGCCACCAATAGTGGGGTAAATATACTTGACCATGTGCTGGTGAAAGGCTTCTGGATCAGTCTTCAAAGTCTCAAAGAGATGAAGGTCTTGGGCTCTATTTTCAATTTCTAGTGTGGACAAACTGAAATTAAGAGCCAAAGGAACTGTGTTAAGATTTTGTTCCTTTATTAAAGTGATTTTTTTTTAACCAAGGAAGAAACACTACTTCTTATATAGTTCCCTTCTTCCTGCCTACTCAAAGACAGTAAACTACCACCAGAAGCCAGTCAGCCTGAATAAAGGAAAACAAATGTGTTAGATGCCTACTAACATTTAACTGACTACACACTCGTCATGTTATCTCATGGGGGTCTACAGAAATCCTGTGGAGTAGGCTTTACTTCAAGTTCCTGCAGTTGGGAGAGTTGTCTGATGTTTCCCAGCTAGGAAATAAGCCAACATCTGTCAGCATCCACTCTTAAGCATTTATTCATGTCATAAAAAGGGTTTAAAATCTATGATTCTTCACAGAAACATAAACAGGTTTATTATTTCAGGAATTTAGGAAATGATACAGAAAAATCCCTAAACTTTCAGGCTTAAGATTTACATGCAAGAGTCTTGAATTAATATTCAATAAACCCAAATTTTATGCTGTGTTCAGATGAAAGAAAAATAGAAAAAGAGGAATAATTAAACTTTCACTTGGGTTATCTGCAGAAATGCTACTTAAATAAAACACATATCTTAATATTTTCATCCTAACTTAGATGTCTTTGTAATCTAATTTTAAAAAGTCATTTAAGGTTAAACTCCTGGGAAAAGAAAAATTAAGGTATTTTTGCTTGGTTGATTGGTTTGTGCTTTTAGAAGGGGAAAGGAGGGGGTTAATTTTGGTCTTGTGCTTCTCCCTGGACAGAATCTGGACAGAGCCTGTGGTCTAGTGTAATCTCAATGCCCCTTACGTGATGAGTTTCATACTCCCTAATTGTAAGAGTCCTTCAGGCAGCCCTGCACTCACAGAAGTGCCCAGGTTCTAGGGTTCTTGGAAGCAGCAACGGAAGCATCTGGGGGCAGTTAAGTGAGACCTTGGGCAGCAATAAAGTTAGGCTTCAAAAAGTTCTAAAGCAGCTCCTCTGAAATATGACAATTTGTTTATTCAAAGTGCCCAAAGACATGTTTTTGGTTTATGTAGATAAAGTTAGTATAAATCATGTTTTAAAACTTTCAGGAGAATGTGACAACACTTGGGATAAAAAGGGTAATCTATAAAGTCAAAGCATCCAGTAATTTTTAAAAACTGGTCTTTTTACTTTTGCTTCAAGAAAAACCTTATTTTTCCATTAAGAGACAATGCAAACATTTACAAGAATATCTCTATCTATAAACATGTCCCCAATCTATAAAAATTTCTCTCACTGCCTCCTCTATTGGCATGTGCTGAATATTCTTCTGTTATTCATAACGTATTTTAACTACTTATTACCTTGTCTATCTCCTTTACTAGGCTGTGCTGCTTGATGGCACAGACCTTATTACATCATCTTAATCTCTAGTTTCTCAATACCAAGAACCAGTGTGTGGCACAAAGGAAACATTCAATATATGTCTTATGAATGCCAAATAGATGAGTGGATGAGCAAAAAATTAGGTGTCCTCTATGTAGAAGGTGCTGTGCTCAGCACTGGGGAGGATATAAAGACTTACAGCATAGAGCTCCCACTCAAGTTTGAAAATCCAGTTGAGTTATACATACTTACAGTAAAATAATGATGCAAAACAACAGTATCACCTGACAAAGGGCACACAATTATAGTCCAATTAAGAGAAGGATCACTAAAAGCTGTGACTGCAGAGTATGTAGAAATCAATGATAACGGAAGGCTTAGTGAAAGAAGCACTTGAATTTGGCATTGTAGGAAGGAGTGAAGCAGAAATAATGTGAACAAAAGTATCAAGAAAGCAAAAGGCCTGTACAAGGAACAGTGAATATAAATGGCTGGGTGGTCAGAAAATATACTTGATACTATCACTATTCAAAGAATACCATCATCTCTGAAAGGTAGTGTACACACAGTAGTATAGGACAGTTAATCACAGAATTTCTGATGTTCCTTCATAATTTGCAAAATGAAGTCTGAAAACAATGTAGTAAGGGAGTAAATAAGAAACTGTGTAGTCGCAATAAAAGGAATCTTATTGACAAAGATTTGCAGGCAGAACAACATGCTGAACGGAGGAAAGAAAACAAATTTGTATTTATCATGCTGACTACTTTCTTGCTAAGTTAAAGTTGGGTAATTATCAACTTACAGATGATAAACTGCCATTCAGAGAGGTTATATGACTTGCCTAAGACAGAGTCCAGATCTGTCTGGACTCAAAGTACACAACTGCTCAGGACATCACAAAGCAACCATCAAGGTCAAGCACCCATATCAACAACCACTTCAAAACCTGGATTCTTTCTGCAACACAGATATGAGTTCTCTCTCCCAGCAGCAATAATCGAAAAGAGTTCTCCTGTCATACTTCATTCGTAACACCTTGATAAACAAAGTATTCAAGACAGACTCATCTACAAAATGGACAATGACTATATCATAACAGCTTTAGTTCATCTGTGTTTGACTTGATTATGAATACAGTCTCTCTCAATCAACACTACTTTCCCTCTTGCCCACTCACTTATTCTTCTGTGCCTACAATTTAGTTTGCCTGCTGTGCAATTTTACCTAATTATCTTGTCAAGACAGATACTGGAATACCTTTACTGACACATGATAAATACCCAAACCTCCCTTTTCAGTAAATTACAAGGTGCTAAGATCTTTTATAGATGCTAGTAATCAATAGCTCATTTTAATCGTTTCCATTGAAAGAAGCTGTTATCTTCCCTTTGGAACAAGAAAAGGGAAATCTTCCTTTGAAATCTTTGTTTAGAAAAAAATTCCACAGAAACCATAGTCAAGAGAGTAGAAAGAAATACCATGAAACCACTGTGGACTTTTCACTCATCAAATTAATCATTACTCTGCAAACCTGTTTAAGTGATTTTTCCTGAACCAAGTTTTAGTTATAAAGCAGCTTATATACAGAGTGCATATTTAACTTTCAGAGATTAACTAACAGAAGAAGGCAGCATTAGTTGTACTCAATGCACAGAAATAAATTATTAGTACTAATCTCATGATTAAGGTGTTCTGTAATGGCTCCCAGCTGTCAGTCACCCAAAAATGTGATTCAAGAACATCATGTATTGAAAGGACTTTTATTTGTGTAAGAAAAACAAATTTATTTAAATACATTTTTCTTTACTCAGCTGAGATGGAGTGATTATAAAAATTATTAGCTCACTGAAAGGAGTGCTTAGAAGGAAAGAGGAAGGAGGAGGCAAGAAGGAAGAAGGTGAATAGGAGAAGGGAGAAGGCTGGTGGGAAAGGGGGAAGAGAGAATAAAGAAGATGGGGAAGGGCTGGAAGTGAAAATGTACACATAACCTGCCAGCACTCTTGTTTCTATTACCTCATTAACACTCATAATAACCCTCTGCAAAAGGTCTAATTATTCCTATTATCTGAAGGAAGCTGAGGCTCAGACAAAAATCACACAACTAGTAAAAGATGGAGACTGATTCCGAGTTGGGTCTTTCAAGTTTGGCTTTCTGCTTCTACTCAATAAAGCAGTGAGGCTGATATTTTCACGCTGAAATTTTATGTTGGGCACAGTTCAGCTGCAGTGGCTTGTCAGCATTTTCCCCAAAGACTAACCCTAAGAGCATGAAGATCCATGAATCAATGTGAATGACCATCACTGCTGGTGAACAGTGGCCTCACCACTGACTACTGAGCAACAAGACAATCTACCCTCCAAATCACAACTGCTCCTGCCTGAGGAAGTCAATCCAAGAACTTAGCACATAAATGCCTCAGGATGATCTTGATGTAGCAGACGATCTATAATGCAGCCTGACAGCTGAATATGTGATTACTCAAGAAAAACGTGGTCAAGATAATCATGGCATTTTTTAGTTTTGCCAACATTCTGGCCAAGTGTCTGCAAACTGAAGAATGGAATTTTACTAACTTTTCAAGAACACCCAGGGAGTTGATGAGAGAATCAATAAAGAGCATCTTAGAGTCTATTTCTCATCATGCTGATATTCAGTGAGTTCCTTTATGGAATGTTTTATGACAGGAACAGAGTAAGAATGTTGAAGGCCATATGAATAGGCTTTGTCTCTTCTACAAGGACAACCTGGTATCCCTAAAGCCTTTTAATTTCTCATAGAATGTCAATTCTGACTTGTTTATATACTTCATATTACTACCTTGCCAACAAAAACAGTTTTAAGAAACACCATAGCATAGAAATAGTAATAGACACCACTTACTGAGAACTTACTAGTGCTAAGCACTATGTCATCTGATTTAATTCTCACAAAGCGTATATCTTATCATGGATACCCATACTGACTTGAAAAATAATTGTTCAAAAATCAGACGTGCAATGTTAGGTTAACAGGGCCATGCGATGGGTCTGGTAAATCTACCCTGTTTCCAGAATTAATAATAGTAGCTACTATTTTTTTTAACACCTACTACATATCAGGTATTCTGAATAAATCTCTTCAATCTCACAGCAGTTCTGCAAAATGGGCTGAAAATAGTCATTCTGCAGAGGAGAAAACTTAGGCTGAAAGAGATAAAACAAGTTGTCTATCAATAATATTCTACAAGAAGGTCACAGAGCCAGCGCCTGAACCAGGTTTGCATAATTTAAAGCCTGTGCACTTTCCACAGGCTATAAACATACCAAAATGCATTTTCCTGTTTATGTTTGGTGCCACTATCAGGCATTTTTGACTATTTGGAGAAAAACAGTGTTAAGGATCACAATATGAAAATGAAGGTTACAGGTTACAGATATATGGAAGGAATCGCTTCCGCTTTCATAATGGCAGTAATCAGTATTTCTGGTTTTGAGGATTTCTAGATTTCTTCTTAGGCACAATGCAAATCACAGTCCTAATCAAATAATCTGTTCCCCTAGACCAAAAGAAAGAGCAAAATCAAATTTAGAGCTCAGTTTTAACAACTGTGTAAGACCTATAATGTGAATATGGACATTCAACATTCCTACTCTAACAAATATTTTCCCTGGTCTTGTATTTTTGTTTTAGTTTTCAATGTCATGATATACTTTTAATAATCTAAGTTACCTTAAATCCTGGGGGATTCATAACTAATAGGGGTTAGATGCTCCCCTCTCTCTATATTAAACACTCTCACACTAACTCCTCAAGTGAGTCAGGGTTCTTCAAGGAAAGAAGAGACATAAGAGCCAGAATTTAGAATTCTTTACCACTGTAAAGAATTACAATAAATATTTATTTAAAATTAAATAGCAACCTGGACACAAACCTATGTGAACAATAGTAACCTTCAGGCAGAAATTCTGTCTTCCGTTTCAATTCAGAAAAAGGTAAGGCAGATGCAATATAGTTTACTCATCTCTCCTCAGATAGACCTTGTTCTTACCCATTCTTGCCTCTGGGACCAAAATAATCCTACTAGAGAATATGAAATCAGCTCTGAAAAACAGCACAGCACATTCAGAGTCCCTATGACCTGGGACCCTCCCCATGTGTATGAAGGAAACAATAGTAAACTAACCAACATTGAAGAAGGTGGTATTATGATCTCTAGCAACCAAGA
Organism: Symphalangus syndactylus; assembly: GCF_028878055.3. Lineage (NCBI taxonomy): Eukaryota > Metazoa > Chordata > Mammalia > Primates > Hylobatidae > Symphalangus > Symphalangus syndactylus. The sequence goes on along the minus strand of NC_072440.2, from coordinate 97,059,264 downwards.
TAAATCACTTTTATAACCATTTGAGTGACCAAAAAGTAGATATTAGAGTGAAACCAAGGCATAGGATGTTTTGACCTTGAAATCTGCTGTCTAAATAAGAAGGGAAAAGATGGAAGTTGTTACTGAGTCTGGCAGTATAAAGACATGTCCTGTCCTCCATTTAGTTCTCCTTTGCTTACTCTGTCCCAGCCAAAATGGTCTTCTTTTAGTTACTCAAAAACACCAAGAACTGTCCTGCCCTTCTTTTCTGATGGCCTAGAATGCCCTTTCTTCCATTCCTCTTCATTAGTCAGCTCTTTCCTCTTCACATCCAAGAGAGGACTTCCCCATCTACTTCGTGTGCATTTCCTTTATGGTACTTACTACAACATGCAACTTGCTTTTCGGCAGCTTTTGTGGGGGTCAGGGTGACAGGGGAGGGTTCCCTATTAGAATATAAGCTCCATTAGGGCAAGGATGTGTCTGTCTTGTTCAGCACTTAACACTATGCTTGGAATACAAAGATACTAAGTAATAATACTAACATTTGATAAATAACTGTAGTACTATTATATCAGCCAGAAGCATCCTCTGCATTTCAAAATGACCCTGTGTCCAAAACTGAAAGGTATTAATCAAATCAGCAGAATTAACAAGAATAACATAAATAATCATAATAGCCTTGATATAGTTTGGTTTCGTCCCCACCCAAATCTCATCTTGAATGATAGTTCCCATAACCCCCACATGTTGTGGGAGGAACCCAGTGGGAGGTAACTGAATCACGGGGTGGTTACCCCCATGCTGTTCTCACAACAGTGAGGGACTTCTCATAAGATCTGATGGTTGTCAGGGGCTTTTCTCCATTTGCTCTGCACTTCTCCTTCCTGCCTCCGTGAAGAAGGTGCATTTCTTCCCCTTCGTCTTTCTAAGTTTCCTGAGGCCTTCCCAGCCACGTGGAACCGAGTCAATTAAACCTCTTTTCTTTATAAATTACCCAAGCTCAGGTATTTCTTCACAGTGGCATGAGAATGGACTAATACAAATTTAAAAGAGCCACTTGGTTATACATTTTCCACAGATTTTCTCTAATCTTCAAAACCCTCTACGGGGAGGATAATGACCTCTGTAACCCAGAAAACAGCGACTCTAGAGGATTAAGAAACATGCTCCAGGCTACATGGTTGGTGGCTGCGGGCAGATTTGGATCTTGAAACTTGATCTGACTACAAAACCCATGCTGTCATCAATAGGCCACAGGTACTCTGGTAGTTACTATTGTCTATAAAAATCCACCAACATGTCTAGAATAGCCAGAGATGGAGATGGCTACTAAGTTTGTAATGAGTGACAAATCAGCCTTGAGTCTGGGGGGCTCAACATGCCCCAGTGGAACCAAGAGGCTGAGGGAGCCAGTGTCTGCTAGTTGGAAGTGATTCTAGGCATTCATGGCCACTCAAAGCCATCACTGCTATTTAAAACTAGGAAGATATTAAAAGAGCAACAAAAACAAAAGGCGGGAAATGGAAAAAAAAAAAAAAAAAAGAGTCCAGCAACTCAAAAACATATGTGTTTATGAGAATTATCTCTGACAAGAGTGAAATTCCAGGAAAAACTTCCATTAATGAAGCTGTGATCATGTGTCAGGTACTACAGGTTAGATATTTTACCATTAAATAATTTAATTTGTATTACTCCTTGCTTAAAGTGGAGGAAAATGAGCTTCAGAGAAGGCAATTATCTTGCCCATGGACACACACCTAGAAGTGACACCAATAGGATTTGTTTGATCTAGCTGTTTTGATTTGAAGGCTTAAGATTCATCTGCTATATAATGGTATTTCATCCAACCCTCTCTGTGTACACTTATCCGCAAATGTGCTGATGCAGGTGATACCTCCAAAATCAACCACATTAAGGGGAATGTACAATTATGAGAAAAATAACTTTACAGGGGAAAAAATTACTTTTTAAAGGAATAGTAAAACAAAACCCTAAAACAAACAACATTATTTCTCTTGTAACTTCCCAGTGGCACACACTCAATAAATAAATGTTGGGCAATTTCTATTGTATTAACAAGGCTGATTTCTAATACTACGTTACCAAGTTAGATTAAATGGTAAAGCAAACAGCTGCCTTTTAAGTAAAGAACAGGCAGCACCTAACACCACTTACTAAATCAATATTAAATGCTTTGCCACTCACAAGTGATGATGCCAGGAGGTAATGATTTCCTGCTTTTGTAATTGCTGTGCATCTGCATAATCACAGTGCTATCAGGTATAATGATATGCCAGGAACAGTCTTGCACATCACTCGATTGCCTGATAATTTATAATATATTCAGAGACCAAGGAAGCATCCTGTTTGTACAGATACAACATCCTTTTACGTAACATTCAATGAAAGAAAAAAGATATTTAATAAAATGCCAGGATATTTTTAAATGCCAATGTGCATATCATAAGAAATATTTATTTGAACATATTACTGTGCTTCAAAAATGATGATGTCCATGCAATATTTATCACGGATAACACTTTCTCCCATGTAGCAATTTAATAAATACTTAAAAAGGAAATGTTAAAATTTCTAAGTGATTAATAAAAATTAAAGGTGCTAAAAATAGCATTTCTTGACCATTCAGCAGGAAATACTCACTCCCTTTCTTTAAACTCTTTCTTCCCATGGCTTCCCTAAAATAAGATTCCTGTTTTCCCTCTTACCTACCTCTCCTGCCACTCTCTTTCTGATCCTTTTGTTAGCAGCTCTTCCTCTACCATTTTAAATGCGAAAGACTTCAAGCACTGCCTCAAGCTTTCTCCTTTCCTCATTCTCTGTTCTTTCCCCAAGCACATCCACAACATCACTTATTTCTCATCTATGTGCTTATGACTCCCAAGTTAGTATTTCCAGCTCCATTTGAACCCCAGATCTGTAAGATCCAACTGCGGACTCGGCCTTTTCTCTTGGCTGTTTCAGTATGTATAAATTCCTCATTCCCTTGTCTTCCTATTTTTTCTTTTTCTTTTTTTTTTTTTTGGAGACAGAGTCTCGCTCTGTTGCCTAGGCTGGAATGCAATGGCGCGATCTCTGCTCACTACAATCTCCACCTCCTGGGTTCAAGCTATTCTCTTGCCTCAACCTCCTGAGTAGCTAGGATTACAGAGGTGCCTGCCACCATGCTCAGCTAATTTTTGTATTTTTAGTAGACACAGGGTTTCTCCATGTTGGCCAGGCTGGTCTCAAACTCCTGACCTTAAGTGATCTACCTATCACAGCGCGGCCTCCCAAAGTGTTGGGATTACAGGTGTGAGCACGGCACCTGGCCTCTCTTGCCTTTTCCCTCACACTCCCCCCAAAATATCTTACCTCATTTGGTGCTTCCTATCTCACGGCGTGATGCCACCATCAGGCAAGTGAACAAGTGAGAACCTAGTGATGCTTCGCGACACCTCCCCTTTTACTCACCCTCGTATCTAGTTTATCCTTATTAACCAATATATTAAGTACTGTCTATTTCACCTTGTAAATATCTCTAAAACCCATTCTGGCCTGCCTTTCTGTACTTCAAATCCCTTCTCCAAGCAATGGTCACTTGTCATGCCGTCTGTTACCATAAAAGCTCCCTAACTGGTCTACATATGTCCACCCTAACTTTCCTAAAATCTTTCAACACAGTAGCCAAAGTAATCTTATCAAAATGCAAATCTGGTCATATTATGTCCTTGTTCACCAGAATCCTTAACTAACCTTCTGTTATCCTAGCCTTCTATTTATTATTCTTCGGAAGAAGTCAAAAGCCCTTGCTAGGGCCTCTACAATCTTGCTGTACATCCTGGTTCCTATGCCTTGCCCCAGTCTCTTCTCACGCCATGTTCCACCCAAATCCCTGGAACTCACCAACACTGTCCATCTGTTCCTAATCAAAGGGCCTTTGAACTTACTGTATTGTCTACCTAGAAAATGGTTCCCTTGGAACCATTGTAGTTAATTCCAACCCAATATTTAAGTCCTGCTTAAGTGTTACTTCCTGGGAAAAGCCTTTGCTAACTATGTCAAGCCCTCTAATTGAGCTCTATTACACAGTACTTTGAGTTTTAATTTCACATTTGCTTATGTCATTATTCAATAATCATCTGTCTCCCACTATAAGCTGTAAGTTCCAAGACAGCTAGGATGCCTGCTTTTGCTCATCATTGTAACCCTAGTGTCTAATACTTAGCCTAGTACACAAAAAATTGTCAGTAAAAACATTTGAATGAATACATCAATGAATGGTAAAGGTGTATCAAAGATGTATAAGGAAAGAACTTACCAAGATACTAGTCCATTGTAGATGAAAGGAAAACTAAAATTGTACTTTACAACTTCTTCAAGAGTCTTCAAAAATAGACTCTAAAGAAAGACATGGAAATAAATGTACAAATGAACTGTGTGCTTACCCACTGTCCGTGAAGAGGAACTCCAAATGGGTCATAAAAACTTCCCAGCGGGAGACACTGTAACGTTGTGCCAAAGAAAGAGCAATGCTGTAGACGCTTTCCTCTAGGGTTCTGCAGAAATGTCCATGGGGCCCAGGAAGGGAGAGAGGAGAAACACATGACTTCAATCAGCAATGAAAATGCTCATTAGGACTCCTCTCCAGTGAGAGAAGTGCAAGCAGTATGGTCCTTAATAAGACAGTTCACAGTGATCCAGGAAAAGTACTTCCAAGGAATTGTAATGCTCTTTTTCACTGTGGTGCATTACAATTTACTAAGGACTTGTCTAGGCCAGTGGTTCTCAACTGTGGATGATTTTGTTCCCCAGGGGACATTTGACAATGTCTGGAAACATTTTGAGCATAAAAAGTGGGGCAAGGGGCAGATGCACTACTGGCATCTCATGGGTAGAGGTCAGGGGTACTGCTGAGCATCCTGCGTAGACAGTTCCACACAGGCATCCCGGGCAGCCCTGCGTGGGCATCTCCCAGTAGGCATCCTGAGCACCCACGTGGGCATCCCCCTGTAGGCACCCCGAGCACCACGTGTAGGCACTGCCGTGGAGGCATCCCAAGCACCACGTGTAGGCAGTGCCGTGGAGGCATCCCGAGCACCTGCAGACATCCCATATAGGCATCCCAGGAATCCCCGTGTAGGCATCCCTGCATAAACATCCTGAGCACCCCATGTAGGCATCCCTGCATGGGCATTCTGAACACCCCATGGAGGTAGCCCCAGCATCCTGCATAGGCAGCCCCCACAGCCAAGAACTGTTCAGTCAGAACATCACAGAGCTGCGGTTGAAAAGATATGAACTAGACTCCAGAGCCTACAATCAAAAGATAGTGCATCCCTGGTCTAGGGGTAGAGATTTGAGAAAGCACAATTAGTCACTTAACAAACTTCTATGTTTTCTACCCTGTGCCAGGTATTGTGCTAGCTCCTTAGGAACTAAAAACAAACAAGCATTTTTCTGGAGGAATTCACAGCCTAGTGGAAGACAGCAGATGTGAACCAGCAATTAAATATAGCGGTGGTAGGGCTAAAAGAGAAGACCACGAAGCTCCAGGAGAATGGAAAGTGACCAATGTGAACTGCAAGTAGGAGGATAAACACATGCCCAGCAGAGGGTGGGAGGGAGAAGAGCCTTCTGAGAGAATGAGGGCTTCTCGGAGATGAGAGAGAAAGCAGGGGTCAAAGTGAGGAACGTACTGGGTCCTCAGGCCTGCTAGGGGACCTGCGTCTCATTCTCCAGGCAATGAAGAGTCCATGAAAAGTTTAAACCAGGGAATGACATCGCCAGATTGGAGAATCTCTAGGCATATAAAGAGTTCCAAGAAAGCAGTCCCGAGCACCCACATTAAGGCCATTTTAGAAAGACTACTGCAGGACTCCTATTTTCCAGAAGAGAAACGTAGAATGGAATTTTTCGTTGGAAGAATGGTGTGGGTGAAAGCACAGAGACAGAAAAGAAATCTGTTACTATTAAGTCACTCTGCTAAGACTGTATTTCCCCAAGCTAAGGAAACATGGCATTTATATGCTTGCATAGCCAGGGGCTAGATAACGTTTTCTGGGAAAGGTAATACAGTCAATATTTCAGGCTTTACTGCCAGTCTCTCTGGCATAGTCTTCTTTTTATGGCTTTTGTTTTTGTTTTTATGTTACTATAAAACCTTAAAAAAATGCTAAAACCATTCTTTGTTCATGGGCTATAAAAGAGACCAAGGCTAGATTAACTTTGTCAACCCATGGATCAGGTCATTGTCAATTAGAAATTCTTTTTTTTTTTTGAGACAGGGTCTTTCTCTGCCTTCCAGGCTGGAGTGCAGTACTACAATCAAGGCTCATTGTAGCCTTGACCTCCCAGGCTCAAGCCATCCACCCACCCACCCACCTCAGCCTCCAGAGTAGCTGGGACTTCAGGAACACACTGCCACACCTAGTTTTTTGTTTGTTTTTGTTTTTTTTGGTAGAGACAAGGTCTTGCTATGTTGCCAGGGCTGGTCTTGAACTCCTGGCCTCAAGCATTCCTCTCACCTTGGCCTCCCAAAGTGCTGGGATTACAGGTGCGAGCCACCATACCCGGCCTAGAAATTGTTTCTTGAAGTATTTATTTGAGTACTTACCTCCACATCATGGAATGAGAATTCCTTGAGAACAGGGGACCATTACTAATTCATCCTTTCTATTATGGGGGTATGGCACATTGCCTGGCACAAGACATTTTCAATAAGGACTGATATCTTTATCTCTTGATAAAGGTGGGAAGGACCCAAACTATGTTATACCCTCTTCACAGTTACCCTGCCTGACCCCTAAGAATGTATTCCCTGAGACATACAGATAGTAAAGGACAGGTACAATGCACTTACAGAAAACTAATGCCATGAAAATGAACACGCAGCTGGGCGCAGTGGCTCATACCTGTAATCCCAGCACTTTGGGAGGTCAAGGCAGGCAGTTCACGAGGTCAGGAGATTGAGACCATTCTAGCTAACATGGTGAAACCCTGTCTCTACTAAAAATACAAAAAATTAGTCGGGCATGGTGGCACGCACCTGTAGTCCCAGCTACTCGAGAGGCTGAGGCAGGATAATCGCTTCAACCTGGGAAGCGGAGGTTGTGGTGAGCTGAGATTGTGCCACAGCACCCTCCAGCCTGGCGCCAGAGTGAGACTCCATCAAAAAGAAAAGAAGAGAAGAAGAGGGGAGGGGAGGGGAGGGGAGGGGAGGGGAGGGGAGGAGAGGAGAGGAGAGGAGAGGAGAGGAGAGGAGAGGAGAGGAGAGGAGAGGAGAGGAGAGGAGAGGAGAGAGGGGAGAGAGGAGAGGGGAGAGAGGACAGGAGAGACGAGAAAAGGGACATGCAGTGAGAAAGACAAGGAAGAATGGTCACGCTGTGTACAAGTGAAGGTGATGCTGCAAACGGAAGGATACGAATCCTTCAAGAATTCCTGTGTGCAAGACATTGACAACCCAGCTCCACGGCAGAAGAGGAAGGCAGCAAGCTGGTGGAAACTCTGAGGCATCTTAAAGAAGCCATTCAAACACTGCTGTATATTTTTCTAAGTAATAGATTGTACAGAAGATTCTATTATATATTTATCAAAAGCATATATCTGTCCTCTAGAACATACTTCAAATAGCATACGCTAGCTATATGCTTAACAAAGAAAATAAAGGCCAAAAACTCTAGCAAAATGTAACTGATGATATAAGGCATGCCCTGCCTTATAAGTTTTTATTCTGCATGATAATCATCTTCTACAAAACCGTGAACATGCCACCAAGGATTACCAAATGTCCATATCAAAAGCATACTGGACTTAAGAAGCCCAAGCTCAACTCCTGGCTGTGTGACTTTGAGCAACTGTTTAAAGCTCTCTAGTTCCGATTCCTTTTCTTAAAAGTCAGAAGGTTGGACTCTTAGGTTACTTTCAAATTGGACACTAAATGACGTTATGAAATTATGAACCTCCAGAAGGACAGAGGAGAAGAGAAAAACAATTCCCTATTTCTCTTCTTAATTGAGACCCGCTATAGGTTGTTCCTGCTATTTTTCTTTTGATCTCTCTATACCATGCCTTATTCTAAAGAGAATTTTGGGTATCTTCTAATAAGAAAGAAGTCCAGGCTAATATAAAATTATTACAGAGAACCAAGATGAGTTTGCCACCTTCTCAAGGGTTTAAATGATAATGATAAAAAATAACATACTCCACTACCACAATCAAGATCATCTTTGCTATTTTAAAGTAATTTGTCAGGAGAGAAAAATAACCACTAAATGTAGGCACAATTTTACCTTAGTTTCAAAGGCTGGAAGCCTAGAGACTGAATCATATCCACTGCTTTTCTGAGAATGCAATGGGTTGTAGGGGAGGCCTACGGTGCTGTGGTGAAGATGTGAGGCTTTGGATGGATCCAGGTTAAAATCACAGCTGTGATTCTCACCATCCATGGAAACTTAGGCAGTTACTTAAATATCCCTAAGCATCATTTTTCTTAACTATAAACTAGGAATAACAACATTTTACCTCACAGGGTTATCCTTGAGGATTAAAAGACATTTATACAAAGTTTATAGAGCACTTTGCACAGTGCCTTGCCCATGATAAGCACTCAATAAATTGTGGTCTTAAAAACGAAACATCTCTACTTAATAACTGTTGTGGGTGAACACATTTTCACAACTTCTGACATGTAAATACTTCTCATTTGACCTGAACAACTAAAACAAAAAGCAAACACCAGCACTAAAACCAAAGGGAATTCCACATTGAGAAACCAAGGTCTTCACCTGGGCCTTGAACTGAGTGACCATCTCACAACAGGCCTGCTCTTCTCTTAACAGGGGGAAGGGACTAAAGGAAAAACAGCTGGCTTCTCTTTCTCTAGAAGACCAGAACAGATAAAGTTACCCTGAACAACAAGTCAATTGTATCTAGTTTACCACAGTGAAGAAGAAATTAAAGTGCCATGTGCTTTGAAAAGTGAGATTTCTAGCCAGACACAAACGACAATCTTATTTTTAAATTTTCATCCTGAGCTTCCCATTTTTCGCCCTGATCACATGTGATTACCTATAACATGGTCATAATCTTAGAACTGGGCTATCAAAACTACAGGAAACTTTAAAAAAAAAAGTAACTTTAAAAAATAAGCTTAAAAAAATCATTATTTGGTATTTTTGAGACAGAGTCTCGCTCTGTTGCCCAAGCTGGGGTGGAGTGCAGTGGCATGATCTCGGCTCACTGTAGCCTCCACCTTCTGGGTTCAAGTGATTCTCGTGCCTCAGCCTCCCAAGTTGCTGGGATTACAGGCATATGCTACTATGCCTAGCTAATTTTTGTATTTTTAGTAGAGATGGGGTTTTGCCATGTTGGCCAGGCTGGTCTCAAACTCCTGGCCTCAAGGGATCTTGAGATCTTGGGCCACCTCGGCCTCCCAAAGTGCTGGGATTACAGGCATGAGCCACCACACCCAGCCAAAAATCATGATTTTAACTAATGATTTAAAATCGTGGGAAACTTTTTTAGCTGGGAATGCTGTCTACATCTACTGATCGGTTTGGAGAAGGCAGACATCCCACATAAGACTTGAAGAAGTTGGGGAAAGCCCTATTCATAGCAACCATGAATGTAAAACTTCAAAGGAATGAAATTAATAGTCCTGGTAACTGAACTTATTCTTTTGCAGTTTAAATCCATCCTCTTATGAGACAAAGGGTATCACTTACCCTGCCAGACCAAGGATAGTTTCCCTTTTATACTGGTCATCTGCAGTAAACCGCTGCACGTCCACACCCTTCCGAAGGCCCTGAAGGATCTGCGCCTGAGTGAAATCCAGGAAACGTTCATTGTAGTAGTGTAACTGCTTGGTCAGTGAAATAAGGTCTTCAGGCCAGGCTTCGTGCCCATGTCGAGTCACATGCCTGGTGACCATCTCGATTAGTTCTTTGGGATCAGCCTACGAAAGACATGGAAAAGAAGACATTTTACAAACATCATACAAACATGAGCAAGTAAGTAACAAAAGGAAGAAGACCATGTCTGCAAGGAACTGTTTGGCCCTGTACACTACTGCCATTTCATAAGGCTCACAACAGCCCTGAAAAGTCTGTTGCAGAAGTGGCACTCTACCCACGTAGCAGACCACAAAGACAGGACACAGAACTAGGCCCAAAAACAGCTTTTTGAACTCTTGCTCTGTTCTTCTTCAACCTTAAAACCTCCAAACACTTAAAAAAAAAAAAACAATATATTCTTGCTCTTTCAACTACTATAAACCCCCATCAGATTTGTCTCCCAACCATCTGATCACTCACAGTAACTCACTCTAGAAGTAATTTTCATCGCCATTGCCTCTGGATAAATTTGCTGTGGACTACAATAAGTGTTCTCAATAACAAAGTTGCAGTTCAATAACCTCACTATAAATGGCTAGACCCCTGAGGAGAAAAGTATTTTCTCCAGGGATAAGTTTGGGGAAAAAACCTCCACCCTGTTCCTGAAATCATGAATAGTGCAAGTTGCATAAAAAAAGGCATCCAACCAATTTTTACTCTTCTAATTTGGGGCTCAATGGGATATTATTCTATGATTCTCAGCAGCTTCTCTAATAACAAGAAACTCATTCAAATAGAACACAACCTAGAATCCAACAGCTTACAGGAAAGGAGAGTAAGTGATTAACTAGCCACATTTATTTATATTAAAGTTGGTCTGGGTGTTAATGAAGTTACAGAGCTGAGCCATGATTTTGGAATTACTTAACAGGGAGTTTAATACTTGAACAGCATTAATTCAATCAATCCCAATTCCTGTGAAGACATGCTACATATTTAATATAAGCAAATTAGAGAAAAAAACCAAGAATCTACCTTTGGTTCTGAGAAACACACAGCTAATTATAGTAAGCTGTCAGCATTTCTAATGTGTAAGCCATTATTCTGACCTGCACAGGAGATTTATCAATGTCGAGTCTAGATTACCAAACCTAGCCTGACATTCTCTCTCTTGATCCTATTAAGGAACAATCTGGGAGTGCTGATAAAAAACAATTAAAGATATCTTCTTAGATTCTGGCACATGGATTTGAGTAAAAGTCAATCTTACTATATTTAATTTTTTCCCTACCTCTATGCATACACTGAGTCCTACTCTCAAAACCACAAATATGTGTCTCCAGTTAAAAGACCTGGGTTTGAATACGAACTATTCCATAGTAAGCTACAAGGCCATCTTTCATTCATTCAATAAATATTTCTTGTGCACCTGTTATGTAGCAAGTCATTCACTAAGAGGACATGGCCCTTCCCTACAGGAATATAGTCTATTAGGACAGACAGTCAAGCAAACAATTGTAAAATGGTGTGACACAAGTAAGCCTAAGGTGCTCTGGGAATACACAGGAGAGGACAGGTGTTATCGAAGTCTTCTTCAAAGAGTTAATGTCTAGGTTAAATACTCAGGTACCATACCAGTAATAACGAGGGCAGCAAAAAACAGGGAGACAAATTCCAGTAAAAGGTGAAAATGTACTAACACCTATATGGCTAAGGCTTGAGGGAAAAATGAAGTGTATAAGCCAAATCTAACTGCAATTAGAGAGTGATTTGGGAACCAGCTGCATATAAACAGTATTCCTGGCAACAGATTTAGGCAAAGGGGATGCTGTGCCCCAGCTCTTAGTGCATCTATGGCTGACATTTAACTAAATCCCCTTTCTATCTGTTGGCCAAACCCCTTGGGGTACCACCCTGAACCTCCAGCATGTGCACATCCACCTCTGCAGCTCCCTGACCCAGGGATGCTGCTCATGGGCCAGCCGGCCCATCTTCACCTGCTCGGCACTCTGTTGTGCACTGCCGTGGCCTGCTGCTCTTATGCCTCATCTGATTTGCACTTTTCTTCCCAGTTGTAAAGACAGCAAGACCAAATATCCAGTGATCATGGTTTTAGGGTGGCAGGAGAGCTCTTTGTAATTGTTCCTTGAAGGAGTTCCTAGTGCTCCAGATTTACACCCCACAATCAAATCTATGTTCACCGAAACAACGAAGAAGGCTTTTCTTCACGTATATTCTCACCTGGTGCTTTCAGACTAAAGTTTTCAGCCTGAACTTGCTGAATATACCTTGAAGGAAAGGCTATAACCATCTAACCTATCTCTGCATATAACTGCATGCCTCTCTCTTTACCAGGCTATTGTTTCTATCCCCTATTCACAGAACCAACTACCTTAGTTCTCCCAATGGTTTCTCATAGTTTTGTTCCACATTCATTTTTGACTTTTTATTATCTCCAAGATTTAATACATGTACTGGCGGAGTGGCCTACATTTCTCATTAGCCTCAATGGTGGAACCCCTGATGATTTCTATTCTCTTTGTACTCTAATATAGTCTATGAAACAAAAACCAAGGCTAGGTGAAGAGAAAAGCTCCAAAATGTAAGTGTATAGCAAGAACGAGCATGGTTATTGCTACAGACATTTCCACAGGCTCTTATGTAACCTGCAGAAAGTTTTGAGTCTCTACATACAATCTTCATATGTGACAAAAAGACACTATTGTCTCCTTTTGCCAATGAATAAATGACACGGCACAGTGAAATAAGGACAGACACACAGAGCTTACTAGCTGAATAACCTTTTGCAAATTACTTAACTCTGAACTTCATTGTCTCATCCACAAAATAGCAGTGATAATATATAGTGTTCATGGTTGTGAGAAGCCTAAGAGACAATATATATATAACATATACAAACCAAGACCTGGTAGGAAGGAGGTGCTCCAAAAATAAAAGGAATTATGGAATTGGCTAAAAGGCATACACGAATCACAGTTTAAGTGTGCCTCTACTGTATAATTCATTTTGCATTGCCTTCTCTTAAATTAAAACTTCTGGAGGGCAGAGACCATGTGTACATCATAATTTGCAGAACACAGCACAGTCTCTTGCACAAATCAGGTACATGGTCAAAGGGAGAGCAGATTGGACTGGCTTTGAAGTCTGTAGTACTGGTTAATATTGCAGCTTCCCCACTCAGTAGAGATGCAGTCTGGAACAAGACACCTCCTACTTCCTTACTTATAAAAGAATGTCAATGGCACATCCTCCTCACAGTTTCTTACGAGGTACCAAAAAAAAAAAAAAAAGGTATTTTAAAGCCCTCCTTTCTCCATTATTCTATGAAAACACTGGACACAGAGCTTACTCTAAAAGAATTAAAAACTACTGATTGACAAGGATGTACACATAAACAATTCACAGAAGGCATCCAAATATAAGCAGCCTTACACAATCATAAGCCAAGAGTTTTGGGAACTCCATGGAGGGAGCAGTTGATTCCCTTTCTTGATTCCACTGGGCCTCAGTTTCTTCAGATAGAAAGCAAAGGAGCATCACCAGGTGATCACCTTTCTAAGACTGAAATCCTATAGATGTATAAGAATTCTATCATTAAGAGGCTGGGCACAGTGGCTCATACCTGTAAACCCAACACTTTGGGAGGCAGAGGCAGGTAGACCCCTTGAGGTCAGGAGTTGGAGACCAACCTGGCCAACATGGAGAAACCCCATTTCTACTAAAAGTACCAAAAAAATTAGCTGGGTGTGGTGGCACTCACCTGTAGTCCCAGCTACTCAGGAGGCTGAGGTAGGAGAATCACTTGAACCTACGAGGTGGAGGTTGCAGTGAGCTGAGATTGTGTCACTGCACTCCAGCCTGGGTGACAGCGCGAGACTCTCTCTCAAAAAAAAAAAAAAAAAAAAAAAAAAACTTTGCAAATCCCTTCAGGTGTAGAAAGAAGGATGTTCTACGAGGCTGGAGGCTCAATTGAGGCCAGAAGTTTAAAGACCAGCCTGGGCAACATACTGAGACCCTGTCTCCACAAAAAAATTAAGAAAATGAAACTTAGCCTGGCATAATGGTGCATGCCTGTAGTCCTACCTACTAGGGAGGCTGAAGCACAAGGATCACTTGAGCTCAGGAGTTCAAAGCTGCAGTGAGCTATGATCACACCACAGTACTCCAGCCTGTGGGACACAGTGAGATCCTGATCTCAAAAATAAATAAATAAATAAATAAATAAATAAGAATTTCAGGCCACAAATTATAGCCAACAGATTTCTACACAGTTTATACAACTTTAATCTCTTCTCACTTACTAAATACAAATTATCTAGTCCTTTGTGAATCATTTTTATTTCATATTCTTTGTACAAGAAACTTATTCACTTTTCCCAACAGATATTTAAGAATAAAAACCTAGTATTTCAGTCTTCAGGGTAGAACATGCCGACTGTATCGAGTCTCATTTTGCACGAACAACCCTGTAGGATGGGCATCTCTTACTGTCATCTCTGTTTTACAGATGAGTAAAGAATGAACTTATCTAAGGCCTTTAAGCTGGTAACTGACAAAGCAGTCCTATGATTCCCATGCATAATGCTTCCTAAGAACCATCCTTTTATATTCGGTATGTAGGGAGGGGCATCTCTTAAAAATAAAAGGCTCTTGATTGGACCAATGTAGACACAGCTCCCACTACATGTAAGACTTGCTGTTATAACTTGGCTTTGTGTCCCCACCCAAATCTTATCTCAAATTGTAATCCCCATGTGCTGAAGAAGGCCCTGGTGGGAGGTGACTGAATCATGGGGGCAGACTTCCCCCTTGCTGTTCTCATGGTATCTGGTTGTTTAAAAGTGTGTGGCACTTCCCACTTTGCTCTCTTTCTCCTGCTCCACCATGGTAAGACGTGCTGGCTTCCCCAACGCCTTCTGCCATGATTGTAAGTTTTCTGAGGCCTCCCAGCCATGCTTCCTGTTAAGTCTGTGGAGCTATGAGTCAATTAAACCTCTTTTCTTCATAAATTACCCAGTCTCATTTCTTTATAGCAGTGTGAGAATGAACTAATACGCTTGCCATTAGAGTCCTTTTACAAATGATAGATTTTCAATGATAGATTTACTGCTGTCATTCTGTATTGTTCCAGGTAGACAGTTGTCCATACATTCCTCCTCTCATGCCATATGTATGTGCTTGTGTGTGCGTGTGTGTGTGTGTGTAAATATAAACGCCCATTAGGTGTTCAACTGGATATTCTATTTGAGCCGCTTGCTTTTTCTTCCCTAATGATAACAGGGTGTTTTAGAATCATAAGCAACAATACCATTTTCTGTTAAACTCCCTGATATAAATACACATCTTTTAAAATTCTGTCTTAATAAAGTGGTGAGGTTGGGCACAGATGCTTGTGACTGTAATTCCAGCACTTTGGAAGGCCAAGGTGGGAGGACTGCTTGAGCCCAGGGGTTCAGGACCAGCCTGAGTGACATAGTGAGATCCCATCTCTACAAGAAATAAGTAAGAAGATGGTGGTTAGGTACATTCTATTAATTTTTTGATAACAGGTTGTAAGTATACACAAGTTATAGATCATCAAATATTTGTGTACAAAAAAATTTTCAGTGCTTCAATTTATTGTATAAAACATGATACTGAGAAGAACTTATAAAAATGAGAAGAGACAATTTCTCACAAAAGCTTCCACGAAAAAATTACTTATGGGGGAAAAACACAGGAGTTGGCATCAACGACCTGGATTACTAGTTTTTCCCTCCTGAACTGTAAATTTTCTATTTCTAAAACTGAGGCAATTTCTTCTGAATCCCCATAAAGACTAAATGAAACTGGATGAATGAGCATTTGTAAGTTCTAGCTCCCTATGCAAATTATTTTCTGATCATTGCCATTGGTACTTTCTATCTCTTCCTCAAGAAACTTTACTGGTTACGATTACTTCCAACATTCAAATTAAATTTGAGTAAAAATTCTTCCCCTGAGCTTATTACCACTTTTCCCAAAATATTACAAAGCATCTCCTACTCATTCCAACACTAAATTTCATACATTCATTTATTCACTCCACAAGTACACAACATTGAAAGTTTCAAAAGCATTTTCACATGATTTTCATTTGACCCTCCTATCAGGCTGGGGATGTGCGCGGGGAACACTGTTTCTTGTTTTAGAGACACTCCCATTTGTAGCTGAAGCATCCAGAGCTGTAGTCTTGCAGCTGGAAAGTGACTCAAGCCACCTGGCTTCCCACCCGCTTGCCCCATACTGCTGAACAAGTCTCCATGAGTTGTTCTACATCCAGCTTCACACCCAAAATCACTCGGAGGTTTTTGGTGTTCAGAGATACTCAGACTTCTCTCCTTCTTTCCAGCATCTGACTTCAGTGACATGATGCATGGGTATGAAAGCTTTTAGCCTCTAAGAGGCTTATGAAGAGCTTTCTGGGCAGCTTCAAAATCTTCCATATTCAGTATTCAAAGTGATATGGCAAAATATCACAGGCTGCAAAAACTAACAGCATAAAAAGCCATTCATAATTTAAAAAGGAAATTGTGAAGAGTTAAATTACTTGATTTTCCCCTCAAAACTTGGCAATGCAGTTCTTCAGGGAGGTGAATAAAGTATGATTTCTTTAAAGAATATGGTCAAATCCTTGTAAAAACAAAATATGCATAAATATTCATGACAACAAAATGCTCAATGGCTTCATCTACTGCTTACTAGTAGAGGTAATAAATCCATTCTGGTTTAATAGTCTCTACATTTCTTGGTAATATTATTTGGAAAGTTTTAAACAGGTGGTGTGTTTCCCCTTCAGGGTTGTTATTTTGCTTGAGATAATTTTCTACTTAGTATTTTCAATAGTAGCTTAAAAAAACGCATTTTAGAAATAGTCTACCATAAAATTCTGAATTTCATCCCCCACTGAGTTTGCTTCCCTAGTCTACAAAACTAAAGGCATGTTTCCATTTTTAACTGATTTTATCTTCTGAACACTTTTTTAAAAGAATGCTGCAAAGATCACACTTCAAAATACATTTACAATAATTACAAAGGTAAGATATGAGGGAAAAAAATCAAGATACAGAATGATGTGCACAGCCTACTTACATCTGTCTAAAAAATAGTTATATAAGTATGTACAGCTATTAACTGTCTCTGGATGGATACAAATGGGAAACACTGACTTTTTATTACATACTATTTTCAACACTTGAGTTTTGGGGTCACGTGTATTTTTTTAAAACGTAAAAATGAGTTAATTAGAACAAATACTAGAAGAGAAAATTCTCTCAGAC
Organism: Symphalangus syndactylus; assembly: GCF_028878055.3. Classification (NCBI taxonomy): domain Eukaryota; kingdom Metazoa; phylum Chordata; class Mammalia; order Primates; family Hylobatidae; genus Symphalangus; species Symphalangus syndactylus. The sequence continues at coordinate 97,042,133 of NC_072440.2, read as the reverse complement.
TAACCATTTGCTAACCATCAATGCATAAAATTAAAAGGAAAAATGCAGGTGAGGGAGGCGGCTCCATGGATCATCTGAGAGAGCTGCTGGGCTCCAGGGGGCCTCTGCTGGCTCAGGACGGTGCTGCCCTTCATGATGCACAGGCTGTGCATGAGAAATAAGCGCACAAATTCTATCAATACTTTTATCCAAGGCTAGTAATCTACCTAAGTTAGCATTTCTGCAGCGCATATCCAGGAGGTGGAAAGAGAAAATGTGAAAAGACTGTGGAATTAGAAACAAGTTGAACTGACAACTGAGTGAAAGCTAAGCTTCACTGGGTGTTATTATGTGTAGGCAACAAATTGAAACCACTTGGATTTCAATTTCCAAGATGATTCATCTGGAGTTTGTCATATTTAATTCCAAACTCAGCAGTGCTGTTGTATGCAGAGGAAGACGCTGAAAACACTCAAATAATGAGCCAATAGGCAGTCAATGAAAAACTCCTATATACTTAAAACATCCAACATCCAACTATCGTGTCTACCAGTGTTTCCTTCAAATCCATGAGGGTCAGAACTCACAATTGCAAACTTGAAGCCTCAAGCTGTCCTGACATGCAGCATTTGACATGACTACTGAACTCATCTACATACCAATAAACAGTCACTGAATAACTACAGTGGGCTAGGTCTGGGGATACAGGAAGCAAGAGAATTCTTGTCTTCAAATAAGGTTGCCACACTCCGCGGAGAGAGATGTGTATCGACTGTCATCCTAAAATAACTGCTTCCATGGGTGTACACATAAGGAACAGAGAGAGATGGAAGGAGGCCAAGTAAGTTTCAGAGGAGGCACCTCTGAGCTCAGACTTGCCTGCCCACAGCGGGGAGAAGGAAGAAGTATTTCAGATCCGCATGTGCACAGAGGCACAACAAAGGATGTTAAATTCAGAGAAATCTAAGTTCTGAGCAGCCAGAACATAAGCTTCAAAAAAAGAAGTGTCAGGAAACACGGCTGGAGGGGTAAGGAAGAGCCAGCCAGTTCACTGAGGGTCTTATCTGTCATAGGCAGGATGTTACCTGGTAGACATGGAGCGGCACATGAAAATATCCTGCTGGGAATTACCTGTTAGGTTTGCATGCCACCAAGATCACTCACGTCTGAAAAAGAGTGACACTGCTTCTTTGGAAACAAAGCTTGAGCGGCCGCTGTCCAAATAAAAAGCAGGTAAAGCCTGGAATCAGGGGCTTTAAATGACAGGATGTCACTTTTTACCAGAGTAACTTTGAGGAAGTAACCACACTTCTGAGTTGTATCTTCTATAAAGAAGATTCCTTTTCTGAGAAATGAGGTTGCTCAAAGGATCAAACGGCAGCATGAACGTGAAAGGTACTTTAAGACAGCTGTTTAGAAAAATCCCATACCGTGTTCTCCTCTGCTTTCACACCACAACAATCACCAACACAGAAGATGTCTGCGACCAAAAGTGGGGGAGAATTTCTCCCCACCAAGTGAGCAATCAGTTTGGGAGCAGACAGGAACTGGGTGTCCTCCAATTCAATTCCTGGAGACAGCGCCAGATCTGATGTCCAAGAACAAAACACATCCAGCTCAGAAGAAAGATGAAAGCCAGAAGGCTCAGCAAGGCAGCTTATCCCACCTTCTTCCAGTAAGATGAAAAGTATTTACATTCAAAATAATAGAACGCATGTGCTCTGACAGAGGTAAGTACAGGGGAGTACAAAAGCACATGAGGGAGGACCCAGCCCAGCTTGGCGGACTGGAGAAATGTTCCTGAGTGAGGTAACACCTGAACCAGGTAGCTAAGCAAAGAAATGGTGGCAAAAAGCATTAAAGGCAGAGTTTTTGGTATGGCTGCAGCACGGAAGGATGAAGTTGGAAAAACAGAGGCCAGTCATGGGATGTGCAGAACATGCTGGGGCAACGGGAGATCCTGAAGGATTTTGGGTGGAGAGGAGGATGTCTACACCTCCATTTTAGAATGACTACTCTGGCAGTTGTTTGGGGGAAAATACAAAAGTAAATAAATGAAGACAAGGTGATGTTCACGAGGCTGTCGCAGGACGTTTAGGTGAAGAATTATGAAAGACTGAATTAAGGTGAGGACACGGGGTGGAGAGACGGAAACAAATGGAGAGGTGGTAACGCTCACCCACTCACTGGTGACACATCTGTCTGTCTGGAAGACATTCAAAAAGGCTTTGCATCTTGATAGGATAAACATCCTGGATTCTAATTCTTCATTTCTACTTTTAGACCAACAATCAGATGCTTTCCAGAGGTTGCCAAGAAGCCCCTGGAGAACTAGTTGACTCATGCCCATGTGCTATCTCAGGCTACCAGAGGGCACCTCTTTCTGTCTGGAGCAGCTGAAAGGTTAGAAATCAGGTGTTCAGGCACCATCACTGGGCCCCGTGGACTGTACTGGCTTCTGTTCCCATAGGATTAATGCTGCTTCTTCAAGCAATGACTCTGAACAGCGGCTACCCTAGGTTGTTGCACCCAGAAAGGGAATGGTGGTGGGTGGCTGGAACTATGCCACAGGGTGGGTGGGTAGTGTGACAACCAGGAATTAGAGGACAAGAGCTAGCACGAGGGCAGGAGAGCTCCAAGGAACACTTTCAAAGGAAAAGACGATTTGATAGATGTGATGGTTAATATTAAGTATCAACTGGATTGAGGAATGCAAAGTATTGTTGCTGAGAGTGTCTGTGAGGGTGTTGCCAAAGGAGATTAACATTTGAGTCAGTGGACTGGGAGAGGCAGACCCATCCTCAATGCGGGTGAGCCCTGTCTAATCAGCTGCCAGTGTGCCTAGAATAAAGCAGGCAGAAGAAGGTGGGAGAAGCCAACTGGCCACGTCTTCCAGCCTTTATCTTTCTCCTGTGCTGGATGCTTCCTGCCCTTGAACATCAGACTCCAAGTTCTTCAGCTTTTGGACTCTTGGGCTTACACCAGTGGTTTGCCAGTGGCTCCTGGGCTTTCAGCCGCAGACTGGAGACTGCACTGTTGGCTTCCCTTCTTTTGAGGTTTTGGGACTCGGACTGGCTTCCTTGCTCCTCAGCTTGCAGATTGCCTAATGTGGGAATTCATCACTGTGGGTGGTGTGAGTCAATACTGCTTAATAAACTCTCCTTCATATATACATATATCCTATTCCTTCTGCCACTCTAGAGAACCCTGACTAATACAATAGAAAAACAGTGATAGAAATAAGAACGAGAGTTAATGGGCAGAGATGGTGGGTTGATAGAAGCTGGATGGAAGAAACAGAAATTGGGGTAAGAGGTAGAAAGGAATAAAAACCCAGACATATTCTTTATACCACAATGCTAAGCTCTATGTCCTTTAGAGTAGGTACTCTAACGCTGAATTGGTAAAAGGGTACACAAAATATAAGGCCTGGAAATAAAACACTTTCCACCAAGTGGAATGAACTGTAGGAACACAGAAGCAGAAACCAAGATAAACACACCTACTTTGAACCCTTATCCTTCAGTATTTTGCTTTATTTCTTGGCAAGCTTTAGTTGTGGACACCCCAAATAGGGTTTCCTGCAGAGTGACTGTGGTATGTGAATTTGGAAAGAGTGGTGGCCAGATACAAAAGGTGGAATGTAATGTAATGGTTTTCTCCTGACTTATCTGAGTCACAAACAGTACATGCATTAGGAATTTTCATTTTGGTACAAAGTAATTTACTATCAGGGAAAACAAGAAAAATATAAGTTGCACTACAATTTTCCTCCAAGAGAACTACTTTAATTAAAGAAATGAAACTGAAGATTATAAGCCAAAATGTGGCTTTGCAGCCAGCTTTTTGGCTTTCTTAAAAGCTGTAACTTGTTGTCTGTCCAACATCCATCTTCAGTTCTCCACTTTGCTGCCAGTCTAATCCACATTTACTTAACTGTCTCATACAGATTTAGAGCAAGCGGCAAGGTCTTGAGGTCCAGCACCATGCCATAGTCATCTTCCAACACCAAGGCTCAGCAGCAGGGTGTGGCACATGAGGGATGCTTAATGACTGACAGCTGACTGATGGAGTGGCTGATATGGTTAGGTTTGTGTCCCCACCCAAATCTCATCTTGAATTATAATCCCCATAATCCCCATGTGTCAAGGGAAAGACCAGGTGGAGATAACTGAATCATGAGGGCAGTTTCCCCCATGCCATTCTCACGGTAATGAGTGAGTTCTCACAAGATCTGATAGTTTTATAAAGGGGCTTTTCCTGCTTTGCTCAGCACTTCTTCCTGCCGCCTTGTGAAGAAAGTGCCTTCCTTCCCCTTTGCGTTCTGTCATGATTGAAAGTTTCCTGAGGCCTCCCCAGCCATGCTGAACTGTGAGTCAATTAAAACTCTTTCAAGTCTCAGGTAGTTCTTTACAGCAGTATAAAAACAGACTAAAACAGTAAATTAATACTGCAGAAAGTGGGGTACTGCTATAAAGATACCCGAAAATGTGAAAACAACTTTGGAACTAGGCAACGGACAGAGGTTGGAACAGTTTGGAGGGCTCAGAAGAAGACAGAAAGATGTGGAAGGGTTTAGAAGTTCCTAGAGACTTGTTGAATGACTTTGACCAAAATGCTGACAGTGATATGGACAATGAAGTCCAGGTTGAGGTAGTCTTACATGGAAATGAGGGACTTGTTGGGGACAAAGATGACTCTTGCTATTCTTTAGCAAAGAGACTGATGGCATTTTGCACCTGCCCTAGAGACCTGTAGAACTTTGCTTGAGAGAGATGATTTACGGTATCTGGTGGAAGAAATTTCTAAGAAGCAAATCATTCAAAAGCTGACTTGGATGCTCTTAAAAGCAATCAGTTTTATGCATTCACAAAAAGAGATGGTTTGGAATTGGAATTGGAACTCATGTTTAAAAGGGAAGCAGAGCATAGTTACTTCTAGGAAGTAACCAACTTGCTTTTGATTTTACAGGCTCATAGGCAGAAGGGACTTGCCTTGTCTCAGATAAGCCTTTGGATTTGGACTTTTGGGTTAATGCTAGAACAAATTTAAGATTCTGGGGAACTGTTGGGAAGGCATGACTGGTTTCGAAATGTGAAAGGGACATGAGATTTGGGAGGGGCCAGAGGCAGAATGATATGGTTAGGCTTTGTGTCCCCACTCAAATCTCATCTTGAATTATAACCCCTATAATCCCCATGTGTCAAGGGAGGGGCCAGGTGGAAGTAACTGAATCATGGGGGTGGTTTCCCCCAAGCTGTTCTCATGACATCTGATGGTTTTATAAGGGGCTCTTCCCACTTTGCTTGGCATTTCTCTTTCCTGCCATTTTGTGAAGAAGGTGCCTTGGTTCCTGCTTACCTTCCTCCATGATTGTAAGTTTTGTGAGGCCTCCCCAGCCATGCTGAACTGTGAGTCAACTAAATCTCTTTCCTTTATAAATTACTCAGTCTTGAGCAGTTTTTGTTTTGTTTTGTTTTATTTTGTTTTGTTTAGATGGAATTCCATTCTTGTTGCCCAGGCTGGAGTGCAATGGTGCGATCTCGGCTCACTGCAACCTTCGCCTCCCAGATTCAAGCAATTTGCCTGCCTCAGCCTTCCCAGTAGTTGGGATTACAGGTGCCCACCACCATGCCCAGCTAATTTGTATATTTTTAGTAGAGGCAGGGTTTCACCATGTTGGCTGGTCTCGAACTCCTGACCTCAGGTGATCCACCTGCCTCGGCCTCCCAAAGTGCTGTGATTACAAGCATGAGCCACTGCACCTGGCCTGGGAAGTTCTTATGGCAGTATGAAAACGGACAAATATAGTGGCCTTCCAATCTTATGTATTCAGGAAAGGTACAGCATGGGGTAGGCAAACAGTAGGACCTTAATATAGATGATATAGCTGGAATGGAAGAGTGAGATCTAATTTCAGCACCAGCATCCCAGTTCAATGACATCCACTCAAAGACCTCAGTCAAATATATTTTGAGAGCTCAAATGACCTTTAGGGGGAAAACATTCAAGTTTACAATAAGGTACTATGTATTTGGTCAAAGTAAAGCTTCATTGTGTTTCAACGTACTTAGAGTTTTAGAGGAAATTATTTGGTACTTGTGTACACATATAACACTAATGAAAAGGTAAGAGTAAAATACATTTGCCAAATTTCCACTTAATCACTTCAGTCCCTTAATTTATAACACATATTAATGCATGTTTCTTATTTCACATTAAACCATACCTGAGATATAAAAGAAACAAAATTACTAGAGTATAATAAAGTTATATAAAATAAGTATCTGTATAAAGCAGCAGTAGCTACCAAAGAACAAAAAACACGATTCCCAAAACAAAGTAATACCTTAGGCGAACTGGTTAAAAGAATAAAGCATTCCTGCTTCTTGTCCAAATGCTGACACGAGAATAAAACTATGCCCATAACCAATACACACCCAATAGTGATGGTGTCCTGGGAGAGTCATGTGTTATGGATAGTCTTTCCACGTGTCTTCTTGTAAATAAACACTGACAGATGAAAGGCTATCTATCACCACAAATGGAAGGTTTTCACATCATCCTAGTTCTTAGATATGATTTGGAAGGTTGAGGCAGCTAGAACTTTGACAGACACATGAAATTATTTCCTTACATAAAATACAAGACCTGGAAATAAAATACGCTTTCTACCATGTGGAAGAACTATAAAAACACAAAAGAAATCAAAATAAACACGTTTACTTTTAACCCTTATCTTTCAGTGTTCTGCTTTATTTCTTTGCTAGTTTTAATTGTGGAAATCTTTTTTTTTTTTTTGGAAACATCATATTGGGATGAACTTTATTTTTACATTGTTGTACAATTCATTGGTAAACTTAAAAAAATACAAATACATGATTTGATTGTTGTCCCAGAAAATACTTTTGTCACATTGCCAGCTGTTTCCCTCAGCATCTCCTGCTCCTGTCAGCAATTCTGTATGTAACTGCAATAGTTTGTGTGACTTGAGAAAGATGTGCCAAGGGCATCCTCACAGTGAGAAGGGACCAGGCAGAAATCCTGGGGCCCTCGGCCTCCTTCTGCCTCCCCTCCCGGAGGGTATGATGACAGGACCCTGAAGCTATGGCTGACAGGTGGGGATCTAAAGGGGACAGTCCCATGAAAGACACATGGGGACACCAGCTCACTGGGAGCTTTTGCTTCCCAAACAAGATGTGGGCAGCATGACTCCAGCCTCCGGAACCCAAACAATGTATTAATTGTGGAAATCTTAAACAGGCTTTCTTATAGAGTGACTGCACTATCTGAGTTTGGAAAGAGTGATGGCGAGATATGAAAGGTGGGATAGAATTGAACGATTTTTTCCTAATTAACCCAGTCACAAATAGTACATGCTTTGGGACTTTTCATTTTGGCGTAATTTACTATCAGGGAAAACAAGAAAAATATAAGTTGTATTAGAATTTGTTTGGGGTTGGGAAAGGAAGACTCTTGCCTCAATAAAATCTGGACTTTGGATTTATGTACACAGTGGATTTTAAAGTCTAATCAATTTGATTATCTACTCTTAAAATGATCCAATACAAAAATTAGGTAATTTTGCAATGCTGATAATTAAAACTGGTCTGTCTATACAAGTACTTGGAAGGATTTTTCAGTGGCATCTGCAATACTCTTGTGTCCACAAAAAAAGGCACATGTAACTTGAGGCCATGTTTACCTGCTTTCACTTGGAAATTAACAATAAAGTTACACAAAAGCTGTCTGAGGCTTTTGGCAAGTACAAATAATATGTTTCAACATTCTGTCTGTACAACTGACTACTCTCATACCTCTGGCTTAAAAAAAAAATAAAAGTGCAATATTGCTCAAAGAATTATGTTGCCTACTTTCCTAAGTTAGGCACCGTCATCTTCCTTTTAGAAAGTAAATTAAAAAAAAAAAAAAAACAATTCTCCATTTTGCCTTTCCTACTACTTTAGCCATTCCTAAGAACTTAGTAAAATTAAGTAAATGAAAGAAAAGTTAGAGGGAGGAATCAATATTCACAATAAATATTAAACTCTACTTACTGATACCTGGAGAAGCAACTTCATCGAATACAGGAAAGCCAAGAGCTGCCTGCCACTTGGAATACATTCTGGATACATACGTAATCAGTTCCTCCAAAAATTAAACACGTGTTTTCAGTATTTTAGAAAAGGCTTAACTCTGCTCATTAGTAAGTTGGAAATCATGAAGACTCACCCTGTAAAGAGGATGGCACTTGTCCCTGAAACATGGGGCCAACTGGGCATAGATCTGGAGGCTATAGTAATATGCTGCCAGCTGGAGAGATAACGCAGAGGGGGACTGCTTTTCAAAGCACCGGTTAGCATCTAACACCTAGGAGGGAACATGTTAGAATTAACTCAGCTTAAAGGAAATTAAGAAGATCATTATAAACCATTACATTTCTAGTCATTCCTGCAGATTTTTTATACAACATTCCCATTATATCAACTCAAGCTCAAGATCAACTTAACAATGACTATATTAAAAATCACAAGGCACTATAAAACAAATCCTATGCAGTAAAAGTGGATGTAAAGATCAACATTTAAGCTAACTGTAGAATTGACTCTACACTGACCAGGATCCCTTCAGCACCTAAGAAATAAGAGTTCGAGGAAATGACATGCAATACACAATTTTACCGATGAAAATTCACAGTATACATTTTTCATTTAGTCATTTTAAATTCTTCTTTATTGGTAAGGGCAAACTTACTTGTGGTAAGGCAAGAAGATAAGCAAGAGCCAAGGTCATGTCATTTGGCAAGGCTTCAATTGCTAGTTGCAAGAGAACTGAAAGCAGAAAAATAAACATTATTTTACTGAGGTTGCATATGACATTCATAGTAAGTGCCATGTTTTCAGCCCTATAAGATTTCAACAAATAATTAGTGGCAGAGACCTTTCAGGAAAGGCCTGTTCGGCACATCTAAAAACAGATCATATGGAACTGTGTTAAACAGTAACCTCGCCTTAATTCAGAAAAAGTATACTATTGGTTACTCATACACAAGGAAATTCTGTCAGGGCAGCTGCAAAGGTTAAGTGCAAAAACATGAGAGAGGCTGGTTGCCTACAGCTGGGTCTTTCGGTTTTAAAGATGCAGACCATGCTACAAAATTGTGTATCAGCGTTAGCTAATATGGAGGGTGATAATATGAGTACTAAAGATCAGAGCAATAAAATAGCTTTAGGAGTGCAAATTTAGGGTAAATCTTTTGATTATTACAATGATGATAATATGATTTTGTTCCTTCTAATAACACCCCTCTTCATCACGCTCCACAAAAAGAACACCAGTCTTTTGTTTTGCTTATATGTCTTAAAATATCCCAACCATTAAAAACTTTTCTTTTTCACATAAATTTTTACACAAATCACAACTTGCCAATGTCAGAGCTTTAACATAAGAGCATGCATTGTCAATACGGTCTGTGTTTGTACACAGTTTGTTTCAATAAGGATGTATCCTATACATTTAGGATCTCAGTAGCAAATACTAGGTAGTCAAATGTAATCACAATATGAATCCTTTATTTTTAAAAAAACACAGACGCTCATGATAGGCATTAATGAAGGAGATGGTATATGAATAATTCAAAGTAAACAATATTTGACTTTGGAAATGTACCACATGATTTTTCCAGATTTACCTTCCCGATTATGTCTTACTTAGATTGACATTTAAGTTGTCTGTATAATCTCTGTTTAGCTGATAGTCTAGGCACTGGGGATGGTGGGAGGGTGAGAAGGAATCTACAAATGGCTCAAGTGTCCGAGGCTGACCTAGAACTCAAAATTTCCTGTGGATGATTCACAGAGAAAACCTACTGTGTCTTCCCCACTTGTATCTACAAAGGGAACATCAGTTATCCAAAATTTATTTCCTACATGTTATCTGAATCTTATGAACCAAATGGACCACCAGTCAGCCTCAGCTCCTACAAGGAATCATACAGTTTTAGAGACATTTTCTAATCAAAAGCTATTTATTTCAAGGTCTCCTTCCAAATTTATTCCTTCGCTCAACATCAACAAGAACCTTCTTTGAACCAGACACTGCCGTACGAATTAGAATCCTTTCAAGAATAAAAAGACTCTAAATAAATAATTTAAAATACAATTCAAAGGGCCCAAGTCACATTTTGTACAAGCTATTATAAGATTAAAGAAGAGGTAGCTGGGCATGGGGATGACAGTTCATGCTTGTAATCTCAACATTTGCCTACCCTGCCTCGCCTACTACTTCCCATGAAACCTGGGCCCTCACCCACACCTTCTCCTGGCTCCTTCTGCCTCTAAACCACCAGGATGCTTCCCTACCTGGGTGTGTCCTGCCTTCCATTTTTAGGGATCTGTGAATATAAACTTCTTCTTTCGTGACAATCGTTTCCATGTCTGTGTGTTTTACCAATACCCATATAAAACCAAAATCCTAGGCATGTTTTAGAACAACAACTACAACAAAATCTATAAATATATAATGAATCTCTTGCCTACAAAATCCAACAGAATGTTACAGCAGGAAGGAAACCACTGTCAGAACCAGAAAGTCCTGGGATCAAAGCTCAGGTCCCCAACTGATTGACTACATAATTTTGAGTTCCAGAATTCAGAATGTTTTGGACTTTAGGAGGTTATGCTATATACATATCAAGTACTACATGACACCCTAAGTATGGTGTGGGAACACCCAATAATCAAAGACATTAATATCTCTGCTGCAAAACATTTGAATACTCATATTAAGTGAGATAAGCAGACTATAAAGTAGCCTTATGTCAGTTTAGTTCAGGTTTTGATGCCAAACAAATTATAAAAATCTTTCTTGTTTTCAAAGCATTTTGCATTTGGCGTCTGAAGCATATTTGCCTCCAATGTAAGTGAGGATTAAATGAAGTAAAGTATTCAAAGTGCAGAGCATCACTCTAGCACACAGAAAGTACCCAGTGGGTTCCCTCCATCCCTCTATAAACCACAGGCTTGAGTAAGCAAATTCTTTTCTTCAGTTATAACATGTTTTCATTTCCCCCTAAAAATGATTGATAAAAGGTTCTTCTAATAACAACCACAGTGCAACAGAGACAATTATATCCATTTTATATAAATCATAATTATTAATGAATTAACCATTGCATTTAAGCATAAAGACTAATTTCGCCAAGAAGCAAGAACAGACTTAAACAGTCACACCTGATGAGCTGATACACCTCTGTTATCTTATTTCCTGTGGCTTAGCTGCTTCTCAATGAGCACTCAGCAATCGTTTGAATTAGTTCCCCCTCACAACCTCTCTATGGAAGAAGTTAGATGTTTTCCTCAACTTACAAGAGAAGATTCAGAGTCTGGGTAACTTTTTTATTTGCCTAGTGCCAACACACAAACAAATCACCTCAGCGTTAGAAAAGAATTCTCCCCTTGATAACTCTCCACTCTGACAACCTCCACAGTCCCCTTTCTTTTCACTGCTAACCTTACTAATGAGTGGTCTGCCCCACTGCACCCATTACCTTGACACTCCCTCTCTCCTCAAGTCCCTCCATCCCTGGGTCACAACTAATATGACCTCCAAAGGTCATGAAATCCAAGGTCTTTTCTCTCTTCTTTTTCTCTTAAATCTCACTGTAGCACTAGGCACGGCCAGATAGGCCTGCCTTTGGCTTCAAGGACACTGAGTTCTCCTGCATCTGTTCCTCAGATGATCCTCCTCTGTGTGCGTCACCAGATCTTCATCCTTGATTCTTCAATGTGAGTATTCAGTTGGGTCAGTTCTTCACTATCTCTTAATCCCACCTTACATCCTCACCTAGAGAATTCAACTACATTCTTTTTTTTCTTTCCTTTTTAAAGAGATGGGGTCTCGGTCTATTGCCCAGGCTGTAGTGGAATGGGACAGTCTTGGCTCACTGCAGCCTCAAAATCTGGGCTCAAGTGAACCACCTGCCTCAGCCCCCCATGTAGCTAGAATGACAGGTGTGTGCCACCACACCAGACTATTGCTTTAAAATTTTTTTGTAGAGACAGGGTATTTTCATATTGCCCAAGCTGGTCTTGAACTAATGGCCTCAAGTGATCCTCCCGTCTCGAATTCCTAAAGTGCTGGGATTACAGGCATGAGCTACCATGCCCAGTCTCAATTCTACTCTTAAATTCAACTGGTACCCTGGTCTATTTTCCCACTATTTAGGTTTGAACCATAAGACTGGCCTTACCAACTCCTTGTTGGACACTGCCACTCAAATGCTACCTCAAATTAATCATTCTTTACCCAATATCTTTCATATTACTAAAATAGTACCTTATTTTTCCCAATAAACTAAACTTAACACCACAGAGTCATCTTGGACTTCATCCTCTCCTCTGCTGCCAGCACTTGGTTCCTCGTCAAATCCAACTGAATAATTTCCAAAGAACTCTTTCACACATACTTTCTATTTTCACTGCCACGAACTCTAGGTTTTAATTGTTGAAAAATTAGAGCCTTTCAACAGGCCCTCAATGCTGCTCTACCTGATGCCTTCAGTCTTTCTCCTTCCAGCACTTTCTTAAAATAGCAGTTTCATATTAATTTTACTCAAGCACTCAGTAATTGTGTCATTCTCTAGCTCAGAAAAATAATCTTCATTAGTTTCCCATTCCCTAAAAAACGAAAGTTAACATTTCCTATTGAGCATTTAAAGTCTCCATAAATATGGGCCAACTTTAATTTGTGGTTTTAATTTGCCATTAAACCTACCCTGTATGTCAACCAAATCAGTCTGCTATCCAAACTCTCTGCCTGTGCTCATGCCGTTGCATTGTATAACAAAAATAATAAAATTAATCTAAAACACAAATACCTATAATTTTAAAAATATATGCTCTGAGGAGCCAAACATGAAATAGGTGTTTTATATCACTTAGCTCTATGTGTCTCAAAAATCCTGCAAGGAGATAGTATTATCTTGTTTTTACACAGGCTTGGAAGCTTATGTAAATCTGCCAGACTCAGAAAGGCAGTTCATTTGTAAAGACAGGAAACAGAAGACCCAAAATAAAATCGATATCTTTCTTGATCAGTACCTACCAGGCTATTGACAACGTTACGCTATGATAAACAATTAACATATGCCATTTTAAGAATGTGAATGAAGATATTCTTAGGATAAATTCCTAGAAGTAGAGCTACTGGGTCAAACAATACATGCAACTGCAATTTTCATTGCTATTGCCATGTGGTTTTTAAATTCTCACTTTGAGCATCTCCTCATTTCAGCATCTCCTCCAGAAATGCTGTTGAGCTTGTGCAGTTCACCCACCTGAACATCCATGAGGTCTAATTCCCTAGGGACTTCTTGACATCTATTTCAACCACCCAAGCCAGCTGGAGAATGTGTAAAATTCTTTTGACCAGTTAAAGACTTCATTCATGAGCTGACTCCTCAGAATTAATCCTAAGCAAAAGGCTCTCTGGCTTTCTATTACCCTTTCTAGGAAACTATGACTCAGACTTTAACCACACATCACCTGGTGAACTCCAGTGAAATCCAGAATAGTAATTCTATTTAAATTCTTCAGTGACTGGGTTCTATCATCCAGACAGCCCTCCTACAGATTAAAACTGTAAACTCTAGATAAAATATAAAAAACAAGTATTAAAAGGCCAGGCATGGTGGCTCATGCCTGTAATCCCAGCACTTTGGGAGGCCGAGGCGGGTGGATCACTTAAGTTAGGAGTTTGAGACCAGTCTGGTCAAGATGGTGAAACCTCATCTCTACTAAAAATACAAAAAAACTATCCGGACATGATGGCATGCACCTGTTGTCCCAGCTTACTCGGGAGGCTGATGCATGAGAATTGCTTGAAACTGGGAGGCAGAGATTGCAGTGTGCCAAGATCATACCACTGCACTCCGGCCTGGGCAACAGAGAGAGACTCCATCACAAAACAAACAAACAACAACAACAACAAACAAGTATTAAAAGCCACCGGATAGATACCTACAGCAAATAAAAACTGGAAGATGGCTGCCATTTGAAAGAATGAATGGTATTGGTGAGTTTCCCATCTTTACAGCTTCAATCCTGAGGGCAAGCTCCTGCCTGTGCCATGCTGGGCAGGTAAAACTCAGATAGAAAACCCACAGTCTTGAAAAACCACAGCCCAAAAAATCCACAACAGCTGAAAGTAAGAGAATTTTGGCAGTCCCTTATTAAAACTAAACAAACCCATAATCTTTGACCCAGCAAGTCTACTATTAAAATTTACCTAAGAGAAATGAAAACACATGTCCAACAAAACACTTGTATGAGAGTTCACAGCAGCTTTTTAAAACAATAACAACCATAAGCTGAAAGACCCCAGGTATCCTTTAACAGAAACGTGGATGAACAGTTTTATACGCATTCAATGAAATACTACTCAATAATTTAAAACAAAAAAACCTACTGATGGATGCAACATAGATGAATCTCAAAAACTTTCACTTTCAGTATTATATAAAATAATATTATATGACTGCATTTAATGAATTCTAGAACAATCAAAACTAATCTACAGTGGGGAAAAATCAGAGCATGGGGTGCCCTGTAGGAAGTGCAGGTTGGGCATGTGCTGGGAAGAGGCTGAGATTTTCTAGGGTGGCAGTAAGGTTCTGCATCTTGACAAGAGTGAGGGTTACACAGGTGCTGCACTTGACAGAATCTGTACAATCATACAACTAAGATTTTTGTAATTCACTGTAAATTTTAAAACACACAAAAGTAAAAAATACTCTAATTAAAGATATGCAGTGTAGTGTCAAGAGGTGAAGTTTACTGATGTCTATGATTTACTTTGAAATGCATCAAAAAAGAAGTTGGGTTTGGTTGATGAATAGAGACGTGGAGAAATACAGGTACAGTAAATGTGGCAATATTAACTGGAGGGTACACAGGAGTGTACGGGAGTGAACAGAGAATGAACAGGAGTGAACAGGAGTTCACTGCAGAATTATTTCAACTTTACTATGAATTTTAAATTTTGTCAATAAAAATGCTGGGGAAGAAAAATGAAAGAAATCCCTCCTGAAAACTGTGTCAAATGCTTAAGCTCCCTGTCAGTTACTTATTCCCCAAAGCGGATTTCCTAAAAGACACTTCTGGACAAGTTATATATGCCTAGTCTCCGGCACTGCACTCAGCCAGCTGTTTCTGGCCACACCAAACCCATGGCCTCCCAGCTACTTCAAGACTGGAAGAATCCCAAGCATCAAGTATACAACTCTCCACATGATTTGAGATGGAAAAGAAAGAAATCTCCCTTCTTGAATCCCTAACACAATTGCTGTTGAAGTTATCTCATGACTTTTTTTCTCCCACACAATAATCCCAGGCATTAATCTCTGTAACCCAAGTGCCTAGCCCAGGGCTCTCCTCACTAACATGAATTGTAGGGAACTGATGGGAACAGTGGAGAACATGAGTCTCTACTCCACCCCGGGCATCAAAACTGTCTCAACAGCCCTCATCCAGACTCAGAGATCCTAATAAAGTAGAAATCAAAATCCACACTTGGAAGTTTCTTGGCCTTGGAATCCACAAACCATATGAAGCAATATTTGACAAAATATTCAGAGAAGATGGTAAGCAAGTTTTGCTGGGATGCACAACATGCAATATTGGCTAGAGACTGAATTACAGGGACTTTGCCAGTAAACATAAAAAATAAATAAATAAATAAATAAAACCTGCTCTACATTTAGCAGTGTGCATGAATTTAATTTGTAATGCTAGTTCTCAAATCTTGAATATAATGCATTGTCTAAACAAGTTATATGGCCAAAATCAGATGAAATCTATGCTTAACTCTCCCCGTTCCAAGATGGCCAAATAGGAACAGCTCCGCTCTGCAGCTCCCAGCGTGATTGACGCAGAAGACAGGTGATTTCTGCATTTCCAACTGAGGTACCTTTTTATCTCACTGGGACTGGTTGGACGGTGGGTGCAGCCCACAGAGGGTGAGATGAAGCAGGGCGGGGTGTTGCCTCACACAGGAAGCGCAAGGGATTGGGAGATTTCCCTTTCCTGGCCAAGGGAAGCCATGACACATTGTACCTGAAAAAAATGGGACACTCCCGCCCAAAATACTGTGCTTTTCCCAAGGTCTTAGCAACCGGCAGACAAGGAGATTCTTTCACCTGCCTGGCTTGGTGGGTCCCATGCCCACGGGGCCTTGCTCACTGCTAGCGCAGCAGTCTGAGATTGAACTGTGAGGCAGCAGCCTGGCTGGGGGAGGGGCGTCCACCATTGCTGAGGCTTGAGTAGGTAAATAAAGTGGCCAGGAAGCTCAAAGTCGGAGGAGCCCACCGCAGCTCAGCAAGGACTACTGCCTCTACAGACTCCACCTCTGTGTGCAGAGCACAGCTGAACAAAAGGCAGCAGACAACTTCTACAGACTTCAACATCCCTGTCTGACAGCTCTGAAGAGAGCAGTGGTTCTCCCAGCATAGCGTTTGAGCTCTAAGAACGGACAGACTGCCTCCTCAAGTGGGTCCCTGACCCTGTGTAGCCTAACTGGGAGACAACTCCCATTAGGGTCCAACAGACACTTCATACAGGGGGTGCCCCTCTGGGACGAAGCTTCTAGAGGAAGGATCCAGCAGTAATATTCACTGTTCTGCAGTATTTGCTGTTCTGCAGCCTCCATTGGTGATAAACAGGCAAACAGCATCTGGAGTAGACCTCCAGCAAACTCCAACAGACCTGCAGCTGAGGAACCTGACTCTTAGAAGGAAAACTAACAAACAGAAAGGAATCACATCAACATCAACAAAAAGGACATCCACACCAAAATCCCATCTGTAGGTCACCAACATCAAAGACCAAAGGTAGATAAAACCACAAAGATGGGGAGAAACCAGAGCAGAAAAGCTGAAAATTCTAAAAACGAGAGCACCTCTTCTCCTGCAAAGGATCGCAGCTCCTCACCAGCAACGGAATAAAGCCGGATGGAGAATGACTTTGACAAGTTTATAGAAGTAGGCTTCAGAAGGTCGGTAATAACAAACTTCTCCGAGCTAAAGAAGTATGTTCTAACGTATTGCAAGGAAGCTAAAAACCCTGAAAAAGGGGTAGACAAATGTCTAACTAGAATAAACAGTGTAGAGAAGACCTTAAATTACCTGATGGAGCTGAAAACCATGGCACGAGAACTTCATGATGCATGCACAAGCTTCAGTAGCCAATTCGGTCAAGTGGAAGAGTATCAGTGATTGAAGATCAAATTAATGAAATAAAGCAAGAAGACAAGGTTAGAGAAAAAAGAGTAAAAAGAAACAAACAAAGCCTCCAAGAAATATGGGACTATGTGAAAAGACCAAATCTACATTTGATTGGTGTACCTGAAAGTGACAGGGAGAATGGAAACAAGCTGGAAAACACTCTTCAGGATATTATCCAGGAGAACTTCCCCAACCTAACAAGACAGGCTAACATTCAAATTCAGGCAATACAGAGAACACCACAAAGATACTCCTTGAGAAGAGCAACCCCAAGACATAATTGTCAGATTCACCAACGTTGAAATAAAGGAAAAAATGTCAAGGGCAGCCAGTGCGAAAGGTTGGGTTGCCCACAAAGGGAAGCCCATCAGACTAACAGCAGATCTCTCCGCAGAAACTCTACAAAGCCAGAAGAGAGTGGGGGCCAATATTCAACATTCTTAAAGAAAAGAATTTTCAACCCAGAATTTCATATCCAGCCAAACCAAGCTTCATAAGGGAAGGAGAAATAAAATCCTTCATAGACAAGCAAATGCTGAGATTTTGTCACTACCAGGCCTGCCTTACAAGAGCTCCTAAAGGGAGCACTAAACATGGAAAGGAAAAACTGGTATCAATCACGGTAAAAACATGCCAAATTGTAAAGACCATCAATGCCAGGAAGACACTGCATCAATTAACGGGCAAAATAACCAGCTAACATAATGACAGGATCAAATCCTCACATAACAATATTAACCTAAATATAAATGGGCTAAATACTCCAATTAAAAGACACAGACTGGCAAACCGGATAAAGAGTCAAGACCCATCAGTGTGCTGTATTCAGGAGACCCATCTCACATGTAGAGACATACACAGGCTCAAAATAAAGGGATGGAGGAAGATCTACCAAGCAAATGGAAAGCAGAAAAAAAGCAGGGGTTGCAATCCTTGTCTCTGATAAAATAGACTTTAAACCAACAAAGATCAAGAGAGACAGAGGAGGCCATTACATAATGGTAAAGGGATCAACTGAATAAGAAGAGCTAACTATCCTAAATATATATGCACCCAATACAGGAGCACCCAGATTCATAAAGCAAGTCCTTAGAGACCTAAAAGAGACTTAGACTCCCACACAGTAATAATGGGAGACTTTAAAACTCCACTGTCAATATTAGACAAATCAATGAGAAAGAAGGTTAACAAGAATATCCAGGACTTGAACTCAGCTGTGGACCAAGTGGACCTAATAGACATCTACAGAACTCTCCACCCCAAAACAACAGAATATACATTCTTCTCAGCACCACATCACACTTATTCTAAAATTGACCACATAATTGGAAGTAAAACACTCCTCAGTAAATGTAAAAGAACACAAATCAAAACAAACTTTCTCTCAGACCACAATGCAATCAAATTAGAACTCAGGATTAAGAAACTCACTCAAAACCACACAACAACATGGAAACTGAACAGCCTGCTCCTGAGTGACTACTGGGTACATAACAAAATGAAGGCAGAAATAAAGATGTTCTTTGAAACCAATGAGAACAAAGACACAATGTACCAGAATTCCTGGGACACATTTAAAGCAGTGTGTAGAGGGAAATTTATAGCACTAAATGCCCACAAGAGAAAGCAGGAAAGATATAAAATTGACACCTAACATCACAATTAAAAGAACTAAAGAAGCAAGAGCAAACAAATGCAAAAGCTAGCAGAAGGCAAGAAATAACTAAGATCAGAGCAGAACTGAAGGAGACAGAGACACAAAAAACCCTTCAAAAAATCAATGAATCCAGAAGCTGGTTTTTTGAAAAGATCAACAAAATTGATAGGCCGCTAGCAAGAGTAATAAAGAGGAAAAGAGAGAAGAACCAAATAGATCCAATAAAAAATGATAAGGGGGATATCACCACCGATCCCACAGAAATACAAACAACCATCAGAGAATACTATAAACACCCTACTCAAATAAACTAGAAAATCTAGAAGAAATGGATAAATTACTGGACACATACACCCTCCCAAGACTAAACCAGGAAGAAGGTGAATCTCTGAACAGACCAATAACAGGCTCTGGAATTGAGGCAATAATTAACAGCCTACCAACCAAAAAAAGTCCAGGACCAGACAGATTCACAGCTGAATTCTACCAGAGGTACAAAGAGGAGCTGGTACCATTCCTTCTGACACTATTCCAATCAATAGGAAAAGAGGGAATCCTCCCTAACTCATTTTATGAGGTCAGCATCATCCTGATACCAAAGCTTGGCAGAGACCACAACAAAAAAAAGAGAATTTTAGATCAATATCCCTGATGAACATTAATGCAAAAATCCTCAATAAAATACTGGCAAACCAAATCCAGCAGACACCAAAAGCTTATCCACCACGATCAAGTCAGCTTCATCCCTGGGATGCAAGGCTGGTTCAACATACACAAATCAAAAAACATAATCCATCACATAAACAGAACCAATGACAAAAACCATATGACTATCTCAATAGATGCAGAAAAGGCCTTCAACAAAATTCAACAGCCCTTCATGCTAAAAACTCTCAATAAATTAGGTATTGATGGAACGTATCTCAAAATAATAAGAGCTATTTATGACAAATCCACAGCCAATATCATACTGAATGGGCAAAAACTGGAAGCATTCCCTTTGAAAACTGGCACAAGACAAGGATGCCCTCTCTCACCACTCCTATTCCACATAGTGTTGGAAGTTCTGGCCAGGGCAATCAGGCAAGAGAAAGAAATAAAGGGTATTCAATTAGGAAAAGAGGAAATGAAATTGTTTCTGTTTGCAGATGACATGATTGCATATCTAGAAAACCCAATCATCTCAGCCCAAAATCTCCTTAAGCTGACAAGCAACTTCAGCAAAGTCTCAGGATACAAAATCAATGTGCAAAAATCACAAGCATTCCTATACACCAATAACAGACAAACAGAGAGCCAAATCACACATGAACTGCCATTCACAATTGCTAAAAAGAATAAAATACCTAGGAATACAATTTACAATGGATGTGAAGGGCCTCTTCAAGGGGAAATACAAACCACTGCTCAGCGAAATAAAAGAGGATACAAACAAATAGAAGAATATTCCATGCTTACGGATAGGAAAAATCAATACAGTGAAAATGGTCATACTGCCCAAGGTAATTTATAGATTCAATGCCATCCCCATCAGGCTACCAATGACTTTTTTCACAGAATTGGAAAAAACTACTTTAAAGTTCATATGGAACCAAAAAAGAGCCCACATTACCAAGACAATCCTAAGCAAAAAGAACAAGGCTGGAGGCATCATGCTACCTGACTTCAAACTATACTACAAGGCTACAGTAACCAAAATAGCATGGTACTGGTACCAAAACAGATATAGAGACCAACGGAAGAGAACAGAGCCCTCAGAAATAATACCATGCATCTACAACCATCTGATCTTTGACAAACCTGACAAAAACAAGAAATGGGGAAAGGATTCCCTATTTAATAAATGGTGCTGGGAAAACTGGCTAGCCATATGTAGAAAGCTGAAACTAGGTCCCTTCCTTACACCTTATACAAAAATTAATTCAAGATGGATTAAAGACTTACATGTTAGACCTAAAACCATAAAAACCCTAGAAGAAAACCTAAGCAATACCATTCAGGACATAGGCGTGGGCAAGGACTTCATGTCTAAAACACCGAAAGCAATGGTAACAACAGCCAACAATGACAAATGGGATCTAATTAAACTAAAGAGCTTCTGCGTGGCAAAAGAAACTACCATTGGAGTGAACAGGCAACCTACAGAATGGGAGAAAATTTTTGCAATCTACTCATCTGACAAAGGGCTAATATCCAGAATCTACAGAGAACTGAAACAAATCTACAAGAAAAAAAGCAAACAACCCCATCAAAAAGTGGGCAAAGGATATGAACAGACACTTTGGAAAACATCTATGCAGCCAACAGACACATGAAAAAATGCTCATCATCACTGGCCATCAGAGAAATGCAAATCAAAACCACAATGAGATACCATCTCACACCAGTTAGAATGGCGATCATTAAAAAGTCAGGAAACAATAGATGCTAGAGAGGATGTGGAGAAATAGGAACACTTTTACACTGTTGGTAGGAGTGTAAATTAGTTCAACCATTGTGGAAGACAGTGTGGCGATTCCTCAAGGATCTAGGACTAGAAATATCATTTGACCCAGCGATCCCATTACTGGGTATATACCACAAGGATTATAAATCATGCTACTATAAAGACATATGCACACGTATGTTTATTGCGGCACTATTCACAATAGCAAAGAGTTGGAACCAACCCAAATGTCCATCAATGACAGACTGGATTAAGAAAATGTGGCACATAAACCATGGAATACTATGCAGTCATAAAAAATGATGAGTTCATGTCATTTGTAGGGACATGGATAAAGCTGGAAGCCATCATTCTCAGCAAACTATCACAAGGACAGAAAACCAAACACCACATGTTCTCACTCATAGGTGGGAAATGAACAATGAGAACACTTGGACACAGGGCGGGGAACATCACACATCAGGACCTGGTGGGTGGGTGGGGAGCTGGGGGAGGGATAGCATTAGGAGAAATAACTAATGTAAATGACGAGTTGATGGGTGCAACAAACCAACATGGTACATGTATACATATGTAACAAACCTGCACGTTGTACACATGTACCCTAGAACTTAAAGTATAATAAAAAATAATAGTAATTATAAAATTAAAAAAAAAAAAACAGAAATCTATGCTTAAGCCTTCAAGCGCTAATTCGGTGCAAAGTAAGTGCCTCTAGAAAGCACTCTGATAAATGTAATTCTAGTACAAAACTCACAGAGGAAAGTTGCCCATATTATTGACTTGGAAATCATTAAATCATTCATTTTGCTAAATAATGACCAATTTTCTTTAGTTAGTCTCCATAAAAATCTTTTCATCAACTTTATTAAAAAGTTCTAAAAAGTCAGATTATGTTAGGAAGTGTAATTTGTATTATGACCTACTTCTAAAGTCAAGAATTACTTTTTTTACCACAATTTTTAATCTGTGTCATTTATAACCTACATCACTCTTCAATTCTGCTGAGTTTCTGACAAATATTTGATACTATAAAATAGCCAAAGGTAACTCCCAGATATATTGGCATTATCAAAATATACAAAATGTGATAGGGAATATGAAAATGCTTCATAAATTATAAACCCAAATGTAAATAAAAGAGATTATTATTATTAAAATCATCTGTATATTTAATATTGATGGTATAGTAATACATTTTCTTAATATAAATTGTAAGTGCTCTGAAATGTTTTTATCGTTCAATGATATTTGAATTTTTAACTCCTTAATAGACTTAGATTCTTTCTCTGGTGAAATATTAAAATCTGATTGTCAGAAAATATAATCTCAAGAAACACCAGGGCAGACAAAAAGTCACTGCAGGCCCTTAAAATCCCATAGACATGACTAAGAACAGTACACACACTAGGATGCAGACGCACTAAGAGCATACGCTCAGTTCACTGGCCCAATGACTCCGATAGACGTGCTGTACTTTCATCATGGTGAGGAGACATTCATTGTGCACCTACTACATAGAAAATCCTCACAGCTGTGAGGAAAAAAGAGTGAGAAGTAGATGTGGTACTCAGAGTTTGAGCCTTAAGTTGAAGAGACCACACACAGCCATAAAAGACATAGGGAGCTTTCTCTGTGCTTTCTGGTGAGAAGCTCAGAGAGTGAAGTCTCAGTATGAAGAACGGACACACGAGGCTGGGGAGAATCTAATATCTGAAGTGAAACTTTCCAAACAGTCGTGACTATGGTTTCACAACTGAATCCCCCGAGGTTCTCTAGAAAACACTTGATGTATGAGCTGGGTGTGGTCTGGGAGACTGAGATGGGAGGATTGCCTGAGCCCAGGAGTTTGATACCAGCCTGGGCAACATGTGGAGACTCTGTCTCTACATTAACAAAAAAAAAATTAGCTGGGCATGGTGGTGCGCACCTGTAGTTTCAGCTACTCAGGAGGCAGTGGTGGGAGGGTCACTTGTGCACAGGAGGTTGAGATTGCAGTGAGCCACAATCACGCCACTGCACTCCAGCCTGGACGACAGAGCAAGACCCAGTCTCAAAACAAACAAACAAACAAACAAAAAACAAAACAAAACAAAAAAACCTGGGCCCAACTCCACAGTTTCTGAAAAAAAAAAAAAAAAAAAAAAAAAATCACCTACAACGGATTCTAGGGCCACAATATATTTCTTAAAAATTCCTAAGAGATTCTAAAGTGTAACCAGGAAGGAGAACTACAGAGGTAAGTTTGAAAAAATTGTGAAATCCTAATTGGATCGACTAAAGGGCAAGGTGGTAGCAAGGACAATCACGCAGGTCGGGGACCAGTCTGAGCGAAGGCGCACGTCAGGGTGCCATCGGAGAGCAACAGCCCGGGACAGAACATTCAGGCTGCTATGCTCATTTTATACATAAGAAAATGGAAGCAAAGGAAAATGGAATAAATATTCTTCTGCTTGAAATCCCTACAGCTTTTGATAGAGGGTTCCTTCAAAATGTTTAAATTCACTCACAAAGCCTTGCATTTCTTCTCAGTCTACTATCGCTTCATCTCTCCACTGGCTGGCCACACATACCCTTCCTCTCCAGGTATTGGAATAGCTTACAAATCCCCGAAAAATCATAAAGTTTTAAATCTTCTTTGCCTCTATGAATTTTATTCCCTCTTCCTAAAATATCCCATTTCTTCTTCCTCCAAACCCACCTCTCTATCCATTTCCTCCCTTATTCATCCTTCCAAGTCCAAGTCAAGTATTGGCTGCTTCAGAAGGCCTCTTCACAACACCTTCTCCCTCAGCTGCCACCTCTACAATCCCAATGCCTCTGGGTTTGCCTGTCATAGCGCCTATCACACACAAATCTATCTGTCTCCCCAACTCTTTTATAAGCCCGTTGAAGGCAGGGACAATGTCTTCTACTTTATATTCTAAGTTCCTAGGACAGGGCTAGCACACAGGTGGCTCGAGGACCTCTCCTTCAGTGAATAATGTCCACACGGTTAGAAAGGGAACTGGAAGAGATCCCTGATCATCTTCAAGTATGTTTCTCCCACTCCATAAAGCTCCACAAGAAAACCTCACTATTTGCTTTACTTCTCAAGATCATTTTGATGTCTCATCATTTAGTTATCCACTACAACAAAGATGGCTGAGCACTGTAAGGATTCTATGAAAAGAGGAGGCCGACTAACCCAGAAATATGCACCTCTCAAGGGCCTAATTGCTTACATACTCAACGTTTCTCCAAAAACAGCACTAGAAAATATCAGAAGCTTTAATACACTGAGCAATCAGTTTGAGAGGGTCTACTCCAAGAAAGCAGCCATCTTTAAGACCTTTAACCATGTGCTTCCATTATTTTGCCTTTTTGTAAACCATACCTTTTATATGAGAGGTATTCAAATTCACATACCTGTACAAGCATACCTCAAAGATACTGTGAGTTTTGTTCCAGACTACTGCAATAAAGCAAATATTGCAATAAACTGTATCACACAAATTATTCTGTTTCTCAGTGCATATCAAAGTTGTATTTACACTATACTGTAGTCTACTAAGCATGCAGTAACATTATGTCTAGAAACCCATGCATATGCCTTAATTTAAAAATACTTTATTGCTAAAAACTGCTAATAATCATCAGAGCGTTCAGTAAATCCTAATCTTTTTGCAGGTGAAGGGTCTCAATGTTGACGGCTGCTGACTGATCAGGATTGTGGTTGCTGAGGGTTGTGGTGGCTGTGGCAATTTCTCAAAATGAACCAATCTCTGCTAGCTTCATACTTTTCTTCTGTAGCTTCCTTACCTCTCTCAGCCTTCACAGAATTAAAGGCAGTAAAAGGGACCTGTTCTGGATTATACTTTGGCTTAAGGGAATGTTGTGGCTGGTTTGATCTTCTATCCAGGCCACTGAAACTCTCTCCACATCAGCAATATGGTTGTTTTGCTTTCTTATCATCTGTGTGCTCACTGGAATAGCACTTTTAATTTCCTTCAAGAACTTTTCCTCTGCATTCACAACTTGGCTAACTATTTGGTGCAAGATGCCTAGCTTTCAGTCTTTCTCAGCTTTCAACACACCTTCCTCACTAAGCTTAATCATTTCTAGCTTTTAATTTAGAGATGGGCAACTCTTCCTTTCACTTGAATATTTATAGGCCATTATAGGGTTATTAACTTGCCTCATTTCAATATTGTTGTGTCTCAGAGAACAGAGAGACCCAAGAAGAGGGAGAGAGATGGAAAATGGCTGGTCAGTGGAGCAGTCAAAACACACACAACATTTATCAATTAAGTTTACATCTTATATTGGTGCAGTTTATGGTGCCCCAAAACAATTGCAATAGTAACATCAAAGATCACTAATCACAAATTACCATAACAGATACAATAATAATGAAAAAGTTTGAAATATTGTGAGAATTATCAAAATGTGACACAGACATGAAATGGGCATACAGTGTTGAAAAAATGGTTCTGATAAACTTGCTTGACATAGCGTTGCTATAAACCTTCAATTTTTTAAAAAGTACTGTATCTGCGAAGTGCAATACAGCACAGAACAATAAAATAAGGTATGCTCAGACTTTATAGACTAAATAATAAAAATATCGTATAAACCAATGTTTGCGAATGTTCTGGTTATTACTTCAGTCCGTTATTATGCCAAATAATAGGTCCACATCCAACCTAGTATTTTCTTAAGGTCTCAGATTCTATCTGTACAAACTACCTTGATAACCAATCATATTTAATCCATGGGCAACTGATGTAAGACAATAAAAAGAAAAGCAAGAAGTAATGAAGAATAATTAAACAGGGAAAGAGAAACATGACTATACTTTTCATATATACTCAATTTCAACTGTAAGATGTACCATAAATTTAATAATAGCTTTTTGAAGAAGAAAAGAAACATAAATATATCCATAACTGTGATACATGCCCTGATTAGAGAAGGATAGGTAGAAAAACATGCATCTCAGAACTGAAGAAATATGGTATACTTAGTAAAAACCTCTAGTGTTCAAGGGACCCGCACAGTGGATAGGGAAGTGGTATTTGCCTCTCCTCTCCCCAGCAGCATGTGAGTACTGATTGATAGAAAAAAACATCTAAAAATAAGCTACAGTATAAGCTTTTGGGGGGAATGAGCAGTTCCATTCCCTGTATGCATTTTCCCAAATTTTACTTTATATAGCAACGTGCTCAGTTAACAGACGGCACTGTCCAGGCTTATTGGCAGTTAGATGTGGCCAGTAATACAATAAAAAGTAATAATAAGTAATAAAATAATAAGTGCAAGCTGTGGATAGGACTTTCAAGAAAACTGCTTTTCCTTCACCCTTTTCCTCCTCACTGACATCTGAAATATAGACGAGATAACTGCAGTTCCAGCAGCCTTTGAATTATGAGATATTCGCTAAGGATGGCAGAGCAGAGAGAGGGGGAATTGAAAGGGCACAGTCAAAGAAACTATCCTAGAACCTTAAAAAGAAGGAGGCTAAAGGAAAAAAAGGTATAAATTGTAAGCTGTCTTTGGTAAACTTGCATGCATTTAATTCTTTTCAAAAATTTCCACATGGAAAGATATTCCACCAAGCAGAAAATTCTGAAGATGAAATATAATCTACATTCTATTAAGCATAAAATCAGGAAATAAATTTTATTGAGCATTTTTTCCATTCACTAGGAGAATCACTTTACATAACTAGCCAGTTAAAGATAGGAATGATATTCATCCCTTTAAATCCTCAATGTAAGTACAAATCCTGAAAATAGTAGGTTCTCAATAAATGTTTTAAACAAAATTAATAAATGGATGAATGAATGAATGATGGTGTCAAGTTATGCAATTCAAAATTACTGAAAAATTTCATTTCCAAACTCTTGTTCATTCGTAAATTCTTGGTTAACAATGTTCACCTAGTTACACACTGTCAAGGAACTAGAACCTTCTCTCTTACCTTCAGTTGTTGGAAATACTTCTCCTTTATTTTTAGCCTCTGCCAATTTTCCAGTTCTCAGCAATACTTCTGCAAAGCTTTCCACTGGAACATGTTGATAGGTGTCATAGGTCCCTTCAGACTACACAAAAGAAGCAGTTTCACTATGTAGTAGGGTGCCTTTTGTCCTACAAATATATGCTTAGAAAACAATTATAGGATGTTGTTTTCTGGTGACTTGAATAATAACTGCTCACAGACTAAGCATATTATTTTATGAAACATTTTTAAACAGATTTTAATCTCATAATGTGTCATAATATATACCAAAAAAACATGTAAAAACCAACGAATAACATGAATAAGAACCAAGACAAATAAGTCTATTTTCAAGAAAATTTTAGTTTTTGTTTCTACTGTCTACAACAGCATGACAGTTAAATCTATCTTCTTAGACACACTGTCCTTACCTCAGTGACAAAAGGATTTGAGATGACAGATTCATAAAAAGGATGACACCCTTGTTTCTCTAGATCTTCATTGGCTGTAGTTCCGATTTGATATGCACCACCACATTTTTGCCCCTAAAAAGAAAAAAGTACAGAACAATGGATAAAAAGAAAGAGAAGACAAGGAGGTAGAAGAAGTAAAAGCAAGGAAAGAAGGGAGAGAGGGAGGAAGAAAGGGCTGATTTCAGGAGAAATTGGTCAATGCCTCCTGCGCTTCCCATGACCTAAAAAGAGGGCCAGAGTCACACAGATACCCGGCAGAGAATGAAGGATCATAACTACATGCTAAGAGCAGCACATCAACCCCACCCTGCAGTGCCTTTTTCTTTTCCTGGTCACTTTGACATCAATGAATTAGAAACACTGAAGTAATCAATGTTGTTCACATGGTGAGTTTTTACACTACAGTCAGAATAACCACTTGAAAACATCATCTTGTCCGTGTTGCTGCCCTCCTTAAAAATCCTTTAGTAGCTCTGAATGAGGCAAACAACCAATAGCCTAACAACTAAACTATGCGGAATATCATTTGAGGTTGTTATATGTTAACTAACATTAAGGGCTAACTTTCCACCTCAACCAAACTGCCTGCTTTATGCATCCTATCGGCTTCTACGTCTTTCTCCCACTGTGAGGGTCCTGCCATGCCGACTGCCTGATTAGATCCTAACTTTCCTTCCAGGCCCTGGAAATAGACTTATTTGTCTTGGTTCTTACTCATGTTATTCATTGGTTTTTACATGTTTTTTTGGTATATATTATTCAGGCCTTACCTGGTGAATCCTTGCCAGATGGACGCAAGATGATATGACTGTGTCCCTTTGATTATCCCCATCTCTTTCACAACTACTACCCACACACACGGCTTTAAGACTTGCTACCAGCACTGCAGATTAGCAAGAACTTTAGTATGCCTAGATTATAATTATGTTTTGCTCCTTCAAATAGATTGTAAAGCTCCTTACTGGAAGAGCCAAGTAAAAGGAATTCACCCATTCCTCCAAGGTTTATTGTGGTTACTTTATGCCAAGCATAGTCTAGGGAAATGATGAAGCTGCCACTGCAAATTACAGCTGAGATTTAATAGCGTCCCAGTAAACGGCATTTGTTTATCCAACTGTTTGGACTACTGTCCTTAGGTCTCCTCTTTCTTCCACATCCAGACCACCAGCAGGTCTAAAAAATACATCCCATCCCCAAACAAACTTCTTCCCACTGCCTTCATCACAACCCTTTTCAAACTACCCACTTCTCTCACCAGGAGGACTGATTTCACTGTGTCTTTTCTTCTCTTTGTACAGCACTTAAATGAGCATAGTAAAAATAAAGTTGGATCACACAATTGCATTGCCGAAGTTCTCCAAAAGCTTTCCATCTTATTCAAACTCTATAGTCATTATCACAGTCTACATAAGGCTTTCAATGATGGGCCTCCCCACCACCTTCTGATCTCATCTCCTACCATTCTCCCCATTGTTCACTCAGCTCAGACCACACTGGCCCCTTTTATGTTCTATGCAGATGTCAAGTGTGCTGCCCCAGTCCAGGGGAGCTAGGGTTTGTATTTGTTCTCCTTGGTTCAATCATATCTCTGCTCAAAGTGACTCCTTTTCTGAAAAATCTAACTCCTCTATCTTAATCAGAACTTCACTCCTCAGTATTTACCTACCTTGCTTATGTTATTTTTGTCATGCTTGTTATCACCTGCCATTAAATTATTATACAAATATGTATTTTCTGTGTCTCCCTCGCTGACATATAAGTTCCACAGGAGAAGGGAATTAGACTGAAGTGTTTCTCCACCATATTCCCAGTGAATAGGACAGTATTTGACAGGAAAATAATGCCTAATAAGTATTTGCTGAATGAATGAATGAGATGCACACGGAGTGTTTGTTTGAGGCGAACTGCTAATAGTTGTATGTTTTTCCTCTTTGTTTTCCCGTGTGAGATTAAAGGACTGCAGTATGAGAATGCAGAGCAAACTCAATTGCTCTACTGACTGCCCTGACTTTGACTTCCAGAATGGAAGCAAGAATCTGTTCTACTGTTCTCTTTCCTCAGAGCCCCCCAGTCTGCCTCCTAGCACTCCTCCTCAACTACCAGTCTGTAGAAATACAGCAAAAGCAAGTAAGCATTGACAAAATTTTTCTTTTCATCTCACTAAATTCTGATATATAAGCCAACCTTACCTAAATCTCTATTAGTGTCCTTTGCAAGTACTCCATGGGAATATACTACATTCTATAAAACAGATTACTCATTCCCTACCTGATGAGAGGCCTACATTTCTTTTTCCTTTTTTTTTTTTTTGAGACGGAGTCTCGCTCTGTCGCCCAGGCTGGAGTGCAGTGGCACAATCTCGGCTCACTGCAAGCTCCGCCTCCCGGGTTCACGCCATTCTCCTGCCTCAGCCTCTCCGAGTAGCTGGGACTACAGGCGCCTGCCACCACGCCCGGCTAATTTTTTGTATTTTTAGTAGAGACGTGGTTTCACCGTGGTCTCGATCTCCTGACCTCGTGATCCACCTGCCTCGGCCTCCCAAAGTGCTGGGATTACAAGCGTGAGCCACCGCACCCGGCCGAGAGGCCTACATTTCTTAAGAGATTGTTTTAACAATCTAGAGAAGATAAAGATGTAACAGTGAAAACAACTGAAACATTGGTAATGAATTTATATAAACCATGCAGTTGATTTTAAAAAGAAAGATGCATTGCTTACCTGAAGGGGTCGAAGGTAAGTTAAAGACTTCTTCCACCACTGCCCATCACTGACAGCCTGCAGCACCGCTTTGGTAGTGGTTGTGGTATTGGAAAGGACTTTCATGGTGGTAGCAGTGGTCCAGCGTAATAGGTCAGCTGAATTGCTACCTGGAACACCTACTTCATCCTGTGTTAAGGAAACAAAATAGCAAGGGCAAAAATGTATTACCATAAGAACAGAGAAGACAGTGATAATGTGACTGCTTAAAATGATCAGATATTAAACTTGAAGACAGATAAATTTAAAAATCCATCCGTCTTTACTTGTAAAAAAATAAATGTTAAAAGAGCACTATCAACATATTGTTCCTCTCTCAATCATTTGCCAAAAAATAAAAATAGAATTGGGAAAAGAGAAAAACACCACAGTGTATTAAATAATCCCTCAGAAATATTTATAAAGCAAATAATTGGTATTTTATTTTTCACCAATCTAATATCCTAACCATGAGATACTCATATTTGTTTCCTTGACAATACATTTTGAAGTATTTATTACTTAGATTAATTAAGAAATATATTATTCATCTGAATAATGCCACTGTGACCCAGAAAGAAGTAGAACATTCAGACAATCAACCTTTAACTATTAAAAAGTGTATTTTCCATCCAAACAAGTAGGTAATTAACAGCGTTTCATGGGTTTATAATGTGGTACCTCCTGCCAATCTTGAAGCAATCAGCTGAAATTCTCACTCTCCATTTACCAATCTGAGAGATTCCACGAGGAGAAAATGTCAATATATTAATTACAGTCTTTTAAACAGAAAGGATGAAGACCATATCTGCATTTAGTCAAAGAAATTATTTGTTCTATAACTTCTTAGTTTAGTGTCTATCCACTTCCACTTATTATTTTTTTCTTAACAATCTCAGTTAAACAGAAGAAAAACTTAAGGCTTAGTTTATCAGTACCAATAGCTTGTTGTGATCACAGAAGGATAATGTAATAGCTTAGTTTGGCTCCTTAGATCTACATCATGTTATTCATTAAGACACAATGTAAGTAATAATAAAGTAATAAATCATGTAATCATTAATTACCCGGGCATCATCACATAACAAATACTTAAAACTCACTCTTTTAGATCAACCTGACAGTTGCCATATATGGTAAGTAGAACTATGGGCCCCCAATGATGGCCATATCCTAATCCCTAGAACCTGTGACTATGTAACATGCCATGGCAAAGAAAATTTGCAGGTGTGATTAATGGTACAGACCTTAAAGTGAGGAGATTATCCTGAATTATCTGAGTAGGACCAAGCTAATCACAAGAGCCCTTAAAGCAGAGGATATTTCTCAATGAGAATCAGGGAGAGTGAGTGTCAGAGATAAGCCATGAGGGAAGAGGCAGGAGAGATTTGAAGCAGGAGGGAACTCAACCCACAGTTGTCGGCTTCGAAGAGGAAAAAAGGGAACCACAGGCCAAAGAATGTAGGCCGCCTGTAGACACTGAGAACAGCCCTCAGGCGACATCCAGTAAGATAATGCAAACCTCAGTCCTACAACCATGAGGAATTAAATCTACCAACACCATGAATGAGCACAGAAACAAGATCTTCTCCAGAGCCCTCTGGAAAAGAACACAGCCTTGTTGGCACCTTGATTTTGGCCTTGTGTGGCTCTAAGAAGAGATTCAACCAAGCCTGTCAAATTTCTGTCCTATGGGAACGGTAAAATAATCAACTGTATTGTTGTAAAGCTGCAAAGTTTGTGGTAATATACGACAGTAGCAACAGAAAACAAATATATTATGTTAGGACACAAATAAATGCATTTATTCTTACTTCTAAAGGGAAATGTATGTAAGCTGTATTAACCAGTGCTTACAATTTACCCAACTGGCTGTTGTTTAGGGTTGCCCATAAGTATTCTAAACTGGCTTGGTCATGTAAAAAAAAAAAAAAAAAAATTGTTTCTTGTTGGTTTCTTGGGTATTAGAAAGTGCAAAAACCATCAACTCAATACAATATTATATACTATAATTTAATTATGAAAACAGCAACATATAAAAATGAATGACATATAAATAAAGAAAAAAACATAAAAAGTCTGTATACTATCAGGGCAACAATGCAAAAAGTAATTGCTTGAGGTTTGAGTGCCAATAAAATACAGTACCTCCTCCTGGGTTCCAGATTGTGGCAGATACTAGAGTTTAGTTCACTCAGCTCCACTCAGACCCCCTTACAGATTGTCTTACTGTTGCTAGAAGTTGAGAAGCTAAAAACTACATTTCCTCAATTCCCTTATAGCTGGGGTACCACACATGAACTCATTTTCTCTCTCAGTTTATATATCTCATGCTAGGCAATGGAGTGACAAAAATGAGTAAGACACAGGCTCTGCCCTCAAGGAGCTCAGAAAATAGGAAGGAAAGCAGAGATATAGAGAAATAATTACAGAATAATAACAACTTTTATACGAGAGGTATTAACACATAGAGTATTATGAGAACAGGAAGAGAGATCATTACATCCTCTGCCTGGAGGCATAATCACAGAAGGCTTCACAGAGAAGGTAATCTTTCAGTGGGAAAAAATTGAGGGTTTCCAGAGAAGAACTGGTGAAAATGATTTCAGGAAGAAAATGCAACTTAAGAGGATGCAACTTCTGAAACATGGCAAAATACAGGAACCTTAAGTGACTCAGCAAAGCCACAGAACGCAGCATAGAAAGAGAAATAGCACGACGTGAGGATGAAAGAAGGTACAGGTAAGCCCAGCAAGAGACCTATAAACCACGCCAAAGAACCTCCATTGTCAACTAGAGGGAAGGGAAAGCCACTGGAAGGCTTTAAACAAAGAGACTAACATAATCAGATTTGTGTTTCAGTAACATTACTCCAGAAGCAAGAATCCAGTTAGGAGACTGGTGCCTCAGTCCCAGCTTAAAATAATTAGGGACTGAATTGAGGTAGTGACACTGGGAACATAATGAAGTTATCATAAGGTATTTTCCAACTAAATGTATATATTACATTTAAATGTTTTTATCCTAATTCATATAAATGTAAAAAGGGCCGAGATAAATCAGACAAGTAGAGAAATTCCATCCAATCAGCTAACAAAGAAAGTTCAAGATCACCAAGCTGGAACTTAGTGGAGATCTGGGAGAAAGAAAAAAAAAAATGGAAGGAAAGTCAGTAACAGATAAACTATAATTGTTTGTGAAGCGAGGTTAGATACAGTGGAGGTAAAAAAAAAAAAAAAAAAGACCAGTGCAAGTTGTTGAGGAATACAGAGGGCCAGATTCATACAGAGAAGAAACAATGACCTATATACATTATTTACCAGCAGTAAAGTCCAGCATCTTGTTTATAATATATAAGAAACATAATGGCTACCATTTATTAAACACCTACTATATGTCCAGGACTGAGCTAAGTGTTTTATACAAGCATCCCTAAATTTTACAGTAACACTATAAAAGTGTTAAAAATTATAATACTACTTCACACAAAAGTAAACTGCGGACCAACTAAGTTAAATAAGCTGCCTACAGACAACTGGCCTAGAGGTGTCTCCTCCTGCTCTCTTCTCCATTTTTTTTTTTTTTTTTTTGAGACAGAGTCTCGCTCTGTCGCCCAGGCTGGAGTGCAGTGGCACAATCTCAGCTCACTGCAAGCTCCGCCTCCCAGGTTCATGCCATTCTCCTGCCTCAGCCTCCCGAGTAGCTGGGACTACAGGCACCCGCCACCACACCCAGCTAATTTTTGTATTTTTAGTAGAGATGGGGTTTCACCGTGTTAGCCAGGATGGTCTCGATCTCCTGACCTTGTGACCCGCCCGCCTCGGCCTCCCAAAGTGCTGGGATTACAGGTGTCAGCCACCACGCCTCTCTTCTCCATAACCCAGTTTGGCACCAAAGTGTTCACTTGTTCTTTACAGGATTTTGACATGCTGGCAATATTACATGCACATTTATATTTGTATTTATTTAAGCTCATTTATTTTTCTGTGTTATAAAACTAATACAAATTCACTAAAGATGGTTTGCAAATTCAAAAAAAGTATGCAAAAGAAAAGGAATACTATTTATTCACAGCCCCATGATGCAAAGACAATTACGGCCAGCATATATTCTCCTTTCCTGTGTTTAATCCATGGTATCCTTTTTAAACAACTTTTCATTGATGTGTAAGCCACATCAAATGACTGTATGGTTTAACAAATTTTAACAGGCTATGTAACAAGCCCTTAGGCAAAGAAACATAACATCACCAGAATCCTAGAAGCTCCTCTTGAGCTCACTTGCAGTCACTAACCCTGCCAAAACAAACACTATCCTGACTTGCAGCAGCATAAATTAATTTTCTCTATTTTTATACTTTATATGAAAGAAATCATGTACTCTTTTCTTCTGATTTCTTCCACTCAACAAACATTCATTCAGATTTTAAGAGTAGTTAAAGACTGTTCAACTCCACACCTGTAATCCTCGCACTTAGGGAGGCCAAAGTGGGAGGATGGTTTGAGGCCAGAAGTTTGAGGCCAGCCTAGGAAACACAACGGGACCTCATCTCTCTAAAAAGTTAAAAAAAAAAAAAAAAAAGTGTTCAACTCATTACTATGTCACATCATGTTGTAATAAACATGCCAGAACTTATTTATCTTTTCTTCTATTAATGTGCATTTGGGTAGTCCCAGATTGAAGATAATACCAATAGTGCTGCCCTGACATGCTGGTAATTATATTTTGAGTATATACTTAGCAGTGGAATTGCTAAGGCATAGAATATACATATGTCCAGATTTAGTAAATAGTGCCAAATATTTTCTAAAGTGGTTATTACACTAGCCAGCAATTGTAAGAGTTCTGGTTGCTCCACATCCATGCCCACAAATGGTATTTCATGTCTTTTTCATTTGAGCAATTCTGGTAATTATGTAATAGCATCTCTTTGTGGTTTTAATTTGTACCTCGCCAGAGACTAATGAGTTGAATACCTTTCTGTATATTTTGGGCCACTTGAATACATTCTTTTGTCAAGTGTCTGTTTGAGTCTTTTGCCATTCTTCTAATGGTTATCCATCTGTTTTATTCACTTATAGAAGCTCTTTATATATTCTGGATACACATCCCTTATTAGATACATGAATTGTGAATATTTGCTATTATTCTGTATATTACATTTTCATTCTCTTAATAATGTCTTGTGATTAACAGATGTTCTTAATTTTAAATTAGTCCAATTCGTCAGTTTTTATCTATGACTAGTACTTTTTATATCATATTTAAGAAATCTCCAGCCTAGCAACAAAGCAAGACTCCCATCTCCACAAAATAAAAAATAAAAAATTACCCAGGCATTGTGGCACATGCCTCTAGTCCTAGCTATATGGGAGGCTGAGGTAGTAGGATTGCTTGAGCCCTGGAGGTTAAGGCTACAGTGAGCTGTGATCACACCACTGCCTTCCAGCCTGGGTGACAGGGATCCTCATTTCAAAAAAAAAAAAAGGAAATCTTTGCCTGTTCCAAGATCAAAAAGATGTTCTAAGTTTTCCTTGACATGTAATAATTTTGCTGTAAGTAAAATCTTAAGACAGTATCACACTTCTACCCACTCAAATATTATATGCGTACTATTAATGCACTTACCATAATATACTGATATTTACTTTTTTGTTGTTCTTTCCAACTAGACAGTGAGCTATTCAAGATCAGGGACACTATTCATTGCTATAGCCTCAGAGTATGTGAAAAATCTCTATTGCTTGGATCTATACATAGGTGTAAGAAGGCTGGTTTTACCGTGCTGTCTAAATGTTTGAAGATATATTTTCAAAGGTCTCATTTGTGGTCAGGCGCGGTGGCTCACGCCTGTAATCCCAGCACTTTGGGAGGCTGAGGTGGGCAGATCATGAGGTCAGGAGTTCAAGACCAGCCTGCTCAACTGGTGAAACCCCATCTCTACTAAAAACACAAAATTAGCCAGGTGTGGTGGCACACACCTCTAAACCCAGCTACTCCGGAGCCTGAGGCAGGAGAATTGCTTGAACCCGGGAGGCAGAGGCTGCAGTGAGCTGAGGTCACACCAATGCACTCCAGCCTGGGCAACAGAACAAGACTCCGTATAGGAAAAAAAAAAAAAGTCTCATATGTTGTATTCAGAGTGGGTAAATGTTATTTAAAAAAGATTTCATGTCACATTTTCAATTCCTGTTCATCTTTAGAATCTTCTAAATTGAGAGGATGTATTGAATGATTTGAAAGTCATCAACTAATCCAAGTATAGAATTGAAAATATAAACATGGTAAGAATTATGGCACTTAAGCAGAATACAACTTCATTTAGAGGTAAATGAAACCAATTGAAAAATATCAATAAAAAATGCAGGCTAAGCCAGCACAGTGGCTCATACCTGTAATCCTACTCATTTGGGAGCCTGAGGCAGGAGGATCACTTCAGGCCAGGAGTTCGAGACTGGCCTGGGCAATATGGCAAGATGTCATCTCTACAAACAATTAAAAAATCAATTTGTTTAAATCTTATATTTAATATTTTAAAAATTAAATAATTTTTTTGTGGTGGCATGTGCCTATAGTCTTAGCTACTCCAGAGGCTGATGAGGGAGGACCACTTAAGCACAGGAGTTTGAAGCTGCAGTTAGCTATAATCGTGCACTTCAGCCTGGAGGACTCAGGGGGAAAGGGTGGGAAGGAGATGAGGGATAAAAGACCACAAATTGGGTTCAGTATATACTGCTCCGGAGATAGGTGCACCAAAATCTCACAAATCACCACTAAAGAACTTACTCATGTAACCAAATACCACCTGTTCCCCAAAAACCTACGGAAATAAAAAGTTAAAAAATAAAAATAAAAAAAAAGAAAAGAAAAATGTAGGCCACAAAACAATGATTCTATTTCATAAAATGGACCTAAACTATGCTTCTGTCCAAATGGATGGGCTAGTTCAAGATAGGAAACTTAAAATGTATGAAAGTTAAGTTTGTTTCAGAAGATAGATGAAATTCACATGCTCAGAAATGTATGTGATAAAAGGATTTTCTGTAAGAGCTTCTCCTAATGAGAATCACAAAAGAGAAAGGGAAATGAAAGGCTCATTTGGACCACAGAAGCAACATTTAATTTGGGGGGCAGTCTACCAAGATCATAGTTTAACCAGAAACATTAATGAAGAAAATAGATTTCTTTTAACTTCATATAACGGATAAAGCAAAAAGAGGTTAAGCAAAACTTACACCCAAAATGATTACTACTGCCACTTTTTATATTCATAGTGGCACACTGCTAATTAATTTAGAGTATATAACAGCAGAAATAGATGAAACCTCAAAACCAAGTCATCAGTTCCCAGCATAAAATTTAACATGAAATTTCATTAATGTCAAGTGTGCTACACAGCTCAAAGGTTAGCTTATTAAGCACTAATAATATTTTTCAAATCCTGTAACAACAGACACCATCACCAAACAAGTTCACAAGAACACGGATAGTTCCATGTGTCAAATGTGACTCACAGGAAAAATTATTGTTGGTTAATGACTATGACAAATTATCTATTTGGGAGTAGCTTTCTCCCATGACTGGCAATAAGGGTTAATTTCTGAGAAATCTACTGGCCTACTGAAAACTGAGCTGTTGGCACATATAAACTAGGCAAGGATTACAAACAGTTTAGGTTGAGCTCAATCACTACCACTCTCCTCCAACATAGCCTTAAATAACCCAAAGTACTTCCCTCCACCTAACCCCTATAGCAAATTTCATCCGAACTCAAAATACTAAGCATGCAATCCTTATTACTGGTGATACTACTTTTAGAAATACTTGTCAGAACAAGCAACAGAAAAATACTCTGTGGAGTAAATCACTCTAAAGTCTGACTCTGCTTCATCTCATCTGCCAATTAGCAGGCAAGGCTACAGCTTAGCTGCTCTCATGTTTAGGGGCCATGGACTCCTATACATGTCTCATGGAAGCTGAGCCCTTTCCCCAGAAAATTTAACAAACATGCATGTGCACTCACATGAATACAAACACACACACACACACACACACACATCAAATTAGGTATACTGGCCAGGTACAGTGGCTCATGCCTGTAATCCCAGCACTTTGGGAGGCTGAAGCAGGAGGGTCGCTTGAGGCCAGGAGTTCGAGACCAGCCTGAACAAAATATTGAGACCCCGTATCTAAAATAAATAAAATAAAAATTAGCCAAGGATAGTGGCATGCACCTGTAGTCCTAGCTACTTGGGGGGCTGAGGCAGAAGGATCACTTAAGCCCCGGAGTTCAATGATGCAGTGAGTTGTAACTGCACCACACTGCACTCCAGCCTTGGTGACATAGCCAAACCCCATCTCTAAAAATTTTTTAAAAATTAATATTAGGCATACTACTTCAGGGGATTTAGAGGCCAAACCCTTCTTGGATCTCCTAGAATTCTTGGATCCAGATTATGAAAACTACATTCTGGAAAAATAGAGGTGTATAAAGTATATTTTTATTTT
Organism: Symphalangus syndactylus; assembly: GCF_028878055.3. Classification (NCBI taxonomy): domain Eukaryota; kingdom Metazoa; phylum Chordata; class Mammalia; order Primates; family Hylobatidae; genus Symphalangus; species Symphalangus syndactylus. Next base: position 97,003,076 of record NC_072440.2, on the reverse strand, counting down.
CTTTTTTCCATGCCCAATTTTTAAAATTACTTTTGATAAATGACTGGGTTCTAGATGAACCCACAAAGTAAGTTTACTGACCACATAATTTGGCATGCCTACTATATTTAAGACTCGGCACTAGGCAACAGGATTACCATGACAATTAAGATATGACCCCTATTCCTAAGAAACTCATGGTACAGTAGGGAAGAAAGGAAAATAAGGCAATTTGCCTTATTTCACCAATGAACTGAGAAATTATCAAATAGGATCCCATTCAAATATTCCTCCCCATTTAACAGCAGAACTTATCCCCACTCATCACATCCATATCTTACTTTCCTCATTTACTCATTCATTCTTCCACAAATATTTATGACACCAACTTGTGACAGGGATTGTTGTAAATTCTGGAACTATAACACTGACCAAAATATGCATAGTCTCTGCTACAAAGAACTTACAATCCAGTAAAAGACAAGCAAAAATAAATATAAAGCATGTCGGAAAAGCGTATCAGATAAGTTTTATACATATTGATATGAGCTAGAAAGAAAATAAAGCAGTGTGACGGGGTGAGAACACTATAATAACAGAGAGAAAGAGCAGGGAAGATCTCCATGAAGTGACATTCGAGCAGACACCTGATGGAAGTGAGAGGATAAGTCATACGGATACAGATATTTGGGAAGAACATTCCAGGTCAAATACAGCAAGTACAAGGATCCAGAGGCAACAGCTTGCTGGGAATGCTTAAAGAATGGCAAAAAGGGGGAAAAAAAAAAAAAAGCCAATATGATTAGAGTCAGCTAAGCAAAATGAATGTGTATATTGGGGGCAGGAAAGAGGTGGAAGGAAAATAAAGTCCAACATTAAAGCCTAACAGTGGAGAAAAGAGACCATGGATGTCCTTGTAGATGATTGTAAAGCCTTAGTTTCTACTCTGAGTGAAAGGTTTTGAGAAATGTGTCATGATCTGATGTATTTTGAAAGAATCACTCTGGCTATATAGTTGACCATTGACTATAGCAAGAGCAGAAGCAGGGAGACAAACAGGACACTACTTTATGACTCTAGGGGAGATATGATGATAATTTGACCTGGGTGGTAGCAGTGGTGATGGTAAAATGGAGCCCAATTCTGAGTCCACTGTGAAAGGTAGGTCAGCAGGATATCCCAAAGAGGAGGAGAAGAATCAAGGATGACAGCAAAATATTTATGGTGCGAACACCTACAAAGAGTTCTATTTCATGACATGGTAAAAACTACAGAAAGAAGGTCATTGTTTGGCGGGATGTGGTAGGTGGGGAGAGGAAGAGGGCTGAAATCAGTAGTTCAATTTTAACATATTGAGATTGGGTTGTCTATAAGAAATTAACTACAGATGTTAGGATGGCAGCTGTACATTCAAGTCCGGAACTCAGAAGAGAGGTCAGGGCTAGAGCTATTAAGCAGGGAATCATCAGCACAAAGTCGATCATTTCAAGTCAGGATAATGTACGAATGCATCTACGGAATGAGTGTAGACAGAGATGATGCTTAAAGACTATGACCTAGGGTATCTAACATTTAGCTGGGGAGATGAGGACAAACCAGCAAAGACAATGAGACACAGTGGCCAGTGAAGTCTGAAAAAAACAAGATGACTGAGATGTCCCTGAAACAAGTATGTCAAATGTTACTTATAGGTCAAATAAAACAAAGACTGAGATTTGACCCATGAACTTGGCAACAAGAGGTCACTGGTGGTGACCGAGGCACAAGATGTTCTGGTAAAATGGTGACGAAAGAAGGCCCCATGGAGAGTAGATGAAAGATAATGAGAGAAAACAAAAAGATGTTACCAATACTAAGTATAAAGAAATGTAGGAAATATCTATCAGAATGGTACATTTTAGACCCTACAGGGCTAAATAATACTATGGTATTTCCTTAAAAGTAAAAGGAAACTAGCCAGGCACAATGGCTCACACCTGTAATTCCAGTGCTTTAGGGGGCCAAAGTGGGCAGATCACTGGAGGCCAAGAGTTCAAGGCTAACCTGGCCAACATGGCGAAACCCTGTCTCTACTAAAAATATAAAAATTAACCAGGTGTGGTGGCACACATCTTTAATTCCAGCTACTAAGGGAGCAGATGCTTGAGAATCGCTTGAACCCAGGAGGCGGAGGTTGCAGTAAGCCAAGATAGTGCCAATGTACTCCAGCCTGGGCAACAGAGAGAGACACTGTCTCAAATAAATAAATAAATAAATAAATAGGAAACTGTTAACACCCACAGATTACACTGTAACTAAGATAGAAAACTTGAATGTATTATTTTTTGGAAAATGTCTTTTGCAAATGAATTTAAATAGCAATTAATAACTCAATAAATAACAATAGATTAAAAAATGTATTGTTTATTATAAACACAGTTATTTTAAAACATAAAAAATATATCAGAAATGCATGGGCCTTATGAAGAAACAGCAGGATAGAAGAAAATAAAATTCTAACAGTGGTGCTAAAAGAGGAAGCGACTAGTATAAACCTTTGTGAGGAATGGAAATCTATGATGTAAATTTGCCAATCTAATCAAAATCATGATTCACACTCCTGCGTATCAAGCTATCAAATAAGTAAAGATATTATCCCAGAAGCATGACAATGAGCAAAGTATTTCCTTCTTTGGTCAGAACTATATGCTGACTAAAATGCAGAAATGGATGTTCTGAATTGTGTTGGCACTGTGTTACCATCCAGATCACTGATGTCATGATCACTGTAAACTGAATCTTCCACAGAGAACACTCATCAGGCAATACTGTCCAAAAAACAACTAAACAAAAATTAATGAGGACATACCATGCTTCCAGTGATGTGCTGGTATCAACAGTAAACAAAACAAAGTGAGCATTTACACAAAGTTATAAAAATAAACCACAAGAAAATAGGAAATTACCTATCCCAGGAGCCCATTTCTACCATTTTATTGCAGAACAACACTAGCATGAGTATGAAAAGATGTGTATGTAAAACGCATAGTGCAGTTTAGTTTAAAATAGAGAAAAGTTGGACACAATCTAAATGTACAAAAGCAAAGTAAACAATAAATAAAGCATACAATAAATAAATAAATAAAACAATAAATCATGGTACATGCATCCAATGAATACCATGATGCCATTATGTAAATGGTCTACATGGAATCACGAGGGCAGATTCAACAACACATACCGGTATTACATGAAACAGTAAGCTGCAAAATAATATATGCAGTATGAATTCATTTTAGTTCACAAAACAAAATAATAAACCTCCAGGAGACAGAGGAGAAGCTATACAGAAAATCTGTCTGTACTTAGGAATATGGAAGGAAACATATGAAATTAGAAATGTTTATATCTAAGCAGTGGGATTCATGGGGCTCAGAAAGATCAGAGAATAGAAAGATCAGAGGGAGGAAAAAGAGAGAACTTTGTCTTTCACACATATTAATGTATTGTTTATTAAATTATTTTTATATTTTAAAAAAGCAGAAAGTATAAAGTTACACATATATCCATGTATCTATTTTATCATACATGTTTCACATCTAATTTCTTTTACTTTCAAGAAATATAGTGTGCCGGATAATGTCAATATCCCTTATTTCCCTATAAATGAATTATTAAAATTAAAGCTTGCATTATTTCTGTAACTAAAGAAAACATTATAAACTCCAGTCAACATGGGATGGTAAACTCCTGTTTGAGTACACTAACTGGAGAAAAATCAATAAAGCAATAATTATAACAAAAATTCAGCCCAAATAAAATTATTTCATTTAAAACTTCAAAATAATTCATTTGCATCTTTGTGTGTACTAAATGTGAAATTTAAAATCTACTAAGAAAGAATAAGTATCATAAGATAAAGAAAACAAAACAAACATGATTCTATTGAGTTAATTTTTATGTGTGATACGAGGTAAAGTTCTAATTTCATCTTTTTACAGATGGATAGCCTTCAAGTCTATACTTATTTCATAAAAGGGACAACTTATTCTTACTTAAATAAGTAAATAAATAAATATAAGCACTAAAAACTATAAAACTTTCAGAAAAAAAGCACAGGAGTAAATTTTTGCAATCTTGGGTTAGGCACAGATTTCTTAGATATAACAACAGAAATATAATACATAAAAGAAAATATTAATAAACAAAACTTCAGGAACATTAAACATTTTTTGTACCTCAAAAGCCAGCATTAAGAAAACAAAAAGTCAAATATACACTGAGAGCAAAAATACTTTAAAATCATAAATCTGAAAAAAAAAAAAACACTTGACTGCAAGATGTTAAAAAACAAAACAAAATAAAAAACCTCTTACAGCTCAACAAGACAAATAACCAAGTTAAAAAATGGGCAAAATATTTGAACACCATTACATTAAGAAAGTATAAGAATAGCCAGCCAATAAGCACATGAAAAAAAAAAGAGCTCATCATCCTTAGTTACTTGGGATATAAATATCAAACAAATATCATAATGAGACAGCACATATATAGGAATGGCTTTAATAAAAAAATTCTATCAAAAAGCCAGTTAAAAATAGACTGCTAGCTGAAATAATAAGAAAAAGAGAGAAGAATCAAATAAACACAATAAAAAATGATAAAGGGGATATCACCACTAACCCCACAGAAATACAAACTACTATAAGAGAATACTGTAAACACCTCTACACAAATAAACAAGAAAATCTAGAAGAAATGGATAATTTCCTGGACACATACATACACAATCCCAAAACTAAACCAGGAAGAAGGTGAATCCCTGAAATAGACCAATAATGAGTTCTGAAATTGAGGCAGTAATTAATAGCCTACCAACCAAAAAAAGCCCAGGACCAGATGGATTCACAGCCGAATTCTACCAGAGGCACAAAGAGGAGCTGGGACCATTACGTCTGAAACTATTCCAAACAACTGAAAAGGAGGGACTCCTCCCTAACTCATTTTATGAAGCCAGCAGCATCCTGATACCAAAACTGTGCAGAGACACAACAAAAAAAGAAAACTTCAGGCCAATATCGCTGATGAACATCGACGCGAAAATCCTCAATAAAACACTGGCAAACCGAATCCAGTACCACATCAAAAAACTTACCCACCACAATCAAGTTGGCTTCATCCCTGGGATGCAAGACTGGTTCAAAATACAAAATCAATAAATGTAATCCATCACATAAACAGAACCAATGACAAAAACCACATGATTATCTCAATAGATGCAGAAAAGGCCTTTGATAAAATTCAACATCCCTTCATGTTAAAAATTTTCAATAAATTATTAATGGAAAATATCTCAAAATAATAATAGCTATTTATGACAAACCCAAAGCCAATATCACATTAAATGGGCAAAAACCGGAAGCATTCTCTTTAAAAACTGGTACAAGACAAGGATGCCCTCTCTCACTGCTCCTATTCAACACAGTATTGGAAGTTCTGGCCAGGGCAACCAGGCAAGAGAAAGAAATAAAGGGTATTCAAATAGGAAGACAGGAAGTCAAATTGTTTCTGTTTGCAGAAGACATGATTTTATATTTAGAAAACCCCATTATCTCAGCCCCAAAACTCCTTAAGCTGATAAGCAACTTCAGCAAAGACTCAGGATACAAAATCAGTATGTAAAAATCACAAGCATTCCTTTATGTCTACGACAGATAGAGAGCCAAATCATGAATAAAGTTCCATTCATAATTGCTACAAAGAGAATAAAATACCTAGAATACAGTTAACAAGGGATGTGAAGGACCTCTCAAGGAGAACTACAAACCACTGCTCAAGGAAATAAGAGAGGACACAAACAAATGGAAAAACATTCCATGCTCAGGGATAGGAAGAATCAATATATCATGAAAATGGCCATAGTGCCCAAAGTAATTTATAGATTTAATGCTATCCCCATCAAACTACCAAAGGAGAAACCATCTAGCCAACACAATCCTAAGCAAAAGAATCAAGCTAGAGGCATCATGCTACCTGACTTCAAACTATACTACAAGGCTACAGTGACCAAAACAGCATGGTCCTGGTACCAAAACAGACATATAGACCAAAGGAACAGAACAGAGACCTCACAAATACCACCATGCATCTACAACCATCTGATCTTTGACAAACCTGACAGAAACAAGAAATGGGGAAAGGATTTCCTATTCAATAAATGGTAGTGGGAGAACTGGCTAGCCATATGAGGAAAACTGAAACCGAACCCCTTCCTTATACTTTATACAAAAATTAACTCAAGATGGATTAAAGACTTAAATGTAAAACCGAAAACCATAAAAACCCTAGAAGAAAACCTAGGCAATACCATTCAGGACAACAGCATGGGCAAAGACTTCATGACAAAAACGCCAAAGCAATTGCAACAACAGCCAAAATTGATAAATTGGATCTAATTAAACTAAAGAGCCTCTGCACAGCAAAAGAAACTAGCATTAGAGTGAACAGGCAACCTACAGAATGGGAGAAAATTTTTGTAATCTACCCATCTGACAAAGATCCAATATCCAGAATTTATAAGAAACTTCAACAAATTTACAACAAAAAAAATAACCCCATCAAAAAGTAGGCAAAGGGTATGAACAAACACTTCTCAAAAGAAGACATTTACACTGCCAAGAAACATATGACAAAAAGCTTAACATCACTGGTCATTAGAAAAATGCAAATCAAAACCATAATGAGATGCCAGTTAGAATAGCGATTATTTAAAAAGTCAAGAAACAATAGCTGCTGGCAAGGCTGTGAAGAAATAGGAATGCTTTTACACTGTTGGTGGGAATGTAAATTAGTTCAATGATTGTGGAAGACAGTATGGCAATTTCTCAAGGATCTAGAACCAGAAATGCCATTTGACCCAGTAATCCCATTACTCGGTATATACTCAAAGGAATATAAATCATTCTTCTATAAGGACACATATACACATATGCTTATTGCAGCACTATTTACAAAAGCAAAGCCATGGAACCAACCCAATGTCCATCAATGACAGACTGGATAAAGAAAATATGGTACATATACACCATGGAATACTATGCAGCCATAAAAAGGCATGCGATCGTGACCTTTGCAGGGACACAGATGAAGCTAGAAGCTAACACAGGAACAGAAACCAAAGCACCACATGTTCTCACTCATAAGTGAGAGATGAACTATGAGAACACATGGACCCAAGGAGGGGAACAACACACACCAGGGCCTGTTGAGGGGTCGCGGGAGAGGAGAGGAAACTTAGATGACAGGTCAATAGGTGCAGCAAGCCACCATGGCACACATATACCTATGTAACAAACCTGCACATTCTGCACATGTATCCCAGGACTTAAAGTAAAATTAAAAAAAAAAAAAAAAGTCAGTTAATAGCACACATTAGCAAGGATGTAGAGAAACTGGAACCTTAACTTATTCCTTGTGGAAATGTAAAAAATGTGCAGACACTTTGGAAAACAAAAAGTTTGGCAGTTTCTTCGGATGTTAGACATAATATAACAAACAATGCAGAAATTCTACATCTAGAGAAATCAAAACATATTTCCATACAAAGACTTTTACATCAATATTCAGAGCAGCATTATTCTAAATAGCTAAGAAATGGAAACAACCCAAATGTCCACCAGCTGGTGAATGGAAGAAGTAAATGCTGGCCAAGATACTGTAATATAACTGACATTCTGCTCACTTTTATTTAAATATTTCTAAACAACAATTTTACGAATTCAAACTAGCTCTATACTTAGCCCATGCTCAAGTTTGTAACATTAATTAGTCCAGTCGTATAAATCTGTAGCCACTTAAAATGCTCATAACAAGCTTTCCCACAGTGCAAATGATTTTTTAATGGGAACCTTGTATACAATCCATTTCTAACTCTAATTAGATTTATCTAGAAAAAACACCATTGGTTAAGTGATATACCTAATACTAGCTAAACAAAATGTTAATATACTCTAAGTGGTAGAATACTGTTCCATCTAAAAAGCATAATGACCAACATTAATGAGAAATTGGAAATCTGTAATTTTGGTAGTTATTCACAAATATGCATTTTGTTCTATTTATAGACAAACATCCTGTTCACAGGGACAACAGCAATATCTTCAAACTTGTAGGCTCCATTTGTACTAACATAAATGCTACTGCATAACAATTACATCTTTATTTTGCTTGGATATATAAATAAAAGTCATTATTTTCACAAGTGAAGTAATGAAAGTCTTAAGTATTAAAGAAGATTACACATAAAGTCATCTCTCATTTATGAGCTATAATTTAATGTGGTTATTATATCTACTGTTAATGTGTAACACACAGCATCTTATAGCGAAGCACTATATTTTAACCTAATAATAGTAGCTATAACATTCTGAAATGTGCCTCATAAATCAAAGCCATAATGCGTGCATTGAGGGTTTGGACTAGCACTTCATGAGATCTAGATCTATTACAATTTGCTGAAAGGGGACAAAGGCACACAGGAAAGCTTTTAAGGAGCTTAAAAAGAAAAGCAAAAGACAATCATTTTGGAAGAACTCCTTTTCCTTGCTAAGTGGAACTTGTAGAGGACTACCAGTGGTCTCCTTCATTTACCGACGGGATTTAATAGAGTAACATGCGCCCACCTGCAGTAACACAGCATGGCCCACTGCAAAGACGCCACCAAGAGGCCAGGCTGACACTCTGTAATTCACTGTAGAAGCAGAAAATAGAAGTCCCCAAAGTCACAAAAGGCTTTTCACAAATTTTGGAAAGAACAAGCAGGTTCCAAATAATTCATAAAGCTGAGCTTAGCAAACAGATTGCAATTCCATGCTCAACAGAAAAATGATACACTCCTCACACTGGCCAAAACATCACAGCACCTCAGTAGCACCACATGATGACTGAAAATCCACTTCCTAATTCATTTTAGGAAAAAAAAAATCCACTTCCTAATTTATTTTTACCACTGACTGATCATTATGCAGTTGGTGTTTCCAACTGAGCTTTGTGAAACGTTAACTAGGCATTCGCTAATTGAGAAGCACAATAAGCACACAAAGATAGATGGCATACCTCCAGTGACCAGACAATACCACGTCACACCGTAAAGTGCTAAAATGGAACAGTGAGAGAGAATGCTTAGGGAATATAGAGAAGGGGGCAATTAAAGACTCAAGGAAAACTTCACAAAGAAAATACCTCATATGGAAGGGATAAGAGCACAAGACAAGCACAAGAGCACAAGAGCACAAGATAAGAAGTGTCCTCCAAACACTCTATAAAATAACACAAAAGGCACCAAAGAGCCTGCACAGAAAATGGTGATATGTTCCCCACCACCGGAACATAACAGATGTTTGAAAGGCATGAAAAGGGATGATGCTGGAGGCAGGCAGAGTAGGAGATGTGACTGGACAAGTTGTGGAGGGATCAGAGGTTCAAAAGGAACAAAACTTCAGATAAAGATCTCATGAAAAGTAGGTCTTCAATTGGACCTTGAAAGACAACTCCTCCTAATACGTGGAACATTTAGTGACCCATCAGCTAGTATAAGAACTGTTCTGAATCCCACAGAGAGAACAGCAAAGAAATGTAATGTGTTTCCACATCCAATGAGGGAAAACAATAGTTGCTATTCAGTACAACCACAAATCAAAACATGCCAAAGGACGAAGTGTATCCACATCACTCTAGGACCCTAGAAAATGCTATGGCTGCCATCTGAAGGGAGTGAGTGCAACAACAACAAAAGAAGTCCACTGCCTGCAGTGATGGCGCTGAATGCCACCCTCCACTGAATGGTGCATCTTCTAGAGCTCTGATGTCCAGTCTGGTAGACAGTAGTTTCATGTGGTTATTTAAATTTAAATTAAATACAATTTAAGGCTGGATGCAGGGTTCACACCTGTATTCCCAGCACTTTGGGAGGCCAAAGCTGGTGGATCACTTGAGGCCAGGCGTTCAAGACCGGTCTGGCCAACAGAGTGAAACCTCATCTTGAAAATAAATTAATTAATTAAATACATTTAATTTCAAATGTGATCCCTTAAGTGCACTAGTGATATTTCAAGTGCCCAATAGCTCTGTGTGACCAGTGGCTACAATGATGAACAGTGCAGGTACGACATATTTCCTTCACTGAAGAAAGTTCTATTGGCAGTGCTGTCCTAGAGTCACCACTGCAGGAGGAAGAGGCAAAAATTCCATTGGGGCAAAAAGTAACATTACAACCCTCTTTGAGATAATCAGATTACTTAGTATTGAACTGGGAGTACACATGCATATTAGATCCATGTTCACCAAATTAAATTTTAATATTAAAAAAAGAGTTGAGAAAGGGGTAGTTGCATATATTCTACTCTGGGCAAAAGCTAAGTATCTTTGCCCTAATTCCATCAATAGACTCCACAACTGAAGCTTTGTACCAGAGTTCTAAAAGTAACTCTAAAGTACACAAATACTAATGACTTTGTCAAGATGGATACAGCAAAAAAAAAAAGTTAGTGCAGTTCACTTACCACAATAGGTGCCTCCCAAAATAGTTACAGGAAAAATAAAGGACATTTTACACTGTGAAAGTGAAGCTTACCATTTGACGGAATCTCATGAAAAACCAATCTATATAGAGAATCATCACATCTTAATTTATCTAGCTGGGATGTCAGAAACTGGGCCACTGTCTTTGATCTAAAAAATGCTAATTCTGTTTCTGGAAACAGTCTTGAAAAGTTAAATTCCCTGAGGCAAACACTGACCAAAAGAAGACAGGTTTCAGGGGGCATACTCTTCCTCCTTTGTCTCCCAAGATGGAAGATCCTGAAACACATATAGACTTAATTGCTTCAGATAATTTTATTCATACGAATCTCAATGAGGAAAACAACAAAAATCCAACACAAAATAAGCAAGAGAATCGAACAAGCACCTCAAACAGAGGATCTCTCCTGAGCTATCTCCATCCCATTAGTAATCAGAAAAATATAAATTAATTACTTAGATATCATTAAACACTTGGGATAACAGGCAAAGTTTAGGAAACCAACAATAGCGATGTCCTGAATTGGAGTAACTAGCAATCCTGTATACTACTGTTCAAAGTCTAATTGGTAAAACAAAAGAAAAGCATTTGGCATTATCTATTTAGGTTGAATTATATACATATCTCACAACGCACATTTCCAGTGCTAAATATATGCCTGAGAGAACTGTTTGCCCATGTACACTAGAGACATGTACAAACGATGACAGTCACATTATTTTTAGTCACCAAAATTGAAAACAAACCAAGGTCAATCAATGTTCATATGAATAAACTGTACTATGCACACCGAAATTAATTTCTACATGGCAATAAAAATGAATAAACTACTGTTGCATATAACAGCATGAATGGATCTCACAAACATAACACTAAGTATAACTATTTCTATAAAATACAAAAACAGAGAAAACTAAACTATCATATTGATGGTATGTATGGTACGTATCAACATTATTTAAAACAAAAACAAAAATCACAAAGATCTGGTTACCAGGATTAGTCAGGACAGTGGTGATCTCCGGGAAGGTAGAGAAAAGTTATAAGGAACGAAATACGGAAGGCTGGGCATGATGGCTCACCCCTGTAATCCACGCACTTTGGAAGGCTGAAGAGGGTGGATCACTTAAGGTCAGGAGTTCGAGACCAGCCTGGCCAACATGGTGAGACCGCATCTCAACTAAAAATTCAAAAAATTAGCCAGGTGTGGTGGCCCTCACCTGTAATCCCAGCTACTCGGGAAGCTGAGGCAGGAGAATCACTTGAACCTGGGAGGTGGAGGTTGCAGTGAGCGATCACACCACTGCACTCTAGCCTGGCGAAAGAGTGAGACTCCATCGAAAAAAAAGGAAGTTTAATAAGGAGAGGGTCTGGGGGATTTGGAAGGTGGTTAGGTACTGCTTCTTTACCTGTAGTTTCATGAGTGTCTTCTTCATGATAATTTATTGAGCTGGACATTTTTGGTATACTTTTCTATATGAATGTTATATTTCGCACACGCATACAAAAGCTGAAAAGAAAAGTGGTCTGCACACACACACACACACACGAAACCCCTCTCATCCACAAGGTTAGGTAATCCCATTTTATTCCACTCTCAGCCACCTTTCAAACTCCTCTCCCTCATTTTAACTTACCTCTTGTACTGCTTTACTAGTTAATGGTGAAGCACTGATATTTTCCCCTCCTTCATGATGGATCTGGAAATTCACTCTTTGATAAAGAATCTAAAACAAGAATAGGCTATATTGTAAAGGAGTTACGTTTTTAAATTTACTTCTCATCACAATATAGGCTTGAAATTTAAAAAGTACATTTAAAAAGAAAATTACCTTTTCATAATGATTAGTTTTGGTAACAGACTTCAGGACTTCACAGACAGGTTCAAAAGGATGCAGTGGTTTCAGAAGTGGGGATCAAGTGTGAAAAAAACTGATATACAATGTAATGAATTGTTACAGGCAGTGTGTATGTTCGGGTCTAGAACAACCTCAATTCTTGCCTTCTCAGAAGAAAAAATTTGACTGAGGGGCATATGGCAGAAAAAGAGACTGAGGGGAGTTTTAGAGCAAGAGTGAAAGTTTATTAAAAAGCTTTAGAGCAGGAATGAAAGGAAGGAAGATACACCTGGAAGAGGCCCAAAGGAGGGATCTGAAGGACAAGTGCGGGGTTTGACTTTTGGCTTAGAGCTTTACATCCTGGCATACTTCCAGGTTCTTGTGTCCCTTCTCTCCTGATTCTTCCCTTGGGGTGGGTTGTGCACACGTGCAATGGCCTGCTGGCGATGGGAGGGGTGTGTGCACAGTGTGTCTACAGGAGTTGTACGCATGCCCAGCTGCAGCGTTCTTCCCTTCTCCAGTGGAATGCCCTCACAGGTCATATGCCAGTGAAACTCCACCATTTTGCCTCTTAGGGAACATGCTTGAGCTCACTGGGCAACTCCTGAGATCTTATCAGGAAGCTGCTGATCACCAGTTTCACGGTTTTTTTTCTACCTATAGGGAAACTGTCTTTCCCTGGTGCTGGCTGCAACCAATTATTATTTTACAGAGGCAGTGTGACAACTGCTTAACCCATCTGATGGTCGCCTGACTTTCCTGGTGGGGTGTGGGGGCCCTCTCCTGTCTTGCTCATGTCTGCCTGACTAGCTACCAACTGTAAGAGAATGACTATGGGATGAAAATGTGAATTCTAGAATCTCCTCATACATTTAACAGTGTTTCTCCACAGGGGCACTATCCTCTCCTATGCAGATCTATCCTGTGAATTTTAGGAAATTCAGCATCTCCCCCAACCAAAGCCCACCCCAATTCCAATTTCCAAAGGATCCCTAAGGGAATGGTTGCTCCACTGGCTTTAACCCATATGATTTCTGATATATTTTACGTGACCATTTAGCATATGTTTAATTCACAACACTAACTTTACCCGTTATTTTCAATAATTTCTTTCCAAATATTACTTTCTTTCTTTCTCAAGGCTGTCTTGTATCCTTTCTTCCTTACTGTTATAAAGCCAGCAACATTATGTTATGTCCTAACATTTTCATGTCCCTTTTCCATAAGTGACAATCTAGTTTTCTTCCATAAATTAAAATTCTCATACTATTTTTTTAAATGACCACATATCTCAGATACACACACCCAACAACATGTACTTCATACAGGTTAGGATTTCCTTTATCGAAGGACTTACTTCTGTCTGCAGAGAGCTGCTAGCTGCCAAAAGAAGTTCAATGCTGCTAGGAGGGCAATGTGTCAAAGCAAAAGCCATGAGCTCTTGACGAGTGGCCAAGTCCTGGTAACCTTCTGATTGTCCTAACTGGCTACAAACATCCCAACTTTTAGGATAACCTGCAAAATTGGCAAGGAAAAAAAAATGATTCCCAAAAGAAGAAGAATATTCAATCTAAGATGACAAATGCAATGGCTTCCTGCTCAGGTTTTGTGGTACCAAAGCAAAATCACAGTCATTAGTGACACATTATTTTATAAGCAGAAACAGATAAGAATCTAAGCTAGGAAAGATTAGGGTGGTTTATTATCCAGAAAGTTCAATGCTACTCTAGACAAGTGTTTCTGACAAACTCTGTTAAATTTTAGATTAACTGACAATAAATGCAAAGGATTTGGTGTTCTGTGAAAAGGCAGCCATCTCAATTCAGAAGACCTGAGGGCCTGGTCCAACCATGCTACTTAGCACTCCTGTGAGAGCTTTAAGAAAGAGCCAAAAGTATCACAATTCTTTTCCTACAAGGACAATAATAACACCTTCCTCTTGGGTTGTTGAAGGAATTAAGTAACATTTGTATTTAAAAGCACATGTAAACTGCAAAGTGCTAGAAAAAGAGACATTATGATAGATCCTCATACAGAATCACTCACTTTATAGATAAGACAGACATCTAAGGACAGTGACTGAATCACCCCTCAACTCCCAGCAGGGATATTTTTCCTATATATTATACTCTGAATTCTTAAAATACATTTTTATTCTCATTTGAAGGAATTCCAGCCTTAGGCCTATTTATATAAGTACAAAACTTGTAGTACAGAATAATTTTTTCCAAATATGTGAAGTAAAAGTTAATTCAGATATTACCCTTACCAGAATAAAATCATTATAAAGCTCTCCATATGAACAATTTAGATCAGTACATTTTCACAGAGAGCCATAGTTATTCTAAATTTAATGTTGCAAAATCACTCTGTTAATATTATGGAACACAGCTCATTTATGAAAACAATTTGCTAATGCTGAAGTTGTAAAATATTGAATATTTTTGGAGAGTTTTAAATGTTTTCATAGATGTAAAGCCAAAGATCCTCTCTGTGACCAAAGGTAAATCAGACAACCCTGAGCCCTCTTCTCAGCTAGGCCTTAACCTTGGCCCCCAGCCTTGCTAGGCTGCATACTCCAGTTTTAGCAAAAATCCTACTAAGTCAGTTTAGCCAGAATCCTCAAATTCTCAAGGACTGATCAAATTACTTATCCCTCAGCGGTGATATCTGATGATCCTGGCCGGCCTTCAGCTAGGTCCTCTTAAATCATTTTAGCAAGGATCACCCTGCCCTTGATGTCTCCTCTTAATTTTCTATCCACTGACGCTTCAGTCAGCCTGTTGGCTACAAATGTCCAGCTGTCCTTGTTGTATTCAGAGTTGAGTCCAATCTCTCTCCCCTATCGCAGTGGTCTTCATACACATCACAATAGTCCTTGCTGTTATTAACAAGTGTCAGAATAATGTTTTCTTTAACAGTACACATGCAAAAGTTGCACAAATCATTAGTGCAGAGCTCCATGAGTCATCATGAAGTGAGGCCCTGCATTTTAACCACTCTCTATTAATACATTGATAGTGGGTAGAAAGATGTGTTTGGGCCTTCACATATTCCTCACATATTCAAGCATAGCCATGGAAAGTTGACAATTTACTACAGAGCCCATGATAAGAAAACAACAACAACAACAACAAAAAACTCCCTATCACACTGAAGAATGTGTTCCTTACGTGAGGAATTATTCTACAATAAAATCTGATTATCCTGCAGAGACTTGAATTTGAATTTCAATATGAAGAATTTTGGAGTTGCAAACCACTTCCCAATTTCTCAACATCGGTTTGAAAAGCACAGTGCTATCTGATATGGTTTGGATCTGTGTCCCCATCCAAACCTCATGTTGAACTGTAATCCTCAGTGCTGGAGGTGGGGCCTTGGGAGAGGTGATTAGATCATGGGTGCAATTTCTCATGGTTTAACATCATATCCTCTTGGTGCTGTCATTGTGATAGTGAGTTCTTGTGAGATCTGGTTGTTTAAAAGTGGGTAGTCCCACCTCTGTCTCTCTTTCTTCTGCTCCAGCCAGGTAAGCCTCCTGCCCCCACTCTGCCTTCTGCCATGAGTGAAAGCTCCCTGAAGCCTTCCGGAGGCAGATGCTGCCATGCTTCCTATACAGCTTGCGGAACTATGAGCCAATTAAACCTCTTTCCTTTATAAATTACCCAGTCTCAGGTATTTCTTTATAGCAGTGTGAGAAGGAAATAATACACTATCTTTAAAAAAAATTAAAGAATGGAAATACTGACTATATAGACACAAACTAAATAATCTAAAAATTTAAATTTTCTCTTAGATAACAAATACAGGAAATGGCACTGAAATATTTTACATAAAATTATTTTTAAATTACGAGCATGTTTTTAATAGGGACTAGAAAGCAACCAAAATCTCAAAATTCAATGTCTGATTCTGTTAAAATGTTTATATTAACATATAAGTACACAGCCTATATACTTACCAGTGCTTATAAAATGTATCTCAAGCCTCAATGTGGCTGGCTTACCAAGCAGGTCAACTGATTTCAGAACAGACCTTTTGCATTATTCATCACATAAAGAGGACATGAGCAAAGTGTTAAATAAGCTGTCTACTCACCTGTGGCCATCAGTTCCTGACAATGCATACTGGCTGCTTTGTAGTCATGGAAGCAAAGTGCCTGCTCCACTAAAAGGATTAGAACCTGTCCCCGCCTTTCTTCTGGGTCCTCACCTGTAAGTCCAAGCAAAGGACTTAATGATTATGACAAGCAACGTCAACTGATAGAAGAGCTTGTTAACACTGTCTTTCAAATTACTTCAAAAATAAAACAGAGAGATTAGATGGATTTTAAATGATTAGAGGAAAAAGTTGCTTTGATCTTTCAATCCACTTATGAAGCATGGAATTAGCCGTCAGTCTCCTAAGAGATCAATGATTAATATTAGTTCCTAATTAAAATACCCAAACCAGGAAGTCCAAAATCAGGGTAGTTTGGAGCCCTACAAAAAAGTCTTGGTATTACCAGGGTAAGGGAAAGAGAAGAAAATTTATGTTTCCAAAGGAAAGCAGGTTATAAAACGGTCTTGAAAAATAATGACCAGCAGATTAAGTGAATGGATGAAGATGATGCAGCGATAAACTTCTCATCTTAAAAATTCAACTACTATTTAGAAAATGGAATGCAAACGCTGTCCAGAGCACTGGCAAAGATTGTTCCTTAACAAATTCTCGTTGGGCTCCTCCGAGCCTTACTGGGCCCCATCCTTGGACATATCCTTGAGAGTCCAATTTTAGCACAACTTCTGCTGTCAGTTGTAGCCAGAATCCTCCACTCCAGATATCTGGTCATCCCTGATATCTGATCAAATCCCTCATCCCTGCCACCAACCCCCTGATGTTATCTGGCCACCCTGGCCAGCCCTCAGGCAAGAATTTGTACCCTGTTAAGTGGTTTAACCAGAATGTCTCCTTACCCCAATGATTCTTCTTTATAATTTTCCATCTGCCCCAACTTAGGTTCCAACATAAGTAAAACCTAACTCAATGGAAACAGTAAAACCAGACACAACCAACTATAACTAGGGACTACCCACATTAACTAATGAAGTATTTTCTTTGTCCACAAACACCTTATACAATTTTCCCATCACATCCACTCAGAAGAGCCCTGAACCACTGTGAGTTTGGTGCTGCCTGATTCATGAATTGCTGTCTGCTGAAAATAAACCCTTAAAATTTTATTGTGCATAAGTTTCCTTTTAACAAGCCCAATTTAGTAGTCCCTATACCTATAGTGCAGAGTCTCTCTTACAATTTTTTGTTTGTTCGTTTGAAGAGACAGGTCTCCCTAAGTTGCCCAGGCTGGTCTTAAACTCCTGGGCTTAAGTGATCCTCATGCCTCAGCCTCTCATTTAAACATGCGTCAGGGATAATTTTTTCATTAACAGCACCCAAGGATCTCAATCACACAGATGTATGTATATAAAAATGGGGATGAAAAAGACAATTTATAATATCTTTAAAGCAAGTCTTTCATTATTAACTTTACCCTGTGTAAACAGGATCACTATGAGATAAATAGGAATGGGATACAGCTCCCCCTTCAAGCATTTTTTCTTTTGTCTTCTCTTGTCCAACTGATCACAAAACCCACACCACCACCTTGCTGGCAACATACCCACTAACCCTTAGTCATACCAAGAGAATGGCCATTCTTCTGTGCTCTCATGATGTTTGACCATGCCTTTTACTTAAGGAATTCTGGGAAATGGACTTAAGGAAATCTAAATATCAAACCAAGGTTGCAGAGTGTCTCTCCTGGGGAACAAAGGCTGGAAATGGATCTGCAGCCTGTTGCTACCAGCCAGACCACCAAGTGACCCATTACTTAAGGTAACTATGGCAACCAAATAACACCGACCTGCATGCCCTACCATTCACCTGCACACCCTACCACTCACCTGCGCACCCTACCACTCACCTGCGCTGTCCTACCACTCACCTGCACACCCTACCACTCACCTGCACTGCCCTACCACTCACCTGCGCTGCCCTACCACTCACCTGCGCACCCTACCACTCACCTGCGCTGTCCTACCACTCACCTGCGCACCCTACCACTCACCTGCGCTGCCCTACCACTCACCTGCGCTGCCCTACCACTCACCTGCGCACCCTACCCCTCACCTGCGCTGTCCTACCACTCACCTGCGCTGCCCTACCACTCACCTGCGCTGCCCTACCACTCACCTGCGCACCCTACCACTCACCTGCGCTGCCCTACCACTCACCTGCACTGCCCTACCACTCACCTGCGCACCCTACCACTCACCTGCACTGCCCTACCACTCACCTGCGCTGTCCTACCACTCACCTACGCTGCCCTACCACTCACCTGCGCACCCTACCACTCACCTGCGCTGCCCTACCACTCACCTGCACTGCCCTACCACTCACCTGCGCACCCTACCACTCACCTGCACTGCCCTACCACTCACCTGCGCTGTCCTACCACTCACCTGCGCTGCCCTACCACTCACCTGCGCTGCCCAGCCCAGCCGGCGTACTTTACCACAGATATCAATTCCTGCTCTTTGCCTAAAAACAAAAACAAAAAATCCCTACCGTTTTTTTCAGGGAGTCTACAGAGAGTCCTTGTGCCTCTGCTGTCTCCCATGTGCTTGAGCCCAGGCCCTAAAATAAAAGCCTTGACTGGGAAAGCTGCTTGGCTGTGTGTGTGTGTGTGTGTGCGTGTGTGCATGTGCATGTGTGCGTGTGTGAGTGTGCATGTATTTATTTATTTAGAGATGCAGTTTCTCTCTGTTGCCCAAGCTGGAGTACAGCGGCACTATCACTGCTCACTGCAACCTTGACCTCCCAGGTTCAAGCAATCCTCCCACCTCAGCCTTCAGAGTCGCTGGGCCTACAGGAACATACCACTAAACCTGGCTAACTTTTTTATTTTTTGTACAAACAGGGTCTTGCTATGTTACCCAGGCCAGTCTCGAACTCCTGGACTGAAGCAATCCTCCTGCCTCAGCCTCCCAAAATGTTAGGATTAGAGGCGTGAACCAACACAGCTGGCTTGTGTTCATTTTTATTACGTGAGGAGCCAAACGGCCTGTGATCTGCAAAAACCACAACATTACTATGCCAGCCAACACACTATCTACATTAAATTTTTGACTTTTTTTCCTTCTAAAGGCTAACAGAATGAAAATAATTTGGGGTTCAAGGGATCACAGTTCTGGTATGCAGGTTATTTCAAAGTGAAAACATTTGAGCTACAGAAGATGCAGAAAGAAACCCTAACTGAATTTATCTTATCTGAATAAAGCAGTGTCTTCCTAAAATAAAACTGCAATTAAACCCCCTCCACAGGAGTTTCCTGAGAACTCAGTTGCAACAGAGACTGTCAGTTGCATCAAAAAGCCCAACAGAACCTTCCATACTTTCCCACTGAAGCCCTAGCCCCTCCCACCCCATCCCCCTTTTTGTTACATTGGTATATAAACCTTACTTCTTGCTATTCAAGAGTTATTAATCACTAAGTGACTTCTGCATGCATATGTAAAAAAAATCTTGTTTTTCTCCTGTCTATTGTCAATTAATTCACAGGCACCTGACCAACCATTTGAAACAAAGTAGATGAAGAAAAAGTTTTCGCCCCAACAGGGACTTTAAATATTTTTGCCAGGTCTTTTAAAAGTATTTTCCCCTTTGAGTGTTCTTAAATGACAAATATAAAGGGGGAAAACCTTAAACACAAAATAAGTTTATAGTTTCACTGACACTACTAATCTTTTATTATCAGAGTAAGTTTCTAGAGTCTAAAAATATACAAGAAAAATTCAGCTCATGTTAAAAGATCTAAAATTATTTTCCAAAAAGTTTTAGAAAATATTTTAAAAAACATCTTACATAAAATATTTTATTTCTTTACATAAAATATAGGTTTTCGTTGCCCTTTCAACATATTCCTTTACTTTTCACTCTCTTAAAAACAAATTATTTGAATGGTAGGCTATCAGGACAAAAAAAATTGTGATTATCTTTTTAATAATCTTTATTATCTATTAAAAGGTAAGCTTTTGGCAGACAGGGCTTGGTTCATAGTTGGATGCTCAATACCCAGCATCAAGTTATGCACATAATAGAGAGGCTCAAAAAAATACAGTCATGAGTTGCTTAACTAGAGGAATACATTCCATGACATACATCATTAGGCAATTTCATCTTGAGCAAATATCATAGAGTGCACTCACACAAACCTAGTTGGTATAGCCTACTATGTATCTAGGCTATATGGTATAGCTCGTAGGCTACAAACCTGTACAGTATGTTTCTGTACTGAATACTATGGGCAACTGGAATGCAATGGTAAGAATTATGTGTATCTAAACATAGGAAAGGTACAGTAAAAATATTGTACAAAAGATAAAAAATGGTAACTCTGTATAGGACATTTACCATGGATGGAGTTTATAGGACTGGAAGTTGCTCTAGGTGAGTCAGTTTGTTGGGTGGTGAGGGAATGTGAAGGCCGAGGATATGACTGTACACTACTGCAGACATTATGAACACTCTACACTGAGGCTACACGAAATTTAGTAAAAAAAATATTTTTCTTTCTTCAGTAATAAGTTAACTATAGGTTACCATAACTTACAAAAAACAAAACAAAACAAAAAACAGAATCTCACTGTGTTGCCTAGGCTGGAGTGTAATGGCATGATCAACAGTTACATAATTCACTGTAACCTCATGAACTCCTTGGTTCAAGGCAGCCTCCTGTCTCAGCATCCTAAGTAGTTAGGCCTACAAGCATGCATCATCACACCCAGGAAATTTTTTATAGACACAGGATTTCACTATGTTTCTCAGGACGGGGTGGAACTCCTGGCCTCAAGTGATTCACTTGCCTCAACCTTCCAAAGTGTTGGGATTAGCGGCCTGAGCCGCCATGACCAGCCTTTTTTTTTTTTTTTTTTAACTTTTTAAAACATTTCTTGTTAAATACTAAGACACAAACACACATACTAGTCTAGCCCAAACACTGGGTCAGGACATCAATATCACTTTCTTCCACCTCCACCTATTGTCCCACTGGAAGGCCTTCGGGGCCATAACACATGGTGCTATCATCTCCTATGATATCAATGCCTTCTGGAATCCCTCCTGAAGGACCTGCTATTTCACAGTTAACTTTTTTCTTTTATAAACAGGAGGCGCACCTTTGAAAATAACACAATATAGTAAATATATAAGCCAGTAACGTAGTGTCATTTAGTATCTTTACCAAGAATTACGTACCAACATAACTATATGTGACAAACTTACACAACTGGCTGCATAGGAGGTTTATATCTCCATCACCACAAAAAGGTCAATAATGCGTTACAACGGCTGATGTCACTAGGCGACAGGAATTTTCAGCTCTATTTTAATTTTATGGAACCACCATTGCATATGAGATCACTGTTGACCAAAATTTCATATACCATTGCTGTGCAGTACGACTGTAAATTCTCAATAAAACAGGCACACAGGCCAGGCACGGTGGCTCACACCTGTAATCCTAGCATTTTGGGAGGCCGAGGTGGGTGGATCACTTGAGGTGAGGAATTCAAGACCAGCCTGGCCAACATGGTGAAATCCCATCTCTACTAAAAATACAAAAATTAGCTAGGCATGGTGGAGGATGCCTGTAATCCCAGCTACGCGGGAGGCTGAGGCATAAGAATTATATGAACCCGGGAGGCAGAGGTGGCAGTGAGCCAAGATCGCAACACCTCACTCCAGCCTGGGTGACACAGTGAGACTCTGGCTCAAAAAAACAAAAACAAAAAAATGCCATAGGTTAAATTTGGAGTGTTATTTTCAATTATAAGACAAATAATTCAGCTACAAAACAAATACAATGTAATTTGGATATGTAGGCTAAAAAGGACAAAAATCTAATATATTTCATATTTTAAAGAGCCTTAAAATTATTTTTAATATTTCCAGGAAATGGCCGGGCGCGGTGGCTCACGCCTGTAATCCCAGCACTTTGGGAGGCCGAGGCAGGCGGATCACCTGAGGTCAGGAGTTCGAGACCAGCCTGACCAACATGGAGAAATCCCATCTCTACTAAAGATACAAAAAATTAGCCAGGTGTGGTGGCACATGCCTGTAATCCCAGCTACTTGGGAGTCTGAGGCAGGAGAATCACTTGAACCCAGGAGGCGGAGGTTGCAGTGAGCTGAGATCGTGCCACTGTACTCTAGCCTGAGAAACAGGAGTGAAACTCTGTCTCAAAAAAAAAAAAAAAAATTTCCAGGAAAAAATAGAAAATATGTATAGGGCCCTTGATTTTCTAAGCTATAATATGGTTTGGAGGAAAAAGCAAACATGTTACAGAAAGGGTTGAATAAAACTTTTAAAATATGTCCCTATCCATCTTCTTTATGTGCTTCATAAGTTTAAATAAAATCTAAGGCAAGTATTGGCCCAATCTATTCTAAAAAGATTCTAGGGACAGGCACGGTGGCTCATGCCTGTAATCTTAGCACTTTGGGAGGATGAGGTAGGAGGATCGTTTGAGGGAAGGAGTTCAATACCAACCTGGAAAACAGAGCGAGACCTCATCTCTACAAAAAAAAAAAAAAAAGAAAGAAAAGAAAAATGTTTCTAATTAGCTGGGCATGGTGGTACATGCCTGTAGTCCCAGCTAGTCAGGAGGCTGAGGCAGGAGGATCCCCTGAGCCCAGGAGTTCAAGATTACAGTGAGATATGATCATGCCACTGCACTTCAGCCTGGGCAACAGAGCAAGAGTCTGTCTCTAAATAAATAAATTCTTAAAAAGGGATGATGTTGCACTGAGATTCATAAACCTATTATTAGAATAACACATTCATGATTTAGTAACAGTAACATATATTGGAAATGGAATATGTAATGTTTCTCTATAATAAATGCACCCATAACATAAAACCTATTTCCTACATAATATATTGAAATGTTTGCATTTCTTCAGAATACATTAAATTAAAAATAAAAGGTTCAGATTATATTTTTTTATGTCAACCTAGCTAGGCTATAAGCTCTAATCTGGGTGGTATTGTGAAGGTATTTTGCAGATATAATTAAAGACGGTACTCAGTTGACTTTACGTAAAGAAGCTTATCCTAGGTAATCTTGGTGGGTCTGACTGAACTTCAGGGAAGGCTTTAAAGAGGTTGAGGTTTTCCAGAAAGAAAAAAAGAGATGGGGCCAGGCCCAGTGGTTCACACCTGCAATCCCAACACTTGGGGAGGCTGCGACGGGTGAATTGCTTGAGCCCAGGAGTTCAAAACCAGCATGGGCAAAATAGTGAGACCCCGTTTCTATAAACAAAAACCTAAAAAATAGTCATAAAATAAAGAAAGAGCTGGTGGTTGGAGAGAGATTCTAACCTATGAATGACAGCTTCAGGCCATGTCCATAGAGTTCCCTCCTGCTCCTGATCTTCTCCTCCTGACTGACTGCCTATGGATTTCAGACTTGCTTAGCCAGTCCTCATAGTAGTAAAAGCCCATTCCTGGTAATGAAGTCTTTAACATGTATCTCTCCTACAGTTTCTGCTCCTCTGGTTGAGTCGTGACTAACAGACCAGGTATCTAAACTACTCAGTCTCTTTCATTTTCATTTGGATGCATTCCTTTCTCTTATGTTATCAGATCAATTAATTTTTGATTTGAGATGTGGTAAAATCTGCTGAATGTCTGTGAAAATAGCCAGATGCAAGGGTCTTGTGAATGAAATGAAGGACAATAAAGTCCACCGATTATTATTATATAGTGTCAAAAAAGGTGGAAACAGAATTCTGAGTAAAGGGTTTAACTTAAAACTTCTTAACTATAAAATCCTCAATAATTATTTAACTTTTCTCTATTCCTGTCTCCTCACTTTCAAAATAAGATTCCTATTTCTGCCTATAAAGGACAAAGAAGGAACTGAGATAAGTATTAAAGCATAAGTATTATTATTGTTGTTAATGGAAACTTTTTATAAAGATGTGCCAAACAGTTATCTTAAAGTTCAAAGTTATTTAACTGTTTTTAATTCAAGACAATTCCAATCTGAGCAGGTGGATTAAATGAAAAATATAACCAAAGGGCTGATCTTAGTGATTTACTTCTACAAATAAAGTGGAAGTGATGGTGTGTGACTTCCAAGACCATATCATAAAGGGCATTACAGCTTCCTCTTTGCTTTCTTGTGAATCAAATCGCTCTAGGAGAAACCAGCTGCCATGGTGAGAGAACACACTCAAGCAGCCCGATGGAGACTTCCATGTAGCAGGAAACTGAGGCCTCTTACCAACAGCCATAAAGGACTGAGGCCCCCTGCCAAGAGCCATGTGAATGAGCCCTCTTAGAAGCAGAACCTTCAGCCCCATTAGAGCCTTCGGGTGAGGCCTGTAAATATTCCCCTTGAAGTTGGCAAGGTCTGTGTAACTGCATCCAAGAATAAAATACACTGGAAATGAAGCTGCCCAAATATCAAGGCTAGATTTGAAAATGCCTTGAAGCAGCCGGGCACAGTGGTCACGCCTGTAATCCCAGCACTTTGGGAGGCCGAGGCAGGTGGGTCACCTGAAGTTAGGAGTTCCAGACCAGCCTGACCAGCATGGGGAAACCCCGTTCCTACTAAAAATACAAAATTAGCTGAGTGTGGTGGCGCATGCCTGTAATCCCAGCTACTCAGGAGGCTAAGGCAGAAGACTCACTTGAATCTCGGAGGCACAGGTTGCAGTGAGCCAAGATGGCACCATTGCACTCCAGCCTGGGCAACAAGAGCGAAACTCTGTCTCAAGAAAAAAAAAAGAAAATGCCTTGAAGATTTTGCTGGTTTCTCCTGGAGCACTGACTCCAGGAGCCTTCAGCCAACAAGAAGGAAGTCTGGGTACTCTGAGACCATCAAATGGAAAAAGTACAAGGAGAAATCACAGAGAGAAGAGATGCCTGTAAAGCCCTATATCAGCCCCCAGCTATTTAAGTCTTCCCAGCCCAAGTACCCAGACATGTGAGTAATGCAGCCTTTGACATGAGTCCATCCCTAGCCACGATCTGATGCAATTTCATAAAAGACCATAACCTGCTTAGCTGAGCCCAATCCCCAGAAGAGATTGAGAAAATCTCTTTTCTCTTTTTCTGGAGAGAGAAAAATAAATGGTTGTTTTTTAAGCCACCAGGTTTCGGGTGGTTCGTAAAGCAGTAACTGATAACCAAAACACTCTATAAGGTAAAGGCCACCTGCTTTATGATATCTTTCTTAATTCCCCAGGCAAAAATTAGCATGGCCTTTCTTCGAGTCTTCTAATATTTGTTTACAGAAGCCATACACTATGATCACATCCTATGCTGGCAGCATAATTACTTGTTTCCCTAGCTCTCTAAGAGTCTAAATTCTCAGAGGGCAGCAGCTATGTGTAACAGAACTTTGTATCCACAGTACCTAGCAGAAAAATATTACTTTCTCTCTTCCCATTAAAAATTCATATAGATTACCAAGACCACAGGTATTCCTGTTACTATGTTAACACATCACAAAGACAAAAGAGGAAACAAATCCTAGTAGGAATATAAAAATGCAGATGACACCTCTGAGCTGCTTTGTTAGCTTCTGTGGCCTGGATCCTTATGGAATTCTTCCCTGATGATCAGAGTGCATCAGAGTTTACAGAGCACTTTCACATGCATTAACTCATTTGGGTCTCTCATAACTTCACGGGTGAAGAAAGGGGGTATCATTCCTATTTTCCAGATGCAGAAAATGGAACTAAAGTAATTTAGCAAATGTGTGGCACAGAGTTAGAACTCGAACCAGTGTTCTGACTCCACATGCACTGTTCTCCCCATTCGTTCCAGATGTCTCACAATAGATGCCTGGCCCCAATCACACTACCATCACATTGCCAGTCTGCTGCAAGTCCAAATATAAAGATGCTGATGCTATACCTTCACACAGACTAGAAAAGGATAAATGACACACACGATCACTAAAACTGGAGACCTTAAGAGTCCTACATATTACAATTTTAAAATATTTAGTCCATTAAATATGTTACATATATATGTGGCTTAGATGAATACAATTTCAAACCACTGCTTATACAACCAAATGACCAACAACTCTTCTTGCAGAGATCAGCATAAGACAAAACTACAAAAAAAAAGCATTAAAAAGACTGGTGAGCAGAAGGATGTAGTTAAGGAAATATGAAATGTAGAGTCAAAAAGACTTTCCTTAAAAGCCAAAGCCTGCTATTGAACTCTGCTGGGTAAAATATTTAACTTCTCTAATTTCCAACTTCCCTTGCAAAATGAGAAGAATATCAAAATCAACATCATTTGTGAGATGATTAAATGAGATAAAACACATGAAAACCCCACCAAGTAGTAAATGCATAAAGTTTTCTAACAAATTGTTCAGGTTCAAACACAAAACCAAATTTAGATGCTGAAGGTGAACTGGTGAGGTTGGTTTGTTTTATATGTAAGTTTTCTGGTTATAAATGGTAACACTGACTTCTGCTCCTGATCACACAACCACTTTGAGGCACCCTGAATAAGCTTGTCTTCGTTTAAGTAATAGATAGTTCCAGAAGCTCAATATTGGCACATTTTTATAACACGTCAATTTTTCCAGAAAATACTAATCCTTGCCCAAAGATGTTCTTCTTAGCTAGTTGAGAGGCTGAGACAGAAAGATTTCACTGCACTCCAGCCTGAGCAGCAGAGCGAGACCCTGTCTAATAAAAAAAGCTGTTCTTCTGACACCGTAAGTATATATTCTGCTATTCTCCTGCAATGATTCAAGAATAATATAGAAAGCTTATTCTGCAGTTTAGTACTCAAAAGACTTACCTGCAACCCTCAGCAGCTCAGCAAGGCCCAGAAGCTTGGTGGATTGTTTATAGCATGTGGGGGACTGGGAAATACACTCCTTGATGAGACTGATCCGATCAGGGCACAATCGCACTACAAAAGAAAGACATATTAAAGACTTGGACCAGGGCCATCACAAAAGGGTGTTAATGGCCTTCCTAATGCAAGGCATCCAAAGAAAATGAAAGCTGTGTAAGGCATCAGATGAAGGAGAATTAAGTAAAAGTAAAAGGCACGTTTAACAAACAGCAAAATTATTATTGCTTCTGAGTAAATAATGTACAACCTTGATCTTTTCTTTATAACCAAACTTCTGAAGCACAGGAAATGAAGTGTTAATCTGAAACTAGAAAAAACTGTTTCACTGTTTTAAGTACCATGTCAGGACTTAGGGAAAAATTTAAACAAGACAGTATTTGTCTCTAAAAACTTCATATACTTAGTATTATACGAGCCCCCTCACACCTCACCCTCTAAGCCCCATTCCTTGCTCTAAATATCCATTTGCTATCACCACTTATCACCCCAGTTTGGAGGGCAGTAGTCTTCAAAGTGCTCACTGTTGCCATTTATTAACCTTCCTCCAAACATAGGCCCAATTTTCTCACATAAACTGGATATTAGGAAAATAAAACACATCTGATCAAACCAATTCAAACTATGAAGAAATGAAAATCACATCTAAAAAACCCTAGATAAAGGGTACTACGTATATTCTAGGAACAAATGGTACTTATTTACAGCAGAGATGGCAACCTTTAAGAAACACAGCACTGCCAGGGAGGCTGGCCCCCAATAATTATAATAACAACAACTACGATAATAGCAGCTGATGTGAAAGGAATAGGAGCTAGTCTCAGGCACTGCTGGAGGTGCTTTATGTATATTAACCCTACACAGCAAACTCTTATTAATAGAAGGCAGGTACTATTATCCTCAAGAGAATAAACTGAGGTGCAGAAAGGTTAAATACTTTGGCAAAGGTCACTGAAAAAGTGATGGGACCAAAATTCAACCCGGCTCGCTAAATGTTTTCACACCTTGAATCCTTTATCCTTTCCTAAATCCGTGGCTGTTCTCCATACATCTTGTGTTCTCTCAAAACTTCTACATGGGTGAGAGGTGCCAGGGACGGGGGAGATAAAGAAGAGAGGTGGTATTTTTTCTCTGGAATGGGCTTTTGGGGGGAAGGTAAGGATTTATTACAATTTAATGTTAAACTCAAAAAAGGTTGCAAGGAAAGTACAAAGAAATCCTCTATACTCTTTGCTGAGATTAATAGATGATTAATAATTTGCGCCTTCATACATGTCCATGTGCAATCATGCACACACACTCTCCCTGCTTCCTTCCTCCATACATTCACACAGGAATATGTATATACACACACAAATACTTATACATGCACAAATATATACACATATTTATAATACACATGTATACACGTGCATATATACACAAATAGTTACACATATATACACACAAATATACATACACATTTATTTTTTTCTGAACCATTTGAGAATAAGCTGCAAATAACATTTCTCTTTATTGCTAAATACTTCAGTATGTGTTTCCTCATGTTTTGACTCTTTTTTTTTTTTTGAGATAGAATCTCCCTCTGTTGCCCAGGCTGGAGTGCAGTGGCGCAATCTCGGCTTACTGCAACCTCCGCCTCCCAGGTTCAAGTGATTCTTCTGCCTCAGCCTCCCGAGTAGCTGGGACTGCAGGCACGTGCCACCACGCCTGGCTAATTTTTGTATTCTTAGTAGCAACGGGGTTTCACCATATTGGCCAGGCTAGTCTAGAACTCCTGACCTTGTGATCCGCCCTCCTCAGACTCCCAAAGTGCTAGGATTACAGGTGTGAACCAACGTACCTGGCCTAGACTCTCTTAAAATGAATATTTATACACCTGCAACAATAATCCTGTTCTGCGTGGCCTTTAAAATATAAAGTCAATGTACTTACTCTTCAGTTACTTCCTTCAAAATCACCATTGCTAATACCTACATCTGAGTATAGTTTCTGCAGACTGTATTACTCTTCCCAATTATCCACTGCGACTATTCATATCCCAAATTCCTGCTTCAGTAACATGAGGCTTGGCCCTGTGACATCTACAGGCAATTAATGTGAGTGGAAATGATACATGCCACTCCTGAGTGAAAGCTGTTAAGAGTCATCGTGGAATTCCACTAGAGATCTTTCCCTTCTACTGTGACAAGGCCGTGTCTCATGGGGTGGTGCTGCGGCTAACCAAAGTGGACATGATTGTGAGCAAGGAATAAGCCTGTTATCACATATTATGGAGATTCTGAGTTTTTCACTACAGCACAATCGTAAAAACTCACCGATACAGTATACTTCAAGCCTTTCCATACCTTATCACAATAAAAACACTGTGGGTTTTTTCCTCAATATCCACT
This sequence comes from Symphalangus syndactylus, assembly GCF_028878055.3. Classification (NCBI taxonomy): domain Eukaryota; kingdom Metazoa; phylum Chordata; class Mammalia; order Primates; family Hylobatidae; genus Symphalangus; species Symphalangus syndactylus. The sequence continues at coordinate 96,973,377 of NC_072440.2, read as the reverse complement.
ACTACTTTACGGGGCTTTTTCCAGATTCAGTAACATATGATAATTATGAGATAGGTACTTCTAACATATTTCTAATTTGATTTTCAAAACAAGACTTGTTGCAGATATTACCTGCATTCCACATATGTAAAAATCTGGAGTTTTCATAGCTGCTTTTATGGCTTTGTTGATGAATTATTGTATTCTTCTTAGAGAAGCTCTAGCTTTAGTAATTCTACTAAACTGACTTCCTTACTTTTACCACTCCTTTTCTAGCTCAATAAAATCAAGGTAGAGAACTGAAACCACACATAGCAGTAGATCATCATTTTCTCTAAACTTCTATTTAATGGAACACTCAAGTTTGATTATTTGTCTCCTGTTGCCCTAAGCAACGCACACTACTAATATTTGAAGTACATTAAATAAATTTGGACAGCAGGATTCTAATAGACTGCAATTACCCTGTTCAAATGACTTTTTACTTTATTTACTTACGTATTTTCTGATCCTCTGGACAATCACTATACCAGTTCCCTTTTTCTGCTGATTTAGGGCCTGCTTAATTATATTTCAAAATGTGAATTATCAGTTAAATAAATTCAAGCCCTAGATATTACTATCTTTCCAAGAAGGAAGAAGTGTTCAACTCCTAAAATTCCTTTCTAAATTGAATGAATGAACATGAAAAAGATATGCATGTATGTACCTTTTAATAATTAAAGATAATCTAATTTTCCTGTAGAAATCATGAATATATCTCAAAAGATTTTTTAAAAACCTATTATAAAACACATGTATACATACACACACGCGCGCGTGCGCGCGCGTGCACGTCTCAGATGTAAAAAGCATTTTCTAACCAGCTACCTATATTCCAAATGCCCCTCAAAAGATAGTTGTGCAATATCAATTTCAGTCACTCGGGAACGGCAACAAAGGTCCACAACATATGAAGTTACTAGTGATGTTGTGGAAGTATCATACAAATCTGAATTGTGTAGGCCAGGAAGGTGTAATATGCAGGAGTCAGACACTTAGCTGACCAGTAAGAGGATAAGTAAGAGTTTCCTTCTCGAAGAATCTTTTACTCTCACACCTTTTCCTCAGTAGAGTATTCTCTACTGTTACAAATGCAGGTTCTTGAGCCAGAGTACCTAGGTTTGAATCCTGGCTCCACCTCTAACTAGCTGGATGACCCTAGGCAACCTAGGCAAGTTACTTAACCTCCCAGTGCCTTGATTTCATCATCTGAACATTGGAAACAATACCACCACCTTACAGGGCATGGTTTTATTTTGAGACAGGGTCTCACTCTATTGCCCAGGCTCGGGTGCGGTGGCACAATCTCAACTCACTGCAGACTCAATATCCTAGGACAAGTGATCCTCCTGCCTCAGCACTCCAAGTAGCTGGGACTACAGGCATGCGCCATCAAGCCTGGCTAATTTTTTAATTTTTTAAAAAATAGAGACGGGTTTTGCCATGTTGCCAAGGCTGGTCTCAAACTCCTGAGCTCAAGCAATCCACCCACCTCAGCCTCCCAAAGTCCTGGGATTAGAGGCATGAGCCACCATTCTGCCCAGGGCCATGGGGGCCCACCCTTTGCATCAGTGTGCCCTGGATGTGAGACATGGAGTCAAAGGAGATTATTTTGGAGCTTTAAGATTTAATGACTGCCCTGCTGGGTTTCAGACTTGCAGGGGCCTGTGGCCCCTTTGCTTTGGCCAATTTCTCCCATTTGGAATGGAGGCATTTATCCAATGCCTGTACCCCCATTGTATCTTGGAAGTAACTAACCTGCTTTTGATTTTACAGGCTCCTAGGTGGAAGGGACTTGTCCTGTCACAGATGAGATTTTGGACTTGAACTTTTGAGTTAATGCTGAAATGACTTAAGACTTTGGGGGACTGCAGGGAAGGCACAATTGGTTTTGAAATGTGAGGACATGAGATCTAGGAGGGGCCGGGGTGAAATGATATGGTTAGGTTCTGTGTCCCGACTCAAATCTCATCTTGAATTGTAATCCCCAGGTGTTGAGGGAATGACCTGGTGGAAGGTGACTGGATCGTGGGGGCGGTTTCCTCCATGCTGTTCTCATGATAGTGAGTTCTCACTAGGACTGATGGTTTAAAAGCATGGCACTTCCTCGTTCTCAAATACACTCTTCTCTTTCCCGCCAACAGATGAAGAAGATCTTTGCTTCCCCTTTGCCTTCTGCCATGACTGTAAGTTTCCTGAAGCCTCCCCAGTCATGTGGAACTGTGAGTCAATTAAACCTCTTACCTTTATAAATACCTTGGGTATTTCTTTATAGCAGTGTGAAAACAGGCTAATACAATGCCCAAAGGGCATTTTGAGAATTAGTGAATACATATAAAGCATATTTGGAACATAAAAATCACTCAATAAATATTAGCTATATTATTACCTACTGACATATTCAAAGAAATACTTATAAAGAATGGAATCTTCTAATACAAGGTTTCTCCAGATGTAACTTACAGGATGTGTAAGAAATATTTTATTATTATCCCAATCTGAGAAATGTGAAGCTCAAAGATACTGTTGCCACAGGTTACACGCTCAAAGCGGCTGCACCAGAATGTAAACTCACACATGACACTCTGGGGTATCCTATCTCATTATCAGTGTGATAACCCTGTAAAGTCATAGAATGTGCCTTGTCCCCATCATTATTTCAGTTCCCAGAGTAGGGTAAGTGCCTAAATTTATGTTTATTAAATGAAAGCAAAAGGGGGGTGGAAAGAGGGCAATGAATAGATGCTGAGGAGGGAGGGGAAGAATCTGAGGAAGAAAAGAAAAAGGAATAAAGAGAAAGGAAGAGGGGAGAATGAGAAGACAGGTAAGACCACACTAATTCTATGATTATTTAAAAAATACCTTTAAGTATAAAAATAATCATTGATATTGTACAGTCCTTACTATATCTTAGGCACTATAAATGTATAGACATTCCTTATAAGCAATTCTGTAAGATTCTTATTAGTACCCCCATTTGGTAAATGAGAAAAAGGTTAAAACTTGCCCCCAGTTACCCAGTAATAAGTGGCAGAAGTAGCTCCAGACTGAGTGTAACTACAATGCTGTAAGTCAGAAAAGCTGACTTACCCTATTACAGAAAGAACATGTGGACCAAATGAAATATTCAAAGGCTGTTCATTTAACCATTAAGAAAAATTTACATAAACACCCAAAATAAAGAGAAAAGCATACACATATACACACACACAAATATTTCACAGAAGACTCACACATAGGGAGTTATTTTTACATGCAACTTCTGTTCCTGTTTTCAATTAGCTCATTGATTATAATTTAGTTAGAACTGCTAGCCTTTACTTGATGAGAAACAGCAACTCCTGGAGTGTAGGCAAAGAAGGCTTCAAAACAAAGCAAAATGACAAAATGAACTATGTACACTGACTACAATAAAAATACCTAAACCATAAATGTCTAAATATCAAGTTGTTTTCTTTCTCCAATATTACTGATGAATACAAAAGAAGCTAAAACCTAAATGGCATCTGTGAGATAAACACAACAAAAAGTATACAAAGGCAATATTCCGTCTTCACATCCAGAAGGTTTTCTGACAGTCATTCTAATAGGAAACTCCAAATCAATATATCAAGCTGGAAAGCTGTCAAGACATGAAAGCAAATGCCTTTCTTAAAATACTCAAAATACTCCTCAGTCAGAAAATTCTCAGAAGCCACAGCAGGGCAGCGGTTTTGGTTGCAGGTATTCAAACCCAGCAGCTGATATACACATACTACCAGCAAAAAATCCTGCTAATTGATCAGCACAGAAAATCAGGGCTCAATGTAATATTTCAAAATCCAGTAGCACTTGGGTGGACTGTAAGAAAAATTTTTTGTATTATACCAATCTGCTTGAATTAAATAAGGAGGTAAAACACAGACACCCATATACACACACAGACACACACACACACACAGTCGAATCTGTAATAGCATGGCCTAACAAGAGATACAAACAGAGCAAAGGTTTCATAGTGCTCTGGATTCTTCCTTGACTAAAATTGCAATTAAATAAATATTTGAGGGGGAAGTAGTTAATGACTTCAGACATTTAAGAATTGAAAAAAGTAAACCTGATTAATCTTCACAATTTTAAGAAGTTTTGAGCTCAAAAATTACATGAATTGTACAAATGAATAAAATTTTCTAGTGATTCAGCAATCACATTAGATAAAATTGCTTAAGATACAAGACAGTTATAATCACACACAAGTTGTTTCCAAACAATGATATTCAAAGTAATAATAATATTACCTCTTTTGAGTCTAATAAGTTTTTTTGAGACAGGTTCTAGGCCTATTGCCTAGGCTGGAATGCAATGGCATGATCATGGCTTACTGCAGCCTCAACTTCCTGGGCTCAAGTGGTCCTCCCACCTCAGCCTCCTGAGTAGCTGGGACTACATACGCACGCCATTACACTCGGCTAACTTTTTTAATTTTTGTAGAGACAGGGTACCACTATGTTGCCCAGGCTGGTCTCAAGCTTTTGGACTAAAGTGAACCTCCTACATCAGCATCCCAAAGTGCTGGGATTACAGGTGTGAGCCACTGTGCCCAGCCTAATGAATTTGTCTGAGATGCAAAACTTTAACTTTTAGTCAAGCCACATTGGAAACCCACTGAAAACATGAGAATGTCTCTACTGGCTCATATCCTCTAAAATCCATCCAACTCTAAACACTACACAGGACAAAGACACCAAGGAACTCATAAGAGATCTAAACCTCTAACACCATCAGTCTCAAATATTTCCAGAGTTAAGAACAGAGATAACAGATTACAAGGAAGCCAGCCATGCACACTGTTAATAATACCAAGCCACTCTGTTCATTTAGGGCACAGAGGTCCAGGATTTAATGCAGCAGAAAATCTACCTTCTTCAACAGGGAAGGTCAGGTTTAAGGTCCAGGACACCATGAGATGCAAACAGTCCTCACAGCATAAATAGACGAGACAAGTGGCTCTGTAGCAGGATGCTTGTTTGGGATGATACCAAGTTGACTTTTATATTTAAATAAAAGAAGTTGAGTAATATTAAGGTATCTCTAGTAATTAAATTCTAAACAAAAATTTCTTATCATTCCCTCTTTTAAAAAAATAGATGGACGTAATATACTGAGTCAAGCATAAAAAGAAAAAAAACTTTTTTATTTACAGCTAGTTATAAAACTATGCAACGGAAACAAAATACAGAAATAAATTGTATATCAAAACTGATATAAATCTGATATATTCTCATCCATAATCCCCAATATCTTTTTTTTGTTTTTACCCTATAGCCTCACTGCTCTGTTACTGATGTTATTTCTTTAAATGTTATACATGTGAAATTTAAAAAATAAATTTATGGTAAAATGTTGGCTTTATTTTTTCTTTTGGGTTTCCACTTGAGATTTCATTTAAAATAATGGGTCAAGGGCTGGATCTATTGCTAATGGATTACATGACCAAAGCTACCCTTTAGTTTTAAAAACTAAACAAGAATACTAGTAAATTGCTGCAATATAAGTTAGTAACAATCCAACAGTAAGTAGAAAACTCACCTTGCAAAGGCAGGATCTTTACCCCAAATTCTTCAAGACATCCAACGGCTTGGATAAGATCTAGCTCCTCTTGAATGGCAGGGGGTCTGTCTGTTATCAGTTGTAAGCAGCACCTAAAAGAAATTAAATAAATTTTTAAAAAGAAGCAACGTATGTTCACCTTTCTATATTCAACATCATGAGATCTAACACATATTTATCAAAAATCTACCACATCCCAGGAATTCATTCCACTGGATGCCTTCTGTTATCTTAATCCTCATAGCAAACCTGTGAGGTAGGCAAACATCATCATCTATCTGCCTTTTCAGGGAGCTAAAACTGAAGCTCACAGAAGTGAAGTAATTGCCCACAGTTACATCCACAGTACATAATGGCATCATGGTAGGAAGCATCATAACTCTGTGTTTAGTGCCGTTTTTACTGTTGAATGCAAACATTATGATTCTATTACAAAAAAAAATTTTAAAGGATGAAGTTCAGATAATTTTCAGTTTCTCTTCTACGAAAAGCAGAAATGTCTTGATGTGGTCACAATTTGATGTCTCAAAAGAAACAAGAAATGACTTAGGAAACTGCACGGAGAACATGTTCCTGATCAAAAAAGGAGAAATCTGTTGGTAATACACAGTTCTGAGATGAACTACAGGAGAAAGTGATTTGCTAAGCTAAGAATGTGGGATTCCTATGGAATATTTAAAGTAAATTTTTGTTTAAATTCAAAGAAACTGCATTTAATAAATGTTTCATTTAATGAATAAACTCATTCTCTAAAGGTGTTTAGAAGAACATTGGAATGTGAGACTAGAAAGACAGATCAGGCGGTAAAGGGCTCATGAATGCTAGAATCACAGGTCACGAGATGCAGGTATCTAAGCCCCAGTATGGCATCCATATGACTGAGTGACAGATACAGGCCAAGTCTGCTCTCGTAAAACTGGAGGATTTAAATCAGTTGTGCACTCACATCTACTGTTGATTCAAGTGTGAAAGGTCTATAACCTCTTCGTGGTTTCTATCAAAATTGTAAATGTACTTTTTTACATTTTTTACTCTAGACCCAGGAATTACAAATAAATTCTAAATTACAAATAAATTCTAAAAATTTATATTACAGATAGGCTCGCACATGCTCAAAGACATATAATTACGGATGCTCACTACCAAATTGTTTTTAAAAATGAAAGAAAGTATACCAAATCAGGAACAAATTAAATAAATTATACAATGGAATGTTCTACAACCATCAAAAAGGAATAAAATAGAACTGTCTGTACTCGCATGAAAAAACCTTCAATACAGAATATGAGTGAAAAAAAAAAAAAACAGGGCACAGAAAGGTATGCATAATAGTAAGAATTTATTCATGATTTAAGAAAGAAGAGGTAACATTTAATCAAATGTTTTGGAAGTTTACATAAGAAACCGATATTTAAAAATGACTGAAGGATAAAGTTAGGGGAGCGAGAATGAGGAGGGAGACTAATTGTCAATACATATATCCTTTTTGTATTGTTTGGATATCTATTGCTTCCTCAACAATTTATTTGTAAAGAGTTTATAAATAACTCTTTAATCAGTAAGAATGTAAGGGCTATTTCCTGCATTCAATGTAACTGTGAACATTGAAATACATCCAGGCTCACAGGTCACAATCAGTTTGGTACCACATTATACACACAGGGCATGTTTGTGAAATGAAGGTGTGTCCTTGTGGGAGAGAAAGAGATGCAATGAAGAGGAAATATAGAAGGACCGGCTTTTTAAATGATCTCTGGGAAACACCTGCCAAAAGGTTGAGGTGAAATACAATTCCCAGTTTCAAAGGCTATTCTATTTGGTATTTTCATCATTTGAAATAAAAATAGAATCACTTAGGAGAAAAGAAAGAGCTAACCGCTTTAAACAACTTTGTCAAGTTCAATAACATGGTTTGTGAAACATAATTCCTTCTGAGATAAGATATCACGGGTGTGGGGGGAATGGGGGGACTCGGTGGAGGAGTTACTTTTAAGCTTTGCTAGGTCTGAAATAAATATTAGTTGTCTGGGGGAAAAATGAATCTCTCCAATATATCCATTTTGTATTGTTTAAATATTTATTGCTTCCTCAATAAAATGCTAATTAATAAATAATACTTTAATCAGTAAGAATGTATGGGTTATTTTCTACATTCAAAATAACTGTAAACACTGAAATACACCCAGACTCACGGGTTGCAATCAGTGTGGTGCCACATTACACACATACGGCATGTTTGTAAAATGAAGGTGTTCCAATTGCTACCATAATCAAAATATCAAAATAAATTCCAAATAAAGATAAAACTGAAATGTAAAAAATAAAACTATCAAAGCACTAAAAAATATGAAAACCTGTCATAATAGTCTTGCGATTTAAAGGTCTTTCAAAGGATGACAGAAATTGTAAAAGAACAACAATTTTTAAAAAATTCTGAATAGTAATTGGAAAGACAAATCATATATAATAAAAACTTGGCAATGCAGTAAAATATTTGAGACAGGCATAGGGCAAGTATTCCTTATGCCCCAAAATAAGCTCCTAAGAATCAATAGTAAAAAGATGAACACCCCAAAAGAAAAATAAGTAAAGGCTAGAAACAAGTTTCAAATGAAAAAGTGCAAATGAAGCTGTTCAACAGGCAAACACTGTAAAGACTGAAAATTAATTTAGAGAAGGGGCCCTTTAGTGCCTTAGGTAATGGAAAATAAACTGGTGCCACATGATAACAAACACCAAAATTTTGCATGTGCTTACCCTTCGATTCAGCAATTCCACTTTGCATTATCCATCCACAACAGGCACAGTTCTAACTATTTTACATATTCAGTTAATATTACAATAGCCCTAGGATATAATCCTACTATTATCCGCGTTTTACAGGTGAAGAACCTGAGGCCCTGATGACTGGCCCAAGGTCACATGGCTGTTAGCTGGAAAAAAGTGGATTTGCACATTGACATCTGGCTTTAGAAACTGCTGTGTTCTTAACCTCTACACTCTGCTGCTTCTCGGACAATGAAAAGGTGTATTAAATGCAGTCAGAAAAGAATTAAACAAATCTAGCACAACCACTCAACACAATGCTGTAAAGCATGTGAAAATGCTGCAGATCTGTATATACTAGCTCAATAAACAACTGAAAAAAGTGTGTAATAAAAAGAAATGTATAGTTATTATCTCATTTTTGTAAAACTATATACAGGTATAATATGCAAAATAGTGGGCAAATGATTGGGCTCAAAAGTCTCATTACTTTATTTAAATACTGAGTGGATAATTCCTATCAAATAAAATGTATAATCTCTTACAGACTGTTAACCAGAAAATCTGAAAAAACAGGATAAGCTTAGGATGTACAGTGTTAGAAAATCAGACACAGTAAGAATAACAAATAAGTAAATAATTTGCTAGAGACCATAGCCACCTTATTACTGAAGGGATTCTACCTTTCTTCAGTTTATTTGATCAAGAAACAAAAACTGAGAGATTACATGACAAACTCAGGGGCTCAGAAAAATTGTCAGTTGCCTTGAGGAGGAAAAAATAAATTAAAAAGTATGTCTCTAGAAATGAATGAGGATCAACACAACTCTGAGTAAGAAAAGTAGAGCAGGGTCTAGAAAGGGGATCTCAGGCAAGAGAAACAAAACAGACTCAGATGTCCAGGGTACAAATGGAAGGAGAAATACGTATTAGAGGAACTAGACACTGCAAATGAGAGTTGGAAAATGGCTAGTGGCAAGAACAGCAGCGTATCAGTCAGAAGGCAGGGGACAGAGGACATAATACAATTGAAGATGTGCCTCGACTTACAATGTGGTTACGTCCCAATAAACCCATTGCAAGTTGAAAATATCATAAATTCAAAATGCATTTAATACACCTAACCTAACAAACATCATAGCTTAGTTTAGCCTACTTTAAAAGTGCTAAGAACACTTCCATTAGCCTCCAGTTTGGCTAGGCTTTTAATCATCTAACACAAAGACTATTTTATAGGAAAGTGTTGAATTTCTCATGTAATTTACTGAATACTGAACTGAAAGTGGAAAAACACAATGGTTGTATGAGTACTCAAAGTACTGTTTCTACTGAAAGCATATCACTTTTACATTATCATAAAGTTGAAAAATTGGAAGTTGAACTGTCTTAAGTTGGAGACCGTCTGTAAACCACTTTTCTGAAATGTTGAACAAGGAAGATTATCTTTTTTAAGCTTTTAAGATTCATTAATACAGAGGTGATACATGTTTTATTCCTTGATCTAGATTTATTATGCTCTTTTAATTTTATAAAAAACTAACTTTATAAAAAGCAACCTTAAATCCTGAATAAATTATTCTAAAAAAAATCACTGCAATTGTATATACCTAATTATGAGAATTCAGGTCATGAACATACCTTTCTAGTGTTAAATAAGATGGGTGGGCTAAAATAGGAGTACAATGGGGATAAGAGAGGAATTGAATTCATAGTCTAGAAATTTCAGCCAGGAAGTGACTTCGGAGGTCCCTTGTCTCTCTCTCTCTCTCTTTTTTTTTTTTTTAAAGATTTATGCCCTGGCATTTAGGTCCCTTGTCTCTAAACAAAGTGAAAGCTACATGAACGAGATGGGCACTACCTACATATGCTGAAAATTTTCAGAACTTTAATTTATAGGCTATCACATGAATCTCTTCCAACAGAAGAGAAATACACAGCCTTATAATCAGCAAAAATGACCATGGGAAAGCGCGCTGGAGAAAAATGTTTAAGAAGCTGATGGACATTCATAACATAGTTTTTCTTTTTATATTCAAGCAAAAAATAACTGTGCCCCATATAGTGTAGTCAATCTGTACCTGTGATAATATATTTGGTAAAGGAAAGAATAACAATGCAGTTTGTACATTCTGACTTTCCCCCTCCGTCTTAGGGAAGAATATGGAGTTATTCTACCTGGCTAGATCCATGCAGCTATCAGTGAGGTTGGTAGAAGAATTGAAGTACTCTCTGCTGGCAGCCAAAACCAAGTCAATACTCTTTTTGTAGCTGACCCTGTAGTGGGGTTTCCCTTTATGGGCTATACCAGCTGGGGGATTTTCTGAACAAGCACTGCAGTGCATCATCTGTCCAGCCAGGTGGATGTTTTCAAGGCGACTAGAGCACAGAAGGCTTTCTGTAAATATCTGGGAAAAAGGAGAAACTGGAATTAGTTATAGAGAGGGAAGATTCAGTTCTCAATGAAATGAAGGCTCTGAAATCCAGATGAAAGAAATTAAAAACACATCCATCCTAGAGGTGGTGGCTGCAAGCACTGTAAATGTACTAAATGACAATGAACTGTATACTTTGAAATGGTTAATTTTACATTATGTGAATTTCCCCTCAATTAAAAAAAAAAATCTTTTAGAAAGAACAATTTCATTGACTAAACCAAAATTAAGCATAATATTTTAATTTATTACAACAAATACTTGGATCAAGTATCCAAAGTTGATATTCATTAAAAACAGGATTAGACATACTCTCAACAGGGCCCATTTTGCTTAAAACTATTTTTAACCGTTTCTATTTTTTTCTTTTGCCTAATTTTAATTTTCATTTTTGATATGGGTTCTTGCTATGTTGCCCACAGGCTGGTCTCAAACTCTTGGGCTCAAGTAATCCTCTCACCTTGGCTTCCCAAAGTGTTGGGATTAAAGGCATGAGCCACTGCACCCAGCCCCATTTTAATTTCTTAAAAGAAAAATATTTGAATATAATACATATAATTCATAACTGCTTGAAGCATCTGAATTCAGTCTTATGAATTAAACAGCCATGCCGCAAATGCTATACTTACAACCAGTCATTAAAATTACAATATATTATAATGTAGAGTTTTTTAATAACATACATATTAAAAATTATTTAAATAAAACAAGAGACACTGAAGGTATTCATACGAATATCATTGTACTCTACTAGACAACTAACAACATCAATTAACATAAAACTACTTCTATAATTGAGATTGTTTATATAAACAAAGCAATCCTTTTAAACATACATTAACAATGTTACATATAATTAGTCTAAGAACTTCCCCAAACATGCACTTCCCTGTCACTCTACAGTTGGATAAGGATAGCACAGAAATAAGAGATTTTTAAAAAGTAACATTTCATGGAGAAGCAAGAGTTTCAATATAATTAAGAAGACCATCCGATCTTTACAGGATGCCCTTATTTTCACTTCTTTGTGTCTAGGCTTCCTGCAGAAGGCATTTTTAGACAAGTCTTTGCTAAGATATCTGATAAGGATAAAAACACTATATCTAAGAGGGATCCGCTATAAAATAGATACTGCGACAGAAAGCAAACTATTAAAGAGCAACCCTAATCACTTATATCTGACAGATAAAAATGGCTTACAATACATCTAATCCAAATGACTTGTATGTCATAGTTTCTCCATATTTCTCTGGTCTACTCAAGTAAGCCGTAAGGAGTCAATGTCCAATACTGAAAAATATATTCACCCTAAAACTTGGAACAGTTTGCTAAAATGAACAACATAGATTTCTGTTCTACAGGCTATAAATAAATCTTTATCTAACATTTTCAAAATTATGCCACTGAACTTTCAAATTATTTTCCAAGGACAGCAAAATCTAACAACCAAGTCATTAAGACAACATAGCATATTTTAAATTATGTTTAAAATTTTAAGTTTGCCAAATCTATATTACTGTCTCCTAGAGCCTTTTCAAAACTGTTATAATATGCCTTCAAATGTTTTCTCAACAAGGGAGACCCATGGACAGAAGTCATTAAAATATCAAAGCCTAATAAAAAGCTGTTAAAATATTTTTAAAATGTAATATAATGAGTTGTTTTGATGGATTACTCCACACAGAAACTAATTCAAATGTAATATACTTACTGCCAATGTTGCAATCAGAATCAGAAACAGGAAGGTATCAAAATAATGCCACTCCAATGTACAAACACTACCTCAAACACACTAGTGACAGTTGGGTTTTAGATCTCACATGCATACAAATTATGTTCTAATGAAGTTGGTTTCAGGTTTTGCTTTAGATGCAAAAGGGGAAGACACTGGCAGTTGTATGTGGTCAGAGACTGTAATCATCAATAAAAACATTAGTTATTCACGCATTTAAAAACTTGAAATTCAAATATAAAACCATTCATTTCTCAACAGTCTACATTAGCACTCTTTTGTTAAAATCGCCCTGACTTTAAAAACCAAACAATTTCACAAGGCAGAGACCTATTTTTACAATTCTGATTTCATCAATGGGTTATGCTTTGCAGTATAAGAGCAAAGCAACACAAGAAATACTCTTTATGAGTTTGTGTCTGGCTTATTTAACAAGAAAATTCAAATTAAAAAAACTTGTTTCAGACTGCATGTTATTAAAAATGAGTTAGGTCATTTTTTCCACACAAACGGAAATATATATATTGGTAAACTGCCTTTGACTTGGAGATTTTGCACACAGAAAATGGAAATATATATACTGATAATCTGCTTCTGACTTGGCAATTGGACACACACACGTGCGCATGCGCACACACACACACACACGCGCACACACACACACACACACACACACACGTGTACATATCCCTTCCAAATTAATGAGTAAATCCCCCTGGATTATACTCCCAGTCACCTGACAACCATTTCTTATGTATCCTTTATATTCCATATGTTATAATATGCACTAGGGGATATGAGAGTGCACATGATATAATAATGCCTGTCTAGGAGCTGAGGACCAAATGGAAGAAATGCACAAATAAACAAATAACTACATTTTAAAGAAAGACTATAGTAGAGGCAACTTATGAGGAAGGACAAAGATAATTAGTGAGCTGAGTTCTGAACTTGTATTAGTTTTCTAAGAAAAAGAAGGAGGAATATATTCCAGGCCAAGGGAACAACATGTGCAAAGTGAGGGAAACATGAAACAGCATGGTGGATGAAGGAACTGATGACAGGCTTGATGGTGCTACTGCACCATAGGGTACATGGTGGACAGTGACAAAAGTGGAAGGGGTAAGGGAGCTGGCATCTTCTGTAGCATTCTATGTCATGCTAAGGAGTAGAGCTACCTTTTGATTATTGATATGGAACAACAACAAATTTTTAGAAGGGGTGTGTCATGAAAAGATTTGTTTTAGAAAAATACTCTTTATCAGTGTAAACCAGACAGTTGGAAGTAGGGAAACAAGTAGGGGGACTGCTGCAGTTCAGCAGAGATGAAGACAGGACAGATTTCAAGGTCTTTCTCAGATGCATTAGACAAGTTTTAGTGACCACCAAAACTATGGAAGTGAGAAAGGTCAAGTACGATTCACATTTGCTAGCTGATGATTAACGTACTAAATAGATAGTGTTGCAATGAAAAAAGACAAGGGAGACAGGAGGTTAAGGAATAAAGTGCTCAACCTATAAAGCACTAGTCAGTTATTAGCTATTATTAAATAATATTACTTCCAGGGTAGCCTATGGTCATCATTCTTGTATCCAATAAACCATAACAATCAAAATTGTTTAATTAAAAAAAAATCGTGTATGGTTCTAGAGTTACCTCATAGCAGGCATCGGAATCCAGACATGTGTATACATTCTGCTGCATAGTTAACATGTCTTGCAGCAACGTTCTCCAATGAGACTCACTGACAGGAGGCTGCCTGGAAAAACACATAAAAAAGACAAGGAAGAGGGAAAGAAAATTAATAAAATCTCTTTCTCCAAATGGTCAAAAGTTAAAAAAACAAAAACTGGTACCACCACTCTACATCCACATCAGCTCCCAGATGATCAAAAGGAATATATCTCCTTTAAATAGACAGGAAAACACTTGGATTAAAGATAGAGGGGAAAGTTGGGCAGCTATGCATCAATGCTAGAGATGGTGACAAAGCGGCGTGTCATAGCCTGAGCAGACACAGGCTGGAATGGAATTGAATGGTAATTACGGTAAAGGTAAAGAAGCTGTGAGTTTCTATGGTAAAATGAACCACTGCAAGATAAAGCAGCTATGATATAGCTTGATGACAGAGGTTGGTTTCAAATTCCACCTCATCACTCAGCAATCCCTGTCAAGGGGTCTTCTTGACTTCAACTGAACATTCACATCCATAGGACAACCGCAGGCCACATTTGCCATCAGTCTGGGGGACAAGAACCGCGGCTCACCAGCAGGGCAGCATCAGTTGCTTCTTACAGTGAGACTACTGGCAGCAGTCCACAAAGCAACTCACAGAGCACTCCAGGAGTTACCTTCTCAGGTGACCGCCACAGCACAAGGAGCCAGAGCCTCAGAGAGTAGTTGCTGGCATTGCTGTGTCCGGCTTAGGAAGAAGCTACATGTCCTAAAGCAGCCAACATCTCTTGTAACACACTCAGGAAAGCCCAAAGCATAAAATTACCCTATCAGGTATTTCTAGTTCATTTACAGTTCCTCCAGGCCAGAGGCAATTTACCAATCAGGGATCTGTTTTATCTAAGTAGTGAGGCCTCTATAATCTGGTTGATTAAAAATCACTTTATATTGATTTCCAAAGTTACAGAGCTAGAGAATTAATTGTTAGATTCTCCCTACAGCAGGGGAAAGGGTTTTGTTCCCAAATTCACCCATAGTCACAAATTAATTGTGTGATTGTGAGCAAGTCATTTAATATTCCTGACTTTCACATTCCTCACTGAAAGCCCACCTCAGTGATAAGCAATAAATGAGATTAATTTTGACAAAGCACAGGCATTGAAGCAAGATGCTCCTAAATATAAGAATCAGCTAAATTACCCATGGATTTGAATAAATTCTCTAATCTCTCTGAACTTTAGAATCCCTTTTTGTATAGCATAAAGATTAACTTATACCAAAATATATGAAAAGACCTCCCTATTGTTCTGGTATGTAATAAACATTCAACAAACGTGAATGAATGAATCTGAAGTTACAAATACATCTCGGTTTTTTATTTTTTAAGTCATGTATATGATTCTAATATTGAGTCTAGTAGGAGAGACAATATGCTGTAACTCTCTCTGCCTCTCTCCAAAGTTCATCTTAGTTAAATACACATGAGTTTGGAATCATCATTTATGTTTACTTTCTAGTCTTGACATTCTAGATAATCATGAATACCACTATTCAAGAAGAGCAGGTTTTCGTTTTAAGTTGGTCAAATACCAACTAGATGACGTTTCGTTTTCATGCATCTTTTTATTTTTTATCTTTTACAATGCCTTTAAAAATCATCACTATTTCCAAACGCTATGCATTAAAAACAGGGCAGATAGATTGTATATGCTTAATAGTTATTGCTATAGAAAAATATATATTTGGGATAATTACTGTGAAAGATAGAGTCTTTAAAATATTTTTCTCCTAAAATTTTTAATAAGCACATGCTTCATTTGCCTATGCATTTTATGTTTATTATATGAAAGGAAGAATTACTCTTGTTCCATATGCGATTAGGCATAAGAGAACACTTTTTTTCTGCCAGCACACAAATACACAAAACAAACTGATATATTTCAAGTATTTCAAAACAATCCACAAAATGTTTCCATTTGTCTGACCTGGGTATGTGAACTCTTTAGGCTTCAAAAAAACTGGAGGACTCTTTCAGATTGCTTACAGGCAGAAAAGTAGCAGAATGTTTGATGAAGTGTCCATCTTGCACACACTTGATAAAATCAGACCTAGGCACTGTCTAGCTGAATTCAATTTCTTACAGCCCAGCTGTTCTTCTGGAAGCCATCAACACTGGGACAGATGGTACTAACGTTTTCTCACACATGGCTAGCCTTAAGTAAAGGTTCTAATAAAAATAAACTATTATGCATTACATACAATGGCCTTTTTAAGAATATATTCAGTAAATAAGAATCAAGAGTAGAACTTGAAGAAACTAACCAAGAGGTTTGCAAATTAACAGACAGATCCGTGAACACAAATGCATTAGTTGCAGCTTTGGAATAGATGTGGATTTCCCAGGGAGAAATAGTAGTGTACTCAAGTTCGTAAAACTTGCATTTGTGAAGATTTGCTGACACCCTTTAGAATATGTATGAGAATATTCTATGGGTACTGAAGGCCAAGCCATGGAAATATGCATAAAATAATTAAAATCAATTTCAGGTCAACTACTATGAAAACAGGCATCACATTCTCTTACATATTCACAGTAAATAGATTACCATGAGTAGAAATTAACTTTAGGGACTCCGTAAGTATTTAGGGAACTAATTTGGGGGGGTGGGGGAGATGGGGTGGCAAGTAATCTAGCAGCAATTGCAATGCTTTCCTGCTGAAAAGTAGATTTTAGAGTAAAATCAGCATGATCTTGGAAATATTGGCCATCCATTTGTAGCTATAAAGAAATCTTAAGACATTTAAATAGTCAAAGCTATCTAAATTACCAGAGAGTGCCATTGATATGTAAGTTCCTAACTGAGGTGTATGGTGGCTATAACACTTGCACTGGAGAAATTATGATCTAGAAGGGAACTTAAGGCACGTGTTAATGACTGTAGTATAGTTGCAGTGTAACACCGTATAGCTGCAAGACACAGTCAGAGAGGTAGATACAAAATGCTTAGGAATTTCTAGGAAGGAGAATTTAATTAAGCTTGGAGGAGTCAAACAAGGTTTCCTGGAAGATGTGTTGGAGGCAGCTCTTAAAAGATAGGAAGGAATATACAATAGTGTGTTTTTACTGCTGGATTTTATTTTTACTTTGATAGTTGGGTTAAACTGAATCTCTAAATCCTAAAATTTAGGTAAACAAAATATGTTTTAAAAGTTCTTGAAAAGTTGCCTTTGCTTAATTCTACTCCTTTAGGATTAGTGCTTGAGGTGGCTTTTTTTCCCAGCCTTCTTTACATTTTTATGTAGTCTCCCTACAGATCTGGAATTTAACCTTCCCATACACACATGGGGATCACTCTCAAATCCATAACTCCAGTTCGGACTTCTCTGCTGATCTTCATGTCCACCTTCACAGCAGCATCTCCACCTACTGTCCGGCAAGCACCTCCAAGTCATAGTTACCCTTTATTTTATGCATAAACTAAATGACTACTAGGTAAAAAAGTTGTTAGTTTCTTTATTGACCATTTGGATATCATCTAATTGAAATGTCTTTCAATTCTGTTGCCAATTTTTCTTTTCTTTTTTTAAATATATATTGGATGTACTATGTTGCCAATTTTTCTACAGAGTAATCTGTTAGTTCTCTCACGGCCTTCATAGCCTTTATAAATATTCTCTTCATATTAATTGAGTGTATCCCCCTCTGGACCAGGGAGGTACTATATCTTTTCCTTTGTAAGCCAGACATCAAGCATAATACTGACACAAAGTATGTCAAAATCCATAATAAAATAATTCATTAAATAATGTAAATAACAATTCATAAATAAATGCACAATTATAAAGTATGAATTTTTTTTTTTTTTTGACGGAGTCACCCAGGCTGGAGTGCAGTGGCGCAATCTCAGCTCATTGCAAGCTCTGCCTCCTGGGTTCACGCCATTCTCCTGCCTCAGCCTCCCAAGTAACTGGGACTACAGGCGCCTGCTACCACACCCGGCTAACTTTTTGTATTTTTAGTAGAGACAGGGTTTCACCATATTAGCCAGAATGGTCTCGATCTCCTGACCTCATGATCCACCCACCTCGGCCTCCCAAAGTGCTGGGATTACAGGCGTAATGAATGTATGAATATTAATTGTTCAGTTTTCCTGTCTCTATTGTAACTGGCTCTAAGTGAACTTCCAAATAACTTAGCAAAATTTCTAATTTCATTAGATGTTCTACTTTAAATGATGACAATATAGAAAGAGACAAAATGAAACAAAGTTTTTCTAGATTTTTTAAATCTGTCATTATCTTTTCACTCACTTATTCTCACTTATTCCTTTGAAATGGGTAGCTAAAAATTATCAGTGTTTTAAGCAACACATATTAAAAAATGAGTAACTCATTCATCTGCAATTTTTTTTTTTTTTTTTAAGACAGTGTCTTACTCTGTTGCCCAGACTGTAGTGCAGTGGCAAGATCTCGGCTCAATGTAACCTCCACTTCCTGAGCTCAAGTAATTCTCCAGCCTCAGCCTCCCACGTAGCTGGGACTACAAGCCTAAGCAACCACACCCAGCTAATATTTGTTTGTTTTTTGTAAAAACAGGGTTTTGCCATGTTGCCTGGGCTGGTCTTGAGCTGCTAAATTCAAAGCGATCTGCCCGCCTCTGCCTCCCAAAGTGCTGGGATTACAGGCATGAGCCACTGTGCCTGGCCCATTCACCAAATCTTTATTAAGCAACACATTAAATATTTTCTGAGCATCAACTATGTACCTGTCATAATGTCTGTATCAAAGATTCTATACTTGTGCAACTCTCAAAAGAATATATACATTTGCTGGAATTTTTATTGGGAATGCAGGAAAAAAACAGATGAGTGAGAAGAATTGACATCTTTCCACTATTGACTCTTCCAATCTATAAACATGAGGTATTCCTCCATTTCTTCAGATCTTTAATGGATCTCAACAATGTTTCATAATTTTCATATAGATACTTTTGCATATCTCACGTTAGATTTATTCTTAGGTATTTAACGTTTTGATACTATTATAAAGTTTTCCACTTCATTAGTCCTGCACATCTCATGTTAGATTTATTCTTAGGTATTTAATGTTTTGATACCCTTATAATGTTTTCCACTTCACTAGTCATGTTAAGAAATGCATATTTAAAAAAAAAGAAATGCATATTTTAAAAAGACAATGAAATGCCACTATATACCCATCTAAATGGTTAAAATGGGAGAAAAGAAAATCAGTATCAGGTATTTGTGACATAGTGGAGGGACATAACTCTTACACATTGCTGACAGAAATATACACAGTACAACCATTTTGAAAAACTGTTTGGCAGAATCTTCTAAAGTTGAACTCAGGTACATCCTATGACTCAGCAATTCCACTCCTAGGTAGATATTCAAGTGAAGGACAGAAATACGTACACCAGAAGACAGATAAGTACAAATTTATTCATAGCAGTAGTATTAATTACAGGAGAAACTAAGAAACAATTCAAATGTCCATCAACAGAGAATGTATAAATAATGAGTTACGTTCACAAAATGGAATACTTCGCAACATTGAGAATGAACAAACTAATGTTATACCAACAATACAGAGGAATCTCACAAATATAATGTCGAGAGAAAGAAGCTACATACAAATCTATACACTATATAATTCCATTTATATAAAGTAAAAAAAAAAGAGGCAAAGTTAATCTATAGTGTTTTAGTGTTTTGAAGGGGGGTAACTTATAGCACAAACAATTCATATATATATACATTCAGTTCTCACTGCTGTGAGCTTGTCATACACATGGATAGCATCCTACTTTAGCAACCAGACTTCTGTCTAAGGACTTCCACTGCCAAATGGCATCCTTAGTTATGCTGAAGTGTAAGGGAGTTAACACTCGTCAGACCGGCTGTCAAACAGTGATAGCCACGAGACGGTAGATGAGTAGTCCTCCAACTCCCAGATGACCCCAGCAATACTGAGCCCTAGTCCATGGTGGAAAACCCGCTTATGTAATACAACCAGTATTGGCTCCCTTTTCTTTCCTGTATCAGTTCCCCATTCTCCTACTGATGTGAGGCTAGAATTACCTTCCAAACAAACAACTTACACTCTAATCAGCCTCAGGGTAGCCCATATTGACAGAAGAATAATGCACTATTTCTTCATTTAATTGCTGGCTACATGGGTATGGTATGATCATTTTATAAAAATGTATGAAGCAGTAAACATCTTTTTTATAAAAAAGAGTTGATGGTATACTGTGGAGTTAGAACCAGAATCCAAGTCATCTGATTGCTGAGTCAAGATAATTTCCTAATATGACTTCCTTACAGGAACTTAGAAGACATGAAAGACATGGATCAAGGGGGAACTTCCAAAGGGATGTTCACATTCAGAAAAGATTAAGCAAAAGGAAATGAATTAAATATCCAGGCTAAAACAAGTAAAAATATGCAAAAATACTGGACATCAGGCAATGAAAGACAGTGATTCCTGAGAGATAAAAACAAGTCTTTATTGTTGTTGTTGTTTGAGGCAAGGTCTCACTCTGTCACCCAGACTGGAGTGTGGTGGCACGATCATGGCTCACTGCTGAGATGACTCTTAAGACTACCCCAGTTTACTGCTTTGAGAAAGATTCCAGGCCACAGCACAAGAAAGGATCAGTCTAAGCAGAGACTTGTGGAGTCCCTGCATTGAGAAGACAAAACTGAAATTCCAGAGAAACCAAAGCAAATAAAGCACATGCAGGACGAAGCACCAGGGAGGACACAGCAGAACTGGAAGAAATTCCCAAGATCTGCGAAGGGTCCCCACGAATATTCAGCCAAGTAGAAGCCATAAATGCCTACGATAAAACTGCCTGAGGCTAGGAAAAGAAAAGGGGGAAAAGAAAACATAATGTCAAGCTCACACATGCTGGAAAACCTCAAGACACACAGGCATTAAGCAGAGTCTTAGCTCAGTTATGGGGAATAATGAGCTCTAGAAGGAGTTCTTCCTCCATCTCAACTGCAAGAAGCAAAAAGATTAAACTGTTTGCAAGTAAATTAACCATGTCCCAGAAAAAAGTACAAGAATATTTATGCTAAGTGAAATAAATGAGACATAGAAAAATATTGCATGTTTTCACTTATATGTAGAATTTTAAAAAATCAAATATAAAAAAATAGACACCAAAACAGTGGTTACCATAAAGGGTTGGAGGGGACAAATAAGGAGATGCAGATTAGAGGATACAAAGTAGCAGTTATGTACATGAACAAGCCTAGAGGTCTACTGCACACCATGAGAACTATAGGTAATAAAATTGTCCTGTATGTGGGATCACGCTAAAAGAGTAGATTTTAGCTGCTCCTGCCACACAAACAAAATAAAATAGATAACTATGTGAGATGATGAATGTTAATTTGTTTCACCATAGTAACCTTTTTACTATTTATATGTATCCCATCACATCATGTTGTATGCTTTAAATATATAAAATAAAACTTAATTTTTTAACAAAGAAAATTTATAAAAATACAAAAATATGATAGCATACAAGAAGGAAAAATTCATAATGTCTAGTATTCAATAAAATTATTTTGCAGCCAGGCATGGTGGTTCACGCCTGTAATCCCAGCACTTTGGAAGGCCGAGGTAGGTGGATCACGAGGTCAGGAGTTTGAGACCAGTCTGACCAACATGGTGAAATTCCGTCTCTACTAAAAATACAAAAATTAGCTGGGCAGGCAGCGTGCCTGTAATCCTAGCTACTCGGGAGGCTGAGGCAGGAGAATCACTTGAACCCAGGAGGTGGGGGATGCAGTGAGCCGAGATCGCACCACTGCATCTAGCTTGGGTGACAGAGCAAGACTCCATCTCAAAAAAAAAAAAAAAAATTATTTTGCATTGAAAGACGTGAAAAATATGACAGATAGTGAAGAAAAAATTATTCAAAACCTATCCAGATATTAGATGGGTATCACAGATGTTAGAAAGATGCTTTTAAAAAGAAGAGAAACGTTAGAAAAAGCAAACGCTGGTGTTAGAAAAACCAACAAGAGTGTTTTAAAATGTATTATAACTGTTTAACGTATGTTCAAAAAGTTAATGAGGCATGAAAGTTTAATAAAAACCAAAATTGAACTCTTAGAGATTTTAAAAAAAACTCTTAAGGAAAAATATAATGAATGTACAAATTGATGAGACATGAGAGAAAAAAAGATTTAGTGGACTTTAAAAAACAGCAATAGAAATGATCCAAAATGAAACAAAAATACCTAAGAATATTAAAACAAATAAACAAGTAACACAGTATTGATGAGCTATGAGGCAACTTGAAAGGTCATAATAGATGTGTAATTGGAGTCCTGAAAGGAGAGGAGAAGAAGATAAAGGAGAAGAAATATGCAAAAATTTTCCAAGTTGGATGGAAACTATAAACCCAAAGACCCAAGATCCAAGATCCAAGATGCGTTTTGAAGAAAACTACACCATGAAATTAAATTTGAAACTGATGTCAAAAAGAGACATTCACAATAGCAATTTTAAAAATATGAGAAACACATCAGAAATAGATTAACTCTGACAGCAGATTTCTCTTTGGAAAAAAATGCATGCTAGGAGACAGTGGAGCAATTTCTGTACTGTAGCATACTAAAAAAAAAACTGTCAAATTTGAAGTGTATACCAAGTGAATATATCCTTCAGAGAAAAATGTGAAATAAAGACTTTTTTAAACAAACAAAGATGTACAAATGAATCACTGGCATCCTAGCACTACAAAAAAAAATTAAAAGAAACCTTCTAGACAAAAAGAAAATGCAACCAGATGGAAACATAAGTCTACATAAACAATAAAAAGTGCCAGAAACGGTAACTACATGGATAAATATGCAACACATTTTTCACACTGTTTACATCACTTTAAAAAATAGTTTACTGCTTGCAAATAATAATACAATGCAAAGTGGGGTTTTTAACATACATAAAAGTAAATTATATGACAACAACAAAAAAAGCTTGGAGAGTAGAAAGTATCTTGCTACAAACTCATATTGTAGAGGTAAAGAAACACTATCACAGGAAGATCTACCTTCCTGTGATAGTGTAATCTTTTATATAGGAAATCCCATGTAGTCTGCAAAGAAAAACTATTAGAGCTAATAAGTAAGCCCAGAAAAGTTAGAGGACATAAGATCAATATATTGAAGAATCAACTGTATTTCTACACATTAGGAAGGAACAATCTGAAGATGAAATTAGGAAAGCAATTCCCTTTACAATAGGACCAAAAAAGAATAAAATACTTAAGAATAATTTAACAAAATAAATGCAAGAATAGTACACTGAAAACTACAAGATCATTTAAAGAAATTAAAGAAGAACTAAGTAAAGGGAAAGACATCCTGTGTTCATGGATTGGAAGACTTAATATTGACTTAGGATAGCAACACTCTCCAAATTGACCTACAGATTTGATGCAATCCTTATCAAAATTCCAAATGAAGAAATTGGTAAGCTTATTCTAAAATGCATATGGAACTGCAAAGGCCCTATAATGAAACAACTTTGGGGAAAAAAAACAAAGCTGGGAGACTAATGTTATCTAATTTCAATACTTAATAGAAATCTGCAATAATTAACACAGTATGGTATTGGAAGAAAGATAAATAAATGGATCAATGGAACAAAATAATCAAAAACTAGGCCCCCATTTACACAGACAACAGATTTCAAGAAAATTGCAAAGGTAATACAGTAAAAGATGGCTTTTTTAACAAATGGTGAGGAATAATTAGATATAAAAAGTTTTTTGATCCATACTTTGAACAATAAACAAAAATGGACTCTCAGAATGGTTCATGGGTCTAAATGTAAAATGTAAAACCAAAAATTTTGCTAACAAAGGGAGGAGAAAAACATTGTGGCAAAGCAATAAAAAAGTACAAATTGATTAAAAGGCAAATTTTTAAAAAGCATACTCTTCAAAACACAAAGGTAAGATAACGAAAAGACAGGGCACAAATGGGAGAAAATCTTCGCAAAGCATATATCTAATAAAAGGACTTATATCTAGAATATATAAGAAAACTCCCAAAACTCAACAAAAAGAAAAATAACTCAGTTTTAAAGACACGTAAAGAAAATATACAAATAGCAAATAAGCACTGACCACACCAGTGTTGATGAGGATACAGAAGAGCAATGTAGGATGTAGCAACTGCAACTCTCCTACAAGAGTAGTAGGAAAGTAAAATGGTACAAATCCTTTAAAAAACAGTTTGGCAGATTTGAAAGTTAACTATTCATCTACCAAATGATCCTGCCATTTCATCCTTAGGTATTTGTCTGAGAGAAATGAAAGCATATGTCTACACAAACACTTGCATATGAAAAGTCATAGCAACTTTATTTGTAAAAGCCGAAACTCAAAATAACCCAAATGTCCATGGACACAGAAGTGGTAAACAGGGTGTGAAAAATCCATACAATGAAATGCCATTCAGCAAATAAAAAGAAATAAACTACTGATCCATGACACAACATGGATGAATCACAAAATAATTATACTGAAAGCCAAACAAACACACAAACAAAAAAGTTAGACTGTGTGATTTATGTCTATAAAATTCTAGGAAATGCAAAGTAATATAAAGAAGAAAAGAAAATAGATTAGTGGTAGCCCTGATGAGGAGAAGGGAGCATGATAAAGAAAAGCAAGAGAGAAAGGATTCTAAAGGAGTAATCAAAAAACTTTCAGGGGTACTGGATATGTCTATTATCTTAATCATAATGATGGTTTCCCATGGGTACACACATATATCAAAACTTGTCAAATTATACTTATACTTTAAATATGTGCAGTTTATTATTAGTTATAACACAATGAGGTTGTCAGAAAAAGAGAAATACTTTTAAAAATATTTAAAATTAATTGACCCAAGTATCAATTAATTTTATTACTCACTTCCGGCCGGTGTGCCTCGTCAATCTAACCATCAGCTTGCGTGCCTCTTCTGAGCTAGATTGAGTGTTTTTAACAAATGAAATTGGTTTCTCGAGTCCATGTTTTTCCAAAAGCTCTGACACACTATAAGTGAAAAAAGAATTATTTAATGTCTTGCTACCAAACAAAAAGAATCTAAGAATCTTAGGCATAGAGGTAGCACTTCAGTGTTTAGTATTAAAAAAAATTATCCCATAGTGTAATCCAATTTTACATATAACTGATTCTCAGCAAAAAAGAAAAAAAAAATTGAATAATTATATAACAAATCTTACCTTTCTCATTGACTTTTATTAGAATGTAGTTGGGCTAAGAAGCATACTAAAAGAAAGCATGACCTATCTTTATCTCAAAAATCTTTTTTGCCACAGCACCTGCCAGTAAAATAAGCCAAATCTATACTTTCAGTACAGTTTTAACTCTTATTAATCCTACTGAGTATTCTGTTATAGGCAAGACTACTAGAAAAGCAATAAACCAAGAATGTTAGAGTTAGAAGACTGGAAATCATCAGGCTCATTCTCTGTCAAGAATCCATTTTATAAATATACAAGATATGTCAAAAATTCTCTGTCCCATATGAATCTTCTTGAGATATCCCATTCCATAATCATCAACATCATATAAATACTTGATCTGACTCACAAAATCTCACATTTATGAACTGACTACTACAGGACTGAATAAAGTTACTGGATCAAATCCAGTAACTCTTCAGAAAATAGGTTTCATCAGTAAAGTCACCTGGCATTATGTATACTAAAACATTTATCAACTGTCTGGGGCTATGAGGTGGAACAGGAATACAAAGCTCTTATTTTGAAAGCACAGTAAATTAAGCTAAATAGCGAAACCTAAACATCATCCAGAAACCTGCAGAGTGTTAAGTGTTTCCTTGAGGTACTGATGGCATAATAAAACTACCAGGACCACCCATGGTTACAACCAGACATGTGATGAAATAAATTACATTTATTTCACTGTATGTCTTTGAGCTATCTCTTCTCAATTTTACTAGAGAAATAAAGGTAACTATGCAGATTTGTAGAGAATGAATTTACATTGCCTCAACCCACCAAGCCTTAGTCAAACTAAACTGAACGTGTTAGGAAGGTAGCGGGGAGCGCAGACACAAGCCAACCTATAATGGGAAAAGCTGATTTTGTAAACATTTTTCATGAAATACAACTGTATAACTTTCAGAACACAGAATAACAGGAATCAAGCTAGGTAATAATAAACACAGATCTTCAGGAAACTGAACAGTTAATTCTCTATTAAACTCACATATTATGGTACACAAAAACATTCTGTTCCCTTAAAGGCAATTTGAAATATTTTTACACTAAAGTCCATTAATTTGAATAAGATTTCTAATCAGTGGACTCCAAATTATCATACATACTATTAGTAAAGTAATGTTATTAGCTATAAATTTCTACAATTATATATTGGAAGACCAGAGTTTATTATTCTTAAAATTTTACTTTTAATACAATAAAGTTAAATGTGCGTATTTATATAAACATAAAAATAAATATTAGTAAACAATATCAGACTTTCTATATGGGAAATTAAGATGATTTCAATCTCCAGAAGAGATAGTTTAACATTTTATTACAACAGTAGAGAATATTCCTCCAGCGTTCCATGAGGGTTCTAATGCAGTTTGACATAATACAAATAGTCAATTCAATGTATTATGCCCTAAAAAGGGAAGTTAGTGTAATGAACATTGTTTGCTGATAAAGATGCAATAATTGCTGCAGGAACTAACATTTGTTATGTGCCTACTATGTAGGAGGCACTTTAAATGCTTAATCTAATATTGATTCCACAATTTCGTGAGTTAGATATTATATGTAAGAAAACCCTAGGCCCAAAGATCACACAACTAGTAAGTGGCAACGTCTAAATTTGAAGGCAGATTTTCAAAGACCATGTTATTATTCTATCACTCCACTACAATAGGGGTGCAGTGTATTTGTTGTTAAGAAAATTCACTCCCAAAACAATCAAACAAAAATGAGGTTAAAATAGAAACAATGACTCACAGGCAGACTTAGCGTGACATTTCTTGGACAAATTCCCTTAATAAGTATGGAACAAAAAAAAAAACTGTCATTTTTCTCACCTGAGAATTTGTTCCAGTTGGTCTACCATGTCATGAAGCTTTGTGGTTGCCTCTGTGTTATCACTAATAAATTAAAAGAAGAAAAATAAAAGCCTATTAGCTTTTTAAATAAAATACAAAACCTAATGAAGTGAAAAAAAGATGTTTCTTTTATATGTAATGTATAACGATATTACCTAAACTCATTCAGCATTATTAATGATTCAAGAAAATTATATAAGAAATGCTAGAGTAGAACAATATTCTCTGTTACAGATTAGTCAGATATGAACAACTATTTTCTAGGGTACTTTTGGTTCAGTTGTGCTTAAAGGTAAAAAAAAAAAATTATAAATCGATTATTTAAGATGAGGTAAAAGGTAAAATCACTCTTTACTACTGTTCTTTTAAACCAATAAAACAGATTAAGAAAAAGCATAGCCGTGTTGGCTTTCTCCTAGGCCTATCTACACAACTTAGGACCCCCTCCTCTCCAGGAAGTTTCCATTAGGATTCCATATACTCAGAAAAGTTCTTCCACATAATCATCCCTTGTGCTTTAAGGGAAGGAAATCCCATCCACTTCAATGTTAAAGAATCAGTGAGAAGTGTATCCATCACATAGATAATCCCTAGTAGGGAGTGAAGATGAAAAGCAAATGCTTTCTGAGGAAGCCAACAAGCAGGGACTAGGAGAAACACCATCATGAAAAAGAACACAAACTAATAAAAATGTGGCTGGTAGGGAAGATTAAGTATGGCACAACATATGTGCAAGTGAATACAGGGATATGGTGAAAAAGATTATAACTGCCATAAAAGCCCTCTTTCACCCTAGACAACTCTGTGTCCCAAACACTCTCAACTGAGAAACACTGCCGCTGCCACTCTCAGGTGCCTTCTATGCAATGCTCCACCTAAATTCCAGCAAGATCTTATGGTTTTATTTATTTATTTTTTCAGTACAATTTCCATTGTATTTTTCTCCAGAGAATAGTCTGTCTTCATTATTTAAGGACTCAGCTCCTTACACAGGCTTCGGTGGGAGTTGTGGGGCAGCACCCGCAGGTCAAAATCGGCATGGGGGTGTTCGGTCCTTGCAGGCTTCACGATATCAATTCCTGACTATTTTGCTGTGAATTGCACAACCCACACAGTAACGTAGCTTCACATACAGCTTAGGAAGCACATAGGCATCAAAGATGCTCGCTTAAGAAATGTTCCTGACTGCTGTGGCCTCCACTATGTTTCAAATGACGAATTTCTTAATGCCCTTGTACTTGGGCACACATCGGGCACAGTTCATGCAGTGAACTGGCTGCATGTGGCTGTGGCACTTTTTGGCATGACCATTGTTCCTTCTTTTCTTTGTCATCTTGGAGGCCCGCACCAGAGAAAGCAATGGCTTTATTAACAATAAGCCCAAACAAAAAATCTTTGGGTGGACTTGGAAAATTAAAAATGTCCTGCTTTGGACAAAAAACCTTCATTATTTTTAAAACTATCTATCTGCCTGGTCTAAATGTATTTGACAATTAATCACTGCAATTTACAAAGACTACACTATCTGTTTAAACTAAGTTTCAGGCTTTGAACAAGAGTGATGAGTGGGATATAGTCTACTTAAAGTCCTTCAGAAGATTATTCATCAGAGCTAACTTCCCTTAACATAGTCAGCAGAGTGTGTGTGTGTGTGTGTGTGTGTGTGTGTGTGTGTGTGCATGCGCGTTTGTGTATGGTTTTTTTGTTTGTTTGTTTTGTTTTGTTTGAGACAGGGTTTTGCTCTGTCACCTAGGCTGGAATGCAGTAGCAGGATCATGGCTCACTGCAACCTCTGCGTCCCGGGCTCAAGCGATCCTCCTGGCTCAGCCTTCTGAGTAGCTAGGATTAAAGCTGTATACACTACCACACCCAGATAATTTTTAAATTTTTTTGTAGAGATGGGGTCTTCCTATGTTCCCCAGACTGGTCTCTACTGATTCTCCCTCCTTGGCCTTCCAAAGTGCTGGGATTACAGGCATGAGTAACTGCACCTGGCCTTATTCAACAATATTTTTGAAATTATCATTTTACAGCTCTATTATAATCATTTATCATAGATATTAGAGATACAATATTCTTCCTTTGTGAACTGACATTCACGAACATAATGAGTAAAGTTTTTTTAGCCAAATTAAGTAATCTGCCTAGGTAAGATGCACAAAAACTTAATTAGATTAAATGAGTGACTGCTCATTTCTCAAATAGCAAATGGATGTATTTATAGTTTACCATTTGATAAATAACAACTACCACTTAAAATAAACAAACAATCACTGAGAGAATATAAATTGACAAACTTAGCATGAAGAACAAAGAAACCACAGAAAATATTTTGAGCCCTATATTTTAATACAAGGCTAATTTGTAATTACAATTTACTTAGAAAATTAGAAACATGAAATGCAATCATTAAGAAAGAAATGGAGTAACAAGAAAATATCAAGCCATTTTTTGTGTTTACATTAAAAAATGTTACATCAGAAATCATTAATCTGAAGCCAAGAAAAGCTTTCGGCTATGTATACATGAGAGGCATTTCTTAGCCTATACATTCTTCAAAAACAAATATGTTAATCCCCTAACTGTAACATCTACATAAAAAAAGGTTTTTAATATAATCATCCTATTGATACCATGACAATCTCCTCAACGTAGACAAATTACTATCTAATAATAGATAAGCTCTGATTGATATTTATGCTATTTGAGCTTAGTGGAAAACAAAGCCTAATATATTTACTTGTAAGAGTTATGCACACGAGTTGGAAGTCAGTGATTTTGCCTGATCAACTTAGAACAAGAAATGAGATATGAAGCTGACAGAGGAATCATAAGGTTCCCACAGAGCCCAGCAAGGAAGAAACTCCCTGCCACTCCAGCTCTCGGAGGAACCAGGGGCTTTTGTATCTCTTGTCACCCTCCAGGGAGGAGCAATTTGACTACTGCCACACTGATAGCCTTTGGGTTGAGGCTTGTAAATGATGGGAACAACACTTTGCTACAAAAATCTATTAAAACTATCTAGTTTACCTGCCTTTGGCTGCCTATGGAAGGCCTACAGTTCTCAGAGACACACTTGCTACACTCTGCTGCTCTTTACTAGGGATATGAGGTAGCCTGTGTTCGGGTACAGGTCTGAATAATAAACAGATGCTGAGTCCACTCTGATTTACCTTTCCCTACCTAAAGAAGGAAGGAAGAAAAAAGAGGAGTACAAATGAACTTATCAAGGAAAAAATATAAGAACATACCCCAAAGGTCTGAAGGTTATGAATTTCCAGAATGGATTAGACCATTCAGTGAACACCACAATGAATTTACATATGAAACAGAAACACATCCTTATGCTATTTCCAAACACAAAAAATGAAGATACTGAAATCTTCTTTAAAAAAAATCCATATTTAATTAGGGATTATTCAGAATGCCACTGAACTTCTCAACAATACTAGAAAGAAAAGAGTAATACCTTCAAAATTCACAAGATAAGGATTCTATGATTCCATGTACAATTAAACCTTCTACCAAGTAAAAGTGTGCAATTGTGGTATTTTCCTAATATGTGACAGTCTTTTAAAAAATACCTCCCAGGCAATCTTTGACAGGAAGCTATTTGACAGTATGCTCCATCAAAATGAGGAAAAAGTGAAGAAAGAAGAAAGGAAAACCAAGAAATGCAATATGCAACACAAGAGAGAGGCAAACGAAGTCCCGGGATAATAGATGGACAGCAGACACAGAGAACAATTCATTCATACCAATTCCAAGAAAGATGTTTCAAAAAGAAGAGAGCGAGAGAAGAAGAGACACAGAAAAAAAAAAAAACAAGAAAGGAACAGAGAGATTATTAAATAGTTTTCATGACTGAAAGTAGTTCATGAGAGTGATGGAAAAAAGAATACAACAGAAAAGGAAATTATTCAATCCAAGAAAAACAGAGAGTTGTATTAAAAGGAAAATAAATCACACCTAGTTCTGCAATATAAACAATATTTACGCAATCATAATGATGAAAACACTGGAGAATGGTAGGAGAAGTGGATATGGGAGAAGGGAAAGGACTTCCATAAAGGGAAGCAAAAATTGATCTAAAATTGCAAAATCAAAAAATAACAACACGAGCATAACATTTTAAAGGAGGTAGGCAAAGACAAGGAAAAACCTACCAGTGAAAGTATTTGCTTTTTGAAGACAGGTATCTAAGGATGGGAAAAGTGGACAGCAAACAGCTGTTTATCAGCTGATATTACTAATACCAGTCTTAAAATTCCCTGACTTTCTGTTCATACATTATTTATATTTAAAAATTAGAGGAAGATCATGTCCCTTTAGGCTCCTTTATTTTAGAAAAGTGCCTCCCCATGGCCCCACATTTTGTCTTTCTAAATGACACTAACTGTTTAAAGTAAAAAAGACCAGTTAATGCATAGAATATCCCATATTCAGTATTTGTCTTACCGCTTTCTTCATGGTGTTATTTACCCTGTCTCTCTATTTTCCGTATCAACTGCAAACTAGAAGTTCAATCTAAAAGACTGATTAGACTCAGGGTAAACAACTTTAGCAAAAATATTTCTTAAGGGATGCTGTAAGACCAGGTACTTCATACTGCATCACATAAGGAGGCATGTAAGGTCAAGCTGTCTGACTGTAAGTGATGCCACCTTTCACGACTTGGTTAAGATGACGGCAGTTAGAGCTCAACTTTGAAATTTAAAAAAAAATTCACTAGGAAAATAACATTTTCTCATCAATTTTTCACCTGATTTCAGTACCACTAATGACTGTGTGAATAACTCTTTCATGGTAGATTACAAAATTGGTGACTGCTATCATTTGCTTCATAAGAAATAAAAATTTCCTTTAGTCAGATATGAGCCCCCCTTCCCAAAATAAAAAGAATAAATAAAAATGTCCTTAAAAGAAAAAGGAAAAGAGAGAAAAGAGGGAGAAGACAAAAAGAGAGCAAAGAGAAAGAGAAAACAGAGAATGAGGCTTTCTTGTCTAAATATCTGATTTTGTAAATCAGGAAACTAATGACCAAAGAAGTAAAGTGACTTGGTTAAAAGTCATAAAAGCTTAAAACAGGTCTGCTGGTATTCACCACTCTTTCATCTGTTGTTATTTATGTCTCCAGATGTGAAATTTATCATATGTGCTAAATTTAATAGAGGGATTAGATTGTTACCTGACTTCCAAAGAAAACACACAAGTTTGACTTGCACGCAACTAAATAATCCAAAAGCATATTATACACATTTCCATTTAAACATAAAAGCAGTTAAAAATTAGGTACATTCACTACTTAAAAGAATTACTATAGGCAAAGGCCAAGCACAAAAAATTCATAGAATATAATTAGCCCATAAATATGAAAAATGCTTCATTAAAAACACAATTACTACCTACTGACTTATAAAAAGTAGTTTTTGTGGAGATCGTGGTGGTATTTTTGTTTTTCAGTAGGAAATTATCATGTTTGACAAAATCCAGAATTTAATTATAATTACAGTTGAACAAAATATAGAACTTCCCATATATTGGTAGAAATGTTTATCCTAGGCAACAGAACTGCAGATGATTTTATTTTCTTCCTTGTTTTTTTTCACATTCCCAAAATTCTCTAAGGTAAACATTTGGGGAAGCAACGTTTTTGTTTCAACTGTTAGAATAAAAAAACACAATAAGACTGGCATACTGAATATTCTTACCCATATCCTCTTTCTGGCAGACATTCTAATATGTCATAGCAAAGAGAGAGTTGGTCATTTCGTTCACAGGTATAGATGCACTCTAGTGCTATTGCCATCAGTTGGTCCTGATCAGGAATAATTTTTTGCTGCAGCTACAGAAAATAAAGAATGTTGTACTAAATGTCAACAGATTTATAGCCAATTTTTCCATATCCCAATACTACTGTCAACAGAATATTAAATAGCACAATTAATCAACTATAGAAACAAGTCTTGATTTTTCTTTATAGATTTCTGGGGTCTTTAATAATTCTAACTGAAATCACATTTTAATTACAGAATCAACTATAAAAGATAATTTGTAACCCCATAAGCTATGTATCAGCTGAAAACAGATTCTTCAATTTATGACCCAGTCAATATAGAAAAAAGAAACACTGTGAATTAAAAAGGCAATTCATTAAGAACATTTCTAACCCTGAAGCCAAATTCTATGTGTCTCAGTTACAAAGTTATATTAAATTCCTTAACTAATATTCAAAGATGTTACAACCTACTACTTTTCAGTAGGCATTATATATTACTCATTTAACTACAGAGTGCTGACATTCTATTCAAAAGAAGTCCAACTGTAATAGAGCAATACACAAATCACAGAACACATTCCATATTTCTGATGAAGAAAGATGGCTACTTAGGGTGACTTTCTGTATAGAACAAAGCATTCCCCATGGCAAACCACAGATTCCCATTTTTGGAGTATTTTCCAGGATATGAAAATAACCAATTGATTTTTTTCTCATCTATAAAGCATGAATATTAACAATACCTTTCTAAGAAGACTATTGCAAGGATTAAATTAATAAATACAGAATGAAAAATAAATACAGAAAAAAATAAGAATTTGCATGCTTATATTATTAGCACCACAGCAACCAAAATGAAAGTAATTTTCTTTTATTATTATTATTATTATTATACTTTAAGTTTTAGGGTACATGTGCACAATGTGCAGGTTTGTTACATATGTATCCATGTGCCATGTTGGTGTGCTGCACCCATTAACTCGTCATTTAGCATTATGACGACTTAATGCTAAATGATGAAAGTAATTTTCTTAGAGCTGTTTTGAACAACAAAATAAATCTAAGATAATTTCCATGATAACAGTCTACTGGTTTTCAATGTTTTAGTAGAAACTCATCAGTAAACACAAAAGAGATAGGAAAGTGATGGAGAGAAGCTACCAAACAAGGGCATTTTCTCAGTAGAAAAATCACATCAATGGACGTAAAAAAGAAACTTTCAAGGTTACCAGGAAAACAAAGTTTTCCAAAGCTGCTGAATTAAAGGATTTATATACATTTCTTCAAGGTAGAGTTGGCCCTCCATATCTGTGGGCTCCACTTCCCTGGATTCAACCAACTATGTATCCAAAATATCTGGGGGAAAAAGTGTCTGAAGGGAACATGTACAGACCATTTTTTCTTGTCATTATTCCCTAAATAATATAGTATAAAAACTATTTACATAACATTTACATTGTATTAGGTATTATATGTAATCTACAGAAGATTTAAAGTATACAGGTGGATGTGCAAAGGTTATCGCAAATACTACACCATTGTGTATCAGGGACTTGAGTATCCATGGATTTTGGTAGCCTGGTGGCAGCAGGGCTTAAGAGGGGTCCTAAAGCAATCCCCCCCAGATACTGAGGGATGAATGTATTCAAAATGTCATCTGACAAAGAGTTAACCAAGGTTGCAAAGTGACTAACTGGTAAAACAGGAACAAGCTGAGAGTAATAAAAATAAGTACTGTTGAAAATTAATAAAAACAGCTACCTTTTCCTGATTTATTTTTCCTTCTTTCCTGCACGTCTGTATGTGTGTGTATGTATACACTTTTTTTTTTTTTTTTTTTTTTTCCAGATACAGGGTCTCACTATGTTGCTCAGGCTGGTCTCAAACCCCTGGTCTCAAGTGATCCTCCTGCCTCGACTTCCCAAAGTGCTGGGATTACAGGCATGAGCCACCACACACAGCTCTCTGATTTCTTATTGTGTGCCAGGTACCATTTCTAAGTGCTCTGTGTGCACTAACTCATAAGTCGTCATAACAATCCTATAAAATTACTACTAGTACTATTCTCTTTATACGTAAATGAAAAACAAATACCCTAAGAGGTCAAATAATTTGCCTGAACCCACAGAGCTAATAAGTGGTAAAGCCAGGATTCAAACCAGGCAATTGGCTCCAGAGCCTAAACTAAGCAAGACAGGCTTTCACAATCCTGCATTCAGGAAGAATGAAAGAAACTGAGAGAAGATATGGCGATAAAACACTCATATATGGTAAGAAAACATGCCTGGAAGATAAAAACACTGAAACCAATTTCAGTCAAGGAACAATTTGGGAAACCATTTGAAATAAAAGCCAAAGTCCTTGATGTCTTACTTGTTCTCCCCACTTCCTATCCTTCCCTCTGTGAGACATTAAAGAACCACTTTAATTATTTTTTCATTTTTTTATTTTTTTTTTTGAGACAGAGTCTCGCTGTGTCACCCAGGCTCAAGTGCAGTGGTGCAATCTCGGCTCACTGCAACCTCCACCTCCCAGGTCCAAGCGATTGTCCTGCCTCGGCCTCCTGAGTAGCTGGGATTACAGGCACCCACAATCATATCTGGCTAATTTTTGTATTTTTAGTAGAGACGGACTTTTGCCATGTTGGCCAGGCTGGTCTCCAACTCTTGACCTAAGGTGATTCACCCACCTTGGGCTCCCAAAATGCTGGGTTTACAGGCGTGAGCCACTGTGCCCGGCCCTAAAGAACCACTTTTAAGTTCAATGTCCTTGAGTCCATATTTCATTACACATGTTCAAACCTTACGCTGAGAATCCTTTTACAGTCCTTCAATATGAAAGGTAAAGAATAAACCCTTTGCCTTCCACTTAAACGCCTCTATGGCCTGCTCCCATGAACCACTTACCCTTCTACATTAAGTTTTATTTCACTCAAATTAAATTACTTGCATTTACCTAAACATGATGTTAACCTGATTATGTCTCCTTGTTTTAGTCTTCTCCTACCGGGAATGTCTTCTCCTACCGGGAGTGTCTTCTCAAGAAGATGTGTCTTGCCATGTCTAAAACCTATCCAATAATCCAGTATTATCTCCATTTGACTTTGACTTAAATTCAGCTTTCCCAGATTTCTACAGTCCTGGAGTATGCTCAATAGTTGCGAGTCCAGTGAATAAGTCCTTATACTACTCTCATACATAGATACCCTTTTCTCTCTGTATTCCTATGGCACATTTCTTTACTCTTCTTATGCCATTCTGCAAATCTTTTAAAATATAATCTATTGTGTACATGAAACATACTGTTCAAATTTAAAAGACATTTTTCAATCTTTCCCTGTTAGAATCCCTATAAGACGCCTAACTTCATATAGTCTAAGACACACTTTTTTTTCATCATTCCTTCCCTATTATCTCAGTTGTCACTTTTATACTGTCGTTTGCCCTTTCTCAAGCTAAAAGAGGACAGCCCATCTGGGACTTCCTAAGAAGTCAACGAAATGAGTCTTCCACACCATAGGCAGCAGATTATCACCCATACCGCATAGCAAGGTAAAATGCAAAAGAATAGTAATTTCTAAAAAATCTTAAAATTATGCACTATATACAACTAGAAACGAACACAGATAAGATAGGATACCTGGAAAATCCCAAAGAATCAAGCAATCAAAGAAATCAGTGAAGTAGCAGAATACAAAATTAACATACAAATAGCTTTTATATACACAAACATTAAATAGAGGAAATGAGGGTAGATAGTATAAACAGAGAAAACTTAAAACTTAGGAATAAATTTAACAAAAAATGTGCAAAACACCTAAGAGGAAAATTTTCAAGCAATCCTAAAAGAGATTTAAGAATACATAAACTAATAGAACAGCATCCCCTATTATTGGATAAGATGACTGAACATTATACAAATACCGGTTTCCCTAAGTTAATGTACAAATTCCAGGCAATCACAATAAAATACCAATAAGCGATTTTATGAAAGCAGACAAACTGGTACTAAAGTTCAGATAGAAAAACAAATATACAATAACATGTAAAAAAACAAAAACAAAAAACATGGGGAAAAAAACCCACAGAGGAATACTACCTCCTCAGACATTAAAACACACTAAAATCTCTATAATTAAAATCATGAAGTACTAGTGCATGAACAGACAGACCAGTAGAATACAGAAATTCTAGAATTAAACCCATGTACAGATGGAAAGTTAGGTATATGACAAAGGTGGCATTTCAAATCACTAGAGTAAAGATAAACTTTCTAATAAATGATGCTGGAACAATTACGTGGTCATTTGGGAAAATAAAATCAGATCCATGTCTCACAATACAAAAGAATAAACTCCAAATAAATTGGGAGGAGAAAAATAAAACCATGCAAGTACTAGAAGAATTTGTGAGAGAATTCTTCCTTAACTCTGAGTATGAAAAGGCTTTCCAACCATTACTCAAAAGACAGAGGCAGTAAAGGATCGAACAATTTGACTACACAAAAATTAAAAAATGAAAACATTGTATGACACAATAAACAAAGTCAAAAGACAACTGACCAACTGGAGAAATATTCACAACATATGCCATAGACAAAGGGTTAGTTACACGAATATGTAAGAATTTCTAAAAATTAAGGTACAAAGGAACAAAAACCCTAGCGAAGAATGGAGTAAGGACAGGAATAAATTCACAAAAGAGAGATAATGCCTATCTAACATACCGGAAAATGTTAAAACTCTTAATTAGAAAAGCGCAAACTGAAACAACACTGAAATACCATTTCTCACCTATCACATTGGCACAAATTTTAAAATATGACAACAAATTCTGTTGGCAAAATTGTGGAGAAACGGGCATACTCCTACTTGGTTGGTGGGAATGTAAATTAGAACAATCTTACTAAAGAAAAATTTGGCTATATCAAGGCAACTCTTGCCTTTTTAAACCTAGCAGTCTCCTTCCAGGAATATACACTGAAAATACACCAATAACATAAAAATACATATGGACAAGGTTATTCATTGAAGCACTGCTTGTAATTGCAAAAATATTGGGAATGACATGCATCCCAACATATGGAAAGCTAGTGAGACTAAGTAAGTTTTTAAAATTTTATTAGATTTGGATTTATATCCATATGTGGTTAGCGGCTACCATTTTGAATAGCACAGCTTGAGAGGTACTTTTCAATTCCTGAGGACCGTAGACCAAGAGGAAGCACACAGAAAATTGCAGCCAAAAGTTTACGGGGTTAAGTATGCCCTCCACAAACATATCTTGCTGGGACAGGAGTCCAGGAGCTGCCAAGGAGAGAGCCCTAGTTATCACCCGATACTTCTGATACTTTCTGGAGGACTACACCCTAGGAATAAGGGAGAACTGGAAATAGGAGAGTCTTTTTGAAACTTAAAACCGCTCAATCCCTGATCAGATGACAGTGACTTCACTACTCAGAGAATAAAATGGCAAAGAGAGTGGAGATTATTTGCCACATGGGTAACTGGCAAAGGATAATTTCCATATCACAGTGCTGCAAATTAAACCACAAGGAGATGCTACTATGTACACAGCAGAATGAGTAAAATTTTTTTTAAAACCCTCAATGGCAATTACACAGGTATTCTCTTTAGAAAAATGTCTAGCCTTATACATTATTTGTAGTTTTCTGTATTTATGCCATATTAGTTTTCTATGCTGACATAATAAATTACCACAAACTTGGTGACCTAACACGAATTTATCCTCTTACAGTTCTGTAGGTCAGAAACCAAAATGGACCTGACTGAGCTAAAATTCAGTTGTCAGCAAATAAATGTGTTCCTTCAGATGCTCTAGGAGAGAACCCACTTCCTTACCTTTTCCAGCTTCTAGAGGGTGCCCACACTACTTGTCTCATGGCCCCTTTCTCTATCTTCAAAGACAGCAACAATCTGACAATTCTATAGCATCCTGACCACAGCCGGAAAGATCTGCTACCTTTAAGGACTGGATCCACCTGGATAATTCAGGATAGCTTTGCCATCTAAAAGCCCTTAGTTTAATCCAACCTGCAAAGCCCCTTTTGCCAGGTAAGGTAACATCTTCATAGGTTCAGGAATTAGGACATGGACATTTTGGGAGGCCATTATTCTACCTACCACATGTGCTATACTTCAGAATAAAAATATAATAAAGTAATATGCATACTTGACTATTCAAAGTCTGGTTAAGATTATCATCATCCAACACCTGAACAATTCAGATCCTCTGGTCATTTTAACTCTGATACTAAAACTCCCTTCTTACTATTGTTCACCTTGCTTTTAATACTTCCCATACTTTTTCATTATTATTAATTTATATACTGAATGCTTTATGTTTTTCTCATATTTACTGTTTCCTAAGTATGATTTTTTTCCCCACTCTTTATCATTCCCTCTTATATCTCACTACTTTCTTTTTGTATATCATTTCCTTCTTCATGAAGTACATCCTTGAATAATTCTTTCAGGATGGGTGTGTAAATGATAAACTCTCTCAGTTTTCATTTATCTTTAAAAAGTCTTTTTTACATTCACATTTGAATGGTAGTGTCTCTAAGTAAAATATCCTGGGTTAGAAATGCAGTATACTATGTGGCTTAAAGGTTTTGAAGTCATACTACTTAGGCTTAAATCCCTAATACATCAGTAAATAAGAAACATATAATGTGTGCAAGCTAATTAACTACTCTGCTTTCTCTGAATCTATAAAATGCGAACGATAGCTATATAGTCATAAAAATTAAATGAGTTAATACACGTGAAATATTTAAAACATAACTACCAAAGAAAAAGCATTAAGTAGCCAGGCACTGTGGCTCATGCCTGTAATCCTAGTGCTTTGGGAGGCTGAGCTGGGAGGACTGCTTGAGGCCAGGAGATCCAGAGACCAGCCTAGGCAACGTAGCAAGACACCATCCCTACAAAAAGTTTTTTTAAAAGCATCAAGTAAATACTGGCTATCATTAACTATTAGGTTGACTTAAATATCAAGGTTAATTTTCCTTGACATTTAACACACATATATTATTTCATTGTCTTCTGGTATCCATTGTTCTTAAGAAGTCTGCTTTCAGATTTATGGGTTTCCTTTGACTGTAACTTTTGTTTAATCCCAGGCCACTTTTAAGATTCTCTCTGTGCCCGTGTTATCCTTAAATTCTATTAGCGTGCATCTAAATATAGGCTGAACTGTATTTCACTTATCCTCCTCAAGATCTGAATGCACCTCGTATCTTTCATTGATTTTGGGAAAGTCCCACATTGAATACTGCCTGCTTATTGTCATCTCTAGTCTCTCTTCCCGGAATGCTTATTACTCTTATGTCAGACCTGCTCTCTCTATCCTCGATGTCTTTTAACCCTGTATATTTTTCATTTCTTCACCTTCATGTGTAACAATCCAGAAAATTTCTTAAATTATCTTCAAGATTTCAATTCTGTCTTAAATTGTAGCCAAAATTCTTTTGAATCCATCCATTTAATGTTTTGCTTTTATTACTATAGTTTCAAATCTAGAAGTTCTATGTGCTTCTTTTTCAAATCTTACTTTTCTTTTTTCACAATTTCTCCTTCCTATCTCGTCTTTATTTCTTTCTCATATCCTAAATATTTAAAATATTCATTTTATAGCCTGCATCTGATCATCTATTACCAGACGGGAAGGGGAACAAGGCCTGCCACTGAGTTTTGCTCAAAGTTTAGTTTCCTTTTGTGTTTTACAAAGTTGGATTGTAACCTCATCTTCATCAAAGCTTTATCTATAAGAATCTTGTACAATCTAGATTAAAGTGAGTCCTTCAGAGAGGTTTTGCTTTTGCTACTACCGAGCAAACTAGGTATCACCAGCCCATGTCCAGTTTTATCACAGGTCACAGAGGAGTACTAATTGAAAGCACAAATTCATGTTAGGCAAGCCTGTTGTTTGACTGCTCAGAAAGAAACTCCCTGCCCCCACATTCCCCACTCCCCTCGAATCCAGAATACATACCCAGGGAGTCATGCTCCTCTGCTACCTTCATGTGCCAATGGATAAGCAGTTTCCTACTCTACATTATTGACAATGCATCTTTTAAAGAGCCATGGCATTACATAGAAGTCTTATTTCTTCTTTTTCTTTTATTTTCTGCATGACAAAAAATCTTTAATTTTAAATGAGTATCAGTATACCAAGTAATAACATGTAGAAAGTTTGTGAATTCTGTCATCTGGTGATTTTGATTAAGAGAAACTAAATGTAGCCCAAACAATTCACAAGTATTCATTATTCTAACCGTTAGCAAGAATAAACTACTTTAAGGCTTGCTGCAACTTCTCACAGGTTCAAGTAACTATTTAATACTTTTTCATAAAGCCCATGACCTTCAAGAAAGTGTTAGGGCAAAAAAAAATTATTTCATCCCTTTTATTCTTCAAAGAAGTGGATTTCTTTTTACTAGATCTAAGAAAGAAAAAGTCAACACTGATACATGTGTACTTGACTAAAAGGCATAGGAAAACAGACAACATGTGCTCATTAAATTTCTAACAAGGGAAAAAGATAAAATCTTTGCATAAGTTCTAAGTCTGTACAAAGAAGCCAGATTTGCTACCTTCAAAAAATTAAAACACCTACTGTAGAGTATACAGAAATAATTTAAGGCCTTTTCACAAGAACATAACTTGAGCTTTGCTAAAGCTTCATATTCCATGGGGGCATCTAAAATGCCAGTCCATGAAACAGGTGCTCCTTTCTTCTGGAAGTTTCCATGGATTTCTAGCCAATATGGCAAAGGTTGTCCAAGACTTCATCCCAGTTCTGCTAGAAGTAGGTCTGGAAGATGGGCATCTTCTCATGGGTCTCCTGCAGTTCCACAGTATCCCAGTGCTGCAGCTTCCTTGGCCTTGAACACTTTCTCCCTCTGCGGGCAGTACTGTTCAATTTCAGCCTGAGCTACGGCACTGGCCTGCTTCCTCCTCCTGTTCTTTTGCTTGGTACCCCTCCTCAGTGGATGGCTTCTCAGCCTATAGCAGCTGCTGGGGCCAACCAACTGGCCATGGCTGTGGTGACTCTGAAGCTGAGGCAAAAGCCCTAAATCAGCTCCAGGGTCAGCTGACCAGGTCACTCATGATCTACCAGAAGTCTGACTTCTGACTCATCATTTTAAAGACTTCACCTTCTATCTCAAGACAGGTATTAAAAGTCACTCCTCTACAGCTTTCAAGACCACAATCCCCATCCCAAGTAGCCACTCCCTCCTTCTAATGAGTATTTCTCTAACTTCTACCTCTCTCTTCACTTTTGCCTGGTACAAATTTCCCTTGTTCTCCTAAAAGTTCAACTATGCAGGTAAGCAGATTTTTAAAAATTAACATTTTAATAAGTACTTCTAAATATTTTAGTGGTAAGATTTTTAGAATTTCTAGTCAATGATATTGCCAGCTACAAAAATTTATATTCATCTTTATGTTTTTTGAGTTTTCTAAATATTCCACAGTAAGCATTAAATTAGAAAAGGTCATTTTCAAACTAAAATCACTCACTGACATATGTAATCAGAAGTGAACAAAAAAGATGGCACCTAACAAAGTTATGATCCCTAGTGAAGTCCTATTTGTTAAAAGAAGAGTGGACATTAAAGACAGTTGTTCCCAGTTTTCCATCAAAATCACAGAATAAATTGTCAAACGCATACTCCAGGATGCTTCCGCTAATTTCTAATCCATTATATCTGGATTGAGCATAGAAAATGCTAAGAAAAAATGCACATGGTTGTGAGGCACAGATACACTCAAAAATTACTAGTTTAGAAGTCAGAACAATATGAGAAGGCAGAAGCTTCTGTCCCCCAGTTACCCCTATCTAGGACTAGCCCAAGTTTCTTCCCAAGTTTCACTTTCCAAGGAGGAATCCAAGCAAAGAATAATGGCTTAAATTCAGAAAGGAGTGCTTTAAGATACTATTTTTAAAAAGAGGAAGGTTTGAGGCATATGAGATGGCTTCAAAGACAAATGTGGCAGCCAAGTGTAGTGGTAGCACTGGGCTAAGTCTCAAGATCCATTTCTTTATCATTATGACTCTGGTCAACTTCATTATCTTTCCCAAGTATTTGCTCCTCTCTTCCTTTGAGAGGATTATTCTTCCCTGCCCCATTCACATCAAGCTTGCCCATGAGACGTTCTTTGACCTGTGAAATGTGAAGAAGTAACCTAAGCCACATTTGGACTGAAGTTTTGTGAGCCACTGTGTGGTTCTACTTTGTTCTTTTTCCTGTGCCATAAGACAGAAAAGGGGACTGGTCTTTCTTCCTGAGTCCCCAGATGAATAAGACATGAGACACAGCAGAGGCCAACCACAGCTGACATGACACTTGTGAGAAATAACTGTTCGCAGTCGTAAGCTACTAAGCTATAGATGTCACTTGTTAATGTAACATAACTTAGTCTATCCTATCTGATACAGAAATAACTGCACCTATTACATTACTAAAAATACTTTGTGCATGATTCATGGAAGCTCTGAGGTGCATTCTTTTTGTAAATAATCAAGTAAAACACAAACAAGGCTGCCCGCACAATTTTAGTAAAGCAAACAAATGTAATCAAGTGATATAAAGCATCATAATAAAATCCAGTGTGAAATTTGTAAGAATCACAATAGAGGCCGGGCGTGGTGGCTCACGCTTGTAATCCCAGCACTTTGGGAGGCCGAGGCGGGCGGATCACGAGGTCAGGAGATCGAGACCACGGTGAAACCCCATCTCTACTAAAAATACAAAAAATTAGCCGGGCGTGGTGGTGGGTGCCTGTAGTCCCAGCTACTCGGAGAGGCTGAGGCAGGAGAATGGCGTGAACCCGGGAGGCGGAGCTTGCAGTGAGCCGAGATCGCGCCACTGCACTCCAGCCTGGGTGAAAGAGCAAGACTCCGTCTCAAAAAAAAAAAAAAAAAAAAAAAAAAAAAAAGAATCACAGTAGAAGTCACTGTGTCAAACCCTGGCAAATGGAGCTGGGGAGAGCCATGACACATCATTTGCCTAATAACAGGTAACTATCACAAAAAATTTTTCCAAACCACAGCTGACTACACGAATCACACAAGGACAGCTAATTACTTCTACTTAAACACTTGCCTATTTCAAAAACTATCTCAAGCCCAATCCAAAACTACAAGAGCCTAACCGTAACTCCAAGATTACAAAGCCCTATCTTACTACAACTGACGCTTGCCAGTCAGACTCACCAGCTCTTGTAAGACACTGCCAGCACCAGTAAGATTTCTTTTCAAAACAACTTGCATAACCTCCTCTTTCCCCAGTAAACCCTAACCTATTCCTTTATTCTCCACACATACTGGAAGCCACTTTGGTCTGTATGTATGTCTTGAATTGCAGTCCCACTTCTTGAATATTGCTCTCAAATAAAATATTTTCATTTAGAGATTTGTCTTGCTATATTTTTTATATTGACACCAGTTTC
This sequence comes from Symphalangus syndactylus, assembly GCF_028878055.3. NCBI lineage: Eukaryota > Metazoa > Chordata > Mammalia > Primates > Hylobatidae > Symphalangus > Symphalangus syndactylus. Next base: position 96,928,741 of record NC_072440.2, on the reverse strand, counting down.
AATCATTCATTTATTTATTCACTTCCCTGCCAAAATTTGCTGACAATTGCTCTCTACTAGGCACCGTGCAATTCTCTGGTAATAAGGAGATAAATAAGATCTAGAAGATATATACAGGAAGCAAAGGGAGAGAGAGAGAAACACGTAAGCAAATAAATACAGCACAGTATGATAAGAGCTATAATAGAGACAGAGTATGAAGACAGAGAAGTAACAGAAGGTTTCATAGCAGAGAGAATCTTAGCAGGACCTTGAAGGATAGGCAGGTATTTGTTAAGTGAAGGAAACGGGATCACTACTCCAAACAAAGGAAACAGTCTGTAATACACGGAGGGCCATGAGTGAACCAGACAGGGGAGGAGTTAAGAAGTTCCATGTGAGTATCCTAGTGCATGCATGGAGCGAAATAAAGCTAAAGTAGACAGGAAGCAGACAGCAAAGAATCTTCCAAGCCACTCTAGAGAACCCAACATTTACCTGTCAGCAATGGTCAGTCACTGAAAACTTTCCACAGCTCATGACATGATCACATGTATGTTGTAGGAAGACAACACTGAGAGAAATACAGAAGCTGGGATGGAAAGGAAGAGCCCAACAACATCACTGTTTTCTGCTTTGAGATTCACATGTTTTAACAAAGGCAAATGGCTGTATGTTTTATTCAAAAGCCACACGCTAAATTGCCAAGTAAAAACAACAGAAAGCTGACTATATACAAAAGATTTATGGAAGTATAACACACAGGATTACTGGAAAGAATTTAAAGTCACTTCTTTCTTCCTTATAAAACATTCATATTCAGTCCATCTTGCTTCTCACAAAGTATTCTGCTGCCACAAGCAACCCACCCTGACCTCGCCACCCCAAACTTAAAATCGGATTACTAAGAGCAAACTGCTTATGAGAAGATAGAAAATTTTAAATAGCCAATGAACAGATATATTTCTGAAAGACCACCCTTTCAGAAACCAAAACATAGATTAACTAAGCAATGTATTCCTTTCTATTTTGATTATACTGGTCCATGACCATGTATCTTACCAGACATTACTAATGAAGGCTGGTGCAAGGAAATACTCCCAGCCAGAATTTAGAATTGGAACGAGCCCTACATGGGGCTTCCACTTGAACCCCAATCTAATGTTTTGAACCTCACTACAAAGTCAGCGCCTTCTGTGGCTCTGCCAACTTGCTTGCATACCCTCCAACGGAAAGGGGGACATTATCTCTTGAAACAGGATATTTGATCGATGGCTAAATTTTTAGGTTTCTGATATTGCCAAAGTATACTACACTTAACAAAATGACTGTACTACCAGGAAATATGAACAATCATTTGTACCCTTTAGAAATACAAAGCTATACATATAGTAATTGTAAGCAAATATAAGAATTATTAAGAATAATTACAAAATGTCGGCTGTGCACAGTGGCTCACGCCTGTAATCCCAGCACTTTGGGAGGCCGAGGCAGGCGGATCACCTGAGGTCAGGAGTTCGAGACCAGCCTGGCCAACATGGTGAAACTCTGTCTCTACTAAAAATACAAAAATTTGCCAGGCATGGTGGCACACACCTGTAATCCCAGCTACTCGGAAGGCTGAGGCAGGAGAACTGCTTGAGCCCGGAAGACGGAGGTTGCAGTGAGCCAAGATCATGCCACTGCACTCCAGCCTGGCCGACAGAGCGAGACTCTGTCTTAAAAAAAGAAAAAAAGAATAATTACAACATGTCTTATGAGAACTTAAGAATTTGCACAAATATTGTGAAGGTCCTCGAGGGCAGAAACCTCTTTTCCTGTTTGTGGTAGGAAAAAGTGTACTGGTTAAGGACACAGTTGTGGAATTAGAATATATGTTTTAATCCTGGTTTCTCTACTTACTGTGTAACCCTGGGCAATTACCCTATTCACTTTATATCACAATTTTCATTTCTTGTAATATTAAGATAATAAAAGTATCTACGCCATAGGATTGTTATAAGGATTAAATGAGGTAACACTGGGAAAGTCATGTATAGAAGAATTCAATATTTGCCAACTATTAGTCTTCTTGGTATTGCCAGCTTCTTAAATATAGTAGATGGCAAACAAACTTTGGAATGAAATCAATCAAAATAAACACAATTTTACAAACTTTTGACTATGCTGTTAAAACTTTTTAAACAATAAAATGACAATCATTTTTCTGTTTAAAGGGAAATTATCTGCAAAGCCTACCATAAAAATTGTATAAATAAAACCTAATACTCTAGGGGAAAAAGTGCACAGAATTTTAAGAAGTTAGTTTCTACTTACATCTGGTTTGGAATGCTGAAATATCTTCAGGGGAAATTTTAAGTCCCCTTTAGCTAAAGTTACTAAATATTCTTTTAATAGCTCATTAGCCACACCAGGTGACTGTTTCTCACAACGATGAAGAAAGGGAACCATCCACTGGTAGGCACTAGTCACATATTTGTCCTCAGAACACTGAAAGTACAATCGAGCAAAACAGACAAGAATGAAGTTAAACTAAATGCCTTATTATATTAGACAGCAAGTTCTAAAGCTTACAGGTCCTCAGACTGATATTAAACAGTGCAAACCCAACACTCTAAAACACACAGTCCAGTTCACCACTCACATGTGGATTGACAGGTAGCAGGCAAATGAATCACCTGCTACTGGGGCTAGTAGAGCTGACAGCAAAAATATCACTATGGCTCATCTCTTTACATCATAAGCAATATGGGGTCCCAAAGAGCCTAAGCTCAGCTCTAGATAACCAACATGCTGCTATTACAACTCAGTCATGAGGTCGTCCAGAGCAAAGAGAAGGCATATGCAAAAAGAGAGAGAGAGAGAATAAAAAGAGGCAGAGACAGACAGAAAAGGAGACCTTAGAGCAACAAAGAGTGAACAAAGAGCGAACGAAAAAAGTAGAAAGACAGAGATATACAAATAAGCACAGGTTCTAAAATAGGGGCCACTAAAAAATAGGGTTTCATCTATAAAAGTCAGGAATCTCTCCCTTCTTTTTCCTCTTCCTCTTTGTTTTGCCCCTCTACAACCACCTTTACAAAATTCCAAATGACAGAGATAGTTTTACTCATTATCCCTAAAATTACACAATCATTTCTCTTAATTATCCCCCAAAAGATACACCTAAAGCTCTTAAGAGGAGTCAACATATAACACAAATTAATTTTAATTAGGTAGATTATCAGGAAAAGAAACTAATGAGATAACAGGAAAGTAAAGACAGAGGGAGAGACAAAACGAAGATAAGCCGGGTGAGGTGGCTCACGCCTATCATCCCAGCACTTTGGGAGGCCTAGGCAGGTGGATCGCCTGAGGTCAGGAGTTCAAGACCAGTGTCTGGCCAACATGGTGAAACCCCATCTCTACTAAAAATGCAAAAATTAGCCTGGTGTGGTAGCAGGCACCTGTAATCCCAGCTACTCAGGAAGCTGAGGCAGGAGAATCGCTTGAACCCAGGAGACGGAGGTTACAGTGAGCCAAGATCGCGCCACTGCACTCCAGCCTGGGCCACAGAGTGAGACTCCATCTGAAAAAAGAAAAAAAAAAAAAAGGAAGATAAATATAAGGTGGGGGAAAATGTGGAAGGGAAGGAGAAAAAAAGAGTCCAGGGAGCGAAAAGAACCTATCATGCAGTTGTGACTCCGCCCCTTCTTCTGGACCATTCAACCTAAGCTGCCAACGAGCAAAAGACTAGAAAGAGTGTTGGCAGCTACCACCTCCACAGCACCATCCTTCTTGCCTGTTGACTCAGTGGCCAGAGTACAAATAAGGTTCTAATTTTGAGGATAAAGCACAGAATGATCTAAGAATCACTGGGAAAATTCTCTTAAACACACTAACCCTGAAGCCAAGATGTTTTCTTCAAACAACCACCCGGTCCTCTTAACCCTGATACTTTTTTCCAGTCCTTGAAATATATAAGTAATTGGGAATTTTAACAAAGTGAAAGGTTAAACACAGGATTACTAGAATCACTAGCTAGTTTAGAAATACACCTAACTAGAAGGGAAAAAACAAGTTATATGGATGGGTCTGAGTAAAGGGCAAGCAAGGTATAAACACAAACAAAATAGTTTTATATGTGTTCAGTAAGTTATGCATAATATTTTACTGTGAAAAAAGTCAATCTTTATTTACTGACTTCTCAGGTCTGTAGAACATTTCATCTTTGGTTTGAGACACATATGTATCAAAGCGCATAGAAAATGCTTTAAAATATTTAAAAAGGAAGTTAAAATAAAACCTACACTATTCATCAGTAATCTTAGTTTTTCAATGTCTTTCATCTGCTGGAGTTCTTTCAGGGTTAGAGTTACGTCACACCTGGTTTCATAAACCAATGTTTCCAGAGTAACCAAATTATCACAGAGAACCAGCAAACCAGGAATATTCCGCTCCATCCCAAGTCGAATAAGTGACAATGCACAGTCCACCTAAAATTGAAAAACAACAATAAGTTCCTGAGTATCATATATTTCTCATCCATTCTAAAGTAAAAGTCTCCAGTACAGAATCTAATTCTTATAATCATTTTTTATAAAATTGCATTACCAGTAACATATGTTTTTTATTTACTGCAAAAACATCAGAGTCCTTTATCAAATACATCAGCATCAAACTGTTTCAAAGAAATCAAACAATCAGCAAGAAATACGGAAGATAAGAGAATGACAACCAACCTATTATAAATTTGTAGAGTGTTACAGTTCACAATGTGGCTTTACATATTTCTTTTAATTCTCACAACATTATATTTACATAACAAGTAGAGAAAAAACACATACCTACTAATGATAATGTCAAAATAACCTTATTTTTACTATTACCACTCTGCTTCCAAAAAGAATGTTTGTTTTGAAGGTTTTACTTTTATACTCCTGTTTAGTATCTATCCTTTCACACTGCCTCCCATATAAAAGTCATTCAATAAATATTTGCTGAATAACTATGGTACAAACACTTTCTTAGTCTCAATTCAAATATTTAGCCTTCAAAAGACAAAAACACAGAATGATATTCCTGAAGATGCTCAGGAAACAGCCATTTGCCCGCTATTTCCTGGTCAAATTTATGAACTGATACATTCTCCGAGTGATACAGAAATGATCTAGTGTAGTCTAAAGCCATTCTCTCTCACACTACTTCTTACTCTCCTATTCCCAATTATTTATGAGGACCTACTATGAGCTAAGCACATTCACCATTTGTGTTAGGAATACAAAACTGAGTAAGATGAGGTCTCTTCCTTCAAAGATCTCTCAGCCTTGTAAGAAAAGACAACCACAATGGCCGGAGCAGAGTGCGGTGAGTGCTGTGTATGATGCAGATCCCACAGAAGACAGCACTTAGCCAGCCTGAGAGGGTCCCAGAGGAGGGAACACTTAGCATGGACTCTAAAGAATCAAGGGGTATTTGTGACGTGAGGAAGGAAAATTATGGGAAGGAGAGCAGCATGGAATGCAGAGATGCATGGTGAGTTGTGAAAGTACAATTCCACGTGACTGAAAAGAAGGTGTGAAGGGAAGCAATGAGAAAGACGGCTAGAGTAGGAGGGACGGGCAGGATCGTGAATGCTGTGTGTCAAGCTAAGGAACACGCAGCTGATCAGGAAGGCAGAGGATTTCTGACAGACATGTCACAAATAGATCTATACTTTGGAAGGAATACTAAGTATTTACTGACTGATGAATGAAATGTACATGATGAACTGGAAACGGACTGGAGTAAACATAGGCAGGCTGCTCAGAAGAATTACGGTTACCAGTATTAGAGAAATTCTGACAGAAACACATTGATTCCCCATTCATTGACTGATTAGTTCACACACTTATTCACAGACAGTAAATACTTGTTGCATATTTCTAATATACTGGGCAAAAATATTAAGGGGCTAAACTATGACAGTGTTCCTGAAGACATACAAGAGAAAGAACGTAACAGATAATTAAGCAGACAGAATTTGTGAAATTTGGTCAGAGCAGATGAGAAATTTGAGTAAAGAGGAGTCTAGAATGATTTCTCATCTAATCCACAGCAGAAATTCATATTCATGTACATATGTGTGTGTGTGTGTGTAGAAGAGTACATTTATCAAAAGTAAAAATTGTGTGTGTGTGTGTGTGTGTGTATGTGTGTGTGTTAGAGGCAAGGTCTTCCTATACTGCTCAGGTTAGAGTGGAGTGGGCTATTCACAAGGGCAGTCATAGCACATTACAGCCTTGAACTCCTGGGCTCTAGTGATCTTCCCACCTCCACAACAGAGTAGGTGGGACTAAAGGTACATGCCACCATGCCATGCCTGGCTTTTAATTCCATATTGACCATGTTGCTTCTGAGGTGGCCATGAGACATCTTGATACAGATGCCCAATAGTAGGTCCAAGAAGAAGAAAACAAACTCTGTGCCAAAGTACATGTACTTGGTTGACGATGATTTTTTTTTTTTTTTTTTTAAGATAGAGTCTCACTCTGTCACCCAGGCTGGAGTGCAGTGGTACGATCTCGGCTCACGGCAAGCTCTGCCTCCTGGGTTCACGCCATTCTCCTGCCTCAGCCTCCCGAGTAGCTGGGACTACAGGCGTCTACCACCACGCCCGGCTAATTTTTTTGTATTTTTAGGAGAGACGGGGTTTCACCATGTTAGCCAGGACGGTCTCGATCTCCTGACCTCATGATCCGCCCTCCTCGGCCTCCCAACGTGCTAGGATTACAGGCATGAGCCACCGCGCCCAGCCACTGATGATATTTGAGAATTGTCAGCACAAACATCATAGAACAGTATTTGGGGAGAGGGATCTAAACGAGTCACAACTGCAGACTCTCCTCTAGTAATAACAGTAGAACGCTGGCCAATAGGAATAATTAAGGGACAGGCCAAAGAACATGAGCCCTAGGAGAAGAGTACAATGAATGGTTAAGACAACGACAAGAAACACCTTAAATAATATCACAGAAGCCGAAGAAGAATTACAAGAAAGAAGCAGTGAATAATGTCAAAAAGCAACGATGTTAAACTACAAATGAAGGGAATGTGACATTAAGAGGTAGACTGAGGTGGGCTGTCAGCCTTACCGAGTGCGGTCTCAGCAGGGCGGTGGGAGTCGCCAGGCTCTGGGGAACTGAGGAGTAAACAAAAACCAGAGTGGCTATTTCTGAGCTGAACTGCGATAGAAATAAAAAGCAAAGAAAGAAGCCAAGGAGAATATGGCTCTGTTTTTTTATTTATAAAATACAAGCGATGTGAATTTTATGCCCACAAAAAGGGGAGGGGCAGAGAGAGTAGACACAGTAAAGAAGGAGAGGTAAAAGATACAAGCCAGAAAAAACAGACAGTTTAGAAAGCCACACTAAGCAGGTGGGAATGCGGAATCTAGAGCAAGGTAAGGAAAGAAAGTGGCTCTGACCAAAAGAGGAGAGCCCTCTTCCTTGGGAAAAGCTGGAAGGAGCACGTGCAAATGGAATGGAGTTCTCAAATTTTCAAATAAAATACAAAGCCAAATCATGTTCTGAGAATGATGAGGGAAGTGGTGGGGTAAAAGGAGTAGAGGAGAAGGGGAAGAGGGGGCAGCAATGTAATGCTAAGAAAAAATGCCAGGCAATAATAAAGGCCCACTCACAACCCTTCAAAGACCTAAGGATGGACAAGTGAAGATGAAGCGAAAAAAGAAGAAATGCATTTTCAGTTGGAAAGAGTGGTCCAAGTAAATACAAAGGGGGAACAGTAGAGGGAGGTACAGTATGAGGCAAAATATGGGGGCTCTCGCGGCATTTCAACAGACACATGTTTTTTTACCTTAATGCCTAGCAGTAAAAACAAAGTTCAAGTCTGAAAGAATACATCTACCTCTATAGCAAGTTTTTTAAAAAAACAAAAACAAAAAAACCTCTATCTCAAACTAACTCTCACAAAGCATTAAGAAAACTTGATGCATAGAGCACAGTTTTGTGCAAGTGATAGTCTGAACACACAGTACATCAGCAATTTGTAATATACTAACCAATTTTGTGATCCAAACTAGTATTTTTAATATCAGCTTTGAATCTGTTGCCTTCCCAAATACTTACTAAAGTATAAGTGTTTTAAAATGAAATTACTGACACTTTAACTGCAAGTAGGCTCTAATGCAACTTACAGAATTCTATCATATACCCTAGGCCCTTGCCAGATAAAATTCACCACAATAAACATTTTCCTAAACCAACAAACAAGTTTTGCTAAAGGCACTAAGGAAAAAGAATTCCCACATCAATTAAGTCTCTAAAAATGAAAAGATAAAACTATGTCAGATATCACTTTGATCACAGCATAACCCACATGAAACATCAATACCTAACATGAAGCCAAAAAAAAAAGCCTCTAAGTGTTTTAAAATAAATGAAAGAATGAGAGAAAGAATACAAGCCAACTGAAGTCCTCCAAAATCACCTTACTTTCTTTGTAATTATCCCTTATTACTCAAAAAGAGAATTCAAGATGTCCAGGTGTTATTGCTAGGTTATTTACAAATTTAAGTTTCAGAAAGCTCTGTAGGTTTTTCCTTTAATACACTTTATTTTTTAGAGCAGTTTCAGGTTTGCCATAAAATTGAGCTGAAAGTACAATTTCCATATATCTCCTGCACAACCTCTCCCACTGTCAACATCCCCCACCAGGCCCATGAACCTGCACTGACACATCATCATCACCCAAAGTCCACGGTTTACATTCAGATTCACTCTTAGCGCTGTACATCCCAAGAGTTTTGACAATTGCATAATGACACATATCCACCATTATGGTATCCAGTGAAGAATAGTTTCACTGCCCTCAAACTCCTCTGGGCTCTGTCCATTCATTCCTCCATCTCCCTTAGCCCCTTGTAAGCCCTAATCTTTTCACTGACTCCATAGTTTTGGCTTTCCCAAAAAGTCATATGGTTGGAATCATACAGTATGCAGCCTTTTCAGATTAGCTTCCTTAAACACCAAAAATTGAGGGAATCATTAATGATCTTTTAAAATTCATGATACTGATTGCCCAGCACTTTTTATTGACATGAATTTTTTAATTCACATTCCTAGCTCAACTGACAAAACTACCTAGAAATAAGGTTTTTTTTAGTGTATATATAAGTACACACACAAACACACTTTTCTCCTTATTCTCAAAGAGCTTTATCTAGAAGTTCAACTAGTAAACTACAAAAGGCTCAAACAAAACTTGTCCATCTAACAAAATCATTTTTCTTGTCAGCCAGAGATAACAGCAAAACACATATATTTGCAAAACTCCTATAAGTCATACGGTGCCACTGGAGTCTTAAAAAATGTCTAGGTGCATGTTACAACAACCTACGTGTAGTTGATCATTTATTTTTCTTACAGTTTTTTTTATACAGATTCTATTTTAAAAGACTATACAGGGACCCAGATTTTCTCTGGCTCTGCCACTGTGTATCCCTGTGCAAGATGTTCATTCTTCTTTCTGTGAACTTTATCTATTTATAAAATACAGAATTAAAGTAACTGAACTAGCTTATTTCCAAAGATTCAATTCATTGTGTTATCTCTTCAGACTCTACACATTTTCAAAAGTGCATCTTCATAGACTAGGATGTCAATCACAAATGTTCTTGGCCATCACCCAGAGTTTAGTCTAGAATATTCCCAATAAGCTCAGCAAATAATTCATCTTCAATGCTATGAATATTATAAATAGGAATTAGGTTAAGCAGAAATTCAAGAAATCTATCACGTGGAAACACATGGGCCATGCTAGATAAACTAAGTAGAAATTCATTGTATTTATTTATTTTTAAATTTTTTTAAAAACTTGTCATTGACTTGAATCTCAACTAAGTAGAAATTTAAACAAAGGGGTATATATTACCTCCCATGGTACTGCCGCTCACCAGACCACCTGGATTCACCTTTTCTGTCAAATCAAAGGCTGATGGTAGTACAGGCAGTAAAAAGTGAACACTGAACGTGGAAGAAAGAAATTGTCATCTGCTAGCTAGAACCAACCCCACGGGAAAACCAAGGTACAGAAAAGGCAGGCAATAGGTCCGAGTCACAAAGTCTATTAGCTGAAGAGTCAAGATTAATATTCAGATACCCTAAGGTTCAGTATAATCCTCATCTCTCTCTTCCAGATCCTTCTCTAATGCAGCTGTTTGGGATCTCTGTGAATGTGTCTAAGAACTGAGAGAAATTAGGCATGAACTTCAGGAAAACATTAGAAACAACTTCAAACAGGGTTCCTGAAAGGCAAAGTTATAATCAACTGCATTACTGCAATAAAACAGTGGATTAACCAAGAATTTGTATGTAGACACGATCTTTTAAATTATATGGTGCTAAGCCTAAGAAAAATATATAGAAAACAAGGGACAGTATGTACCACATTTTGCAACTTAGGTTTTAACGTTACTTGTATGCACCTGCTCTGCAAGAATCCAAAACAAAAGCCACAAAATGTTCTAATGCACAGGATAACAAAGAAATAAATATTCAATTCATCTCTTGCAATTATATATATGATGCCTGCACTGCTGTCAGCCCCGACTCCGTGTACTGAATCCTAAGGATCCAAGGCAGTTCCACTAACATTACTGAGCAGCAGCTGCCATTTCCCCTCACCTGCCGGGCATAATGCTCTATTTCCTCTGCTCTGGTCTGATACCAGTCCACAACCTTCTCCACCGTAAGCTGGGTCGTCCTGAACCTTAGTAACTCAGGCTGTGCAGCATACAAGAATTCACTTTCATCGTGGAGATTCGGCTCAACAACCATTCTGTGAAGCACAAAAGGACCAATTAATAACTGACTAGAATGTTGGAAAAACATATAATTTTGTGAGAGAAAGACAGGGACAGAGATGGGGAGAGAGTAAGAGACAGGGAGCATACATGTATGTGGTTTGTGTATCTTATCACATGCACACGCACCCTTACAAGATAAATGAGACTTTTTTGGATGCTTATTTTCCCCCCGTTTTCCTGATTAAAAAAATCAGAAGGAGCCGGGCGCGGTGGCTCACGCTTGTAATCCCAGCACTTTGGGAGGCCAAGGCGGGCGGATCACGAGGTCAGGAGATCGAGACCACGGTGAAACCCCGTCTCTACTAAAAATACAAAAAATTAGCCGGGCGCGGTGGCGGGCGCCTGTAGTCCCAGCTACTCGGAGAGGCTGAGGCAGGAGAATGGCGTGAACCCGGGAGGCGAAGCTTGCAGTGAGCCGAGATTGCGCCACTGCACTCTAGCCTGGGCGACAGAGCGAGACTCCGTCTCAAAAAAAAAAAAAAAAAAAAAATCAGAAGGCATAATACATCAAAACAGCTATGTCACAAATCAATCAAATAAATATTAACAAAATCAAAAATCACCGAGGGAAGCTTTGACAAAATATACACAGCTGGATGCTTACCACAGGCCCGCTCAATCAAAATCTCCTGTGCTGGCCAGCCAGGCCTAGTTTAGGAAAATATCCCGAGTGATTCCAATTTGAATTTGAATTAAGAAATCTTGTTTTCGATGTTCATAAAAATAAGAGGAAATACACCTTATTTATGTCGATAATATACCTCTACTAGGTGCCAGCAACTTAGTACTGTACTGACATTTGCACAGCACAGACTACTCTATACCATTCCCTATCAAATGTGAAAAAAAACCACATCTTGGAGGAACATACACAGGGCTAACCTCGTGGGGACTGCAGATTATAAGGAGTTTTTAATGAGAATGATCATGGCCAATTGCCTTCCATGGTTAAGGACAAAAAAAAATAGAAAGTAACAAATATCAGATGGGCATATGTAAAAATGCTATGTTCCATTAGGGATAGTCATTCATCTAAAGCAAGCTGGTAGTACATGACTGGTGCTACAATGGTTCTTCTTGTAAGGCAATGAGCTTTGGAGTCAGAATAGAATCAGACATACAATTCCATCACTGAAAGCTGTGAAACCTGCAAATTCCTTAACTACAACTAGTCTAAGATCTCCTTTATTCCTATTTATTCCTTTTATTCCTTTTATTTAAATGGGGAAAACACTATACAAGAATGTTGTGAAAATTCAAAAGAACAGAGCACTGCCTGGCACAAAGGAAGTGCTTAATTTTATTTACTGTTATTTTTGTTAAAATTATTAGCAGAAACACAGCCTGTAAACATTGGGGCATTTTATCCACATGCCTTAGACAACCTACTTTGCTTATACCTGCTACTACAATAAAACCTCCCTATATTTGGAATGGTCCTTCACTTACTAGTCTCACAGTGTTTTTAACATTCTTCCAGGGATTTTCCCCCAGCTCTGCCCACACGAAGCACATCACTCATTCCTCCTGGCATCTCTTACATCTGCTCTATTTTTGCAAGAAAAAGGGGCCAACAGTAATGCTGAGTTCCTCTGATACCTCTTTCATTTCCGCGTATTTATTTCCTCCTCAGCATCCTTTGACAGAACTGACCGCTCCTCCTTTTGGAAATGCCCTTTTCCCCTCGTCAGTCTGCTGTCACACCGTGAAGCATTCCTCCCTCTGGCTGCCCCTTCTCAGTCACCTTTGCTACAGCATCCTCCCTCCTCTCCCCAAGCATGAGTACCAGCAAGGACACAGGCTTGTTGGCCCAGCTCTCTTCTTGCTTTCCACTCTCCCCAGTCTCCCCTTCAACTCTACACTATAAATTACCACAGACATTATAACAGCAACAGTATATTTTATAAACCTTTAGGTGTTTAACTTCATATCTGACTTGTGATTTTAGCTGATACAGAAATCTACAGCAAAAAAATATTCTCCTCTAAAAGTTTCAAAGGATTGCTCCATTGTTTTCTAGTTTCTACTGTTTTTCCTAAGGTGCCTGACTGAGGTCATTCTGATTCCTAACTCCTTTTACGTAACATGCCTTTCTCTTCACAAGACTGTATCCCAAATATTCTGGAAGGTCATGGTGGTATGCTGTAATGTAACAGACACTTCTGAGGATGCATAATCTTCAATTCAAAGCAATAGGCTTGAATTATTTCTTATAATTTCCTCCCCTCTATTACCCATGACATCTCTTTCATCTATAACTTGAATATCAGACTTGTTTTTTTAAATAACTGCTCATTTTCTAGCTATGTATTTTTAACCTAATTTCTAGGAAAGCTTCTTGCTTTTATCTTCCAACTCTTCTAATTTTTATGTACCAACTATCACATTTTTAATGTCCTAAATTTCTCTTAATTCTGTTTCTATTTTATACAACGCTACTGATATTTCACAAATACAGTATCTTCTCTTATCTCCAGGTAATATCAATGATAATTTTTAAAGTTTTCTTTGTGTATGTGGTATCACTTTCTTTCAGTTCCATTTTCCGTATGTTTTGCCCTTCTTGTTCATTCGTTGTTCCTGCTGGAGTCTAACCTCGGATGTCCAGGAAGCTCTCACGGGCGGCAGAGCCTGTTCGTTTGTTGGCTTCATTATGACCTTGTGGTGCACTAACTTTTGAGGGTCATATCTCAGTATCTAGAAACCTCTTTTCAGAGGTTACTCATTCTACAGAAAAGAACTCTCTAAACTTCTACTTGGGGAATATGCCTGCATCTGGGAGCAGGGAGTGGGAAGGAAACCAGAGTTTGGACATTCAGGTCATACATTTTCTAAATGCCCAGATTTTCAAACCAATTACTCAACTCCTCCTATGCTGTGCCTAATATCCAGTAATCTGAAGGTTTTCTAGCTCAATTTAGAGGCCCTCTGCCTCAATGCACGAGTCAAAAAAAACACAAACCTCTTGTCTCACACGGGAAAAAAAAAAAAAAAAAGAGGAGAGACAGTGAAGGAGTATTTACCCGACTTTGAGGAGTAGGCCATAAAGGGACTCCAACATTCCTCAGAAGAATTTTCAGCCCCACACCGACTCTCCCACCCCCCTTCTGCAGTACTGGATGCCTACACATTCTGAGGCTTCCCAAAGTTAAATCTGACAAGAATAAAAATTAAAACTGATCAAGAACAAAATTGCATATATACCATAATTACAACTATAAAAAAATTAATATCACTCTATGTGAAAGACTGAAAGGGAATAACACAAAATGAAAGCAGTTGTTGTAATAAGCATCATTTTTTAACATAATTCCTTTGAAGCATTTCATTCTTCCATTAAAAAATTTTAACATAACTGAGTCAAAGGAGTTTTTTAAAACTTCACTCAAACTTTCTAAATTACGGAGTGTCATCAAGTAAGGTTTCATTGCTCAGACACCACTTTCACAGAGTCATCAGTTCACCCATCCCACAAAGAAACAAAGATGCCTCCTGCAGGCTCATACTGACCTGCAAGCCAACTCCTCGCACCAATCTTTAGCTCGGTGTTTATGTTCATGCCAAGGAATAATCATCAGGGAGTCACCGTTAAAACTTAAAAAAAAAAAAATAAGCGTTTAAAATTCACGTTACCTCAATGACTTAGCCACACAAGGAGTATAATGCAAATAACATCTCTATAACATTAATATCTAAGATTCATGCTTATAGTATTTTAAGTGGTACAGGATACACATTATATATATACTATGTAAATGGAAAATACCATATTGCTGAATCATAAAATGGCTCAAAAGGAAAAATTACAAATAAAAAATTTGGCAAGTAATTAAAGGATGGTATGGGTAAGTTTTCATTCACATATTCTAAAATACTCATCAAAAGCCTGCAGTGCATGTTGTTAAAACCAACATAAATGGTCTTCTGCCCCAACAGCTTACAATCCAGAGCAGTGCTTTCAACAGAACTTCCTGTGATCACAGAAATGTTTTGCATCTGTGCTATCCAACCACCAGCTATGTAAATACTTACTGGTTATAAGCGCTTAAAATATGGTTACTGACATTAGGAAAGTGATTTTTAATTTAATTTTAATTAAGTTAAATTTAAATAGCCACATGTGGCCAGTGGCTACCATATTAGATAGCACAGACCTAGAGGACAGGTAATAGAGTAAAGGAATGATTCTGCAGGCTCAAAAGTATCACTGAAAAACAACAGAAAGAAAATCTAGGCTTGGTATGGTGGCTCACACCTGTAATTCCAACACTTTAGGAAGCCAAGGTGAGAGGACTGCTTGAGCCCAGGAGTTCAAGACTAGCCTAGGCAACATAGTGGGACCTCATTTCTACAAAAAATTTAAAAATTATCCAGGTGTGGTAGTGGCACGCCTGTCATCCCAGTGTCCCAACCACTCAGACAGCTGATGTAGGAGGATCGCTTGAGCCCTACTAAAAGGTTGAGACTGCAGTAAGCCATGATCAAGAAAGAAAATCTACAGGAGGCAAAGATAAGGCCTGACTGAATATAATATAAGAATAAATTTAGGCCGGGCGTGGTGGCTCACACCTGTAATCCCAGCACTTTGGGAGGCTGAGGCGGGCAGATCACAAGGTCAGGAGATCGAGACCATCCTAGCTAACACAGTGAAACCCCGTTTCTACTAAAAATACAAAAAATCAGCCAGGCATGGAGGTGGCTGCCTCCCAGCTACTCGGGAGGTTGAGGCAGGAGAATGGCGTAAACCCGGGAAGCAGAGCTCGCAGTGAGCCGAGATCGCGCCACTGCACTCCAGCCTGGGCGACAGACTTGATACTCCGTCTCAAAAAAAAAAAAAAAAAAAAAAAAAGAATAAATTTAAATGGAAAAGCAAGGTAAACACAGTACGGTAATAGAGCAGAGCAATGTTCCACAAATCAGGACACCTGAGAAACAGAAACAAATCTGTCTCTTCATGAACTAGGCACTCTCTGGCATGTGACTCTCTAAAATGAAAGGCTTCAAACATTCTCTCTAAAGTCCCTTTTAGCTTTAACATCCATGAATCCATGAAAACAACTAAATCATTCTGAAATAAGAATAAAGACAAAAATTGTTAAGGCAAACTTCAATTGCCTTGCTTTATAGTTCAGTAAAACATTTTCTCTAATATTTCTGAGTATCAATAGTAGCATTTTCCTAAAATTTATCATAGCCCCAGAAAAAGGATTGCACTTTCTTATATTATTAGGTTATACAACACGCTTTGCACAAGAAACACTTCATAAACTTTTGAAAATTATGTTGGTGAAGTGATTGGTCTTCTTGTAAAAAGTAGTAAGAAACCACTGGTGGGTTTTAAAACAGAAGAGGTAAGTTAATGAGGTCTGGGAAGGGGCAGTGATGACTCATCAATCAACAGCATCACCCTTGCAGTTATGATTATTGGGGCAAATTATCCAAAGTCAAGGTTCCCCACTAGATATACAAAATAAGAAGTTTATTATATATCTAAAACACAGATTTCCAGTTAGCATGTAATATCCTAGCAAACTATGTACCAGAGATAGGTTTTTGAAGGTGTGTCCGTAATTTTAAATTTCTGAATGGTACAAATGATGATTTAGAATGGATGCTACAACCATACTATTTCATTTGTCACCAAATAAAAAACTATTTTATTTTCTTCAATGTCAATAACTAATATTTTATCACAGATCACTGAAAAGTAAAAAAGATAACATTTGGATACAAGGATGATGATGATTACTCTTCTGACATAAGAATAAATTATAGCAATGAACTGAGGAATGAGGAGAAAATAAATAAATCTAGCAAGCTATTATGACCTTTTTAATTAAAACAGACATGGTTTCTTAAGCTACATAAAATGTTTTCTAAAAGAATTTTAGAAAAATGTATCACAAGTTGAGATTTGTATTTTCTATTCACAGTAAATATTAGATGCAAGAGTTATTAGGAACCCTCAGCAAAATAATATTTATTTGGTATGTAGAGACTAATAAGTTGTAAAATGGTATCTCCACTGAACAGAAATAAGAAAACAGATATATATATTTTTTTTAACCAAAACAGATTTTCACATTTGCTGCATTTTCAAAGTACAGCATAACCAGTCTGTTTCTAAATGTGCTGATCACCACTGATACGATGATGATGACGATGATGATGATAATAATATCATTACTATTACTACTGCTGCTATATCAGCAATGATCAGTGACAACAATAATCCTTAGCACTGACTGATCTCCTACTATGGACTAGACCCAATACAACGCTGTTAACATAAAATGTCTCAATTTAGTCCTATCAATCTAATGTAGTAGATATTATCTTCCTCGTATTACAAAGAGAAAACTAAAGCATAAATTAACTTGTCCATCCTAACAAAGCTAATAAATTGACAAAGCCAGGATTTGAACACAACCAGTCAGAATCCAAAGCTTACACTTTTAGCTAGCATACTAAACTGCCTGTAGAAAGGACATAGGGACTACAGTCTAGTCCCCAACCATTTTTCTACCATTCCCCCTCCATGCACCAGGAGCCACCAGTCAGATTTGTACACAGCAGGTAGAGGGCAATTTTCTTTTTCTTTTTTGAGATGGAGTCTCGCTCGGTCACCCAGTCTGGAGTGCAGTGGCACAATCTCAGCTCACTGCAACCTCTGTCTCTCAGGTGCAAGCAATTCTCCTGTCTCAGCCTCCTGAGTAGCTGGGACTACAGGTGCCCACCAGTAGGCCCAGCAATTTTTTTTTTTTTTTTTTGACAGACGGAGTTTCACCATATCAATCAGGCTGCTCTCAAACTCCTGATCTCAGGTGATCCACCCGCCTCGGCCTCCCAAAGTGCTGGGATTACAGGCGTGAGCCACTGTGCCCAGCTGGTAGAGGGCAATTTGAGCCTTCTCAAGATTAAATATAGACAACCCAAAAAGGACCATTTACATGCGTATTAAAAGATACATTTAAACTAAGATATATAACTAATACATTACTAGTCTAATAAAACTAGTATCTACAGAAATATAGTTTAATCTTAGGTTTGATAACTCATGTTCATGTAAAAACAAAAAAAACCCTCTTGTTGCTGTTTTTCTTCCAGGATGTTTCTACAAAACAATATATTTTAAACCAAATTTTAGGCATTTAAAGTGCTAATAAAATCACCGTAAGTTCTTTATTTTGCTTCAAATGATAACATTTGAGAAATAAGCACGATCTTCTCTCCAGCCAACATAAAAACTCCTTAAAGTCAGGATTCTTGTTTATTTTGTCTAGTGCTATATCCTCAGCACCCAAAATAGTGTCTGGCATTTAGCAGACTCAAAAAACTATATGTAGGTTGAATTAATTGACAACACAACAAAAAATTTTTAAAGTGATCTCATGGATATCACAAAAATTTAAGATCGGAATATAGCAATGGAAAGGGATAGTTTGTTCATGAAAAAGATGGATATGTCAAGGAGGTATGTTTATACAGAATCTACAGGTCTGAGAGTGAGAACAACAATGTTTTCCTAATACATATTATTAAACTGATGGAAGGGCAAGCCACACTAGTAGTAATGGTATACATCTACTAACTGGATAGTTGGATATCCCATTATATCTCAGTTAATAAAAAAAAGACAAGAATACATGTTACCCTAAATGTTAGCATTCTTTACATTTCAAATTAATTGATTGGTTCTGTTCTTACCTTTTAAAAACTGCCCAAATTTTAGCTACTTATTCTTTCATTAGGTAAGAAGAATGATAGAATGTTTAATAAAATTCAGAGAAAATCCTTTTCATGGATTCGATTCACAATTAAACTAGTAGACATTAAGTCAATTACTAAATGGGTTAGGCAAAATTGTAGCTGAAAAAAACCTAGAAATCATACTGTTCCTTCTACAGAACTATAGAAACTTTGGGTAGGTGTAAAACTTACACCTTGAATCTCAAGTTCTATAAACATGAAACTGCATTTACATATACTTTATTTCATCTTATTCGTCTATTTTTTCCCCTGCTTGGGAAGTCTTAAGATTTAAATACATCATCTCCACTAAAAAAAAAAAAAAAAAAAAAAAAAAAAGGATTATATTGTAAACTCAAATTATCTCTTTACAAAATAATGGCTGCTTTTGCTTAATTTTAGGATTCTTTATATTAGAACCCTACTCATTGTTTTACTTCAAACAATAAACTATGCTGGCTTTCATTTGATGGTAACATTTATCTGTCAGCAGGAAAGGAATTAATATAACAAGTTCTATTATATCCAACAATTCTCCCACCAATTATTTCTCAAACTAAATATAAATGTTTTATTTCAAAGAAATTTCATGAAGAATAAACTTTCAAAAAGTTCTTTTATTCATGTTCTATGCCTTGGAAACAAAAGGTTAAATAGACAGTGTATTACTCGTAATTGCCACCTTTTATGCATTGGCTTTAAAATGTGGAGTTATATTTATTTCTATTATTTGGCAGAGAATAAAACGTTCTGGCAAATAAAGAATAAAAATAATAATACTTGGGGCCTACGTGTATAACTACACTGTGGTTAACATCACTGAACAAGTCAAATTGATCTGAAACTCAATGGGAAACCAATTAAAAAGCTAGTTATCACTCATAACACCGAGTTGAAAAAAAAGCTGTCCGAACGCATTATTCAGAGCTCTCTTCTGGACCAATGGGATTCAATTTCATTTATAAATAGCTTAGAAGACAGAGCAGAAACTAAGAAGATATTTTGAAACTTACCAGTATTCTCAGAGGCTAGCAATGTGTAAAAGAGGGACAAGAGTGAAAACAACAGCACTCTAGGATTTGGATTCACCTCCTCCCACCACGAGCTTAATCTCTGGGACCCAGCTGCCTCATCTATTTAGTTAATGCCGCAATACTGCCTGCTCAAATGAAAATGAGACTAAAGCAAAGATTGTCTTGAATTCTAATCCATAATACTTAAGATTATGCTCTTAGAGAAGTCTAACCTCTGGGTTAGAATTGTGAGTCTACCTTTCATAGCTGTAGAACCTTGATGGAGTTACTCAAACTGCCTGTGCCTCACTTTCCTCACAAGTGAAAAAGGGAAATAACAACATTTAGCTCATTTGGATTAGGAGAAAATCAGATTAGTTAGTACATAAAAGGCCCTTAGAACAGTACCTGGCATACAGTGAATGTTATAAAAACATTAATACCAGCAAGAAGGTTTTTCACAAGTAGTGAATACAAGATATATATGACTCTGGTTGACATTTCAAGATCTACTTTATGATAAACAATAGCATCATATTAATAATTATATCAATGATTACATTTCCAAATACCTAACTGCGATAACCTCCACTTATACCATCCTGAGTAAAATGGCAATTACCAGTAATATGAAAATGTGATGAGTTGATTTATGAAGTAGAAACAAGCAACCATTTCCAAAAGGCATTGTCTCTGTCCCAAATGCTTCAAACCAAGTTTTAAAATTAGTTTTTACCCATGAGCAAAGGACAATTTGATTATTATAAAGGAGAACTAGTTTGGAAAATCATTAAAGTACAAGAGAAAGCCACAAACTTCAATGAGAAGTATTAAAGAATTTCCCAGGGCCAGGCATGGTGGCTCACACCTATAATCCCAGCATTTTGGGAGGCACAGAGAAGGGAAGATTAGTTGAGCCCAGGAGTTTGAGACCAGCCTGGGCAACAGAGCAAGACCTCATCATCTTCAAGAAAAAGAAAAAGAAAAAGAAAAAAAAAGACTAGCAAGGATGTAGGGGAAGCTGTCACAGGCCTGTAGTCCCAGTTACCTGGGAGGCTGAGGCGGGAGGGTCACTTGAGCCCAGGAGATGAAGGCTGCAGTGAGCTGTGATTGTAACCGCATTCCAGCCTGGGTGACAGAGAGAGACTGTCTCAAAAAAATAAATTAAATTAACTAAATAATTTCCAAAAAAAAGTCAGTTATATAACTCAGAAAGGCTGCTCTATACAAGGTGATTAATGTCCACAAAACAAGAGAGACAAACAAAACAGATGACTAGAGAAAACAGATGACAAGAGAGACAACAAAACAGATGACATGAAAAGTCACTGGTATGAAAAGTGACCTTCAGCAGTACCACTTGCCTCTTGGGCAGATTAATTTTGAACAAGAGACACTGAAGGTCCTCAGAACAATGAAGGATGCTTATGCTCATTACAAAGAAAGTCACCGGGAAAGAAAGGAATCCTCAAGTATAATTTCAATGGCCTTGTACTTTATCAAGAATAAGCTAAAATAACCCACATCAAAAAGTCTCCCAAATAAAACACTTAGGTAATAAGTTTTACATTCTGAATTTGGTGTTATATACATAAAATATTTATAAATACATAGGTTTTATTGTTCATTTACTTTTGGTATGATGTTCATATTTGTAGTATTACAGATGAAAAATAGAGACTCAACTTAAAATTGATTAACTACAACTTTCATTTATAGTAATCAACTAACCTATAGATTCGAGGTTGCCAGTATTCCATTCAGTGAGGGAGAATATATATTAAATGTGGTAACACGGAAAGATCTGAGATCTGAGTCAACCAAGGATTGATGAGAATAATCCTTATACAGGGGAGGCCCAAAAGTACATATCTACAACTACCAAATGGGAAGAAATGTGACAGCAAACTAATAAATTCCACTCCCTATTCTGTTACTTAGACTGACACAGAACCAGTGGAGAGAAAAATAGAGAGACCCTTATTTCACATTACATGAAGACAAGCAGACCCTGACAAATAGCCTTTAGACTATTAATGACACCTGAAAAGTCGCTTCCAGAACAAAGATAAAAATATATGACATTTAAATTTATCAACTACAAAACTACTGAAATGTACCAAAATATTCATGAATTGTATCAGTGTTCATTATAAAACCTAACCCAACTATGTGAGTATGTAGTGCTAATGGATTTTGAACAAAAGGATTAGAGAGGAAAGAATACTTTTAAATCTCATTTTCATTCATCTTACCAAAAAAAGCACAGATTATGCCTGTGCAGACCCCAAGCCAAAGGAAGACTGATTTCTTCATAGCCACCCTTAAGAATCCCCATATGTTCCTGCCTCTAAACTGTGCTGAATGGACATTTCACACACTATTTATATAACCATTCAACTCTGCCCAGCCTATGTATAATACTTATATAGTACTTAACTATCTGCAAGCACAAATATAAGGTTCTAAGCAATTACACATGTAAATTCGGCAGCCCTGAGAGATAGACAATATTATCTTTCTCATTTTATAGGAGAGGAGACACAGGCACAGAAACACTAAGCAACTTGTCCAGGGTCAAATAGCTAAGTTGCAGCTGGAATCTGAAACCAGGCAGTCCAGTTCCAGAGTCTACGCTCTCAGCCACTATGGTATTTTACTTAATTGAATCCTGCCTTTTCCAGCTCAAATTCCAGCTTCCCAAAGATGTTATTGTAGCCATTCCAGTCCAGATTGGTTTCTTTTTGTTCTAAATCCTCACTACTTACCTGGACAACCATGTGGCATTTAATCTTTCGATAGTATATAAGTGGTATACTTCTCAAGTTCCCTGGAGTTCTTATCTATTGTTAATTTCCTAGATTGTCTCCCCACTAAAAGTAAATATTCTCTGATAAATACCGCTTTGTGTCCATCACAACCCCCAGTGCTGTTATATGCATAATAATAACATATAAGCAATAATTTTAACTAAATTTATATAAATGCATTATTTCATTTAATCTTTAATCACAAACACCCTAAAAGGTATATATCACAATTACAAATTTCCAGATAAGCAATCCACATGAGCTCAAAAAAACTCACTAATGAATGAATGATCAGTAGGAACAGATCACTGATACTCTCTTAATTCTAAAATCAGAGCTCTCAAAGGAAAAAACTCTTAAGAACTAGAAAGACAAGATCAAATCAAGCTGTGAAAACTTATTGCACATTAAATAAAAACTATAAAAGTCAACTTAAGAGGAAGACTACATAGCTAAGGCTATTTGCCTGTAGATAACCCCTTCTGCATTTATCTCACTGCTATTGTAATTATTTGTCTACATATATTTCAGAGGAGGGTACTTTATACTCACAGTAGTAGCTCACTGAAATGATTCAATCAAGTAACTAATTAGCAAGCTTCCTGAAATGAATCACTGTGCTTCTCAAGCTTGTGAAAAACCCTCCAATGACAGAAAAAATTATACTTTGGAAACCAAGTTATACAAAGGCAGTAGGAAGAAAAAAAGTTGATATAAAATATTCAAACAGAAAATCTAAAAAGCATACATATGGCACGTTAACCTCATCTAAATGGATAGAAAGGTAGTATGATTCACAGCATGCATATTTATAATGTTGTCTTTAACTGTGTCAATCAATGCAGTGTTCATTAGAGGATAAAAATTGAAACCTTCTGATGTTCCCAGACCAAGCTTATCAGACTTTCTTCCATGTTACTAAACCTCTCATGTATTTCCGTTACTGCTGTCATTGCACTGAATTATAATTATTTATTTATGTGTCTTGCTCCTTCACTAAACTATGAGCTCCTTCAAAGCTTTCATCGTTTTTGATTCCTTAGTGGAATACCTGGCATTTATTTAAAACTTACTACATATTTAATAGATGGATAGATAGAAAGATGGACAGACTGAAGGAAAAATGGATGATTATGTATAAATAAATGAAAAAACAAAAACTATCCCCAAATCATAAGGGTATACGCAATGCTTTCCTGAGGCAAAAGATTTGGAACATGTACATGAGATTTTTTTTCAAATGTTCATAATTCTAAATTCCCAAAATGGTCTAGACAACTCCCTATTTTCCACCCATGCCATCAGCAACAATGCAATGTTCCATGGGACAGGTGACTCTTCGCCTCTGTGTATGAGCACTTATGAGCACAAAGAGATGTGGAATTTAGCTGGGCATGGTGGAGGATACCTGGAGTTCCAGCTACTGGGGAGGCTGAGCAGAAGGATCAATCGCACCCAGGAGTTTGAGACCAGCCTGGGCGACAGAGAGTCTCCATCTCTTAAAAGAGAAAGAGAGAGAGAGGTGGAAAGTCCTAAGCTATTAATAAAGAAGCACAAAAGTTGTTTGCCCTGAGATACTGCTGCACAAGTCTATGTCAGCCTTTTACAATCATGAGTTCTTTGAGTCTAGGCAAAATTACACTGCAGACGGGCGTACAATCACAGCCGAAGAAATGAAGACCCGGGAAGTGAAGACGGAGAGGTTCTGATGTCAGTTTCACAGAATGTGACTAGGAAGACAATGGTGTAGCTATCTGCAGGGCGAATAAGTCTAACACACTTCTAGTGTTTATGAGGTTCAAAATTAAACTAGAGTTAGGTAGAGAAGGGAAACAAAACACTAAAGAATTTGAAGAAAACAGTTCTTATGATTGTCAATATAGATTTTTAACTACACAACATTCATTCTTTCCACAAACCTTTATTGAGCAACTAAAATTTTTAAAAATAAATACAAAGGTATTGCTCCTGCCCTCAAGAAACACAAAAGTAGACCAGAAAATAGATGCTATAATAAGTTAACAATTGAGACACAAAGTGCCATTGGTATTCAAAGAGAAAATGACCTTGAGAGGCAGAATGAGATCCAAGGGTCCAAGAATGAAGTGGGATACATGTGACTGTTTCTTTAAAAAATTGTCCATAAATGCCCTTGAGAGAGAACACACAGCACCAACTCTCCCAAACACCTGCGGCTGACAGTCAACCTCTGGGATTGCGATTTGGAAAAAGAACATCTCTGGCTCTCAATACACTGCAGCTTTGCTTATTTGTTGTTAGCAGTAATGAAAAGTCCATGTGTTAAAATATACTGTATTTCAGCTACATTTCTAGATCACTTTCTGTAATTTTCAGATTAAGGAAAGCCTTTCACCTGTTCCTAATTCTGAAATCCATTTAATCAACTGCATAGAGAAGCTAACCTTACAGTACACACCATGAGGTGGCTGGTGGAACTCGTATTTTGATTAAATAAATCATATGTTATGGGAAAGGACAAAATAGGCTCCATGACAACAGGGATAAGAACTCAACTAATGAGATGAACAAACCTACACAAAACAGACTAATAAAACATCAGCTCAGGAAAATTACTTTAAAACACTAAAAGAGAACTTCTGCTTTGAACAACAATGAAGTATGGAGTAACAGGAACAGTAATGAATCTCTTGAATTAATCTAAAAAACTACCACCATAATCAACAACAAAAATGGACAGCAGGACACCAGGCACTGCAGGATAATGACACTAAGGGAAGGGAAAAAAACAAAGTGAGCCCAGCAGTGCCCTCGCTCACTGCCTGAAGAGAAGTGACAGGCTGCAGCATAAAAAGGGAACTCTAAACAGAGCCTAGCAGGCCTTCTGGGCTGCAGAGACAGAGTTTGAAAGTCAGAGAGCCAAGGTAGCTAGAATTTACAGACAATGTATCAGAGAAGAAAGAACGTGCACTGAGAAAGAAAGCTCCAAAAATCCTGGGAGGGTTCCCTCTAGTCATTGACTAAGCACTGCTCAGTGCATACCTGTGATGAAATCACACAAGGATGGGGAACGAACCAACCAAAGGAGCAGAAAGAACATCCCTGGACCTCACATAGGGCAGGAATAGTTCATGTTCCCATCAGCCAGAATAGGAAAACTAGTAATCTGTAGGGTAACAGGTTTTATTATTTTATTATATAGTATTTTATTTTATTATTTATAAGACTATTACCCAGCCGGGCGCAGGGGCTCATGCCTGTAATCCCAGCACTTTAGGAGGCTGAGGCGGGCGGATCACGAGGTCAGGAGATTGAGACCATCCTGGCTAACACGGTGAAACCCCATCTCTACTAAAAATACAAAAAAAAAAAAAAAAAAATTAGCTGGGCATGGTGGTGGGTGCCTGTAGTCCCAGCTACTCGGGAGGCTGAGGCAGGAGAATGGTGTGAACCAGGGAGGCGGAGCTTGAAGTGAGCCGAGATAGCGCCACTGCACTCCGGCCTGGGCGAAAGAGCGAGACTCCGTCTCAAAAAAAAAAAAAAAAAAGAATATTACCCCAGCAGGGGAGCAAAATTAGCCTTAGACTAAAGCTAAAGGCTGCCCTGTTCCCACTAACAAAGCTAAAAGGTAAGCCTCAAAAGCATCAAAGTTCTTGAGGAATTTAACTGTACCCCAGAAAAAAGCTTCAGAATACTTTTGGGAATAAAAAAAAAAATCTACATCCAAATTATGTAAAATTCTTAATGTCTGTTACCCAATAAAAACTAACAGGTATGTAAAGAAGAAGGAAATTATGGCTCATAACCAGAACAAAAATCAATTTCTTGAAACAGATCAAGAAACAACACCAATGCCATGAGAACAACAGGCACAGAAATATTAAAGACCCAAATCAAACTTCTCAGAATGAAAAACACAGTCTCAGAGATAAAAAAAAAAAAAAAAATACACTGAAGGCGTCAATTATAGACAAGTCAGAAGAAAAGAATAGCAAATTTAAGGACACAGTAATAAAAACAATCCAAAATAAAATCAGTGTAAAAAATAACTTTTTTAAATGGGCTATATGATCACATGGTCAACATACATATAATAGGAGTCCCAGGAAAAAAGTGTGCATATTGGGAAGGAGAAACAAGGAAGGGAAAAAAATATTTGAAGAAATAGTGACCATAAATTTCCTAAATTTGGTGAAACTCTTAAGTCCATAGATCCAAGGAACTTGATAACCAACAACAAGAATAAACTCAAAGAACAACACACCAAGGCACATAATAATAAAATGGCTCAAAACTAGTTATAAATAAAATCTTAAAAGCATCCAAAGAAAAGACACATTATGCAAAGAGAAACAAAGAATGACAGCAGACTTCTGCTTAAAGCAATACAAGCCAGAAGACAGCAGAGCAGCTCCAATGAGGTACTAAACAACTACAACTGTTAGCCTAGAATTCTATACTCAGTAAAATATCTTCCAAAACTAAGCAAAGACTTCTCCAGATACATAAAAGCAAAGAGAATTCAACAACAGCACTGCAAGGCATGCTAAAGAAAGTCTTTCAGGCTGAAGGAAACTGACACCAGATATAAACTGTATCCACACAAAGCAATGAAGAGGACTGGAAACGGTAAGTATGTGTGTAAAAACAAAATACATTTTCAATTTTTTAAAATTACTGATTAAAGCAAAAACAACAAAAATGTATTATGGAGTTCATAACACAGGCACGTAAAAGTTAAATGTATGGCAACAACAGTACAAAAGCCAGAAGGAGGAAAACGGAAAAATATTATTGTAAGTTCTTACATTATACATGAAGTACTAGTAAACTATTTGAAGGTAGACTATTATAAGTTAAAGAAGTCTACTATAAACCTTAGAGCAACCACTAAAAAAAAAAAAAAAAAAAACAAAAGAAAGTATAACAATTCAATAAAGGAGATTGAATGTAATTATAAAAATATTCAAATCAAAAGAAAACAGAAAAAGAAAAAAAGGAAAACAATGAAAAATTGAGACAAGTAGCAAACAAATATCAAAACAAATACCAAAAACGGGACAAGTAGTAAACGAATACCAAATACCAACACATGGGACATGTAGTGAACCAATGAAAATACCAATGGGACAGTAGTAAACAAATACTAGTTTAAAACATCAGCTTTACACTGAACCATATTGAGCCATGCCTTAAATACAAACCTTAAGTCTCAGCATGCCAATTAAAAGCTACACATTGCCAGACTGGATAATACAGAAAGATCCCATTATATGTTGTTCACAAATAATACACTTTAAATTGTTTTTAAAAGTCAATGTACATCCAACATTAGAAAAGCAAGAAAGGCATCTGACTTGAAGGATATGAGAATTTCATCTTTGTTGAGAGGGAAAAACAGTTCTTTATGTTTTCCCAGAGTTTAGGTAAAATAGTTCTCTTGAACCACTCCCCCTGATTAAGAGAAAAAGCTAACGTGCTGTGTTAGAAACCAGGATAGTGGCTCTCTGGAGTGAGGTGGCTAGAAGATGGTAAAAGGAGAGAGTGCAAGGGATGCTGGTAATATTCTGTTTCTTAATCTTGTTCACTTTGTGAAAATTCATCAAGTTGCACATTTATGATTTGTTCATTTTCCTGTATCCATAATTCAATTAAAAGTGAAATTTAAAACCTCAACTTCATTTGATGCAATGCTCACTAAGCAATTTTTTTATTAGTAATTTGGAAGGTCAGGTACCTCACACCAGGAAAGGGGCACTGTCTCAGATAATAAATCAAAGCATCAGTGTTATCAAGAAGAAATATTCCTTAGTCCATTTATGCTGCTAGAACAAAATGCCTGAGACTGGGTAATTTATAAAGAATGGAAATTTATGTCTCACAGTTCCAGAAGCTAGAAAATCCAAAATCAAGGGTTTGGTGTCTGGTGAGGGCCCAGTCTCTATTTCCAAGATAGTATCATGTCACTGTGACCCCCAGAGGGGACAAAGGCTGTGTCCTCACATGGTGAAAGGAACAAAATGGCAAGAGAGCACTCCTTTCTCTCTCAAGCCTTTATAAGGGTGCTGATCCCATCATGGGGACTTGGCCTCCCAAAGGCCACACCATTTAATACTGTTGCATTAAGAATAAAGTTTCAATATGAATTTTGGAGAGGGCATCAACAATAGAACTATAGCAATTTCCTGTTATAATTTTCTATTTTGTTAATTCATCTTCAGCCTTTTGCAAGCCTTTTTAGCGCACCTAAAATTAAAAGACATCTACAATATAATCTATATTCCTATCAAAATCTATAGAAAAAAATTGCTGCTGCTACTTCTATAACCATATCCCCTATTATCACCACCATTACTGTCTAATGAACACCACTTATATGCTAGCAACTGTGCTAGATGATGTATCTCTTACGTTACTTAATCATAAGTACCTCTACAATCTCCCATTTCACACTTGAAGAAACTGAAGCCAAATGACTTTCCAAAAATAACACAGCTAGCATGTATTCACACAAGACGTACATCCCTGTTTCTGATGGAATGCACCACTCTTTCCAGTATACTATACTACTACTTCTCCACATTAAGTATGTCAGCACCATATGCCAGGTGATCCCAACATTCCTATATGTCATGGATTTTTTTTCACAGTTCCTATTACATGGCATCTAAACTTTTAGGATTAAATGAAATAGGCACACACTGAGGACAAAACTTTTCTTAAAATAATGCATGTCTTGTTGACAAAATATGATTTTGATTCTTAGCAGAATTTTTCTTCTTATAAATGCAATGCTTAAACAGGCTTGCCTATATCAGAAATTAGAAAAAAGGTTTATTTATATGTTAATTAAATATAGTATGATAAAGACACATGGCTGTTACAGACAAGTTTTACATACTAATGAAATGTAGGGCCAAAAAGAATTATAGGGAGTATTTACCTCAGGCAATACAACCATTCGGAAGATGTTACGATCTATGTAACAATCACACATTCTGAAATGATTGGTCAAGGTTTTTAGAGTTTGCAAGAAAATGAATAATGAAAGAAAACTCCATGAAAAGGGTATCATTTGGTATCTGAGTCTAGTAACAGCAACCTTCTTTTTAAGAGAACACATTAGTTTAAAAAAAAAGACTCAGATTTCTTAATTTCAAATAAGAATGGAAACTGCAAATTATATTGTTACATTAAAAATACTGGAAAGTAGTTACATTCACACTAAAACAGTAATAAAATTAAAATTATGTATTAAAATAATTCCCTATTTCAGGACCTCTTTCACTAATGCCTCGCAATTTTGCCCTAAAAGCAAAATAATCCCTTTCTGCTTATCTCATGAACATGCTGTGTGAACTATATGTGAGACATAAAGTTGGTTTGTAAACATAAAAACAAATGTTCCATATTCAGTCATGAGACGTTTGTTGAATAAAAGAGGAAATGGGTTAATTAATTAGTACACCTTCATTTCTTTAGGACTCCCCAGAGTACCAGATATATAACAAATATCAATGTCAACATACTTTCAAGGCCCAAAAAAAACTACTCTGAAATAATACTGACTTACACCTTCTTAATCAGAAAACTCGCCCTAAACCCATGTTTTTTTCTTTAAATAGGAAGATAAGAACCCATTCAATCAAAATCTAAAGTGCCCACAGTGCCAGGAGACATGTAAACCAATTACCCCTACCACCAGATCCTAACCCTGTTCCCAGCCAATAGAGGCTGTTAGGCCTTTCTTAGCAGATACGACCACAAGGTTATTCTTTGATTCACGAACTGTCAGCATATCCCACTCTGTCAAGTACTCTGTGGACTCCTCTCTGTGGACTCCTCTCTGTGGACTCCTCTCTGCGGACAGCTCCAAGCCCGAAATACAAAGCCATTTTATTGTTCTTTCCTCACAGCAGCTCAGAAATAAACTGCACATAGGGGAATTGAATTTTGATTAGGTAACTAATCAAGTTTTCAGTGTTAAAGGGAAAAGACTTTTATGTTTCCCTGGGGAATCAAAAAAGTAAATGCAATGCCCTAATCTTTCCATAAATATTTCATCATCTAGCCTACAGTTTAGGTGATATTTTATTATCACAACAAAATTAGGGTAGAACTAGAATACCAAATGAAAACCACTTCTTTTTAAATTTCAGGGAATACAAAAAGAAATAACAGGATTAGGCTATATAAAAGCATAAATAAAAAGATTCATCTTTGTTTACTGGAAATATGCTACACTAATTCATTTTCACCTA
The DNA here is from genome assembly GCF_028878055.3 of Symphalangus syndactylus. NCBI lineage: Eukaryota > Metazoa > Chordata > Mammalia > Primates > Hylobatidae > Symphalangus > Symphalangus syndactylus. Next base: position 96,898,107 of record NC_072440.2, on the reverse strand, counting down.
ACAAATTAATTGGGAATATGTTTTGTACTCTGTGAATAAGCAATATGATACAGGTAAAGCCTCAGTATGTGAAATACTTTGGATTAAATGTACATTCAGACACTTCTTTCCTACTCAAATTTCCCAACATCAAAAACATGCTCAACTTTCAAGGCCTAGATCCAAATCTTATCTTTCCAAGAAGGCTTTCCTGATTCACCTCCTTTGCAACAGAAAGTTGCATCTCTCCCATCTCTAAGCCTACCTACCCTCCTCATATAACACATTTTAAGATAGTTGTATCTATCTTAAAGTTGTATCTAACCTGTCTGATCTTCCCCACTAGATAACAAATTTATCTGTGGACAGGTACCACATCTGATTCACCTATTTATTTACTGAATCAAATATAATTCCTTTATATGGAACACAAGTATTCCCTAAATATTTCTGAAATAATATAAAATTTATATGACTCACACATTTTCGTTAAACTGTTCTTTCAATGAAAGTGAAACAATATAAAGCAATTTAGAAATGTTTAAACTTATTTTTCTTTTTTTTCAGCATCAGGTTCATTTTTGATGCTTTCATTTTTAAATGAGTTTACATGTACTCATGATTAATTATAAATTTCACTCAAAAGAAGGTTAAAATTCAAAAGCCAATAGCTGCTTTGCAAGAAACATTAACATTCTTCTTATGGAAGACAACCTTCTGGAATATCCATAAAACTATGAAACTATACCAACAGTAATTGATTCTGGGACTGTCTGGGAGAAAAAGACAATTTACCTTCATTCATTCATTCATTTATTTGACAGAGTCTTGCTCTGTTGCTCAGACTGGAGTACAGTGATGCGGTCACAGCTGACTGTAACCTTGAATTCCAGAGCTCAAGTGATCCTCTCGCCTCAGTCCCCCGAGTAGCTGGGACTACAGAAGCGTGCCACCATGCCCAGCTAATTATTTTTGTTTTCTGTAAAGACAGGGTCTTACTACGTTGCCCAGCTAGTCTCAAACACCTACCCCCAAGCTATCTTCCTGCCATGGCCTCCCAAAGTGCTGGGATTATAGGCATGAGCCACCACATCCAGCCAATTTACATTCTAAATTGAAAGGTGCCTAGAGTCCATTTTGGTGTCAATAAAAAAGACAGTTCAAATTATTTCATTTCTAGAAAATCATAAACTAATATAATCATCAAAATATCATCAACTTAAGGCCTAAAGTATAGTAAAAAGTAGACTTCTATCTACCTTTGATTTGTGAAGAACTGCAATAATATCCTCTGATCTTTTTAAAGGTAAATTTCTTATTAATGATTTAAATTATAAAGTGAATCAATTTGACCTAAATCAAATTTGTTCTACTGGAAATTTTAATAATATGAATATTGATGTTTTGTTTTCATATCCTAAGTTTTATGCTGTTGTAATAACACAAAAAGTCTCCACGTTTGCCTATTCAAATCCACGAGTTGTAAAAGAAAGTATCAGAAGACACCAGAAGTTCCCTTCAGGTTGGATACTCTCTTTACCACCAAAAGATGAAGAAGAGGTTCTTCGAAGGGATTCAGGCAAAAATAGTGACATAATCTCCCATCTCAAACTAGAGTTTATCTTCATCCTTTACAGTCTTGCAGCATAAACAGAAATATAACCCACAAGTAGAAACCACTCTAAATCTTATTTAATCTTATTATTAATTTCACCAGAAGTATATCATACCTTGAGAACATTACGCTAAAAAAAAAAAAAAAGTCAATAAATGACAAGTACTGTATTTCCACTTACATGCCATACCTAGAGAAGTCAGATTCACTGAGATACAAAGCAGAAATGTGGTTGCCAAGGGTTAGGTGGGAGGATGGGGAGATGTTTAACAGGTATAGAGTTTCAGTTTTACAAGATAGAGTTCTAGAGATGGGTTGCATAGCAATGTGAATGTACTTAACAATGTTGAACTGTACACTTAAAAACAGTTAAGATGGCAAATTTTAGGTTAGGTGTATTTTACAATTCAATATTTTTTAAGATAAAATTAAAAGTGTATCATGGCCAAGCCGGGCGCGGTGGCTCACACCTGTAATCCCAGCACTTTGGGAGGCCGAGGCGGGCGGATCATGAGGTCAGGAGATCGAGACCATCCTGGCTAACATGGTGAAACCCATCTCTACTAAAAATACAAAAAATTAGCCAGGCGTGGTGGCGGGCACCTGTAGTCCCAGCTACTCGGGAGGCTCAGGCAGGAGAACGGCATGAACCCAGGAGGCAGAGCTTGTAGTGAGCTGAGATCACGCCACTGCACTCCAGCCTGGGCAACACAGAGAGACTCTGTCTCAAAAAAAAAAAAAAAAAAAAAAAAGTGTATCATGGCCAAACAGTCCTAATGGTCCCTATGCTCAACTGAGTCAACAAGAAATAGAGATATTAAGTGTGATTTGTGAATGCACAAAAAATGTATTCGCTCTGAATACGATTGTAGAAGAACATAACTAGAATTATCTCCATGCTTACAGTCTGAGAAAGTCAACAACAGGTTTCCTTTCCAGATTCGGTTTCAAGAGAATGCTTCTGACTGCATCTTATTTACTTTGTCACACTACCTTGTATTTTCTAAATCTGCTCATGTAATCATTTATTCATTCAATAGTCATTAACCATCATTTCATGTATGTACTATATTCACAGCACTTTATTAGGAGATATGTGTTAGTCTTGTTATTTTAAAAAAATTGTCACAGGATACTATGACATCTGCAAACAGAATAATACCCTCCAAATTGGTCACCAGAAAGCCCTCCAGTATGGGTGACAATGACACATCAGTAGGGAGAAAAGAATGCCAGACTTTTTTTTTTTTTTTTTTGAGACGGAGTCTCGCTCTGTCACCCAGGCTGGAGTGCAGTGGCGCAATCTCGGCTCACTGCAAGCTCCGCCTCCCGGGTTCACGCCATTCTCCTGCCTCAGCCTCTCCGAGTAGCTGGGACTACAGGCGCCCGCCACCGCGCCCGGCTAATTTTTTGTATTTTTAGTAGAGACGGGGTTTCACCGTGGTCTCGATCTCCTGACCCGCCCGCCTCGGCCTCCCAAAGTGCTGGGATTACAAGCGTGAGCCACCGCGCCCGGCCCCAGACTTCTTTACCTGATGACACTCCCCAGTTAAAAATGGGAATTAGAAAACTTCTGGAGACCCTGAATTTCCTGTTGCACCATCAGGTGGGGCAGAGAGCACAAAAGGAACAAGGCCCAAGGAAAGCAGGAATGACCCAGGGTTAGCAAGAGAATAAAGTACCAAAGCCATCAGTTAAAGCACGTAGAGCACAAAGAGGTCCCAGGGAAGAACCCTTCTGCCAACAGGATTGTCATACAATTTATCACACTGTTTTGCAACATTGTTCTAAATGAAGGCAGGGGACTATGCTTTCTGTGCTCTAAGAAAACAGCAGTTTCTGAAGAAGGGGACTAGGTATATACCGACATAAGATTAAGTTGGCATCCTATGTGATCTAAACGACTGGTGACCTAAAATTATTCACTCAGTCACTTTTTATTTTTAGCCTTACTGATAAGCCATAAAATTACTGTGAAACCAAAGGTCAAGAATAATTAGAAGACAACAGATAATCCATGCAATCAAATTCAGAAAGAAAAATGGCAACACCGAAAACATATTTTCATACTTTACTCAATTACAGTCCATCTGCATGTTACAGCAAGCTTTTCACAGTCAAACTTTGAATCATCAAATAACCTAACTAAACTTAGATACTTACAAGCAAGCAAATTGCCAGGATACTACAGTAACAGCTTTTCTTTTCTTTTTTCTTTTTTTTTTTTTTTTTTTTTTTTTTGAGACAGAGTCTCACTCTGTCACCAGGCTGGAGTGCAGTGGCGCAATCTTGGCACATGATGATTTAAGACTGACAATATAAAACACAAAAATAGCCCATAATTTAGAAGTTTCCCGGCTTTCATAATCATAAAATGTGTCTGAATTGAAAGTGGTTAATCAAATGTTGGTTAAATGCCAAGGCAAAAGTTCTGCCAATGGGATCTCAAAACAGAGCAGACAATAGGTCAACTTGGCAAAACTTACTATTGCTTTTCAAAATTTAATATAGCTTGAACTCTAAAATCTAAAATTCTATCTACCCTTCTATGTACTTAATTTGTGATTCCTAAGTCACTCATTCATTCAAAGAAATACTTCCTGAGCTACTGGTTTGTACTAGGCACTGTTCTTAGTACTGCAGCTACATTCGTGAGCAAGAGGCAAAGTCCTTCTTTATGGATCTTACATTCACTCATGCATTTATTTATTCACTCAACAAGTATTTAATGAGTGCCTACAATACTCCAGGCAATACTCTAATTGCAGGAGATAAGGATGGAAACAAAACACACAAAATCGCTGTCCATTGGAGCTGCTATTTCAGAAGGAGAAACAGACAATAAATAAGATAAACAAGTAAAACATAAATTAATTAGATTACTATATAATAAATGCTAGGAAGAAAATAAGGCAGAGAAGGAAGATTTAAAATGAGAGTAGAATTTTAAATAGGAAGGCCAAGGAAGATCAGATAAAGTAGAGAAGACAAATAACCATGTAACATATTAGGAGTAAGTGCTACGAAGAGAAATAGAGTATTGGCAAAAAGCGAGGGCAAAGTGAAGCTTATATGAAAAATGTGATCAGGGAAGACCTTTATGAAGAGATATGCTGAGTAGAGATTCGGAATGAAGTAAAAGACCCAGTCACAGGATGACATGGGAGAAGGGCACACTAAATTAAAAAGACCCAGGGCAGGAGCAGGCTTGGCAAGGTCAAGGAACAGCCAGAGGCCTGTGTGGCAGGAGTGGAGACAGCAAGGGGCTCTATGCAATCCTCCTAACAGCTGGCTGAAGACTGCACAGCGAGACAGGCATTTGGGGAGCCATACACTTAAGAGTCTAGTGACTTGTTTCAATTCAAGTCACTAATTGACTTGAAATCAATTCAACAGATTACTAAAAAGTCATTATTACTTGCAAAATATAAGTGCGGGAGTCAAAGAAAAGAGCAGAATGAAACAGGCTGAGCCACTGAGCAATGTACACTCTCATAGAAGAATAAGGCACACACACAGAAAGTTAACGGCCATCCAAGGCAGTCAGGGGATGTCAAGGTCATTTTATTAGTTTTCAGCACTGCTATTGAAGAGAAAAAAGAAAAGAGCAGAATGAGCTGCAATTACGTATTTAGGGTTTAAGTTTTCTTTCTTCCTCAGTTTGAAAGCATGATGCTGTAACAGGAAATGCTACTGCTTTGTAAAGCATCCCTGATCACTCGTGCTGAAGAGGAGCTGTGCTCTACTCATCCTTAATCCCTACCACAGCTCCAGGCACGTTCGAGTTGCCCAGCCAACGGTGTGTGGAAAGTGGAGGAAGGCGCTCGTGCACCAATAAATAGGACACTGCTCATCTGAACTAATGCTTCCAAGTGATCTGAAAATGAATATCAAGTATTCAAAGAACCCTCACAACAGAAATAATTTCTAGAAGTATATCTGACTGCTCTACTTGTCATTTAGGGTAAAGCTTCAATTAGAATAAAAGAGTTCCGTCCTTAATGATGGGTTGAAACAGCAGTTGAATCCTTCAGGACCTCGGTAAACACAGACCTGGGCTTCTTCCAGGTTAGCAAGTGAAAGTCCATCTGCACTCCCTGCAGGATACTTCATAAGCTCTTTTTTAAATGACACAAGAGGACCTAATTTATGCAGTCAGCAAACATTTTCAGTATACTCACTATACAAGCGCCACCCTAACTGGGATCTGAACATAAGGAAGAGATGGTCTCTGTCTTTAAGAGTTACTCTGATATTTATTACAGAAGGAAATGAGGGAAAAAGGCAGAAATAAGTATGACTAAAACACATTGTAAAAAGTGTTACACTATGAAAATAAACGAAGAATTATAAGAGTATGGGGAAAGGAGTACCTTACAGAAATCCTCCTAGAAGAGGTTACACCTGAAGCACAACTGTGATTTTGTTTTATAGTAACTATGATATGGTTTAGATGTTTGTTCCCTCCAAATCTCCCACTCAAATGTGATTCCCAATGCTGGAGGTGGGGTTTGGGTCAGGGGCAACTGGATCATGAGGGCAGTTCCCTCATTAGTGGTTCAGCACCACCCCCTTGATGATGAGTGAGTTCTCACTCAGTTCTGGTTGTTTAAGAGTCTGGGACCTCCCCCTTCTCTCTCTTGCTTCCCTCTCACCATGTGAGAGCGCTTGCTCCCCCTTCACCTTCCGCCATGACTAGAAACTTCCTGAGGCTCTCACCAGAAGCAGATGCCAGCACTATGCTTCTTGTACAGTCTGTGCAACTGTGAGCCAATTACACCTTTTCTCTTTATAAATTACCCAGCCTCAGGTATTTCTCTGTGGCAACACAAACAGACTAATACAAACCTAAATTGCGAAAGGACAGAGATATTATCGTAACCTACTGTTCATTCTCACTATTTACAACTATAGGAAAAAAAATAGTGTGAAACACTTTCTTGAGAACAAGGTTAATTTTAAAAAACTCAATTTTTTCCAAATGTGTTTAAAAACAAGCACAACTTAAGAACTCATAAGAAATCAGTCTCTTCAAAGTTTGTCTAAACAACATATCCCCAAACAATGATACAAAATAACATTATATTGTTTTAATTATACTCTGCTGCAATAGGGTATAACTAAATTATGGATCATAATTTAAACTGGTTCTAGTGGCAGGCCCTATAAAGGAACCACAGGGCATTCAAAGAAAGTGTGGCACTGGGTACTGTGCAACTCTTTTGCGAATCAACTTTCAAATTTCAGGTTAAAATCAAATGCTTATCTAAGCAATCATCAGAAAACACTGACAATAAATGCACCCAAATCTGAGGAGATGGGGGAGGCCCTTCAGGGTAGTATGGCCTAGACAAATGTATCCAAATTGAAGGAGAAACTGCCTTTAAAAAAACCGTTAAGAGACAGTAGCCCTTTTCTCTATACTAACAATTTACAGTAAGAAAGGTCATTTCCATTCAGATTAGATTCATTCTGCAAAGAGAGAGAGAACCATAGATATAATTAGATTCTGAAAACATGCATAAAATCTATTTATAAAATATCATTTACATTATCCCTTACTATACAGATCTAAAATTATTTGAAAATGAAAAAAGCATCCTGAGCTTTTTTTCCTTTTTTTTTTTTTTTTTTTTTTTTGAGACAGAGTCTCATTCTGTCACCCAGGCTGGAGTGCAGTGGCAGGACAGCTCACTGCAAGCTCTGCCTTCTGGGTTCAAACCATTCTCCTGCCTCAGCCTCCCGAGTAGCTGGGACTATAGGTGCCCGCCACCACGCCCGGCTAATTTTTTGTATTTTTAGTAGAGACGGGGTTTCACCGTGTTAGCCAGGATGGTCTTGATCTCCTGATCTTGTGATCCGCCCACCTCAGCGTCCCAAAGTGCTGGGATTACAGGTGTGAGCCACCGCCTTTTTATCAGATTTTTCTTGATTTTTATCAGAACAAAGAGTTACTTCTGAAGGACTAACAGTAATGTAAACTAAGGAGTTTATAATATATTCTCGGTGCTTACTGACCTACAACTTTAAGTAAATATAGGTTCAAATTCTGGCTGCACGTATATAGATTTCAGCATGCTACTAAACTTCTGTGAATCTCAGCTTTCTGTAATAACGGGATAATACCAAAATTATGTGAAGACCAGAAATAAGTAAGTGCCAAATACATAGTAATTACTCTATACATGTTGACCATCATCATTAATACCCATGCCTAGAAATAGGATATTGAGTGGAGGCAGCAAGGGAGGAATGAGGAAGCCAAATGATCCCCTAATTTGGATAACATCTCTTAGCACTGTAAGTTTCCAGTAGTTGAAATTAGTAAAAATGATTTCAGTCAGAATTATCTTAACAGTGTACTACAAGGTACTTTATAGTATACTATAGTTAACAAGCAGATATTATAATTATCAATTCTGGTGTTACTAAAAATATGCAAAGTGAGTAAGCAAGACAGGGACTGTCAACCCATTTTAAAGATGAGTAACTCAAATACAGAAAAGATAAATCATGTAGTTAATCATCGAGCCACACTTACTAGTGGGCTAGCTCACTGCACGTAAAAGTTCACACAAATGGATGCGTCATCTTACTCTTTTGCCTTCTGCCTCTATTCAGTAACTGACCTAAGCAAGGTATGCTAGGCCCTCTTTTCTCCCAGGTGCCATTCAGGCCTGGGGCAAATGGCCTACCTGTTTTTGAGCTATGCAGTGAGACAAATGTACTCGACCTCTCCTTTATTCTCAAGAACAGATGTTCTGGCCTCTGGAAGACTACCAGGTGGTAATACAGGGGCTCAATGGTTCCAACACAGGCTTTGACGCTATATCATATGCTGCAACCCAATTATCAAATCACCGTGAATTAAGAGGAGGAGAATTAGTCTAGTGGTAAAGCAATATTTTGATTTTCCATTTGTCTTTGTGCCTGTGGAATTTCCTACGAAGAAAGGGTTGCTGAGCAAAGGAGGATGCATATTCCTGGGTTTCTGGGTCTTCCCACCTAATACTGTCAAAAACACACTTCAATTTTTAAAAGATACAACTAACTCAGACATATATTATCCTAAAAACTGTTCTAAACCTGAAAACAGTACATACTGAATACACAGAAGTAAAATCAGGAGGCTTTCAAAAAAAGGAAAAATTTGTGCTCGTTAAGATAATCCTGTTACACTGGAAACATTTTGGCTTCAGGACCATTTATAATAACTTAATTTTTTATCAGGAAGAAAGTTTAAATATATTACATTAAAATTATTTTTTTTTAATTTTAAGGTGTTCAGCATGACAAAAAAATTATCAATATATAAAAAGAAGGTAAAATTCTGTTAACATAGTCACATACCAAGCTTCGGGCAGCAAAACAGAATATTCATGTGGAGAAGTGGTCTCTGGAAAGTTGGAGAGAATCGCAAGGCGATGAGGAAGCAGGTCGGAACCATGGTAAGTAAACAGAATTTCTAGGGCTTGTACGTTACTTTCCTGTACAAAAGGCAAGGGGTAAGTTTCTAATGTAAATCTAAGAAATAAAAGAGTGATTTTATATGACAACATTCAAAAACTAACTTTTTTATGCAGCTCTGATATGAAGCACTTTGAAATGACCCTAGTTTTTCCTAGCCTATATCCTGTTTCTCAATCTAAGGCTATGAAAATTATTTATTTTTAAAACTCAGAATGATGGATATGAAATTAAAATTTTCTCTACACTTATTAATATTGAAACAAAAAAGAATATGTAATATATGCACACAATAACATTAACTTCACAGCTCAAAGATTCAGAGAGTGTTAATAACCATAATTATTTTATTTACAAAAAGCAAATTACCTGAGCATAAGTTCTTGCTGAGAGGACAATATTCTGATTTCTGAATTTCTTAAAGAATTCAGCATCATATCTCTGTTCAGATGCATGAGGCACTCCTAGGATTTCCTGAGGGGAAACAGTGATTTAATGAAAAGGCTTTTAAATATGGGTGACAAGAAAATATTAAAAACCTTTACAACTCTGCCTGCCTAAATAAATAAGGCCCGAATTAATTAATTTCAACCATCAATTGTTAACTAAAGTACTACATTTGCATTCTTGCCTTTATTTTGAAAAGGGCTATATTTAATAAATGTTATTTTTTTTAATCCAGAAGTAAATGAAATAGGCAGTAAAAATTAAGTTAATCACAGCAGGACAACCAAAATCAACCACCGGGTAAAAATAAGCAACAGTTATACATGACAATGTATTATGAGCACCTGAACCTCTATAGATGAACTTTAATTTTACCACTGCTAGAGTGACCTATGTCAAATGCAGATTGAACCATTCATTCATTCAACAAATATTTACTGAATGCCACTCACCATGTGCTAAGGGAGCTGTGATAGGCACTGTGATACATTGAACAATACACTTTTCCCACCCTCTAAGTAGCTTAAAATCTAGTAGGAAAGACCAGGAACAGGTGAGGGGTAATAGTAAGGTGCCACAACTAGTTCTGGGAGGACACAGAAGTGGCCCATAAGCTGAAACATAAAAGACAATGAGAAGTTAGCCATGGAATTGCAAGTGTGGGTCTCCCCACTACAACATATGACTTAGGGCTCACGTACGCCATGTTTAATACTGAATCCCAGATTCCTAGCACACTGCCTGTCAGTATTCTTCTGACCGTATTTATAAATAGCCAATAAATTGACTGAATTAATTTACTGAGACAGGAAAGAGAAGAATGAGATGTGGAGGAGGTAAGGGAGGGAGGGAGGAAGGAGAGCTGAGAAGTTCACTTGTAGATGGGTTAAGTTGGCAACTATGGCATGTCTAAAAGGAGCTATGCAGTGAACAGGTGAATACACAGGTCAGGAGTTCTGGACTAAGATGTGATTTAGAGATATATGGCATAGGGCTATTAATACAGAAGTATTATTCCAAGGGAGATTAAATAGAATGAGTTTGAAAGAGCCTTGAGGAACAACATTATTTAAAGGATGAACAAGGAAAAGGGAACCTGCATCTGAAAAGTAGATGGAGAACAGTCAGAGAAGTAAAGGGAAAAAGAATTTAATGCATACTCATGGAAACCAAAAGAAGAAAAGTATTTCACAGATGTTCTAGCCAGGCGCGGTGGCTCACGCCTGTAATCCCAACACTTTGGCAGGCTGAAGTGGGAGGATCGCTTGAGCCCAAGAGTTTGAGAACAGTTTGGGCAAGATGGCAAGACCTCACCTCTACAAAAAAAAAAAAAAATTAGCTGGGCATGGTGCCACATATCTGTAGTCCCAACTACTTGGGAGACTGAGATGGGAGGACAGCTTGAGCCCAGAAAGTCAAGAGTGCAGTGAGCTATCATTGTGCCACTACACTCCAGCCTGGGCAATAGAGCAAGACCCTGTTTCACAAAAAAAGCTCTCCGTTCCTTGACTCCTCACGCATGACAATTATTTCCTTTATTTCATCTCAGTTACACATCCTGTCACGAAACCCTGGATCTCTATCATCATCAAAAGACACTGTATGAAACACTTCAATGTCTAGCCCCAACTCTGTGATCACCGCTCCTAATCTTCCTACTCGCATACTAAGTGGCATTTCAACTACTCCTCAACCTCACAGAGGCATCAAATCCACTCACTCTACTTCTTTGTTCACTTTTCATTTCCACTCAAAGTCCCTCACTCCTTCTAATCAGCTTAAAGTGCCTGGTCCACGGCTATAAAAGGGCTTCTTAATCCCTGGCCTCTTTCCCTTTATCGCACTCATCCAGCAAATCATCCCCTAACCAGTCAAACCCAGCTATGATCCCTGAACACAGGCTATGAAGTCACTGAAGATATGTCACAAAATCAAGCTGACAGTTCCCATTTTAATTTCAAAACCTCAACCTTGCTTGGATCCTCATTCAAATGAACCAAATGCAAAAAAAAAAAAAAAAAAGCACCAGGAAAATCTGAAGAAAGATGAAGTGAGTATCAGACGTTATTAGGGAATTACTATTAATTTTGTTAGACATAATCATATCATTGTGGTTATAGTTTTTTAAGTCCTTCTTAGACATACATACCTAAATATTTATGGGTGAAATAAGATATATGGGCTTTGCTTTAAAATATTTAGTGAAAAAGAGAAGGCAAGATTAGAAACATGGAGAATAAAAGACACACAACTGGCACGTGCTGAAAATGGTTGGTGCTGAGCAATGGGCACATCGGACTCATCACACCACTCTTCTCTATACCTCTTTGAGTGACTGAAGTTTTTTTATAATAAAAAGCTAAAAAATTGATAAACTCAAGACAACACAATTCAAACAGATAATTACTGCTGTTCATCAACACTACTACATTTCCCTAAGAAGTTTTATTTCCTCGTTTTTGTTAGGAACTTTTCCACAACTCTCATTCTTTCCAGACTTGCAACACACTATTTCTCAGCCCCTATTCTCAGCTGAAAACCTTGCCTTTTTTGGACACTAGTAGATGAGAAATTCCTCATTTTTCCAGCCGACCAAAACTACAAACCTACCTGCATCTATAATAAGATTTTCCTTCCTCCAAGTTACAGCAGAAAGAAACATATCTCTGCTCCTAAAAAGCCTCAAAATCCCACCCATGCCCTGGATCCCATTTCTGCTCCACTTGTATAATCATGCAAGTATCCCCTCTTTCTTCTGTTCCATAAAGTCCTTCTCACCCTCTACTAGTTCATTCCCATTAATATAAAAACAATACTTCTTCCTTCTATTCTAAACACCTGCTCTAGATACCACCATCTTCTCTGCCCCTCTTCACAGTAAAACTTCTTGAAAGGGCTGCCCCCAGCCACAGTCTCCTCTCCTCTCCTTCACTTTTTGTTATTTCCTAAACTTGCCCAACCTCTGACAAAAACTCAATTCAAATACACATGGCAGGAGACCTTTCCAAACATGACCACAAACTATTCTAACCATACTTCCCACCTTTGTTCTGTGCCACCCCTCACGCTCCCCATCCTGTACCCTGACTAGCTTACTTACTCAACAGCATGACACTTGCGTTCATGCCACTAGGCCTTTACATGGCACACTGATTATCAGCATGGGCTACTCATCAGAGAGACCTGGTTACGAGCCCTTGCTTCCTATTTATTTGGACAAATTACTTACCTTCTCTAAGCCTCAGTTTTCATATCCATAAAATGGAGAAGATGATAGTACCCATCTCATATGACAATGGCTGACAAATAGTTAAGTCCTCAAAAAAATGTGTTGGTATTTCTTAAGCATATTATCCTACCTACTGGTTCTTGCAACAAATATTTACTGAACTCTTCAATGAGCCAGGAACCATTCAGAGCTCAGAGACACAGCTGCAAACAAGACAAATCTCTAACTGTATGGAGACTCCATTCTAACGTCCCCCTTATGGTACTCCCTAGCCCCTGAAATCTGCCTTCCTTTTGTGAAAGGCTAGCTATTACTTCCTATGTGGAGTCTTCTCAGACGTCCCCAGGAAGAATTTGACATTTTTCTTCATTATGTTCCCTCATCAACTCTCCATACCTTTCTTATCAGCATTTAATGCCTATACAATGTGAACTCCATGAAGACCACTCCTTGTTCCCTTCTCTACCTCTAGCGATGGCACAATATCTAGCGTTTAGGAGGCACTCATGTCAAATTTAAATGAATTCATTTTTATCTCATTTATCACAGTATTAATAAAAGAAGCCATGTCCTGTGATTAAAATGCAATGCCTATCTCTACTACTATCTAATGGTTAGCTATTATATCTGAATATTTTCATTACTAAGTTTTAACAGTGAAATTCATCAAATTCACCTACTTTTCAAGAACTTTGCTGAATTCCCTAAAAAAAGTAAGCTCAACAAATACTTTAAATGTTACTGTTACAGTATAATAATAAATATGCTTACTACTGTCATATAGGGAATAGCAATTTAAAAACTAAAAAATAATGAAAAAAATTAACTGGATAGTCAAACTGAACATTTTAGGCACTTTTTAAAAAAGATATCATTAGAGAAACTAAGGCTAAGTATAAAAATAATAAATTGTATCTGTACAGACTTCTGCAATTCACAACTGTCTTTAATATATTACCTCAAAACATCACAGAACTCAGGCATATCAACATGACGTGTTTTAAAGTAAGGTGATCATCCAATAGCCAAACTAATTGTATCTATAAATAAAACTACTAAGAATGTTTCGTAACTTGTTTGCAATGATAAATGGTAATGATATAGTCATTACCAATGTTTATTTAATAACCACAGCCCACTTTCAGTATTTTGTTGAAAAACATTTCAATTATATTAGCAGGGTGGGGGAATCGAAGGCTTTTGGATTTGCATGCATGGTCAGACGTTCTTGGGACGAGCATCACATTATCAGATGTGACATAGAGTGCCTACTGTGTGCCAGTGCCAAGAGCTGAGAGGCATACACACAAAAGGGAGGCAGAACACAGACTAAGAAAGTAACCTCCAAGGGAAGTCAAACTTCAATAATGAAAAACTTACCTTAAAATCTGGAGAACTTCAGCTATAAGGGTCATGTGAAAAAGCAATCTAACCTACGTATATTTACTGAAATGTGGCTGACTTCCACTTACACTTTCAACAATATCTAAGTTGGTCTTAAACTACAGAGTGCTACTGAAATGCCCAACATGAGGACATCTACGTTTGTGTCCCTGAAGACCCAAATGTGAAGTATACTGTTTTTAAGCTCAAATAATCTAACTTCAGCCCTAATTAGGATCAAAGGTAAATCAACTAAATTCAACCCACTAACAAATAATTAAAATAGGCCAGGCGTAGTGGCTCACACCTGTAATCCTAGCATTTCGGGAGGCCGAGGCAGGTGGATTGCTTGAGTCTAGGAGTTCAAAACCAGACTGGGCAACATGGCAAAACCTTGTCTCTAAAAAAATGCAAAAATTAGCCATGTGTGGTGGCATGTGCCTGTAGTTCCAGCTACTCAGGAGGCTAAGGGATGAGAATCGCCTGAACCCAGGAGGCAGAGGTTGCAGTGAGCTGAGATCATGCCACTGCACTCCAGCCTGGACAACAGAGTGAGATACTATCTCAAAAAAAAAAAGTCATTAAAATAAAACAAGTCAGAAACATTCACATTAAAACCTAGTATATACTGAAATCTGGTATGGAAAAAAGTTATGTGCCATTATCTTAAAATCAAAATATAAAAGTAAATGAAAAAGATTATAAATCTAGAAAACACAAATGCACTGAAATGGCTAAGGCACTTCTATTCCTTAGTCTAACAAAACAAATTCTGGTTTTCACAATCTCTAATTTTTACCAAAACTAGTATATAAGAGAACCTGCTTCTATAAGAAATTAATTTTTCCCAGAAAAATAGTTCTAAAGACCAAGAATATCCAATATTAGGGCAGCCACAGCATTTATAATAACAGATCAAATGAACATAATTGGTTTGATAAAAATTATTCATTACCTCATACGTTGCAAGTCGATCTAAGTAGGTTAATAATTTCCGTCTACAACGGCAAAGTTCCTTTTGTTCCAGTGTCAACCTGTTTTGAATAACTATATTAGGCCACTTATATTTACACAGAATTATTTCTCTAGGAGTTATAATGAAAATGATTAATATTCCGTTGAGCCCAAAACTCATGAAACAGTTCAGAAAAGCACAAGGGTAAGATAATAGTAAGTACATTTGATCTAAGTTGCTAAAATAATTTGGACTAATTATTACTAGTAAGAAACACACTGAAATGACTAGATATTTTAAAGAAACTATCAAACGAACAGTAACAAATCATTTACTTGGAAAAGTTCACTAATTTCAGTAGTTCTTGTCTCTTCTTGAGCTCCTTTTCCTTTTTATTTTTGGCAGGCTCTTCATCAGGTGGTGAAAGCTCTTCATAGGAGATATCGTCAATGTCTATTTCACCAGGTAACGTAAATCTGCAAGTATAAAAGAATAAATATATTTTCATCATTTTTTAAAACTTCATGTTGTGAAAAGCTTTCTCCTATTTTGACTGATTTATTTATTGATTTCCACAAAAACAGAAGCAAGTATTTGAAAAAAACTTTTGCCATTGTAAACAAAGTGATCATTCATTATATCTATAGATGGGCAAAAAGTCATCAGTAATAATCACAAATAGAAATCTAAAAATCAAGAAAATGAAAACTATTTAGGAAGAGATTTGGGGTTACATTCACTCAATGTAAAGCAGCCTATGCAGAAAATGTCCACAGTTTGCTATTTGAATCACTTCTACTTAAGGTCTTCAAATGGTAATAAGTGTCAGTCTCATTTTCATTATTTACTTCTCAGATATACTCTCATATTTATATTTTTTAAAAAGTTCCAAATGCCTGATGAGCAATGACTTCAGATAAGAAAGTATTGAACAAAAGCAACTGCTTCAGTACAAAATAACTTAAATAAAGAAAAGTTTACCCAGTTCAATGTCTCAGTACAAAAGTTTTCACAAAGTCACCTTTACTTTGAATCCAGTTATTTCTGTAACCAACCTGCCATCATCTGCTCCTTTCCCTATTGCTAAAAGAGCCTCCAGGTCTGTGCCTTTTAATCCATACTGAAGCAGTTCTTTCACAGCATCCACATTTTCAGGAACTCTTTCCAAACACTCATGGAGAACCCAGGATCGCTTCTTTATTTTACTCTGCATACAAAGGAAGAAACAGAGGAATTACAGAATCCATGACATCTTACAACACATTACAACTGCCTTCAGAATTGTAAAGCTATACCTGATGTATTACAGCTATTTAGGACCTTGGCCATAGGGAGCTGCTAGAGGAACTCAACAGAAAAGCAGCCAGTTCCCTAATGGTGACTACAACTGGATGTGGGGAGTGTGAGTTGACCTGCTTGCTTTCTTCCTCTAATGAGCTACGCAGAAACAGAAAGCTCAGGACTCATTTTTGGAAATATAAAATGTTTCCTCCTAACTTTTATAAATGCCTTTGGTTTGCACTGTGGCTGTATAATAGAGTAGACAATAAGGCAGAAAGGCAAGATATATTCTGTCATAATTAATAAGTATGTCTAACTTTTAAACAAAACAAATGAGCCCATCAAAGTTCTGTATTTATTTGACCATGAGATATATCCCAGGGTGTGAATAACTTGATCATAAAAAGTCATGATATGCTGTTTTTCGGAAAGATCAAAGTCCTATTGCTCCCTCCCAACTGCTTCCTCCAACTCCATTCAAAATCCCTAACTTTATCAGTCTTGCTAGCGGTCTATCAATTTTGTTGATCTTTGCAAAAAACCAGCTCCTGGATTCATTGATTTTTTGAAGGGTTTTTTGTGTCCCTATCTCCTTCAGTTCTGCTCTGATCTTAGTTATTTCTTGCCTTCTGCTAGCTTTTGAGTGTGTTTGCTCTTGTTTCTCTAGTTCTTTTAATTGTGATGTTAGGGTGTCAATTTTAGATCTCTCCTGCTTTCTCTTGTGGGCACTTAGTGCTATATATTTCCCTCTACACACTGCTTTAAATGTGTCCCAGAGATTCTGGTATGTTGTGTCTTTGTTCTCATTGTGGAAGACAGTGTGGCAATTCCTCAAGGATCCAGAACTAGAAATACCATTTGACCCAGCAATCCCATTACTGGGCATATATCCAAAGGATTATAAATCTTCCTACTATAAAGACATATGCACATGTATGTTTATAGCGACACTATTCACAATAGCAAAGACTTGGAACCAACCCAAATGTCCATCAATGATAGACTGGATTAAGAAAATGTGGCACATATACACCATGGAATACTACGCAGCCATAAAAAAGGATGAGTTCGCATCCTTTATAGGGACATGGATGAAGCTGGAAACCACCATTCTGAGCAAACTATCACAAGGACAGAAAACCAAACACCACATGTTCTCACTCATAGGTGGGAATTGAACAATGAGAACACATGCACACAGGGTGGGGAATATCACACACCAGGGCCTGCTGGGGGGTGGTGGGAGAGGGGAGGGATAGCATTAGGAGAGATGCCTAATGTAAATGACAAGTTAATGGGTGTGGCAAACCACCATGGCACATGTATACATATGTAACAAACCTGCACATTGTGTACATGTACCCTAGAACTTAAAGTAAAATAATAATTAAAAAAATAAAAATAAATTTAAAAAAAAATGCCTGACTTGCCCTCTTTCTAGAAAGAGCTATTATGGTTACAAATTTAAATTAAGATTTGACTCATTCCCTAGGATCCTTTATATATTGCCTCACATCAGTTCTTTCCTCAAATGTCTCTTAATTCACTTTCCCTTTTCCACAGCTGCGGCCTCCATACCAGTCTAAATCATCAACACAAAACATCTAGCACACTGGAGTCCCCTGCCCCGAGCAAGGTTTCCTACCTTCCTTCCACTCCAATTCTCTCTACACCATCTTCCTCTGCTTCCACAGTCAGAAATCCACAACAGTAGATAAATGCCAAGTCATCACAAGCTTTCCACATCCTCCTGAACTCAAATCAATATACCTTTTCAATCATATTTCCCAATGTTCATTATTGTCAAATATCAGTGCCAGCAAACTGGTTGATGTACAAAGCTCATTTATCCACAAAATGTTTACTGGGCACCTACTGCACACCAGGCACTGAACTAGACATGGAAATACAGCAGTGAATAAAACAGATTTAGTCACTGGCCTCATAAATCATGCTCAGTGTCTTTTAATTTGTTCATACCATCTGTCCTGTTAAGAATGTCTTCCTCCCTTCTCACTCAAGAAGGCCTACTTTAAATCCTTCCAAATCCCTGCTCCAAACATCTTCACTACATAAAACCTTCCATCTCTACCAGATCTATAATAATCACTATCTTCACTGGGTTTCTAGAGTTGTATCTGAAATCTACTTATATGGTCAGTTATTTTTAATATGGTGAACCCCCATCTCTACTAAAAATACAAAAATTAGCCAGGTGTCGTGTTGCGTGCCTGTAGTCCCAAGCTACTCAGGAGGCTGAGGTGAAACAAAAAGAAATCATAAGCTCCCTAGGAGCAAAAGCCACATTTATGCCTGTCCTGTACCCCTTCACAGTCCCTAGCATAGTGCTCTTGCTCTTAACTGGCTATTTAACTAAATGAAATATTCCCCTCCCCAAAAAAGTACTTGCTTTGTCTCTCTTAACATCCCTCAACTCCTTCAGAGACAAAAACTGTCCTTTACTGTATCCCAGAAAAAGATATACATGAACTCATGAGCTCATTGTCTTAGATCATAAAACAAGAAAGAAAAATAATACACAATTAGTGTTTTGATTGTCTAAAGAAAATACAAGCAACATTGTCTTCTTCTGTTTCATTACCTCTCATGCTCTTTCACCTCTGATATCTTGCTTGTATTAATGTTAAGTTTATCATCCTGTTTGGCTGATGCATCATCTTCTTCCATACAACTTTTTCATGTTGTATTTTAACTTTTAATTACTAATGTATAAAACTTGTAGGGAAATAATCATCATGAAATTTTCCCAGTGTTTCCTATAATCTTCCACAATGCAAAGGTATTTTCCTTTCTACATGTTAAGATCAGAAGTCCCAACCTTTTTAAAGTATGAAATGAGTCTAACTGTAATTCTTACAAAGATGCCAAAGGTTAAAACGTATAGGCTTGCTATGAAATCAATGTGTTCCCCAAAATTCATATGTTGAAAAACTAATCCCCAGAGTGATGATGTTTGGAAATGAGACCTTTAGAAAGCAATTAGGTCATCAGAGTGGAGGCCCCATGACAGGATTGGTGTCCTCCTAAGAGGAGGCAAGAGAGAGCCTTCTTCCTCTCTCCCTGCTGTCTGCCATATAAGGACACAGCAAGAAAGAAATCTGCAAACCAGGAGAGTGCCCTCACCAGGAACGAAATTGGCCAACACTGTGATTTTGCACTTCCCAGCCTCTAGAACTGTGAGAAATAAATTTCTGCTGTTGAAACCACATAGTCTGATATTTTTGTTGCAGCAGCTAAAACTAATTGAGACAAGACTATATTAACCTTAACTATGGGAGGCAGGTAACAGGAAGTATCCAATTTTGAGATTTAAGTTTTAAAAAGGTATATTTCTCAGTTTTCATATATGTTACCTATTTATTGCCTCTCAGCTCCAAATTTCCCCTCAAAGCCAGCTCTGTAGTAGCGTATCTCATTTGCGGTCGACACGATTTTAAGCTCTGGGTGCTGGAGGGCCACTGCAAAGGAAGAGGCTCTACTTTCTAGTCCTGATGTGCTTTGGTTCTTTTCTTCTTGTTCCTACGGCTTGGCCACCAACAAGGCATGTGGGCGACATCAAGTGGCACTTACTTCCCCGCTTCCTCCCTCCGTTGACAACCTCCCACTGAGTTTCAGTGGCACTCTCGTCAGCAGATTGTTTTCCAGTGAATCACCCAGGCACCTGAGAGGGAAGCTTCCCAGACTGGAAGCTACAGTAAGGCTGCCTATAGGAGTAGACAGTTTTTTCTTGCCAGTCTTGGCCATGATTCCTTAATTATCTACCAGCCTTGAGCCACATGCTGCATGCTGGTAGGGGTTTCCTGCTTGCTAGTCCCTGGGGTCTTCTGACCCCCAACCTCAGCTCACTGGCCCCCCAGAAGCAGGCATCCAGCTTTCCTATCCATCCCATATCTCCCTGACTGCCAACCTTGGCAACCGTGGACCAGCCCTGGCTCAAGGCAACCCAGAGAACTCTTCCATCCTACATGCCGCAACCACTCCTGGTCCAGTGGGTCTGAATCCCAGCCTAGGGGAGGGGCCTCCCTTCCTAGTTCATTCCCTTCATGGATACGTCCTTTCAGTCCTAGGGTAGTCCTTAGCGTTCTCTTCACATCCTTTATAGCTCATCTCTGCTTACTAGAAAATAATTCTCCATATTGTAAATTTCCCTGTTTAAATTACTGTGTGGTTTCTGGCATCTGACTAGCTCTGGACTAATGCAGGTAAAGAGAAGTGATTGTGGTACAGGAAAGAAAACGTTAGGCCGAGACCAAGTAGTTAGCTGGTTTATCAGTGAATATTTGTTCACATGTATTCAGCATCAAAGTCCAGTTGCAGGGGCAATAAAATCTAACAAAAAGACCATTTTTCCAGCTGAGAAAATTGTACTTCATTGGCTGTATTATAGAAAAGTCAGCAATGTAAAGTACTCTAAAATGAAGCCCTATAAACAAAAGATACTACATGAATATACATTTTACCACATTACCAAAATATTTAAACATACCAAATAATTCTGAATTGAAGCAACGTTGACCGCTGACTTCCTCCACTGCCTCTGATATACAAGGTCAGTATCCAGGCCGTAGGTATGAGCCAAGAACAAGGCTTCCTCATACTCTTCACTTTCAATCTTCAGATAAAAACACGAGGACAGGAATGTTACATGACTGAATTATCCACAGGGTCCTGATGATCATACAATGAATGATGATAATCCCTTGGACCTATCCAGCATGTCACTAATTCCTGTGCACTGTGGCACCAGAAGCTCACAGATATTTTGAGGAGCAGAAAGATCTCATGTTTCTTTCAGC
Organism: Symphalangus syndactylus; assembly: GCF_028878055.3. Classification (NCBI taxonomy): domain Eukaryota; kingdom Metazoa; phylum Chordata; class Mammalia; order Primates; family Hylobatidae; genus Symphalangus; species Symphalangus syndactylus. The sequence goes on along the minus strand of NC_072440.2, from coordinate 96,876,934 downwards.
ACTTCAACAGAAAGATGAGAGACAAAAGGTGCAAAGCTCTCGTTTTAGAGTAAAACAGTGGCAAAACCAAGACAACCATGGAACAACCCGGCTTCTAGTCCAGAGCTCCTACCATGACATTGCAAGAACAGCACAAATCATGTGAACACACAGTGCTGGTCACCTCGGCTTCCCAAGCAAGCCCTGGACTAGAAAGCAAGTCTGAATTTCTTCCTTCGCCCTCTGTAGATAGCTGATTTAAACACAGATAAAGGGAGAGCTGAAGGCCACATGAAGGGTAGCAAAGAAATGAGCTAAGCCACCAAGTGGATAATCAGTCTAAGTGAATTCAACTTTTATCCATGGTTTTGATTTTGATTATTTAGGTATGAAGATTAGCATTATTTTAAAAAGTTTTAGAGAACTGATATTTTTAACATGTCAATGATCCAACATCCCTCTTGAAATTTTCTCCTTTATTAAAAAATTAACTTTTTCTCAATAAAAGAAAAGCTTGATGACTTCAAACTTGGGTAGTAATACGCTACTCTCCCACCTTTCTCTGATAAAGTTCCTCTGGTGTCGTGGAGCGCAAACTCACAAGGCGGTAGTTTTTAGTAATGGTTCGTGGGCGTTTCCGTGGTGGTGCAAATCGCTCCATTTCAGTCACTAAGTAAAGGCCCTGTTTTATATAACCGAAGTAGCGAGCCTTGGCAGATATTTCATGATCAGAATCAGAATCCTCTTCTCCTTCATCTTCTTCTCCAGCCCTAGTCTCCAAACGAGATCGTTTGGGGGCAAGTTTAATCTCACACTAAATTGAAAAACGAGATTTGAAATTAATAGTAAGGAAGTAACTTTTTAGAATTAATGAAAGAAAATATATTTCTAAATCTACTCAGGTTTGATTCATTAAATCAGCTATGTGATTTAATGTAAAGATAAACAATGGAACTCAAAGGAACCTTACAGCAAGCATTATATACATCAGAAATATGCACATACATTATCAGCTCAAATCTCCTAAACTAAAGCCTGATTTTTTTTTCTTCTTCTTCTTCTTTGAGATGGAGCCTCCTCTGCCACCCAGGCTGGAATGCAGTGGCGTGATCTCAGCTCACCACAACCTCCGCCTCCCAGGTTCAGACGATTCTCCTGCCTCAGCCTCCCGAGTAGCTGGCATTACAGGCACCTGCCACCACGCCCAGCCAATTTTTGTGTTTTTACTAGAGATGGGGTTTCACCATGTTGGCCAGGCTGGTCACAAACTCCTGACCTTAAGTGATCCACCTGCCTTGGCCTCCCAAAGTGCTGGGATTAGAGGTGTGAGCCACTGCGCACAGCCTAAAGCCTGTTTTAATAACAGGTCATCAATATGGTCTTGTACATGTAATTATCAGGTCTTGTACCTGATAATTTGATGATTTGTTTTTGTCTCTTTAGAGAATGAACATAAAGGTACTTACATTTGTTTTACCAAGAATAGCTCTCCCTCACCCTCCTTATAAAAATGTCTAACAGCTTTGCTAAGTTCTGAGTCTGAAAGCCTGGCTGTTAAAGATAACTTTCATTCCAGACTTAACAGAGCTGGCTTAGATTTTAAGCCATAGTTTTCTTTAAGGAACATCTTTAGATTCCATAACAAACTTCAGAGTAAAAAATATGTTAATCTGCATGGCTGAAGTGAAAGCTATTAAAGGTTGTTACTCTTGAAAGGCTTAAAATAAAATTTTTAAATGACCAAAAGATAACTTTAAAGAACTTGCCTCTATTTTCAAGTCTTTTGTCATAATAAACAAGTTCCCTTACTAAAAGAATCAAAAACTTTAAGTTGCCATGCTTTTTGGAAATAGGTTAAAGAGCATTTTTCTTAGGTAGTGATACCATTCTACATTTTTAAATGACTAATCCAGGGAGGAAAAAAATGTTATCATTTCAGTGAAAAAGAAATACTTTATACAGAGCAAAATGACAACAAATTTTCTTCATTATCTTAAATTGCAAATTTTTTTATTCACTAAAAAATGGATTTTTTATACCACAACCATTACCTGATTCCAATCACGGATTTTTGTTTTTAAAGAAAAGATAATAAGACAACTCAAATAAAAACCAGATATTTAAATTTTTGGTTAAATACATAACTATTCTCAAACAAAAGGGAAAAAGCCTTACCTCCAAACTTAAAAATCCCCCATCATGGGTAGCAGTGACTTGAGGCGATGGTTCAAACCATTCACAGGATTTTCCCAGTAAATTCTTCAAAGTTTTCACGGATGAAACAGTTAAAGCACCAGAGCATCGAGCTAAAGTCACTGCACTGTCTGCCCACCAATTGACATCTATCAGTGGGTAAAAGGACTCTTTATCTAAGAAGGGAAAAACAAATCAATACAAATGCATCTGCTAATGTGGTTTAAATTCAAAATATTTGGTATAATAATCAATTTTAAAACAAAATTTATCTACATTATTTGGGCCCTAATGGTATGTTAAATAATAAGAAAAAAATAAGAAAAAAACAAAATGTAAGTCATCCTCAAAATTTTACTCTATGAGGTATAAAATGTTAATTCACTTGACAAATTGAGTGCCAACAATTTGTCAGTCTAGGTCTAAAGCTCTAAGGATACAAAGGCAAATAAACTAAGGTCTTTCACCTCAAGAATACACTCAGGAGAGAGATGTGTCACCACTTTGAACCTAAGATGAAAGGCAGGTGTCTACCAGGTGTGCATACATGAAGGTCATATAATGTTTTGAAAAACTGCATATACCACTTTCAGACAAACACTGAGAGAAATACACCCTTTAGAAAAATATAAGACAGATATGTAATGGTTTCCAGTGCTGATTTCCTCTTAAAGTTGTAACTAATCAGAGAGGAAAAAATAAATTTATGGCTAGCAAAGAATCTTTAGAAATGAAAATGAATTATGGGCCGGGTGCAGTGGTTCACGCCTGTAATCCCAGCACTTTGGGAGGCTGAGGTGGGCAGATCACGAGGTCAGGAGTTCCAGACCAGCCTGGCCAACATGGTGAAACCCTGTCTCTATTAAAAATACAAAAATTAGCCAGGCATGGTGGCGCATGCCGGTAGTTCCAACAACTGGGGAGGCTGGAGAATCACTTGAACCCAGGAGATGGAGGTTGCAGTGAGCCTAGGTGGTACCACTACACTCCAGCCTGGGCGACAGAGTGAGACTCTGTCTAAAAAAACAAAAAGAAAAAAAGAAAATGAATTATGGTTCACCAAACTAAGGCATTCAAAAGGCAATGCCATATTTATTATGATTTTACTGTACATTTTTTGAACATCACCTGTCATACAAAACATATGATATGGTTTAAAGGTAAAAGTAAACCATAAATTTAACAACATATTTAAACATTAGACTAAGAAGAGAGAGATTTTAAATATGGAGTTCAGAACCATGAGACTAACTCATTATTTTAATGAAAATAAAAAGCATTAACAACACTTTTTTCCCACGTAAGCCTAAGGCAATCCACGTAAATAAGGAATTTCAAGAAAATGTGAAAAGCAGAGTTCCTGGGGCTTATCACTAAGTGTAAAGTAGAAAGAAAGAGGAGAAAATCTCTAAAATCAAATTGTAATTTCTGCTTTGACAATGTAGTACTTTTCCTCAAAAATATGTCTGGATGAATATTTTGGATGATTATTTAAAGCAAATAATTCAAAGCATGGAACCTGATGCATAATATTAATCTATATATATATATATATTTTTTTTTTTGAGATGGAGTCTCGCTCTGTCGCCCAGGCTGGAGTGCAGTGGCGCGATCTCGGCTCACTGCAAGCTCCGCCTCCCAGGTTCACGCCATTCTCCTGCCTCAGCCTCCCGAGTAGCTGTGACTACAGGCTCCCGCTACTACTACTACGCCCAGCTAATTTTTTGTATTTTTAGTAGAGACGGGGTTTCACCGTGTTAGCCAAGATGGTCTTGATATCCTGACCTCATGATCCGCCCGCCTCGGCCTCCCAAAGTGCTGGGATTACAGGCATGAGCTACCGTTAATCAATATTTTTAATCTTCTTTAAATGTGAACTAAAAGCATTTTTTTTTTTTTTTTTTTTTTTTTTTTGAGACGAACTCTCGCTCTGTCGCCCAGGCTGGAGTGCGGTGGCGCGATCTCGGCTCACTGCAACCTCTGCCTCCCAGGCTAAAGTGATTCTCCTGCCTCAGCCTCCCGAGTATCTGGGATTACAGGTGTGCACCACCATGCCTGGCTAATTTTTTATTTCCAGTAGAGACAGGGTTTCACCATTTGGCCAGGCTGGTCTTGAACTCCTAACCTCAGGTGATCCACCTGCCTTGGCCTCCCAAAATGCAGGCATGAGCCATCACGCCTGGCCTAAAAGCATATTGTAATATAGAGCCTGAACCTTGTAACTATCACTGATTTTACTGAAGACACTTAAAAATTCATCATGGATTTAACTTAGAAAGTTTCACCTAAAGAAAAATAACACAGTCAAAAACTAAAAGTAAAAACATCTCAAAAGTAACCCCTACAGGATTTTAAAATATCTCTGTTTTAATCTAGCAATCAAATGACAATTATTACTTTTATTTAAATGTAAATCTTGATTTTTTTTCTATTTATAAAAGCCATATATGCTCATTGTAAAAAAGAAAATTTTTCTTTAAAACATGGAAATGTATGCAAAGACAAAGAAAGCCCCACCAGCCTAACCCTAATTACCCCCAACCTGCAGAGATAACTTTATTCAGTGTTTCTTCTTTGATGAAGCTTGATCTCACCCAAGGGCATCTGAAAAGGAGCACGCTTCTAAGCATTGAACTCAGTGTACCACCTTAATGCTGGCTCCTGGCAGGAGAGCCATGCTGCATACATACCCTAGGCTCTGACCTAGCTTTTAGGAAAGCCTGACCATCAGAAAACTGGATCTGTTGCCTTGACTCAACTCTAGGAAATCTTGATGGTTATTCCAAAGTGCAGCAAAAGTATCTAGAGACTTTTTATATCATTCAAAGAGAATCTTGTATAATAATAGAAGTATCTTAAGGTTTCAATTATCACATTTCACAGAACTCACCTTTGATTTTTTTTCTCTTCTCAGTAGAGAGCCTCCAATCAGGATTAAGGTCATCAAAGCCTGGCTAAATATGAAAATAATGACTTCCTGAGTCAACTATGTAAGAAAATCATAAGAAAATCATCAAGAACTGTGGACTTTTTCAAATAAAGAGATGATGTTTTCCCTTGATCTCTCAATTACAACTAACTGAAATCTATTTATTGCCATGATAGTCTGGAAAAGCAATTGTTCTTACACTTAAAATGTGCACATGTACATATTAGGACTTGATTTATGAAGAATACAGCATGCATATGAGCCACAGGATAGCAAGTATACAATCAATACATATGAAAGCAAAATACACTACGAATTCATTCTATACACATGCACACGTGATGAATAAACACTGGCCTGGATACAGATCTTATCCCAGCCACTTATAAACTGAGCAACCCTTCCAGGCGTTGATTTTCAAAGCTTTGAGACTTGACTAGGCAACCTCCATGTTACCTCCTAGTCCTTTTTATGACTAAGAATTTACCAGGTAAAAAAAATATAACCATGCAGTCCTTCCTAAAAATAAATCCACTCGTACTGTAATCTTAGGGCAATATGGTGTCATGCTCATCTTTGAGAATATAACAGCACATTGATATCTCTCAAATATCAATTTGAGAATAAGCCATTACCTGAAAACCTCTTGGCTTAGTGTTCCCTTCTTAGTCTCCAGAATTACAATAGTATGGACAAAGAGTAAAAAAATAGTTGGGGTGCTTATTTGAAATCTGAAATCTAAAAAAAAACATGTTGCTATACTTAAGTCAAAAAACTGTGCTTTTTCATCTAATGCAACAAAATACACATACATGCTTACTATCAATTTTTCAATGGCTCACACTTCAGAGCTATTTCTTTCCACAGCCTGGAAGAACTTCCTATTCTCCACTATTATGGTAAATCACTCAGAGCAGACCCTGAGAACAGAAGACACAGTTTTAAACTTAATCAGAAAAAAAATCACCATAAAAGCCTACTTATATACCAAGGGGAAGAAATGGAGTGTCCTGGTTTACTTAATCATAAGAAAAGATGACTAAGTTTCGAAAAATCATTTAAAAAAATAAGGTACATATTATTGAAAACAGTCAACTAAACTGAAACTTTATTTGGTCATTTTAAAGCACTTGATAATTTTTCAATGCCTCCAAATCACGAGTACCACATACTCCGACCACATGCATGCCACCATGTATTTACATGGCACATGTACCTTCCTACTGACATTTTGGAGTACACAAGGGAAATAGAGAGTAAAAAACCTTAAGCCCCTCAAAGAACAACAATTATGATTCAGCCTTGGGTACATTTAAGGACATACAGATCAAAATGAAATTTGACAAGAAATCTTAAGGAAATTTTAAAATAAACAACTCCCACTTGAGAATTCGAAGTCTGCATGTCTTCGTCAAAGCTAATGCTAAGAAGGAGCACCATGAATAAGCAGTACACATCCACTAGGACCAGGGTCTGCAGTCACCTTGGGACTAGACTCTTCCCTGCACACTGCTTAAATAATGGGTAGCTCCTGTCAATTTGATGTTAAACACAAGGTGAAGATGTGTTCTTCTGCATCCAGAACTCTGTCATACTCATCCCCATATTCCCAGATCCATCACAGTGCCCACCTGTCACAGCAGCTAAATGTCGAATAAGTAAACGAATCAATCAAATTTTAAGTCACTGAATTCTAATTACAATTCAATTCTAACATCTAAGCTATAGGAAAATTATCTGATATAGTACTAGGCTTCCTACACACTCCCAAAAGTGTGATTTCTTCTATTTAGTCAAAACATATTGGGGCCAGACATGGTGGCTCACGCCTGTAATCCCAGCACTTTGGAAGGTCAAGGCAGGAGAGCTGCTTGAGGCCAGCAGTTTGAGACTAGCTGGGTGATATAGCAAGACCTCATCTCCCCAAAAATAAAAATAATTAGCCAGGCACAGTGGCACACTTCTGTAGCCTCAGCTACTCAAGAGGCTGAGGTAGGAGGATCAACTGAGCTCAGGAGTTCAAGGTTGCAGTAAGCTATGATCACACCACCGCACTCCAGCCTGGGCAACAAAGCAAGACTCTATCTCTAAAAAAATGAAAATAAATAAATGCTGAGACAAAAGGAAAAAAAAAAAACAATCTTGCAGTCCCAAAACTCAAGCACACAGAGAGCTAATAAATTAATAGAAATTAATATAATCCAAGATCACATTTGTTAACTACCCAAAGAGAGGTATAGATAAAAATGCCAGGGGCCTTCAAAGGATGAACAGAGAATTTTGGGCATAGGTTTAAGAAAGATGAAGGAAATTCAAGAGGTACAAAGAAAGTTTTATGGTGGTATATTTTAAGACTGGATAAGACTTGGATGTGGAAAATGAATAAAGGAAAACTTTCTAGTCTGAAAGCATAATGTGAACAGAAATACAGAGTTAGGAAAATACAAAGTTTATTCAGGGGAAAAATGCAGAACAGTTTAATAAGTCCAGGACAGCAGGTTTTAATTATCTTGATTTTTGTTTGTTTGGGGGTTTTTAGGGGGGATGTTAATGATATCCTTTTTTATTGAGGTGATCTTCACATAATGTAAAACCATTTTTAAATGAACAATTCAGGGGCACTTACTGCATTTACCATGTTGTGCAACCATCACATCTACCCACTTCCAAAACATTTCTATCACTCCAAAGCAAAACCACTAACCCATTATGCAGTTACTCCCTTTTCCTCTTCCCCTGGACCCCAGGAACCACCAATCTGCTTTCTATCTCTATGGATTTACCTATTCTGGATATTTCATATAAATGCAACCATAAAATATGTGACCTTTCATGTCTAGCATCTTTCACTTAGTATAATATTCTCAAAGTCCTTCCACCATTGTAGTGCATATCAGCACTTCGTTCCTTTTTGTGGCTGAGTCATATTCTATTGTACGGATATACCAGTTTGTTTCTCCATATATCCGTTAATGGACATCTGCATTGTTTCCACCTTTTAGCTGTCGTAAACACTGCTGCTATGAATATGTAGGTGCATGTATTTGAGTACCTGAAGTGTGAGCCATTGAAAATTTGATAATAAGCATGTATGTGCACTGAAACTAGCCTCAACTTACCATCCTTCCACCCCAGGGCCTCTATGTGTGAGGAGACTCAGGATCAGCCCATGCATCACCACATCTGATACCCACTGTAAACTGGTGCTCCGTGGACAGGATGACCAAACTCCCCATGACCCACAAGAAAGCTCCTGGCACCATGTGAATACATTTCAAGAAGCAACCTCCATGCCACTTCTCTGTATTTACTGGGGCTCAGAACATAATACCCCAAAGTATAACAGCATGGCATGTTGAGTACTTTCAACTGAAGCAACTGAAAGGGCCTCAGAAACACCGGCTCTCTGACCTTCTCCTGCCTTCTTGTCTCAAGCCCCTCCTTGTCTCCCAAAGCAAGTCACAGAAACCAGAATTCTTCTTCCCCAAGATGCATCACAGAAACTAGAACTCCTCCCCGAAAGGAAGCTACAAAACCTAAAAAGGTCGCTCTCTCCCTTCTCCCTTGAAGACCCTTATTCCAGAGGGCTCCTGCCTCATAGTAGGGGAAGAATGTTATACAGAGAAGCCAAAAAGAATCTGGACAGACAGGCCTTGCTGGGTTTCCCCTTCAGTCTATCACCATAAGGCCATACCCTTTTGTCCCATCATATTTTTACAAGGCTGTCCATTCTTCATCAAAACTAAGCATAAAAATAGTTTTCCCTGGGACTTTATTTCTTTAATTTAATTTAGACAAGGTTTCTCTCTGTCACCCAGGTTGGAGTGCGGTGGCGTGGTCACGGCTCACTACAACCTCGACCTCCTGGGCTCAAGTGATCTTCCTGACTCAGCCTCCCAAGTAGCTGGGAATATGGGCACACACCACTTTTTTATTTTTTGTGGAGATGAAGTCTCACCATGTTGCCCAGTCTGGTCCCGCACTCCTGGGCTCAAGCAATTCCACCCACATAGAGCTCCCAAAGTGCTGGGATTACTGGAATGAGCCACTGCACCCAACCAGAGTCTTCATTTCTGAAGGTGCCTGTGTCATGTAAAATGTTGATTAAGTAATTTTGTCATGCTTCTCTCGTTAGCCTGTCTTTTGTTGTAGGAGTGATGGCTGTGTCCTCTTATGATGAGTTAGGAGAGGTATCACACCTTTCCACCCCAACAGTTTCTGGCACCCAGCGTGGGGCAGCTGAGACGCCTGACTTGCTCTGGAACCTGCAGACAAAATCCTGGAACAACTGACAAAAGGTGAGCAAAGAAAGGTAAGAAGTTGATTTTTTTTTTTTTTAAACAAAGTCAGCTTTCCTGGATCTCTACCTATAGTGCCTGGTCAAGAAGAGAAGGTAAAAATGTATCTTTATATCTTCCATTCCAAATTCAAGTTACCAAGGAAAATCATTTGTTTTTAAATAAATTTGTTGTGCTTTTCTCTTGTTAACCTGTCTTTTGTTATAGGACTGTCAGCTGTGATCCTTATGATGAGTTCAGTAAGGTATGATGCCTCCCCACCCAACATATTCATGCTACCACATTACTGAAAACAGCCTAATATGCCATCATTTTATACTGCAGCCACAACCCAAAGGAGGATGTTCTAAGAATAGTTATAGGTTTTGTACAGAAAACCTATTACGGCTAAAGTAATGTTTTCTTTAGACTTGAGAATTTTATTTGCTAATTTTTTTTACCACTAAAATCTAAATATAATGAAATCCCTGCCTCCAACAACATAAAAGCAACATTTCAAAGGCTTATTCCTTCCACAAATATTTATTATTATTTATTATGTTAAGCCTAAGAGAGTCTGTGATGAAATATATATTCAGTGCCTATTCTCAAAGAACTCACAGTCTGGTGAAATTGTGAAAACAGCTGTGGATTATATCAAGAGTCATCACATCAACCCACTTACTCTTCATTCATCTACTTAAGATTAGTCCAACACCTACTATGTGTGAAAAAGAAAATAAAACGAAAATGAAGACATAAGTTTGTATTCCATTTCTAGGCCTGAAGAAGTACAAATAGGCAAATAATAAAACTTGAGAGAAAAATTAAGGCTGAAAATGAGATATAAAGATACAAACATAACATATGGGAAATGTTTGAAATGAAAATCACTTAAGCAATTTTACTATATTCCAGACATGAACAAAATTTAATACTCACAGATTTCTAGCCAGATGGATTTTCATATTGACAATGAAAGCCAAAGTATTTAATCAACTCAAAACTGGATATTAGTAAATCAGAATAGGCACTTCCACAACTATCTTTAATCATTAGGTTTTACAGAGAAAATAATCACACAAAGCATATTATAAAAACTAATAAAGCGGCAAATTGCATGAAGAAAGCCCCAAATGAGTTGAATTCACAATTTTGGTAAAGAGGTTTAAGGCTGTGCAGGGTAGCAGCAACGTTAATTTCTTCTCAAGCAACATTTAAACTAAAATTATAAGCTGACTAGTTTAAATATCACCATATCATCGACTTGAAACTAATTGGTTTGTCTACTTATTAGAGCAGCCATAAAGAGAGGTGAAACTCTGCCCTACCTGGCTGATCCAAGCTCACTTGATTATTACTAGGGACATGAAAGAAGAGTAGCTGTCTCACTGTTTTTCAAAGCTTGGGATTTCTCTTTAAAGGATTCCAGTGATGAGTACACACAGACACTTACATATTTGGTAAACAGCTAGCTATATTACACCTCTCAGTTATTACTACTTGCACATTTCTAGGGTCTCTACATAATGAACTGCATGCTCCAGGGGATGTTATTCATATAAACTTCAAGCTGATATATCTCCGTTGCTTACCATTAATATCATATGCTGGTCTCTGATTTACCCAGATAAAAGTCAATACTTCTAAATGTTAAGTACTATAAGTAGATATTCTGAAAAAAGGCTTAACCTATGAAGTCGGGAGACTTGAATCAAAATGGAATCTTGACTCTAACATTTAGTGATCTCAAGTTAACCTCTTTTAGCACCATTCCCATCTACAAAAAATGGTATTAAAAACATTTTCACTTAAGCCATTTATGCCTAGTGTTCCATTATTGGAATGCTAAGCTTGTGGGAGTTATTTATATCCCACTGCTCAAGGTCATGGCCAAGGTCTGATTTTTCACAAAAAAATTTGCAACCTCCAGCATACATGGGTTAATAGGGTTGTTGTGAGACAAATGAAAACTATGCTCTGTAAATAGTCAAGCCTTACTACACAAATACTATTTATTTCCAATAATCCTTCTCCCCAACACTATCAGCTGACCTACGTGCCTTTCCTGAGCTTATCTTCTCAAAATATTAACATGTCATTTTAATCATTTGTTCATAATTTCCCTTGGAAGCCTATGAATATCTTAAGAGCAGGGACTATGACACTGTATTCCCTGCTCGAGCTCTTAGTAGAGTCAATAAATACTTGAACTTCACTATTTCACCATTATGTTATTAAGTAAATAGGAACAATCTACTCTGCTGTACAGTCCTGTTACACATAGACTTTATTATACTTACTATAATACACTAGATTTTAGTAATTCATATGCTAAAATTCAAATCTAAAACATCCAAGTGATTAATTCCCAGGATACAGGTGAAAGACTCAAAGAAACTAAGGTTGTTCAAACTCTTCTTGCTTGACAGAGTTACACCTTCACCCCAGACCCCACTACATCATGAGTACTCTAGATATCTATTAGAAAGCTAAGGGTTTACCAATAAGAGGCTTCCCCAATTATTTACTCTGGCATCTGGTACACACTAACTAGCTCAAGAGTTAAGCATATCTGAGAGAGCTGAAGGAATCTGTATCACATCCACTGAGAAAAAGGATTTGTCTCTGTGTTTTTAAAGATCATCAAATAAAAAGAATCAATGTAAAAAAATTAATAATTATAAAGAGTGATTATAGTCCTCCTAACCTTTTACACACAAATCTTATCTCTCAAATAATAGGATGCTACTAAATAACTAATAACGCAACTATTGTGGGAAAAAATGTGTGTAGTACACTCTGGCATTCGCTAGCCTAATAAATACGTATTCTTCCACTTATCTTTTTGTTGTTTTATGTATTTCTTTCCCACACAGTCATGGAAAGAACATATGCATCAGAGTCAGAGAGGTATAAAATCAAATCTCAGCTCTATTGCTTACTTGTTGCACAACCATAAGACAAAGTGCTCAATAAATAATAAATGTAGTTAGGCTAAATTTTGTAAAAGCTACAAGACGATTGCACTCCTCCTGTACCTTCTTCCTATTAAGCTATACAAGTCTGCAATTAGCATACAGAAAGAAACCAGAGTGTCTGTGAAGAGGTTGAAGCCTCACAGGCGTGTTTACAATGGAATGAAGTTTTGGAAAGTATGGCAGAAATGGTTACATGAAAGTAGGGAGCAGGACAGGAGGATCTAGGAGTAGAGCAAAGCAGCATGATGATCAGACTGGAAGAGATGACAGGTTCACAGAGGAGTTTTCATTTTCACCACAGCCTTAGGGTTTTAAAGGAAAAAAAAAAAAAGAAATAAAATTAAATGCCTTCCATGTTCCCTTCTTTGGACCAAAATTTCCTTTGAGGCTAAAACTGCCTAGGGTCTCATAGGACAGAGTTTGCCCTATCCAGCTAGTCTCCCATATGCTGAACAGCAGCAGGAAAGGGAGGAGTGGCCGACCCCAGCCTGTGCTGTGATGAACTCTGAACCGGGGAAGGGACAGAGCCACAATGGGAATGGTAGTCTGTAGTATCAGGGTCAGTAACTATAGGTAAGCCACTGCTCCCTCAGCAAAGGACACCACGACTCATACAATGTCCTTCGTAATGGCAACTATGTCCATGGTTTTCAGTTTTGTGAGCCCCAAAATCTATTTTTCCAGTTTACTCAGGCATTCAAGGCAAATAATTCATACCACCCACATCAGAAGAAGCTGACATATAATCCTAAAAATGTGTACATTTATAATAAGAGAAACACAACTAGCTTGAGAATCAAGTCGCATAGCTCCTCTGATTGACAGATCAATTTAAAAGTCAAAAGCTCTGAGGACTGTTTCAGCAACAGCGAATCAAAGTCACATCCACAAAATGGATGCTCAACAGCCAAGCTACACAATTCCTCATGAATTATTCTTCCAGACTCTCAGAGTATTTGCTCAAAACACTTTTGCTAAGGCTTGACAACTTCTAGCCTGAATGCCTCTCTTCCTACTACGTACACATTTTTTCAATTTCTGAGGTCCCTCCCTTTCCTGTCCTATTACTTTTCTGATTGCATATGTCAAACTACTGAAATATTTACATTTATTCATTCTCTGGTTTTAAGGTTTTTAGACAACTTTTACTTTTTTTAATAGAACCACTCTAAAAATCTAATCAATGAATTATATTAATGAGTAAAGAGTAATGCATTATTGCAACTAATGACCAAAAAAAAAATGCTAACCAGTCAAAGGTTGAGCATATTCCAATAAGGGCCACAAAAAAAGACGCAACTTATCTTTGCAGGACAAAAAAAAAAAAAAGTCTCTAGATTTTCAGTAAACAAAAGCACATACTAATCGATTTTGCTGAGAATAGCCCTTACACTGGATGTATAACATACTAGGATACACAGAAGATGAAATATTAAGAGTACTTCAGAAATTGATAAATATTTCTACTAGGTGAATAAAAGTACTTTTAAAAAACAGGAAGCCAGGGGGGGAAAATGCCTTTATTATTCAAAGTTTTCACTATTTAGAAAAATGTTGCCCAAATCTAAAATTTCCCAAATACAGAGAAAACATGAGGCTCCTCTCAAACGAAAACAGCTGAATACTTTATCACCATGCATTGATAACCATGAAAAATACAAAGTATCTTTTGGATCAATGAAATGAATAACGCTTTATTTTGAACATAGATATGAAACATGGACTTCGTGTATCGTGCATCAAGAAGTAGAGTCATCCCTCGGTATATGCAGGGTTCCAGGTATACCAAAATCTACACGCACTCAAGACCCCCAGAAGACCCTGCTGGACCCACCTATACAAAAAGTCACCTACCCTATCCACAGATGTGACATTCTGCAAAGACTGTATTTTCCATCAGTGTTTGGTTGAACAAAATCTATGTACAGAGTGGACCCATGCAGTTCAAACCCATGTTGCTCTAGGGTCAACTGTGTCAGCGATATGAAATATATGCCCTATAAAACAGCCTACACTCCCATCCTCAGCCAGCTCTTGAACAGCCAAGTGGAAGTTCTGCTGCCTGACATCCCCAGCTAAATACGTTACACAGTTTTGAGAGTTCACCACCTCAACTCTAGAAAGAAGAAATGAGTCAATTTAGCTATAATTTCAGAGCAGAGAGAAAGATTGTCCCTTTTATTTAGCCACCAAGGTTGTAAGCTGAGGAGCACCTCTGCCACTGAGGACAAATCTAGATCCAATAAGGGAGAAAGAATGGTAAACATGTGGAGACCATATTAACTTGAAGTTGAATGGAAACTAGGGAGAAAATAACTTCCTAAAGCTGTGTATAAGACAAAAAAATAAGAATATCTAAAACAAATAAATTTAAACCAGTGAATCGAGTAAGAAAATAGAAAGCCACTTTCTCTTTTCCTCTGTCATTCTGAAAAAAATTCCTTATTAATAATCCTCTCAATTATGACATTGATCCATTCAGGTCATTCAGGAAATAGGCTCTAATGTGAAAATCTCAAACCACCCACCCAAAGCTGGATATGCCTAGAGAAAAACAGAGTGAGGGGGTGAGAGAAGGAAAATTAATCCTTAAAATGGTAAAATGTAAATGAATCAGAGAGTAAAAGATTTATAATACAAGCTATTTCCATTTGAGGAATTTCTTTAAACCTTTACTCTATCACAGTACATGGCTTTATATGAGCAGACCTTTCTTTCCCCCTGTGAATTTAAATTATAATAGATGTCACTAACTAGTATCACTCTACCTGTCACCACATAACAAAATCATCTAATCCTTAAAACCTATCATTCCGGGACACTAACAAAGAGTTCCATCCTTCTCTATATCTTAGCTACCCACACTTCAGTGAAGAGAAGGTAACTCCCTTCAAGGAGGCCCCAAATAACTAGTGTTGCAAGATTTGAAAAGAATTGTTAACCCTTTTAGGATCTGATCCTCCAAATCCTTGATAATATTAACTTTTGCTGAAATGTTAACATCTCCATTCTGTACTTTTGGAATGACAAAGAGGGAAAAAATGAAGAGTTTAACAAACTCTTTTACAGATTACACTCTGTATACAGAGTGTACTGCATTACAATTCAAAATCAGTCCACAGTATTAATCTATTTTTAATTTATCCCACTGTATACTGATATCATAATTTAAAGGATAGAACAGCTATGGAATGATGAGAATAAATAGCTGTGTGCTATAGTAAAATATCAATAAAATAAAATTAGCATGGTCAATACTCACCCTTAAGAAAGTATCATTCTAATAACCAAGAGACATACCTGCTCATTTTGACTCCATTCCCCTTGTTGCTTCAGAGATGGAATCGCCCAGATGCTCAGTTTCCCTGAGAAGTGAATGGCTGCCAGGAGCATCCCATCTGGAGAAAGGCTCATCTTAAAAATTCCATCCTAAATAAGAATCATAAGGTCAGGGCAAAGGACTTATGGTCAAATATAAATAATTCAGAATTAACAGAATTAAATGACACTTTTTAGAGGTGCCAAGTTATAAATGATCTTTAGTAATTAAGAGTTCCGCCAGCTTTCTATCATTATAAATGTTCTTCAGCATAGAGAAAAAGGCCTCCTGACCTTAAGGAGTTCGTTATCTACTTCAGAGTTATAATTTACATATAACCCAAAACCAAAAATTTGGTTATATTTACACATAACCAAAAAATATGTATGCATTATAAATATATTTCTTCACATATCAATTACCATGAGTTCTCAATACCTTTTAAGGTTGGTCTTGACTAGATTGTCAATTCCTTAAAATTTGGGCCCAGATCTTTACAAGATTTTATATCTACAGTGTCTGAAGTATGCGATGTATCATAAATAGGCCAAACATCATGCCACAGAAGAGAAGGAAAGGAGTAGAAAAGAGCTAGAGGAAGAGTGCAAGAATGATGGAAACAGAAGAAGATAAAGAGGAAGAAAATGGTCCTTAATTTAAGAAACGCTATGAATGTTTACAATTTTCTAGATTTGCTGCCAAATCATCCAGTTTAAGGAATCTGTTACTACAGAACAAAGAAATTTTGTAATGACTGATTTCACATAGTCAACCGAAAGGTACACAGAGGAAGAGTTATCCTTCCAGTCCTTCTTGTCCAAATAACCTCTCTGTCTTTTCCTTTCTCAGATGACACAAACCATATGAGCAGAAATCATATGAGCAGAGACATCACCTGCCACCACCTACAATACACTCAGACGACCTGAACAAACATTAACTGGACAGCTATTTCCCATTCAGGCATTTATTAAGAACAGGGTCCAAGGTAGCCTGCCCACAAAGAATAAAACAGAGACCAGAAAACAGCAGCCCACAACCATATCTCTTCTGAACATTTAGAAAATCTGGCAAAACACAGCCCACATCCCCAGATGACAACAGAACTTGGCAGCAGATGACCTCTTAGAAGAGTTATAAACTTTCCAGTTAGTCAATGCCTGCACCATTCTCTATTATTGCTCCAGTATTGGGGTCAAATATTTGCTACAGAACTGAAAATGAAACATGACTATACTGAAAATCAAAATTATTACACTTGATCCAATTCACTAAATTATATTATCAGCCTGGCCTCTGTAGACATTTAAGTCCTCAAGTCTCAAATGACTAAGGTGCCTTAGCCATCAAAAACAGAACAATTTCAGGAGGTCAGGAACATTGTTGAATGAGTACATAGATGAAAAGATTAGCATCCTCTAA
The DNA here is from genome assembly GCF_028878055.3 of Symphalangus syndactylus. NCBI lineage: Eukaryota > Metazoa > Chordata > Mammalia > Primates > Hylobatidae > Symphalangus > Symphalangus syndactylus. Next base: position 96,859,834 of record NC_072440.2, on the reverse strand, counting down.
TCACTTTACTAAAGACTAAAATTACTTTAACTAGATATAATAGGTTAATCCCAGAATCCCACAATTAAATGTAAGATTGAAATACAAATGCTTGAAAAATGAGAAATAATAAAAGCAAAAGTAATTCAAAGCAAAATTTTAAATCTATCACATCCCTCCCTTTAAGATGGGATCAGAGAAAGAAGTACAAGACAAAGAGCGTGATGCCCTCCCTCCTCAAATTTAAAGTCAATAAGCTCCATGGTTTTGTACAAGGCAGGCCTCAGAAGCACAGATTTTTACCAGCCAAAAGAACTCTGCCCATCTTTCAGATTTCACAAAGGAAGAGATTAAAGTGCTGAAGGGCAAAGACACTTGCCCATGATCACTCGAGTGTGCAGAGCAAAATCTGAACTAGAATGTGGATGTTTTCAATCCCAATTAGGACACTTCCATGAGCCAGGACTATAGTCCTCACCTGGACCCTGGCCTAGTTTCTAGTAGTCACGAGCATGCCCCCCAGCAGAAATTATAGTCAAGTATAATTTATTGTTTTGACCACTTGAATAATTAGTCATGTGTGATCTGTATGGTAATTCCCAGGTATTATAAATGTTCCATTATACAACTCCACTGAAATGCTCTGAAAGCAAGAAAAAAGTTTATGAATCTCTTTAACAACAACAAAAGTACACTGAATAACTTCACAATAGCAATATGACCGAAAGCACTGAATAAATATATAGTATTTTTTAATTTTTAAAAAACTTCTTCCCTCTTGATAGGGTTCAGGACATGCTACCCCAAAATACAGAATAAGTCATGTTAGCATCTGAGAAAACATCAGAGGCAGGAAGGTCATTCTCACCTTCCTCCCACCCTTCCTCCATGAAGCAGGTCATAAAATCTAGGAAGAATTTTCTAACCTTTTGCTAAAAGCAAGTCATGATCCTCATTCTGGAGGGGCCCTCCCCAAACCTGGAAGAAAAGAACATCCTCATCTCTGAAGACAGAGTCACAGGGAGAATGTGAACAAACAGGCCTTGCTAAGTTCCTCCCAATTTACTGCTATTAAATCATACTTATCCAACCATACTTTCACAACTATCCATTTTTCTTCTTCAAAGCTAGCATTAAAAATACACAGGTTGGCCAGGCACAGTGGCTCACGCCTGTAATCCCAGCACTTTGGGAGGACGAGGTGGGCGGATCACGAGGTCAGGAGATCGAGACCATCCTGGCTAACACAGTGAAACCCCATCTCTACTAAAAACACAAAAACTTAGCCAGGCGTGGTGGCGGGCGCCTGTAGTCCCAGCTACTCAGGAGGCTGAGGCAGGTGAATGGCGTGAACCCAGGAGGCAGAGCTTACAGTGAGCTGAGATCGTGCCACTGCACTCCAGCCTGGGTGACAGAGCGAGACTCCATCTCAAAAAAGAAAAAAAAAAAAAAAAAAGAAAAATACACAGGTTTACCCAGTTCTTCGAATCTTCATTTCCTTATGAAAGCTCTCATGTCACATAAAATTTACATTAAATCTATCAATATGTTTATCTTGCTAATCTGTGTTTTGTGATAGGAGCCTCATCTATGAATCTAAGAAAGGAAAGAGAAAAGGTACTGTTCCTCCTCTACACTCACTTCTTTCTTTCCAGAAAGTTAAACAATAAATTGTATTAACTAGAATGTTCCCACTTGCTTTCATATGGTGGATACTGGATCCCCTTAGTTTCATGAGATGCCATGATATCCACACTGCAAATGTAGTATTTCTTTCTTGAACTATCTTATTGTAGAAATTTTCACCTACACACAAAAGTAGAAATTACAGTATAATAAATATCTACATACCCAACCTGCTTCAACAAATATTAACATTTTTTCAGACATGTTTCATTTATCCTTCCCTAATCACCACCATGCCAGAGGATTTTAAAGCAAATCCCAGTCATTATTTTGCTTATAAATACACATCAAGTATACATTTCTTTGAAGTCCCAAGTTATCTATTGAATGTTCATGTGTATGCATAGTAAGACGATAGAGTTATTAGTAGTAATTGGATTGTGGCCACTCAAGATTCTCAAGACACTTAGGTTATGTTGGAAATACAGTGTTTTCCTTCTGAAATAAAACTCTGCTCTTTATTTGTAGAAACCTTTATTTATTTATTTATTTATTAATGAGACAGGATCTGGCTCTGTCACCCAGGCTGGAGTGCACTGGCATGATCTCGGCTCAATGCAACCTCTGCCTCCCAGGCTCAAGTGATCCTCCCACTTCAGCCTCCTGAGTAGCCAGGACTACAGGCATGCACCACCATGCCTGGCTAACTTTTGTATTTTTTGTAGAGGGTGCGGGGGGGCGGTTCGTCATGTTCCCCATGCTGGTCTCAAACTCCTGACCTCAAGTGATCTGCCTGCCTCGGCCTCCCAAAGTGCTGAGATTACAGGTATAAGCCACTGCACCCGGTCTGTAGAAACATTTCTGAATTCCTATATAACATGCAAGGGGGTTCTGGCCCAGGGAATAATTCATTATCCCAACAGTAACCGTGGACCAAAATCTCAAGCCACAGTTAGAAAATCCACGCTAAATTCTATGAACAGAGTCTGTGGTATGTGGGAGTCTGAGTGTCTGTTGGTGAGTAATATGGTTTGGCTCTGTATCCCCACCCAAATCTCATTTTGAATTACTGTAATCCCCATGTGTCAGGGGACGGACCTAGTGGGAGATGACTGGATCATGGGGACAGATTTTCCCCATGCTGTTGTCGTGCTAGTGAGTTCTCATGAGATCTGACGGTTTAAAAGTGTGTGGCAGTTCTGCCCTCGTTCTATCTCCTTCCTACTGCCTTTAAGACCTGCTTTGTTTCCCCTTCATCTTCCGCCATGATTGTAAATTTCTTGAGACCTCCCCAGCCATGTGGAACTGTGAGTCAATTAAACTTCCTTTCTTTATAAATTACCCAGTCTCAGGTAGTTCTTTATAGCAGTGTGAAAACTGACTAATACAGTGGGCAAGGGAGAGAATACCAGAGTTTGTGCCTTGGAAATGGGAGGATAAAAGCAACTATAAATCACAATAAAAGTAAACCTCGGCCAGGCTCATTGGCTCATGCCTGTAATCCCAGTACTATGGGAGGCCAAGGCGGGTGGATTACCCGAGGTCAAGAGTTCAAGACCAGCCTGGTCAACATGGTAAAACCCCGTCTCTACAAAAATACAAAAATTAGCCAGGCATGATGGCAAGTGCCTATAATCCCAGCTACTTGGAAGGCTAAGGTGGGAGAATGGCTTGAACCTGGGAGGCAGAGGTTGCCATGAACCGAGATCGCACCGTTGCCCTTCAGCCTGGGCAACACAGCAAGACTCTGGCTCAAAAAAAAAAAAAAGTAAACCTCAAACATTTAAACCATAATTCTTCATACTGTATTAAGATTTCTCAGCACAAGTAAATAATAATCTTGTTCTCTTATTTATTTGAATTAAGTAGTTGTAAGAGCAATAAAATTTATATGTAGCTGCAATTTTCTCGCCTTTTTTTTTTTTTTTGGAGACAGAGTCACTCTGTCTCCCACGCCAGAGTACAGTGGTGCAATCTCAGCTCACTGCAACCTCTGCCTCGAGGGTTCAAGGATTCTCCTGCCTCAGCCTCCCACGTAGCTGGGATTACAGGCACCTGCCACCACGCTGGGCTAATTTTTGTATTTTTAGTAGAGATGGGGTTTCACCATGTTGGCCAAGCTGGTTCAACTCCTGACCTCAGGTGAACTGCCCACCTCGGCCTCCCAAAATGCTGGGATTACAGGCATGAGCCACCACACCCAGCCACAATTTTCACTTTGGTTAAAGTAAGTCTTAAATTTCTTTCACATTCCTCAGCTATGAATGTCATTTTTATTTTAATCATCATTTCAATAGCTGAAATTTTGGTCAAGAACATTCAACTTGGCTCTGCCACTAGTAGTTATGTGACCATAGGCACATTAGTTAACTATCATAAGTAACAGAGACTTTCTCTCTTTTTGAAATAAAAATAACAACATCTACACATTATAAGGTTGCCCCAAGGATAAAATTAGAATGTATGTAAAGTCATTTAATGCATTTATCATATAACTCAACTTTCTAAATATAGAAGTTAGTATGAAGATTGGATTCTACCTGAATCCATAATAACACATCTTAATTGTAAATTCCAACAACATGTCTCATTCATTTGGCACTCTTCACTTGCACCTTAGTAAGATCTTTTATATTAGGGGAATATATTGATATTTAATTCTTCTAACTTCTAACTAGTACTTTATCTAGTCTCACTAACCACTTTATATGCTCCCTGAGTATAGACACTCCATCCACATTATATAAATGCTGGAATACAAGAGCTGAAATAAGACAATAAAGAGTGATGTTCCCAAAAAAGGAGGGTATCAGAATCACATGGACATCTGCTCCACTCCCAGCACTTAGGATAAATAGAAATCTAGGCTGGAAAAACATAGGCATATGTTCTTTGAAAAAACTCCCAGGTATCTCTGATGTGCACCTCCTCTTGTAATCTTCCACTTTAACTCTGCATTTTTACCACTCTTTTTTCATTTTGCTGAGGAGGCAGCCAAAGCTCAGACACTCATGTGGCATGCTCCACATGACCTGACAAGACTCTGTGGCAGCAATACAATAACTCTCCTAACACGCAAGGAACATCTCTTGGCATTCACAAGAGGCAATTTCCTCAATGCACTGCACAGAAAATGGTGAGTAGTCTCTTGCCAAAATGCTGACCAGGCACTTGATAAGTACTGTTCACGTAAATGGAAACTGGGGGAAGTTATGCACACTCCAATAGGGGGAGAGTAACAAGAGATCCTGGAGCAATCGGCGCTCTATAAGCTCTCAAAACTAACCGGCCTGCACCCACTTGTACAGGGTAAATCCCATACTAATGTCATCAAAAACAGATATGATCCTCTTGATAAAAGACACTATCGTCTATACAGTCTTCTGCCTAAAAAAGCAAATAAAAAATCTGCATGATCTTTAAATCCAACTACTAATTTATAAGAATACATGGACACAAAAGGACAAAAGAATAAAGGAAACACCACTATAAAGATGCAATGAGTAAAATGAAAAAACAGTTTCTTCAACAAATAATTTTTAAGAGAAAAAAAGATGATATGGAGGAGGGACCAGCAGATAGAGAAAAAGAAACTTAAAACACATAGTTTTTTTTAAAAAAGCCATATTGTTAGAGATGAAAAATTGCATGATAAAAGTATAAATAAACAAACCTAAGCCAGGATAATGGCTGCTTGTGGAGGATGGGCGGGAACTGTGTTTGTGACAGGGTCCACAGAAGGTAGCTGGCAGAGTCCTGTTTCTGCCCTAGATAATGGTTATAAGGTTATGTACCTTTTCAACTTCAAAGAAGAACCACTTCACACCTACCAGGATTACTAGAATAAAAGATAATAACAAGTGTTGGCAAGGATGTGGAGACAATAGAAACACCATACTCTGACATTAGGAACAGAAAATGGTGCCGCCACCTTGGAAAACTGTCTGACAACTCCTCAAATGACTAAACATACTTATCATAAGATTCAGCAATTCCACTCCAAGAAAAATTCAATGATATTTCCACAAAAGAACTTGCACACAAATGTTCACAGCAGCATTATTTATAATAGCCAAAAAGTAGAAACAACCCAAATGTCCAACTGATGAACGGATAAAGAAAGCACTCTGTGTGTGTGTATATATATATGCACACATACATACATACACAGATACACACACACACACACACACACACAATGGGCTATTATTCAGCAATAAAAATAAATGAAATACTGATACATGCAACAACATGGGTGAACCTTGAAAGCATCATGCTAAGCGAAAAAAGCCAGTCACAATGGACCACATATTTTATAATTCTATTCATACAGAATGTCCACAATAGGCAAATTTATACAAACTAAAAGATTAGGGGTTGCTTACGACTTGGGGAGATGGAGTGCTGCAGGTGATAGTTAAGGGATGCAGGGGTTCTTTTCCAGTGCCGTAAGATGTTTAAAACTGATTCTTGAAATCATTGCACAGTTCTGTAAATATACTAAAAAACTCTGAATTGTATATTTTAAATAAGTAAACCGTACCACATGTGAATATTTCAATAAAGCTGTCCCCAAAATGGTTATTAAACCACACATTCGTTTGATGCAATTTCCTATATCTGTATTATATTTCACAATAAAAAGCTTAAGAAGGAAGAAGGCATGGGAGAGAGGGAGGGAGAAGGGGAAGCAAGGAAAGAGGGAGGGAAGAAAGGAAGAAAAGAAGGAGGGAGAGAGGGAGGAAGGAAGAAGGTGCAAAAAGAAGCTAGCAGGAATCTGATTTAATTTCTTGCTGCAAAGGAAGTTATCATCTAATACATCTATTCTATTCCAGGCACTTTTCTAGGTAAAATAGATGTGAACCTAACTTCATGGAGCCACGAAAATATAGATTAGGTATACAAAAAAACTAACAAATAAATCTACATTACAAACTTTGATTACTACTATGGAAGAAAAATACAGAGAACTCTAAGAGAGAATAACAATAGGAACTGTATTTAAATTGAATGACTATAAGAGGAGTCTGAGGATATGAAAAATAGAGCTGATGCCCAAAGATGAGAAGAAATTAAATTAATGAGGACAAATAAGGTAAAACCATTCCCAATAGAAAAAAAATGGAATCTACAAAGAAAAGAACATGGCACCCTTGATGAGCTGAGATAAGGCCAACATAACTAAAAGAGAATGAGCCAGTGGCATGAGATCAGTCTGCAGAGACAGTCATGGGCCAGCTTATGTAATGTCTTTTTGGATAATGTTAAGCATTTTATTCTGTCATCATTCTTAGTTCAACAGAAAGCCACTGAAGGCTTTCTTCAAGCAAGAAAGTGAGCTTATCTGATTTACATTTTTTAAGTCACTAAGGTTGCTAGGCAAACTGATTAAGTATCTGCTAATGTAGGAGAGATGAAAAATTATACGATGGTGATAGCCACAGAAGAAAAAAGAAGTAGAAAGATTCTAAGTACACTCTGAAGATGATACTGGTAGCAAAGCTGTTAGATTAGATTAGATGGGGGGATGAAGAACTGGGTGGTATCAGCAATAATTTTCAGGTATCTCCCTTTGGCAAAAGGATGGATTACTGAGGCAATCAAGTCTAAGGTAGAAATGGTTAGGGAAGAAAAATGAGAAGCTATCAGAGTTTTGTTTTGGAAATGTTTGATTTAAAATGCCTGAAGGCTATCCTACTGAAGCTGTCAAGTAAGCAGCAGGGTATACAAATCTGAAGTGCAGAGGAGAACTGGGCTACAGATGCCAGCTTAGGACTTCTTGGGATCTGAAAGGTATTGAAAATCTGAAAATACTCATATTTTATACATTAAGAAGTATGGAATATATTGATGTTTATAGCATCCTAAAGTCACAGAACACACATTTAATTTGCTCGTAGTAACACCTATGAGTAGGTATTAAAATTACTTTTAATGATGAAAAATTAGTAAAATATTTCCTTGTATTTTACTATAGTATACTTCTACGTCATCTATAATAACTGAGAAACAACTCTATCAAAAGATATGTTTTTAAAAGCTTATCTAACAAATTACTAAAGGAGCTAAAATTTTACAACTTTTTCCCCTCAATATACTATACCTTTCCTCCACTGATTCTCTGTAACTAATCTGCCTGCAAAATGGGTAATCAGTAAATCAGTAAATCAGTGTATAAAGTTCATGTGGGGGTATACAGAAATGGGAAGTAGCTCACCCATTCTCCACTAAGTTATTTCAACTTTCCTCTCTGGAGGGCCCATGAAAGAACATGGCAGCAATATAGTATCAAACTACCACAGATGCTAGAGTTCCACTTGCTATAAAACCTCACTTAATTTTTCTAATCTGATTCTAATCTATAAAATTTGGATAATACTATACCTTTTGGGTTGTGAGGTTTAACAGATAATTAAAATATATATATTTGTCCCAATAATAAAAATATTTATACATACACACAGTGTCTGGCATACAAACATTTAAAATGGGACTATTCAAAAAATAACAGATGCTGGCGAAGTTGTGGAGAAAAAGGAACGCTTACACACTGCGTTCCTTTTTAGTGGGAGCGTAAATTAGTTCAATCGTGTGGAAAACAGTATGGCAATTCCTCAAAGACCTAAAAACAGAAATACCATTTGAACCAGTAATCCCATTACTGGGTGATACGGTTTGGATCTGCGTCCCCAACCAAATCTCATGTCATATTGGAGGGGCCTGATGGGAGGTGACTGAACCATGGGGGCGGATTTTCCCTTGCTGTTCTCCTGATAGTGAGTTCTCACAAGATCTGATGGTTTAAAAGCATGTGGCACTTCCCCATTTGTGCTCTCTCTCTCTCTCTCTCTCCTGCTCCACCATGGTAAAGATGTGTTTCCTTCCTCTTCACCTTCCGCCATGATTGTAAGTTTCCAGAGGCCTCCCAGTCATGCTTCCTGTTAAGTCTGCAGAACTGTGAGTCAATTAAACTTCTTTTCTTCATAAATTACCAGTCTCAGGGAGTTGCTTTTTTTTTTTTTTTTTTGAGACAGTCTTGCTCCTTCGCCCAGGCTGGAATGCAGTGGCGTGATTCTTGGCTCACTGTAACCTCTACCTCCTGGGTTCAAACAATCCTCCCACCTCAGCCTCCCAAGTAGCTGAAATGATAAGTGTGCGCCACCATACCCAGCTAATTTTTGTATTTTTAGTAAAAATGGGGTTTCACCATGTTAGCCGGGCTGGTCTCAAACTCCTGACCTCAAGTGATCTGCCTGCCTCAGCCTCCCAAGTGCTGGGATTACAGGCGTGAGACACTGTGTCCAGCCGCAGGTAGTTCTTATAGCAGTGTGAGAATGGACTAATACACTGGGGAATATAAATCGTTCTGTCATAAAGACACATGCACACGTATGTTCACTGCAGCACTATTTACAATAGCAAAGACATGGAATAAACCTAAATGCCCATCAGTGATAGACTGGATAAAGAAAATGTGTTACATACATGGAATACTATGCAGCCCTAAAAAGGAACAACATTATGTCCTTTGCAGCAACATGGATGGAGCTGGAGGCTATTACCCTTAGAAAACTAATGCAGCAACTAATGTAGGAACAACCAAATACCACATGTTCTTACTTATAAGTAGGAGCTAAATGATAAGAACACATGGACACATAGAGGGGAACAACACATACTGAGGTCTATGAGCATGTGGAGGGTGGGAGGAGGGAGAGGATGAGGAAAAATAACTGATGGGACTAGGTCTAATATTTAGGTGACGAAATAATCTGTACAACAAACCCTCATGACACAGTTTACCTATATAACAAACCTGCACATGTACCCCTGAACTTACAATAAAAGTTAAATTTTTTAAAAAAGTAAAAATTTAAAAAGTAAAACGAGACTATTTTAAAACATTTTGATTGGGAAGGCATAGTGATCTTTATTAAGGAAAACTGCATAAATTGTTAAAATATGAACACAAAGAAATTGTCATGAAATACAACTTGATAGGAAAGAGTATCACTAGTATCTGCTGCAATCCACTCTATTCCACTAGCTCCAATATCTATTTGTTCTTTCTTCATTAAAAATACTATTAAATCTTTCTACTACTGGCAGCAATATTTGGAGAATGAGTTGTACTTTCTCTCAAACATTGCAATAAAACTTCCTAACTAACTGTCCTTTCCAAGACAGGGTTTTTAAGAATGTTAAACATCAGACCTTTGTACTGAAATTAATCACCTGTCATCTAATTTAACAGAATTAAAAATGGGTGATTTACCATTTCCTGTAACTTTCAAATATACAAACTGTATTAAAAAGAAAGTAGTTTTCTAGTGCATACATTCGAAACATTCTGAAGTACTACATATTCTTAAAGAAAAAATACTCAGATCAATAAAAGGCAAATTTATAAGTGCTGCTCCTCCAACATTCCACAAGTATTTATTGAATATTATATATTCAATAATAAATATTAGGTGCCAGGCATTGTTTTACACTATAGGAAGTCAGCAATGAACAAAACAAACATAAATCCCCAGCCTCAAGAAGTTTACTAGATATTCTAGACCATTATATTTTAGAAGTCTGACACACACACACACACACACACACACACACACACACAATTAGAAATCTACCCTTCAAATCAAACAAAGTCAGCCTCAAAAGCCTAATTAACAACCTGTGACAAAAACACTGTAAATGCATGAAGGAAAGAAAAAAAGGCTTCTGAAAAATAAAAAAAAAGGCCAGGTGCAGTAGCTCACGCCTGTAATCCCAGCACTTTGGGAGACCAAGGCGGGTGGATCATGAGGTCAGGAGGTCAAGACCATCCTGGCTAACACAGTGAAACCCTGTCTCTACTAAAAAAATACAAAAAATCAGCCAGGCGTAGTGGCGGGCACCTGTAGTCCCAGCTACTCGGGAGGCTGAGGCAGGAGAATGGCATGAACCTGGGAGGCGGAGCTTGCAGTGAGCCTAGATCACGCCACTGCACTCCAGCCTGGGCGACAGAGCAAGACTGTCTCAAAGAAAAAAAAAAAAAAAAGAAAGGAAGAAAAAAAGAAAAAAAAATCCAAGCCAATATCATTTATAAAAGAATATAAATTATTCTTATTTTTAATATACTCTTTTAAAAGATAACACTGGCGAGGTGTGGTGGCTCACGCCTGTAATCCCAGCACTTTGGGAGGCCAAGGCCGGCAGATCATGAGGTCAGGCGACCCAGACCATCCTGGCTAACATGGTGAAACCTCATCTCTACTAAAAATACAAAAAATTAGCCGGGCATGGTGGCAGGTGCCTATAGTCCCAGCTACTCAGGAGGCTGAGGCAGGAGAATGATGTGAACCTGGGAGGTGGAGCTTGCAGTGAGCTGAGATCATACCTCTGCACTCCAGCCTGGGCAACAGAGCAAGACTCCATCTCAAAAAAAAAAAAAAAAAAAAAAAAAAAAGATATTACATGTCAGACAATGAGAAGTTATTTTTTAAAGCCATGTAAGTTTTGGGTAATAATAAACCACAATTCAAAAAGAACCTGGGGACTACTAATTATTAATTCTATAATTCAGGATATAAAGAAATTAACAGAGATAACAGCAGTCACCATTACACCATTATTATTTGCTGAGTATCTGCAATATGACAATCAGTGTCTTAGCTATTTTACATATATTACCTCTAATACTATACAATCTCAGTGTTGTTAGTTTCATAAGTAAATTTTTTAAATGAACTAAATATTAATAATATGGTTATACAGGAAAGTAGGCCCATTTTGTAAAGATATTAGTAGTTAAGAGGAACTTTTTTTTTTTTTTTGAGCCAGGGTCTCACTCTGTCCCCCAAGTTGGAGTGTAGTGGCACAATCATGGCTCACTGCAGCCTCGACCTCCCAGGCTTAAGTGATCCTCCCACCTCAGCCTCCCAAAGAACTGGGATAACAGGCGTAAGCCACCATGGCAGGCTGAGGAACACATTTTAAGAGAAACATAATTGCTGCCAAACTTGAGTAGTAAAACAGATAATTCTTTCCAAGATATTAAGTAATTTATCATCTCAGCTATTTTGAAACACATCTTAGTTTCTGTTTCTTCCAAATTACCAACTAAAGGTTTAAGACAATAACCAACTAGAAGTGGTGAAAACAAGCACTGGATCACAAACCAACAGAAGACCAAACACATCTCTGACACTCTCTGGATAAGTGAGTTTAGGCACACATTTCTCTTGAGGCCTTAATCTCTTCACCAATAAAAAGTAGGCATCATAATGCCAGTGTAGGTAATGCAAACTTCCTGTGAGATCCTGTGAAAATACTTGTCAAAGTGTTCATAATAAGAAATCATTAGATAAGCCCTATGAGCTCTTTCAGCTCTAAAATTATAGTACGGTCATGTATCACTTAACAACAGGGAGATGTTCTGCAAAATGCATCATTAGGTGATTTTGTCACTGTGAAAACATCACACATAGAGTGCAGTTACACAAATCTAGACGGGATAGCCTACTATGCACCTAGGCTGGGTGGTATAGCCTATTGCTTCTAGGCCACGAACCTGCTCAGCATGCTACTCTACTGAATACTGTGGGCAACTGGAGCACAATGGTAAGTATTTGCGTTATCTAAACACAGAAAAGGTATAGTAAATGGTATAAAAGATAACAAATGGAACACCTGTATAGGGCATTTACCATGAATGGAGCTTGCAGAACTAGAAGTTGCTTTGGGTGAGTGTGCCAGTGTGTGAGTGAGTGGCGAGTGAATGGGAATAGGACAGGACATTACTGAACATTACTGTAGACTTTAGAAACACTGTACACTTAGGCTCTACTACATTCATCTTTTAAACTTTCTTCAATAATAAATTAGCTTCTTAACTAACATTTTACTTTATAAACTTCGTATTTTTTTACTTTTTTGACTTCTGTGATAACATTAGCTTAAAACACAAACACACTGTACAAACATCTATATAAAAAATTTTTCTTTCTTTACATTCTTGTACTATAAACTTTTGCATTTTATTTTATGCTTTTACTTTTTAAACATTTTTGTTAAAAACTAAGACACAAATACAAACATCAGCCTAGGCCAACACAGGGTGAGGATCATCAATATCACCGTCTTCTACCTCCACATCTTGCCCCACTGGAGGGTCTTTAGGGATGGTAACACTCATGGAGCTGTCATCTCCCATGGTAAGAATGCCTTCCCCTGCAACGCCTGAAGAACCTGCCTAAGGCTGTTTTATGATTAACTTTTTTTTTAATAAGTACAAGGAGTACTCTCTAAAATAATGAAAAAAAGTACAGTACAGTCAAGCCCCCCATATCCACAGGTTCCACATCCTCTGATTCAACCAACCGTGGATTGGAAATACAGCATTTGAGGGATATAGAATCTGCAGATACAGAGGCCTGACTTTTCATATCAGCAGGTTCTACAGGAAAAGAAACTGAAGCAGTGAAAAAGATTAGGTTATTTGATTTTCCCCCAAGACAGGAGTATGATTTGATTCCCCCAGAAGACAAAAGTATGATTTGATTCCCCCACAAGACAAGAGTATGATTTGATTCTCCAGTGTAGGTCAAGACTCTTGTGAAAGTCAAACAGAGAAACAAATGTTACCACCTCGCAGAGGCAGTTCCTAAGTATCACTGATATTCATCTGGATGAAACTGTCTAATATCCTTGCCATGGATCCACGCTTTTCCTGCTAAGTAACAAGACAGTAAAACAATGGTACTTAAAACCCAGGGTCAACAGGCACATTTCTTCTTGGAGCATCAGTAACCTCAGATTTGGGGAAGAATTTTTTTTTTAATATTAAGCCAAAAAGTGATATATTATGAACAATAATACAAAATTCACAAGATTTATAAAGATAAAATATGAAATTCAAAGATATATATATATATAATGTTTCTAGGAGAATTCCTTGAGCTATATTCCCAGACCCCCAAGAGGGCTGGGTATATTCTCTATAATTATTTTTCTTTTAGGATAAGGTTGATACACAGTAAAATATAAAAATCTTCAGCGACAGCTCTATGAATTCTTACTAATGCATACAGACACATAGTGTATATGAATACACTCAGATGAAGATACAAAAAATTCAAAGTTCATTCAGCTTTGACCTTAAAGGTATTTCCGGGTAAAAATGTTTGAGAAGCCCACCATAGTTAAGCCAATTTGCATTACCTGTTCTTGTCCCTGGCGACTGTAAAACTTGACGCTTAACATCCTTAATAATCCCAGTGTCTTCGGTACCTGCGAAATAAATGCATCATATGAAGAAAGATTACTGAAATGACTTATCATTGTAAAATGTCCTTTTATAATGAAACGAAAACTATAGCAAATCTAGTATTTTTTTAAATGATTAAAGAAAATCACCAATAAGGTGTCAAGGATCTTGGTGAGATTCTGCTTTTGTTTGGAAAAAAAAAAATCCACCAAGTGGTACAATCTTACAAATTACATCCATGATCAAATGCTTTTTTAAATATATAACCAGTAAAGTTTATGCAAATCAGAATCCACCGCAAGCTCTTCTCAAGTAAGGCTGCCCAAGGTTGTCATTTTATCCTAACATCAGTATAGAAAACGCTATAACTTCCAAAAGAAATTTCATCTATTAACAATTGATTCTATGCTTGAAAAACACCAAAAAAGACTTTATCTTTAGAAATCAGTGTATAAAATAATTTAATATAACACATGACAATTTTTGTCTTTAGACTTAGAAACTATATTTTTTTAATGGAAAAGAACACTGTTGAGGATGTAGGGAATCTGGAACCCTCATACACTATTGATGGGAACATAAAACCATACAGCCACCGTGGAAGAAGTTTGTGGTTCCTCAAAAACTTAAACATAAAACTAACATATGACCCAGCAATTCCATCTGAGATCTATACATAGAAGAATTGAAAACAAGCATTCAAACAAATGTTTGTACATGAATGTTCAAAACAACAATATTCACAATAGCTAGAACTTCTGAGTTGAAAACATTAGGGATGGCCTTGATACACATCTCCAAATACTTCTTCCAAAAAAATCAAGAACAAGAAAGGGAGATAAATCTACACAAAAACCACGCTCTCCGCTTAGGCTAACATAGAGAATAACCCAAACTTTACAATAACTGTAAGCAAAAAGAAAGACATCACCAAATCCCAGTGTGTCATCTCCATTGCTCCTGCTAAAACCTATGTCCCCACTCACCCCATTGTGACCTGCCACAAGGTGTGGTGGTGAGCAAAAGCAAATTGAAAAACACCCAGGGAGGACAGAGGGGAGCTAGCAAAAATAGCTACGGTCCATCTAAAACCAAAACTACCACCAAAAAGACTAAGTCCACTCTGAGTGAAAATACTATAAAAGCATCCAGGTTGATCAGACCTGGCCTACAGGGAAGGGACCTAAGTGTGGGCATGATGTGAAGAGGCAGGCTTCCAAACACAGAGCTTCTGAGGGAGACAAATGGCAAACAGGAAGAAGTGCCTTTTGCCAAAGGGGTGGTAAAGGGGAAAGGAAGCAAAGGGGCAAATGTAGTGTGCAGCAAGACAACAGACAATCACAACATCAGAGGATCCACGCCCCCTCCTGCCACCAAAACAAAACCAAAAATATCTACTAAGGTATTTGAACTTTGCTATACTGACAAAAGAAGGCACCATTAACCTACAAATCTTGTAAAGTATTCCAATATCATAAAAATGAACAAGAAAGAGATTCACAAATAGTTTGCAAACATGAGAAGACGAAAGTCAACACGTGTCAACAAAGGGAAATTATGGCTGAAAAAACAACCATGAAGCAAAAGAAAACTTTAACATAGCACTCCAAAAAGAATTAAATATAGTCAGACAAGCATTTGAGAATGTGGACAACTTGAAAAACCACCTTAAATCAAAAATTCAGTAACTGAAAATAGAACTGGACAAGAAGAGTGAAAAAGAGTTAATAATAAAAAGCTCAATAAATTCAGGAAAGAAATATAAGAAAAAGACAACATTATCTAAAAAATAAAGAATAAATTATAAGGTACTCAAGGATAATTTAATAAGGGGCTTTAAAGGAAGACATGAAAACAATGAAAAAATGAAAATGAGTTAAAAAGTGAAAAGGAAATGAGATAAAAGGGAGAGGTAAAAAGAGTAAAGAAAAACTACTGGAAAGAGAATATAGTAAAAAGCAGTAACATTTGGATTGCCAGAGAATCTGAAGAAGATAAACAAAACCAAAGTAGAGAATATTTAAAATTATAATCCATGAAAACTTTACAGAAACAGAAAATGGAAAAAATAGAAATAGAAAAAAATCTGAATCTACACACTAAAAGAACCAATGCATACCCAGGAAATTTAAACTCAGCATGATCAACTCCAATATCCTAGGAAGCTATCAGATTTCAAAGATAAAGAAAATAAAGACCTGCCAGAAAAACTGACTAATAACACGAAGGGTAAATAATTTGATTACATCAGACTTTTAAAATCTCACATACAAAGCAAAACAAGAGTAGCATTTTTTAAAAGTTTAATGAAAGAAAAGGAGAACCAAGGATTTTATATCCAGACAAGTTTTCCCTCAAATATGAAGGTTATGGCAAAACAGTTTTGAACATAAAATACAAAAACTTAAGAAACTCATCACCTATGAGCCCTTTTCAAAACTTACTAGAAAATAACTTCATCCAACCACAAGAACGACTGGGAAAACTTTAGCAAAAGAACTGAGTAAGCATTTTAAAATACATAAATAGATGACTAAAGAAAGCTGGGAACGAAAGTAGACACCAATGTACAAATATTATGTATGTGACAATGCAGAAACAAAACAACAAAAAGAGAAAGAGGAAAGCAGAATAAGCTGATTTTTATATAAGCAATTAGTGGAAATGAAAGAATACCAAGAAAACAAACTCATAAAATGCTGGAAGACATTGATAACATCAATAAGAATAGTTTCCGTGAAATGATGGAAGCAAATCTCCATTCGAGTTAATTCAAGAGAGAATGGAAGGAGAGGAATTGGAAACAAGTACAGACAACTCTTGAGCATTGTAAGGAAAGGAAAGAAATGGGATGGTAGCTAGAAGGCAAAGTGGAGTCTGAAGAGGTTTTGTGAAGGGAAAGATAAAAGCATGCCATATGCTGATAAACCTAAGAGATAACAAAATTCCTGATGTAAGAGGAATATCCTTCAAGAAACAAGAGTGGGAGATCTAGGGGACAAACACAGGGCTTGGCCTTAGCCTGAGCAAGGACAGTTCCTCTGTCTGAACAAGAGAAAAGTTACAGCACACAGGCACAGCTGCTGGCAGCGTGTGGGATCCTACAGAAGTATTCCTTCTGATTACTTCTATTTTTTCAGGGAAATAGGATTTCTCATGGAAATAGGATTTCAAAAAGTCTATGTTCTTTCCACAACAACATTCTATATTGAAAAAGCAGCAGCAACAGCAGCAATAATAAAAATTCAGTCAACTTTGTTCATTCTTACAGTTTTCCAAAATTTTGATCTTAAAAACACACATAATGATAAATAACACTGCAGATCATCTTACAGTTTATCAGTTTATTACAGTTATACAGTTTATTAGTTTTCCTAATACCTGGAGCAGTGATAAAATGCTGAATAAATGAATAAATAAAACTATCTCACATAGATGACACTAACATTAATTTGGAAACTTGGGTCAATGCACATATTGAATTTTGCATAGTCTGTTTTACAACCTAGCAGCCTTGTGAGAGACTATGATGTATGTGTCAGCAGCATTTTTCAGTCAATACCTACACCAAGACAACAGCAACCTTAAACAAACAGTAAGAGGAGGTTCGATGAGAACAATATCTGCCACCTGACAAAAGGAACTAATCCCATAACCTCAAATTACTTTGAGGTAAGGGAAGGCTATGCAGAATGATTGTAAGTTTAGCTGCAAGACACAGCCACTAACATAATTAAAATACACTTGCAGCATTTCAAGAAGTTAATCATACAGCAGAGCATTCAATTTACAATTCAATATTTTTCCCACTTATTTCGTCAGCGCATAAGCAATTTTCTTTTAAAAGACTTCAATACCGAAGCCTCAGGCCACAAGGAGATCAGGACCATACATAGCAGAGTAGATTCCAATACTTCAGTAAGGTGCAAAGGGAAAGCACAGGAGAATTCAAAGAAACTAAGGTGAAAAAAGGTTCCCTGGTATGTGACTTGCCACTTGCTTGCCCACTGGGTCCCAAACAAACACTTGATTACACCAAACCAAAAGGGACTTTCACCACTTACCCACGTTATCTCTCCTTATATCCTCTATACACATCAATTTTCCTTTTTTCCTCAACCCTATTTTGACAAATTTCAAAGCTACAGAAAAGCTGAAATGATTGTACAATGAAACACGAGTATACCTCTCACCTGGCTAGACCAGTTATTAACATTTTGTCACATTTGCTTTATCTCTATTTGTGTGTGTGTCTATGTATACAGACACACATACTTTAAAATTTTTTTTTTTTACTGAATCATTTGAAAACAAGGTGCAGACTTGGCCAGGCGTGGTGGCTCACACCTGTAATCCTAGCACTTTGGGAGGCCAAGGCAGGCAGATCACCTAAGGTCAGGAGTTCAAGATCAGCCTGCCAACATGGTGAAATCCCATCTCTACTAAAAGACAAAAATTAGCCAGGGATGATGGGGGGTGCCTGTAATTCCAGGTAATCAGGAGGCTGAGATGGGAGAATTGCTTGAACCCGGGAGACAGTGGTTGCAGTGAGCCAAGAAAGCTGCAGACATCATGCTTACTTTAGACAGCTGAGAGAAACTTCAAACTCTAAGATCTGCCCTGAAACATCTCGCATATAAAACTACAAGCTGGATATGACCTAAATCAGAGAGATAAACATAGCTAAATTCCTACAGATATGAACTAATGTGTCCAGTATGTATGAGTACCTTCTACCTCACTTTACTTTTTATAGATTATGGGATAATCATCATAGCATATATTAGTGCCACTGATATGGACAGAATTTCATGGGGTGGCGGGTGCAGAACAGAAACTAGATCTGGCCCATCTCATGCCTCTATTTTCAGTTATTATGCTCTACTGTGCCTTAGGCTCCTTATTTGTGAAATGTGGCCAATAATACACCAACTGTTCTCCTTACTAGGTCCTGCAGAGAGAATAATGGGCTGGTAGACTAGGTAGATGGATAATAAACGGAAGGAAAGGCATATGCACAGTACTGCATAAGCTGTTCTACACGTACAAACTGGTTTAATGTCTGATTCCATATAAACCAGTAAGTTGACTTCATTTAAAGAAAAAGAAAGTACTACTTTGCTGGGTTAAATCACAATCACACACTGCAGTATATATTAAATGCTAAAAATAACATTCACAGAGGATTACTATTATTGCTAAAGATTTCTTTTCAAAAGTACATCTTCATTAGTTTATTTTCAACACTAAAATCTTTAATTGTTGTTTTAGAACATAATTTGAAATCAATATATTTTTTGGCAAATTCATTATCAAAATGAACACATAACATGTTTGATTATGTTGTGTTTCAACTTAATTTCTAGATTTCTTTCCTCACTGAAAAAATATCTGAGTGCCCACTAGGTAACATGGTAAACCCAAGCTGCATAATTTTGGCCAAGTGCTCACTTTCTTTTTTTTTTTTTTTTTTTTTTTGAGATGGAGTCTGGCTCTGTCACCCAGGTTGGAGTGCAGTGGCACAATCTTGGCTCACTGCAACCTCCGCCTCCCAGGTTCAATAGATTCTCCTGCCTCAGCCTCCTGAGTAGCTGGGACTACAGGTGCACACCACCACGTCTAGCTAATTTTTATATTTTTAGTAGAGACAGGGTTTCACCATGTTGGTCAGGCTGGTCTTGAACTCCTGACCTCACGATCCACCCGCCTCAGCCTCCCAAAGTGATGGGATTACAGGCGTGAGCCACCACGACTGGCCCAAGTGCTCACTTTCATACAGTTTACACAAATAACTAAGACATGCAAGACTGCAGTGTGGCCAGGACGGTAAACATAATTAGTATTTACCAATACCTAGTTTTTCACACCTTTCTGGACACACAGAAAACTATTTCCCAGCCCCCTTGAAGCTAGGAGGGGCCATAATACAATAAATGAACTGTAAGTAGAACCAATGTCACTTCTGGTCTAGGACAGTAAAAAGTTCCACCTTTTACCTCTCCCTTCCCTTCCTAAGACCATAAACTGAGATAGTGGGATCTCAAAAGGTCACCACTCTCCATGGATCTTTTAGTCATCACTTGAAACAAGCTGCCCAGGAGAGTCATGATCTCAATAGCAGGCTTTGCCACAAAATAAGGAAAAAATCTGTATATGATAAGCCACAGAAATTTCAGGACTTTGCATTTGCTCATTTGATTGTTTGAATTATCAAAATAGAACCTAGCCTATGCTGACTACCACAGCCCCAAGGACTGCCTGACACAAAATAGAAGCTCAATAAATAAGTATAGAATGAATGGATGGATGGATGAATAGTCCATATAAATATGGAACAATATGGAAATCTGGACTCTAATTCCACTATTTGCTAGCTGGATGATCAGGGCAACTTACTTAACTACACCTCACCACCTCATCAACAGACTCGGGCCAGTAACAATATTTACCTCAAAGGGTTACTTAGAATTAAATGAGTTAGAGCATATAAAAAACACTCCAAATAGCTGCCAACACATTAAAAAGTGCTTAATACATGTTTTCATCATTTGCTAAATAAGCAAATACAAGGAATGAGACTACTGTTAGGTTGTTTTTCTAATATCTGAAAATGTCACTACTAAAAATTATTCCAAGTTAAATACAATATGCCTCAGTTGAATTTATTTGAGAGAAATAAAATTATACCAGCATTAATTCACTGTCCTCATTTAAGACGAAATTATTTCTTCCTCTATATCTTACAAAGGACTTATTTGTCTAAGACAAATAGCATAGTGAAATGACACATAGCAAAGTGAAGTGCCATAACTCATACTTACTGCAGTAACCCTGTCTCCACCATTAGTAACCTGCTTGTAATACGGTGATCCTGAAAGAACTCTCCAGGCAGAAAGGCCACAGCTAGAAGCTTTTGACATGCCTACTTCAGCAGTTTCACATCCACCAACAAGTAGAAGTCTAAAAAGGAGAAAAATTTTTAAAAATCGATACATTGCAAATATAAATAAGAGCAAAACAAAGAGAGCAGAAACAGTCACCTTGAGAAAGAAAATTTACCAAGTACTATTAATATATGTTAAACCTAGAAGGTAAATATTTCAGAGGAAACAATCAAAAGAAAACCAAACTGTTTTTCAATTAGAATTTCACCATATACTAAGGCTTAAATATTCAGGCACCTGAAATGCAGGTGGAAACTTAGAAATGAAGAAAAAATTTAAGGCTAGCAACTGAATATATAAAAAAAAAAAACTGTTTGTATCAACACCAATAAACTTTAATAGATGTGTAGCCTCACCCAGATACATTATGTATTAATTATGGCAATCTATCTGATGCAATGAGGGAGCCATTACAGAATGCTAGAAAGAAATGACACCCAGGAGAAACTGAATGGGAAAGAACCACAGAGCAATAATTATACAAAAATAAGACTGGTTGGTAGTTTAGCTGCACACTATGATTGGTTCATTTTTCTGTTTGTTACACAACATTCATAACCGGAGGCCAGTTACCAACAGGGCAAACAGCCTAACATATACTAAAAGTTAAAAGACATTACTGTGTATATATAAACAAATCACTTTGTTTATACCACTTTGTTTATACCACTATATAAAGAAAGCTAATTAATAACGAAACCCCAACAGTCACAATTTTTAAAGCTGTGTTCAGTACTTCTGGCAGGGATCTGTATAACAGACATCATAATTATCTGTCTAAAGAAAGAAAAAAAGTCTGAAAGTTCCGTTTACCTCCTTCTTGGCCATACTCACAGAAAAACCAAATCTTGAAAAATTTATGTTTCTACATAGAAATTGAAAGGTCAAAAAAACACTTCATAAAGTTATTTAGAGTTGGCATATCAGACTAACTCAGTTACAATTTATGTCAACTAAAGCTAACTTTAAATGTTATAAAATAAATATCAGTACCTCGTGACATAACACCATGAGCTCTCAATACGGACCCTTCAAGACCAGTGGAGGTGTATGCCCAAGAGTAGTCAAAATGCACTATATTATTGTAGAAAGCAATACCTGCCTTCTGCTAATTTTGTTCACCTTGTGTGGCAGGCAACACAATGGCCCCCAAAAGATGTCCGCATCCTAATTGCTGCAGTGTGTGTGTATGTTCTATTACATGGATTTAAGGTTGTAGATGGAATTAGGGTTGCTAACCAACTGATTTGAACTTACGGAGAATATCCTGAATTATTCAGGTGGCCCTGAAGTTATCACAAGGATCCTTAAAGGTAGAAAGGGGCACAGAAGAGTCAATGTCAGAGTAACGTAATGTGACACTCAACTGGCCACCGCTGCTTTGAAGGTAGAAGAGGCCACAAGCCAAGGAATCTGGGGAGCTTCTAAAAGCCGGAAAAGGCAACAAAATAGATTCTGCCCAAGCCTCCAGAAAGGAACACAGCCCTGAGGACATGTTTGATTTTAGCCCAGTGAGACCCATTTCAGACTTCCGATCTCCAGAACTGCAGGGTAAGTTTGTGTTATGTCACCAAGTTTGTGATTCATAGAAAATGAATATACACCTTTTTTCTTTCCCAGTCCCAAGACTCAGATGACCTGTCACATTCTAATGCCACCAAAAGCCCTCTTCTCATTTGACAACTCACTTTCTAAAGTGTTTCTGAACTAAGCTAACAATAACAATTAAAGAACTCATCTCTACCATATAGTCTTAGATCTAAATTTTTCAAAACTGTACAAAATCCTTCTAGGTTTAATTATGGAATGTAGCCCAACTCAAAATCTCAAAAACCATAAAGTAATTCAAATGCACTTTCTTCACAGAAACACAACTTGGGCCTACACACAAAGCCTTTTCCCTACCGCCTTTATATGCGGTTCTAACAAATTTTCATCTCAGCAAATTGGAAGTAAAAAACTTTGAGATGATGCCTTGAAGCAACCTATTTTGGTTGTTCCTACCCTAAGCAAATCCTTAGAGCTAAACGTAATTAACCCTGCTCATCAGGGCAAAAGAGATTGTGGTCCAAAGTCAGGCTAGTAGTATGAGTATTACTTGCCCAGAGCATTCATTCTTCTCAAATGATTCTATTACAGTAAAATATTTCATTAAAAAAGGGGTATATCTAGTGCAGATAAAATCATATTATCCCTCAGAATCTAACTCTCAATTTGGAGAAAACATTGATGAAAAAAGAAAAATACTTTAAACAACACTACAAAGATGCAATCAACAAAAACTAGACAGTGAGAAAATACAAAATAAATGGCCTGGGTTTTTTTTTTTCAGAACCCACATACACACAATCAAAGCAAAACAGCAACAGATAGAAGGAGGATATGGAGAGCAAATCAATGAATTAAAAGAAAACATAGGCTAGGTGCAGTGGCTCACGTCTGTAATCCCAAAACTTTGGGAGGACAAGGTGGGAGGATTGTTTGTGGCCAAGGATTCAAGATCAGCCTGGGCAACATAGTGAGATCTCATCTCTACAAAAAAAAAAATTAGCCAGGTGTAGTCATAGGTACCTACAGTCTCAGCTACTCGGGAGGCTGAGGTGGGAGAACTGCTTGAGGCCCGGAGTTCCGAGGTTGCAATGAGCCATAATCGTGCCACTGAACTCTAGCCTGGGTGACAGAGTGAGTGAGACCCTGTCTAAAAAAGAGGCGGGGGAAGGGGAGAACACAGTCTGGATATTTGAAGATACTGACAGATTACTGTTAATTATTTTGGATGTGCTAATGTTATCATGTTTATATTTTAGAGTCTTTATTTTGTAGAAATACACACTGAGATATTTACAGACAAAATATGCTGTCCAGGATTTACTTCAATATAATCCAGGGAAGGGTGGATAGGGAAATGGCTGGGTATACAGGTAAAATGAGACTGGCCATGAGCTGATTGCTGAAACTGAATAACAGGCACTAAAGAGTCAGTATACTATTCTACTTTTGTACATGCTTCAAATTTTCTATAAATTTCTTTCTCAAAAGTCCATTTGATAGGAAAAAAATCCTCTGAATAAATAGAAACACAAGGTGTAATTTGGAATATCCAAAGTTCAGAATTTAATCACAACGTTTTTTCAATCCAAAAACATGTGATTCATAAAACATACCTTTAAAAACTAGTAACCTTTAAAACAGTAACCTCTATTGAAACTCTATTTGAAAACAATATCACTATTTAAGAATTCAATAAACTATATCAATATCACTAGGAATTCAATAAATTCCCAAAGGCCATTATAAAACAGTTCCTTGATAACTGAAATAATGTCACTTTGATCAATGTCCAATATATATATGTATTAAAAACATATAATATAGTAAACATTAATATATTTATAATATATAATTTCTACTAATTAAATTTATGTTAAGATATGTCTGAAACTTTAAGTTGGCTGACTACTGAAGGAGTTACAGACCTAAGTGATAATCCAGATTTTTTATGTCCTGGGTATTGGAAGACACTTCCTCTCTATGAATTCTAATAGCATAGCCATGCACAGATTAAACTGGCTACAAAAGCTTAAGATCCCCTGAGAACAAAAGGGATTCAGTATCTGTTCCCGGCCTTTCCTCTGTTGATGCCAGACTGAAGAATAAGTGGAAAAGCAGCAGAATGATGAATTATGTGCTGTTCCAATCAGACAGAATAGCAGCTTTAGGACACTGATGCTCCAGTTCTAAGAATGCATATGTGTCCACACATCCAAATAGGCACGGGTGCTCAGGTATGTTTAAAGGGGAAGAAATGAAGATAACTGAATCAACATCTTCACAAAGCAGGCAACTGGCAGCTGCTGAGTGCAGGGCAATGTGCAGGGCACTGAGTGTACAAAGATGAACAAGGCATGTGCTCTGCATTTAAAAGCTCACTCTCTAAAATAGAAAAAAAAAGGAAGAACACATGGGAGCATGAAATTAGTGGCACAAAAGATGACAGACCAATCTGAAGATGATAAGCAAATCTAAATCTACTGGAGGGTTTTTCTTCAGTTATACGTGCCAAGGAGCCAGCCTGGAAAACACGTCTCTACAAAAAATACAAAAATTAGTTGGGCCTGGTGGTGCATGCCTGTAGTCCCAGCTACCTGGAAGGCAGAGGCTGCAGTAAGCCAAGATCGAGCCACCACTTCAGCCTGAGTGATGGAGCAAGACTTTCTTAAAACAAACAAACAAACAAAAACCCCAAGGGGTATCAACCCCAATTCAAGACTCCATTACTTTATTATTTAATAAGACTCACAACGTTGATGAGAACTAATCTACAAGTGATTAAGAAGATAAAAATAAAAGCAGGCTTATGGTGATGATTGGCCAAGTAAATAAACACACTCCATCATGATCACAGTGTTCAGAACAGGCTTCCAGGGCAACACTGGCCAGAAGTCAGGAGAAATAAAGTTCCACTGGTAAAACCATGTAACTTAAAAAAAAAAAGCCAGTCAATGGGAAAGAGAAGAGTCTGAAACTCAGCACAATATACTCAATAAATGTTTGCTGAGGGAATGTGAATTGAAAGTCCACATTTCTCATCAGGAAGCACAGAGTGAAGAGGGTACAAAGAGACCCATCATCTCACTGCTTGTCCTCACCCTATGTTTCAGCAGTAAGATATGATGAGATAAGGTGGGGAGAAGGGAAGGGTCATGGCAATGGAGGCAGGGAAAGGTGGGGTCACACTGATTAAAATGGACAAAACAATGCTAAGCCAAGAATTTGGTATTTTTAAGGAAACATCGAGAAGAAAATTTCAAGCTTGTGAGAGTTATAAGAGATGAATGAAGAGGGAGAGATACTATCTTCTTTGGTGGATATTTTAAACATGCCAATTCCTCTTAATTTACAAATTGAATGCAATTTCACATAAATCCTGTAAGAATTTTTCATGGAACTGAACAAACTGATTTAATTAAACTAGAAAAACACAGAATTCCCATAGGAAAATAAAAATTCTAACAAGAGCCAACTCAGTTCATGCTCATCAATCTTTCACTTATGAGCTGGGCTTTGTGCATCTTGACCTGTAAACATTTTCCTACCCTGCCATCATTAAGACATTCTCGCTTGAATTTGACCATATTAAAATTTAAAACTTCCATCCATAAAATAAAGACTGGGCTTGTAATCCCAGCACTTTGGGAAGCCCAGATGGGCGGATCACCTGAGCTCAAGAGTTCAAGACCACCCTGGGCAACATGGTGAAACCCTGTCTCTACTAAAATACAAAAAATTATCCAGGTGCACCTGTAGACCCAGCTAATCGGGAGAACGAGGCACCAGAATCGCTTGAGCCCGGGAGACAGAGGTTGCAGTGAGCCGAGATCACTCCACTGCACTCCAGCTTGGGCTACGGAGTGAGATTCCATTTCAAAAAAAAAAAAAAAAGAAGCCTGGGAGAAGCTATTTACAACACATAGAACTAACAAAGTATTAGTAGTATTAGTAGGCAGAATTTATAAAGATCTCCCAAAACCAGTTCAAAAGGAAAGTAGACAAAGGATAAGCAACAGCAAATCGCAAAAAAAGAAATCCAAAAGCCAAAAATGCAGATTAAAACAACACAGATTTGCACCAATCACCCTCTAGAATGTTTAGGGGCCTAGTAACTCTTAAAACTATTGGCGAGATTGCAAATTGAAGCAATCATTTTGGAGCAACTTGACAATATCAAATAGCACACAACCAACTGCCCCACAAACTGCTCTAAGGAAACTATAGATAAATTCTTGCACGGGTATATTCATCTTTTGGCCAAAAAAAAAAAGTTTGGTGCGAAACTTGTTTTGTTTTTTAGGTTTTTTTTACTTTTAGGTTAAGGGGTATATGTGCAGGGTTTTTATATAGGTAAATTGTGTGTCGCGGGGGTTGTTGTACAGATTATTTCTTCACCCAGGTAATAAGCATGGTACTCGATAGGTAGTTTTTTGATCCCCACAGCACTATTTATAAAGCTGAAAAATTAGAAATATTTCAAATATTTAAAAGGGATGGACAAATAACCAAACAAATTGTTCAGGAAAACATATACAATGTGAAGGGAACAAATACAAAAATATATATTGGAAGGTCACACACCAAAGTTATGACAGCTGCCTCTAGAGGGGAGAAAGTGAGACAAAATAATGGAAGCAGGGAATTTTGTTTGTATTATTGTCTCTGATATTTATATATGTCTGTGAATGTATACACACACACATACACGTACATCTTAGACCAAAGAAAGACACATTTAATATTTGTTAATTGCACGTAGTAGGTACGTAGGTTTACAGATGCTCCTTGACTTATGATCAGATAATCAATAAACCTATTGTAAATGGAAAATACTGTAAGTGAAAAAAGGGTGTTTTATACATGCGATGGGATGTCAAAACACACAACACAATATCCAAAACATGCTGGCAACACAGTACTAGAGTATTGTTTGCTTGCCTCATGATCTGATCACATTACCCTCGTGGTTGCATGGCAGACTGGGAGCTTCAGTTCACTGCCATACCCAGCATCACGAGAGTATCCTATACATACTGCTAACCCAGGAAAAGATCAAAATGCTAAGTACAGTTTCTACTGAATGTGTATTGCTTCAGCACCATCAAAAGTGGAAAAGTCTTAAGTTAAAAAAATCGCAAGTTGGGGACCACCTGTACATTACATCATTCTCTGTACTCCTTCTCTCTCCCTTTTTTTTTTAACTTAAAAAGAAGAACATCAAGATACAATATCCCAAATTATGCACATAAATTTCTCTAGTTAATGATGTCTAGGGGAAAAAAAAAAAAAAAAACAGTGAATTTGCTTTAACACGTTGTGTCAACCCACAAGTCTAGCGAAATACTCAAAAGGAAATTATCATATAATTTGCCTTGTGATATTTTGAGGTTGTATATACATTAATGATTATATCTTAAGTATTCTGGGACTGGGACTTCCTACTAAAATAATTGGATTTTTTTAAGAAATTTAGTCTATAAAAGCTAACATTGTAGCAAATAATTTATATCATTAGTGTTACTTGCTTTTGCATTAAATTCCTCCACCTGGAATATTTACATGCAGTGGTAACCATTACATCCTTAAATATACAGGATATTTGACTTTTAAGTGCTTAATTTCAAAATAACATTTTGAAGCAAATATTTTCAAATTATCCTATGAAGATACAGTAAAATGGAATTTTTATAATACAAATTAAATCCTCTACACTAAAGCATACGACATGGGAATTAGCAAAACTTTACTTCCTCTTAACAAAAACAAAAGAGAGAAAGAGAAAGAAAAAGACTATATTTCCCAATAATCTTTGTATTAGTCCATTTTCACGCTGCTGATAAAGACATGCCCGAGACTGGGCAATTTACAAAAGAAAGAGTTTTATTGGACGTATAGCTCCACATGGCTGGGGAGGCCTCATAATCATGGTGGAAGGCAAGGAAGAGCAAGTCACATCTTAACATGGAATGGCAGCAGGCAAAGAGAGCTTGTGCAGAGAAACTCCCATTTTTTTAAAACCATCAGATCTCATAAGACCCATTCACTATCACGAGAAGAACATGGGAAAGACTCGCCCCCATGATTCAATCATCTCCCACCAGGTCCCTTCCACAACACGTGGAAATTACGGGAGCTACAAGATGAGATTTGGGTGGGGACACACAGCCAAGCCATATTAATCTTCAACCTCAAATTTTATGGAAAATAGCAGGAAAATGATGGGTTTAGAATCAGAAGTATCAAGTTCAACTAACCTTTGCTAAAAAGAAACTATATAATCTTGAGACATTCCTTTCACTCCATTAACATTTACTAAACTGCATATAACCAATGAGGAATATGCCAAGCCACTGAAGAAACATCTTCGTAAACTACTTCCAATTTTTTGGAAATCAATGCTCAGTGTAACTCTTAACTCTCACATTTCTCCAGTACCACATACGGTGTGCCGGTTAGGAGGCTTGCATTCCTTGCACTCCTTCCTTTTCTCAAACAGCCAGGGATATGAATTCACATAGAGGAATAAATACGAGCAGAGTCCATCACAAGTAAAATAACCAGTAAGCACTGACCATTACTGCACAAGACCTCTTCAGAAACCTTTCAGTTAGGTACAAAAGCAGCATAAAAGACACATTAACTGCACAAAGGAAGAGGTCAAAGAAGGCTGTGCAGGGTAGCACCAGCAAAAGGTTCATCCATTAAACAATTTCCCAGACAGATAAAGGGGTTAGGTAAAGAGCCTTCTAAGCCAAGGGCATTCTAAGCCAAGGGCATTCTAAGCCAACGTGATGTACAAAACAGAGAGATGAGCTTGTAAATGGTGTGTTCAAAGAACTAAAGAACTATAAGAACTGCAGTGAGTGCTTCCACCCTCTAAAGGACAAGTGAGAAGTAACGGGGCAGAAGGTTCCAATAGGTCCTTAACAATACAAATATTCTGTCTTGCTAACTTCCTGGGCAAGAAGTTAATCCTGCTCTACCTTCTATCACATAACAGTTATTTAAATCATACCTCCATTACTACACTTGGAGCCATTTGGGTGCAGACACTGTGTCTAATTCATCTTTGTATCCTTTAGAGCATTTACTACGGTTGTTTCAAAAGACATGTCTCTCTAGGCACTACGTGCCAAGAACTACAATGCCACAAAGATAAATAAGACATAGTCCTTGTCCTTGTCTTAACTTCTCTAGGCTTCAGTTCTCCCACCTGAGAAATGAAGAGGTTGAACCAAATGATGGATGAACTCTTTTCCAGCTCTAAAATTCTAAGAGTCAAAAACTCAAAGCAGGAACACAGGTATCAGACAACAAAAATAAACTGTGACTGATGGAGTGAAAAAACCTAAGAAGGAGTGAATTAAAGGAGCAGGATTAAAGGCAGAGGCCAGAGAAGAACAGGGGGCAGTATCACAGACGTAACCAAGGCAATATGAGAAAAGGAAAGTACAAGCAGAACGCAAGCCCCTAAGCAGCAGACTATACGTGATACTGATGAACTGTGAAAGTTAGTGGGTACGGACATACAGTTAGATAAAGGAGTAAGTTCTGGTGTTTGATAGCATAGTAGGGTGACTATAGTTAACAATAATTTATCGTATATTTCAAAATAGCTAGATTTGAAATGTTCCCAACACAAAGAAATGGCAAATGTTTGAGGTGATAGAGATCCTAAATACCCTGATTTGATCATTACACATTGTATGCATATATTAAGTATGTAAAATTATTACATATTACATAAATATTACATAAGTATGTAAAATTATTATGTAGCAATTTAATTTTAATTAACAAAAAAAGTTACACTAAAAATTGGTTCAAGAAGAATTATAAATGGCTTATTAAGAAGGCTCTTCAATCTAATAAATGTTGGAAAAATCTGCCATCTAGTGGCTTAAAACTCCTTAAAACCAAGGAAGGAATCTGTCCAATGACCAGTGTACTGAAGGCATACAACCAGTAATAAAGAAAAAGAAAGAAAATACTCCCCATATCCCAAAATTTAAAACTTCTTAGACCACACTTGGCAAAGTAAGGGCTCAAAAAATGTCACCTATTACTTCACAGCTAGAAGACATAACTCTTGGGAAAACTGAAATGTTCTCAATATTAATTCATTGTAGCATATACTAAACATTCTTTACTACAAAAATCCTGCTAACTCAATATTTTAAATTCTGCTTCTCCTTATTTATTAAGGTACTTATAAGAAGAAAGCATATATAATCATGACACTTTACATTATCAGTTCTCAGATATAACATAAGCCTCAGAATCACCTAAAAGGCTTGTTAAAATAGATTACTGGGCCACCACTCTGGAGCATCTGAATCAGGAAGTCTGGCATAGACTCCAATAATTTGCATTTCTTTATATTCTTTTTTAATTTTTGAGACTGGGTCTCACTCTGTCACCCAAGCTGGAGTGCAGTGGTGGCACAATCACAGCCCACTGCAGTGTACCTCCCAGGTTCAAGTGATCTTCGCACCCTCAGCCTCCCAAGTAGATCGGAATACGGGCACATGCGCGCCTGGCTAATTTTTTTCTTTTTTTAAACTTTTGTAGAGACAAGGATCTCCCTACGTAGCCCAGGCTGGTCTCAAACTCCTAGGTGCAAAGGACCTTCCTGCCTTGGCCTCCCAAAGTGCTGGGATTACAGGCATGAGCCACTGTATCCAGCCAAGAATTTGCATTTCTAACCATTTCCCCAGTTTTTCTGATGCTGCTGGTCAGGGACCACATTTTGAGAACCACTGCTTTACTTTGTGTTTGAATCTATTATATGATCTCTAGAAGATACACTTTACTGTAGGTCAAATTATGAAGCATCAGACTATTTAGTCAACATGTGCTTAAGAATAATCACAGAAAACTGATTATATTGAATGATTAATTATTAAAGACAAAACATGGGAATTTTTCCTGGACTTCTTAGTTCATTAATGAAATCATTCCCTGGCAATTTGATAACTGGGCATCATATTTAAAACTGCGTAGTACTCGGCTATAATTTTTTTAAATACAGTTTAGAGTTTAGAATCAAGAAGTATGGAAAGGCCAGACACAGTGACTTACATATGTAATTCCAGCACTTTGGGAGGCCCAGGCAGGAGGCTCACTTGAAGCCAGGAGTTAAAGACCAGCTTGAGCAACATGGCAAGACCCCATTGCTCCAAAAAATTAAAAAATTAGCTGGATGTTGTGACATGTGCCTGTAGTCCCAGTTACTCAGAAGGCTGAGGAGGGAGGATCGCTTGAACCCAGGAGGTAGAAAATACAGTAAGCCAAGATCACATACATCACTGCACTCAAATATGAAGGACACAGCAAGACCCTGTCTTGAAAAAAAGAACTACGAAAAAATCTACAAAAAAATACTCCTTACTTTCTACCTCCCAAACAGAACTAGACCCACACTCAGACAGATTGTTGGATGACATAAAATAGGGGCCAGAAAACATTTTGTGTAAAAGGCCAGATTATAAATATTTTAGGCTCTGTGGGACATATGGTCTCTCACAACTACTCACTTATGTCAGAGCATGAAAAAAAAAAAAAAAACAGACGATATGTAAACCAAAAAGAAGTGTGGCTATGTTCCTATAAATCTTTCTTTATAAACACTGAAATTTGAATTTCATATAATTTTCATGTATGATAAAACATTCTTTTGAGGTTTTTTTCAACAATTTAAAAAATATAAAATTTGCTTAAAAACAGGCCACATTTGGCCCACAGGCCAAAGTTTGCCAGAGAAAAGCTTACTGGGCATGGGAATCAAAGACATGAATTTACCACTGAACGGTCATGCCATCTCAGGAAAAGTTGCTTAAGCCTCCAGGAGCTTAGGTTTCTCTACATACACAATAGCAGTTATGAAACCATCTCATATTGTGATGAGTAGGATTCAGCATATATAAGTATCTGGTCATCAGTAAAGGCTCTATAAAGTTAATTTCATCTATTATAATCTTAACTTCAATTGAAGTCAATTCAATGTCAATTCAGAAAGTGTCTAAAACTTGCACGGTGCTAAGCTAGCAGTGTAGGAAATACTGTGTAATGAAATCAAGTATTCCCTGCCCTCGTGGAGTTAACAATCTTATGGCATTACTATATTATTAACTGACCGCAATCTTAACACTACCTTCTTCAACCCAGCGGGCGGAGGTGATCCTATCTTACAGCAACATCTATTCTGATTCTTTGGTCACCCTGAAGAGATGTGACCAAAGAATCACTGGCAAAATGACAGTAACACTGTAATGTCTTTTTTATTATTATTATTATTTTATTTTAGGTTTTAGGGTACATGTGCACAATGTGCAGGTTTGTTACATATGTATCCATGTGCCATGTTGGTTTGCTGCACCCATTAACACGTCATTTAGCATTAGGTGTATCTCCTAATGTTGTCCCTCCCCCCACCAAAGGACTATAAATCATGCTGCTATAAAGACGCATGCACACGTATGTTTATTGCGGCACTATTCACAATAGCAAAGACTTGGAACCAACCCAAATGTCCAACAACAATAGACTGGATTAAGAAAATGTGGCACATATACACCATGGAATACTATGCAGCCATAAAAAATGATGAGTTCATGTCCTTTGTAGGGACATGGATGAAACTGGTAACACTGTAATTTCAAAAGAAAAGTTTGGAAAAAACACCTGTTTTAGGCCTTCCATTCATACAGTTGTTCCACCTAACTCTTACATTTTAATTATTCCAAAGTCAGGCTTTCATTTATTTACTGAGAAATATTTATTGAGCACCAATTAGGTGCCAAGCCCTAGTCTAAAAGCTGAAAATAGAGCTGTAAATAACACAGATGAAGTTTCTGCCTTCATGGAACTTACATTCTAGTGTATTAGTATTGTTTTCTCTCTTTATATGCTTTGACAAAGTCAAGTATATTTAACAACTTAACTAAAATCTACTGACAAGTACTCCATGCAAAGCAGCGTGCTGCTGAGACTAATGATACAGTTCTAAGACAGGGTGTTTGGCTTTAAAAACAATGATGACATTTTGAGATATACAGAAATTCACACATGCCTAGAGTTATCTAGACCAGGGGCCAGCAAACTCCAGCCCCTCAAATCAAATTCAGCCCACCATCTATTTTTGTAAATAAAGCTTTATGGAACACAGCCACACTGTGAATTTTCTATGTTGTCATGTCCGCTTTCACACTACAAGAGGAGAGTTAAGTAGTTATAACAGAGACCATATGGCCTGCACAGTCTAAAATATTTACGATCTGCTCCTTTACAGGAAGTGTGCTGACCGTTGGCACAGAGCAAAGAAAACATGAGAGGGTGTAATAGGAAGCTAGACAGATTAAAGGCCAAACTACAAAGGGCCTTTAATACTAATCTAAGAAGTTCTATCTCTATCCCAAGGGCTAAAGGAAATCAGAGAAGGATTTGTAAGTACAGAAGTAAATGATCAGAGTTGTACTTTAAGACCTGTAATTCTTCCTGGCAACACAAATGAAAAGAAATTAGAGGAAGAGGAAACAATTTGATAAGTAAATTGGGTCAGAAGTAATGAGGGTCTGAAGTATAAGGACGCCACTAGAAATGGGGAGGAGGAGGCATACTAAAGAAGAAGAATCAACAAGGCTTGAAGATCATAAGAATGAGTTGAGAATTATCTAACATAAATCTCAAGTTTTGGCCTGCTGGAAATATTACACATCAAGATATGGGAATACATGAGAAGAAGCAGGTTTGAGGGAGGAAAATGATGAACACAGAATATAATAAGTACGAGGTACTTGTGAGCTATCCAGGAAAAGATGTTCAGTGAGTGAGTGAATAAATAGCTCTGTGGCCTAGGAGTGACTTCTGGGATGCAGACTTCAAAGATATTACATATGCATTCAAGTGGTTAAAAACCATTAGGTCTGGATAAGGCTGCCTATAAAAATATATAGAGTAGGTAAGGGAAAAAAATATGGCCAAAAGATTCCATTAAAACACCATGAGGATTAATAACCAAGTTTAATGTAGAAGCAATATGCAGTTGACTCTCGAATATCACAGGGTTACGGGTGCCAACCCCCAAGCAGGCTAAATCTATGTATAACTTTTGACTGCCCCAAAACTTAACTACCAATAGGCTAATGTTGACCCAAGCCTTACTGATAACAAAAACAGTCTATTAACACGTTTTATATTTATTACATACTATATTCTTAGAGTAAAGTAAGCTAATGAAAATATTATTACTAAAGATCATAAGATTAAATACATTTACAGTACTGTACTGTATTTATCAATACTGTATGTTTACATAGTCTGTTTACAAGATCGATCATCTGTCTGAAAGGGTGCGCACCACAGCTGCAGATTCAACCTATGGCGCATATCGAGCAATTCACCTTTTTCTTGTCATGTCATGACTTTTCCCTGCTTCCTGGGAGCACTTCCAGCATCACTAGTGGCACTTCGTATGGGTCCCATGACATTATTCAAGGTTTACAGTACTGCACTAAACACGATGAAAAATACAAGAGAACCTCGAGAGATTACTTTTTACTATGATACGCAATTTCCTGGAGAGACTAACTGCTCACTTGGAGATGATCAGCATCATGAAACATTTTAAGTGGATATTTGCAACACTTGAGCTCACTGCAATAGCAACAGGAGGTGGCTACAAAATTATTACCGTAGTACAGTATTACCACAGCTAATTTATGCAGTTATTATTTAATACTACATCTTTATGATTGTTTACATTTCTCTTGACTGTGAATGTTGCCATACATGGTCTGTAAGTATAAGTTTTGATAAATGTTAATGTTTTATAGTAGATTTGTATATATCATATGGTAATAGAAGAGAATTGTATCTGCATATATTTTATGCATTCATGACATATATAACGTTTTCTTAATATCTTTGATACTTCCAAGGTATGTGGTTCATCTGCAAGTTTCTTCAAATTGTTGCAAATCTTCAAAAAAAAATTCTAATATATTTATTGAAAAAAATCTGTGTATAAGTGGACCCATGCAGTCGAACCCTGAGTTGTTCAAGGATCAGTTGTACAGTCAGCCTCCCATATCCATGGGTTCTGCATACATGGATTCAACCAACCACAGATGAAAAATATTCAGGAAAAAAAAATGGATGGTTGCATCTGTACTGAACATGTATAGACTTTTTTCTTGTCATTCTCTAAACAATATAGTATGACAACTATTTATAGAGCCTTTACATTGGATGAGGTATTACAAGTAATCTAGAGATGATGTGAAATACATGGGAGAATATGCATAGATTATATGCAAATACTATGCCACTTCACATCAGCGACTTGAGCATTTGTGGATTTTGGTATCCACAAGGGGTCCTAGAACCAAGCCTCCACAGATACCAAGGAATGACTGTGCAAAAATAAATTGTATTTCTATAGGCCAGGCGCAGTGGCTCATGCCTGTAATCCCAACACTTTGCGAAGCCAAGATGGGCAAATCACCGGAGGTTAGGAGTTCGAGACCAGCCTGGCCAACTTGGTGAACCACTGTCTCTACTAAAAATACAAAAATTAGCTGGGCGTGGTGGTAGACGCCTGTAATCCCAGCAACTTGAGAAGCTGAGGCAGGAGAATCACTTGAACCGGGAAGACAGAGGTTGCAGTGAGCCGAGATCACACCACTGCACTCCAGCCTGGGGAATAGAGTGAGATTCTGTCTCTAAATAAATAAATAAACAAACAAACAAACAAACAAACTGTATTTCTATCTACTAGCAAGGAACACTGAAAAAAGGTAACTAAAGTAGGAAATATATCTCAAACTTCAGACACTAGTGTACCTCTTTCAAATGATATTTTGGCATATTAAAGGTATCATTTACATCATCTTTTTATTTGTTCATTTATTTAAAGTTAGCACATAAGAGCTAAATAACTGTGCTTTATCATAACTACTACTCTCTGTGACACCACAGATTTTTTACACAAATTAAATTAAAAACATTTGTGCATGTAAAATGTAAAGCCATCATGCTGCCATATTTGGGAGACATGTGGTGAATGGAAAAAGATAAAATAATACCTGAAATGGAGTGACTTCCTGGCTGCCAAGATGATGGCGGTGGTTCCTAACTGTGCTATGGGGTGCAAGATGCCCCACACAGGTTTTTCAGAGGCAGATATTCTTGAGTAAATGTGATAATATAGATTGTGTGCCTACACTTATTACATGTCCCAGTTCAAACTGGGGTAGGGGTGGGGGGAGAGTTAGCAGCATCATATAAGCATCATATATGTGGTTTTGCAAAATATATATATACAAACATTCTCTAGCTATAAATACATATAAAGAACAAATACATGTGTCAATTAGAAGATTCTTGGCAAAAGGTATTTAAGTATAAAGTTCTACTGGCAAGGCTCTCCTTACTGTAGACATGGAAAATCTAGGTACTTCAGCTAAATGTCAATACTGTAACACTACTTTTGCTGTCTGTGCTTACTAAACAAACTTCTGATTACACTTGGGATTCCCACATAGGTCTATCAAGACAAGTGTCCTGGTCCATGTTTTAGTTTTCAAAATAAAATATTAAATCGGCTCATTGACGCTTTTTTCTTTACATCGATCTTCTGAGCTATGTTAGCCCCTAAGTGTGATATCCTCTCTGCAGGTTGACAAATTCAGTTTTCTGGGTCTTCGAAGTTTTCTGGATTAGGGTAAACTCACTAAAGAGAAAACTGTTTCTCTCTGAGCATCAAATCTTGATGGCATGAACTTGTGTTTTACTCATGTTTGTCACCCCTACCTGCAGCAAGTGCCTTAGCAGTCTGACTGGCATGTTGTAGGCTTCCAAGGAAGTCAGAATAAACACATATGCATACACATGCCCACTCCATGCAGACAGACAAGAGAAGATGGATATCCAGTTCTGCTACTTCTACACCTGTGTCAACCATCAATCTTAGCTCCTTATGCGCCCAGTTTTTTAGGCAGTTACAATCAATGGAAGGGAGATGGCAACTAAACGAAATTTATTGCTATCCCTCATTAGGGCAACTTCAAAGCAAGGAAGATATCCTAGTCATTATCCCACTGATCCTGTTAAATCTCCCAGAGCTTAGCACGAGGATTTTTAACTGGAGGGGAGGACACCTGATCAAGCCTTTGAGGGTAGGACCTAGGTATGCATTTTTTTTTCTTAATTCTCAATAGCTAATTCTGCTGTCCATACCTTGTTAAGAGCCATTGGCCTGGCACAGAATGTCAATAAAAGTACTAATGAATAAATTAACTTGGAGTTCTTGGACATTCTTGCCTGTTTCCTTCCCTCAACCCAGAGCTGATGCTAAAGAACATCAGATGAAGACTTAATTCCCTCTTGATCCTTAGGG
Source organism: Symphalangus syndactylus (assembly GCF_028878055.3). Classification (NCBI taxonomy): domain Eukaryota; kingdom Metazoa; phylum Chordata; class Mammalia; order Primates; family Hylobatidae; genus Symphalangus; species Symphalangus syndactylus. The sequence goes on along the minus strand of NC_072440.2, from coordinate 96,822,084 downwards.
TGGATTTAAGCAACTCCACTGCAGAAACACAATATATTCAGCATCTACCTATATGGCTGATTCCACATCTACCTTTTATCCAGATTTAAATGACTGTCCAGGTTCTGAAACCATATTTCCAATTTCCATCCCAATACCAGCAATTTAATTTTTGAAGTCTTGCTCAAACTGGTTCTCCCAGGAAAAGTAAGTCTTGTCTCTGAAGCCTGCTGTTGCCTGCCAGGTATCCCTGACAATGAATCTTTCCACAATGCCTGCTGTTAAACTCTCCACCACAATTTTCCTCTGTCAAATGTTACATAGTAATCTATACTGACCCTCCTTGGTGCTTGAAGAACTATGGTCTGTGCCCAGTACAGTGCCAGAAAAGTGTGGTCCAGAAAGAGTAAATGACTTGCTTTGAGATTACACAGCTAGAAAGTAGGACAACCAAGAACAGAATTCAGGGTTCCTGTCTCCTAATCCAGTACACACTCTATTAAACAATATTTTTAAATTTTTCTATAGATATAGAACCAACTGTAGTAGTGGTTACATAACTCTATACATTTAGTAAAAATCAATGAGTTATATATTGAAAATCAATGTCAAAGGGTCATCAAGGAATTTGAACATGAGTGGCTTTTCAAAAGTACAGCTTCTCCCAAGAAAGTAGGCACGTTCTCTGCCTTTTGAATTTGTTGAAATGTAAATTAGGGTCTACAAGTAGTTACCTTCAAACACTAATTACCTTTTTGTAGCTATCAAGGAAATGTTGGAAATACAACAAAACCAGATGTTGCTTATAAAAATTTTCAACAAAATTGAAAACAAAAATAGGAACAAAATCATAAAAATTAAAAAGTTATATACTACTGAAAGCAGTAAGTGCCACTTAAAAATCTATACATAAAGTCTTCAATTTGAACCTAACTCATTAAGTGTTAATTTGGGACTGTATGATTCCCAGATAGAGTGTAAACTCCTAGAGGGCAGGTACTACATTTGAATCTCCACCAGCAAGCATAGTACCCACCGTGAGCAAAAAGCTTAATGCGTCTCCTCTAACAATGCAGAGATCAGAGAATCTTCTCAGCCAGAATTAGGCTATAATCTATGCTAAAACCAACAGAGCAAAAAGAACAATAAGAATAGAAAAAAATATGGCAGCGAGGTGTTGGGGTAGGTTGAAGAAAGGAAGCAAGACTGGAATGAGATAGTCTGCGTGTTTAAGGAGGATAAAATACATTCATTAGGCTGTGAGTTAGGACATATAAAAAAGAAAATAGTCAAAATCAGCATATTCATAGAGCTTACCCCAAAGCTTCTCAATTAATTTTTGTTTCATATTACCAAATTTACCACCTCAGTTTCTCTTCTTCAACAATGCTCCCAACATTAGGCAAAACGATGAATTTCATAAAACCCTGAGTTTGTATATTACCAATTTATCCAAATTCAACTCTGGCTGATTTACTTCACATTTATAAAATCTTTGTGGATGATAAACATCACAGGCCCACATTACTAGAATAACTGAAAATAAATAAAAATGTGATGAATAGTTTAGCTTCTTTCATTTAAAAAAAAAGACCACATAATGGAAAATATAAACAAGCTAGCAAAATTTTTGTCATGCACAACAGGCCACTTACACATACTCCTTGCTTTACAACAATCTTCATTCAGAAACAGTAATGCAGTCATCCATCTCCAAACTGACTGCCACCAAGAGATGCATATGATCGTACAACCAACAAAAGGCCCTCTTTCTGTGGTTTGATAATATATTAAACTTTCCAGACGTTCTTATTTAAATGAAGACTGCCCCTCAAAACTACCCTCAATTGCTTAGATCCTGAGTCAAAAAGTAAACGTCTTAAAAATAGTAAGTATAATCTGACTTAAAAGAAATTTATCCCACAATAACTATTCAGTGTGTAATCATTTCAACCCTACGGTCCAACTTACCTTCCTGAAATAATGCCAGGAAAAAAGACATCAAATATTGACTTTTGTAACAAATCAAGAGAGTGGAGTAGTCAGTATGGAATAAACAATCAAACAAAAACTGTCCAGCATTAAGATATAAAATACCCTTCTTTTAAAAGGGAAGAGAGAAAAAAAACACACAGAAATGTGGGGTATGAAGAAGAATACAAAATAGAAAAGGAGAAAAAAGGAAAAGTCAAAAGAAAGAAACATAAATTTTCTTCTCTACTCAAAAGATAAGAGTTACTTATTCAAGGTGCCCTCAGAGCCAGAGCTCATATACTATTCGTTGTGGCTTTTACAAAGGTATACACTACATATTCCTTGCCTTCAAGTATCCGATAGTCTAATTGGAGATAGGGGATATGTGTACATCTGTTTGTACTACCATAACAAAATACCTGTGACTGAGTAATTTATGAAGAACAGAAATCTATTTTCTCACAGTTCTGAAGACTGGGAAGTTCAAGATCAAGGCGCAGTGAGGTTGGTTGTCTGGTGGGAGCTGCTCTCCACTTCTAAAATGGCACCTTGTTGCTGCATCTGCCAGAGGGAAGGAACACTGTGTCCTCACATGGCAGAAGGCGGAAAGACAACGCATGGAGCCTCTTCTATTAGGGCCTTAAACCCACTCATGAGGGAGGAGTCCTAACGGCCTCATGATGTCTTAAAGGCCTCATCTCTTAATGCCATCGCATTGGCCATTAAGTTTCAACACATGGATTGTGGAGGGCAGATGTTCAAACTATAGCAGGATATATTCATCAAAATAGAAAAAAATTAACAATAAAATGTGGTGTATTTAAATAGTGCCCAAACTGTGGTACAAACACAGAACAGCAGTTACATATAAGATAATGAGTAGGTCCTTGTTACGTGTGGCATGAACCAGTAACTGATCATCTAAGAGTCATCCAGCCTCTAGTATCTCCCTATGGAATCAACATTCTTCAAAACACAAATGATCATATTTCCTCAGCTCAAAAATTTGCATCCCCTAAAGAATAAGTTGCCTCTTACCACTCCCAATTAATGGGCCTCAACCTGCCCTTCCCATGTCCTATCTCCCACCATCATTATCACCTCCCTTGCCCTCAGACACACACTCTACAGTGTCAGCCAAGCTATACCACTTACAATTTCCCAAAACTACACCATGACTTCTTTTCCCTTGCCACTATTAACATTGTCGCTTTGTCCAGAATGTCCATCATATCCGGATTGTATCCATTCACCAAAGCAAGTCCAAGTGCTACCTGCCATGCTTCCCTGCTCCTTCAAGCAAGTAGTAGCTCCTTTATTTGGACCCCCACATCACTGTATCTGCATCCCTTTAAGGCGCTTATTTTCTAGCTTGCATTCTAGTTTACATATATAGATTTTTAATATATTTTATATATATGAAATATGTACATTTACATATATAAATAACATTAATATATCTATATGTATATAATATATAATATATTTTTATATATTATATATGTTTAGATATGTAAATGTATATATATATATATATATATATATATACACACACACACACGTAGAGCATGCAGAGAAAGAAATGTATTTTAGACATTAGTAAAATATATATGCATACACTGGCCGGGCATGGTGGCTCGCGCTTGTAATCCCAACACTTTGGGAGGCCGAGGCGGGAGGATGACCTGAGGTCAGGAGTTCAAGACCAGCCTGGCCAACACTGTCTCTACAAAAATACAAAAATTAGCCGGACCTGATGGCAAGTGCCTGTAATCCCAGCTACTCAGGAGGCTAAGGCAGAAGAATCACTTGAACTGGGGAGGCAGAAGTTGCAGTGAGCTGAGATCTTGCCATTGCACTTTAGCCTGGGCAACGGAGTGAGACTCCATCTCAAAAAATATATATATATATATATTATATATCTATAAATACACTTATATATTATTTCCTATCTAAGAATATGAGATCTTAGGTCAGAATTGCTCTCCATCTTTACATCTCCCCCAACCTGTAACATGGTGCATTCCACAGAGCAAGTCACAATAAATAAGAGAGTCATGGAAAGTAGGCCAGATAAAGATAGAATGGACTTTCCACCTCATCAGTCTTCCTAATACCAACAACTTCTGCAACTGAACACATATGCTTTTTAAGAAACATATTTGAAAAGTATATATATATGTGCTGAGGAAGTGAGGTATTAATAACTACACTTTAAAACAACAAAATTGGCAAGGCGTGGTGGCTCATGCCTGTAATCCCAGCACTTTGAGAGACTGAGGCGGGTAGATTGCTTGAGCTCAGGAGTGCGAGATCAGCCTGGGCAACGTGGATTTTGGAGAGCCCTATCTCTCCAAAATCAACAGCCAGGTGTGGTGGTGTGCGCCTGTAGTCCCAGCTACTTGAGAGGCTGAAGTGGGAGGATCACTTGAGCCCAGGAGGTTGAGGCTACAGTAAGCCAAAATCACACACTGGACTCCAGCGTGGGTGACAGAGCGAGACCCTCTCTCAAATAAATAAATAAAATAAAACCAAAAAATCAAGTTGAACTAAACCCAAAAAGACTTTAAAGGAGGAAACCCTGCTTAAACAATAAAACGGGATCCCAAAGGAAATGTTAACAGAAACAAGAGGTCACCCTCAACAGAAATCAAACTAGCAATCAGAGTGCCATAGGTACTGTATATGCAGTATCAAGGCTTGGCAAAATTTCACAACAAAGAACTGAGCATGTCACAGCAAAACAAATTCTATCCCATTTCTAATAGCAAAATTTAAATTCAAGACAATGTGAAGCTAGGCACAGAAAATACAAGATCTAACATATAAACCACTGAAAGGCCAGTCTTTATATAATAATTTGACAAAAATAAAATCAAAATGGCATGATTTTATTATTGTAATGTGTTTATTTTATAATTAAGTGTTTTGTTATAATAAATTGTGTAATTATTTGCACATATATAATTACATTCAATATTATAAAATGTAAAGACCTCTAACCTCACATATAAACATTCAATTATATCCAAAATAAAGCAGAGTTCTATTATTTCAGATTACCTACTGTAGTTAATATTTTTAAATTTTTAAATATTTTTAGTTAGCCAGATTTTTGAAACTGACTGTCAAACTTCTTAAGGATAAACAACTAACCCTTAAACACAGGAGCCACACATATCAAAAGGATATAAAGTTAACAGTATTATATTTATTCAATACTAAATAATAACTTTACCTATCATTTCCTGAATACCTATACTATGTGCTGAATATTTAACCCTCAAAACACCTTGGGGCTCATTAAATATTCATTTCAACTCCCTTTTCTCTTTTCTTAAGAAAGATTTTTAAAAGAACTAAACAGAACTTCTATAAATGAAAAATATAACGATAAAATCTAAAATTATGATAACTAATTTAAAAATGAGATGCGGCACTAAAGAATTAGTAAAATAGGAAATATACTGGCAAAAATTAACCAGAATATAGATTTTTTCAAAATAAAATCATATGTATCAATAATTTACTAGTTATAAAAGATCTCAAAAAGTGTTTCAAACTATTTTCTTCATAAGTACATGTATTTATACAGAAAAAATTAAAATAATATTTTACTTCTCTTTTTTCCACAAAAACAAAGTGGGGGGAAAAGGAGAGAGTGAAAAAAATTAAAGGTCATTCTAGGAGACTCTACATCTAGATAACAGAAATTCTAGAGATTCAAAAAAAAAATGAAGAGGAAATAATCCAAGATATAATTCAAAGAATTTTCCCAAAAGTGAGATTACTGACTATCCAAAGTGAAGGGCCAGCACTGTGGGTATTAATAAACCTACGCCAAGTCATAACATAGTCAAATTTCAGAACACTGCAGGGGGGAATAATTAAATCTTAGATCCCAGAGAGAAAGAGGACAAAAAGCAGAGAAAGAAAGAAACATGAATTTTATACTACAATGACATTCTCAAGAGCAACACTGTAGAAGCTAGAAGAAAATAGAACAATACCTTCAAAATTTTATGGAAAAATTATTTCCATCCTACAATTCTATCCAGTCAAATGATCAATTAAGCACATGAAGATAAAATGAAGCCATTTTCACATATGCAGGGCTCCAAAAAAGTATATTTCCCATGTACCGTTTCTCAAGAAGTTACAGGAGGTTGTGACCCACCAAAACAGTTAAATAAACCAAGAAGGAAAAAAAAAATCTAAGGAAGAGGTCATGCAACCAAAGAGAAACAGGGAAGCCATCTTCTGGATAACGGTGAAGTAAAATTCCAAGACAATAGCTATGTGGCAGGTGTTAAATCGACAATGGAGTAGAACAGAAAGTTCTGAGATCTCCATCCATGGCCATACCACCCTGAACGCACCTGATCTCGCATGATCTCAGAAGAAAGTTCTGAGACCTCTTCTAGATGATCAAACAGCACACCTAAAAGGAGGTTTACACTATGGGGGTGAGTTTAGGGGAAAGTCTGTGATAAGTACATTTCAAAACATGGCGAATTAAAAAGAATTATTAACTACAAGGAGAATAAATAAGTAAGAAGTTACCAGGTGGGTCTTACTATAGCACACAAGGCCCTGCATGATTCAGCACTCACCACCCTCTCTTTGACCTCACCCTATTACTCTGTGTCACTATCTGCTTCAGCCTAACTGGCTTCATTGCTGTTCCTAGAAAATGCCAAGCACACTTCCAACTCAGGGCTTTTGCTTTGGCTATTCCTGCTGCATAGAATACTCTTCCCCCAGATACCTAAAAACTAGTAATACCCTCACCTATTGCAAGTCTTTGCACAAATGTCACTTCCTCAATGAGGGTAATGTGGCCACCATATTTCAAACTAGAATTTGCACCCTACTCTTCTACCCTTCCACTCTCCATCTCTGATTATTTTTTCCCATAATACTTAGCTCTTCACATACTTTATATTCATTGTTTGTTGTCTGTCACTCCCTCGAAAAGTTCCACGAGGAAGATATACCCTAAGCACCTGGAACAGTATGTGGCACAGAGTAGGAAATCAGTAAATGCTTGTTAAATGAATAAATAAAAATGCAAAATCATTGAAATCATGAAATACTACACAAGCTTCTTGTCTTACCTATAAGTATCATCTACATAGCCATAATAACAATCATACTATAGGCCGGGCAAGGTGGCTCACGCCTGTAATCCCAGCACTTTGGGAGGCCAAGGCGGGCAGATCACAAGGTCAGGAGATCGAAACCATCCTGGCTAACATGGTGAAACTCCATCTCTACTAAAAATACAAAAAATTAGCCGGGCATGGTGGCGGGCACCTGTAGTCCCAGCTACTCAGGAGGCTGAGGCAGGAGAATAGCATGAACCCAAGAGGCAGAGCTTGCAGTGAGCCGAGATTCCGCCACTGCACTCCAGCCTGGGCGGCACAGTGAGACTCCATCTCAAAAAAAAAAAAAACTATAAAATTATGATATAACAGGATTTAACATATGATATAACAGGAGAACTAAGTGAAAGTTCTTTGTGCATACACGTGGTAGAGTAAGAAAACTAAATATCCATCTTCCACAAAGGGAAGTAAATAAACATTGTGTAAAATTGGAATCAAGAAGTACAATGTAAGCTTTTTATTTAAATGTATGAAAACAATCAAAAGAATCAATTAAAATAGCTAAAAGTGGTTACCTTTGGAAAGCAAGAAGTTGGGTGGAGGAGTCAGTTTTTAAAACTAAACACTTGAAATTCATTATGCATATAATAGACTAAGAATTAATATCTAGATTATATAAAAATGTCAACAACAAACTCCCTATCAAAAGAAAAGAAACAAAACCAGCATTTCACAGACAAGAAAACATGAATGGCCAATAACATATGAAAAGCTACTCAGCTTCATCAGTAACCAGGGATGTACAAATTAAAACCAGAGTGACATGTTCTTTTACACCTACCAAATCAGCAAACATTTAGAAGTCTCATACCATCAAGACTACTAATGAGAATGTGAAACGAGAGACACTTTCATAAGCTGCTGATGGGACTGTAAACTGGTACAAATACTCTGGAAAACATTTGACATTATCTAGTAAAGTTGAAGATGTACTAACCTGACAATCCAGCACTGGCACTCCTAGTTATATATCCCATAGAAACTTTTGGACATATATATCAGAGGAATGCATAATTATTTTTACCACAGTACTATCTTTATAACAAAAAAATTAGAAGCAAACCAAATTTTCATCTATAGGAGAATGAATAAATACGTTGCAAATTATTTGTAAAATGAAATGTCCTAAATAGTAGTTAAAAATGAATAAACTAAAGCAAGATATGCACCAAAAAGGAAGTCACGAAGTGAGACTTGTATGTCTTCTGTGTGATTCCATTTACATGAAGTCAAAACAGCAAAACTAAATATGAATGAGTGATAAAACTATAAGAGAAAGCAAGAAAATCATATACACAAAACTCAGGACAGTAATCATCTCTAGAACGGAGACGACGGGATCGGGGAAGAGCACAAGGAGGACTTCGGTGTGTGTGTGTGCGTGCGTGTGTGTGCGTGTGTGCGTGTGTGTGTGTGTTCTGGTATAAAAATTTCATAATAATAAAGTCCTGAACTAAACACAGACATATGACTGAATAGAATACAAACCTGCATACATTTCCAAAGAAAAAGACTTTTAAGTATACTGAGATTCCAAGTTAAGGACTTGTCAGTAAACAAAGAGTAAATCTCAAAATTCAAAAACTCAAGTTAGGTTTGTCTTATTCAAAATATGATACTCTTCCCATTTACGAAACCGAACATTTAGCTTGGCTATCCTATAAAACATATGTGGCTTCTGTTCTCAAATAACAAAATTAAAGGGGAGAAATCACTGGAAGTAGAAAATGCCATAAGGTTTCTAGTAAGCCTCAGTGTAGCTGCAAATACACAGCGAAGTGGCATATGTGAATGATGGGACACAGTTGCTGGAAGGAACTGTGCAACATCAGTGCAGCGGTAACTACCAAGGAAAGAAAGAAGGGAAGTAGCATCTACTGAGGCCGTTCTGTGTGAGGGCACTTTATATATAGCACTAGTTCTCTCACTAATTCTCGAGTCACATATCATACTCATCTTACGGATGAGAAAAATAAGGTCCAGGGGGTTAAAAGAGAAGAATAAATTCCTCATTGAATATTCCCAGTGCCCCATCTGGCTCAGAAGAGCTCAGTGAGCCAGATGGATAAGCATGAATAATCAGATGACAACAATATTATAGATATTAAAGATAACTATGCACAAGAGGAGGAAATTAAGAAGTCAACATAAGAATCAGAATAGTTTCTTCTATCTGAATCTATGCCAACATTTCTATGTCCACCTAATATTCCACTAAATATGAGAACAAATGGTTACTTACCTGTGACCAGGGTGGTAAATAGCTGTGTTGATTCCATGAGGATAATGACTACTGAAGCTGAAACAGTGACTTTCTTGGTAGCTCTGATTTGTTCCAACACTTAAGAAGGTAGGTAAGAAGTAAATACCATTAAACCACAATGAATATCACTAAATACCCAATAAAATGTTTAGAATTTAAAAGACAGATAATACCACATATTGCTGAGGATATAAAACAACCAGAACTCGGATATGTCACAATGAGAAGATAATTGATAAAACCACTTGGTAAAAAGTGTAGTTTTTTATAAAAATAAACTATGTCTCCCCTATGACCCAGCAATCCCACTTGAAGATATTGACCCAGGAGAAATGAAAATGTATATCCATAAAGACTTGTACAAGAATGATTGTAACAGCATTATTTGCAGTGGCCAAGAACTGGGAACAGGGTTCTATCAATAGAAGAATGGATTTTTAAAATCATGAGCTAGTCATACAATAAAATACTAATTGTCCATAAAAAGAAATAAACTAGTGATATACGTAAAAATATAAATGAATCTCAAAATATGATGAATGAAAGAAGACTTAGATAAAAGAGTACATACTACAGTCATTCCTAGGCATCCTTGGGGAACTGGATCCAGGATGCTCAGAGGATAACAAAATCTGTAAGTGTTCAAGCCCTTGATATAAAATGGCATAGTAGGCCGGGTGCAGTGGCTCACGCCTGTTATCCCAGCACTTTGGGAGGCCAAGGAGGGCAGATCACGAGGTAAGGAGATCAAGACCATCCTGACTAACACGATGAAACCCTGTCTCTACTAAAAATACAAAAAAATTAGCCAGGTTTGGTGGCGGGCACCTGCAGTCCCAGCTACTTGGGAGGCTGAGGCAGGAGAATGGCATGAACGTGGGAGGCGGAGCTTGCAGTGAGCCAAGATCACTCAACTGAACTCCAGCCTGGGCGACAGAGCAAGACTCTGTCTCAGAAATAAATAAATAAATAAAAATTAAAAAATAAAATAAAATAGCATAGTATTTTCATATAACCCACACATATCCTCCTGTATACTTTGAATAATCTCTAGGTTCCTTATAATACCAATACAATATAAATCCTATGTAAATAGTAGTTATACTACATTGTTCAGAGAATGACAAGAAAAAGTCTGTACATGTTCAATACAGACACAATTTTTGAATGTTTTCAATCCACAGTATCAAATCTACAAATGCAGAACCCACAGATACAGAGGGATGACTGTATATTATTCCATTAATGTAAATTATTAGAATAGGCAAAACTAATCTGTGATTTTTAAAAAAATTTAAACACTAGTTGTTCTGGGAGTGGGTATGGAAAGAGATGTACTGGGAAGGGGCATGAGGGAACTTTCTAGTATGATGGTAATGTTCCGTATCTTGACAGAGGTTTGAATTGCACAAATGTATGCATTTGTCATAACTCACTAGCTGGTATAATTAAGATGTATGCATTTCACTGCATGCAAATTTTACCTCAAAAGGAAGAAAAGTATAAGCAAATATTAAACTGTAATTAATAATATGCATGCTAAAGCATTTGAGTACTGGTATGTCCAACTTACTACGGAATGATTAATAGCTGGATAGAGGGGTGGATATATGAATAGAAATATGATATAGCAAGCACAGTAAAATCCTAATTGTAGAATCCAAGTGGAAGTAATGGGTGTTCACCACACCACTCGTTCAAATTCCCTATTATATTTAAAATTTTTCATAATAGACAGAAAGCAAAAAAAAGAAATACCAAAATCTGACATTAAACCAGAGAAATAAACATTATTTCAAATATGGCTTCCAAAGCACATTTTTACCTTACAAGGTAACTTCTAAGTTGTCCTCGGTAATTGATGACCAGGAGTTCTGCAGACCACTGTGCACTTGCTTTATATTCTAAAAATATCAACCCAGCAATGGCATAGCTTAAGTCACCTATAAAACTAGATGCCTACAGAAGAGGGGGAAATTAAGTTACTAAAAAAAAACTAAATAAAAGTTAACACATGCATAATTAGAGAATATCTGATACACTACACTGGCTTCAGGTACACTTTATGTAAGATAACTTCAGAATTGCCCCGTATACTCAAGAATCATGCAAGTCAGAATGCCTAGATCTAGACACCCAAATCTAGACCAGCCCTCTCAGACACAGGCTGAAACCACAGCAGCCCCTTTGAAGAAGATGTTCACCTACATAGGAAATTTCTAATCAAATTTTATGAATTTAATTAAATTTAATCAAATCGCAGAAAAAAATAAAGATAATGCCACCATTCAGCCTCAAAAAACTCCAAGAGCTTGTTTAAAGATAGAAGCTTCCAAATGTTAATTTTCACTGCCAGCAGTAGCCTGTGGTAAAAAAGTCTCCAGTTTCCATTTGCCTAATCAGCAACCTAAAGGAAACTACACATAAAATACTCACTCAGTGTTAACCTTTCTCCATTAACTAAATACCAGGCTAAACTGCTAAAGATTTGAAGGCCTGTACACCTTGGGAAGCACACAAAATAAAGTTTATCACCCATGAAGGGGATTCGAATATGCTGACCCAAAATATGCCACTTTGGCATAAGGATTATTTTGAGCGGAAGGCAACTGAGAATCAACAGATGGAGGAAAAATTTTTTGCCCTCCCCTTAACTGCCTAAACACAAGGAAAAATTTCTCTTTGTGAAAGTGCTCCTCAGTACCAGGAGGAGGAGATGGACTCATCCCTGGAAACCAGAAGTCATATCAAGATGAGTCTGTGTAAACAGACCTTATTAAAATCCCTTTCTTCCATTAATTTGTCCCATGCATTTCTTAGTCACTTTCCCACAATTTACCACCTCAAAAAGCCAAAATTCCCTTTCCTTTGTCTAGTCACATCTCAACAATTTATATCCCTTTATTAAAATGGTATATAAGGCTGGATGGGGTGGCTCACATCTGTAATCCCAACACATTGAGAGGCCAAGGTGGAAGGACCACTTGTAGCCAGGAGTCCAAGACCAGCCTGGACAACAAAGCAAGAGCCTGTCTTTATAAAAAGTTTAAAAGATTAGCCAGGTGTGGCTGCACTATGATCATTATCATTACACCACTGTGCTCCAGCCTGGGCAACAGCAAGACTCTACCTTTAAAAAAAGAAAAAATGGTATATAAGCCTGAGTCTAACCACTTCTTTGAGCTTTCACATCTTTTCTGAGAAGCTCCCTGTACATGTAAAAATATTAACATCAATAAAAACTGTACAATTTTCTCCTGTTAATTTGTCTTTTGTCAGTTTAATTTGCAGGCCCCTAGCTGCTAAATTAAGCAGGCAGAGAAAAAGTTTTTCCTCCCAATCAACCCCGAATGGTTCCTCATTATCTAGAACCACACAGTCAACACTCGATACGTGGCTAGTCCGAATTGAGACATGTCATAAATATAAAAATACACATCAAATTTCAAAGATTTAAAATCAGAGTATAAAATATCACACTAATAATGTTTTATATTGATTACATGTTGAAATAATATTTTGGATATATTGGATGATATAAAAATATAGTATTAATTTCACCTGTTTCTTGTTTTAGTTTCTCATTGTAGTTACTATTAAATAAACTTCACCTGTAGTTATTATAGATGTGACCAAATATAAAATTACATTTGAGCACACATACAGCTCATATTATATTTCTTTTAGCCAGAAGTAGTCTAGAAAACAAGAATCTAGACTCCTCAGTTTGGCTAAGATTCCCAGAATATAAGCACAACACACATTTTTAGTTTCTCCATTCATTATTTCTGAAAAAAAAAATCATTATCTATATCATTGGTTTTCAACCCTAGCTTCTCACTGGAATCAGCTGAAAAGCTTATAAACAATATTAATACCCAGGCTCCACACAGATCAAATGAATCAGAATCTCTGTGAGTAGCACGTGGGCAATCTGGTAATTTGTTTTTTTCTTTTCCTTATAAAGCTCCCCAGGTGATTCTAAGATACAGCCAGAATGAGAACCACTGTTCTATCTGACTCTGTATCTTGTTCAGTTGATGAAGGAGGATACAAACTAAAAAGCAATATATTCCTAGAAGAGACACTATTAAAGGAATTGTCATACAAAAGTCATTTTGTTCCCACTCAATCTCAGTTTTCTAGACAAAACGAGAACAATATCTGCCCAATCTACTCAAAGGGCTGTTGTGAATATCCAATCATAATATATATCAAAGGCATTAATAAAGAATAAAGTAGTATACAAATACAAATTACTACTACCATTTGTTTTTCTCTACTCTCCTTTTCAGTTTCTATTTCCTGTAGGGTAACAAATTCCAACTCCTCTTGAAGTTGTTCCTGTTGTGACAGACCATTGACTTCTTTCTGTCACTACAGCTTTATAACAACTTTCTGTACCCATATTTAGTGATTACTTACTACCACGTGGTTTACATCTGGATAGTGTATTACAAAATACAAGGAATAAATATTGCATGTATATAGATTTCTAAGTAGATTCTGGGCATCTTACGTCCACAGCTTATTATTCTGATTTACATTCGTATTATCCCCCCCTTCACACTCTTTTATTCAAGTACCTATACATACATGACATTGAAAAAACTATGTTTTCAATTTAAGCTATGTACATACCGGGGAAATGACAAAAAGTTCACTTCCCATGAGATCAAACACCCTCACAGTTCCTGTGCTTTCAGCATAGGCAAGTAGGGTACAATCGTAACTCCATGCTACCCGTCTCCACTGGGGTTTCGGGTCTTTCGGAACTAGAACGAGACAAGAGGTGCTTTTAACAATATATTACAAAGATAGTTAATGCTTTTAGTAACTGCAACTAAAGTAAGTATTCAAGTATAATAATTACATCATCTCCTAAGGATCTCTAATAATGCTTCCCTCAATAAAAAAGAGCAGTTTCCAGAAACACACTTCAAGTAAGAGTGCGAAATACAAACCACTGCAACTATGCCCTATTTATTTTAGAAGCAAAGTCTACTGATGCATGGTCTGATGAATGCTGAGCATCCCCTGGTCTGGTAAAGGCCCAGGAATAATACACCTCAAAATATCTATAATACTCAGATCTAAAGCATACAGAATGGGTAGACAATATTAATAATTCTAATCCAATGAGTTCCGCTCCTCTAAAAGCAAAAAATAAAAACTGCAACTTGATCTTTTAAATACGTCAAATATAGATGCCAAGATACAAATTGGGACTATGCTAACATTGTATTAGAAAGGAGGGGACTATAGACACATATATATATACACACACACACACATACATATATAGAAAGAGGCAGGTAAATCAAGAACTCATGAGTCTATCACACAATTACAAGATTTTGATAATCAACACCTTAATAATTCTAATAACTCAGCAACTGAATTTTTTTCTGTTCTGAATTTTCAGTAAAATAGAGAGAAAGGCTATCAGCTGCAAAAGAAGAAAAAGAGGATGTGAAACTCTATGTTAGATTTGTTTGAGGTTTTTTATTGTTTTGTTTGCTTCGGTTTCCTCTTATTGGAATCTCAGAACTGAAGAGTTAGGTAGACAGACAAGTGTTCTTCCTTTCCCAACAAGAATTAAAAATGATTAGGAGACTCAAGGTGTCACCTTGAGTCAAGAGTAGAACAAAACCCAGAACATCAGCATCCTGTCTTTCCATGCAGTGCAGGTGTCGTTACAACACACCGCCTCTCCACCAGAGCCTTACAATTGCCTCAAAAATGCTCCAGGAACGTATGGCCTTCTCTTGATGCCTCTGCTATTATCCCAGCTCAGGTCTCACCATCTCCTGCTTGGCCTACTAACAGGTCTTCTGCCATCTATCTCTTCCCTTCTATTCCTTCCTCCATACTATCAGACGATATCTTTCTAAAATAACAAGATAAACCGATCACATTCTTCTGCCACTTTAAAAGCCCTGAAGGTTCTCCATTTCCAACAGAACCAAGTCCAAATGCCTCAATATATATGAAAGGCCCTTCCCAAAAGGCCCCATTGTAGCTTTCCAGTTTTGCCTTCTACCACTTCCTCCATCATATACCTAATAACCAACTCATACCACGACAACCTGGCAAATGAACAAATATATGCCTTTTTTTTTTTTTTTTTGAGATAGAGTCTCACTCTGTCACCCAGGCTGGAGTACAGAGGTGCAATCTCGGCTCACTGCAACCTCCATCTCCTGGGCTCAAGCAATTATCCTGCCTCAGCCTCTTGAGTAGCTTGGATTACAGGTGTGTGCCACTAAGCCTGGCTAATTTTTTTGTATTTTTAGTAGAGACGGGATTTCACCATGTTGGCCAGGCTGGTCTTGAACTCCTGACCTCAAGTAATCCGCCCGCCTCAGCCTCCCAAAGTGCTGGAATTACAGGCGTGAGCCACCGCACCCTGCCCATACGTGCCTTTTATATATATTGCTGCTCTACCTAGACTGTTCATCTCCAATCTTACTCATCCTTCCAGGTCTAGTTTGTTACCTCCTCCTTCCTTGACACCCTTGAAAACTGGCTGCTCTGTGCCACCAAATATTCTGTACATACCTCTTTCATGGCATTTATCACATCACATTGTTGTTTACCTATTTGCCCCACAAGTCTCTGAGCTCACTGAAATCAGAAACAATGTCTTATTCAACATTCTATTCCCAGGACCTGGAACACAAAGTGATTAATGTTTCACTAATGAGTGACACCTATGTCTCTCAGAAAAAAAAATCTCTACTAACAGGGCAAGGCAATGGCAAGAGTTCACCATCCCTCCAGGACTACCAATGAAATGTGAATTCTATAACGGTAGTCATCTATCTACCTAAAAGAAATAATGTGTAGAGTTCAGACTTCCCTTAACTTCGTAATATATACTCCAGGGAATATATGGGGAAAGTACACCAGACATCAACGAGTTTCTTCATTTTGATTATTTATCAATAGGTTAAAAGTATACAAAAAAAAATCCCAGAGAGGTCATTCAGCATGGATAAGTCTAATTAATTTTATTAAAGCCTAACAAGATACTGCATACATTCTGAAACAGCCATTTTTGTAAGTGGGAATAATTTTTTCTAAAAAATCAATTCCCTGTCTTTAGACAGCTAAAATAAAAAATCAAACTTCAAAGCAGACATAGGTGCAAAATAACAAAAGAATAAAAAACTGACATATGCACAGATGCTACATAAAAACGAGCAAGATGACAATTTTCCCCTGAAAAATATTTATGTGCTAAGGAAACACTACCATGTGATAACAGATTTTTCCTCTTATTTCATTTTGATAAGATAAACAGATTCTACGCACTGCATTGCATCTGCAAGGGATTTGCTTTTACTATTACTTCTAGTTACAACCAGTAACTCCAGAAAACTCAGCAGGTGTTTTGACCTAGATAAAAATATTTTTTCATTACAAGATAAGATTTCACATAACAATGTGAAAATAAAGACTTTATCACTGGATTTTTCTAGTTGCTCGTGTGGCTTGGGAAAGGAATGAACAGTACAGATTTTTACAAAGCAAGTGTCAATGAAGTTGTCTGAAAAGTATGCAAGAAACACTGATGGTAAAAGTTAACTAGCAAATTGACAACTGACACGTGCATAGTGAAATCAAGTCTATACCCTCACTGATGTTTTCATCAGCTGTAGCTCCTCAAATTTGCCCAGTTGCCAAGCTCTTTCCCACCTCAGAGCTTTTGTGGATGCCATTTTCTCTTCCTGGAATGCTCTTTCCCTAACCCTCCACTGGCTTTTTTTCATCTTTCAAGCTTCACTTTAAATAGCACTTCCTTAGAAAGCATTCTGTGACCACCCAAAGTAGCCTCTGAGCCCCATTATTTTCCACCAGTCCAATGATTTCATGTCCTTCACAGCTCTTATGCCAAATAATTATACATTTGTTTGTTATATCAGTCTGTTTTCATGCTGCTGATAAGACATATCTGAGACTGGGCAATTTACAAAAGAAAGAGGTTTAATTGAATTTACAGTTCCACGTGGCTAGGGAAGCCTCACAATCATGGTGGAAGGCAAGGAGGAGCAAGACCCATCTTGCATGGATGGCAGCGGGCAAAGAGAGAATGATGACGATGCAAAAGCAGAAACCCCCAATAAAACCATCAGATCTCGTGAGACTTATTCACTATCACGAGAACAATATGGGTGAAACTGCCACCCATGATTCAATCATCTCCTACTGGGTCCCTCCCACAACACGTGGGAGTTATGGGAGTACAAATCAAGATGAGATTTGGGTGGGGACACAGAGCCAAATCGTATCATTCGTCAGACATTTTATTGTCTGCCTTATTTGTTAATCTATAAATTCCAAAATGTCAGGAGCTGTGTCCATTTTGTTCATAATGTTTATGACCAGTGCCTAGTACTCTGGTGGGACATAACAAACACCCAAATTCTCAAGGAGCAGACTTCAATCCAGTGCCCATTTACCCAAACTAGCAATGGAAATGAGCAAGGATTTAAAAATAATAAACACTGGGTTCTTGTCTCAGTGCTACCACCAGACACCTGGGTATGACCCTGGGTATGGCCTCAGTTTCCTCATTTTCATAGTGAATTCAATGAACAATCTCTCATATATATACATTCTTCACTTCCAAGTCAAGAACCAGTGAGCAAGGGCAAACTAGTGGGAATGGAAACACATCAGAGAAGCCAAATATGTAAATGTTTAATAGTGTCGCTGGAAGAACACAAGAGAAAAACCTTAACAATTCTACAATAAGAAAGGACTAAATATAAGAAACTCTGACTTTATAAAGAAAAAAAGTGACAAATGGTGGAGGGAGGGAGGGAGAAAGGAAGGAAGGTAGGAAAGAGGGAAGGAAGGAAGGAGGAAACAGAGGAAAGGAAGAAGGGAGGGAGGGAATTCTCTATGGAAAAAGATGCCACAACAAATTTAAAACAAATCAATCGGGTAAAAACAATAGGCATAAACTTTGCAAATTTGAAGAAATCTACAAAACTGCTTATCTAGAAGGTTAATGAACTTAAAGCAGGATAAACTCAAAAGCTATCAAGGCACATGATAATCAATGTCTGACAAACAATAATAAAGAGAAAATTTTAAAGTAGACAGAGGAAAGAAACACACCTTATATCCAAGAAAACAATAGCAATGACTCCCAATTTCTTGTCAAAAATAAAACAATGACATCTTTAAAGAGCTGAAAGAGCCAGGCTCAGGGCTCATGCCTGTAATCCCAGCACTTTGGGAGGCCAAGGCGGGCGGATAACGAGGTCAGGAGTTCAAGACCATCCTGTCCAAAATGGTGAAATCCCGTCGCTACTAAAAAACACAAAACTTAGCTGGGTATTGTGGTGCATGCCTGTGATCCCAGCTACTTAGGAGGCTGAGGCATGAGAACTGCTTGAACCCAGGAGGTGGAGGTTGCAGTGAGCCAAGATCGTGCCACTGCACTCCACCTAGGTGATACAGCAAGACTCTGGCTGGCAAGAAAAAAAAAAAAATGCTATATCCAATACCCGCACTATACCCAAGAACCAAATTCTTTTAAATGTGAAACATTCATGAAGACAGAATATATGCTAGGCCATAAATCAAGCCTCAATAAATGTAAAAGGTTAAAATCATGTTGTTTATGTTCTCTGGCAACAAAAGAATTAAATTAGACATAATTAACAAAAAGATGCTTATATTAGAATAGGCTTAAATGTTTATATATGAAAAAAGTTTAAATTCTGTAATCTAAATTTCCACCTTCCATCTATAACAATGAGAGCAAATTAAATCCTGTATGTAAAAGAAAGGAACTAATATGGGCAAAAATCAAGGTAAGCAAAAAAAGAAATCCATAAAACCCAAAATTTTTTTCTTGAAGGATATTAACAAATGGACAAAACTCTGGCCTGACTGATTTAAGAGAAAAGGGAAAAATACCAAGTACAAATCTCAAAACCGATAGAGGGGACGTCAGTACAGATCCTACAGACACAAGGGTAATAGGGAATATTATAAACATTAAGCCAATAATTTCTACAATTTAGGGAAAAATTCCACAAAAATTGGAATAAAAGGAAACTAAAATTTTTAAAAGCCTTATTATTATTTTAATTAAACTCAAGATTTAAAATTGATTAATTAAGAGACTGCTTATAAGAAAACTCCAAGTTTCACTGGTGAATTCCATCAAACATTTAAGGAAGAAATAATTCAATTCTACACAAACTGTTTCAGAAAATAAAAAAGGAGGGAACACTTGCCAACCCTTTTCAAACCAGCACTACTCCAATACCAAACCAGGAAGACATTACAAAAGAGCAATCTAGATACCAATATCCTTCATGAACGCAGATGCAATAATCTGCTATGTTTTACACAATTATCTGCATAAATGCCTGATGATGATTTTCCCTTGCTGCTGGAATCAAATACAATATCTAGTTGCTTGCTGCTCAGAGATCAAGTTTATAAGCATTTCCTGGATTGTCTGGACAGCTGGGAGACCTATGTCCTAACACCTAAGATGCTATTCAGTAGAAATGATCAAAAAAGATACTCTGGAAAGTGCTTCTTAAACTTCAACCTAAAAATTACTCTTTTTTAACAACCTATCTTTAAGTGAAGAAATCAGATTACAAAACACTTATTTTCATAGAACATATCTACAGTAACAGGTACAGAAAAATGTCTGAAACAATAAATAAAATGTTGATAGTATTTATCTCTTGGTGGTGAGCTTATTTTTCTTTTCTACTTTTTTCTCACTTTTAGTTTCTAAAGTTTCTACGAAGAATGTGTATTATTTTTTCAATAGGAAAAAATTACTTTATCTAAACTTACAAAAAAAGGGCAAACAGTTATCATATAATCTGAGGATCCTGAATCACAATTCTGGAACAAAATGCTTCATTTCAAAGCCTGGGTGTTTCAGTCGGGCATGGTGGCTCACGCCTGTAAGCCCAGCACTTTGGGAGGCCGAGGCAGGTGGATCACTTGATGTCAGGATTTCGAGACCAGCCTGACCAACATGGTGAAACCCCGACTCTACTAAAAACACAAAAATTAGCTGGGCGTCGTGGCAGGCGCCTATAATCCCAGCTACTTGGAGTCTGAGGCAGGAGAATCACTTGATCCCAGGAGGTGGAGGTTGCAGTGAGCCTAGACGGCACCACTGCACTCCAGCCTGGGTGACAGAGCCAGACTCCGTCTGAAAACAAAACAAAAAAACCAAGTCTGGGTGCTTCAAATAGTCTATCCTTCCCAACATTTTTCATGTCAACACACAGAGAAAATCATATTTGTATGGCATCTAACAGTAAACTGACGAGGCTACTGGAAGCCAGAGGCAACCAGTAGAAGCTCAAGCTGTCAGAGCGCCCACCCAAGCCACTGGAGGGCTGATGGGACTTCACCACACCTATAGCAGGCAAGCTGTTGCGTACAATTAGGAAACTCGCATTTATGGTATCTCAAAATCAAAACTATGAAAAACATCTGTTGACTAACATAGTACAACTCTCTTTAAAAACTCTAATTTCATGTGCTATTTTTAGGTCATTATTCAGGTAGAAAGAGAAAACTGAATTACTATTTATGGCCTAACAGCCAAAACAAGTTACAATCCACATTTAAAACATTCTCGAATGGCATGTATTTTATAAAACAATAATTGAAAAATAGAGTAGAACCACATAGCTCCTATTTCAGTTTGTAGACTCTGCAATATGTAGTTTCAAAAATGCATTAACAACAATCTGGCTCCTTTTCTCCAGGCACACACATGAAATATCATTTGGCATATGGGAGTTATTCCCACAAAGATGAATCAGATAACAAGCAAATGATCATTACCTCACATTATGTGAAATGGAAAGAAGCCATTAATGCAGTATTAAGGTCATAAATTCACACACACAGAAGCCAACAAAATAAAACATTAGCTCTCAAAGCATTATTTTCTTATCCTTGCTGCCACATTAACTGTACACACTAAAAACTCTGACAAATATTATAATTTGTATAAAATACAGAAGGGTAAAATTTCCCATGTTCATGTTAATTTGTAAATTTCTCGATTTACTTACTGGCTAGAAGCAGGTGTCTAATGCCAAAGCTCAAAAGAACCCTGTATATGTGAATCACTCCAACACTCTAAGCATGCTCCTTGGAAACCTATCTTAGGCCCCCCAGGCCCTCACCCAATGAAAGGGCTGCACTGGGAAAAAGGCAATTGAATACCCACCAAATTATTCCTCTGGAAACTTCTTGATCTTTACACATTATTTAAGCAAGGCCTGGTCTACTCTAATAAGCACTGGTGAGGAAACTACAGAAGGTATATTCAAAAAGGGCTAGAGCCCCAAGCTTTATATATTCATACTTAAACACTACCTCCCCTTCTATTACTCCCAAAAGGATTAAGCAAACAGGTCTTCTTATCCACCCTTATTGCTCTATTCATGCTATGTGTACACATGTATACACAAGGAATAAAAAATATTAATGCCATGACAATTTTCCACAAATTTATATATGGATCTCTATAATATGTATAATATAGACAGTATTATATATAATAAATATATATACACTCTTATGAATTTCTAAAGTTAAACAAGAAACAGGCAAACATACTTTGTTGGTATATTCATTCATCCATAAAAATCATTTGAATAGTTCCCAAGCGCCATTACCCACTTGATAGGGTCAAAAATTGTGTGCCTACGATGTGTCAGGCACCATGCTAAGCACGAAAAAAAAAAAAATAAAATTGGGTAAGATATGATCCCCGCCATCAAATAATTTACAATCTAATTGGGAATCCGACAAGCAAATCAACAATTAAAAAAGAAATCAGGCAAGGCACAGCGGCTCATCTCTGTAATCCCAGCACTTTGGGAGGCTGAGGCAGGTGGATCACCTGAGGTCAGGAGTTTGAGACCAGCCTGGCCAACATAGTGAAACCCCATCTCTACCAAAAATACAAAAAAATGCCAGGTGTGATGGCACGCACCTGTAATCCCAGCTACTTCAGGAGGCTGAGGCAGGAGAATCACATGAACCTGGGAGGCGGAGGTTGCAGTGAGCCGAGATCGCACCACTGCACTCCAGCCTGCGCAACAGAGCAAGACTTCATCTCAAAAAATATATATAAATTAAATCAATAAAAAAGGAAAGCAGGCTAAGTAAGTGCTGTGATACAGGCACAAGCAACTAGATGGGAAACATGAAGATGTACGAATGGTGGGAACGAACACAGGGAGGAGAGCCAATGCTTGATCTAAAACATACAAGACTAATTAATTCAATATAAAGGTAGGAGCTTCCAAGAAAAGGAACCATCTATACATGAACACAGGCATACATGAACACAGGCATGAAGGCATGAAGAATACAATGGGGTTAGAAAATTGCACACTGTTTTGTACTAGAACATAAGACATATGGCAGGGGACTCTCACAGGATAGACAGGCTGATTGTGAAAAGTCTTTTATCGTAAATTAGAAAAAATGAACTGTATTCCAGTCAATAGCAAACAACTGACAGATTTTAGGCAGAATCACAGTAACAGTAATTATAACAATAGCTTAACATCTCCTAAGTACTCATGATGTGTCACACAGTATGCCGAGAGTTTTACATACATTAATTCATATAATCTTCCCACAACTCAATTTATAAAATTATGCCCATTTTACAGATAATGAAACTGGGGCTCAGAGAGGTAACTTGCCTGAGGTTACTAGAAATCTAGAAAGCAGTTAAGTCAGATGTGAAGGGTTACCTGCTAGAATAGTGTTTTTTTAATGATCAATTTGCCAAGGAGTATAAAGTGTGGATTACTAAAGGGCATACAGAAGAAAACTTTGTCAGCAGACTGTTGTAAGAAACCAGGTAAAAAATGTTAAGAGCCTGAACTAAGGCTGTGATGGTGGAAGTACACAAGTGGAATAAAAGAGCTATTTAAACAGGCTGAGCACAGTGGGTCACGCCTGTAATGTCAGCACTTTGGGAGGCCAAGGTGGGAGGATCACTTGAGCCCATGAGTGCACCAGGCTGGGCAACATGACAAACCCCTGTATCTATAAAAAATACAAAAAAATTAGCTGGGCATGGTGACATGCACCTGTAGCCCCAGCCACCCAGGAAACATAGATGGGACGATCACCTGAGCCCAGGAGGTTGAGTCTGCAGTGAGCCGGTGATCATGCCACTGAACTCCAGCCTGAGCGAAAGACTGAGACCCTGTCTCAGAAAAATAAATAAATAAAATTACTATATAAATAAATAAACAGGCTCCCAGAGCTTGGTAAAATTAAGTTAAAGGTGATTCTTCTCCATCATGGCACTTAGTACAAGTACAATGATTATCTGTTCTCTCTCTCTCAAAGGCTTGGCACAGTGGCTCACACCTATAATCCCAGCACTTTGGGAGGCTGAGGCAGGAGAACTGCTTCAGCCCAGGAGTTTGAGGCTAGCCTGGGCAACAAGGCAAGACCCTCGTCTCTACAAAAAATTTAAAAGTAATAAAAAGTTAACCAGGCATGCTAGTGCATGCCTGTGGTCCTGGCTACTCAGGAGGCTGAGGCAGGAAGATCAGTTGAGCCCACGAGGTCAGGCTGCAGTAAACCATGATCACACCACTGCACTCCAGCCTAGTAACAGAGTGAGGCCCTATCTCAAAAACTAAAAATAAAAAAAGAACAGCATTTCCATGAGGGAGTGGGGAAATCTTCTGTATTACATTGTAGCTCTGAAAACTACCAGTGCCTCCCACCTCCTTGCTCTCTGTTGATGTCAAATATTTATTTTATTCTAATACTGTTTTAAGATAAAATATTTATACGGCTTCATTTCTATTACACAAGAAAATCATGTAAAGCCCTAAATACAGTGCCAGGCACACAGTCAGAACACTATAAATGTTTGTCATCAACACAATAACCATGATTACCATCATACTTCCTACAACAATTACACTGTTAAACTAACACAAGATCAGACAGATGGAACTGTAGGTCCTGTAAATAAAACATAGGTAATAGATGCATTTACCTAATACCACTCTTTTTTTCTCCCATAAGGTTCCTGCTTTCTCTCTTTTCTTTTTTTGTTTGAGACAGAGTCTCACTTTGTTGCCCACGCTGGAGTCCAGTGGCTCAATCTTGGCTCACTGCAACCTCCATCTCCCAGGTTCAAGTGATTCTCCTGCCTCGGCCCTCCAAACAGCTGGAATTACAGGCATGTGTCATCACACCTGGCTAATTTTTGTATTTTTAGTAGAGACGGGGTTTCACCATGTTGGCCAGGCTGGTCTCAAACTCCTGACCTCCAGTGATCCGCCCACCTCAGCCTCCCAAAGTGCTGGGATTACAGGCGTGAGCCACTGTGCCCAGACTACTCATTCTTAAAGTTGCTTTCCAAAAGTCATTTTTTCTCTCAGCCATCTCATCTGACACCCCTGGTTAAGAAATCTCATGGGATTTAATTTTTCCTTAATTAAATTTGTCAAAGTTTGTAATTATATATTTGAGCATCTATATGCTTCATGAGATAAAGGAGCAGGTCTTTTTGCTCACAATCATACCTCAAGCACCCAGCAAAACAGCACATACACATAAATTACAGTCAGTAAATTTTTGCTGAACATATAAAAAAAGAACAAATCCTAGACTTTTTAACTAGTCTGTATCTGACTCTTGACTTACACCTATTTATTTCTGCATTTAATGCAAAATAAAGGGCTACAGACAGTTAAAAATACTTCATCCCATAACTGGCTTAGACTTTTTTAGAACCCAGTTTCCAAATCTCACTAAAATGAACCATTTTCAAGCAAAATATTTAAGACACTAAAAAAAAGGCAGTCTTTATAATTATTTTAATAGTCATGATAATCCTTGTTAACAAATATTTAGTATCTATTCTAACTTTTAAGAAACATTGTAAACTATTGCACATTTGAAATTTTCATTCTTTAAATATTTTGGAAACTCTTACCTTGACATTTCCCAATAATGGATGTAAAATCATCTTTTGCAGACCTGTAAAACATGCAAAATCAAGGCAAAAGTTTTATCGTAACATTGTATAGAACCATAAAATACTGGTTACTGTGGACTAGACAGCCTCTATGTACAATGCTCAATCATATCTCCTCTTAGACATGGTTTTGTGCCTCAATTATGACCCTTTTGTCAGTGACAAAATTTTCTTCTAACCTTCTTATTGCATCAGATACGGAGCTACATCGTATGGAGACATATATATGGAATATAGTGACACAGCCTAAGTGAATTTACCGTGGTCTTTTCATACAATAGAGATGTCTGGTCCCCATCCCCAAAGGTTCTGAATCAAGAAATCTGGGATGGGGCCCAAGCAAAAATATTTTTTTGCTGGATACATCAATCCTAATTAAGAACCACCGGTCTGTATCATATTACAAAGTTTGATCTTTGGGAAAAAGAGACTTAGGGGAAAAAAGTCTTATTTTAAGAAATCAAAGAGCCTTAATAGGTCACCATATTTAAATCAATAACCTATTTTAAATCTGTGATCCTGAAATATATACCAAGTAGTACAATTATTATAAAATATGTTTAAAAATGAAAACTGGTAAACCTTCTAGAAAATAATTTAATAACAATTATCCAAAACCTTCATGTCTGTAGCATTTGACCTAACAATTCTATTTCTATAAAGTTATTCCCAGGAAATAATTACAGATACATACAGACACCAAAAAAACTGGTATGGTCTCATTTATAAAGGAGGAAAATACCCGGTATAAAGAAATTAAACTTTGCTATGCACACTCAATGAAACATTATGGAATTCCTACAGTTGACTCTTGAACAACACAGGTTTCAACTATGCAGGTCCATGTCTATGTGGATTTTCTTCTACCTCTACCACTCTGAGACGGCAAGACCACCTTCCCTTCTTCCTCCTCCTCCTCAGCCCACTCCATGTGAAGATGACGATAATGAAGACCTTTGTAATGGTCCACTTCCACTTAATGAACAGTAAATATATTCCTCTTTCATATGATTTTCCTAATAACATTTCCCAAAGAATGAACTCATTTTCCTCAGTTGCTATTGTTGCTATTTCTTTCATAACTGATACACTGTTTAAAAATAAAACACCTGAAAAGTCCAGCTTAGAGATGTCTTTTAGATGTATATAATACCACTGAATGTCTCAAGAGGACAGACAGCATAATTGGTCTCAAGTAATATGTAACCTTGGTCTTTTGCACATTCATATTCAATCTACAGTTTTGTACCAACAGAGCAAAAGCATACTTTTTTTTTTTTTTTTTGAGACGGAGTCTCGCTCTGTCGCCAGGCTGGAGTGCAGTGGCACAATCTCAGCTCACTGCAACTAGTTCTCGGCTCACTGCCTCCCAGGTTCAAGCAATTCTCCTGCCTCAGCCTCCCGAATAGCTGGGACTACAGGTGTGCACCACCACGCCCAGCTAATTTTTGTATTTTTAGCAGAGACGGAGTTTCACCACGTTGGCCAGGATGGTCTCAATCTCTTGGCCTTGTGATCCGCCCGCCTCGGCCTCCCAAAGTGCTGAACCATCCCTACTCTTTTACACCTTCCTGAGTGTCTGTTTAGCTGATGTAGCAGTAAATAGTCAAACAAGAGTGATTTCCAGAGTTCTGGAGGATAGGCCTCGTTTACTGAGAAAGTAAAACTTCTTAAGAGGCAACAGAATGATCTGGGGAAGGAGAAAGATAAGCATATAACTCTGAGAAAGCATCCTTAATTTTTTAACTGGCATAAGTTGGTGTTTGACACTCACAAAATTAAGTGAGTTAATAATAAAATCCTTTTAAATATACCCCGTATAAAAATCTTAGTTTCCATTTATAGAGTAACAAATATTTCTCAAAGGAAATCTTGAATATGAATAATATTAACAATTACCTGATTTCCACACACTGATCTTGAACAGCAGCCAAAAGCTTTCCATTGCTTTTACGGAGAAGAAAGAGGAGGCAGAAAATCTATTATGAATATCTATTATGAATATCTATAGCAGTTTTTAACACAGATGGAATTATGTAATAAGTTAAAAATCATTTTTAAATTTGTTCACATGCTTTAATTATCCATCTTTTGACCTTACAATTAGATGAGAATATAGGTACAATAGCATACAAAATGATTTAATACAGCATGAATTAACATGTTTAAGCTCTCTCTTGCTCTCATTCTCTCTCCCACTCTCCCCATCTCTCTCCCTCTCTCCCACTCACTCCCTCCCACTCTCTCACCCTCTCCTTCTCTTTACCTCCCTCCCTCCCTCTCCCTGTCTCTCTCCCTCTCTCCCTTCCTCTCTCTAAAAAAAAAAAAAAAAGTTTAAACAATACTAAATATTTGCAACAAAGAGATTTACATACAATAAAAATCAAGACTGAAAGCCATAAGTATTCCAAAATTAACATCCGTAATGAAATGTAAAAGCTAATCCAGATAGAAAAACATATGAATTTTACACTTCCTTACCTTGCAAGTACCAAATGCCAGTTTATCTGTTTATTAACCAAGCGAACCAGTCCATCAGGGAGCAAAAAAGGTGCAGGGCTGAAATCACAACACATTAGTTAGCTTAAAATTTAATCATGAAAACCACATACATGCAGACAGATAGCACATATACTTACAGAGAGAGACATAGATTTTTTTCCATTAGAATATAAAAGTTGAATATAAACAAACCCAAAACCCAAAGTTATTATTTGGTAGCTGAAATTTGACCATATATATTTCTCTATTTCCAAAAAACACAGTGGTGTGTTCAAAGGTATAAATGTTATGTACTTCCCAGGAAACAGACATCTAGCATACCAATAACAGAGCAGAATACACTTACACCAACCCTTTCTGCTCTAACTACCTAGGAACTCTGGCTCAGCTGTAACAAAAACAAATTTTAGCATACAGTTAAACTCACAAGAAAGAAAGATAAATTTCCAAGTACTGGAAATGAAAAAGTCACTGAAAGCTAGAATTGGGCACAGGGTAAAGAGAGAGACAAGAACTCAAAACAGGACTTAGCACGTGGGATAAGAAATGAGCTACTGAACCAAAGAGAGGACAGGAGTTGGAAGTTAGACTCCTGCAAAAGCCAGTATGCTCAAATGACTGCACCAGGTCATTGAAAGAACTAGAAACACCTCACCATAGGCCCAGGGAGACTAAAGACTCTCTTCTCTCCCTGGAACTATGGTTCTATGGAGGACAGGAATAAAATCTCCTATGAAAAAGTAAAGTCCAAGTCTGTACTATATGCAAGATCAGATTACAATTTCACTTTACTCATGTGATGCAAGAATCTGCAAGCATAAGTTTCAAAATAAAACCATTCACAAAAGACACAAAACTACCCACCATAAGTGAGTAAGTAGACACAGCAAATTAGAGGACTAATATCTGAAGAAATCAAGACAACAGATGGAAAAGAGGAATAAAGAACATAATTCCATGAAAGAAAAATAGAAAAAAAATACATTATGGAAATCAGAAAACACAAATAGGATTTCAAAATGTTAGTGGCCAGGCACAATGGTATGTGCCTATAGTCTCAGCTACATGGGAGGCTAAGGCAGGAAGATTGCTTGAGCACAGGAGTTTAAAGCTACAGTGTACCATGATCTTGCCTGTAAACAGCCACTGTACTCCAGCCTGACCAAGACAGTAAGACCCTCTCTTTAAAAAAGAAAAAAAATATTAGTAATATGCATGTAGTACATTTATGCTCATTTTTTAAACACAAAATAATATCAAAAGACAGTTACAAAAATATAATGAAGATATGAAACATGTATGTGAATACTATCTATATGAGGATGATAATTTCCTCTGGAAGGGAAGGGAAAAGAAAAAGGGAAAGGAATTGAGATGTCACATTTTGCATAAAAAGAAAAAGGGCTAGCTGATACAAGTTTATTATATTGTCAATAATTCTCAGTATGTTTATATTTCATAATTAAAAGAACTTTTTTTTAAAAAAAGAAGAAAAAGCCGCTTGAAACAAATATTGACCCCAAAACCTTTGGGTTTAATTACCATAAACTGAAGAGCACAAATTGAACTATAATCTTTTTGAAAGCATGAGACAGATTAATCACTTAATGGTGCATTTGCAACGTGTACGATGATTCAAGGAAAAAGGCTTCTCAGGAGGAAGGGAGAGAAAAAGATACCTACTTATGATGCCTGATCATAAGGTCCTCACACAGAGGATAGGGCTTATATCAGAGTTAAGTTTTTGAGTCTCCCTTCTCAATAAATAACAAAAAGAATCATCAAGCGGCAACCTGAACAAGACAAGCTTGACACCTTATCCAAGGGTGTTCAGGACTAACAAGTTGTCACCTAGAGAAGTCAGAAAACACAGCCCACCTCTCATACTCCTATCCTCTCCTTCCACTCTCTCTTCCTACTCATTGCTCTATCCTATCATATCCCACACCCACAGAAAAAGTGATACAATTAAGTATAGAAATTCTAAACATGCATACATATATACGTACATATATGTATGCACATACGCACACACATATGTAGGGTAAAAGCAGAAAGACATTGGAGCAAGTCCTAGAGAAATGCCAAAGGTCTCTTTTATGGAACTATATTATCTCTGGAACTTTATGACAAGATATTCTCAATGAAAAAGCAATCTATGTAAACAATTCTATAAAACAATTCCTACGCATGTATCTAAAAGCAGAATTATAACTTCTTTGTCATAATAATTATTTCTTTGTTCTTTCTAAAGCTGGAAATTAGCAACATGCCTGAAAATACACTTAACACTCAAAGAATTAAAAAATATACAAGAACTGAAACCTAAAGAACCTTCTCTGATACACAGCAGTTGAATATTAACCACAAGTGAGATGATGTGACAAGAACAAAAATGTATTTTAAAAGATATGCAAGCTACAGATGCTTCATACAGACATTCAAGATAAGCCTGAGAATAGTCATCAGAGGAAGCAGAAATTGTCATGAGACATTCTTAATAGTAACTAAGGGAACAAAAACTACCCTAAGTCTACTGAGACATCTTGTGAGATTCTACCTAAATGTTTGAAATGTCTCATACTGAGTTTGCCTGAATGTCAACAACTTTATCATGATCTAGAATTCAATTATGAAAACCAACCATATATAGAATAATATTGTTTATATTTGATGTTCATACTGTTTCTCTGAAGAACCGAAGACTCACCTGTACCAGATGTATTGGCGTAAAAATAATAAACGATCTGTAATTAAAAGAAATGGCAAAGCCAAATATAAATCAGCTGTTCTTTAAGAATCATTTTCAAATTAGATTTATAGATGAGAAATCTAAAATATACTACAGAGCGAGTCATTAAAAAAATAAAGAACTCAACTCTTAAAATGAGAGACTAAATATAACCTAATATACACTGTAACATTTACAGGGTCATATATTTATTAAATTCCAAGTTTGTGTGTTATTCAAAAGTTTCAAGTATTTCCTAACTGTTCAAGAAATAAAAGCAGTTTGAGATGTTAAATTTAATCTAAGAAGCTTTCATGAAACCATGGAGTAGAAGTTGTAATAATCACCCCTTAAAAACCAAAATATTTGTATAAAAAATTAAAACAAGATACTATTTTACACTTTACAGCAAAGATTTTAAAAATAATAATACCTAAAATGGGAAAGCCCATGGAAAACAAAACCCCTAACACGCTGTGAAAAAACAATGCTTTCTATCATCCTATTTTAAATGTACACGTATGTGTGTACCTGTGTATGCAGTTAGGTATATATCAATGGAAAGATACCTAAAGAGTAACAGATTCTCTCTAGGTGGTAAGATGAGGACAAATTTTTTCTGATTTGTAGTTATCTGTAGTGTCTGCATTTTCTACAATGAATTTTTATTATTTGTACACATTTTCTAAATTTTCAAAATTTAAAAGCATTTGTCATCATGAAAACTCAATATGCTAGTGCTCTTGTATCAGAAGATAAAATTAACTATAATTAACTGTAATTTTATCAGAAGATAAAAGGATAATCAGAAGATTATAGTTAATTTCAAGTACTTAACTTCTGCGAAAATGAATTTTCTTTTTATAAGGAACTTAAATTCACTGGTATAAGGATGGACTTTGGAGCCAGAAAGACATGCAGTCAAATTCCAAATGAATGACCTTGAGCAAGTTTTCTTATCTAAAATCATAAAGGAGTAATGGCACCTACCTTTCTGGTCTGATAAAAGGACTCTATTAATGAATATGGTAAACCCGTCATGGCACCAGCTCAGTAAACCTAGTGCTCAATCCTTTCTCAGACTCTTGTTAGTTCATAAGTAAAATTTGTCAGGAGTTAAATGAATACTCTGGCTTACCAAATTTGTAATTTGAGTATCTCTGACCAGATGTATCTGAAACATCACATAAACCCCTTAAAATAGTCTCTCAGTGTATTTTCACCTTCAACATCCACAGACTTTCTGAGACTCATACTGGCTTTGACCTTCATTCCTTCTAGAACAGCGGTCCCCAACCTTTTTGGCACCAGGGACTGGTTTTGTGGAAGACAATTTTTCCACGCAACCTAGGTCCCTCACACGTGCAGTTCACAATAGGGTTCGCACTTCCGTGATAATCTAATGCTGCTGCTTATCTGACAGGAAGTGGAGCTCAGGTGGTAATGCTCACTCACCCATCACTCACCTCCTGCTATGCAGCCTGGTTCCTAACAGACCACAGACTGCTACCAGTCCATGGCCCAGGAATTGAGGACACCTGTTCTAGAATACATCCATAATGGTTAAACCAAGGCTATATACTTTAGCTCTAAGCTGCATTAGAGCTAAAAACGTGCATGCGTAAATATACAAATGTATACATATACATACATATGTGTGTATATATAAATATATATATAATTAAACTCGTATAACACGTTACTTTTATTAGGCTCCACATCAGAAGTCTAAAGAACACATTTTAACTGTTAACCATATCATTACTGTAGAGAAATAAACTATATTTACCTCGAATTGCTTTCGTGATGATAAAGGATGCACCATGTTTTTGGTTGCCTCTAGGCTGGAATTTAAAACAAAAAACCCTTACATTTGAATCTTCTAGTATTAGACTAGTATTACTTATACAATATGTAAACTTATTTTTATTTACTAATACTCAGAGTTTTGGGCACAGGGAAGCAGTGTCTTAAAACTACTTAACGACTGTTCAGGTGCAGTGGTTCACACCTGTAATCTCAGCACTTTGGGATGCCAAGGTGGGCCGACTGCTTGAGCCCAGGAGCTCCAGACCAGCCTGAGCAACGTGGCAAAACCTCATCTCTACAAAAAATACAAAAATTGGCCAGGCATGGCAGTGCATGCCTATAGTCCCAGCTACTTGGGAAGCTGAGGTGACCCGGGAGGCTGAAGATACAGTGAGCCCTGATCATGCCACTGCACTCCAGCCTGGGTGACACAGTGAGACCCTGTCTCAAAAAAAAAAAAAAAAAAAGTAGACTCAGGATGGGGGACAACAGGAGTAAAGTGAGCATAGCAGAGCTACAGGCACATGTCAGGACTAACCTTGTAGGAAAGAACAAGGATTGAAGCTGGAAACTGTTTCCAAATCAAATACCAATGCAAAGACAAGAGAAGTCAAGGCCAAAGACCATACTGGTTGCCAGTTCAGCACACTCTATTGAGGCTGTAATGTTTGCTCACAGGAAAAGTGGTCATTGGTCATATCTCCAAGGTCAATTCATTGACTATCTGTTGTATATCTATACAGACAATGCTACTAACAAAACATACACAGATACATAATTGCTATATTAAATAATTCCATTCCATAAGTATAGACTGAACACACTGTGGGTAGGTTCATGACGCTAGGCACTGCATAAGATGCACTAAAGTGCCGTCAAGAAAAGCACAATGGACATACAGTAAGTGTAGACAGATTTTTTAAAAAAAAACACCGTAAAGTTATTTCACTCAATAAACATGAATTGATTGTTGGATTCATGCAAGACACAATTTGGCCCTGGGGAGAGATATAAAGATGAATCAGATGTAGCTGCCCTCCAAGAGCTTATAATTCAACAGCTGAAATCAACAGAATGCAGAAATCGATAGAATGCAGAAATCAATTGAACTCCCCCACCCCCAACACACAAACACAAAACAAAGTGCTAAGGGTTTCAAAGTAAGTTAATTCTGTAGTTACTTTTTTGGAATCAATTTATGGTAAGCATTCTGAAACATTATTGCAATTAACCAATGAGTGTTAAAGAGTGGAAACTTATCTAACCAGCTGCCTCAGCAACAGCTTCCTAGCTGCATAACCCAAAAAATATTCACATTAAGACAAACTAAATACTTGAAATTAAACAGTAATATATGCAGATCTCTACCTGTCTACAAAATAAATTATTCAAGATAAGCACAAACTGCAGTGGGAAGGAGGCTACAGAGGAAAAAAATACAAACTTTGGGCTGAAAAACGAGTCGTTTCTCCAGTAAAGAAACACTCAGAAAAAATGTAAGATAACTCTTATGGGCTGGACTACATAATCTTTAATAAAGGTTCTTTTCGATCTGGCTGCTTCCTCTGGGTCTAAAACAGTAACTGGCACGTGTTAAGCACTCAATAAATATCTGTTAAATAAACATGGATACAAAAAATAATAATAAAATAAAATAAAATAAACATGGATCCATGGTTCCTACTCTTCATCACAGACCCGGGAGGCCCTCACTACAAAACAACTGATAATCCCAAGATCCAGTCCATAAATTATCAACTTCTATAACCCTTCTCTAGCGGAGATCCCAATCCCAGTCAGCAGCTCTTTACTCTGCACTTCCGTGGCATTTTGCTCACATCACTAACGATAGCGCATAAAACGCTAGGTTATGAAAAAACGTTTACGGGACTGTCTCCCCTCTAGGCGAGAAGCTCCACGAAAGCATATTCATCTCTGTATCCTTAGCACCTAGCACAGCACCTGTGACACCGAGACGGACGAATGGACACGCACACCCTTATTAAATGCTCTTTTATTGAAACACACAAGACTTGGCGCGATCCAGCCCCAGGTACGGGTAAAGGCTCAGATTCTGCGCTCTGCAGCAGCCTGGCAAATACTGAAGACTGTAAGGTCCTGGAAAATTCTCCCACCGCAGTTGAGCGTCGGCCCGGACTAGCCCTAGCCAGACTGCGAGAAGGGACCACCGAGGGTCCAGATGGGAGAAAGGACCCTCGAGTCCAGCGCTGTGCCTTCCCCTCCGAATACAGAGAGCGACACTAACAATCCCCTCTCCTCCGAATACAGAGAGCGAAACTAAGAACCAGAGTGGGATCGTACGCTCTCCAGAGAACTAAGTTCCAGCCCCCAACAACCGAATTCTGAGCCCAGAAGGAATCTCAGGGACCACCACCCCACCCCGCCCCGCCCCAGACCCCCGCTAGCCTAAGGTGCCGTTGCCAAGGCGACCGCACAAGCCATCGGGCCCTAGTCCCCCACCCACCCGGCTCCACTCCCCTACGTGGCTCCTGCTACGTGGCTCTGCCCACAAAGCGCCCGCGCCAAGTTGGCTGCTGCTGTAGGCGGGCCTGGTTCACCTGTACTTCAGTCTCCGGTGGCCACTCGGTGTTGACCAACAAGTCATAGAGAATCGTCTCCTCCTCACCCTCTGCAGTGCCTGGACTCAAAGCCGGCCCTGACTCGAGGGCCGCCATGTCCGCCTGGGACTCAAGCAGCGGAGGAGTGTCTCTACGGAATCCCTCACAGGACAAGATTCTCTAGCCGCGGCCGCTTTTGATTCACGGGAAAGGGAGTGAACTGACCGCGGCAAGGAAATGCTAGGTTAACCCTTTTATGAGTAGGAAGGACAGGGACTATTGCTTGTCTTGGGAACGACTTGTGTCCCGGTCCTGACACACTCCTTGTTCATTAATCTACATGAGATCGGCCAAGTCATAGAGCCTCTCTTATAAGCCAGTTTCTATAAAACAGAAATGGTAAAGGTACCCCACTGAAATGCTAATGTTCATTTGTGTATTCTTTGCCTAACACGTAGAGAGAGTTCAAACAGTGGTTTTTTTTTTTTTTTTTTTTTTTTTTTTTTGAGACGGAGTCTCGCTCTTTCACCCAGGCTGGAGTGCAGTGGCGCGATCTCGGCTCACTGCAGGCTCCGCCCCCCGGGGTTCACGCCATTCTCCTGCCTCAGCCTCCCGTGTAGCTGGGACTACAGGCGCCTGCCACCTCGCCCGGCTAATTTTTTGTATTTTTAGTAGAAACGGGGTTTCACCGTGTTAGCCAGGATGGTCTCGATCTCCTGACCTTGTGATCCGCCCGCCTCGGCCTCCCAAAGTGCTGGGATTCAAACAGTGGTTTTAAAATAAACAACCAAAGTTATCCAATGAAAAGTAGCAGAGGAAGGATGCTACAGGAGCTCAGAAAAGGCAACGAAGGCCAGAGTCTGCAGGGATTTCCTGGAGGACGTGGAGCTTGTCCCTGCGTCTTTAACAATAGGCAGAATTTTAATCCACTGGAGAAGCATTTCAAGTAGCGGGAAATGGAATGAGCAGAGACAGAGGCAGAAATACAGAGTTGAAAGAACTCTTTCAACGTGTCGCGAGTGAGTGACGACTTTCTGAGTGTGGGAGTAAAAGAATTTACCAAGACAGTGGTAGGTAAAGAAAGACAGATTAAAGAAAATATGAAAGTTCGTTGCCAGGGAGCAGCCGGCCGAATCAGCAGAGGAGCTCATTGCTAGGAAACAAAGGCTTGTTGAGAATTTTATAGACTGGAACGTGGAGTGATTGATAACACCAAAGCAGCAGGGAGTTAACTTGCTTTTTTTTTTTTTTCGCTTTTTTTTTTTCCAGCTGAAGTGTTTGAGAAATTGAGGC
This sequence comes from Symphalangus syndactylus, assembly GCF_028878055.3. NCBI lineage: Eukaryota > Metazoa > Chordata > Mammalia > Primates > Hylobatidae > Symphalangus > Symphalangus syndactylus. Next base: position 96,785,744 of record NC_072440.2, on the reverse strand, counting down.
TTTGAAGGTAAGCAGGAAGTCTGTGAGTTAAGTACGTTATCTGTGTAGAAAGGCCATATGTCCTGGGCCATAAAGAAAAGTAGACCTGTGGCTTATTTGTTTCTTCCTTTTGTTTATATGTTTTGGACCATGAAGAAAGACAGACGTATAGCTTATTTGCTTTATCTCTTTGTTTTTCCCTGCTCCCACTAGCCTGCCTTTTGTTGTTATTGTTGTTGTTTTCCTAATTAGTACTCAACAAGACAGGTGAATAGAACCCAAGTTGAGAAAGGGTGTAGGGGCAATAAAGTTGAAATAATAGGTTGAGAACCCGCATGGAGGGAGCAAAAAGGTCAACCCCATTTGTTCATTCATTCATTCATTCAACAAATACCTCTTTGTGGACAGTTATAAGCAAAGCCTACTGTAACATGAATGAATATATACTGTACAAAGTATTACACTTTCACATCAAAAGAAACACAAATATTGAATATCCCTTGACATAATTATATTTGATGATATCCATCAAGATGCATTAGGCGGTGATGCAATTAAAAGCCTCTGCTGGGAAGCCTCTAACCAGCTCCCATTTCTCTCAAAGTTTAATGACCTCAAAGCCTTACATCATCTGCCTGCTCCCCTAAATCTCACACCTCATTTCCTGCTCCCCCTAATACCTTCAGCCACACTGGCTCTATTTCTGAACACACCAGACACACATCAACTTCAGGAGTTCTGCAAAGCCTGTCCCCTCCACTTGGAAGGCTTTCTACCAGATGTTTACCCGGTTCCTCCCTTATCTGCTTCAAGTTTTTGCTCAAATGTCATCTCTCTCTGAAGCCTACCTTGACTGCTCATTTTTAAATTTGCAATGACCATTCCACAACTCCAGCTTTCCAGAGCTGCTCTGTTATTTTTTCCATTACACTTGTCATCATTTAAATGACTATACAATATATTTGCTTATTATCTGTCTCCATTCACTAAAAGGTTAGCCATGCCAGGTGCTCTATCTATATGCATACAAATGCTATATGCATCCGTGCTATATCCCCAGAATTTATAACAGTATCTGGCATAGAGCAGAGGACAAAATATATATTATTTGTTGAATAAATGACAGACTTCCCAGAAAATCTTTTACACATTGTTTCCCCATAGTATTTCTCTGCATAGCAGCTGTGCCTTTCAATTCACTTCTGGTGAACACCAGACGTGTCTTCTCCCTACCCCACAAGGCTGACAAATTGTACACCTCCAGGGAGCCCTGCCCACATTGCATGTGGTAGAACATGAAGAGGTAGGAACACCATGCACGTGGAATGCGGTGTGAGGGCTGGTTACTGGAGTCCTCCAGTACCTCAGTACGACCCCACCTATTTCTCCACACCAAGTTTCCTTGGCTCTTTACTCCTCTTCCCTGTCTCATCCTTTCTCAGATAGATATTGGGGTTGCTTTCTGTTTCATCACTCTCTTCACCACCTTCACTCAATCTGTACAACCATGGCCAGGAGATAGCTGGTCAAACTGGCAAAGGATGCTTCCTTCTTAGCTGGTGTGCAAAGGGGACCACTGCAAATACACCGTGAAGAATTTATTTTTTTACCATCATCATACCATTTTTGTTGGTTTGTTTTTGTTTTTGAAAACAGGGTCTCACTCTTTCACCAAGGCTGGAGTCCAGTGGCACAAAGAGAGCTCACTGAAACCTCTACTTCCGGGGCTCAAGCAATCCTCCCACCTCAGCCTGGGTTGCTGGGACCACAGGTGCATGCCACCATGCTGGGCTAACTTTATTATTTTTTGTAGAGATGGGGGGTTTTGGACTCCTGGGCTCAAGTGATCTGCCTCCGCCTCCCACAGTGCAGGGATTACAGGCACGCACCACCATGCCCAGCCTCACACTATGTTAATTGTTTTATCCATCCTCATCCATACCCCACTTACCATAGTGTGCACAAAAGGACAGAAAATATAAAGTCACGCCTGGCAGAGAGCTTCTACTCTGAAGAAACAACAACCGACGTGTCATAGGATGAATCTACACTATTTGGAGAGAGAGTATACATTTAACTTGCAGCAATCCCTGGAAGAAAAATTCTACTAGCAGAGATGCTCTGAGCAGGTAACTGGGTTGTTAAACCTTCAGCACCACTAGTTAAAATCCAGAAGAGTTCCTGGAAGGGGAGAAATGTGAGGTGACCAATAAAAGGGAAGAAGGTGGTAAGAATGTGTATGTCACAAGAAGAACTCCAAATGTTGAATATCAGACACGGGTTGGAAAAGAAAAGGCAAAGAACTGATCAAGTTCAACTGAATCAAAGGAATAGGATGACTTAAAACAGATTAAGTGGCTGAAGCCAAATTGCTACTTGGTCTTATTTACAGTGACTATATAGCAAAGTATCCAAACTGGGATACTTTTGAAAAGAAAAAGCCATGATTTTAATAGTTATGCTAGGACAACAAGCATGAAACAGGACTGTCATGAGCAAACTGAGATGATTGTCCCACTAATCCTAAACAGCAGAGTGGGTAATTTAATGAAGAGGTGGTGAGCATTTCACAAGGATAGCAAGACTCTTCGTTCATCATTATTCTCTTCTTTCCTCCCTCATGCTTGTAGTGACACTGGTCATTTTTGTCTGCCCAGGCCCTTTGCTTCCTTTGGAGACTGTTCTAGCTGCTCTTCATTCACTCAAGTCAGATAATTCCTAGTGTGACCGCCAATCCCCAAACTCTGCCCCCTTGATCCAAAGAACTCCATTCCTGTTACTTTGAGCATCAGGTTGAGAATGCTTCCCTGGGATTTTTTTTTTTTTAAGATGCAAATGGAGGAAAAGCCTCCTTGCCTTTTTGGGTCAGAGTTTGGAGAATATTGAGGTTATTAGCACCCATCTTATTCATTACAGAGAGAAAGCCTGTCTATATAGTGAGAGAATGAAACCAATACATTGAAAAAAACTGAGAAGAGAAAGAGGTAAAGACTTCACCTGATACAAGCACGCCTGAAACAAGAGACACCTGTATGATTCCATCTTCCCAGGTAAGTGATCTAGTTCATTCTCTTTCATGCTTCAACTAGTTTGAGTTTCTAGGCATTGAAACCATCCCTCTCTTGGTGTTTCTACCAGTGGATTTTGCATTATTTATTTTACCTTAAAATATAGAATATCAGACACAGGTTGGAATAAGGATTTTACCTTATTTATTTATGTATGTATTTATTTAAGACAGGTTTATTTAAGACAGGCTCTTGCTCTGTCACCCAGGCTGGAGTGCAGTGGCTCAAACACAGCTCATTGTAGCCCCAACCTCCTGGATGCAAGCGATCCTCTTGCCTCAGCCTCCCAAATAGCTGGGACTACATGCATGTGTCACCACACCCAGCTAAAGATTTACTGAATTTAGAATCTGTATGTTGTGTATGGATCTCTGCAATGTTGCTTCTGAATTGACAGATTGGTGTTATTAGTTAATAATTGAGAGTGTTCATGGCTTACTGAGCGTTTCCGTCCTCACAGCCACTGCTGAAATTGACAGACTCAGAAGACAGAGTCGATCTCTATTTCACAGATAAGAATATTAAAGCTTAGAGAAATCCAAGATAACAACAGAGCTACAATTCAGACAAGGTTCTCAGGTCTTGATCCTGTGCTTTTTCTTTAAACTACCACATGTTACCGAGAACTGCATGGAAAAGGATTACTTAAAAACACAGATGGAGCACTTAGACGGTTGAAAGTGAAAATAAACAGTTAAGGATGACCAGGAGTACCAACATGTGGAACTGGGGTATTATCAACCTGTCAAAGGAAAATTAAATACATTATATATAAGAGTTTGGTTGACAAATACTATTATGATCATCTAATCAACTCCTTAATTTAGCTGAAAGTCTATCTCTGGTTCAAAAATATTTGAAATCATGAATAAGTATGTTTTTTTCTTTTAAATGTTTGGAGAGACAGAGTCTTGCTATGTTGCCCAGACTGGTCTTGAACTCCTGGCCTCAAGTGAGCCTCGCACCTCTCAGCCTCCCAAAGTGCTGATATTGCAGGTGTGAGCCACTGCACCCAGGATCTTTTCTCTCTCTCTTAGTTTCTTTTTTTTTAATAAATCATTCTGAAAAGAAAAAATATGTTTTCCACATAACCAACACAAATGGTAACTGTAAACTGCTTAAGGAAATAAGATAAATAAAATCTGAGACAGTTTCAAAATATGCATCATCATCATTATCATCATCACTATGTTTTGTGTACCTACCACCTGCTTCAAGCACTGTACCAGGTACTTTATTATACCTTATCTCCACTCTTCTCTACAGTGCTGTAAGGAAAGTGTTAATATCTGTATCTACAAGTAGATATAGATGTACTTTAGTAAACTGAGGCTCTAAATCATTGTGAACCAAGCAAGGTCACATGCTGGTAATGGTAAAGCCACAAATGAAATAGTTTTTGTCTAACAGAGAAGGTACTATGATTTACCCACTTTAAAGAGTAGTGATCTGATGATGATATAAGCCTTTGATGAAAAGGAAAAAAATTTGGAAAAATTTTCCTATTTCTTCCTAGCCTTATAGCATATCAAGCGTACTTCAACTGAACTGAATATAATCCTTACTCACTTTGCTGATGACCACAGACATTCTTTCTTAGAATTAGACAAAAACTTAACATCATCTCACATAAAGGAATCATTTTTTTGGCCGGGCGTGGTGGCTCACTCCTGTAATCCCAGCACTTTGGGAGGCTGAGGCAGGCGGATTACCTGAGGTCAGGAGTTCGAGACCAGCCTGGCCAACATGGTGAAACCCCGTCTCTACTAAAAAAAAATACAAAAATTAGGCAGGCACGGTGGCACACCCCTATAATCCCAGCTATTGAGGAGGCTGAGGCAGGAGAATTGCTTGAGCCCGGGAGACAGAGGTTGCAATGAGCCAAGATCGTGCCACTGCACTCCAACCTGGCCAACAGAGCAAGACTCTGTCTCAAAGAAAAAAAAAAAAAGGAATCATTTTTCTTCTCTTAACTCATCAATGTATAGCTTTCATTAGCTCATAGATTCATTACTAGGAGCTCAGCCTTTTAGTTCCTATCGGTTAAAAAGTCCATTAAGCTAAAAGCCATTAATGATTCAGCATTTAACCCTTTTATGCTTTTCAATATTAGACACAAAAGAGATTAGATCATCATATGAAGTTGCTTCTATTTTAAAGTTGAAATTTCATAGTAAAATTGAATTTGGGCATTTAAACACTACCTGTTATAGGTGTCATACATTTGTATTTGATTGGATGGTGCACTAGCTCTTTATGAAGATACAAATTTTAATCATAATATAAAATAACACTGAGAGCAATTCAAGAAATTTTATTTCCTCTAGAAAGCCTGCAGAATCCCAATCAATCCTTCCATAAATATTCTAAGACTTTTATAATATATCTTGGCAGCCAAAATAGATATAAAGCTCATGCATGGTTTTAGCAAAGAAACAATGTCCAGCCCCTTACTGAAATCTCATTTACACTAATTAGCAATGCAATTCAAACAAACCATTTCCTCCCCCCAATTTTCTCACTCACAAATTATACAGAACATCAAACTGGGAAATAGGCCCTACCAGAGGCACATACAGTAACAAATGCATAAATCAGCAGCAAGTAAGTGCAAGAAGTGGACTAATACATCCGTAAAAATACATTGGTAGGCTGGGCGTGGTGCCTCATGCCTGTAATCCCAGCACTTTGGGAGGCCAAGGCAGGCAGATCACCTGAGGTCAGGAGTTGGAGACCAGCCTGCCCAACATGGCGAAACCCCATCTCTACTAAAAATACAAAAAATTAGCCGGATGTGGTGGTGGGTGCATGTAATCCCAGCTACTTGGGAGGCTGAGGCAGGAGAATCGCTTGAACCAGGGAGGTGGAGGTTGCAGTGAGCTGAGATTGCATCACTGCACCCCAGCCTGGGCGACAAGAGCGAAACTCCATCTCACAAAAAGAAAAAAAATACATTGGTAAATTGATCAATTATTGACTTAAAAGTGAAAATAGCTTTTTAGTCTTATTTGGTTTAAAAGCAAAGATAAACTATCTGTAATATACTTTGAAGTGCATCAGAAGTGCATCAGAAAATAAGATGGGTTAATGGATAGGTGAAAGATAAATAAATACATGGAAAGATGTGATAAAGCAAGTATAGTAAAATACTAATGATATCTCATTGGAGGGTACATGGGTGTTCACAGTAAAATTCTTTCAACTATACTATATGTGAAAATTTTCATAATAACATATTGGGGGAAAAAGGTAAATTTACAATTTTAAAAAGCACAAACAAGGGATAGAAAGAATTACAACATATATCTTCCAAAACATAAAATAGAATAAAGAACATTAAGAAAAGTGTCAGTTTGAGGCAGGGAAGGACAGAATAAATAACAAATATAAGCCAGGATAAAAAGAAATTTCTCCCAATGGAATAAGGTGATGCAATAATCGTTAAGCTAATACAACACTCACATATGCATCCATGCGTACACCTCCCATACACACACTACACACTTCTTTCTTCCAACCTCCCCCTCTTTTTTTTTTTTTTTTTTGAGACAGAGTCTCGCTCTGTCGCCCAGGCTGGAGTGCAGTGGCGGGATCTCTGCTCACTGCAAGCTCCGCCCCCCGGGTTCATGCCATTCTCCTGCCTCAGCCTCCCGAGTAGCTGGGACTACAGGTGCCTGCCACCACGCCCTGCTAATTTTTTTGTATTTTTAATAGAGATGGGGTTTCACTGTGTTCGCCAGGATGGTCTCGATCTCCTGACCTTGTGATGCACCCGCCTTGGCCTCCCAAAGTGCTGGGATTACAGGCGTGAGCCACCGCACCCGGCCCCACCCTCCCCTTTTCTTATAAAGAGTAATTTCAGAAGTTTAGAATATGACTTTCCCCCACTCCCTTTATTTGTTTTAATCACTTATGGAAAGTTCTGTCCTAACCTGGGCAACATAGCTACACTCTGTCTCTTAAAAAATTGTTTTAACTAGCCAGAAATTTGCCAGACGTGGTGGCTCACACCTGTAGCCCCAGCTACTTGGGAGGCTGAGATGAGAGGATCACTTGAGCCCAGGAGGTTGAGGCTGCTGTGAGCTGTGATAGTGTCACTACACTCCAGCCTGAAAAAAAAAAAAAGAAAATTCTCATTTCTGACCTATTCACATGTCACCTGTACACCATTCACTTTAGACAGATGATGGGGCATTGTATCCTCTGTACGTCTCAGCCTCCCTCACACTTTATACTTCATTGTCTTTCTGTTTTGTATCCAGTATAATTTCTTCTAATCTCGATTCCAATGCACACATTCACTTTTAAGCTTTCTCTGCTTAATCTTTCCATCAAGTTTTTAAATACTAATTATTATATTTTTATTTCTAGAAGTTATTTCTTTAAAACTCAATGCTGCTGGTCATTTCATTATTTTCTTTTTCTCTCTGTTAAGTCCTACTTTTAGAAACACATCAAACATAATTTATATTCTCTACCTGGTATTTCTAATACCTGAAGCCTTCAGTTATCTATTTTTTTCTGCTGACTCTTGCTCATGGTGGCTTCTTTCTTTATGGGGTGTGTGTGTGTGTGTGTGTGTGTCTTATTGTTTGCTCAGATGCTCTGGAATTCGAGTTCTGAGGATTCTTTGAGGCCTCAGATGGAGGGTGCCTTCTCCCTGAAAAGACTTGCCTTCATTTCTGCAAAGCCCTCAGAAGACTTGGGTCCACTTTAAAGTTCATTTGTTTCACATGATACAAATAGTGTAAATTCAGGCTCCAAACTTACAAGAGTGTCAGGTTGTGGCAACAAATTCTTAAAGGAGGCTTTTATATGCACTCAGAGTCCAGGCTGAACAGACAAATTTATTTGCTCTCTGCCTCTTTTTTATGGGATTAAAAAAACTGTAGCTCTTCACGGGTGCTAACTTTATTTAGAATGACTAGAGATCTCACTCCCATTACACCGGCCCAAGCCTCCCCATCCCACTTCCACTATTTTCAGCCCTGCAATCAAAGCTCTGGACATCCGGATCCATAAAGATCCCTAAAGCATCAGTTCCCCCATCTTCCATGGATTCCCACACCTGTTGCTAGGACTCAGATATCTTTTACTTTCTTACAAACTCATTCATTCATTTTAAAAGTTGTTTCTGTTTCTATATTAGCTAGCATTCTTGTTGTTTGTGGGAGTCTTTTAGGATGTCTTCTCTGACAAATTGACTAAATGAAACCCTCTGAACCTAGCAGAGGGAAACAAAAAGGGGGAAGGCATTCCCCATCCCGCCCCCTGCTTTGATACAAACAGCCATGCAGCTCACAGACAGTGCAGACCCCAGGCAGCAGATCAGCAATGGCTCCAAAGGGAAATGATCAGCAGAGTAATGGACCTTTTTGCCAACATGTATCAGATATTTCTGGGACTCCCCAGAAATATTTAGTAAAGGATTTTACAAATGACTGAGAGTCTTCTGTCATCACCTAGGAGCAAGACTAGTGAAATTATGATATTTGCTATTACGATCATTACCATTCATGTCCACAGACGGCAAGGCTAGGGAGTCTCAAATAACACCAAAAATACAAAAATTCAAAAGGCAACTACAAAACCAAAACACTGTAATTCTCTGTGGACAGGGCCAATGGCTTTTTAATCTCTGTAAACCCAGCCTGAAAGCAGGCCCTGAGAAAATATTTATTGACTACATGAATTATACATGGTTATGTTGATGCTATTATAGATTAACCTTTTTTGCTTAAAAGGGAGATTGTAACTTTTAAAAATCACTTATTTTTTCCAGCAAAATAATGTAGGCTCGAAAAAAATTTCTCTCAATAAACAGATCATTCATGAGCCGTAATTTTTTTTCTACCGTTGTAGTGGATTTTGATTAAGTTCTTCAGTTTATCTTTGAGTTTCCTCTAATTAAAAACTACAATGGAAATATTAACCAAAAGTGCAAAAATTCAATGAAGCTGACAAGTAATTAATGTGTATTTTGATAGGGCAAAGTACCAACTCAAAATGTAGAAGTTATTAAAGCATCAGGGTCAGACACCTTCAGCTATGTAGAAAAACTGAATTAAACACCAAGGATTAAAAACCGTTTGAGGAAGAATTATTAAATGTCTCTCCATGTTAACGGTTTTAGCTCTTCCATGGAATTTCATGCAAACTGTTTCCTATTGAAGTCCTTATCATTTTAGGTTTCTCTTTAGATAAAAAATGTATATCTAATGTTAAACTTTTAAAGTTTTAAGTTTAAATTGTTATATTCTGATACAGATATGAGATAAATGATTTTTAAAAGAAACTTTGTGACCTAATTAAGTCCTGAAAGGATTAACTAAAAGAAAGATCGAAAGCATTTAAAAGAAAGATTGTAGGCAAAAATCTTTACCAAACTGAAGTCACCAAGTAAGAAAATAGCATGTTAAAGTCAAATGTATCCCTGTGCTAAAAATTGCTCTAGAATTTACATTGAACCTAACAGATAAAACAATAGTTTTGCAGTCAGGGCACATTTATAGGATGTCATTTCTTCCACTTCTCACAGATCTTGACTTCTACAATCTTCCAGCTCCTTCTCCTACCTCTGGGATGGACTCTAATGTTAGAGAGACCTTGTTTTGAATAATAGTTCTGTTACTGACTAGTTCTATAGCCTTGCAGGAATTAATCTATTCGTATCTTGGTTTCCTAATGGAAAACCATTAGGAATGGTTTGGGGGACATAAACTAAAGCATGGTTCTCAACCAAAATCTAACCAGGCTCCTCTGAGCCCTCTTATCTGCCAGGCCTCAACCTTGGCCTATGAAAACAACAAACTCTTAGCGTAAACAATTTCGTCCACTCTCTTCCTCTCCCCATTTAAAGACTTAAGCAAACACTAACAGTTACCAACAGCTCAGAGCCACAACCACCATAAGTGACCCTAGCTATCCTTAAAGGGCCTGAGAAAGCACAAGGCTTCTAAAAGAATTTACTGTTTGTTCCAGCCAATACCTGATCATAGGCCCTTGACCACCCTTTCTTAGAGGATTTACTAAATTTTACTCAATGCACTATTTACAATTGTGAATCCTTCCTCTGTCCCTTTGAGATGTACATCTTTCTCCAACAACTCAGGAGTGAAAGCCATTCCTTTGAAATGTAATCATAAGGACTGACAGTACCTCTGTCTCTAGTCTCTGGGAGAATACAACCCAAACTTTAATTAATTGATTAATTGCAGCTGACTTAATGGGCATTTACACTGACCAACCTTTCTAATTTTTCACTTCTTTGACTCTGCTCAAGCTCCAGCAGTCCCCCCACCACCTCCCAAATTGAGTTTAGTTCATGCTGGACTCTCTTCCCTATTGCAATAGTGTATTACTGATTAAAATCAGTCCTTACCACTTTAACATTCATCTCTTTAACAGATCAAGAAGTAGGAAATAAAATGACATCTAAGAATAAAGCCATGAAATCAAAATGACCATGTTGGTGAAACTTAAAACAATAATATTCTAAAATAAGCTTTCTACATGTGTCATCCAAGGAGACCCACTTCCATTAGAATCACCCACCTAGGGAATTTGTTTAAATGCCTACTCCTGGGCTCCACCTGGGATTGGGGAGACCAAAATTCCTGAGTGCTAGACCTTGAAATATGCACTGGGGAAAGAACTCCCTGGAGTAATTCTTTTTTTTTTTTTTTTTTTTTAAGAGAGAGTCTCACTTGTTGCCTGGGCTGGAGTGCAGTGGCGCAATCTTGGCCCACTGCGACCTCCACCTCCCAAGTCAAAGCAATCCTCCTGCCTCAGCCTCATGAGTAGCTGGAACTACAGGCATGCGCCACCACACCCGGCTAATATTTTCATATTTTTTAGCAGAGACAAGGTTTTGCCATGTTGGCCAGGCTGGTGTCAAACTCCTGGCCTCAAGTGATCCACCTGCGTCAGCCTCCCAAAGCACTGGGATCACAGGTGTGAGCCACCGTGCCTGGCCTCCCTGGAGTAATTCTAAGCTACTTGCATTTGAAGAGCACTGGTATAAACAACTAAATATAAATGTGCTGCTGAAAATTTCTTCCAAACAAGTGGTTAAGACATAGCTCATATTCTGTCTACTTTAGCATGTATTAAGCAAGATAGGAAACTGAGGGCTAACCTGATTAAGGCTGCCTAATTTAACCTGCCTTGCTTGCTTTTAATTGCTTACCTCTAGTTAATCTTAAAATTCCCAGTAGCAAGTCATAGTAGCCAAACAATGCATAACTAAACTTCTACTAGCCTCCTTATAGATAACAGCTCTGACAGTGGGTCACCATAATAATAAGTGCTTAATGTTTTGCAGGAGCTAGCAGGCAGTTCTTGCTGAATTCAAGCCAGTTGAGACCATCAACCCTTCAACTGAGCCTGCATGGGTGCATAAAGCATGACCTTTTGATGTCAAAGGGCCAAAACCTGCACCCTCCTTTCATGCTAATTCAACTATTTTCTGAATATGCATCCTATGAAGAGCCGTGTAGCTCAATTATGCTTGTGCAGAAACCCTGATTACCTCACCTTTCCCACCTGCCAATCACCTTTACCCATACTTCACACCATCCTGCTTTCTATCCCCATAATTACCCCTAAGCTTTGTTTTCAGGGAGGTGGATTTGCAATTTTTTCTCCTTCTCCTTGCTCAGCAGCCTGGTGAGCAATCTCACAAAATAAAATATTTTCTCTTTTGCAAAACCCACAGTCCCAATGATTGGTTTGCTGTCCATGAGCAAAATGAAGCTGGTTTGATATCAGATGTCATATATAAAAATTGGGGGTAGAGTGGGGTGTGGAGGGAGCAGGTATAGAATTTCATCAGTTTGCAGTCAGTAAAAAGAAAGGGAGTTTAGGCTGAGGACAAGTATTCCAATCTTTCTATGATGGGGGTATGTACTAGTCAGGGTTCTCTAGAGGGACAGAATAGTATAGCTATATAAAGGAGTTTATTAACTCACACAATCACAAGGTCCCACAGTAGGCCATCTGCAAGCTTGAAGAGCAAGGAGAGCCAATCCGAGTCTCAAAACTGAAGAACGTGGAGTCCAATGTTCGAGAACAGGAAGCATCCAGCATGGGAGAAAGATGTAGGCTGGGCCAATCTCTTCTTTTCACGTTTTTCTGCCTGCCTTATATTCGCTGGCAGTGGATTAGATGGTGCCCACCAGATTAAGGGTGGATCTGCCTTCCCCAGCCCACTGACTCAAATATTAATCTCCTTTGGCAACACCCTCACAGACACACCCAGGATTAATATTTTGCATCCTTCAATCCAGTCAAGTTGACACTCAGTGTCAACCATCACAGGGAGATAGTCACTTTTGGTGGGTAAACACGTGGAGCTTATGTCTCCTCCCCTTGAATCTGGACTGGGCCTGTGAGTGAAAGCTTTTACTTTTTAGCCCAGGCTTTAAGAAGGCCTGGCAGCTTCAGTTTCCTCCGTTTTGGATTCCTGAGCTACTGTGAAGGCAGGAAGGCCAGGCCACTGTATGGGAGAGGTAGGCCAGATGGAGAGGCCTTGGAGGAGGAGGTAGCACGCGGTACTCCTCACATCCCCCCAGCAGCAGCCCCAGCCTCCTTAAAGCCCTCACAGAGGGCAGTCCAGGAAGCTGCCCTGAAAACATATCATCCTCCTCCTAAAAATGTGTTTCCCTTTGGACGTTAGTATCATTGATTATGCCTCACCATTAACAGGCTTGAACGTATAGCAAATGTGCTTTGCCCAGATCACTGTTTTGGAGGAAACTTTTCAGCAGCACATTTATAATTTATTAAGTTAGTGTTCCTCAAACTATACTGTAGATAAGAATCATGGAATAAAAATAAATTCCCAAGCCCCCTCTTCCCCAGTAGACTCAACAGATCTCCCTCGGCCAAGGAGACCCTAGAAAATCTTTAAAAACTTCCCTGGCTGGGCGTGGTGGCTTATGCCTGTAACCCCAGCACTTTGGGAGGCCGAGGCAGGTGCATCACCTGAGATCAGGAGTTCAAGACCAGCCTGGCCAACATGGCGAAACCCCATCTCTACTAAATATACAAAAATTAGCTGGGTGTCGTGGCAGGCGCCTGTAATCCCAGCTACTAGGGAGGCTGAGGCAGGGAGAACTGCTTGAACCCGGGAGGTGGAGGTTGCAGTGAGCTGAGAGCACGACACTGCACTCCAGCCTGGGTGACAGAGCTAGACTCTGTCTCAAAAAATAAAACAAAACTGTTTCCTGGCCGAGACAAGATAGGGGGTTGGTCATGCCTCAGTACGCCCCCTTCCTCACTAACCACTACTAGACTTAAGAGTTAAACAGAAACCAGCCCTGGAAAGCAAAGAACAGAAAACTTCTCCACTGACATCAACTTCAACCAGTTGCTTGGTGTCTCGGCCAGACTCTCCTCCCTTTTCAAGATTTTGACATGACAGCTGACCAAAGCACCCCTTCCACTGAAGGAATGACTGTCCACCATGGAATGGTTCTGGCCAGTTTACGCAGACTGTGCACAAAGCACCTTCATGTCCTACATTTCCTTTTGACATATGGAGTCTAATATTACTGCATTTTAATGATACATCTCCACTGCAAAGTCAACATGGGATGTATATACGTTTGCTTATCACACTCATGTGTGACCCCCCTTTCATTAATATTCCTAACTCCTATAACCTGTTAAATATGTATGTTCAGCCAACCCATTTAGCATAAAACTCCTGTCTACCCTTCCTCCCTCAAAGTTCCAGCTTTTTTTTTTTTTTTTTGAGACAGGGTCTCACTGTGTGACCCAGGCTGGAGTGCAGGGGCACCATCGTGGCTCACTGCAGCCTCAACCTCCTGAGCTCAAGTGATTCTCCTGAGTAGCTGGGACTACAGGCACACACCACCACACCCAGCTAATTTTTGTTTTTCTGTTTTTTTGTTTGTTTCTGTTTTTGTTTTTTTGGTGGAGACAGGGTCTCACCATGTTGCCCATGCTGAGCAAATTCGTGGGCTCATGCGATCCACATGCCTTGGCCTCCCAAAGTGCTGGGACTACAGGCATGAGCCACCGTACCCAGCCTAAAGTGCAGGCTTTGATCTCAGCCAGAGGCTCCACTTCCCAGCCTGGAGGTTGCAACCAGTCATAAGAAATAAAGTTTTCCATTCCAAATGTATAGAGCTTAAGACTTTGAGTGGACATAATTAATTTAAGGCAGTTCCAAGGGCCTGACTGCCCTTGCACACTGACTGAAAGGGAAGTCCCTGTCTCTCTAGGGCTGAATTTTGGACTGGGAGACACAAACTGAGATGTCCCTGTGGACATCGCTGTCACTGTAGTCTTCCAGTTCTATTGTGCTAGTACCCACAGCTAAGAGAGAAAGTTTCTCTCTTTCTCCTGATTGAAACCATTCCCTTCACCCATCATAATTCCTTCTTTCTTCTCTGAAGCTGGGCTTAATCTTGGGCATCCTTGTGCAGATTCCCTCTTTACTAGTGATGTCCCCTCAGCTTGTGACCACACTCAAGTTTCTCTCATGATTAAAAAAACTGGCCAGGCATGATGCCTCATGCCTGTAATCCCAGCATTTTTGGAATCCAAGGCAGGTGGATCGTTGAGCCCAGGAGTTCGAGACCAGCCTAGGCAACATGGCAAAACTCCATCTCTACAAAAAAATACAAAAACATTAGCTGGGTGTGGTGGCACGTACCTGTGATTCCAGCTACATGGGAGGCTGAGGTAGGAGGATCACTTGTACCCAGGAGGTAAAGACTGCAGTCATCTAAGATCGTGCCACTGTACTCCAGCCTGGGCAACACAGCAAGACTGTCTCAAAAATAAAAAATAAAAAAATGAAGCCATCCCTTGACCCCCACATCCATCCTGCATTTCCATCTAGTTTATTTTCACCTATCCAAACTTCTTACAACAGGAGTCTATGCTCACTAGAAGTAGTCTCTTCTCATTTAGCCCTTAACCTACTATAACCTGGGTTCTAATTACTCCACTAACGTGTCCAGCATATAATGCTAATCATCCCATAAATTTCCAGAATGTCTATTCTCTTGGTTTCTGTAATAAGACTCTTCGAATTGTCCTTACAGTTCTGACTTTATTTGCATCCTCTAGGGCCTTCTCGCTGTTCTCTGCACCACACTGCCCCCTAGTGCTCGGGTTCTCTACACCTTGTTACTACAACAGTGCTGCTCAGACCAGTGGCTTTGGCATCACCAGGAGCTTGTTAGGGATGTATCTCAGGCCCATCCCAGACCTGCGGAGTCCATATCTGCATATAACAGAATCCCCAGGTGATGTTCATGCACAGCAAAGGGTGAGAAGCAGCTCCACGACTCAGTCCTCACTCCCTGCTCTTCTCTTTTCTGGGTGAGCTCATCAATTCCCAAGGTCACTACCTATTTGTCGAGGTTTCTCAAATCTCTATCTCAACCCAAAGTACCTCCTCCAGGTTTCAGTCTCACATAGCAGACTACTTGCTGGCCATGATATTCACACCGAACTCAACAGACCCATGCCTCCCAGCCAGCTGCCCCTCCTGTAATCTATTTTTCCCAGCTGATGCTAATATCATTCACCCAGTTATCCATACTGAAACCTGGGCATTGCACTAACGCCTTTCTTCCTCTCATTACTCTCCCTTCACTCTCCCCCTCTACCCCCATTAAATTCAATAAGTCATCAAACCCTGGCATGTTGATGACATTTCTCTTCCCTGTCCTCTCCTGCCTGACACACTTTCTTTGTCCTCATTCAAGTTTCAATTACATCTTATATATACTGCTGCAATAATAGCCTCGTAATTGTGCCTACACAGATCTGTTCTTCACACAATCACCAGGAAGAGTTTTATATAATGGAAATACGATCATCTCACTGTCTTGCTTAATATCTGTCCCACCCACTACAGTGGTTCTCAATTCGTGGTCTCTGGACCAGGAGTATTAGCATGGTACTCACAAGTTGCCTGGGAACCTGTGAGAAATGCAAATGATGGGTCTAGCCCCAGACCTACTGAATCAGAAAGTCTGAGGAGGAGGTTCCTACATCCTGTTTTAACAAGCTCCAGGTGATTCTGATACACACTGAAGGCTGAGGCCCACTAACCTCCCAGAGTAAACCAATCTTGATCAGCAAACAGTTCCCCCTGATACAGCTGAGGTCCAAACTCTTTAGCATTATTTGTCTACTCTTCAATTTTGAACTTGACATGTGAGGAATGGAGGAATATTTTTTATTTCTATGTATGGTAGCCAATCTTCAAAATGATGCCCCTGCCCCATTCCCCAGGCTCCTAGTGTCCATGCACTTATGCAGTGCCTTCCACATTGAACAGGGCTGGCCTGTGTAACTAGCAGGATACTGTGGAAATGATGGTGTGAGACTTCAGAGGTTACAGCAACCTCTCTCTTGAATCAGTTGCTGGGGGTAGACACCTGCCATAAGTGACGACACTCAGGAACCCTATGGAGAGGTCCAAGTGCTGAAAAACTGAGGTCTTCTGTCGGCCAGCACTAACTCGCCAGGTGCATGAGGGAGCCTACTCACAAGTGGATCCTTCAGCCCTGGTTGACATCTTGACTGCAGCCTCATGAGAGATTCCAAGCCAGAACCATCCTGATAAGTCATTCCTGGATTTCTGACCCACAGAAACAATGTAAGATAATCAATATTTTTGTTTTAAGCCACTAAGTTCTGGTGTGGTTGTAATGCAGCATTAGATGATTAATACATCAGGGTACACCATCCTGTTTCTTGCCACTGTGTAAGTCTCCATGCTGTCCCCTCTACCTGAAAAGCTTCCCCTCCTTTCTTCCCCTATAAGCCCCTCTTCATCTAATTAAATTCAGTCCACCTTTTAAGATTCATCTGAGATATTATCTTCCCCAAAATCCCTTCTCTGACCCTTCCAGACTGGCTTAGCTGTCTACTCTGAGTTCCCATGATACTCTGAATATATCTCTACCGTTGCATTTCTGCCTTGTGTAAATTATGTGTTTACATTTATCTCAGTTGAAAAACTTAGATTATCTTGAAGGCAAAGAAGTGTGTCTTATTCATATTTGTCTTACTCATATCCCCAGCACTATCATAGGCTTTGGCACACAGGAGGCACTTCATCTGTTTTGTTAGGTGAATAGTATATGAAGGATGTTTGTGAAGCTGTTAGAGATGCTTCATGGAAAGAACATAGTGCCTTGTCCACTCTCAGGCCTCAGTATGTTTCCATTTCTTCCCAGGGCAGAAGTAGCTTCCAAATCAGGAGATTCAATATATCCACTTGTGGCAGATTGCATTTTCCAAAGATGGCCATATGCTCTGAATTAGTATCCAATATATGGTACCGTTTCTCCCATAGCCAAGATTCCCAGGTCCAGGAATCAAGGGGTGGAGATGTGAATGGTGCCACTCATTATTACCTCTAGTGAGCCACTAGCAAAATTTTTATTTCCAGTTCCTGTGACCTTACACTCTTCTTAGATAGAGGTCTTAGCTCTAAAGGCAGGAATGTCTCCACCAGGAGACACAACAATGATTCCATTGAACTGGAAGATTGCCACCTGGTCACTTTGGGATTTGCATTGCCTCTGAGTCAACAGGAAAAGAAAAGACTGACTGTGCTGGCTGGGGTGATTGATCCTGATCACCACGGGGAAACTGAACTGCTTTTCCACAAGAGAAGTAAGGAAGAGCATGTCTGGAATAGAGGAAATTCCTTAGGGCATTCCTACTATTACCATGCCCCATGATTAAAGTCAATGGAAAACTACAACAGCCCATTCCAGGCAAGACTAATGGTCCAGACCCTTTAGAATAAAAGTCTGGGTCACCAATTCAGGTTTCATGACCAGCTGTGGTGCTTGCTTAGGGCAAATGGAATACAGAACAGATAGTGGAAGAAGGTATAGTAGTTATAAATACCAGATATGACCACATAACTAGTTACAGAAACAAGGACTGTAATTGCCATGAGTATTTCTTCCTTATTTTGTTATGAATATATTTGTGTGTATATAATGTATATATGTATATATATGCATATGCGTGTATATATGTGTAAATGTGTGTATATATGTATATGTTTGTATATATGTATATGTGTATATATACATCTGTTTTGCTATACGTATGTACATACATATATGGCAATTATCCTTATGTATGTATTTATTTGGTAGAGACAGGGTCTCACTATGTTACCCAAGCTGGTTTTGAACTCCTGGGCTCAAGCGATCCATCTGCCTTAGCCTCCCAAGGTGCTGGGATTACAGACATGAACCACTGTGCCTGGCTGCAAATATCTTTGTTTTCTTCCCTCTTATCCCCTCATGTAACATAAGATACACTCATTTTATATTATAGTACCTAAGTATTATTAATTTTATATCTAAATATTGACATAAAAATAGAATGTCAAGGAGAATAAACATCATCCAAGAGTTTTTACATCCTCTCCTGGGGAAGGAGCTAGTGTATTTTCCAGTGTACACAGGACAGTTGTATCATCTTAGGTGGAATTATGACCTTGTTATTGTGTTCATTTGGAGATTAAGTATGGGTTAAGGAGATGCGTATGGGTGCCAAGTTGACAAGGCATGCATGTGTGATGTTTAATATTATGTATGAATACATGTGGCCTATGGTGCCCAGATATTTGGTCAAACATATTCTGGGGCTGGGCACGGAGGCTCATACCTGTAATCCCAGCACTTTAGGAGGCCCAGGCAGGCAAATCACTTGAGGTCAGGAGTTGGAGACCAGCCTGGCCAACATTGTAAAAGCCTGTCTCTACTAAAAATACAAAAATTAGCCAGACATGGTGGCAGGCACCTGTAATCCTAGCTACTCAGGAGACTGAGGTGGGAGAATCGCTTGAACCCTGGAGGCGGAGGTTGCAGTGAGCTGAGATCACCCCACTGCGCTCCAGCCTGAGCAATGGAGAAAAGTCCATCTCAAAAAAAAAAAAAAACCCCAAAAACAAACATATTCTGGATGTTTCTGTGAGGATGTTTTTGGATGAGATTGACATTTAAATTGGTGGCTCACACCTGTACTCCCAGCACTTTGGGAGACCAGGGCGAGGTAGGAGGATGGCTTGAGCCCAGGCATTTGAGACCAGTCTGGGCAATATGGTGAGATCCCCATCTCTATAAAAAATACAAACATTAGCTGGGTGTAGTAACATGTGCCTGTAGTCCCAGATACTTGGGAGGCTGAGGTGGGATCACTTGAGTTCAAGAGGTCAAGGCTGCAGTGAGCCATGATCAGGCCACTGTACTCCAGCCTGGGTGACAGAATAAGACCCTGTCTCAATAAATAAATAAGTAATCAAATGAATAAATAGGCGGCCTTTGAGTAAAGTGGATTGCCCTCCATAATGTGGGTAGGCCTCATTTGGTTAAAAGCCTTGATAGAACAAAACACCGACCTCCCCTAACAAAAGGGAATTCTCTAGCAGATGGTCTTCAGGCTTCAACGGCAACATCAATTCTTTCTGGGTCTCCAGCCTGCCAGCCCACCCTATAGATTTTGGACTTGCTAGCCTTTTATAATCATGTGAGGCAATTTCTTAAAATAAATCTTTTTCTATATACACACACATCCTATTGCTTCTGTTTCTCTGGAGAACTGTAACACATCACCACCAATTTATACCTTGTCCCATGTTTTCTTAAAATGTAATGTTGAGTCCGAGCACTATGGCTCACACCTGTAATCCCAGCACTTTCCAAGGCCAAGGCGGAAGAATTGCTTAACTCAGGAGTTCGAGACCAGCCTGGGCAACACAGTGAGACCTTGTCTCTAAAAAAAAATCAAAAAATTAGCCAGGTACGGTGGTGCACACCTGTAGGCCCAGCTACTTGGGAGGCTGAGGCGGGAGGACAGCTTGAGCCTGGGAGATTGAGACTGCAATGAATCATGATTGTGCCACTGCACTCCTGCCTGGGAGACAGAGCAAGACCCTGTCTCAAAAAGAAAAAAAATTTCATGTTGACGCTCCTCCTTCAAGTGGTGGCATCTATGATCCCTCCCCTTGAATCTGAGCAACCTTGTAATTATCTTAATGAATAAAATGAGAAGGAAATGACACCACTTGACTTCTGAAGCTTGGTCATTGAAAGCCACATGGCCCTTGGAATACTCACCTTTGGAATAAAGCCACAGTGTTGTGAAAAAGCCCAGGCTGCAGCTGGCCAACAGTCCCAGCTGGGACTCATCCCAGCTAGGATGAGCATTAACTGAGTCATGAGAGTGACAACCTTGTCATGATTCCAGCCCCTGGACAAGGTGAGCATTGTGGAACAGAGATAAGCCATCCCTGCTGTGCTCAGGTTCCTCACCCTTAAAATCTATAAGCAAAGCAAACACGTTTTAAGTCAAAAATATACTGGGGTAATTTGTTATGCAGCCATAGTAACTGGACCACCACCATTCAGACCTACAGTGGAAGCAGTCTTCATAAATTCCCATTTTTATTATTGTATCATAGGAAACAGGCAGTATAAATTCTTATATTCAGAATTGTTTTCTCCAGGCATTTTGAACATTCTTGACCATCTTTTTTATTACCTACCCTTCTTTTTCACATAGCAAGTGGTTTTGTTTCAGTCTACTAAAAAAAAAAAAAAATCACAGACCTTGTTAACAAGAAAACCTGAGATCAATTTCACAGACAGGAAGGAGGTGCAGCGAAGCAAGGAACCTGGGTGGGAGGCTGAGAAAGTGAGCCTGAGCTCTGTGTGCAGGTGCAAAATGGCTCTGCCGCAGGTGATGGAATTTGGGGATCCTGGCAGATTCTGGCCTGCTGGATTTGGACCATGTGTCTGATGTACATTCTGTTCTTAAACATCTGTAAGTTCAGACTCCAAATGTGGCACCATTTCCCCTAGGGCTGACAGCATCACTCACAGAGGCTGACGAACACTCAAGATGGTGGGCGTGGGAGACAGGGACGTTCATGCCTGCCGGCCAGTTGGCACCCTAACATAAATTGTGTCCCTGCCTGGCTTGCATATGCAGAGAGTGACGCAGTTAGTGAGATCTCTTTTTCTGTTTTACAGTCCCTCTGAAACTCACCCGGGTTGCCCTTTGTCTCCCTCTCCCCATATATCTGGAGTGATGGACTTTATGGCCACTTCTTCAGGGGATACGGAATTATAGATCTCTGGATTTATGTCTGTTTGCCAGGCGCCCTCTGGTCCCTGCACCATAAGGTGAATGCCGGGGCAGCGAGAATGATGTTGCATTCTAATAGATCTGGACCAGTTTCTGACAGCTTATTTAGACAAAAGCATAAAATTCAATGATTGTTGCCCAACTCAGAAGTTATAGGAAATATAGGGGGAAAAAAAGGATGTTTAAATGTGAGCCTCCCTATCTTCAAACTGCTCTGTGAGTCTGGTAAATTCTGAAAAACACAGAAAGCTAAGCTAACAAATTTAATGACAATGGCGAGTCTAGAAGCAACATAATTTACCCCAGAGAATGTGACACGAACATACTTTTTCCTGAGACTGAGGGATCACCACCTGCCACATGAACAAATAAGGGGGTCTGTTAGGGAAGCAGGGATATGGTAGCCAGCCTTTGGGTTGCCCACCCTACAAAAGATCTTTGTCTATTGGAATTCACACCTATGTGTGTATTAGTTCTCTTCCATGCTGAATAGGCCTGTGTGGCCACTAAGATATCACAGAAGTGATAGTGTGACTTTGATGGCTATGCCATAAAAGATAATACTCATTCTGCTTTGTTCTCTAGGATGGCTTGCTTTGGTGGGGAAGGGTGAGGGGGTCCCAGCTGTAATATCATGAGAACACTGAAGTGTCCCAGGGAGAGATCTATGTGGAGAAAAGCAGAGGCCTCCCACTCACTGCCAGCACAGACAGGGGAGTGACCAAGCTTTAAAAACTGATCTTTCCGCCCTAGCGAAGCCTTGGGATGACTGCAATCCCAGCTAGCAGCTTGGCTACTACTGTAAGAGTGACTCCAAGTGGAACCTGCCTAGCCAAGCTGCTTCTGAATTCCTGTTCCACAAAAGCTGGCAGTAATAATAAATGTTTATTGTTTTAAGTTACTAGATTTTGGGTCAACTTGTTTTGCAGCAATAGATAACTAATGAGAGCATATAAATTAGGATTAGGTTTGGCTGCGTGAGACAGACTGCCCCCATCTCCCCTTCCTGCAAAGAAAGAAAATAGATGTTTATTTCTCTCTCATTTAAGAAATCTAGAGTCACAATTTTTGGCTGGTATGGTGGTCCAAAGGCGTCTGAGACTCAAGCTATTTTTCTCTTATTGTTCTGCTATTCTCAGTATATGACTCTCATTTCATGGTCCAAAATGGCTGCTCAAACCCCAGCCATCACATCC
The DNA here is from genome assembly GCF_028878055.3 of Symphalangus syndactylus. Lineage (NCBI taxonomy): Eukaryota > Metazoa > Chordata > Mammalia > Primates > Hylobatidae > Symphalangus > Symphalangus syndactylus. Next base: position 96,763,336 of record NC_072440.2, on the reverse strand, counting down.
TCATTCCATCCAACAGGAAGGAAGAAATAAGGAGGAACACAACACCTCCATTATGGACATTTCCCAGAAGTCACATCTGACACCTCTGTTTATATACCACTGGTCAGAATATGGGCATATGGCCATATATAGCTACCAGGAAGGCTGGCAAATAGAGTCTTTATTCTGAGCAGCCATATGTCCAACTAAGTCAGAAATTTAAGGAAAAAGAGAAATAAACATTGGGGAAGCAGGATTTGCTGCAAGTTGCTAGCTTAGTTGAATCTGAATGATAATTAGGAGTTTGCCAAGAAGATAGGTGTTATTATAGTTTGTTATATTGTAAATGCACCTACTACGTTACAGAAGATGGTATATTATAAATGGCTGCAAACTCTTTGCTATTTACTGCATTGAATGGTAGAGTCTGTTTCTCCTCCCCATGAAACATAGGCTGGTCCTATGACTTGTGTTGGCTGACAGAATGTAATAGAAGTGACACTGTATTACTTCCAAGGCTGGCTTAAGAGATATGCAGCTTTTGCTTTCTACTTTTGAGACACATCTTTGTGGTACTGTTTAGGAAGTCTGCCTTCCCTAATACTAATCCTGCTGCGAGAAGGTCCAAGCTGGCCACGTGGACAGAGCAATATCATGTAGCGGAGTAATGGGTGACCATACATGGAAGTAAAGTCTTCTTTGACCTCCCAGCCCAGCCAAGACACCAGCTGAATGTGACCTAGTGAGTGACCTTGGGGAATGTCACATGGAGAAGAAGAACCAGCCAGCTAAGCCCTGCCCAAATTCCTGACCCCCTAAATTATGAGAAGATATATTAGCTGCTGTAGTATGCCTCTAAGTTTTGGTGTAGTTGTTCACAGCAACAGATAGCCAAAACTAAAAAGGGAAAGCCATTCTAGGGAGAGGGAAGGGGGAGGGTGTATTAATGGAAAGACTGACCATAGCAAGATTCAAGATCCAGTGCAAGTACTCCTGAGTCGTTTTTTCCCTCCTAACAGGTAGATCTGGGGCAACCTACACGGACAGCATTTATGGAAGGGGAAGGTTACTGTTACTTGTGTGAAATGATGGGTGGGTTTGTATCCTGTATTGTGAGGAAGGACTTTGTAGGGAGGGGGTTTATGGATGACAATATTATATTTTCTACTCAACTTCTTTTAGATTAAAACAAATTCTCTCTCTAGCTGCTTCCTCCTTCTTGGTGGTGAGATCCTCAGAAACTAAGCAGCTGGCTTTATCTTGTTCCAGAAGGACCTGGGAATAGGAACTGAGGAGGAGGGTGGATGTCAATGAAAGGACAAACTAAACAACCTAATTTGACTTATGTTCCCTAGGCTGGGTTCAGAGTCACATCCTCTACTGTATATGTCACATTTCACCTTCATTTTCATTGTGAGGAAATGGCCATATATTCAGGGATAATTTTGGATGTTTCACTCACAACTCAGGCCAAATATCTCCTCCTCCTTGTAGCCAGAATAGATTATTGCTATATTATGAAACATTCAAAAAATTTTCCTGAAAGATACATTACAGAATATCCATAATGATGTGTGTTTTATTTCCTTTCTTTTCTGTACCTCTTAGCAATGTGTTGGGCTGCAGAAAAAAGAAATTTTAAAGTGGCTTAACTGGGACATTCTCAAGCTGCAAGAGAGGTCTAGAGGTAGACAGACCTGGGCTTACCATCACTAAGGATCCAGCCTTTTATTTCTGCTTCAGTAGTCTTAGTGTGCAGCTTTTATCTTTGGGACTCATTGCTGACTTTCCAGGCATCATATCAATGTTCCAAACGAAAAAGGGTGCATGCCAGTCAGATCTTTCCCTTTTGAAAAGCATTCCTGGAAGTCCGAACCTGGCACTGCCAGTTGTATCTCTCCAGGCAGAACTGAGTCTCTGGGCTGTCTCTCTAAAAAGGAATCTGGAAAGGTGATTGTTTTCTTCTTCTTCCAAGTTTCCTTTTTTTTCTTTTTGAGGAGAGTCTGGCTGTGTCACACAGACTAGAGTGCAGTGGTGTGATCACGACTCACTGCATCCTTGACCTCCTCGGCTCAAAAATGATCCTTTATCACGACGTCAGGAGATCGAGACCATCCTGGCTAACACGGTGAAATCCCGTCTTTACTGAAACTACAAAAAAATTAGCCCGGCATGGTGGGGGGCACCTGTAGTCCCAGCTACTCGGGAGGCTGAGGCAGGAGAATGGCGTGAACCCAGGAGGTGGAGCTTCCAGTGAGCCAAGATCACGCCACTGCACTCTAGCCTGGATGACAGAGTGAGACTCCGTCTCAAAAAAAAAAAAAAAAAAAAAAAGGGCCGGGCGCGGTGGCTCACGCTTGTAATCCCAGCACTTTGGGAGGCCGAGGCGGGCGGATCACGAGGTCAGGAGATCGAGACCATGGTGAAACCCTGTCTCTACTAAATGTATAAAAAACAAAAAATAAGCCGGGCGCGGTGGCGGGCGCCTGTAGTCCCAGCTACTTGGAGAGGCTGAGGCAGGAGAATGGCGTGAACCTGGGAGGCGGAGCTTGCAGTGAGCCGAGACTGCGCCACTGCACTCCAGCCTGGGCGACAGAGCAAGACTCCGTCTCAAAAAAAAAAAAAAAAAAAAAAAAAGATCCTCCCCTGGCCAGCTTCCCAAATAGGTGGACTGCAGGTGCGTGCCACCATGCTTGGTTAATTTTTTAAAGTTTTGTTAGAGAAAGGGACTCTCTATGTTGCCTAGGATGGTCTCGAACTCTTGGGCTTAAGTCATACTCCCACCTTGGCCTCCGAAAGTGGTGGAATTAAAGGCATAAGCCACTATGTCCAGCCTGTTTCAGATTTCTATAATAAAGAAAGGCAATGGGAAAGGGGACTACTATGGTTTGAATGTTCCCTCCAAACTTCACGTTGCCAATGTAATGTTAAGAGGGGGGCCTTTAAGAGGTGATTGGCCCATAAAGGTTCTGCTCTCATGAATGGGATTAAAGCCCTTGTAAAAGAAGTTTCATGGAGCATTTGGTCTCTTGCCCTTGTACCTCCTGCCATGTAAGGACATAGAGCTCCTCTCTGCTGGAGGACACGGTGTTCAAGGCACCATCTTAAAAGCAGAAACCAAACCCTCACCAGACTACAAACCTACTGGCACCTTAATCTTGGACTTCCCAACCTCCAGAACTGGCAGAAATAATTTCTGTTCCTTATAAATTAGCCATTCTCAGGTATTTTGCTATAGCAGCACGAATGAGCTAACCTAGGAACTGTGTATGGCTTTTGGGTGGTCCATCTACAGAGGCCTTCCCAGGACCCATCCTCTCTACACTTTCCCAGATACCTGAAGGCATGTTTTTTTAGGTCTGCCTTAGTAGTTGCAAAACCATTTGCTCCACAGTGGGATATAATTATAATATAGCTTACTTGAAAATACATAGCATAATATCTTGGGCCCATGGATAACATAGTAAAACTTCCCTATCACATGATTAGTGGGGCCCAAACAACCCAATTACAGAAAATGTGGGGTTATTCTGAGGTTAAAAAAAATAAATATTGGGGGCAAGCCCAGGCTGGGAGTGTGTGTGTGTGTGTGTGTGTGTGTGTGTGTGTGTGGTTGAGACAGAGTCTTGCTCTGTCACCTAGGCTGGAGTGCAGTGGCATGATCTCGGCTCACCTCAACCTCCGCCTCCTGGGTTCAAGTGATTTTCCTGCCTCAGCCTCCCAAGTAGCTGGGATTACAGGCACCCACCACCAAGCACGGCTAATTTTTTGCATTTTTAGTAGAGACAGGGTTTCACCATGTTGGCCAGGCTAGTCTTGAAGTCCTGACCTCAGGTAATCCACCCACCTTGGCCTCCCAAAGTGCTGGGATTATAGGCATGAGACACCACGCTGTCACAGGTGTTTTTGAATTATAATTTTTTAAGCAGCTTTATTAAGGTATAATTTAAATATCATAAAATTCACTAAGTGAACAATTCAATGATTTACAGACCTGTGCAACCAGCACCACAATCCAACTGTTGAAGACTTCCATCACCCGCCTTAAATGTCTCACGTCCATTTGTATAAATGCAGACAAATGAACAAAAGCCCAGGCTGGGAGTTTTTAGGGTCCAGTCCAATCTCTTCTCAGTTTGGCTACAGTTTGGTGCCACCTGGTGGTGTCTGTCCTGGTTTCTGGGACCAGGCCAGGGTTCCTAGGAATCTCCCAGTTAGTAGGCAACCATTAAATCAATCTATTCTTGGGGAGACTAGACCAGCAAAATACCAGACTGAAAGGCACCCATCCTCTATCTTTTGGTTTGGTGAAGGGCCTGGCTGCTGTTTCTCTGCCTGATGTTATTCTACCTGCCAAGGAGAGGAGCCAATCACATACCCCAATTCACATATCCCAATTTGCATTACCGAGGACATTGCAATACATACATACAAATATCTATAATTATTAAAGCAGTATATTAAGTGAGCTGAACTTGATAAGGCACAAACAGAAAACATTATCCGTTACCTTGAAATCATCTCTATGGATTATTTCTTCCCCTGACCTAGATGAAGTCTCTGGCGTCTTCCAGAGCTTTTCTGGTCACTCTGAGACAATGAAGAGTTGTCTGGTTACTTTCATCTAATTATACCCTCGTTTCTGTAAACTATCATGTCCAGTATCATGATTGAAATTCACGACTTCAACCAACATCATGGCTTCCTCCTCTCCTGCTTGGCCTATTCCACGCCAGAAGCCTGCAGTGGGATGGAGGATGGGGTCAGTCTCTTTTCTGCACTCACCTCTCCCATTAGCTGTTGTTTCCAACTCCTGGGAAGGAGAAAGTCTAGGGGATGGGGTGGGGGGTGGGTACACACCTTTATCTGGCTGGGGTTATGGTGTTCTGATTCTGGTGCTCTCTGGCTTACACATGCTCAAGGCTGATTGTTTCTCTCAGAGGGAACTTTTTGTGGTATCTTGGAGATTCTCCTTGCTGACATCCTCCACATGTAACTCCCATGAGACAAGGGATATCTCTCCTCCAGTTTGGAAGGTAAGGATGCCACTGCGTTCCTTGGGGGCCTGTGTGCTGAATCATTTAGCTCCTCCAGGAAGTCTCTTGGGCACATTCCCTTTGAAGAAAACTTCCAGTCCACTCTCCACAGATCTATTTATCCCTTGGGGAAAAAATGTCACACGATTCCCCCACAGTTGTTGCAAACGCAGTTAGCTCCTGCAGCAAGCTTCTCTCTCCTTCTCTCTGTCTCTTTTTCTTTTTTTTTTTTTTTTTTTTTTTTGAGACAGAGTCTTGCTCTGTCGCCCAGGCTGGAGTGCAGTGGCGCAATCTCGGCTCACTGCAAGCTCCGCCTCCCGGGTTCACGCCATTCTCCTGCCTCAGCCTCTCCGAGTAGCTGGGACTACAGGCGTCCGCCACCACGCCCGGCTAATTTTTTGTATTTTTAGTAGAGACGGGGTTTCACCGTGGTCTCGATCTCCTGACCTCGTGATCCGCCCGCCTCGGCCTCCCAAAGTGCTGGGATTACAAGCGTGAGCCACCGCGCCCGGCCCTCTCTGTCTCTTTTTCTGCCCTGCCACCTCAGGTCCTCCTAGGGACAGCTTCTCAGAGCAGTCTTTACGCTTCCCAAACTCTCAGATCAAAAGTTCTCAGAGTAGTTCCCTGAAACGCATTCTTTTCACAGAAATCTTTTCTGTTAATTTGCATCTTTAATTTTTTCATACTTTATCTCTTCCTTGAGACAGGGTCTTGCTCTGCCACCCAGGCTGGAGTACAGTGGCACCATCATGGCTTACTGCAGCCTCCACCTCCTAGGCTCAAGAGATCCTCCCACCTCAGCCTCCCAAGTAGCTGAGACTACAGGTGTGCACCATGCCCAACTAATTTTTAATTTTTTTTAGAGATGGGGGTCTCATTATGTTGCCCAGGCTGGTCTTGAACTCCTGGGCTCAAGTGATCCCCTTGCCTCAGCCTCCCAAGATGTTGGGATTATAGACATGAGCCATCATGCCCAGCTGATTTTTCATACTTTAAAGGTGGGCATTGGCTAAAGGCACAAAAATTAGATTTCAGATTTCCCTTTGGCAAGTCCTGCATAATATGGGTCTTGTATCTCTCCTTGGAAAGTGGGGGTACTTGGTATCCATTCAAAACTGCTACACTGCATAACTCTCAGGGTATTATTTAGACAAAATATAACAAGAATAGAGAATATAATGTGAATAGTGCCCCCTGGAAGTGTGAAGCTGCAGGGCTGAGTGTATTGTCCTGGGCCTTTGGAGCTTCAGGTGAATCCTGTTACATGTAATAGTAATAACAGAGCTAGTTATATTGTTACCATGTGCTATGCACTATTTTAGGTGCTTTATGTATTTTATTTGATCCTCATAACTATGGTATGAGAAAGGTACTGTTGTTCATACCTATTTCACAGGTAAGTAAACTGAAGCCCAAAGAAGCTTCATGACTTGTTCAAGGGCACACAGCAAGCAAGTGGCAGAGCTAGAATCCAAACTCAGAATCCGGTACCCAAATCTGTACTTCTAAGCCCATTCTATCTTTTTTATTTTTTCATTTTTTATTTTTTTTTGAGACAGACTCTCGCCCAGGCTGGAGTGTAGTGGCACGATCTCGGCTCACTGCAGCTTTCGCCTCCCAGGTTCATGTGATTCTCATGCCTCAGCCTCCCGAGTAGCTGCAACCCTATTTTTTTTTGTTTTTTTGTTTTTTTTTTTGAGGCGGAGTCTCACTCTGTCGCCCAGGCTGGAGTGCAGTGGCGCCATCTCGGCTCACTTCAACCTTCGCCTCCTGGGTTCAAGCGATTCTCCTGCCTCAGTCTCCCGAGTAGCTGGGACCACGGGCATGCGCCACCACGCCCGGCTTCTTCGTGTGTGTGTGTGTGTGTGTGTGTGTGTGTGTGTGTGTATTTTTAGTAGAGAAGGGGTTTCACCATGTTAGCTAGGATGGTCTTGACCTCCTGACTTCGTGATCCGCCCGCCTCGACTTCCCAAAGTGCTGGGATTACAGGCCTGAGCCCCCGCGCCCGGCCGCTGCAACCCTATTTTATCTTGCCTGAGGGTTCCACTTTTCTCCATGACACTCTGGGGCAGGCTACAGATAGCACAGCACGCGCCCTTGCGTTGGGCAGATGTGGCTCAGATCCCACGCTGCCATTCGGTAGATGTGTGTCTTTAGATAAGTGACTTAATTTTCCCGAATTTTAGAGTCCTTATCTAAAGATTCTAATACCTTCCTGACAGAGTGAGTGTCTGGTTGGGAGGATTCCTCATTTACTTTCCCCATCTCTCTGCAAAGAGAAAGGAGTTAAAATTGCATGGAAGTCAAACCCGAAATTATAAAAGCGACATCAAACATGGGTGAAGGGAGGGAGACCTAAATCATTACTTATTTTAGTTAAAAAAAAAAAAAAGTAACAAATACCTACTGGCTGCCAGGCACTCACTAGTATTGGTGCTCAGGGCGATGAATCCAGTCCATCTCTCCAGGTCATTCACACACCAAGGCCCTGCTCATCTTTGTAAAGTGGGGGGACTGAGTGGGGAGGGCACGGTGTGGTGTCGACCTGAGCCCACTGGATGACCCTAATCACCAAACATCTGCTTCCTTCTCTGTGGCTGTGACCCTGATACCGCGTGGTGTGCTCCGAACACATGGTGCCCAGAACAAAGGCGGCTTCCAGAGGCCCTGGGTCCCAGCGGTCCGCTCAGCGGCAGGCGCATAAGGCGGGGCCGCCGCGGGCCTTTCCTTCCATGGGAACGGTTCTCCCGGGGCTGAGTCTCTGCCCGGACTCCGAACGCCGAAGACCAGGGGCCGGAAGCGCGCGCCGCCACTGGCGCGCCGTGTCAGTCGGGAGGGAGGGAGCGAGCGGGCGAAGCCGCGGAGGACGGGGTGAAGATGGCGGCCTTCTCCGGTGCGTTTGTGGAAACTTTGTGGGTGGTGGGACGGCTTGTTGCACGCCTCAGCCCTGGGTGGGGGGGGGCCCGCGGGGAGCTAAAGGGGCGGGAGCGGACAGGGGTCAGGGAGACAGAAGGGCGCTGTCCGCTGCAGCCCCTGATGGACCCGCGTTGCGGGATCAGGGGCGGTCGCAGCTTGGGTTGGGAGGACAATTCTTTCCAGGAGCTGGCCGGGACGTCCCTTTCCCTGCCCTTTCCCTTCTACCAATCTCCACTTGGCTTTCCGGCCAGTGCAACTTCGGCTGCAAAATCTAGGTGGCGGCGTTGCTCTAGCGGCTCCCAGACGCCTGGGCCTCCTGCCTCAACGTGGCAGTGACCCTTTGGGAACCCTTTTCTGCCCGCGGCTCGTCTGGGCTTGGCCAGGCAGAGAGGCGAGACGGCGTGGGGAGGAGTCATTGGGGAAAAATGACGATCCTGCCTCTGTCCAGTTTTTTCAGGCCCTTCCAAAACGTTCCAGGCATAAACCTGATCTTTATTTGTTCTTAAACGCTATTATATCAACATAAATGTTCAGTGTTGAAGCTAAAGGGAAAGCATTTTCCAGTCCAACATAAGTTTGGAAAATTCATATTTATTTGCCGTCTGCTACCCTCCTTTATTCCAAATATGATTTGATGTGGCTTATCGAACCCTACAGTTGATATTTTCCCCTCTTGCTTTATCATCCTCCTGTTAGGCATCCAGTTTTAGGAAGCTGTAATCAGCCTTAAATGTGCTAAACGTGACACATTTATGTAGCATTTATGTAACGTTTATTGCTATATAAGTGTATCACGTTAAGCCTAATGTCCTTTAATGTTATTAACTTTTTAAGATGACTTCAGATGTTGTAGTATTTTATATTTTTTAGTTTTCTTCTGTAAGAATATTAGGAATTCCAAGTCTCCAGTCATGTAAGATTTTTTTTTCTTTTTTGGAGGGGGAGGAGGGGGATGTTGGTGTGGGGACCTAGTCTCCCTCTGTCGCCCCAGCTGGAGTGCAATGGTGCGATCTTGGCTCACTGCAGCCTCCACCTCCCAGGTTCAAGCAATTCTCCTGCCTCAGCCTCCTGAGTAGCTGGGATTACAGGCGCCTACCTCCATGCCCTGCTTATTTTTGTATTATTAGTAGAGACAGGGGTTTCACCATGTTGGCCAGGCTGGTCTCGAACTCCTGACCTCAGGTGATCCACTCACCTCGGCCTCCTAAAGTGCAACAGTCATGTAGGATTTCTGACTGTTTTCAGTTACATCTTCTAATAGAATTCAATTGGAAATCTGCTCAGAGTTGTTGCTGTTTTTCTTTTCCCAACATTCTCCTAAAACAAGATTTTAGAGCCAAGGTCTGTAGGATAGTTCTAGGTAGTCATTTTATAGGTTCACATCTTTGGGAGTCATACACAAATTTCATGAATGTTAGAGATAAAGGACTGGAAAAAGAGTCTGTGATATGAAGTAAGACAAAACTGGAATTTCATGAATGTTTCTAATTTTTCCTTAACTGTTAAAAGTATTATATTTAAGGTCTGGTTTCAAAGAAAACTTGCAGGGAACATGACCAGAATGGTACAAGAGGTTGTCTGGAATTTACTGAAAGTGATATGTTGTTTCTCGTATAACAATTTTGCAAACAACTTCAGCTTGCGGTATTCAATATGCAGTAAGAACACACCACTCCTTTGTTTCAAGCAGTTTGCGTTTTAGGAGAGAGAACATAGACTGTAATACAGGTTAATTCTTAGGAAGGCCTGCCTGGATATTCAACTTTAGATCTTCATTAGTTTATCTGTGGATTTTTTTTTTTTTCCTGAGGAGATTAAGAGTTAGGAAAGTCGCCAGGTGCAGTGGCTCATGCCTGTAATCCCAGCACTTTGGGAGGCCAAGGTGGGCAGATCACGAGGTCAGGAGATTGAGACCACCTTGGCTAACACGGTGAAACCTGTCTCTACTAAAAATACGAAAAAAATTAGCCAGGCGTGGTGGCATGCGCCTGTAGCCCCAGCTCCTCGGGAGGCTGAGGCAGGAGAACTGCTTGAATCTGGGAGTCGGAGTTTGCAGTGAGCTGAGATCGTGCCACTACACTCCAGCCTGGGTGACAGAGCGAGACTGTCTCAAAAAAAAAAAGAAAACAAACAAAAAAAGGGTTAGGAGAGCCTTCTTTTTTGAAAATGATGATCCTTCTCATCTGATGCAAAGAAAAAGCTACATAATTTTATGAAGAGTATTTTCAGTTTGTACATTTGCTTTATGCCTTTTCACGATGGCAAGAAATACAGAATTTCAAAATTGGTTCTCTCTGGGGCTTGGGAATATTTGAGTATTTTTTTATAAGAATATATATTTTTATAATAATAAAAGCTATATTTTGTAAATACAAACTCAAAATAAAAATCACTTGTCTTTTGGAAGGAAAGTTTAAGTAATCCAACTAACTACTCCATATATAATTACCCTCTAGAGTTCATATGAGAAATGATAAAATGACAAAACCCAGTTAGGAGCAACTCATCTCTATTCATTTAGGATGGGCCTTGAAGTAGAATTTTTGAGATATGTATACAGTTAAGAACAGAGCAGTTCTTCAGCTGACATTTCCAGGTGCCCATGTTTTCACCACGGGCCCCTCCGTCTTCAGTTAATCAAAATTTTGATTACGGCTGCCAATAAATGTGGGTGCTCTCCACTTGTCTATTCATTTTTCTCCAATTGCTGAGGGTATTCACATGGTCCTGGAATAGCCAAGGCACATAACTACCACATTATCTCTAAATGCAACAACCTTGTGTATGCTTGGCAGACTTTTCACAAGTCATGAGAAGTAAACAGGCACTATAGTGGCTACAGTTTATTAGGTGACAACCATGCTCCAGCTGCATTACATGATTATCTCTGGTCTTCATATAGCCCTACGAGGTAGATAATATCAGCCCCATTTTGTGTGGAGAAAACAGATTTATAGCCTTGCCTAAGGTCACTTGCTAATAAGTGAGAACTGACATTTGAACTCAAGTCTTTCTCCAGAACTTGTGCTCTTTCAACAGTGCCACGCTCAATAGATTTGATGTAACTGAGCTATCCTTCAAAATCTTTACCCTGTTTTATGAATAGTAATTTTGAGAGCAATGCAATTTATGATTTCACTTCAGTTTATGTGGTTTCTAAAATTAATTTTTACTTTCAGAGATGGGTGTAATGCCTGAGATTGCACAAGCTGTGGAAGAGATGGATTGGCTGTAAGTACATAAAGCTTAAATGTACCTGGGAGAGGATGTTTTATAATTTAAACAGTTGTTAGTGATTTTATCAAATATTTTTGTGTCTAGTTGGGTAAGTGAAAATCAGGTTTTTTTTGTGATTTTCTAGATTGTGGAAAGTTTCCTTTTTTTAACCTTGACATATTTCTAGTGGAATAAGATGGATCGTATTTACCACGTAACATTTTCTTTTAGGCTTAAAGTTTAACATGACTTAATTTGCTTAGGTGATTTTTTTTCCCAGTAACTAAAATTCTTCAAATATGATTCTTTTAGCCTCCCAACTGATATCCAGGCTGAATCTATCCCATTGATCTTAGGAGGAGGTGATGTACTTATGGTAAGTTTAAATTTGATGAGGTGATTGGGAGCTGGGGACACATTCTAAGAATTGCATAGGCTTAAAAATGATACTTTAACTTTATTCACAAACATTTATGATACATATACTGTATTCAGACTATTAGGTAAAAGCTTCAAACAGGTAAGTATTTACTCTTGAGAAGCTTAAACCAACTAGGGAAATAAGACATGTTTAAGAATGAATCTCGTATCAGAGAGAATGTGGCTCCTTCATAAGAGATGTAGAGTAGTACAGAATTCAAGTGGGAGTCCAGTTATCCTTTTGCTTGAAGGATCATAGGGACTGCTTAGAGGACGTATATTTTTTTTTTTTTTTTTTTTTTTTTGAGACGGAGTCTCGCTCCGTCGCCCAGGCTGGAGTGCAGTGGTGCAATCTCGGCTCACTGCAAGCTCCGCCTCCCGGGTTCACGCCATTCTCCTGCCTCAGCCTCTCCGAGTAGCTGGGACTACAGGCACCCGCCACCACGCCCGGTTAATTTTTTTGTATTTTTAGTAGAGACGGGATTTCACCGTGGTCTCGATCTCCTGACCTTGTGATCCACCCGCCTCAGCCTCCCAAAGTGCTGGGATTACAAGCGTGAGCCACCGCGCCCAGCAGTAGGTTTCCTTTTTCTTTTTTTTTCTTTTTTTTTTTTTTTTCTAAAAAAGGCCAAGCTCTGTTGCCCAAGCTGGAGTGCAGTGGTGTGTTTATAGTTCACTGCAGCCTCAAACTCCTGGGTTCAAGCAATCTTCCTATTTCAGCCTCCCAATTAGGTGGGACTACAGGTACACACCACCACATCTGGCTAATTTATTGTATTTTTTTGTAGAGACAGGGTCTCACTATTCTGCCCAGTCTGGTCTCCAACTCCCAGCCTCAAGCGATCCTCCTGTCTTGGCCTCCCAAAGTGCTGGAGTTATAAGCGTAGGCCAGATTTTTGACAAGGGAAGATAAAAGAGAAATGCTTTTTAGGTAGAGAGAATATCAACAAAACAGCAAATAGTAGAATGTAGGATATGACCCGGAATATTTCAGTTGGATGGTAGCATAAAATAATGTGTCTGAGGGGTGATAAACTTGAAATAAAATGGTAGAGAGGTAATGGGTCAGATTATTTGGGCTCTTTCTCAAATGTCTTGTTAAAGAATTTGATTATTAGTCTTCTATGAAGACTAATTTGAGTAGCAGATTGTAGTATAGCTCTGGGATTAGATGTTGTTCAGATACTTTTATAATAATCTATATTAGAATGATGAGAGCTTCCGTTTGAATGGTAGCAATGGGAAAGGAAAGGGAAGAGAAGATTCTTAAGGGTATGGGAAAGGTAACAAGATGGGCTGTAGTCAGAGCTGACAGAGGAAGCCTGGATATCTGGAGGCACTGTGAAAATAAAGGTAGCCGGTCAAATGTTAAAGATTTCTACATATTATGGTGTTAGTTTGATTTCTTTAATAGACAACTTAATCTGTAAAATCAACTTTTTTCCCCTCAGGCTGCAGAAACAGGAAGTGGCAAAACTGGTGTAAGTAATAAATTATATTTACTTTCTCTCTAAAATTTCAATTTTAAAATAGCTTTGAACAGTAGTTTTTACTTTGAAATATTTAATAAAATAGCAACCTCCTAAAGGTAAGGAATTAATTACTTGCTACTGAAAATGATATTTTTGTTACCAGCTAATTATGAAGAACTACAAAAAAGTATGACCTTAAGAACATAGTTTTAAATGGGTGTTAGAGAGTTACAGTAGCTTTAGTGTTTATACTCACTTCTGAATTTTAATATGATGACTCTTAAAATAAAAAGGTTACATACAGAAGTTGATCTCCTACTGGCCTAGACTAGAGAAATAATTTGTCGGACTGGATGATATTTTCCCTCTTCAGTGTAGGTTCATTCTACTGGTCTCCATTGTTTTATCATTTTGTGCTGTTAACTGCGTCCTATTTCCTTCATTTAGTCCACCCTCTGTTGTCTGACTGGTATTTTTGGTTTGGGCAAATGAAATTGTAGTAGCAATCTGGAATATGTATAATTAGTTGATGTATGTGTATAACTTTTGTCATTTATATTGGTTATTAAACTGTCATTAATATCTGAATACTAATATAGATACCTTTTGTTACTTTGATAGGCTTTTAGTATTCCAGTTATCCAGATAGTTTATGAAACTCTGAAAGACCAACAGGAAGGCAAAAAAGGAAAAACAACAATTAAAACTGGTGCTTCAGGTAATTTTTATAAATTGATATTTCCTTTTATAGAAATCATCGGTTCTCATCACTGGCAGTTAGGAAAGTGAGATTTGGGTATGCATTTTTAAAATGTTGTCAATATCTGGGGGGTGGTATTGGGATCCAGAACCCCGGAAACCAGGGAGGCTAAATGTCATTGAGAGCGTAAACACTGCAAGGTTGTCCCTCCTAAAATACTAATAGTGTTCCCTTTGAGAAAACACTGGCATTTTGGAGATTACATTTCGATATTATAGTGTTTTTCTTAACCTGATAACTTTCTGTGCTTAATACTAAAGGAAAATAGGTACATTTTACAAAAATATTAAGGAAGGATTTTACAAATAATTTATGGAGTAAAAACCCATGCTGGTGGGAAGTATTGCCTTACAGGGAACAGAGGCATTTTTTTCCTCTAAGATAAGAAGGGAACCACCTAGGAAGTTAAAATACAAATTTTAAAGTTGTTTCATATGTGCAGTCCTATCTACATGGAAATTGGTCTTTTTATTAGGTTTCTGATACTGTCTCTACCATAATCAATCTTACCGCAGTTTCTTCATCTTTAAATTGTGTTGCTTCTGTTGAATGGTTTCTAAATTTCATTCTATCTTAATTAATCTTTTGTTATATTTTAATAATATTTTTTCCATATCTTAAGTCACTCTTGTTTCATTATACAAAACAGGATTGTTACAAAATAGCAAGTTGAAGACTAGTGAACCTGTCATATTAACATATTCTTTTCAGTTGTTTGAAAGTAATGTTATACATAAAATGTATAACGTAGAATCTATGAACTCATGTAAATTAATTATGAGATAGATAATTGATGTAACTATTTACACTATTGGCCTATCCTATAATAGTTTCAGAACTTGTAACAACTGTGCCGTCATTTATGAGAAATGGTGGTAAAAGAAAACACTCCTAAAGGAGAATAACCATAGGGATAATGATTCTAAAAGTCACATCCTATGAGGAATAAAGAAAGTAGAAATTTAAACATGGAGAAGAAGTAAAAATGGAGATGGGATAATTGTTAAATTATTGAAGAGAACTAGAGAGAAAATAATTATTCTAGAAAGCAGGACCAGGACCAATTAGAAATAGCTTAGATGAACATTTCTGTTTAACTTAGAGTACTAAGTAATAGCTACATTGAGCGACAATGCAAGGGAGAACCTCAAAGTTGTTTCTACAGTGTTGAAAGTGTTTAAGCTGATGATGGATATCTTTTGACCAGAAATAATCTAGAAAGGATTTCTACCATGAGTGGAAAGTTGGGCTAGAAAGCACGTAGGGCTCTCTTTATCACAATTCTTAGTTTATACATACATCTTAACAAACTATTAAGATGTGTCAGAAAAGGAAAATGCCAATGCTGTAAAAAGGAGGATGAAAAATTTGTGTGACTTTTGAATGTGGTATTGAATTAAGATAAAGGACTTGCTTTTTTTTTTTGATAGTTACAAGATAATTAGACTCTGAAATGTTGATCAGTTATTTCCTTTATAATTGAAGTCAACTTGTTTAGTTACCTAAACTTCATTTTAATAGTGACATAGGGGTAAGGACAGAGATCAGTATCATCTAATACAGAGCACACTGAAGCAAGCAAGTGAGGAGATAAGGTTTTAGGTCCAGATGGACCAGTGATGATTATCTTCAACATGCCTGATTTTTCAATTGTGTTTTTGCTTTTAATAAAAACAAGTTTTACTTGTGTGTTCTAAATAATATATAAAACCATATTGAGTCTAGAGGAATTAAGATGTATAAAATACTTGCTTTTTTTTTAATAGAGCATTTTATTTGTTTTATTTATTTCTTTATTTTTGAGATGGAGTCTCACTCTGTCGCCCAGGCTGGAGTGCAGTGGCTTGATTTCTGCTCACTGCAATCTCCACCTCCTGGGCTCAAGCAATTCTCCTGCCTCAACCTCCCGAGTAGCTGGGATTACAGTCACACACCACCATGCCTGGCCAATTTTTGTATTTTTTTTTAGTAGAGATGAGGTTTTACCATGTTGGCCAGGCTGGTCTTGAACTCCTGACCTCAAGTGAACCGCCCACCTCAGCTTCCCAAAGTGCTGAGATTACAGGCGTGAGTCACCACACCCAGCCAAGCATTTTAAATTTTATATATCTGTGGGTAACTTTTCTTATTTTAATTTGTTTAGTGCTCAACAAATGGCAGATGAACCCATATGACAGAGGATCTGCTTTTGGTAAGTGGATAGGCTTTCCATCAGCTCATTTGTAATTCAGAAACTTTAAAAAATAATACATGAGAACACCAAGTAAATAAGATTAAGATTTAATTTACCAGATATTAGAATCTAGTCACTATCATTAAACAGTATAGAACTGACATAGGAATAGACAGTGGAATATAATGGAAATGAATCTCAGCATATATGAGAAGTTATATACAGGAAAAATAATTATATTTCATTTCAGTGAGAAAAAAGGATGGTTTATTAAGTAAAGGGTGCTGACACAATTGATGATCCATCTGGAGCAATATAAAATTGACTTCTATCTCATCATAATTAGAAATAAATTCCATATGTATTTAGGACTTAAATATGTATGTATGAATATGAATACAGAAAACTAAATGTATAATTTAGCTGTGGCAAAACTTTCCTAACTCAAATAGAAAATGCAGAAATTATAAAAGAAAGTATTTATAGGTGGAGTTGGACAGTCCTCCTTCTTGGGGTTAACAGACCTTACGGTGGCTTTTATCCAATCCACCAGGCTGGCTGTTGGCTTGGGAATAACCTCCATCATGCATAGATCCATCTGTGATTGTTTCATAGTGAGCAACGAGACCTGCATCAGCCTAAATATGCCCTTCTCTTCTGCTGCATTTAAAACCAAAGATACTTTCCTAAAGTAGTTACTCTCAGAATGCATTTTAGTAAAGGCTCCTCAGGAAGCTTATGATACTGATCTACAAAATGTAACAGTTCCTTCACACTATACCCTCCAGTTTCAGAGTTTTTTGGTTTTGCTCTTCCCCACATTGACTGCCTTCTTGGAGACCACAGGTCTTAGAAGTACTTTTTGTTGGCCCTGTATAATTTTTCCCATGGGGGTCAGCTTTGAAGCTGGTGACCAAAGCTCAGATGGACTGAAATCTGAATGTGGTCTCACATCAAGGGCTGACCCCGCACTCTTACTTCATTTTAGCTATTACAGATAATAGTAACCAAAGGACTGTATACTTTTTTCTTTCTTATTTGCATTTTCTTTTCTTTTTTTTTTTTTTGAGACAGAGTCTCGCTCTGTCGCCCAGTCTGGAGTGCAGTGGCGCGATCTCGGCTCACTGCAAGCTCCGCCTCGAGGGTTCTTATTTGTGTTTTCTTATGCATCCAGTGAACCAGCTCCTCAGGAGTTCGATCCAACTCTAAATTCCACTGATAACTTTTACCTTTAGTAACTGAGTGTAGCACAGCTGTGGCTCCATACCATAGGTGATCTTGTGGCCACCAAGAAACCAAAAGTTCCTCATCCCCTACCCTTTTATCCTTTTTCTTTTCAAACTATATTTCTGTGAGCCAAGGCAGTTCTAGCAAACCCTGATTCTGACACCAATTCTGAGAATACAGAGAAATAAATAAACTCCATTTTCCCTGTATACTCTCACAGCATGCTTCTGACAGCAGATGTGTGGGGGTTTTTTCCCACAAGTCAAGCAAGCAGTCAGTTCTCAGCATTTACCAGCTGAGAACTGACGGAGTAAGTAACAGACACATGTTTGTTTATTCATGGTTCCCCCTACTTTCCCATTGTGGTTTCTTCCAGCTGAGGACTGTAATTCAATTCAATTCTCACCCCGTCTCCATGAAGATAGCATCATATCCGGCAGGTTGAGGGCTCAGTCACACAAGACTGTCCCCCACATCTGATGCCCAGGTTGTGGCTTATGCTTCTAACCAACTGGCTGTAAATCGGGGTTCCTACAACTCCTTCCTCAGGTTCAATTAATTTGCTAGAGTGGCTCACAGAACTCGGGGAAATATGTTTACTGGTTTATTTTTAAAGCTATTACAAAGAATACTGATGAAGAGATGCATAGGCTGAAGTATGGGAAGGGGCTTGGAGCTTCTCCCCTCCCTGGGCATGCCACTCTTCAGGAGCCATCATGTGTTCACCTATCCTGGAAGCTCCTAGATAACTTTTTAAAAGTTCAGTTTTACGTGACTCAGTACCCATATGGGTAAGAATTCATACTTTGAATAATTTAATTTCTGAAAAGTGTAGGAAGATGTGTGTTGAGGTGCTTAACAGTTTGTTCTACTTTCAAGTACGGAATATGAGTTGGAAAGATGAACCAGGACAGAAGTTATAGTTTTTTTCCAGTACGGACAAAAAGCTGAATCTTTACTTAAAACCATTTAGCACCTACTATGTGGACATCACTGAGACTGACCGTGATGTATAGTATAGAATATACCTCATCTTTTAGAGCTCTTATAATACTAGCAAGTAACAAATACATGCTTATTTTTTCATGCTTTCTCCTAGTTTCCCATATGGTTTCTTCCATGGATTGAGGAACAAGCTAGAGACAGTTCTGTTATCTTTTAGTTATATAGTCACTCAAGCTCTATAAAATCAGGACAAATATCGATGAGCGGGTGATGCATCATCCTTGAGTACGTTTCTTTAAAGGACTCCAGAGAATAGTTATCTAAACACATTTGTATTGATGGTGCAACTACTGTTAGTGCAAGTCAGGTTAAGAGCTGTGTTGAATCATTTCTAGACTTGTTGCTGTAAAATCTTACCTTAGTTAACAGATGGCAGCATAGAAAATAGCCCCCAACATAGCCAAGGACACCCAGGGAATGAAATGGTTAATTACTCTTGGGAAATACTACTATCACTCAGGAATCAGTGAGTCTCAGTCTCTGGAACATTGCAACAAATGAAGGAATTATCTTGTTAGTGAGACTGAATGATTTTTTTTTGGTGGTGGGGGATGGGAATGTATGATTTATAAAACCTGTACTGACGTGTTTTTCTGTGTTTTCTTCTCAAATCCAGCAATTGGGTCAGACGGTCTTTGTTGTCAAAGCAGAGAAGTAAAGGAATGGCATGGGTGTAGAGCTACTAAAGGATTAATGAAAGGTATTTGAACAGCATCTGCACTTGTATAAACTTTTGAGGCAATGTATTAATACATGAGGGTTTTTTTGTTGTTTGTTTGTTTGTTTTTGAGACAGAGTCTCGCACTGTCGCCCGGGCTGGAGGGCCCGGGCTGGAGGGCAATGGTGTCATCTCGGCTCACTGCAACCTCCACCTCCCGGGTTCAAGCGATTCTCCTACCGCAGCTTCCCGAGTAGCTGGAATTACAGGCGCCCACCACCATGCCTGGCTAATTTTTGCACTTTTAGTAGAGATGGGGTTTCACCATGTTGGCCAGGCTGGTTTTGAACTCCTAACCTCAGGTGATCTGCTTGCTTTGGCCTCCTAAAGTGCTGGCCGCAGGCATGAGCCACTATGCCTGGCCCATGAGTTTTTAAAAATAGCTTTAAGTCAAGGATCTGGGAAGGTGTTTGATGGTACAAATATACCTATAATTCTTCATTTGATACATACCAGTGTAATTCAGAAACAATGGGAAGATGGCTTCATGGTAAATGAAGCATGTGTGTGTGATTTTTATAAATCTCAATGTATTTTACCCTTGTAGGGAAACACTACTATGAAGTATCCTGTCATGACCAAGGGTTATGCAGGGTCGGGTGGTCTACCATGCAGGCCTCTTTGGACCTAGGTAAGTGTTTCTAAAATAACTGAATTGATTGATTTACATTTGGGAGTTAACATTTTATTATTTGGGGAAGCAAAATAATAAATTTAACCATAAAAAGTTTTTATTTTAAAGACGTGGAAATAATATTTATCTGTACCCCACCCTGTTCCAAAAAAGATTTGAAGGAACTTACAAAAAGTACAGATATTATAGCAGTATGAAATGAGGGATAAGAATATGAATGGAGTCAGGGTAAAGTTAATGTGTGTGAATCTGTACCACACAGTACCATATAGATGCTTCACATTATTGTAAACTTGCATCTGAATTTCTTAGTGGCCAAAGCAGAAAGGGATGCAGTATCACTGGTGTCCCTAGTCTCACACACGCTCTGTTGCCTAAGCACTGTTTAGTTTTTTGTAGGATTCAGAAACTTAAGGAATAGTTTTACTGTGGGTTTATGAAATGGACATACTGTGTGAATAAAATTACTTCTTTTACAGGTCATTTAATTGTATATTTTCTCTCACCAGAAAAGTAAAATATTTTTTAAATCTAGGTACTGACAAGTTTGGATTTGGCTTTGGTGGAACAGGAAAGAAATCCCATAATAAACAGTTTGATAATTATGGAGAGGTAAGCGATTATGTTATGACTTCAACATAGCATAAGTAAGTTTTCTTGCATACTTAATCACTCATGACAGAATGAGGGTATAGAAATGATTCTCAAAATGAGCAGATTTTCTGTATATTTTCCACAGAAAGTTTGGATTTGGACTTTAGTGAAGAAATATTGTCAAGCTAGATAGATATGTAGTAGTTATAATTTTTCTTTTATGCCATTTGTTATCCCCTCCAAAATACATTACATTGTCTTCTCTTTTCACCTCATGTTGATTTTGGTTTTGATACATGTTATTCTCATTTTTGATCATGGTGAATCTAAATATAGTTCGTCTGGTGAGCTGAAATCTACAGTAGTGTGAATGAGCCTAAATATCTTGATTCTAACAAGCCTGTCAAATGCTTGTACTATTGTATATGTCATATGCTCCAATAGGCATTTTTTATTTAAATAATTATTTTGAAACACACATACTTTTGATGCAGCTATATTTTAACTTTATTTAAGAATTTGCTTTCTATTAATGGCATTTGACTTTCTGGTGTTCCAGGAATTCACTATGCATGATACCATTGGATGTTACCTAGATATAGATAAAGGACATGTCAAGTTCTCCAAAAATGGTAAGCTCTATATGGATCTTAGTAGTGAAAAGATATATGATATTCAATAATTGTGATTTTTAAAAATCTCCCCACCCTCTTTTTCAAATCCCTGTCCCTCCCTCCCTGCCTTCACTTGAACAAATATTTATTGAGCATTGGCTATGTATGATGTACCCTGGTAAGTACTGGAGGCACAGAAGAAAATGGAATAGACATTTGGGGCTTACACACTAGTGGTGAAAGACAGACATATAATACCATGTTAGGTGGTAGTAAGTGCTGTGAAGGAGGGTATAAAGCAGCGGAAGGAAGTGGAGAGTCATAGCGGTTTGGGGGTTTGTGCTTTTGTGTAGAGCAGTCAGAAGGCTTGATAAGGTGACATTTAAGTAGAGATCCGAATGAGTTGGGTGGTAGGCCATGCAGATTTCTTCAAAGAGCATTTCAGACCGAGGGAATAGTAAATGTGGGTGCCCTGAGATGGAAGTGTGCTTGAGATGTCTGAGTCACAGTGAGGAAGCCACTGGATCTAGAGCGCTCTGGGGATAAAGGACTTATCTTTATGTTAGATCAGTGAGGTGGTGAGGCCAGGCCATGGAGAGCCATATGGGCCATGATCTAAACTTTGGTTTTCATTTTGAGTGAAATGGAAAGCCATGAGAGTTTTGAGCAGAGGAGTGGCATCATCTGTCTTTAGTTTAACAGTACCATTCTGGCTGCTTTGTTGAAGACACACTGGAGGGTGGGGTGAGATTACCTAGGGAATGAGGGTAGTTAAAGAGAAGAGATCTGAGGCCTGGGTTCCTGTGGTTAGGGGTCAGCAAATTGAGGAGAATCCAGCAGAGGGGAATGAGGAGGAAGGCCAGGAGGAGAACCAAGAAAGCATGGGTCCTGCAGTCCCAGTGAAGGAAGTGTTTGAAGGATCAGGGAGCAATCACTGTGTCCAGTACTGCAGATGGGTCTAGTCTAGCAAGATGAAGAATGTGCATTAACTGCTGCATTTGACAAGTGGAAAGCATTAGAGAGCTGTTTTGGTGGAGCAAAGGGGTGAGGGTGGGGAGCCTCCTAATAAGGAGCCAGTTCAATAGAGAATGAAATGAAAGGAAGTGGATACAGTGTAAATGGAAATCGGAGTTTCACTACAAAAGGGAGAAGAAAAATGGAAGGTAAATGGAGGGAGAGGTGAGTTCAAGGGAGGTTTTCTTATGTGTTTTACTGTGAGAGTATGTTTATATGCTTTGGAATGTCTAATGGAAATGAACTTGTAGACAGGGAATAATGAAAAATATAGAGGGGTAGAGGTGACAGTTTCAGGAGTAAAGTAAAAAAATGAAGAAGCTGGCCTTAGGCAACACAGTTTATCCATAGTGACAGGAGAGAGGCATGAATGCAGGTAAGCTGGTAGATTTGACATTGTCAGCATGAGGAAGGTCTTTTCTGATTGTTCTAATCTCTCTCTTTCTCTCTTTTCTGTTTTTTAAGGAAAAGATCTTGGTCTGGCATTTGAAATACCACCACATATGAAAAACCAAGCCCTCTTTCCTGCCTGTGTTTTGAAGGTAATCAAGAATCTAGTTAGAAAAAATTTGCTGTGGTTGTAAGCTGCTTGCTCTTCATTATTTTGTATACGATGGTTTTCAGTTAGGGTAAGAATTTTAATTTTCTCTTTTATTCAATGCTAGAATGCTGAACTGAAATTTAACTTTGGTGAAGAGGAATTTAAGTTTCCACCAAAAGATGGCTTTGTTGCTCTTTCCAAGGCACCGGATGGTTACATTGTCAAATCGCAGCACTCAGGTATTACACCTGCAAGAGTAAGGATTTCTAGAATAGTGAAAATAATTGGTGAGAACTCCAGTAAGTAAGCCTTCGCATAGTGAGTTACATACACTTTCCTTGCTGGTTTAGTCACACATCTTTATTTAACACACCAGTAAAATTCATTTTTAAAACCTAATTCATAAACTCTTAAGTATTTGGTTTCAGTGTAGGCATTTTGGGATCCCATTCATAATGGTAATGATATCTAATATTTATAGAATGTGTGCTTCTTCAGTGCCAGGGCACCACGTTAAGTGCTTTACATGGTTTAGTCTTCACAACAACCCTATAAAGTAGTAGTTTTCCCAGTTTACAGACAACCTAAAGAATAGGGACTTTAAGTGACTTGCCCAAGGTCACAGAGCAAATAAGTGGTAGAACTGAATTCAAATCTATGTGGTCTGACTTCAAAGTTTATACTCTTATCCATTGTGTATCTAATATTTAAAGTATATTTCATAACCTGTTTGTCACAAAGCAAGTCATTTTTTTAGACATATCAATCAATTAGAATTATTCCAAGTAGATTTTTGTTGTTGTTTTAAGAGAGGAGATCTCGCTGTGTCACCCAGGCTGGAGTGCAGTGGCGCCATCATAGCTCACTGCAGCCTTGAATACCTGGGCTCAAGTGATCGTCCCACCTTGGGCCGCCCAAAGTGCTAGGATTGCAGGTGTCAGTCACCCCACCGGCCCAAATAGTTTTAAAGTAGCCTTAGTTTGTTTTAGAAATCTAAGCTTTATTTTGTTTGACTGTCTTCTCTACTTTTTGACAATTATTATGTAAAATGTTGATATTAGAATATCCGTCCTAACGTTTTATAAGTAACAGTATTATAAAGTGTGATTTGAATGTGTTCTCATCTTTTTTATTCTCTAAGGTAATGCACAGGTGACACAAACAAAGTTTCTCCCCAATGCTCCAAAAGCTCTCATTGTTGAACCGTCCCGGGAGTTAGCTGAACAAACTTTGAATAACATCAAGCAGTTTAAGAAATATATTGATAATCCTAAGTTAAGGTAAATCTTCCTTTTGTGCTGAAATGCTTATTGTCTTTTGATTTGAAGTTTTTTGGAAGAAGAATAAGGTAGAGAAAAATGAAGTAGAAATTCAGTGTGTATACATAATACGCGTGTGTGTGTAAATGTACTGTAATAATTTTTATATAAAACTCCTGTTTGTTTGCTAAATGATAAATATGATTTTTTTAAAATTGAGATTTTTTTTCCCATGTCTCTTACATGAAAAGTCATGGTTAGTCAAACAGCATTGGAGTAAAAATCTAATTTTTTTTTTTTTTTTCTGAGACGGGGATCTCAATCTGTCACTCAGGCTGGAGTGTAGTGATATGATTGTAGCTCACTGCAACCTTGACCTCCTGGGCTCAAGCAATCTTCCCACTTGAGTAGTTGGGACTGCAGGCACATTGCCACCTTTGTAGAGATAGGGTTTTACTGTGTTGCTTAGGCTAGTCTCAAACTCCTGGGTGCAAGTGATCCTCCTGCTTCAGCCTCCCACAATGCAGGGATTACAGGCATGAGCTACCATGCCTGGCTCTAACAATTTTTTGAAGAGAGCATTTCATTCAATGTCAAATTTATTTCTTCCCTAAATCTGTATAGAAAATGTGCCACTCTATTTCTAGCATGTTAGTAAACTTAGCGAGGTTTATTCTAGACTGCATCACGGTGGTGGCTTTCTTCCATTTGGGCATTCAGATTGGTCACTGTCTAGCTATAAGACTCTTCCTACCATTGAAGGGATACCATAAATTAAGTGACCTTGCTCAGTAGCAAACCCTTTGACTTTGAAGAAGGCTATACCATGTAAGTAATACACTCTGTTAGTCAATTTGACACTTGATTTTTGTTAATTTTGCCTTAATTACTTTTTAAACTTGAAACATCCACACACCAGCAACTCTTATTTGAAAGTGTACAATTCGGCCAGGTGCGGTGACTCACGCCTGTATTCCCAGTACTTTGGGGGGCCGAGGCGGGTGGATCACCTGAGGTCAGGAGTTCAAGACCAGCCCAGCCAACATGGTAAAACGCCGTCTCTGCTAAAATACAAAAATTAGCTGGGCTTGGTGGCAGAGGCCTGTAATCCCAGCTGCTCAGGAGGCCGAGGCATGAGAATTGCTTGAACCCGGGAGGCAGAGGTTGCATTGAGCCAAGATTGCACCATTGCACTCCAGCCTGGGCAACAGAGTAAGATTCTGTCTCAAAAAAAAAAAAAAAAAAAAGTGTACAATTCATTGGTTTTTAGTATATTCAAAAGGTGTGTAACTGTCACCACTATCAAATTTCAGAAGCTTTGAATATTTTGACGTCACAAAAGCCTGTCTTTTTTTTTTTTTTAAGTTTTATTTTATTTTTTTGATATGAAGTCTCGCAATGTTGCCCAGGCTGAAGTGAGTGGCTGTTCACAGGTGCAATCTTCCTACACTGTAGCCTTGAACTCCTAGACTCAAGGAATTCTCTCTCTCGCCTCAGTCTCCCGAGTAGCTGAGATTACAGGCACATGCCACTGTGCCAGGCAGGCCTGTCTTTTTAATACTGATCTTATTTACAGGTTGAACAAACTTATTTAGGGATAAATTGTACTAGGTAAAATAACTTCTAATTTTGTTTTGAAGATTGATGCATGTTCCTCATTCAGCAAATGTTCATTTACCTTCTATGTGTGAAGTTTTAGGCTGGGGGCCAGGGCTTCAACAATGAGAATTAAGCTTCCTTTCACAGAATTGAGTGTGAAAGTGTGGGGATAGTGTGGAGGGGAGAGAAACAAAACAAATAGGATAAACGCCTTGAGCATAGCATGTAACCAGGGCGTCTGCTTAGTGTAAGAAACTCAGGGACCTGTTTATAAAAGGATTTGGGAAGAATGTAAAATGCTAGCATGAATTGATTTTTGTGCTGTGATTATGTATAAAAATGAACATGATTATAGACAAAAGTTAGAGGGGAAGATGAATAATAAAATCAATTGCTTGGTTAAGATGGTAAAGTCATGGGCCACTCGTTTGGTATTCGATACAAATGGACATGTTTCTTCTTAAAACCCAGCTGAAGTCATGATCTTTGAATGAAGCTAAGCTGGCTGTCCCAGCCCAGCCATCTGCCCCTCCTCTGATACACTGACTGTACATGCCTTTCCCTGATCCTTACATACTGTCATGTGTTAGTTTTCCTTACTTTTTAATTTTCTTAATTTTTCTTTTTAAAGCTATACTTGCTTTAAGTTTCTTGCTTTGCATATGCAAAGCTTTTCTCTTTCTAACTCAGTTTCACATTCCTTAGAGCAGGGGTGGTTCTTCTATATTCCTCAACCCGACAGTGCTTTGCATACAAGCATAAATTATCATGTGTATGTGTGTTTACCTTCTGCCAAGTTTATAGGGATAAATACATCTGATTATAAATGTGGATAAAAGTAAAAGTATTATTGGAGAAAAAAATGATAGTTTAGGACAATAGTCCAAACCTAGGAACTTGAGGACCTCATTTGAAAATATAAAATGTATTGGTTCCCTCCCCTGAATACACTGAATCAGAATTTCCAGAGAATGGGAATTAGAATCTTTTTGTATTTGTTTGTTTTTTAAGAAAAGCAGCTCCTCCAGGTGATTCTTTTTGGTTTTGGTTTTATTTTTGAGATGAGGTCTCACTCTGTCATCTAGACTGGAGTACAGTGATGCCTCATAGCTCACTGCAGCCTCGAACTCTGGGGCTCAAGCAGTCCTCCCACCTAAGCCTCCAGAGTAGCTGCGACTGCAAGCAAGTGCCACAGTGCTTGGCTGATTTTATTTTTTGTGGAGACATGGTCTTGCTATGTTGTGCAGGCCGGTCTCGAACTCCTGGCCTCAAGCAATCCTGTGTCTCCACCTCCCAAAGTGCTGGATTATAGGTGTGAGCTACTGCATCTGGCCTTTACTCTCCTGATACTATCCTTAGGAAGTCTTAATTTTGATGAAATCCAATTCATCTATTTTTCTCTTTTGTCATGGTGTTTTGATGTTGTAGTTAAGGCAGACTATGCCTAACCCAAGGTCATGAAAATTTTATTTGTGTTGTCTTCTGAGTTTTATGTTTAGGTTCTACATTTAGGTCTGTGATACATTTAGAGTTAATTTCTGCGTATGGCATGAGGAAGGGTTTTAACTTCAGTCTTTTGCATGTGCACATCCATGTGTCCCAGTGCCAGTTGGCCAGTTGTTGAAATGAGAAACATTCCAACACAAAAGGGTACTGTGAAAAGTGAGTCTTCTTTCACTCCATTCCCCAATTTCTAGTTATCCTTTCTGGAGGCAACGTTTTAAATTGATCTTTGTATATTCCTTCAGGGCATTTTATATACATACAAGTACATATATCTGAAAACACAGATTGAAACCAGGTTTTAAAGGACCTTGAATTATCTTAATATAGAAGAATATGTAGATGAGGATAATTTTTTCCATGTTACAAGCTCACACATTCTCTTTCATGACTTTACCACACTTCAGCAATGGATACAGCTACGGGGATTTAACTGCTTTGTTTCGCACCTTCCCCAGACTTGTTTTATTGTAGGCTTTTTCCCTCAATTCCTTTCTCAGCCTTAATTTCCACCTAAAATAAATGGATGCAGATCAAACAATGTAAAGCAGATTTTATTTATTTATTTATTTTTTTTTACATTATCATCTTGATACTTATTTCAGGGAGCTTCTGATAATTGGAGGTGTTGCAGCCCGGGATCAGCTCTCTGTTTTGGAAAATGGGGTAAGTTGTAGTTTTAATTTTTAAAACATAATGTCATGGGCTGTCGTTTTAGCAATACAGCTCTGTTTTGTTTCAAGAAAATTTAAGTGAGGCTGAAATTAGAGCAAGGTCAGAAGAGTATGTTTGTTCAAAGACATCTTGCAAGTGTGCCTTTTCTTCTCCCGGAAGTATACGAAGTCTCTCCCAGACCTCTCAGGCAAAAGTCCAGCATACATGATTTTTTGTTGTTTACCCTCTGAACATTTGAGAATTTCCTTCTGGCCTTCACGGGTAAAGAGTCATTCTTTTTGGGGAGATAAGTGAAAAAGAAGAAACTGGAGTTAAGAAGAAAAGTAGAGGTAAAATAGATTGCAGAGGATAGAAGTTCCTGCAGTGACCCTTGGGAAGGATGAATAATGATAAGACAGTGGGTAATAGTTCTAGTGAGGAGAGAGATGGGTTCAGTTATGTGTAAGGGGAAGTCGCAAAGGGTGTGCTCAGCCATGCTATTACGAAGGACAAAGCTAAGAGGATGTGATCTCCAGTGATCTCCACTATTGGAGAAGAAGTTAAGAAATTTTTTTTTTTTTTTTTTTGAGAAGGAGTTTCACTCTTGTTGCCCAGGCCGGAGTGCCATGGCATGTTCTCGGCTCGCTGCAACCTCTGCCTCTTGGGTTCAAGCAATTCTCCTGCCTGGCATGTTCTCGGCTCACTGCAACCTCTGCCTCTTGGGTTCAAGCAATTCTCCTCCCTCAGCCTCCTGACTAGCTGGGATTACAGGCACCCACCACCACGTTGGCTAATTTTTTTGTATTTTTAGTAGAGATGGGGTTTCACCATGTTGGCCAGGCTGGTCTTGAACTCCTGACCTCAGGTGATTCGCCCACCCTGGCCTCCCAAAGTGCTGGGATTACCGGCGTGAACTACTGCGCCCAGCCGACGTTTGGGAAATTTTTAACTGTTTATCAATTCTGTGAAGGTAGGACTTCATGAAATATTTTTCGTATGTGAAATAACTTACAGCTTATAAATTTCTCTTTTATTTCCTTTCCTAAATATTTAATCATTAAAGCTAAACTATCCGATATTGAGTCATGACAAGCAAGTATGTCCTTTCTCCAATTCCATTGGTACTCTTGTCAAACTACATTTTGTGCCACGTGGACTTTACATTTGACCTGGTATGCCATATTAAGAGCAAGGAATCATATTACCATACTTGTTAATACTGTTCTAAGATGAGTAATATTGCTTTGATATGTTTTTATTTAGTGCTGTGGTTTTAATGTCCCCACCAAAACTCATTTTGAAATTTAATTGCCAATGTAATAGTATTGGAAGGTGGGGGCCTTTAACAGATGATTAGATTACGAGGGCTTTGTCCTCATGAATGGGTTAATGCCTTTGCTGTAGGAACAGGTTAGTTATTGCAGGAGTTTGGGCCCGTTTTCCTCTCTTTCTTGCTCCCTTCTGCCATGGGATGACCCTCACTAGTTGCTGCTGGAACTAAGCTCTTGAACTTCCCAAGCCTCCAGAAATGTGAGAAATATTCTTTTCTTTATAAATTATCTACTTTGTGATATTCTGTTAAAACAGCAGAAAATGAGCTGAAACATTTAGTGCATTTTATTTTATTTTAGTGGTTGTAAGAGAGATTTAATAAGTTTATTCCCAGTCTTGCTTCCTCAAACCCATTTTTCCCATAAGATAATATGTTTCTCAATTCCTATTTTCCTAAAGCTTATAGATCTTTTAGGGAATTAAATCTGCTTTCATCAGGATGTCTCAAAATTTGGTACTAACTTGAAGCAATTGGAAAGGTAGTGTTATTCTACAGCATTCTTTGCAGAATTCAATTCTACTCTACTTCTTAGGGGATCTAATATGATCTTTTTCTGTTCTTCTCTCTGACTTACATTCTCTGCTTCTATTATCTTTTACCACACTCTGGTTCAGCCTTAGCCCTGTGTTGGGTCTTATGCTGGGGCAGAAGTCAGCTTGGCAGTGAGAGAGTAGAAGCATTTTAGTTTTCTAATCCTTTAGTCTTGCAATATTATGCAACATGTGCCATTGAGGTCATATAAATAAAGATATCTCACAGGCTTTTCTGATCTAACTGACTTAAAAAAACAAAACAAAACCCTGAGAGGCCTTGTGTCTGTCTTCATGCCCACTTTACCTGCTGAAATTAGGAAGGTGGAAGCTCATGTGGTTAGAATACTGTACTAAACTGATGTCATAGAACCAGATGGTATTTTGTTCACTGCTGTTTACAGCACCTGTCTCAGTGTTTGGCACATAGTAGATTCCTAATACATTGGACAGATTTTATCTTCACATTTTCAGACAATATTTTCTAGGTTGAACTTACTTGTAATTATTAGTGCAGATGAAACAATAGCTTCAGAAATGTCTGCTTTGTTTTTCATGGGATAATAAGTGCCTCATATTGGATCAAGTTAAAAGTTCATTCAGCACAATGTTCTGTTTATTCGAGGGGTGAGATATTGAAGTAATGGAACTAGAGGAATAACTTTGCTAATAGAAACCTGTATTTTTAGTACAGGGTGGAGAAAACAGGTAAAAAAGAATGGAATTGATGTTTTTTAATGCCTGTCAATTAAAGAGTAGAGGTTTTGAATTGTCTACTTTACTGAATGATCTTATGTAATACCTTATTTGTGCTCACATAAGTACATCATATACACACTTTATTTATTTTTATTTATTTATTTATTTATTTTGGAGATGGAGTCTCATTCTGTCGCCCAGGCTGGAGTGCAGTGGCGTGATCTCGGCTCACCGCAACGTCTGCCTCCCGAGTTCAAGCAATTCTCCTGCCTCAGCCTCCTGAGTAGCTGGGACTAGAGGTGCACGCCGCCATGCCCAGCTAATTTTTTTTTTTTTTTTTGTATTTTAGTAGAGACAGGGTTTCACCATTTTGCCCAGGCTGGTCTGGAACTCCTGAGCTCAGGCAATCTGCCTGCGTTGGCCTCCCAAAGTGCTAGGATTACAGGTGTGAGCCACCACGCCGGCCCATATACAGACTTTAAAAATACCTCATCTTTATTGACTGCTTTCTAGAAATTGGTCAGGCACTATACTAAAAACATAACATGTTCTTACTCAGTACTTACAATAATCCTCTGAGATGGTACTCTTCCCCATTTTTACAGATTAGGAAGAGGGCTTATATCAAATATTAAGTAACTTACCTAAGATCGTACAACTCATAGGTAGAATTTTACTCTGAAACCTATGTGTCTAATCACCATACCTATGGACTTGACTACAAGATGTGTGTGGGAGAATGCAAAATGTTAACTGTTTGTACTGGCACCGAGGCTCACTGTTCTCTTCTATGTATGTTTGAAAATTTTATTTAGTATTCTAAACTTCCATTTTCTCATTGAATAGGGATAATTATAGTAGTATTTACCTTAGTGGTAACAGGAAATAAAACGTACTTGTAAAACATTTCGCAGAGTGCCTGTTCATTATAAGCACTTGACAAATAGTAACTATTAGTGTTTTCCTGGACAGTCTGATCACCATTACTATTAACTATAACCAAATTTATTGAGCACCTGGGACACTCTGCATTTAGTGCCTTACGCATCTTGTCTCTTAATTATCACAACCATCTTGAAAAGGAGAAGGTATTCCCCCAATTCAGAAATGGGAAAATTGGTACTAGAGGAGATTAAATAAATTAAGGTCACAGAGCAGAGTAGTGGTGGAACTGGGACTTGAGCTCTAGGTTCCATTGAGTTCCAGTAAATTCATCTGATGTTTGCTTGGAAAATATAAATTTTATACATTAGAATGTATATCAGTTAAGGATGTCAAAATCAATTTTGGTCAAAATACGAAAATCTTCACGTTAATTTCAAACCAAATATCAGTTTAACATATGGCATTATCTGTAACTCTTTTTTTTTTTTTATAAATTTAGAGTTGACTGACTACTTCAATGTGCATGTTTTTATTAAAAAGACAGTTATTGGTTGCTATTTTAAGGTAATTATACTGTTTCTTTAGTTTTCATTAAGTGGTTGGTTTTCTGTTTTTCAGGTCGATATAGTTGTAGGTACTCCAGGAAGACTAGATGACTTGGTGTCAACTGGAAAACTGAACTTATCTCAAGTTAGATTCCTGGTCCTGGATGAAGCTGTATGTTGAAATATAATCATGCTTTTTTAAAAGTTTACTTATATTTTTTGAGATAAAATATATAAAATGAAGAAGAAATATAATTCAGTCATGATCCTACTACCTAGAGATAATCATTGTTATCAGTTTGGTATATTTTCATATACTCTTTATTTATATATTATTTTATATAGTTGAAATCAAGATATGAGGAATCTGGGAAAAAATGTTTAATTTTATTTTATTATTATGCTTTAAGTTTTAGGGCACATGTGCACAATGTGCAGGCTTGTTACATATGTATACATGTGCCATGTTGGTGTGCTGCACCCATTAACTCCTCATTTAGCATTAGGTATATCTCCTAATGCTGTCCCTTCCCCCTTCCCCTACTCCACAACAGTCCCCGGAGTGTGATGTTCCCCTTCCTGTGTCCATGTGTTCTCATTGTTCAATTCCCACCTATGAGTGAGAACATGTGGTGTTTGGTCTTTTGTCCTTGTGATAGTTTACTGAGAATGATGATTTCCAGTTTCATCCATGTCCCTACAAAGGACATGAACTCATCATTTTTTATGGCTGCATAGTATTCCATGGTGTATATATGCCACATTTTCTTAATGAATCTGGGAAAAATTTTAAAAATGTAATATCATAAATATTTCCTGTAATTGTAAATAATTTATAAATGCTCTCTAGTGGTCTATTATATGGCTACTTCATGGTATATTTAATTACTCTTATTACTAGGTATGTAGGTATGTTTGATTTTTGCTCCAAATCACCAGCTTTGTTTGTACATACATTTTCTACATACTATAAATTTGTTCCTTGTGTCAGAGATAAAAAATGTAGACCATCTGGAAGGACATAAATGTGTTTGAGGCTCTTAGACATACTTCCAAATCATTTTCAGGTTGAGTTACCTAGTTCCTCAGCACTGAGGATTTTTAATTTTTTATATGAAAAGTCTATTGAGGGATGTATGTTAGAAGCCGTTGATTGGAATTTTCATTCTAGATTATTAGATTATGGTTTTGGATTGTTTATTGTCACTTTTTCATATTTGAGTCACAAGGAACTTAAAATTGAATTTATAATTTATCTTTATCCAACAAAATAATTTTGAAAATATAGGACTATGTATATGTATGAATTAGTTTCCTTATATTTTGTTTGATTTAGAAAAAAGATTTTTGATACTGATTAAAACTTACGTTTTTTTCTATACTGATTAAAAACTTAATTTATTCTTTGCTTCTCATGCAGGATGGGCTTCTTTCTCAAGGTTATTCTGATTTTATAAATAGGATGCACAATCAGATTCCTCAGGTTACCTCTGATGGAAAAAGACTTCAGGTATAAAATTTATCAGTGCATCTTAAAATACATGTAAACAATTATTATGTATTAATGTTACAGGATCCTAGAGGGTGTTGCTTTTCTGGCTGGAAACCGCTGCAGCCAGTGGTGCCCTTGCCCGGGTTTTGCTCAGTTCCGCCCACTTGGCCTGGCAGGCTGTGCTCAGCTCTCACTACCAGCCTGGACCCCATGCCCTCCAAGGGTGAGCCAGGCGCAGAGTGGCGAGGGGTGTATGAGTGAATGTGAGGTCTGGCCACTGCACACAGCCAGGCACACTGGCTGCAGCAGGGCGGGTAGCTCCAGGCGCTGGCATGGGCACTGGCTCTCTGGGGCTGGTGGCCTGGCCCCCAGGCTTCAGGTCTTCCCCAGTTGAAGGTGGGGCTTCACCGGGGACTAGCCCCCCTTCTAAGCCCAGGAGCCTGTCTGCCTCCTGCCGCTGTTCATGGTGCCCAGGCTGTTCATGCCAAGGGACACCTGCAGGCCAGCACTGGGCCATCCTCACCCTGCCTTGGCCTTCCTTCCGTGTTTGCTGGCGCCCAAAGGCTGGAGGAGGCCAAAGCGGCAGGGAGTTGGTGTATCAGTGCTACCTCAAGTGTGCACACCCAGCTGGGTTGTGACAGCGCCCAAGCTCAGCCTTAACTTTGTTCTGTGATCGGAGTGGGTGTTGACAGCAGGGAGAGGCCAGGCAGTGGAAGCAGATATCTCCGAACCTGTGGGGGCAAGGGAGGGCCTTTTAGGGGCCCCCGAGTGCAGACATAACTCGGGCAGCTGCTGCCATGCCTGGGATGGTGGGGCTCCTGCCTGCTCCTGGCTCCCACCAGCACCCTGGGCCCAGCTCCATCTCAGGGCTCCTCTCTGTCTGCCCTTCTGTGCCCAACCTCCCTGCTCCCCCTCTGGCAGGCGACTCGGCCCAGCCCCATTGAGGTGACTCCCAGGGCAGTGGGCTCCAGGGTCCTCCCAGGGGTGGACTCTGGGGACTGTCTGCCTCCTCTGTGTGCCCTTCCTGCAGCGGTGGCAGGCAAGAGCAGCAACACGGGGCCGGGGTCCAGAGTGGTGGAGACTGGGCCTGGGAGTGGGTCCTGCCCAGCTTCGTGAAGGTTGGGGTGGCCCAGTCAGCTGCCTTGGGGATGCGGGGCACAGGCAACCCACCACCACCACTGCAGCTCCTGCAGCCGCTCTTGCTGCCGCTGCTCATGTCTCCCCACTGCAGCCAGCATGATGGCAGCAGCCACTCTTGACGGCCTGTCGCTGCCATCATTAATGCTTATGAGCAGGGTCAAAGGGTTTTTGTTTGGTCCCCTCTCATTAAGTTTATTACTATGTAAAATGTTTTCTTTTTGTTACTGGACGAAATAGTATACTCAAAGGTAACAGTCTTAAAAGCTGCTTTTAGAAATAGAAGGAAATTTGAGGAAATTACTTGGGTGTTGCAGAAAACTATAAGTAAAAATTCTTAGTTACTTTGTCCTATAGAACATTTAGGGTTTGTATTCCAGATTATTAGTACTGCTTCCTGTTTGAAGGAAAAATCACTTCAGCTATTGAAAAATTGTCGTCTTCTCTGTAGTTATATCCTTCTTTCTTAGGAAACGTTTAAGAAGGACAAGCTTTTGAGAGAAGGGGACAGATAGTAATATAGGATTTTTGGCTTACAAAAATGTCTCATTTTACTTAGTTTTTATAGGAACTTGAGGAAGAGATGGCATGATTTCTATGTGACAGTGAGGGGACTGAACCTCAGAGAGGTTAACCTGCCCAAAGTCATACCTCTAGTTGTCGCTACATAGAGTAAGGTGTTGAACTTGTCTTTGGAGTCCAGGCTAGCACACTTTGTGTTTCATATCAGTGCTTGTGTGATTTAATAATTATTATTATAAAAGTTCATCTCAATTTGGAGTTTCCTCTTCTTAGGTGATTGTTTGCTCTGCCACTTTGCATTCTTTCGATGTGAAGAAACTGTCTGAGAAGATAATGCATTTTCCTACGTGGGTTGACTTAAAAGGAGAAGATTCTGTTCCAGATACTGTACACCATGTTGTTGTCCCAGTAAATCCCAAAACTGACAGACTCTGGGAAAGGCTTGGAAAAAACCACATTAGAGTAAGTGGTTTATAATATACTAACATTTATGTAAAATACAGCAATTTATAAACTAGGTCAGCCTTGGGCTCTTAGTGATGCTTAAGGCAATCAGTTATTGTATCAGAGAAAAGTCCAATACATCGTAGACCCTTAGACCTTTAAAAAGCACTGAATAAGTGATGGACTCCATCTTGTATTTTTCTCTCTTCATAATATTACTTTTGTGATCAGCTTCCTTGATACAGTTTTTATAAGTAAATAACATATAGCTAATTTCAATCACAATGATTTCCATTTTTAGTAGTATTTTAGTAGGAGCCCTCATCTCTGTCCTCTTGATGTACTTTGTTCTAAAAATCAATTTCATGTGGTCATCTTGTCACTTTCTTCACTGTGATTAGATTTGCCTTTATTAGTAAGGTTATGTTTATTATAAATATACAATATTTTAGAAACCACATTTTCATTATTATTATTACCTTTAAAAGTGGTCTTAGATCTGTAGTTAATGAAAGGTTTTTCTGAATCTAAAGAGTGATTTTACCTACAGATTATATTATAAAGACATATATCTGAAATGCAGTCTAAAGACAAATATAATTCTCCCTTTTAAAAAATGACATCTATTCTGAGTCATTATTTAACCACTCCTCTATCCTGTTTTTATTCCTTGCTTTTGATAGACTGATGATGTACATGCAAAAGATAACACAAGACCTGGTGCTAATAGTCCAGGTGAGTTAAAAGAGTCAAACGTGTTGAAAGATTTTGAAAATGAAATTATACCTTACCTATTCTCATGAAGGATGTGAGGTGACCTGCAAAATTACAACAGGAAATTTGGAAATAAAGGCAACAAAAATAATAAAAAAGAAATGGGGAAAAAGCTGATATTAGTCAACTTAGAGGAATATGAATCATTGAATTTATTTTTAATTTTTTAATTTTTTGAGACAGAGTCTCTCTCTTGTCACCCAGGCTGGAGTGCAATGGCATGATCTCAGTCAAGGCAACCTCCGCCACCTGGGTTCAAGCAGTTCTCTTGCCTCAGCCTCCCAAGTAGCTGGGATCACCCACCACCATACCTGGCTAATTTTTTTGTATTTTTAGTAGAGGTGGGGTTTCACCATGTTGGCCAGGCTGGTCTTGAACTCCTGACCTCAGGTGATCCTTCCACCTCAACCTCCGAAAGTGCTGGGATTACAGGCGTGAGCCACCATGGCTGGCCTTAATCATTGAATTTAGATGTTAGTCTCCTGGCATCTAAATCACAATTTTTTTTTTGAGACAGGGTCTCACTCTTTCACCCAGACTAGAGTGCACTGGTGCGATTTCGGCTCACCACAACCTCTGCCTCCCAGGCTCAAGCAGTTCTCCTGCCTCAGCCTCCCGAGTAGCTGGGATTACAGGCACGTGCCGCTACCACCCGGCTAATTTTTGTATTTTTAGTAGAGATGAGGTTTCACCATGTTGGCCAGGCTGGTCTTGAACTCCTGACCTCAAATGATCAACCTGCCTTGGCCTCACAAAGTGCTAGGATTACAGGCGTGAGTCACTGCACCCAGCCACAAATATTTTTGATTATCTAATTCTCATTGATCATAGGAAAACAGCAAATTTTTCTAGAGAGGTTATTTTATATTGACCTTGAATTCCATAAGAAATATCATGTAAGTTTCTCATGTCAGGAATATTGCATAAGAAAGAAAACTTTCTTTAGCTATAGCTCTGCAAAAGATACTAAAATGATTTTGAAATAGTTGTTTGTTGACTTTTTTGTGTGTGGTAGAATATACATAACATAAAGCTTCGCATTTTAACTATTAGTGTACAGTTCATTGGCATTAAGTACATTCATATTGTTGTACAGTCATCACCACTATCCATCTCCAGAACTTTTTCATCTTCTTAAACTGAAAATCTATACCATTAAATATTTATCAATTTTTAAAAAGCCTAACATTAAATTCCACTTCATGAAGATTCTTCTATGCAGAGCTGAGACTCTTTGTTTCAGGTTAAATAGTGTTTTGAAAATATAGGAAGGTACATCATGATACAAGGGTGGTGCTTAGAAAACCTAGAAGAATGGATCTTAAACCCATTGGGCTGCATGTCTGACATCAGATGTTTCAGGTGGATCATTCATTGGTGAAGGTCGGTCTCTGCTTGCTTCATGGTTGAATTCACGGGCAGGTTTTCAACTATATCAAAATAGTGAATTATCTGAAATCTTGATTAAAGATTTGAACTCAGTTTTATATGTAGCTCTAAATTAACAAGACACATACTTAGTTATCCTTATTGTTGGAGAAGAGCAGAGACACTTTGAAAATCTGTCATCCCACTGTTTGAGAATGCATTTTATAAAATTCCAGTTTTTATTGCTTCTTATATTTTTCTTGCAAACATTTTGCTTAGTTTAGACTACAGTTAGAGATGATCAGAGAGACCGTAGAAATATGTTGGGTCACAGAATTAAAGTCTTACATTCAGTGGTTGAGGAGTAACAATTATAGCACAGCTTCACACTGAGAAATAGAGAGTTGGAGGATGGTGACTAAGAAATTACTAGATTTTTGTGTTAAGGTTTTTACTGCGTAGAGTGAAGTATGAACTTTCCGGTATTTAGATTGATTCAGAAAGTACATTAATTATTTTTAAAAGGAGTTAAAATAATTGTGTAAACCATTTATTGAGCGTTTAGGGAAGTTCATGCAAGGCAGAATATGATTTGTTCTTCATGAGGGATAAGAACAGTTTTGCTGTATGTATTTCTGTTAATTTGTACGTGTGTATGTGTGTGTTCCCTCATAAGGGGTATGGTTATGGGTGTTTGTATACCCCATAAAGTAGCATAAAAAATATTAACAGAAACAAAGATAAATGAATGAATGGATTAACTCACTGTTTTACTCTATCTTTACTTCTTGTCCTTATCTATATATAATACTTTCATTAAAACAGGTATTCTTTTTTAGGAAAATTAAGCAGTCAGTCTGTGACTATAATTATGTGTATTCATGACAAATTCAGATTGAAATTCTGTTGGTTTTTGTTGTTGTTATAATATTCAAGAGATGTGGTCTGAAGCTATTAAAATCCTGAAAGGGGAGTATGCTGTCCGGGCAATCAAGGAACATAAGATGGATCAAGCAATTATCTTCTGTAGAACCAAAATTGACTGTGATAACTTGGAGCAGTACTTTATACAACAAGGAGGAGGTAATTTTTTCTCACTTGAAATAAATTGTGTTTATTTCCTCTTGTAATAGATTATTAATCTCAAGTTGATGTAATCTAGAATATATGCACAGAATTTAAAGCAGTTGATGGCATGTTTTAAGTATCTATGCTTATTCAATACTTTTCCATATGATAAGCCCTGGGAAAAACAAGAGAGAATTTTCCACATAGGTACATTTTCATTACAGTAAACCTGAATCACAGCATTCTAAGGGTTTTATGTCATATGGAAGAAGGATAAAGTAATTTATTAGTCTTAAAATTTTAAATGTGATCACTGAAATAATAGAATGTATGTCTTTTAAACCAGTAGATGGGGAAAGGGGAATGAGGAAAAAAAACCTAAACAAGAGCAAGAAAGGAAGGGGAATAAAATGAGAAAAATTATGGTTAGAAATTATAGAATAAGATCAGCATTGGAAAAATCTGAATGTATGAGTAAACATTGTAAGTATCAGTGGACAAGGTCCATGTTATAAA
Organism: Symphalangus syndactylus; assembly: GCF_028878055.3. Taxonomy (NCBI): domain Eukaryota; kingdom Metazoa; phylum Chordata; class Mammalia; order Primates; family Hylobatidae; genus Symphalangus; species Symphalangus syndactylus. Next base: position 96,724,689 of record NC_072440.2, on the reverse strand, counting down.
GCATGGATTGTTGGACTGGATGAAATCTAGCAATATGCTGTTTACATGGAGCATACCCAAAATCTGAGGACATGGAAAGATGGAAAGGAAAAGGAATGAAAAAATATTATGCACTTGTCAGCTAAAATATTAACCCAAAGAAAGCCAGTCTAGCTATATTAATAAGAGTGGCAGTATACTTTAAGACAAATATTACTAGAAATAAAGAGTCACTATGTAATAAAATATCCAAGCTACAATGAAAGTGTAAGGGTTCAGATTTTATGCTTCTTATAACTTCGAGAATGTAAACTGTATTAGTCTGTTCTTACACTGCTATGAAGAACTGCCTGAGACTGGGTAATTTATAAAGGAAAGAGGTTTAATTGACTCACAGTTCTGCAGAGCTGCGGAAGCAAACATGTCCTTCTTCACATGGCAGCAGGAAGGAGAAGTGCTGAGCAAAGTAGGAAAAGCCCCTTATAAAACCATCAGATCTCATGAGAACTCCATTACTATCACGAGAACAGCATGAGGATAACCACCCTCACGATTCCATTATCTCCTACCAGGTCCCTTCCATATGTGGGGATTATGGGAACTACAATTCAAGAGGAGATTTGGGTGGAGACCCAGCCAAATTATATCATAAACCAGCGTGGAAAAATTCTCAATCAGTTGTTATGGAAATGCAAAATAAAATAACAGTATAATACCATTGTACATGCTAAACTAAAATACAACACCGAATTTTGGCTATGGAGCAAGTGCATACAGTTGGTGAGAATAGATTGTTGGTGAGAATATAAAATGGTATGAGCACTTTAGCAAAGGGTCTTGCAGTCTTTTATAAAACTAAAAATGCTGTCTTATGGCCTAGCAATTAAACTCCTAGATGTTTACCCAGGATAATGAAAACACATATTGACAAAAAGATACTAGAATGGCCATAGCAGCTTTATTTATAATATTCTAAAACTGAAAACACACCAAGTGTCCATCAGTAGGAGAATGGATAAAATAAAGTGTGAAATACAGTGGAATACTACTCAGCAGTGAAAAGGAACAGACTTTTCCTTGCTGAGTAAGCACAGCAACGATGGATGAATCTCAGAAACCTTATGCCAAGTGAAAGAATTCTTACACGAGAATATACACTGTATGAATCTATTTATATGACATTTTTTAAAAGTCAGAACTAATCTATGATGGAAAAAATGTCAAAACAGTAGTAGTCCCCACAAGGGTGGCAGTGGGGATAGGCTGGGAAAGGATATGAGGGTATTTTTTGGTGTGATAATGATGTTCTGTATCCTGACGGGACTTCCTCAGCAAATCTACTTAAGATTTGTAGATTTTCTTGAATACAACTTTTACCTCAAAAGAAAAAACTAAACAAATACTGAATTCTAGTTAATTATATGCATGCTGAACTCTGTACTGATGTCTGCGATTTACATTGAAATGTACAAAAATATAAAGATGAGTTGATGGATGGATACAGGTGTAGGTAGATATGTGGTTAAAGCAAGTATAATAAAATGTTAATTGTTGAATCTAGGTGGTGGCTATACAACTGTTCATCGTTAAAATTATTTCAGTGTTGCTACATGTTTGAAAATATAAATGTTGGAAAAACATAAAAAGTAAAAATTGGCAGATATACAAGGTAACATACAAATCCCGTTATTGTACTGAGGAAAGACACATCTTGTTATAACTGATGTACATCAAGGAAATAGAAAACTCAAGAAGGATATAGAATATTTGAACTAATAGTCATATAAAGAATACATTACTCCGTTCATTATAGTGAGCACTTAAGTAACACATTTTTTTTTTTTCAAGTCCTGGCAAACAGACTTGCTTGGTTGTTACAGTGACTGTTTTGTAGTACTTATTTTCTTCCTGTCTATGTTTTGAATGGAGGAGTTAATTATGTAGTAAGGAGTACTGTTGATTAAGTAGTAATAATATCCCTTTAGTTACTTTGATCCTCTTTCCCTAAATATTCTGGATGTAGATGTTACTTCTGCCTAGAAAACAAGTTTACTACACCATTACTAACACTCAAACAATACATATACCAGATTACAGGGGTTTAAAAGAAGGGTTCAAAGGATCCCTGTCCCCTCCACACATACCCTAACCAGAGAGTTATAGTGTGTATTTGATACTTCCCTAAACCACTTGAATTCAGGATGCAATAAAATCTCAGCTGTATGCCTCTAGAAGTTCTGGTTAGCTGTTATTTCACCTCTGCATAATTAATTTTTGTGTTATTCATTTTGAATAGATATCTTTCAAAATGTATTGTTTCCTTGAATTTGCAAGTGTACTTACTGAACTTAATTTACCTTGGAGAATAGTTAAATGGCATAATTGTTATTTTGTTACCTCCCAGTGGTTACTCTTTTTGTTACTGTGTCTACTTGAAGAGTTTTCTTTTGGGGGGTTGGCTGCCACTGCACCTGCCTCTAAAATAGCACCTCTCCATCTTTACAGTTCGCTGCTTTGAATCTTCTGTGGCCGTGAAACTAGATAACTATGTTGCTTAAAATACCTTGAGAAGAGAGCAGGCTTATGGGCATGGCCTTTTAGAAAGCACATTAACTTGATGATGCTTAATTTTGGTTCCTCCAAGAATGATCTCTTTTGCCTTTTTGAGTCTTAGCTTTATGGAGGACAGTGAGGTTCCTGGTGTACACATAGGCATTTTAGTTGGCACACTGCTTGATCCACTCCGCCTACAGATTGGGAAGGGTAACTTAAGATGCCCTTAAAAGTGGGACAACTTTAATGCTCCATAGAGTTCATTTTAATGGTACTTCATTTGTGACATAAATTGTGTTAACCATGGTTTATAGCAAGTTGGGGCATAGAATTTTATGTAATTGTGTGGCACTATTGTAGTCTGAATTTTATTGGCTTTTTTACGTAGTCTTAGGCAGAAGATTTTCCAAGGTTAAATGCTTAATGTGCTTTTCACTAGGACCTGATAAAAAAGGGCACCAGTTCTCATGTGTTTGTCTTCATGGTGACAGAAAGCCTCATGAGAGAAAGCAGAACTTGGAAAGATTTAAGGTACTGGTATATAGTTGATTGTTTCCTTAATACTTAAGAGGGGCGTTATATCTAGTTTTAAGCAGTTCCAGTTAATATTATTAAAGCAGTTATTGTCCTAGAAATTTCAAAATGTTTCTACCCTAACTAATGTGTCATCATCATGACAGGAATTAGTCATTGTTGACACTCAAATGGCAAATTATACATTCTGTATCAGCACAACACTACTATAACAAGAATTTTCAATTTCAGAAATTTTAGTTAAATTATTTCAGGTAGATATTTTTAGGAGAAGTATCATTGGATAGTTAAGCCATGTCTATATGCCTTAAAAATAGCCTCCAGCAATAGCCGTAAGGAACTTAATTTGTAGATTAATTAAGACAGGTATCAGAATATGGCTGTGTAGAATTAAAGGTATTTTGATACTGTTTGGGGCAGACCTTTCCACTTATATGCTTGCAACACATGTGAATGGGTCATATAGCTCTTGGTGTAGGTGGGTGGGGCTTGAGCCATTTAGAACTAAAGATCAGTAACCTCTCTACCTGCGAGCAGTCTCACTAATTTAATAGACCCCAGTGTGTAGTATAAGTATCATTTTCTAAGAAAAAAGATGGGAAGTATTGGGTTGAAGAACTTTGGCTTATGTTTCCATGCTGGGCATAATCGATGCAGATGTGAAAACACATCGCATGGCCGCATTTGAATGTGCACTTCCCTTCTCGACCGTAGGCATTTTTCTGGACCATAAGTCAGTATACCCTTCTTCCCTCCCCCAGATCTCTAATTTTGCTGTGCCTTGAGGCACAAATGACATTGAAAGGCTAATTTGTATTTCTTGGTGAGCACCAGGGGCCTACCCTCATTTTCCTCCCCTTGAGAATTTTGTCTGTTACAAAAAGTGTAGCCTCCAGATAAAGTATCTAGTATTCTGGGTTTATTTGAATTTAAAAGTAAAGATAATGCTTATGTCTGTACATTGTATTCTGTTTTATCTTTCTTTTCAATTTCTAAAGATATTTATAAAGATTAAGCCAAGTTTTAGCAATAGTTTGATATCTTTGAGTAGAAAAAGAAAAGCAAAAATGAACCCATTCTCTGATTTAATCACCTTAAATGTCATGTTTCAGCAGATCATGACATAAAACTTCAAGACTTGGTCCGGTAAATTAGGAGTATGTGGACCTCTAATCTGATGGTAACACTTGAGTTTTTAGAGGTCTCATTTAGTGGAAGGATAGCATTTGTTTTTATGGTTTAGTATATGTACTAACAAACTCCTTTCTTTCTTCTCTGTTCTCTTTAGAAAGGAGACGTAAGATTCTTGATTTGCACAGATGTAGCTGCTAGAGGAATTGATATCCATGGTGTTCCTTATGGTAAAAAGCAACTTTTTATGCCTGCAGTGTGATTGTTATGGAATCTAAAGTAAAGCCTTCTAATATGTTTGAAACATTTAGAAACTACTGGTAATTGTTAATAATGGTTTTTATTTACAGTTATAAATGTCACTCTGCCTGATGAAAAGCAAAACTACGTACATCGAATTGGCAGAGTAGGAAGAGCTGAAAGGTACTTCTATAATTTTTTCCCCCATTTTTAAGCTTGTATGCTTTATGAATAAAGTCTAATAGAAGGCTTTTAACATCTTTCAGGATGGGTCTGGCAATTTCCCTGGTGGCAACAGAAAAAGAAAAGGTAATCTTTGTAGGGCTCTATTATATTCATTGTGTGTGTTGTGATTTTAGATGTTGGAAATAAAAGCAGTTCGAGTTTCCCATTTAAATTTAATTCAGCTGCATATGAAATACAAATGAACTTTTTAATGGCATCTTTTTTCCTGTATTCATTGAATGGACAAATAATAGGGTGAAATTTAGAAAGGAAAAATGCAAAATATAATTTTTCCTACTAGCTTTATTATACTCATTTTCACCAAAAAATATTTAAAAATTTTCTGGCATGGTGCCATGGAAGACTTTTCATGGTGAGGGGAGATTTATTTTGATATAATTACAAATTTATAGAAAAGTTGTATTCATAAAGAGCTCCCATATACTCATTGCCAAAATTCAGTAGTTGTACAAGTTATTTGCTTTATTATTCTCTTATATAAAAGATTTGAACTTATTTTTCTTTTGAACTTTATTTTTTATGTTAATATTGACATAGTATGCATCAATATTTACTTTTTCATCCTACTTTTATCTGAGAATTCCTTTTGATATCTGACACCCATTTTAGGAAAACTTGGATTATTCTCAAAAAGAACTTTTTCAGAAGACCTATTTATTCAATGAGCTACTGAATAGTAGTAGTAATTGGATGATATATCATACCTATAATCTATCTTTCTAGTGCCTTGAGGACAGAAAACACTTAAAAACAAATTTAGAATAAGATATTTAGCATGTCTCTATCTCCGTGCATGTTAATATTTTTTCCTTTTTAAATTTAGGTTTGGTACCACGTATGTAGCAGCCGTGGAAAAGGGTGTTATAACACAAGACTCAAGGAAGATGGAGGCTGTACCATATGGTACAACGAGATGCAGGTAAGTCTTCGAGTTAGGCTCACCGATAATGTATTAAAATGGTAAAATAGAAAGCATTTATCTTCAAAAATTATATCTTGGCTTTTATCTGTTTGTCACTTATAAGGGAAAGTCGTAGTTGGTTATAATGTTATCTGCACTTTGTTAATTGTAAGTTGTGAATTTCTCTCTTCAGAAATCTGACTTCCATTTATACCAAGCATTCTGGCCTTTCCAGCTTTATTTAATGATGATAAAATACAACTCTTTCTAAATGAAATTTTTATTTGGAAATTTTCTCTCCCTTACTTAGTTACTATCTGAGATAGAAGAACACCTGAACTGTACCATTTCTCAGGTTGAGCCAGATATAAAGGTACCAGTGGATGAATTTGATGGGAAAGTTACCTACGGTCAAAAAAGGGCTGCTGGTGGTAAGCTTTGAATTATTTTAAATACAATTTTAAATGTAAATGTAACTGTTTTGAACTTCAGTTTGGGAAAGCAGTAGTTTCATTTCATTAGGTTAGGAGTATATTTTTAGCATGTTAATCATTCCCTCCTTATTACCCTCATAGTACTTTGTCCATACCTGCCTTGTAGCATTTTTAAATTGTGTCATCTTTATGTGAATGAAAGACTTCAGCTTAGCTTTTTCTCTTGAAGTATTAATATCATAAGAGTAGTTGAACATTTTGTGGAATTATTAGGAAACGAGCATAATAGGTGATTTTGAACAAGGAATCAGAAGCCTTTGACTTAATTCAGGTGGTAATTCAGCATATTATTTCCTCTGCCTGGGATGCCCTTTTGTTAGCTTGTTCCTGAAAAGTTGTAAGACTCAGGCCTAACTAATTGTTTCCAAGCCAAGGGTGGGTAGGGGTATTGAGACAGCTGTTAGTGAGGCCTAATTATTTATTTATATTGAAATAATTGATTTAACAATTTTTTAAAGTCAAAATTCTGGAGATAACTTGCCCAGTAGTACATTTTATTGCTACAAGCAATGTTTAAAGTGATATAATTGAGCCAAAGTATTGCTGACAAGTTATTTCAAGCGTGTCATTTACATTACTTTGTTATTTGTGTGTGATGCAGGTGGAAGCTATAAAGGCCATGTGGATATTTTGGCACCTACTGTTCAAGAGTTGGCTGCCCTTGAAAAGGAGGCGCAGACATCTTTCCTGCATCTTGGCTACCTTCCTAACCAGCTGTTCAGAACCTTCTGATTTTTACATTTACTGAATAAGATTTGAGTAATGAAAGTCTGTAGTCTTAAAACTCTAAAACAGTTGTACTGCTTCCAAGCAGCAGTATTTATAGTAACGTAAGCTATTAATGCTAACTCTTGCATGTCAAGAAACATTAGTCTTAGGAATTCTTCAAAAAATGGCATCCCAATGAAAATAAATTTGATGACTATATTTTCATGAAGGTTTGTGTCTTATTTTAAAGTTATATTGATATATTTTTTTCTATTTCTTTTTTAAGAACAGTATAGGCTTATGAAGTAGAATTTATGGGTATGTGAATCTGGCAGAGGACTTACATGGAACCACTTGGGAATATTCTAAAAGTAGGTTTTCAGATGGTTAAGGTTGTCTGTGTGTATATTGAAGCTAGAGGAGAGTTGGAACATGAAGGGAAATTGGATGATCCCAACGTGAAAGAACTGCTTGGTTAGTTTGGAAGCATGGAAGTTTTGAGGGAGTCAGTAAAGCTTCTGTATCTAAGGATTGATGACTGATGTGATGGTGACAGTGAAAATGTATCTTCTTTTTATGAACCTTTCTTTCCAGATGATGCATACCCATTAAAGTAGAACTAATCTACTGTCCCTACAGGTCTTAAAATCAAACTTAAGCTCAGGGTTTTTTTTGTTTGTTTGTTTGTTTGTTTTTGTTTTTGAGACAGGGTCTTGCTTTGTCACCAGCCTGGAATCCAGTGGCGTGAACACAGCTCACTGCAACCTCAACCTCCTAAGCTCAAGCAATCCTCTCGCCTCAATCCTCTCACCTCAGCCCCCCAGGTAGCTGGGACTACGGGCACACGCCACCATGCCTGACTAATTTTTTTGTATTTCTTTTGTAGAGACAGGGTTTCACCATGTTGCCCAGGGTGGTCGCGAACTCCTGAGCTCAAGTGATCTACTCACCTTGGCCTCTGAAAGTGCGGGGATTATAGGCGTCAGCCACCATGCCTGGCCCTGGAATATATTTTCTTAAACACTGGCTCTTGCCTAAAATATCAGAAGGAAAGGGGAAAATGTAAATACGTATAATTGAATTGTTGCTTTGTCCCTTTTGACTCTTAGTCTATAAGGTTTTTTGGGGGAAATTATTCTTGTCCGAGAGTTTCCTTAAGAGCACAGAGTGTTATAATTTCTTACATGATGGTTTTCAAACCTTTTAGCATTGAAAAACCTTGAGTGAAACTATATATAAACAGATAAAAGCTGTGGTGAGAAAACCATTATCTTATATATTTGAGTTTAGAGTTTCTGTGAAATGATTATGAGGATACCAGTCTTTCACTTATCTCTAGACCACTTGCTTTGGAGATGTCCTAGAACTACTATAACCAAACTCAAAGCTATGTGATGACAGCTCTGTGCAGTCTTCACGCACATTAATCACTCGTTTAGAAATGAACTTTTAATTGATGTGACAGCAAAGACTGAATTTCAGACATTTAAATATTAGAATGGAGGGGAACTTTCTAATCACCTTGTTCATGCCTTGTTTTATGAGAGAGAAAGCTGAGTTTAGAGGAATGCATATTCACATGGCCTAGTGGGTAGAACTGGAAATAGAAGTCGGGTTTCTTTAGTTTCAGGTTTTACTCTGCGCTGGCTACCTTTGGAGGATGACTCTCAGGTCCAAATTGCGAGGCCAGAGAGGAATCCTGGATAGAGCTTAGCAACGGTGGAGATGTTGTTTTTCCTCTTTAATTACTTACTGTGCAACTGGAATTACCCAGGGAACAAGAGGTTTCAAAGGAAGAAGCCACATGTAACCAGACCAGCAGAGGAGTTGCTTGGAGACCTGACTTGCTCTTTTTTCCTACTCATATCACCATTAACTCTTCCCTTTATTCTCAGTCTTGCTTCCAGATGCTGATTCCTTCAGGCCGTCGTATTAATGCCAAGAATGCAAGTAACTTAAAAGTCGGGTTAAGATGTGGTCACTGGGCCTGAGAGATGCTAATTGCCTGCCTCCTTCGGGATTGCCTTTCCCAGGTTCTGGTCAACGGGGTACGAGTCAAAGTGATGTGTACAACTTCTGGGCCTTGTCCTGCTCGCCCTGTCCCTCTTCTCTCAGGCTAGAACTTGGATGTGATATTAGTGAGCCTATTGCCACCATTAGAAAAGTGTAATACTTGGGGAGTGGCAGAACAAGACAGAGGAACCTGGTGGCCTTGGGAAAGAGAGCTGCCCACCCTCTCCGAACTGCCGGTTAAAATAACTTGATGTTATCTGAGCTGCTCATGTTTAGGGCTCTTTTTTACAGAACTTTAGCCTCTACCCCAACTAATATATAAAACACTAGAGGCCCTTCAAAGTCCAGAAAATGCTAAATATTAGCCTTCATATGATAGTATTTGTGATTCAGAGCTTCCACTTGTCCATTCTTTAGTGCAGGAATTTTTAAGTGTACTCACAGATCTGGTGTCTGTAGTTATATGTCAGTCGTAGAACCTCTGTAAACAGAAATGTCAAGACTTGCCCCAACTTCAACACATGATAGACACGGCCTGAGATCTTAGGAGCCTCGGTGCATTCCTTCTTACTCACAATCTAGTCTTTCACTGTTCATTCTCTTCAAAGCTACCTTCAAGCTTTGATTGCTAGAACTTGACTTTCATAGTGACTGAAGTGGTTTAGGGGAAAGGCTGTTTCATATCTTAATAAACTTAGGTGTTCTGCTCTAACTCAGGTTTATGTCTTTACTGTATTGCTAATTTGAGTCCCTTGCTAGGGCAGACTCATTTAAGCGCAACAAGTTATATTTCATTTAAGAGAGCATAGAAAACCAAATAAAGGAACCAAATGCTTTCATTGCCTCAGGATGTTTGCCTTAAGAGAATTGATTCTGAAGGATTCTAACTAGTGGTCTTAGTTATGAGATTGCTAAAACATTTCTGTAACCTCTTTTTTTTATTTTATTTTATTTTATTTTATTTTTGTTGTTGTTGTTGTTTTGTTGTCTGTTGCCCAGACTAGAAGGCAGTGGCATGATCTCGGCTCACCGCAATTTCTGCCTCCTGGCCTCAAGCTATCCTCCCACCTCAGCCTCCTGAGTAGCTGTGACTACAGGCATGCACCACCACATATGGCTAATTTATACCTCATTCTTAACATATCTTTTCCTGTTAGATACATGGAAATTTCAGACTAGAGTAATCCCCACTCCTCCTTACTTTTTATTTATAGTCCCACTTCCAGAGAAAGTCATCGCTAACATTTTGGTTCATTTCTTTTTTCTGTAAATGTTTTGGTCTATATATGATTCTGTATTTTTATTTAACATAAGCATTTTTCTTATAAATACTATACTGGCTACATAATACATTGAATGTACTATTGTTTGTGTAACCATTGCACTCTTACTGCTCAGGTGCATTGAGGGGAGTTGGAAAGGATGTGAACTTTATAATATTAGTCTTGGATTTGAATCTGGTTCTAACTCATACTATAAATATGAGAGAAGGCAAGGTCCGTTGAGCTTTGATTTCTTTATGAAAATGGTGAAAATTCACATCATTCAGGATCATGTTAAGCATTCAGCAAAATGTCTAGTAGATGAGGAGGCATGTGTACTGTATTTATAGTAGTTACATTTTTTGTGTTACACAAAATGCTGCAGTGAACATCTTCTGTCTTTTGAATTATTTTAAACTAGATTCCTAGAAATTGAATTATTGATTAAAGAGTCTGAATGTTATGAACATTTTTCAGAGTCATCAGATTGCTTTCTGAAAGGGTTGAGCTGGTTGACGTTAACACTAACAATATAGGAAGAAGTCTGTACAATTGATTTTACAAACTGAAATATAGCTTGTTGCGCTGAAAGTTTGCTTTCCTGATGTCTCTTCATATGGTGTGTGAATTAGTGCTGGTGAGTAGAGGTAGTCTCACATCTTACATGCAACTTCTTGCCTCCCATGGGCTCCCACTCCTGGTCCCACCATCATCAGATAAACAGGGACCTAGACTTGTTTTAAATAAGGTGCAGGCTTTTTTTTTTTTATTTCCTGATTTTTGTCTTTAAAGGTAGAAGTGCATGTGGCAATGACTGGGAACTGCCCAGATTAAAAAAAAAAAAATGTTGGTTCCTGGCCAATTCCAAATGGGTAAAGCTATTTAATCACATTCCTCTCCTCGTTCTGACTTAAAAGGGAACGACACACTTTATTTCAATTTGAATGAGATTTGTAAAATATCAAAAAAATATGGATAAATATAAAATGAGATCCCTGATAGGTTCTCTTGCAGTAATTTTTTCATTTCTCTATAGATGTTGACAGTTTCTAAAGTCCTACCAGGCATATTTTCTAAGTGACCTTATTTGGGAGGAAAAAGGAATATGTGTCAGAAGGGAAAAAATGTAGTGGAACAGGAAGGAAAGGGAGGGATACTATTTTGCTACTCCAAAGTAATTGATAGAGGATTCCTTTGGAGGGAGGAGTGGAGAGGGAATTTTTGCAGTTGTTTTCCATTCTACTACTGCTTTAAATCATTACCTTTCATTTAAACTCGTTTAAATGTCTACTTTTTTCTGATAGATTCTACTCTTTCTGGTCAAAAGTATTGAGGGGAATTTGAAAGACAAATCCTCAGGTAGGCCTGGATTTGATCCCAACAATAGTTACTGACTTCTAGAGCTAAATCACATGCAGAGATCATTAGGTATACGGTGGGAACCAGGAATCTGCATTTTAACAAATTCCTCAAATAATTGTGTTCATGCAGATGGACCTTGAACCACAATTCAAGACACACTGTTATAGAGAAATGACTCTTAGAGCTTTTATTCTCACTGCAGTATTTTACTTGAGGATTTGGATAAGATCTAAAATGACCTCTGAAAGACAGATGCTTGCTGTGTTAGAATCATGTATCCTGGTCCACTGCCTTTGGACCCAAGATGTCCGCCTCGAGTTCTGTTTCCGTAGCTTAGTGGTTCTCAACCCCAGCTGCACATTAAGGTCCCCTAGGGTACTTTAAAAGAAAATACCAGTGTCTGCACTTCACCTCCAGAAATTGTGATTTAATTGCTCTGGAGTAGGGCCTAGGTGGCCTCAGTGATGTTAATGTGCTGCCAGGCTTAGGAGCAGCTGCCTTAAACTGAGTCTGACCCTAGATGTTTCTTGGTCCTATTGCAAATCCTTGTGTCCTCTGCAGCCGCCCAAGCCAATGTATCTTAAAGTTACATATAGTTAGACTCAGGCTGGAGCCCTCATTGAAATATCATGTAGTGGGGATTATCATAGAGAAACACTGATAGAAATTGTAACATATGTCATTTTTCAAGAAACTGGTAAGATTATTCACCACCTGTAGTCTACTCAGAGGCTACTCACCTGTAGCCAAGTGAGTTTAATTCGCTTCAAAATAGTCACTTTGGGGATTGAGGCAAGTCTTTTTAAGGATGCTTCAATTTTTCAAAACCCATTTGGCCTTGTCTCTGTTTTAGACGTTGCTACTTTGTTTTTATTTAAAACATTGCCATTGCTTTGGACAGGACCAGTTCATACTCTAAAAATCACTGGTTTAACCCAATATTTTACCTCACATCTTGTTCTCCAGCTGGGTAACTCATTCTGCTCACCTGAAAAGACTCTGGTTGGTTGCTAGTTTTGTGTTTCCTTGAACTGAATCCCAATCTAAGGATAAATATTTGCTGCTGCCAAAGTGGGGCTTTGAAGAGGCAGCCAGAGGATGTTTCTCTGCAGGGCAATAATTGGGGTGAAGGGCTTCCAGTTTTTTGTGGTGGATTAGAGTCTTGGGGAAGACACTCTGAGATAGAAATCCTGATCAGAACAGGAGTCAAGAGAGAGAGGCCGGTAGGGACTGGGTCAGTTGAATATTGGAGCGATGTTGTTTGATAATGAGTTTTGATTTTCCTTTTCTACATTGTGATTCTCTTAATACCTTCAGATGTTTGCTACCTAGGTCGGCAAGTAGGTCTGTCAGTATGACTTGGGTATGAAAGGGAAAGCTCTTTCTGTGTTTATACAAAGTAATGCTAGGAACAGGGTGTGGGAACTGGTTAGGATCCTGTTCTGTGGGAAATTGGTCCCTAATGGTGAGAGGGGACAAGCAACTTCTCTGGAGTAGTAGTCTAAAGCTCAGAAGAGTGACAATCAGGCTTAGTGGCAACCAGGCTTTTTAAGCATTCTCAAGAATCCTTAGATGTATTGGGGAGAGAACTGGCTAACTTACAGACACACAGGCTGAAAGCTTGAGGTATTTTGTTTGGTTCTTAAAGGCTAGCAATTTGGAGACATTGACTTGCTTATACCCATATCATGAAATTCTGTTCACTTAAAATATTGATGTTAATTCTATTGGTTGTAATAAACTCTATCGTATGCTTCTGCCCATAAATTACTATTCATTTTCCCACTGTTGTTAACCCAGCACCAAGAGAATACTTACTTACAAAATAATGCAAATGCATGGGGCCCCTCAACGCCATCCTTCATGGGGTTGTATTCATTATTTCCCAGTTGGGTGCACCAGGTGGCGCCAGTGTCACAGGAATACCCACAAAGAACACTGTGCTGGTGTATTTTTACCACTTGGGGTCACTTAAGGATTACCCGACTCCTTTTTTTTTTTTTTTCATCTGAGCAAATCACAGATTCAAAGGAATTATTTCCCATTACATTTGACAGAGGCTGTGGTCTTTTTTTCTGGATCCTGAAGGCCAAGAAATGAGCATGAGGGTTTTGTTTTTCTGTGAGTTGGCCCCGTGCAGTTTGTGCTCCATTGTGTTCTCCTGTCACAAAGCACTTGCACATCCACCACACCAGCTTGCTCCTGGGCTCAGCACTGGGGACTTCTGTGTACAAAGAACTTCCACACATGTCAAAATTGCCTTTATGCTAATTGCTATGCTCATTAACATCTCCAGAACTCTGCATGCTTTTTCTCAGTCATTTCCTTTGATTCTGCCTGTCTCTGAAAGCCCAGATGGAATGAAATCAGGTGGAGTATCATGTCAACAAGTCACTGCTGCCTGCTAGTCTTTCTGCCACTGACACAGTGGATCCTAGGCATTATGGCATTGCCCTTCAAGAGCATGTTGGAGATTTGTGGAATGGTCTTCAACTGACTTTGCCTGCTTGGGGGTGGGTTTGGGTGGGGGTGAGGGCAGGATGTGTGGGCTTAGACAGACCAAATAATGAACCTCATCACTTCAAATAGTAGCTCATGGCTACGTATTTGAAAAGCATAAGTGATGATTGGACACCCCAAGTGATAGTCTTCCACAATCTCCCTGCTAGCCAAACGGAGATTTTGGATTTTGGATTAAGAGATACTAAGTGGAAAAACAGCCAGACGTGATCTGTCCTGCCTTCTGCTTTTCTCCAAAGAATAGCTTCTTGGGTGGGAGCAGGAGAAGACTTGAGTCACTGTTCAAGAGCAGCCTCTTCTGGTATAATTTATACCTATGACAGGAGCCCATTTGGCCTCTACCATTTAAGATTTGTTATTAATCCATGTCAACCCCCATTCAAGAGCCTGTGATGGGCCTTGATTGTGTTTAAGTCCAGACTAATTTGGGCTGTTAGGGCCCTCTAAAATCTAGTCCCAGCCTTCCTATTCCTATTTCCCATATTCCTCAATTCATATCAAATCTGGACTCCTTACTCCCCTCCATATATAACAATGGATAAAATTCATGACCCTTCACTATATCAGGTACTGTTCTAAGTGTTTGCCCATCCTAACTCAATCCTCACACCAACCCCAGAAAACAAATTTTACTGGTGTTCCCATTTTCATAGATAAGGAAACTGATGCACCAAGAAATTAGTGATTTGCTGAAGATCATGTGACTAGGAAGCAGTGGAGCCAGAATTAGAATCCAGACACTTGTCCACTACTCCCTGCTCAGTCCTGCTGCTGCTCAAAGACCTTCCTGCCTTCTCTTGCCTGTCAAAATTCCACCCATCCTTAGGGACCTGAGTCACTGCCACCTCCCTTGTGGTGGCATGAGAACATCATGCTTTTGAATACCAGCCATGAGCCAGCTATGTTGTATTTTGCCTCATGTAAGAGCCAATGCTATCATTTTTTGCATATAAGGAATCCAAGGCCCAGCCAGAGTAGTTGAATCTAAGAATCCCAGGTTGAGGTGTTTTTTTTTTTTTGAGATGGAGTTTTGCTCTTGTTGTCCAGGCTAAAGTGCAATGGCATGATCTCGCCTCACTGCAGCCTCTGTCTCCCGAGTTCAAGCTATTCTCCTGCCTCAGCCTCCCGAGTAGCTGGGATTACAGTCATGTGCCACCACGCCCAGCTAATTTTTTGTATTTTTAGTGGAGATGGGGTTTCACTGTGTTGGCCAGGCTGGTCTCAAACTCCTGACCTCAGGCGATCCATCCTCCTCAGCTTCCCAAAGTGCTGGGATTACAGGTGTGAGCCACCACGCCTGGCCCTAGGTTGAGTTTTTTAGGCCCCAGAGCCTGTGTGTTTCTGCTCTGTTGCTCTCTGTCCAGGAAAGCCTTCTTGTACATCACCCTTTGTCTTGTCCTTATACTTTATGATGCAGCTTTTAATTTTTTTCCTTTTTCTTTTTTTTTTTGAGATGGCGTTTCTGTTGCTCAGACCGGAGTGCAGTGGTGCGATCGTGGCTCATTGCAGCCTGGACTTCCTGGGCTCAAGTGACCCTCCCACCTCAGCCTCCCAAGTAGCTAGGACTACAGGTGTATGCCACCACACCCAGACTAATTTTTAAAATTTTTGGTAGAGACAGGGTCTCTCTCTATTGCCTAGGCTGGTCTCAGATTCCTGGGGGCTCAAGCAATTCTCCCGCCTTGGCTTCTCAAAGTGTTGGGATTACAGGTATGAGGCACTGTGCCCAGCCTGCAGCTCTTAATTTTTAAAAACTGCTGTATGACTTTTTTTCCCACTCTGTGTTTCCAGGTGGCTTAAATTCTGCTTTGGTGAAGGGTTTCTGGATGGCCTTCTTTCTCTCTCCCTACAGTGTTCACAGTGGGTATACAACAAATATTATGATTAGTTTTTCGTAAAATGGGAGGGTTTATCAACTTAACCTGGAAGAAATGAAAGTTCCTCTGTGGATACTGAGACCCAAAACAGAAAACACCTGACTTTTAACCCTGAGCAGGAATCATTATTCCATGGTCCTATCCAGGACAGGATAGAAGGCCAGGATGATTTTCAATGGGAAAATACAGGTTTTGGCTTCTTCAAGAAAACCTTGACCAAAGCCTGAGCCTGATTTTGAGCATATTGGCCCAAAGCTCCAGTTTGCTATGGCTGAGTATTCAGTGTTATGGTGGACCGACACTTGCACAGAAATATGTGAATTCATCACGGTTATTTTTGCAGCATTGGAGTTGGCAAACTTCCAAGTCAAGAACTTTCTGCCTTTGCAGCTCTTGGTTATTTGAGGCTGGATGACTCACTTTGTGTAACATCCTCTTGTTTTCCTCCTTTTCCTCCCCGGGGCCCCCTCCCACCTAGGAGATCAGTAGGGGCAGAGAGGGTTGTGGAACTCAAGCCACTGTTGGCGGCTTCTTTTCGGTTAACATTTTTTAGGGAAGCCATGTTTACCCCCCGTCTTGCTCCTACAAGGCAGGTCACTTCCCTCTTCTGTATCCTCAAAACCTTTTGTTCCTTCTTTTATTAGAGCGTTTATCTTCCGATATCTTATTTAACTGCTTAAATAATAACAAATACATAATAAAATTTCCCTCAGTGTCTCTTTCTGGATAGAGTAGGGTGTTTAGGACAGGTCTGATTTCAGTATCCTCAATACCTGGGGCAGATCTGGGTGAGAAAAGGTGATTTGGTAAATGTTTGTTGAGTTGGAAGGAAGTTTAGATGGATGGACAGGTAAATTATCACAAGAAACTTTTGTGAAGGGATTTTAGACACCAGCTAGCATAATTAGGGTGAGAAGTAACGATTTGTTAGCTAGTTAATTTTTCTTTTTTGGGCAGGAGATCTGCACATCCTAAAAATTAGGCCACAGAAGTAGACAGGTTCTAAGCCTTGTCTTTCTCTTTAAACAGGGTTTGTGTTTTTCAGGCTGAAGCAGTACTGGCTTAACCCAGGACAACCTGGTTACTTTAGAAGGAAATCTCCTCACCACTGCTGTCCTACATTCTGTCAATTCATTCTGAGACACAGCAGTAACATCCACAGGTGGCAGGCAGGCTGTGCCTCAGGGCTTTGCACTCCATCTCCTCTGCAAGTCAGGAATATTTATTTTACTTGAAGGAAACAGATTCAAAGAGGTGAGGTAACAATTGAACAATAATACTTGGAGACTTCAATACACTGCTTTCAATAATGGATAGAACAACCAAACGGAAGATCAATAAGAAAACAGAAGATGTGACCAACACTATGGACTCACTAGACCTAAAAGACATCTGTAGAACATACCACCCAAGAGCAGCAGAATACACATCCTTCCCAAGTGTACATGGAATATTCTCCAGGATAGACCCTATGTGTAGAAGTCAATAAGAGAAAGGACTTTGGGAAATTTACAAATATGTGAAAACCAACAGCATACTACTCAACAACCAATAAGTCAAAGAAGAAATCACAAGGGAAATTAGGAAATACTTTGAGATAAATGAAAAGGAAAACACAACATAGGAAATCTTATGGGAGTAGGTAAAGCAGTGCTTAGAGGGAAATGTATAGCTATGCATGACTATATTACAAAGGAAGAAAGATCCCAAATCAATAACCTAACCTTCCACCTTAAAGCACTGGGGGAAAGAAAAAAGAACAAACTAAACCCAAAGTAAGCAGAAGGAAGGAAATAATAAAGATTAGAGCAAACATTAATGAATAGAGAATAGAAAAACAGTTGAGAAAATCAACAGAACCAAAGGTTGGTATGTTGAGAAGATCAACAAAGCTGACAAACCTTTAGCTAGAAAGAGGTGAGGTAATTTTCCCAAGGTGACTCCAATAGCAAATGGCAGAGCCAAGATTCCAAAGCAGGACTGTCTAATGTCAAATCTGGGGTTGTAGCTTTGTCTCCCACCTGGACTAGGAGTGTCTCAAGGATCAGGAGCTTGTCTTACTCATCTGTGCATCCCCAGTGCTTTGCTGTGTGCCTGGCACACGTAGGGGCTCAGGAAATATTTGCTGAAGTAAAATGAAAAGTAAACCTCCTCCCTACCCTTAGCAACCATCTGTGTGAGATGATAAATTATGCTTCCAATGCAGATCAAGCTGAATTGCACTATTTCTGATGAGAAAAGCTGAAAACAGCAAACTGCTTGTCCTTAAAAATAAACCCTTCAGCTTCAGAGAATTGGCCCAGAAATGAACCGTGTTATAGCTTAAGCCCTGAGATTGAGTTTATTACCCTGGAGCCAGGGGTGATGGAGTTTGTGACTGGAGAGAGAAACTCAATCACCTTGACCTGGCCCCTGCATGCAGAGCGCAGGCTGGTCTGCCCTTGTTCCCGGTCCTGGGCCCCGGAGGCTGAACACCACTCATGGGAGGGCTGGCTCCGCTCAGAGGGACAGCTGATCCCGCAGAGCTCAAGACACTGAATCTCATCCACAGACTGATAGAACAAGGGTTCAGTGATGGCTTCCCAGCTGAGCCAGACCACATGGAGCCTAGCTTCCTGATATTTCGCAAGGGGTGAAATGTAAAGAATGTTGACTTTCATTAACCCAAGTACATGTCGATATGTCCTGAAAGGCTGGGAGAAGGTGAGCCCAGGTAGATTCTAGAGCAGGATGCTACCACATGTTCAGGCTGGAGTGACATGGCCAGCTGTCCTGAGGGGCAGGGGAGGACACAGAACCTTCACCAAATGCCATCTCTTCTTGGCCTCACAATGGCCCCGTGAGGAAGGCAGGGTGCAGGCTGCTTGCCCATTTTTCAGAAGGACAAGATGAGGCCCTTAGAAGTTGCCCTACTCACAGCTGGTAGAAAAATGAATCCAGTTTTTTGGACTCCAACGTCTTTCTGCCCCCCGGCCTCCCACCTCCTTGGAGGCTTACGGGGCTCTGTATAAGTTTCCCACAAAAAATCCGTGCTGCTGGGTGGAATGCGGGTGCTGTTCACATTCGTGTGTGGTTTTCCCTGGCTTATAGGCAACAGCTTCTTTTTCTCTTTTCTTAATTTAAAGGTGACTCTTCTGGAAGTCCCCAAAGTGGAATTGACCCTAAATTGAAAAGAAGATCTTTCTAGGGCAAGAGCTTTGTTCTTGTGAATTTTCTGCCTCACCAACCATGGGGAATGTGAGCTGGGGGGGAAAAGTCTGTTAAAGCTGGTCATTCATTTCAGGGGGCCAAGGAGCTATTCTGAAGGAGCAAAGTCTCCTCATGCTCTTGGCCTTTTGATCTACTCAGGCTCTGTGGCAGGAAGACAGGGAGGAATCCCTGATCACCCACAGCCCTCCCCACTGCTGTTAAGGCAGTATGATGGGGTGGAGCTGGAATTAAAAATAAAGAAATACAAGCTTGAATTCTACTTTAACATGAACAACCTCTAATTTTCATATCAAAAAATGAGTAAAATAATATTTTTTTCCCATAGAAAGTGATGAACTGGTACGTGTATTTTAACCAGTTGTAAAATGTCTCCTTCGCTATATCTGTGTCTCCGGCTGTATGCGGCCACAATATCTGACACACATGCACTGTTCCAAAGGTTAGGTTTAAAAATTTCATTTTATGATTAGAATAAAATAGAGAAATATTATCAGTGAATATTAATATAGCATTTAGTGACACAGCAGTTAGGATTAGGTTCAATTACATACAGCAATGCACTCAAAATATGGTGGCTCAAATGCAAAGGATTTATTTTCTTTTTGATATAAAAGAAGGTGTATTTGGGAGTTTTCAGATAGGGTATAAACAAAAAAAAAAAAGAAGAAGAGAAAGAAGGTGTAGAGGCAGGCAGTCTGGAGCTAGGAGCTAGTAACGTCAGCCCTTCATCATCAGAGATCCCAGCTCCTTCTGGCTTTCCGCTTTTCCATGCTTAGCTCATGACGTCCTTCCTCAGAGATGCCTCATGATCTCACTTGCCGCTGGAGCACAAGCCAACACATCTGCATTAAGGACAGCAGAAAAGAGAAAAAAAGAGAGCCAAAAAGGAGCTCCCTTTCTGGTTGTCTCCTTTTAAAGAGTCTTCCCAGAAGTTGGATGCAACAACTTCTATATACAGCTCATTAGCTGGAACTTGGGGCCACATCTCCTCAAGAGAGGCTACAATATGTAGGGTGGTTTTTTTTTGTTTTGTTTTTAAGTCTGGGAAGATTGGAGTTCTGTGTCTAAGCCAGAATGCAAAGTTGGATGTTGAGGAGGCAACTAAAGGTCTCTGCAGCATACACATTGTGTAAATACATGATGATGGGGTCATGTGAATCTCATGTCCAGGCATGTGCATTTTTCTCACCAAATTTATTCATTCATTAGTCAGTTACTCTTCATGGAATCTGCTTGTAAAGCACTGGACTGGGTGCCATGCACACATAAATGAAGAAATGAATACCAGGCCCCTTTCCCCCTAGTGTATGGGAGTAGATGGGAGAGAGGGTGCAAGTAAGAGTCACAAGTGCAGTGATGGAACGAGCACAGAAGACCCAGAGCTCCTGGCCCAGCCTGGGGGTTCAGGGAAAGCTTCTAGGTAGAGGTGACAATGGTGAGCCTTGAAGGATGAGCAGGAGTTAGTATCTAGAGATAGGAATGCTGGCATAATTAAGCAGGTGTGTGTCAACTAATCCACTTTGCTAGCATGCACCATGACAAAAAAAATTCTCAGAAAGGCCCTCTGAGCAATTCTTGCTTCACTAAGATGGTGTGAAGAGAAAATGAGAGACTTTGATTTGCATCAGTTTAGGGACCTTCTGATTACAAATGACAGAAACTTCAACTCTGTCTTAGGCAAAAAAAGGGAATGTATTTGTTCACATAATGGAGAAGCCCAGACTCAGGCCTCCGATGGCCCTAATCCAGGGTGTCACATGGTGACAGTGGAGCTTGGTTTCACTGCCTTCTGGATTCCCTAGTCCACTGTTCCCTGTGTTGGCTTCATTCTAAGTCTCAGGCTCAGAGGTTTTCAGTCCAGCAAAAACTGAGAGCTGCTGTCATAAAAGACCCAGGATATACTATGACAGTTTGAAGAGTTGGATCATATGTCCAGTCATGACCAATCACTCTGGCTGGGGGAATTTGGTGTGTGATTGGCCAGACCTAGGCCAGATGCTCACTCCATCTGTAGAGCTGGGAGCCCCACTGGAAACTAAAAGGATGAGGCTGGAAGATGGTCCCTGAAAGGGATTTGGAGAGCTGTGGTTAGAGGAAAGGGGTGTGGAGACTGGGTGGCCAAACAACACATAGCCACTGCTACTAGATATTGGTCGGTATAAAAGGTATTGGTGTGGACATTTACAGATGAAGACAATAAGATTCAAAGAGGTTAGATAACCAGCATCCACAGCGCTGAGTGGCAAGTGGTGACTGGATCCCTGGTTTCTTTGACTGCAAAGCTTATGCTCTTACTACTCACTGCTACCTCCCAGCATCACACTATTGGATCCCATGCAGTCCCATGGCTTGGTGGTAGGGGCTGACCTGCCTGGATTCAACTGAGTTATTTGCCAGGACAGCCATGGTCAGCCAACTCCTGGTGTGATATAGACACTTGAGGGCCAGATGCAGTGGTTCATGCCTATTATCCTAGCATTCTGGGAGGCCAAGGAAGGCAGACAACCAGCCTGGGCAACATGGCAAAAACCCATCTCTACAAAAAATCAGCTGGGGGTGGGAGCGTGGTTGCCCACGCCTGTAGTCCTAGCGGGGCTGAGGTGGGAGAATCACCTGAGCCTGGGAAGTCAAGGCTGAAGTGAGCTGTGATCATGCCACTGCCCTTCAGCCTGGGTGATGGAGTGAGACCCTGTCTCAAAAAAGAAAAAAAAGACACTTGATACATCATTTTTGAATGAATAAATGACTCTATCCTCAATCTGTGCTGGAAACTCTAGTGCAGAGTGTGGGGTTGAAAACCACGAGGTTGTTTGAATTCCATAATGTGACAAGAGAAACAGGAAAAGTGAAATTTGCCCTTCTTTTCAAGAACAATGGCCATTGCTTGACACTCTTGGAACTGTCAGCAACATCACTTCACCTCCTTTCTGAGGTGAATTTTGCGTGTGCTGCTCAGCAGGGTCACGGTGGCTGCCGATGAGGAGTTGTCAACAAGGGGAACTGGAAACTCCCTTTGCATATTTCCATGTCCTGGGCTCTGGCCTTCACGTGGTTGTCACTGGACTTTATAAGACAGCATGAGACAAGTGGCCCTCCCATGCTCACACGACTGCCAGAGTCCCAGCCCAAATGTGGCATTTGAGACTCTGATCTGGCCCCCACTCAACTGCCATTCACTCAGGCATTCACAAGTTTTTTTTTTTTTTTTTTTTTTGAGACAGAGTCTCATTCTGTCATCCAGGCTGGAGTGCAGTGGTGCCATCTCGGCTCACTGCAACCTCCGCCTCCTGGGTTCAAGCGATTCTCCTGCCTCAGCCTCCTGAGTAGCTGGGACTACAGGCCCATGCCACCACGCTGGGCTAACATTTGTATTTTTAGTAGAGAAGGGGTTTCACCATATTGGCCAGGCTGGTCTCGAACTGCTGAGCCCAAGTGATCTGCCTGCCTCGGCCTCATCTGCCTAATCCCAAAGTGCTGGGATTACAGGTGTGAGCCACCGTGCCCGGCCAGTAAATATTTTTTAAAACTCTAGTGTGTGTTCAGCAATTCCATTTCTGGATCTCTAACTGAATGAATTGAAAGCAGAGACTCAAACAGATACATGTCCACTGATGTTCATGACTTTATTCACAATAGCCACAAGGTGGAAACAACCCAAAGGTCCATTAATGGGTGAATGGATAAACAAAATGTGGTGTATTGATACAGTGGAATCATATTCAGCCTTAAACAGGATTGAAATTCTGATGCAGGCTACAACATAGGCGAACCTTGAGGACATTGTGCCAAGTCAAATAAGATAGATACAAAAGGACACATATTGCAGATTCTGGTTACAGGAGGTACTGTGGTCAAACTTAGAAAGTAGAATAGAAGTTTCAGGGGCTGGGGGCAGCGGGGAAGGGGGCTTAATGCTTAATGAGTACAGAGTTTCTGTGTGGGAAGATAAAAAAGTTCTGGAGATGGACAGTGGTGATGGTTGCACAACACTGTGAATGTATTTAATGCCACGGAATTGTACTTAAAAATGGCTACAATGGTTTTATTTTATTTTATTTTATTTTATTTTATTTTATTTTATTTTATTTTATTTTATTTTATTTATTTATTTTGAGATGGAATCTCACTCTGTCACCCAGGCTGGAGTGCAGTGGCGTGATCTCGGCTCACTGCAACCTCTCCCTCCCGGATTCAAGTGATTCTCCTGCTTCTGTCTCCCGAGTAGCTGGGACTACAGGCATGCACCACGACACCCAGATAATCTTTTGTATCTTTAGTAGAGAAGGGGTTTCACCACGTTGGCCAGGCTGGTCTCGAACTCCTGACCTCAGATGATCCACCCGCCTTGGCCTCCCAAAGTGCTGGGATTACAGGAGTGAGCCACCGCGCCTGGCGGCTACAGTGGTTTTTAAAAAAGAAGTTCTAAGAATGAAATGAAAGTTTAAAACCAAAAAACAAAAAAGAACCATTGTGATGAAAATGTTTCAGTATTGATGGTGGTGACAGTGGCTCTGGGTCTCTATGGTGTCAAAGTCATTCCCAGCCCATCCTAGACATAGAGTCGCCTTCCCCGCAGCAGCATCCAGCTTGTCCCGGATGGGCAGGGCTGGTCTTTCTTCACTTCCCACCAGCACTAGCCCCGGGACGGCTCTCACGCTGAGGGTGCGATAGCTCCTGGGTGTCGTATTTGCCACTTAGTGGGCATTTTCAGGTCAGATACGGTATCTGTGAATTCACTAAAAACTGTTGAGTTGTACACTTGAAATGGTGAACTGTATGGTATATAAATTATATCTCAATAAAACTGTTGCTGAAAAACCCCTGTGTGCTAGGCCCCTTGCCAGGTGGTGGTTAGCTAGACCAGCACCCTGGCTTCTTCTGGGACTTGGAATTTTAATGCAGCCCTTCTGACTTGAAAATGCCCTCTAGGTGGCAAATATGACACCCAGGAGCAACCGTGCCCTCAGCGCCGGGAGCCATCCTGGGGGCTAGTGCTGGTGGGAAGTGAAGAAAGACGAGCCCTGCGCCATCTGGGACAAGCTGGATGCTGCTGCGGGGAAGGTGACGGGGAAGGCGACTACATCTCTGGGAACAGACAGGTATGACTTTAACATCATGGAAACCTGGAGCCATTGAAATGGGCTTTAATGTCGAACGCCGTGGTTCACACCTGTAATCTCAGCACTTTGGGAGGCTGAGATGGAAGGATTGCTTGAGCTTAGGAGTTTGAGACCAGCGTGGGCAACGTGACAAGACTCTGTCTCTACAAAAAAAAAAAAAAAAAAAAAATTACCCAGGGGTGGTGGTGGATGCCTGTGGTCCCAGCTACTTGGGAGCCTGAGGCAGGAGGATCACTTGAACCTGGGAGGCGGAAGTTGCAGTGACCTGAGATCACGCCACTGCACTCTAGCCTGGGCAACAGGAAAGAAAGAGAGAAAGAGAGAAAGCTAGAAAGAGGAAGGAAGGAAGGAAGGAAGGAAGGAAGGAAGGAAGGAAGGAGGGAGGGAGGGAGGGAGGGAGGGGAGGGGAGGGAGGGAGGGGAGGGGAGGGAGGGAGGGAGGAAGGAAGGGAAGGAGGGGAGGAAGGAAGGGAAGGAGGGAAGGAAGGGAGGAAAAGGAAAGGGAAGGAACGGGAAGGAAAGAGAAGGAGAAGGAAGGAAGGGAAGGAAGGAAAGGGAAGGAGAAGGAAGGGAAGGAAAGGAAGGAAGAAAAAGAAATAGGGTTTAGAGCCTAGAGAATGGAAAACCTACCTTGACCAGTGCCTCACTTTCCCCACTGAACAAAATGACCTGAACACTCTTACCCACTTTTAGGGCATTTTTTGTGTGTGTGTCTTTTATAATTTTGGTCAGTTCAAGGCCTATGGCCAGTCAGACCACACATCATGTACTCAGGTGCTAAAGTCCCTGAACTCAGAGCTAACAGACCACCAATTCTTCCTTCAGAAAGGAACTCCAGTGTTGACAAGGCCAACCTGGTGCAGTCCGTTCGGCTTCCTGCTGCTGCTTGCAGACACCTGTCTGTTTCTCCTGGGGAGAGACACCCTTCCCTGGCCCAGGAACTGAGCCACCTCCACAGACTCCACAGTGCTTCTGAGAGAGCCTGCGTCACCACCTGCCCTGCAAGAACCTCCGCAGGATTGTGTGGCCTGGCACAGGGAAGTGCTGGGGGAAGTTTTCAGGGCAGCATTGAACACACTAGGAAAGGGCTTCTTAGCCGGGCGTGGTGGCGTGCACCTGTAGTCCCAGCTACCTGGGAGGCTGAGGTGGGAGGATCACTTAAACCCTGGTGGCAGAGGTTGCTGTGAGCCAGATGGCACCACTGCTCTCCAGCCTGGGCAACGAAGCGAGACCCTGTCTCAAAAAAGGGGTTGGGGGCTTTTATAAAAGAAGTAGCTGAGGAGGAATGAGGGTGGTGACAAGAGGGTAGGTGACCTTCTCTGGAATCCCACACCACCCCCTGTGCCCTGCTCATCTTTGGAGTATGGGCTGTACCTCCTCCTGTTCCCAGAAGCGCTGCACCCCAGGTTGTTCTCAGTGCTGTGCTCCCACCTCCCTGGCTCCTCAGCTGATCCAAGCACCACTGTTTCTGTGGCCAGCACCAGGGTTCAGAAACTGAGCAGCCCCCTGCCAGGCTCCAGCAGCCCCGGGGACCACCACAGGATGCCCTGGCAGAGCAGAAACAGGATACCCGGCCGGGGACCCCTGAGAGGGGACCAGGGCCAGGAAATGCTTCTTCCTGCTGCAGGGACAGCTCAGTGACCTGGAAAGGTGTGGGCCGGAATGCTCATGTTTCCACAGTGACATCATCGCTGGTGGAAATCGGAGGATCAGCACCTTGGATTTACCCGATGTGCACAGTGTGTGTTGTCCCCAGGGAGACCCTGGCAGTCGATGTTTTCCTAATCTGGAGAGGCTTGTCTTGTGCTGCTGCCACATACGACTGCACCACTGGCTGAGTTCACGTAACCTTGGAATCTCACAGATCCAGAAGAAAAACGAGGGTGTGAACCCTGGACCCCGTGCAGTATACCCTCTCCAGCCTCCAGGCGGTGCAGGCTCCTCCTGAGTGCACACTTCCAGGGATGAGAGGCTCACTTTGTGTGAGGCCATGATTCCACAGCTGGGCTGACTAACACCAGGGACTCCTGTCTTTCTCCACGGTGCCTCATCCCCCACCCCCCAGATCAGATAAGTCTCTCAGTGCTCCATGAAGTCTTTCAGAAATACGTCCATCTGGGCTTCTCTTCTCCAGACCAAAAAAACCAGCACCCCTTCAACTCTGCCCCTTTAGCATGACTTAAAGAGCTTTCATCCTCTTGGTCGCTATTCTTTGATTATATTCAAATGGATAAAAGGTGGAAGCCAGGACCAACCCAATGCTTTAAGTAGTAAGTAGGGTCTGGCTGGTGTGGGATGGAGCAGGGTCCTCACCTTCTGACACCTGGATGTTCTCCTTCCATTAATGCAGCCTTCAGTGGCTTTAAGTATGGGCAGCTGCCAAGGCTTAAGAAAAGCTCAGCTGACCCCCTTCCAAGTACCCGCCTCCCCAGCTATTAGGCTATCCTGTTCTTGAACAAGAATTGTCTTCTTCATCTGAAACCTGTGCTTGCCCCGTGAAAAATTACCGTGCTAGTTCCAGTGCATTAGGATCTCCACGGCTCTGATTCTGTCCTTCTCAATGTTTTGTTTTCAACTCATGAAGAACAGTGGTTCTCCTAACCCCCATCCCAGTTTCTGACCACCTGACTTTTAGGTGAACACCTCACCTCATCTTTCCTTGGAAATGCCGGCACTTGTGGGCCCCAAGCAGTGGCTGCAGAGCCAAGGAGTTCTCCAGGCCCCGCCATGGGCTTTCCCTGCAGCCCCTCCTCCCGTCCTGGCTGGCTGGTGAAGTTCTCAGCACTGGGACTCGCAGGTCGCCACCTGGAAGAAAAACCCCTGAAGCCCCATTTCATTTAAACAGCGCAATCCTGAAGCACAGACTGATGTTTAGGGATTGGGCTCTGTCACAGGCCAGTTTTCCTGACTAAATAACAAAAATTCTACGCACCTTTTATCGAGTGCCCTTTCTGCTCCAGGAGCTCTGGACTCATTATCTGCTTTTATCACCTCCAAATCTCTTTAAGGTAGGCTATACCACCTCCGCTTTACCAATCAGGAAATGGAGGCTCAGAGAAGTTACATAAAACATCCCAGAGTCTCACAGCTGGTCCATATCATGGGCCTGGGATTCGAACTTTGACACCTGTGACTCAGAGCTTATGTTCTTTCTGCTCCACTGCTCTGCCTCCTTGGAAATAATACTGGTGAGCATCCTTCCTCCTCCCAACTCGGGCCCTCTGGCTGCCCAATACAGCCATAAGTCAGGCCCCGTCCCAAGGTCCAGCCCAGTCAGGCCACTCTAGCCATGGGCTGGTAATGGGACCCCTGCGGGTGGGGGAGGGATGGATGCACTAATGCACTCAGCCCTCAGGCTGGAGATCAAACGGCCCAGCAGAGAGAGATGTAAATCACCCCTCAAAGAGCAGTAGTTCCAAGTGACCAGTGAACTCAAAGATTCCCACAGACACCCAATACCCCCCTCCAAGCCTCCCTGCTGCCCCGTGAGCGGGGGCCTAGCACACCCTGGGAACCCAGGTCCACCGAGGCCTCACAGGGTTCTTCACTTAGGGTTCTTCTGCAGCCAACCCCAGGACTGGGGTCCCTGTGGTAATTAACATGCTCACTTTGTGGAATGGTGTAGAGTAAGCCGATCCCAGATTCAAAACCTCCAGCCACTTCCTGCCTGGGTGATGTGAGGCGAGTCATTTAACTCTAGTGATTCTTCACTGATAGTATAGGGATGAAAAAAATAACCTCGCACTGTTGTTGGGAGACGAAACAGATAGCATATGAAACCACTGGTGTCTGGTTGACACTAGAAGGTGCTAGCTCCCTTCCCCACTGTAGCCCTCTGCAAAGTGTTTTATGACTGGTACCTCATGTAAACGTCATAACCTTCAGCAAAATGGGTATTATCATCTCCGCCCTTTGAGGAATTAAAGAGGTCCCATCTTAAGCCAAGAGCACTTGGCCAGTGTCAGGACATGAACCTGGCTCCACCTAACGCCAGTTCCCTCTTCACTTCCCTACTTGTTTTGAGACACTGGAGACCATATAATTTTGTGAAAATGCTCTGCAGAGGTGAAGCGTGTCCTTGAAAGGAGATGGTGCCCCTGACAGCCGACAGCCTCAGTGCCTGTGCTGGACCCATCTGATAGCATGAGCAGAAGGTGGTACTGGCCCTGCACCTTCTCCAGTCCTTTGGTGAAGCACCTGTGGCTGCAGATTGGGCGGCCAGGAGTTGCAGCCTTCTCTGGGCTCCTACATGGAGGCGACTGTGCAGATAAACCTAAAGCCTTGGGAGCCCCGGCCCCTTCTGTGGCCTTCACACCTCCCGTCACTGCCCCAGCAGCCTGAGCCCCTGAGCTTGGTGGGAACTGAAGCCCTAGGCCCTGCCCCCAGGGAAGCCTGGGTCTCCAGCGGACCCCTCCTCAACCCGGGGCCTGCTTCTCATCTCCCAGCACCATGGGCAGGATCCCGCTATCCTGTGAAAGCCAAGGAGGGAGGAATATCCCATGAAAGGTGCCTGAGGAGGCCTGGCCAACATCAGGCCACCAAATGGCAGGTGCCAGGTGATTAGCATTAATGGAGTTGTCGCAAGGGAAAAGGTTTTATGGGAGCAGCGATTGCTGACTCTGACTTCCCCCTTGGCTGCCGTCACCAAGGGAGGCCCCGGGGGTTCATCTTCAAACCCCTCCTCCACCCAGGCCCTCTCTGCCTGCCCTCGGCCTCGATGCTGGCGTGAGTGACATCACTTCTCACCGGAACTGTCCTCAAGCCGCCTGGCAGGTCTCCCTCCACCCAGGCCCTCTCCCCCTGCCCTCAGCCGCGATGCTGGCATGAGTGACATCACTTCACACCGGAACCGTCCTCAAGCCGCCTGGCAGGTCTCCCTCCACTGAGCCGCAGGCTGCCCCGTTGCTCACTCCCGTGTGTAAGCCCTTCAGTGGAGGCCCGTGCCTTCAAGCCCTGGGGCGTGAACTTGAGGGCTTCAACTCCCGGTGTGCCTCCTCTTTCCAGCGCCTCCGGCCCTCCGACTCCACTGAAATGCCCAGTTTTTGTGCTCTCTGCGCATAACTCTGCTAGAACTTAACACTCTAAATGATGGGATGGAAGGAACGGGTGCCCATGTGGGGCTTGCCAATCTGGCCAGAAGCCTCCTGTAGAGTCAGGAACCCCACACTAGGGCGAGGTGTGTTCCTCCCCTTTCTCCTTGGGCAGTGATTCCTGAGGCAAGCAGAATCCCTAGGAAGAAAGTGTGAGCCGGGCCTGGTTAGACCCGAGGGAAGGGCCAGAGCTGCCAGGGCATCATCAGTGCAGGATAGATCGTCGGGATCCCCTGTGTCCTCGTGAGTGAACAGAATGTTTCAGATCCAGCTAATTCCTCATAAAGCAATATTTGTGAGTTTCATTATGTCATTTTGTCTACTCTGGGATATTCCGTACATTTTCCAAAATATGAAGTCAAAACCAAATAAGCAGACAGTAACACCAAGAAGCCGCCGAGGACTGTCTACTCCTCTCCCTTGAGGTGAAGCTCCTCTTATTCAGATTTCATCCTCATTTCCACAAAATAAAACCCAACCTCCTCAACCTGCCTCAGATGCTCTTATGCCTCAGATTTCCTTTACTTCTCTTGTTATGTCCCACTGTGACCATCCCCATCCCTACACTCTGGCCACCCTGGAACATTTGTTTTTCTTTAGTCTCAAGTCATACTTCTCCTTCTCTGGGCTTTTGCTCTGGCATAATCTGGCAGGATTTGGGAAGGCTTCATGGAAGCCGCATGGGTGGTGAGTCTTGAACGTGAAGCAGTAAGACCCATACCCAAGACGTGGGACGTGGAGGTGAGTTAGGGAGGAGGGTAGGGGTCGGGCCACCAAAGTCCGTGGATGCCTCGCTTCTCAGGCAGTGGAAGCCACAAAGTTGTTTTAAGCATGAATGAGACGCATCAACCTTATGGTTTGTGAAGTGCACACTGACAACACTATAGAGAATGAACTCAGAGAGGGAAGACTAGACTCTGGGGAGGGAAATTAGGGGCTGTTGCAATAGCCCAGGTGTCAGGTCATGAGGGAGGAATTCAAGGAATATTTAGGAGATAAAATCAGCTGGCTTTAGTGATGTGAATAAAGGGAGGGAGAGAGACCAGGGTGTCTCCTCAGTCTTAGTGGAGTGATTGGGGTGAGGAGGAGGAACTATGGATGGAAAGATGATACGTTCACTCTGTTTATCTTGTCTAAATTGCCTTTTAATAAAAATCTTCTAAGGGTACTATATAAAAATATCTATTCTCAGGGCCTACCACAGACCTGTGAAATCAGAATATTCTGGGGGAAGGGCCTGGAAATCTGCATTTCAAAATGCACCTCAGATGATTCTTACCATCAGCAGAGTTTCAGAAGCAATGCCCGCTGTTGGGATGGCATGCCGCTGGTTTACCCTGTGACCTCCCCTGGAACTGTGAGCCCCCTGAGGTCTGCAGCTGCCTCTTCGTCTTTACTTCCCTAGATCCCAGCTCAGGGCAAGAGAGCCCATGGTCAGTGTTTATTGAATGAATAAGCTGATCTCCAAACCATGACCGACTGTTTCCTCTTATAAACTGTGATGAATATCAGCTATGCCTCTGACTGTGGGGTTGGTTGGTCAGTCCTGTTGTACCATTTGTCCAAATTGGATTCAAACCCTCTTATTGCATCCCATCTGCCTGTCTAGTTTGAAGGTTTCTCTCCAGGGTGACAGTCTCATGTACTCTATAATTTCAAATATGAACTACTAGAGGCTTCTGCTTTTTGGTTTTTAAGTTGAACAATGGTGAAAAATAATTGCACTTTTGTTTTTTAATAAGAGAGGAAATGTTACCAACAGCAAGGTCTTCAAAAGGCCACTTCGCAAACTGGAAATTTACCTGAAGGCACACACTCTTTTGCTGGAAGCCAGGCTTGGTATGTTTCTGATTATACTGCTGACCCTCACCCTGAAAATCCTTTGTAGAAGGGCCTTTTTTCTAGACAACCTACTGATGAGCAAATGATCTAACAGATTTCACACCACATAAATTTGAGCCTAATAAATGGCTTCAAATTCAGACCTCCTAATTCTGGTTTCAGAGAGGTAGTTCCCTTTACAAAGGCAATCATGTAGACAATTAATAAACACACACACGGCACCGGGAAAGGGTGAATTCTGCCTCAGCCCCCACCCCGAAAGCAAGCGCTGAATGACTGGC
Source organism: Symphalangus syndactylus (assembly GCF_028878055.3). Taxonomy (NCBI): domain Eukaryota; kingdom Metazoa; phylum Chordata; class Mammalia; order Primates; family Hylobatidae; genus Symphalangus; species Symphalangus syndactylus. Next base: position 96,693,327 of record NC_072440.2, on the reverse strand, counting down.
TTCGTGAAATGTAGATTTACCTTGGGCTTATTGTTCTGGCAGAAAATATGGCCGTGGTAAGGAAGGCCCACTTGGTCACGGATGTCTTCTGCCCTGTCCTGTACAGTAGCCACTAGGCATATGTGGCTATTTAAATTTAAATGTATATTAAAAATTAAAATGTCTGTCCTTCCGTGGTACTGGCCACATTTGAAATGCTTGGCGCCCATGCTGTTAGGAGCTACTAAATTATAGTTCAGGATGGGACATTGCTATTGTCTCAGGGAGCTCTAGTGGACAGTGCTTCTCTATTATTTGGGTAAAAACTTTCAGGGCCCAGATTGCTCCTGTTTTGTCCCAGTTGTCGGCAACTGTACTTCCCCACCCCTGGGACTGTTTTATTACATTATTCTATATAAACAAAATGAAGCAAAGTTCATACTGAAGAAAAATAGGGATTAAAAAGAAATCCTGGCCGGGCGCGGTGGCTCACGCCTGTAATCCCGCCCAGCACTTTGGGAGGCCGAGGTGGGCAGATCATGAGGACCGGAGATCGTCACCATCCTGTTTAACTTGGTGAAACCCCGTCTCTACCAAAAATACAAAAAATTAGCTGGGCGTGGTGGTGGGCACTTGTAATCCCAGCTACTCGGGAGGCTGAGGCAGGAGAATCGCTTGAACCTGGGAGGCAGAGGTTGCAGTGAGCCAAGATTGCACCACTGCACTCCAGCCTGGGCGACAGAGCCAGACTCTGTCTCAAACAAAACAAAACAAAACAAACAAACAAAAATCCCATTGTTAATGAGAAAAACAAGGGAAGCTTGTTGTAAATCGGCTGAGGAGCTTGTTTTCTTTCGGCTCTTCGCTATTTTGGGTAGCATATTTACAGCTCTACGGGGATGAACCCAATTATTTGGGGCCAGAAAATAACATCTGTGTTCTCATCCCAGTAAGATAACTTTTCTGCCTGAATTCACCAGGCAATTGCTCTGGCTGCTAAGGGCCGGCACGTATCAGAGACTGTTAGGGGCAGCAAGGGCCCTGGACTTTCCAAGGTCCGCAACCTCGTGCAAGGGTGGCAAGAGCAGCAATGCGAGACTGCGCCAGAGCCACAAGGCTAGCGTGTAAGAGAACCAGTCCTCCTGCTTCCTCCACAGAGCTTGTTCTTAGCAGACAACATGCAGCCTCTTCCACCTCTTGAGCTTTGGTTGATTTCGTTGCAAGATGGAGGAAATACTTGCCCCTGAACTGTGGAGCGAGCTAATTCGATGCCAAGCCAAATCACATGCTTATGGGATTGCAGAGGTTCTGGGAGATGTGGCCCTATATCTAAACTGTTGTAGCTCATCCCTAAAGATGGTCTTTTCAGCTTCTACAGTGGGAGATGGGCTTTGCCTCGTAAGATGAAGGATTCTCCAAACATGAGGAGGAGGTTCAAATTTGGGGCAGCCCAGAAGAATGACAAATGTCCATCAATCATCATGCACAGAAGAGACACACTGACATAATTTCATCCCAGGCGTCACTTGTACAGACTTCTGTATCTTACTGTTTAACATCTTTGTTTGTGGGGTGGTGGAGGTGCTATCTTAAAGACATCTTAAACCTAACATGTCCCAAAACTGAATGGATGATCACCCTTCTCAAATCTGATGCTCCCCAATATTCATCATGTTAATGAATATCACCACCATTATCTGAGTTAAATTAGTCAAAAAAGTCCTGGAGTTATTCTTGGCACCCCACAACCCCTGCCTTTCCATAACCAACTCATCACCAAGCTCTGTGGATTTTACCTCATCAAGCTCCACTGAGTCTGTTCATTTCTCTTCACATTCACCAATATCTTGGTCCAAGCTACCATTATTGCTAACCTAGGCTATTGCTATCACCCCCTGATTGGTGAACTGGTGCCTACTTTTCCTCCCATCTCATCCCTATTGAAACCAGAGTGGCCCCTGAAATGAAATCTAACCTTGTCATCTCCCTGTTTTCAATTCTTCTGTGACTTCCATTGACCTTAGGAGAAAGTCAAAGTTCCTTAATTGACTGCAAAGCTTTACATGGCCTGCTCCTTTAGTCTCACCGCTCAGCACGTCTTCCCCCAGCTCTCATTTCAGATATGTCCCGCGGCACTGGACGTCTCTCACAATCTTGCATTTCTTTCTCCCGTAGAGTCTTTGCTTTTTCTTCTTCCCAGATCACTCCTCTCCACCATTCAGTTCTCGGCCTGTTAACTCCATTCACCCTCCCCATCTTAACTCAAGCATTACTTCCTCAAGAGTATCTTTTGTGACTTCCCTGTCAAAATCAAATCCCCAATACAGGGGACCTCTACTTTAGAGTCACCATTAGAGCGGCAGTGTCACATTTATTTGTGTGACAACTGGACAAACATCTTTCTTCCCAACTAGGTAGTAAGCTCTGTGCTGATAGGAATCATGCCTCTGTCCTCAGCAAAGAACCCCTGGCCTGGTTCATAGTGAGCACGCTACAATATGAAATGACTGAAAGAGCTGCGTGACTGAGTGACCTGGGCTTGAATCTTGGTTCCACTACTTCCTTAGTTGTGTGAATTTGGGTGACTCATTTAATCTATCTGAAACCCAGTTTCCTAATATATACAAAGAGGAAAACCTAGTATCTACTTCCCAGGGACTCGTGAGGATATATAAAATATTGTGATTGAGTGCCTGAAGCAGCCACAGTACCTGGTACACAGTTGGTATTCAGGAAATGGTGATTGTCATCATCCAAATGTCTCTCCTATTTGAGAATCTTCCCCATGAGAAGTCTAGGTATCCTACTTAATATCTTTGCAAAGTTTGTGTTTCTTTTTTGCAACCAAAAATTCTATATGGAATGTAGCTCAAGTCCAGACTCACAAAATAAAAACATCAAGATTCAAACTTAAACCACTCCTGCTTCTAACATTTTTTGAGTGCTTACTATGTGTCAAGAGCCATTCTAAAAACTTTACAAACATTAACTCCTTCAATTCTATGAGCACATCAGCCCTAGGAGGTGTGTACCATTATCTCTTTCTTACCCCAAGGAAACTGAGACACAGTAAGGTTACGTAACTTGTCCAAGGTCACACAGCTAACAAGTGCCAGAGCCAGGACTCACACCTAAATGGTCCTGAAACGTCCTTGCTTTTAATCATTGCATTGTGCTATTTTATTTGGCTTTTGTAGAATTTGCTCCCAAAGCAATGAAAAGGTGAACAAACAAAATGCTTGTGACATGTCATATAAACCATCCCCCATCATAAGATCAAAATTATATAAAAGAGAAAAATTTACATAAGCTTGTCACTTGCATAGAATAAAGACATGAAAAGAAAAAGCCGTAACAACAATTATCTCTGAATGATAGAATTTTGGATAGTTAAAACATTTTCTTATTTTGTCTTTCACCTGTTTCCTACATTTTCAACACTTTAAAATGTGTTGATATTATAATCTAAAGAAACATAAACATTATTTTTTTAAAAAGATAAGTAAGTGAATTTCTAATTAGAAAAAAAAAGAAAAAGGAAGAAAACAAGAGTACTGCTGTAATCAAAATTCAAACAGGGAAATAAGAAGAGGGAGCATGGATGATGCTTGTCTACCTGAAGACTTGCTCCAGGAGACCTGTCTTTGGGGCCCTGTGCTCCAGGCCCATGAGACAGCTGCAATTCCCATTCTTAGGCAAAGATCTCTTGGAATTTTCAATAATAACCTCGGGCCACAATTAGCCCACTCAGTATTGAGCAATAATGGGTAGTAGCTGAGCCTGAACTCTCGGTCTTCACTACAGTGGAAAAACCCTAGACTGGACTGGGATAGAGAAGACATCTTGGGCTCTAGCCTGAGGTTGGCTGCCCCCTCAAGGTGTACCTTGGAGAATCTCTAGCCCCTTCATCAGCCAAAAAGCAGCAGCCATGGCTGCTTGATCACCCTTTAAATCTGCTGTGAGCTGCAAGCATACCAGCAAATCCTCACTCTTGTAAGTGCTTTGCATAGCTTGACTCATTTAAGCCTCAGGAAAATGCCGCAAGTTAGATATTATTATCATCCCAATTGTACAGATAAAGAAACTGAGGTACAGAGCAGTTAAATAACCTGCCCAGGGCCGTAGAATTAAGTGTAGAACTAGGATTCTAATTTAAGGAGTCTGACCGTCCAGTGAATTGTATGTGGCAATAACCACTATGCCAAGGGACATCTCTCAGCTTTGAAAGAGATACGGTATGGAAAAGAGTTTGGAACAATTCAAAACACTGGATAAATGTAACTTGTTAGTTTGGGGCATTTTAAAGGAAGTGGCTTCTTGGGCAGTGTTTCAGAATGGCTAGTAATTAGGAAATAGGTATAAATCTAGAAAGTTTTGAACATAAATAAAACATTTCCATCTCTCATTGAAAAAAAGTTTCCACCAAGGACACAAGAGAGTCCCCAAACAGGAAAGAGACACTCCTTATTCAATAATGTGGTGGTTTTGTGTTTGTATGTTCGGCTCCAATAATCTGCCTTTTGGACAGTAGATATATCATGTAATTAGGTTTATGAAAATTGCTTGGGCAAAGCAACCTTGAAGCTCCTTTCCTCCCTCCGTCCATGCATCTATCTATTCATCCATGCATCGAGCAGAAATTTGGTGCAAGTCCTATACTTGACCCATACTCCAAAGTTGGGTTACTTGCTCTGATGCGGTATTGTTTCCAAGCCTCCTGGGTGGAAGAAACCTAAAAAGCTCACCCTGGTTCACTCCTTTGCCCGCTTACCCTCTTCCACCTAAACTATCCCCAACAGATAGGATGTGGTTCTGTTTGCAGGGACCTCCAGGCAAGATGCGTCTCTGGCCTCCCCCTGGGAAGCCCTCATCAGCCCTTAATCAAAATGTTTAGGGCCCGTGGGAGAGATAGCGGAGTACTGCTTATCAAGGTGAGATTTATTTACTTACTGTCCAAATCATTTCACATCAGATTGGCTTGTTGCTCCCTCCGCTCACCGGCTGGAGAGTGGAGGTGACAGATCACACCACTGCTTATTTAACCAACCATAAACAGGACTTGAAAGAAGGGAGTTTGCTGCACATAGCTCATCTTTGGAGAATCTGACATGCATCACGTTGATGGCAAACTTCTGTTCATTATCTGAAAACACTTTTTCTACTTTTTTTTCTTTTTCTGTTCCCAAAGGAAGATGTTTACTTCAGAAAACTCACTCGTTTTACCCCACTGAGAGGAGAGGAGAGGAGGGTGGATCTAAGCCAGAAAGTTGCTTCCAGCCCAAATGGCCTGGGCTGTTGAAGGTTTTCCTTCCCACCGACATGGGCCTAAGGATAGGAGGCAGTTTACCAAATGTTATGGCTCCCTAAGTCTATCCAGTTTGCCAAAACCTCCTAAACTAACTGTTTTAATGGCATCGTTGATTATTTACAACTTGGACTGCAATATGGCTAGATTATGGTGGAGCTGTAATAGCTTCATAAAGGTTGTGATCTCTATAACATTTGGGGGAAATATGTCGTCCTATATTTCATGGAATAACTTCAATTTAAAGCGTTTTGTTCTTTTTTTCATTGCTCAAATGGAGGGGGGTGGAGTGGTGGACATCCAAGAAGCTAAAGTAATAAAGAGAAAAAAATTAGGATAAAGATGCTGAGGAAAATTACCTGGATTAGGACAATAAAACTAGACGGGAAGGTAAAATAATAACAGAAGAAAAAACAGAAGGATAACCCAATGCTTTGCTTAGTGACCATTCTCAGGAGGAACTCCTCCCATTCAAAGGGACTGAAAGTGAAGTCACAGACACACAAACAGCATAGCAGGGTGCACCCATGCATGCTTACCCTTTTCTAGAACCAGTGAACGGGATTTTAATGTTGTAATCTCCCCCTTTTGGAGGAAAAGAGGCCCTTTTGGTTAAGGGCAAATGTTCAACACCTTGTCCATGCTCAGCCAATGTCCACTGGGGTCCATGTGTGATGCAAGAAGCCGTGGGTTCCCTGAATGACCGAGGCTGGTGGAGACATCTGCGGTCCCTTTTCCTATGGACCCACTGGGATGCAAAGCTGATCAGGCCCTCGACTCACCTGCTGTGTGGCATTATTTTTTAAATTTTTTAGATGGTGTCTCTCTCTGTCACCCAGGCTGGAGTGCAGTGGCACGATCTCGGCTCACTGCAACCTCTGCCTCCTGGGTTCAAGCTATTCTGCTGCCTCAGCCTCCCGAGTAGCTGGGACCACAAGCACCCGCCACCATGCCCAGCTAATTTTTTGTATTTTTAGTAGAGATGGGGTTTCGCCATGTTAGCCAGGATGATCTCGATCTCCTGACCTCATGATCCACCTGCCTCAGCCTCCCAAAGTGCTGGGATTACAGGCATGAGCTGTGTGTGATTATTTAGGGAAAGTCCTTTAACACTTGTTGAGACATTCTTGGGGCCCTGGAAATGTGAGACCTTCTTGGGGCCCTGGGAACTCTCATCATTTCTTGTGCATTCCCAAACGATTGGGGTGATGAAAAGAGTCCAAATTATCCATCCCATGGTGTGAAGGGCCAGACTGCAAACGCCTGATGCACATACTCAATGTGACCATAAATCCCCTGGTTTTCTCCTCTGTCCATAGGATGAGAATAATAGTCCCTACACTGGGTGCCTGTGAGAATTGGGTGCCTGTGAGAATTATGTGCCTGGGACACAGTACATCCTTATCAAATGTGAGCTCTCTACCACCTTTACAAGATGGTTAGTCAGGGTCTTATCAGAATTTGATATTTCGAATGAAAAAATATTTCTGTGTTTCTCTACTGTCTACCAAATATGAAAAGACATAGCAAACAGTTTGGTGGGTCCTTAATAAGCTAAACATAGAATTACTATATGACCCAGCAATTCCACTCTGAGGTATCAACCCAAAAGAATTAACCACAAAAACTTGTCTAGAAAAGTTCACAACAGGCTTAATCACCATAACTAAAAAGGTGGCAACAACTCAAATGTCCAACTGACGAATAAACAAACAACATGTGGTATATCTGTGCAATGGAATAGTATTCAGCCATAACAAAGAGGGAAGTGTGATACACGCTGCGGCATGGAGGGGCCTTGAAAACTATGCTGGGTGAAAGTGAAAGCACAAAAGGCCTATTTTGGAATACCCAAATCCGTAGAGACAGAAAGCAGATTAGTAGCTGCCAAGGGCTGGGCAGAGAAAGAGGGGGTGACCACCCTGTGGGTACAGGGTTTCCTTTTGAGATGATGATGTTTTGAAACTAGATCGTATGACGATTGTACAATATTATGAATGTACCAAATGCCACTGAATCGGACACTTTAAAATGGTAAATTGGATGTTGTGTGTATTTTACGATGATATTTTAAAAGGTTATAGCAATGAAGGCTCTATAACACCGCAGTGTCATCATGGAGAATGCCGTTTGAAAAATCTGCATTGAGCCTTCTTGGATGACACATGGCTGTGTAAAGATGTATTTTTCCCCCGGCTCCATTTCGTACCAGCTCCTGAGGCCCCCAGCACACAGTCTGTGTGTAGCCTCCTGCCCACCAGTCGGGTCTCCACACTGCTAGACAAAGCCCCTTTCTTACTCCGTGGTCAGGAGGAGCTGAGGGCACCGTGGATGCGTAAACATGGGCAGGAAGGCAGGCCGCCTGAAAGCTTCCAAAAGCCCCTTTCTGACAAGTGAAAAATGTTGGTGACTTGAAGTCACAGGGCCAGGCTTTTAACAACCCTCAGCGTATTTATTTAACCCAGTAAATACGTTTATTAGCAAGGCCGCCTCCTTTGTAGAGCAGGTAATGGATTCCCCATATGTTTCTGCTTTGCAGGCCGGGCCACGACGGCTCACACCTCGCTCTCCTCCTGCCTCCAAGGTTAAGACCTCGGTGTGTTGCCACTTTCGGCCTCAGCCCCTCGTGTGTGTAATTACAGCCGTTCCCAGAGAGAAGGAAATCCCCGGGCTTCGGCCTTAACTAGCCCCGGCGTTACACTACCAAAGGGCATGTCTCAGAGGGGGAAGAGAGAGGTAATAAAGCTTTCACGTTATTAACTTTTTCCTTCTGAAAAGAAGCCTGAAAAATACCATCGCACCACATTAAAGGCCGTATGTGAGAGCCGCCACTGCCTAATGAGGGGCTCGGACCCCGGGCCACATGCGAGGGCTTTGGGGGCCCCTTTTAACTGAACCTTGATGTCGTGCCAGCCCTGGGGGTGTGGCCATGAGGCGGGGAGGGGGTCAGGCTGTGCCCACCCCTGCTCGGGGCTGAGGTTTGCACCTGACTCAGGGGATGCAGGCCCAGACAAGCAGGATGCCACCCAGGGCCAGCAGAGGTGAGTGGGGCCCGGATCTCAGATGAGTGAGCAGGGTTCCTCTCTAGGGCCCTGTGTGGAGGTGACAAGGAAGCAGCAGGAACAGAGTGACCGGGGGAGGACAGGTGTGTCTAGCACTGGGCTGCCCACCTGAAGGTGTGATGAGCCAGAGCCCACATCTGGGCCAATGAGCCACATGTGGGCCAAGGACTCCCCAGAGCACCATGCAGGAGTTGGGACCACCAGAGTGAACTGCAGTGTCACCGAAGACACAGCTTCCAGGTCTTTCCCCCAGATCTCAAGCATCCTACCCCATAGGCCAACAGAGAGATTTTTAACCATTTTACCATGTTTTGATGTTTTGAGACTGGGTAAGATTTCTTGCCTGGGCATTCCAGGGAAATCCAGCGGTCATGCTTATGCGTCGTGAGGCCGTGGAAAGACATGGGACTGTTGGAGATGACACCCAGGTGTGTGCAGAGAGCTCGGGTGGGCCCCTCTGCTCTCACTCTCCTGAGGCCACAGTCTGGGCTCCCTGGTCCACACTGCAAGGCTGTGTGTGCTGAGAAGGGCTAGGGGGCAGGCAGGAGTCAGGAACCAGGGTGAGCAGCTCTCCTTCCTTCGCAGTCCCTCCCCGCCCCTCCCCAGCACTGGGCTAGGAGAAAAGTGGGCAAAGTCCTGTGGAGGATGGAGAAAACTAGCCTAGCCCCTAGAGTTTGCTTCCTGGTGCAGGGGATGTGTGCCTTTTTCTGGTCCTCTGGTCTGTTGGACCATTTTGCAGGCACCCTGCCTGGTCCAGGGAGACTTCACCAGCTCCACTCTTGGAAATCTGTGTCTCCCATCTGAAAGCTTCTGGGGATAGGGGCCGCTTTCCTATTTACTTGCCCCACCATAATACTGAGTTTATGGCCTCATCAAAACAAGCCCTGATCTGGAACCACTGCATGTAGTTGTGCAGGCCGGATATGGGCAAGTTCCTGGGATCGTGAGGCGATTGCGTTCACTATGATGTGAATGGAGCCCCGCCACGTCCCACAGCCATGCAATGTGAAAGCCCTGCTGGTCTGTCCAAATTCTGGCATGGGAGAGCTGGCAGTGCCCATTGCACAATCAATGCACAGATGTGGAGACCAAGACCCAGGGAGAACGGGGTTCAATTGGTATTGAATTCGCCCTTGCAATGAACAAAGCACTTTTGCACACCTTTTCTCATTTAATGCTCTTTGTGAGAGCACACAGGTGTTAATAATCCTATTTTACCTACAGGTAAAGTGAGAACCACCTGGGCAAGGGCCAACTGCATGTGGCTGGGCATGGCAGTGCCAGGACCAGGGACTGGGTCTCCTGATATCTCCTCTAATGGTCTTGCCACAAGACAGTGGGCCACCTGCGAGGCTGCTAGACTCATCCCCAGCCTTTGTAGGTGAAGGATGTTTAGGCATCTCTGCATCATCTGTATCTGTGTACCCATTGGAGGTAGCTACTCTCCCCAACCTCAACAGATAACTCTGGGTTTAAATGTCAACTCCGCTAGCTGACTCCTCATAGGCAAATCACTGATCTCATTGTCCATTTATTCATTCAACAAGTATTTATTAGTGGTTGCTGTGTGCCAGCCATGGTGCTGGGGATGTCATGGTAAACAAAGCACACACAAATCCCTGCTCATGAAAACACTTTACAGGTCTGGGCATACAACAAGGGCTCAGTAGTGGTTGGTTAGGGCCTGTAGCTTTGACCTTCATCTGCCCATTATCCTGGTGCTCTGTAGAGACAGCCATGCTGTGAGCTCTCCCCAGAGAGAAGGAGAGGCACTCAAAGCCCAGCTCTGGAGAGCCTCAGCCCTTGGAGCTGGCAAGGGAGGCGTGGGAAAACCACCCGTTCGTCCCGTGCTTACATTTCCTGGGCTGGAGTGGCTGAACATTGCATGCTTGAGCTGGTGATAACGTATTCCACCACTAAGTGCTCTGAACATCAATGCTTGTCTAGGTGAATGATTTTCCCTGTTACACCAAGCATGTCCTATACCAGGCAGTGTGCATTGTTTATTTATGGGGTCAAAGGAAGAAGGCGGATGCCAGTTTCCTCCTATGTGAGATGGGAGTGAGGTGACTTAGAGGCAATCCACAGAGAGATGACAGTCATTCGACGTAAGTGTCTGTGTGAATCACCTCAAGGTGCTTGGCATATCGTAGGCAATAAGAAAAAAATGCTACCTATTTTTGTGTTTTTTTATGATTGGAGACATCAACTTCCAATCACGGAGGGAACATATCTTTGCTTGCAACAGACTCAAATGTCTGCCAAACTGCTCCGTTATGTTTTCCGGGAAGGACTTCACAGATAAGATCTAAGATATAAAGGCTTGATGGTCTTGGGGTAAGCTTCCCCCCAGCTCTGCCCCACACATACAAGTACTCATGGCAAAACTCTAGTCTTCATTAATCAAGAACAGCCTCTGACTTTTCCAGGAAGCTTTTTTGACATTTGAAAGGAAGAAATCAGAGCAGGCACGCTGAGGCTTCTAGGCTAGAATTCTCCAAGGCAGCAGCTGTTTGCATGTTTGTCTATCAAAGCCTGCATGTTAGCACAGTTGAGGTCCGGAAGATGAAAAGAATTTATGGGTAACATGGAATAGGTAAATGCACAGAATAGCCTCTTAGAAGCATGCTCAAGAAGAAAAATATTAAACTCAAGTGAAACAAATGACTTTCTCCTCCAGTGGTCTTCTCATGCTTGGACTGGATCTGAATTACTTTAGAAGTAAGAGAAGATGAGGTTGTGATGCTTTTGGAAATTTTAAAGGGGCTTTGTTTGAACTCTCAGGAGCACTCCGGGAATGATGCAGCTTCATGGCATGGAACAGAATCAGACATTAACACAAATAATTTCAACCTGCTAAGCGGTGGGTCAGATAGAGGTAAATGTTTGAGCAGAAAATCCTGGCTGGGATATGTGAGTTGCTTTGAAAGCAGGTGTGAATTTGTTGTTAGAAAAATAGGAAAAGGCACTTTAGGCAAAGGGAACAATCAGTGCAAGTGCATTTTGGCATAGAGGAGCCTAATAGGATTGGGGGATGTTGAGTAGGAGGATGTGGTTGGAGAAGGAAATGGCAGGGAAGAGCCACGTAAGGAAGATCTCAAAGGAGTGGATCTAACAACTCTAGTTGCTGGGCAATTACTGAGGATTTTTTTTAGGTAGGGTAGGTAATACGATGTGTGTTTTAAAAATGTACGCGAGAGGCTGCTTCCACTGTTAATCCGGTTTGATAATTGGGAAAGCTTCTGTCGACAACAAAGATCTGAATGTTAGTGAACAACAAGCCGACAACATATTCCCTACGCAATGACAAAAGCATATACAAAGGTGGCCAAAACATAGCTGGGTTTGAAATGCCTCTCTCTGTCCTGTCTGGGAGTGAGGCCGTTGAATCCCTCCCCTCCTCTGGGGAGGCTGTCTGTCCTCATGGGAGCCACAGGTCCAATATTTTTGTGCTTGAAAACCCTGCCCTCATCCACCCCAGGCGGCTCACAGCTTTCAGCAGAGGATTACTTAGAATAACAAGTTAATGACTGTCCTTGGATTAGCTGAGGTTTGCTGGGAGAAGCAGACATGCTCAGAGTTCATTTCACTCAAGTCTGACGGGGGTGAGTTGAGAAAACACGTTGCAAATTCCATCCTAGGAAAACAAGAAAAGAATTTTTCACAATGTCAAAGCAGCATCACTGGAAGTGTGTGTGAAAATGGAGCTTCCTTTAATACTGTAAAAGCATTTGTAACCATCTTCTGAGTGTGGCAGAGTGTCTGGGTGGCGGACCTACCTGGGAAATGACGAGCAGGCCATGGGCTCTGTTGTTCTCAGGGTCAAATTATCTGGGGCCCCACAGGAAACAGCTGGAGGTTTAAGTGTGAACCTGGAGTGGGGAGATGTGGATCAGGGGTGGAGCAGGGGGCAGAGGGAGACAGAGGAGAGGCACCGCTGACTCTACTCAGTCAACACCAGAGACCACCAACAGCCCAAGCTTCTAGCAGCTCCCTGCTCCCAGCCCTCCAGCCAAACCCATCTGATTCTCTTCTAGGTTCTGCAGGTGTCTATGCTCACTCATTCATTCACCCAATAAATATTTGATGTCCTGAACTAAGGGTCTGTTGGGAAGATCAAATGGCACAAAAACCCTCTGCCAAATGCTAAATCTGGAGCCTGAAAAGCCCTTTAAGGGCACCGTTCACTATGGACAAAAAATATAGAAAGAAATACCACAAGTCGGGGAGCTATGCATAGACTGACAGCCTGTCTTTGTCTTAGAAAAGCTCCAGGGCATTAAGGAGACTGAGTCAGCTGGCGTTCTAGGAGCTAGACCCTGCAGGACAAGCAGAATGTGGCAAGTGGAAGGAAGCAGGGCAGGGAAAATAGCAACACCTTGCTTACTGGGAGCCAGCCCCTACCACCTGCTGTTTCGAATCTGAACCAACCGAGGCCATTCCTATTCTAGTAGGAGGTGGAGCAAGAAGTCCGATTCCTTCCTCCTCATAAGCACCATGATTAGGATTTTTTTTTAACTCATAAAAGATCAATTTTTAATAAAAGCTTTATTAATTATATTGATATACAAAGGACTATACATATTTAATGTGTACAATTGAATCAGTTTGGACAATGCAAACACCCACGATGCTATCACCACAATCACCATAAATGGAAATATCCAAAACCTGCCAAACTTTCCTTGTGTTCCCCCCACCAAACTTTTTTTTTTGTGATAAGAACACAACATGAGATCTACCCTCTAAACAAATTTTAAAGTGCACAATACAATACTGTTAAGTATAGGCACTATGTGGTATAGCAAATCTCTAGAACTTATTCATCTAATAACTGAAACTTTGTGCCCACTAAACAGCAACTCCCCATTTTCCCCACCCATCAGCCCCTGGCAACCACTATTACATTCTCCGCTTCTGTGAATTTGACTATTTGAGATACCTCACATAAGTGGAATCGCACAGCATTTGTCCTTCTGTGAGCGGTTTATTTCACGGAGCATAATGTTCTTTAGCTTCATTCACATTGTTGCATATGGCAGGACTTCCTTTTTTTGTGTGTGTGAGACGGAGTCTCGCTCTGTCGCCCAGGCTGGAGTGCAGTGGCGCGATCTTGGCTCACTGCAAGCTCCGCCTCCCAGGTTCACACCATTCCCCTGCCTCAGCCTCCCAAGTAGCTGGGACTACAGGCGCCCACCACCACGCCTGGCTAATTTTTTGTATTTTTTTTTTAGTACAGATGGGGTTTCACCGTGTTAGACAGGATGGTCTGATCTCCTGACCTTGCGATCTGCCTGCCTCGACCTCCCAAAGTGCTGGGATTACAGGTATGAGCCACCGTGCCCAGCTGACTTATTTCTTAAGACTGAATAATATTCCACTGTGTGTCCAGACCACATTTTCTTTATCCATTCATTGGTCAATGGACATTTAAGTTGTTGCCACATCTCAGCTATTATGAATAATTCTGCAGTGACACAAGAGTGCAGATATCTCGTCGAGTTCCTGATTTTACTTCTTTGGGATATATACCAAGAAGTGGGATTGCTGGATAATATGGTAATTCTATTTTTAATTTTTTGAGAACACTTCATCCTGTTTTCTAGAGCTGCTGTCCCATTCTACATTCCCACCAACAGTGTTTTAAGTGTTCCAGTCTCCACATTTTTGCCAACCCCTATCTTTTGTCTTTTTGATAACAGTCATCCTAATAGGTGTGAGGTGGTATCTCACTGTGTTTGGATTTGCATTTCCCTGATAATTAATGATGTTGATCATCTTTTTTCTGTTGACCGTTTGTATGTCTTCTTTGGAGTGGCTCAGAGAGGTTAGGTGACTTGTGAAGGTTATAGCTCAGTGGCCGAGTGGAGACCTGAACCCAGTTGATGTGACGCTTGTCCGTGTTCCTCTTTACTTATCCGTGAAGAAGGAGTCTTCTGGATTGAGCCAGGAGGTGAGCTTAGGGAGGCAGTGGGAGATAAGGCTGGGGGGCTCTTCTGGTACAGGCAGAGGTCTGGTCTGGAAGGCCCTGCAGAAGAATTGCCAGGGATGCAGTAGGAAATGGGGATTTCCAGTCCCCACTAGGAAGGAAGAGCTTAACTAAAGCGTGGGCTCCAGCTGCTCCTGAGCCCTGTCCTTCCTCCCTGGCCTTGTTGGAGACTCTGGCTCTGAAACCGGAAGTTCCTGAGGGATAAGAGTCAGGAATAGTCTGTTGAGAGTTGTATACAGGAAGTGAAAAACACAGGTAGAGCTGGAAATAGTGGAAACAGATGACCCAGTGCTTTTCCCTGGCCTCCTCAGGGGCAGCTTGGCCTGGCTGCCTGGCAGGGGACCTCAGCCTTCAGGGGCCTCAGCTCTTGAAAAGAGCCACTGAGATGTTCTCTGCTGATGGCCTTCTAGCTCTGAGTCCTCCCGGGCTGGGAGGCTGTGGACATCTACTTTGTAATGAAGTGTATCTATTAAGGTAGCCCAGAGAGGCAGCAAGTACTTGGGTTTTGAAGCCAGAGATAACGTGGGCTTGAATCTCACCTCATTCCCTTATTGGTTATATGACCTCAGGCAAGCAGCTAGATAGAGCTGGGCCTCAGCTGTTCATTCATTACCAAGAGGGCTGGAAGGTGGAGGGGTTGGGGTTATAAGATCTGTATCTCAGGATGTTCACTGAGTTCACATTTTTAAATTGAGCTACCACTCTGCACAGGCACTGTGCAAGATGCTAGAGATTTTGAAGGGTTCATGAGATGGCAGATAACATAGCTTCTTAACCAATGATGGTCACCCTTCCTAGCACATAGTAGGGCTTATAAATGCATTTATAGTAGCTGGCCTCTAAGATGGCCCCTAATTACATTACTTCTACTTTTTTTTTTTTTTTTTTTTTTGAGGCAGAGTTTCACTCTTGTTGCCCAGGCTGGAGTGCAGTGGCACAATCTGAGCTCACTGCAACCTCTGCCCCCTGGGTTCAATCAATTTTCCTGCCTCAGCCTCCCGAGTAGCTGGGATTACAGTCATGCACCATCACGCCCAGCTAATTTTGTATTTTTAGTAGAGACGGGGTTTCTCCATGTTGGTCAGGCTGGTCTCAAACTCCCGACCTCAGGTGATCCACCCACCTCCACCTCCCAACGTGCTGGGATTACAGGTGTGAGCCACCACACCTGGCCCCCAATTACATTACTCCTTAGTATTTATGTTCCTGGGTAATCCCCTCTCACACTGAATCAGGACTGGTCCCATATGATCCAAAGAATAAGCAGAAGTGATGATATGTGACCTCCGAGCCAAGGTCATAAAAGCACTGTAGGTTCTGCCTTGGTATCTTGGACCACTCAGTCCAGGGAAGGCCAGCCACCATGCTATGGGAATACTCGAGCCACCCTGTAGAGACACTCACGTGGAAACTCACTGAGTCCTCTTGCCAACTTGCCAGCTATGTGAGTGGCCACTGTGGAAGTGGGTCCCCCAGCCTCAGTCAAGCCTTCGGATGACTGCAGTTCAGCCATCGCCTGACCATAACCTCAGGAGAGCTACCTCACCGCTCCCAAATTCCTTTCCCCTAGAAACTGTGAAAGGTGATATACGTGGCTATGGCTGCTCTGAACCACAGGGTTTTGAGAAGACTTGTAATGCAGCAATAGACACTTATATTCAATACCCAGAAACGATCCCCTCAATTCTGAGGCTCCCCCAGGCACCTCTGACCATTTTACTTGCCAATCCCAGTTCTGGGGCCACACTTCCCTATCCCTCTGCGTCTCTGTTGGCTTCCTGGGCTGTTGAGAGCTACACTCAAGGCAAATCTCACTGCTCACCCACTACTCCCTGCTCTCCAATATCTTGGCTCCCTGGAATTTGGGCATGCCCACTATGGCTGCCTCTCTTTCTCCATGTCTACATTCTCTACTGGCTTCCTCCCTTCCATCCCTCCCGCAGCTCTCTCACCTGCTGCTTCACAGGTAAAGTGGAGGTCACCCACAGGGCTCATTAGCCTCCATAGCACCTTTCCTTTTCTTTCTTTACAAATCTGTGCTTTCAGATCTGACGAGTGGATCGGACCGCCACACTGATCGACCTGGAATGCCTCCAGTGCTCTCCAATGCACTGGGATACAACTGTAGTTCCTTTGTGCAGAGGTTAAGGAGCCACAACCCCCTCCCCCGACCTTATACTCCAGTGATTCCAGTGTGCTTAACCTCGGTTGATAACTGTTTTTACCTGATCTTACTGTTTTGAAAGATTTCGAGAAGTGGAAAATGAAGATTGGGGAGGCATAGCAGGGACCCTATGTCAGAGAAGGTGGCTCCCCTAATCGTGAAGGGCCTTTTGTGTCACACGGAGGAAACTTGAAAGTGCATCTGCAGGTAATGGGGAGCCACCAAAGGCTTTAGAGCCAGGGCAAGAGTGTGGAGAGATAAATAATGAGCACGTCAATGGTTTTACTTCATTAATGATGATTAGCAAAGTGCTAGGAAGCAGGTCTTTGGCACCTTCCTCTCTTATTTATACCAGCACATCTACTCCTGTGCTCTCTTTTTTTGCAAAGGTCAGGGAGAACTTCGGGAGGCCCTTGCCTAAAAAATTGTGAATGTGCGCAGGGGTCTGCAGTGGGCTCGGTTATGTCTAAGGCACTGGAGGAAATTGTTATGGATTTGACTCTCCCTCGGGAGGCAGAAGAAGGCAAAGAGACTGGGTCCAATCCTAACTCTGCTGATAGTATACTGAGGAACGACCATCAGTAAATTCGACTCTTCCTGAGCCTCCATGTCCTCATTTGCAAAATGGGGTAACACTGCCTACCCCACGGAGAGGAGATACTGCACACCAAGCAACTGGAACACAGTGGGAGTCAGTAAGTACTACTTAACACCAATCCTCATACCACAGTGACAGCTGGAGACAGGGAAAAATCCCATACACACAACACCTCAAAAACATCCCTTTAGAAAAAAAAGAGAGAGAGAGAAGAGACGGGAGCATTGGAGAGGAAGAAAGGAATTAGTGCTGTCAACGGCAGGTCGGTTTGTCTTAAAACCCTTCAAATTGTGGAAAGGACTAGGAAATGTGTCTCCTGGGGCAGGAGGCAGTGGTTGAACGGGCTCTGCACCCCCGCAACTGCCTGTACGGGCAGCCGAGTGTGCAACTGCTCAACTGAGTGGAGCATTCCAGAGGAGGGTGCACCTGGGGCTTGGGAAGCCTCCACAAAGAGGTGAGCCAGTGGCCACAGGCTGTAGCCCCGCTGGGAGCAGGCAGGGTGAGGCTGGGAAAGAGGGGACGCGGAAAGAGGTGGGAGAGCATAGTGAACCCTGGATACATTATGCTAAATGAAAGAAGCCAGGCACGAAGACCACATAGGGAATGATTCCATTGATAGGAAATGTCCAGAACAGGCCAAAACAGAGAAACAGAAAGTAGATGAGTGTTTGCCTAGGGCCTGGGGAGAGTGAGAAGCGACAGCCAATAGGGCCAGGGTTTCTTTGGATGGTGAAAATGGTTTACAATTGATTGCAGCAATGGTTGTGCAACTCTGTGACTATAGTAACCATGGAATTACATGCTCTAAGTGGGTGAACTGTAACGTATGTGAATAATATCTCAATAAAGCTATTTTTTTTTTTAAAAAGGCCCAAGATCCAAAGGGAAGACATATATACCTTGATGTATTTGCCACAGAAACACAGCATCTTCAAGAAAAAAAAAAAAAAACTCCAGGAAGCTCTCCTAGTGCAACCTGCTCATTGTCCCAAGTGGATGACTGAGACCCAGAGAGGCAGAGTGACTCATTCCTAGTCCCACTGCTACTTGCGGTTCTGGGAAAAGCAGTACCATGCACCAAGCCCTCCTGGGGTGCCAGGCACTTTATGGGAGTCGCCTGAGTTACCTAAGCATTCCAGCCACACCACCCCGTGGGGTGCAAGCCACGCTTTCTATGTGAGTAATGCAGGTGGGGTCACAGGACTGTTAACTGGGAGAAATGAATGTCAAATTCCTATTTGATTCCATTGTTTTAAATCACTGAATCTCTGAAGAGTCAGGATTTTTTACCATAGTGCAGAAGAAAATCCTAAAACCCAGATATAGGCTCTTTCCTTCTAAACTGTCTTGTGTGGATAGTCCCTAGGGCTAAGGTCGAATGGTGACAATGCGAGAATGATAGCCCTGGCTAGGGTATTTTGAGCACAAGAGCTAGGCAGGCCTTTGGAGATACGTGGGCTGAATGTGCTTTTATATATGTGGTGTGTGAAGCCCAGAGAGGGCAGGAGGTTTCCCCAGGGTAACAGAGTAAGGCAGCAGCGGTGGAGCTGAGATACGAACTGGGTCTTTGGACTCTCTGTCCAGTGCTCCTTCCATGCGCCTTGTGGCCCCCTTCAGTGAGGATGGGAGTAGGGAGGAAGAAGGCAGGGGCTGCTGGATGTGCTAGCAAGGTGGACAGCTCCACGGGAAAGCGGAGGGGCAGGCAGCCATGTTTGTGGGAAGTGCAATCCACGTGAGGCAGGAGGGACAGCGCTGGTAGAAAACAGGTGGAGGGAGGGGAGATGAGGAGGAGCCCAAGAGTGCTGTGGTTCCTCTGAGCTCCCTGGATCCTAACGATGGCCCACCCTTTGGGACCAGGCGAGGGAGGTTGCTGATAAAATCCTCAGTGGCACATGATCTTTGACCTGCCAGTGCCAGTGAGGACTCTGCTCAGCTTTCCCAAAGCCTCAGGGAAGGAAGGGGAGGCGTGTCTCCCCACAGCACGTGGTCGTGGGGTTTGGTTGGCTCTGACCTAGGTTCTAGCCTTAGTTCTGTCTCTGACTCACTGTGAAGTCTCAGGCAAGTTCTTTCTGTTTCATCATGTGTAAGATGGGAATAACGATCACAGCCATCTTGTGAGCGGTGAGGATTTGAGGAGCCTGTCTGTGAAATCTGGGCACTGCTGTTCTGTGACTGTGATGGGGGTTTTGCTGCACGTGGGCTGCTCCCAGCTGCAGAAACACATTTCCTATCACAGTTTTAATGCCTTCTGGAGCTGACGCCCCTCTGATTGAAGCCAAGGCCCCGATAGGGAGGGGATGCCATCTCCCAGGATAGAGAATGAAACTGCGACCTCCCAGGAGGAGGGCCTGGCTCTCATTCACCTTGGGGCCTGCCTCTTCAGAGTGGGGATTCATCAAGCCCCAGGAAGGAAAAAGGAAGGCAACTAACATTAGGTAGCATTTTTTTTTTTTTTTGAGACAGAGTCTCACTTTGTTGCCCAGTGTAGAGTACGGTGGCCTGATCTCCACTCACTGCAACGTCTGCCTCTTGGGTTCAAGTGATTCTCGTGCCTCAGCCTCCCAATTAGCTGGAATTATAGGCACCCACCACCACACTCCACTAATTTTTGTATTTTTAGTAAAGATGGGGTTTCAATGTGTTGGCCAGGCTGGTCTTGAACTCCGATCTCAGGTGAGCTGCCCACCTCGGCCTCCCAAAGTGCCAGGATTACAGGCATGAGCCACATTATATAGCATTTGTCCTTATAATCTCCAGAGCCATTATTCCCATTCTAAGTTCTTTTTTCCCAATATGATTAAGTGATTTTATTTAGTCTGAATTTCCAAAGTCAGTGAAAATGTGCAGTCATTGTAATGGTATTATCAGTGATAGAATCACTCAATAACCTTTATCAAAACAAAAACTAAAACAAAAAAGCAGGATTGGGAGAATATTAAAACATCAAAATATTTTTTAAAACAGAAGAAAACCCAGGAAATTAAAAGTATTTATGCAAAGTCTAAGGACATACTTTAAAAATTTCACTTGACACAATATACAGTGATAAACGGCAAACATTTTATAAGCCAGTATGATTGAGATTGACCTACAGGTATCATGAGCTATTCCTTTATAAGAAAATTTATCTAAATGATCTTTCCCAGAACTTCTTATGATGGCTAGAAAAAGAAACTGAGGCCAGGTGTGGTGGCTCACGCCTATAATCCCAGCACTTTGGGAGGCCAAGACAGGCAGATCACTTGAGGTCAGAAGTTTGAGACCAGCCTGGCCAATATGGTGAAATCCCATCTCTACTAAAAATACAGAAGTTAGCTGGGCATGGTGGCATGTGCCTGTAATCCTAGCTACTTGGGAGGCTGAGGTAGGAGAATTGCTTGAACCTGGAGGCAGAGATTGCAGTGAGTTGAGATCACGCCACTGCACTCCAGCCTGGGCAACAGAGACTCCGTCTCAAAAAAAAAAAGAAAAGGAAAAAAAACTGGAATACGAACCAAAAGGCAGAATTTTCAGTTGACACTAACTAAATGACAGCTTTCCCAGGTCAAGGATAAAGGCCTAGACATCTTCATTTATTTTACCATGGTTAGATTGGTGCATTCCCCTTAATCTCTCAAGTTTTTGAAAGGACTAACATTTAAATATCATTCTGTTTTTATAATCTCCATAGCTATTATGGCTCCCATTTTAAGTAAATCTGTATTCTAAAAAGTAGGATGCCAAGGCTTAAAGAGGTGAAGAAATGTACTCAAGGTCATTTGGCCAGTGGAGAGAGGGGCCTGGAAGGAAACTCAGTTCTACACAAGCCCGAATCCCATCCTCTTTCCAAAGCTGCCCAGAGCAGGGGAGGCTGGAGGTATTTGCCTGCAGTCTGATTTTGTTCAGAGCTGGCTGTGGGCCAGGCCCCCGCGTTTACTGAAATGTTCTGAGAGTTATTGGGGGAAATGGAGCTTTGAACTTACCTAGTATAACACAGGCTGGTTCTCAGGATCATAAACATGTTTCTGAACCTAATTAAAGAGCCTTGTGAAAAGGGCGAGAGCAGGACTGAGACATGACGGTCAGTCTCAAAACTCCCCGTGGGCCTGAACGGGAGCTTGGCTTTTCCCAGACTCCGCGAGAACCAGCCCTCTCTGGGGGCAGAGAGTTAAGAGGCTTTCGAAAGAAGAAAAGGCTCTTTTACAGTCCTGGCTGGGGACCTGGGCTGTACCGGGGAGGGAATGTAGGAGGCATAATTGGGGCTTGTAAAACATTTCCAGACAAAATCACTTAATGTGTTTTGGAGAGTAAAAAGCAACAGTCCACATAATCTATAAATTTAGGCAGTTTTCTTCAGAGTCAATAGAGCCGGGTCGGGGGATCAGAAGGGGTGGCCGGCTAGTGCTAAATGTGCCATGGATGGCTACAGGTGAACTTGTCTCTGGGCATGGGACCCAGGAGCAGCCAGACCCTTGGGTTTGAATTCTTGCTCTACCCCTCACTCACGCCGTGACCTTGGACAAGTTATCGATCCTGCTAGATCTCGATTTCTTCCTGTGGGAAATGGAGATAAAATAGTCATCACCTTATGGGTTTTTTTGGGGAATTAATGTGCTACCATATCCAAAATGCATGGAACAGTGCCTGGCATGCAAGGTATGCTTGTATAAATGTTGCTGTTCTTATTCTGCTCCCCTGGGAAGGGACTACTACCTGGATGAGGCCATGCTGCATTTCCTACGAAGCAGTCCATACCTTTGAGAGTTCCTGGAGCCCTCGTCATGTCCTTCTTGAATTCTTTCTCCCAAGTTTTCCCTGACTCCCTTTCTGCCAGCAATGGTTATTCCCACCTATTTCCAACAGCCTCCAAAACAATATACTTCTTCCATCCATCCCTTTCCTTATCAAAACACTTTGTTATCGTGTCTCTGTCTCACTCTCAGCAAACTACCACAAGAACAGAAAACCAAACACTGCATGTTCCCACTCATAAGTGGGAGTTGAACAATGAGAACACATGGACACAGCGAGCAGCAGGGTATCACACACCGTGGCCTGCCGGGGGGCTGGGGGGCTGGAGGACTGGGGGAGGGATAGCATCAGGAGAAGTATCTAATGTAGATGACAGGTTGATGGGTGCAGCAAACCACCATGGCTCGTGTATACCTATGTAACAAACTTGCACTTTCTGCACATGTATCCCCAGAACTTAAAGTATAATAATAATAATAACAACAATAAAGTTTTGTTAACGCCCCATCCGACTCACTATTAAGCTCAAACTTCTGGGCCTTTTCAACCCAGTTTAACTCTCTGGGCTGTGTCCAGCCACATCCCCTTGTAGCTACCAGTATGCCTAATGTTTCCATTTTCCCCTCCTTCCAGGAAAATGGTAAATTTTGCACTTTGTGGCTCCCTGATGGTTGGCTGGGGGCCAAGAACTAGTTTTGGCCAATGAATTGTTAGCAGAGGCAACATGTGAGCTGGAACTCATCTTCCCCTTGCCATGACAACTGGGACCATGGTCTAGACCAGGTGTCAACAAACTTTTCCTGTGAATATGTTCAGCTTTGTGGGCCAAATGGTCTCCATTGTAGTGTCTCAGCTCTGCTGTTATCATGTGAAAGTAATCCTGGATAATACGCAAATGAAAGAGCGTGACTATGTTCCAATAACATTTTATTTTAAAAAGCCAGTCTGGCCAGTAGAGCTTTCTGCAATGCTGTAAATATTCTATAATATTCCTCCTGTCCAACAGGGTAGTCACTGGCCATATGTATCCATTAAATATTTCGGTAGCCTCATATAGTGTGGCTACCATATTGGATGGACAGAGTAGATAGCAGCCGTTTCATCAGACGGGGTCCTGGAGCAAAGACATCATGGGAGTCACTGCTGACTATGATGGGTATGCATCCTGTCTAGTTCTTGATGCTATAAGCAACTGAGATGGGGGAGGGGATGTTTGTTACTGCAGCATAACCTAACCACTCCTGACTTACACACCCCTCACTCCCACCTCCATATTTCCTTTGCTGTCATCTAAGCATTTCATGCATGTCCAGGCATCCAGGCCTTTACTCATACTGTTTCCTCTGCCTGGAATACCTTCTATTGTCCTTTATTTCATGGGCAAATGCTGCCTCATTGCTTAAAGTTCAGCTCACATGTTACCTTCTCTTGGTGGGTTTCCGATGGCCCTCCATATCACCTCCATGCAATAAGAATCACCTGCAGCTTCCTCAGGACACTTTGTAAGTAGAACGTTGTAGTGTAAGAATTTGCTTTCTTATGTTTTCCACTGGATCATGATCTCTTGGCGGAGTTGCTATCTGATTACATTTCAATATCTCCCGGGATATTGCAATAAGTGTTTGTTGAACTGATTTAACATACTCTAAACTCAGGGTGTGGTGGCCTCTCAGGGTCCTTAGTGGCCTCCTCTGGCCCTGGGTTCAACTTTGGACCATTTCCTCCCATTTTCTTCTTATTCTCCTGGCCACAGTGATGCACAGTCTCTGAAATTCAGACAACAGTGATGGTGGAGAATGAGGAGAAAGGGGGAAAAAAAGGGGACACCTTATTAGTCTTATTACATACTGGTATAAAAATATCAATTTGATTACGATTTCCTAAAAAGGGACTCTATAGTAAAGAACAATTGTGACTTGAAACACAACTGTAGCTCTGCTAATTGTTTCCAGAGCTGGTCATAGGCTCTTGGAGTTAGTGCATCACTAAACTAGTATGTGTTTAGGAGTCTGTATAGTTCAAGACCTTACTCTAGAGATTTCTTGTCAACAGGGTATGGCTTGTCAAAATACTATTTTATTCATTCCATCATTTCCATTCTATCTGACAAAAGACATTAGTATTTCAGTTTTCTATACAAATATGGAAACATCATCATCAATACCCTTTACATATATGCATCTCTTTGTGGTTAACAAAACACTTTCTATGTCACCTGGAGCCTACGAATAGCCTGGAGAAGGCAAGGCACATTTACAGCATTTGACTCCTGAAGAAACTAGAGCCCAGTGCAGGGAGGTGATCTACCCACTGGTAAGTTTGGATGTTTGATCTTTCCAAATCTCACGCTGACATTTGATTCCCAGTGTTGGCAGTGGGGCCTGGTGGAAGGTGTTTGGGTCTTGAGGGTGAATCCCTTGTGAATGGCGTGGTACCTTTGCCATGGTAATGAGTGAGTTCGCCCTCTGTTCATTTCCCTGAGAACTGATTGTTGAAAAGACAGTCTGGCACCTCTTCCTCTCTCACTCTTTTCCTTCCTCTCTTGCCATGGGATGCCTGCTCCCCTCTACCTTCTGCCATGAGTAGAAGCTTCTTGAGGCCATCACCAGAAGCAGATGCCAAACTTCTTTTACAGCCTGCAGAACCATGAGCCAAATAAATCTCTTTTCTTTACAAATTACCCAGCCTCAGGTGTTTCTTTATAGAGACATAAATGAACTAAAACACCCCAAATTACAAGCAAGCTAGAGCCTGTGTGGGTACTTGAGCCTGGACGCCAAGCTTATAGGCCAGGGCTCTGGGCCCCCAGACATATCCCATATCCTACTCCAACCGCCGCATGACCCGTGCTCTACCCACCAGCACAGACTTTGTCCCAGGGCGAGGCAGTTGGGGCAGATCTCTAGGGTTTTTGCCTAATCCTCAAGTCATAAGAATTCTGTATTCTTTCCCTCTTGGAAACCTCCAGTCACAGAAATTTAGAGCAGATGGGAGTTTTTCTAATTACTTTTCAAAAAACAAGGCCTAGTCCAATAGCAGTCCGATACACAGAAATGGTCAAATTATTTAAAACGTATTTGTAATTGTTTGATAGTTCTTGCAAAAGGAATAATAGAATAAGACTTCCTTCGGTACCAGAAAAAAGGACATGATGTATACAATTTGTGCCTGTGAAAGGAGTTGTTCTTATCCTCCACGAAGTTTTAGTCTACCTAAAGGAACAGTAGCAAAACAAAATGGTTGCTGCAGATTCTCTCCAAGCTATGTTGCACTCCTTCCACGAGGGTGACTGACCTGGTGTGAGGGGTCTGACCCTGTGGTTACCCTCTTCCCAGCTTGCAGTCTTTCCCACCCCTCCTCACCCTCACTTTTGTTCTCCAGGTCCAGCACTCCATGCCCAACAAGAAGCAGAAAGAAACGGCCAGTCGCACCATCACACAAAGATGGGCTGCAATAACGTTTCATTTTGGAGACTAGAAAATCCAAAATGGCAAAAAAGGCAAAAGGTTAAATTTCTTTTAGTGTTAGTGTGCAAATTATGAAATCCCTTCATTCCCTTATGGTTAATTGGCCTCCTGAAATGTCTGTTGTAACCACACTGTCCAAATAGATCTACCAAAGATGGAAGAAACCCATACATAAACCATAAGCAAGTGAAAATATTAAATATGGATGGAGTGATGTAAAACATGTACTTTATAAATTAGTGTAATATTAATGGGAGAATAGAGTGATTAGATACACTTCATATGCTACATAAAGATGTATGTTTCAAAAGGAACAACAAAATGTATTCATAAAGATGTTTATGAAAGTGTTTCCACAAGAGCAAAAAGCTGGAAATGATTGATGTGGGCTGTAATTGGAGAAACACTCACTAAGTTAAAGCATACTGTAGCCATTAAAAAGAATAATTATGAGGACTTTTCAGACCATAATCTTCAGACCAAAAATGTTAATGACAGAGGTAAGTGCAAACAGTAGAATTCAAACTGGAACCTATGCTGTGATTGAATTTATGAAAAACCTTGTCTCCGTGTGATCTAGGAGCAGAAGTAAAAATGTAAAATAGAAAATAGCATGTTAGGATGGTTTTGCGGGGACAAAATAAATATACATTTATGTTTATATTTATAATCTAGTTTCTTGAGATTACTTGTCAATGTACCCCAGAACAAGAAACTACTTTTATTATCTACACTATGACCTTTGAATTAAATTATTTGAATATGAAATGTTAGATCTGATTCCTTAGGGTTTAATTAAAGAAAAGAAAAAGGATGAAGATGCTTATACATAAGAACAGAGAATAACATAATAAACAAATATTTGGCCACTATCAAATCTGAGTATTTTGCTACGCTGGCTTTATGTTTTAAAAAGAGGTAGAATATTATAGATGTGACTAAAGCCCCTTGGGTCAAAAGAAAAGGGGAGTTTTTTTGTTGATTTAATACCTTAGTTATTTTTGCTACATCACCTTTTTTTATTGATAATTTTCAGGAGGGCAGAGGATGCAAGTTTTAAAGAGGTTCTGGCTTCTCAGTTCAGATTATGGCTGTGTGTGGGCGTGGCTCAGCATGTATATCTCTCAGTGTGGACACTGAGAAAGCGCCTAAAACTATCTGATCCTTTGCTTCCTCACCTGTAAAATAAGGGAGAGGGATTATACATATCTCAGAGGATAAGGATCAAATGAATGGTGTTATCGAGGTTATAGGAATTTCTAAGGAGGAATAGGAATTAGCCAGGCAAGGTGGGAAGAAGTTTTCCAGGAATAAAGAACAGCTTTAACAAGAGCTCAGCGGTACAGCCTGGAGGAAACTGGTAACAGTTCTCCATGGCTGGGGTGTGAGCCTGGAGCACAGAGGAGGGACAAGGTCACACTGAGATTGAGTGTTGCTCTCCTTTAGGTGAGGAGCCTTGCCTACCTGTGTGTCTCCTGCATCCGCAGCCCTTCCCCACATCCCAGGCCTTCGTGGGTCCTTTCTCTGACCTCTCACAGCCCCAGCGAGTCTTCAGTGGAGACTCTAAAGAGCCTGCGGAGGTCACCTCTGTCCCTGCCTGCCTCCTCCACCAGATGATGGCTCTTTGATTAATACCTATCCTCTGTGCCTTTCACAGTGGAGGCCTCGGCCAATGACTGATCAATAATAAATGAGTGAGGGGAAGAAGGGTGAGGGCTCCCACAGGCGCCGCTCCTCAGACCTCACACAGAAATTAGCCTGCTCCCTGATCCAGCAGGAAGGAGGAGGATTCTGAGTACTTCTCTGAACATCACCCCCCATGCCGCATTGGAATCCGCTCTAAGAAGGGATCCTGGAAGAGAACACCCAGCTGCTTCTTCAGAGTCAGGTCATTTCCCTCCCTGAGTCCCAGCCCAGCTCACCTTATACCTCTCCCTGCCCCATGGCACCTCTCCTGAGACTGAAGCCTGGGAGGTCAGTCCTCGTGGTGTCTCTCTATCGAAAGTGTAGGTTCCTCTGGGATTCAGAAAAGCCACCAAATGAATGGAGACTTCCCTGTCTCCAATGCCAACCAGAACTTGTCCACCAGGTAAGATTCTGTGGGTCAGGAGACAGAATGCTAAGCCCCAGCTTCACATCAGAGAGGCCATTGTTTCGGTGGGTAATGGACAGAGAACAGAGAACCCTGTAGTTTCCATCTGGTCCAGTTATCAATTGCTGCATAACCAACGACCCCAAAACTTAGTGGCTTAAAACAACACAATCATTAATTTTGCTCATAAATTGATAATTTGGATGGTGCTCAGTGGGGACAGTTCATCTTTATGCCACAGGGCATCAGCTAGATCCGCTTGGCTGAAACATGCCCTTTAGATTCTTAGAGGACATTGGGAGGCTGAGGTGGGCGGATCACAAGGTCAGGAGATTGAGACCATCCTGGCTAACACGGTGAAACCCCGTCTTTACTAAAAATACAAAAAATTAGCCAGGCATAGTGGCAGGTGCCTGTAGTCCCAGCTACTCGGGAGGCTGAGGCAGGAGAATGGCCTGAACCTGGGAGGCGGAGCTTGCAGTGAGCCGAGATCACGCTACTGCACTCCAGCCTGGGCGACAGAGCGAGACTCTGCCTCAGAAAAAAAAAAAAAAAAAAGATTCCTAGAGGACCTTTTGTCTGTGTGAGAGATCCTAAGAGGCACTCATACTCGATTTATATTTGGCCAGAGTTCCTTTCTTACTTTGAGAATTGTTTGTATGTGGAAAGACTTGGGAATGAAAACAATTGACTTTACTTTCCTTTTAATTTTTTTTTAAGAGATGAGGTCTTGCTCTGTTGCCCACACTGGAATACAGTTGCACGACCGTAGCTCATTGCAGCCTTGAACTCCTGGGCTCAAACGATCCTCCTGCCTCAGCCTCCCAAGTAGCTGGGACTACAAGTGTGAGCTGCTATTCCTAGCTATGTTTTCACTTTGTTTGGAGTTGGGCTCTTGCTATGTTGCCCAGGCTAGAACATTTAATTTTTGAGCCCAGCTGTTCTGGATTCTTGAGCTCATCTCTCTCCTCCCACATTTTATCATAGGTAATAAGAAGAAGTCAGGTGGCACTTTCAATATCTGCCTGGAAATCTTAGCTAGATCATCAAGATTATTAGATACCTTCCTATTTTCCATGTTACTGCAGGCTACAGTGTTGCTAAACTTTCTGCCACTACATGGCAAGGATCCCCTTGACTTTAAGATTTCTGTAATATTTCCAAGATTTTCCTGAATGCCCTCATTGACCACCTTCTCAAGGCCCTTAAGGTTTTCACTAACATTTTCTTTGTGGCTGTTAGGCTGTGTGGTCTCAAAGCCAATGTCTACACTGTAGGACTGTATTATGATAGCACCTGACTTCAGGTACATATATGTGTTGTAGTTACCTGTTGCTGCATAACAATCCAACCCAAAACTTGGTAGCTTAAAACAACAGTGATTGGTAATTTTACTCATCTGTCTGTATTCTGGACAGGTTTCAGCAGGGTCAGCTCATCTTTTTGATGTATGACATAAGCTGGGGTGGCTCAACTGGGGCTGGAGCATCCTGGAGAGGGCTCATATACATGCTGACATTTTGGTGCTGATGGTTCCTTCCTCTCTACACAGGCCTGTCCATGGGGCAGACTGGGCTTCCTCACTGCATGGAAGCTGGGTTTAAAGAACAAGCACAAGCATCCCATGAGACTACAATTGGAAGCTACCAGTTTCTACTGGTCAAGTAGTCACAGAGTAAGACTTAGGAGTAGAAACATAGGTCCAGTGTCACATTTGAAGAAGAACATGTGGGGTGGAATGTATTGGGATCAACTTTGAAAAATACAACCTGCCACAAAATTCTTTCTCTTAGAGGTTTAGATTGTTGTTTAAAGCTACTTGGGGCCAGGCGCAGTGGCTCACACCTGTAGTCCCAGCTCTTTGGGAGGCCGAGGTGAGTGGATGGCTGGAGTCTAGGAATTTGAGACCAGCATGGGCAACGTGGCAAAGCCCCATCTGTACAAAAAACACAAAAAATTAGCGGGGCATGGTGCTGTGTGCTTGTAGTCTCAGCTACTCAGGGGCCTGAGGCGGGAGGATTGCTTGAGCCTGGGAGGTCAAGGCTACAGTGAACCCTGATAGTGCCACTACACTCCAGCCTGGGAAACAGAATTAGACCCTGTCAAAAAAAAAAAAAAAACCCACTCAGGGCTGTAACTATCAATTCCCAACATAATCTATGTTCATGATTCCCAAGTATTTCTGTGACCCAGAAACAAAGCTGACTCAACCCAGTATAGGTTTCTGAGGATTCGTATGGCCGTAAAGCTGATTGGCAATAAGCAATAGTTATATTAAAAACTCATTCTGGACAGGCTGAATTAGCTTCCTTTAAACTCTACAAATGCATTATGTTACCTTCAGGTCTTTCTCCCTGTGTGAGGTTGGACCCTTCACCAGGATTTCTCCCCACCTTTTGCCCCCTCCCACTCATCACTTGTCTTCTTAACTCCCTCTGCCACTCAGTTCCTGGTCTGCTTGCCAGTCATGTCTCATCCCATCACTTCCAGCTTGATCCATGATTCATTCTTCCCTCTGTAAGAGGCAGGGGCAGCATTGTGATTAAGACCACTCAGGAGCTCGACAAGTGGAGGCAGCTGCTACCGTTACTGCCTATTAGGTGCGTATTGCTCCCAGCAACTTACTTTAGTTTCCTGAATTCAGCTTTCTCATTTGCAGAAATGGAGTTGATAATAGTAGCAGCTGTTACGGTCTGAATGTTTGTGCCCCTCCGTAATTCATATGTTGAAACCGAACCCCTGAGATGATGGTATTAAGGGGTGGGCCTTTGAAAGGTGATTAGGTTAAGAGGGCTCTGCCCTCACAAACGGGATTAGTGCCCTTATATAAGAGACCTAAGGGAGGTTTTTTTGCTTCTTCTGCTAAATGGGGAAACACAGAAGGTTCCATCTGTGAGGAATGGGCCCTCACAAGACAGCCAATCTGTTGATGTCTTGATCTTGGACTTCTCAGCCTCTAAACCTGTAAGCAATACATTTCTGTTGTTTATAAATTACCCAGGCTAAGGTATTTTGTTATAGCAGCCTGAATGGACTAAGAGAGCACCTTCTAGGGTTATCATGTAGTTTAACTCAGTTGATACATTCAGACCAGTACATGGCATTAACTGTGATTAATTCCAGTACATCTTCATGGTCTCCTTCAGACACCATCCCTGGCTTTCCTTCCATCTAGGCGTTCATGTCTCTTCTGGAGAATAGAATCCATGCCCTATTACTTTTTTTTCCTTATTTAAGTGTGAATTTTTAAAAAGTAATAATCTTTCACGTTTGTTCAGCATTGTTATTTACAAGACAATTTCGCAGCCATTACCACATTTAACATTGACTTTGGCTGGGAGTGGTGGCTTACGCCTGTAATCCCAGCACTTTGGGAGGCCGAGGCGGACAGATCACCTGAGGTCAGGAGTTGGAGACCAGCCTGGCCAAAATGGTGAAACCCCATCTCTACTAAAAACAGAAAAATTGAACAGATGTGGTGCACGCCTGGAGTCCCAGCTACTCAACAGGCTGAGGCAGGAGAATCACTTGAACCCGGGAGGTGGAGTTTGCAGTGAGCCAAGATTGTGCCACTGCACTATAGCCTGAGCAACAGAGTGAGACTCCATCTCAAAAAAACAAAACAAAACAAAACAACAACAACAACAACAAACAAACAAAAAATCGTTGACTTTAAGAAAAAGAAATTATCTGGAGAGGACTGACCTAATCACAGGAGCTCTTTAAATCTGGGTCTAGGGGTCAGAAACAGGGTAAGCCTGAATCTGAAGTGTGAGAGGGACTCGGCCTGAGGGAGATTTGCCGCTGCTGCCTTGCAGATGGAGGCGCCCAGGAGGCAGAGAATGCAAGTGGCCTCTGGGAGCTGAGAGTGACCCTTGGACAATAGCCAGCCAGGAAAGAGGGATCTCAGCCCGACAATCACAAGGAACTGAATAGTGCCACAACCACTGGCGCTTAGAAGCGACCCCAAGCTGCAGATGAGCGCACAGCCAGCTGACACCTGGTTTCAGCCTTGTAAGACCCTGGGAAGAAAACCCAGCCATGCTGTGTCTAGACTTCCGATCTCTAAAACTGAAGATAATAAATGGACGTCATTTTAAGCTGCTAAATTTGTGTTAATTTGTTACACAGTAATAGATAACTCTGTTAGCTTCGCAGGGCTGCTGTAACAAAATACCAGAAACTTGGTGGCTTTAAGCAATGGAAACTTATTCTTTCACAGTCCTAGACACCAGAAGTCCAAAATCAAGTTGTCAGCAAGGTCCAGGGAAGAATTCTCCCTTTTCTTTCCCAGTTTCTGGTGATTCCAGGCATTCCTTGTTTCCACATGATCTTCTCTTCCTCTTGTATCTGTGACTCCTCCTCTTCTGTCTCTTATAGGGACACTTGCCATCAGATTTAGGGTCCACCCAGCTAATCCACAGTGATGTCCTCATCTGAAGATCTTAATTACCTCTGCAAAGACCCTTTCATGGAATAAGTTCACATTTACAGAGTCTGGGTATTAGGATGTGAACTATCTTTTTGGAGCCACCAGGAGATAAAGATTCTTAAAAACAGGAGAATGGGCTAGATGGGGTGTGGAGGGGATGGGGTGGGGAAGGTGGGCTTCAAAGTTGGATTCTTGAAACTGAGAGCTTAGACTAGGTGGCAGTAAATGCAGTAAACGCCAGATTACAAAGAGTGGGGAGGGATGGCAGGTGTCCTGCATGATGGACTTAGAACCTGTGCTGACTTTAGGAGAAGCAGGTATGTGTGCATGTGGGTCAGGCTGGCCATGGGCCCTGGAGTTGTTGGGGAGGAGGGGCGTCCACATGAGTGCACTCTTGCTGAATGGAAGACAGCACCAAGCCTAGCATAGGTGAGTATTCTTTCTTGCATATTTCACAAGAGCTAGGCCTGAGCTTACTGGGAACATCTCTCTGTAGCCACCAGTGATCATCTCATGACCCTCTCCAAGAGAAACACCCAGGCACTAATATGAGGGTTTGCATATATTGTGTTGGTTAACATTTTCCTAAGTCCACAAGGTAGGAATTACCATCAGCATTTTACTCAGAAGTGTTTGCTGAGTTTCAGAGCAGTGAAGTGACCTGCCTGCGGCTGCTCCCCCATCAGCTGGTCAAGCTGGGGTGTGAACCCTGCCTGTCCAAGTTCAAAGCCCCTGTTTTCTTCACTCCAAGGAGGAATATAGAATTGGTTGGAGTTTTGAGGCTTTGAGGCTTTTGAGGCTTTTCCAGCTTTGAAAGTCTATGAGATTCTCAGGAATATGAGGCTGGGTCTTAAAAAAAATGTTTTCAAATACTCAGCTGAGTATCTTAGGATCTGAGAAAAGGAGACTGAGCTATTTCTTTAAAAATGAAGAAATCCTTTAAAGGCTATATTCATTATAGTTTTTCCTCTTGAACCTTTTCAATCCCAAATTCAAAGCAGAATGTTAACAATAAACTCTGACGTTCTAGAAATCGATTGCAATCTCCTTTTTGTTACTTTAATTGAACCACTTTGCAATTATTGAGGCTTTTTAAAAAATGAGCATGCCTAACTTCTCTCACACTCCAGTTCTGATTCTTCTTTTGATAAGAAAAAAATGCATCCTCAACAGGTGCTTTTGGCTAAAATCACAATGAACCAAGAAGGGAATGAGCGTGATGAATGGAGCTCCTGGCTGCAAATGCACGAGGGCATCTGTCCTCATGCTGAGATGCACTCTTGGGGTGCCAGCACAGAGCACCAGAAACCGGTACCCAGGGAGCCCAATATCATCTGGCTTTGTCTCTTTTGTCTCTTTATTCTTTGTGTCTCATTTGTTGTTCTGTATTTTGAACAATTCTATATTCAGAAATGGCTATGTTGGACTATTTTTGGTCTTTGGGAAAAAACACACCCCTCATAACGAGGATCTTTGCTTTTGGGGACCTGGGAAGCCTTGATAAGCCAGAGCTTGCGTTCCTGTGCCAGGTGTTGAGATGACATCTGTTCCTTCCGCAGAGACTTATCTGCTGTAACCCAGCCCCAGGTCCTCTTCTCAGCATCAGAGACAGTGGGAACAAGCCCTGCCAGCTTTCTGCCCTCTCAGAGCACACCTTCTGATAGAACAGACAGCGAACTCGCCAGACTACAGCTCTGTGTCACTGCATCACTTGCCCCTCTGATTCTCGCAGTCCACAATTGCAGACCCCCTGGAAGTAAGGAGCTTACAAAGGGCAGGGCACAGAGGCTGGCAGAGCACCTCCTTGGGGCCAGGCTTGCTCCCTTACCCTCTCAGCAATACCAGGTGGGAGGTGCCATCGCCATTCTGGAGATGGGCAAACCGGGGCTCAGAGCAGTGAGACCACTTGAGGAAGTCAGGGAGCCAGCCCGGGGTGGGGCTCCTCACTCAGGGGCAGGCATTCCTCAAACCCTTTCTACTTCCCATGCTCTGAAGTCTCCCTCCCAGCCTCGGTGGAGGAGGGCCCAGGCAGGCACGCTCACATTTCCTAGCCTTCCACTCCTCTCTCAAGGCCAATCCTTTCTTGAACTGCTGGTTCCTTTGGGGCCAAATATGCACTTTCTTCTTTTGGATAGGGGATGCTCCCGTCCAGGACTCTTCATGCACGGAGTCGGCTGAGCCCCTGTGTGGGATGTGTGTTCTCCCACTTCCTCCTCCTGTGCGGCACGTGCCCTGCCTGCCCTGGGGCCTTGGTCCCCACACAGCTCTGGTGGCAGCAGGGAGTCACGGGCAACATGGAGAGAAGAGGCGGAGGCTCTCTTCCCACAAGAACATGCGGGAGCGTTACTAAGAGATGGCCCATTCTAGCAGGAAAAAACCAAGTACTTGAAGGCACTTCACCTTGAGGCCTGATAGGGAAATACCAGTTTCCTTTATCTTCCCACCCCTGCCACGTGAAACCGCAGACACCTGTGGGGAGTGAAGCCATGGAGCCCATGACAAACGCCCGGCCAGAGGCCAGAGCAAGCAGCGGGTACAGGAGCGGGGCAGGGTTTAGAAGACAGGATCTCTTCAGGAGAGACGAAGGGACAAATAGGGGGAGACTGGAGACAAGTCGGTTCTTGCAAGGTTGACAAGGTTGCAAGAGTGACCAGCCTGGGCTGGCGCAGAGGTGGCTCATGCCTGTAATCCCAGCACTTTGGGAGGCCAAGGCAGGCGGATCACCTGAGGTCAGGAGTTCGAGACCACGTAGGCCAACACGGTGAAACCCCGTCTCTACTAAAAATAGAAAAATTAACCGTGCGTTGCGGTTGGCGCCTGTAATCCCAGTTACGTGAGAGGCCGAGACAGAAGAATCGCCTGAACCCAGGAGGTAGAGGTTGCAGTGAGCTGAGATCACGCCGCTGCAACTCCAGCCTGGGCGACAGAGCAAGACTCCGTCTCAAAAAAAAAAAAAAAAAAAAAAAAAAAAAAAAAAAGAGTGACCAGCCTGTGCTTCCTCAGCCTCTCCCATGGTCCCCTCCTCCGCCGGCCCCACCTGAGGAGTGTGTGCTGCCCGGGGCTGAAAGGCCAGGTGCTCCGAGTCAGGCTCTGACAAGGGCTGTTGGCAGAAAAGGTTTTCTAAAATGGCTTCTACAGCAACCAAAGAGCCGAGAGAGGCAGCAGCCTGGCTCCTGGTGGCTTAGGGATCGCGGGCCGCACGGAAGGCGGAAGGCGGGAGCAGCTCTGCGCCTGCGCAGTGAGGGGAGCGTGCTAGAGCAGGAGAGTGGTTTGGAAGGGCTCTGCACTTCGTCCCCCGCCTCGCGTTTGAGGAACTCAAGGTGAGAGTAGAAAGGAAGGCACCTGGCCTGCAGCCTGCCTCCTTTCTTCCACAACCGTGGCTCTATCTCCCACCAGGAGGGGACCTCACGGAACATTCTGGCTCGCTAGTCCAAGCTCTGTCGGTTCCGACCTCCAAACAGTCATCTCTTTGCCACCCCTTGGACCTAGGAGTGAGTACCCCGTGGCCCAATCAGCCATTGGGAGCATGGACCCTGGAAGCAAGCTCCGAGGTATTTGGGTGGCAGGGCATTCCCGGGTCCGGGTTTATGGAGCACGATCCAGGGACTGGGGAGGGACATAGGCTCAGGGTGGCACATTTCCTTGGCCCAGCAGATTCTGCTCTCTGTAGGGAGGGGTGCAGCTGCAGGGAGACCCGGTGGGACCTCGGATCTCCAGGGAGGGCAGGGCCTGGTTGCCTGGGTCTACGCGTGGTACTGTTTATAATGTGGATCCCATCTCTGTGTTGAGCAGCAGCTTCAGGCTGGAGTTTGGAATGTGGGACTCTCAATCTTATGACACTAGGTGCCTTCCAGTGTGGGTGGCATTCCAGGGGCCCTGCTGATGACCCCCCAAGAAGTAGTAATTGAGACAGCAGCCATTGCCGGGGGTCTCTCCCCGTTCCCTTTGTCATCTTCCTGGTGGTTCTCGCTCTGAGTGTGCCATTTAGAGTGACCTTGGGCAGGTCGGGAAACCTCCCTCAGCCTCAGTTTCCTAGATTGCCCCAGCCTGCCCTGGCTCTGGCTTCCTTCTCCGTGTCTGGCTTTGTGCTAGAGAGGCAGCAGGCTTGGGAGAGCCGCAGGCTTGGGAGGGCGGCAGGCTTGGGAGGGAGGCAGGCTTGGGAGGGCCGCAGGCTTGGGAGGGCGGCAGGCTTGCGTGGGCGGCCGACGAGACAGTTGGTTTCATTCACTAGATTGTCTTCACAGCCCAGTGCCTGTGCAGGATAAGCGCCAGCCTCCTGTGAGGTAGGAACCATTTGTGACTCACATCTTCATGCTTATTGTGCATGGGGGAAGCTCAGTGAATTTTGTGACGTGAGAGAATGAGGGAAAAGAGCTCCTAGATGGAGCCCAGCCTGAACAGTGTCCACAGGCCATGTTGGGACAGAAAGTGGGAGAAATGTTGGAAAGCTATGCCCTTACCAGTTTTTACCCCTTGGTACAAGGCTAAGGGGTAAATACTTGTGGTATTCCAAAGGAAGCTCCAAGGCACGTAGAACTGCCAGGCCAGGGGTCTGGCAACACTGTGGGCAAGCAGGCCTTCCAGAGTTGGGTAATGCGAGGGTGGGTGGAGTTTGAGAGGCCCAGATGATGATGATGAAAACAATTGCTGCAAACTGGCATTCCCGTTTAGGGCACTCCCCAGGCCCACAAGGACTGCTCTTCACTGGCACCCAGGCCCTGCTGGTGATGCTGAGGGCTTGCTCCCCTCTGCCACCTTGCCGAGGTGGGCACATTGAACTGATGGCATTTCTTAGGAAAGTCATTTATTCAAGCCCCGGAGAGTGCCCTGGGCAAGTGATCTCCGGGATTCTTAGTTGGTTTACATACAGGTGTGTTCCCATGTGAGCTCTTCCAGGTCTTTGATAGAAAGGAGGAGAAGCCTACGGTTGACTTGGTGAAAGCAAGGGTGTTGGGGTTGCCTGAAGTGCATGAGTCGGACACCAGCGCTGCTCCCTGCTAGCTGGGCCACCTTGATGGCAGGACTGGCCTCTGAGGGATCGTCGTACCTTCTCTGTGGCTTACTGGGAGGATTAGACAATAACGCAATGTCATGCTATTGGAAAGTGTCTGGCAGCTGTGATATTTAGCTTCATTGAAGGCCACCAAGTCATATAAAGGCAGATTCTAGGGGAGCCATGTCCCCATATGACCTCTATCTGTGCTTTGCAGAAGACAGGGACAGCCAGCTGGCCTGAATTTTGGGGATGACCCTTCTGTCCTCCAAAATACTGCCTCCTGGAGCCCAGAGTTTATAGTTCCCAGGGCCCTGCTTCTTGCCAGCATCTTGTTTCATTTTCACACCCTGCCTTTGAGGTCACTGACATCTCCATGGTGTTGACAGAGGGCAAAGAGAGCCCCGAGGCACATCCCCGGTAGCCCAGGAGGTTGAGTTGGAGCTGGAACCCACGTCTCCAGTTTCTGGGGTCTTCTTACTCTACAGTGGCACTCAGGAAACAGTGCCTCACATTTTTCAGTTAAAATGGCGTTTTGATGGGCATGATCGCTTAAGCCTGTAATTGTAGCTACTTGGGAAGCTGAGATAAGAGAATTTCTTGAGCCCAGGATTTTGAGATCAGCCTGGGCAACATAGCAAGATCCTGTCTCAAAAAAGGGGCGGGGGGCTTTTGAGTTTCTGATTCTCACTTATCCATCAATTGTTCTATGGCTTTCTGGCCTTTCACTGCTTGGAAACCACAGTTGGGCCCTGGCTTGGTGCTGAGATAAATAAAACAAAATAGAAGAGAAAGCCTGACAAAACCTCCAAGAGGAGGAGAAGGTAGTGTGCCGTGCTGGGACTGGAGGGAGTGAGTGAACGGTCCAAGCTCACAAATGACAAAGTTAGAACCTAAAGCCACATTGATCTTGTCCCTAAACAAGTGCTCCTAAGTCTGCAGCTCCTATTCAAAGACTCAGGCTTAACCCGGGAGGCAGAGGTTGCCACTGCACTCCAGCCTGGAGACAGAGCGAGATTCTGTCTAAAAAAAATAATAAATAAATAAATTAATTAATTAATTAATTAAATAAATAAATAAATAAAAGACTCAGGCTTACAAAAAGATATGGAGGAATCTTAAATTCCCAGGAATAAGTGAAAGATGCCAATCTGAAAAGCCTACTTATTCTATGATTCTAACTATATGACCATCTGGAAAAGACAAAACGATAGAGATAGTAACAAGGTCAGTGGCTGCTAGGGGTTGAGGGAAGGAGGATAAATAGGCAGAGCACAGAGGATTCTTAGGGCAGCAAAACTATTCTGTGTGATCCTATAACAGTGGCTCCATGGCATTCTACATTTGTACAAATCCATAGAATGTACATCTCCAACAGTGAACCCTAATGTAAACTATGGACGTCAGGTGATGATGTGTCAATATACGCTTCATTGATTTTACAGTCATACTCTGGTGGGGGATATTGATAGTGGGGTGGCTGTGAGTATGCATATGTGGGAATGGGGTTTTATGGGAATTCTCTTTACTTTCTGCTCTTTTGCTGTGAACCTAAAACTACTGCAAAAAAATAAAAAAGACTCAGACTTTAACTACGAAAGAGAAGCTTTCCCTAACCCCAGCTTGGCAGATTCTGCTGAGGGGCCAGGGTCTCCCTGGAGAGGCAGCTTTGGACAGCTGTGGGTCCCCGCCCCCCACCCCAGTCTCAGGCCTTGCCCGGGCTGGCTGTGTGGAGAGATGTCTGTTGTGGATCCCCCACACTACTTTCGTTTGCTATAAAGCAACACTGGGAGTGAATTTAGTGGTTGTGAAATTTAAAAAGGCAAGTGCAGAGCTGGGAGGCATTTCCTTAAGCACAAAGTAATGAAGTGGCCCGCCGGCCGCCCAGCACGCGCACATGGTTAGGGTTAGCAGCAGCTGCAAAGCCACTCTGCAGCCCCCAGGGGCCCCTCCCCAGCGAGGGAGAGCCCCTCCCTTAAGGAAACCCTAACAGAGGCCGGAGGACTCCTTTCACACACAGCGCTTAGGGCATTTAGTAGCACCAGACAGCGTCCCTTATTGAAAGTAAATGCCCCCTGCTCTCATTCTTTCAATGATGCAGTTACGTCTTCATGTATTAATCAGTAGAGTTGCTCTTCATTCATTTCTCACCTATGTACTGAAGACCCATCATAGCGCAAGGACCGGGCATGGTGCTGAGCACACTCAAATGAATAAAACATTTCTGCTTGGAGGAACTCACACCCTTGTGCAGAGACAGTCACGGAAACAAAAAATTGCAGGTCAGCAAAATACATGCAATTATGTAAGGATGCGCCCAATGGTGGGGCCCAGCTGAAGGCCTGACCAGTGCTGCCTGGGAAGGTCATGGTTGGTTTCAAAGAAGAAGTGAGCTTGAGGAATGGGCAGGCACAGACGCAGGGCTGGACATGGACAGGTCAGCGTGGCTGAGAGATAGAGATGGGGCAGGAAGGTGAGTAGGTGGCCTTTGAATCTTAGGAGAGCTGAATTTTAAAAGTGTTATAAGGATGAGCAATCCTATCACAGATAGCCCTGTGTGCCATGGGTAGGAGTTGGGATTTTGCTCTGCAGGAGACAGGAGCCGTCGGCAATTTTTACTTCTGCTCTCTCCGAACCAGAAAT
This sequence comes from Symphalangus syndactylus, assembly GCF_028878055.3. Lineage (NCBI taxonomy): Eukaryota > Metazoa > Chordata > Mammalia > Primates > Hylobatidae > Symphalangus > Symphalangus syndactylus. The sequence goes on along the minus strand of NC_072440.2, from coordinate 96,653,872 downwards.
GAAAACCTTTGCCAGCCATTCAGATGTGTTTCAGCTTCCTTGTCCATTGCCCCTTGCGTGAGAAAGCCCCTTGAGTCTCCAGAGACTGCAGCCTTCAAGGGTCCTTCAACAAGATCTGGCACCTTCTTGAGGCTGAAGGTGGCTTTTCTGTTCCCAGACCCTCACCTGAATTTTCTGGTGCCTTTAAACTGCTGCTCCTAAGCCACTCCAAACCTTTAGGATTCCATCCGGGACACAGCCCCCAGGCTGAGTGGGGAATTGTCAGAAACATTTGCTCAGGCCCAAGAGCAAGACCACTTGTAGCCACCTGTCGGTCCCTCTGTCTGTTGCTTTGCTTTAAGACAGTAATTGTTAATGCTTTTCAAGAAAAACACTAAGGCCCACGAAGCAATGGAAACCTTTGGTAGCCTGAGTCCTTAGGGCTGGGCCCTGGTGCCCTCATGTCCCAGGAGGCCCTGGTGCACCAGCCACAGGGGACGGCAGCCTGGCCTGGTCTTCCAACCTCTGGGTCTGCAGATGTGTGTGTGTGTGTGTGTGTGTGTGTATGTGTGTGTGTCTCATCTCTAGGCCTTTGTTACTGGAGAGAGGGGCCCATAGGTGACCTTCACCACATGGGCCAGGGACCCTCACATAAGGACAAATCAAGCGAGTGGTGGAAGGAGAAAGAATCCATTCCTTCCCTCCTTGGACAGCCTCTAAAGCCAGAGATGCTTTGACCATTAGCCACTATTAGGCACTATAAGGGTCTATACACTTTTTGGGAGCCTACAAAAATGTTTCAGGCCTGAAAAATTTGCTGCAAAATACATAAAGCAAACAGCAAATTAAATTCAATAGCTTTAGGGGTATAAGTGGCTTTCGGTTACATGGATGAATTGTATAGTGGCGAAATCTGGGCTTTTAATGTACCTGTCACCTGAATAGTGTACATTGTGCCCAATAGTTGATGTTTTATCTCTCACCCCACTCCCCCGCCCCCCGAGGCTGAGTCTCCAATATCCATTATACCACTCTGTATGCCTTTGCATACCCACAGCTTAGCTCTCACTTATAAGTGAGAACATGTAGTATTTGGTTTTCCAAAATCCTATTTATTATTTAATTGGAAGCCTACAACACATAACAATAGTCAGCCACAACTAAACTCATTTAGAATTATATACATAATTTGGGAAGCCTGATGATCTATAGAGCTACAATTTCCTTACTGTGAAATAAATCAAGCAATTTCTTTTGAAAGGGACGGGGCTTCCACAAGTAAGAGCACCCAAGCCTACTAAAGGCTTAAAATAATGGCCAAGAGTGGCCAGGCGCGGTGGCTCACGCCTGTAATCCCAGCACTTTGGGAGGCTGAGGCGGGCGGATCACAAGATCAGGAGATCGACACCATCCTGGCTAACACGGTGAAACCCCATCTCTACTAAAAATACAAAACAAAATTAGCCGGGCGTAGTGGCAGGCGCCTCTAGTCCCAGCTACTCAGGAGGAAGGCTGAGGCAGAGGCAGAATGGCATGAATCTGGGAGGCGGAACTTGCAGTGAGCTGAGATTGCGCCACTGCACTCCAGCCTGGGCGACGGAGTGAGATTCCGTCTCAAAATAATAATAATAATAATAGCCAAGAGCTAAGGATAGAGAAACACAGACAGCTCTAAGCAAGACCCAGCATCGCTGTGCTAGCTCTGCCCTCCCTGCCGAGAATGCAAACAGGCTTTCTGCAGCTGCTCCCATCACTATCATTACTGCTATTAACATTACTGTGCAGATTTTAGCTTATTTTCAAATATGCCACCACCATCGCGGCTGTCAATATCACATTACTGTGTCACTACCACAAACACCACCATTATCCTACCTCTGCCTGGCTACTCTCACCCCCACAACTGCAACTTCTAGAATTACTATGCCGCCACAGTAACTTATCCCCCTGCCTCCATTACCAGCGCCATTGTTGCAACTAACAACATTATTACCCTTAATTCTGTTATTTGCTCACATGTAAATAACACTTTCTAGTTTACAGAACTCTTTCATACCACTGAACGCATTTGGTCCTGCTCACACCCTGTTGAAGCATCACATCACAGGCTGATGTGGGTCATTTGGTACCTACGCTGGTTAGAACGTGTGGACTCCCAGGGAGCTGTCGAGAAACGGCTGCTCAGGGTGTCTTTAAGGCTCAGCCACATCCCATTGGTCAGAATCCAGGCACGTTTCCCCAACCTGACTGCAGGGAAATGGGAGAAAGCTTGGGAGCGCTTGGCTCTTTGGTGAGCATCAACCGCCTCTGCAAGAAGCAGGTGTCTCTGGAGTGTGGAGGTGGAGCTCTAGAAGGACCAAAGGCCCCATGCCCTCTGCAATGTGGGGCAGATGAAAGAGCAATGAAATGATGACCAATTATGGACTTGAGGGATGGGGTCACTGCTACGGCTTCATTTTATTGTACTTCCCATGCTTCTGCACCTCCTGGCTCACTTGAACAAGGCCCTCGCATAGTAGAGTTCCTGATTAAGGCAGAGAGAGCTGCTCAGATGGGGATGTGACTGCCTAAAGTCACACAATGAGAGACTGCTACAGCCGGTGCTGGAGTCCACGTGACTACTCTCCAAAGCGAGGCCTTAGGGCAATAGCTGTTGCCCATCAGTCTCCCTTACACAGAACCCCAATTTGCTCAGGTGTTAGGAGGTCGTGTACACAAGGATAAGTTCAATTCTTCTGCACTCCCTAGAAGAGAACCTTAATTGGTCTAAGAACCAACAATGCTAGTTCTATCTCCCTGGCCAGTAATTTTTTTTAAATTTTACTTTAAGTTCTGGGATACAAGTGCAGAATGTGTAGGTTTGTTACATAGGTATACATGTGCCATGGTGGCTAGCTGCACCTATCAGCCCATCAACGAGGTTTTCAGCCCTGCATGCATTAGCTATTTGTCCTAATGCTCTCCCTCCCCTCATTCCCCACCCCCTTACTGGTCCTGGTGTGTGATGTTCCCCTCCCTGTGTCCGTGTGTTCTCTTTGTTCACCTCCCACTTATGAGTGAGAACATGTGGTGTGTGGTTTTCTGTTTCTGTGTTAGATTGCTGAGGGTGATGGCTTCCAGCTTCATCCATGTCCCTGAAAAGGACATGATCTCATTCCTTTATATGGCTGCATAGTATTCCATGGTGTATACAAACCACATTTTCTTTATCCAGTCTATCATTGATGAACATTTGGGTTGGTTCCATGTCTTTGCTATTGTAAATAGTGCTGCAATAAACATATATGTGCATGTGTCTTTGTAGTAGAATGATTTCTATTCCTTTGGGTATATGCCCAGTAATAGGATTCCTGGGTCAAATGGTATTTCTGGTTCTAGTTCCTTGAGAAATCACCACACTGTCTTCCACAATGGTTGAACTAATTTACATTCCCACCAACGGTGTAAAAGCATTCCTATTTCTCCACAGCCTTGCCAGCATCTGTTGTTGCTTGACTTTTTAATAATCATCATTCTGACTGGTGTGTGTTGGTATCTCATTGTGGTTTTGATTTGCATTTACCTAATGATTAGTGATCTTGAGGGTTTTTTCATATGTTCAGTAATTTTTTGAAATTAAGGAATAGCCATATGATGCAATTCTGACAGATGAGAATTATAGGAGCTCTCCTAGGGGCTCCCAGGGAAGATTTTCTAAAAGATATCTACACCCTTAAAAGGAGGCACAAGGAAGGGATGCACTTCCTTCTGGTCTTTTGACATTGTTGGGTGAGGTTGTGATGTTTGGATCTATTGCATCCATACTGTGACCATCAGGGGAGCCTGAGAATAAAATTCACTGAAGGTGGCAGAACAGAAAGACAGAAGAAATCTGGGCCCACGCCGATGTCATTAAACTGCTTAATTAACCAGCCCTGGAACTGCCCCACCTCTGGACTTATTATGTGAGATACATTTAGTTTAATCTTTCATTTTTGTTTTTATATTTTTTAAATTGTTTAAGCCACCTTTGAGTCTTTTGCTTGCAGCTAAGAAAAATAAAAAATGCTTCAATGACAAATATTCCAATTATTCTGGGCCTTTGCCCATGTTATTCCCATCAACAGCAGTAGGAATATTTTCTTACTCATCTGGTGAACTTGTCTCTAAAAATCAGTCCAGATGTTACTTCCTGTAGGAGCCCTTCCCTGAATGTTATTGACCAAAGAGTTTATCATTTATCATTTCCTTCTTTGTGTCCTCAGTATCCTTGGTCCCTATTTGTATTTATTGTACTGTATATTGTAATGTGCTTGTCACCTATTTCTTGCCACCACTATATCTTGAGGGCAGATACAGGGTTTTAGTTACTGTTTCTCCAGCTCTTAGGACAGAGCCTGGCACAGAGCAGACCTCACCAAGCAAGTGTTTGAATCGAATCCGGTGGCACAATGCATGAGAAGTTCGATTAGCTATAAAGCAAGAAACATCATGAGATAGTATTAAGTTGATAAATGAAGTCACTAAAGTGTTAATTGCTTTTTAATGGGTTTCATTCAACTAAATAGATACTTATTTGGCCATCGATGTGGCTATCTGTGTAGCCAATGGACAACAGATGTTTTCTGAAAATATCTTTCTCCTCTTCCAAAACAGTTTTAAGGACAGGATCCTGGTCCAGTCTCCTGACTGCGTAGAGATCCCTCTTCTTCCTGAAGGGCACTGGATGTTCTTGAAAGGAGACTCCACGGACATTCCCAAGGAGACCTGCATTTTAAGCCCAGCTCTGTCTGCACTTGCTGTGTGAGTCATATAATGCACTTCACTTTAATCATCTGTAAAATGGGTATTATGGTTCTGTTAGCAGTGGAACATATCAGAGACACAGCACCAAAATATCTTAGCAGCGGTGAATCCTTATGGGTCTGCAGCAACCTCTATTCTTGCCTCCTCAGAAGAAAGAATTCAACTGAGGGCCGTAAGGCAGAAGGAGAGACCGAGGCAAGTTTTAGAGCAGGAGTGAAAGTTTATTAAAAAGCTTTAGAGCAGGAACAAAAGGAAGAAAAGTACACTTGGAAGAGGGCCAAGCCGGTGACTTGAGAGATCAAGTGTGCAGTTTTGACCTTTGATTTGGGGTTTTACACATTGGCATACCTCCAGGGTCCCACATCCCTTCTGCCCTGAATCTTCCCTTGGGGTGCACCGTCCGCATGCACTGTGGCCTGCTAGCGCTTGGGAGGGGAAGCATGAATGGTGTGTTTACTGAGTTGTACACGTGCTCACTTGAGGCCTTCCTAGTGGAAGGTCATATACCAGTTAAACTCCGCCATTTTGCCTCTTAGTGCACATACTTCAGCCCACTTGCCCAACTCCTGAGATCTTATCAGGAAGCTGCTGATCACCAGTTTCAGTTGTTTCTGTCTAATGGAAGACTGCCTTTCCCTGGCCCTGGCTGTGACCAATTATTAGAGAGACAGTTTATTATTATAATAGCTACCTAACCATCACCTGAGGGTTGCCTGACATTCCTGGTGGATGGGGGTCCTCTCCTGCCCTGCTCATGTCTACCTGACGACCTACTGTAACAATTCTGCTGCAACTACTTACCAAAATGGCCCTGAGACTTCTGGGAGGCCAAGAATAGGAAATCCTCTTTGTCCAATGTCAGATGTTGTGTGTGTATCCTTGGCTGGACAGTTGTTAGCACCCACTACTGAGGAAGCACTCAGGTTTTTTTTTTTTTTTTTCTTAGAGACAGGATCTTGCTCATTTGCCCAGGCTGGAGGGCAGTGGTTTGATTACAGCTCAATGCAGCCTCAAACTCCTAGGCTCAAGTGATCCTCCTGCCTCAGCCTCCCATGTAGCTAGGTTGACAGATGCAATGCCACCAAGCCTGGCTAATTAAAGAAAGAAATTGTGAAGGTAGAGCCTCAACTCTGCTTTTTTGTTTTGTTTTGTTTTGTTTTTTAATTTGGATATTTTCACATCTAGGGCCTTACTGACCCTGGAGGGACTGCCTCCCTGACTTTGCCCCCAGAGTTGACCAATTCACAGAGATAGTAAATGATTCAGTTGCAGGGTGGACCTTTCTCACGTAGGCCAACAGATGCGGCGCTCACATACCAGCACCTCATACTCTGGGCCATTCTCCACCTGCCCTAATCACCCCAAGACCAGTACCAGGCAACTAGGGACAGCCGCTATGTCCCAGAGTCCACTAAAACCATCCCAACTTGCCCATTCTAAGCCTGCTTACCCTGTGTTGCCCATTCCTTCCTGAGAAATCCACAATAGAGGCTCCTGCTGGCATTCTCCCCTTGCTTCCCTCTGCCTCCCAATGGACCTTTGTTCCCTGTGTGGCCCTGAATGTGCCCCCTTTTTTTGGGAACTGTGAGTAACAAACTGTCATTTCAATGGCAATCATCTTCTGTTCCAAAGTCTTCCCTTGTATTCATCTTTTTCCACACTGCTGATAAAGACATACCTGAGATTGGGAAGAAAAAGAGGTTTAATTGGACTTATAGTTCCACATGTCTGGGGAGGCCTCAGAATCATGGCGAGAGGCAAAAGGGACTTCCTACATGGTGGCAGCAAGAGAAAATGAGGAAGAAGCAAAAGCAGAAACCCCTGATAAACCCATCAGATCTTGTGAGACTTATTCACTATCACTAGAATAGCACAGGAAAGACCGGCCCCCATGATTCAATTACCTCTCTCTGGGTCCCTCCCACACAACACATGGGAATTCTGGGAGATACAATTCAAGTTGAGATTTGGGTGAGGACACAGTCAAACCATATCATCCCTGTACCTGAATAATATTAAAACCTGCATTAAAAGACAGCTGTGTAAAGCAGGAAGCTAGTTGGTGGGGATAGGAGTGGGTCAGGAGTCCCTCCCTTCTTTTTGAATTTGGGCATTGGGGCATCTCCCTGATTATACTGAAGAAACACTCAGCAAGGAACATGCACTATTTTTAGCCCCTGCAGCAACCTAGTCCAGCTGAGTGGCAAAAACTAAGGGAACAATGTCCCTTGCTCAAAAGGCCTCCTACACCCTTGAATCATTGTGGAATGTTGAGGAGGAAGGGACTTCTGGTTGTAAATTTGATTCTTTCAAATAGTTGATGCCTAAACTCAGATGCCCTATGGAGAGCTGATTAGAATCCCCTGCACAATTGACCAGAGGCTTTGGGAACCTGAAGGGAAGTAGGCACCCAAATTTCTAACCCTGATCTTCATGCTAAGTAAGAGCTGAAGTCTATTCTCTGGACTTACTTTCCTGAAAGACTTGACTTGTAAAGGCCATTTAAAACCCATTTAAAGGGAAGGAGAGTGCTTAGGAGCCCTGTTCTAGCTCCAGGAGGCTGATGGCCACTGCTCTTCCAAACAGAATGATGGATTCTCTGTGGAGGAGTGTCTGCACAAGATCACTGACTGTGGACTCTGAGACCTCTGACCATGGATGGAGGGCAGTCAAAGAGGCCACACGGGCTGCTGGTCTCTAAGGGCTCATCAGCTTCCCCAGGGAGGCTGTGGAGGGCGAGGAGGAGTAGTAATGGTCCTGCTGAATTTGGTCTTGTCGTTGGAATATCCTCCTGACTGTTAGGCACAGCCTTCCTGGGACCTGGAAAGTGAGGTGGAACTAGTTTGGGAAGAGCTTAAGCCTGAGCCTCCCAAACAAAGGGCTGAGGCTGATTCATCTTCTCCTGGATCTTTGTTGTAAATATCAACCTCAATGGCAATTTGGAACAGTGGTTCAGGAACTGAGCTCATCTAAGCCTCAGGAATCTCAAGCCAAAATAAAAAGCATCTGGAGCTTCTTGAAGTGGCTTATCCTGGTTCCCAGAGTCCCCCTCCAGATGCCAGCCTTGGGGGGCTTTCAGGACCTTACCCTGGGACCCCCAATGTCCCTCTGCTGGGCCTGAGCTCAGTTCCCTGGACTTGCTCAGCAGCACCCCGGCCATGCCTTCTGCCCTCAGGGGTGGCCAAGGCCCTCCTGGAGCCTGTATCAGGGATAGACACCAGGCCCTGCACTGGTTTCAAAGTGTATCCTTAGAGGGGAATAAACATGTTCTAATCAAAACAAAACACTTCCAAACGGGAGTTTCCTGTTGGAATTTCCTGGCAGCTCCCAAGGCAGTTGTGATTATGGAAACACTCACTGATTTTTTTCTTCTCAAGGGTGTGGAGGGCATATGACAATGATAGTCTTAGCTTCCCCTTTCTCAACAGGGATGACAACTACAGTTATCAGTGGGGCCAGCCTGAAATTGGATGGTCAAATCCTATTACAGTAACCCAGGGCTGCCACCCCACTCCTGGTAACGCGAGGAATTAAAAACTGCCTGCTGACTTGTCTTGGTTAATGGGCTGCATGTTCCTCTTCTAGAAATTGGAGAGTCTTAGAGTAACCTGGAGGTGAGACTCTGGAAGTTATCTTAAATGTCCCCCTTCCTTAGCACACACTGTCAGTGACCAAGTCCTATGCTTCTATCTTTGTAAAATGTCTGGATTGGTTTCTTCTCTGTTGTTGACCCAGATCAGACCCTTGCCATCACTTAACTGGATAATCTCAACAGAGTCTCAATTGGTTTCACACGCTTTCCCTCCAATGTACCCTCCACCCATATGCTGGGTTGATCTGACCACACTCCAACCACGCTCAGTATCCTGCCCAGAATCTCCATCATCTTCTGGGTGAATCCAGTCTTCTTTGCTCAGCAAGCAGGGCCCCTGCCTGCCTCTGTATCTTGGCTTCTGCTACCCCATCCCTTCCCCAGGCCCTAAACTTGCCAGCCTGCTTTCTCCCCTGACGTTTCCCTGAATGGGCTTTCCCTGGGTCTACTTACTATGTGTGTTTACTAGGGCTGCCGTAACAAAGCACTATAAATGGAGTGGCTTCAACAACAGACATTTATTGTCTCACATTTCTGGAGGCTGCAAGTTCGAGGTCAGGGTGTCAGCAGGGCCATGCTCCCTCGGAAGGCTGCAGGGAAGAATATGTTCAGGCCTCCGTCGTAATCTCTGTAGTTGTTGGCAATCTTTAGTATTCCTTGTCTGTAGAAGCATTCTCCCTCTGATCACTGCTTTATCTTCATGAGGCGTTATTCTTGTGTGTGTGTCTATGTCAACATTTACCTTTTGTATGAGGACACCAGTCATGTTGGATTACGGCCCACTGTCATGATCCCATTTTAACTCGATTCCCTCTGTAGACATTCTATTGACAAATAAGGTCACATTCAGAGGTATTAGGGGTTAGGGCCCCAACATCTGAACAGGAGGGGAGGACAATTCAACCCGTAACACTTTCCTTTTAAGACTTCTCTTTTCTGACCTCTTCTGTGTGCTTCTGCTCCCCTCTGGAAGAATTAGCCACTTCTTCTATCCCTTACTGGAGCCTGTACAAAAGACCATCAGAGGACCTAGAACTTGGTTTTTGGCCTATGTGCCTGTTTCTCTCACTTGTTAGATGGAGTTCCTTAAAGACAGGGAGACTGCTTTATTGCCCTGTATACCCAGGACCCAGAAGAATGCCAAAAATACAGTAGGTGCTCAGTGTTCGCTGGATAAATGGATGACTGAGCACATGAGGTTCCTAGTAAAGATGCAAGTTGGCTGGCACTTCTTCCACTTCAAGTGCCTCTAGGCCCCCCCACCTTTTTTCTGTTGCTGCCTAGTCTCCCTTCCATCAACGATTCCCAATTCTGACTGAGTAATCTGCATAAAACTCAAAGCTGATTATGTCATTCCCCAGTGTCAATGGCTCACCACCACTATCGAATCAAATCTACACTCCTTACATTGTAGTTATTGGTTAGCAGACTTATTAAATAGATTATGGTGCATCCATTTAATGGAATCTTATGCAGTTGTTCAATGTGTGAAAAGAATGTTTCATTAGTAAGTGTTCTCCAGAGAATTTACTTACATGATTATGGAGGCTGAGAAGTTCCACTACCTGCCATCTGCAAGCTGGACAACTAGGAAGACAGATGGTATAATTCAGTGCAAATCTGAAGGCCTGAGAGCTGGTTGTGGGGTAGAGGGCCAGGGGACACTGGTGTAAGTCCCAGAGTCCAAAGGCCTGAGAACCAAGAGCTCTAAAGACAAGAGAAGATGGAAGCCTACCTCAAGAAGAGTGAAAGAATGTACGTTTTTTTTCTGCCTTTTTGTTCTATCTGGGCCCTCAGTGGATTGGATGATGCCCATCCACAGTGGTGAAGGTAGATCTTCTTTACTTATCTACCTATTCAAATGCAGATCTCTTCTAAAAACACCCTCACAGGCACACTCAGAAATAATGTCTTACCAACTATCTGGGCATCCCTTAGCCCAGTTAAGGTGACACTTAACATTAACCATCACAAATGTCATTGACAGAGAAAATACATATAAGCGGGGGCTACTTTCAAAATAGTTAACAATAACTAACCAGCCAAAGCACAGCACGGCCCAAACAGCTTCTAGCAATAAACAATCAGCACGACAATGAGTACTCATCATCACCCCGGTGTTAGGACACAACAATGAACCTACAGTGTGGGCCAGGCAGAACTTTAAAATGGCCCCAAGGGCCCTCATCCCTGACGTTATTCCCAAGGTTATGCTACGCTGCCTGGCAGGAGAGAGGTGAACTGGGTGTGCCTGATTTGATCACAGGAGCTTTTTAAAAGTCAAGCATTTTCTTTGGCTGGTAATAGGAGCAAAAGCCAAAGACATCTGAAGCACGAGAAGTATTTAACATGGCCTTACTGGCTTTGAAGGTGGAGGGATCTCAAGGAGGTACTGGAGAGAAGCTTCTAGAAGCTGAGAGAGGCCCCCACCTAACAGCCAGTAAGGAAACAGCGACGCCGGTCCTACAGCTGCAAAAAATTGAATTCAGCCACAACCTCAACGAGCCTAGAAGGGGATTCTTCCCCAGCTTCTAGATGAGAATCCAGCTACCAACACCTTGACTTTGGCCTGTAAGACTAAGCAGAGAATCTAGTTGAGCTTACCTGGACTTCAAACCTAACAGAACTGTGAGATAAAAGGATGCTGTTTTAAGCCACTAAGTTCATGGGAAATTGTTATGCAGTAGTAGAAAACTAATATAAAGCGGGATAATCACTTTCATTTTTATTTTTGATACAGGGTCTCACTCCATCACCCAAGCTGGAGTGCAGTGGTGTGATAATGACTCACTGTGGCATCAACCTCCTGGGCTCAGGTGATTCTCCCACCTCACCCTCCCAAGTAGCTGCGCTGCCATGCCCAGCTAATTTTTTTTTATTTCTTGTAGAGATGGGGTTTCGCCATGTTGCCCTGGCTGGTCTCAAACTCCGGGGCTTAAGGAATCTGCCCACTTCGGCCTCCCAAAATGCTAGGATTGCAGGTGTAAGCCACTGTGTCTGGCCAACCACTTAAAAAAAAAAAGAGAGAGAGACAGAGAGAGAGACAGAGAACTAAAAAACACCAACACATTAACAGTGGTTTGCTTTGTGATTGGTTTTTCTGCTTATTCATTCTTCGGTGGACTTTCTAGTGCTTTATAAGATGTGTGCTCTGCTTTTACAATGAGAAAAAAATATCTTTGTCTTGGCCATCTTTTTCTTTTTAAGATCTAGCCTTCTCAAGGACGGAGGCTGATTGATCTTTATGTTTGGGCAACAGATATTTTAAGAAACAAATTCAACCTTCCAAGCCAACATGGGTTTGCATTTCCAGACACGATCTCTAATCATAACAGTACCTCTAAAAGTTTGGTATTAATATGCCCAATTTATAGGTGTTGAAGTGGACTATAAATTGGAAGAGACCCCAAGCGGTTCAGTAACCTGATCTGAGATTCCACATCTAATACGCACAGAGCCTCACAATTGAACCCAGGTTTCTTTGGCCTCTGCCTTTTCCAGCACACTCCATGCCTCCCTCTCTCCAGATCACCCACACCTGCTTGTTTCCCAGTCTCCTGGGGTTTGGGTTCCATCAAGTTACCCTCCTGGAAATAAGCTGGGCAGAGAGTGCCTTGTGATGCAAATTCTTCTCCCTGATGGCTTCTGTTTCTGATTCACTTTGTAGACCAGAGGTGCCAACTAATGCTGCTCTTTAACCATCACATTCTGCTTAACGGCATTGCTAGTGCTGCTCTGCATCCAGCCTGGAGCCAGGAGCTAAGGAGCCTGAGGCAAATGACCAGTCCTTTTTCTTGAGAGGTCCCACCCCATGCAGACCAGCAAGCACAGCTTCATTTCCCAACTCCAGCCCTGCCTCTGCTCCCAAGACGGGAGCACAGGCAGGCACAGGGTCACATTTCATCTCTGGTGACCTCTATGCCATACTCAGATATGTCCACCAGAAGCCCGAGTCTTCTCGGTGTCTTCACAACAGGGGGAATGGCCAGTTCTGTGAGAAGGGCCCAGATAGCCCTGAGAGGCCCTATGCAGAGCTTGAGAGGGGGTGCACCACTCCCCGACTCACCATCACTCTATGCCTGTGTTTATAACAGATTTTAAACAATTCTTGCGCTGTTGACAGCCCCCATAGAAAGGCAGCTGCACGGCCCCTCCTTCCTGAGCTGACATCCCTGTTTAAAGAGGGACATCCGGGTTTTTCTTTTTCCTCTCTCTCCTTTAAAGTGAGATTTGAAAACAGCATAGAGCTCTCCCAGCCCAGGGCCAAAGCAGGCCTTTTATCACGAGGGGCCCTGCAAGAACCATTTGGAGCGCCCACTTCCTGTCCAGGGAGGAAGTGGCAAGGGCTTGACCTCGGACGTACTCTCATTTCCAATCATTTTCCAGCCTGGAATGCGATGATTCAGTTTCCATTTATAAAGTGAAATTAGCGCCTGTTGAATGCTCTGCATGAGGGAGGGGGTAGGAAGGAGGAAACGAGAACCCCTCCCAAACAATTCTCCCCTGTTTAGCTTGGAGCTGGCCCTGCATGGAAGGATTTCCTTATGCTTAAGGTGTTAGCATCCTCTGTCAGGAAGGCTCTGCTTCATTTTCTCCTGCAGGTTAAAATTTTTTTAAAAAACGTGCTGGAGCTGCCACGTGACTCAGCAGAGGTTTGGCTATAATTGAATCTCATGTTTCTACTGCACTTTATGCTTTTCAAAGAACTGTCACACATATTATCTCAGCAGAATCTCAAAACACCTCTGGGAGGGAGTGGGCAAGGCATTATTGTCCTCATTTAACTTTCTTTGAAGAAAAGCATGTTAATTCTGAGAGCTTCTGTGAAATGGTGCTTTTTTTGTGGTCAGGGAGACAACGGCAGTTCAGGAGACACAGTCTAAATGAGGAATCGGGAGACATGGGCTTTGGTCCTCATTGGGCCTCTGTCCCCTGTGTGACTCTCTGGACTTTGGTTGACTCACCTGTGGCCCCAGGTAGTGAGAGAGTCACTGGGAACGTGCAGAGCATGTGTGTGAGGAGATAGGATGAATGGCTTATGGATAATTGGTTCTAGAGCAGCAGCTCCCTGGAGCCCTGGAGGAGTCCGTAGAGAGCCGAGGACCCAGGCTTTCCCAAGGCTCAGTGACCGAGGGACTGAGAGCTAAATGTACCCCCAGATAAAGTCAGGATCCTTGAGGGAAAGGCCAAGAGGAAGCAGAGCTCTGAAGTGGGCTGGAAGAAGTCCTTGCCCTGCCTTCAAGGCCCTGTCCCCTGAAGGGCGAAACAGTGACATGTGGAAGGGCTCTGGGGAACAGGTGAGGTGGCCAGGTACTGAGCAAGTGGCCCCCACAGTCAGAGAACAAAGAGACCACCAAGGAGGGCCATCAGCAAGCCCATCTGAGGGGATGGTCAATGAAAGAGAGAGAGGGTTTGGAAAGGGAGGTCTCCAGGTCCCACCAAGTCCCACGGTATGAAGTAATGTTCCTGGGGCTGAGCAGCTGGCGGGTGCTGGATTCGGGATTCAGAGAGCTTTTGCCCATCCTCAAGTTCTCCTGTCTGGGCTCTTTCTTCAAATCCTCCAGGGTAAGAATGGCTGATGAGTGTTCTCACAAATGTATTCGTTCCTGGAGAAGAGGAGACCGAGTGTCACTGTGGGTCTTCTCTTAGCCTCTTACATTGCACCACTAATCCCATCTTCAGAAGGGCCAGCCCTGCAGGAGCTGGGGATGTGGGCAACAGGGGTGTTAGTCAGGGTCCTCCACATAAATAGAACCAATAGGTACATAGACATCTATTTAGATGAGAACCTGTATATATTTTCATCCAATTCCTAAAGGATTCTGGTTAACAGTCTTTGTTCCAGGCACTTCTAAACCACCTTCTTTGGTCTCCCTCCCATCTATTCCATTCTAGCTTCTTGAGTTTGAACTGATGGTTTGTTTGTTCCTCATGCAAGACCAATCCTGCTGAATTCAGAAAGAATTATTAACCAGTCACCAGACACTATCAAATTTACTTCCGAAATTTCTAGAAAATACCTCCAACAAGTGTTTCCTGAGGATGAGGGGATAGAGAGAAATCAGACACTGGACAATTCTGAAATGACATCAATCCAGTTGGGAGGCAGCGTGTAAGTGACCATGGCGGAGGCTGATGGGCACTGGGGGACAAGGCTATGCCCCCGCAGGGCAGGGGTCAGAGAGGTGCCATCAAGGAAATGGTCTTGAGCTGTCTTGAAGCATACTCATACTCACAGGACCTCAGGTGGGTAACAGGAGAGGACAGGCATTCCAGTCAGATGTGTCAGCAAATGCAAAACCTCAGAGGTAATGAACAGCATGGAAATTTCTAGAAATTCTCAGTAGCTCAATATACAGTATGGCATGGAAGGAAATGATGATCATCCCATGATGATCTGTGTCATTTCAAACTCATTTAATGAGTTTTCTTCTATAGACATATTGGTGAGTAGTCACCATGATGATGTATCATTTCAAACTCATTTAATGAGTTTTCTCCTATAGACATATTTTTGAGTAGAGTCCCCACCTTCCAAAGCACTTGGAGGATGCACAGGAGGAGAAGCATTAAGGCTGTGAGCCTCTGGGAGGCTGGTAGTTGTCTGGGTGGTAGGTGACGCCTTTCAGTGGGGAGGAAGGGACTGGTGTGCAGGATGTTAAGAATGCACGGTTGGCAGGGTGTGGTGGCTCACGCCTGTAATCCCAGCACTCTGGGAGGCCGAAGTGGGTGGATCATGAGGTCAGGAGATTGAGACCGTCCTGGCTAACACGGTGCAACCCCGTCTCTACTAAAAATACAAAAAATTAGCTGGGCATGGTTGCAGGCACCTGTAGTCCCAGCTACTCGGGAGGCTGAGGCAGGAGAATGGCCTGAACCCAGGAGGCAGAGCTTGCAGTGAGCCAAGATCGCGCCACTGCACTCCAGCCTGGGTGACAGAGAGAGACTCCGTCTCAAAAAAAAAAAAAAAAAAAAAAAAAAAATGCATGGTTGGCAGCTGGCAGGTGCCTTAGCACCTGATTAGGTGTGGCGCATGAGGGAAAAGGAGGTGTTTAGGACACCTTGTAGGTTTTTGGCCTGGGTCATTAGACGATAGGTGGAACCATCTGTCAAAGACAGGAAACACAGGGGGAGCTGCAGGTTTGGGCTGGAGAAGGGACACAGTTCTTGAATATCCATGGTCAGTGTTCAGCTTTGTCACACCTCCCGCATTGCTTCTGAAACCAGAGTTCATCCTAGTTGAATACACTGGACTTTCTCCATTATACGTATGCTGTCATACCAATGTATGACACACATGCATATGATAGGACACTTTCACATCAAGGGTGTCCACCATACATGCCCAATTTTCCTACCCATGGGCCAGCCCTACAGACATTTCACAGAATGACATCCTGTATCAATATAAGGCACCGTCAGCTCATCTTTATCACAAAGTCACCATTGTGTCAGCATCTAATGTTCACACCCTGCACAGCCATCTGAGTGGAATTAGAGGGCAACCACAGAGTGAATTGGGTAAGACTTAAATATGTGGCCAGATTCTAAGGCTGATCGAATTTAGGGATGAGCCTTGAAGAGTGAGTTGGATTAATTAGGAAGAAAGGTTGAAAGGTATGAAGATGAATTACCAGAAAGACTTTGAAATGCCTTCCTTCTCCCCTGCCCACTGTGCAGGAGCTGGGACATAGAGCTTAGGGGAACTGTGGCCATCAAGACTGACAATTTCCTAGTATGTGCCATGGCATTTCCAGCAGAATGAGGAAAGGATGTCAGCATTTCTGCCTCTCCTGTGCCCTTGCCTTAGGATTCACTTAAAATTGCAAAAACTGATCATATTTACCAATTGCTTTTGTCTCTAAACTGTAAACAGAATAGAAAACTTCTCAATTCATTAGAGAGGGCCAGAAGCATTTTCTGAATTCATGGAAAGTTTGAAAGATAAGTGTACTCCGCGTTCTTCCTAAGAAACTAGAACATAATTTGGTTTATATGTATCATTACTGCCTCGTGCAGAAAGATCCTGCAAGCATATAGCTCCAAGTTGTTTGTGAGATTCATCCATGTGCATGTGTGGACTTCAGTATTTTCATGTTTAAAGTGTTATTTTTACAATTTATTCATCTGTATTCATATTGTTTTATATTGAACCCTCCCCAACTCCAGTTTCTCCTCTCAAGGCCAAGTTGGTTCAGATCTCTTATATGTATCTTGAGGTATCCATTTGTGAATTTTTTCTTTGGCTATATATAACTAAAAATGGGACTTCTGGCTCACAGAGTGTACCTGTCTTCAACCATTGCCAAATTTATTCTCTAAAATAGTTGCATGCATTTGCAGCAATATAAATGAGTCTTCTTGCTTCATATTTTCACTAACACTTGATGTTGTCAGACTTTTTAATTCTTGCTTGATGGATGAATGTGAAATGGGCACTCTTCTGTTTTTACTTAATAAACATCATTTGATTGAGTTTCTTTTCTGTGCACCTGCCCTGTCCACACTGTACACAGACCATACTGAAGGGGTCCTGTACTGATGTGCTGAAATGAATGTTCATTACCAGCCTTTGCTGAACATTTACTTGTGCTAGACTCTCTCCTATGTCCTTTTCACAGATTATCTCACTTAATGCAACAACTTTAAAAGGGGAGAAACTATTATCACCTCCATTTTACAGATTGTTTTTGTCTTTATGTATTCATACATTCAGCAAAATATTAAGTGACCATTCTGAGCCAGCCACAATTGGGTTAGAACCTCAAGCTTCCTAAGAGGGGCAGCTTGCAAGGGCGATTTGATGTTTTGCCTGCCCAGATCCATCTCCCCTTCCTAATAACAACCCAGTTTCCCACTGGGGAGTTCCGTTTCCCTAAATGCGTGGTCTTGGTGGAAATCCAGATAAAAACCTTCCACTTTGGACACTTGTGAGCTGGCTCTTCCCTGTCCCACCCCAGTACTGTGAGGAACATGGAATTAGGTACTGTCTCCCAGGACTTTGAGTACAGCCCCTGAGCAAGTGGGTGGGGGTGAGTGTGAGGGGCTGCAGATTCTGGTGGGCACTGCTGGGGAGTGCAGCCCAGACCAGGCTGCCTCTGCTGAAGGAGCCATTGTGTGTCCTGCTTCCTATGTCCTGAGACTTGGAGCTTCCATGGCTCACTCCCTAGTCACTGTCCTTTATGTGAGGCTCCTGACATCCTTCTAATAAAGTCCCTATGGTTTAAGTTACCCAGAGTTGGTTTCTGTGGCCCATGACAATAACCCTAACTGATATAGAAAGTTTGGATGTGGTTCTGGACCACGTGGGATTAGCAGGAATGAGGACCCAAAATTATTTCAGTGACCCTCCTTCCTCGACTTTCCTTCCTCTTGGATCTTTAAACCATCCTGGCAGGAAGTTCCTCTCTTGCCACATTTTTCTATGGATTAGAGTGTCTGGGCAGGTCCAACAATTTATTAGTTTTTCATCCTCCATACATGGAACCACAGAGCTGCTTCCCTAGTGTATTAGTCTGTTCTCACACTGCTAATAAAGTCATACCTGAGACTGGGTAATTTATAAAGGAAAAAGGTTTAAATGACTCACAGTTCCACATGGCTGATGAGGCCTTGTCATTATTGTGGAAGGTAAATTAGAAGCAAAGTCATGTCTTACATGGCGGCAGGCAAGAGAGCTTGTGCAGAGGAACTTCCATTCACCACCAGGAGAACGGTATGCGGAAAACCGCCCCCATGATTCAATTATCTCCACCTGGCCCGCCCTTGCTATGTGGGGATTATTAAAATTCAAGGTGAGATTTGGATGGGGACACAGCCAAACCATTATCGCCTGGGTACCTGGGTCTGTGAGGGAAATCAGTCATCATAGAGAAGGAATCAAGCCCTGGTCATCATGGCTGCAGGCTTTGTTCTGACTCAAGGTTCACTTTTTTCTTTCATTTTTTTCTTTTTTATTGTTATTTTTTGGAGACAGGGTCTTGCTCTTTCACCCAGGCTGGAGTACAGTAGTGTGACCTCGGCTCACTGCAGCTTCAACCTCCTGGGCTTAAGCTATCCTCCCACTTTAGCCTCCTGAGTAGCTGATACTACAGGTGCACACCACCACAACCAGCTAATTTTTGTATTTTTTGTAGAAATGAGGTCTCACTTTGTTGCCCAGGCTGGTCTTGAACTCTTGGCTCAGAAGATCCTCCCTCCTCAATCTCCTGAAGTGCTGGGATTACAGGCATCAGCCACCATGCCTGGCCAAGTTCAGCTTTTCTGGGTATAAACTTCCAGTGGGAGAAGGTTTCACCCTTCCATGGACTATTGCCTATGACCTACTAAACCCAGAGACTTTTTTCAAGTGCAAATAATTTTTTTCTGGAATTCCCACGGGTGAAATAGTTTTCCCTGAGGGAATAAGTTTACCCCATAGGCCTGTATCACGGAGGTAGCACCTTCCTTCTACTCTGTGTTTACTGCACAGCCTTGTCCTCTGCCCGTAACTGTCTCTCTTTACCAGTCTGATTGCGAACTCCCTGAGGGCAGGAGACAAGTTGCTTTTGTCTCTTTCCCCAGTGCCAGGCTCAGGGCCTGGCACAGAGCTTTTCAGTCAAATAATTGAGTGCTGGTCTCTATTTGCATGACACAAAGGATAAGATTGGACCCAGAGGTGCTGTCCCCAGAGGGGCTTTGTCCCCAGAGGAGATAGTCATTGGCAAATCTGGGCCCCTAGAATGTTTGGTGGATAGATGTTTGCTGAGTACCCCTAGATGCCAGCATTGAACTGGGTATTGGTGATACTGAATTGAAACTCATAGTCTTTCACCTTGAGGAGCTATGGACCAAAGGGAGAGACAAATGGATACACAAACAATTTGGGTGGCACAAAAGCTGCCATGGAGCTATCAGGAATAGATTTTCAGAGATCAACACTTTGTTTTACTGGTGAGGAAACTGAAGCTTAGAGGGGGCAAGGGCTTTGGCTATGCAGTGAATAGCAAGCCACAGCTCAAGTTCAGACATCTTTCCTCACAAGGCAGAGGGCTCTCCACCACTCTATCCTCCCTGGAGCCATTCACGAGTTGATTAAGTTGTTAATTCAAATTCTTATTGAGTGCCAACATAGCCCCACACTGTGCCCTGTGCTGGGGATGCGGCGGAGCAGGTCCACCCGGACACTGGCCTTGTCTGCAGGAGCTTACAGCCTGGTGGGCAGACAGACATGCAAGGGAAATTTTTTTTTTTTTTTTTGAGACAGGGTCTCCCTCTGTTGCCAAGGCTGGAGTGCAGTGATGCGGTCATGGTTCACTGCAGCCTTGATCTTCTAGGCTCCAGCGATCCTCCCACCTCAGCCTCCTAGTAGTTGGGTCCACAGGTGCATTCCACCATGCCTGCTAGTTTTAAATGTTTTTAGAAACAAGGTCTTGCTTTGTTGCCAGGGCTGGTCTTGAACTCCTAGGCTCAAGCAACCTGCCTGTCTTGGCCTCCCAAAGTGTTGGGATTACAGGTGTGAGCCACCATGCATGGCCTAGGGAATTTCTTGAATGACAAATGCTGTTAGGATATCAGGATGTTGGGGGAAAGGGGGCTGCTAACAAAGCCAGAGGGACCTCTACATTCATTTGCTCATTCATTTAATTACTTCAACAAATATTTAGTGAGTCAACCACATGCCAGACGTTTTCAACCATCCTTCCCAGCACGTCAATCTCCCACTTTTGCACACATCTTGACTGAAAGCTAGAGAAATAAAAACTTCCAGTGGCAGAGGAAATTTGCATGAACGCGAGCAATCGATTGTGACATGGAGAAATTACCAGGACTCTGTAACGGGGCTCTAATTGCTTGTCTTCACGCCTTCTCTCGCCAGCTGAGCATCCCATCCGGGTTCCACGTGATCATCCTCTTGCATTCTTGTGGTACAGGGAACACAGGGTGGCTGCTGACAAATTTACTGTGTTTGGGAACAACATCGAGACAACAGGGATGGAAGGGAAGTGAGCTTGGTGCCATCTGCCTGAACCCCCACCCCCGGCTGGGCATAGGGTAGGAGGACCACCCCTTCCGTTCCCCTGAGCAACTGCTTCCTGACCAGGGACCCTGGGGACCAGAGCTCTCTGTAAAGGGCCCCTGGGAATCTTTGATGAGAGCAATGCCCAGTGCAGCCATAGACCTACCCAGCTCACGACCACCTGAGGCCATGCCCTGCTGAGACAGGTGCCCCCACAGAGGAAGCTCAGATCTGAGGGTGATCACTGTAACCCTGGAGTCAGGGCAGGTTTCCTAGAGGAAAAGGAAATTTGCAAGATGGGCAAATGACAGGTACAAAGAGGGGCAAGTGTCTCCCATGGGGAGGAGACTGTGTGCTGAAGCCACGGGGCTGTTCATTATGGGAGGGGCCATCGTGGGAGTTGAGGCTGCTGGAGAGTTGTGTCCAGAGCTCCTGACCTCAGATCCTTTGCCTCCACGCAGCCTCTGTTCCATGTGCCATCCTGGATCCTGCCTCCCAGAACCCAGACCCGCTGCTGTCTTCCTTTTCTCTCTCTCTGCTGCTTTCTTCCCATTCTCCCAATCTCTGCCATAAGCTCCAGATTTATTGAAGAGTAAAACATGCTTCCCTGCCCTCCAGGTACCCACAGCTTGGCAAGGGAGACAAAAAAGAGAATGGCCCAGGGCAATGCGTGATATAAAATGGGTGGAAAAATCCAGAGAAAGCAACTTGCTCTACCCTGGAGGTTCAGACTGGCTTCACAGAGAACAGGACATCTGGGCAGGAATTTATTAGAATGAGGACAGATGTTTCTAAACAGAAAGAACAAACTGCCTGGACCAGGACAGAACCTGGAGACATTTAGAGAATGCAGGCAGTTGCTCAGTGGTTTCTTTTGAAAGGGTGAGGCCATGGCTATTCAACCAGTGATGGGAGCAACACATGGAGACAGAGGAGAGAGACAAGAAAAGGAAATCAAGGAGGAAGAAGCCAGAAAGGCGTTGATCACGCACCCTTCTGGGGCCGGCCTTGGGGCTGGTATTCCCACCTGAGTTCAGCGGGTGGGGAAACCAGGGTCTCCCCCCAGGTGGGAGCAGAGCTGTGCTCTCAGGGATCTTTCCAGCCAAGGTCCTTGGCTTATGGCTGGTGGGTTTGGGTTTCTTCTGAAGTGGCAGAAGCTCTCTGGAAGTTTCTAAGCAGGGCCCTTTGACGTCCCCTGTTTACCTGGTCCCAGGCCCTGACCTGCGCCACCAACCCTAGGACTCTGGGCTCTCCCTTTCACCCCACCTGCTGGCCTCCCTTCATCCTGCCAGACTCACTGCCACTGGGTGCCCATCCTGTCTGGACAAAGCCAGGGCCCCTCCTGCCAGGCCCATCCTGTGGCCACCTGGGGCCGCGGGAGATAGTTGCCCTTTTCCGCTTGACACTGTGTGTTTAGTCCCCCGCCCCAGGCAGCCCCACGCTCCCCCCTGGCCCTGCCGGCTTCCAGAGCATTTATCAGGGCCTGTGTATGTTTTTCTTGTGTGGGATTTGAAATGATTTCTTTAAACAAGGCCTAAACTGGGATTGATTTCCTCTCTTTATTTAGAGTGGTTTGTTTTGTAATATGGTTCTTTTAACAGTCTAAATTGTGGGAACTTGGGAGAAAAAAAAGAGAATTTTCTGACTTCATATAAATATAAATTACTTTATCTCTCTTTGAAGACTTCCGTGTCTTTTCCTTGAAAAGGCTGGAGCCAAATTCCTTGGGGGTCCTTTTCTTGTCAGAATTGTTATGATGAGAATGATACACTCACCATAAGACTTCCATTTCAGGCTGAGAATTAAAACAACCCTGGCCTTTATTCAGTGCCTTGTACTTTTCTTTCAAAACACATTCATAGCCATTAATGTGATCTTCACAACATAAAATTCCCCTTTAATTTGATCTTCGGAACAGCCCCAAGAAGCGAGGAGGGAAGACGGACTCACCGCCAGTTGAAGGAGGAGGAAAAGGCCTGCCTGTTAGGTTGTGGACCTGGCCTGGGAGTGACTGGGTTGCTGGTTGAGTAGCTCAATCCCTTGAGTGCTGATTTGGTAAATATTTTTGCGCACCAACGATGTGCCAGGCTCCGAGCTGGAAGTGACCATGCAAATGAGCCATTTGACGTTTTGCATTTGCTGCTTGGACTCTCCGGCCTCTAACAACCTGCAGGTTGTAGGTCCCCAGACTGTGCTTGCATGCCTCCAGTGACAGGGAGGTCACCACCTACATAGTAGACCATTCCAACTGTGGATGGCTCACGTGGTTAGAATCCTTTCTTCCCCTGCATGGAAATCATCTCCCTGTGTGATTCATCCTGCTTCCTGGGTGTTCCTTCTTCCCTGAAGCAGGTAGGATCACGTCCCCACTCCATCCTCTCTTCTCTGGAAGAAACAGTCTTTGCTGTTTCCACATGTGAGCTGGGTCATAGTTTCTGAACAAGCTCCAACTTGGCACTGACCTTCCTTCAGGTTCCTTATCACAGGTGTGACCTGACTAGCTTAGCTGGGGTGGGACCGTGTCATCCCTTATTCTGGGTATTATGACTTGATCAATGTGACACTTACTTGTCTCAGGTTACTTAAGTCACCACGTTCCTGTCCACCCACATTGAACTGGTGCTGACGAAAGCCCCTCATTCTTTCCTCCTGTACCTTCAACTTGGGTTCTTAGGCGGAGCTGAGGGGCAAATCTCCCAGTTAGAGCTGCTTGACTGGACCCTCCAGTGGGAGGCCTCCACCCAGCCTTTACAGACCCTGCAGATCCTAACTTCATTGTCACTGAAATTAACATTTTCTCTCAGCTGTGCTCCACCCACGTTTGACCAGCCCACCACCCAATTCCTTGTCCAAGCACTGAAATGGCTGCTGAGGCCTGAGCCCTGGATAAGCTCTCTGGTTGGCCGACTTTGTTTCATTAGCAAATGATCCTTGCAGCCATGCAGTTTTTCCACTTTGTCCACAAGGAAAACATGACCTACTTTGTCAAATGTCTAGCTTTTTTTTTTTTTTTTTTTTTTTTTGAGACATGGTCTCACTCTGTTGCCCAGGCTGGAGTACAGTGGCGCGATCTTGGCTCACTGCAACCTCTGCCTCCTGGGATCAAGTGATTCCCCCACCTTAGCCTCCAGAGTAGCTGGGATTACAGGCACGCACCACCACGCCTGGCTGATTTTTGTATTTTTTGGTGGAGACAGGGTTTTACCACATTGGCCAGGCTGGTCTCAAACTCCTGGCCTTAAGTGATCTGCCTGCCTTGGCCTCTCAAATTGCTGGGACTACAGACGTGAGCCACTGTGCTGGGCCAAATGTTTAGCTTTTGAATGGGTTCATTTCATCTACTGAATCTTACTGATATCCCAGACCAGGGAGCTTGTTAAGAAGGAAATGAAATGAAAAATAATGCATTCTTAAGATGCACATCACCATTCTCAGCAGGGTGCTCCCCTTGTTTCCCCATCCAGGTGTTCACCTATCATCTGTTTACTTATCTATCTGTTCTAAATAGGGTGAGGGTAACACTTTTTTGTCTATGTTGCATGAGGTTATGGGAAAGAAAGTGATATGATTTGGCTCTGTGTCCCCACCGAAATCTTATCTCGAATCGTGATCCCCATGTGTCAAGGGAGGGACCTGGTGGAAGGTGATTGGTTCACAAGGTGGTTTCCCCCATGATGTTCTCATAATAGTGAGTGAGTTCTCACGAGACCTGATGGTTTAAAACTGTGTAGCAGTTCCCCTACTCTCTTCTGCCACCTTGTGAAGAAGGTACCTGCTTCCCCCTCACCGCTGCCATGATTGTAAGTTTCCCGAGGCCTCCCCAGCCATGTGGAACTGTGAGCCAATTAAACCTCTTTTCGTCATAAATTATCCAGTTTCAAGTAGTTCTTAGAGCAGTGTAAAAATGGAGCAATACAGGAAGGTAACAGAAGAAATTAGAGAAGTAGGTTATAGCCAGAAATGTAGGCCTTGAAGGCTGTGCTAAGGAGTTATTAGGCAGCTCTGTCCTATTTGGAACAGACAAAGAGACAAGTTGAATGCTTTGTTGATTTTGAATTCACACACCCTCTCTCTGCACACACTTTCTCTTGTCCATAGAAGGTTTCCAAATAGCAATTGTGTGAGGCCACACAAGCTGTGACATTGACAGTCGTGGTTTCCAGACAGCATCTTCTGCAGCATTCAACCCTCCTGGACAGGGCGACCATATAATTTATTCTCCAAACTGTGACTCTGGGGAGTGAGAAGGGTATATTAGTAATTATTCTGGGACACCAAGGGTAACCTAGGGCTTCCCTGGACAAATTCTACCCTGGACAAATCCTGCCCAGCATCCCTTTCAGACACTCAGGAAGATTAGGGAGCCTCTGACTTGGAGCAGGCAGGAATCGTGTTTCACTTTGACTCCATATGGGGGTTGCAAGGGTAGAGATCGGGGTCTGAGGATTTGGCTAAGGGGCCAAATGTTTTGGGTTTGCTAAAGCTTCAGCCACATCATGCCTTGAGCATTTTCCTGTCACTCTCAAATTTGTGTACTTTAGGGCAAAGTCATTTCATATGGCCCTAGCACCTTCACACGCAGCTCAGTGAAGCCAATCTTGGACAGGCTTCTTGCTGTCGAATGAGCTCTCCCTGTGGAAGGCGCCTCTCTTTGAACTCAGACGCCTGTTTATTTTTGAACTGGAAACCAGAAACTTAGAATTCCCCAGAGCCACAGGCTCAGATCCTTTTTTTCAATGATAACCTGTGGAACTTATAGAGTGGTAGACTTGAGAAATACCTGGGAGGGGAGAACCCGACAGATCATTTTATCCAACCATCTCACATTACTGATGGACAAACCTGGCTTGAAAGACCTGGGTTGAAAGAGAAGAGAGGGATTTGCTGAAGGTCACCTTGTGTTTTCATTCCTTTGCCATTCTCAAGAACATTACCATGCCCGGCTCCTATAGGAAATGAAGCAATGCGTGAAAATAAAAGCCATTTGATCACACACAGCCTCAAGTCACTCATGATTCCAAAAAGCCTTGAGGCTGTGTGCAGACCCGCGCAGCAGCTTTTAGAGGTCTCACCTCCATTGCCAAGTGCAGAGCCGAGTTAAAGACTGTTATTATGGAGTCCAAGTGAGGACAAGAAGAGTCACACTCACCATCCAACAAAGCCAGAGAAGGTTCTCGTAGCACCCAGGGATGCACATTGTGGTCCCCTGGGATGCTCTCTGTGACGATGCCCCCACTGCTCTCCCTACCTTGCTCAGCTCCTTCTCCCAGGAACATGGTTGCCTGAGTGTCTCTCCCCACCAAGGACCCCTTAAGCAAGGCCTCAGGGAGGTGGCATGGTGTTTTGGGCTTGAAATCTGCTTCTTTCATCTTGGGCAACTTACTTAATGTCCCTGAGACTTAGACTTCTCAATTTTAAAACTGAGGCCATCATAACTCTCTTCTATGTGAGTCGTGGATGCTACGGGACATGACGTATGTAAGAGTGTCTGCTCGCTGTGCCCAGTTCCCTGTCAGTGCCTAGTGAGGTTATTATTGCTATCGCTTTCATATGTGGTTTCTGAACTTTGGCACTATTGGCATTCTTTGCTGTGGGTGTTATTCCATGGGTTTTAGGATGTTTAGCAGCATCCCTGGCCTCCACCAACTAGATGCCCTTAGTTTACACACCCCAAATCGTGATAAGCAAAAGGTGTCTCCAGACACTGCCAGATGTCCTCTGGGGAGAGAAAAATCTCCAACCGCAAGTTGAAACTCTGTTTTAGTATTACCTGGAGTCCCTAAGATTCCCAATATCATAATGCAGTGGGAAGAATGTGGATTTTGAAGTAGACTGATTCAAGCAAAAACCCAGGCTCTACCAGTCACTACCATGTGGCTTCAGGCAAGGCAATCAGAACTAGCTTTGCCTTTTTATCTGTAGAATGGGCACGAGAATGGCTCTACCTGCTTGACGTTGGTCAAATGTGACCGTGCCAGGCCTGGGGAAGTTGTTAGACCTATGTTCATTTCACTTGTTTTCCTCCTGGAGGTGCTCACCAGGCATTAAATCTCACTCATTCCTGTGTCATTGCAAGGCAGTGGGGATTTCAGAATCCTGAAGCTGAAGCGTGTCAAATTGAAACTAGGAGCAAACTGTTTAGAATCCTAATTTTTGTTGCAATTCTTGAAATATTGCTGTTGTCCAAAAGCATGCATTTCTACATTGCTCATGTGTTTTGTTTGTTTGTTTGTTTGTTTGAGACAGAGTCTCGCTTTGTGCCCCAGGCTGGAGTGCAGTGGCGCAATCTCTGCTCACTGCAAGCTCCGCCTCCCGGGCTCACGCCATTCTCCTGCCTCAGCCTCCCGAGTAGCTGGGACTACAGGCGCCCACCCCCACGCCCGGCTTATTTTTTGTATTTTTAATTGAGATGGGGTTTCACTGTGTTAGCCAGGATGGTCTCGATCTCCTGACCTCGTGATCCACTCGCCTCAGCCTCCCAAAGTGCTGGGATTACAGGTGTGAGCCACTGAGCCCGGTGCTCATGTGTTTGAATGCATTTGGTTACCTTGTTTATTCTCTTCCCTGTAGCTTCACGAGTAATATCTCTCTGTTGCAATTCTTGTGCTCTTTAATAAACTGTTGTGGTATCTGAGTTCAATTTAATCCTTACAACAATTCAGGTCATATTTGTCCATTTTTTAGGGGAAATGAAGCCCAGAGCGGGGAGTGGGTTCCTTAAGGCTACACAGCAAGCCAGTGGCTTGTTTGGCTCAGAACCAAGGCTGCTGGCTCTTCAGACATCCTCTTGTGCCTGGTGCCTCGGGACTTGGTGGTGGCTGTGATGAGGCGTGTGGGATGGCCGTGGTGTGGTGAGGGGAGGGAGAAGGAAGGCAGGACATGTGTTAGTTTGCTAGGGCTGCTGTCACAGAGTACCAAACACTGCGGGCTTAAACAGCAGAAATGAATATTCTCACAGTTCTGGAGGTAGAATTCCAAGATCAAGCCGCCAGCAGAGCTGGTTTGTGCAGAGACCGCTCTCCTGGGCTCATAGATGGCCGTCTTCCCCCTGTGTCTTCACGGGGCCTTCCCTCTGTAGTCTGTCCAAATTTCCTCTTCTTATAAGGACACCAGTCAGATTGGATTCAAGCCCACCCCTAGGGCTTCATTTCCCCCTAATTACCTTCTTTAATGGCCCTGTTTCCAAATATGGTCACATTCTGGGGGACTGGGCTTTAGGACTTCGACATAGAAATTTTGGGGGGCACAGTTTCGTCCATTACAGGAAGGGAGGAGGGAATATAAGGGAAGATATTGGAGGGAACTCTGGGGAAGGAGAAAGGAGAGGAGGAAGAGACTGTGTGGAGAAGGTCTGGGACACAAGGGTGACCCTGGTGAGTAGGGGGTGAGCGGGGGGTGAGAGGGCCCGGCGGGGGCTGGCAGTTTCTTTCTCTGTCATCAGTTTCTCTTCCCAGGAGTCTCCTTCCCAGCCGCTTGCTCCCTGGGTTTGAATCTCTCCTCTTTCTTTGCTTTTCCCAGCTCTTTCCTTCTGCTGTCTTTGATTTGGTCTCTCTAGAACTCTCAGCCTCTCTCTCTACAGGAGAGCAGAAATCTCAGGGAAGTTGGAGTGGGAGGCAGTGAGGATTTTCTGCGTGTGATTATTTTAGTAAGCTAGCCCAGTTTTTCACCCAAACCCACTGTAAATAAATGCTGTTCTAGAAGCTGGATCCGCTGAGCGTGCCTGTCTATCCCAGCTCTGCCTGATCCTCTTTCCTGGGCTTGGCCTCTCAGTCTCTGGGCCTCACATCTCCTAGTGCAGAGCCAGGCAGCATCGTCCTTCCCACCTCCACCATCCTGCCCCAAGGTCAGTACGTTGTGGCTGTAAAGGAAGGAGGGTGTAAAGGAAGCAAGGTGACTCTGTCCATGTCTGTCCTCCCTGACAGCAGACGCTGTGGGCCTTCCATGCCACCAGGACACAGCTCCCTCATGCACACATGGGGACACTGAGGCCTGGAGAGAAGGCGTGGCTGGTCAAGCCGGCACAGCAGACACCCACACCCATCAGCTGGCCCATCCCCTCTCTCCTCTCTCCCTGAGACCACTACCCTGCACGTTCCCTCCCTCTGCACCCTTCCTCCGTCTCCTGGCTCATGCAGCAGGTCAAGCAGCCATGGATGGGCGGCTGTGGGCTGCTGTGTTCTGCAATGCACACCCAGCATTAGGGCCGAGAGCCTGCTGCCCAGACCCCAGGGCCAGACTTCCAGGAACATCCCTGGAAAGGGAGGCAGCCTTGAAAAGTCCTTGATTTGCTAAAGTTGGTGCCCAGAAGGCAGTGCTTTCTGCAAGAAGAGAGCTTGTCCAGCCGGTGAGCAGGTGAGCAGAGATGTCTGCAAGAGAAAAGGCATAGGCCAGGCCTCAAGGACTGTGTCCCACAGGCTGCCAGGAGAGGAGCAGGGAGCAGAGAGAGAGGGGGGCCTGGAGATTGG
This sequence comes from Symphalangus syndactylus, assembly GCF_028878055.3. NCBI lineage: Eukaryota > Metazoa > Chordata > Mammalia > Primates > Hylobatidae > Symphalangus > Symphalangus syndactylus. The sequence continues at coordinate 96,625,053 of NC_072440.2, read as the reverse complement.
AAACCGGCAGAAGTCAGGAAGGATTGTGAACAGGGTGTCTGTATTCTTTTCCCACAGCTTCCCTAATGAAGTACCATGAACTGGGGGGCTTAAAATCACAGAAACTTCCTCCCTCACAGTTCTGGAGGCCAGAAGTCCAAGTTCCAGGTGGGAGTGGGGCCAGGCTCCCTCTGAAAGTTCCAGGGGAGAATCTGTCCCATGCCTTCCTCTCCATTGCGGGTGTTGCTGGCAACCCTCGGTGCTCCTTGGCTTACGGACACATCACTCCAATCCCTGCCTTCGTTGTCACCTGGTCCCCCCAGCCCCACACTGTCTGTCTCTGTTGTCTTCTCCCCTTTTTACAACGATACTAATCATATTGGATTTAGGGTCCACCCTACTCCAGTTTCCAAATAAGGTTGCATTCTGCATTCCTGGGAAGAACATGAATTTGGGGGTGCTCTTCAACTCAATCCAGAGTCTAAGAGAAGCCAGGTGGGTGCAGTCTTGCTCAAGCTTCTCTGGACATGCAAAAATAAGGTGCCAGAAGACAAAGCTCACATTGGGGCCAGGCTGACATAGGTGTCCGGGCTTTCCCTGCAGCAGGTAGATACCTGCAGAGTCTGTGGGCCTCCACACAGGGACGCACACTCCAAGAAAGGCCCCAGGGCAGCCATGCCTCCTTGTGATTCTCTGCGAGAGGAGGGAGCTGGGCAGTACCCTGTCTTGTCTCTGATCTGTTGCTTGGGATAAAGGGATCAAAACACCATCTGTGCCCTGAGCTTGTGTTTGGTACCAACCTGCAGGCCCGGGAGGATCTGTGTGGTTTGGTTGGATGTGCTCAATGTGTACCCACCTGGAATAAGACTTACCACTCCTGGGGATGAGAACCCCTTTCCTGAAATGAGAACAGTCTGGCCAAGGTCCATGTGCTGCCTCACTTTCCTGAGTAGCCTGGGAACTCACCAATGCCTGCAGAGCTCAGCACCTCATGAGCACAGATGAAGGGTGGCCATGGTGAGCCACGTGACTCTGGGTGAGGCAGAGCCCCTCCCTGGGCCTCCATAGTTTGGGGGTTCTGGTGGTGGCTTCTAAGCTTCCCACCAACTTGAGTAGTAGAATCTTGGATCATTGCAACAGTACCGTTTTTCTTCTGTGCAGTAGGCTATAAGTTTGCAAGGCCTTTTTAAACATTTTGTCTTATTGAATCCTCTTATTCTAGGGCCACAGTAGACAGGTGCAATTTTCAAGTTTCTCGAGATAGACAGCCTGAGGCCCCAGGTCTCACTGTCAGGTGGGTCAAAGCTTTGAGATTAAGTCCTGTAATGACTTAGTTCAGTGTCCCAGGTCCCCAGATGTTTCCCTATTGAGCCACTCATGGGACACCTGTGTGTTGAGTGCCTGTTCTTAGGCACTGATCTCAGCGTGGGAGGCGGTGGAAGTGAACACTGACAAAAATCTCTGCTGTCTTGGAGTTCACATTCAAGAGAAGAAAACCAGCAACAAACACACAGATGGTATGTCACACAGGGAAAAGAAGGAGAGGGACAGTGACCCTCTCAGAGCCAGAGGGGGACTGCTGTTGCATAGAGTGTGATGTGAACAATCTCTGCTAAGGTGACCTTTGAGTGGAAACCTTCAACCCTTGTGAGGGTAGAAGCCAGGTGGCTGCATGAAGAAAAAGCATCACAGGTGCTGAAGGCCCTGGGATGGGAACAAACATAACACACAGGGAGGCCAGCGGGCTCACACTGAGAGTCTACACTTGAGACCTCTAAAGCCTGGCGTCCACTCTTTTGGCTTCCCTGGGCCACATTGGAAGAAGAATTGTGGGCCACACATAAAATACACTAACACTAACGATAGCCGAGGAACCAAAAAAAAAAATGGCAAAAAAACTCATAATGTTTTAAGAAAGTTTACGAATTTGTATTAGGCTGCATTCAAAGCTGTCCTGGGCCGCTGGGCCTCGGGTTGGACAAACTTGCGCAAAAGGAAGCGAGGTGTATCTTTTACTACATGTTCCAAACACCATAGATATTTTGAAAATATAAGTACGTCAACCATTGCTTTAAAACTGTGCCATCTGTTGCCCTCTGGGAACTCCCCCTTCTTGAGACTTGGTTCTGGTCCATCATATTGGAAGATGCTGAATCCTGATAAAGGATTTCTGGGCAGCTCTGAACAGAGGACAAAAGAGATGGAGATGAGCCTCCTGTGGTTGGTGTCACTAACACAGTCACATGGTGTCATTGGATGCCTGCTGACAAAACTTGTCGGAGCAGCTCTCTGGAGCATAGACTGTGAGCCTTTGTGATGGTCATAGCTGGTGGCCTGTGCAGGAATGAGCTAGCGTGCCTCCAGGTAGGTGTGGAGGAGGAAATCCAGCCCCACCCTGGAAGACATCCTGGGTTCATCCTGGTCTAGCATGAATGACTCTGTCTTGGATACACCAGGCTTCCTTCCCCTTTTTGCAGTAGAATTCACTGAATTCTGCCAGTGCATTAGAGATGTGGGCTTAAGTAAGAAAATCCAAATGACATCAATCAACTAGTGATGAATAAATATTTGCAGAGCCCTTCCTCAATGTCACACCCTGAGTTTGGAGCTATAGTTTGGAGGAATAAGGGGATTAATGAAACCTGGCTGCTTCTGTTACATTCTAGAGGAGAAAACCAACAATAAACACACAGATGGTATGTCAGATGGGGAAAAGAAGGCAGGAGGAGAGGGGTAGGGAGGAAGACTCCCCACTCCTGGGGGATTCACTGCCGAGACATGATTTATGTTCAGGAAAAGTTAACATGCAGGAAAAGTAGTTACAATATAGCTCCTTAGTCTGAACCATGACAAGAGAATCATATGGGGAGCCTTTAAATGTACCTGTGGGATACGGAAAGAAAGGACCTCCTTGTGTCCTAACCCGTGGAGCAGGGGGGTGCAATAAAGTACTGTGGGTGACAGAGTTATTTGAAGGGGTGATGAACTTTGCAGGTGAGACGGCCTGAGGTATCAAGTTCAATAGATAAGGAGGGTGAGGCCTAGAGGGGATGTTTCTCACCCAAGGTCACACCCAGAGCCAGTGTCCAAGTGGGACTAGGGCCCAGGTGGCATCCTCGGGTTCTTCCAGGCCTGCCTCTTGCCTCCAAAACATTTTCATCTGTTTCTGGATATTGGTGGCTCCATGAACCTTGGGTGATCTCAGCGTTTGGTTTTCAGGTCTGTGGCTGGAAGGCAGAAGATATCTGCTGACTCCACCTGCAGATGGACTGAGTCCTTCTCGTGCCCATCACCTTACCCCTAAGGTGTAAAAGATGCAGGAAAGGGACACAGGAGCTGGGTCAGGGTAGCTGCAATCGATTGCTTGGACAAGAATGGACCAATGACAGTCACAGCTGACATCATGGTGGTGACTTTCATGAAAGTCGGGCCAGAGCAGACACAACGGAAGTTAAAGCATTGAGTGTGAAGTCTTGTCTTGGAGTCAAAAAAGCTGAACCAACTAGCTCAGATTGGCAGGAGCTGATGGGGATATATGGCAAGCACAAGGGTATGAGAGAAGGAGCCTAGAAGGTTCTAACTAAAATTAACCTCAATTTTTTTTTAAGGAAGAGATGAGGTTTCACTATGTCGGCCAGGCTGGTCTCAAACTCCTGACTCAGGTGATCCACCTGCCTCAGCCTCCCAAAATGCTGGGATTATAGGTGTGAGCCACCATGCCCGGCCAAATTAACCTAGATTTTATGGGCCAGCTGTGTATGGGGGCACTCAGTTAGCTAATGTGACTTCAGGCTGGATTCCTAGAGATTCAGTGCCTAGAACAAGAAAGATGATGATCTTATTCTATTCCGTGCTGGTCTGCCCACTCCTGGAACATTGTTTTCAGTTTTGTTCGGAGGAAGAGTGGACAAACTGGCACATCACGAGAAGACAGGGACCAAGGGGGGCAAAGAGACACCAAGTATTTCCTTTGAAGAACTTTTGAAGGAAGTGAGGGTCTCATCCTAGAGTGGAGGAGGGCATAGCAGGAAGAGGAGATCGACTGTGAATATCTGTCAGGATGAGAGGGAACAGCTGTGTTTTGTACAGGCCAAGAGAAAGACAGCTTAGTTTGCCTCTTATGGTAATGACCTTCATGTCTCTGGAAGCACTTGTATGAGGGCTCAATCATAAGAGATGCCAGAGAAGGAATCGCTTCAGATAATGATAACAATAGTAATAGCTAACACTTGTTAGTTGTTACTATATGCTGTGTACACTTTACACTAATTAACTCAATTTTCATAACGACTTTATTAGGTAAATACTATTATTATCCTCATTTGACAGATAGAAGCACAGAGGGTTATTAACTTGCTCAGGGTCCCACAGGGCTTTGACACCAGGCAGTGTGGCTCCATAGTCTGAGCCCCTGTAGTGCATGAAGAGTGTTTGTGCAAAAGACCTCTAGGATTTGTCCCATCCCTGAGACCCTGAGGTTTCAGGGAGTTCCCTGCTGGGACCATTCTCCAGTTATTTACTTCCTTGTAATAGGTCATGCTTAGCGTAAGGCCAAGGAGACAAGACACTGCTGACTCATTCTTTCCCAGCTGTGCAGGCTGGGCACAGAGCCAGGCTGCTTGTCCAGCCCCGGGGCAGATGCCGGCTGCTGCGGTTTGGCAGTGGGTCGGCAGCTGGGATGAAGCCACAGAGTCTGACCTGTGAGGAGGGTGGTGGGTCCACAGGAACCCAGGCTCTGCAGCCCTTCTGAGATGGGTGGATCTGGGCATAGGAAAGAAATGCAATCAGGAATGCAGCAAGGCGGAGTTGAAAAGTCCTGTGAAGACTGCTGAGCATCACGGTCGGGTAAGCCTCCTCTGGGGGCTGCATAGGAGCTGCTCACCATCATCCCAGTATTATTCACGTCATCTGTATTTAGTGGAACTCCTTGGTGCCAAGTTGTGAGCCATGGCTCCGGGTAGCACAGCCTCCTGCTTCCCAGCTGCTGGAGGGATTGCCCTGATCCCATGCTTCTCAAAGGTGGTCTGAGGGAAGCAACCCAGCAGCAACTGTAGGGGCTGCCCAACTTTCCCACTGCCCCAAGGGCTGAAGGGATTAATTTCATGGCACACGTGTGTCCCCCTAGACAAGCTCTGCTGCAAAACACAAAAGTGGCCATGTTCTCCCCCAGCACTTGAGCTTGCCTTGAGGCTGAAATCCAAGTGATGCCCCTCAGGCTGTCACCTCTGGTGGATGCCCCTCCAGCCTGTCTTACCCATGTCCTTCTTGGGCCATCAGCCTTCTGTTACCTGCTGGGATTGTCCCTGGCCTGGGACACCATGCCCCAGTTCCTCACCTGCCTGACTCCTGTGGGCCCTTGGAGTTAGCACAGATTTCACCTCTTCCAAGAACCTTTCATCTTCTCAGAGCATTGGCCAGGCAGCCCCAGGATCCCTGGTTGACTCTTCTGGGTTTCCTGAGGACAGGGCTGTTCCTCATCTCTGGAGTGCCAGCCCCTGCAGAGCAGTTGGATAGAAAGGCAATCATTATTGGTGACAATTTCTCACAGTTCTACAGCTCTTTACGGTTTATAATGCATTTCACACTTATTCTTGCGTTTGAGTTTTGCAGAATTTTCTATGTGTTCCTTTCTCTGTCGTCACTGAGTGCTCACTCTGGGCAGCCCTCTGCTAGGCGCAAGTGGCAGGAGGGAGAAGGAGCGTGCCAAGGACTAGGAGATTACATGGAGAAGCTAACATTAGCCTTAGTGCTTCTTTGCCATTTGGGAAAGCAGACGTTGGAAGCTGTCACTTCCAAGGTGGAGTTCTGGGAAGTGTTTGGGCTTCCCCTTAGCAGGTGTTCCCTAACTTCTAGGCACTCCCTTCTAGCACTAGAGCTTCATATTCTGACCCCTGACCCTCACAGCCCTTTGCCTTTGATCAACGTATTTTCTCAGACTGGAACCTCCTTCCTCCACTTTTCCCTGTTTATCGACCTAGTTTAGTTGCCCCTTGCTTCAGACAACCTTCCCTGTCTCTTTCCCTGCAGCCCCCAGAGTACTGTAAGGCCCTCCACCAACAGACACCTTTCATTTTATTGTCCTGAATCACAGGTTTAAGCTTAAGCTGGGTTCCCTCCATTAGACCATGATCCCCGGAGATCCAGAATTAGGGTCAGATTTATTTCTGTATCCCTGCACAATATCTGTTACATAGCAGGTGTTGTGTTGGAGACGGAATGAATCGATGGATGAATGAATGAAGAAACTGAATTGAGTCCATCTTGGCTTCTCCAGCAAGGACAGAAAGGAAACAGCTCAGGAGACATAGTCTTATAACATGGGGTTTCTCTGTAACTTGCATAAATAACCCACTCTACCAGGTTTCACGCCTCTTAGGAGACCTACCAGCTGCCCGCCTCTCACTTGCAGTTTCCAGAGAGGAAGCAAGGTTTCTACCAGCCCAGCTCAGCTGGTCCAGGGACTAAATTACCTTCCCATCACTGAGCCCCTTTCTCATTATGCCGGAGGAAGATCACTACTGCCTGTCCATTCTGGTGGCTTATCCACGTGGCCTGGTTCCAGGAGCCATCTGTGTGATGTCATTCTCAATACGATCTGAAATTTCCAGCATCTGCAGCCCCCACTGGTGTTGCATCATAGTGAGACTGGCATTATCATCACCTCCACTTTACAGATGGGAACCTATCATAGTGAGGATTCTAGAGATGGGGTGGGGCTGGGCCCTGTGTCTCCAAACGAGCCCAGTGTATCTCTTGAGGCTGGCCTCTCCCTGGTACGATCCAGGGCTTCAAAATCCAAAAGATCTTTCTTCATCTTTTCCAACCCACTATGACCCAAATATGCATCTTCCTTTACAGAATGTCTTAGATTTAAAAAAAATAAAAACTCAAAAGCTTCTGAGGCTTCTTACCTGAGCTTATCAACATCTTTCCCCCATTCCTTCTGATATAACTACTTAGGCTGACTTGAAGCCTCACTTAGGTGCAGTTGGAATGGTGTGAGGTTTTTTGTTTGTTTGTTTGTTTTTTTAATGGCGTCTTGCTCAGTCACCCAGGCTGGAGCGCGATCTTGGCTCACTGCAACCTCCACCTCCTGGGTTCAAGCAATTCTCCTGCCTCAGCCTCCCGAGTAGCTGGGACTACAGGCACGTGCCACCATGCCCGGCTAATTTTTTTGTGTCTTTAGTAGAGACGGGGTTTCACCATATTAGCCAGGGTGGTCTCGAGCTCCTGACCTTGTGATCTGCCTGCCTCGGCCTCCCAAAATGCTGGGATTACAGGCGTGAGCCACCGCGCCCAGCTGGTGTGCGGTTTTATTTGAATGGAGCTCCCGTTTGAAATAAAAGCTCTATGATCTAACCTCTCTTGACTTCTCTTGGGCCTCCTGCCTTGCATCCCTAGGGGAAGTTTTGGGGCATAAAAGTCCAGTTTCTTTTAGTATTGGATACTTGGATGAGAGAAAGAGAAACAAAATCCTGGCACTGAAAAAAGCAGAGACAACCAAATCCGATGATTCCTACTAACTGGGAAGGAATTCCGTTTGAGTTAGTGGTTCCCAAACTTGTCTGATGATAAAACTTGCTCAATTGGAACCTTTATGTCTGGACTCTGAAACATCTACATTTTAAAAATTAGAGATTCCCTCCCCAAATTTTATCAACAGGGAAGACAGGGAGGAAAAAAGTTTGAGCTATAGACTTAATTCATAACACCTTCTTCTTAGACTTGAGAGATTCTTAAGGCATCTATCGTAATGATTTGATAAGACCGAAATGGAAAGAGTCCAGTTAAAGCAAGAAAAAACATCAAACATGCTGAAGATTCTCCACCCTTCATTTTAACATAATTTATTATTTTACAAACACTTTCATAGCACTTACTATGAGTCAGACTTCATGCTCTGCAAATATTTGCTCATTTAATCTTCACAGAGGCTTGCAGAGGTCCGACGGGGTTAAGTCACTTGTCCAAGGTCACATAGTTAAGAGTGGGGGAGCCAGGGCCCAGACTCAGGCCGTCTGGCACCAGATTGGTTGATATAAACCACGAAGCTATATGTGTTTTAAAAAATCTCTTTTCACTTGGCCACAGAACAAACCCTGTCTTCATAATCATTGTAAAGTAAATGATTGAAGAGCCTTGTCTGAGTGATTTCAAATACTTTGCTGGTGGGGTCCAAATTAGCGATCCTGTTATTACACATGGAGCCTGGTCTGACTTTCTCTTTTGAGGGCAAAACATGCCTATTGTTATGGCAATCCCAAATGCTGCATGGAAGCTTTAAAGAGCAGATTCTAATCCCTTTGTTTCTCACTCCAAATGTTGAAACAAACCTCAGAGCTCTGCTGATTCCTGACAGATTTTAGTCTCTCTGCGTTTCAAATATTTCAAACCAGCTTGGGAAGCAAACACATGATATTCTTCTTCTTTCTCTTGCATGGTTTATTTTTAAAGCATGCATCTGGCTGCTTTTTCGTTCCCCAGAAGGCGGAGGGAAATTACTCTACAGCAATGGCTGGGTGTTGGATCACAGCTTCTCCCCACAAGCAGGAGGTGGTATCTCCATCCAAGTCCCAAGCATGACCTTAGCCTGTTTCCAGTCTGAGCTCTTGGTGAAGAAACCTCTGACCAGCAAGAAGCTGGGCTTCTCTCACGTGGCTGGGAAAGAAGTTGCTGGTGGCTTTTACGTGTTTATCGTCCCTGAGGAGCAGTCTAGTTACCCTCTGATCATTCCCCATCAGCTCAGAGAGCCCCTTTCTGGCTCGGAAAGCTCATTGTCACAGTGCCACAAGCATTACTGAGCATTTTCCACGTGTCAGACCCTAGGCTAGACATGACTACACAACTCTACAAAGCAGGCATTATTATCCCCCATTTTTCAAAATTGAAGACTGGGGATCAGGGGATCTAAGTATTCTCCATGCCCGGGGCTCCGCAGTGTGTGAGAGCAGAAGGGAAGGCGACTGGAGACCAGGCTTGACACCTCTGCTCCCTCCACCACTCCAAGTAGTGAGCAGGCATTCTTATCCAGCATTCTTAATATAGCACCCTGGGTAGTCTCTGCAGGAGCAAATGAGCAGCAAATGTGTTCAGGGCAGCTGGGAAAGACTATTTGTAGTCTGAGAACTTGTGGCTTGATTATATGTGTTGCTTCACAATTTTCTTGGAGGTGCCTAAATCCTGCAAGGAAGTGCAAGGTGTGAAATTCAAATAGCCTTTTGGGATTACAAATACGCTTTCACTAATAGCCTTCATCAAAGAAGAGCATGTGACTCCAAACAGGTGGTTGATGTTAACCCAGTAGCATCCTGCGGTTGCTAGTTATTTTCCCCAAGGAGCTGTACAGCAAACGGCAAGAGAGCTGTGGCTTGAGATATGGCTTTCATCAGGCCCCTTTTCTCCATCCCAGATGCCACTACATTTCCTTGGTGCTAATCATTGAAATATCCTCCTTCAGCCTCCTTCTATCCCTGAGCATGTCCCCTTGGCTCCAGTGTCCACGCTGGCTGCCAGGTGAACTTTCTGAAAACAAAATCTAACCATGTCACACTCCTGCCTCACACCTTTTGATGGTGCCTCACTACCCTCAGGGTCAAGTTCAAAGTCCTTAGTGTGGAGTACATGGTCCCTGATCATTTGTTCCCCAAAAGTCCTGGAATACCTTGTGTCCTTCTTCATTCTCCATGCTCTCTGTCTCAGCCAGAATGAACTGAGCTTTCCAGTTATTCTTTATCTCCTTGTTATTTGAATAACAGTATCTCCCTGTTATTCAAACATGCTGTGCTCTTTTAATGCTTCTGCATCTTTGCACATGCTATCCTTTCATCCAGGAATGCCCTGTTGCCAGCTTGCCTAGCTAGCATGCTTGTCCCTGCTTACCGACAACTCAAGCGACCCAGCTTCTCCTGCCTCCCCCAGGCAGAGGTCTCATTCTTTCTCCTGTGTGTCCCAAACACCCATACAAGACTCTGTCATAACACACACCACTTCATGTTGTAGCAATCTCTTAGGTGTGTGTCCCCTGGGTGGCTGGAAGTGAATCTTCACCATCCCAGCACACAGTCTAGGCCCAACACAAGTGGTTAGGAATTGCTTGGTGAGAAATGTATAAATGGAAGAATGAGTACATGAAGGAAGGAATGCGGACATAAGCAAGGCATTTGCTGGAGAAAGGCAACAATAATAGCAGCACTAAAGCATTGGGGCTAAACAATTTTATTTATTTATTTATTTTTGAGATGGAGTCTCGCTCTGTTACCCAGGCTAGAGTGCAGTGGTGTGATCTCAACACACTGCAACCTCCACCTCCCGAGTTCAAGAGATTCTCATGCCTCAGCCTCCCCAGTACCTGGGACTACAGGCGCCACCACGCCCAGCTAATTTTTTGTGTTTTAGTAAAGATGGGGTTTCACCATGTTGCCCAGGCTGGTCTTGAACTCCTGAGCTCAGTCAATCTGCCCGTCTCGGCCTCCCAAAGTGCTAGGATTACAGGTTTGAGCCACTGCACCCGGCCTTCATAGGGTTTTATTGTTCAAAGTTTCCTGCCTACTAAGTAACAGAGCTGGGGAGCCAATCCGGATTTAGTTGGTTTGAAAGCCCGGTCTTGTAACTACTTTATGCTCAGTTGCCTGCCTGGCTGAACTCAATCCCACACCCCCTGTCTGTAGCTGAATTGGGCCACACTGCAAAAGACAGCAGAAGAGGGCAGAGGCTTCCTGTCTCCCACAGTGGGCCCATCAGTGCCCCTTCCCAGATCCGAATCAGTTGGATCCATCTGGGACAAAAATGTGTGGGTAAAGGTGGATGGAAGAGACAGGTCAGAGTGGAGGTTTGTAGGAGGCCATCTGCTCCTGGCAGCTCCCTGGTGTCTGGTTCTGAGCTCCACTGGCAACTGCACAGCCTGGGGTGCTGAGGAAGCCTCACCTCAGAGAAGCACCCAGTTGATCACAGAATACTTTTCTGGCTGCAGGAAATTTTATTGCAAATTTGATTCTCTTTTTGCAGCACCACTGGGCTTGATTTTTACCATACCAATTCCCTTAAGAACAAAAGAAACGAGTGCCAGGATATTTGAAAAGTGTATAACAGTGAGTATGTGTATGAAGGGATCCCTGGATAGAGCTCAGATAATATTAGTGGGAAGTGGTTGAACAGCACTTAATTAATTAACAGGATTTAATGATGTTGTAGCAGAGACTAGCTTTCATGATTTTTCTCTCTGGGCACATAGCTATACATTGCCCCGTCTCCCTTGCAACTAGATGGGACCATGGATAGAATTCTTACCCAATGGAAATGTGAATGTTCTTGCCATCCTCGGCCACTGAAACCAAACCAAACCAAACAAAAACCCTGCACAATCTTCCATGCTCTTTCCCAAAGTTGACAACCCTAGAGGCTCAGTGCTGAAGGTGAAAGTTGCAAGATGAAAGAAGCCTGGATTCCTGAATCACTCTACGGGGAAGAGATGTCTGCTCCTTGAGACCTTGCTCATCTCTGTACCCCAGTGGTTTGCACAATGTCTGGCACAGAGCAGATGCTCAATAAATGTTTGATAGATGATTGAATTGTATAAAATCTCATGAAGCATCTTCATGACACTTGATCCTTGCAACTATGTGAGAGTATTAGTACTATGCTTTTTGACATATCTGGTAACCAAGACTTAGAAAATTAATTTATCGCATAGCTAATAAATGTTGGGCTTGTTTCCCTGAGCAGTACTGTGGCCTCTAGGGCAAAGCTGGTGTGACATTTAATCCATTAACAGCAACAAGGCAAGATGGACTTTTGGCCTGAAGTTTAGATATGATTTGGTTAAGAGGGAGAATGGACCCAAGGGTAGTGCCACCCAATCGTTGGTCCCCATTAAACTGCCAGGCATATCAGAATCACCTGGGAATTTTTAAAGTATAGTTTTCTAGGCTCCACTCTGGAGACTGTCTTTTAGTAGGCCTAGAATGAGGCTTTGGAATCAACATTTCTAAAAGAGACTCCAAGGGATTCTATAGGTAGCCAAGCCTAGCAACCAATTTGTAGAGAAAAGAGCATGCCCTTAGGGACCAGACGAAGCCTCAGATCCCAGCTCGGCCACTTACTGGTGGTAGGACCTTCAGCATGTGACTTGACCATGCCGAGCCACAATTTCCACATCTGTTAACTGAGGATCACAATTTCATCCTCACTGAGATTGTGAGGATTAAATGATATGGTGCAGATAAAGCCACAGGCAGCAGGAGGTGTGTCCCTTCTGGGGGTCTGGGGTCTGCAGGACATTCCTCCCCACAGGTATTCTCCACTTGCTGCTCCCCATGAGGCTTTCTGCTTTCCTAGCTCTCAAATCACAGAGCTCTTCTTTTTTAGTAAACACTGTTGGGGAAGACCTGCAATGGCATTCCACACTATGTGTGCTTGGCTGGGATAAAGGGGACCAAGTGACTCTAGCGTGTTCTCTCACTAATGGGAAAGACTGACTTCATTTGCTTGCTGTCTTTTAAATATAGTTCAATTTTTAATTATTTTCTTTCATTGTAAATTAGTATACAAAGTTGATCTTGTGTGTGTGTGTATGCAGTTCTATAGGTCTTAGCACATGTACAGATGTGTGTGACCATAACCACAATCAGAAAACAGAATGGTTCCTTCATCCCCAAATTTTCTCGTTCTGTCCATTGCTAGTTACCACCACTCCCCCTACTCCCACCACTGCTGATTTGTTCTCGATCACTGTAGTTTTGTCTTTTTGAGAATCTCATACAGGTAGAAACATACAGTTTGTAACCTTTTGGGACTAGCTTCTTTCAATTCGCATAACGTGTTTGTGATTCCTCCATGTTGTGATGGGTTTTTGATAGTTCCTTCATTTCTTTTTCTTTTTTTCTTTTTTTTTTTTTAGACTGAGTCTCCCTCTGTCACCCAGGCTGGAGTGCAATGGCGCGATCTCGGCTCACTGCAACCTCTGCCTCTTGGGTTCAAATGATTCTCCTGCCTCAGCCTCCTGAGTAGGATAGTTCCTTCATTTTCTGTTGCTGAGTGGTATCCATCACACGCACCCTGCTTTGTTCATCCAGTCCCACTAAAGAACATTTGGGTGGTTTCCAGTTTTGGGTGTCGTTTCCAGTTTTCGGTGATTCGAATAGTGCTGCTATAAGCATTCGTGTATGGGTTTTTGTGTTGAACATAAGCTTTCATTTTCTTGGATAAATACCCAGGAGAGGTATTGCTGAATCCTATGGGAAGGGATTTTTTAACTCTATGAGAAGCTGCCCAACCATTCTCCAGAGTGGTGGTACCATTTTAGCCTCTTTACCAGGAACAGGTGAGAGTTCCAGTTGCTGTGCATCCTTGTCAGTATTTTTTATTTTAGCCATTCTAATGTGTGCAGTAGTATCACACTGTGCTTTTGATTTGCATTTCCTTAATGGTTAGTAATGTTGAGCAACTTTTCAGGTGTTTTATGAAGTATCTGTTCAAACTGCTTTCTCTAATTTTTAAAATATTTAATTAAACAAAACCTTTATTAAGGTCTCTTTGATATACAATATCAGCACATATTTAGAGTATAGTTTGATGTTTTTGACATATTTATATATCTGCCAAATCACAACCACAATCAAGATACAAACATACCTATCATCCCCAAAATGTTTCTTATGCCCTATGTAATTTCCTACATAACTTGCCTCCATTTCTTTGCCCCTAGGCCACTATAGATTGGCTTTTTATTCTTGTAAATTAATTTGTATTTTCTAGAATTTTATGTAAATGGAATCATAGAGTAAGCATTTTGGGAGACATTGGGAGTTTCTTTCATTCATCATAATTATTTTGAGATTCACCCACATTGTTGTGTGTTTAATTCATTCATTTTCATTTCAGAGTGTATTTCATTGTATGTATATGCCAGAATGTATTCATTCCTTTGTTGATGGGCATTTAAATTGTTTCTATTTTTGATGATTATGCATAGAGCTACTATAGTCATTGGTGTACAAGTCTTTGAGTGGGCAAACGCTTTTATTTCTCCCAAGAAGACCCTAGAGTGTAATGCCTTGGTCTAACATCAGATATATGTTTCACTATTCTACAAAGTAATTGCACCATTTTTCATTCCTACCAGAAGTATTGGAGAGTTCTAGTTGCTTTGCATCCTCACCCACACTTGGTGTGGTCGGGATTTTTTAGTATTTGCCATTATAACACATGAATATTGATATCTTATTGTGGTTTTAACTCACATTTTCCCATAGCTAATGATGCTAAGCATTTTTTCATAAAAATCTGGGTATTCGTGATTTGCTGTCTACTTTGGTGAAGTATATGTTCAAATCTTGTCGCCCATTTTTTATTGGGTTGTCTGTATTTTTACTATTGCCTCTTGAGAGTTTTTAAATACTCTGGATAAAAGTCCTTTTTCAGACATGTGTTTTACAATTTTTTCCCCACTTTGTAGCTTCTCTTCTCGCATTCCTAGCTGGGTCCTTTTGTTTTTAGCTTTTTATTTTGAAATAATTATAGATTCATAGGAAGTTGCAAAGAAAGTAGGAAAAGGTCCCATGTAGCCTGTTTATCCAGTTTCCCTCAATGGTTACATCTAATGAACTATAGTGTAACATCAAGTCCGGAGACTGATATTTTTGCAATGTTGTGCATAATTTTATGCCATTTTATCATACCCATAGATTTCTGTGAACACCACTGCCATCAGGATACAGAACTATTCCACTGCTACATGATTTCCCTCATGCAGCCCTCTCTAGTCACACCCACCATGTTTCTCTCCACTATGACCCCCTGGCATCTACTAATTTCATCTCCATCACTACAATTTTGTCATTTTAAGAATATTATATAAATGGAATCATGCAGTATGTGACCATTTGAAATCAGCTTTATTTACACTCATAATTAGTTGAATAATAAGGTTATATCTTTTTAATCCTGACAATCTCTTTTAATTGGTGTATTTAGACTACATACATTTAATGTAATTATTGTTATGTTAGGACTTAAATCTGCCCAATGTTATACTTTTTGCTTCAATTGTCAAACATAATTTAGAGAACTCAAGAAGAGAAGGAAAGTTTATTGTATTTACTCATATTTTAATTTTTCCTATTGTTCATTCTTCCTTCCTGATATCCTAAGATTTCTTTTTTTACCATCTCTTTGTGTTTCAAGAAAAAGAACTTATTTTAGTTATTTTTTAAAGTATCTGGTGATGTCAAATTCTTTTCATTTTCCTTTATCTGAGAATGTATTGATTTCCCCTTTATTTTTGAAGGATGTTTCTGTGGGATATAGTATTCTGAGTTGACAAGTTTTTCTTTCAGCAGAACTCTCTGCCTAATCCAAGGTCATGGGTATTTTATCCTGTTTTCTCCTTTAAATATTCTAGTTCTGCATTTCACATTACATGTATGATACATTTTGAGTATTTTTTTAAAATAAGGTGTGAGGTTTTTAATAAAAATGCATTTATTTAGCATATGGGTTTCCAAATGTTTCAACCCCACTTGTTAAAATGATAGTAAGTCTTAAAGTTGGATGGAGTGATTCTTCTGACTTTATTCTTCTTTTTCAAGATTGTTTTATTATAGTTCCTTTGCCTTCCCATATAAATTTTTGAATCAGATTGCCTGTATCTATAAAAAATCCTGTTGGTATTTTGATTGGAATTGTGTTAAAAAATATAGATCAATTTTGGGATGATGGACAAATTTACTATATTAAGTCTTCCAATCTATGAACATGGTATGGCTCTCCACTTATTTGGGCCTTTTAAAATGTATTCCATCAGCATCTTATAGTTTTTAGCATACAGATTCCACAGTTGTCCCTCAGTGTCAGTGGCAGATTGGTTCCGGAACCCTCCTTGGATACCAAAATTTGAGAATCCTCAAGTCCCTCATATAAGAGGGTGTAGTATGTACATATAACATAAGCATATCTTTCCATGTACTTTAAATCATCTCTAGATTACTTATAATACTGAATACAATACCTGTATGTAACTTCTTTTATAGGCATTCAACATAGTTATTGGCTCATGGCAAATTCAAGTTTTGCTTTTTGGAACTTTCTGGAAATTTTTTTTAAATACTTTCAATCTGTAGTTCTGCATGGGATGCAGAACCCATGGTTATAGAGGGTTGGCTGTACAAGTTTCATTAGTTTTACACCTAAGTATTTACTTTGTTTTGGAGCTAATGTCAATGGTTTTGTTTTTAAATTTCAATTTCCAAGTTTACATGGCTGGTATTTAGAAATACAATTAATTTTTGTATGTTGACATTGTATCCTGTGGCCTTGCATAATCACATTTTCTGAAATAGTGACAGTTTTGCTTTTTTTTTTCTGTTCAATTAGTTTGCCTTTTATTTCTCTTTCTTGCCTGGAAATCATTGCCCATGATTTCCAGTACAATGTTGAATAGGATTGACGAGAGTGGGCTTCCTTGCCTTATTTCCAATTTAGGAGGAAAGCAGTCTTTCACTGTATTAGTTTGCTCCTGCTGTATAACAAAATACTCCAAATTTAGCAGCTGAAAATGACACAAGTTTATTACCTTGCGTTTCCTATGGATCAAAAATCTGAGCATGGCTTAGCTAGGCCCTCTGTTCAGGGTCTCACCAGGCTGCAATCAAGGTATCAGCTAGGAGTCTGGTGTGGTGACATATGCCTGCAGTCCCAGCTACTCAGTTTGGAAGAGGATCCCCTTCCCCACCCCACCTACCACCCACAGGTGAGAGCAAAACCCTAACTGACATCCTTTTTTTTTTTTTTGAGATGGGGTCTCTCTGTTGCCCGAGTTGGAGTGCAGTGGCACAATAATGGCTCTTTGAAGCCTTGATCTCCTGACCTCAAGTGATCCTCCCACCTCAACCCCCCAAGTAGCTGGGACTACAGGTGCATATGACCACACCCAGCTGATTTTTAATTTTATGTAGAGATGGGGTCTCCCTGTGCTGCACAGGCGGGTCTTGAACTCTCAGGCTCAAGCAAATTCCTCAGCCTGCTGAAGTGCTGGGATTACAGGCATGAGCCACTGTGTCTGGCCCCTTGATTTCTGAATATCAAACCAGCCTTGCATTTCTGGAGTAAAAATCTCTTGGTTTCTGTGCTTTATTCTTTTAAAATATTGCTGGATTCAATTTGCAAATATTTTTTGAAGACTTTTGTATCTATGTTTATGAAGGATATTGATCTCTGGTTTTGCTTTTTAATGTTTCTAAAATCTGGTTTTAACATCAGGGTGATGCTAACCTAATAAAATGACTGAGATATAGTCTCTCCTCATCTATTTTCTGAAAGAGATGGTGGTTGTAAAATTGATGTTATTTCTTTAATTGTTTGGTAGAATTCTAATGTGAAGTTATCTAAGCCTGGGGATTTATTTGATAAAGTTTTTAACTACAAAATCTATTTCTTTGGTAGGTATTGGACTAGTCAAGTCACCCACTTCATCATGGGTAAGTGTTGTAGTTTGTGGTTTTTGAGGAATTGGTCCATTTCATTTAAGTTGGCAAACTGATATGCACAGAGATATTCTAGTATTCCTTTATTATCTTTTTTAATATCTGTGGGATTTATGGTGCTGTCCCCTCTTTCAATCCTGATATTAGTAATTTGTGTCTTCTCTTTTTTTTTTTTTCCTTTGTCAGTCTCGGTAGAGGTTTATAAGTTTCATTGATTTTTTTTTTTCAAAGGCCGAGCTTGGTTTAACTGATTTGCTTTTACTGTTTTCTGGTTTCAATTCTAGTGATTTCTGTTCTTATCCTTATTATATTCTTTCTTTTGCTTGTTAATTTTTCTCTTACTTTCTTATACTTCTAAGGTAGAAGTATAGATTCTTGATTTGTGATTTCTCTTTTTTTCTTATATTAATATTTAATGCTGTAAGCTTTCCTCTAAGCAGTACTTCAGCTCCATAGCACAAATTTTGGCATGTTGTATTTTCATTTATGTTCAGTTAAAAATATTTTCTGATCTCCCTGATACTTCTTCATTGACTATGGATTATTTATAAGTGTATTGTTTAATTTCCAAATTGGAGTTTTATCTTTCGGTTATTGATTTCTATTTTAATTTCTTTATGATCAAAGAATGTACCTTGTATGATTTCAATGCTCTTACATTTGTTACGGTTCTTTTTTAGTGAGCCAATATATGGTATATCTCGGTGGATGTTCCATGTGTACTTGAAAAGAATGTGTTTTTTGCTGTTGTTGAGTGAAGTACTCTATAACTCTATAAATGTCATTTAGCTCCAGTTGGTTGATGTTTGTGTAGCTCTTCAAATATGCTTGCTGATTTTGTCTACTGGTTCTGTCTCTACTGAGAGAGATGTTTTGAAGTCTTCTGTTGTAATTGCTCCCTGCATTCTGTCTAGGTTTTATAAATGCATTCAGTGGGAGGGACAAGGTGGAGTTTGCTTGCTCCATATTATTCAGAACCAGAACCCTATTTGTTGCTTTCCCTAAATCATATTTGTGACCACCTGTGTTGGGTTGAACACAAGTCCTTTAAAACATGGCTGGATCCCAGCAGTAAAACACGTGACTCCCTTCATTTTCTGACTGCCTAATCATAAGACAGGGTTTGAGGAGGAGGGAGTGGGATACTCAGGCTTCTCCCACCCATAAGAAGGGTGTCCCTAAAGAGTCTCTGCTATCCCTTTGCCTTCAAGAGAGGCGTTCTACAGCAAGTGTTGGGGGTCAGATTGGGGGTCAGAAGCATCCTCTGGGAGGGGGGTCTGAGTGAGCTTCAAGGATATTCCAAGGTCTGAAAGGTGTTAAAGACTAGGGTGGTGAGCGGGACGGTAAGGGAGCAGTCTCTGCAAAGCTGGGGGAATGCAGGTGAGCCTGAACACATGGACACTTCTCTCGGCCACTCTGCTGCTCACTTCCTGGGATCACAGGTCACAGGCACTGGAATCTGGCCTCTTGCTTGTGCAGCACCTGCAAGGCACAAAGCACTCTCCCTAGGACCATCTCGCTGCGAGCAGGTGGTGCTTTATTTCTTGCTTAGAGATGAGAACACAGGCTATGTGAATGGACCCATTCACAGCTACGTACAAAGATGTCACAAAACTGTTCCAGAACTCGGGTCTCCTCACTCCCATCCAATCTTTTTTTCTCAGAGACCGCCTGCCCAGAGGGCCCATCCAGATCACGTGGTAGATTTTCAAGCTTTTTCATGTTCCTGTTTCCAAACCATTTCCCTGTACAATGACTCACATCAGGACCATCTCTGGTCAGAGACAGTGAATCCTAACCTGGAGGTTCCCATCGCTCGAGGGGCACATCAGGATCTCCAAGGGATGACTGGGTGGCCTACAACATTATAGTCTGAAAAGTCACCTCTAGCCCAGATGGGCACGCCTCGTGTCCCTGTGCCTGGACAAGAACCGCTGGTTTATTTCAAAACATTTCTTTTTACAGACAGTAAAATACAGGCCTAGAGAGGAAGAGAGACCAGCCAAAGGGATTAAAACTGAAACCAGAATCTGAGAGTTGGGATCCTGACTTGTGGCTCTTTAATAATAAATTAATTATGGTTAATATTTATGAAACACAGTCTTTGCCAGACATTCTGCTGGTTCCTATATACGTATGATCTTTAGTCTTCATAATCACCCTATGAGTTAGATATTACTGTTATTGATGTCAGGTCACAGATGGAGAAACTGAGGCACAGAGGGGTTTAGCGACTTGTCCAAACTCATGCAACTAGTGCAGGGGCAGCGAGGAAGCCAGCTCTGGTACTCTGCAAGCAGGGCTTCTGAGGCCATCCGAGCCACCTGCCCTCCTAGGTGACTCTGCCTCTCCCCTGTCATTCCCCCCCAGAATCCTGCCTTAGATCTGCTTCTTTTTCCTCTAAGGACACCTCATCAGTAGGTGGGGCCTTGTTGGAATTAGTGGCATTGGCAAGGTGCTTTCACAGAGCAAGGCTTAGGTGCCAAGCCCCCACCTCGACTGTCCTGCCCCTGCTGAGGAAGGGCTTTGCCTCGGCCTGGCCTCCCATCCTGCTGTCCTGGCCTCCTTCCAAAGCCCACATCCTCTCAAGGTCTCGAGACCAGAAGCCCTTCCCAGCTCAGATGGGACCCAGCTGAGGGGAGGCCCAGGCAGGCATGACAATGCAGTCTAAAATTACCTCTATTGAAGGCTGTGCACCCTCCACCCTTCCTGCATTCCTCCCCCAGGCTGGACCAGCCCAGGGAGAGAGCTTTGAGGATTTTGGTGATTTACATTGAAGGTTGTGCTCCTGGCCACTGGGCTGCCTTGAGGGCTGAAGTGTAAGGAGGGCTCCCAGAAGATGCAGCCCTGCCTGAGGCAGGCTTGAGGGAGAGGCTGGGGTGCTCCGCCCCAGAGTCTTCCCTTGAGCAGTGGAGGGTTCTCTGGGCTTCTGTGTTCCTTCTTTCTGGATCACCTTTTCGCCTGGCAAACTTCTGTTTATATACAGCCTTTAGCCTAATGCTGCTTCCTCCAGGAAGCCTTCCTTGCATGCTTTCCTCCTACACCAGTCTGGATTGCAGGCCTTTCCCAATTGAATGCTCTCCCCATCAAAGAGCTTTTCTCACTGTTCAGCACCTGCCTGTCTGTGAATCTGTCTCCTAGAGAAAAGGGACCATATTGTGTTCACTGTAGAATTCCAAATCCCTAGCAGAGTGCTCAACATGGAAGATATACTCAATACATGTTTCTCGAATTAATTAATTCAAGCAAAGATGTCAAGGGTGAAGACTGAATAACATATTTTTCGTGATCTAGCTTTATGGTACTCATAGACAAAAGGAATTTAAGTAGCCCAGTGTTCAGGTATTAAATGAGGAAACATACCTTTTAAAAGGTGTTATTTTATGGTGTGCAAACCTTCAATTATTTCTGCTGATGTCTAAACTTCATTCAGAATGGGATATTTGAGATACAATTTTAGGGTGTCATTACTGACAGTTCTCGAAGAAGTCTTTATCTCTATTTTACAAAGAAGGAAATGGAGGCTCAGAGAGTTTAGTAACTGGCTAAGGGGACACAGTCAGGAAATGTTAGCTTTGGGGCTTTCTTATTGTTTACAAGAGATTTGTGGCTCTTTCCTGGGGCTTTTTTGTACAGCACAGAAGACATACAGGTGCTCACACAATGACAAATCACTGGGATAAGTACAGAGACAGAGGGAAGGGACAGTAGTACCATGAGAGCTTGAGGGAAGAGAGAACTGACTGTGGACAGTTTGCCATGTGGGCCAGGGCAGGAAAGGCACAGGGAACAGCATGTGCCAGGTAAGGAGGCCTGAAACTGCAATGCTTTCCAGGGAACCACAGCTCTCTACCTACTGCATGGGCAGCTGCTGTTGCAATGAAATGAGACAAAGGCTTGTTGGATGAGACAACGCTAATATTGCTTTTGCCATCTTATAGAGGGAGGGTCTAGCTGTTGAGCCATCAGCTCTTCCACTGTTATGAATATATTCCCCTCCCTCAACAACAGTCAAACCCATCAACTCGTTTTACCCTCTTTACCCTCAAATAAGCCGCATTTCCTGAAAGCCCAGATTTCTGGAAGTATGAAAGCTTTGCCAAGATGCGGAGAAGAGCCCTCCTGCTCTGTCTTTGGCTTGTCCTGCCTGGCCACCTTCCCGCCCTCCAGGCTGTGTCTTTCCTTCCAGCCATCCATCTTGGCCCCTGGGCAGGTCAGGGCAGAGCCTTCTCTGGCCTGCCGTGGGGTCTCTCTCTGGAGACGAGTGATGAATGTGTGGAGGGATTAGCCCTACTTTTCCGGGCCCTGGTGGTGCCAGGAGCAAGCACATTCCAGAAAGGCCTGAGCTGATGGATGCCTTGGGGCGGGGGGAGGGGGAGGTTTTCGGGAGAGGAGAGGCCCTAGAGTTTGGGAAGGGGATTCCTTACATTCCTAGGGCTGGGAGGCCCTGCAGTGCCTGCAGCAGTGATGGACAGACAGCTGAGAGAGCCGGCCCCGATCAGGGTGCGGGCAGAGGGGCGCCTTGATCTGTACCTCCTGCCCCCTCCCCACCTCAGCCCCCTGGAATGTTATCTTTCCTCTAATCACTTGCAGGCAGGGAAGAATGAGGTGGGGGCACCTGCCTACTGTGCCCCCTCAGAGGTAGCTTTGCCACTTTCTGTCTCAGAAAGGTGGGGGTGGGGGCTGAGTTGTCCGGGGAGGAGGCTTGCGGCCTGTCAGGGCTGGAAGGGAGGGCGCTGGACCCCTGCACCCACCCACATGCATTGCGGATGAGACCTGGCACGGGGAAGGGGTGTCCAGCCTCACTGCTTCCCAGCTGGGAAGGCTCCGAGGGCTTTGCCTCGCCCACTCCCTTTATTCTGTGGCTGAAGGGTCTTCAGCTCCAGGGCACATAACAGAGAGTTAGAGGCAAAGTCATGACTGGAACCCAGGACTTCGGATTGTTTATCTCATGATCAAACATCTTATCAGATACCTCTCTCCCTGGGCCTCGGTTTCCCCAAGTGTAGAAGTGAGTGGGTTGGACACAAGGGTCTTTGAAGGCTGCTCTGTTTCTGATGTTCTTGGCCCTCTAAGAACCCCATCAGCCACTTGCACTGGTGGTGGCGTATGGTGGCTGCGTCCGGAAAGAAGGGAGAGTGACTGTTTATCCGTCTCATCCTCTTTCTCCAAAGAAGTCTTCAAAAAGTCTTGGAGGGAGGGGAGTCCTTGAATTCTACTTCATCGGAACCCGAGCTCCTGAGGCAGCCAGCAAAGTTGGAAAGCGTCGATTCCTACTTCCACAGCTCTGCAACTGTGGGATCTTGTGCAAGCCTCAATCTCTATGAGCCTGGGATTCCTAAACCGCAAACGGGTTAGTAACAGCGCCCCCTCCTGTCTGCTGTAAGGCTGGAGCAGTTTCTCCCCATGCTCCTCCTCTTGGCTGCCCCCTGGCTCGACCTCCTCTGCCCACTCTTGCTCTTGTCCGCTGCCCACTGAGCCCTCACAAGGGTCTCTGAAGTGCTGTCCAGACAAGGCAGCCAGGAGCCTTGGAGTTCCCAAGACACCATGGAGTTCTGTGGTGGTTCTTTTCCACAAGACACCTTGTTTATTATTATATGCAACTTCATTTTCAGGTCTTTTAATACTTTTCACAAAGAAAGCTTTTGCAAACTGGAGGAGAAAACTAGAGTCTATGGTATTTCACCTGCCTTGGGCTAGGCCCCCGGAGTGCCTTCCTTTAAGCCAAGACAGCTACTTGTATTTCTCACTTAATCCTCTTGACAGTCCCCCAAAAGCAGGTATTTCTCCCCATCTGATGGATGAACAAACTGAGGCCAAGGGAGACTTGGACTCACACAAAGTCACGCAACTAGTCTGAGGCTGAGCTGGGGTTTCTTATGAGGTAGCTGGGTGAGGCTGTGTGTTTGTCGTTTTAATGCAGAGGAGAATGCCCCCAGCTGCACTTCAAATCCCATCCTGAACTTGGACAAGCAAGAACTGTCATCTTGTGGGCACCACATGATTTCCTTAAAGACAATTGGCCTGGACCTATAAGTTAAGTTGCTTTTAAATTTTTAATATTCTAGATAATGCTGGCATGATCATTTTCATACATCCGTTCACAGTATGTGCAAAATGCCTACGGATGCTAAGCACTGTGTTGGCTGAGTACCCCAGGCTAAGGCCCTGCAGGGCTGGAAGGGGGAAAACAACTCGATTTCACTTCTGAAAATGGCTGGGCAGGAAGGAACTGAAAGAGGAGGCCATGCCTGTGCCAGGGTGTTATATTTGTGCCCATCCCTGACTTGCCCGCCCCTCCAATGTGCCTGCCACTGTGCTGTGTACATTTTGCTGTTCTGGAAGTATTTTTTATGCTTTCAGAGATGCCAGAGAGCACAGGGCAGGCTGGTTCTACTTTTCTGCAACCAGGCAGCCAAAGACTGCATCTAGTTAGGGGTAGCAAGCCTGGAATATCAGCTGGAAAAAACAATGGAGATTCTTGGCGTTGTCCCTATCAGAGCTTTCTGAAGCCCTTCAAAGGAGCAGCATGCTGGGTGGACGGTACTATACCCATGACCTCATCTCCTTTGCTGTCCTCCTTTTTCTGGTCAAATCAAACAAAAACAATACATTTGCCAACATTATATTTAGGGGCTGTTGTATATTAAGAGGAGCAATTGTGAGGAAATCTAAAATTAGCCCAACATTAATCAGGACCTGTCACCAAAGTAGATGACTCAGTTTCCAATTCCACATGTCATGCTCTTAGAGACAGAGCTTAGTGACATTGAGGAAGCCCAGCGCTAGGACATTGTATGACTGCTGGCAGTGGTATAAAGTGCACTTGCTGCAGAGTCGGGTGGGCCTGGGTTTGACTCCTGGATCTGACCCTTGCTAGCTTCAGATCCAAGGAGTGCCTTCTTAACCTCTTTAACCTCAGTTTCTCCATGTGAAAGGACAGGCTGAAAGCACCCACAGCATTGTTGTGACAGTTAGATAAGATAATATATGTAATGGTTGACCATGTATAGTTCCTGGTGCAATGGTCCTTTTAAAATGCTGTTTTCCCTCCCCCAGCAAGGCTGTAGTTCCTGAAACCAACTCAGAGTAGCAGCCAGGGTAGTCCTGAAAAGAACCATCTCTGCTTGGGAACCATCAATCACGTCTCCCTTTTCAAAGTGCCACAGATTCTCGGAGAGAGAAAAGACCTTCCATATTGTTTACTCCAGCCTCAGTGCCTGGATCCCTTCCACTATGTTCTCCTGCTTACATATCCCTTGATGATGGGAGGCTCACTATTTCTTGCTCATTCTGTTTTTTAATGGTTATTAAACTCTTCTCTGTTTTGAACCAAAATATACCTCTTTATAGCTTTTCCTCTTGGATGTGCTCACAAGTATAGGCCCTGCCTGCCTCCAGCCTACTGCTCTGCATATTCCAGGGCTGAGGCCCCACAACTTTTGCCAGTGAGCCCCAGCCAGACCCAGCATCCAGGACGAGGCCTAACTGAAGGGAGGAGGGATTGACAGGATTCCAACCTGGGATCCTAGGCCAGGACCTAGCCATGGCCTTATGCCCCAGTCCTGCCTTTTCTCAGCCATGAGACTCAGGCCTCACCTTACCTGACTCATTCAATCCAGCAAACATTACTGAGACTACCTCCTTTACACTGGGCACTGAGGATGCAAATTACTAATAGCTCTCCCATGCCTCCCTATGTCCCAAGACATGCCAGTGACACTATGGGACAGTGGCAGCTCACAACATGGGCAGACTTGGGCTCAAATTCTAGCTCTACAATTTCCTGGGTGTGATTTTGAACAAATGTCTTGTCCTATTGGAGATTATGTGCCTTCCACTCTTTAACCAGAGATTGGATTAAATAATTTTAAGGAGCTCTTTCTTTTAAAACATTGGGGAATATATTCTAGCTAGAGATGTGAGTGTGTTGGGGGTGGAAATGAGTTGTCATCTTTGAAAGGCCACTAGACTATTACATTTGGCTGCCGCAAGAGCTGACTGAGGGTGGGACAGCTGGACAGCTTTCTAGGGCACCAGTCTAGAAGGGGCTCAAAAACATGGGAAACGTGATCAAATGGAGACACTTGTGTTTACCAGGACACCTCTTAGAGGGAATGTAGAGTAAAGGGATACATGAGAAGCCATTTAGGATAAAGGTGAGGAAGTAAGATCTCTAAGAGATACACTCAAACTGTCATTTTGAGGGAGTGGGTCTGGTGAACTGCAGGACTTTTATTTTGCTGAATGGTAATGCAAGTTAAGGCCAGAGCAGAACTGTTAGGCTCAATGGAAGAGAGCCATGGAAACCCCTGGAGCACTTTCTCTGCCCTTCCTGCATGCATTGTTCAGTAACTTCCTCTTTAAGGAAATTTTGGACATATATTTAAAGACTATTGGTTTGAAAGGCACCATATTGCTGAGCCATTTGATATTAGCCTTCCCAGGGCACCTATGTAGCTAGACATGGCCTTTCTGTTTCAAAAGGACAGTGGTCTGGTAACATTCCCTGGCGAGACATAGCCCAGCAGAGAGAATTCTAGATGCTTTCTCTTGTTTCTATCTCCTCATCTCAGGTGGCCTTTGCTGATTCCTAGTTCTTGATTTCCTCCTTGATGCACCTGCCCTGAAGTGTTCAGTCTCTGTTTAAGTTCTCCTGTTCACAGTCCAGCCTCTCACACCAGCCCTGCCTCTCTGATCCAATCCTGCATTCATTTCCCTCCTGTGCATGTCTAGGGCCAACACGCTAATAATTCCCACTTCTACCTAGCCAGTATGGCAATTTGCACAATTGAAACTTCTACCAGCACTCTACTCATGGGACGGTCAGGTACAGGAACTTCCTAACTCTCAGGCACAGCCATCACCCTGGAAGCAAGCAGAAAATGCACCCGGGTAACACACAAAGTAGCCTTCAGAAAGCACATGCATGTTGCATGCAGCAGATATGCACCAACGTCGGGCTTTCTTGTTAAGAGTTTGGTGGCATAGAATTCTGTGTGAAGGGAAAATTACTGACTTAATCAGGTTGACTAACTGGTTTCTTGTGGGAAACATAATTTCTTCCCCTTGTTAGTGTAAATAATGGTTTAGTAGCAATTGGTGATGCATTGAGCAATGGAACTGATAAGCAGTAGCTTGAGGAGAGAGGAGATGGGAAAAATAAAAACAGAATTGTTACCTGGAAAAGAAAATTGGGGCCATTTGGTGCAGGGGCAACTGGCCTGTACAATGTGATATTTCCAGACAACATCAGTTTATTAAAGTCTGTTTAAAGTCATGGGTGTTCCATGTAGTTTGTTAAAGAAGTCAGTAGAGTTTACAATCCACTTTATATTACCTGGTTCTTCATTTTCTCCTTGATGCACCTGCCCTGAAGTGTTCGGTCTCTAGGTTCTTTTCTTTCATTTTATATTACCAAGACAAGTGGCTAAAAATATAAAAGCCTAGTACTTCATATGGAAAATGTCAGCAATCTGGAAGATTGACTTTGTGGAAAGATTTGCTCACCTCACTCACCAGGGGAAGCGGCTGTAGAAATGTTTTCTCTGGACTCAAAAAGGGGCAGTAGTTGGGGGAAGTCCCTGTACCTTCTACTAAATTTTGCAGTGAACCTAAGAAAATCAAGTCTATTAAAATCAAAAGGTAATATGGGATTAGCACATTTTGTTTAATGTTTCTACTTCTAACATTGAATAAAGGAGTATAACTTTCGACTTCTGGTGGGTACAGAATGCGCTTCTTCGTAAATGTCCCTTTCCTTAACTGTAAAATGAGGACAAAACTCTCCTCTGCCTCATAGGCCCAAAGTGGGGATTAAACAAGCTGTGGCTTCTAAAGCACTGGGCACAGTGGCTGCACATAGAGAGTGCTCAGTACTGGGAGGCTCTCGTTTTTACAATCATTCTTTTGACTTGAAGTAAAAAAAATCAATTTCTAGTAACCCTGACTGCTTTTTGGATAGCACCAAGGAACTAGGCCTTGATTTAGGATAGAAAAAAAGATCATTTTGAGTGATCAAATTTCCACCCTCAGAAGAAGTGAACTGGTTACCTCTTGTCCTAAATCTCAACAGTGGTGAATGTCTCCTCTCCATCCCCTTCCCCACCAAGCCGCCTTCCTCTGTCCCCTACATCCCGAGGCACCGGGAGGATCTGATCTTTAGTGAGTGAGAGAATGGGCTGTCCGCTGAGTCAGGAAGTCCTTACGCTGGGCAGGAGTTGATTGGTCCCTCTGTCTAAGTGCCTGTAACATTCTGTAACATTGTAGGGTGTTGAGCAGTGGCCCTTCTTGGCTTCTCCGTATTCATCACCCGAAAGTCTCCTACCCCCATTCAGGCAGCACAGCAAGCTGTGAACTTCAGGAGGCAGTGCTCATGTCTCCTTCTTTGCATACCCAGAAGTTGTGCGGGAGAGGCCGTGGAGGGATACCAGGAGAACAAGGCAGGCAGGCCTGGCTTCCTTGACCCTCAGTTTGCTGACGGGAAAAATTGAGTCGATAAAATCTCTGCCCTGAGAGTCCCCCAGAGTGGCTAAGAGCCTCAAATGGGATACCTAGTTTGAAAACACTTTGGAAATTTCCAACTGCAAGGAAGCTACCGACTGCAGGAGTTCAATCTGAGAAGGAGAAAGGTCATGATGGGTGCTGAGTGCCTCGCCATTGCAGGGTGCTGGGTCCCTCATGTGGCAGGGTGCTGGGTGCCTCACTATCGCCATTGTAGGATGCTGGGTGCTTTGTCATCGTAAGGTGCTATGTGCCTTGCCATCGTAGGGTTCTGGGTGCCTCACCATCCTAGGATGCTGGATGCCTCATCATCATGGGGTGTTGCCATCTGCTTCTCCTTCGTCTTTTTGGGTGTGGGTCTTTCAGTCCAAGCTCTTGTCCACATGCTCCTTGAGTCCCCACTGGGCCAGCCTGCCCAGCTTGCTGCCATGGAGGCCATGTTGGGAGAACTCCCGGCTTCTCCTTGTGAGTTAGTACTGAGAGACTTACAACCAGGGGAAGGGAGGTGACTTGGGCCGGGTCCCATGGCCTGAGAGTGGGTGGTGTTGCTGGGGCTTGACCAGGGCCTCTGGGCTCCCAGACTGGCTTCCACCACTCAGATCCAGCCCTCACAGCCCAATGGTCTTTCCATGCCTCCGGCTTGCAATGCCATGAGCACATTAGCCGAAATATTTTATTTCCTGATATGCGGTGGAGGGAGTGTCTACAGGACACCTTCCAAAAAAAATGTTTTTACTCTCCAGCCACAAAATACACAATATCCATTCTTGTCATCTTTGAATCTCTGGCAAAAACTCAACACATTCTTATTTAGAACAATATAACAATCTGACTTCTGTTTTTGGCCCCTAAGTTCTTTTGTCTCTTCCAGCAAAGTGTGAAATATGCGTTTCCTGGCCGTAGGACAACAGCTCCTGACAATGTAGGAATAATAACAAACATGAGCCAGAGGCAGGTGGGGCATAGGCATCATAACCCCAGCTCCTTGCAAATCCTGCATCCAGGTTCCAAGGAGGATGAAAAATCAGGAGCTGTCAACAACTGCCTGGTAACCCTGGGTCGGCACCACTTTCTCGTTGCTTGCAATCAAGGATGGTGTGATTCCAGAGGCTATTCCTGGCCAGCTCCCATCTTCCTCACTCCCTCTGATTTGTTATTTGGCTTAAGTCACATGCCCTCTCTAGACCTTAGTTGTCTTATGTATAAAATGAAGGAATAAAAATAAAGAAGTAGCACAAAGAAGGGAGTACTAACCTATGTCTGGGTCAGGTTGACCACCACTTGGAAAATGCTGTCACGCTGTAGATTTCAGCAAACTTTCACTGAATGAATGAATGAATGAATGAGGGAAGTCTTTGGAGAGGATACCACACTGAAGCTGTGTCTGAGGTTCAAAGGGGGTGGTGAGTGCTCAGGCAGAGGGGTTGCCTTGTGCAAAGCCGGTGACCTGCAGCAGCAGAGGAAAGCTTCAGCAATGACTATGCTTCCAGATGGCTGGAGTGTAGGGTATAAGGTAGGGGTCATGAAAGATGAAGCTGGAGATGCCAGCAGGAGCTGGATCATGGGAGGACTTAGATGCTTTGCTGAGAAGCTTGGACTTGGCCCTGAAGGAGACAGAAGTCACCAGAAGCTCTCCAAGGACCTCAATCCACCCAATAATAATAATGATAACAACAACAACAACAATAATACTAGTTATATTTGTTAAACATTTGGGTGGTCTGCCCTCATGAATGAAGTGAGTGCCCTTATAATAGACGCCTGAAGGAGCTTCCTAGCCCTTTTGTCTTTCAGCTATGTGAGGACGCATAGAGGATGCCTTCTATGAAGAACACGTTTTTACCAGACATTGAATCTGTTGGCACTGTAATCTTGGACTTCCCAGCTTTCAGAACTGTGAGCAATAAACTTCTACTGTTTGGAAATTATCCAGTCTAAGCCATTTTTGTTATAGCAGCCAGAAGGAACCAACACAGTTGCAAAGACATCTCTTGAGTTTTACTGCCTGACAAAGCTGCTTCTAGGGCTGTACTCCTGCTGAGAGTTCAAGAATTCTTCCCTTTTCCAATTTTCTCTTTCCCCTTAGCACCCAGTTCTACCTGGTTTGTAGTTTTTGGCAATGGAGGTGAGGAGTGAAATTTGTCCTTGGGATGGACTCCCTGCCCTGCTGCAGCCTCGACCGGTAGTCTAATAGAGAAGATGGCACAGTGACTGTCCCAGTGAGGTGGAGCAGTCACTCCAGACTCATCAACTCTACTTTCTAAATAGCTCCAGACTCTACCTACGTCATACCTTCTCTAGTACTCCCCTAGGCCAAAGCCCTCACACACTCTCTGAATAGCTGCAGGCCTCCTAACTTCTTCCCTGCTTACACCCCCGCCCCACCCCTCCCACCCATCACCTCCACCTGCTTGCCACACAATAACCTTTAGTGATGCTTTTAGAAAATAACTCATTTCTCCAAAGAAGATACACAAATGGCCAAAAAGCACATGAAAATATGTTCAACATCATTAGTCATCAGGAAAATGCAAACCAAAAACAATAATAAGCTGCCACTTCACACCCACTTAGATGGCTGTAATGATAATAATAATTATCTAAAAGGAGAAAAATGAAAAATAGCAAGTGTTGTTGAGGATATGAAGCAACTGGAATCCTAGTACACTGCTGGTAGAAACATAAAATGGTGAAGCTGCTATGAAAAATAGTTTGTTAGTTCCTCAAAATTTACACACAGAACTGCCACATGACCCAGCAATCCCACTACTAGGCATATATCCAGAAAAAGTTGAAAACAGGAGAACAAGTATTTTACATGAATGTTTAGAGCGGCTCTGTTCACAACAGCCAAGAGGTGGAAACAAGCTAAATGTCCATCAATGGATAAATGGATAAACAAACTGTGGTAAATTCACACAAACAGGCAGTGAATGTGCAATGAAATATGATTCAGCCATGAAAAGGAATGAAGTGCTGACACATGCCGCCATGTAGGTGAATGAGGCACACATGTCTAAAGGATAGGAGCCAGATACAAAGGTCACAGATTGTATGATTCCGTTGATATGAAATATCCAGAATAGGTAAATCCACAAAAGCAGGTTGGTGGTTGCCAGGGACTGGTGGAGGTGTGGGGGAATGGGGAATGGCTGCTTAGCATATTAGTTTATAGTATGGGGTTTTATTTTGGGGTGATGAAAATGTTCTGGAAGAGAGGTGGTGATTGCACAACACTGAGAATGAACAAGGTGCCACAGACTGTTCACTTTACAGTGGTTAATTTTATCCTATGTGAATTTCACCCCAATTTTTAAAAATGGGCAAAAAGTATTGAGACGGTATGCAGAGAAAAGAAGGAGGATACTAATAGCTATAAATGTAAATCAGATGATCATAACATTTGGTCAAAACGGGGCTCATGTCCCATTGACTTAGAACATAAGCCAAACCTCACAATGGCCTGTAAAATCCTTCTTTGTCAGGCCCCTACACCCCCTCTGAGCTCACGTTCTATCGCCCTTCTCTCTCAGCTGCTGCACTCCAGCCACCTGCCTGCTTCCTGTCCCAGGATACAAGTGCATTCCAGCCCCAGGGCATTTGCACTGGTTGCCCCTCTTCCTGAAACACCATTTTCCCATCTAGTTCCTGAGCCTGCTCCCTCGCTTCATGTAGGTCTCTGCTCAAACGTACCCTTTGTCTGGGAAGCTTTCTCTGAACACCTTATGTGAAATAGCATCTCCCCTGTCATTTTTTAGCCTTTCCCTGCCTTGTCTTCTTAATACCCATCATAGTGTATACCTATGTGTAGTGCCTCTTTCTCCCCCTAAAATGTGTTGCAGAGTAAGAATGTGGTCTGCCTTGCTCACTGCTGTATCCTCAGCCCGTAGAATAGTTCCTGTACTTGGGAGACATTCATAAATATGCATTGAATTGAAAAATTATATTATTCTGCTGACCCGGGGCTGAACCTCTCATTCAGGTAAGTGCCCTGTTTTGTTCTAAGTGAAGAACAGGATATGTGCTTTAGGACAGTCTTTTTCTGAAGTTGTTCAGAGGAGGCAGCATGTTGTGGTGTCATGAGGATGAAGTGAGGTAGTTCATGCCAAACACCCAGGAATGTGGCTGGCACCTAAGTCAGCCTGGGAAGGAGTGATGATGTGGGAGGCTGGAGCTTGGTGGCTTTTTGGAGAAGATTCCCAGGATGGAAGGAGCACTGAAGGATGCCTCGGAAGCTTGGATTCCCACCCCAACTTTTCTTAGCTTCAGGGCCCCACTCACCTTCATGGTGAAGATACGCGTGTATTGGGCTGGATTGTGCACACCTCCAAATTTGTACATTGAAGCCCTAACCCCAGTACCTCAGAGCAGCACTATGGAGATAGAGCATTTAACGAGGTGATTAAGTTAAAATAAGGTTATTAGGGTGACCCTAATAAAATAAGGTTATTAGGGTGACCCTAAGGCAATCGGACTGGTATTCTTATAAGAAAAGGAAATGTGGACACCAGAGACAGCAGGGATGGGAATGCAGAGAGGAAAGAGCATGTGAGGACACAGTGGGAAGGTGGCCACCCATAAGCCCAGGAGAGAGGCCTCAGGAGAAATCGCCCCCGCTGACACCTTGACTTTGCACTTCCAGCCTCTAGACTGGCAAAAATTAATTTCTGCTCCTTAAGCCACCCAGTCTGAGGTATGATGTAGTGGCAGCCTGAGCTGATGAGGACACAGGGTTGGATAACAGGGTCTCAAGGCCTCCACTCATTTAACCTTCGAAGACTTCATCACCACCCCGTGTAGGATGAGCCCCCAGCTCTGCTCTTGCTGGCTGTGAGATTTGGGTCCATTTCCCAACACCCCAGATCTTGACAGTCCCCATCTGACAACCAGATGGGAGCTCAGTGTGGCCAAGTGGTGACCAAGGTCAAGTGTGGCCATGCAGGTCAGGTGCCCAGCACAGCACAGGCACGGTGGGGCCCCACCAGCCCATGGCATCGCCTCACACAGATGACTCAGTCTGCCTGGGTGCAGCATCCTCATCTGTGCGGCAGTTATTTTAAGAATTAAGTGAGAGACTCTCTGGCTGGCAGGAGATAAGTGCCCAATACGTTTTAGCTATTATCAGTAGCAACATTCTGCTCCTTCTGCAGAAATTCAGCAAGAATGTCTATTGATTCTCAGTATGACTTTTAAGAACATGATAGCTCAATCTTTTTTGAGTGCTTATTTTGTCCTAACACTTTACATGAAGTACTGTTCATGGTAAAATAAATAAATAAATAAATAAATAAATAAATAACAAACAACAGGGAACACTTCTTTTTGTTGAGATATAAATATGTGTGGGTGTATATATATATAAATAACTTTTAAATTAATTATCTTTTAGTAAACACTGTATTCCTTGCAGAAGTTAATTTGGAGACCTCTCATGTATATATAATTGGCCCCTCAACACATGTGGGTTAAACTGACTGTGCTGCTTTTGAGAATAAGTTTATCATGATTCAAAGTCTTTTGAGCTTGCTTGGTGCAGATCACGTCTCCAACCCTGTGGAACTACATACTACTGAATTTAAACACTGCATTTAAAATAAACAACAGCACACGGATTGTAAAGACAAAGGAACGTAACTTGGGCTCTTCATTCTACCCCTCATGTGAACAGAGTTTTCATTTGTGTTTAAAATGTAAAACAGTGAAACTGTGGGAGCTGAGAGGTATAGTAGTTTTGTATGGTAACTGCAATTTTTTTTTTTTTTTTTGAGACAGGTTCTCACTGTGTTGCCCAGGCTGGAATGCAGTGGTGCACTCTTGGCTCACTGCAACCTCTGCCTCCCGGGCCCCAGTCTCTAGAGTAGCTGGGAGTACAGGTGCATGCCACCATGCCCAGCTAGATTTTTTCGTAAAGATGGGGTTTTTCCACGTTGCCCAGGCTGGTCTCAAACTCCTGAGCTCAAGGAGGCTGAGAGATCCGCCAGCCTTGGCCTCCAAAAGTGCTGGGATTACAGGCATGGGCCACTGTGCTGGCCCATTTTTTTATTGTTAATTGCCTACGTTAAGACTAAAGTACTGATTAAGAAAACATTGCTTGGATACCCTATTTACCTTGATGTGATTGTTGTCTATTGCATGCCGGTATCAAAATATCTTATGTAACCTATAAATATATACACCTACTATGTACCTGCAAAATTGTTTAGAAATTAAAAAAAAAAAAAAGGAAACATTGCTTATGCTGAAAATAATTTTGTTGTGCAGAGGAGGGGGTGTTAAAAAATAATAAATTCCAGGTGTCAAATACACGAGTTAGGCCACCAAGCAAGAAGAGTACTTTTCAAATGCAAACCAGACCCTGCAACCCCCTGAAGCTTCAGGCTCAGACCCCGACACCTTACACGGACGTTCCCTGCCCAAATGCTGCCTCACCCAGGGCCATGGGCAGTTTTCAGGGCAGGCACAAGTGGACAACCATGATCTGGTGGTGGGCTGGTGATGCAGGGTGTTCTTACAGCTTTGAAACCCTGGACACAAGGTTCTAACATTAGATGCACCCCTGCCTCGCTGGGCAGCCTCAGACAAGCCCTTGCCCGTGGGGCCCTCGGCTTCCTTTCCTTTACAACAAGGGCTTAGCCTGGACAGTATCCAAGGACCCTTTTATGCCCCATGACTTGGCCTTTTTTGAGGCCTGATGTTAGTTCAGTCTAGGCTGGTAGAGTTCATTTCTGGAAAGGAAGAAATAAAAATGCAAATTGTTTGTGATTCGAGAGAAAGTTAGACCAATCTCTTCCTTGTTTGTGGACTTGCCTTTGTCAGCTTCCTCAGCCTGTTCACTGCTTTGGCACCAAAATAGAGCCCTAATTATCTATAGGCAGCAATTGTTTCCTCCCCAGGAAAACGCCTTTCTTTCTTTTTTAAACAAAAATTTGTATGGAGTGGAGAAAATGTGCACTTTTCTAACTAAGTAACATGGTCATAATCTCTGCAATATCAGAAAAACAGTTCCCCAACGCACTGCCCCTGAAATCCCCTGGCCCGCAGGGGTAGAGCTTACAAGGGCAGGGCCAGTCAGGTACGCTGGAAAGAGCTGGATGCTGGAGTCAGACCTGGGAACCAATGTTGGCTTTGGGCCAGTCATTCCCCATTCTGAATTTTATCATCTTTCAAACAGAGATTATGGTTCGTGCTTATCCTAACTTACAGAATGCACTGAGAAGCACTGTTCCAACCGCACAGGGCACACTGCTTCATCTCAGTCAGAGCTTGGAGATTTGGAGATAAATGGGAGGGAGCCCCTGAACCCCAGGGGTATCCTGTCCTTCTTCTTGCTGGGCTATTCTGGGAGAATTGAGAAGAGAAAGCCCTCACTGCAGGAGGAAGGAAGATTTGGGGAGGGGCAAAGGTTGGTGGGGTCTTGGTAAATAAAGAGGGCATGGCAGGTGGATGGACTGCTGTGAGTGAAGGTTTTGGGGAAAGAGGATGCATGGTCCGCTGAGCAGAGGTTGGGCTAGAGAGGAGGCAAGAAGCAGGAGATGAGGTTGGAAGGTGTGCTGAGTGGACTGATTTGGGTGATGAAGTGGAGTGGGCGGTGGGTGGGGGTGGTCTAAGCAGGAGGAACTGCTTGAGCAAAGGTAAGAGGCAGGATGTTGGTCTAGGACTCTGCAACCTGCACAGCCACGATCCACACTTTAAATCCTCAAAATGGATTGTCTTGTGCTGTTTCTGTCTGAATTTGTCCAAGGAAGCAGAGGGAGGAGGGAAAAAGAATTCTTTTTCATGTTCCTGTGACATCCTCAGTGCCAGAAGTTGTCACTGAGCTGATGCATTATCTCACCTACTCTTTCAAGTAATATAATATGTAGTTACAACCATTTGCATTTTACAGAAAACAGAAACTTAATGAGTTAAAGATCAGCCCAAGGTCACAGAGATAGAAACAACGTGAAGAGCAGAACTCAAGCCCTTAGACAACTTGGGAAATGGTCAGTCAGTTGGCATCTTTAGCAATCAGAGTTTTTGACTCCTAGCAACTAAAGCAATGCTGCCAGTATGCACAGAAAGGGGTGATACAGTTTGGCTGTGTCCCCATCAAATCTCATCTTGAATTGTAGTTTTCATAATCCCCATGTGTTGTGTGAGGGACCTGGTGGGAGGTAATTGAATCTTGGGGGCAGGTTTCTTCCCCCTTCTCATTTTCATGATAGTAAATAAGTCTCATGAGATCTGATGGTTTTAAAAAAGGCAGTTGCCCTGTACATGCTTTCTTGCCTGCCGCCGTGTAAGACTTGCCTTTGCACCTCCTTTGCCTTACTCCATGATTGTAAGTTTCCTGAGGCCTCCCCAACCATACTCAATTGTGAGTCAATTAAACCTCTTTCCTTTATAAATTACCCAGTCTCAAGTATGTCTTTATTAGCAGTGTGAGAACAGACTAATACAGGGGGTGAATTAAAAGGGTGGCTCAAAGAGTCCAGGAGGGCTAAGAACTAGGCCTGGGACAAATATCAAATGGCAAGACTGGACAGGGAGAAGATGAATGCCTCTACCACTGAACACTAGATGCTTTTACTGGCTACACTGGCGTGCCCAGCCTTGGATACTGGACTCTGGACATGGCCATGGTCACCTGTCAAGTGGCCACTCCTGGCCCAGGAGCTCCAAATGCTGAAGCTACTGATTCTCCTCACCCCCTGCCTAGCATGAGAGAATGTCCTCCCATTCCAGATCACCAGCCCTGGATCAAATTTAGGCAGTTGCAGCTGATGGGTAGAGCACAGGATACGAGCTCCTGCTCTGTTTGGAGGCAGGTGGCAATATCATAACTGGTCATTTTCAGCTTGTATTGTAGGAGACAGGCAAACACTGCCTCCCACCAAGACTCAAGGGTGGCCAATATCCCATACACAGAGAAGAGGTTCAGATTTTTTTCTTATCAATGAGAATGACAAATACCCACTCAACATCATTACTGGGTACACGCTTTGTGTGAGGCTTGACTATTGGGGTCCCAAAGAAGAAGGGGATGGCCTTTCCATCATGGAGTAAGGGCTAATTTCAGAGGCCAGCATGCAGGTTCCAAACCTGGCTTTCCCTCATTTGATCCTCAAACACCCCATCAAGGGGGCCTGGACAGGACTTTTCAGGCTTGTGTTACAGACGAAGAAACAGGTCCAGCGAGTGGAAGTGCCTTGCCCATAGTCATGGAAGTCATGAATGCAAACTGATCTTGCACCCAGGGGAATTTGGATTCTAACTCAAATCTTTCTCTGCTGCATGGAGACCAGGGCACTGAGGGAAATAGGCTTTTCTCAGAACCAGCTCTGCCTGTTTGACAGTCGATCTGGGCTGGGGAGCAGGGGTCAGGAATGAGCACTGCATCCCACGGGAAGGGCTGGTGAATGTTCTGTGCGATGATTGTGCCTGCACTGAATCCCCTCTTGTCTGTGCTTCTCCCAGGAGGGGGTGTGTGGGAGGGCAGTGGGCTGGTGGCAGAATTCAAGAATGCCCATTCTTTCAGCAGGGAGGCCAGCTGATCGTGGCTTGTGCGTGGTTGGTCTCAGTGGGGAGTCTGCAGTGCAGCTCTCAGAGGCCACAGCCAGCAGCATCTTTGGCATTTCGGGGCCTCTGCTGACTCTTGGTTCAAACCACAAAGCCTCTGCCCGAAAGCATAGAGGGGGCGTCACAGGCTGGCCTCGTTGGTAGCCTGGGCGGTGGTCAGTTTACCAAGGTTGTCTGAATACAGTGGGAGGGTTCCGAGCCCTGGACCTTCAGCCCTGGGAAGAAAGTGTCCTGGTCAAGGGGTGGCTGCCCCATGTCCTGGTGACCCTTCTGCAGCTTGCCTTGTCTGCTCACCTGCCTGAACCATAAAGAAACTCCTGTGAGACTTTGGGCTGTGATCCTGGAGAGGCGTTCTGGTCTTAGGGGAAGCGCATTGAACCTGGAGTCACCAGACACAGGCACAGTCCCAGATCTACTGGAGCACAGATGTGTAGCCTCAGGCAAGTCACTTAACCAATCCAAGCCTCATTTTCTCTCCCTTCAACTGGGGTAATAAATATTGTGAGAAATAACAGAGCTTGCAGACGTGAAAGTGCCACAGTGCACGGTACATCATCGATCCTCAATAAGTATATGTGGAATGAGTGAATAGTGGAATGGATCAACTCAAAACTGCCCCAGGGTCCTAGGAAGGAGTGTGTACCTTTGGCAAGGAGCGGCTGGGTGGATGGAATCAGAGGCATTATGTTTCGTGTTCTGAGGGCCCTTAAGTATCTCGTCCAATGTCATCACTGTAAAGGTGGAGAAAGGAAGAGCTGGAGATGGAAAGGGACTTCCCCAAGGTCACATGGTGGCTGATAGAGCTAGGGACACTTCACTGAGTCCCATCCCCTGCCCTGAGTCGCTTCTTAACCTCTCTGCAGCCACTCCAGCTTTCAAACACACAGTGGGGGCCAGAAGTAAAAAGAGCAGCATGGAATCGTCATTGCCATCATTTCATGTCATTTCAAACTGATCAGATTTGGGTTTCAATTCCTAGCTGGGTGGCTTTGTTGAAGCCACCCAGCTTTCTGAGCCTTAGTTTCCCGTATCTATAAAACGAGAGGATTATGCAACCCTCTGTGAAGATTAAATGCCTAGTCAGAAATGTGGGGACGGAAGCCCTAAATGTGGACTAATCGGACAGGATCAGAACCCACTTCTCCCCTGCTGGGGGCTCTTGTCAGTGGAGACTTGCTGGACAGAGTCCCTGGGAGGGCAGAGAGGAGGACAGGGTGGCAGGCTCTCATTCCTCTGGGCCAGGAGGAGGTAAGTAAGACCTGGAATGGTGGCCTGCCTGGCCTATAGCCCATCTGCTTCTGACCCGTGGCGTGAGCCTGGGCGAGTAGCTGCCCTTCTCTGACCTTGGCACTCCCATGTATAAAATGAGAGTGTTTGCTTAGATGATTTTTAAGAGCACCTCCATCTTTGATGTTTAAACCTTCTTTAAATGCATTCATTCCAAAACTCCTGGCAGTATTTCCAGGGGCCACATTTCCTACTCAGTCCGTTTTGAAATAATGACTAGGGAGCTCATTAGCACTCTCTGCCCATACAGGCAGTTCCGGGGGAGGGACACATTTCCTGCACTTGTGCCCATGCCAATTTTCCAACATTTCATGTTCTCAAATAATAATAACTGTTATTTCTACTAGACGGTTCCCTCACAAAGACCTCTCTGTGCCAAGGTGCCTGGGGCTGGGGTCTGGGCACACAGTTTTGGCAATCTCCTCCCTCTGAGAATGTGTCTACACCTGCAGGACAATTAACCAGTCATTTAGGTGAAAACCCACCACTTTACACCTGAAATATGCTAATAGTTGAGAAGAACAACCTGTGGGAGTGCTTCTGCCATTCATTATCCAAATAGTCGCCTCAGATCTTCACTTAGCATCTCCAGAAGTAGCCTCACTGAAGTAAGCGTTTTCCCAAAAGCAATATACGGGGCTTCTAAACCTTGCCTCGGATGGTTAGAGAGGGAGGAACCGGTGCTGTGGGCTCCCAGGCTGTCTCCTGGGCCACATCTCAGGCAATGTGGTTTCATAGCACTTTGCACTGGTGTCTAAGGCCCCTCTCTTCCTCCGGGCCTGTGTGATATGCCTCTGTGAATGAAGGGACTGAAATTCCTTACAGTTCACAGGGCGCTCCCGTTCATGGCTCCCCTGGACCCTCTCCCCATCCCTGGGAAGTGGGTGCCATCCTACTGCCAGAAGAGACCAAAGCTCCGCACATGAGGCTCTCTAAGGTCCCACAGCCAAGGGGGCTCCGACCATTTACAGGGCTCCAGATGGGGCCTCTCACGCTGCCTCACGACCTCGGCCAGCTCTGCAGAGCACCCCTGGGGCTGGGTGCCATGGGACTGGGCAGGGGTCCAACCTGCCTGCAAATGCATGATGGGAAGCTCCCTGTGCAGTGGCTCGCTTTTGTCCCCCTTTGACGTGACACAGCCCAGAGACCCAGTAGCAGAGCAGCCCTGTGGTCCACAGAGCGCAGTGGGAGGAGGAGAGGCCTGTGGTCCCCAACAGAGGTGAGGATGAAAGGGAGCTAGTGAACCAGGTTGGCCTCTCTGACCCAGCCAGAAGAAGCGAAGAAGCGTCCCCTCCTTCAGCCCTGGTAGTGGAGCACTCCTGGTGTGCTTACCTTGGGAAAGACAGACAGGAGGACCTGGGGTGAGCCCCACTTTGTCTCTTCCACCTGTGCCGTGCTGACTTCATCACCCCATCCCTCCAAACCTCAGTCTCCACCTCTGCAAAACGGAGGCTCTAACACCTCCCTTACAGGCCTACTGTTGGATGTGGGGAAGGACCGCTCAGAACCCTGCACGTGTGTGTGATCATTTCTCCCCTCCTGGGTCTGAGCCACGAGTCCCCACGAAGAGATGCTTAGCCCCAGCAAAACTGGTATCTGCCGGTCCGTTTCCAGGTGACCTCCTGTAACCCCTTCCGCCCTGGGCAGGTCGGCTGACCTGTGACCCTGAGGTGTTGACAGAATCTCTGACCTCTGGGAAGGAGCAGGTCACTTTACCAAGTTTGTGCAAATAGATAAAGAACAAAGTGGCCCATAAATCAGGGCAGCAGGAAAAGCAAATAATTCTCTCTCCCCTTGGGAAAGAAGCCGCCGCGGTGTGGGTGGAGGTGGGGGGTGAGGGGAACGCTGTCCAGGTTACGTTCGGGGTTTCTCCTGATGCCGCTGCGTGGCTGCCCACTTGGATGGAGGTGGAGACGGGCAACCTTGGGAAGAGGACTGTGCCAGGCCGGGGCAGGGCAGTGGGTCCTGTCTTGCAAGGTCCCGGTGAATTCTTCCTCAACTGCAGAGGAGGGGAGGCGTTTGGGGACCTCGAGGTGTCTTCCTGGACCCTGGCCCCTAAGAGGAGGCTTCCCATCTGGGATTTGGGGAGTGGAAGTCTCTTCTCTCGTTGGGTGTTGCTAGTTATTCTACCTCATGGTGGTGCAGAGCAAGCCAGGATGGGGCCTCACCAGGCTGGATCCTGAACAAACTGCTGCTGTGTGGTCACAGGCTCACAGCGCCCTGAGTCTCACTTTCCCCAGCTGTAAATGGGAATTTGTCCCTGTCCTTCCCGTTCTCTGGCATGTGGTGAGAGTGACAGTGCGCGTGGAGTGGCCCAGTGTCCTCATAGGGCCGAGTTCCCACCCTGGCTCCATCACGGGGGAGTACGCAAGTGATCGCACTGGTCAGGCTTCAGTTTCCTTTTTGTAAGCCAGTGATGGTGACAGCACCTGCCCTTTGGAATTATTGGGAGGATTAAAGGACATGCTATCTAAGACACCAGGCATATGCACTAGGTGTTCACTCAAAAATGTTTCTCCCTACCCTTGTCTCATTGCAAACACACCCTCTGGCCGGGCGCGGTGGCTCACACTTGTAATCCTAGCCCTTTGGGAGGCTGAGGCGGGTGGATCACTTGAGGTCAGGAGTTAGAAATCGTCCTGGCCAACATGGTGAAATCCCATCTCTGCAAAAAATATTTTAAAAAATTAGCCGGGCATGGTGGTGGGCGCCTGTAATCCCAGCTACGCAGGAGGCCGAGGCAGGATAATCACTTGAACCCGGGAGGCAGAGATTGCAGTGAGCTGAGATCACGCCATTGCACTCCAGCCTGGGCAACAAGAGTGAAACTCCATCTCAAAAAAAAAAAAAAGAAAAAGAAACAAAGAAAAGAAAACCCACCCTCCTTCCCCTAACACAGGTATATTTCAGGGTTGGATCTGGGGATTCAATGAAAGGCAAAGTCTAAGTGTGGACAAGCCCACATGGCCCACGCCACCCTGCCCAGGCCTGACCCTCGGACCCCCACTCAACCTTGCATGTTCTGCTCCTTCCACACGCCCCTCCCTGCTGCCCCTTGAAAGCCACACCCATATCCGACTCAGGGGTGCTATGCTTGCTCATCCTAGGGTGACCCAAGAACAGTAGCACCCCCAGGACTGAGGCATGTCCAAGATGTGGGATTTCTAGCGTTGACATTGGGATAGTCCTGGGCAAACCTGTGTTTGTCTGAGAAGGAAAGGCCCTTCCTCCAGCATCCACACGGCCACTTCCTTGCCCCCGCTCAGACCTTGCTGACACCGTATGCGAAGGAGCACGCCTCTTATTCTCCTTCCTTTTTCTCCAAAGCTCTTATCGGCATCTGGTAGGTTGCATTTGTAGTTGTTTGTTTGTCTGTCTCTCCACTCTAGAATGTAATCTCCACGTGAGCAGGGAATTTGGTTTGGTTTTCATTTGTAGATAATGTCACCTCGAAGCCTCCAAATAATCCCAAGAGATAGGCACTGTCGCCAACCTCACTTTACAGAAAGGGAAACTGAGGCTTGCTGGGGGGCTCAAACATTTGCCCACACTCTCACAGTGATGGAACCAGGGTCTGAGCCGTGTGGCCCCATCCCATTTCTGGTTTTGTTTTTGTTTTTACTTTTGTTTCTTCTTCTGCTATCTCCCCTGGAGCCTGGAATAGAACTTGGCAGGTAGGAGGCCCAGATCTGTCTTTTTCGAGTGAATGAATAAATGAATGAGTCTATGGTTTTTGGACTTAGATAAAAGCGGAGAAAAGACCAAATGTATTGCTTTTTAAAATGAGGATTAAAAATAAAAGTTTATGGCTGTTCTGTGTTGACTGATGAGGTGTGCAAAGCAGGAAGCAGGGTTAGAAACATAGACTGGAACAAGAGAGACGGCGAAAGTGTAGCAAGACTTCAAAGCACCAACAGCCTCTCTTAGGCTGTGTCTAAACAAGTGAGGCCCAGAAGTGAGGCAATTAATCAGGTAATTCCAGCCCCCTTCCACCCAATGGCCTCAATTATCTGGCTACTTGAAAACTACCCGGTTTATGGGTAATGAGTGTTAATAGGCTATTGTCCGGAAACAGTCTCTCCCCCAGTTTGCTCCTTGGCATTCGAAAGGCCCCAGGCAGCAAGAAAGATTCGGCTGACCGCTTTGCCGCCCACTCTCTGCATCTGTAATAAGGGACAGAAATGCCTTCTTCAGCAGGCTGCTGTCAGGAGCCGGAAAAGTACCTGTCCGGGGTCTGGAATCCTGACTATGGCACTCCACACACCTTCATTTCATTCTAGTCTCTTCCCACCAGTCTAAACCCTTGCCACCACACTGCCTGCCCTCCAGGCCTCCAGGCTGGCCTCATCTCTTCAGTTTTGCAAACTCTTGGAGGACAAGCAGAAGAGGAATTGCTTTCAAGTGCTCCCCAGTTCTGCCCTAGAACAGAGCTTGCCCTTCTGAGGAAAAATGACAGAGTCAAGAAAAAAAAAAAAAAGACAAGGAACTCTCATCATCGACCTCCTATTGCTGAACCCTTTAAAAGCTCAGTCTCGTCTAATACTCACACATCCTGCCGGGAGGGTCCTGTGATGATCCCATCTCACAGACAGGGAGACTGAGGTTCAGAGGCTTAACTAGCAAGTCTAAAGCTAGACAGGAAGTAAGTGTCGGAGCTGGGGCCCAGACTCCAGGGGCTATGAAGTCATCATAATTTTGTACTTCAGAACTACCAAATTATAGAACCAAAGTTGTGGAAACAGCTTTTTCAGAGCTGGAAAGTCTTGAGAGATCTTGGAATCCAAACCCGTATTTTACAGATGGAAAGACTGAAGACTAACGAGTGGAGATGGTGGAGGAAGCAGAAGGGAGATGATAAGATCACAACAGTGACAGGCGGCACGTGATGGCCGTGTGCTGGGCCGGGGCATCGCGCTCGGGGCAGAGATGGCAGGATGGGCCTTCATATCCCCACCCCAGCCCAGCGCTCTGCCAGCCCCCACCTCACCCTTGCCTGAGGCTCCAGCCTTGCTTACAGCCAGCTGCCAGGCTGGAGCACCGAGGTGAGGTGGCCCAGGCTCCCACTGCAGCCAGGCTGTCCCCATAGGAGGCAGGCCCAGCCTTCTGTCCACCTCCAGCCAAACTCTCCTCTGGCTTTGAAATCCGGATGCTAAGTGAGGAGTCAGATGGGAGGATTCCCAAGTGGGCCCAGGTCTGATCAGGTACCCAAAGCCCTCCTGTCCTTTCTTGGGTGTGTGGCCTCCATGGCGCCTGGGTACACAGGGCCCAGGGCTACTCCCTCAAGCAGCAAAATAGTTGCTTTGCAAATATGCCTAGTGACGTCCTCCTGGAGTCCTCCCAAACACTCCTGCTGCCGCCCCTTCCATTTCTCTTCCAGAGGTAATGGAGGGAAATCAGGGCCCGGCGCGTGGGAAGTGCTGCTGCTTCTAGGAATAGTTGAGCAAGGGGCTCCCGTGGAGCTCTGAGGAGCTTCCTCCTGGGGACCAATCCCGCCCAGCCTCAGGGCCCAGCCCCCACCTGGGAGGCCTTCCTTAAGGCCTCTCCCACCTCTGGACCCCAGCAGTCCTGCTACCCAGCCAGCTGAAGCCTTCGCATCTTGGTACCCAAAACAGGGCAGGCTTAAGTGCCTGTCCTCAGCACTCCATGGCCATCTCCCTCCTCCCTGTTAGGAGCTTCTCTGGGGTGTGGTGACTGTGTTTTCTGGTCTTTCCTTACTGGACGAGGTCCCTGAAGGCAGGGTCTTGGCATTTTCATCTCAGCGAACTGAGCACCCCGCACAGGGCTTCTCCCAGACCACGCAGGTCTTAGTGTGGTGTGGACTGGGTGAGGCAAGGGGATGTGGCCACATGTGCTTATTTTCCAGTTGTGTGCTTCTCCCCCAGCCAGACTCAGGCTTCCTGGACCAGTCACACTGGGTCAGGGTGAGGGATGGCACCGAGGGCACAGCCACCTCGGGAGGGCGACAGGTGGAAGGGTGTGGTGAGAGGGCCGTTCTGATTTTCGCTGGGTGCTTCCAATTCTGTGTCCCCCATCTCAAAGTCATGAGAAGGCCCTGCCTTCCTGGGAAGATGATGTGTAGACTGGTGTTTCATCTGGGGCAGCAGCAGCCTGAAGGCCCCCGAAATAGTGAGGCCACCAGCTCTGGCTGGCACCTGGCTCTGTAGGCCCAAA
The DNA here is from genome assembly GCF_028878055.3 of Symphalangus syndactylus. Taxonomy (NCBI): domain Eukaryota; kingdom Metazoa; phylum Chordata; class Mammalia; order Primates; family Hylobatidae; genus Symphalangus; species Symphalangus syndactylus. The sequence goes on along the minus strand of NC_072440.2, from coordinate 96,580,078 downwards.
GCCCACACACGGGCCCTGGCTTCCCTCTCCTTGTTCCCTGGCCCAGAGACAGGTGGGCGTTTCCCGCTGGGCTGGGGTGGTTTCCATGCTGCTGCCTGACATTGCACAGGGCCCATGAGGAGTGCAAGACCCTGAGTTGCAGGCAGTACCTGGGAGGAAACACACCTTCCCACTGAGGGACAAGCTTCACTCTCCAGACAAGCAGGACTTCGTGCCATTCCAGTGTTCAGAGGGCCCAGCTCCACTGCTGAAGAACGCTCCCCTGGGCCCAGGTCTGGGGTACATGGAGCTGACGGGATGCTGAGGAGACCCAGGGTGGGGATGGGGGCTGCTGTTGAAATGAGGGACCTCTCTGAGCCTCGGAAAATGGAGCTGATAATGCCCAGGACATGCCCCATGACTTCCTCAGGGAGAGGAGGTGAAGGGCAGGCAGAGCGAGAGGACTACCTCCCGGTACCCCCATGCCATGGGCCCATGGTAGCCACTCCATAAAGGCCAGCCCCTTCCTCCTTTCCTTCTCTGTCTCGCACGGAGAGAGGATCTCTGAGCTAAAGGTGTGGGTGTGAGGCCATCCTTCAAGTCCGATCAGGGGGATCTTCCAGTTTTCCAAAGAGCACCCTGTGCATTAGTCCCTTCCTGCCTCACAGCAGCCTAGTGGGCTGGCCAGGGCCGTGGGAGGATTGAAGTCTAGGACAGCATGTGACTTTGCCCGGAGTCACCCAGCAGGATAGTGATGGGCAAGGACTTCCCCAATCCCCCGCACAAACTCGAGACTCCCAATCTCAGGTGCAGGCTCTCCAGCACACCCCCTGGGTCCTCACGCAGCCACCTCAGTTTCCCCTCGGGACTAGCCAACCCTTTCGCCTTTCTGGGCCCTTGCCCTGGGCAATAGGGGCTGGGAGCCGGATCTCCTAACTGTGGATCAGGCCTCATCCCACAGAGCCGTGACTGACAGGCTCGGTGGACTCCGGCTGTGTTCCCAATCCTTGGGAAGGAGAGTCGTGGGGTCTTGCAGCTCCTGGGCCTTTTTACCCAAGTCGTGTAAAACTCAGGGGCCACCTCAAATCTGCAGGACCTGGAACATGTCAGTCCCCACTCTGGGTCCCAGGTCCCACCTCGAGAGCAGAGGTGGGGCTGGATAAGCTGTGGGCTGCCTCCCTCCAACATCTTGACTGCATCCTCCCTGCATCCGGAGGCAAACAGTAATTACGGTAAATCATAAGCAGGTTCCAACATCCCTCCAGAGCCCGCCGAGCCAGCGGCTGGTGGGCGCACTGCCCGACTGTGAGGAGGGAAAAGAGTTGGACCAGGCACAGAGAAACGCCCCTGGAGGAGTGGGCAAGGCAGCAGGGAGGGGAGAGCTTCCACCGAGATGGCCCTTCTGGAAAGAAAGCCTTAGAGGCTGGGGCAGGGGGCACTCTCCAGTCTGCTTTTGCTTATCGCCTGGGGTAAGGGCCTAGAAAGGTGAAAGGGTTGGCTAGTCCAGAGGGGTAACTGAGGCAGCTGCGTGAGAACCGGGGGAGGGTGCTGGAGAGGCCTGCAAAGAGGGCAGGGCTGGGAGTCTCGGAGTTTGCGCAGTGGGTCAGGGGGAGTCCTTGCCAGTCTTTGTGTCCTCAAGAGTAACAAGGGAAATGGCCCTGCTCTGCCGATCTCAGGGGCTGCGGTGAGGATGAAATGAGGTCCAGGATGAGAAGGCTCCATGGACAGGCCCTCCAGCTCTCTCTGTCACACATTCCTCCTGCTCTGCTGACCCTCACAGTCAGTCTGCCTTTCTAGGATGCACCCTGGGTGTCCCTTGGCTCATTGCGAGCCTCTGCCTTCCTCCCAAAAAGCCCTTTCTCTCTTGGCCTCACCTGTTAAAATGTTGCTTATTCTTTAAAACCCGGTTGCGAGCAAATGACTGATACACATCACATCGTAGGCGGCCTCGTAGATGTTACTCTGAGTTAAAGAAGCTAGATACAAAAGCAAGCATTCACCGTATGATTCCAGTTATATGAAGTTTGAGAAGAGCTACGGCCTACCCATGGGGAATGGTGATCAGAGCAGAGGTTGCCCTGGGTGAGGTGGGGGTGGCCGGAAGGGGGCTTGCGGGAACTTTCTAAGGTGGTGGCAATGTTCTTCATCTTCATGGGGGTGGTGGTTATGCAGGGAGACATTTTTCAAACTACAGAAACTCTACACTGAAATTCTGTACATTTTATAGTCTAGAAATTATACCTCAGTAAAAACAAATTATGCATAACTTATAACAACAAAAAAGTAGAAACAACCCAAATATCCATCAACAGATGAATGGATACGTCAAATATGTCATATCCATACAATGGAATATTTTTCAGCAGGAAGTGCTAATGCATGCTGCAGCATGGATGGACCTTGAAAACATCACGCTAAGTGGAAGAAGCCAGTCACGAAAGACCACGTAGTGTATGATCTCATTTACACGAAATGTCCAGAACAGGCGAAACCAAAAAGACAGAAAGTAGGTCAGGGGGTTGCTCAGGCTGGGGGAGCCAGGTAGTGACTGCTAAAGGGAGATGAGAATGTTCTAAAATGGATTGTGGTGATGGATGGACAACTCTGAATAGACTAAAAACCAGTGAACCGTACATTCTAAATGGGTGAAATGTATGGAAGGTGCATAGTAATGCAACAGAACTATTAAAAAATAATGCCCATTTTTTTAAATCACTTAGTCATCAATGATTAATCTTTTGATTTTTTTCCAATGAAATTTAAAATAGTAATTTGCCAGCACCTCACAATTTACCTGCCATTTAGTTCCTATCCCATTTCATAGGATACTCACAAATAAATCCATGGGGGAGAAAGCCACGCTACGTGGCCTATAGCCCAGATGGATTGACACTGGGTTCAGACCCCAGCTCTGGAAGTCACTCTAGTCTCTGAACTTCATTTTTCTTATCTATAATGATGATATTAATCTACCATGAAGGGGTGTTGGTTGAGAGGATTCGGAATAATGCATATGAAGGATCTGCTGTGTAATTAGCGCTGAATAAAGAGTATTATTTCTGTCTCCATTTTACAGAAGGAGAAGCAAGGGGCTGGAACAAAGGAAGCACGTGGCCTGAGAGACCAGAGCTGATCAGTGGAGGTGCCTGGACTAGTACTCAGGCCACTGGACAGGGGTCCATCCATACTGGCTTACATATGGAGTGGTCCACATTCCAGCCACAACAACCAAAGTAGCTCTTGTCACACAAGAGATGCTCAAAATTCTCTTGCCTTGAATTTAATACAGCACAACAGAGAAGCTGCAGAATCAGCACCCAATTTCTAGTTGTATGTCTGTGGAGTTGAAATGTCCAATCCCAGAGTCCCAGAGCTCCCATGTACTGTGAACCATCTTTGCTGGGTGCTATACTCTAAATGTTTGTGTCTCTTTCCAAAATTCTTTTTTTTTTAAATTATACTTTAAGTTCTAGGGTACACATGCACAACGTGCGGGTTTGTTACATATGTATACGTGTGCCATGTTGGTGTGCTGCACCCATTAACTCGTCATTTACATTGGGTATATCTCCTAATGCTATCCCTTCCCCCTCCCCCCACCACCCCACAGGCCCTGGAGTGTGATGTTCCCCTTCCTGTGTCCATGTGTTCTCATTGTTCAATTCCCACCTATGAGTGAGAACATGCGGTGTTTGGTTTTTTGTCCTTGCGATAGTTTACTGAGAATGATGGTTTCCAGTTTCATCCATGTCCCTACAAAGGACATGAACTCATCATTTTTTATGGCTGCATAGTATTCCATGGTGTATATGTGCCACATTTTCTTAATCCAGTCTATCCTTGTTGGACATTTGGGTTGGTTCCAAGTCTTTGCTATTGTGAATAGTACCGCAATAAACATACGTGTGCGTGTGTCTTTATGGCAGCATGATTTATAATCCTTTGGGTATATACCCAGTAATGGGATGGCTGGGTCAAACGGTATTTCTAGTTCTAGATCCTTGAGGAATCGCCACACTGTCTTCCACAATGGTTGAACTAGTTTGCAGTCCCACCAACAGTGTAAAAGTGTTCCTATTTCTCCACATTCTCTCCAGCACCTTTTGTTTCCTGACTTTTTAATGATCGCCATTCTAACTGGTGTGAGATGGTATCTCATTGTGGTTTTGATTTGCATTTCTTTCATGGCCAGTGATGATGAACATTTTTTCATGTGTCTGTTGGCTGCATAAATGTCTTCTTTTGAGAAGCGTCTGTTCATATACTTCACCCACATTTTGATGGGATTGTTTGTTTTTGTCTTGTAAAGTTGTTTGAGTTCTTTGTAGATTCTGGATATTAGCCCCTTTGTCAGGTGAGAAGGTTGCAAAAATTTTCTCCCATTCTGTAGGTTGCCTGTTCACTCTGATGGTAGTTTCTTTTGCTGGGCAGAAGCTCTTTAGTTTAATTAGGTCCCATTTGTCAATTTTGGCTTTTGTTGCCATTGCTTTTGGTGTTTTAGACATGAAGTCCTTGCCCATGCCTATGTCCTGAATGGTATTGCCTAGGTTTTCTTCTAGGGTTTTTATGGTTTTAGGTCTAACATTTAAGTCTTTAACCCATCTTGAATTAATTTTTGTATAAGGTGTAAGGAAGGGATCCAGTTTCAGCTTCTACATATGGCTAGCCAGTTTTCCCAGCACCATTTATTAAATAGGGAATCCTTTCCCCATTTCTTGTTTTTGTCAGGTTTGTCAAAGATCAGATGGTTGTAGATGTGTGGTATTATTTCTGAGGGCTCTATTCTGTTCCATATGCTGAAATCTCACCTCCAAGTTGATGGTATCAGGAGGTAGACCATTGGGAGGGGCTTAGGGCATGAGAGCAGAGTCCTCAGCATGTGATAAGTGTCCTTATAAAAGAGGCCCCAGAGAGCTTTCTTGCCCCTCCCATCATATGAGGACACAGAGAAAAGATGGCCATCCATGAACCAAGCAACAGCCCTCAACAGACACAAAACCTGCCACTGCCTAGATCTTGGACTTCCCAGCCTCCAGAGCTAAGAGAAATAAATGCTCATTGTTAAAACCACCAAGTCTGTGGTATTTTTGTTATAGCACCCAAACTGACTAAGACACTGAACTCTAACTGAAGATATACACTACTATGGTGCTGTCTACAGGGCAAGTTGTCAAGGTGAATGGTCCTACATCAGACATAATAAAGGGAGACATGTCTTACTACTAGCAAAAAATTAAAACAAAAAAAGGAATGGCAAAATACAAGCAGTGACAGAGAAATAGCACACATTTGCCAGATTGTGTGAATATTTGGTTCATGGGTATATAAGAGAAAGAGGTCAGTGCAGTCCTCTTCCAGTTCTATTCAAGCAGGGACCCAGGGGTGATAGGAGAGTAGGGGAATTGCATCCTATGTGCACAATTTAATCCCTCCAAACACACAGCTAGATATTCTAGTAACTGAAAACATGGCATGAACGCAAGAAGGTGAGGAGCCTGCCCATAGTGTGACTGTGTGACTGCAGAGGGTGGAGGCTTGGAGCTTTTCTCCAGAAGAAACAAGTGCAAACATTTCATCCCTGTCCGTTTCCTCTTGAGTCTTTGAACACACAATCCATGCAGCTTCAGAGGGGAGCATCCATTTCAACATTCCCTTTTTGCGTGTTGACATTGCAGATAAAGATGTTTCATCATACGCCTAATTCCTGTGGCTTCCTGAGCCCCTGCCCTGTCCCGCTGAATAGCTGGTGGGGCCATGGTGCTCACATTACCCTATACTGTTGCCCAGTCCTATTGGCCAATTATTTAATTTTCTGACCTGAGTAGGCAATACAGGGAAAAGGATAGCCCAGTCCCCTTTGGTCGTCTTTCCAGCCAGGGTTGTTGTATATTTTGTTGGGGAGCACAGAGTGGTAGAAGAAAGCTGTTTGTTTGCTTGATCCACGTAACTGAAACCTGTATGTCCACCAGTACTTTTTTTGCATGTGTGGTAAAATATACACAAATAAAACTCACCATCTTAACCATTTTTAAGTGTTCAATTCAGTAGCATGAAGTACATTCACATTGTTCTGCAACCATCACCACCATCCATCCACAGAACCTTTCATTATCCCCAGTCAAAACTCTGTACAGGTGAAATAGTAACTCCTCATTCCCTACCCAGCCGCTGGAAGCCCCACCCTGCTTTCTGTCTCTACAAGTCTGACTAAGTACTTCCTGTAAGTGGAATTCTTCAATATTTGTCTTTTTGTCTCTGGCTTATTTTACTTAGCATAATGTCTTTAAGGTTCATCCATGTTGTAATATGCATCAGAATTTTGCTCCTTTTAAAGGTGGGATCATACTCCATTATATGCAATACCAAATTTTGTTTTATCACTGGCATATTTTTTCCAGCCACTATCTGTCTGGCACTATTCTAGGCACTTTGGCGAAAGGGTGAAGAAACAGACGGGATTGACAGACGTAGCATTTTCCTACAGGCAGTGAGCCTAGACACAGGTGAAATAGGGGGTCAGTCAGTGGCTGCCAGACCATGGTGGTCATTGGGTTAGTGGAAAAAGGCATTTCCAAGGACTGGTCTGATCAGAGGTTTGGGAGGTGATTTGAAACACACAGAGCTTGCTGTGTGTCTGTGGATTTTCCCTTGTAAATTGCTCTTTTCTACATTTGTGTACTTAGCAGGTGGAGAAAACATGCCTTAACTGTGATGTTTCTATTTCCTCTCTATTTCTAAGCAGTTGTGTTTGTGTACCTACTTTGTGTCATGCTGTTGATGCCTCGATTTCATTATGGACTCTTCTTATTATTTGCTAATTTTTTATTTTTCTCATCACCAGAAGTGTCTTTTAGAATGAAGCAAAGTATAAAAAGTATACCTGTCTGTCATTAATCTGTCAATTTACTTTCCTTTTGTTTGGAGTTATTGATACATCTCATCGAACTCTTCCTCGCTGATGCTGTCCTCCATCTCTCTCCTGCCCCTTCTCCTGCCTGCTAGCTTTCTCCAGGGCCTAGGGCTTCATGCCCTCTGTGGGTGACCCCTGTCCTCTGGTCAGCAAAGTGACTAAGTATGTCCTGAGTTCTCCAGGTTTTTCTTCCTCCCTAGCTGCTCATTATTCTTTGGATTTGGTATTTATTTATTTATTTATTTATTTATTTATTTATTTATTTATTGAGACAGAGTCTCACTCTGTTGCCCAGGCTGGAGTGCAGTGGCGTGATCTCAGCTCACTGCAACCTCCACCTCCCAGGCTAAAGCGATTCTCCTGCCTCAGCCTCCCGTGTAGCTGGAATTACAGGTGTACACCACCACGCCCAGGTAATTTTTGTATTTTCAGTAGAGACAGGGTTTCGCCATGTTGGCCAGGCTAGTCTCGATCTCCTGTCCTCAAGTGATCTGCCTGCCTTCGCCTCCCAAAGTGCTGGGATTATAGGCATGAGCCACCGTGCCCAACCTGGATTTGGTATTATTTTAGGCATGAGCCACCCTGCCTGACCTGGATTTGGTATTATTTTGGATATCTTAGATTAGTAGACATCTAAACTCTGATAAGTGAGGGGTTGTGATACTTATTGAGATAGTTTATTAATTATGGTTTATAATGAAGAAGTCTTTCAAGGGTTTCTTCATCTACGGGACAATGACCTAATGAGAGCATGGCACACAAATCTTGTCTTCTCCCCGAAGAGCATTCCAGCGGTACTCAACTAACTGCTGTGGTTCCTTGTCTATGCCAGCCATTTCTCCTGTTAGCTCTTTGGTCCACATGGCTCCCATGGCCTAGAGTTTTAAACAAATGCACTATGGGGACCGGGCATGACGGCCCACACCTATAGTCCCAGCAGCCTGGGACGCTGAGATGGAAGGATCCTTGAGGCCAGGAGCTCAAGACCAACCTGGGCAACATGGTGAGACCCAGTATCTACAGATAAGTAAAAAATTAGCTGGGGGTGGTGGCACGTGCCTGTAGTCCCAGCCTCTCAGGAGGGTGAGGTATGAGGATCACCTGAGCCCAGGAATTTAAAGCTGCACTTAGCCATGATTGCACTTCTGTACTCCAACCTGGACAACAGGGAGAGACCCTGTCTCAAAGCAAAATTAAACAAAAACAAATGCACCCTGGGTATTTCTGCTATGGCACCTTTAAAGCTTTGCTACATGCATCTATTTATTACTATTATTATTTTTGAGACAGAGTCTCACTCTGTTGCCCAGGCTGGAGTGCAGTGGTGCAGTCTTGGCTCACTGCAATCTCCACCTGCCGGGTTCAAGTGATTCCTCTGCCTCAGCCTCCCAAGTAGCTGGGACTATTGGTACATGCCACCATGTCCAGCAAATGTTTGTATTTTTAGTAAAGATGGGGCTTTGCCACGTTGGCTAGGCTGTTCTCGAACTCCTGACTGCAAATGATCCGCCCACCTCGGCCTCCCAAAATGCTGGGATTACAAGCGTGAGCCACCTCACCCGGCCGCATGCATCTCTTTAAATGTCTGCCTCACCCTCTTGATCTGAATTCTTCCATGGCAGGGATGGGCACAAATCAGTGAAGTGGTTACAGTTATTTTGCCCAAGCAGTTCATAATAATACGGGAAGACAAACCTGCAAAAGCCAGCTGCAAAATGAAGGTGCAAGGACTGTGCTCTGGAGAAAGAACTCATCCTGTATACAAAGGGGGTTAAGGGCCATGGTGAGTTTTCAGATAGAATTTGAAAAATAATGAAGATGTATAGATGAGGAAGAACTAGGTGGTAGGCATTTCAGACAACAGCAGTAGGATGACTGGTGGCAAAAAATAGAGGGTGATGCCCACTTTGTCCCAAGAAGCAGAGCCTAAGGTAAAGGCAGAGAGTTGGGAGTTGAGGAGTTGAGGAAGGCCTTGCATTCCCAGTCTCAGTGGTCAGTGTTTACCCTGGGGCAATGTGGAGCCATAGAGGGCTATGGAGAAGGGATGGTATAGCCTCCACATGCCTTAGAATCGTCGTGGGGTGCAGATGGACTTAGGGGAGCCCAGCTGAAGGCAGAAGCAAGGCTAGCTCTTGCAGTGAGAGATGGTGAGGGTGGAGGGAACTTGTGAGGCAAATATATCTGCAGGGGCTTCCCCAAGTGGGCATTTTGTCCCATGTGGCTATGTCAGCGGGAGGAAGAAAGTGGGAGAAGAAGCATCTCTCCACCAACCAGGCAGTTGCCAAAAACAGTCTCTTTCCCAGGCCCAGTGTTTATTGTTCTCTGTCACAGCCTATTTTCTGTTACATAATGCATCAGGCTGACCCCACCCCACAGACTCTGCCCCGGGGCCCTTTGTTGGCTTTGCCCCTTGGGCCTCTGATTGGGCAGCTGAGGGGCAGGCCCTCCGACAGCCCCTGTCAGTTCCCCAGCAGGGGCAGGCCCCCTGGGCCCACTGAGCTCCTGGGTGGGGCTGAGGAAGCACAACTGTGGGCAAATCAAGGCTCATCAGCAACGTGGCCAAAGCACAACTCCCAGTGCCTCATCTGCCTTGGAACCCCCAACAGGCTTCTGGCTAGGGTTAGGCAAATGAGTTCATAAGATCTAGAAGCAAGCAGGATTCCAGCAACATACAAAGTGCTAGAAGGAGGCTGCTCGAGGTTGAAGAAAATGAAAAAGAAATGGTATCACTCTGTCCCAAACTGGACTGTCGCCTCCAGTGCTGATGTCCTTACGGTCCGTCCTGTGCCTTCGGTTTCCAAGGGCTGGAGGGAGGGGTAGGGCAAGGGGAGTTTCCCCCCAGAGCTCTGGAGAACTCATAAGTGAGTGAGAAGAGCATGAATGATGCCTGCAGTCATGGTCAAGTTCCTTCTGGACACTGGGCAGGTCCCAGGAACCAGGCCCTGGTCTCTAGACCAGCCCTGGCCAGACACTAGCGAGTGTGTGTGTGGGAGTGTGTGTGTGGGAGTGTGTGTGTGGGAGTGTGTGTGTGGGAGTGTGTGTGTGTGGGAGTGTGTGTGTGGGAGTGAGTGTGTGGGAGTGTGTGTGTGGGAGTGTGTGTGTGGGAGTGTGTGTGGGAGTGAGTGTGTGGGAGTGTGTGTGGGAGTGTGTGTGTGGGAGTGTGTGCGTGTGTGTGGGAGTGTGTGTGTGGGAATGTGTGTGTGAGTGTGTGGGAGTGTGTGAGTGTGGAGAGTGTGGGAGAGTGTGTGAGTGTGTGGGAGTGTGTGTGAGTGTGAGAGTGTGTGTGTGAGTGTGTGTGGGACTGTGTGGGGGGAGTGTATGTGTGAGTGTGTGACTGTGAGTGTGTGTGGGAGTGTGTGTGTGGGAGTGTGTGTGTGGGAGTGTGTGTGTGGGAGTGTGTGTGTGGGAGTGAGTGTGTGGGAATGTGTGTGAGTGTGTGGGAGTGTGAGTGTGGAGAGTGTGGGAGAGTGTGGGAGTGTGTGGGAGTGTGTGTGAGTGTGAGAGTGTGTGTGTGAGTGTGTGTGGGACTGTGTGGGGGGAGTGTATGTGTGAGTGTGTGACTGTGAGTGTGTGTGGGAGTGTGTGTGTGGGAGTGTGTGTGTGGGAGTGTGTGTGTGGGAGTGTGTGTGTGTGGGAGTGTGTGTGTGGGAGTGTGTGTGTGGGAGTGCGTGTGTGGGAGTGTGTGTGTGTGGGAGTGCGTGTGTGGGAGTGTGTGTGTGTGGGAGTGTGTGTGTGGGAGTGTGTGTGTGGGAGTGTGTGTGTGAGAGTGTGTGTGGGAGGGTGTGTGTGGGAGTGTGTGTGTGTGTGAGAGTGTGTGTGGGAGTGTGTGTGGGACTGTGTGGGGGGAGTGTATGTGTGTGTGACTGTGTGTGTGGGAGTGTGTGGGGGTGTGGAGGGAGTGTGTGTCTGTGTGTGAGAGTGTGTGAGAGTATGTGAGTGTGTGTGTGTGGGAGTGTGTGTGGGAGTGTGTGTCTGTGTGTGAGAGTGTGTGTGAGTGTGGGGGAGTGTGTGGGGGAGTGTGTGGGGGAGTGTGTGTCTGTGTGTGTGAGTGTGTGTGAGTGTGTGGGGGTGTGGGGGGGAGTGTGTGTCTGTGTGTGTGAAAGTGTGTATGAGTGTGTGTGTGTGAGTGTGTGAGGGAGTGTGTGTCTGTGTGTGAGTGTGTGTGTGAGTGTGTGTGTGAGTGTGTGTGGGAGTGTGTGGGGGGTGTGGGGGAGTGTGTGTCTGTGTGTGTGAGTGTGTGTGGGTGTGTGGGGGGGTGTGGGGGGAGTGTGTGTCTGTGTGTGTGAAAGTGTGTATGAGTGTGTGTATGTGTGAGTGTGCGTGGGAGTGTGGGGGGTGTGAGGGAGTGTGTGTCTGTGTGGGGGAGTGTGTGTGTGTGAGAGTGTGTGTGTGGGGCAGTGTGTGGGGGAGTGTGTGGGGGGAGTGTGTGTCTGTGTGTGTGAGTGTGTGTGGGTGTGTGTGGGGGTGTGGGGGGGGAGTGTGTGTCTGTGTGTGAAAGTGTGTATGAGTGTGTGTGTGTGAGTGTGTGAGTGGGGAGGTGCTGTTTCTTGAGATGATACAAGTGTGGGCCCACCTGGCAGCCCAAGGTGGGATGTGGAATCCAAGGGTGGTTGCAGCTCCCGGTGGCTGGAGAAGGCAACTTCCCTGACCCAGAGTTGCCGAGTGGCTCAGGGACGAGCCAGGGCCAGGAGCCAGGGAGGAGCCTCTGAACAGGCCTTTCATGCATGGCCAGAGATGCCCGGGAGGCACCATAGGGGGCAGACCCCTTAGAGTCCGAGCAAGAGCCTCTCCCACCTGTAACTACAGCCACGACTGCTCTGGCAGAGCCTGAGAAACCCACAAATACATCCATGTTTATTGAGCCAGCAAAAATGTAACATGCACCAGTTCTATTCCATACAGCTTCTAGGTGCCGGACATAGCAGTGAACCAAGCAGAGGAAGAAGCTACCTTCCCAAGCTGTCTGTGACAATGGAACAATGGCAGCTCAAGTCAGGAAGGCTGCAGGCATTTCCCAATATGCCGTCTCACGATGGCCCTGCCACAGCCCGGCGAGAATCTCCACTCACCAGCAAGGGAAACAGAGGCTCAGAAAGCCCAGAGAGTCAGCCCAAGTGCAGAGAGCTAGGTGACACACCAGATGCCATCCAGTCCCTCCATCACATCCTCACCCTCAAGGATGTATGACGATCCCATGAAATCAAGTAAAAGCACTTTGTAAACTAAAATGCACCTAGAGAGATGCGGTTCTTATCATGAATGGGAAAGAAATAGGAAGTGACTCGGGCTGAAGGTGAGCTGAGGGTAGAGACAGACCCTCTTGGGTGTGTCTGGGCTTTGGTTTTGCAGGCAGTGTCCTTTGCTCCCCAAATGCCCCTCTCCTGGTGTCTTCCTGTAATCTTTCTGCATGAGCGAGCAATGTTTGTTTTGGAAGCTGAAGGACCAGACTTGTACCAGTTGAGATGAGTACACCTTTGGTCACAGGCGGGGGCTCAGACCCCTCTGCACACAGGAATTCATCCTGTCACCTCATGTGTACCATCCATAACCCTAAAAGACTGCCCTGTCATCTTATCTGGCAACTGGGATTTTAGCAGTCCCTTCATTAAGCCTGGAGAACAAAGGCGGGCGGGTGAGGGTCTCCGAATGTCCAAACACCCTGTCACCCGGAGTGTGAGGCTGCGGCTGCCCTGGGGAGGGCCAGGCGCTGTTTACAGATGGGAGGAGATAACCGCAGAGGAAGGTCGCTGGAGTCTTCTTTTCCATCCTCCCTCTCCCACCCCCGAGGGGGGTCCCTGACCACCCTGACTCTCCAGCTGGCCTGGAGACCTATTTCAAGCTCCTGACAGAGGAATGCATGGCAGAACATGTGAAGCGGGGTGTGATGTGGGGGCAGGGAATCCAACTCACGAATTGGATTTTACAATGGCACGCCCACTGCTGCCAAGGGGAAGTGGGAAGCAGGAATTAAAGCAATGGAGCAGTGGTTTGAGTCACCCCCTCTGCACCAGAACATTCTGAGAAATCTCTGGTTCATACTTTAAAACTCCTTTCCCTGGGACAAGAGATCCTCTATATTGTCAGAGGCAACGGGTTACCCAGAGGCTGCTTGGATACCATTAGTGACAAGGAGCTCACTCCTCTAAGCATGGTCTGTTCCTTTGGAGGGTAGTTTGTGGGAAAAAAAAAAAATCTCTCCAGGGCTGAGCTATGATCTGTGTCCTGTGGCTGCAGGTTGAATGTTCACCTTGGCTTTGTGCTTTAAGTTACTCAAACCCATTAGAGAGGGTGTTCTAGTGGACATTATTATCATCCCCACTACCCAACTACTAGCAAGAATCATCAGTGATAACTTGCATTTAGAGTGTCTTCGTGCTTTCACACCCAAGAATTTATTTGTCCATCCGAACAGCCCTATGAAATGGGGATAAATTAACCTCATTTTCTTTTTTCCGATCAGCAAACTGAGGTCTGGAGAGATGAAGTGACAGGCACAAGCGGTAAGAGCAGCTGGGACCAGACCCCAAGTCTCCTCACTCCCAGTCCGTGAGGGCTCAGCTCTTGACGGGCACTCCCTAATCTCCAGACAGTCATTCTATAGTAAGGGCCAACTTCGCACTTAACACTGAGAAAGAATCTTCTCCGCCCTGAAGATCACGGTGGTCCTATTTCCTCCCAAAAGATGGATAGGTGTTGTTTACAATTTAGTATTCAGAAGTGAACTGAAATGCAAGAGCTGGCAAAGCTTGTTCTGAGAAGGGAGGTCCCCGCGCCTGAAGTTGGGTGTACATGAGCTGGTGAAGGACCCAGTATAGATATGACAGAGGATACGTCAGAGCCAGGCAGGGGGCTGGAATCTATGACATCAAAGTCCTTTTCAGTCTTAGTTGTAGGAAGACTTCTTTCCTTCCCAGGCCCTGCCTCAGCACAGATTCGGGGACTCATGAGGGATGGTGCCTTACAGGGACAGTGATATGTGTCAGAGCCAGCCATGGCTTTTTCTCCCTGTCCTGGGCAGCCAGCTGCCAGCACACTCCATGGCTTCACATCCTCCCGTAGTCAGAGTCTCTACCCATGACCCTGGGACACACAGATCTCCTTTCCTAGGCTGAAGGTACCCCAACCTCCTCATTATAACAGTGCCCTCTCTTTGCTTGTCCAAATCTACTGCTACTTCAAGTCAGCCACTGTGATGCCTCCTGCAGGAAGCTCTTCCTGGTGCCTGTTTGCCAGGGCTCCCCATGTGGCTGCGGGAACCCCTGTAGAGTCCAAGCCATCACCTCCCACCACGTGCCACAGCTCATGAGGAAGTTCCCAGCCAATGCAGCCCTGTTCTGGCTCCCAGAGTGGCTTTGGCTGGTACAGTCTGCCCTCATCACTCCCCTGCAGAGCTCCTTCGTGCCTCTAGCATGAGCAGGCAAGCCATAGCTGGGCAGCTAAGGGATTGGATTTGTTCTGTTCACCTCCCCAGCCTCACTTGCGGTCACTCTTCTGTACGCTGTTCACACAGACTGACATGTCCCATGGCGGAGCGGCCACTTCCAGCTCCACTCCGTGGCATGAGTGGTCTTGAAAGATCCCTCCAAGATCATTCCTCAGGCTTCCTGCCCGACCAGGCTCCCAGGCGACCTGGATGGTCTGAGACACCAGGAGTGAAAGGGCTGTGGAAACCATAACGTGCTGGATGGCTGGGAGGGGACGGCTGGGAGGGGACGGCTGGGAGGGGATGGCTGGTGACCACTCTCTTGTTTTTTAAGCCTCATGGCCACCCTGCACTGTTATAGGGATTAGCCTAGTTGTGGCATTATCAGATTCAAGCTCGTTTGCAGGGGCCTCCAAGGCCTATGCTCATCTCTTCCATTCTCAGAAGAAGGTGGGATGGCCCCACACAGTGGGAAGTGACCTGCAGGAAGCTGTTGGAGTGTGATGGGGGCAGCCTCGGCTTCCTGAGAGCCCCCAGCCAGGGCAGTGCACCCAGACAGGCCAACGTGTCCATGCCACATCACTGCAGGGCAATGACACGACTGTCAGGGGCCCTAGATATGGCATTCCTTGCCCTGGGGTGGGGCAGGGGGAGCAGGGAGCTTCCGAGACCCTGAAAGCAGGGCTTCCAGCCTTGGGCACTCTGCCCCTCCTTCTGGGCTGTTCCTTCAGGATCTGCTTCAGTGTCCACCCATGCCTGGCCTTTCCTGACCACTTCTACATCCCCATGCGGCGCTTCAGCCCGCAGCAGGCACAGGTGTTAAAAATCCCCTCCATCTGACTCCACCTCTCCTGTGGGGAGGTGCCAGAGAAGAGTGGAGGTGTCTGCTCAGGGGCACAGGGTGGGAGCTGGCTCTGGGGCCTTTCTCTGTGGGTCAGGATGAGGAACAGGTCTGGGGCTCTCAGGACACCCAAGGGCCATTTGCACACTTGTCTTTACAGGAAGCTTCAGGGGGGAAGGCTGTGGGCTGGAGAGAACCTGAGGCTGAGTTTTTTCCATTTCATCAAGTGCATTCACCAAAGCACCCTGTGTGCTGAGGGCAGCGGGGGCCATACCCTCCCGGAGCTCACGAATGGGCGAGGGAGAAGCCCCTAGGCGGAGAAACTTACAATCCTATGTGGACATGTGAACTCAGTGAGAGGAGGTGCTGTGGTGAGGGCCGCTGCTTGGAGATCTGGGAAGAGGAGCAGGATGTTTCTCGCAGTGAGACTGGGAAGGGCATCCTTCATAGCAGAGGGAAGCTGTGAGCAGAGCAGAGGCTGAGGACGACTCCACCCGAGGGGACCGGTGGGGAAGGGGCTGGGCCAGGGCTTGACCTGGAGCTCTGGGCTGTGTCCAGGTCCCTTCAAATGAAAAAGAAGGAGCCAGAGGTGCAGGGGGCAGGGGATGCCTGCCAGCCAGGCCCCATCTCCTCTGATGTTTAGGGACTCTGGTTGGAATTTCCACCACACCAGGAAGTACACCCCTACTTGGGGGAGGATGAGGGAGCTGGTGGGAAACGGGTTTGGGGGCGCGAGGCTTGATATCATTTCTTCCGATAAACAGGCATTGGCTCAGCTTTTCTGTCTTCTGCTTAATCACTTTCAGAGGCTCATTAGACTTAGAGGAAATACACTTGCAAACTCAAACCACATGCCCCCCTCAGAGTACATACTCCCATCCCCAAAACACACGTACTACCACCTCAGAGAAAGGATCATTGGTTCCCAAGAACAGGAGCCATCCCGTGGAAGGGGTCACCTGCCTGGAGACTGCGGTGCTCCGAGGCCATAGAGCAAGGTGGGTAGAAGCGGGTTTGAGAGTTTCAGGGACAGGGGCTGACTCTCACGGGGCCCTTACCACGTGTCTGCTGCTGTTCTCATTGCATTCCAAGTATTAACTCACTGAAGTCCCACCCGAATGTGGCCACCATCATTGTTCCCAAAGAGCAGCCAGGCCCAGACATGTTAAGTAACTTGCTTCAGATCACACGCAGCCAAGTGGCAAAGCCAAAAATTGTCCATAATCAGGCCTCCCGGGTTTGCAGCCCAGCTCTGCCATTGACGAGCTGTGTGTGTTTGAACAAGTTACTCAGCCTTGCTGGTCACTCTTCTCCTGTGTGATGTACACATAGCAATTACATCTGCCAACAGGGGGATGATTGAAGACCGGATACACCGTGGGCTTAACACGCTGCCTAGGACACAGTAAGTACCTGTCAATTTAAGAAACAGCTGACTAGCTGAGGTCCCACTAAGATGCCACCTCCTCCACAAGGCGTCTGTCCCCGAAGCTACTAAAGATCACTCTGTTCAGGTTGGGCAGCACCAGGATGTCTCCTCTGCATCCCTACTGTACTGTGGCTATTTTATTTGACAAATCTTCATATAGGACTTCCTGTGGTTCAGACACTGTTCTAAGTACTTTAATAAATAATAACTTTTTTTTTTTAAATTTTGAGACTGATTCTTGCTCTATCGCCCAGGCTGGAGTGCAGTGGTGTGATCTCAGCTCACTGCAACCTTCGCCTCCCAGGTTCAAGCGATTCTTGTGTCTCAGCCTCCCAAGTAGCTGGGATGACAGGCACCCACCACCATGCCCAGCTAATGTTTGTATTTTTAGTAGAGATGAGGTTTCACTCTGTTGGCCAGGCTGGTCTCGAACTCCTGACCTCAAGTGATCTGCCCACCTTGGCCTCCCTAAGTGCTGGGATTACAGGCACGAGTCACTGTGCCCGGCCAATAATAACTCTTTTTAATCTACTATTGTCCCCATTTTACAAATGCTAAAACTGGGACACAGAGAGGTTAAGCAACTTTCCCAAGACCATACAGCTAGTTGGTGGTGGAGACAGGATCTGAATCCATTCTGGCTTCAAACCTCCACCCTTCACTACTTCACAGTTTTGCCACCATCACACTGCCTACCCGTGGGTTTATGTGCCTCCTCCACCAGACTGTGAGCCCTTGGAGGGCAGGGATCTAGAGGATTTATGTTTGATTCTCCACAGCCCCTCACACAAAGCCTGGCCCAGAGTAAGTGCTTAGAGAATGTAATTGTCCAATGAATGGATCAGTGAACATTGTCAGTGGAGACATTCACACTCTCTAGGTTTCCAAATTTGACAGGCAGTCAACAAAATCAAACAACGTTTTTAATCATTATTTTTTGAAGAAAGTCTTGCTGGCTGTTCTGTTTCTCCCAGAGGCAGAGGTCTGATACAAAGTCCCAGAATTTATTTTCTGTCTTTATCTGACCTGTCTCTGTCATTTCATTTCTCCTGGGTGGGAGGAGAGGGGAGAGGTCAGGGATGGAAAGTCCGCAGAGAAAGCAGGGGCAATAAGGAACTCATGTCAGCGCTCTTTCCATATGGAGATGATGCTAAGATTCTAAGGGGCCATGCCTTAGACATCTTTTTACCTTCTTTTTATTCTCTGTGCCCACACAGACTATTCATTCAATCCAATCTCCATCCATCCATCAATTCATCCCTCCATTTATTCACATATCTATCCTCCATCCATCCATTCATCTATTCATCTTCCATCTGTCCATCCATTCTATCATCCATCCATCCATCTTCCATCCTCCCTCCATCCTTTGTTCATCATCCCTTCATCCATCCATCCATCCATCCTCTATCTATCCATCTGTCCTTCCATTAATCCTCCATCTTCCATCCATCCGTCCATCCATCCATTCATACTTGATCCATTTATCCTGCATCCATCCATCTGTCCATTCATCTATCCATACTCCATTCATTCATCCATTCTGAGAATACTTACTGAGCACATGCATTCCCCTGTGGTGCCTCAGAGGCACTCTAAGGCCAGTTGATGCGGGACCCAGAGACAAAATATTATCTTATTATCCATAGCAAGTTCTAAATGCCAAGGTGGACTAACGCCCACTTTAGAGGAAAATGAATCCTGGCTCTTCTAATATGTGAGCTAAGGTGGTCCATTGTGACTGTGAGAAGGGTTTTGATTGTTAATAGGGAGCTGGAGGAGAGAGCTCATGCTTGGAGTCTTCCAAGGGGAGACAGCTGATCTGGATTGCTGAGTGTAAGGAAATCCCCAGCATCCAACATCCCCAGTCACTCCAGACCCTGAAAAACAACTCCCTCTTTGACAGAAACAAGCTTGGCCCAGGAATGGCCCTTCCTCTTTTTTCAGGCCCCACATCCCCCATGGCTGCTCCTTCCTGGCTAGAGGCTGCAGCCCTGGAGTCCCGGCATGGACAGTTTGAGCCTGGCTCACCCCCACACACACAGCCCCCTTGTTTCAGGAATGTGGGCGGCTGCTTGGAGCCACGGCTGGAAATGGCCTCCCAACAGATGTGCCTTTAATTTGTTTCCGGGTCAGTGGCCCCCATGCCCCAAGGAGGCCGCCTCCCAGGCAGGAGGCCCCGAAATAGCCCTGTGTATGCGTCCTTGGATGGGGTTATCCATCACTGCCCGGCCTCTGCCCCCGGATGCCTCACTCTGGTAGCTGGCTCTAATCGGACCACTTGGTGTGGAGACGGGGGAAGTGGCTCTGTCCCCTCGGGTGATGGCCCCTCAAAGGGCCAATTGTAACCACATGGAAGAGAAGCCTTCTGCCCTGGTCCCAGGGTCAGCCAAAGATCTCTTCCTGAAAGACACTTCTAGGAAGGAAGCACGAGAGGTTTGCATTGTTCCTGCAGATGAGCACGTGATCTGAGGTTGCGGTGCTTCTCTCTATCAGTATCCACCTACTAGCGGTGGGTGCATTGAGCACTGACGGCACGCCAGGCACTGGGCCAGGCCCTTTCCACGCGTCAACACCAATTCTCCGCTTCGCAAAGAAATTCTGCAAGACAGTCCTCGAATTCTCATTTTCCAAATGAGGAAACTTAGTCTCAGAGAGCTTAAGCCTTCTCTAACCCAAACACTAAAGGAGGAACCGAGATAAAAATGCAGGTCTGTACGGCTGAAAAATGGGGCCTTACCCAGAACAGCGCCACCTCCCTGCCTAGAGTGGCGGAGCTGGTTGAAGTTTATTGTATAGTAGGTGTTTACTAAATCAGTGTTTCCTCTCTCAGTCCCTTCCTTTGTAAAATGGGGATCATAATTATCTACCTAAATGGATTATTTTAAGGTAAAATGAGATAATTTGTGTGAAGAGCATAGCGTGGTGCTTGGTGTCCAACAACCAAATGATGAGTGCTGAATAAATGATTAGAAAGCGTTGACTAGGTGGTGTGCATGAATGGTAGGGGTTTGAGTCCTGATGTGTGTTTCCAAGGCACTCCCACACTCTTCCCAACCCCTACATTCTCAAGCCAGTGAGCCAGGTGGGAACATTTGTGTTTCAGAGGCCAAGAGAAGGGTGGTGATTTGCTTCTCCCCCAAAACTCTTCACCTCATCCCCATCCCAGTGGTAATCAATCCCCCTTCCTTTGTGTTTCGAAATTACTTATTGTATAACTTACATCCTAGATCAGGGGTTCCAGCCTGTAAGCAAAACCTGGCCCACTGCCCACTTTTGTAAATAAAGTTTTATTGGGACTCAGCCATGCTCATTTGTTTACTTGTTATCTATGGGTGTTTTCATGCTGCAAGGCGGAATTGAGTAGTTGTTTCTGAGACCTCACGGGCCCCGAAGCCTAAAGCATTTACTATGTCTTCCTTTACAAAAAAAAAAAAAAAAAATTGCTGACCCCTCTCCTGGTCTGATCAAATAATCTGTTTCCATCATATATATACATTGGGAGCAATGTGAGGTCAGGAATACATCGTATTTTCCTCTCTGCCTTGGGCCTAGTACTGGGCCTTGCCTAGACAGCACATTCAATGAAGGGTTGTATAACCAATCACAAGGACCTCCATCCCCTCTGGTCAGTTGTTCCAGTTCCTTATCATGTGGTCCAGGGCCAACCAGAATCTTGGTTCTGTCTTAGTTTTTGCTTATAGTTCCAGACAAAAGCAACAGGGACCACTGGGAAGTCAGGGCTAAATAGCGAATTTGATGGAGGGGCTCATGTTGGAGCCGAGGAAGTCAGGCTCCTCTGCGTGAGGAAGAGGCACTCACACATCAGTAGGATTGGGTGGAAAGCTCCTGGCTTAAGAGTGAGGGCTTCCGGATGCTGTACTTGGTGCCCAAGCTGCAAGAAGGACACGGGCCCACCCTGAGACCCCTCTCATCTTTAACATTTCCTGTCCTGCCCACGTCCCCTGGCGCTGCAGTGAAGCAGGGAGGCTTGAAGCTTGGATCTGCACCAGGTAATGAGTGAGGGGACCCTTGCTGTCCCTCAAGGCTCTCCCCATCCAGAGCGGAGCTGCGAACACCCTCTCAGTGAGCATCACCTGGACGTGCCTGTTCCTCAGGGGGCCCTTCTGGGGGAGCACAGCTTCCTCCTCCACTCAGCTGCCCTCTGCCCTGGTTCAGTGCCCCCTCCCCACCACAGGCCCAACTCTTACCCTGAAAATGCTTCTGCTCAAGGCCTGTGCTCTGGTCTGAGCTCAGTGGCCACCTTTTCGGAACCCAATCTGGATGCAGCGATCTTAGGAGTGTGCAGGGAGGTTTGGGTCTGGAATAGGGAAAGAGGAATAGGGAAGGGGAAAGAATGGTGTCCAACCTATCCATGACCTGCTGTGTGGCCGCGCTGCTACAGAGGTCCTGCTCTACTGCACAGGTCCCTCCAAAGCCCCTAGGTCTGGGGGCATCTCAGATGCTAGGGCTGAGCCATTATGGGGAGCCCACTGGATTCCACCATCCTCAGCAGGGCAAGCAGGGTGTTGGAGGGTTCCAGGGCCAGGGCAAGCAGGGTGTTGGAGGGTTCCAGGGACATACTTCCACCCACCCTAACTTCTTTCCCTTTTGTGCTATGAGCTGAAGACCACTCCATAGCTGTAGATGCATTATTCACTTCCCTTCACATTCTCCAGAAAGAGGAGTAAGCCAAGCATGGACAGGCAAGGAAGGCACCGCCTCCTAGCCACGGTGCTGAGGCCAGCCATTCATTCCACCATGCTGGTAGCTAAGGGGCCAGCACAGGGAGCTCGATAGGCTGGACTTGGTCTGGGTCGCTTTCAATTTAGAGGCGCATGAAGGGATGGAGTGAGCACTGTGTGAATTATAGAATTCAAGCTTATAATAATTCAAACTTAAAGCTATTGAAACTTTAAATTATTCCGAGCCTTGAGAGGAGTGTGGCCATTTGGCCTGAGTCATGAGGCATGCAGCTGCAACTTCTGCCTTTTTTCTCCTGTAAATAATTAAGACCAATCTCATAAAGAGAGAAAGTGGGCAAATGACATGAACAAACATTTCTCAAAAGAAGATATACAAATAGCCAATGAACATGAGCAAATGTTCACATCACGAATCAACAGGGAGATGCAAATTAAAACCACAATGAAATACCTCCTTACTCCTGAAAGAATGGCCATTACTAAAAAGTCCAAAAACAATAGATGTTGGCATGAATGTGGGGGAAAGGAAAGACGTACACACTGTGGTAAGAATGTAAATTAGCACAACCTCTATGGAAAACAGTATGGAGATTTCTCAAGTAAAAGTAGACCTACCATTTGATACAGCAATCCCACTACTGAGTATCTACCTAAAGAAAAAGAAGTCAATACACCAAGAAGACACCTGCACATGTGTGTTTATTGCAGCAGGATTCACACTTGCAAAGATATGGAACCAGCCTAAGTGCCCATCAACCAATGAATGATAAAGAAAATGTGGTATATATACACCATGGAATACTATTCAACCATAAAAAAGAATGAAATAATGTCTTTTGCAGCAGCTTGGTTGGAGTTGGAGGACATTATTCTAAGTGAAGTAACTCAGGAATGAAAAACTAAATACCGCATATTCTCACTTATAAGTGGGAGCTAAGCTATAGGTGTGCAAAGGCATCCAGAGTAGTGTAATGCACTTTGGAGACTCAGAAGGGGTTTAGGGATAAGAAATTACCTATGGGTACAATATACGCTACCCAGGTGATGGGTGCATTAAAATCTCAGACTTCACCTCTATATAATTCATCCATGTAACCAAAAACCACCTGTACCCCAAAAACTATTAAAAAATAAAAATAATAAAATAAAAATAATTAAGACCAAACAGAGCCAAAGATAAGACCTTCTCAGATCACTACCTCATGGTGTAATAAAGTAATCTTCCTTGGGATGTAGCAGTCTGTAACCAATCAAATCACTGTGGCGTATGGACTGGTCTTGTACGAAAAATGTCATCCTGCTAAAATGTTCATGCAAGTTAAACTTCTCCCCTTTGAAACTCTGACCCCGTTCGTTTGGAGTTGGGGTGGTTCCGGGTGTCTCTTCTCGAGCTATGTGCTCGAATACAGTCTATACTTCATCGCATTTTCCGAATCTCATTATTTAAGGTTGACAACCGGATCTGGCATCTGAAGCCCTGGGTTTGGCTGTGGCTCTGTCACTTACCACCTGTGAGAGCTCGGGCAACCAGCTTCACCTGGTTTCCATCCTAGTCCTAGTGTCCTTTTCTAGAAAATGTGATGGCAGGACATGGTGGCTCATACCTATAATCCCAGCACTTTGGGAGGCCGAGGTGGGTGGATCATGAGGTCAGGAGATCAAGACCATCCTGGCTAACATGGTGAAACCCCGTCTCCACGAAAAATGCAAAAATTAGCTGGGTGCGGTGGCATGTGCCTGTAGTCCCAGCTACTCCAGAGGCTGAGGCAGGAGAATTGCTTGAACCCAGAAGGCAGAGATTATAGTGAGCCAAGATCTCGCCATTGCACTCCAGCCTGGGTGACAGAGCGAGATTCCATCAAAAGAAAGAAAGGAAGGAAGAATGAAATAAATAAATAAATAAATAAATAAAGAATAAAATATGGATAATACTGATAATAATAACGATACATAACAATACCTATCTCTCAGGATTGTCTGAAAGAAAATGGCACACCCAGGAAGGCCCTGACATGTGACGTCAGGTGCTCAGGAAATATTCGTTCCTTTCCTCCTGTCCGAGAGCTCTCCCAGAATGTCATCCTTGGCCACTGACCCTCAGCATCCTGGGGGTTCCTCCTGCCCCTGGCCATACCACCTGCCTGCACACCACCATGCTGGTGCCAGGAGGGCGGCCTGGGAATTCTGAGATGCCAGGTAGGAATGGCTGGGAAAGAGAAGAGAAAAGGCCAGCAGAGACGCTTTGCCCGGAAGGTAAGTCGTTCTTGAAGTTGGAGAGAAAGTTGCCATTGATTATTTTCCCCCTCCAGGATCTCCTAAAGCTCATTAAAGAGAATGTTTCTTCTAGCAGTGCCAGCAGGTTGTGAGTTGCTGACCTGCCAGAAGGCTTAAAGCCTGCTCCATCTCCCCTTCTTCTTTCCCTCCTCCCATGTCCCAGACCCCAGGGATGTGGAGAGAAAATGACAATAGGCAGGGACCCTACTCTCCCAGAGCTCCTGGCCCAGAGGTAGGCATGAAACATGTACACAAATACAGTCAGTCCTCATTATCCACACATTCTCTATTTGCAAATTCACCTGCTGGCTAAAATGTATTCATAATCCCCAAATCAATACTTGTGGTGCCTTTGCAGTTATTCAAGAACCTGCACAAAGTGGTGAGAAATTTGAATCACCTGACACACATGCTCCCAGCCTAGGCTGAATGGTGCAATGCTCTGCCTTCTTGTTTCGGCTCTCAGACTGTGTCCGAGTGTCCTTTCTGAGGTATATTTAGTGCCATGTTTTTCGCATTTTCATGCTTCTTGTTGTTTAAATGGTCCCTAAGCACAGTGCTGAAGTGCTGTCGAGCACTCCTGAGCACGAGGAGGCTGTGATGTGCCTGACACAGAGCATCCATGAGTTAGCTAAGCTTTGTTCAGCTGCAAGTTGTGCTGTTGGCTGTGAACTGAATGTTAGTGAAACAACAATATATATTTGATAAGGTGTCTTTAAACAGAAACATGCATAAAATAAGGTGATGTATTGATTGGTTGGCAACAGTGTTGTGATGAGAAACTCACAGGAACCCGGCCCTGTATTTCTCCTAGGAGCTGTGATTCCGTGTTCACTAATTTGGCATTCAGGCAGCTTGATAGAACATAACTCCCATGCATAGTGAGAATTGACTGTTACCTGTAGTACCAGGCAGAATGGGAGGCCTTAAGAAGCTTCCAGCTGGGTGGGGGCAGGAGACACGGCTGCAGGCAATCTTCTGAATCAATTGTTCCAATGCCTCCTACGGCTGTTACCAAGCTTTCCCCTCCACCTCTCCACAAATAAAATAATGGAGCTGGACTTGGTAGACTGGGGCAAATTCTGGCCATGGGAAGACCCGAACACTAAAAAGAAGCAACTAGTTCTTTGTTGAAATCTTAACGTATCCTTGAGTGAGTCTCTTCCTCTTGTCTTCTGTGCCCTTTGCCATAAACTAGAGAGACTGGACCAGACGATCTCTAAGACTTTCAAACTCCAACTGGCTGTGACTTCTTGAGATTCGGAAAAAATGATGAAAATCTTCGTGTTCTTGGAATCATATCATTTGTTAAGTCAGGTCAAAATGTATGCAACTGTTCATGGTTCCACCCATACCCTGTTTTTGGATGTCACAAACATTTATTGGGCAGTGATTATGCACCGTAAGAAAGGGCTAAAGCTTTTACATATCTTTTTATGTTAAAAACAAACAAACAAAAGCTGTATGTCAGGTACTGTTGCAAGCTCTTTATCTGTGTTAATTCATTTACTCTTGACAATGACCTTATGAGGTAGTTACTTTAATTATCTGCATTTCACATCTGGGGAAACTGAGGCATGGTAAGTTGAATGAGTTTCTCCAAGGTCACACAGCCAGTAAGTAGGCACGGTGGGATTCCAATCTAGGTGCTGTCTCCCGGAGCCTGAGTCCTGAGCCCCTGCACTCCCCTCTCCTGCCTCTCTTGTCTGTCCAAGCCTCACTGCTCACTGACCAGCAGCAGGAGTATCACCTGGGAGCTGGTTAGAAAGGCCACACCCTAGACCTGCTGAATCTGGCTCTGCATGTTAACAAAGCCCCCCATCCGGCCGGGCGCAGTGGCTCACGCTTTTAATCCCAGCACTTTGGGAGGCCGAGGCGGGCGGATCACGAGGTCAGGAGATCGAGACCACGGTGAAACCCCATCTCTACTAAAAATACAAAAAATTAGCCGGGCGTGGTGGCGGGCGCCTGTAGTCCCAGCTACTCAGGCTGAGGCAGGAGAATGGCGTGAACCCTGGAGGTGGAGCTTGCAGTGAGCCGAGATTGCGCCACTGCACTCCAGCCTGGGCGACAGAGCGAGACTCCATCTCAAAGAAAAAAACAAAAAACAAAAAACAAAGCCCCCCATCCCCACCCCCAGGAGATTCAAACACACCTACAGTGCGAGCAGCCCTATGTTAGACCATTTAACCTTCCTTTGGATGAAGAGGAAGTAGAGCTCAGTAGGATTAAGCAGCCTGGCCAAGGCCACACAGGAAGAAAACGCAGGGATGGGACACTTGACTCAGGTCCTGATGCCACGCTGGAGGTGCCCTCCTGGGCACTCATGGCTGTGGGGCAAAAGCGGAAAGCTTCAGTTTAGTTTCAAAGTAAGTTCGTATTCATTTGCTTGACAGATGAAGCTTTTCCTTAGAGGAGAAGCCCCAAGATTGAGGGGCGGCACATCCTGTTGACCGGGAGCCAGGCCCTGGCTGCAGCCAGCAGGGAACATCTGGATGACATTAGCAGCCTGAGTGTTTGGTTACAGAATACGTCCACCTGGCCTGGCCACAGCCAGGAAGAGAGAAGAGCTTGGGTTCAAGAGGGAGTTCCAGCAGGAGTAAGTAGTGACTGCTAGGAAAAGCATCTGAAGCACATTCCGATGTGGGCTTCAGGCCAGGAGCAAGTGCTAGACTACATTTTGGTGCTGTCCTAGGTGGCACAGAGTTTTCTTAAAGACATAAAGTTTCCTCAGGGGGCAGCCAGTGTGATCCCATAGCTGAATCCCAGATCCTCTTGACTGTCTTGCCGAGGGACTGTCCAGTTTCTGCTCCCACTCTTCCAGGAGCAGGAGGCTGACTTCTTCCTGAGAAAGTCAATCTCTTGTCCAAGCCCTCAGACTCCTGAAAAGCCTTCTTGGTGATAAGCTGGAATCCTCCCCAAAGCTTCCAGACTCTGCCTTAGAGACACAGAACAAATCCCTAAACCATATGATGGTACTTCAGATATGAGAAATCAGCATCTGGTCCAGATCTGAGGGCTGGGGGATGATCAGAGTGTGGAACCACCTGTCCTCTGGGTGGTGCTTGTGAAGGAGGGTGTTGGGGGTTGGGTGGAAACAGGTGCCACCCAAGACCACCTGAGGCAGCCTTGCTGGGTGGGCACATGAGTGGAGCCCGTTGGGCAGGTGGGAGTCAATTGCAACCCTGAGGCAGGCGAGAGGATGGGGAATGAGGAGTAGGGCAGCTGGTGGCCAGGAAAGCTGAGATCCAGGAGGGGACAGGGGAGGAGCAGGTCAACAGGAGTGGGTGGGAAGCACCTCTCTCACAGGGAGTCTGGGCTTGAGTACCTCTGTAGGGTGTGCATTACACTGCTGCCCTCACAGAACTGTTCAGGGTCCGGAGCCTCTCTCACACCAAGCAGGTTTTCAGAGAAGAGGCTTTGAGCTGGGTGTAAAAAGAGAGTCGGAGAATGGGCCCTTTGCAGTTAGATTTACCCAGGCTCAGCATGTTCCAGCCCCAGGCTGGGGGACGGATTTACACAGCTTTTCTGAATCTTAATGTTCTCACCTGTAAAATGGAAGCATAATACCTACTTCCTACCTTTTGTTGTATTCAGTGCTTAAATGCATGGAATGTGGCTAGCACAGTGCTCGACCCATAGAAAAGTGAGATAAAAATGGCTTTTGTTTCTAAGGCACCCGTGAGGCCCATCCTTACTCCTTGAGGAAAATGTGTATGTTGGTTAAGTCGCTATCAGCCCCTGGCTGTTTCCCTCGACCACTGGGATGCCACCTTAGAGTCCACCTTAGATATCTGTAGGTGCCCATGATGACGCAGGCTTGGAGGGTTTCACAGGCACCATCTCATTTAATTTAATCCTGGCTGCCACTCTAGGGTCATCTTTCCGTTCCGTTTGTACAGATGCAGGAACTGAGTTGCAGAAAGCTTTGGGGAGGCTGCGTGACTTGTCTGAGGTCACAGAGCTCCTGAGTGTGGGGGCCAGGGGCGCTTTCTCCTGAGTCTCCCCATTAGCTACCCTCCAGGACGGAGAGGCTTTCTGAGGAGGGCAGGTTTGAGCTGGGGGATTCGTCCACTCCCTGACCCCACCTTGGCCCTCTCCTCACCTTGGCCTTTCCTGGGCAAGGGGCCACAGGGCAAGAGACCTCCCCAGACCTCCAGGTCCGCACCAGGCCCTGCAGCTGGCAAACCTCCTCGTCCCCAGCAAGGGCGGGCGTCTCCCAGGCAGCACCCCCTCTCCGGAAAGCATAATCAGCAGCAGCTAATCTAATCAGGTGGGGCTCCCACAGCTGAGCCTTCCAGTCCAGAATCCACCCCTGCCCTCGCCCGCCAGGCCCCTTTTCTAAAATCTGTGATCTTCCTGCTTGAAATCACCCTTAATTTCCCTCAGGAATGAACAAGCATTTAGAGGTTTGGTTTCAATTACACCTGGAAAAAAAGTTTGACACAAATTTCAAGCCAAATAAATTAGGAAACCACAGACCCGGGACTACAAAGCAAGCGACGAGGAGAGGCTGAACTTCATCCCTGGGTGAGCGCAGACCCTGCGCCATGCTCCTCACTGCTCACCAATGCCTGGCCAGCTTTCTCCTCCCCTGCCTGGGCTTTCTCCCCCAGGAAGCCTTCCTTGACTGCCCCAGCCACCGTGGGTCTCTCCTGCCTTGCTCTCTTAGAGTCACAATTCTGTGGGTGACTCCCTTAGGAAGAGAATCACTTTGTAACCACCTCTTACCTCCCAGCTCTTTCACATTCCCTCACCAAATATGCATCAGTGGAGACCACAGCAATGATGATTGCCAATTTTCACATGATTAAACTGATTTCTTTCACCTCATTTCTTTTTCCCTCAACCACCAGAGCAAAGCCATCAACCATTGCCCAGGTATCAGCTTCAACAGCACCTCCTTCAGGAAGCCTTCCTTGATTGCTCCAGGCCAGGCAGAGGGTGAGTGCAGGAGGGAATCTGAGGTCCCAACATATCTGATTCCCAAATCCCTGGGCAATATTAGAGTCTGGCCAGGGATGCAGGACAGCAACACAGGACATGTGTATGCCGTCACCACCTGCCCACAGGAATGCAGCCATCTAGGGAATGTGAGGGTCCTCAGAGTTGCCCCTGAGGGCCAAGGGTTCCCAAGTAAACATAAATGAATTGTCCAGTAATCTGGTCTCCAAAGATGGGCCAGGCTCAGAGATGTGGTCATGCCAGAAAAATCAGCTGATTTTGGCTCCAGAAGACACTAACTGTGAAACGGAGCTGGAGTAGGAATGGACCCTGTTTCCATCAAGGAGGTGGGTGGGATTCGGTGGGGACCACTGGGAAGGGGTTTACTCCTCCTCCTGGTTAGATCTCACGGACTGGCACTGCCTTCCCAGTCGCTTAAGCTGGAAACCCCAATGTGGGCCGTGGCCCTTCCTCCCCCCTCCGCCAGTCCATGGATCTTATCCTGTCGGTTTCTCTTGGCGATGTTCAATCTTCCTCTCTCCGCCTGCCCTCCACTGCCCTTAGCACAGGCTGACATTGGCTTATCCCCAGGTCGCTGAGGCCCTTTGATCTTCCGTTTCCCATTTTGCTTTTGTTTCCAACACGTAGTCAGGCAGATCTTTTATAAAAGAGAAACCACATCGCCCCCTCTGCTTGAAGCCCCGATGAGGCTCCGAGGCTCGTATTGACCATAGGAGAGGCTGCCGGTCTCCAGCCTGGCGTGCAGCAGCCTCAGGTGCTGCCTCACCGCCCTTCCAAGATGAGCCGTCTCTCTTCCCCTCGGCAGCCTGCCGCCAACTATACCTTCACTCTCACCCCATCTGCACATTCCCTTCTCCCCGCCAGCAACGCCTTTCCCCGGCTTCTCTCTACGTCCTGAGAAACCTCAACTGCTCCCCAGGGCTCAGCTCAGACTTCATCTCCCCCACGAAGCCTTCTGGATTACTTGCCTGCCTTAGGTTACTAGCTTTCCTGCATGTTGCCGCAGAAGCTACTTCCACGGTGGAGTTTAGCACACTGCCTTACTTGTTTCTGCGTCCATTTTCTCCATGACATTGTGAGCTTTTGAGGACAAAGTTTTTATCTGGTTAACCTGTGAATGGATGACACTTACTTAGTAATTCAATAAATATTGGTGGAAGGAAGTAAGATATGGAGGAAGGTTGAAAGGAAGGACAGAAGGGAAAAAGAGAAGAAAGGAGGAAGGGAAGGAGGGAGGAAGGAAATGCCAGAGGAATCCCTGAGACATCTCAGCCAAGTGCCACTGGCCTCAGCTAGTCATGGTAGATGAATATTTGTAAAAGAAACTAAGCTGATTCAGATGCTTCTGGGAAAAAAATCCCAACTTCCAGGCTTGAACTTTAAGCTCCTCACCATCTGGCCGTAATATTTCCTTCTAGCCTCATCTCCCACTATCAATGAATGAACTCAACCAGCCTGTAGTTGGCCACAGCCTGGTCCTAGCACTGAAATCGCCACCTGGCTTTCTTATCTCTGGGTCACTCAGTCCCCATATCCTACTTGGATGGAACCCCTTGAGAGGTTTAAAGGGTCCTTTCCGGGCATCCAGTCCTAAGGATACTCATCTCTGAAAAGAAAGAGGAGAAAGAAAACGGATACAATGCAGGATCATGAGTGTGACAGCAGAGGGACTTCCAGGATAAGATGGAGCCTCCAAGGCTAGCTGAAGGCTCAGAGGGAGAAAAGTGCCTGAACTAAGGCTTGGAGGATGAGCTGTGATTGCTGGTGATTAAGGGAGAGGACAGACATTCTACACAGAGGAGGGGCCTATGCCCAGGCACAGAGAGCAGGTGCTGTAGTGGATCCACTGCCCTTCCTCTGGCTCAGCCTGGACAATTCCCTTGCATCCTAGAGGCCCCAAACTTTCTTCCTCCATGCGTTCCTCCCTCCCTGACCCTGTGGTCCCTCCAGCCCCCTCTCGCAGAGCACCTGGTGCCCCCTCTCTCAGTGCAAGGCTCTGGGTCTGAGTCTGTTTTGCTTCATGGTCAGAGGTATGAGCACAACTCACCCTCTTGCTCCTACTGGTCTGGAAGCACCCTAGAAACAGGTGGCTCATCCTTGAGGTCGTCTCTAGCAGAGCCTGAAACAGGCGCTCAGCTGATGCAAATCTAAACACAACTGTAGCTACGACTGTCGGGTGCTGTGCCAGGCACCAGAAGCGCAGAGACAAATACAACCAGTAGATTCACGTAGCCTTTTCTATCTAGGGAACACTCAGCCAGTGCTAAGTGCTTGGCATTTGTCCTTACAGCAACTGGTTCCCAACTGGGTCACTGTGACAGAGGAGAAATCGAAGGGCAGAATCACAGATCCCACAAGTGGCAAAGCCAGACCTCAAACTCAGGGTGTTTTGAGTTCTAACTCAGCATATTCCCCAACACCCCAAGTGCCCTCCCTGCTCCCAGGGTTGTCCTGGGACTAGCTGGGAATGAGGCGAGTGAGGCAGTGCTGAGAGATCTTTGAAGGGCTCTGCAGGCCAGTAGGTCCTCAGGCCTCACACCAGGAAGCCCCGACTGCTTCCTGGACAGGAAGGCAGTGCAGGGGAGAGGGCAGGTGCCGGGGGACCCTGGGACCCTGGCCTGATCCTCCTTGTACATGAGCCACAGGGAACACAGCCTACAGGGCAAGCCCAGGAGCATCCCAAGAGGATGGACACGGTGGAGAGTGAAGTCAGGCCATCCCATATTATCCAATTTTTCTGGCACCAAAATCCCTGCTCCCCCAGGTCAGCATACTGCTCCAGTGATGTCAGCGCATGCAGTCAGAATCAGAAACACATGCACGAGAGGAACTGCATGGGTTCAATGAACCTGGGAGGTTACACTGTGAGGGGAAGACCCACCAGATGGGACTATTAGAATTCCAGAAGTCTACACCATGTATGTCTGGCGTGGTCCCTGGCTTCAGGCACAGCCCTGTCCCCACACCCCACACCCATCCCAGTATAGTGAATATTCACCCAACTATAGTGAATGCCAAGGGCTTTGCAATCATTTCGGTAATGGCTTGATATTCCAGAGGATCTAACGCCGTGCCCAGATGGGACTTCAGGTGTATAAAGTGTTTTTACCTCCAGCAGGTTCCTACCATGTCCCTGAGTACTGGGGTTCACCCCTATCCCGGGTGAATAGCAGGCCCCAAGAGATAACATGCTTTGCTGAGGTCACACCTTTATTTCAATGCACAATCCTTTATCAACACCCACACAGTACAAGGGATGGTGACACTTTGCACATTTCATTTCATTTTCACAACGATCCTGAGAGACAGAAATTAATATCCTCATTTTACAAACGGGGAATGAAGGTTCTGAGAGGAGTTGATGCGATTTGGCTAAAGTCACACGGTGGGTAAGCGGCAGATGTGGGACTCAAACCCTGTCACACAACTGTGTACACCAGCTCCGAAGAGAGCAAAACCTGGCAGAAGGAAGTTGGCCAGTGCAGGGTGGTACAAGCAGAATACAAGAGTTCAGAAGCTAGGATGGGCCTGGAGCGGACAAGGGTTGAGGAAGCCTTGTCTCCTCTCCTCCCCCCAGAATCTGAGCAATGTTTGATGATGTAAGACACAGGCCCTCAGCCACCTCCAGGGTGAGACTGGGCCCTGGGTCTCTCCAAGCCCTGGTGGGCCCCGGCGGCCGGGGACTGTGTGTCCTTTGGGATGAATGGAGCCCACAGTGCAAGTGCGGGCCTGGCTAGGACCCGGGGGCAGAAGCATGGGCACAGCCACTTCATTGTGTGGGTACAGGAACCCACTGGGGCCACATGCAAATGAGCCAGC
This sequence comes from Symphalangus syndactylus, assembly GCF_028878055.3. Lineage (NCBI taxonomy): Eukaryota > Metazoa > Chordata > Mammalia > Primates > Hylobatidae > Symphalangus > Symphalangus syndactylus. The sequence continues at coordinate 96,547,732 of NC_072440.2, read as the reverse complement.
TGGTGGTGATGGCAGCCACAGGCCAGGAGTCAGCCACGAGGAGGAACAGGGAGGAAGATGCCCAGGACGAAAGGCCCAGGAAACTGAGCACGCAGCCTCCATCCTCGGGCTGCTAGAAACCAAGACCCCAGGGACGGCTGCCCCATCTTTGCTCCCCCATGGAGGTACAGTCAGCAACGCTGCCAGGGTATGAAGGATTTGAACCTTCAAACGCTTGATGGCCTAGACTCTCTCCAGAACAGAAAAATCTGTGTGCACACACACTCATGCACACAGTACAGGCACAAATGCAAGCGATTCAGACCTAGGCTTGTATCGCTAACATAATCGGTTCTCCAAACCTTTATGACAACGTGCAAACGATTATGAAGTCCCCTTAGCGTTTCCATAGACCTACCACATGCACAGCCGTTTCTCTTCCAGTATCTTAGTTTATTCTCACAGCCACCTTTTGAAGTCAACGAAATTGCAAACTTCGTCCCTGGCAATCAATATATTTTACAGATGAAGAAATGAAGGTTGGGCCAGTATCCGTGATTTTAATACGGCAAATTGCCAGTTAGTGACAAAGCTGGCACTAAAAGCAAGGTCTTGTGACTTTTAGCCCAAAGTCTTCCTCCATGGGGGCCCTGATCCTCCAGCCTGGGTCCTGTCTGTGGGCTCCCTGTGGGCACTGCCACTGTCAATTCCCAGCCCCTTTGTGTTGTTCTGTCTGCTCAGGGGTAGCTCATGCTCCACCTCAACCTCCATCCCGTGGGCCTCTCCACATAGCTGGGTTCAGGCAGTGTCCACTCCTGCCTGGGATAAGAGAATGGAAGGTTTTTAAATGGGTGAATCACTTAGACCAGGAGAGAATGCTTCAATTTGGTTATAATAGAGGGGAGAACGGTCTACCCAGACAAGCAAGGGAAAAATGAATCTGCTGTGTGAACTGGCATGGCAGAGGCTGGGGATTGGCCACCATGATGTGCCCTAGGGCGAGTTGCTTGTCTAGTTTTCTCTTTCTCAGCACCAGAACCTTAGCTACAATAGATCTCTGGAGTATATTTGGCCCAGATATCTATATGAAACTTTTCCATAGAGTTGTTTTTTTTAATTCAGAACTCCATAAAAATCACAAAAAACAGGTGCTGTGGCTCATGCCTGTAATCCCAGAATTTTGAGGGGCCAAAGTAGGAGGATCCCTTGAGCCCATCCTAAGCAATATATTGAAACCCCATCTCGACAAAAAAAAAAAATCAAAAATTTAGCTGGGAATATTAGTGTACACTGTGGTGGTCCCGGCTACTCAGGAGGCTCAAGTGGGAGGATCACTTAGCTCAGGAGGTAGAGGCTACTGTGAGCTGTGATCATGCCATTGCCTGGACTACAGCGTGAGACCCTTTCTAAAAAAAAAAAAAAAAAAAAAAACCCAAAAAAATAAAATAAGGAGACCATTTTAACCCACACTCTAAGAGGACAGTGAGGCTGTGGCCATTATTGATAACCCCTATCCAATAAATGACTGAAACATCTCACGCAGGTGAAGTGATAGGAGGAAAAGTTGGGAAAAGTATGTCTGGTTTGTTCACTAAGAGACCTCAGCAACCAGCCCAGAGCCGGCCACACTAAGTGGGCGCAATGCACGATGCTCCATGTGAACACTGACTCTTCCTTTTCTCTTAGCCGGGCTGGAAATAGACTCTGTCCTCTGACTTCTTTTGTCCTCATCTGCAAACAGGGCAGATGTGAGAGGCCTGGCAAGTGTCTATGATCTGGGTGAAAACATCTGCTTCCAGCGCACACGACACAAGTCAGCAGGAGCCAGGAATGTTCCTGCACTCGCTACCGTTTGACTTCTTTCATTAATAACTTGGGAGGATTGCAGGCAAGGGCTTCTGGCAGGAATGAAAGGAAATGATCCAAGAAAAAAATCAAACTCATAAATAAGTTAAAGTGACTGATGGAAGGCTTTTGATCTTTTTTTTTTTTTAAGTGAAATATGGGCATTTCCCTTCAGAACTCCGCAGGTAGAGGGAGAAGCCAAGAGGGCTGACTTCTTAGGGGTTAGCATGTAGACACACACTTTCAAACTATGGCCCTTTCTCATTGGTCTTCTGGGGATTGGGAAGTCTCAGCTGGGCTGAGAGGAGGATGGCAGTATAAAGGAGAAAGAGCATGAACTTTGGAATCAGTCCAAGCTGGGTTTCAAACCAGTTGTGTGATCTTGGGCAAGTTCATTATCCAAATGTTACATTCCTTTTGTGTCAACTGGGGGAAAGAATGCCTGCCTCACAGAATAGCTGTGGAAACTGAACTTGGTGATGTGAACATATATTAATCAGGATAAGTATTCCTTAACTGCCACAATGGACGAGTCTCGAAAGTTCCGTGGCAAAGCATAACACGAATCACCCGCTCCAAGTCCCATGCAGGTTGATGGAGCTCCCCTCCCTCCCATGACTCAGGTAGAAGGACCATACCTTTCAGCAGGTGAGACCATGCTGGTCTACACCTGCAGTCCCAGCTTCACTGTCATTAGCACCCTCCCCCTGTCCCTCTCAAAAGTGTCCCTTTTTGAGTGACAAATTATACAGTCACTTTAGGCTCAAAGAGCCAGACTCCCTCTGTCCTGTGAGGCCATCTTCTCTACATGTGGCACCCAAGGTCATCATGGCATGCTGGTCCTTCAGTGCATCAGCTCAGCAGTGACATATGCCATTCTGCCCCCCATTTCATCAGCTAGACTGGTCACACAGCCTCACTCGACAGTCTTGCCATCTTCCCACATACCCAGCAAGGGGAGTGAGCCTGATGCGGGTGTGCGGGGTGGAATGAGGTTCTCAGTGAGTGTTTTGTCCTTGCTCTGCTCCTCCCACCGTTCCTCAGGAGGCACATGAAGTAGGAGGGGAAAAACGTCGTCTTGTGGACACGTCAGACCACAAAACACCAAAAGTTCTGAGATGTACACATTGTTAAGGCAAAATGAAATATAGCCCTTTACTGTTTCCAAAGGGCTTTCACGTTCAGGATCTCACTTGATCTTCCCAACAGCACCATGAGGCAACACTGGAATTTCTATTTACAAGGGAAAACTGAGGTTCAGAGAGACACACACCCATTTCACAAGGCTGCAAGATGATGGAGCCAGGACTTGAATTCAGTCCTTCCACTTTGCCATCCAGTTCTCATTCCCTTTCTGCCTCTCACAGTCCTACAAATGCGTATGGCAATTCTATGGACTTCCTCATTAGTGAGCCCACAGATGAATTTGCTAAGTGCAGGACCGAGAATCAGTGGTGAGGCCAGGGCTGAGGGGTAAAGGCTGTTAATCTAGGATCAAATAATAGAAATGAAAGGAGCATGAAGAGGCCCCTTCCCTCACCTCTTTCTTGTTATACTCAGGGAGACTGGGGCCCAGGGAGACTTGCCTAAGGTCACACAGCGAACTAGTACCTGAGACAACTGGCTTTCCTGATTCCTATTACAGTGTTCTTTCTGCTGCTCTATTACAAAATCAAAGGGGAGAAAATGAAGAATAGACTGCTTCCTTGGTTATTGTGAAAAAGAAAGAAGCCAATAGAGGCACAGGGGAACAAGAGGGCATATGATCTCTGCCATGTTCGTGGGAAGCCCAAGGAGCCTTGGAATACTAAAGAGTGGAGAATCCCTGTAGGCTCAGGGGAGATAGGAAGGCTTCATATTATTTACATGTGATCCAGACTGTCAGCTCTCCATTAAGATCCTCTCTCCCATGTGACTGGCAATGTTAAGCCTTCCAGAGGAGAGATGAAAACAAGTCATTCTAGCTGGAAGCAACTGGATGCTTGGCAGTGTAGCTGTCCATCCATCTAGTCCTTCTTCCAAAATGTATTTACTGAGCAGGTGTGTGTTCTCAGGCACCCTGCGGCAGGCATTCTGGGCATGCCATGATGAGTGATTCAGCTCCTGTCCTTAGGAAGCTCTCAGTCTAGTTTGGGAGACAGCCAATCGGGACACAAGGCACTAACCCAGCCTGAGTGGGAACTAAGAGGATTTATTTCCTAGACAAGGTGACATCTGAGCTGACACTTGGAGTTGGTGAGCAGTTCTAGGTATGCCGGAGCAAGATTTGAGTTTGATATAACGAGAGATGATGCAATCCAGAAAGACACAAAGGAATCAGCATATGAAGGACTTTGACTGCAGGTCTGTATGTGATCCTGTAGGCAATGGGGGCTACTGAAGACTGTGGAGCAGGAGAGTGATGTGATCAGACTCAGGTTTAAGAAATCTCCAGCAGCTGATGATGGGTGGAGGGGGGCGCTGAAGATGGAGATGAGACTCTAGTCTACGTTTCTCTGGAAGGCACTTCCAGCACCACAGTGCGGCCACCATCGTCTCCCATCTAAGTGACTACAATCAAGTCCAGATTTGCCTCCTCCAGTCCATTCTCAAGAGGTCAGTGTGACTGATCCTTCCAGAACCCAACAGGATCACGTCTTCTTCCCCTGTTTAAATCCTTCAGTGCCATTCCACTGCCCTCAGACAGTCCTTGCATGATCTGGCATAGGTCGCCTCTCAAATTCAGCTCTTGAACTTCTTACTTTGTCTTCTATGTGTCAACAAACTCAATGTTCCTCAAACGTATAGTGTTCTCTCCTCTCTCAGGGCCCACAGACCTATGCTTTTCTCTGCTCCCCCTTACTTCCCACATCCCCAGCCTTATCTCCCCAATTCCACTCCTTCAAATCTTAGCTTAGATGTTGCTTCCATCTGGGAAGTCCTCTGGCCCCCAAAGCTAGAAGAGGTGTTTCTTATCTATGTTCTCACTATAGCCTGCACCTGGCTATATGGTCATTGCCTATTTACTAGCCCATACCCCACCAGATCACAACCATGTGAAGATGCAACTAGAAAAATAGGACCCTCATGTTGATGCTCCATCCCCAGGGCCTGGTACGGTGTCTGGCATATTTGCACAAGTATTTGTTGACTGCACAAATGGAGACAGGAGACCCACCACAGCCATCCAGATATGAGAAACAGAGAGCTGGGAGCAGGGCAGGCCAGTGCGTTGGAGCAGAGAGAAGCGCAGTGGTCATTTGTGTTGCTGGAACTCAACAGTGTTGTCCATGGGTCTAGCAACTCCTTGGCTCTCTCCACTACTTCCACTGGCTGTTGCTAAGGACCCCAGCCTCTAGGGATGAGCCCTGGGGGCAGAAAACCATAATGTCATGCGACAGACTGTAAGATCATCGTGCCTTATTCATGTCTTCACTACAGCATTTGTCATTTAGGATTCCAACATCTCTTCAAGTTTCTTTCTCTCCTACTGGGCTGGAAACTTGAGGGCAAGGACTGAAGCTTATGAGCAGGGTGGTACAGAGTAGGGTCCTGAAAGAGCTCATTAAATGCACCTGAACTTGGATGAGTCTCAGTCCCTGACATCGAAGACCTCACAGTTCATTTCAGGTGGCACCTATGGACACATAAGACTTTTTTCAAGGTGGGCTTGATAATGAGAGATGACACCATCTCTGGGCCACAGTAAGAATTAAAAGGGTTTGGACTGTGCTCTTGAGCACAGAGGAGGGGTCATTGGTTCTGATTTGGTGGCCTGTAGAGAGCTCCTCCAGTATTGCACAAACATGCCTCTGTTTCAGCGTTCTACATTTACTGTCAGAAAGCAGGGTATTCACAGCACACTGACTCCTCTAACAAACTACCCCTGGGTCTCAGGGGCTTCACTGATAAGATCTATTTTTTGCTTCTATCACAGTGCAGTGCAGCTTGGCAGAGAACCACACAGTTATTCAGAGACCCACGGTCCTTCTATTTAGAGTAGACGCTCTCAGCCGTGGCATGGTGACACTTGGGAACCAGGTAATTCTTTGTCGTGGGGGCTGTCCTGTGCTCTAGGTTGTCTAGAGCAGGGGTTCTCAACCCCCAGGCCGCAGGCTGGTACCGATCTGGGGCCTGTTAGGAACCAGGCCACACAGCAGCAGGTGAGTGGTGGGTGAGCACTACCACCTGAGCTCTGCCTCCTCTCAGATCAGTGGCGGCATTAGATTCTCATAGGACCGATAACCCTATTGTGAACTGTGCATGTGACGGATGTAGACTGCGTGATAATTATGAGAATCTAATGAATGTCCGATGATCTGAGGTGGAACAGTTTCATCCAGAAACCATCCCCCTACCACCATCCCCACCCCCACCCACCCCTAGTCGGTGGAAAAATTGCCTTCCACAAAACTGGTCCCTGGTGCCGAAAAGATTGGGACTGCTGGTCTAGAGCATCCTGGCCTCTACACACTAGATGCCAGTAACACACACACCCCTTGGTTGTGACACCGAAAAACGTCTCCAGACATCACCAACGTTCCCTGGGTGGTAAGATGGTCCCCAGTCGGAGGCCACTGGTCTAGAGACTCTGCCCTCCTCTAGGGCCTTGGAATGCTCCACGGGGTCCTCCACCTCCACCGGGTGAGGCAGGGGAGCTGAGGGAAGAGAAAGAGCACTGGGCCACACAGGAGGCTTCATGGACCGGGGCTCCTGGTGACATACATCGTGTTTCCTCATGTTCTACGGAACAGGCTCAGTCCCATGACTACAGCTGGGAGATAACTTACCTCCTGTAAGGGAGGCCGGGAAAGACAGTGTAACCGTGTTCCTGGCAGGAGAGGGAAGTGGCTTGGGGAAGAATTTGCCAGCCTCTCCTATGGGTAGAGTTCATGTATTTTATTTTCATTTCTGAAGATAAGAGAATGCTACCCCCCAATTTTTTTTTCCGTATCAGCTGTGAGGGCTCAGTCTGGCTCCCCAGTCCGTAAACCCAACCTCACGGACAGTCTTTGAGCTCACCTGGAAAGCCATGGGAACACACTCCTCCCACATGTCACCGTCCTCTCCCGCCATGGTGAACAGTGCAAACCTAATGAGACCTAGAAGCCTTTCCACTCCCTCCAGCCACGAGGCCGACTTAGCATCTCTTGCCTTCCCATGGCAGGGCTAGGGGCGACTGTCGGGCCAGACATATCAGTCCTGCCCTTGGGAGTGTGTTTCCTGACCGCAACTATGAACTCTCCTCAGTAACAGCTATACTGAAGCACAGCGGAGCACCAGTGCTGCACAAGCTCAGCACGACCGCGGTTTTAAGAACCCACGTGGAAAACAAGAAGCCACGACGGGATTCCAGCAGGGGGAGCGGCGCTGATGTGGTGGGCGAGCCTGGTGCGCGTGGGAAACATCAGGGAGGGGGTTTTCTAACGGAACAGAAAGGACCCTTAGAGAACTGTGGAATATCAGGCTGTAGAGGTAACCTGGGGATCGGAACGCCAGGATAACACAAATCCTTTATTTTGCATTTTCCAATGGAGAGCGAGAGCTTTGGCTTTCCGGATGGACTAAATTTACACTAGCCAAGAAGGATTTTTCTGGAAGCTTCTGTAGGAAAATGGCCGTTTTGAGCTCCGACAGGAGTCCCTCTCTCCAACTGCGTGCAAACTCCTGGAACTCCTCCACCACAAATGTTTCATGTGGTGTAGCCGAGAATTAATTAGAAAAGAAAAAAAGAATCTCTCAAGTCAAAACACATATCTCACAACCTATTAGCATTAAGATTAGCATTAAAGAAAGTTGGAAACTATAACATTTTAAGCACAATTTATAAGTCTAATTTCCTGTGTGTCACTCTCAGATAATAAATGCTTTTCCTTCAAGTTGAAAAGTCTTGGTGGAAAGTAGGGGCTAGGAGGTCGGGGAAAAGAAAGAAAAAGTTAATTTAAGGCCTATTAGTTTATTTTTAGTCGCCCAAGATCTGAGGGTCTGAGAACATTTCCCTTTTCTGATAGAACACGCCTTCCTGTGTAGCAAGGAAGTCCCCTGACCTCGGGCCTCCTCCAAGGTGCTACTGATTTTTGACAGAATTCCTCAGGCAAGGGCTTTGAAAGAGGCTGAGCCAGGCCTGTGAGGGGAGGGTGATCTGGGGCCTGGAGGGACAAGGTTAATTGCTGGGAGCATTGAGAGTGGGGTTGCAAGGCAAGGGATGCCGGCCGGGAGTCCTGCTTCCTGTATTGCTCTGGAAGAAGTTCGCCCACCGCTTCCATAATAAGACATTCCTGCTAATTTGCCGGGAGCTGAAAGGGATTTCTGTTTTTAGCTTTGGGTCTGTGGCAACTGTTTTGTTTTAGATGAAAATTAAATGGGGAAGGGAGCTGGGGTTGGGTGGGGGATGGGAGGCGGAGCCGTAATTGAAGTGCCTTACTGCTAATTACTTCGCCCTTTCTTTCAGTCATCATGTTGACAGAGAAATCTATTACCCAGCAGCTCCGTTTCCACAAATTGCCCTTCCCCGAGGACTTTGGGGAGGGGGCGAGATGGTGCTAGGGGAAATCGCTGCTTTGTTTGAGAAGTGGGCCTCCAGCCATCCTCAGAACGCAGCTCCAGCTGTCTCCTAACCAGAGAGAGGGAAGCTAGTGGGTACCCCACAGGAGGCGGTGGGAGTCACCTGGGAGTCTTGTCCCACCCAGGGTCCTCCCAGCGGCCTCCTCTTACAGATCACCTGGAATGCTGATGAGGTGGGTGGGGAGACAGCCTGGTCTCTGCCTCAGAAGAAGAAAGAGAGTTGGAGGAAATGCTGCCTGAAGTAGCAGCCTTGTTGAAAGCTCTTGCATATTTGGCCAATGAAACAAGGAGCAGAGCCCTGGGCCGTGCCTTCTGCCTCATTCTGCCTCTCCTGGGGCTGTCCCACCCCTCCGCCTCTCCTCTTCCTCCTCTCTGCGTGTGACATTCCCTCTCCTCTTCCCTGGTCTACCTCTTTGCTTCACCTCCTGTCTCCTGCCCTCCTCTTTCCTCTTGCCCTCTTGCTCCTCGTGGCTCAGCCCCACCGAGGGCCAGTGTTGAGGAGTTTGGGACAGTCATATCAGCGCCTACTGGGATCCCCATCTCCTCCCTCCCCATCTGTCCTTCCAAGTCATCTCTTAAGACAGAGCTAGCATGTGCTAGGGGGTTAGACACCTACGGGCCAGTGAGAAGACGGAAACGACCGGGAGAAGAGCTTGCAGAGCCTGCCTGGCTGCAGCCCCCCTTGGCCTCTTCTCTCAGCCTATGCTCCCTCAAAACACATGCGTGGGGCCTCTGTGGTGAGGAAACATCAGAGACAGAGCAAGACACGAAGTCTGCCCCTAAGAGGTTCATCTTTGGGGTGGCGGGTTGGGGAGAATAAGATGCGTCTAGTCATACCTAGAGCCTAGGACTGAATATAGCCAACGCTAAGCTGCCTTGAGGCCCGGTCTCTGCTGCACAAACACCAGTCCAGCATCCACAGTAATTTACAAGCAATAGAATCTTGCCTTCCATGTCTGAAGGGAGCCTGCATTCTTCATGCATGGCAAGGCTTCTGGAAATCCCTTTTTAATAATATGATTCCAGTCTCTCCCCATCCCGTCAGTCCCCCCAGTGACCAACTCTGCCTGTTCCAGTGTGAGCCCCACTCACCACTTTGGCTTGTCCAGGGTCCCGTCACTCATTCTCTGCCTCCTCCCTCCACACAGGGCCCGGCAGAGGCTGCCTCGGAAACTCAGGTTGGTCCTCAGCAGGGCATGCGGGAAGGGCCCAGTGTCGGGCATTTTTTCCCTGTCAGTCTATAGCTGCTGTAGGTCCAGCACCCCCACCACCCACCCCAGCTAGTCTTCGAGCTTGAGAGCACATTACAAGTTTCCAAAACAAGAATGTGCTGGCCCCGAAGCTTGGCTGGGACTCTGCCCTTGATGGAGGGTGTGAGGGAGGAACAGAGAGCTCCCCGGGGCATGGGCCACTGTTCTCAAGGCCTTTGCCTTCAGTTCAGGGTCTAACATCTGGAACAGAGCAGGAGGCCAGGGAAAAAATGTCTGCGGAGGAGATCCAACCATGAATTGTCTTCCAAAGAGCTGGAGAAGGCTTAGGGTATGAACACATCATCAGATTCTGCCCAATAATGGTGGAGGGTACCTGGGAAGACAGGGGGCTATTCAAGGTCTCGGGACACCTCCCGCTAGGGTATTGGACAGGTCTGTGGCCTTCCCTTCTTTCCTCACTCCTTTCTCCCATATGACCTCAGAGGAGGAGCCTGGTGGCGGGGAGGGGGAAGTTTCAACGCATTTTCCAGAGAAATGACTTCTCCAGAGTCACATTTCTTTTAGGTCTATATGGTAGAGTCATAGACTGTCCAGCCGCCCTTGACTTAGTTGGCCGAGATCCACCCAGGAAGCAGGTCCCTGATCTCAGGCGTGGATTCTCCGGAGGGGCTGGATGGTCTGCCTGTGCCTCCTGCAGGCCCTCCTCCGCTGGAAGGAGGCAGGCCAGGAGATGTCTCGCATTCCTGTGGGGCAGTGGGCTGGAGAGGTGGTTGTTGTTTCTTTCTTTTTTTTTTGTCTTAGAGGCACGGTCTTGCTGCTGTCCAGGCTGGAGTGCAGTGGCGCCATCATAGCTCACTGCAGCATCAACCTCCCAGGCTCAAGTGATCCTCCCTCCTCAGCCTCCTGAGTATCTGGGATTATAGGTGTAAGCCACCACACCCAGCCTAGAGAGATTTTAAGGCTTCCAGCCTCCCTTGGCATGGAGGTCTCCCTCCATAGGCCTGGGATGGATATTGTTGTGGTTTGGGCTGAATGCTGTTGATGATTATCAAGCTACTCCTGGGGTATCCCTGCGGATGCACATGAGACTGAATTCCTGGAAGGAGGAGAAGCTGTGATGAGTGCAGAGAGGGCGCACTCGGGATAGACAGATCACTTTGTCTCAGGTGCAAATTGTGATGAATTGGAGGCCCCATGCACCGACAGTCACAGGTGGGAGGAAACAGAGAGGGTACCTGGTCCACCCCTCATAGGACTGATGGAAAATGTGGACCCAGAGAAGGGGAGATGCCTGTCCAGAGTCACACAGCAGGAGCCCCACCTTCACTTCCCTTTCCTCCCCGCCCCACACTTACTGCGCTCTTGCAATGAGGTTAATTCCACTACGAAAATCTCATAGGATGGAAAATCCCCCAACTGTCCCTGCTTGGGCTTAGTTTTTAGAAATTCAAGGACGTGTATTTCAGTTTTTTGTTTTTTGTTTTTTTCTCAAAATGAGTGTTTAAAATTCAGGCATCTTTTGTTCCACTCGATTCTGGAAGAATAATTCTAGCGACTTCAAGATCTCATTTAACAAGCGTTACAGCTTGATGAAATGCTGATTTTCATATTGTTCTCAAACTGCACAGTTGCAGAAGCCAATGCCAAATGCAAGCAGGATATTTCGAAGGAAAAAGCTTAAAATTGAAATCCACGTTGACAAATCCGAGATGAATGGCAGCGGGATGAGCACAGGGCTGCAGTTTCTCAGTCAGCCTGGAAAGGCAGTAGGGCGTGGCCAGAGACACACAGGCTGTGGACAAGGACCTGGCTCAGATTTAGGCTCTGCGACTGCTGGCTGAGCCACCACATGCAAATTTGTTTGTACATGATAAGGGAATCTGGACTGGCAGGGAGGATTTGGCTAGTTTTTGTGGCCTTTGAGGTGCAAATGACAAGAAACTTGAGAAAAGCAACGTCTCTTAGGGTTGAGATTTCTCTGCTGCCTACAGTTTAGCTGCAGTGTTGAAAGAATAGGGAGGTTGAAAGGCATCGTGTTGGATGGAAAAGAGAATTGGAGTCTGCAGATGGGGATCCACTAACCAGCAGACTTCTCATGTGGACACTGAGCTGACAGATCAGAACTTACATACTGCGTTGAGGACAACTCCAAGTGGCACTGAGAGTAGAGCCTGGCACTGAATAAATATGAATACATTTCAAATGAGGAATTAGCAATGGCCATGCTGGACACTGTTTTGAGAATTGGTGGGTTCCTGGATCAGCAGGAACATTTGCTCCTGTGGATGACTGTTGGCATCAGGTTCTGTGTCCACACAACGTCAGAATCACTCCCTGGAGAAGGGCCAAGCTCTAACCATCTGGACAGCTGGATGCCGGGTGTGGGGCTGCTATGTATGGCCGTGCAAGCTATGCCCCGCACAACTCCAGGTCTGCCCTTCACATGGGCTATTGGAAGCATGGCGCCCTGGAGCTGGGCAGCACAATGGCGCTGGCTGGGAGGTAGCAAACTGCAACTGAAAAAGCACTGTCCCAGAACCTAGGAGACCTGGTTCATAGTTTTCTGTCTCAATTTGCCGCCAATTCCCTTTGGGGCCACACTCAAGGCCTTCCCCATCTTTGTCTCCGGCATCCCCATCTGCATTTGCAACCATTGGTTCCCAAGTGCTCGCCTGGGGCCCTGCAACCAGCATTCCAAGTACTTGGGTGTTTTGAAACTACTGTTTCCTTTGCCATAGAGCCAGACCTCTAACCTGGGCAACTAGATTTGTTTCTTGGGCAACTGTAAAGCCAGGCCGACTCTTCAGACCATGAGGGGCTGTGGGGGTGAGGATGGGGGTGGGCTTCTGCCACAGCTCAGTGCTCTTGCCAGCTCCCAGGCTCTGGGGCTCCCAGGAGGACTCCCTTGCAGAGGCCAGGCCCTGCTCTGCAGAGCAAGTGAGGCACTCCTGTGGACATCACCTTTGGGTACCATGCAGGGCAAGACCCAGCCTTCCTCTCTTGTCTCAAGGAATGAGCCTCACCCCACCCTTTGCTCCTCACACACCAGCTCTGCTGACCTCACAGCAGGTCTCCATACTGGCCCTGCAGTTTCCTCCCTCTGAGCCTTTGTACAAACCAGTCCTTCTGCCTGGAATGTCCTCCCACTTCCTCTAGTCTATCCTCAAAGTCCCATCTGAGTAGAGCCATCTCAGCGAACTCCTTCCCTTCCAGAGAGAAGCAGTCACCTCTCCTCTGTGTGGTGCCGCTTCTATTTCCAGGTTCTCCTACAGAGCACTTAATACTCTGCCTTTCCCAATGCCTGGGAGCCCTTTCTGGGAAGGGAAGGTATCTGCACAGAATAATAATAGGCCATTTCTGTTAAGCACTGACCATGTGCTAAGCATTTCACATGTATAATTTCAAGAAGTGGATATCAAAGTTGACTATTTCATAGAGGAGGAAACTGAGGCCAGAGACCACTCAGCAAGTGCATGGCAGCTCATAATTCAACTCCCCATCTCCAGAACCTGGAGATCTGCCCGCTGCTTCTCCTGAAGTGAGCCATCTCCTCTGCAGCCGGCCTTTCATTCCCTGCCCTGGTCTTGGTACAGTCGGACTGTCTTGGAAGAGCAGCTCTCTGAGCACCCCAGACAGAAAGCCTTGGCAGCTCAAAGTCAAATCGGGGCGGGGGGGCGGGGGGTGAGTGGATTCATCCTGTGCGGTGGAGCGGGGCAGACGTAAACATTACTGAGTGAGACATGCAGTTTTCCAAGGGAACTGTTATCTGTGCAGGCCCGTTTGTGGTGCATTGAAATGAATTCCTTCCAGGGGGATTATCTTTCCTGCTTTATTGTATTGTATTTTTTTTTTTTTAGTGCGTTGCAAGTGTTAAAACTAGTTTTCAAGATCTGTTAATGAATGCCAGAGTGATTATGTTGATATCCCCATCAATTATGCAGAAAATCAGGTAACACGACTATTTAGTTTATGTAATAGATGTGTGGGCTTCTTGTTCACTCTCTGAAAGAACATTCCTGAAAGGGTCATTTTTTATTTCCGGAGATGCCTTTTTTCCTAATTGCTTGAAGGTTTGAAAATTGCTCCCTTTCCCCTATTTTCCTTCTGTGCAAATGTGTTTCCTCATGTCATATTTCCCTGACACCTCTGGTCCCCTGGAGAAGCACAGCCCCTCCTCCAGCCTCCCACGTGCCTTCTGTCTCACCAGGAAAACCTCCGAGATTCAAAACCAAGTTGGAAGAAACACAAACCCTTCGGTTTTTCTCTTTTGTAAATAGATTTGACACAATGAAGTGGGAAGAGGCCAATCCTGACTAGAAGGAGAGCTGGTTCCCATTCCCAGCACTGCCTTGAGTTTGCTGAGTGACTTGGGCACGTCCCTCCTTCCTTCTGTTTCCTCAGCTCTACAATGACAAAGACAAACTGAGGGTCTACAAGGTAGGATGAGGGTCTGTGATTGGAAGGTCCAGGAGCCAGATTTTATTTGACTGGGAGGAAATCTTTCTCTGAGAGCTTACCAGCCTGTCCAGTCGCTATGAGATGACCTGAGCTGAGAGTGGGCAGCCATCCTGAAAAATGCTGTACTCAGGGATTCCGATATGGGTGAGATTGGGCCAGGTGACCTTCAAGTCTCATTTAGCCTCAGAACCTCTGGTTCCTGGGCTCGACGTGGTCAGCAGTTTCTTCCATCTTTAAAAGCCAGCAGGACACTCTGCTGGTTGCTCTGACCTTTCAAGCACCTGCTCACACAGTGGGAGGCTCACCACCTATGGGGAAATGTACCTCTCAGTTCTTCTACCCAAGCCCCCTTGTGCAAATGTTACAGGTCTGAATTGGACATGTCTTTCTTAGCGCATTGTCTTTCAGACTCCATCTGAATACATTGGAAAGATTGAAAGTAGAGATGGCGTTGTTTCCTAGACATGACTATCTTCATCGTGCTTAATTACCTAACTGCAAAGGGGGCAAGCCAGCCAAGCAGAGATTTTCCCAACAGGTTCCCCTTATTGTCTTCTATGAATATTGTGTATTTCCATCCTAATGAAGACTATCACTAGCTTTTTCTGGATGGGACATACTGAGCACATGAGCTCTAATTTCAACCAGCTCCTGAGCTGACTTAACCAGTCCACCCTTGAATGCTGGCCATTCTGTCCCCCGCTAGGGACACTTTCCCTGACTCTCCAGCAGTGACTACCCCCACAGCCTGCCCCCTGCCAACTGATACATGTGCACTGGCCTCTGACATGAATGAGAAATTAAATTCTACTGTGGGAAACCTCTGATGTATTGGGGATTACCTGTTACAGCAGCTAGTACTAACCTAGCTGATTTGCTCTTTCAACCTCTTACCACTCCATCATATCACTGGTTATATGCCTTTCTGTCTCACTAGACTAGGAGCTCTTGGAGAGGAGGACTATGGCTGATTTGTCTCTGTAACCTACGATCATGCCTGCCACATAACTAGGGCTCTGTGTTGGCAGAGTGACCAAATGTTGAAAGATGCTGGCTATTTAAAATTGTAACCAGAAAGAGAAGCTGAACCTGTTGGTTGACATTTTCCCCCTTGAAGATAATTTCAAGGGAGCTGGAAATCCTAGAAGGCTTCCTAGAAGAGATAACTGGAAGTAAAAACAATTTTTAAAATTGAGTTAAATAGCAAGGGTGAACTCCCCAAAACAGGAACCATCATGGCATCATGGACACGTGGGGAGTTGAAACTGATGGCATGGGCGTATTGGTGTGCATGTGTGGGAAGTGGGATAAGATCTTTGGGAGTGAAACAAGAGGCGCTAAAAATGCTATATGAAAGGAAAAGGAAGCGCTTTTGAAGAGCCTTGACCTTCACTGAGCACTCTCCGTGCACCAGTGGCTTGCACATTCATTTTTCATTCTTTCTCCTCCACAGATTCAGCTCAAGGCTATTTGATAAGTGAGCCCCTTAGAGATTGAAGTACTTGCCCAAGGCCACACAGCAGGGAGGCCAGGTTTGTTCCAACCCCAAACCCCATGCTCTTTTCTCCATCACAGCAACAGTGACTGGGCTGCCCTACAACAGGGAGAGGGGAGTCACCCCAACCATCCCGTCCTGGCAGCCATGTGTTTCTAGGAGGCAGGAAGATTGATGTGGTCACAGGACCACTAGCCATGGAGTCAGGACACTTGGGCCTAGCTGTATTGCTGCCTCTGATTGGCCATATGACCTCGAAATGGTGCCTTCTCTTCTCTGAGACTCAACTCGCCCCTCGAAAAAATGACAAATTTGGGTCAGGTAATCTTTACAGGCTTCTGACAATACTGGTGCAGGATTCCTATCTCCAGGGAGAGCCACCCTCTTCTAGATGAAGGAAAGACACCTTTGCACATTCTCTACCAGGGAGGGGTACGCTAGGAAAAACGTGTTGTGGGTGCAGTCAGAGCAGCGGAGTGAGGAGACATGGCGCCCACCCGCAGCCACTTTTCACCCTGGGAGCTAGAAACCCCTTTAGAGGAGACAGCAAGACACAAGGAAAGTGGCGAAAGCTTGAGGCCAGCCCCACCAGCTGTGCCTGCCCAAGCACCCAGCCTCAGGGCTTCAGGTCCCTCATTGAAAAGCTGAGTGACTCTACTTCCAGGAGATCTTTTTGTAGAATAAGATAAATACATGAACATCTCTCCTAGAACCAAGCACACATCATGAATGGTTTTAGTGAAAAGGTTCTTCCTCTACATTCTCAGTATTTGGGATAAATATAAATGTATTCCCCTCTTCACCCCACCCCACCCTTCATCGTTGCTACTATTGATGGAAGATGGAGGTTAGAGTGGATGCTTTTTGGGAATTTAGTTATTCATTAATTTGTTTATTCAATAAAGATGCATTGGGTACCTACTACATACAGCTGAGTCCTGAGCTAGATACCAGGCATACAGTGTGGACAAGTCAGGCTTCATGGAGTTGATGATACAGTAGGGGTATACAGGCAGTCAACAAGTGATTAAATAAACGAGATTCTCTCAGACATGATGAAGGAGCTAAACCAGAGAGAAACTGAGTGAGTAGTGAGATGTAAGGGCTTCTTTAGACAGACAGACGTCCAGGAAAGTCCTCTCTGGAAAGGGATATTTGAGCGAAGATATGACTGATGAGATGGAGCCAGCCATGCAAACAGCTGGGAGATGGGAGCCCCAGGAGGAGGGGGCTTTACAAGAAGACCCCCAAGACCCCAGAGAGGCCCAGTGCTGCCTGGCACCCAAGGTCATTGAGTCGTGGGACATTTATGATGAGATCCCCAAAGAACAGGGCAAGACTAAGCAAACTCTGGTCCACAGGAAATCAAAAGCTCTGATTCCGGCGTCTGTCCTCATCATTTCTGATGTTTGACAACTACTTCCTTTCAATCCCGGGCCCAACCTCCAAGTGCAGAAACCCCGCAGCACGCCAATGAAATTGATTTAGTGTTTGCCGCGCATTCTCTTCTCCAGCCCCAGGCAGGAGAGATTTACGGCTCCTGGAAGTGCCAGCCCTCCCTGCTTCCTGTAAATCTCCCACCACATTTAGGGCGGCTGGAGCTATTTGGGTAACCTTTATCTGAACCAGAACTTCCTCGCCAGGAACTTCAGAGGGTACCTCCAGGAAGGACGGGAGAACCCCAGGGGCTGCCTTGTTTTGGGGAGGATTCCAGGCCTGCTAGGGACAGCTGCTCGGCAGGCATCGGGCAGAGAACAGAGTCCTTCTTTGATGCTGTGACTGCCTTTGTGGGGATGGCGCAAACCCCCAAAGGAGCATTTAGGGTTTATGGAGGGCGTGTGGATAGGCAGCACGCTATTAAGCCTGATATTGGGCCCCTGGAAATAAGCAGGGTGGAGAGGATCGTCCGAAGCCAGATGCTCACGGTGGAGTTGAATTCATGCGTCGTGGAAGATCATAGCTTCTGAGTCAGACAAGTCTTGCAGATGTTATATTATATTTATATCAATGTGTTCAAGGTCTGTTTCCCTGTCTGGAATCTCATCTCCATGAGACCAGGTCTTAGATTACTCTTGGATCTATCCCCAGCACCTAGAACCATGCCTGGCTATATAGCTAGCACTCAATAGGTAATAGGTGAGTGAATAAACAACTGTGGATATATTCTGGCTCCATCACTTGACCTTGGGCAAGTCATTGCCTCTCCAAGCCTCAGTTTCCTCCTCTGGATGTGGGGAATAATCATTGTTCAATCAAAACATTAAAGGAGACACTGTGCTGTACCTGTGCAGTAAATGTCATTTCCCTTCTCTTTCCTCTTTGCTGGTCCACTCTGAGGCCTGAGAGTAAAGACGAAAAGGCCTGTGTGCTGTGGCCTTGAAGCAGCAGGCACAGGGCCTCCAGGGTTTGGGGCACTTCCCATTTTCAGAGGGAGCCATCACATAGAAGTCACTTAAAATGTGTGGATTGCACAGAGGCATTACAGGGAGTCCAGAGGGGCCCTTTGCAGTGTCCCATGGCCCAGGGAGGTTGCAGCCTATCAGGAGACCAAATGCCACGGGGAAGGGCACGGCACTCCTGGTTCCAGAACAGGGTCCCTTAATCAGAGTGTTGTCCATAGAAACACTCTGATTAAGCTTTAATCAGAGCTGTTTAGCTGTTTCCCCACTGGATGGTAGGGTCCTTAGAGACAACGTTTGTACCTTCCTCCCCTTTATACCCTTGGCTGCTTTCTCAGAGTCTGAGCGTGGTAGTTGCTGGGCTGCTCTCGGGGCTGACACGGGAAGAAGAAAAGCTGGTTGAACCTCCCCCAGTGCCTATACTGACATTTATCTTAAACAGGTTAGCCAGTGGCTGCAATCTCTGGCCAGAAGGAGCAAGCTGAAATTGCTTTAGTAAACAGCTCAGTTGAGAACAAACCCGGGCCTCATTAAACCACAATTAGAATTTCTGCTCTGGCTTCGAAGGAACTCCATTTGGGACTCGAGACTGTTTATTTGAGTAAGACTGTGGCTGGGGCTGTGGGAGGGGCAAGGCGGAGGTGGAGGTGGAGGTCAGGCGGCGGGCGTTGGATCTTTCTGTCATTCTGGACACTTTAATAATGGGAAGACCTTTGACCTGAGCCCTCCCAGATCCCTGGATTCCAGAGCCTAAATAACTATGGGCCGGCAGTTTTGAATCTCCCTCAAATGACTAATTAAATGGGATAAGGTATGTAGTGCGCTCGGCAAATGGCAAAGACTCAAGAGATGTGACCTATCCCGGCATCTACACCAAAGTTGCAGAAGAAAAGCTCACTTTTCACCAAAACCCTTGTTCGGAGTGTGAAAGGCCATAGTATCTTTCATTTGGCCACTATTTTTCCTATACAAGCAAGAATACAAGCAAATCAATGACCAGATCTTTTGTAGTGTGACTACAAAAGGTTTCAGGTTCTAAATACCACATTTCTTCTAGCATTCCTGCCAAGGTTCAGCCCAGCTCCAGCTCCGGGTTCTCCCATAGCCCTTTGTATTTCTATATTTCTATTCTACCACACGATAGTAACAAGAGCTAACGTTTTTCTCAGGGCTTTGCCTGAGAAGCACTTCTTCCACATCATTTCCTTGTTCAATTTTCCCAAGAGTCATTTCAGGTCAGCGTTAGTAGCTTTCTCATTTTAGACATGAGAGAAATGAGATTTAGAGAAAGGAGGTGATTTTGCCCCCTAGGTCCAAGCCAGTAAGGAGCTCTTTGACAGATAATCCATTCAATTAGCAATCTTTTATTGAGCACCTACAACATAGGGACATTTGAGATACAAAATGAGGCCGGCTGTGGTGGCTTACGTCTGTAATCCCAGCACTTTGGGAGGCCAAGGTGGTGGATCACTTGAGGTCAGGAGTTCGAGACCAGCCTGGCCTACATGGCAAAACTCCATCTTTACTAAAAATACAAAAATTAGCCAGGCATGGTAGTACATGCCTATAATGTCAGCTACACGGGAGGCTGAGGCAGGAGAATCACTTGAACCTGGGAGGTGGAGGTTGCAGTGAGCCAAGATCGCACCACTGCACCCTGGCCTGGGCGACAGAGCAATACACTGTCTCAAAAAAAAAAAAAAAAAAAAAAGAATGACACAGTCCTTGCCCTTAATGTGCTTTTACTGGTGGTTTATTTAACTGCATTTCTGAAGGTCTCTGGCACAGGGTCCAGCTGCGCATGTCTGCAGGTTGTACGAAGGGCTGCTTGGCTCCATGAATCAGTAAGTGTTGGGCACTTACTGCTCTACCCACATTCTACCTGCATACTGAGAGCACAGCACTCATGATTTTAGGAGCTAAGATCACAGCAGGACAAATTGTATCCACTTCCCTGAAGCCTAGGGCCCACACTCAGCCATGCCAAGATTCTAAAGAGGGCCTGGGCCAAATTTGCAGACTGGAGAAGACCTCTACTTCTGCCTGACACACGGACCCCAGGCCAGGCACCCGTGGCTGTAAGAATGGTAATGAACAACTGTCCTGCAGTTAAGCACAATCCACTGACAGATTTATTCTGTTCTTGGTGAAAAGCAGGCCAGGTTCTCTGAAAGGGTAACGATTGCATACCAATTAATGTTTTGTGTAGAGAACTAGAAAGTAGGGCTGGAGGGTTGATCAGGAAATCAGTAGTGAACTTTCCTTTTTATAGGTAAGAAAACTGAGGTCAAAAGAGAGTTTGTCCAAGCTCACTTGGCTTGCTATAGAACAAAATATTAGAACATATCATATGGGTTGAAGAGTTGATCTGGATAGGGAGATAGAGTCTTAACTCTGCCATTAACTTACTGTATGGCCTTGAGCAGTTCTCTCTCTATTCTGTAGCTCTTAGTTTTCCTTTTTTTTCTTTTTTCTTTTTCTTTGTGAAGTCTCTCTCTGTCACCCAGGCTGGAGTACAGTGGCGTGATCTTGGCTCACTGCAACCTCCACCTCCTGGGTTCAAGAGATCCTCCCACCTCAGCCTCCCAGGTAGCTAGGATTACAGGCATGCACCACCATGTCTGGTTAATTTTTGTATTTTTAGTAGAGATGGGGTTTTGCCATGTTGCCCAGGCTGGTCTCAAACTCCTGACCTCAAATAATCCACCTGCCTTGGCCTCCCAAAGTGCTGGGATTACAGGTGTGAGCCACCACACCTGGCCGGCCTTAGTTTCGTTAGGTACAATGAGAGGTCATCTCCATAATCCCTCTAGCCCTAAAAATTAAATGAATCTGGATTTATATTACGTGTGCAAAGACTAGGCAATATGGAATAGTATGTGTCTATTGATGGAGTCATGGTATTTACCAGAAGTATCAACTACATATTCTCTGATGAGGTGTCCTAAGAAAAGGATCCCTTTGTAATGGTGAATTGAACTTAGGTAGGCTTATTGTTTTTCTTTTTAATTTTTTGGAGACAGGGTCTTGCTCCGTTGCCCATGCTGCAGTGCAGTACTGTGATCATGGCTCACTGTAAACTTGAACTCCTGGTCTCAAGAGGTCTTCTCAACTCAGCTTCCCAAGTAGCTGGGATTACAGGCACACACCACCAGACCCAACTAATTTATTTCTTGTAGACATGGAGGTCTTGTTTGTTGTCCAGACTGATCTCGAACTCCTGGCCTCAAGTGATCCTCCCATCTCAGCTTCCCAAAAATGCACTGGGATTATAGGCACAAGACCCCATACCTGGCCAAGGCAGGCTTTTAAAAGGTCTTCTGCCATAGAATAGGCCTGTTCAATACCAGGCTTTCAATAAATGTTTGTTGAATGAGTGAAGTGAACTGCAGGCTTAGGTTCTGCTGAGGCCCATGTGTTGAAAAGTCAGATGGATGTCAGCTGATCCAACAAATGTGGGTCAGTGGCCACCCGTGAGTGAAGAAATAAATGGTCACATGGGTGGATGAATCAATGAATGGGCAGGGCACACACCTGACACCCTGACCTGAGTGACTCCCTTGGGGGTCCATGCTCAGAGCAGCCCAAGGTAGGCTAGCATGCCAAGCCCCACAGCCACGCCAGGGCCCCCACCATGCTCACGTCCTCCAGAACAGAGGCCTCTGCAACTCTTGGCCACAGTCCTCCCTGAGAACGCCCCAGGGAGAGGTTATGAGAGACCCCGAGTGGAAGGTGAAGGTTGAGGGCAACTGTGCACAGGAGGAAACACAGACTTGACCAGTTCTATCCCACAGCTATCCCAGGAAGGGTGCTCACCTGCCGGCTCCACCTCTTACTTCTCTGGGGTCCCATGGAAATTCTTCCTTCCCTCTGCCCTCGTCCTCACCTTGCTCTGCTCCATTGTACACCTGTGTGAATGTTGGCCTCCCTCACTGACCTGAGCCAGTGCTGGGTCTGATGATCTCTGCACCTTCCTTAGCCCAGGGCCTGGCATGCAGGAGGCTTCAGTCATGAAATGACTGAAATGACATGGACTCTACAGTCCACAGCTAGTGGATCTGGCTCCCTGGAGCTCAAAGCACATTGAGTAAAGACATGTCGCCTTCAATTGTCGATAATTTTTCTTCTAAATAGGAAGAACATATTTCATCCTACTGTTAGTAAACAGTTTTTAGTTTTTAATAGCAATACTTTCCTTAGCAACGAATGCTTCTATTTGCATAACCCTTTGTGGATTTTAATATTTTATCCTGATTGTCTCACTTTCATTCTCATAGCATCCCTGATAGAGAGAGGGGATAGAGACCATAATCTTCCAGTTAAGGGAGAAACCGACGCTTATAGAAGTCAAGTGACTTGTCCAAGATCATGTTGAGGCCCAGGGCAGTGCTAGGATCAGCCCAGCTTTCCTGATTCCTGGCCCTGGGCTCTTGTAAAGCTATGATTTTCTGCTTTTATCTACCCCCATGGCCACGCTGAAAAAAAAAAAAAAAAAAAACTAAAAGCAAAGAATGGTTTGGTTGAAGAATGTTTAAAAAGAACAATGTTCTTAATTAATAACAAAAGCAAAAGCACCCTTTTAGTGGGTTCATAAACAGCAAGCTTAAACCTAATTGATTAAAATACCCTGGTACCAAGTTAACAGTGACTTCAAAAACAATGAAATCCAGACAAGACCATAATAAAAATGTTTTCCCAGTTTTTAATTATCTTTGTTTTGTCTCAAATTTGCCTGCGACTCTTCTGTCTGGCTGAGCAGGTCACACCTGCCATTTTGACATGAGTGGGAAAGCGGTGTGGGGCAGGGAAGGGCCAGAGAGTTTAATCTGCCCCTTACTAGCTCTGTGACTTCAAACGAGGCACTCAGTAGCGCTAGGCCTCAGCTTCCTTGCCTTTAAAATGGGCTTCCATGTAGATAAAACAGCTGCCATACTGTCTGGCACATAGCAGATGTTCAATAAATGGACGTTTGCTTCTTCTTTCTGCATAAGATCCTTAAAGGACCTTAAAGACTTTTTAAACACAGAATGAGAGGTCACACTGCCTGGAGGTAGGAGCCTGATCACAAGGTTTCTTTTTTTTATTTCTTTTTTGTTTTTTGAGACAGAGTCTGGCTCTGTTGCCAGGCAGGAGTGCAGTGGTGCAATCTCGGCTCACTGCAACCTCTGCCTCCCAGGTTCGAGCGATTGTCCTGCCTCAGCCTCCCGAGTAGCTGGGATTAGAAGTGCCTGCCACCATGCCTGGCTATTTTTTTGTGTTTTTATCAGAGACAAGTGTTTCACCATGTTGGCCAGGCTGGTCTTGAAATCCTGACCTCAGGTGATCCGCCTGCCTCCGCCTCCCAAAGTGCTGGGATTACCAGCATGAACCACCGTGCCTGGCCTTTTATAGCCAGATTGCTACGACCCAAGTTACCTGCCTCATGCGGGACTTCTGAAATCAGATCCTCTGTATTTGGTGTGGCATCAGGCATGTCATCCAGGCTCTCTGAGCCTCAGTTTTCTCATCTGCAAAATGAAGATCACAATACTGATGTGTGTGATTTGTTGGGATTGAACGAGACCCTATGGAAAGCCCTGGAGTTCAGAGCGTGCTAATAGCTGTTACTGTTCCATGAGCCGGAGGAAAGAGAGCTTAGAAGCATGTGTCAGAAGACACAGGTTCAAGCCCCAACTCTGCCACTCACAGGCATGCTAAGTCTGCTGCTTGAGCTTTGTTCCCATCTCTATAATGGGGAGAACGACTCCTTGCCTGCCTGCCTGCAGTGTATCTTCAGGAGCCCACAAGATAATTGATGGTCTTCACCTTGGCCACACTGTACAGTTACTCAAGGAGCTTTAAAAATGACCTCATGCCAGGGAACAATCTCCAATCAACTGAATCTGGATTTGCCAAGCTGGGACTCAGGCGTAGGTGTGTTAAAAACTCCCAGGTGAGTGTATGATGTTGCCAGCTTGCCAATCACTGAGTTAAAGATGCAGCTTGTTTTCTAAATCAGAGCCCTGTGTACATGAAGGGGTCAGGCAGGAGGGCTCCCCTCTGGCTCCTGGTGGGAAGGAGATTTCTCAGGGGTCACCATTCCTTCCTCTGCTGGGTCAGAAGGCATCAGCGTCTTTGATTCCCTGTCAACACTTCCCAGGATTCCTGGTCCATCTGAAGAGGGGAACGGTGCCAGCAGTAACCAAGGGCGTGCTGATTTTAACCTTTAAAAAAACAAGCTTTATTGTGAAGACCAAAAGGTCTTATAAACCTTAATGAGCGGCATATGTGAAACACATACACGAATTGCTTGTTTGAAAAATATTTCCCAGCTAGCCTTCAATAGCATAGCCTTATTATTCTAAACGGGGAGCTTGTCTTACCAGAGGACTGAACAAAACCCCAGTTGGAGATAATTATCTTAGCAGAATTCCCTGTGGGTCCCTGGAGAAGGGATGGGGGCTGGAAGTGGCTCAAACACATGTGCTAACTTAGGCTGCCTTTGTGTACACAACAAACACAAGAGCTGGGCTTTCGGCAGCGAGGAGAATTCCGGCTCCTGAAATGGTGACCTCAACATTCGTTTTGGGGATGGCAAATAGGTTTGTCTCCATGGGAGGGGGCAGGAGGTGGGAAGGCCAGGGATGGAAGACACGTGTCCAAACTCCTGTTAACAGGCAGGAGCTGTGAGGTGCAGCGGGGAGTGTATGAGGAACCGTGTGGGGCAGGCAGGGGAAAAGGTTGGACCAGAAATCCAAAGACTCAGGCCATACCAGTCAATTCAGCGCTGGGTATGTGACTTTGAGCAAATCACTCTTCCTGTCTAGGGCTCACTTTCTCCATGTGTGAAATGGGGTCCCTGTGGTAATTCGAGGAGATGACAAACGTGAGGAAGAATTAGTCCAGTCTCTTCAGATGGAAAGCCATCTCTGTTCCAGTAAATGAGAACCTATGGCCCCGCAGGTGGGCAGCTACCTCACACACAGCCCACTTTCACCTAGAAAGATGAGGCGGGAGACACGCCCTGAAGCAGGATTTTCAGGTTCTCAGTGTCCCTGCTTCCGGGGACTGTTTAGCTGCCATTATTTGGATGGTTTGGGCTGTCAGCCCTCTGGGCCTGGCACCCAGATGTTCAGGGCCAGTGGGCCAGTGGGCTTCAATTAGCTGTGTAATTGGTTCAATTCCCAACTGCTTACTCACCCTTAATTATCTCCCTGCTGTTTCCATTCCTGAGCTCAGGAATACCACGCCCCTCCCCTTTTCCCAGCCTGGAAGCCATGCGAGGAGCTTCAGTGGGATTTGTCTCACAGCTGCAGGCAGCCCAGGGAGAGGTGGACAGGCTCGTCAGGTCCAGCGCACCTTCGATCCCTGTCTCCTAGAGTTCCTCCAGGAGGCTAAGGAGGAGCTGGGTTGTGAATGTGTAAGGGAGGAGGGAGTGTGTACATGACTTTTCAGGCTTTGAGGGTGAAACCAACCAAACCAGGGATCTGGAGTAGGACTTCAGGGCTGCGTTACCTCGTGCAAATGATTTTACTTCTCCCAGCCTCAATGTTCTCATCTGTAAAACGAGGCAATAAGGCCCCTCCAGAAAAGTGGCTGTTAGGGTTAAGCTAGCTGATTCTAGAATGTGCATACATGGTAATCGTGCCTGGCACCTAGGTGTGCTCCGTAATAGCCCACCTTCCTCCTGCTTCCTGAGTCCTTTCATCAGCAATAACTCTGCATGCCAGCGAGGCAGCTAATTAAAGTGGGAAGAGGCTCAGAGCAGGGGTTACCAGCTTGCTTTGGGACCATGGGCGGTTAAGCCCCATCCATGCTTTGAGCCTCAGTTTCCCCATTTGTAAAATGTTTCTCCTAAGGACCCTTCCATCATCCAGCATTCTGTGAGGGAAGAAAAGGAAACATCCTCGAAGCCCTAGGCATGTTCTAGCCCAGGCACAGCCCTGGGTCCAGCTCCTCTCCTTGCCTCCAGCACATGCGCCCTGCCTGTTTTCCCACCAAGGTAAACAGAGTCATTAATACTTTATCTTAATTGCCACTAATGACGGTAAATTTGCCTCATTACGTAAAACGGGGCTTTCTGGTCTAATTTGTTTCCTGAGTGGAGCTGGAACATTTAAAATTTCAACTAATTCCAGCTTTGCAGCTGAACCTAATTGGTCAATTGTGGGTTACTAATGGTGGATTTGACTCCTCCTAGGATAGGCTGTTGGGGACAAATAAGAGACAGGATTAAAGAGAAAGAAAAGCCACACAGATCAGGGCAAACCTAGTGAAAAAGAAGTACTGGAGAATGAGTCCCCCGACCCCTTAGTTACTCCATTTAATTTTTGTATTGCCATGTTCATAGATTTTCCTAAGTATTCTTTTTTTTTTTTTTTTTTTTTGAGACAGGGTCTTACTGTCGCCCAGGCTGGAGTGCAGTTGCATGATCATGGCTCACCACAGCCTCAAACTCCCAGGATCAAGTGATCCTCCAATCTCTGCCTCCAGAGTAGCTGGGACTATGGGTGCACACCACCATGCCCTGCTAATTTTTTATTTTTTGTAGAGATGGGGTTTCCCCATATTGCCCAGGCTGAACTCAAACTCCTGGGCTCAAGTGATCTGCCCACCTAGGCCTCCCAAAGTACTGGGATTACAGGCATGAGCCACCATGCCTGGCCCAGTATTCTTTTTTTTTTTTTTTTTTTTTTTAGTTTTCATATAATATTTTAAATTTAGTCTCCATCAGCTTGGCACTCTTATAACATTTATTAAAAGATTCAGAGTTGGTTTTACCTTCTATTCATCATCTTACTGTGTTTTATTTATTGATTTATTGATTGATTCTATATTGAAATATTTCTTTATTTTTTTAAACTACAATTTTGTTTTGAATTTCTTGACAATATTATCTGATCATAATACTCAACTTTTCTTTTTAAAATTTCTTCCTTTAAAAAAAACTTCAATAGGCCGGGTGCTATGGCTCAAGCCTGTAATCCCAGGACTTTGGGAGGCCAAGGTGGGTTGTTCACTTGAGGTCAGGAGTTCGAGACCAGCCTGGCCAACATGGTGAAACCCCGTCTCTACTAAAAATACAAAAATTACCTGGGTGTGGTGGTCCACACCTGTAATCCCAGCTACTTGGGAGGCTGAGGGAGGAGAATCACTTGAACCTGGGAGATGGAGGTTGTAATGAGCTGAGATCGTGCCACTGCACTCCAGCCTGGGTGACAGAGTGAGACTCCATCTAAAAACAAAACAAAACAAAACAAAACAAAACTTCAATAAATGGCTTTGAGGCCTGTGGTAGGGCCTAAATAACAAACGCATACATACGTGTATTTTCTTCAAGATCCAAAGGTTAGTTTATTGGGCTCTGGTGTTTGGGGATTTTAATTGAAAATACTGTGATGATCCTAGCCATGCTAATTGCGTAGGTGTCTTGGCAGGATGGAGATAGTGTCCCCTCTTGTCTCTGCTCATGGGACCCCCACCCAGCAGGACTCGAGAATCATGCAAGTCAATATGGAAGGACATTTTTATATATGATCTTGACCAGGTAAGTTTGACCCTGATGGGTAAATTTGCAACCTGTCTTTGCCTTTTCTTTCTCATTTTTTAGGAGATAAACACATTCCTGTCCTTTTTTCCATTTAATCCTCACAACCACTTTGTGAAGTTGCAGCAAGAAAATGGTTCAGATCCCACTTTACAGATGGGGAAAGTGAGACTTATACTGACTTCCTCAAGGTTTCTCCTAGCCTTCAATGCAGCTCTTCTGGGTCCCAGAATCCAGTGAGCATCCACTGCTCTGCCAACCCTGACAGGTGTCAGGTGAGAAAAGTCCCCCCCTGGAAGGGAAGCAGTGGTGGAGGTAGGTCCCGGGCCTACATCAGCTCTCTTAGGCCCCTGCCTCACTCCCTCAGCCTCTTTGGCCACTCTGTTAGTCAGGGTTCTCTGGAGAAACAGAGCCAATAGGATATATACAGATATACCAGAGGAGGTTTATTATGGGAACTGGCTGACATGGTGATGGAGGCCAAGAAGTCCTACGATTTTGCCATCTGCAAGTTGGGGAAGAATGCCGGTGGTGTCATTCGATCTGAGTTCAAACACCTGAGATCGGGGGCAGGAGGAGCACTGGCGTAAATCCCAGAGTCCAAAGGCTCCAAACAAAGAAATCCAAGGTCTGAGGGCAGGACAAGGTGGATGTCCCAGCTCAAGCGGGGAGAGAGAGAGAGAGAGAGAGAGAAAGAGAGAGAGAGAATGTGACCTTCCTCTGCCTTTTATCCTATCTGGGCCCTCCATGGATTGGATGATGTCCACTGCCCGTAGTGATGGGGCAGATTTTCTTTACTCAGTCTACTGATTCAAATGCTAATCTCGGCCTGGTGGTGGCTCATGCCGATAATCCCAGCACTCAGCACTTTGGGAGGCTGAGGTGGGTGGATCACCTGAGGCCAGGAGTTCGAGACCAGCCTGGCCAACATGGCAAACCCCCATCTCTACTAAAAATACAAAAATTAACCGAGCTTGGTGGCGCACACCTGTAGTTCCAGCTACTTGGGAGGCTAAGGCAGGAGAATTGCTTGAACACAGAAGGTGGAGGTTGCAGTGAGCCGAGATCACGTCACTGCACTCTAGCCTGGGCGATAGACCCAGACTGTCTCAAAATAATAATAATAAATAAAAATGCTAATCTCTTCCAGAAACACCCTCACAGGCACACCCACAGTAATGTTCTACCACCTATCTGGGCAGCCCTTCACCCAGTCAAGTTGATGCCTAAAATTAACCATCAGAGTCATTCTCTGAAAAGTGGATAACTGGATTATGAGTTATTCCAGATGAGGTCTGTTATGAACTGAGTTGTGCCCCCTCCCTACAAAATTCACATGTTGAAGACCCGTGATGGTTAATTTAAGGTGTCAGCTTGACTGGATTAAGGAGTACTAGGAAACTGGTAGAGTAGTACGTCTGGGTGTGCCTGTGAGGGCTTCCAGAGGAGGCTGGCACATGAGTCAGTGGACTGAGTGGGGAAGATTGGCCCTCAATAGGGATGGGCACCGTCCAATCAGCTGTTGGCCTTGATGGAACAAAAAGAAGAGAAGAGAATTTCCTCTCTTTCCTGCAGCTGGGACATTCTCCTCCTGCCCCTGGACATCAGAACTCCAGGATCTCTGGCCTTGGACTCCAGGACTTCCACCAGCAGTCCCCTGGGTTCTCAGGCCTTTGGACTCAGGCTGAGAATGACACCACTGGTTTTCTTGGTTCTGAGGTTTTTGGAATTGGACTGAGTCATACTACCAGCATCCCAGGGTCTCCAGCTTGCAGACAGCCGCTTGTGGGAATCTCAGCCTCCATAATTGCATGAGCCAATCCCCCTAATAAATCCCCTCTAATATATATTAGAAGCTCATGCAATTGTGGAGGCTGAGAATCCCACAAGAGGCTGTCTGCAAGCTGGAGACCCTGGGATGCTGGTAGTATGACTCAGTCCAATTCCAAAAACCTCAGAACCAATAAAGCCTATATATATATATGTATATATATATATCTCCTGTTGGTTGTATCTCTCTAAAGGACCCTGACTAAGCAAGCCCTAGCACCTGATGGAGGTGCTATTTGGAGATAAGACCTCTAAAGAGGTAATTAAGATTAAATAAGATTATAAGGAAAGATTATAAGGGTGGGGCCTTAATCTGATATGACTGGTGCCCTTATAAAAGGAGGAAGAGATACCAGGGATGTACCTGCACAGACAAAAGGCCACATGAAGAGACAGACAGAAGGTGGCCATCTGTAAGCCAAGGAGAAAGGCCTCAGGAGAAACCATCCCTGTCAGCACCTTGGATCTTGGACTTTGAGCTCCAGAACTGTGAGAAATAAACTTCTGTGTTTAAGCTACCTGTGTGTGGTATTTGTTACAGTGGCCCTAGCAGACTAACAGAGGGCCCGGCTATGGTCACCTCTGCATCCCTCTCCCCTGACAATTACATGGCTCAAAACACCAAAGGCTTTCCCTCCTTAGAGCACATTAGTGCCTGCCTGAGAGCAAAGCCATAGCAGAAACAATGCTGCCTTTAGGGTATGAAGGGCCCTGGGCAAATATTGTTTTGCCAAGGCTCTGTCTATCTAAACAATTTGAGTGAGAAATAATTGATAAAATTCATGGGCCCATGTGAGTTATAGCTGATTGTTATCATTTGCAGTAGTTCTGTTCTAGCGCGTTACCATGAACATTGAAAACCATTGCTCCTTGGCAAAGTTCTGGGTTAGGCTTCTGTGAACCTGTGGTCACAATTTTTTTTTTTTTTTTTTGAGACAAGAGTCTCTCTCTGTCACCCAGGCTGGAGTGCAATGGCATA
This sequence comes from Symphalangus syndactylus, assembly GCF_028878055.3. Lineage (NCBI taxonomy): Eukaryota > Metazoa > Chordata > Mammalia > Primates > Hylobatidae > Symphalangus > Symphalangus syndactylus. The sequence continues at coordinate 96,517,467 of NC_072440.2, read as the reverse complement.
ATCTCGGCTCACTGCAGCGTCCACCTCCTAGGTTCAGGCAATTCTCCTGTCTCAGCCTCCCAAGTAGCTGGATTACAGGCATGTGCCACCACTCCTGGCTGATTTTTGTATTTTTAGTAGAGACAAGGTTTCACCATGTTGGCCAGGCTGGTCTCAAACTCCTGACCTCAAGTGATCCACCCCCTCCCCCACCCCACCCTCCAAGAGTGCTGGGATTACAGGCGTGCGCCACTGTGCCTGGTCCTCTGGTCACATTTTCATCAACTGGTCAACACATAACCTTGTTTGAGGTGTGTTTCTGTTTAAAGACACCTTATTTAATATATATTGCTGACTCCTTACCATTGAACTCATGGCCAACAGTACTATAACTCATGCCTGAGCAAAGCTTCTGTAGCACATGTATTTCCTCCATAAGTCACATCACAGCCTCCTTGAACTTAGGAACAGTAGACAGCACTTCAGCGCTATGCCTGGGGGGCATTTTAAACAGCCAGATCACAAAAGTGCACAGAATATTGTAATAGATAGACCGCAAAGAGGATACTTGTTTGCAGTCTGAGAGCTGAAAAAACAGGCAGAGAATGTCCTCACCTCGCCTGACCTCAGCTGCGACCTGCAGGTTGGCTGACTCAAAATTTTCACCATTCTCTGCGTATCTTCAAATGACTGCAAAAGCACTGTGAGTATTGATTTCGGGGTCACACATAAATCTTAGGAAGTAGGTGAATTTGCAAATCTAGAATCTGAAAATAATAAAGATCGACTGTATAGTAGACCATTTTGAGCAGCATTCCTAAGTGCAAGGAGGTCAGAGTGTCGCAGTAGTCCAGGCAAGAGGTTACAGAGCTCGCATCTTTTGGTGGAAGCATAAATATACTCGTATATTTGGTGGAAGCATAAATAATCCTCGAAGCTAAATATACATATGCCCTATGCCCAGCAGTTCCTCCCCTGGTCATATAGTTAGTAAAAATCAGTGCTTATGCTTGCCAAAGGAGGTGTACAAAAATGTTCATACCCTCATAATACATAGTAGTCAAAAACTGGGAAGCTACTCAAATGTCCATCAACAGTAGATTGGGTAAATCACTTATGGCATATTAATAAAATGGTATACAAGATAACAGTGAAAAATGCTACTGTAACAACATGGATTAATTTCTCAGATTCTATGTTGAGCAAAGAAGCTGGCACAAAAAAAGTACACACCGTACTGTTTCATTTATATGAGGCCCCCAAACAGGCCAAACTAATATATCCTGGTGAAGGTCAGATGCAGGTTACCTTTGGTGAGGTATTGGTTGGGAGCAGCACAAGGGAACCTTCTGGGAGTACTGGAAATGCCGAGTCTTGATTTGGGTGTGGTTACATGGGCGTCTATATATGCAAAAACTCTCGGAGCTGTACATCTAAGATTTGTATACCTTCTGTATGTAGGATATGTGTCAATTTAAAAACCTAGAAGATGTGTGTGTTTACGTGTGTGGGAGGGAAGGAGAGGAGGGAGAGAGAGAAAGTTGGAGGCGGGTGGTGTATTAGATTGGTGGCGATGGAATGATGAGCCATCAACTAACTGAACTAATTGGAGAGATGTTTGGGCACCAGAGAGCCCAACACTAACCACACAAAATAGGTCTCACTGCCCTCATTTTTGAAAGGAGGAAACTGAGGCTCAGAGACAGCAAATGGTGGAGTAGGGATTTGAACTCCCTCTGCTAGATTCTGAGGCTGGAAGCACCCACTCCTTTCTGAGGCCACATGCTCCTGGAATGTGACCCCATCCTCTTCTCTGGAGGGGAGGCTACTGACCCATCTGGGTTGGTCGTCATCATCCTGCTCCCCTGGCCAGGGAGTGGGTTAGAGGCTGACAGGGAACCAAGATCTTCTCCATCAATTGTGAAGAGAAGTCAGCTGGGGGCTTCTGAGAAAGTTGTCCTTCACCATCAAAGGAGCCACAAGGAATACACACTTCTCCTATGTCCGGGGGATGTTGCTGTGTCTGGACGTGCTGGTTGGAAGTGCAGCTGCCATCTCTAGAGCACAGAGGGGACTAGCTAACGTTGATTGACGCTCTGAGGTTTGTGTTTTAAGCTGTTAAATTCAGGGCCACAAAATTGTCACTTAGCAATAGATAACCAATACAATTCTTAACCAATAGTGGTCAGGAATAAATGCCCTGGCCTTCCATGATTTGGAAGGACACTTCTGCACAGTTATTCAGAGAGTTCCCAGTGCAATTGAGCCCTGGTTGCCATAGTGAAAACCAGCTCGATGACACACCCCATTTGGACTTTCCCTCTGACCCTTTCTCTTTTTTATTCCAGATTTCCAGGATCATTTCTCAGAATAATCTCATCAGAAGTGACGAGATTATTTCTCAGCAGCCAAAGGCTAGGCTGATCATTTCTCAGCAGCTGAAGGCTAGGCTGCCACTGGCCCCAGAATTCACCACAGGACAGATCGTAGAGAGGCTAGTGGCCCCTTCACCTCTCTTGCATCCACTCCCTAGTCTGGGCATGTCAGAGGCTGCACCCTGGTGTGGACTTGCTATTGAGGCAAAAGCTTAGAGCCTGGACCAGCATCTGTGGGCAAGGACTGAGCCTAGAGGGTTTTGCTCTTGACATTGTACACTCTCATTCCCACCCCTCGCACCCGCTGCCCACATTCAAGATTTTTGACATGAGTGTACTCCTGCTTAGTTCCTTTTGTGGGGCCGCATATGGGGTGCTTTGCCTTCTCTACTGAGAGTGAGGGGCCCCAGGATCTCCCCAATCCTTTCTCCGCAGTGGCCCTGTTTCCTGTTTCCTTGCTTGGCCTCTGTATTTCCCTGTTTCCATGCTGCTGATAAAGACATATCCAAAACTGGGCAATTTACAAATGAAAGAGTTTAATGGAGAACTCACAGTTTCAAGTGACTGGGGAAGCCTCACAATCATGGCAGAAGGTGAGGAGGAGCAAGTCACATCTTACGTGGTTGGCAGCAGGCAAAGAGGGAGCATGTGCAGGGCAACTCCCATTTATAAAACCATCAGATCTCGTGAGACCCATTCACTATTACAAGAACAGCACAGGAAAGACTCACCCTCTTGATTCAGTCATCTCCCACCAGGTCCCTCCCACAACATGTGGGAATTATGGGAGCTACAAGATGAGATTTGGGTGGGGACACAGAGCCAAACCATATCAGCCTCTGTCCTTCGCTGACTTCCTCTTCCTTACCCAGTGAGCCCTGGCTCCCCAGGAACTCACCCTGGGGTTGGGGCAGGAAGGAGGGGGCCCATCTACTGCTCTTCCCAGTCCTCAGCAGCTGGCCTAGGTGGGTAGACTACAGAGGGGACTGGTTAGGAGTCTGCACTGCTCTGGCTTTCCTCCCCTTGGTTAATAAACACAAATACTTGTTTCTCAAAATAAATAACATTAAAAAAGAAACAACATGCACTCAAATCCTTGTTTCAGGCTCAGCTTTGAGAGGAGTCCAAACTTAGACAGGGCACTGCATGAATAAAGGCTTACAAGCCAGAACCGAAAAACCACATGAGGGGAAGAGGAGACAGAACTGGCTGGCATGAAAGCTTGGAGGACAGGTAGCCCCGAAGCTCCAGATTCCTGCTCTCCCCTTGTATCCATTTCCTAGGGCTGCTCAATGACGTACCATGAACTGGGTGCCTTAGAACACAGAGGTTTGTCCTCCCAGAGTTCTGCATGCTGAGAGTTTGCAGTCGAGGTGTCAGCAAAGCCATGTCGGCTCTGAGGCTCTGGGAAGAATCTTCCTTGCCTCTCCCCAGCTTCTGGTGGTGCCAGCAGCCTGGCATCCCTTGGCTTGCAGCTGCACCACTGTGATCGCTGCCTCTGCCCTCACATGAAATTCTCACTTGGTGTATCTATCTGCATCTCTGATTTCCCTTCTTATATAGACACCAGTCACCATATTAGGTTAGGGCCCATGCTAATTGAACGTGACCTCATCTTAACTTGATTTCATGTGTAAGACTGATTCCAAGTAGGGTCACATTCTGAAGTTGACAGGAATTTTGGGTGGACACTCATCAACCTAGTATATACCTACTTAAAACTAAACAAATCCTCAGCTTACTTGAAGGGGCTGGATGCCACGTGGCCCACATCTCCAGTGTGGGGTGGAGGGTGCGGGGAGAGATGCAAAGGTGTGCCCTAGCTCTCTGACCAACTTGCTGTATTCAGAAGCTCACTCTGCCTCCCTGGTCTCAGTTCTCCAATCTGAATGGGATGAGTTGGACTCCCTGTTCTACACGTGGTGAAGATGCAATGGAGAAGGACCATACAAGGTGAGGAAATGGCCAAGGTGATCTCCAAGCCCCCTTCCATTCAGCTAACCTGGGACTCAGCATTTCACCCTCATACCTTGGGTTGCCTGCTAGACCTGGTTTGTGAACCACATCAAAATCTGGGCCACACGTGCTCCTGGGCCTGGGGATGGGGCTGACTGTGGCACGAGGATCTGCTCATCCTTCTGCCATGTCGCTCAGAGATGGAAGGGAGGGGCAGGTTTCTCACTTTTGAAAGTGACAGCATCATTTCCTAATTATCACATTTGGAGGAACAGATGGAAAAGCATGTGGAGGAATTATGGGCTTCTTTAAAAGGGGGGGGCCTGTTTTCTAAAGAACGTTGCCACGGAACATTTCCACCCAGTTGTCCTGTAAGCATTTGGGATTTACAAGGCATTTAGTAAATAGGTTGCTTTTTTACAGATGAGGAAACAGAAGTGGGTGAGGGGAGGCAGGATGATTATTTATTGAATACCTGCAGTGTGCCAGGCATCCTACAATATTAGTGGCTGAATATTTATAGCCACCCTGTGAGGTAGGTGTTATGATCTAAATTTCAAAAGCAAGAAAATGGAGGCTCCACTGTTGAGAATTAGAGCTGGGATTTGAACCCAGGACCATCGGCCCCCAAGGACCCCTTCAGGGTTTGCCACAGGGAGGTGAATGCACCCTGGGCCCTGCCCTCCTTGTGCCCCTGGACTGGTGCTCACATGGTCCTAAAAAGCCCTGACATAGTTCCTCACAAAGTTAAAGATAAAATTTCCATCTGATCCAGCAATTTTACTCCTAGATCTACACCCAGAAGAAGTGAAAGCAGGGACTCAAACAGATACCGGTATAGCAACATCCATAGCGGCATCATTCACAAGAGCCAAAAGGTGGAAGCAAGCCAAGCGCCCATTGGCAGATGAGGGGATGGGCAAGGTGTGGTATACATACGTGTATAATGGGGTAGAACAATGAGGTGCTGATACACCCTGCAACATCTGCATGGTGAACCTTGAAGATATTATGCTAAGTGAAAGAAGCCAGACACAAAAGAACAAATACTGTGATTCCACTTCTGTGAGTACCAAGAGTAGTCAGATTCATAGACAGAAAGTAGAATATTGGTTGTCAGGGGCTGGAGGGAGGGAGGGAATGGGGAGTGAATGTTTAATGGGTACAGAGTTTCACTTTGAGATAAAAACCTGCTAGAAATAAATAGTGGAGATATTTGTACACAGAATGTATTCACTGCCACTGAATTTTTCACTTAAAAATGGCTAAAATGGGCTAGCATGGTGGCTCACACCTGTGATCCCAGCACTTTGGGAGGCTGAGGCAGGAGGATCGCTTGAGCCCAGGAGTTCGAGACCAGCATGGGCAACAAAGTGAGTCCCTCGTCTCTGCAAAACAAACAAACAGACAGACATGTTAAAATGGTAAATTTTTATGTTATGTACATTTCACCACAATGTTTTGTGAAAGAATGTGGAGCAACCGCAACTGTCATGTTTCATTGTTGGGGCAAAGCAAAATGGTGCAGCCACTTCGGAAAACAGTGGGCAGTTTCCTTTAAAGTTAAACCCTGGGCAGGCCAGATTCCTTGCAGAGCCTTGTGGGAGACTGGGCTGAGGACAGGTCAATTCAGATGCCTATATCGGGGCCTGAAGCTTCTTGGAAGGAGTGAAAATTAGCAGGTCTTGAAGGAGGTGTGGATTTCATTGGCAGTTTTGGAGAAAGAAGGGCATCCCAGGGCCCTACAGAAGATGCAGTCTGAGCCGAGTCTCAGAGTCAGGAGAGTGCAGGCCTGAAGATGGGTGTGCAAGATCTGCAGGGGTGGAGTGTGTGTGCAGGGCCGAGCACAGTCCATGTGGCTGGAGCCACAGGGCAGCACAATGGGGGATGAAGCCGAGAGGTAGACTGAAGGACTTTGAGTGCTGGATTGAGCATCAGCACATTAACCAGGAAGTGCCTATCTCCACCTGCAGCTGAACACAGGGGTACCAGCCGCATTGCATTACACAGAGACCCCTCCCCCAACAGGAATAGACACAAAGAATCGAAGCACTTAGGAATCCCATGTGATAGCGCTGATGGCCCTCCATCCTGTCCTCACTACCACCTGGTCTCATTGTCCTGAAGCAGGTGTGTGAGGCTCGCCGTGCACCTCCCTTTACTTCCAGAAGCCTCTGCTGCCGAGACAGATTCAAAGTCCTGCCATAAAGACACACTGGCAGCCAGGCACGGTGGTGGCTCACACCTGTAATCCTAGCACTTTGGGAGGCTCAGGCAGGTGGATCACTTGAGGTCAGGAGTTCGAGACCAGCCTGGCCAACATGGTGAAACCCCATCTCTGCTTAAAATACAAAAAAATTAGCCAGGCATGGTGGCACATGCCTGTAATCCCAGCTGCTTGGGAGGCTGATGCAGGAGAATTGCTTGAACCCAGGAGGCAGAGGTTCCAGTGAGATGAGTCTGTGCCACTGCATTCCAGCCTGGGCAACAGAGCAAGACTCTTGTCTTAAAAACAACAACAACAACAACAACAACAACAACAAAAAACACCACATTGGCTATTGGCTAGCAAGGACCGTTGCAGGTTTTAAAGTCCTTTTGATTGGCTGGGTCTCTAATAAGCCCATGGGTTAGGAAAGGAGGATTTGCCCCTGCTTAGGAATGACATTCATCAGCATGCAAGACTTCCCTCATTTCGCCAATCACGAATGATTCCAGTGTGCAGGCACTGTGCTCCCATCACTATGCCTCATGTCTGTGTGACATGTCACGGTCACAACATTTTTGTGCCTTATGTCCTTTGAGCCTTTCAGAAACACTGCCAGGGAACTATTATTGATTCCATTTTACAGATGAGGAGAGTGCAGTTCTGAGTTGTGCCTCCAGTCCAGGTATCTTGATATTACAACTCCTTGCTCTTCTTACTACACAATTCCTCCTGGGTCTGGACGCAGCTGGCCTCTCTAGCCCGAAGTCCTCCTGGGGCCCTACTGGGTGATGTACACTCCCAAACATGGCTCATATATTTTCACCTGCACGCCTTTGTTTGTGCTTTTCCCTCTACCTGATTGCTTTCCTCATTTTAGTCTTTCAGGGATCAGCTCCTTCTTCGATGGGACTTTCTGGAGTAGCCCCAAAGGGAAAGGGCTTAGCTTCTTCTGATCACCTCCACGTTCCTCCAGTCTCTCTCAGGGCCATGGCCACGGCCTGGAAGAACTTTTCCACTCAATACACAGGAAGAGCCCTGTTCCCAACCAGAAGACCTCGGCTGGTGTCTTGGTTCTGACAGTCTCTACGTGTGGTCATGGCTGAGCCACCAATTTGCTCTGAGCTTCTGTTTCTGCCTCTGTAGCAGGTGAGGATAATGCTTGGCCATCCTAGGACAGATTTCAAATCAAAATGAGATGATGTACTATACACCTACCAGAATGGCTGAAAAGAGAAAAAAACACAGCAGAACCTTTGCCAATTCCGAGCATTGACAAGGATGTGGAGCAACTGCAACTCTCATGCATCATGGCTGGGGCAATGCAAAATGGTGAAGCCACTATGGAAAACAGCTGGGCAGCTTCCTGCAAAGTTAAACATACAGTTACCTTAAGATCCAATAATCTCACTCCTAGGTTCTTACCCAAGAGAACTGAATATTTATGTTGTCATAAAAACAAGTATGTGAATGCTTATATGTGGCCTTATGTCTGATCTCCAAATACTAGATGCAACTTAAATGACCTTCAGCTGGCAACAAGATAAATGGTGCATGGTGCACCCATGCAATGGAATATATTCCCTGGGAGAGTAAAACTATAGGAACATAAAATAATCACTGGTTGCCAGGGGCTGGGGGTGGACAGAGGGGTTCGCTACGAAGGCGAGCAGGGGAATTTGGGGGTGATGAACTGTTCTGCGTATTGATTGCCCTGGTGGTTTCAAGACTGTATGCATTTGTCAAAACTCATAGAAATGTATATCAAAAATGAATTTTCCTGTATGTAAATTATGCCCCAATTTAAACCATGGAAATAATTAGAGGGTGGATATACCACACTCTGGAGCTTTGGCAGATGGGAGGAGTGAATATCTGCCATCACAAGCCTCATGTTGTTGTCAGTGGGCATGGGATCAGATTCCCTCTCCCCTTCACCCCTCCACATACACTAGGCTAGAGACTCTCCAGGGCAGAGTCCTTCTCAGATCTCTTCCCGGGCCCAGCACCCTGCAGGCACCTGGTGCACAGGGATCTCATGCTGACCACTGTTTGAAGAGATTCCCGCTTGATAGTCTACCTGTCAAAACCCTCAGGTGTGAGGACCATCAAGGGAAGCACTTTTTCACCCCACATATATCTAAAATCAATGCAGAAATGGGGCAAAGTGGAGAGGAAGGGAAGTTCGATGTAGAAAAGAATGAGGGCCAGAGCTCACAGCTGACTCAGGCCTGAGTTTCCTGCTTGCTGCACGTTTCCATCTACATAGGTGAGTCATGAAAGTAAGAAGAACCAGTTGCACCAAAGGGAGGCAAAGGGCATTAGCTGCCTTTTTCAACCTGCACTTGCAGACAGAATGATTCCAGCTCCTCCTCCAAGCTTGAGGAAGACCCTTTGTTTTCTAGGCCTCAGTTTCCCCAGGTGGAAGACGTAATGGAATAGGTGATGGCCAAACTCCTGGGATTCTGGCCACTCCTGCTGCAAGCTCCTGGCGCCCAGAGTTCCACACACAGAGCTGGCATATGGCATCAACTCGCTCAATCTCAGATGTGTGCTTGAGGTTCGGGGACCGAGGTATGTCCATGCTGACAGATTGTTACCCCTTCAGAAGCCTAGTGGAGTAGGCTGTGAGCTGAATCTGGTGCTGAACATGGTTGCAGGCCTCAGCTGACAGATGTTTCTGCAGCTTCAAGCTCCTTCCTGAGAGAGAGCACTTCGGACATTTCCAAGATTTTTTGGGTGACCATCAAAGACCACATTTGCCTGGAAAAGCCAGAAATACCTTTGTTAAGGGGACAAATAACAAAGGGGCACGGCACATGCCACCGCAGTCCCTGTGGAAGGAGGAGAGCAAGGAGAATTGCCACGGATTCAGTGCCCGTTCTGTGCCAGGAAACTTCTCATGATTTCCTTACATTCTTCTCTTTAGGTGAGACAAGCAGCCCTCACCACGGCTCTCCCGACAGTTCCTCCAAGTTCCAACCCAAACCCTCATGCTCTGAGGCTTCATCCTCTGTTTATCCTTCTCACACATCACACACTCTCCCCAGGGGCACTGTCACCCCGGAGGCTGTGGGATCTCTGTCTGCCCATGATGCCACAAACCCTCTGTCCAGCTCTCATCTCTCCTGACTGCTCCTGTCACCCTCCCTGCTGCCCAGAGTGCACCATCCTGGGACATCCCCTCCATAGGCTCTCCAAACCCAGCCTCTGACTCTCCCGGCTTCCCCTCTAGAATTTTCTCGCTCATGATGCTGTCCCCATCTTAGCAACTGTGCAAGCCAGAAACCTGGGCTTTATCCTCGCCACCTCCTGCTGGCCACAGTCTGCTCAAGTATCTCAGGATTCCTTCCCCATAGGTCTAGCATCTCTCCACTTCTCTCCATCCCAGTCGCCTCTGCCATAGGTCTGGCCACTGGTGCTTCTCACTGGGACTAGGACTCCAGCCTGCCTCTAACTGGTCTGAAACAGGGGTCAGATTATCTCTCTAAAAGGCTACTCTTGATCAATGGCTTCTCCAGCTAAAGATTCATCAGCGACTGTCCTGGGGAGGCTTCTGCTTTTGTTCTAACACTCTCAGAGATTCTGATCCTGGGGTTGTGGATGGAGCCCAGGGAGCTCTCCTGGGGGGCCCTAGAGCATATCTAGGTTTAAAGTGGTTGGCCTGTGTGACCCTTTCTTATCATCCAGTCTTCTGCCCGGAGCTCCCAGGGCAGACTGCCTATCTCTGGACGTGGTATCCTACTGGGCACAGCTTCCTGGAGTGCACCCTACATGCCCACACCACTCCCTGTGCTGGGACACCTTTCTCCCCTCCTGCATCCCACAGCAGCCTGCACCTGGAGACCCAGGCTGTGCCTCAACTCCCGCCAGGAGCAACCTGGGCCCTCCCTGCTCAGTGCTGCACACACCCCTCTGGCAGAGTACTCACTCCCTGCAACGTCCAGCTACCGACCATGGCCCAAGCCCCGTCTAGTGAAGAACTCTGCCTTTCTTCTCTGAGCACCCAGCAACAGTCAGAACGGCGCAGGTATTCAGTAAATATTTCCTTAAAAAGACAGTCTCTCCCAGCTTTCAGATTTTTACAAACACTTTATTGAAGTATAACATACATAGAGAAGGATAGAAACTCTATGCGTAGGGCTCAATCCGTTTTCACACAGTAAACAGACTCGCGGATCCAGATCATGACGTGACCTGTACCCCAGCAGCTGTGCCTGCTCCCTCACTCACCACCTCCCGGCAAAGGCAGCTGCTCCTGCCTTCTAGAACTAGAGCTGTTCTCTCTCTTGCCCCTTGCACTGATGAGATCATATAGTGTGCACTCTTTTGTGTCTATTTTTTTCTTCTCATTATGTTTGTGGTGCTGAGGTTCACCAATGTTGTGGGGAGCAGGGATCTGTTCACTCTCATTTTAACCTTCAGTTTTTTAATAGCAGAATGGGAAGAAAAGATATTCCTTGCCTGTGTGGGTCCTGGGGCCCTGATCCCCCTGCTCCCCACTCTGCAGGGACCCATATCTCATGACCATAGCAAAGGTGAACCCACCCCTCCCTGGGCCTCAACCCCTGTGTCTTTGGAGAGTGGGCTACCAGTGATTTCTTGGGGCCCTTCTGGCTCTGGCCACCCCTGCTGCAAGCTCCTGGTGCCTTGCACCCAGCTCCCCTCCCCACAGAGATGACTTCAGGCCAGGAGAATGCCAGGCTGGAGATCTGATTTGATTAAGGGGGAAAGAGGAGCCTTGTGAAGCCACAGGGCAGGCGTGCCACCACACTGACCCTGCAGAGGCCGGGGACGAGGCAGTGCGGGGCCGCACTGCTGCTGAGGCCGGCCCCAGCAAACCTGATTATGGGGCCTCTGCCACGGTCTGCCCGCGTCTTTCAGAGAGAGCAGTCTTTATTCCCCCAGGCAGGTCCCTGGACAGACAGGTTTAAATTGAATCAGGCCCTGGTCCCTGGCACAGAGGGGGCTATTCACTGGCCCTACCGTCCCCTAGCAAAACAGGCCCCCGGCCATATGGTTGTGCGGGTAAATTGGGCGGACGTGTGGCTGGTGGCCAGCCCTAGCAGCAGCCTGCACAGCCAGCTCTGAAGGGCCCACGCCTGGGCTCAGCCAGGAATGCAGGACCAGACAGCCGCTGTGGGTTGGGTAAGCAGAGGCAACACAGGCTGAGAGGCAGGAGCCCTGGTTCTAGTGCCAGCCACGCCATGTAACAGCAGTGGAACCTTGGGTGATGGCTCAGCCTCCCTACCCGGGGCTGCACGTGTGATATGAGTAAGAATCGTGATCCTCTTATTCCAACAGCCTTGCAGGGCTGCTGTAAGCTGAGGTGCGGTGAGGCACGTGACTGAGGAAGGGCTGGGCCTGTGGCAGGGTCCATGTTAGTCTGAAGCATCTATGAGGGGAGAAAAAGCCTGCAGATGCCAGCAGGGCCATGGAGGCCCCAGCAGAAGCACCGGCCACAGGTCCCCCTTTTTGGAAGAAGACACTCTGCCATCCGAGCTGCCCATGGGGCTGGCCGGTGCCTGCCAGAAGCCTACTCCTATAACATCCACAGTGGGCAGGGCTGGAGGGGCCTAAGATACCACTCCCAATTTATGGATAGAGAAACTACCCCTACAAGAGGCTAAGTCATCTGCCCCCATGTCAGAGACAGAGAGGGAACTAGAAGTCAGATCTCCTGGCCCCCAGTAGAGCAGCTTTATACTAATTCTTATTGTAGAGACAAGGAACCCATGGCCAGAGAGGGGAGGTGATTCTCCAAGGTCCTCTGTGAGGCACCCACCTTCAGGCCTGACCCCAACTCTCACGGCTTTGCCCACAGCATGCTCCAGGGCCAGCCAAGACTGCAAGTGGCAGGAATGATGCGTGGCGAGGGGCTGGTTTATGGGAGGTGTTTGAGCTGAGTGCATTGCAAGTAGTCAGTTTGCGGAAAGCCCAGCAACAATACAAAAATAAATTCTTAAATACATACAGGTTCAGCTGCTGCAACAAGTGTGCTCAACTCATACCTTGAGGCTCAAGTGCCAGGCAGGCCAAGGCATCTCTGTCTCTCCCTCCCCTTGGTCCCCACATGGGGTCTGGCCCCTTCTTCACCCGCCTCGAGGTCTCTGCCCTCAGGTGGAACTGATGGAGGGGGGGCAGTCACACCAATAAGCTCCCGGAGCATCACCTTGGTGCACTGCCTCCCTTCTCCCGTTTCCATGGAAACACCTGGGAACCCATTGATCAATGCTTATTTGACGCTTTCATGAGCCCGAACGTTGGAATAAGTTTTGATTCAAACATGACACTTTTTAATCCAGCGAAAAACTCATTTTGTACAAAACCCCATTATGTGGAACAGACACGCAGGTTGATGGCCAATTTAGCTAATAGAGCTTTGCAGCTGACATTGAATTAAATCTGCAGGAAGCAGCCTCCGTCTTCCTGAGAAGAGTCACGTGCAGACCCATAGTAGGTGGAGACGAAGAGGGAGGGCCACCCCCCCACTCCACCCCACCCAGCTTCGGCCACTCCCTCATCCCTCAGATCAGAATGGGCAGGTCCCCCCTGCTCCAAAACCTCACAGGATTTCTGGTGCTCAAGGATGAAGTCCAAGTCCACCTCCTCCTGCTTCGCTCCACGCTGCTGTCTGGTCTTTGAATACACCATGCTTTTTCTGGTATTTACAGGTGCCATCCTCACCTCATCTACCAGGCAAAATCCTCTGATCTTAAAGGAGGCAGCTCTGGGTCACCTCCCCCATGATGCTTCCCATGATCGCTCTTTGAGTCTCCTTGACCCTCCCTTCCATTCCTCTACAAAATGCATTTCATAGGACGCAAAATATCTGTGCACACATGTATCTATCTCCTCATTTCTAAGTGTCTCAAGTCATTGCTGATTCTATCTGAGCCTCAGTCTCCTCCTGTAAAATGGGCAAATAACACCTACTGGAAAACTCGAAGAAAAGTATATGAAACAGCTCGTGCCAGGTGGCACAATTCAGGGCCCACTTCTTACCAGCTGAGCCCCATGGTTCCCTACCCTCTCTGTGCCTCTGCTTGCTCCTCTGAACAAAGCTGGTGATAAGAGTGCTTACCTCACTGGACTGCTGGGAGGATTAAATGAGTTGATAGACATAAGTTACTTGGGATAAGGAGTCACCGTTGTGTGCACTTTGGAATGAAGCCTCATTTCCCTCACTCTTGATAATGAGAAGACCCTCCAAACTGCAGAGGGCACTGCCAGTGGTACTTGGGCCCTCCTGGCCTGAAACAGTTCCAGCAGTGCTTAAAGGGTCTCATGTATTCCTGGAGGGGCGCACCTGGACAGATGTGCCCCTTCCTTCCAGGGGAGAAGATGACGGCTTTTCTCATAAGTGTCTCTGTGCAGGGCCAGGACCAGGGAGCAGGCTCATCAGGAGGTGCTGCCTGGATGACATGATGTTGGCGCTTGGCTGACAGGCCCCCCCAGCTCTCCCCTCTCATTTGTGCCCTCTGAGGCCTCCTCCCAGCACACTTGCTCATATTATGGGATGCCTCGGAGCTCCGTCTGGTTCTTCCACCAATCTGTTGTGCAACTTCAGACAAGCCACTCCCCCTTCTACGTCTCATTTTCTCCTCTTATGAATGTATAGCTGGGAGGGAGGATGGCAATAAACCCAGAAGAGTTACTTTAAACTTTAGAGTATGTTACAATCGCCCAGGTCACTACTGAAGATTTCCGGGCTGCAGCAGGGAGGTTGTATGATTTAGGGGTCTGCGGTTCACACAGTGAAAAACCCAGACTGGGTGAAGATGAGGGGCTCTGAAGTGGGTACTGTGAGCTGGTGTGGTCCCCAGACTCCCTCAGGCCTGCAGCACTCAGGCCCTGGCTCCAGGAGTGTTGCAGGCTCATAGCTGGTTGTGGATGCCCCAACATAGCAGCTGCCAGGTTCACATTCCCTTCCAGAGCAGCCCCTCATCCAACGCCTGGTCAGGACCCAGCCCCTTGCCTCGGTCAGGGGCAGCTGTTGAGAGACAGATTGCGGCCTTTGCTGTGACTGCATCACAGCTCAACGTCTCTCTGTGCCCAGCCCCATGCTCCTCACTCCCCAGTGAGTTCCCTGAATATTCATCTCTGGCTCAGAGCTGGCCTCCAGGAGGCTGGCCTGCAGCTGTGCCTCTCCAGACCTCACGTGCTACTTACTGGCACTCCTGGGGCCTCTTGCACGGAGGTGAGTGCCCAGTGCTGGAGGGGTGCAGACAGGCATGAAAGACACTCGCAGTCCAGTCAGAGGCAGACAGGCAACCAATAACTGCAGGACGGTGAGGTCAGGGCTCCAGAAAGGTTTGCAAAAACTGCACGGAGCACACAAACACGCAGGATAGAGGCCCTAATCCTGCTGGGAGTGGCCGACCCACTGAGAGTGAGTTTCCAGGAGAGAAAGCAGTGCTGAGCCTGCTTTGAGGATCATCAAGATGTTGTCAGGTAGGATGTCAGGGGGAACAGGCACAGGGGAGTGCTAAAGCCAACTTGACTTTACCCTAGAGAAACTCCTCCTTCTTCTGGGAAACCAGAGGCTCAGGGAGGATTAGGGGAGGAACAGAGGCAGGGACAAGTGCTCACAGCAAGAAAACATTGTCTGTCTGTTGTTTTGACCCAAGCAAAGCACATGAGAGAGAAAATGGTGCTGAGGCAGCCAGCCAGCGCAGGCAGGAGAAGCAGGCGGGATCTGCGCACAGCCTGCTCCCAGCACAGCCTGGCTGGTGATCACATGACTGTCTTGCTGGAAGATGCTTTGGCTGGAGACTGAGGGGGTGTGCTGCAAAACAGCATGTCTGGGAGCCTTGGCACCATCTCACAGTGGAGGGGCAGACCTCACCTGCTGTAGGGTGGAGGATTCAGCCTGGCCATTGAGCCCCAGAGGCAGGGTGTCCCCACCTGAGCCACTACCTTAGGTATCATGGTGCCACCTGGAGAGTCCCGCCTCCCCGGGAGGACTGATGCTCCTCAGAGAAGACGGTGTGCCGTGCAATCAGCTCTGACTAATCTATTGCAAAGTCTAGCCCTGGTCAAACCCTGGTCTGCTGGGCTGGGCCTCGTGCTGGGTCAGGCCCTGTCCTGGGTCTGGCAGGTACAGAAGTGCGTGGCATATAGTCCTTGTCCTAAGAATGGGCCAGTCTGGTGGCCTTGTCCTGAGAATGGGCCAGAGAGGGAAGATTTAGCAACAAGAGTGGAAAGGCCAAGGATGGAGGCCACACAGGGTCCCAGTGCATTGTGGGAGCACAGCAGGGGCGTTGAAGGTAGAGTAGGAGTCAGCAGGTGGAGGGTGTGGGTGGAGTCCTGGAGGGGAAGAGGAGAGACAGAGTGAGAGACTGGAGAGGGGTAGAGCCAGGCAGCTGAAGGCCTGAGTGCTGTGCCTGGGGAGCCTCGGGAGAACCTTAAGCAAGCCACAGCAATGCCTTTTCACGAAGGTCACCAGGGTTTCTGTAGTGAAGATGGCTGCCAGAACTGGAAGCCCAAGCTGAGGAGCCTTGATTTAACCTCAAGAAGAGAAAAAACAGGCCGGGCGCGGTGGCTCAAGCCTGTAATCCCAGCACTTTGGGAGGCCAAGGCGGGCGGATCACGAGGTCAGGAGATCGAGACCATCCTGGCTAACACGGTGAAACCCCGTCTCTACTAAAAATAAAAAAAATTAGCCGGGCGTATTGGCGGGCGCCTGTAGTCCCAGCTACTCGGGAGGCTGAGGCAGGAGAATGGCATGAACCCGGGAGGCGGAGCTTGCAGTGAGCCGAGATCACACCACTGCACTCCAGCCTGGGGGACAGAGCAAGACTCCGTCTCAAAAAAAAAAAAAAAAAAAAAAAAAGAAGAGAAAAAACAGCCAGGTGCGGTGGCTCACACCTCTAATCCCAGTGCTGTGAGAGGCCGAGGCAGGCGGATCATGAGTCAGGGGTTCAAGACCAGCCTGGCCAACATGATGAAACCCCATCTCTACTAAGAATACAAAAATTAGCCAAGCGTGTGGTAGGCACCTGTAATCCCAGCCACTGGGGAGGCTGAGGCAGGAGAATCGCTTGAACCCAGGAGGCAGAGGTTGCAGTGAGCTGAGATCGCACCACTGCACTCCAGCCTGGGTGACAGAGTGAGAATCTGTCTCAAAAAAAAAAGAAAAAGTGAAAACAACCCAAATGTTCATTGATTCACAAAATGTAGTATATACATGCAACAAAATACTACCCAGCTTTAAAAAAACAAAATTCTGATGTATGTTACAACATAGATAAACCTTGAAGACATTATGTTAAGTGAAAGAAGCCAGGCTGAGCATGGTGGCTCACACCTGTAATCTCAGCACTTTGGGAGGCCAAGGCCGGTGGATCATGAGGTCAGGAGTTCAAGACCAGCCTGGCCAAGAGGGTGAAACCCCGTCTCTACTAAAAATACAAAAAATTAGCCAGGCGTGGTGGTGGGTGCCTGTAATCCCAGCTACTTGGGTGGCTGAGGCAGAGAATTGCTTGAACCCAGGAGGAGGAGGTTGTAGTATATTTCGAGTTGATTTTTTTATATGTTGAGAGATGGGGGTTCAGTTTCATTCTTCTGCATTTGGCTATCAAATTTTCCCAGCACCTTTTATCGAAGAGAGTGTCCTTTCCCCAGTGTAAGTTCTTGTTGGCTTTGTCGAAGATCAGTTAAGGACATGTGGCTTTATTTCTGGGTTCTTTATTCTATTCCAGTGGTCTATGTGTCTATTTTTATACCAATACCATGCTGTTTTGGTTACTATAGCCATACAACATATTTTGAAGTCAGGTAATGTAATGCCTCCAACTTTGTTCTTTTTACTCAGGATTGCTTTGGCTATTCGGGCTCTTTTTTGGTTCCAAATGAATTTCAGAATAGTTTTCTCTAACTCTGTGAAGAATGAAATTTTTTGTTGTTGTTGGTTGTTTGTTTGTTTTGAGACAGAATCTCACTCTGTCTCCCAGGCTGGAGTGCAGTGGCACAATCTCAGCTCACTGCAATCTCTGTCTCTTGGGTTCAAGTGATTCTCCTGCCTCAGCCTCCCGAGTAGCTGGGACTACAGGCACCCGCACCATGTCTGGCTAATTTTTGTATTTTTAGCAGAGACAGGGTTTCACCATGTTGACCAGGCTGGCCTAGAACTTCTGAACTCAGGTGATCTAACCAACTCAGCCTCCCAAAGTGCTGGGATTACAGGTGTTAGCCACCGTGCCCAGCCTTGATGTTGGTATTTTGATAGTGATTTCATTGACTCTGTAGATTGCTGTGAGCAAGATAGTCATTTTAACAATATTAATTCTTCTGACTCATGAGCATGAGATGTTTTTCTATTTGTTTCTGTCATCTTCATTTCTTTTATCAGTGTTTTGTAGTTTTCCTTGTAGAAATCTTTCACCTCGTTGGTTAAATTTGTTCCTGGGTATTTGTTTTTAGCTATTGTAAATGGCACTGCCTTCTTTATTTCTCTCTCAGATCATTATTGGTGTACAGAAATGCTACTGATTTTCAAACATTGATTTTGTATCCTACAACTTCACTGAATTAATTTATCAAATCTAAGATTTTTTTTGGTGGAGCTTTTAGATTTTTCTAGATATAATATCATATCATTAGCAAAGAGGGACAATTTGATGTCATTTTTTCCAATTTGGATGCCGTTTATATTTTTCAATTGCTTGATTGCTCTGGTTAGGTCTTTCAGTACTATGCTGAGTAGGAGCCATACAAGTGGCCATCTTTGTCTTGTTCCACTTCTTAGAGGAAAGATTTTCAGCTTTTCCCCATTCACTATGATGTTAGCTATGAGTTTGTTATATATGGCCTTTATTATTTTAGGGTATGTTCCTTCTATGCCAAGTTCATTGAGAGCTTTTGTTTTGAAAAAAGGTTGAATTTTATCAAATGCTTTTTCTGCATCTATTGAGATAATCATATGGTTTTTTTTGTTGTTTTTGTTTTGTTTTTTGAGATGGAGTCTCACCCTGTTGCCCAGGGTGGAGTGCAGGGGCACGATCTTGGCTCACTGCAACCTCCACCTCCCGGGTTCAAGCAATTCTCCTGCCTCAGCCTCCCAAGTAGCTGGGACTACAGGCACACGCTGCCACGCCCAGCTACTTTTTTGTAATTTAGTAGGGATGGGGTTTCTCCATGTTGCCCAGGCTGTTCTTGAACTCCTGAACTCAGGCAATCCACCCGCCTTGGCCTTCCCAAGTGCCAGGATTACAGGCGTGAGCCACTGCGCCTGGCAATCATGTCCATCATTTTGTTGATGTGATATATCATGTTTTGCATATATTGAACCAACCTTGCATCTCTGGTATAAATCCCACTTATTTATGGTGTATGATCTTTTGATGTGATGTTGGATTTGGTTTGCTGGTATTTTGTTGAGGATTTTTGTGTCTGTGTTCATCAGGGACATTGGCCTGTGGTTTCCTTTCTTTGTTGTGTCCTTGTCTGGTTTTGATATTAGGGGGAATTCCCTCCTCTTCAATTTTTTGGAATAGTTTTGGGAGTATTGGTATTATTTCTTTTTTCTACATGTGGTAGAATTTGGCTATGAATACATTCACTCCTGTGCTTTTCCTTGTTGGAAGACTTTTTATTACTGATTCAATGTTACTACTTGTCGTTGGTCTATTCAGGTCTATTCTTATTTCCCTTAGATAGATTTCTTGACATGAGATGATTGGGTGAGTTTTTTTAAGGTTTCTAATAAACAAAACATTTTGCTTGTTATAAGTTTAACATATGTTTATTTTTTATAATTTCCAAAATAAAGGATAAATATAAAAAATTAAACCACACTTACATTAAATCACACCAGCCAGCAATGTCCCAAGTAATTTTAACCTACTTTTTGGCAATAATTTTTAAGGCTCTCAATACTTACTACCAAATTCCTTTCCATAAAGTTACATTTCCACCAACAAATTTTCCATAAAGTTACATTTCCAGCTACGAACAAAAATTGTATATGAGAAAGTCTATCTTACAGCATCCTCACCAGTAACAAATATTATCACCTTTTAATTTCTTTGAAAATTTGAGGCCAGGTGTGGTGGCTCACACCTGTAATCCCAGCACTTTGGGAGGCCAAAGTGGGCAGATTACTTGAGGTCAGGAGTTCAAGACCAGCCTGGTGAACATGGTGAAATCCCATCTCTACTAAAAATATAAAAATTAGACAGGTATGGTGGCGTGCACCTGTAATCTCAGCTACTTGGGAGGCTGCAGCACAAGAATCGCTTGAACTGGGAGGTGGAAGTTGTAGTGAGCCAAGATCATGCCACTGTATTCCAGCCTGAGCAACAGAGCAAGACTTCATCTTAAAAAAAGAAAAAACTGAATGGTGAAAATCATGTCATAGTTTTACTTGGTATTTGATTTCTTGGGGATTAAATACTTTAAAGTACTTTTTAGCTATTTGTTTGCCCTCAGGTACATTGTTTAATGAAGTACATTGTCCTGGTTAGTTTTTTAAAATCAGCGTCTTAGTGTTTTTCTTGTGCACTTATGTAAACTCTTCATATACCATGTATTGACTTTTTGTTAAACTGGTTACAGGTTTTTTCCTTTTTTTTTAACCTTTTAATATTGATCATTTAAAATGCCTATTTTGTGTATTCACATCTATTGATTTTTCTCTTTGTGTTTTCTTCCACTGCTTTAACTTTAGGTGGTTTTCTCCATTCCAAGCATAAAGTTATTTATATGTCCTTCTAGATTTCTTATGTTTTCATGTTTTTATTTTTAATTGTTTAGTTCACTTAAATTTATTTTGGAGAATGATGTGAAATGAGAATTTGAAGCTCACGTTTTTATCAGCTTCCAAATTCTCCCTGCATAATCTATTGAATGGTCCTTCCCCTTGTGATGACTACTGTAGCATACATTAAGTTCTTATGTACTTTAGAGCTAGTGTTAGTCTAACCCTTCTGTTTTACTGATCCACATGTTCATATTTATGGTAGTGCCTTACTTTCCAGCATGATATTTTGTAGTTTTTCTTCATTTCTCACACCATCTCTACCTATCTATATGAGAAGAAGGCAGAGCAAAGACGAAAACCAGGAAGCCATTTTGGACTACCCCGATGGCAAAATGGCCACCGTGAGCCCAGTAGACAGAAAATCCTGGGAAGAGTGTCTAGAAGAGTGTCAGATTTCAGCAGAGGTCTTTGAGATAGGATGAAATGGAAGGAACGATCACCATCATGGCAGAAAGGAGCAGGTGGGGTTTGTCAGGTCTAGGTGAGGCCAAAGGAACATGTCAGGAAGCAGAGAAGGATTCCAAGAGGCACAGAGACAAATAGGGCACGGCTGTGCCCTCAAGGAGCTCAAAGGCAAGTAAATAAAGATTACAATAGTATGTAATAAGTGTTATAATAAAGGTGTAAACTTTCGGCTGGGCACGGTGGCTCACGCCTGTAATCCCAGCACTTTGGGAGGCCGAGGCGGGTGGATCACGAGGTCAGGAGATGGAGACCGTCTTGGCTAACATGGTGAAACCCCGTCTCTACTAAAAATACAAAAAATTAGCCGGGCGTAGTGGCGGGCGCCTGTAGCCCCAGCTACTCGGGAGGCTGAGGCAGGAGAATGGCGTGAACCCGGGAGACGGAGCTTGCAGTGAGCCGAGATAGTGCCACTGCAGTCCGGCCCGGATGAAAGAGCGAGACTCAGTCTCAAAAAAAAAAAAAAAAAAAAAAAAAAAGTAAACTTTCTTTGGAAGCATGGAGGACATCCACATTTATCCTGTCCAGAGCAGTCCAGAGAGACTTCAGAGAGAAAATGAGCTTGAGTTGGGCTGGAAGGATGCATAGTAGATTGCCAGGTGACGGTTCGGTGGGGCCGGCAGGTGTGGAGAGTAAAGTTGTAGGAATTCTGGAAGCAGGACCAGACTGAGGAAAGTTGGGAAGCTAGAAAATGCTTGGTGTTTTGGGAGAAGTGGAAGTAGTTCAGTCTAAGTAGCGCCCAGTGTGTTGTGCACAAGCCAGGCTAAGAAGCTTGGTCTTAACTCTGACTGCAATAAAAAGCCAGCGGACGGTTTAAATGGAACAATGAGGTGATCAGATTTAACTTACAAAGAGACCACTCTGGAAGCAGTGGTTAGATTGGATTCAAGAGGAGCAAGATTAGAAATAGGAAGACTGTTTAGGAGGCTGCTATAAAAGTCCAGGCTTGAACCAAGGAAATGGGAATGAGTAGTGGTGGGGGTAATGGGTGAGAGAGACAAATCAGATTTGGAAAGCTTGGTCTCTGGGCTTGGAACTTCCCTTAACAATTGCCCATCTGCATGGTTTCCAGCTATAGGGGTTCCCTGGGTGTTACTCCAGGCTGAAGTGACACTCCCCTAGAGCACCATTTATTCTTCAATGCTTAGATGGAAGGTAAGACCATGTTAGGACCACTGAAGGTTCCATCTGGTATGCTCTAAAACAATGAGAATAAACCAACATTTATTGAACCTTGTCCTAGGAACCTATATCTTCTTAACCCTCAAAGCAACTCTATAAAGAATATAAATTTGCTGCCATTTCGTAGATAAGAAAACTGACCCAGGGAGACTAAAAAGCTGCCTAAAGTATATAGAAATATAATTGATTTTTATATATTGATCTTGTATCCTACAGCCTTGCAAAACTCACTTATGAATTCTAGTAGCTTGTTTTGTAGGTTTCATTGGCTTTGCTAGTAAATTATCATGTTGTCTGCAAATTAAGAAAGTTTTACTCTTTCTTTTCTATCTCAGTGTTTTTTTCTTTTCTTTGCCTCACTGCACTAGCTATAAACTACAATGTACAATGTACAATGCTGAATAGAAGTTTGAGAGGGGGTTTCCCTGTCTTGGTGATGATTGCAGGGGAAAAATATCCAGTCTCTCACCACCAAGTACAATGTGAGCTGGTGGTATTTTCTAGATGCCCTTTGTCAGGTTGAGGAAGTTCTCTTCTATTCCTCATTCACTGAGAGCACAGTTAGGGCAAGTGTAGGATTTGAACTCAGTCTCTAAGACATGAAAGCCTGGGTGATTATCCCTTCCAGCAGCAAGAGTGAGTACTCTTTCTTCATCTGTTGGCAGATCATTTTACAAAAAGCCACTTTCCTGCCTCCCTGAAAATATTTTTCTAAGCTAGGCAATGGGAGGGAACAGATTTCTCAAAGCCTGTTTCATCAGAAACTTGATGAACGTTCTATGTTGCTCTAATGTACAGGTTCTTATTTCTCATCAGCTAGACTCTTCATTAATTTCATGTAAGTGGTGTAATTAAAGTAACTGTTAATTGGAGTATTACTGAGGTGCCATTATGGTATGTGACAAGCTTTAATTAGCGTGTGGTCTGGCACTCGATGTTCTCAACGAATTGCTCAGAAACAGAGATTGTTCTCTCAAGAGCTGCACTTGATCTGAACAGAAAGGTAATGCAATTTTAAGGTAATGGGGGGAAAAAAGGAGAGAGAGAGAGAAATAACCTCTAGTGTTTTTATGTTATAAAAGTGGAACTCTTCACTGTCCCAGCTAACAGCACCGTCACAGTGAAATGAACAGTACTGGAGACCACATGCTGGAACTGAAGAACGACGTACAAAGAAACCACCTCCTATTATTTCAGCACAGACATGTCCTTAGCCAATGTGGCTGCTCTATAAACCAGGTGACCTCTAAAAGCACAGTGACCTCACTATTTCCTCTGCCTGGAATGTCTTGGGAAACTCCTATCCACACTGGGATCCAGGAGTCGCCTTATTCATTCTTTCTTATATCAACACAGCCATCTCTCCATCCAATAAATATTTTCTAAGCACACACTATGTGTCTAAGAGTCTAAGGCTATTAGAAGAAGATGTGATATGGCCCCATCCTTGAGAGGCTTGCAGGGTTCCATGACAGTGTGTTCATGCAGCAGCAATGCTTGCTCCCACCAGGCACTTTCATGTGGTGGTAACTGCCTCTCTAACATCAGTATCCCCCATGGATACCGCAGGGATGTCTTATTCTACTTTGTACCCCTGGGTCTCAAACACTTGGTACAACACCTGAAACATTAATTAACAAGCTGTCAATATGAATCATTCCATTTTCATTCATGACATTAAAATGCATAAAGCAGTGTGGTGGAAAAAATATTGTTTTAGAATTGAAATGCTTGCCAGCTGGGTAAATATGAATCAATCAGTTTTGTCTTTTTGAGCCTCAATTTTACCCATCTTCAAAATAGGAATTAAAAAAAAAGAAATCATGCAGTTTTGAGATTTATGTGAGGTTCAAATGATAGAGTTTATACAATTACACATGTTTAACTGAAAAGTGCTGATAAAATTAATAATAAGTGAGTCTATTAGTTATTAATAAAAAATTTTACCCTGATTCAATTTAAGATTATAGCTCAGGTTGAGCGCAGTCACTCACGTCTGTAATCCCAGCATTTTGGGAGGCTGAGGCAGGCCGATCACTTGAGGCCAGGAGTTTGAGACCAACCTGGGTAACATATTGAAACCCCATCTCTACTAAAAATACAAAAATTAGCCTGGTGTGATGGCGCACGCCTGTAATCCCAGCTACACGGGAGGCTGAGACGGGAGAATTGCTTGAACCTGGAAGGTGGAGGTTGCAGTGAGCCAAGATCGCGCCACTGCACTCCAGCCTGGGCGACAGAGTGAGACTCTGTCTCAAAAAAAAAAAAAAAAAAAAAAAAAAAAAAAAAAAGATCGCATCTCAAACTTCCAAAGAACATTGTTGCCTCTTCTATTCTGAAATTTTTCTAAGAAATCAATTCCCAAAATTCAGGAGCTCTTCTCAGAGCTAACACCCTTGTTGGTCAGAAAGAAAGGCTTTAAGATAAAGATTTCCTATAACAAATTCCCTATGGATTTCTATGAAATACAAACTCATAGGTTGTGTTTATTTAGTTGTTTTAATCAATTCAGATCAGCATTTGGATTAAATGTGCATCAGTCTATTGTTTTTACTGCAAAACCAATACAAATAAATCACAATCTATTTAACTACCTAGCTTACAAAATTTCAATTTTAATTTCGTTAAGAAAACATTAACTGAGTTTGTGCCAAGCATTGCACGCTAGGTGCTGAGGGTACAATAGTAAGAGAGACAAGCCTGGTTTATCAATTAGCCTGCTAAATTGCAAAACTATGGCCAGTGGCCAGAAGTCTCACTTTCATGGTAAAATATTGGGAATGAACAGTAAGTTAATGGCAACAAAAAATTAGAGAGGCATTTTCCAGATAGGAGGCAATATAGAAGATTCTTTCTCTCACTTAGAGTCACAAATACCCAATTGTATAATCTTTCGCAATCCTTGCAGATCTTGGGGTACTTGGACTATCCACAGTCAAAGCAATGGAAAAAAAGAGCTGCTGTACTCTATTGTTTGGGTAGAACACAACTATTCTTTAGAGATTGATATTAGAGCATTTGCAAATGGAGAGACTGAGAGCACTCCACAGGGAGCTTGTCAGCACTGACACTGGGAAGCTATTGGACTGAAAATGATGAAAAAATATTGTCCAAAGAGAGGAAGAGATAAGCCCCAGGGCTGCCAAGTCACACAACTTGATTGAGCACCATTCACGTTATAGACTCCAGGGGACGCCATTCATGCAAACATCAGCTTTGCCAGGCAGTGATTCTAGTTTTGGATAAGGACTTTACCCAATAAAGTTGGGATCAGTACTTAACATCAGAACTATTTCACAGTATATACATATACTATTAGCAAATCTGTACATAATTCAATCTGTAAACTAAACCAAGTAGTTGATTACCAAGTTAAACCCTCAGATACCACCAAAGACAGAAACCTGAACTGGATAGGCATGTAGGTGGATTTCCTGGTTGGGTAGGTCAGTGATCAAGGTCTCATTGAGCTGGTGAAACCAGGCTTAGGTCAGCCAAAATTTACCCTGTGAAACCATTAGAAAAGCAAGCATGGTGTCTTCCCATGTAATTCATGACAATTCTGAATTTGTACATTAAGAGGTTGCAATATTAGAATACTTGGCACTTTGTCCAATAGTTTCAAAAAAAAAGAAGCATAGAATTCTGATCAAAGGATTAATGCTAAGACTTTTATGTGGCTATCAAATTATTCTAAGCCAAGACAAGAGAATTCTATAAATATATTTTATCATGGCAGCCTCTCTGACTCTCAGAAACTTCTCTCAATGAATGCCATTATTCAAGGCTGCAATTGTCAAACTGCTCATGCACAGATAATAGCTCTCCATTCATTGTATAACTCTCGGTGAGGAAACAGTCTCCATTTCTTCCTTAAAAACTCTACAGGCTAGAAAAAAGTGAAGATTGTATCTTTTAAGTTCTCTCTAAAGGGGCATGATTTTCCTGAAGCATTTTCCTTAACCCTGTAACAATCCAGTGTTGCTTCTGCCCAGGTGATTCTTTCAAACCTTTTTTACTAGGCAGGTATTCTAACATTTTACTTTAGATATAAATTGACAAAATAAATATACATATACCCAAAATAAAATTTCAGTTTAGCCTCTATTACTCCATTGAGAAAGGCAGGATTGGACTTTATTGATTCTTTTAAAAAAATGGTTATGCCATAATTCTAATGGGACCTTTTTTGTATTAGTTGGGTCCAGATTCCTCCAAACTATTATTCCTGTAATAAATGGAGTCCAGTGTTCTCACTGTAGGAAAGGAAATAGTTACGCAATGTTTCTAGATAACCACGTGATGCTCCAGGTGTTGGAGATTTAGCACTGACTAAAGAAACAAAGCTTCTGTATTTGTGAAATTTACATTCTAGTAGGGAAAGCAGAATGGACAAATGAATACATTTTAATGTGTCAGGTGATGAAGAGTTACAGGGAACAAGGAAAAACAGCAGGGTGAGGTGATAGTGACAGAATGGTTTTTTTGTTTCTTTTTGTTTTTGGGACGGAGTTTCACTTTGTTGCCTAGGCTGGCGTGCATGGGGTAATCTCGGCTCACTGCAACCTCCGCCTCCTGGGTTCAAGTGATTCTCCTGCCTCAGCGTCCAGAGTGGCTGAGATTACAGGTTCCTGCCACCACGCCCAGCTAATTTTTGTATTTTTAGTAGAGATAGGGTTTTACCATGTTGGCCGGGCTGGCCTCGAACTCCTGACCTCAGGTGATTCACCTACCTTGGCCTCCCAAAGTGCTGGGATTACCAGCGTGAGCTACCGTGCCCAGCCCAACAGAATGTTTTTAAAAGCATGTTTTTGGTGTTTGAGGCTTCACGAGCTGTGGGGCATCACAATTAAGAAGATCCTCTGGCTGCGATGAGGACGATGAATTGGAAGGAGCCAGCATGGCTGAAGGAGTTAGAGGTTTTAGGAGTCTGTTGTAGTTGCACGGGCAATTAGTTCCTGGAGGATGTTCGCCACCAACTTGGAGCCAGTGCTGAAACAGGAAGATATCAGGAGCTCTAACACAGATGATGGAAATCCCCAGGATGACATGGAGAGCAACCAGTCCAGATTGTAGCAAGTCAGATGTTCTGGGGAAGGGCTACTTCATAAGGATGAACAACTTGAGAGAGATTTAGACAATCAGCAACGAGTCTGGAGTTGAATTGGTGATAAACACATGAAAACTAAGCCAATGGGACAATTAAACAATATTATATGAGAAAGGAAAAGTATTAAAAGGTTACTAATTGGCTCAATTGTGCAGTTTCCACATAATTTCAATAATGTAAATCGAGTATTGAGCTAGACAAAATTATGGCATAACTATATTGGAAAGATGGGGGGAAGAAAAGAATATGTGTGTGCAGGGGAAAGAGCTAAACCCTCATCCTCCATGGTGGGAAGTCAGAGGGTAATGCTAAAACAAAATTCACCAAATAGCATGTCATCTGCAGTCAAGGAGGTAAACTTAAAAAAAAAAAAAACACAAAAACAAAAAGAAAGGCTAAAAGAGGTGCCTCCAAGCACTCTAAGAGTAGTGTCTGCTTTTCTTATCTTTTTTTAAAATAACACAATTATAGAATTGTTTGATTCTTAAATCTATGTGCTTGTATGTATAACTTCAATAAAAATAAAAACAAACAATAACAAAAAAAGCATTTTTTAATGAAAGGACATAGAGAAAATATTTGCAGTGGATATAGTTAACGAAGGACTTATATTTAGACTATATAAAGAAGTTTACAACTCAATAAGAAGACAAGCAACCCAATTTTAAAATTGGCAAAAGATTTAGCAGACGCTTTAAAGAGAAATTACATGAATGGCCAATGAACACATAAAAAGATGTTCAACATCTTTAGTCATGGGGAAATGCAAATTAAAACTATAATGAAATACTACTACAGACCAAGTGGAATGGGTAAAACGTTTTTAAAAAAGACTTACAATACCAAGCATTGTCAAGGATGTGAAGCAACAAAATTCTATATATTGCTGGTGAGAGTATAAAACGGAACAAACACTTTGGAAAATAGTTTAGCTTTATATAATTAAACATAAACTTTCCTTATCACTCATCAATTCCACTCCTAGGTAATTATCTAATTACCCAGAAAGAATAAAAACCCATGTCCCCAGAAAATATTTGTGTACAATATTCATAGTAGCTTTATTCATAATAATTAAAATCTGTGGGAAAAGTCCATAGTGTTTATCAATACTAAATGAATAAACAAATTGTGTTATGTTCATACAATCAAAAGAACTACTGATACTCGCAACAACATGAATAAATCTCAAAATTGTTCTGCTGAGAAGAAAAGAAACCTGACACAGAAGAGTGCATACTGAGTGATATCGTGTGTATGAAGAAGTTCTAGAGCAGGCAAAGCTAATATATAATGATAAAAACCAGATCAGTGGTGACCTGGGGAGAGAGTGCTGGCTGGTATTGACTGCAAAAGAAATAAATGATGGATATACTCTGTATGTTTTATACTCCATATAAAATAGGATGTACTCTATATAAGTAAATGGATAGAAACGTGTATGTCCATTGCATATACATATATGGAGTAGATGGAATATAGATGGATACTTCATCTTATATATGGATATACAGTTGACACTTGAACTGTGCAGGTCCACTTATAAACAGATTTTCTTCTGCCTCTGCCACCCCTGAGACAGCAAGATCAGCCCTTCCGCTTCCCCTTCAGCCTACTCAACATGAAGGCAATGAGGATGAAGACTTTTGTGATGATCCACTCCCCCTGAATGCTAGTAAATATATTTTCTCTTCCTTATGGTTTTCTTAATAACATTTTCTTTTCTCTAGCTTACTTTAATGTTAGAATACAGTATATAATACATATAATATCCAAAATTTGTGTTGTTTATGTTATTTGTGAAGGCTTCTGGTCAACAGTAGGCTATGAGTATTTAAGTTTTGGGGAAGACAAAAGTTATATATGGATTTTCAACCTCATTGGAGGGTCGACACCTCTGACCCCCATGCTGTTCAAGTGTCAACTGTACTCTATATTTTAATTGGGATAATGGTTACAGATGTGTATGTATTTGTCAAAAGTGACCAAATTGTTCACTTAAAATATATGCATTTTATTGTTTGCAAATTATACTGTAATAAAAGTCAAACAACGCTCTAGTTTCTCTTCAGATCATATAAATCTTTTGCCTTTTACTAAAGATTCCCATGGAGAGGAACACCTCAGAGTTTTTAAACTAATTTTTTGAGGTCTTGCTTTAGCAGGGCTAACCATTAAAAAAAAAAGGTCAAACACATTTTTGAAAGAAGCAAGTTAAAATTGAAGTTAAAAACTGAATATGTGGGCTGGGCGCAGTGGCTCACACCTGTAATCCCAGCACTTTGGGAGGCCAAGGAGGGCAGATCACTTGAGGTTAGGATTTCGAGACCAACCTGGCCAACATGCTGAAACCCCTTCTCTACTAAAAATACAAAAATTATCTGGGCATGGTGGCTCACACTTGCAATCCCAGCTACTCTGGAGGCTGAGGCATGTGAATCTCTTGAACCTGGGAGGCGGAGGTTGCAGTGAGCCAGTACCGTGCCACTGCACACCAGCCTGGGCGACAGAGTGACTCTGTCTCAAAAAAAAAAAAAAAAAAAAGAAAAGAAAAAGAAAAGAAATCAACCAGGCATAGTCCCAGCTACCAGGGAGGTTGAGGCAAGAGAATTGCTTGAACCCAGGAGACGAAGGTTGCAGTGAGCTGAGACTCCGTCTCAAAACACACACACACACACACACACACACACACACACACCCTGAATAGGTGGGTTTAAATGAAGATTAAATCCAAGAGGGAAAATAGATAAGTTGGAATATCAAGAAATGATCTAGAGTGCAGCACAGAAACAAAGAAAGAAAGGCTAAAAGATGTGAAAAAGACGGTGAGAAGGACTAAAACATGCTCAGACTGGAGTTCGGTTAGGAAAGGGGAGAGAAAATGCCCTAACTGACACCACAGCAGCAGAGACGCATCCTCACTGGGCCTCGCCCAAATTGCAAATTCATGAGCAAAACAGATCATTGTTGTTTCAGGCCACTAAGTTTAGGTAGTTTTTTATGAAGCAGTAGATAACTGGAATAAGTTGTGATACCAGGAGTGTGATGTTGCTGTATGAAGAAACAAACACAAACACACACACACAAAAAAACAAAAAACAAAAAACAAAAAAACCTAAAAATGTGACATTGGCTTTGGGACCAGAGCGTGAGTGGAAGCCAAAAGGGCTTGCAGTGAGGACATAAAGAAATGCAGGAGAGGCTTATTAGAATCTAGAAAAAAGACTCTTGGGTCCAGTAACATAAGTTTAACAACATTATCACCTGTAGTAACATATAAATAGAAAATATACCATGAGTTTGGTTTAATTCTGCACATTGTACTCATAAATCGTAATACTACTCTGCACCCCATAAGTATATACAATTATAAACTGACAATTTACATTTTTTTAAAAAAATTAGAACTAAGTAAAATGGTATGAATAAAAAAATAAAATAAGATATACCTATTTACCTAATCAACTGATCATCTAGCTAAGAAAATTTCCAGGCAGAGTGCTACTGCCTGGTTTCTCCAAGTAGTCTATAAAAAAATGGGAGAGCAGAGAGATAAAGTAATGAATAACTTTTAAATATAAAAAAGCTACTCAAGTGAATTAAAACATCCATGCAAAAACCTGCACATGCATGTTTATAGCAGCTTTATTCATAATTGCCAAAACTTGAAAGCAACTGAGATGTCCTTTAAAAGGTAAATGGATAAATAAACCAGTACATAGGGACAATAGCTATTATTCAACAATAAAAAGAAATAAGCCATCAAGCCATGAAAAGATATGATGGAATCTTAAATGCATATTGCTAATTGAAAGAAGCAAACTTGAAAAGGCTACATACTATATGATTCCAACTATATGTCATTCTGGAAAAGGCAAAACTGTGGAGACAGTAAAAAGATGAACGGTTGCCAGGGGTTTGGGAGGAGGAAGAGATGAATAGGTGAGCACAGGGGAGTCTTAGGGCCGTGAAACTATTCTCTGGTACTATAATAGTGAATGGATGCTATTCTACACTTAAAACCCAGAGAACGTATAACACAAAGAGTGAACCCTAAAGTAAAACGTGAGATTTGGTTGATAATGTGTCAATGTTGGTTCATTAACTGTAGCAAATGCACCACACTGATTGGGATGTTGATGGTGGGAAGGTTGTGTATATGTGGTCAGGGAGGAGTATGTGGGAACTCTCTGTATTTTCCATTTAATTTTGCTCTGAATCCAAAACTGCTCTAAAAAAATAAAGTCTAGTTTAAAAAAAATCGGAGGCAGGACTTATCATGTTTGGAAATAAAAATGTTTCTCATTCCAACCTCTCTATTATAAATGATATAAATTATTCTCTAATTAAGAATGGCTTTCATAAGGCCGGGCGCGGTGGCTCACGCTTGTAATCCCAGCACTTTGGGAGGCCGAGGCGGGTGGATCACGAGATTAAGAGATCAAGACCATGGTGAAACCCTGTCTCTACTAAAAAAATACAAAAAATTAGCCGGGCGTGGTGGCGGGCGCCTGTAGTCCCAGCTACTCAGACAGGCTGAGGCAGGAGAATGGCGTGAACCCGGGAGGTGGAGCTTGCAGTGAGCCGAGATTGCGCCACTGCACTCTAGCCTGGGCGACAGAGCAAGACTCCGTCTCAAAAAAAAAAAAAAAAAAAAAAAAAGAATGGCTTTCAGGCAAAGAGCAAATTCAGAGCACTGTCACAAGAATATGGTGTAAAGATGAAACAAGGATTTGACTCTAAAACCTTTGTTAAAACCTCAGTTAGATTTAAGGTGATGCACCATAGACCCTTTAAAACACACCAAAGGCCCTTTTAAGGGTCTTCATACTGTGCCTCACTGGCCTTCTCTGTTAAACAACTGGGCTTCTGAAAATTTCACAAGGAGCTCAAAGTAGAGATGATCTCGACGAAATCTGTGGGCATGGCTTTTGTCTAATGGAGTGAATTTATAAATTGATTCATAAGAAGTCCACAAAGTTTTAAAGGAATTTCATCAGTTTGGACTAAAAGAGACAGCGAGAGTACAAAATACAAAGAAATCTTTGAACTTCTGAACTGCTATTCTTAGAAAACAGGCAGAGAAAACCACTCAACATCAACATCTGTTTGCCGGCCCTGGGCCATCCTAGCCATTCTTTCCTGAGCTGCCTCTGTGCCTCTGAGGCATGCTGTCCCCTCAGACACCTATCCAGACTGCAGACTTGTTCGGATGACAAAATAGATGGTGCTATTGTTTTCAGCCACTAAGTTTGGGGGCAGTTTGTTATGCAGTAATAGAGAACTGATATTGGGGCCAGGTGTGGTGGCTCACGCCTTTAATCCTAACACTTTGGGAGCCCAGAGTGGACGGAGCACACAAGGTCAGGAGTTCAATGGAGACCATCCTGGCCAACATGGCAAAACCCCGTCTCTACTGAAAATGAAAAATTAGCCAGGTGTGGTGGCGGATGCCTGTAATCCTATCTACTCGGGAGCCTGAGGCAAGAGAATCGCTTGAAGCCGGGAGGCAGGGTTTGAAGTGAGCTGAGATCATGCCACTGCACTCCAGCCTGGGTCACAGAGAGAGACTCCATCTCAAAAAATAAATAAATAAAAAGAAAACACATATTGGTTTTCCAGAATTGATGAAAGATATCAATCCAGAAGATTCCAGAAGCCCAATGAATCCCAAGCAGGAAAACTAAATGAAATAAATAACAAAATATATGATAATTAAACTAGAGAACATCAAAGAAAAAGAGATCTTAAGATACAATCAGGAAAAATTGTTAACAATGGCTAAACCTTGGGATAAGTGTCATCATGTTCACTGTTCTGTTAACTTTTTTTAGTGTTTGAAAATATTCATACATACATACAGCCAAAATGTTGTGGTAGGTGAACCAAAAAGAAAAGAGATGACTTCGCAAGAGAGAAAATGAAATTGGCACCTGACCTCACAACAGTAACAACGAAAGCCAAAGGGCAGAGGAATAAAATTGTGCTAAGATAAAGAATTAATGTGTTAAGAAGATTACATAAATAAAAATGAAATGGGTGAATGTCTTTATAGCTTCTGGGTAGGGAAAGATTTCTCAATGAGATTTAAAAAGCATTATCTGTAATGAAAAAATGATAAATATGAAAATATTAAAACACTTCAGTTCAAAAGGCATCATTAATAGGAAAATCCCCTGCCTGGGTGGCATGTCTCCACAAAAAATACAAAAAAATTAGCTGGTCCTGGTGGCTATAGTTCCCAACTACCCTGAGGCTGAGGTGGGAGGATCACAGGAGCCCAAAGAGGTTGAGGCTGCAGTGAGCCATGATCATGCTGCTACATTCCAGCCTGGGCAACAGAGTGAGATTGTGTCAAAAAAAAAATAAAAAGGAAAATATAAGCCAAGAGATGAGAGAAGATTGCAGTATATATCACCAACAAAGGGCTTTTATCCAAAATATTAAAAAAAGAGAACTTCATATCAATGAGATAGACAACTTAGTGTATTAGTCCATTGTCATACTGCTATAAGGAACTGCCCAAGACTGGGTAATTTATAAAAGAAAGAGGTTTAATTGACTCACAGTTCAGCATGGCTGGGGAGGCCTCAGGAAACTTACAATCATGACAGAAGGCGAAGGGGAAGCAAGGCACCTTGTTCGCAAGGGGGCAGGAAGGAGAAGTGCCAAGCAAAGGGGGAAGCCCCTTATAAAAACATCAGATCTTCTGAAAACTTACTATCATGAGAGCAGCATGGGGGAAACTTCCACCATGATTCAGTTACCTCCACCTGGTCTCTCCCTTGACATGTGGGCATTATGGGGATTATAATTCAAAATGAGATTGGGTGAGGACACAAAGCCTAACCATATCACATAGTTAAAAAAAAAAAATAGGCAAAGACCATAACAGATATTACATAGAAAGAAAAACACACATGTAGAGATTTTCAATCTCATTCATCATCAAGATTTTGCGACGATTCCAATTTAATGTTTTCCCATTAAATTGGAAAAAAAAGAAAGTCTGACAAGAACAAGTATTAGAGAGGGCATGTGGCAAGAAGAACACTCACACACTGCTGGTGGGAATGTAAAGACATACAACACTTTGGAAAACAGTGTGGCATTACCAATGACAGCTGAAAACACATATTTTATGTAAGACCCTGCAAATCATTCCTGGATGTATACTCTAAAAATAATTCTTGCCTTTCCTTAGCTGCCATCAAGGTGCTCAGTCCTTCCAAGGAAGCTAAACCTGTGTTAGGGTGAGGTCCTCACTTCACCCGGCGACTAGCACCATGTCCGGCAGCGCCAGCCCCACACTCGCTCCCGCCATGGCCTCCATCTCCCAGCTTGCCTGCATCTCCTCAGACCTCATTCTGCACAACGACGAGGTGACCGTCACAGAGGATAAGATCAATGCCCTCATTAAAGCAGGCGGTGTAAATGTTGAACCTTTTTGGCCTAGCTTGTTTGCAAAGGCCCTGGCCAGCGTCAACACTGGGAGCCTCATCTGCAATGTAGGAGCTGGTGGACCTGCTCCCGTAGCTGGTGCTGCTCCAGCTGAGGAAGAAAGTGGAAGCAAAGAAAGAAGAATCCGAAGATCTGATGATGACATGGGCTTTGGGTTTTTGACTAAACCTCTTTTATAACATGTTCAATAAAAAGCGGAACTTAAATTTAATTTAATTTAAAAATTAAAAAAATTCTTGCGTATATACACAAGACCCAGTGTAAGAATGTTCATAGGTACATCGCTTGTGATTAAAAATCCAAGAACAACAAAAATATCCATAAACAATGGAATGGATTAAAGATGTCATACATTCATACAATGCACTTCCATGTAACAATGAAAATTAATGAAACCCTGTGAAATGCAATAGAGCAGATGAATTTTAAAAGCATACTGAGTGAAAAAAAAGACTTGAAGTGCACAGATAGTATGATTGCTTTAATCTAATGTTTAGTCAGGCAAAACAAAGCTACATTGTGTATACACACACATACACACACACACACACACACTGGTGGTAGAACTATAAAGAAACAAGGAACTGTTTACCACAAAAAGTAACCATGGATGTGGTTATTTTTAGGCGTTAGGAAAGGGGGTGTGACCAGGGAGAGAGCACCCAGGGGGCTGCTGGGGCCATCCCGATGTAGCTCTTGCCTGGGCGTTGGGCACACAGGTGCACACTGCAAATGTATTGCTTTTGCTCTACATTGATACACTGTGTTCTTCTGCATGTGTTTGTTATAGTCCACATTTTAAACCCAAGTTGAGAAGTGTGTGTGGTTTTCTCAGGGTCAGTGTGCTAGTTCCTCACACATTCAGACAGGGCAGTCTGTCACCAAGACCTTGTGTCACCTGTACTGCGGGGTCTCTCAGCTAATGCCTGTGTTGTTCTGCCCACTCCTCTTTCTTCCCTCCTGCCCAGTGCCCTTCATCTAGGTGTCATCTCTCCTTCTATTGTCTGGAAAGACGATTTGCAAGACCCTAGTTTGGAAGTAATAATAAAAGAAGTAGATATGGTTTCATTTTCTTTGTGTTACTGCTAACCCTCATCTGGAGAGGTTTGGATGCCTGTGTCTAAAAGGAGAAGGCCAGGTAGTGTGAGAGATGGCAAAAAAGGAAAGCTCCAAGATTACTATTTCAAAGTTTTATCTCTTCACATATGTGTCATTTGGATGTCAATCTGGAAGTGACTTATTCAGCCATCAGGAGCTGGGATTTAGCAAAATGACCCCAATCATCAGAATATGAGCAGGACCAAGAGACAACCAGGTGGATACTCAGCCCTCAAATGGGAGGGAAACAGGATCACTCAGCCCTTGGATTGGAGGGAACTAGGATTAAAAAGAGAAATGGCACAGAAAAGGGAAAGAAAAGTCATTTTCTGTTAATTAAAAACAAACTCCTGATATAGTAGCAAAACTGGCTCCTGATGTAGTAGTGAAAACAGAGCCTTCTCAGCAAAAGGATGGAAGTTATAGATTTAAAGTTACCTGTAAAAAATAGGTTAGAAAAGAGGTCCTTCTTATGCCAAAAGCAGCTGATATGGTTTGGCTACATCCCCACCCTAATCTCATCTTGAATTGTAGCTTCCATAATCCCCACGTGTCATGGGAGGGTTCCAGCGGGAGCCAATTTAATCATGGAGGCAGGTTTTTCCCATGCTGTTCTCTTGATAGTGAATAAGTATCATGAGATCTGAGGGTTTTATAAAGGGGAGTTCATCTGCATACGCTCTCTTGCTTGCCACCATGTAAGACGTGACTTTGTTCCTCATTCACCTTCCACCATGATAGTGAGGCCTCCCCAGCCATGTGGAACTGTGAGTCCATTAACCCTCCTTCCTTTATAAATTACCCAGCCTTGGGTAAGTCCTTATAGCAGCATGAGAATGGATTAATATGGTGACATCCTCCTAGATCAAGCAGGCCCAGGACAAGATGAGCATGGAATACCTGGAACAGGGGATGCAGGCCAGGCACCCACAGGAAACCAGAAACATCCTCTCAGGGACAAATATATTCCTTCAACAGACATCCAGTAAATGCTCATGATGTGGCAGGTTCTGTGCTGAGGACACAGTGGGAATCAAATTAGCCACAGACTTTCTGAGGAGTAGTTCCTTTCATGAGCCTTACCTTTGTAAAGGTTTCCAGCAAAATCCAGCTGGGATTATAAAGAATTAACAGGATCAGATTCTAAACTGATCCCATTCAAGAGTATAACTCAGTCATTCTGTCATTTTTATAAAGTACTGAGTTAAAGAGCTCCTTTAAGTGAAGACATACATACCATGAAGCTCACATTTAGAGTCTCTCACTTGTCATGCCTCTTCTAGGGCCCTGGGAACCTCCAAGGAATTTCTGAGTGCAGTGGCACAATCTCGGCTCACTGCAAGCTCCGCCTCCGGGTTCACGCCATTCTCCTGCCTCAGCCTCCCGAGTTGCTGGGACTATAGGCGCCCGCCACCATGCCCGGCTAATTTTTTGTATTTTTAGTAGAGACAGGGTTTCACCATGTTAGCCAGGATGGTCTCGATCTCCTGACCTCGTGATCCACCCGCCTCGGCCTCCCAAAGTGCTGGAATTACAGGCGTGAGCCACCGTGCCCGGCCAAACATTTTCAAAAGAAAGATAATTTAATCCCAATCAGGCAAGACTGTCCCCTTTCTTCCACCTCAACTTCCCTCCATCACATTGTTCTTGTGTTAGACTACCTCTTTTTTCCATTTGAGGTTACATTTGGGTTTACTGAAATATACTATGTGATTTAGAGTCCCCGCTGGATACACTGGGTTATTAAAAGCCATCCTGGTGGAGGCGGGCTGGCGGAACTCTCCCCATCAGCCAGAGTGCCAACTCCCCAAAAGGTGTGGCTGTATTACAGTGTACACACGTGTTCAACATCAGAAGTATGTGGGTAGTGGAGCAGAAGCAAGGTTTGAAATATACAGAGCCAGAAGCTAGCCTGTGGGACCATCTCCCAGTCCACACATGTATAAGATTGTAAGCAGGTTCTCACTGATGCCTAGCCAAAATTTTCCCATCAAGAATATTCTAGCTTGGCGTGATGGCTCATGTCTGTAATCACAGCTACTCAGGAGGCTGAGGCAGGAGAATCACTTGAACCCAGGAGGCAGAGGCAGTGAGCTGAGATGGCGCCATTGCATTCCAGCCTGGGCGACAGAGTGAGACTTCGTCTCAGGAAAAAAAACAAAAACAAAACAACAACAACAAAAAAATAGAATATTCTAAATAATACAGCATAAACAATTACAAACACACCATACCCTTTTTTCATTTTTGATAGAAGTTGCATGAAATAAAATTCGTCAGAATTCCCCTGTTCATAGGACAGAAATCTGGGGTAGTAACACCAATAATCAATATATCTATAATAGTAGAGAAAATAAATTAGAAATTTTCTCAGGTTTGACCACAATCCTAAAAATTTACGTATCTTTCCTAATTGAGTTCTAAAGCTTAAAGAAACTTTTTGGCTGGGCGCGGTGGTTCACGCCTGTAATCCCCGCACTTTGGGAGGCCGAGGCAGGGGGATTACCCGAAGTCAGGAGTTTGAGACCAGCCTGGGCAACATGGCGAAACTCCGTCTCTACTAAAAACACAAAAAATTAGCTGGGTGTGGTGGTGGGTGCCTGTAATCCCAGCTACTCGGGAGGGTGAGGCAGGAGAATCGCTTGAACCCGGGAGGCGGAGGTTACAGTGAGCCTAGATCATGCGACTGCACTCCAGCCTGGGCAACAAAAGTGAAACTCTGTCTCAAAAAAAAAAGAAATTATTCTAAACCTAGAAAAATAAAGGCCAAAGTTTGATCAATTATGTTATAGAAAACAATTATCCAGCCAGTGCGGTGGCTCACACCTGTAATCCCAGCACTTTGGAAGGCCAAGGCAGGTAGATCACGTGAGGCCAGGAGTTCGAGACCAGCCTGGCCAACACGGCAAGACCCCGTCTCTATACAAAAAATTAACTGGGCATGGTGGCGTGCACCTGCAGTCTCAGTTATTTGGGAGGCTGAAGCAGGAGAATCACTTGAACCTGGGAAGCTGAGGTTGCAGTGAGCCGAGATCGTGCCATTGTACTCCAGCCTGGGCAACAGAGTAAGACTGTCTAAAAAAGAGAAAAATAAAACAATTGTCTATTTTCCCATAGAAAATACTGCAAAATCACATGGGATGCAGCAAAAGAATATAAGAAAAGGGTATTATAACAGTTGTAGGATAATTAATTAATAAAAGTATATTATTTTTCTGGATTTTGAAGTGTTTGTTGTGCTTTTCAGATTTTTTAAAGATTTATAATTTGCCGTGATTTCTTTTCTCATTCAGGATAAATCCTCACTTTTGTATGCATTTATTAAATTTGTAATTCTATATTCTTTTTTTAAAGAGGATCTCCCAAACTGCATAAGCTTCAGATGCCACAAAAATGGATCTATCTCTGTCTCCAGATGTTACGATATCTGGGTCAGGTAGACCCCTACACAAGAGCAGGTAAGATTCTAGCCACCAGAAGGATCAGGCAGGTCAAACCGTGCTTGATGGCTAGGGTATTTCTCCCTACACACACTGCGTGTTTAACACAATGAACCTTCCACATGGCCACCTCCCACTTCCCCATACCAGTCACTACAGCAGATTCATTTCTTCCTAGGAGCCTGGAGAGACAATTCACTTCTCTGATTCACCCACGGTGATCGCCTGGTCTGACTGAATCATTTACCTGCTGGAGAATTCTTCACTGGCTCCCTGATGACAACTTTCTACCTCTCTTCCCAGGCAGCAAGGAGACCCCAGTGCTGGAAGGGCAGGTCCAGGGAGACAGTGAATTTGCAAAGAGCACAGTACGCCCACAGGCTTTTGTGGATAAAAACAAAAAGAACCATTCAAGGGTGACAAAAATAAAAACCCAGGCAGAGTAAGCAATGAGGAGTCCATGTGAAGAATAATTCAGGCATAAAGCAACAGGCGTAAAATGCCAAGGGGAACCTGGAGCTCCAGGAGCGGGAGACAGAATTGAAGGTCATTCCCGAGGTCCTTGAACCTGGCCACAGGCATCATTAGCAAAGTGCCCACAGTCTGGGCTGGGAAGCAAGTGAAGATGTTTTAGTAAAGGGAGTTAAGCGGAATCAAACACCGCCAGAATAAAGTCCAGCTTCGTAAGTCTAACATTCAAAGTTCCCAAAATCTGACCTTAATAGTCACCGCCAGCATCACTTCCAACTATGAATATCCCAAGTACACATATCCACATATCCACATCACCCCCAAAATGAGCCATTACTTAGCTTCACCACCCAAACATGCCACACACTTTGCCCTGTCTCAGTTACTCAATCACCATTTACTGAGTGTGTTTGGCCAAAATGATGACCTAGCGCACACTAGGCCCCACGCCAGGTGCCTGACAGGCATTCTTGCAGAAGATTAAGTAGTACCATCCCCATTTTTCTTTTTTCTTTTCTTTTTTTTTTTTTTGAGACGGAGTCTGGCTCTGTCACCCAGGCTGGAGTGCAGTGGCACAATCTCGGCTCACTGCAAGCTCCGCCTCCCGGGTTCACGCCATTCTCCTGCCTCAGCCTCTCCGAGTAGCTGGGACTACAGGCGCCCGCCACCACACCCGGCTAATTTTTTGTATTTTTAGTAGAGACGGGGTTTCACCGTGGTCTCGATCTCCTGACCTCGTGATCCGCCCGCCTCGGCCTCCCAAAGTGCTGGGATTACAAGCGTGAGCCACCGCGCCCGGGCCCATCCCCATTTTTCATGAGGGAAATTGCAGACGGTAGAAATCATATGCCCCTAGTCACAGAGCCTAGAAGGGCAAGAGCCGGGTCTGGAATCCAAGTGCTTCTAACTAACAAAACACTGTGCTGCCTCTCAGCCTCCAGTTGCCCCCCAGGGTTGTCTCAGGACTGGGTGGGGTCCTGTGAGAGAAGTGAGCACAGTGATGTCTTCCAAGAGCTCTGCGGACCAGGAGCAAAAGTCCACCTGCTGCCCAGAGGAACAGATAGTCCAGGCGAGGGAGAGGTGCTCAGTGATGAGTGTTGGGACCGCAGGCTGCTGGGTGAGCTTGGAAGATCTCAAGGGCAGCTGGAAGTTGGGGAGCAAAGTCAACTGTACCACAATATTTGATTTTGTATCAAAAATCCTATCCTTATAGTTCAGGAACCAGGAAGCAACTACTGGCAACTGTCTCAGTGAGCTAAGCACGTGTGTGTCACTGGAATAAGAAACATGTGCAGGTAGGCCGAGCATGGTGGCTCAGGCCTGTAATCCCAGCACTTTGGGAGGCTGAGGTGGGCAAATCACTTGAGGTCAGCCTGGCCAACATGGTGAAACCCCATTTCTACTAAAAATACAAAAATTTGCTGGGTATGG
This sequence comes from Symphalangus syndactylus, assembly GCF_028878055.3. Lineage (NCBI taxonomy): Eukaryota > Metazoa > Chordata > Mammalia > Primates > Hylobatidae > Symphalangus > Symphalangus syndactylus. The sequence goes on along the minus strand of NC_072440.2, from coordinate 96,476,534 downwards.
TGGTAGGCACCTGTAAGCCTAGCTACTCAGGAGGCTGAGGCAAAAGAATCGCTTGAACCCAGGAGGCAGAGGTTGCCATGAGTCAAGATCATAGCACTGCACTCTAGCAGGTAAAGGCCTTCGCAGTACTTATAAAACTAAAAAAAAAAAATTTTTGTTTTTTTGAGACAGGGTCTCACTCTATAGCCTAGGCTGCAGTGCAGTGGTGTGATCACAGCTCATTGCAGCATTGACCTCCCAGGCTCAAGTGATCCTCCCATCTCAGCCTCCTGAGTAGGTGGGACCACAAGTGTACGCCACCATACCCGGCTATTTTGATTTTTTTGTAGATGCAGGGGTCTGGCTATCTTGCCTAGGCTGGCCTTGAACTCCTGAGCTCAAGCCATCCTCCCCCCTTGGCCTCCCAAAGTGCTAAGATTACAGGCCTGAGCCACTGCACATGGCCTAGAAACATTTCTTAAAAAGAATGTGACCATGAAAATTGCCTAAGTTTGCACAGTATTTGGTGAGGCCCCAGTGTCAATTCTCATTCATCCAAGGACTTTGTAATCATGTTGATAACAGCTTGATAATCCCCGTGGGACCAATACAATGTTCAACTTACAGTTGAAAACTGTTCTCACATCTCTTCTCTCACCTATACTTCCACATCAACTCTGTGGTATATGAAAGGAGCCAGTGTCAGACCATGCCACAGACGCAGAGCAGGCCCAGAGAGCGGAATACCTTCCCCAAGGTGACACCACCAGCTTATTTCCCCAGCCTTTTACCAAGTACCTATGAATTATGGTTGACACTTTCCATACATCATTTGATTAAATCCTCACAACATCCTGGGAAGTAGAAATTGCTCTCATTTTAGAATAGTATTTGATTCTAAAATGTATATGGAAGAGCAAAAGGCCAATATCCCAGACAATACTGAAGATGATGAACAAAGCAGTGGACTTGTCAGATCTTATCAAATAGCAAGAATTGTCATAAAGCCACGATAATGAAGCCAATCTAGCACTTGTGCAGGGAAACTCAGATTGACTATCAAGCAGACAATAAGATCAGACTAGGGAGGCCAGGAGAAGACTCAAACACATATACGGAGCTGGATTTGTGACAGAGCAGGCATTGCAAATCAGAGGGGAAAGGAAGCAATTTTCCATAAGTGGTGTTCACACAATTGGTTATTTATATGGCAAATATGGCATTGGACCCCCTACCTCACACCATACACAAAAATTAATTCCAAGTGAATTAAAGATATAAAGTGACAAAACTATAAGATTTAGAATGAAGTACAGGAGAATATATTTTTTATCTTAAGAAAGGCAGCTTTCTTGAATAAGTCTCATAATGTACAAATTACCAAACATACAAGTCATAAAGAAAAGTTAAATACATTTGACTACCTTAAAATGTAAAAATCCTGTTTGATGTATACTATAAAGAGAAAGCAGCTGGCTCACACTTGTAATCCCAGCACTTTGGGAGGCCGAGGCAGGCAGATCACGAGGTCAGGAGATCGAGACCACGGTGAAACCCCTGTCTCTACTAAAAATACAAAAAAAATTAGCCGGGCGAGGTGGCAGGTGCCTGTAGTCCCAGCTACTCGAAGAGGTTGAGGCAAGAGAATGGCGTGAACCTGGGAGGCGGAGCTTGCAGTGAGCCGAGATCGCGCCATTGCACTCCAGCCTGGGTGACAGAGCGAGACTCCGTCTCAAAAAAAAAAAAAAAAAAAAAGAGAAAGCACTGATTATTATCCACATAATAAAATCAACTCCATAAGTAATTTAGTAAGACTTCAAGAGACACTTTACCTAACAAGGATCTTCCATGACAAAAAAAACAAGCAACCTACAGAATGGGAGAAAATTTTTGCAATCTACCTATCTGACAAAGGGCTAATATTTAGAATCAACAAAGAACTTAAACAAATTTACAAGAAAAAAACAAACAACCCCATCAAAAAGTGGACAAAGGATATGAACAGACATTTCTCAAAAGAAGACATTTATGCAGCCAACAGACACATGAAAAAAATGCTCATCATCACTGGTCATCAGAGAAATGCAAATCAAAACCACAATGAGATACCATCTCACAGCAGTTAGAATGGTGATCATTAAAAAGTTAGGAAACAACAGATGCTGGAGAGGATGTGGAGAAATAGGAACACTTTTACACTGTTGGTGGGACTGTAAATTAGTTCAACTATTGTGGAAAACAGAGTGGTGATTCCTCAAGGATCTAGAACTAGAAATACCGTTTGACCCAGCCATCCCATTACTGGGTATATACCCAAAGGATTATAAATCATGCTACTATAAAGACACATGAACACGTACGTTTATTGCAGCACTATTCACAGTAGCAAAAACTTGGAACCAACTCAAAGGTCCATCAATGATAGACTGGATTAAGAAAATGTGGCACATATACACCATGGAATACTATGCAGTCATAAAAAAGGATGAGTTCATGTCCTTTGCAGGGACATGGATGAAGGTGGAAACCACCATTCTCAGCAAACTATCGCAAGGACAGAAAACCAAATACCACATGTTCTCACTCACAGATGGGAATTGAAGAATGAGAACACTTGGACACAGGGTGGGGAACACCATACACCAGAGCCTGTCGGTGGGTGGGAGGTTGGGGGAGGGATAGCTTTAGGAGAAATACCTAATGTAAATGATGAGTTGACGGTTGAAGCAAACCAACATGGCACATGCATACCTATGTAACAAATCTACACGTTGTGCATGTGTACCCTAGAACTTGAAGTATAATAAAAACAAAACAAACAAACAAAAAAACAGAGCACCTTTTATGATCAATAAATGCATAAAAAGCTGTTTAATTTTCTTACTAATTAGGAAAATGCAATTTAAAATTATAATGAGTTTGTCTCTGGTTTACTGATTTAAAAATTTAAAAATAATTTTAAAAATTATAATAAAACAATTATAAAACAATTTATTTTAATTATAATCAAAATAAAACAAAAAGATACCATTTTATACTGACCAGGGTGGCAAAAATTGAAAAGTCTGAAAACATCAAATGTTGGACAGGTTGGAGCAGCCAGAATATTTACACATAGGACCAAGAATTGGTATAAGTACTTTGGAAAATAATTTGGCATCATCTAATAAATATCGACATGGATTCCAACAGACCTGCTCCTTAGAGAACACCCTAGAAAAACTCTTAACTGTGCATGAAGAGATAGTTAAGGGTGTTCCAGGCAGCACTGTTTGTAACAGCAAAACTGGAAACAATCAAAAGTCCACTAACGATAGATAATTAAATGTATGATATACTGGTCTAACAGAACAGCATATAGAAGTAAAAATGGGCTGGGCACAGGCCTATAATCCCAGCACTTTGGGAGGCCAAGACGGGAGGATCACCTGAGGTCAGGAGTTTGAAGGAGTTCGAGACTAGCCTGGCCAACATAGTGAAACCCTGTCTCTACTAAAAACACAGAAATTAGCCGGGCATGGCCTGTAATCCCAGCTACTCGGGAGGCTGAGGCAGGAGAATAGCTTGAATCCTGGGGGCTGAGGTGGCAGTGAGCCGAGATAGAGCCATTGCACTCCAGCCTGGGTGATGAGCGAAACTCTGTCTCAAAAAAGTAAATAAATAAATAAAGTAAAATTGAATGACTTACAGCTGTTCTTGGATAAGTCTCAAAAACTTTACATTGAAGAAATGAATGAAATCACAGAGAAATACATGAAGTGTGATTCTATTTACTTGAAGTTCAAATTAGTGGAAATCCAAGCAAGGTATTGTTTAAGGACACAAACACATGTGGTAAAATTCTAAATAAAAGCAAGGGAAAAATTAAAGCAAAATTCAGGGTAGTAGAAAACTCTGAGGTGGGAAGAAAGGAGACAGGGTAAGCGGATGGGCACAAAAGGACTTGAAAAATAGTGACACAGTTGTGAAATGAACAACGCTATATACTGCAGCATTATCTGTTACAGCAAAAGAAAAGAAATAACGTAAAAGTTCATCAATCAGGGAGTGGTTAAATAAATTATACCCTGTTCCTAAAATGAAGGCGTGCATAGTCATAAAAAAGAATGAAGGAGCTCTTATGAACAAATATGGAAAATATCTGATACATTTAGTAGAAAAAAGAAAGGTTCTGAGCAGTATTTATAATATACTACCATTTGGGTAAGGAGAGTAGGAAAAAAATGTAGGTTTATATACATACAATATCTTGGATGGAACGTGCAAGAACCAGAGAACATCAGTTGCCTCTGGGAAGGGAACTGGGTAGGTAAAAATTTGCACTTTTGGTCATGTAAACTAAGTACCTAATTCTAAACTTAAAGATTGTGTTAAATAATTCAGGTAAGATTGGGCGCGTTGGCTCACGCCTGTAATCCCAGCACTTTGGGAGACCGAGGCAGGTGGATCACGTGAGGCTGGGAGTTCAAGACCAGCTTGACCAACATGGAGAAACCTCATCTCTACTAAAAATACAAAATTAGCCAGGCGTGGTGGCACATGCCTGTAATCCCAGCTACTCGGGAGGCTGAGGCAGGAGAATCACTTGAACCCAGGAGGCAGAGGTTGCAGTGAGCCAAGATCGCGCCATTGTACTACAGACTGGGCAACAAGGGCAAAACTCTATCTCAAAAAAAATAAAAATAAAAATTCATGTCAAATTCTAGAACACTCCAGCAAGTAAAAAAAATAAAAGTCTGGACAAGATGAGAGAAGACTGGCAAAATATGTTGTTGAAGCTAGGTTATAGGTATGTTGAAGTTATGTAAAGAAACCTGCAAAGTTCTGGCCTAAGACTCAGGGTACGCACATGTGTTTAAATCCTCTTCACCTCAAGACCTCACGAAATTAACAGAGGATACGGTTTAAAGTTATATTCACAACATAGCTTGCCGTTTAAAATTACAACAATAACAACAAACAGAATCAACCTATAGAGATGGTTCAAAAAATTATAGTGCAGCCACATGAAATAAAATTATGCGGCCAGAGCCCAGGCTCCAAGCTCCATCGTCCTTCAAAGGGATTTGTTACATTTGGGGGACAAGGGTTTGGGAAAGTATTTCCATTCCACCCCTCTCCATTTGCAAATGGTGGCGGGTAAGGTAATGGGCAGGTCCTACCTGTCCTAGGTTAAGAGCAAGGTCTCTTTCCCCAGGTTTTAGTTGACTAAACTCAGAAGGCAGAGAAAGTGTTCACACCCTGGAAGAGGAGTCATGTGTCAAAATTGAAATAGATCACTATTTTTAATACCAAAATGCTTGAAACAATCCATATATCCATCAATAGGGAGCCAGTTGAATGAACTGTGGTATATCCACATAGCAGAGTATTACACAGCTGCAAAATAAGAACTATCTCTATAACTTAAAATAGACACATCTCTGAAATACATTATTAAGTGAAAAAGCAAAATGGAGGGAATCATGTGACACTATTATTTATTGGGGAATAGGGTAGATTGAATATATATACCAATTTGCTTATATGTAGTTTTCTAAATGAAAGAAATAACCAAAAACTGGCTGAGCGCAGTGGCTCATGCCTGAAATCCCAGCACTTTGGGAAGCTGAGGCCGACAGATCACCTGAGGTCAAGAGTTCGAGACCAGCCTGGCCAACATGGTGAAACTCCGTTCTACTAAAAATACAAAAAATTAGCCAGGCCTGGTGGCACGCGCCTGTAGTCCTGGCTACTTGGTGGTGGGGGGTGGCGAGGAGGGTGGAGGGAGGTGGAGGGAGGGGTCCTGAGAAAGGAGAATCTGTTGAACCCGGGAGACCCTTGGGCCAAGATCGTGCCACTGTGCTGTAGCCTTGGCAGCAGAGTGAGACTCCATCTCAAAAAAAAAAAAGAGAAAAGAAAAAAAAAGAAATACCCAAAAACTAATGAAAAGTGTAACCTATAGGGGAAGGAGAAAGCATGGAGAAGACACAGAAAGCAGACATCTCTGAATATATACCATGTTTAGTATAGTCTGTTTTGGAACCCTGTAATTATTTTACATAAATAAATTAAACTAAATTAAACGTAGCTTAAAATTTTTTAAAGCAATCTCAAAATTGGAATAAAAGTGAAACAAGTGGATCTAATTGCTGGTGGCAAAACCCACAGAGAGGAATTCTTTCCAGGGATTTCAAACCACAGTAATTTGATTGCATATCCCCAGTGGGAGATCCCTTGAGAACAAAAGGAAACTGCAAGCAATCTTAGCTTCTTTTCAGTAATTGTACATTTGTGGTAATTGTTGGCATTGTTTTTGGAGACTGCAAATAAATAATTTGAGTGAAGTTAATAGAAGTCAAGGTTTTCGGCATCAGTGAAAAAAGATACGTAAGTGTAAGATCAATGAAATTAAATAGAAGGCCCTATAGTCTTACATTTAAAACAGAACTATCAGTTTGAACTCATGATGTGTTTTAGAATAAGAGGAGGAGAAGGAAGAGGAAGAAGAAGAATGAAGTGAAGAAGAAAAAGAAGGAGAAACCCATATATCCTAGTTCTGTCTGCCAAAAAGGCTTAGAAACTATGAAACAATAGGTGGGAGAATTGCTTGAGCCCAAGCTCAGTAGCAGCGGGTACCCTTGTGGTCTAGATTACGGTCATTAAATATCACTTATCTCTAAAAGAAACTAAGGTTCCCAAAGGAGCCCATTTCTTAAAAAAAAAAAAAAAAAAAAAAATTCCGTCCACTTTGAGGACAGAAAGTGCACAAGGGAGAAATCATATAGAAAATGTATTATTTGAAACATACCCCAAATTAAGGAAGCTATTAATGAGATCATTTTTGAAGTACTTAGGAAATAACCTGAAGAGGTTCCATGGCCAAGGATAGGACAGCTTGAACATCAAAAGAACAATAAAACCAGATTTAATGAAAACACACCAAATGCACTTAAATCCACAAGTTCACAATGATTCTAAATAAATTAAAAAGCACAGAAACAAAAATAATGGATTACTTTGGAGGAATCGAATTAACATACACACTGTTTTGAACACTGACAGATGCAGAGTTAAAAGACAACACTTAACCTGCATTTCCCATGCATCTTGGGGTAACCAAATAGCTGATGATGAGGTGTTTCTCTCTATAGAAGTATTCCGGTTAATAAATAAAGAAGGACTAATTGAATATAACCATTTTGCGAGCCTTGATGAAATAAAAGATCTAGGTAATGACTATCAAAAATTGCAAAAAGGAGAGAAAATCAGGTATTACGTACATCCAAATGGAAGTATACATTCCTAAGTATGAAGTATTCTTGTGATAGATAAGTAGGTAATAGGTAGATGACGGATGGATAAATAGATGGATGGATGGATGGATGGATAGATGGAGGGAGGGATGGATGGATGGATGGATGGATGGATGGATGGATGGATGGAAAGTTGGAATTAACCTGAATCTGACCAAGTCTCTAGACTTAACAATCATTGTCCAGAAAGTAGAGATGGACAAACAGATTAGAGGACATTATATGGATGCAATCAGCATGATTTGGTTTGGAAAGCTCCACAGGAGACATACGCTGATGTCTTCAACAAACAAGAAAAATTTTTTTTTTAAATTAAAAGAAGAAAAGGAAGGAGATTTGATAAATTACAAGACTGAAAAGATATGTCAAACAATTGCAATGATAGTTCTTATTTGGGTCGTGATTCATTTAAACAAATTATAATTTTTTAAAAAAAGAAAGAAAATCTTTATAGGCCAATGAAAATTTAAAATTGATTAGGTATTTTATACTCTAAGGGATTACTGTGAAATTTATGATATGATAATGATATTGTGGAGCTTTTTGTTTTATTTTTTGAAGAGTTATTTTCTTCTAGAGAGGAACATGGAAATATTTATTGCTAAAATAAATTCTACATGGAAAACATTTGACACAAAAGGAAAACTAAATACATTGGGAAAAATACAAAAAGCTAATATCTATAATGTTCTTGGGGTTTCTTCAAATTGACTTAAAAAAGAGCAATAACCCAGCTACAGTGGCCAACCATCCTGGTTTACCGGAGCTGAAGAGGTTCCCAGCACATGAGACTTTCAGTATTAAAATTGGGTCAGGCCAGGCACAGTGGCTCACACCTGTAATTTTGGCACTTTGGGAGACTGACAGGATGACAGCTTGAGCCCAGGAGTTAGAGACCAGCCTGAGCAACACGGCAAAACCCCATCTCTACAGAAAATTTAAAAATTAGCCAGATGTGGTGGTACGCACCTGTAGTCCCAGCTACTCATGAGGCTGACGTGGGAGAATTGTTTGAGCCTAAGAGGTCGAGGCTGCAGTGAGGTGTGGTCATAGCCTGGATGACAGAGTGAGATCCTGTTTAAAAAAAAAAAAGAGCAAAGGGCAAAAAACTAAGAGTTGCATATGAAAGGAATACCAATGAATACCATGGAAAAGATGTTCAGTTCCATTCATAAGATGAGATATACAAATTTGGTTTATAAAAAGATAGTGGTTTTCATCTAAAAAATAGGTGGTTTTCACCTAAAAAAGTTTAAAGTCTCAGTATATACTATATTTGTCGAAGCTGCTTCAGGGAAAGAATCCAGCCTTGATGGTGGAAGTATAAATTGATACCACTTCTTCATTTGTAATACAGCTATTAAAGTAAGCTCCTATACTCTTTGAACAATCCAATTTTTAGAAATTCATCCTACAGGACAAAGATATAAGTACCGGGATCTTCATTTATGGTATAATTAATGACAAAAGACTAAAAATGACCTTATCTTCAGGAAGAGAGGACAGCTTGAATAAATTATGTGGCCAGGTGTGGTGACTTATTCCTATAATTCCAGCATTTTGGGAGGCTGAGGCAGGCAGAGGATTTTGACACCAGCCTGGCCAACATAGCAAAACCCTGTCTTTACTAAAAATACAAAAAAAAAAAAAAAAAAAAAAAAAGATGGCTGGACATGGTGGTATGTGCCTGTAGTCCCAGCTACTGGGGATGCTAAGGCAGGAGAATGACTTGAACCTGGAAGGCAGAGGTTGCCGTGAGCCAAGATCATGCCACTGCATTACAGCCTGGGTGACAGAGTGAGACTCTGTCTCAAAAATAATGATAATAATAATAAATAAATAATGTAATGCACATAGGAAGACTACAATTACCCACTGGAAATGTGGGTCTGTAAGTTCTAGTATGACGCTATCGCCAGCAATCACAGAGCAGAACAGTGTGTAGTGTGCCAATAAAGGCAGTATGCCCATATGCATACATCAGGGCTTGGCAAACTTTGCCTGTAAAGGACTAGATATGGTAGACTTTGTGTGTCATCCAATCTCTGTCACAGTTGAACATGAGTGGAAATGATATGGGTCATTCCTGGGCCAATGGGGTTAAGAGGCAGGTGCCCCACCTTACTCTCATTCTCTTTCCACTGGCTTGATGCCCATGTGTAGATGAAGGGACCTGATTAAAGATGCAGAGCCACAAGACAGAAAGAGCATGCGTCTTGAACTAGAGCTTGGAAGGGAGTCATGAGGAATTTCCATTTTGTACTTTACATGGGCATATCCATTTTGGCCTTTACATGAATGAGAAAGAGAAAAAAAAAAATCAGGCCAGGCACAGTGGTTCACACCTGTAATCCCAGTACTTTGGGCGGCTGAGGCAGGAGGATTGGTGAGGCCAGGATTTCGAGACCACCTTGGGCAACATAGCAAGACCCTGTCTCTACAAAATATAAAAAAATTAGCTGAGTGTGGTTGTGCACACATATAGTCCTAGTCGCCCCGGAGGCCGAGGCAGGAAGATAGTTTGATCTTAGGAGTTCTAGCCTGGGTGACAGAGCAAGACCCTGTCTCTAAAAGAAAAATCACACTTTATTTGAGCCACTGTACTTTTTTGGTTTATTTGTTAATAACCGAATTATGACCAAATCAATAGTAGTTGGCTTTGCCCAACGTAGTATGCACATAGCTTTCAATAGAGACATATTCATAACCTTGACCCTAAAAGAAGAGAGTGAGCTTTCCCTGATGAGTTCCTTTATCAGCCAAAATCAGATGATGTGCCCAGGGTGTGATGATTCAGGATCAACATTTTCTTCCACCTGCTCATTTACTTTCCAGCTAACATGGGAGGCCGGCGGGGCCCCTATTATTGTTCCCGTTCAGCAATGCAAAACTGAAGCTCAAATAGGTGAAACGACTTGTCTTCACTCCTCTTGCTTGACCAGAGACGATATAGTGTCCACTAGGATATTTTAGGATGCTTATCTTTGAGAGTGGTGGGGACAGAGTTGGCCTAATCTAGAAGCCTCCATCATCAGTGAGCACGTGCTGGAGACCATGCCTGTTGAGAACGTGAGGCTGGCTCTCTGGAGGAAACTTCATCAGGATTTGATTTGGGGATTGACCTAAAATGGCTGCAGTACCAACAGGCACAGAAACCACTTGGGAGACAGCAGGGTGTCTGTGGGAAGAAATCACAGAAGCCTCTCAGAGCAAAGCGTCTGTTTTCATACCAGCTGCAAAGTGCAAAATGATATTAAATTGTCAGCATCTTTCCCCTGGTCTAAAGAATCTGAAATCCTATCCCAATCCGTCTGTCGTCAGATCTGCTGTGGGGCTAGGGGCCAGAACACAGAACGTTACGTGCCTAGAGCACCACCATTTCTCAGCTCTGGGGGCCGGGGCGAGGCTTCCTTGCGGTGCTCTGAATCTCAGTTTTCTCATGTGTAAAGTGGAGAGACTTCAGAGCTGGGAGGTTTGTGATGAGGATTAAAAATATGATGTGTCAAAAAGCTCTGTAAGCTGTGAAAGTCTCAACTAATGTTATCTCATTAAGTGAGATAATGGATGTAAAATATCCACCTGTTATGTAAGTAGGCGGTCAACCTAAAATAGCTTTCACTTGCTGTCTGCATTATAACTACTGTGATGATTGCTTTTACCAAGCCCACCCCATGATGAGAAATCTTAGAGGGTATTAGTGTCCCCTTTTCATCCTATGTTATTATTTATTACATCTTTGTGGCCAATTGTATTTTGCAAAAATGGCCAAAGCAATATTTTCAGTCTCACATGGTTGTCCAGAAACTTGCTACCCCCTATCAAAAGTTAGAATCTGGCCGGGCGTGGTGGCTCATGCCTGTAATCGCAGCACTTTGGGAGGCCGAGAAGGGTGGATCGCCTGAGATCAGGAATTCAAGACCAGCCTGGCCAACATGGTAAAACCCCATCTCTACTAAAAATACAAAAATGAGCCAGGCGTGGTGGCGCATGCCTGTAATCCCAGCTACTTGGGAGGCTGAGGCAGGAGAATTGCTTGAATCCAGGAGATGGAGGTTGCAGTGAGCTGAGATGGCAACATTGCACTCCGGCCTGGGCGTCAAGGATAAAATTCCACCTCAAAAAAAAAAAAAAAGAGAGAGAAACAGAATTTATTTTCCCTCCCCTTGAACATAGGTGGGACATTGTGACAGCCTGTGGAATAGAGTGTGGTGGATGTGATGTTCATGATTCCTGAAGCTAGTTCATAAAAGACAATATAGTGTCCACTAGGATATGTTAGGAGCTTATCTTTGAAATCAGCCACCATGCTGTGAGGGAGCCCAAACTAGCTCACACGCAGAATCCCACAGGGAGGAACGAAGACCCCCAGCCAACAGCCAGCATCAACCACCAGACATGTAAGGGAACAAACTCTAGGTGATCCCAGGCCGTGTACTTTAGTTTCCTCCCAGTTGAGCCATCACTGGAGCACAGCCTTCCGCTCAGCTTGCTAAGGAGGACGCAGATTACAGTCTCTTCCCTCTGTGTCCTGCCTGAATTTCCAATCCACAAAATCAGCACACAAACGGTTGCTTTACACACTCACTAAGTTTTGGGGTAATATTTGATGCAGTCATAGAAATTGGAACACTCCCCCACTGAGCCACAGACTTCTTGAGGAGAGAGACTTTATTTTTTTCCTCCTTAGCAAGCTGAGCCCAGGAGCCCTCAGGGTCTGGGGGTGACCAGTCTTCCTTAAGGACATTCCACATCCCGTTCTATCATGTTAGAGTGCCTCTGTGCTCTGGGAGGCCTGGACTTCTGAGATGTGCAATGTTTGTAATTCATTGATTCTGTCAACAAATATTTATTGAATATTGGGGACAAAATGCTAGGACCAAGATAAGAACAAGCCAGATGTGGTGACTGCCCCAGGGGCTTACAGTCTAGATGGAGGTGTGGGGAGATTACAAAATGAATCCAAATTGTGATGCGTACTGTTACAGGCGGAACACAGGAGCCCTATTTGGGTAGAGTGGCTGGCAAAGGCCTCTTCGAGAGAGCAACACTGACGCTGAGCGATGAGCGAGCATCGGGCAGGGTGGGGACAGGCGTGAAGAACACTCCAGGTGGATGGGACAATGACCCCAAAGGCTGTGAGGAGAAGGAACTTGGAATGTTTGGGGAAAATGAAAGAAGGCAGGTGTGGGCCGGGCGAGATGGATCACACCTGTAATCCCAGCACTTTGGGAGGCCGAGGCAGGTGGATCACCTGAGGTCAGGATTTTGAGACCAGCCAGGCCAACATGGTGAAATCCTGTCTCTATTAAAAAAATACAAAAAATTTGCTAGGCATGGTGGTGGGCGCCTGTAATCCCAGCTACTCAGGAGGCTGAGGCAGGAGAATCGCTTGAACCTGAGAGGTGGAAGTTGCAGTGAGCCCAGATTATGCCACTGCACTCCAGGCTGGATGACAGAGTGAGACTCTGTCTCAAAAAAAAAGAAAAAAAAAGCCAACTGTGGGATCCTGGTAGGCCAAGGCAGGCTGGAAGCCGGAGATGTGAGAGGGGTGGGCCGTGGAGCCTGGTGGGCCTCGGAGAACTGCTTGAATTTTCTTCTAAAGGCAGTGGGGAGCCATAGGAGGCTTTCCAGCACATTTGTTTCACTTCGTGAGTTGCCAAATAGCTCCTTGGTCTCACTTGCCAGCACCGCCTGTGCCCGGGCAAGCACAGTGGTGACGGGGCCCCCTGTCAACATTTGTGTTCCCACAGGTCCTTGATGGGAATGAGGAAATGCTGAGTTTGGTCTCTACAGAGGACACATAGAAGGCAGCCTTCACCTGTGAAACAGACGCACAGGGTAGGCTGGGTTGCCAGGACAGGCAGCACTGGGTCTGAGTTACTGGGGAGTGGCCAGTCTGTGGCACATTCTCTCTCTCTTTCTCTCTCTCAATCACACACACACACACACACACACACACACACCAGCAGCCAAAAGTAGCTAAACAAGAGAAAAGGAGCCTCTGAGCAGTCAAAGTTGTGGCCTCCGAGTGCCATATCGTTTCTCGCCTAAAAAGCCCCTGGCCCCTCACTGAGAGCCCCTGGCCCCTCACTGAGAGCTTTGCCTGCTCTTAACTTTGTGCCAAGCTCTGGCAACCCTGGTTCTCTGCAATGAGACGCCTGAGGGTTCCCCACACAGGGCTGTTCCTGCCTCTCCAGGAGCGGTTCATGCTCTCGGGTTACTTATACTCAGTGTTCCTGGATTAACAAAGTAGGACATCTGTAGCACGTTTTATAATTGTTTCTATTCAAAATGGATAAGAGAAAATGTTGGTGTTTAAAGCAGCAATAATAAAGACGATGATAACAACCCGTGTTTGTATTTCTTGGTGAGTGCTGTTTGCAGGCACTGTATTCATCTATGACATCCCTGCTGCAGGCCCCCGAGCTCTCCAGCTGGGGCAGCTCTCTGAGGCAATGCCCCTCTCCTTTAGCGCTCTATCTGCAGGCATGCAGACACACACACACACACACACACACACACACACAGAGTTTCCCAGGAGTGTTCTCATGGATGCACACAGATGCTCCTTCTTATCCTTTCTGAACCCCCCCAAATACAATCCACATTCTGTGGGAGCAGGAGCTGGGGAGCAGCTGCCCATGGCCCCTTCCCCGCAGGGGCTATGGATGTCAGGAGTGTGAAAGCCTCAGAGCCATCCCTGGCGTCTGCCTCACTCCAAGGGATGGTGGCCGGGCTGGTAGGAGTGGGGCTTGGGCGCTGCCCCTCGCACGCTGTATGGCAGTCTGTCGGCTCATCTTCAGAGTGTGGTCCTCGTCCCAGCTGTTGCTGCCTGAATTGTGTTTTCCCACGCCCAGGCCTGCCCAAGCTGTCACCAGCTGTGACCAGCTGTCAACCAGTTGTTAGTACTCTGCTTCCCTCCCTGCCACATGACAGCGCTCATCGTCAGCCAGACCCCAGAGGAGTTTTCCGACAGGCAGACTGATGGGCAGATGGCACTCAATGCCTGAGCACCCTGCAGTCGGGGACACCCATGGCGAGACAGCCATGGAGGTGAGCCAGACAGACAGACACCCAGAGAGACAGGGATGGAGGCAGGATCAGAGAAAAAGAGATCAACCAGAGAGGAGGAGAGCAGCAGATGGAGATGGAGAGAAAGTGTGCACGTGTACACACACACACACACACACACACACGAGAGAGAGAGAGAGAGAGAGAGAGACATAGGGAAGGGAGGCCATCCTGGCCAAACAATGTAGCAATAACTCGTTTTCTATCAACTGTGGATCCCGGGAGCCAGGGCACCAGGAGTGAGTGTTGCTTGTCTGCAGCCCCAATACTCAAAGGGTGGTCCCTGAACCAGGACCAGCAGCATGAGCGTCCCTGAGAGCCTGTTAGAGCCTCGGGCCCACCCCAGGCTATCCGCCTCTGCATTTTTACAAGAGCCTAGGCGGTTTCTATGCACATTAAGCATGAGAAGCCTGCTCCAATCTGAGCTGGCCTCTTGGCTGCAGGAAGTTTGAAGCTGACATGCGCAGTGTGTACACTTTCGCTCCTGAGTTGTGAACTCAGCCTCAGGAGAAGCCACAATGAAGGGGTGTTCTCTCTGGCTCTGAATAAAGACCAAGGAAGGGGCCTGGCAGCCAGCATGCTGCCAGCTCTGCCCCTACCGTGCCATCCTGGCCCGACCCCTGCCATCCTGCTCCCTCTCCTTGCTTTTGCCCCCATGGTCCTCTCCGTCTACCATGCTGTTGTTTCCTCTTCCAGAAGATCCAGTACTTTGTTTCCTTCCACACCCAGTCTCGGGCTCACCAAGGCAGGAGGCCTTCTTGGGCAGACCCGGAAGACAAAGCTGTCCCCTCTGCTCTCGCTGTAATGACAGTCACAGTGAGAATCGCCACCGACCGGCGGCACATTTTCCACATTCCCAGGCTGCTTTGCTGATTTTTCTCACTCAACTCTCACAGCTGAACCAAATTAAACCCTATTATTATGCCCATTTTGCAGATGAAATCACCAAGACTTAGAGGGTGAATCTGTCCTTCGTTCAACAAACGTTTAGGTGTTTCCAAGTATGTTCCAGTTTGGGGGACCGGCTAATCGAGGAGCCCCACCCCCATCCAGGCTGCAGCTCCCAGATGGTGGACCCCAGAGGCTGGAGCAGGCCATGTGCAGAAGAGGGGGCAGAAGCCCAAGAAGCCTCAGTTGCCTCGCCAGAGATAAGGTTGCTTTGTTCTCCAGGCTGCTTCCTGCACTGGGGAATTCCATTCTGGCCTGTAGGCAGGTGGCTACCTCCTCAGTTCTTGCACAATCGGCTCTGAAACATCTAGAATGACAGTTATTATGTACTTATGAACTCGGGATCTTTATGGTTTCACAAACTAGATCTCCCCCTGAAAAAACCACCCATCCCAAGCTCTCAGTCTTAGCCCCCCAAAGGGCCCCCTCTGCCCTCAGTCTGTCATCGCCTGAAGCTGGGCAGGGTGCAAGGGTTCCCCACTGGAGACCTGCAGGGTGGCCCTGGACAGAGAGAGAGGAATGCCAAGGGACGCCCCTAGCCCTGGGACCCGCAAGCCTCGGGTGGAGAGAGAAGACACCTCTTATCCACCTATCATCTGGGCCTCCTAAGCCAAGTGACTTTACCTGTTTGGAGCTCAGTTTTGCAGACTGTAAATGCGGACAATGTTCCCAGCACTGCCTATCTAGTGTGCTAGGGGATTCCGAAGAATGTGAAAATTCTAAAGTGCCGAACACACAGCAGGGCAGTTATCCTGATTCCTGTGGGGCAGGGACAGCCCCCGGCCACCCTCGCTAGAGAAAACCACCTCCAGTTTTTATCTTGTAGATTATATAGGCAGCCATTGCTTAGGGAACAATTTACATTATACTGATCACAATTTCCACTTTTGAAAAATCTTGCTCCTTGTAGAATTTTCTACTTCCTTGTTGTTAAGAACAGGCCCTAGCTTGCAAGTGGGAGCTCAATGTAATCTTTAGGGACGTAGTTTGAAAGCTAGAAATGTATGGTAATGAAAAGACCTTTATTACTAATATTTCTGCAGGAAAAATAACTTTACTTTTGCTGGTCTGACACTCTCACAAAAACAGTTACTTGTAGAACATGATTTCTGAGATTTCATATTAATATCTTGCTCCTGATTTAGCAGAACAGCCTTCTTGGCATCCCTCCCAGCAGCTCCATGAGGTAGCTACTGTCTCCATTCTCCCGCTAAGAAAGCCGAGGCCCAGACAAGAGACGTAACTTAGCCGAGATTGCATAGTCGGTAGAAGGGAAGGAATTTGAAGGCAGGACCGTGGATCTCCAGAGTGATATTTCCCACTGCAATGCTCAACCCATTCTCTTCTGTAGAAAAGGATCCCTTTACGGCTTCACCCCGGTAAATACCAGATGACATAGACAAGCAGAGGTGAAAGAAGTCTGTCAACTGTGAAGTCCTACATATAAGTCAGAGCTTTTTATATCAAAGCTCTAATTTATTACAAGTCATTTAGAGCTTGTTATTTCCTTCACCAACAGAGCCTTGCTTTTACAGAAGGAACCACCGTAGGGTTCCTTGAATAATGAGTGTTTAAGATATTACTAAACACAACTTTCCAGAAGCACAATCTGCCGGAGGGAAGTGAGGGGCACTTTGGGCTGGGAAGTGAAATCTCTGGAACAGTGGATTCTGCACAAGCAGAGGAGACCTACTGGGACCTTCTCAAAAGGACAGATGCTTTTGGTTACCCCAGCCTGTTTACAACCCTGCAGCACCAGCTCATTTTTAAAAATCTGTATCTGACTGTCGGGCATGGTGGCTCACACCTGTAATCCTAGCACTTGGGGAGATTGAGGCAGGTGGAACGCTTGAGCTCAGGAGTTCAGGACCACCCAGGGCAACAAGGCGAAACCCTGTCTCTACTAAAAATACAAAAAGCTAGCCAGGAGTGGTGGTGTGCATCTGTAACCCCAGCTACTGGGGAGGCTGAGGCACAAGCATCGCTTGAAACCAGGAGGCAGAGGTTGCAGTGAGCCAAGATCGTGCCACTGCACTCCAGCCTGGGCAACAAAGTGAGACTTTGTCTCAAAAAAAAAAATAATAAATAAAAAATAAAAAATAAACCTGTATCTTATTTATCATCACTATCCACATAGTAAATTATGTTTATGGTAGGGTCTAACAGAGTTATTATTCCAAAGACACTCAAAAAGTTTTCATAACCTGCCCAAGGTCCTATTTGCAAGCATCTCTTAATAGTCAATGCACAACCATATGGTCTAGCAATTCTACTTCTTGTGTATACACACAACTGAGTGGAAAGTAGGGACTGCAACAAATGCTTACACACCCATGTGCATAGCAGCATTATTCACAGTAGCCAAAAGCTGTAAGTAACCCAGATGTCCATTAACAGATGAATAGATAAACAAAATGTGGTAGGTACATGCAGTAGAATATTGTTCAGCCTTTCAAAAGGAATTACATACTAATTACATGCTGACACATGCCATAACATGAATGAACCTTGAAGACATTATGACAAGTAAAAGAAGCTACAAGCACATGCAAAGGCAAATATTATATGATTCCACTAACATGATGTACCTAGAGGAGGCAAACTCATAGAGACAGAAAGTCAAATGTTGGTTGCCAGTGGCTAAGGAGAGGGGAGAATGGGAAGTTGTTTTTTAAATGGGTATGGGGTTTCTGTTTGAGAAAATTCAAGTTCTGGAGATGGATGGTGGTGATGGTTGCATAACAGTGTGAATGCGCTTAATGTCACTCAACTGTGCACCTAGAAATGGGGAAAGTGATAAATCTTACGTTATCTATGTATTACCACGATGCAAAAGCAAAGTCATTGTACAATCTGAGTAATAATGGTGGTTGCTACAGGTACTCAGTTCAACCATTTGAGGAAGTTATTACCCTCCCAACTTTATAGATGAAGAAACTGATGTTCAGAGTGGTTAAGTGACTGCTCCCAAGTCAAAAAGCCAGAATCAAAGCTGGGATGCAAGCCAGGGCTTTCTGACAGTCCTCTCTCTGCTTCTGCGTGCTGCCTCTTGTCTGAATGCCTTAGTGGCCTCTGCATGGCCTTTGGTGAAAGGATTTTGTTTCTTTTGCAGAAAACAATCATTGAAAGGCATTTAGCCTTGGATCATTAGTTAGGAGCTGCCTCTGGCACAAATTTAGCGCGGCCTCAGCTTAGGCCCTCCCCAGTCTGCACCTCAGCTTCCCCATCGGGCAATGAGGTGGCTGCATTGGTGGTCGGCTTCCAAGGGCACATCCAAGCCCCACATTCCATCACTCTCTTACACCACATAGCCTCTCAAACAGAACTGTCTTTAGAAAGAAGCAAAATTCATAGGTCGATTATAATTCCCAGTTCTCCTTAGTTCCAATTTCTGCCTGTTGCCTCGTTTGATGACAATTTCACCCTCTTGAATTTGCAGAAGTGTGCTCATTTGATTGATATGCTCACCCTACAAATTCCCCAACCATGTTTTGTTTAGGCAACAGTTGGCTTCAGACCTCATAGGCAGAGCTGCCTCTTGTAAATTCTTTATTACTGTTTGGTTTGAAACCTGCAAGGTAAAATCGTCTGAAGATTGATACTGCAGGCTTTGTTTTGAAGTCACTCAGTGGGGACAGTTATGTGTATCTTTTTTAAAAACTTGCAAAGCAAGATCCCTAATGATTTGTTTGTCTCTGCTTCAAAGCTTTAAACATTTCTTTTATCTATTGTCTGATAGGGATTCGTCTGTGATTTAAAACAAACAAACAAACAAACACAACAATTTAGTTGAATTTTTTTTTTAAATTCTAAGTGTAGAACCAGCACATGAAAAGTGGCTGACCCAGCAGGATGGGATAAAAGAATAACTATTACAGAGTGTTTAGGACTTGATCTGTAGAAAGACCACATTTTATTCAAGTGGAGTGAGTAAAAAAATGGTCCCATTATATTATCTGGCAATTTATTGTCGTTCTGAGAAGGCTATAGGTTTTTTAAATTTGATAAAAAAGTAATACATATTCAGACCTAGAAAATGTGAAAAATGTAGAAAAGTACAAAAAGACAATAATCCCATTACGTGAGATACCTACTATTAAATTTGGATATACACTTCCAGTTATTTTTGCATTCATGTATATATTATTTATCCAAAAATAGGATTATGTGTTACATTCTCTTCGGTAACCTACTTTTTTCATTTATATGTAAAACATTTTTTCTTTTTTATTAAATACATTCTATAAAGTCACTCTAATATTAATAGCTACACAGTAGTCTATTGCATGGATGTATCAACATTTACTTAATTCCACCCCTACTATTAGATGTTTCTTTCCAATTTTTTTGCTTAAAAAAAAACAAAAAGGACTGAGATTATCATTATTTTGGCTAAAATTCTATGCACATCTCAATTATTTTTGGAAAATAAATTTCTACAAATGCATTGCTAGATTAAAAATACACGGTTCTAAGGCTTTTGATGGATATTGTTATCATAGTTGTGAAAACTCTAAAACTTCCAAAATAAACACAAAGCAAGAGAAATGGAAAGGGTAATCATATATTTCTAGACCTCTTCCACATAATCTTCTTCCTCTGTGTCTCATCGTGATACTTTCCAAACCCAAACTGGCCAGCCTGCTCTAATATCTGCGGTGTCCTCAGATAGTTAAGCTGTAGAGGGGAAGAACTCAGGACTAGGAGATTGGACACTTGGCTTCCAATCCTGAATCGAGCTTCACCCATCTGGCCATAAACAAGATATCTGGCCTTTAAAGTTTCTCCATTTGTGAAACCATGTCACCATGGTTTCATCTGATGTCAGCCAGATAATTACAAAAGGCCCTTCCTGCGCTTATATTGGAAATGAAAGAAAACGGATGAAAATGCAGGTAAAATATTAACATGGTGCGTCTGATTTTCGTTCCCCATGCTTTCTTTTCCAATCATTTCAACCTCCCCATGTGCTTCTCCCAGTGCTTGGCTGCATTTACCTTCTCTTATTTCAGTATAAAACTCACTCTTGGGCAGGCTTCAGCTGGGTGGCCAACGATTACCAAGCCTTTTTGAGTCATTAGGAATTAGAAGTAATCTTTCCCCAATGTGCTCCTTTGCAGTTTATCCAGAGCCTTTGAAATGCAAATCACTCCAACCTGCAGCTGGGGAAACTGGACTCTTTAGGGCCTCCAACTGATCTCCACAGCCTGTGCCCAGCAAGCCCCAAGCAGGCAGGATCCTGTGGCCTGCTTCCGAAGATCAAAGGGGCATTGTTCATCTAAAGTTCACCACCAGAAAACCTAGATTAGCAAGTAGTTCCGCCTCCATCAGTTTTTAATATCAAACGGCTGTTAACACAGGCAGGACACAAGGCCTCTGGCCACAGGCTCTGAGAAACTCAAGAAGAGAAGCTACTAAGATATCTCACAAGAGGAGAAAGTAGCAGGTGAAGTTTCTGCTCTGATCTCTCTTGGTGTGGAATACAATCAGTGGTTAAGAATGGCAGCTCTGGAGCTGGGCGGGCTGGGCTGTTCCCTGGTCTTGCACAGAGGAGGTAGTAATACAAGCATTCGGAATAAACTAAATGGTTCCTATAGCTAAGTCTGGGGGGCATATACTTTTCTTTGTTGGCACATTTGTGATCTCCTCCTTGCTCTTCTTTGAACTAGTCCTGATTGGACAATGGAAGTCAGCAAGCTCTGGCCAGCAGGGAGTGGACTCTGGGCTTCTTGACCACCACATGTTTCCACAATGCACAGTTTGATTACCTGGGCCCCTGCCTTGTCATTCCAATAAATGCCCCACGGACACGCACATTCTCTCCACTCCCTCCTGGAATCCCACCAACATGATCGTAAAAGAATGCAAAAGGCACAAACTACGAGGGAAGAGAGAATAAGAGAGGAGATGACAGTGGACAAGAGATATCTACAAAATTCTAGAAGCTGCAAAACAGATGAATCAGTAGTAACTGACTTAGTGGAGAGAAGAATAACTTTTCTTCAGTAGGCTGAGCAAACTAGGAGACAGCAGCTAGTAAGAGATGCCAAAAAAGTTCTAAAAATGTGAAAACAGAGAGATGAATGGTATCTGACTGAGAAGAGAGAGGAAAAGTGAATCTGACTTCCTTCAGTAGGACCAGCTAGATATAATTTCCTAGAGCTAAAGAATATATGTATAATTTCCCAGAGCTAAAGAAAATACATATATATATATATATATATTAGAGACAGGGTCTTGCTCTGTTGCCCAGGCTGAAGTGCAGTGATGCAATCACAGCTCACTGCACTCTTGACCCTCTCTGCTCAAGCAATTTTCCCATCTCAGCCTCCCAAGTAGCTGGGACTACAGGTGTGGATCACCATGCCTGGCTAATTTTTGGTACTTTTTTGTAGAGATGGCATTTCACCATGTTGCCCAGAATGGTCTCAAACTCCTGAGCGCAAGCATTCCACCCACCTCGGTCTCCTAAAGATGACATGTTTAAATAGACAAGGTTCTCCAAATGCCCAACATAATGTTGGACATTTGAAAAAAAAGTACATTGATATAAAATTTGATAACAGTAAGTATGAAAAAGATATCCTGAAAGGTTTTTTCTGGGTTTGTTTTTTTCTTTTGTTTTGTTTTTGTAGAAGGGGAAGGAATCAATCAGAAAACTAGAAGCTAAAAACACATGGAAGGAAATAATGGTGGATTGTGTATTACAGAAAAAAAAGATTAGCAAATGTTTACTTTCTTAAACATTCTGAGGGAAAATATTTTTCAAATATAGGATATTATACCCAGCCAAATTATCAATCAAATGTAAATTGAGAAAAAAACCTCAGACTTGAAAGATCTCAAACGCTTATGTCCATAAATTCTTCCTCAGGAAGTTGCTGCAGAAAATACTCCATCAAAATGAGAGTTAAGACAGAAAAAGACACAGGACATGGCAAAGATGGAATCCTAGGAACTAGATTTACCCTCCCACCTGAAACAAATACAGAACCAGACCAAATGTAAGAAACAACAGCTCTGAAGACATTAGACATTGGGTAACAAAGACCAGTGAAACAAATTGATCCCTACGGGCAGGGAGGACACATCCAAACAGAAGCCAAGTGCTTCTCTGAGTTTGAGGAGATGAAGCGGGACATCTGGGGAAATGTCCTGGAAAAACCAAGGCAGCCAACATTCATAGAATTGAATACCCATGAAGAGAGCGCTGCACAGAAAGGGAACTTCAAAGATCTCAAGAGAGTTCCTTTAAGAATTCAGTTGAGTACTTACCAGTGCGTACAGGTGAAGAAACTCCCCAAGGTCAGGGAAAGAAAGCATTAGAGGGAACGGTGCTGGGACCAATGCCTGCTCCATCAGATTGGAACAGCTCATAATTCATAAAGCATTAGCTAGAGTACCAAGGAGGATCTTGCCCCAGTCAGGGAGAAAAATTGACCCTAGACTAGCCATTGCTTTGTTCCAGCCTAATAAAGATTAAAAGCAAGAACCAAAAGGAGCACATTGTTTCTATGAAATTTAACCTCATCCCAGAATAAAGTTCAACAATATTTTTAAAGGTCGGGCATGGCGGCTCATGCCTATAATCCTAGCACTTTGAGAAGCCAAAGCGGATGATCACTTGAGCTCAGGAGTTCGAGACCAGCGTGGGCAACATAGTGAGACTTCGTCTCTAAAAATAAAAGAAAGAAAGGAATGAAAATATATCCAGCACCCAACACTAATAAAATTCACAATATTTGGGATCCAATTTAAAGGAAAATGAAACCCATACTGAAGAGAAAACTCATTTATGGAAACTCACCCAGAAATAGCACAAATGATAGAAATAGTAGACAAAGACATTAAAATCATTATAGGGCGAGGCACAGTGGCTCATGCCTGTAATCCCAGGACTTTGCGA
Organism: Symphalangus syndactylus; assembly: GCF_028878055.3. NCBI lineage: Eukaryota > Metazoa > Chordata > Mammalia > Primates > Hylobatidae > Symphalangus > Symphalangus syndactylus. The sequence continues at coordinate 96,453,335 of NC_072440.2, read as the reverse complement.
GGCCTAGGCAGGCAGCAGATTGCTTGAGCTCAAGAGTTCGAGACCAACCTGGGCAAAATGGCGAAGCCCTGTCTCTATGAAAAATACAACAAAGTTAGCCAGGAGTGGTGGTGTGCACACATATAGTCCCAGCTACTTGGGAGGCTGAGTTGGGAGAATCGCTTGAACCTGAGAGGCAGAGGTTGCAGTGACCTGAGACTGCGCCATTGCACTCCAGCCTGGGTGACAGAGTGAGGCTCCATCTCAAAAAAAAAAAAAATTGTTATAACCACATTTTATATCTTTAAAGAGTTAGACAAAACATTGAACAAGTTTAGTAGAGAGACAAAAGATGTAACTAAGATCCAAACAGAATTTCTAAAGAGAAAAGCTTTTTATATCTGATATGAAAAGTACATTGGAAGGAAATAATGGCGGATTGTGTATTACAGAAAAAAAAGATTAGCAAACTTGAAGATGCATCAATAAAAACTATTCAAAATGAAACAGGAAAAAAAAAGACTGAAACACAAACAAACAGAGCATTAGTGAAGTGTAGGACAACTTCAAGCAATCAAATATAAGTGAGGGCTACTGTAAAGCATACTTCACCAGCAAATGATCCACAGCTCCTGCTACACATGTCATCATGTGAACCCCTCATCGAGTGTGAGCTGTGCTTAGTGAGTGACTTCCAGAGAACAGGATAAGGAAAATGTGATGGTGAGTGACTTGGACACCAGTGTTCCCAAAGAAAAGGAAAGCGGGGGACAGAAAAATATTTGAAGCCAGGTGAGGTGGCTCACGCCTGTAATCCCAGCACTTTGGGAAGCTGAGGCGTGCAGATCACCTGAGGTCAGGATTCTAGACCAGCTTGGCCAACATGGTGAAACCCTGTCTCTACTAATGATACAAAAATTAGCTGGGCTTGGTGGCCTGTGCCTGTAATCACACCTGCTTGGGAGGCTGAGGTATGAGAATTGCTTGAACCCCGGGGGAAGATGTTACAATGAGCTGAGATTGCACCACTGCATTCCAGCCTGGGGGACAGAGTGAAACTGTGTCTCAAAAAAAAAAAGTATATATATATATATTTAAAGAAATAACACCAAAAAGCTTCCAGATTTGATAAAAAGTATAAACCCACAGATTTAAGAAGCTAAAACAAACATGAAAAAAAAAAAAACCTGGGCCGGGCACGGTGGCTCAAGCCTTTAATCCCAGCAATTTGGGAGGCCGAGGCGGGCAGATCACGAGGTCAGGAGATCGAGACCATCCTGGCTAACACGGTGAAACCCCGTCTCCACTAAAAATACAAAAAATTAGCTGGGCATGGTGGCGGGTGCCTGTAGTCCCAGCTACTCGGGAGGCTGAGGCAGGAGAATGGCGTGAACCCGGGAGGCGGAGCTTGCAGTGAGATCGCGCCACTGCACTCCAGCCTGGGCGACAGAGCGAGACTCCGTCTCAAAAAAAAAAAAAAAAAAGGAAAAAAAAAAAAAACCTATACCAAGCCATAGTATCATCAAATTGTTTAAAACTAGTGATGAAAAGAAAAATCCTGAAATTAGCCAGGGATGGGGGAAGGGCACATTGTATACAATGGAAAAAAGACACAAGAATAATAGCAAATTTCTCATTAAAAACAATGTAAGCTCAAAGACAGTGAAGCAACATCTTTAAAGCATTGAAAGAAAGGAAAAACTGTCGACATAGAATTCCACATGCAGTGAAATTATCTTTCTAAAAACAAGGATGAAATAAAGACTTTTTCAGACATATAAAAGCTGAAATAATTCATCACCAGCAGATCTGCAGTGTAAGAATCGTTGAAGGAAATACTTCAAGCAGAAGGAAAATGATACCAGATGGAAATCTGGATTTACACAAAAAAATGAGAAGCACTAGATATGGTACATACATGGATAAATATAAAGGCTAATATTATTTTTGTTATTGACATTTTTTAAAGGTAAAAATGATTAAAGCAAAAACATCAACAATGTATTTTGATGTTTGCTGTTAACATATATACAGGTAAAATATATGAGAATAATATCACAAAGTCCTAGAGGGAAAAAATAGAAGTATATTGTTGTAAGGTTCTGATACATGAAGTAGTATAATATCCCTTGAAGACAGCTGTAGAAGTTAAAGATATATACTATAGACTGTAAAGCAACCTCTAAAATAACATCATAAAGAGTTATAGCTACCAGGCTAACAAAGTTGTTACAAAGGAATCATAAACAATATTCAATGAATTAAAAATAATGTATAAAAGGGGGAAAATGAAACAAAGAACAGGTGGTAGAAATAAAAAGATAAGATAATAGATTTGAACACAAACATATCAATAATTATATTAAATATAAATGGTCTAAACATCTTGTGGTTGCCAGCCTCCAAGATGGCCAGCATTGAGGCCCATCTTCTGGTATTTCCACCACCATATGAGCTTCTTCCATAGAGCATGGACTGAGCTTTGTGACTTACTAAGCAAAGGATAAGGCAGGTGGGATGATGTGTAATTGGTGACTAGGCCATAAAGGGCAGAGCAGCACTGCATTATCTCTCTCTCTCTCTCTTTCTGCTTTCTCTCTTTCTCTCTCTCTCTCTCTAAGGGCAGAGCAGCATTGCATTCTTTCTTTCTCTCTCTTTCTCTCTCCCTTTTTCGTCTCTTTCTCTCTCTCTCTTCCTCTTTCTCCCAGTATCGGTATCAGCTATGGGGAAAGCCATGCTGAGAGCAGTCCTGTGAAGAGGCCCACATGGTAAGAAACTATAGCTTCCTGCAAACAGCCTCCTGGATGAGCTCAGAAGTGGGTTCTTCAGCCCCAGTCAAATCCTCAGAGTCTGCAGCCCCGTCTTGATCGTAACCTTATGAGAGAGATCTGCCCAGATAATTTGCTTCAGATTTTGGACCCTCAAAACCTGAAAGATGAAAAAATGTTTGTTTCTTAAGCTATTATGTATTGCGGTAATTTGTTACACACTAATAGATAACTAACATACACCTTAATTAAAAAGCAGATATTGTCAGACTAGGTTAAAAAGTAAGTCCCACCATTTTATACCCATTAGGATGACTATTATGTTAAAATTAAAAACAAAACAAAATTAAAAAATAGAAAATAACAAGTGTTCACAAGGATGCTGAGAAATTGGAATCCTGGTGCATCAGGGGTGGGAGCATAAAATGGTGCAACCACTGTGGAAGTTTCCTCAAAAAGTTAAACATTGTGAGACCACATGATCCAGCAATCCGCTTCCAGGCATATTTCAGTTTCCAAAGAATTGAAAGCAGGAACTCAAGTATTTGTACAGCAGTGTTTATAGCAGCATTGTGCACAAAAAACAAAAGGTGAAAATGGTCTATAATCCCAGGACTTTGGGAGGCTGAGGCAGGCTGATCACTTGAGGTCAGGAGTTTGAGACCAGCCTGGCCAACATGGTGAAACCCTATCTCTATAAAAAATACAAAAATCAGCCAGGCTGTGGTGGTGTGTGCCTGTAATCCCAGCTACTTGGGAGGCTGAGGCAGGAGAATCGCTTGAATTCAGGAGGTGGAGGTTGCAGTGAGCCGAGATCGTGCCACTGCACTCCAGCCCGAGTGACAGAGTGAGACTCTGTCTCAAAATAAAGAGGTGAAAATAACCCAAACATTCATTGATAGAAGAATGGATTAACAAAATGTAGTATATACATGCAACAGAATATTACTCAGCTTTAAAAAAATAAAATGTTGACATATGCTACAACATAGATAAACCTTGAAGACATTATGTTAAGTGAAAGAAGCCAGGCCAGGCATGGTGGCTCACGCCTGTAATCCTAGCACTTTGGGAGGCCGAGGCTGGTGGATCACAAGGTCAGGAGTTCAAGACCAGCCAAGATGGTGAAACCCCATCTCTACTAAGAATACAAAAATTTAGCAGGGCGTGGTGGCAGGCGCCTGTAATCCCAGCTACTCAGGAGGCTGAGGCAGAGAATTGCTTGAACCTGAGAGGCAGAGATTGCAGTGAGCCAAGATTATGCCACTATCCTCCAGCCTGGGCGATAGAGCAAGACTCTGTCTCAAAAAAAAAAGAAAAAAGAAAGAAGCCAAACATAAAAGGACAAATATTCTGATTCCACTTATATGAGGTACCTAGAATAGTCAAATTCATAGAAGCAGAAAGTACACTAGAGGTTACCAGGGGCTGGGAGTGGAAAGATATTGTTTAATAGGTACAGAGAGTCATTTGGGATGATGAAAAAGTTCTGGAAATGGAAAGCAGTGATAGTTGTACAACATTGTGAATATACTTACTATCACTGAATTGTACACTTAGAAAGGGTTAAAATGGTAAATTTTGTGTTATGTAAATTTTACCATAATAACAAAAGTGAAAAAAAACCAAGACCCAATGACAGACTGCCTACAAGAAACCTATTTTAATATATAGATATAAATAAGATAAAAGCAAAAAAAGGGAAGTAGATATGCTAGGCTAACTGTAATCAAAAGTAAATGAAATGGTTATATTAATATTAATACAAAACCATGTAGATTTCAGGCAAAGAATATTACTGGGTATACAGCAGGTCAATACACAAGAGGTTACAATATCCTAAATACTTATGTGCCTTAATAACCAAGCTTAAAAATAAATAAAGTGGCTGAGCACAGTGGCTCATGCCTGTAATCCCAGGACTTGGGGAGGCCAAGGCTGGCGGATCACTTGAGGCTAAGAGTTCAAGACCAGCCTGGCCAACATAATGAAATCCCATCCCATCTCTATAAAATATACAAAAAAACTACCCAGGTGTGGTGGCTCACACCTGTAGTCCCAGCTACTCAGGAGGCTGAGGCAGGAGGATTGCTTGAACCTGGGAGGCAGAGGTTGCAGTGAACTGAGATCATGCCACTGCACTCCAGCCTGGGTGACAGAGTGAGACCCCCATCTCAAAAAATGTTTTAAATTAAAAAAATAAACGAAGTGACCCTTTTGTAGTTCATAAGCATGATGACTGAGTTTTCAGGTGCATGTGTGAGATGTGCCTCCCTCAAAGCTTGTTCAGACATTGGCACATTACCTCTCTGATGGGAAGAGAAATAATTAAATTAAATTAAACAATAAATTAAGCAAAAACTAATAGAACTACAAGGAGAAATAGCCAAGTCCACAATTATGGTCTGAGAACTTGCTGACCCTCTCTCAATAATTATAAAACAAGAAAACATATAATTAGTATGAATACAGATGAGTTGAAAACACTATCAACCAAATTGACTTAATGGAGATTCCTAGAACACTCCACCCAGCAACAGCAGAATATACGCGCTTTTCAAGTGCACATGAACATTTACCAAGATAGACCATAATCTACCAAAAAACAAATAAGTCTCAGTATAATTTTTTTTTTTTTTTTTTTGTGATTGAGTCTCGCTCTGTCACCCAGGCTAGAGTGCAGTGGTACCATCTCGGCTCACTGCAACCTCTGCCTCCCAGATTCAAGAGATTTTCCTGCCTTAGGCTCCCGAATACCTGAGATTACAGGCACCTGCCATCACACCTGGCTAATTTTTGTATTTTCAGTAGAGACGGGGTTTCACCATGTTGGCCAGGCTGGTCTCGAACTCCTGACCTCAGGTGATTCGCCTGCCTCAGCCTTCCAAAGTGCTGGGATTATAGGAGTAAGCCACCATCCCTGGCCTTCAGTATACTTTTAAAAATTCAAGTCTTTGCAAAGTGTATTCTCTGACCACAATGAAATTATAAATTAATAGTAAAAAGCTAGAAAATCCAAAATATTTGGAAACGAAATAACACACCTCTGAATAATCTGTGATTGAAAGAGGAAGTCTCAAAGTAAATTTAAAATATTTTCCACTAAAAGAAAATGAAAACAAAGCAGTATTTAGGAATTTATAATACTAAATGATTAAATAAAAAAGAAGGTCTCAAATCCAGGACCTCATCTTTCACCCTAAGAAACTAGAAAGACAAGAACAACTGAAGAAAAGAAAGTAGAAGAAAGAGAGATCAAAGAAAAACATCAATAAAATACGCCTGTAATCCTAGCACTTTAGCGGGCCGATGTGGCTAAACTCAGGACCGATGTGACTTGAAGTCAGGAGTTCAAGACCAGCCTGGCCAACATGGTGAAACCCCGTCTGTAGTAAAAATACAAAAATTAGTCAGAAATTGCTTGATCCCAGGAGATGGAGGTTGCCGTGAGCCGAGATCACCCCACTATACTCCAGCCTGGGCAACAGAGTGAGACTGTCTCAAAAAAAAAAAATTAATAAAATAGAAAATCACATAAATAATAGTGAAAATCAGTGAAACCAAGGGCTGGCTTTTTGAGATCAATAAAATTGATAAACTTCTAGCCAGACTGATGAGGAAAAAATAAATGTTAAAGTTGATCATAAGAATTGGGTTATTCTTGTCATTCCCAACTAAAACAGAGTCAAGAAGCCACCGGAGGAAAATCACTCAAACGTTACTCCGTGAATGTAATTCTCATAAGTATGGCTGCTGAAACTGCTTGTTGTACCCTAAAACCAGTTCTATCTATAGCTTCTGAGATAATTTGCTGCAACTCTAGAACTAATTTTGCCCATCACTGTTGCTCACCTATTCGGGCTTCCCAGCTTTACAAACCCTTACTAGTGGCAATGAACTTTCTCAAAGAGCAATACGTGACATTTCTTCTTCTTTTTAATAAAACCTCTAACCTTGTCTTTGTTCTTCAGGCATACCACAGGCCACCTGGTTTGCGTGTATGCCCTGAATTACAATTTTCTCTTCCCAAATAAAACATTAAGTTTAAAGATTCAGCTCTACATTTTTATTTTGACTTCAATATACAAAACACAAATAGTCAATATCAGCAATGAGTGAGGTGACATCACTACAGATCCTCTAGGTATTAAAAGGATAATAAAAATATATTATGAGCAATTCTATGCCAATAAATTTGAAAAATTAAATGAAATAGATAGATTTCTAGGAAGACAAACTACCAAAGCTTACTCAAGAAGAAATGGATAACATAATGACATTATGCCTTTTAAATAAATTGAGTTTGTTGTTAAAAACTTTCCTACAAAGAAAATTCCAGGTCCAAATGGTTTCACTGGTGAGTTCCAGCAAACTTTTAAGGAAACATATGCACAAAATCTTCTAGAAAACTGAATCAGAAAAAATAATTACTAACAGATTATATGAGACCAGCATTCAATAATATCAAAACCAGACAAAGGCATTACCAGAAAACTTGATCAATTTCCTTCATGAACATATGCAACAATTGTTAACAAAATTTTAGCAAATTGAATCGAACAATGTATAAAAAGGATAATACATCAACAGCCAATGCAGTTTATTCCAGAAATACAAGTTTGTTCTTATATCTGAAAATCAAGTAATGTAATCCACCACGTCAACAGACTAAACTCTAAACCAAAATGAAGCAAGAAAGCGTATGATTATCTCTAGTAGATGAGAAGAAAAGCATTTGACAAAGCCCAACCCTTATTTCTGACAAAAATTCACAGCAAACCAGGAACATTGGTAAACTTCCTCAATCAGATAAAGGGTATCTACAAAAACTCTACAACTAACATCATAGAAAGACTGAATGCTTCCTTCTTACGATCAGGTTCAAGGCAATGATGTCCCCTCTCACCATTTCTATGTAACATTTGTACTGAATGTTGAAGCCATTGCATAAAGCCAAGAAGTATTAAAAGGTATCTAGATTGGAAAGGAAGAATAAAACTGTGTTCATTTACAGATAACGTGATCATCTACATAGAAAATTCTTTTGAATCCACATAAAAGCTACTAGAACTACCATATAGAGGGTAAAATTACACCTCTGTATGACTCAGACATTCCACTCCTAGACATTTACTCAAAAGAAATAAAGATATATGTTAATAAAGTGAGTTTAGCAGAGTTTCAGGACACAAGACTAAATATATAAAAATCAGTGGTATTTCTAGATTCTCACAATAAAGAGGCAGAAATTGAAGTAAAATTAATATCATTTACCATAATAGCACCAAAAATATTAAGTACTAAAGGATAAATCTGACAGGAGACGTGTAAGACCTATATACTGGGAACTACAAAACATTGCTGAAAGAAATTAAAGAAGACTTAAATACGTGGAGAGAAATATATATTCATGCATTGAATGACCCAAGATCCTTAAAAGGTCAGTTCTCACTAAATTGTTCCAAACTCAACACACTTTCAATAAAATTCTAGCAAGCTTCTTTGGTAGAAATTTAACATATTGGCCAGGCACAGTGGCTCACTCCTGTAATCCCAGCACTTTGGTAGTTCGAGGCAGTGGATCACCTGAGGCCAGGAGTTTTAGACCAGCCTGGGCAACATGGTGAAACCCTGTTTCTACCAAACACACAAAAATTAGCCAGGCATAGTGGCGCATGCCTGCAATCCCAGTACTCAGGTGGCTGAGGCAGGAGAATCGCTTAAACCTGGGAGACAGAGGTTGCAGTGAGCTGAGATTGTACCACTACACTCCAGCCTGGGTGACAGAGTGAGACTCTCTCAAACAAAGAAGACAAACAAACAAAAAAGAAAATTAACATATTAATTCTAAAATTAATATGAAAATTAAAAAATTTTAAATGCCAAAGTAATTTTGAAAAATAACAAAGCTGGAAACTGGTCCTATCTGACTTTGAGACTTGTAAAGCTATAAAAATTAAGACAGTGTGATAATAATCTCAAACTATACAAACAGTTAAATATGACAAAACAGGTAGACCCACATATATATAGATAGCTGATTTTCAAGAGACATGCAAAGTTAATTCATGGGCAAAAAGATACTCTTTTCAATAAATGGTGTTAAAATAATGGTTATTCATATGCAAAAAAATGAACATTGATCCACACATCACACTATACACAAAATTTAACTCAAAATGGATTGAAGACTTAAATGTAAAACCTAGAAGTACAAAAAACTTAGAAGAAAAACATAGAAAAAAATCTTTGTGGTCCTGAGTTAAGCAACAATCTCTTAGATACAATACCAAAAACACAATACAGGGGAAAAAAAACAAAAACAGATAAATGGACTTCTTTAATATTAACAACTTCTTCTCTTCAAGCCAGGTGTGATGGTTCATGCCTGTAATCCCAGAGTTTGGGGAGGCCGAGATGATCATTCAAGGCCAGGAGTTCCAGACCAGCTTCAGTAATATAGTGAGACTAAGAAAAATTTTTTTAATTAGCCAGGTATGGTGGTATGTGCCTGCGTTCCCAGCTACTCAGGAGGCTGAGGTGGGAGGATCACTTGAGCCCAGAAGTTTGAGGCTGCAGTGAGCTATGATTGCACCACTGTATTCCAGCCTGGGTGACAGGACAAGATCTTGTCTCAGAAAAAAAAAAAAAAAAAGAAAAAATTTCTGTTCTGCTCTTCAAAATCAGTGTTACAAAATACAAGCCACAGGCTAGGGGAGAATATTTGCAAAGCATATATGTGATAAAGCATTTGTATTCGCAATATACACAGAATTCTCAAAACTGGATAATAAGAAAACCAACGACTTCACAATAAAATCAGCAAAAGATATGAACAATAAAGAAGATATATGGATGGCAAATATGCACATGAAAATAAGCTCAGCATTGTTTGTCATTACAAAATGGAAACTGAAACCTCAATAGATACCACTGAATAGAATGCCTGAAATTTAAAAGACTGATCATACCAAGTATTAGTAAGCATGTGGAACAACTGGAACTCTCACTCACTGCTGGTGAAAAGCTAATATGGTACAAACATTTTGGAAGATGAAATGGCTGGGCTGTGTCCCCACCCAAATCTTATCTTGTATTTCCCATAATTCCCACATGCTGTGGGAGGGACCTGGTAAGAGATGATTGAATCATGGGGGCAGGACTTTCCCTTGCTGTTCTCGTGATAGTGAATGGGTCTCACTAGATCTGATGATTTTTAAAAACAGAAGTTTCTGCACAAGCTCTCTCTCTGCCTGCTGCCATCCACGTAAGATGTGACTTGCTCCTCCTCACCTTCTACCACGATTGTGAGGCCTCCCCAGCCATGTGGAACTGTAAGTCCAATAAACCTCTTTCTTTTGGAAATTTCCCAGTCTCAGGTATGTCTTTATCAGCAGTGTGAAAACGGACTAATATAGAAGATAATTTGGTAGTTTCTTAAAAAACAACAATATAGCCAGGAGTGGTGGTTCATGCCTGTAATCCCAGCAGTTTGGCAGGCTGAGGCGGGCAGATCACCTGAAGTCAGGGGTTCAAGACCAGCCTGGCCAGCATGGTGAAACCCTGTCTCTACTAAAAATACAAAAATTAGCTGGGCGTAGTGGCGCATGCCTGTAATCCTAGTTACTCGGGGGGCTGAGGCAGGAGAATTGCTTGAACCCATGAGGCGGAGGTTGCAGTGAGCCGAGATTGTGCCACTGCACTCCTAGCCTGGGCAACAGAATGAGACTCTGTCTCAAAAAATAAATAAATAAATAAAATTTAAAAATACACCTCTATATGACCTAGCCATTCCACTCCTAGACATTTATCCAAGAGAAATGAAGGCATATAGCCATACAATGAATTTTACATGGCTGTTCATAGCAGCTTTATTTGTAATAGCCAAATAATAGAAGCAACCCAAAATGTCCTCAATAGGAATGAATAAGCAAATTTTGAGACATCTAAGCAACAGACTACTACTCTACAATAAAACGCGATGAACTGTTGATAGAAATGGCAATGCAGGCGGGGTGCAGTGGCTCGTGCCTGTAATCCCAGCCCTCTGGGAGGCCGAGGCAGGTGGATCACCTGAGGTCGGGAGTTTGAGACCAACCTGATCAACATGGAGAAACCCCGTCTCTATTAAAAATACAAAATTAGCCGGGCATGGTGGCACATGCCTGTAATTCCAGCTACTTGGGAGGCTAAGGCAGGAGAATTGCTTGAACCTAGGAGGTGGAGGTTGTGGTGAGCTGAGACCACGCCATTGCACTCCAGCCTGGGCAACAAGAGTGAAACTCTGTCTCAAAAAAAAAAAAAAAAGAGAAGAAAGAAAAGAAATGGCAATTCAGATAAATCCCAATATAATTATGCTGAGAGCTGGGCATAGTGGCACAGGCCTGTACTCTCAGCTACGCAGGAGGCTGAGGTGGGAGGATCCCTTGAGCCCAGAGCTCGAGGCCAGCCTAGGCAATATAGCAAGGCCTCATCTCTCTCTATATATATTCTCTATATATGTATATATACACATACTGAGTAAATGAAGCCAGATAAAAACAAGTACATACTGTATGAATCCATTATATAAAACTCTAGGCCGGGCACTGTGGCTCACGACTATAATCCCAGCACTTTGAGAGGCTTAGTTGGATGGATCAACCTAGGTCAGGAGTCCAAGACCAGCCTGGCCAACATGGTGAAACCCCTAAAAATACAACAGTTAGCTGGATGTGGTGGCGGGTGCCTGTAATCCCAGCTACTGGGAAGGCTGAGGCAGGAGAATTGCTTGAACCCAGGAGGCGGAGGTTGCAGTGAGCCGAGATGACACCACTGTACTATAGCCTGGGCAACAGACTGAGACTCGGTCTCAAAAAAAAAAAAAAAAAGAGACAAGGAAGCTTTGGGGGTGACGGACATGCTCATTATCCTGATGATGGTGATGGTTACTCAAATGTATGCATGTGTCAAAATTCATCAGATTGTACATTTTAACATGTGAGGTTTGCTGTCTGTTAATTATATCTCAATAAGCTGTTAAAGATAAAAAGAGTAAAAAAAAATCCCTTACAAAACCATGATGTATAGAAGTGGGATCCAGCACAAGAGATAGGAGATGAAAATGCTTCCGCAGTTGGTGGGGAGAAGGCCTAGAGCCCAGCTGGGTGTGAGAGAGCAGTCACTCCAGTTTGGAGAAGGACGATGGAGTGCTCCTGGGAGGACATTTCCAAGGAACAAATGGAAGACATAGCTGGCTTCTGTGTTTGCAGGTACTCATTACAATACTGAGGAGGCTGGGCTGTGTGCCTCACCTGTAATCCCAGTACTTTGGGAGGCTGAGGCAGGCGGATCACTTGAGGTCAGGAATTCGAGACCAGCCTGGCCAGCATGGTGAAACCCTATCTCTATTAAAAATGCAAAAATTAGCCGGGTGTGGTGACACATGCCTGTAATCCCAGCTACTCGGGAGGCTGAGACAGGAGAATCGCTCAAACCTGGGAGGCAGAGGTTGCAGTGACCCAAGATTGTGCCACTGTACTCCAGCCTGAATGAGTGAGAGTCTGTTGCAAAATAAAAAAATAAATAAAAATACTGAGGAAATACAGTTCTACTGAAGAGGTGGGGGGTGAATTAGAGATAGATACATAGAAAGCTAAGTAAACAACGTAAGGCAATTATTAATTGCAAAGAACGCAAAAAAAGTTGTATAAGACAAGAAATGTAATAGTAGGACAAAAAATGGCTCTATTCCAAATATATTAATATAGACATAAAAATGTGAGTAATGATGGTTTAGCAAAATTGATAGAATGTATCTGGGGAGATGGAGTGGGAACTGGTGTAAGGCTGAGCTGTTAGGGCAAGAGGAAGAGGTGTAAAATCTCATCCACCATACCTAGAAGTCAAAAGGCAAAAATCTAAAAGTAGTAGATGAAGAAATAAATGGTAATGTAAGCATAGTATTTAGACTGAGGGAGGTAAATAGCAGAGACACAGCTGAAGGGAATAATCACCATTGCCTCTAGGGAGTGGGTATCGGGAGGGAAGTCTGGGGCCTTAGATTGCTGGTTGTTGTCAAAAGCCAACACTTTCTGATTTTTAAACTATTTGTAAATATCCCTTAGACATGATAAAATTAAATTTAAGAACTGTATGGAAAAAGTCCTGGGAGAACGTGACTACAAATTAAAACAGTGATTTCAACTCTTTATTTTCCCCGGTTTAATTTGTACTGGTCCTGAGTCTTTCCAAGACCATTTATTACTTTCATAAAGAATAAAATAAATGAGTGAATAAATGCAGGTGAACAAAACCCATCCCATTGCTAATTCTCAAGAAAGTGGAGGAGAAGACTTTGAAAAGAAGGTAGCAACCAAGATGGAAAATCCCAGAGGCGGGAGCTGCTGGCCAGGTTCCTGGCACACAGCGTTGGAAGCAGCCTTCCCCTGGGAAACCGCCAAGGAGTCATTCCAGGACAGCAGCTGGGCTTCCAGAGAACCGGTGCCCGCTGACTACTGTAAGGTTAGGCCCCTGCAGCCCCTCCTACACACACAATAACAATAACAAATATAAACACACAAAACAGCGAAGCCCAGGGTAAGATTCCTGCTCTGGCTCACAGGCTGCCTTTCGTGCTTACGACATAATCTCTCAAAAACATCTCCTGTTTAGTAACTTCAGTTTTCTGAACATCTCCCCTTTAGATGAGAATCGAGAGGTGAAAGAAGGGCAAAGTGAGTAAGAAGAAAGATAAGAAAGATTTGAGTGCTATTCTAAAGAGAACATTCTAGATGTGTCCAGGGGAAGAAGCAAAACGTGGGCTCTGCGCAAATTCTCTCACTGAATTTCAAAAAGAATTTGTATCCCCTTTTGATCCCCATAGAAGGCATCAAAAGGTGAGAGAAGTCAAAAAATCTTTCTAGCTTCACCCAAGTCAGAATTATTATTATTATTATTATTTTTTTTTTTTTTTTTGAGATGCAGCCTGGTCTGTCACCCAGGCTGGCATACAGTGGCACGATCTCGGCTCACTGCAACCTCTACCTCCGGGGTTCAAATGATACTCCTGTTTCAGCCTCCTGAGTAGCTGGGATTACAGGTGTGTGCCGCCATGCCTGACCCAAAGTCAGAATTTGAACCCAGTACTCCTTCCTTTTTCCATCCTTCCTTTTCCTTCTTTAATTTGCATTTTTTTCTTTATTTTGCCTTCAAAAATATTTATATAGCTCCCAAGCACAACACTAAACACTGGCCTGGGGCTTCATGAAACTTACCTCTAGTGGAAGGGATGGAAAGTAAAATAAACAAATAAATGAGCAAATAGTTTCAAATGCTTGTCAGGGCTGTGAAGCAAATAAAACAGGGTTATGTGAAATACAGAAACTGAGCAGGCATGACATGGAATACTTCAGGGTAAGCGGTCAAGGAATGTTTTCGAGGAAGCAGTATTTGAGATGAACCCTGGGTGAAGAGCTGTGAAACAGTGTTTCAGGTGCAGAGAATAGCAACTGCAAAGACTGAGGTGAAACTAAAAAAGTCATCCAAACCCACGCTGAGCCCTGCTGGTGGGGAACTGATGGCTCCTCGCTGGTACGGCTGTCTGCGCTGTCCAACATGGCGTTCTGTGAGGAGCTGATTCTGAAATTGAGATTAGGGTACAGGAAGATTCTTGTGGGGGTGCTCTTGTGAGGAGTGAAGGCAGCGAGGCTGGGCAGAGGGAGGGAGGGAGGCACTGAACTGTGCTGCAGTCTCACAGCACTGGCACAAGGACCCTGACCTTGGCATCACCGACTCCATAGGGTTGAGAATTTGACCATCTCTGGGGCGCCGCAACTCTTATGAATTCAGTCTTGGGCCTGATACTCAGCCTTTTCCGCCCTCGAGTTGTGAGAGATGACGGTCTCTTTATATGCTACCAACGAGGTCCTATGGCTGTCACACTTTACCTTCATGATTAATCACTCTCAGCCTTCCACTGCCTTTCTCAAATGCATTGATGGAGAACCATCACTCAGCAACAGCCATCTCACTCCATTGTTCGCCCCTCCTCACCAGCCTTTCAAACTCCTGAGGTCTTGCACCTCCTGTCCGTTCCTTTCCATAGCTGTTCCACCCAAGTGTATCATGGAAGTTTTACCAATTGCACAGCATGCCTGGGGGAATCAGGGCTCCACTGCCGCAAGGGATGGGGTCCTCATGGTCAACTGGCTGATGAGTGATCAAACTTCAAAATCCCATACACAGTCTGCTTCCTCAAACCCTTCCTGGTACCAACATCTCTGAGCTGGAGATGCATGTGCGGTAAGTTTATAGGGAACATCCTCTGAATTATTCCCTGCAGAGGAGTGAAGAAAGTAAAGATATGCCAGGCTCAGTGGCTCATGCCTGTAATCCCAGCACTTTGGGAGGCTGAGGCGAGTGGATCACTTAAGGTCAGGAGTTCGAGACCAGCCTGGCCAACATGGAGAAACCCCATTTCTACTAAAAATACAAAAACTAGTCAGACATGGTGGCGTGCACCTGTAATCCCAGCTACTTGGGCGGCTAAGGCAGGAGAATCGCTTGAACCCGGGAGGCGGAGGTCACAGTGAGCCGAGATGGGGCCACTGCACTCCAGCCTGGGTGACAGAGCGAGGCTCTGTCTCGAAAAAAAAAAAAGAAAGAAAGAAAAAAGAAAGTAAGTGTGATCAAAAGTTCAATTCTGAAGCCCTCACAACAACAGCCTCTGCCAGTCTCATAGGGCTCAGAGCTCTGGAGCTGGGGTGGCACTTTGAAGTTGTCCCAAACTGAAGCACCGAAGGGCTGGGCTTTTGCTCCCCTACATCAGTCAATTGTGAGACTGGGCTACCCCACTGGAGGGGCCACATGGCAGCTGCTTTCAGCTAAACATAGTGTGCAGGGAGGGACCCAGCTGAACCTCCGCCAACCTTCTGCACTTCAGCAGGCAAAGCTGCGGTGGCTGAGAGAGTCCTGCCTTGGCTCTGCAGGGGGGCGTAGGGAGTGCACCAGGACAGCCACCACAGCCCCACTTCCATGCTTCTACTGCAGAGAGCAATTAGCTTCTTTTCTTGGGACACCCATAGAATCAACATCTGGAGACCACGAGCCTGAGACCCATTATAAGTAGCAAAAGAATTTGGACAGGATGCATTTAATCTTGAGTTAATGGTACAATGCTCAGCCAAGATAAACTTCTCAGCCTCAACATATTTTATTTTGAAAAAATGTTATTGTCAGGTACAAGGGAAATTCCTCCTAACTTAGGGGGCTCTGCCAGATGACATAAGCACTGGAGGGACCATTCGTCTGGTGTGTTATCTTTTCCATCTAAGTAGGTCTTTCCTCCACCAACTCATCTCCCAAAAAGCTGGCCACAGTTCCTAAGTAATTCTAGCCCCTGGCAGCTGCATGAAAGAAAATAATTGTGACTTGAAAACAGACATTTTTAGGCTGGGTGCGGTGGCTCACACCTATAATCCCGGTACTTTGGGAAGCTGAGGCAGACGGATCACCTGAGGTCAGGAGTTCGAGACCAGCCTGACCAACATGGAGAAACCACGTTTCTACTAAAAATACAAAATTAGCCGGGTGTAGTGGTGCATGCCTGTAATCCCAGCTACTCGGGGGGCTGAGGCAGGAGAATCACTTGAACCCAGGAGGCAGAGGTTGCAGTAGGCTGAGATCGCACCACTGCACTGCATTCCAGCCTGGATGACAGAGTGAGACTCAGTCTCAAAAAAAGAAAGAAAGAAAGAAAGAAAGAAAGAAAGAAAGAAAGAAAGAAAGAAAGAAAGAAAGAAAGAAAGAAAACAGACATTTTTGGGGCCAGGCACAATGGCTCACACCTGTAATCCCAACACTTTGGGAGGCTGAGGAAGGATCACTTGAGGTCAGGAGTTCAACACTAGGCTGGCCAACATTACAAAACCCCAACTCTACTAAAAATACAAAAATTAGCCGGGCATGGTAACGTGTGCCTGTAGGGCAGTGGAGGTTGCAGTGAGCTGAGATTGTGCCATGCACTCCAGCCTGGGCCACAGAGCGAGACCCTTCCTCAAAAAAAATAAATAAACAAAAATAAAGAAAAAGAAAAAGAAAAGAAAACAGACATTTTTGGATGTCATGTTTCCAAATACCAAATATGCTGGATTTCCCCTTTCTTCTCCCATATCTTCCCTGCTCTAGGTGGAATTCAAATGGGGAATTAAAGTGAACACTTTGAGCCTAATTTCCAATCCTTACATTTTCATTGAGCACCTACTATGTGGCCAATGTGTTAGTAGTTATTAATAATAATAACCACCACCATTCACTGCCTATTATGGGCCAAGTACTGTGCAGATATTACTTTGCATGCTTATAAGGATGATAAAGATTAGATGGATGTTAAAATTGTTCCATTTGTCTCAGAGGGAAAATGGGGTTCTACTATATTAACCAGTCTGATCAAGTCAGTGATGAACCCAACCCATGATAAAGGAGTTCAGTTTTAAAAAACTCAAGGGCTTCCCATCTATCATAGAGTCTAGTGAATAGAAATTTCGAACTCAATAAATGCATTTGAAGCATTTTTAAGTATGATTGAGCCATTTAGGCTGCAGGGTGGGCATGGGGGCAGTGGGGCTGCCTGCAGCCACAGGGTATACCGTCTAAGTATGACACCCCAACCTGCTTCTCAGAAAGGTCTGGCACTCTCAGTGAACTTGAGAGAGCCACTGTCAGTCCCAAGTTTGGAATTTCTACTGGCAGGACAGGCAGTTCACGCCCGGAAAAGGGGCTGCCTCTTGGTCCGGAGCCCTCAGTTCTCTGCCCCGAGGAAGCCATGGGTGGCCGGTGTGCTTCCCATTCACGCAGAAACAGGAGGACTTGGCAGTTCCTTCTATGGGCGCTTTCCTTCAGGGCTAGGATAGGCCAAGGATAGGATGGGAATGGCCAGAGAGAGCATCCTAGAGCTCCCCTTTATCACAGAACCTCAAAGCACACAAAGTGCTAGAAATAAATACCAGAGCAGAGACTTCCAGGGTAAGGCCTTCCCTAAATCCACGATTCTTCTTGACCCCTACTTCCCATGGTGTCTATGCCAGAAATCTGGGCGGAGCATTGTACTCTAGTGGAGGGAAACCAGGCTTTGGAGTCAGAAGGGCTGGGTGGGAATCCTAGGTCTCTAGCTGGATGACCTTGGATAAGTTACTTAGCTTCTCATAGCCTCAGTTTTCTGTTTTGTAAAATGGAGCCAGTAATCTGAACACCAGAGAGATTGTTCTGAGGAATAAAGGATATTGCAGCTGTAAAATGCTGGCCCTTACTATTTGAAAATAAATCTTACATCTGCTTTCCCCTTCTCAAAGATGTGTGATTATTCCTGCACAGACATGTGACTATTCCTATATGTTTATTTTTACCTGTCCTTCTTCTAAAAATAATTTGAGGCAGCTGGTTTAATGACAAGACCAAAATAGAAGGCTCTCTCTCCCCTTTAATCCCTGCTCTCAAACACTTAGTGCAGGTGGCTACGTCACATCGAAGGAGCGGAAAGCAACAGAAGTGCGAGACATGCTTCCAGCAGGTAGTATACCAGGCATGGGAGACTCAGAACGGACAAATGCCCGCCTTCACGGAGCTCACTATCAAAGGTGGCACGCAGCCTGTGAGGCATTCCACATGGGCTTTCAATCCTTTGGGTTTCTGATAATTCTACCTACTTCGTATTTCTTTTTATTTTTAATTTTAATTTTTATTTTTTTTGAGACAGAGTCTCACTCTGTTGCCCAGGCTATAGTGCAGTAGCGTGATCTCAGTTCACTGCAACCTCTGCCTCCCAGGTTCAAGCGAATCTCCTGCCTCAGCCTCCCGAGTAGCTGGGATTACATGTGCTCACCACCAGGCCCAGCTAATTTTTTGTATTTTTAGTAGGGATGGGGTTTTACCATGTTGCCCAGGCTGGTCTTGAACTCCTGAGCTCAGGCAATCTGCCCGCCTCAGCCTCTCAAAGTGCTAGGATTATAGGCGCGAGCCACCATGCTAGGCCCCTACTGAGTATTTCCAGGACCCATCTACTTCTCCTTAGCCCCTTGGCCATGACTCTAGCCTGGGCCCTCTTTTTCTCTCGTCCAGATGTCTGCGTCTTAATTGGTTATCTGCACTCTTGTTGTCTTCCAACCTTTTCTCTCCACTGTAGGCAGTGTACATGGCTCAGTTTCTCTGCCTAAATGTTCAGTGGCTTCCCAGGGACCTGGGAAAAATCTTAGCATGGCTCAGAAGACCCTTGCTTCTGTCTCCTGGGTCCATTCACACTTTCCGGCTCCTCTTTCCTCCATATTGAACTTCTCTCCTGAGTGTGCCACTCTTTCCATTTTCAGTGCGCTTCCCTTAGCCAGGTACCTTGTTCATCTAACTCAGCTTGGTGGTCACTTCATTCATTTCATTTCATTCATTCATTCACTCACTCAGGATTGACTGAGTGCCCACTATATTCTGAAAGATGCGCTATATTCTAGTAGGGAGACAGCCAAGAAACAAGTGCACATGTCAACAAATGACACATCTAATTTCTGTTAATGGCAAGTGTTCCGAAGCACAGTGGGGCAGGGAAGGAACTAGAGAGTGGCAGGGTGCTGTTTTGGGTATGGTACGCAGGGAGCACAGAAGTAACGGAGCTGGTCATGCAAAGAAGAATGGGAGGGACACAGATGTTCAAGGTTGGGGGAAATAAGTGCAAAACCTCTGTGGGTATAAAACTGGAGTGTGGAGAAAAGAGCAAGACATTCAGAGTGGCTGGGGCAGAGAGAAAGGGGCCAGTGGTGAGAAGTGAGGCCTAGGAGGAGGCCTGGGGCACTTGTGGACTTTGCCTGAGAGCTCCCCACCACTCTCTCCAGCTCTGATCTCAAGGGCAGCCTGTATTTTTCCAATTTTTCTGCTTGGGACTCTGCATTGTAAGTGAATGCTGAAGTATCCATGTTCCCAACAACACTATAGTCTTTTTATTCTTATTCACAATTTAACTTCTGCAATAAGGTAGGTTCTCAATATATATCTGTGGGTGGTTGAATGACTAGCAGGAACAAGAATAGAGGTGAAAGAAGAAGATGTCATTAGCCCCCTGCAAAGTAGCCCATGACAAGTGGTAGGTAAGGGTGGACTGCCTGGGAGTGAGGCCAGAGGATTCTGCGTGGCAGGCCGGGTTGGGGATGGAGGGAAGCAGAGATCCCTCCGGACAGGAGATCAGCTGAAGGAAGTGGTCTCCTATCTTAGTGCATCTTGGCAGGCTGAGAGGAGGAGGCTGGTGTGAGGAATTTCTGGCAAAGGGGATTCCTACAGGTGGGAAAGTTGGGGCTTATTTGGAAAACAATGAGTAGACCACAAAGTTATTTCTTGTAACAACACGGAAAGAGCACAGAGCAGGGAAAGAGTCCAGGTATCCCCCACGCCTCTGGGCCTGGAATCTGGCAGTGTGAGGGAGGGGTGGACTTGGGTGTCTTTGTGAGTTTCCATCACTCTGAAGTTCCAGGAGCCAAAGAGCCCTGAGCCCATGACCAGCTGGACAGAGAAGGAAGGTTTCAGGATGCTGGTACTGCAGTTAGCTCAGATCAGCCTGTGCTTAGCTCCCCGGGTGCAGACCACCAGTGCAAAATTTGATGGACGCACAGTGGGTCTGCAAGGCTGCCTGAGGCAAATCCATCACTGCTGCCTGGCTCCGAGATGGAAGCCTAATGAGTCCAGAGATCATCCATCTCATGCATTTTCCCACCCAAGGCAGAATTCCTTCTATGTTAGTTTCCTAGGGCTGGCACCAACAACCCCCAAAAACCGGATGGCTTAAACAACAGAAATGTATTTTCACAGTTCTGCAGGCTAGAAGTCTGAAATCAAGGTGTTGGCAGACTCCCTCTGAATCCTCTGGGACAATCCTTCCTTGTCTCTTCCTGGTGGTATTCTGGCAATCTTGGGAGTCCCTGGCTTATAGCTGCATCATGCCAGCCTCTGCCTGTCTAGACGTGGACTTCTCCCTGTAGGCTTCTGTCTGCACATGACTGTCTTTTTGTAAGGACACCTGTCATATTGGATTAGGAGCCTATCCTACTCCAGTATGACCTTGTCTCAACTAACACCTGCAACAGCCAGAATTCCAATACAGTCACATTCTGAGGCACTCGGGGTCAGGACTTGGACATATCCTTTTCAGGGGAGGGGTGTGTAATTCGGCCCATACACCATCCGTGCCATCCCCAGCAGGGGGTCTTTCAGCCTCTGGTGGGAGCCCCCAGTGAGGGGGCAGGGCCTGCAATGCAATCAGCTCTTTGCTAGATTACACCCTCTTCCCCCCACCTCCCTCTCTTCCTTCCTCTCTCCCACAAATATTTATCAAGAGATTAATATATTCCAGGAATGGTGCCAAGTCCTGGGTGCCCAATAGTGAACAAAACAGAGACTAGGGGAGAGGCTTTCGTTACGTCATCCTCTCCCACAGGTCCTCTGAGGCCATGCAGAGCATGCGGCTGCACCCTGAATGGCTGAAGACAGTGATGGACTCCCCAAGGCTCCCGTGGGTCGAACCCCTGTGGCTTCTTTATATATTTCTCACATGGAGGGTGATTATATATGTGACGGACTAAACCAGGACACTCTTGAGAATGAACGTGGGTGCTATTGGTAATTACACCGAGACACAGCAATGTCCGGGACCAACTCAACACTCAGTCTGCTCATGGGGCACAGGTTTCCCGGTCCTTTCCTACCCTGACTGCTCTTCTCCTGATGTTTGGTGGTCTGCCTCCTTTTAAACCATTGTGTTCCCAGAACTGATTCCCATATGTGTCTGCCATAGTGGAAAATACCAAATAGGCAAGGAGGTCATTTCAATACTATCTGCTCAACACCTTAATAGAGGCAAGAGAGAACGCAGAGGAAGAAACAATGGACTCTCTCCGAGAGAGTGGAAGATGGCTTCGCAGAGGATCTGCTATCTGAGACGGATAGCATGAGTAGGAGCTTCCCCAGGCAGGGAAGGTGTTGTTGTTTCCCCTCAGGGTAGAGGGGAGAGCAGGGTTCCCCGCGTGTCTGTTGCTGAATGTGACTCATGCTGTTTTCCTGCTTTGAGCCTACTCTAGGGTGTTATGGGAAGGATGGACTTGTCCTGCATGCTTGTTGTTCCGCCATGTTTCTGATCTTCAGATTTATCGTAAGGAAGAACAGCTGATGTACAGGCAGAACTTGACAAATGAGGCAACAAGCAACTTGATCTGGGATACATCGTCCTCTAGACCCCAGTAGGAGTGAGTCATTTACAAGCGTTTGTTGAGAACAGGCTTCACTGGTGGGTCTGTGCTGGTCTCTGGGAAGGCGAAGGTCACATGTAGTCACTGATCTCAAAGAAATTGACCCAGGCAGCAAGACACATGCATGCAATTAAATTATACCGAAATACCTAAGGGCCATCACACACTTTTATAAGTTTTGTGCACATTTTGGGAATACAGAGAAAGTCACAGGTAATTCCAGCTGGAGGAATACAGTTGGCTTACAGTGAAGAACTTTGAGGGCTTCAAGGGCCAAGTCACACATCACAGCTGGAGAAAGAGAGGCTCAGAGGTGTGAACACATAGGAAATGTTTGGGGCAGGACCAGCCTTTGGGGCCAATGGTGTGGGTGGGGTGGAGGGGAGAAGAGGAGACAGATAAGGGAGGCTGCCTTGGGATGCAGAACAGGGAGCTGCTGGGGTAGCAAGCCAGCATCATATCTGGTCAAGTGTCCTCACCCCTGCCTTCCCTCCTGCTAAGGTCTAAGCACCAGTGTGGTAGCCACCCCAGCAGCCTTGGACCCCTGAGGCCTTGAGCACCAAAGCACACACAGCTGCCTCTGGCTGAGTTCTGTGGTCACCTGCAGCCCCTCCTCCTGCTTCGCCCTGGAGGTAGGCCCTTCCACTGCCAGGGGCCGCCTCCTCTGAGGTGAGTAGTGCTGGTCCTCTCGAGGGACCCAGACACTCTCACAGCCCGGGTTGATACCACCAAGAGTGAATCCTCACTAGCCCTCTAAAATCAGAAAAGGGGACCTGTCTCAGACAGTGCTGGGTTCAGCTGTGTGGACATTGACAGGGCTGAGAAGAGAATGTCAAACCCCAAAGCGTCTCCAGCGCTGTGCCTTCCCATCCTGGGTGAGGGGAGTTCTGCAGGGGTGCTAGGGTGCTTGTCTCCTGGGGTTCATAAATCATGTCTTTGGGGAGGCCTCCCTCACCCTGCATGGCTGGAGCAGGCCTCTCTCTCTCTCTCTCTGGTGCTCCTGGGCTCCTATGGAGCGCTGACCACAGGATACCGCAATTGGGCATATCTGCATCTTCGTGCCCTCTGGGCTGGGAGCATCCAGAGGGCAGCAAGTGGGGCCTCCTTGTTTCTGAATCCTCAGAACTGGCACACACAGTAGGTGATCAACAGATGTGGATGGAAGAAGAAAAGTGAGCAAAAGAGGAAGGAAGTAGATGGAGGAGGTCATCGAGAAGGAGGAGCGCAGCGCTTGGAGTTGAAAGCAGGATGCACTGGGATTTCATTGGGTCTGATGCACTTTTGCCCTTGTGAACCCCATCCTTTAAAAAAAAGATCAATAGTTGGCTGGGCACAGTGGCTCATCCCTGTAATCCCAGCACTTTGGGAGGCCTAGGCAGGTGAATCATTTGAGGCTAGGAGTTTGAGACCAGCCTGGCCAACATGGTGAAACCCCGTCTCTACTGAAAAATACAAAAATTAAAAATACAAAAATTAGCGCATGCCTGTAATCCCAGCTACTCAGGAGGCTGAGACATGAGAATCTCTTGAATCTGGGATGCAGAGGTTGCTGAGATGACGCTGCTACACTCCAGCCTGGGTGACAGAGTGAGACCCCATCTTAAAACAAAAAAAAAGTACACTAGGCCTAGACACTGTGCTACTGTGTCCAATGAGGAAGCTGGCCCAGAGCACAGTGCTCACCTAGTAAGGAAAGGGACTGCCAGGCCCCAGCCAAACAAAACTGACCTTTTGTTGCAGCAAGTTCCTGGAAGCCCCCTCTTGTGCCAGACATTAGCCATTTGATTGCTGGATCTTGGGAAGGGCCAGAGGATGGAGGCAGGGGCTGAAGTGGTGGGCAAAGAGGCATGTTGGGAGATGGGAGCAGTGGCTCTCCATTGACTGTATGGAGGGTTCTTCATATTTGAAAAACTGATATGGACATCCTGACACCTTCTTTTTTTTTTTTTTTTTTTTTTTGAGATAGAGTCTCACTCTTTTGCCCAGGCTGGAGTGCAATGGTGCAATCTGGGTTCACTGCAACCTCCACCTCCTGGGTTCAAGCAATTATCCTGCCTCAGCCTCCAGAGTAGCTGGGATTATAGGCATGTGCCACCACGCTTGACTAATTTTTGTATTTTTAGTAGAGATGGAGTTTCACCATGTTGGACAGGCTGGTCTCAAACTCCTGACCTCAGGTGATCCACCCACCTCAGCCTCCCGAAGTGCTGGGATTACAGGCGTGAGCCACCACGCCCGGCTCTGATACCTTCTATAAGGCTTGGATGGAAGTAGAAATAAGAAAATATGGCCACTGCAAAAATGCAAGATGAAGAAAAAGAAGGTAGCCAGCCCAAAAGCCAGGTTTCTGATCTGGGTACCAGTGAAAGAGACAATTCATTGGCAGGAGTAGTCTTCAGGGGAGAGATAATGAGTTCTGTTTGGGACACACTGGATGTGGTGTATCTCTGGGATTTCCAGAAAGCAATGCCCGTGTTGAATAGAAGGGTGTAAACTTTCTAGGAAATAAGATGGGGATGTAAACGGAGATGTGGGAGGTATCAGTCGGCACATAGTAGGCTCTCAACTAGTCTGTCTTGATTTGGTGTTGCTGACACCCCAGGGCTGAATGAGAAACCCCTAACGTGAGCACATCAGCCCAGCTTGGGAGGTGACTGGGAGGACCTCACGCAGACTGACTTTAAGGAAAAGCACAGAACATCCTTTGTCTGATTATGATCGACACAGACACCTGGAGGGCATATCTCAGCTCAAAGTTCCCTAGGTGTGCTGGGCTGTCAGAAGTCAGCGGGAGGGGCTGGCAAGAGTTTGTCTTGAATCTTGAAATCTGGGAGGCACACGAAGAAGAAACTGCATTTTCCAAACCCTGAAGCAATACTTATTTTTCCTTCACATCTACTTCTCTAAGTGTATTTTTTTAACCTTGTTGGTACATATTATATAATCACATTGTTCAAATATTTGAGATGGTGATTACACCAACATTCAATTTTAATTGGTACTTATGTTAATATGTCAGATGTTCTCAGGAAAAATTAATTAGGACTAAACAATTGATTGACAGTCTTTAAAATCCAAACTTTCAAAAACGAACCAGTTTCATAACCCATACCACAACTGTGGGGTTAATTTGGATCATAGCATTTATTAGCTCAAGGATGATCTTCCTTAAGACCACATGCTAGTCTATCAATAAGAAATAAAGGCCAGGCATGGTGGCTCACGGCTGTAATCCCAGCACTTTGGGAGGTTCAGGCAGGCAGATCACTTAAGTTCGGGAGTTCAAGACCAGCCTGGCCGACATGGTGAAACCCCGTCTTTACTAAAAATGCAAAAATTAGCCGAGCGTGGTGGCATGCACCTGTAGTTCAGCTACTTGGGAGGTTGAGGCAGCAGAATCACTTGAACCCAGGAGGTGGAGGCTACAGTGAGCCGAGATCACGCCACTGCACTCCAGCCTGGGTAACAGAGCAAGACTCCATCTCAACAAAACAAAGTAAAACAAAACAAAAATACAGTTAAGAAACAGAATTTAAAATAACTTAGTCCAACCTCCTATCTAAGACAGAAATCCCTTCTATAGCAAGTCAGATAGCTTCACTAGTCTCTTTTTCAATCCTGTAAGTGATGGAGATCTCAGTACCTGACAATGCAGCCCACCCCCCCATTATTGGCTTGTTCTAATTGCTACCAAATTCTTTCTTATGTCATACTGGAATAGAGTTCCCTGTCGTTTCCTCTTGTCAGCTGTAAACTTCACTTTCGGGAGCAACAGCAAAATTCCATTTCCCATTGGAAGATTCCTCCAAGAATTGACTCCTTGAAGAGAGAAAAACAAAAGGCTCATGAAATATCATACTCTCCTCCCCGGTGATTATATTAGGGTGAAGCTCTTGGGAGCTATGTAGAGGACTTCACTTCATATGGTGGTGTTATAAGTCTACAAACTTAGAGTATTTTAGAAACCTTTGTTCTAAGGACAGGTGCAGTGCCTTAGGCCTGTAATCCCAGCACTTTAGGAGGCTGAGGGGGGTGGATCACGAGGTCAGGAGTTCAAGACCAGCCTGGCCAAGATGGTGAAACCCTGTCTCTACTAAAAATTAAAAAAATTAGCTGGGTGTGGTGGTGGGCACCTGTAATCCCAGCTACTCAGGAGGCTGAAGCAGGAGAATCACTTGAACCCGGGAGGCAGAGGTTGCAGTGAGTTGAGATCGTGCCACTGCACTCCAGCCTAGGTGACAGGGTGAGACTCCAACTCAAAAAAAAAAGAAACATTTGTTCTATAAGGAGTTCTGAATAAATTGGTTAATTTTTGTGACTGCATTTGGATATAATTTGTTTAAAAGACAGCACACCTTAAGGTCTTACCTAAGCTTTGCTCATTCGGGTGGATGAGCACCCCCCAAGACCACCAAGAGGACTACTATACAATATTAGAGATTTTATTTTAAAATCAAATTGTATGCATGAGTGTGTATTGATAAAAAAAAAATTTTAATTATGTGCACGAGATTAAATGCAATCTTAAAGACGGCATCAGGGAACCTTCATAAACAATTGTGCACTTTGGAGTCAGGTTGTGCCGCCTTAGAATTCCAGCTGTGCCACTTATTAACCATGTGACCTTGGGCCCCAGTTTCCTCAGATGGAAAGTGGGTATGAAAATAATTAACCTTGCAAGGCTGGAGTGAGTATTAAGTGCAAAAACACCTATATTCAGCCTGGGATGTAGCAGGCACTCAATAAATGGAAAGATCAGGTTTGTAGATTCTAATTTTAAACACGACAGAGAATGTTCATTTAATTTAGTTAGAAAGTTAAATAGTAAGAACAGAGATATACAGTCTAGTAAAAAATATTTCAAGGCCATATGTTTAAAGTGTCTGTCAATGTTTAAAAATGTGGAATTAAAATGTAACGACACCCAATTGTTATTTTTAAAATTCAAACCATCAATAGAAAAACAAATGAAAATTTCTTCACCATCTCTTCATTTCAATCCTGAGTCCCGTTCCCCAATAATTTTGCTAAACAGTTTGGCGTGCAACCTTCCAGATATGCTTATACAAGCACGTTAAGATGTATTCCCTTCAAAAATGAACTCATGCCATACACATTGTTCTGCCACTTCTTTTTGCATCTGACACTATATGATAGACATGAGCTCCAGCTCCGTCCTCTTCACAGCCAGGTATTAATATTATTATTTTTTATTTTTTTTTCAGGCAGAGTCTCACTCTTGTCACCCAGGCTGGAGTGCAGTGGCGTGATCTTTGTTCACTGCAACCTCTGTCTCCCAGGTTCAAGCGATCCTCCTGCTTCCTGAGTAGCTGGGATTACAGGCACGCACCACCATGCCTGGCTAATTTTTGTATTTTTAGTAGAGTAGGGGTTTCACCATGTTGGCCAGGCTGGTCTCGAACTCTTGACCTCAGGTGGTCCGCCCATCTTGGCCTCTCAAAGTGTTGGGATTACAGGTGTGAGCCACTGCACCCAGCCACCAACAGGTATCACTAAGATGGGTTTTTAAAAGAGGGCTTTTGGCCAAGTGCAGTGGCTCATACCTGTAATCCCAGCACTTTGGGAAGCCAAGGCTAGAAGATCCTTTGAGGTCAGGAGTCTGAGACCATCCTAGGCAACATAGCAAGACCCTGTCTCTAAAAAAAAAAAAAAAAAAAAAAAAAAAAAAAAAAAAAAATCTGAGTGCAGTGACACATGCCAATACTCCCAGCTACTTAGGAGGCTGAGGTGAAATGATCGCTTAAGCCGGGAAGGTCAAGGCTGCAATGAGCTATGATCGCACCAGTGCACTCCAGCCTGGGAGACATAGTGAGACCCTGTCTCAAAAATAAATAATAAGTAAATAATTTTTTAAAAAGGGTTTTAAAAGAAGTAGTGTCAGTGAAATGTAAGGTTTGCCCTAAGTCCACAATTCTAAAGTTTGGATGACCACGGAAAAATTCAGGTTAACATCTGATTATTTCATCTCGAAAATATGGAAAAGGTCAGACAGCAGGTGGGGAGATAATCCAGATAAGACAATTAGAGGATTCTGAATGAGCAGGAATCATTTTGTAGTATTGACAACCATCTCCACAATGACGTGGTGCTCTGTCGCTTACCTTGCTTACCACGATTCCCATTTTAAAGAGGAGAAAACTGAGATTCACAGAAGCTGACACGCCGCTGCAAGGACAGGAGTTGGGAGTCAGGTAGAGGAAGGTGGATCTTGATTCTTTAAGGCTCTAGGCCAGTGGGTAAGCCATAAAAAGGAGCAAAGTGAGCCCTTGGCATCTGACCTCCTGCCTCGAGTAGAGCTGAGATTCCTTCCGCAATTTCAGAGGAATGCTGCTCTGTGGCATCCGGCTTAAGGGCTAAATAGTCCACAGTGTTTTGTGACTCCCTGTGATGTAGCCGGTACTGTGTTAGAAATCAGCGAATGCGGGAAAGTGGGACCCGCATTGGGCTGGCAACCATGACTTCTGTCCCAACTGGGGCATGTCACTGCCCTGAAGAGTGGTATGGGCTACAGGAGCTCTCCCTTGGCTTGGAATTGAGGCAGTTGGGGGCTCCATGAGTACAGAAGAGGGAGCCTGGGAACTCACTCGTGCTGGAGTTCATAGAATGAAAATCTCTTTCATCCGTCCTCTTGGTTTCAGAGGTGGGCAGACAGTCTGGAATTACCTAAGGCTCATCTCGTGTTATAATGAAATAGAATGAAATGAGGAAAAGGGCAAGAAATCTCATCTTTCCTTTTTTTTTTGAGGTGAAGTTTCACTCTTATTGCCCAGGCTGGAGTGCAATGGCGCAATCTTGGCTCACTGAAACCTCTACCTCCTTAGTTCAAACGATTTTCCTGCCTCAGCCTCCTGAGTAGCTGGGATTATAGGCATGCCCGGCTAATTTTGTATTTTTAGTAGAAACGATGTTTCTCCATGTTGGTCAGGCTGGTCTTGAACTCCGGACCCCAGGTGATCTGCCCGTCTTGGCCTCCAAAGTGCTGGGATTACAGGCATGAGCCATTGCGCTTGGCCAAGAAATCTCACCTTTCTTTGCAGCTTTGGGAGTGGCTGGCACAGGACAATGATGTTTAGAAAGCAAAACAAGCAGCCTAGCCCATCATCCGAGGGAAAGTCAGGGGACCCGCTCAGGAGGGACAGACACACCTTGCTCCCCTGGACGGCATCCGGTGGAGGGTGGGGACAGATCCTGGGGGTCTGGCTATCTTTGACTCAGATTAGCAATGCTGAGAGGAACTGACAGCCCATGTCAGCCTCTCTCTGGGGCCCTCACAGAGAGGGTACTGTCACCCTTGTCTGGTACTATAGTTGGTCAGGAGTCTTCAGTCAGCCAGAAGGGAGACGCTGATCAACAGGACATCCTCTCCATTCTCCCCAGCCCAGCCACTAACATGGATGGTGAGAAATGAGTCTCAGATGCAGGGATCTGAAGCAGATTCTGCAGAAAAGGTGACTCATGCCAGGGATCTCACCTTCCCGAGGCCCTAGGAGCCTCATTTAGCTCATCTGTGCCTCTGGAGGAACCCCGGACCCTGGACCTGCAGAGGTGCTCTTTTGAGGATACTGGAGCTAGTGGCTTCTTCCAGCCGTCTTCTCAGGAGAGCCACATGTTCTTGCTCTTGTGAACATTTCATCCCTTCATTGAGAAACTGAACACTCCAATCCGCAAAAGAGAATAGAGGCAACTGCTGACTTCCACAGGTGGAAGAGACAAAAGCCAGAACATTCTCCTGGTTTCATGAGAAAGTGCTGGGGTTTTATTGTTTGTGTGATTTGATTGATCTGAATGTGTGGCTTTCAGTCTGGTTTTGAAACCCTTCAAGATCCCCAGTGGGGCTGGGCACAATGGCTCACGTCTGTAATCCCAGCACTTTGGGAGGCCGAGGCAGATGGATCACTTGAGGTCAGGAGTTCGAGATCAGCCTGGCCAACATGGTGAAATCCCATCTCTACTAAAAATACAAAATTAGCCAGGCGGCCGGGCGCGGTGGCTCACGCTTGTAATCCCAGCACTTTGGGAGGCCGAGGCGGGCGGATCACGAGGTCAGGAGATCGAGACCACAGTGAAACCCCGTCTCTACTAAAAAAGACAAAAAATTAGCCGGGCGTGGTGGCGGGCGCCTGTAGTCCCAGCTACTCGGAGAGGCTGAGGCAGGAG
The DNA here is from genome assembly GCF_028878055.3 of Symphalangus syndactylus. Taxonomy (NCBI): domain Eukaryota; kingdom Metazoa; phylum Chordata; class Mammalia; order Primates; family Hylobatidae; genus Symphalangus; species Symphalangus syndactylus. Next base: position 96,423,154 of record NC_072440.2, on the reverse strand, counting down.
AATGGCGTGAACCCGGGAGGCGGAGCTTGCAGTGAGCCGAGATTGCGCCACTGCACTCCAGCCTGGGCGACAGAGCGAGACTCCGTCTCAAAAAAAAAAAAAAAAAAAAAAAAAAAAAATTAGCCAGGCATGGTGGCAAGTGCTTGTAACCCCAGCTACTCGGGAGGCTGAGGCAGGAGAATCACTTGAACCCAGGAGGCAGAGGTTGCAGTGAGCTGAGATGGTGCCACTTGCATTCTAGCCTGGGCAACAGAACAAGACTCTGTCTCAAAAAAATTTAAAAAAAATAAAAAATTGAGCTTAGTGTAAAAGATATTTAGTTAGCGTCTTTTAAATAAAAAGTTTTGTAGCTGCAAGCAAATTTGAAAACTACAGGTCTGCTGCCTCAGTTTTCTGCAGATTGCTGGTCCTGACATTCTCTTTATATATATATATATATATATAAAATAGTAGCTGACATTACAGGCATCCACCACCAAGCCCCACTAGTTTTTGTATTTTTAGTAGAGATGGGGTTTCACCACGTTTGTTAGGCTGGTCTTGAACTCCTGACCTCAAGTGATCCACCTGTCTCAGTCTCCCAAAGTGCTGGGATTACAGGCATGAGCCACTGCACCCCGCCCTGACATTCTCCTTATGTACATAGAGACATAAGTCTTGTTTTGGGAGAACAGAGAGAAATCTGTCCATTCATTCCACAAAATATTTTTTGAGCACCTCCTTTGTGACAGGTGCAACTATGCATCATGAAAAATAAAAAGGTCTAGTAATGGCTGCCACTGCCGTTGAGGAGATTGTGTTTGGGGGCGCAGGTGACACCATGGCAGCCAGTTCAGAGGAAGCATTTCAAAGTGAAGTCTAGGCTTCTATCCTTGAATGACTTCATTCCAATCAGCTGTAGCTAGAGACACCATTCTCTTCAAGACTTCTCTCTCTCGTTTTTTATTTAAACCTATATGTATTTTAATATAGAAAACTTTTTTCATGAAACAACTTGCAGGACTAATTTAGGATTAATTAGAATATCTTCAACAGGCTGGGAGCAGTGGCTCACACCTGTAATCCCAGCACTTTGGGAGGCTGAGACCAGAGGATCATTTAAGGTCAGGAGTTTGAGACTAGCCTGACCAGGCTAGTGAAATGCCATCTTTACTAAAAATACAAAAAAAAAAAAAATTAGCTGGATGTGGTGGTGCATGCCTGTAATCCCAGCTACTCAGGAGGCTGAGGCACAAGAATCGCTTGAACAGGGGAGACAGAGGTTGCCGTGAGCCAAGACTGTGCCACTGCACTCCAGCCAGGGTGACAGAGAAAGACTCCATCTCAAAAAAAAAAAAAAAAAGAATATCTTCGACAGTTTGCTCTAAATCATAATTATAATAAAAATCCATTAAATTTGCACTATTAAGACTTAGTATTTAAAAGGTTATTTAACAAATAACAAAAATAAGACCCTGCTTTTTTCTCTAGACTTACTTTCAGCACCTTCCAGTTTATGAAGCTTTCTTGACCCCATGCTGCCCAGACAAAAATGGTTTGTTTTCCCTCCAAACAAACCATTCTGTTCAACTGGGGCCACCTTGATCCATTGCAGGGGTTTTAGCACAGAGTGTAACAGCCGTATGCTTGATTTGGTTTGTTCCTTCTGGCTGTTTTCCCTCTTTCACAAGGGGCTGCTCTTTTAACAAGAAGGCTGTAATGTGTAACAAGAGCAAAAATTAAGGCTTCGTTGCATTAAGCCACTGTGATTTGAGGGTTGTTTGTTACTACAGCATACTCTCACCCATCCTGACTAATACAATCCTATCTACCCTTGTGTCCTGGGCAAACTGTTTCTCATCCTATAGCTCAAATGTCCCTCCTAGTCTGTGAAACCACGTTCCACTCCCCCAGGGAGGGATGGAGTCTCTTTCCTCTGGGCCATCCTTAATTGTAGCACACAATAAGTTTCATTGGATTTCTCTGTGTGGCTTATAAGTGTCTTGCAAGCAGAAGTTATAGTTATATATAGTCATATACAAGTGTTTGTTGATGGACTAAATGAATGCTTGTATTTAGAAATTGCTTCCTAAATCCTACTGTTCAGAGCTCATTTCTGAGCTGCAAGGGACACAGTCTGTCACTGTAAAAGTGACATGGTGCAATCAGCAGCATCTGCCCAACAACTCGAGCTAGGTATGCAAGCTTGAAATCAAGACAGTTAGGAGAGAGAGTCCATAAGGTTTCTTTCAGACTCCAATAATGCCCTGTGAGCATAGCTGGACCCGAAAGAGACCTTCCTTGGCCAGTGTCAGGGAAAACAACACAGTCCTCCACATTGAAACAATTTGTTAGCATTTACAAGTTCACATTTTTCTGTATTTTAACTTCTAATTGGTTTCCTCTTTTGTGCTAAGAATGCCATCTGTCCCTTTGACAGGTTTTTGGATTTGATACCACTTACCAGGAAATATGACCATTATAAGCATTGTAAGAGGATTCAAAAGTGTCCATCCCAAACAGCCCTGTTTGAGGAACTCCATACAGGATCCCACACTGTTCATGTGTAGAGGTTTTACCATTTTTCAAGCCCCTGCCCCACAGAATAAAGCCTTTTTCCTCTGCAATTTCTTAGAGCTCATAATATACAGCAAGGTAACATACATGGCCCCATTTTGATTGTAGATTTCCTATCTTCTCTGTTGCAGTAAAAAGAATATTATTATCCCTATTTGTAGGTAAGAAAACTGAGGCTGAGGGAAATGGGCATGCCCAAGATCATACAGAAATAATAGAACCAGGCCGGGTGCGGTGGCTCACGCTTGTAATCCCAGCACTTTGGGAGGCCGAGGCGGGCAGATCACGAGGTCAGGAGATCGAGACCACGGTGAAACCCCGTCTCTACTAAAAATACAAAAAAATTAGCCGGGCGTGGTGGCGGGCGCCTGTAGTCCCAGCTACTCGGAGAGGCTGAGGCAGGAGAATGGCGTGAACCTGGGAGGCGGAGCTTGCAGTGAGCCAAGATTGCGCCACTGCACTCCAGCCTGGGCGACAGAGCGAGACTTCGTCTCAAAAAAAAAAAAAAAAAAGAAAGAAATAATAGAATCAGGTTATCAAACTTCATTTCTGAATCTAAGCCCACTGCTCTACAGATATCTTTCCCTTATGGAATAAAAGCAGGGATAGGGCTCATTATTCTGATTTTATGAACCAGGAGAAGTTAATGGACCAATCTAAAATTCCTCAAGAAGTAAGACACGATTCTAAGCTTGAAGAACTCCAGTCCTCTCCCCGGGTGACCCTGTGTTCTTACTAGGACTACCTTATGCTACCTTGACTCTGCAGTACCTTCTTTCAAGCCTAAAGTTACTTAGTTACGGACAAGCCAAGAAGAGTAAAGGGGTGTGGCCCAGAGAGATTTCCAGCTGAAGAAAGAATGATTCAACAGCCCCATTAAAACAAAGAGCCATTTTCTGCAGGCTCCCCCAGGATCCACATGCTATGGTCTATTGCTGCGGGGTACATGGAGCCCCTGCAGGAGGGCTGGGACTAGAAGGAAGGGAGGGAACTAACCTTTACTGGACATCCATTAAAAGCCAGATGGCTACTTTGTGTAATCCTCGCATGATACTAAAAGAAAGATGAAGAAATGGCCGGGTGCGGTGGCTCATGCCTGTCATCTCAGCACTTTGGGAGGCCGAGGCGGATGGATCACTTGAGGCCAGGAGTTTGAGACCAGCCAAGCCAACATGGTGAAGCCCCTTTTCTACTAAAAATACAAAAAAAAATTAGCTGGGCATGGTGGCTCGAGCGTGTAATCCCAGATACTTAGGATGCTAAGGCACAAGAATCGCTTGAACCCGGTAGGCGGGGGTTGCAGTGAGCCGAGATGGTGCCACTGCACTCCAGCCTGGGCAACAGAGGAGATTCTGTCTCAAAAAAAAAAAAAAAAGAAAAAAAAAGAAAGCAAGAAAGATGGAGAAATGAAGGCTCAGAAAAGCTGGACTATCCAACATAGCAGAACTCGCTGGCGTGTCTGGTGTCAGAGCTGTTCTTTCCAGCATTTGCTGCAGCAGATGCTGTAGAAGATGGAAAGGCAACATGGGAAAGGGTCCTGCACTCAGGAACTGCTCATCCTGTTAGGGGAGTCACACACACACACACATGAATCTGATAAAGAACCCCCGTGGCCGGGCACGGTGGCTCATGCCTGTAATCCCAGCTCTTTGAGAGGCCGAGGTGGGAGGTCGCCTGAGGTCAGGAGTTTGAGACAATCCTGTCCAACATGCAGAAAGCTAAAAATACAAAAATTAGCCAGGCGTGGTGGCACGCGCCTGTAATCCCAGCTGCTCAGGAGGCTGAGGCACGAGAAGCGCTTGAACCTGAGAGGAGGAGGTTGCGGTGAGCAGAGATTGCACCACTGCACTCCAGCCTGGGAAACAAGAGTTAAAAAAAATAATAAAAATTTAAAAAGAACCCCCTTGTTGGCGGCAGGCAGTATAAGATTAATGGAGATTTGGGGCAGAGAACGAGTAGGGTTAGGGGAAGGGAGGACGAGATTCCTTCCAGGACAGTCTCCAGCTGAACTTTGAGGAAAGAATTTGAATAAGCAGAAATGAAAGGAAAAGACTTTCTAGGCCAGAAGTAGCAGCTTCTGGAAATGAGCAGATAGAATCACTGATATTTATCAGTGATTGTTATCTGAGTCCAAGGAAACTGAAAGGGCCAGCAGGCAGATTCTAGCAATTCCACTGAGACACTGAGGTGGCCAGGGCCGTCCATGGGCTACAGGAATGTATCCAGCATTATAGGAAAATGAAATTAGCAAGAATCAGTGGGTGAGATCACCTGAGGAGAAGATCTGAAAACTGCAGCACAGCGAGAGGTGATCTGGACACACCCAAAGTACGTCACTGTGCCTGGAAAGTAATCCCAGAAAAAGGAGACCCCTGTCCTTCGTAGAGAGCCTGCCTGTTCCAAGGGGCAGCGCCAAATGAACTCAAAGGCCAGATCTGGCATCAGAATTCCTTGTAGCCCTTACAGGTTCCTACTAAGATGAGGATCCCCTAATTGTGAGCCATTCCAGTGCACTGACAAATTCAAGTTTGAGGTCCACAAGGGGAAACCTATTTCTCCCCAAACCCTATACCTAGCCCTGAGCAGCTGCCTCCAGGGACATCTTTCCAATTTTGACTTTTAGCATAAGGAAACTAAGGGAAATGAGAATTCCAACTCCACAGCAGCAGTGTCACCGTCCATTCCCCGTAGCTCTTCATGGTTTGCAGCGCATGAAGTAATGCATGAAGCTATGTAATGCATGAAGCTGGAGGGAAGTCTTCACGGTGGAAGGGGTCTTTGAGCTGCCTCCAAGGATGCAAAATTAGTCTCTGAGGGCAGTCCAGGGTCTGCTGGACACTTCGATTTTCTAAATCAGTAATCAAATTACTGGCATTAAGTGAAGATAATTTTTGTTTTAAACCTAATTATGCTATTACAAATAAAACTTCCCACCTCCAAAACTCTCTCAATGGTGGGTCTCAAACTCTCCTCCAGCCTCAGATGTCAAAAAACTATGCATTTTGCCTTGGGCACATCCAACATCATATACGTTGAATGGCTTTGATGGGCATGATTCTAATCTTAATTAAAGCAGTGCCCGTTTTGGTCCATCTTGGTCTCTTTGAACCCACTCTCAGCTGACTCAGTTCAATAGCAGTTGGGTGGGAAAAATGCCAGCCGGCCTGGGAAACAAAGGAGAAATTTGGGGGTGACTTTAGGCTTCACAAAAGGGTCCCTTATATCACTTGAAATGATTAACTTTACTGAAAAGTAACAAAATTATTTTTGAAAAATAACAAAAACAAAGAAGTTAAATTTGCTCATAACCCCATTGCATTAAAAAAAAAAAAAAAAAAAGTTATAGGCCAGGTACGGTGGCTCACGCCTGTAATCCTAGCACTTTGGGAAGGCGAGGTGGACAGATCACTTGAGGTCAGGGGCTCAAAACCAGCCTGGCCAACATGGTGAAACCCTGTCTCTACTAAAAATACAAAAATTAGCTTGGTGTGGTGGCATGTGCCTGTAATTCCAGCTGCCAGGGAGGCTGAGGCAGGAGAATCACTTGAACCAGGGAGGCGGAGGCTGCAGTGAGCCGAGACTGTGCCATTGCACTCCAGCTCAGGCAATAAGGCGAGACCCCATCCCAAAAAAAAAAGAAAAATTAATTAGGCATAGTGGCGGGTGCCTATAATCTCAGCTACTGGGGAGGCTGAGGCATAAGAATCACTTGAACCCGGGAGGCAGAGGTTGCAGTGAGCCAGGATCACGCCACTGCACTCCAGCCTGGATGATAGAGATAAACTGTCTCAAAAAAATAAAATAAATAAATAAAAGTTATATCAAGAAGAAAATTTCTCCCTCCACCTGACTGATTCTCTTCTTCAAAGTAAACCCCTGTTAGCAACTTGGTGCACATTCTTCTCAATTTGTTACTGGGTTGATGCAGATATATCTAAGTACATAAATATCCAAAATGCCAGACAGATTGACCTATACCTTGCTTATTTTCCTTCACGTTCAGGAACATTTCCCAAGTCTGTAACTATAGATCTAACACATTATTTTTAGTGGGTGTATATAATTCCACTGCATAGATATATCACACACCATTCTCCTGTTTAATTTGTTTTTGTTATGGATATTTAGAGTGCTTATAGTATTTTTGTTATTGAGAATGATGCAGCCACACACATTCTTGTTTATATGCTTTTATGTGTTTGTCTTATTATTTCTCCTAGGATGGACCCTGAAGAGTGGACTTGCTTTTCCTCTTGGGGCAGGCACACCAACAGTGTATGTGAGGCCCCTGCCCCCACTCCCCAGGCTGGCCAGTACTTTGGGCCAATCTGCTAGACCCAAAAATGTTAATCTCATTGAGATTTAATTTGCATTCCCCTGACTACCGGTGAAGTTGAGCATCTTTTCATATGTTTATTGACAATTTGCATTTCTTATTCAGTAAATTACCTGCTCACATCCTAGAGTCATATTTCTGTCTGCCTGTTTTTTTCTATTCAATTTGTGGGGGCTCTTTGTATACCTGGGATATAATCTTTGACTCATATATATATGGCAAGTATTTTCTATTACTGTTGTCATCTTCTTATCGTAGTAAAATTCTTACATCCGGCACCCCCACCCCTCCCCCACCTTTTTTTTTTTTTTTGCATTTGTGTTAGGCAGAGAGCTAGCTTTACTGTTTTCCAAATGAAGTCAATCGATCCCAAGGATTTTTAAATTATTTAATCAGTAAAAATGTACACATTTTGAGGGAGAAGGTGTGAAGATCCTAGGAGAAACTGTGCTCTTGTCCCCGAAGACAGACCCAGTAGATCTTTTTTTTTTTCTTTTGAGACAAGGTCTCACTCTGTCATCCAGGCTGGAGTGCAGTGGAGTGATGATGGCACACTTGGTCTCCCTGGGCTCAGGTGATCTTCCTGCCTCAGCCTCCCAAGTAGCTGGGACCACAGGCACACACCCACCATGCCCAGCTAATTTTTATATTTTTTGTACAGACGGGGTTTCACAATGTTGCCCAGGCTGGTCTCAAAATCCTGGGCTCAAGCCATCTGCCCTCCTCAGACTTTTGAAGTGCCAGGATTACAGGCGTGAGCCACCATGCCTGGCCAACCCAGCAGATCTTTAATTCACAATCTGGAAAAACCATCTAGAGGCTGTTGCTCTCCTAGCCGGTCATGGTTTGGACCCTTCTCAACGTGTGTATGTGTGTGTTGTTTCTTTGTGTGTGTGTCTTAGTTAAGAGGAGATTTGTAAACTAAAATATTCTCCTCCCTCAAAAATCGCCTTAATTATAAACCAAACGCTGTGTATAATTCTATTCTAGCAGTTGGTCATTAGATTGAGGCATCCATTTCACATGTGGGTCTCCTTCCCTGGTCCACAGTGAGCTCCTTGCGGCTGCACCTTAACTTACCTCTGTTCCAAACCTACCTGGGGCTCAGACACAGTAGTAGATGGGTGCTTGTCTCAGTTCATTTTGTGTTGCTATACCCTAATAGCACAGACTGGGTAATTTACAAAGAAAAGAAATGTATTTCTCATGTTTCTGGAAGCTGAGAAGTCCAATATCAAGGTGCCAGCAATTGCTGAGGGCCTTCATGGTATACCATCCCCTGGCAGGAAAAAGGAAGAGAGAGCAAGAGATCAAACTCCCAGCCTCAAGCCCTTTTATAATTAACATTAATCCATTCACAAGAGTGGAGCCCTCATGACCTAAACACCTCACATTAAGTCCTGAGACAGGAATAATACAAGGTGGCTGCAGAATAATAGAAGATTCTGGGCAGCAATTTCACATGACTAGCAAAAGGAAACTGTTGAAATGGCTGCATGGGCCATGGGCTGATAAGACCCTGAAAAACGGAATGTGGACCAAGCTGGCTAAGACCCACTGAACCCAGCACGGCACTGGATTTGACCTAGGTTTCTCCTAGGACCTCATTAGACGCTCATTAACATACTAAATCACACACCTCACTAGCATCATGACAGTTCTGAGAACACCCATATTTGGTGTAAAAATAGGTGGTGTCACAGTTCTGAGAAATATCCTCATTTTTCTAGGAATGATCATGAATATTCCACCTCTTGGTTAAAGAAACCCATAAAGGTAGCAGCCCCAAACCCCCTTTCATGTGAGTCTCTCGAGTACACCCACATTCCCTTTTCTTGAGTGTGTACTTTTCCCTTTGCAACAAATCCTACTTTCACTATTTTCCAACTAGTCTTTGAATTCATTCTCTTGGTGGTGTCAAGAGCCTGGACACTGGCTGGGGTTTAGGTCCCACTGGAATTTGGGGACCTCCCCTCCAACACTGTTGCACTGGGGGTTACATTTCCAACATGTGTTTTTTTGGGGGGACACATTCAAACCATGGCAGTACTGAACAAAACCTTGGCTTTGAAACCATATGAAGATTTGTTTTGTGTGTGTTCACATAGTTGAAATGTTTCAACATTTTTAAGAGGGATTTTCAGGCTTCTCTATAAGCAGACTAAGAATCAGCATTAGCATGTTTTCTCCATGTACAAAGTCTTTTATCTTTCTACTTACAAATGAAGGTAACCAATAAATATTTGTTGAATTTTATCATTCTGTTAACCTTCAGATTCAGACTTGTCAGTAATTACCGGCTTGCATTAAAAGCAGGAGATTAGAGATTGAGGTCCAGGAAGTATAAATGATTTGCTCAAAGGCATGTAGAGTAACCAGGTCTCCTGTCCCTCTGTCCCCCTTTTCTGCTACACCTTGTCCCTCGACAAAGGGTGAATGACCTAGTGATGATCATTCATCTGATGAGAAAGGACAAAGGTAGGACTTTGAATTGCAGCAACTGAACCCATCCTGGCCTATTTTCACAGTCCTGCCACAGAAGATCTGGCCACCTTAGAAGGACTCATTCGGTGATCTTGGTCTTGAACAATACCATGAGTACTTACTATATACAGGTACGCTGCTGTGCCATGAGGATCCCCTCTGGAGCAAAACTGACGCAAGTCACAGGTTAGTGAGGGAGACTGAGCCTGTCTTCTACAGTGTCACGGAAGTGAGCACTAAACAAATAAATACTCCCAGGCATACATCATTACAAATGGAGGTGAGTGCTGGACAGGAAAGGACAGGACGCTAGGCGAGAATTCAGCAGGAGGGCTTGGTGGCGATTACGGGGCTAGGGAAAAGCAGAAGTGGGGCTGTAAAAGGCTTTTGCAAAGGTGAAGGCTTTTACATTTGTGAGGGAAATAACAATAATAAAGGTGCTTGGAAGGGCAGCTCATCCGCATTCATGGGCCTCTTCCTACAACTCTGGGACTCTTTCTCCCTAGAGCTCTATAGGCATCCAGGGCCAGGGCTGGAAAGGCCTTCACAAATGCTAATCTGTGAGCATTTTATGGGTTGCCCCCTGACCCTCAGCATCCTCCTCCTTAACTAGATCCAATGGTGAGTTGAAGAGGTGGGGGCGATGGAGAATGCCATTTCCAGTTTGGAGAAAAAAGTAGGGGGAGGTGAGGAAGCCTTCCCACCCCAATCCCAGGGCCAGGTTCCCCTCTCTCCAAACGAGCCGAAGGAATGTTTTTCAAGGCAAAATCCCACCTCACTGTGTATTTGGTTGTGAAGGGGGCTGTCCAGGAGACCAGGGTTGTTTTTGGAGAGTTTGGAGGGCAGGGGTAATAATGTCTGGTCCCCTGCAAACAAATACACCTGTAAGAAAAGCTAGACCAGAGTGAAGTACAGCCAGGATTTCATGGTGGCGGGAAGGGAGGGGGCCCATGCTGCTGCTGGACAGAGGGGTGCTATTTTCCCCGGAAGAATATCATGTCGTGGTCATCATAATAATAATAGCTGACACAACTATTATGGGCTGGGGACTTATAAGAGCTTTCATAACTCTCAGGTAGGAGGCACCACGAACTCCATTTCACAATTGAGGAAACTGAGGCACAAAGAAACGAATTAGTGACAGCAGCTTTCCTTTTTCCCTTCAACAGTTTGGAATCAAGCTTTTTGAGCCGAGGTTGGGTCTCAGGAGGTGTGGACAGCACTTCCATCTCGGTAAATCAGATTCGCCTGCCCATAATTGGGGAGAATGGTGGCTTTGAAAAGGTTAACTTGGGAGCCCTGGGGACGGCTGCAGGGAACGTACGCCCATTCCCCCTCGGAAGCAGAGCCAGGCCGCCTCCCCCTCCGCAGTGGTGAGGACGCGTGGACAGTCCCGCGGGGGCGGCGGAAGACTTGCAGAGTGGCCGCACTCCAGGTCCGCGCCGAGGCCGGGCAGCTCCGCTTTCTGCTCAGTCTCCGCGAGGTGTCGCCTTCGGCCGAAGAAACCACCGCGGCGCCACCCTCGTAGCTCGCACTTATTTATTTATTTTCAAACAAGGGGGGCGCCCCTCTCCTTTCAATTTGAAACTAGAAACATCCAGAGGTCTTGTTCCTAAGGGGGCGCGTCCTCTCCCTGCTATTTTGCACCTTCGGACTAGCCTTCTTTCGGAATTACGCAGGAGCAACCTCCCTGCATGCAAGGCCTTGCTCAACGTTGGCCTCGCGCTCAGCTGCACAACAGGCAGTCAAAGCGGGGGCTGGGTTAGAAGCATCGGTCTCCCCTCCCCAACACACACCCCCGGAGCCCTCCGTAATTTTTTTTTTCTTTTAATGACAAGCAATTGCCAGGCCCGCAGGGTGGGTGCTGCATTGCACCGCTCGGCGCGCAGCTGGTTCTCAGAGTGCAGCCGGTGCAATCCCGGGGGTCCAAAAGAGCGGGAGGAGCACACCCCGGGCTTCCCAGCTTTGCAGCCTTCTCTCTGCAAAGAAAAGCAAGTGGCTTTTGGCGCGAAAGCCTTGGCGCCTCCCCTGATTTTTATGGAAATCAGGAGGGCGGGGTAAAGCCGCTTTCCTCTCCTTTCTCCCTCCCCCTTGTCTGCGCCACAGCCCCCTTCTCTCCCCGCCCCCCGGGTGTGTCAGATTTTTCAGTTAATAATATCCCCCGAGCTTCAAAGCGCAGGCAGTGACAGTCATCTGTCTGGACGCGCTGGGTGGATGCGGGGGGCTCCTGGGAACTGTGTTGGAGCCGAGCAAGCGCTAGCCAGGCGCAAGCGCGCACAGACTGTAGCCATCCGAGGACACCCCCGCCCCCCCCGGCCCACCCGGAGACACCCGCGCAGAATCGCCTCCGGATCCCCTGCAGTCGGCGGGAGGTAAGGAGCAGGGCTTGCAAACCGCCCGGCGCCCAGGGAGCGACGAGCGCCGGGGAAAGGCAAGCCCTGGACGGGATTGCGACGTGCGCACCGGGCGCCCGAATATGCCCGGGGGACTGTTTCTGCTTCCGAAACAAAACCATCTCTGGGTTTTCCCAGAAAAGCCAGTTTCAGCCCCGAAGGCATCCTGGCTAGAGGAGGCCCGCCCTAATCCTTTTGCAGCCCTTACCGGGGGGAGTAATGGCTTCTGCGAAAAGAAATTCCCCCTGCTCTAGAAGATCTGTCTGTGTTTCAGCGGTCGGAGAGCCGGTGCGTCCCCACCACAGGCTGGGGTTCTTCTCCAAAGGGTGCCCCTGGAGGAAGAAAAGGGGGGTTAGGCAGGGCGAGGCCGCCGCGGTCGTAATCTGGGTCACGGCTGCTCCAGCTCGGAGGAGAGGCGTCTCTCCCGGCGACCCTCCTCGCGCGGGCGCCCCTGCCATTCCCGGGAACAGGGGCTCAGCCTCCCCCGCCCTGGAAGAGGACGTTGTTGGGGGTTTGGAAGAGCAGGGGTGGGCTTAGAGAGCTTCCAAATAAGCTATTGGCAGGAGTATTCCTGCAGCGGGTGAATGCCGAGGGGCGTTTGCTTAAGTTTGGGGAGGGGAAGGATTTGTGGATATGGGTGTCTGTTGTTGGTCTCCGTCTAGAGAAAGGCTTTTTTTTATTTGCAAAGTTTTCTAAATCCCCTGCTATCATTTGCACTCCTGAGGTTGCATTTTTACAAAGGGGGTAGAAGGTACTCCAAATACCATACCCGGTAGCTGGGTCGGAGAGCCCGGGGCTTCCCCTGAGCAGCCGGCCCCACACCGCTGCGAGTGCGGTTGTCTGCCTGCTGGTGAGAGCTAGAATTCTGCAGCCAGGAACAGCCCCCTCCCCCAGGCAGTGCCTTGTGTGAATGAAATGGCAGTTTCCAAAGTTGCGGAGCCACGCCACCACCCCCTGCATCTGCATGCCCCCTCCCACCCCCTGTCGTAGACAGCTTGTACACAAAAGGAGGGAGGGAGCGAGAGGCACAACTTCCTCCACCTTCGGGAGCAGTGGGCAGAGTGGGGGGCTTGGAGGGAAGATTGGGGAACCTGGTTAGAGGGGGCGCCCATTGCCTATCCCCTTGGTCTGCTCCGTTTGCCCACCCTCTCCGGTGTGTCTGTCGGTTGCAGTGTTGGAGGTCGGCGCCGGCCCCCGCCTTCCGCGCCCCCCACGGGAAGGAAGCACCCCCGGTATTAAAACCAGCGGGGCGGAAAGAAGCCCTCAGTCGCCGGCCGGGAGGCGAGCCGATGCCGAGCTGCTCCGCGTCCACCATGCCGGGCATGATTTGCAAGAACCCAGACCTCGAGTTTGACTCGCTGCAGCCCTGCTTCTACCCGGACGAAGATGACTTCTACTTCGGCGGCCCCGACTCGACCCCCCCGGGGGAGGACATCTGGAAGAAGTTTGAGCTGCTGCCCACGCCCCCGCTGTCGCCCAGCCGTGGCTTCGCGGAGCACAGCTCCGAGCCCCCGAGCTGGGTCACGGAGATGCTGCTTGAGAACGAGCTGTGGGGCAGCCCGGCCGAGGAGGACGCGTTCGGCCTGGGGGGACTGGGTGGCCTCACCCCCAACCCGGTCATCCTCCAGGACTGCATGTGGAGCGGCTTCTCCGCCCGCGAGAAGCTGGAGCGCGCCGTGAGCGAGAAGCTGCAGCACGGCCGCGGGCCGCCGACCGCCGGTTCCACCGCCCAGTCCCCGGGAGCCGGCGCCGCCAGCCCTGCGGGTCGCGGGCACGGCGGGGCTGCGGGAGCCGGCCGCGCCGGGGCCGCCCTGCCCGCCGAGCTCGCCCACCCGGCCGCCGAGTGCGTGGATCCCGCCGTGGTCTTCCCCTTTCCCGTCAACAAGCGCGAGCCAGCGCCCGTGCCCGCAGCCCCGGCCAGTGCCCCGGCGGCGGGCCCTGCGGTCGCCTCGGGGGCGGGTATCGCCGCCCCAGCCGGGGCCCCAGGGGCCGCCCCTCCGCGCCCAGGCGGCCGTCAGACCAGCGGCAGCGACCACAAGGCCCTCAGTACCTCCGGAGAGGACACCCTGAGCGATTCAGGTAAAGACCGAACTCGGGTCCGGCTGCCTCCCTGGGGCACTGGACCCCGGGTCGCGTCCCCTTTGTTAGTGCTCGTATGTCTTGGCCTGGGGAGCATTTTGGAGGCAGTGCTGGGGGCACAGAGGTCCTGTTTCCCCCAAGTCTCTCCTCGGGGTTAAGAGAAGGGGCTGAGAAGTCCGCTGCAAAAGGGGTGTTCTCCAATTCTCGCCTTCACTAAAGTTCCTTCCATCCTCTCCCGGGGAGCCCTCCTCTAGGCCATCACGGGCCCTCACCTCGTCCCCCACCTCTCTTTTGCGGCACAGTCTGAGGAATAAAATTGGAGAAAGTTGGTGGCTAAACCGGGTGGGGGTTTAGGGGGTTGCTGGGTGCATTGCCTGGACAGAAACCTGTTAGCGCAGGGGTGAAAGGGACTCTCCGGCCCAGGTCAGGGGACGGAAATACATCCCGAGAAGATACAAGGGCTGTGCAAAGCCCTATTTAAGGCGCAGGAGCTTATAGGAAGGTTGCACAGATGGCTAGAGCCGGTTTTCTTTTCTTTTTTTCTTTTTTTTTTTTTTTCAAATGTCGGTACCTTTCCCTTCCCCCATCCTCGGTGGGTGGTGGGCTACTTGCTCCTGGTGCGTGGCCAGCAGGCGGCGATATGCGCGGCCAGCAGGCGGGCCCGGGATCCTAAAGGCTGGGGGTGGCGGGGGCACCCTCCCTCCCTCCATTCAGCAGCTGGCTGCAAGTGCAACAGCAGTTGTGTACATTCTCAAGGGGCCTCCTCTTTCCGGTGTGCAGTGAAAACTGGCTCCAGTTTTGTCTTCCAGCCTGAATTCCAGGCCCAATTTGAGATGTTGAGTTGTATCTGTAACCCAGTGCCCTTGAAGGTGAGGGCAGGCACTCAGCAGCCTCTCCAGGAATGCTCGCATCCTGGGAGGATTCACTGATTAGTTCTATTGTGTGCATTTGTCTGTGTCTTAAGCTGACGGGAAGAGTTAAAACCAAGCCTTTCCCTGGGGGTCTGGATGAACAGAACTCAACCCAAAGAGTGGCATTGCCTTGTCCTTGGATCAGGGAGCTGGGAACCCCCCTTGGACTTTGAAAACCAGTGTTTTCAGAATGCGGGTAGATAACAAGCCTAAATTTACTTCTGGGCTGAGGAGAGATCTTTGAGGCTCCTGGAAGGAAACTTGGTGATAAGCCTCCAGTTTGAAACGGCTCTGTCCCTTTAATGTCTGTGCCTTGACAGCTTTCGGTGAGGAAGCACTTCCTTCCAACAGCTGTCTTCTTGGCAGAAAACCAAAACATTGGCTTAAAGGGACCCACAGACTGGAACAGCCTCACATTTCGGCTTTAGAACAAATCCCACAATTGTTCAGCTTTCCGGTCCCGTTCAGATCAAGCAGAAGATATGTTTTGATTTTCATGCTTGTATTTTAAACAATAATTTTCTACCCCAGCGTGGTAGTCAATGAGGAGAGGGGGGAAGAATGCACACATGATGCTACACGTTTTTGTTGTTGCTGTTATTATTGGTGGCTTTGAGGAGAGCTGCTCCCATTTGGGGGTTTATACCAACTGTGGATTATGGCTTTGTAGTTAAGATTTGATCTTCGTTAAATGAAAAACTGCCTATTGTATAAAACTCAGGTTTGTGGACGAAAAGTTGTTTTTTTTCTTCAGTTAATTAAATTGTTCCTCAAGTTTGTTTAAAGACTTAAAATCAAACAACCATGTGTAAACTGCTAAATGAGGCTCCTAAAATGAGAGGCCTCAACTCGTTAAGTGTGGAGCTAGAAATGTAAATAAGTCCACAGGGCAGACTGGTGATTATGATAAAAGCTACCATTTACTGGGCATCTGTCTACTAGGCTCAGTTCTGTGCTAAGTCTACATATTATCTGTCAAAGTGGTGTCATCCCCATTTAATGGCTGAGGAAACAGGCTTAGAAAGGCCGGGTAACTTGACCAGGGTCATGCCAACTAGTCTGCGGTGGAGCCAGGATTCTGTCTGACCCTAAAGGCCAAGTTCTTTATATTTATTTCTACCACCTGCTAAAGTCTTGAATGGAGACTGAAAGCACAGTTGGGGTATGGGGAAGAAAAATATATATACATACATATGTGTATATGTATGTATGCATGGGGGTTTTTTTTGTTTTGTTTTGTTTTTGTTTTTGTTTTTGATATGGAATTTTGTTGCCCAGGCTGGAGTGCAGTGGTATGATCTGGGCTCACTGCAACGTCCGCCTCCCGGGTTCAAGTCATTCTCCTGCCTCAGCCTCCCGAGTAGCTGGGATTACAGGAGCATGCCACCACGCCCAGCAAAGTTTCGTATTTTTAGTAGAGACGGGGTTTCACCGTGCTGGCCAAGCTGATCTCGAACTCCTCATCTCAGGTGATCTGCCCGCCTCCGCTTCCCAAAGTGCTGGGATTACAGGTGTGAGTTACCACGTCTGGCCTACAGATATGTTTAATTTAAAGAGATCTAAAACAAATACATAACTGTCCACATCTATATTGATGGACCCATAAAAATAGCAGTCTGCCAGGGTCTGACGGAAGAGACAGATATGCACACATATTAACACGGATACATATGTGAATTTCATTCAAATGGTTCTCACATGAGAGTAACTCGCATCTTTTTCTCAGATGATGAAGATGATGAAGAGGAAGATGAAGAGGAGGAAATTGATGTGGTCACTGTGGAGAAGCGGCGTTCCTCCTCCAACACCAAGGCTGTCACCACATTCACCATCACCGTGCGTCCCAAGAACGCAGCCCTGGGTCCTGGGAGGGCTCAGTCCAGTGAGCTGATCCTCAAAAGATGCCTTCCCATCCACCAGCAGCACAACTATGCCGCCCCATCTCCCTACGTGGAGAGTGAGGATGCACCCCCCCAGAAGAAGATAAAGAGCGAGGCGTCCCCACGTCCGCTCAAGAGTGTCATCCCCCCAAAGGCTAAGAGCTTGAGCCCCCGAAACTCTGACTCGGAGGACAGTGAGCGTCGCAGGAACCACAACATCCTGGAGCGCCAGCGCCGCAACGACCTTCGGTCCAGCTTTCTCACGCTCAGGGACCACGTGCCGGAGCTGGTAAAGAATGAGAAGGCCGCCAAGGTGGTCATTTTGAAAAAGGCCACCGAGTATGTCCACTCCCTCCAGGCCGAGGAGCACCAGCTTTTGCTGGAAAAGGAAAAATTGCAGGCAAGACAGCAGCAGTTGCTAAAGAAAATTGAACACGCTCGGACTTGCTAGACGCTTCTCAAAACTGGACAGTCACTGCCACTTTGCACATTTTGTTTTTTTTTTTTTTTAAACAAACATTGTGTTGACATTAAGAATGTTGGTTTACTTTCAAATTGGTCCCCTGTCGAGTTCGGCTCTGGGTGGGCAGCAGGACCACCAGTGTGGGGTTCTGCTGGGACCTTGGAGAGCCTGCATCCCAGGATCTGGGTGACCCTGCAGCCTCCTCCACCTCACCTCCATGACAGCGGTAAAAGTTGGTGACGGTTGGGAGCCTCTGGGGCTGTTGAAGTCACCTTGTGTGTTCCAAGTTTCCAAACAACAGAAAGTCATTCCTTCTTTTTAAAATGGTGCTTAAGTTCCAGCAGATGCCACGTAAGGGGTTTGCCATTTGATACCCCTGGGGAACATTTCTGTAAATACCATTGACACATCCGCCTTTTGTATACATCCTGGGTAATGAGAGGTGGCTTTTGCGGCCAGTATTAGACTGGAAGTTCATACCTAAGTACTGTAATAATACCTCAATGTTTGAGGAGCATGTTTTGTATACAAATATATTGTTAATCTCTGTTATGTACTGTACTAATTCTTACACTGCCTGTATACTTTAGTATGACGCTGATACATAACTAAATTTGATACTTATATTTTCGTATGAAAATGAGTTGTGAAAGTTTTGAGTAGATATTACTTTATCACTTTTTGAACTAAGAAACTTTTGTAAAGAAATTTACTATATATATATATGCCTTTTTCCTAGCCTGTTTCTTCCTGTTAATGTATTTGTTCATGTTTGGTGCATAGAACTGGGTAAATGCAAAGTTCTGTGTTTAATTTCTTCAAAATGTATATATTTAGTGCTGCATCTTATAGCACTTTGAAATACCTCATGTTTATGAAAATAAATAGCTTAAAATTAAATGATGCAACTCAACCTTTTCCTTAATGGCATTATACTCTGTCCCTTAAGGAACAACCATAAATAATCCATAACTTATAGAGGGAATTTGGTTTCCATAAATAGCCTTTTTGCACCTGTACAATCCTGGTTGGGGGGCATGAGTCATTGTCCCCACTTAAGGTGGAGGGAACTGAGTTTGGGGAAATTAAGGCAGTTCTCCAAGATTATGCAGAATAGAGATGATATTAGTGACTACTGTGTGCATTGTAGCAATGGCACTTGATAATTTACAGAGCACTTATGTAGACTGTGGCTCCTTAGTTGAATTAAGCTGAGACCTCAGATCAGTCCCCTTAAAAGAGAAGTAAAAACAGCCACAGGGTTGTTTAACTCGCTTGTATTGGGCTTTGGTAGAATTCGTCCCATTGACAGACAGTCTTCTATTTTAAGGTAGAGCATAGTTTGTCTCCAAGAATTCATTGTTAAAAACCTTCACTAGGATCTGTGGAGGTTCTAGGCTAAGCATGGTAAGCAGAATAAAAAGATGGAAATGTGTTCCTCCCTTCAATGAACTCAACCTGATTCACCAAAGTGTGATTCACCAAAGTGTATTTCACCAAGTGACAGTTATGTAGTCCAGAGCAAGTACCAGGTGCAGGAGAGACCCTGGGGTCACAATGGAGACCCCATATGGGTGGCATGGCTCTCTACTTGCCATTCCTATTACACAGCAGTGTCTTGGCTACTTGGGCTCCTGTGTTAAGGAGATAAGTTTACCTGTTGGGACGTAAGACCCTTGCTTGTAAGCAGCTTCTCAGAACTAAAAGTGTACAAATAACCTATTTCTCTTTTGAGTGTCAGGTTGTACTCGGTTATTTCTCTAGGGTTTTGTTCATCTCAGATTTTTAACTGTGAGCCGAAAAAAAAGAAAAAGGCCTTTTGCTTCACTGAGAAGAAAGCAGGTCCAGAGACGAGACAGCTTTGCTTGCCTGGACACAGTTTGTCAGGGGCAGAGATGGCAGACACCAAGCCATGTGGGAGACACCAAAGCATGTGGGAGACACCAAGCCATGTGTCCTTGTCTGCTTTGGTCATCTTTATTTTTTTCTTTTGAGACGGAGTCTCGCTCTGGTGCCCAGGCTGGAGTGCAGTGGTGCAATCTCGGCTCACTGCAACCTCCGCCTCCCAGGTTCAAGCGATTCTCCTGCCTCAGCCTCCTGAGTAGCTAGGACTACAGGTGTGTGCCACCACGCCCGGCTAATTTTTTGCATTTTTAGTAGAGACAAAGTTTCACCATGTTAGCCAGGATGGTCTCCATCTCCTGACCTTGTGATCCACCTACCTCAACCTCCCAAAGTTCTGGAATTGCAGGTGTGAACCACCATGCCCAGCCGCTTTGGTCATTTTATAAAGGCAAGTAGGAGTTTAGAACTCGGTCCTCCTTATCCTGCTTATCGCACACCCTTGAGATATGAGGTTGGTGATACTACCATGGACATCTTTCTGATGGTCTCGCCATGTAGAAAATAAGATAAAATGCCCTTTAATTCTCCTAGTCCCCATCCCCAGACTAAAAAATAATGCACGCTTTCTTTTTGAATTGTCATTCAAAAAACTTGTTTGTTTTGCACTTTACAGGCCCCAAATCACTCACAGCCTCTGCCCCTCTGTATGCAAGAACCAAAAGAAAGTTAAGCAACCTTACATTAATTGTGTACCTAAGATTCTTGAAGCCCAGCTCAGTCATCCCAGTTTCTCTATTTGTGATTCCCATAAGGAGCCTACCTGAGTGTGTGCAAAGAAATGGAATGCTTAACCGTGAAGAAAGAAAACTGTTCATATGCACAAGGCCACTAAACTACAATTCCTACTATGCTCTTTTTGCTCTGGCTGCTGGGGAGCTCAGAGCCAAATTCCACCCCCTCTAACATCTCCAGTGGTCATTCTCTAATAAATGTTTACTGTTTCTTGTTTTCCATTGTTAGGTTCGCCATCTTTTTAATGTATGTAATGTAGTATATAACATGAAACATTTTTGCATTAGGTGGGCCACAAATATGCACCTAAAGTATTAAAACTAAAGTGAAAAAATCCCATATTTGCCTTTTCTGACCTAGCTGAGGGAATGTCACCAAATTTAGCTCTGCAATTATCTATAAAGTAATTGCTGTAGTCACAGAAGAATTGAACTAGTTGTTTCAATAACATGAGAAACCATCTCTGCATTCCAAGAGCAGTTTTGAGACCGGGAAAGAGCTCTACATCATTTAGATCAATAAATCATAGAGCTGAGACGAAGCACAGAGATCATCTCATTGAAATTCATTTCACAGAATGAGGGTGCGGGATCCCACCCGGAATTAATGGCTTAACCCAGGGAGACTAGAACCGGGGTCTCCTATGACCTGCCCACTGCCCTTCCCATAACATTCACTTTCTCATTGCACACACTGTAGCCTCCCCACCTCCTGGCCTGCCCATCCACCTACATCATGCTTCCATATTACCCTTCTAAACCACCTACTCTTTATGCAAACTTCCAGCAGTTCCCTGTTATGTACAGAATCGAGTCCCGACTCTCCAGCCCAGCATGCAGGCACTTCTACCCGGTCCCACTAACTCCATTGTCCACGGCCCTGCGCGTGCTGGACTCTGGCTGTTTCTCCATCTGTGACTTGTTTCACCACATCCCTCCTTCTAGGTTATCCAGATTCCATTAATTGAAATCCTTCTCAATCTTGCACCCGCAGGTAGGCCTTTCTCAGCCCTTGGCCTCTGTGCACTTTTCTTCTAGCTGCCTTACGTACCTCCTGGACCCCCAAATTGTGGGCTCCCTTAAGGCAGATAGGGCTCTCATTTCCTCTGATTCTGAGCACCTGCCCTGTGACTGACAGGTGACAGAGCCTTCGCAGATGCCAGCAGTATAGACAGCAACAGAGGAAGGAGCGAGGCGAGGATTTCCTTTATGGGTGGGTCTCCCACCAACCCCAGTTCACGAGCTCTCTGGCTAATTCAGATGGGAAAAGACATCCCTTAGACATCGATCAGTGTCTGGAACTGACTATGCTGGCAGTTCTGGGGAAGTGAAGATAAAATGCTCATAGAGGACTGTCTACAAGAAGCCCACAGTCTGCAAGAGAGTTAAAGCCCTGGGGATTGTATAGAAGGCAGGAAGAGAAACACAGAGGCACTGGGGTTGAGGCGCTGATGAATGAAAGCATATGAGGGGCCTCTGGCTGAGTTTGGGGCTATCTGAGGGAGGAAGCTGGTCCTTTGCCTAGGCTCACTGAGCCTACCCCTGGCCTGGCCTGTGGCAGCTCAGACACTTGCTTCAGGCCACAGATGGTCCACACTCATAGTGAAAAAGGTCGCAATGCCTCCCACCCCTGTGTAGCACTGCAGAGCTTCCCAAGTTGGTGTATGCTTGAGTCTCACAAATCCTTGAGGGTTTTTGACCAGTTTATCACATTCCCACATTGTAAGTGAGGGAATCTGGTCTTCTGAGTTTTAGTTTCATTAATCCCTATGGTGGCTATGTTTTGAAATTCTGATTTGAGTTGTTTTCAAAATCAGAGGTTGTTTGATTTGGAAGAGGCATAGAAGCCAACTAGCTTACTCTCCCATTTCAGGGGAAGCACCTACAGTCTGCTTGTGAGAATTCTATTTTTTCTTTATTTTATTTTTCTTTTTTTGCGACAGGGTCCTGCCGTGTTGCCTAGCCTGGCGTGGAGTGGCTGATCTTAGGCACAGTGCCACTCCTGATCAGCACAGGAGTTTTGACCTGCTCCATTTCTGACCTGGGTCAGCCAGTTCGTACCTCCTTAGGAAACTTGGTGGTCCCTTGCTCCCAGGAGGTTGCCATATTGATGCTAAACTCAGTGTGGACATCCAGTAGGCATGGGGTGCTATAGCTCAGAACTTCTGGACTCAAGTGATCCTCCTGCATCAGCTTCCTGAGTAGCTGG
This sequence comes from Symphalangus syndactylus, assembly GCF_028878055.3. Taxonomy (NCBI): domain Eukaryota; kingdom Metazoa; phylum Chordata; class Mammalia; order Primates; family Hylobatidae; genus Symphalangus; species Symphalangus syndactylus. The sequence goes on along the minus strand of NC_072440.2, from coordinate 96,401,207 downwards.
GACCACAGGTGCACACACACTGCCATGCCTGGCGGCATTCTTTTTTCTTTTTTCCTTCCCTCTTTCCCATTCTGTCTCTCAACAAATATTTATTTAGCAGTTACCACGTATCAAGCACTGTTCTAGGTGAATGAACAAAAAAGACAAAACTCTCCCAAATCTTGGAGAAATCAATGAACAAAAAAGACAAAACTCTCCCAAATCTTCTCTTGAAGTTTATAGTCTAAGAGAGAGTTTATAGTCTAAGAGAGAATGACAACTGTAGAAATAAACATAATAAACAAATAAATTAAACAGCATCTAATATGGTGGCAAATGCCGTAAAAAAATAAGTAGAAAGGCTAGAGGAATTCAGGGATGCCAACGGTGGAGGTAGGAGGCTCAGGGAAGGCGCATCTGGCCCTGGGAGCTGAGGGGCAGGGCCTGTGGGGAGAGCGTCCTGCCCTGGGCACTCTTGTGCTTGCTCAGAAACCAGATCTCAGGCCTCAGGCTTCTCGGTTCAGTGCTTAACTTCCCTTCTCTCTGGCCGGGCGTGGTGGCTCACGCCTGTAACCCCAGCACTTTGGGTGGCCAAGGCGGGTGGATCATGACGTCAGGGGTTTGAGACCAGCCTGACCAACATGGTGAAACCGCATCTCCACTAAAAATACAAAAATTAGCTGGGTGTGGTGGCTGGAGCCTATAATCCCAGCTACTTAGGAGGCTGAGGCAGGAGAATCGCTTGAACCTGGGAGGCGGAGGTTGCAGTGAGCCGAGATCACGCCACTGCACTCCAGCCTGGGTGATAGAGCAAGACTCCGTCTCAAAAAATAATAATAAAAAGTAAAAAAGCTTCCCTTATCTCCTTTTGGACATTGGTAAATGTACCCCACCAAGTTTCCATTCATTGTCTCAAGGAGAAACCATTGAGTGTGGTAGTTAACAGTATGAATCTGGGCTGGGCGTGGTGGCTTATGCCTGTAATCCCAGTACTTTGGGAGGCCAAGGCAGGTGGATTGCCTGAGGTCAGGAGTTCAAGACCAGCCTGACCAACATGATGAAATCCCATCTCTACTAAAAATACAAAAAAATTAGCCAGGTGTGGTCGCAGGCACCTGTAATCCCAGCTACTCGGGAGGCTAAAGCAGGAGAATTGCTTGAACCCAGGAGGTGGAGGTTGCAGTAAGCCACGAGTGCACCATTGCACTGCAGCCTGGGTGACAGAGCAAAACTCTGTCTCAAAAAAAAAGAGTATGAATCTGAAGTTAAGACTCCCTGGGTTTGGCTGGGTGCGGTGGCTCACGCCTATAATCTCAGCACTTTGGGAGGCCAAGGAGGGGAGATCACCTGAGGTTGGGAGTTCAAGACCAGCCTGACCAACATGGAGAAAACCTGTCTCTATTAAAAATACAAAATTAGCCAGGCATGGTGGTTCATGCCTGTAATCCCAGCTACTCAGGAGGCTGAGGCAGGAGAATTGCTTGAACCCGTAAGGCAGAGGTTGCGATGAGCCAAGATCATGCCATTGCACTCCAGCCTGGGCAACAAGAGTAAAACTCCATCTCAAAGAAAAAAAAGAAGTTAAAGACTCCTTGGGCTTGAATTTGACTCCCATACGCACAGGCTCTGGGTTGTGCAGCTCCCCAACCGGTACAACGAGGGGATAACACTGGGATTATTAGCGGGATGGCATCATTATTATTAATATTTTTTAAAACAGGGTCTCACTCTGGTTGCCCAGATTGGAGTGCAGTGGCCTGATCTCGGCTCACTGCAGCCTTGACCTCCTGGGCTCAGGTGTTTCTCCCACATCAGCCTCCCAAGTAGTTGAGACTACAGGCGCATACCACCATACCTGATAAATTTTCTCCATTTTTAGTGGAATGGGGTTTTACTATGTTGCCCAGGCTGGTCTCGAACTCCTGACTTCAAGTGATCCTCCTACCTTTGCCTCCCAAAGTGCTGGGATGACAGACATAAGCCACTGCAACCTGCCTTCAATTAATTTATATACAGCACATAGAATAGTGTCTGGCATGTGACAGGTGTGGTTTAAGTCTGCTCAATAATATGATTTGATGTTGATGGGATCTTTCCTCTCTCTATTTCCTCAGTATGTTACCAGGGCAAAGAACCTTTAAAAAAAAACATTTACTGGTAGAACAAATTCACAAGCCTGAGCTTAACAAGAACTTTGCAGACTTTTGTTCCTCAAAAGAGGCCTTACAAAACCTGAAAACGGGTACCTTGGAAACAAATGAATGTGAGCTTTGAAGCCTATTTTAAGACGGAGCCTAGGAATTTGAGTGCCGCAGAACATCTACGCCTTCTACAATGGTTTATTAGTTTTCCTTACTTGTAAAGGAAATCTCTTCATAGGCCACTGACCAGGGTTACCTGATCTCTTTTGATATTGATGTATCAAGCTACAAGACATTCATCCTGAAACCTTTGACCAGGAGAGGTAACAGAGCCTTTTTATGGTCAAAGCACACAGACTTATTGGTACAATGCACGTTTGGAGAGCACACACAGCACAAACTCCTCCGATAGCTGCAGACAATTTGCAATGGGATTCGCTCGGAAGAAGCAACACAAAATCGACTTTTCTCTGCATTCCAGTGGGCCTGAGATTCTCAGCAGGCCTTTGGGGTAGGGTGGGGGAAACAGGCCCACTCCTTCACGAAGCTTGACATCAGTTGAATTTTGTGTGTTCTTGTTTTGTGGCTCAGGCTGTCTTCAGCCATCTTCCTGAGAGAGGACAAAAGAGCAGTCCCTCCACTGGAAAAATGTTGTTCCAGGTTCACTGGGAGGCAATCCTGCGTCACAGAAACACTTAGTTTGGAAGAAGCCCCTGGATTGGGTCTTAGATCAGTTATTGACTATTTTCAACCTTGAAATAGGAAAGTAACTTGTCACTCAGTTTCCTTGTCTATAAGTAGAATGGGTTGAAGTCAGTGATCTCTGGGGCTCCCTGTCAACTTTGAGGATCCAGAGTCATTGGTCCTTTGCAATGGCTGCAGCTTTAAAGGTGGCTGCAAGACTGCAGTGTCTGCCAACATCCTCTGGTTGGAAGATGTGCCCCGTCAAGTTCATATGATGGAAATTTCATCCCCAATGCAATAGTGTTGGGAGGTGGGGCCTAATAAGAGATGATCAGGTCATGAGGGCTCCGCCCTCTCAAATGGATTAATGTGCTTTTTGGGGGAGTGGATTAGTGACCTTGAAACCGCCATTACAAAATTGTAACTGAAACAGTGAAAGATCTGACCTAACCAACTCCATCTTGTTTCTAACCTCGAAGCTGTCCTTGTTCTTTGCTGGGCGTAGGCTGAACTAACTTTGGGGGGAACTTAGTTTATAGTTTAGCCCTTTCCCAAAACAAACCTCCTTCTTGCCTGGGGACTAGACTGCCTTTGTGGGACTAACACCAGCCACAAGATTAGAAATTATGGTTTAGGAGCCATGCAGCTGGAGGCTACAAGATTCTGACCCTCCCTAAACTGCACCTAAGATCAGTGCTTGAGATATTCTGCAGACCCTGCACTTGATGATCAGCTGGCACCACCCAGATTGATAAACTGGCTCATCTGATCTTGTGGTCCCCACCTAGGAACTGACTCAGCACGAGAAGACAGCTTGGACTCCCTATGATTTCATCTCTGACCAATCAGCACTCCCTGTTCACTGACTTCCCCCCACTCACCAAGTTGTCCTTAAAAACTCTGATCCCCAAATGCTTGAGGAGACTGATTGGAGTAATAAGAAAGCTCCGGTCTCCCGCACAGCTGGCTCTGCATGAATTACTCTTTCTCTATTGCAATTTCCCTGTCTTTATAAATTGGCTCTGTCTAAACAGCAGACAAGGTGAACCCACTGGGTGGTTACAACCTCAAGAGTGAGTGGGCTTATTATGAAAGCGAGTTAAGCAGCCTTTCTCTCTCTCTGTCTCTCTCGCATCCTCTTGCTCTTGCACCTCATGCTATGGAGTGACACAATAAGAAGGCCCTTGCTAGGTGCAGGTCTCCCGACCTTGGATTTCTCAGCCTCCAGAACTATAAGAAATAAATTTCTTGGCCGGGTGCGGTGGCTCATGCCTGTAATCCTAGCACTTTGGGAGGCTGAGACGAGTGGATCACCTGAGGTCAGGAGTTCGCAACCAGCCTGACCAACATGGAGAAACCCCGTCTCTACTAAAACTACAAAATTAGCCGGGCGTGGTGGTGCATGCCTGTAATCCCAGCTACTCAGGAGGCTGAGGCAGGAGAATTGCTTGAAACCGGGAGGCAGAGGTTGCGGTGAGCCGAGATCGCACCATTGCACTCCAGCCTGGGCAACAAGAGCGAAACTTCGTCCCAAAAAAAGAAATAAAAATAAAAATAAAAAATAAAAATAAATAAATTTCTTTCCTTTATAAATTACCCAGTCTGTGGCATTCTATTACAACAGCAGGAAAGAGACTCAGATAGGAGCCCTGGGGCATATCTTGGTTCTGCAATTCACCAACTTCATGGCTGAGAGTCAATCACTTCCCTCTGAATCTCACTGTCTCTCTCTAAAACAACAAGAATAATCACCACCTCACCAGGTTCTCATAAGGACCAAATGCCATATAGGAGGGAGATGCTAGCACTTGAAGATGGGGCAATCTTTTAAGAACCCTCATTGCCCTCGATATTGACACATTCAGCCCTTGTCCAGCACGGCCCACCCATTCCACTGTTTGCTTTCTGGATTCATCTGTAAGTGGGTTTCCCCAGGTAGGAAACTCCTTTAAAGACAATTAGCATACCTCTGGGTGCTCCCCTCTACCTAGAACACAGCTATGCTCATAATAGCTGCTTCATAATGTTTGTTAAATAATGACAACCAATGAAAAGACTTGACTGATTGTTCAAAGCCAGATAGAGAGATTCAATGTGTGCAGACAAACTGGTTACTCAGGCTTGTCTCATCTGGAACTACGGAAAACTATGATTAATCTGGTTTTTAATTTGGTTACTCGAATGAAATAGAATATGGCAAGAGACATCTAACACCCTGAGTTTTTGCTTGGGTTGGTTTAGCCACTTTTCTTTGGCATAAAGCCAGGAAGAACAAGGAATTTAAACTAGAGATTTGAAACCAAGGAAGCTTTAGTTAGATGCATTTTTGTTGGTAAAGAGGGCAGAATTGAGACTGAGTTTATTATTATAAATAGTTTAATTACGTTTGGGTTTCAAAAGAAATATCGTTTTCATCCCAAGTTGGTCCTTCTTCTGAATTTGCTGAAATAATATTTTATAGTCTGTTTTGAGGGAAAATCGTCTTTCTACCAGCAGCCCTCTCCCTCAAACATCTCACTAAAATGATGAACTCAGAGGTTTTCTTGGATGGGTTCAACTATAAACTTCCGGGCTGGCTGTGAGTACATTCTGTTGAACACTTCTGGGAGGTTATTTCTCCTGGAGTGTTACCTCACTTGATAATTCCTCTGGGTAACAAATGTGCACGTCAGTTTCCTGCTGCAGCTCGTGCCAACTGTGTGGAGGCGGCCTTCTTGCCTATGGCAACTGGTCCTGCTGGCTGGGCAGTGACGTGAGGACTTGCCCACCGTGATGAGCCACAAGGTGCAAATGTTGGAGAAAAGAAACAGCATTTAGCTCAAGTGCACATCAAGCCCCAGCTTTACTGTAGGCATGGGATGCTGAGGCCTGGGTAACTGGAGTGGAAATTGCCATGAAATGCATATATGATACGATGTTCGTTGACATTCAAGTGCTCTCTCCACAGTGTCTTCATTTGAGGGGGAGGAGTCTCTTTGCAGGGATGTTGTTTCTCTTCCTCTTTACCTAGGGTGACTGACTTGTCCCAGTTTGCCCGTGACTGCCCTGGTTTTAAAATGGAATGTCAGGCTGGGCGCGGTAGCTCACGCCTGTAATCCCAGCACTTTGGGAGGCCGAAGCGGGCGGATCACCTGAGGTCAGGAGTTCCAGATCAGCCTGGCCAACATGGTGAAACTCCATCTCTACTAATAATATAATAATTAGCCGGGGATGGTGGCATGCGCCTGTAACCCCAGCTACTTGGGAGGCTGAGGCAGGAGAATTGCTTGAACCCAAGAGGCGGAGGTTGCAGTGAACTGAGATCGCGCCACTGCACTCCAGGCTGAGTGACAGAGCGAGACTCCATCTCAAACAAAAACAAAAACAAAAACAAAACTGGAAAGTCCTGTGTCCTCTGTCAGTCTCTGGCAAATCGGAAAAAAAGCCTTTCAACCCCCCACCCCCACCCCGCCCCCCAATTCTTCCCTTTCTTCAGTGTTTGCTTTTTCTCACCACAGTTTAACCTGCTTCACGAGGCTCCCTGTGGCGGGCTTGGAGACCCAGGCTGAAACTCTACAGCACAGGCAGCCAAGGGCTCCACCATGCTGCAGTGTGGAAGGGTCAGCCAAGCTGTGTACAGACCTGTGCTCCTTCCCAGGCAAGCCTGGAAAGAACATTGTCTTGGTGTTAGACCACAAGGATCTGAGCTCTGGAAACCTCACTGAGTGACTCAGAGCACCTGAGATGGCAAGAGAGGGAAAATCTCTCTTTCCCTTTTGAGATGCTGTTGGCCTCCCAGGAAATAATGAGTGCAAAGGTGGCAGGTCCTGCACAAATGCCAGGGACCAGAATTCCACTGACCGCCCCCCACTCTATTCCTTCTGATGAATGAAAAATATTACATCTTGGAGGCATTGTGATACTGGCTTTGCTCTTTATTCTTCATTCAGGTCTTTGCAAGGAGCCAAAAGGAGCAGTTTTCAAATTAATATAACAATTGGCCTGGCAGGGTGGCTCACGCCTGTAATCCCAGCACTTTGGGAGGCCGAGGTGGGTGGATCACTTGAGGTCAGGAGTTCGAGACCAGCCTGGTCAATATGGCGAAACCCCATCTCTACAAAAATACAAAAATTAGCCAGGCATGGAGGCATGGGCCTGGACTCCCAGCTACTTGGGAGGCTGAGGCATGAGAATCGCTTGAACCCCGGAGGCGGAGGTTGCAGTGAGCCGAGATCCCACCACTGCACTCCAGCCTGGGCGACAGAGCTAGACTCTGTCTCAAAACAAAACAAAACAGCAACAATAAATAAATAAATCTAATCCCCTCGCAGGCAGTGAGAGCAGTGGCCTCCCTAAAGCTCTCTGGGTGTGGGCTTGTCTAGGGAGAAGCCAAGGAAGCACCCAGAAGAAAATCCTCCCCAAGATTCTGTAGGTAGTCGGGCCTCATTTCATCAGAGAAGCTGCAAGTTCAGGTGCCTAGAAATGGGTTCGGACCTTGTTTTCCTGGGTAGAGGGCGCTGGGATGATATTGCTGTTGGCACATTCCATTAGCTTAACTGCTCCCTGCGGTGGGTTTTTGCTTCGCTCTGGCAGTGTGAAAGCATTTTGGCATCTGTTGTTGAGGGTGGAGGGATGACATTCCTCAGGCTTTGAAGGTGTGTTTCTTCACAAAAAGGACAGGATGGAAAGTCAAGTGGACCTTTTAGGGACCTTTAAAAGAGGTGTTTACATATATTTAGCTTTTGGGAGAAACCCTGCTGTTAACTCCCAGCCAACAACAGCTTATATATCCTGAAAATCCTATTTAAGGAGTATGAAGTACACAGTTGAAGATGCTCCCCAGCCCCAGGGCCCCCTGAAGGGGATAGGATCTGTCATGTTAATGACATGTGCATATTATTAAGAGAAGGGTCAAAGGGCCTGGAGTTTGGGAATGACAGTTTGTTGTAGGGATTCTTCAATATGCAGATGGACACCCTTATGGGGGTGTCGAGGGAGAGCCCTGGAAGAGTCTACTTCATACAGCTATCCTGGTGGAGAACGCAGCAGTTTTTGGGGGCAGGGGGTGCTTTCCACAGGTGCAGAGCTCCGAGCATGCCCTGCTCCCCACCCACCCATAAGATGATACCTCAATGCATGATCAAAGAAATGCAATTTTGTTTTGATTTCTTTGAATTAGAATGGTCAATTTGGCTGGGTGAGGTGGCTCACTCCCGTAATCCCAACACTTTGGGAGACCAAGGTGGGAGGATTGCCTGAGGTCAGGAGTTTGAGACCAGCCTGGCCTACATGGTGAAACCCCGTCTCTACTAAAAATACAAAAATTAGCCGAGTGAAGTGGCGGGCACTTGTAATCCCAGCTACTTGGAAGACTGAGACAGGAGAATCGCTTGAACCTGGGAGGCGGAGGTTGCAGTGAGCGAGACTGCGCCATTGCACTCCAGTCTGGGCAAGAAGAGTGACATTCCATCTCAATAAATAAATAAAATAAAATAAAATGGTAAATTTTATGAATGCCAGAATCCCTAAATTCTCCTGAGCCATATAACACTTCCCCTTGGTAGAGGTTTCCAGAGGGCTTCACAGCAAGATGTAAAACTCCATGCTATTCCATCCAGTCCTTCTAGAAGTGCAGATTATATGTGTGTGGATGAGATGGAGGAAGGAGGGGGAAGAGGCAGGAGTGCAGATGACTCTGAGCATCACCTAGGTAAGGAGGGAGCATGGGAAGTGGGATAGGAGGCCAGAGGAGCCGTCTCTGGTTGGGATAATATGTGAGGTGGCCTTGACGGAGGGAGAAGGACTGGCTGGATGGAGAAACAAGAGAAGCCTGTGGGCTGAGGGGCAGCCTGAACCTAGGTGCGTGGATAGGCATGGCATGTTCAGGGCTCAAGTGCATTCTGGAGCATGAGGTGAGACAGATGGATTGAGTCTAAGGATCATCTCCAGGCAATGGGGAATCATCCATGGTGTCCCAGGACAGGAAACATGATGAAGTTCCTTGTGGTTTTGGGAGAAATTGACACTCAATAGACGTATTTAATCAATTCAAAGTGTTCCATCTGTGCATCAGCCTTGGTAACAAGTAACCATGCACCTGCTTTGCACGGGTGCTGATCCAGCACTCCTGGGGATGGGGGGAGAGCCCAGACCTAGGTCTCTGGGGGCGGTGGGTGGGTCCTGGCTCAGTGAGGCCACCACTGAAAGTTTCTTCCACCTCAAGCACCTGCCCATCCCATGCTTTCTCTCTTTCCTCTATCCATCTCCCTGGTCTCATAGGTCCAAAGCCCACCTGTCTTCCAGGAAGCAGCTCAGGGGAACCTTCCTCAAAAAACCTCCAGACTCCCTGCTGCAGAAAGCTTGTTCTCTTGCCTCTAACCTTACCCAGAGCTTTTTCTACATATTTTTGTGTTTGAAAAATGTAAATAATCCCTCCCTTCCTATCAAGATCTTTATGAAAAAAATTATATAGTCAAGAAAGGTACAAAGATGAAAGAAAAATATAGGCCAGGCGTGGTGGCTCATTCCTGTAATCCCAGCACTGTGGGAGGCCAAGGCAGGTGGATCACTTGAAGCCAGGAGTTGGAGACCAGCCTGGCCAACATGGCAAAAGCCCTCTCTATTAAAAATACAGAAATTAGCTGGTGGGTGTCTGTAATCCCAGCTACTCCGGAGGCTGACGCAGGAGAATCGCTTGAACCCAGGAGGCGGAGGTTGCAGTGAGCTGAGATTGCGTCACTGCACTCTAGCATTGGTGACAGAGCAAGACTCTTGTCTCCAAAAAAAAAGAAAAAGTAGAAAGAAAAACACCTTTGGTAACCCACCTTTCAGAGATAGCAACTACCGAAATTTTGATGCATTTCTTTCTAGATTTTTTCATATACACACAAACCATTATGGATATGCCCACTTATTTTGTATCTTTATAAGATCATTAATTACTTTCTATTATGTATAATAAGGAATTGTATTTGGGTCTTATCTGTTACCAGGAGTGAGGAGCTGTCTTATCTTTGTGTATTCTGCATCCTCTAGAATCTTTGTGTATTCTGCATCTTCTAGAATTGCATCACTTGCAAGCAGCAAGTGATGAGTGAATGATTGACTAGGCTTTTCTCTATCCATCTGCAAAATGAGAGTTTTGGATTGTATCATGTCTGAGGTCCTTTTCAGTTCCAGTAATCTGAAGACTTCTGCTCACTAAATCTCTAACACAGGTAAAAGAAAGAACCTTCCTACACATCTGATGACTGGGCCTGTCTTTCCTGGCATTAACATTGTAATGTCCCCAAACTAAAATGAGATGATAATAATTAAAACAATGATTTACGACTGGACATGGTGTCTCATGCCTGTAATCCTAGCAATTTGGGAGGCCGGGGCAGGTGGATCACTTGAGGCCAGGAGTTCAAGACCAGCCTGGCCAACATGGTGAAACCCCGTCTCTACTAAAAATACAGAAAAATTAGCCAGGTGTGGTGGTGCATGCCTGTAATCCCAGCTACTTGGGAGGATGAAGCATGAGAATTGCTTGAACCTGGGATGCTGAGGTTGCAGTGAGCCGAGATTCTGCCACTGCACTCCAGTCTGGGCAACAGAGCTAGACTCTGTCTCAAACAAACAAACCAACAATAAAACAATCATTTAGCTGGGTGCTGTGGCTCATGTTGGTAATCCCAGCACTTTGGGAGGCCGAGGCAGATGGATCACACGGTCAGGATATGGAGACCATCCTGGCTAAACATGGTGAAACCCCATCTCTACTAAAAATACAAAAATTAGCTGGGCGTGGTGGCACATGCCTGTAGTTTCAACTACTTGGGAGGCTGAGGCAGGATAATCACTTGAACCTGGGAGGCAGAGGTTGCAGTAAGCAGAGATCGCACCACTGCACTCCAGCCTGGTGACAGAGCAAAACTCTGTCTGAAAAATAAATAAATAAACAGGCATGGGCGAATCCCAGCACTTTGGGAGGTTGAGGCGGGTGGATCACCTGAGGCCGGGAGTTTGAGACCAGCCTGACCAACATGGAGAAACTCCGTCTCTACTAAAAATACAAAATTAGCCAGTGTGGTGGCGCATGCCTGTAATCCCAGCTACTCGGGAGGTTGAGGCAGTAGAACTGCTTGAACCCCGGAGGCAGAGGTTGTGGTGAGCCAAGATCATGCCATTGCACTCTAGCCTGGGCAACAAGAGTGAAACTCCATCTCAAAAAAATAAATAAAATAAATGAATAAATAAATACATAAAACAACGATTTAATGCACCCAGGATGTGTCCATATAAATCCTAAGGTTTGCCTAGTTTAAATTCGACTGATTTTTTTTTTGGCTTATCCAAAGTGGGCCAATTTGGGGATATCAGTTGACACTTAGAATCTGAGAAAAACCAATTGTTTTCAATGCTCTGGATTCCTCATTTCTCCTGACCTGCAGTGCTACTAATAGTCTATGAAGCACTTTTGCTTGAATTAGAAAAGGGCTTCCTCTCTGCTACAGGCAGCTGCGACTCCAGTAGGTATTCACAGTTGGCAAATAGAGTGCAGCTGGATTTTAGCTTCCTTTCTTGCCCCGTCAGTAGAAAATCCCTTGGGCAAGACACAAACTATACAATTATATTGGCAACTTTGATGCAGGGTACTCAGAAGAACATCTGTATTCAAAACTCTTCTATAAGCAAATAAGCAGGAAATGTGTTATCAATATCAGCATTTGCAAGCTTGCCTGATGGTTTAGTTCTATGGTAGGATGAAGACGCTCAGCAGTCTCTGACCTCTTCCTCCTGCTGGCCCCTCTATCTGGAAGCTACTCTTACCCCCTCGATTCCTTTCTCAATATTACCCATTTTTCGTGGCTCAGGTCAAAGCCTCTCTCTTCCACAAAGCCTTCCAGGACCTGCATGTTGGAATTCACTGAAACCTCATATGCCCCTCCTTATACTCTCTTGCCACTCTTTTCTTCCCCATCTCAGGTTTTCCTTTGAGTGTCTGCTGATTAGTTCACATAGCAGCCTGTCTTTTTTTTTTTTGAGACAGTCTCGCTGTGTCACCCAGTCTACAGTACAGTGGCACAATCTTGGCTCACTGCAACCTATGCTTCCCAGGTTCAAGCAATTCTTGTGCCTTATCCTTCCTAGCTGGGACTACAGGCACATGCCACCACACCCAGCTAATTTTTGTATTTTTATTAGAGACGGGGTTTCACCATGTTGACCACGCTGGTCTTGAACTCCTGGCCTCAAGGGGTCTGCTTGCCTCAGCCTCCCAAAGTGCCGGGATTACAGGCGTGAGCCACTGTACCTGGCCCATGTAACCTTCTGAGCCTCAATTTTATCATCCTTAAAATGGAGACGATAAAAAAGACCTTCCAGATTCCACAATAAACACTATAATTACCATAACTGTAATATATACCTGTTACTGTCTATGAAACTCCTAGAGAAGAACTCTATCTTATTTGATCTTTAGATCTATCATATTAACATGACATTGAATATAGAGTGTTTGATGCTTGATATGGTTTAGTCTTGCTTTGTTGCTATGTTGACCAGGCTGGTCTCAAGCGATCCTCCCATCCTAGTGCACTCTGGCCTGCACTACAGAGCAAGACTCCGACTCCTGAATGACTACTGGGTACATAACGAAATGAAGGCAGAAATAAAGATGTTCTTTGAAACCAATGAGAACAAAGATACAACATACCAGAATCTCTGGGACACATTTAAAGCAGTGTGTAGAGGGAAATTTATAGCACTAAATGCCCACAAGAGAAAGCAGGAAACATCTAAAATTGACACCCTAACATCACAATTAAAAGAACTAGAGAAGCAAGAGCAAACCCATTCAAAAGCTAGCAGAAGGCTAGAAATAACTAAAATCAGAGCAGAACTGAAGGAGACAGAGACACAAAAAACCCTTCAAAAAATCAATGAATCCAGCAGCTGGTTTTTTGAAAAGATCAACAAAATTGATAGACCGCTAGCAAGACTAATAAAGAAGAAAAGAGAGAAGAATCAAATAGGCGCAATAAAAAATGATAAAGGGGATATCACCACTGATCCCACAGAAATACAAACTATCATCAAAGAATACTATAAACACTTCTATACAAATAAACTAGAAAATCTAGAAGAAATGGATAAATTCCTCGACACATACACCCTTCCAAGACTAAACCAGGAAGAAGTTGAATCCCTGAATAGGCCAATAACAGGCTTTGAAATTGAAATTGAGGCAATAATTGATAGCCTACCAACCAAAAAAAGTCCAGGACCAGACAGATTCACAGCCGAATTCTACGAGAGGTACACAGAGGAGCTGGAACCGTTCCTTCTGAAACTATTCTAATCAATAGAAAAAGAGGGAATCCTCACTAACTGATTTTATGAGACCAACATCATCCTGATACCAAAGCCTGGCAGAGACACAACAAAAAAAAGAGAATTTTAGACAAATATCCCTGATGAACATCAATGCAAAACTCCTCAATAAAATACTGGCAAACTGAATCCACCAGTCCATCAAAAAGCTTATCCGCTATGATCAATTTGGCTTCATCCCTGGGATGCAAGGCTGGCTCAACATACAAAAATCAATAAACGTAATCTGGCATATAAACAGAACCAAAGACAAAAACCACATGATTATCTGAATAGATGCAGAAAAGGCCTTTGACAAAATTTAACAGCCCTTCATGCTAAAAACTCTCAATAAACTAGGTATTGATGGGATGTATCTCAAAATAATAAGAGCTATTTATGACAAACCCACAGCCAATATCATACTGAATGGGCAAAAACTGGAAGCATTCCCTTTGAAAACTGGCACAAGACAGAGATGCCCTCTCTCACCACTCCTATTCAACATAGTGCTGGAAGTTCTGGCCAGGGCAATCAGGCAGGAGAAAGAAATAAAGGGTATTCAATTAGGAGAAGAGGAAGTCAAATTGTCCCTGTTTGCAGATGACATGATTATATATTTAGAAAACCCCATCGTCTCAGCCCAAAATCTCCTTAAGCTGATAAGCAACTTCAGCAAAGTCTCAGGATACAAAATCAATGTTCAAAAATCACAAGCATTCCTATACACCAATAACAGACAAACAGAGAGCCAAATCATGAGTGAACTCCCATTCACAATTGCTTCAAAGAAAATAAAATACCTAGGAATCCAACTTACAAGGGATGTGAAGGACCTCTTCAAGGAGAACTACAAACCAATGCTCAACGAAATAAAAGAGGACACAAACTAATGGAAAACATTCCATGCTCCTGGATAGGAAGAATCAATATTGTGAAAATGGCCATACTGCCCAAGTTAATTTATAGATTCAATGCCATTCCCATCAAGCTATCAATGACTTTCTTCACGGAATTGGAAAAAACTACTTTAAAGTTCGTATGGAACCAAAAAAGAGTCCACATTGCCAAGACAATCCTAAGCCAAAAGAACAAAGCTGGAGGCATCACACTACCTGACTTGAAACTATACTACAAGGCTACAGTAACCAAAACAGCATGGTACTGGTACCAAAACAGAGATATAGACCAATGGAACAGAATAGAGCCCTGAGAAATAATACCACACATCTACAACTATCTGATCTTTGACAAACCTGACAAAAACAAGAAATAGGGAAAGGATTCCCTATTTAATACATGGTGCTGGGAAAACTGGCTAGCCACATGTAGAAAGCTGAAACTGGATCCTTTCCTTACACCTTATACAAAAATTAATTCAAGATGGATTAAAGACTTAAATGTTAGATCTAAAACCATAAAAACCTTAGAAGAAAACCTAGGCAATACTATTCAGGACATAGGCATGCGCAAGGACTTCATGACTAAAACACCAAAAGCAATGGCAAAAAAAGCCAAAATTGAGAAATGGGATCTAATTAAACTAAAGAGCTTCTGCACAGCAAAAGAAACCATCATTAGAATGAACAGGCAACCTACAGAATGGGAGAAAATTTTTACAATCTACCCATCTGACAAAGGGCTAATATCCAGAATCTACAAAGAACTTAAACAAATTTACAAGAAAAAATCAAACAAAAAGTGGGTGAAGGATATGAACAGACACTTCTCAAAAGAAGACATTTATGCAGCCAACAGACACATGAAAAAATGCTCATCATCACTGGCCATCAGAGAAATGCAAATCAAAACCACAATGAGATACCATCTCACACCAGTTAGAATGGTGATCATTAAAAAGTCAGGAAACAACAGGTGATAGAGAGGATGTGGAGAAATAGGAACACTTTTACACTGTTGGTGGGACTGTAAACTAGTTCAACCATTGTGGAAGACAGTGTGGTGATTCCTCAAGGAACTAGAACTGGAAATACCATTTGACCCAGCCATCCCATTACTGGGTATATACCCAAAGGATTATAAATCATGCTGCTATAAAGACACATGCACACATATGTTTATTGCGGCACTATTCACAATAGCAAAGACCTGGAATCAACCCAAATGTCCATCAACGATAGACTGGATTAAGAAAATGCAGCACATATACACCATGGAATACTATGCAGCCATGAAAAAGGATGAGTTCATGTCCTTTTAGGGACATGGATGCAGCTGGAAACCATCATTCTGAGCAAACTATCACAAGGACAGAAAACCAAACACCACATGTTCTCACTCATAGGTGGGAACTGAACAATGAGAACACTTGGACACAGGGTGGGGAACATCACACACCGGGGCCTGTCATGGGGTTGGGGGAAGCAGGGAGGGATAGCATTAGGAGAGATACCTAATATAAATGATGAGTTAATGGGTGCAGCACACCAACATGGCACATGTATACATATGTAACAAATCTGCACATTGTGCACATGTACCCTAGAACTTAAAGTATTTTTAAAAAGTTAAATTAATAAAAATAAATAAATAAATAACAATAATAATCCCAGTGCCCTGGCCATACTACAAACCAAGGAAAGTTTTCTGAACTTCCCAGGTGATTTCAATGTGCAACCAAGGCTGGGAACCATGACGTCCAATCCTATATGTTTTTATTAAGTCTCAAATTTCTAGCTCCTATTATATTCTTTCTCATGTCCCAAAGGCACGCATATGCAACTTGTCCAAATTAAACCCATCATTTTCCTCCTGAAACCTGTCCTTCATGAGTCATTCACTGTATCGGTGTCTATCATTGCCATCTACCTGGTCACTCAATTTAGACACCTGGGCACCGCCCTTGGGAACATGAATTGCTTCCTCCTGTCCACTGGGCATGTTGCAGCGTTGTCAGGGAAAGGGAGGCTGACCTAATATTTAGGCCCTGGAGAAAGAGCCCAAATGGAGCCCACCCCACCTTACCTATAGTTCCCACTTCACCAGCTTCATCCTATACCTGGAAGATACATTCCCTTGGCTTCTGGGGGCCAGGTGTGGCTGAAGGCAGGTCAATACAGGGATCCAAGTGCCTAGATTTAAACATGGTGCCAGGTAGAGGCAGGTTCTGGCCAAGTACACTCACTGCCCTACAATCACATCAAACAGCATGTGTTATCAATGGACTGTGAACTCTGGTAAAGGGGACTTGTTGTAGTGGGCATTATTTTGTAGATATAACTGAAGTTTTGTTCCTTCCAGGTTTGATCCAGGTTTCCTCTGCCATGTGGCTCTGTGACATATTTTTTGGAGTGCAATGGTTTTTACAGCTATAATTGGAGGCTGGGCCCTGACTCCTGGCACGGTTTAAGATCACGGACCCTCGAGTCACGCTGCCCAGGTCTGGACTGTGTCTGCTATTTGCAGGTCTCAGTATCCACATTGGTAAAATAGGAATTCCTAAAAAGCATCTAGCTGTTTGGCTTATTGTGAGAAGTAAAAGAGTGAATACTGTGGCAAGGCCCACAATAAATATTTGATAAGTGTTAGTAATTTTTTTTTTTTTAAGACAGACTCTCACTGTCTCGCCCAGGCTGGAGTGCAGTGGTGCGATCTTTGTTCACGGCAACCTCCACCTCCCAGGCTCAAGTGATCCTCCCACCTCAGCCTCCTGAGTATCTGGGACTATGGGCATGCACCACTACACCTGGATAATTTTTTTTTTAAATGTATTTTTGTAGAGGGGTTTTGCCATGTTGCCCAAGCTGGTCACAAACTCCTGAGCTCAAGCGATCTTCCCGCCTCAGCCTCCCAAAATGTTGGGATTATAAGCATGAGCCACTGTGCCTGGCTTTAGTGATTATTTTTATAATTTTAAAAAATGCGGTCAGCGGAACTAAGAGAGTCCAGGATCAACCTGAGCAGACACAGCCAGACCTTCAGGACCCAGAACCTGCCTGGCAGCTTCACCTGTCATCAATTCAACCCAAGTCCACCTTGTCTTGGCAGAGTGCACCCAGGCCCAGACGGAGGAGCCAGGTGAGCCCTGTCCTCAGGAAAGCACCAAGCTTAGTCTCTGGGGCAAGCCAGGTCCAGAGCCACAACACAAGTTGTGTGTGGGGTGGATACAGCTTGCTTTTCCTGGCCTCTGGGTACTGTGGGCATTTGAACTCTGGAGCCAGTGACCTCATCTGTAAAAGGCAGTGAAAATTCCAACCTCACAAGGTGGTGAGGAGGATTAAATGAAATAAAGGACTGCAAGGGTTATGTAAACTGTAGAGTGCCCCACAAATCGAAGGGATTATTGTGATCCATTAGCTCATTTGATTTGCATAATCCCCCTCTGAGGTGGGTAGAGGCTATTCCCGTTTTGGGACAGGCTGGTGCTCCCTGCTTCTTTAGGGCCTGAGTCTGTCCTTCATGCCCAGGAGGCTGGTCTGGTTGGAGGCGGCCCCAGGCGCTCTCCGAGGAGCTGATGGGGTGGGACGCCCTTCGCAGGGAACTCTGGGGCTTCAGAGTGGGCCTTCCTTGGGGACTGCTCGACTGTGGCCAGGCCTCCATCCAGCCCTTCCGAGCTGGGGCAGCTCGGTCTGGGGACAGTGTCTCATCGCTCCCTCGCCACAGGGGACAGGCCCTAATCGCTTTCTTTAGAGGCCTTTGTGCAGCCCGTTTTTTCATTCTGGGCCCAACACAATGCAGGGGTGAGCTGAGGTCAAATTTTCCACCTTCAGCTCTGGATTTCCTGTCTTTTGTCAGGTGGAGGACAGATTATGCCACCCGGCTTCCTGTCATCTCAGCACTGGGGGCACCCCCGCCCTGGCACCAGCCCACGACGGGAGACAGGGAAATCCCCCTGGGGGGTGAAGAGGGAGAGCCTGCGCTTCATCCCCAGCCCCTCAGACACGGGCATTGGCCGTTGTTAGATACTGAGCATTTCTTTAGGTCTTTTAGCTATTGAAAAACGGTTTCTTGTGGGATTTGAACTCTGATGACATCCTACAATATTTCACCTACTGAAATATTCTAGATTAGAAAACATTATCATCCCCATTAAACAACATGAAATCCTGCCCCTCTTTGGCAGCCCAGATTATGCAATAAAACACAATGAGGAATAGGCCCCTGGTGGCAGAAAGGGGTGGAGGCAGTGGGTGTGGAGGGCTGTATTTGTTCCCTTGGGCCACCATAACAAGGTACCGCAAACTGGGGACCTACAGCAGCAGAAATGTATTTCTCACAGTTCTGAAGACTAGAAATCTGTTCAAGCTGTCAGCAGGGCTGCTTCCTTCTGAGGACCATAACAGGAAGAGTCCTGGGCGTCTCCCATAGCTTATGGTGACAGACGGTGATCCTTCGTGCTCCATGGCTGTCTTTGACATGCTTCTCCCTAAATCTCTGTGTCTTTACATGGGCCTCTTCTCTCTCTTTGTCCAAAATTCCCTTTTATTATAAAGGACAACAGTTATATGGAATCGAGGTTCACCCTACTTCAGTTTGACCTCATTTTAACTAATTTCATCTGCAGCGTCCCTATTTCCAAATAAAGTGACATTCTGGGGTACTGGAGGTCAGGACTTCAGTATATTTTTCGGGGGGACGCAAATCAACTCCGTAACAGGGGGCCTCTGGTAAGCTAATTTTTTTTTTTTTTTTTTTGAGACGGGGTCTTGCTCTGTCGCCCAGGCTGGAGTGCAGTGGTGTGATCTCCGCTCACTACAAGCTCCGCCTCCCGGGTTCACGCCGTTCTCCTGCCTCAGCCTCCCGAGTAGCTGGGACTACAGGCGCCCACCACTGCACTGGGCTAATTTTTTGTATTTTTAGTAGAGACAGGGTTTCACCGTGTTAGCCAGGATGGTCTCGATGTCCTGACCTCGTGATCCACCCGCCTCGGCCTCCCAAAGTGCTGGGATTGCAGGCGTGAGCCACTGCGCCCGGCCAGGTCAGCTAATTGTTATTGGCCATCTGCTGTGTGCCAGGCCCTGTGCTCAGTTCTAGGGCTGTAGAGATGCAAAGGTCTGTCTTTGTCTTTAGGGGGCTTAGTCTAGCGGGGAGAGACAGACAAGTCAGAATCAATGTCATAATGCAGTGTGTTCAGGGCTGTGAGTGGATTAGACACAGGTGATGGGGCTCTCATTAAAGGGGCCACTAGCTCAGCCTTTGGATGGGGGTGACATCCTACATAGGAAGGCCAGTGACTCAAGAGAGACAGGGACAAAGATGGGAAAGACAAGTTTCACAGATTACAAGAACACCATTTGTGGGACTAAATCTACTAGGGGACTAAATCTACCAGGAGGTGAAATCCACCAGCTCTAACTCTCTCCCCTTTTCCCCCAACTCTCTCCATCTATCCACAGCCTTATGAAGAGAGACACCCATACCTGTGTTCTGTCTATTTTCTTCTTTTTTAAAAAATTTTTATTTATTTATTTTTTTGAGACAGAATCTGTCTCTGTTGCTTAGGCTGGAGTGCGGTAGTGCCATCTGGACTCACTGCAACCTCTGCCTCCTGGGTTTAAGTGATTCTCCTGCCTCAGCCTCCTGAGTGGCTGGGACTACGGGCACCCACCACCACACCTGGCTAATTTTTGTATTTTCAGTAGAGACAGGGTTTCGCCATGTTGGCCAGGCTCGTCTCAAACTCCTGACCTCAGGTGATCCGCCCGCCTTGGCCTCCCAAAGTGCTGAGATTATAGGCATGAGCCACTGCACCCGGCCTGCTTTCTTATTTTGCATAAATCACTCAAACTGGAGATCCAGCCCTGGCCATAAGCTGGGTCTCTTCAGCAACAGCCATCATTGGCCAGCATGCATTCTCTTGCTCTCAGCCTCTCTTTGTTTAAATGCTTCTTGGACTAGAGAGTTAGCTAGACTTCCCTTTCAGTCAAAATCTATTGAGAACTTCGAAAAGTCCTGGGTGAGACAGAGTAGGGAATATTTCCCTCTAACATCTTCCCTCTTTATCAACTGTCCCAACTTGCCTCATACCCCGGCCTTCCCAATCCCTGGGCCTAGGAAGGATGGCTGATGGTCCTATGTGCAGGCACTTCTTTTGCCCTCCGTACCTGGGTCCCCAGATGAGAGAGGAAACATTACAGATGCTGGATGTGACATTTTCTACTGTTTTAATGAATTCTTTTGATTCTTTTTTGGAGCTGTGAATCATGACTCATACCATGTGAAACTAAGCGGTCTGCATACCTTGAAATAGAGCATGTTCTGTTTAACAAGAGGTCTCTACCTTGACTGCTGGTGAACTTGGAGGATGGTAGGAACAGGGTGCCTGGGGAGGGGAGTGGAGCAAAAGGGTAGCTGGAGCCTGGAACTAGAACAATGCACAATGTGTCTTTGGATTCCTCCCACAAAGAAACCAGGTGAGTCTGTGTTGGGCATGGTCTTTTTCAAGCGTGGTTAAATGAGGTTGCAAATTCGTCATTACAGAATCTGAAACATGCACTGTTTTACCCAGAAATGTGTTTGATTGAAGTAGTCATGTTCCCGGGGCGGGGCGGGGGGACCAAAGGGAGGAGGATCTCACTGAAACTCTACTGTTTTATTTTTTTTTCCCTGTTTGAACAACTCCTCGCATTTGTACGGGGCTTTCCCCCTTGCAAAAGCCTTTCTGACATCAAATGGCTCCTGATCCTTACTGTGCCACTTTGTGGCCAGCAGGATAGGATTTACTCTGCATGCCACAGTTAAGGACACCCAGGTGCAGATAGGTCATGTGACTTTTGGGAGCCAGTGGCAGGCCCAGGTTCACAGTGAGCCTCAGCCCATGCCCAGGGAGATTTCACCCCCGTTGTTGGGGTGTTCTCAAGGAATCTGCCCTGGTTCCTGCCTTTCTTTTACCTACTGGCCTCCCAGGTGCAACTGATCCCCATGAACTCCGGTCTGGGTCGGGACGACCAAAGAAGCCTTCTCTAGTTAGAGTCAATGCATAGTCTGGCAGGTGGGTCACAGGCTCTGGAGCCTGCAACTGAGTCCCCACCCTGCCTCTTTCTAGCTTTGGCATCACAGCTATCATCATTTCTCCATGTTTCTTTTTCTCCATCTGTAAGGTGTAATGAAAGTTTTAGGTGATAATTGTGGACTTAGCATATCATATCAATTTCTCCTTAGGGCCGGACGCGGTGGCTCATGCTTGTAATCCCAGCACTTTGGGAGGCCGAGGCGGGCGGATCACGAGGTCAGGAGATCGAGACCACGGTGAAACCCCATCTCTACTAAAAATACAAAAAAATTAGCCGGGCGTGGTGGCGGGCGCCTGTAGTCCCAGCTACTCGGAGAGGCTGAGGCAGGAGAATGGCGTGAACCCGGGAGGCGGAGCTTGCAGTGAGCCAAGATTGTGCCACTGCACTCCAGCCTGGGCGACAGAGCGAGACTCCGTCTCAAAAAAAAAAAAATTTCTCCTTAGATGGGTGGCGAAAATGTCCATGACCATCTTCTCCCCATAGAAGGCTCTTTTGCCTACATGGAAAATACGGGGTTTAGTGTAGCCCCCTTCATCAACGATCTTAGCTAGATCTTCTGGAGAACTTGCTGCAGCTTCTCTATCAGCAATTGCTGTTTCTCCTTGCACATTTATGTTATGGAGACGGCTCCTTTCCTTAATCTCTTCCAACTTTTGTTTGCAGTTGTCTCACCCCTCTCAGCCTTCATAGAATTGAAGAGAGTTAGGGCCTTGCTCTGGTTTAGGTTTTGATTTAAGGGAATGTTGTGGCTGGTTTAATCTTCTATCCAAACCACTAAAACTTTCCCCATATCAGCAATAAGGCTGTTTAGCTTTCTTATCATTCATGTGTTCACTGGAGTAGCTCTTTTAATTTCCTTCAAAAACTTTTGCTTTGCATTCTCATCTGGTTTAACTATTTGGTGCAAAGGGTCTAGCTTTTGGCCTATCTCGGCTTTCAACATACTTGCCTCACTAAGCTTAATCATTTCTAGCTTTTGACTTAAATGGAAAGATATGTGACTTCCTTTCACTTGAATGCTTACAGGTCATTGTGGGTTATTAGTTGGTCTCATTTTGATACTGTTGTGTCTCAGAGAATAGGGAGGCCTGAAGAGAGGGAGAGAGACAGAGAATGGCTGGTCAGCAGAGTGGTCAGAACATGCTTATCAATTAAGTTTGCCACCTCATATGGGCATGGCTTGTGGCACCCCAAAACAATTACAACAATAACATCAGATCCCTGGCTGGGTAGGGTTGCTCACATCTGTAACCCCAGCACTTTGGGAGGCTGAGGCAGGCGGATCACCTGAGGTCAGGAGTTCGAGACCAGCCTGGCCAACGTGGTGAAACCCTGTCTCTACTAAAACTACAAAAATTAGCTGGGCATGGTGGTGGGCGCCTGTAATCCCAGCTACTCGGGAGGCTGAGGCACGAGAATCACTTGAACCTGGGAGGTAGAGGTTGCAGTGAGCTGAAATCGTGCCACTGCACTCCAGCCTGGGCAACAAAGTGAAATTCTGTCTCAAAAAAAAAAAAAAAAAAAAAAAAAAAAAAAAAAATCCCTGATCACAAATCACCATAACAGTTATAATAGTAATGGAAAAGTTTGAAATAGGGTTAGATTTTTTTGGATAATATTTAAAGTAATACCAAAATATGACACGAAGACATGAAGTGAGCACATGCTGTTGGAAGAATGGGGTCCATAGACTTGCTCCATGCAGAGCCACCACAAACCTTCAATTTGTAAAGCATGAAGTATCTGTGAAATTTAATGAAGTGCAATAAAACAAGGTCTGGCTAGAGTGGACAGAAAGGGTGTTTCTCAGCTCTCACTAACCTTGAAAGCCTTCGTCTTTTCTTTCTCTTTGTCTTTCCTTTCAATTTCCTGTCCTGTTTCCCTGTGCTATTCCCAGGTCCCGTCCAGTCTCCCCACACTTTTGTCCCTTGCTGCCCCGATGCTCTTTCTCTCTTCTCTTTCATCTTCATCTGGCCAAGTTTAATCTCACGTCAAGGTTTCGCTCAAGCACAGCTTCCTTCAGTCCAAATGAGTGCTTCTCTTGTTCGTGTCCTTTTTACAACTCCTTAGTGTCACGGTAGCTGTACTTGTCCTCTGTTTCTCACTCTCCACTCGGGGCTCCTGGAAGCACAGGGATGCTACGTTAGCCATCTTCAGGTCCTCCAGAGGCTTCACATGGGTGTTGAACATGTATTGTCAGTGGTTTGAAGAACATCACAACATCACCACTCAACCAAAATGATTTTCCCTTCAAGTAACCCAGGAACCAATTAGGATTCATCAGACCCATATTTACAAGACAATTATTTTGTCTTGTAATGCATCACTGTGGATTATGATATTACCTGTGCCTAAATAAATACAATGGGGGAATTGGAGGCTTTTAAGAGTTCACGTCAACTTAAAATGAGATTATAAATAATTCTAAAAGCCCCACAACTTTATGACAGGGCGCTGGAGGAGCTATTGGGAATGAGGAAGGAAATAAAAATGAAATCCAAGCCAGGAGTGAAAGTGTACCCCAGACATCCTCCGTGACCCTTCCCCTGCCCAATTAGAAACTGATACAGCAGAAAAGACACGCTCACTCATAGGCTTCCAGATTCCTTTAATGCTGTTCCTCTGCTAAGGAGAGAGGAGAGGAAATAGCACCTTTGTGTGCTGTGGGCCCCACTGCAGAGGGGGCTGGTGGGGAGGGCTCAGGACCCACTAGGGTCAGGAGGGAAGAAGGAATTCCCTATGCAGAGATCTCCAGCAGCGCACCAGGCAGGACCCTGATTCTGGATGGCAACCCACTCTGTGCTTTTGGCAAAGCTGTTCAAGCCCTGCGTTGGTTTAGGAGTCAAGATATATGGGTCTTAACCCACGTTCTGTGGTGAATTCAGCTTCAGTGGCCAAGCAGGCCACCAAGCCCCTCTGGGACTTGCTTTCCTCATCAGCCCTTGCCCTGGGGCACACCTGTCCATGCCAACCACTGCACTGGGCATGGGGGATGCAGAGATGAGTCCAGCATGAACCCTTCCCTGAAGGTCTGGGAGTACAGACTTTGCAGGCAGCAAGTGTGAGGGAGAACTCCCTGGAGAAAGCAGCACTGAGCTGAGTGTTTACAGATAGGAGATATTCAGGTTTGGAAAAGCAATATCAAACAAAAGCATTCTAGGCTGGGTGTAGCGGCTCATGCCTACAATCCTAGGACCTCGGGAGACCAAGGTGGGTGGATCCCTTGAGCCAGGAGTTCAAGGCCAGCCTGGGCAACATGGCGAGACCCCATCTACAAAAAACAAAAAAATGAGCCGAGCCTGGTGGTGTGTGCCTGTAGTCCCAGCTACTTGGGAGGCTAAAGTGGGAGGATCCATTAAGCCTGGGAGATTGTGACTGCCGTAAGCCGTGATCGTGCTGCTGCACTCCAGCCTGGGTGACACAGCAAGACTCTGTCTCAGAAACAAAAACAAACACAAAAAAGCAGAGACGCTTCAGAAAGCAGGAAAAGTACAAACAAAGGTTTGGAGATATTTAAGCAACTCTTGTTTGCATGGAAACTGCAGGTTATATAAAGGTAGAGAGGGATAGAAAATGGGACTAATTTGGGGCTCAGGTTTTTGAAAAAAGGAATATTAGAATGTTCTGTGGATATCAATGCATTATATGGAACAAATGATAGGGTGGATATAATAATGCTTTAACATTTGTAAAATACTATGCAAATGCAATGATGATTGCCAACACACACACAGAGTTGTGATCTGTGATCTACTGGTATTGTTAGCAAAACATTGTTATTCTTTGAAACTCCTTTATCTGTGTATTTCTCCATAATTTTTCTGGGTTATTTCATACATATGTTGTTTTCAGCTAATATTTGGCTTCTGCCATCATAGTCCCCATTCAGGGCTCACTTTGTAGTGTTCTCCACAATGAGTCCAGTGGGTTCTGGAAACAGGAGAGAAGGTAAGTGTTGCTGGAGAAACTGTGAGATGCTTCTGTTGAAAGTAATCATGCCCATTGAAAGACTTGCTTACAGAGAGACACGAGAAGGGGCTTTGACCTACACTAAGTAGAGAAAAAACTCACCTCTGCATTTCCTGGGTGGTGTAGCAGAAGAAAGAGTATGGGAAAGTAAAGGAAAGAATTTCTGTTTTGCCAGTGGTTTGCCAGTGGTAGGCTGGTCACTTCCTATCTCTGAGAGTCAGGTTTTTTTGGTTGTTGTTTTTTTGTTTTGTTTTGTTTTTGAGACAGGGTCTCTATTTGTCACCCAGGCTGGCGTGCTGTGGCATGATCTTAGCTCACTGTGAACTCCGCCTCCCAGGTTTAAGCGATTCTCCTGCCTCAGCCTCCCAGTAGGTGAGATTACAGGCGCCCACCACCACGCCAGGCTGATTTTTGTATTTTTAGTAGAGACAGGGTTTCACTATGTTGGCCAGGCTGGTCACGAACTCCTGACCTCAGGTGATCAACCCACCTTGGCCTCCCAAAGTGTTGGGATTACAGGCGTGAGCCACCGTGCCTGGCCCTGAGCATCCGTCTTTACATCTTCAGTATATCGAGATGTTGCAGTCTCTGATGTCCCTTAGAAATAGAGCCAAAACTTTAAAAGTTTGGAGTAGCCCTTTGTTGCTCAGCCTGCTGCATTTGTGTCTCCTCAGGGCCCTGGAGCCTCTCATGAACCTGCCATTAGCCAGTTACTGAGTGCTCACTGTCACATGTAGTGGCAGAGTTAAGCTGGGCATGGTGAGGTGGAAGGGACATTCATTCTGCTCCATTCACAGGGGATGGGTTTCAGTTGCTGTTCTAGCCACTAACTGTATATATCACTTTAGGGGAAACTAAGGAAACTCTCTGCGACTCAGTTTCCACCGTTTGTCAAATGGAGATAATAAGACTTTGCTTTATCTTGATCTGCATCTTGAATCTTCTTGCTATTTTGGTCTCGGCTCGTTGGCAGATCTGAAACTTTGGTCCTCCTGCCTGGCAGGCCTGTTATCTCTTTTCACCATCGTCATATCTCATAAGATGCCCTGACTCCTGGCAACATTTTGTCCATTTTGACCTGTCTTTAGTTGTTTTGAAAATGATATAACTGCCAAGACTCCCCTCTCCCACCCCTTTTTGGTGTTCCTATAACCTTCCAGATGTTGGGCGAGGCAATTTATATACAGGTCTGAAAGATTGCTCGGAATTTTTCCATTTGACAGATAAGAAAACCATATTTCAAAGAAATTCAATCACTTTCCTTAGGAAGATGTCTTGACTTGAAATCCTGAGCTCTTTCCACTATTCTTCGCTGTTTCAACCAAGCTGGAGAAAAACTGTGACCATTACATTGTGTTTTAACCCCACACAGAGCAACAGTTCTACAGGCGGGCTTTGTTTAGTGCTGTCAGGATGGGCCTGGAAGAGTTGTAAATGCATTTTTAAAGTAAATCAAATCCTATTTTTAGTACCCTAAGGGAGCACATTCTGTAAAGGAAGAGTCTCCAGTAATCCTTCCATGAAGGGAGTATTTTTTTCCCTACAAGTTTAACAATATTTGTCTAATTCATCTGCTTTCTAGACTGGAAATCTTATGCACTTTTTTTTTTTCTCTCAAATGGAGTCCTGCAGGTATTTGTCCAACATTTGGTCTTTATTCTTCATAAAATGATAGCAGGAATGATGCTTTGAAGGATTTAAACAAGTACATAACATTGCAATTTTACAACTGAAGGTAAGTTCATTTTGAAATAATTTAAACGTTGCATTCAAGACTATTTATGCTCTCGGAAAGCTTCTCTTTCCAGCCATATTTTCTACCTTGCTTAACATACCTTCTGTTTCAGCCGCCATATTCCTTACTCTTTTCCAAAAGGTCCCTCCTCTGTGCACCTGTGCTCACTGGGATTTCTTCCCTTTGAATTCTCTTGATTTCCACACCACCTCTTCAACGTAGTGTGCACACTCACACACACACCCCTCTCGTTCACACATACTCCTAACACACAACAGTGCCCAAATCCTACAAATCTGCAGCATTCAATATAGTAGACAGTATCCACATTTGGCTATTTAAAGTTAGTTAAAGTTAAATAAAATATCAATCAATGAATAGATAAAATGTGGTAAATACATCAATAAATTATTATTCAGCCTCAGAAAGGAAGGACATTCGAATACTACAAGCAGATGAACCTTGAAAACAGCTTAATAAGTAAAATAAGCCAGACACAAAGGGACAAATACTGTGTGATTTCACTTATATGAGCTACCTAGAATAGGCAAATTCATATACTCAAAGAGAGAGAGAAAGTAGACCAGCGTTTCCAGGGTCTGGGCGTAGGAGGAATGGAAAGTTGTTTAATGACAAGCTTGTCCAACCCGAGGCCCAGGACAGCTTTGAATGTGGCCCAACACAAATTTGTTAACTTTCTTCAAATATTATGAGTTTTTTTTTTTAAAAGCTCATCAGCTATCATTAGTGTTAGTGTATTTTATGTGTGGCCCAAGATAATTCTTCTACCAATGTGCGCAGGGAAGCCAAAAGTTTCAATTTGGGATGTTGAAAACATTCTAGAAATGGGTAATGGTGATGGTTGCGCAACTTTGTGGGTATACTTAATGCCAATGAATTGTACATTTTAAGGATGGTTAAAATGGTAAATTTTATGTTATGCGTATTTTACCACAATAAAATTTAAAAAATTAAATAAAAGATACAATTCAGTTCTTCAGTCACATTAGCTACGTTTCAAATGTTCAACAGCCACACCTGACTAATGGCCAGCAAATTGTTCAGAGCAGATAGAGACTTTTTCCATCATCGTGGAAGGTTCTAGAGGACAAAGCCGTCCAGATTCTTCTGGGCCCACCGATGTTTTCTTCCTCGAAGCTCCAATGAGCAGTGATTACTCTCTGCTTGGAATTCTTGTAATTATTCGTTCTGAGGCCTTTCAAGGCCTTATTGTATTCTGCATTGTATTTCAGGCTACTATGTGGTCAGCTGATTTCCTGACAAAATTGCAAGTGGGTGGAGGGCAGGGAAGAAGTTTCCAGTTTCTAGGTGTGCTCATCCTGCCCCACCCTCCAGTGTTTTGCAGACTAATCAGCGTGAATCAAACAGGTATCTGTGTATGAATGGATGAGACAAGAAGACCTGACAACAAACGTTTCCTGGTATGGTCTTATCTGGGAGTGTTACCCCATCTGATGTATTTCAGAAGCCACTCGAAGAAGACATAGTTGTCTTCCATGTCTAAATTCCTCTCACAACTCTTGGGGCATAAATTAGCTGTCTTCTGTGAGCTCCTTTGGGAATGAAAGGCATGCTCTCTGGGAACTTTTTAAATTAGATAGAAATTTGTCCTATGGATGTGTGAAGTCACTTCTCAGCTAATCATTGAAGGGAGCTGCCAAAGGCTTTATTTCAAAAACAAATGGCAAAGTTGCTTTGTTTTTCATAACACAAACCCTTTTGCAACAAATAGAGTCCTCTTCTGGTCATTATCTAGTCATTAGAACCTCTGGCTAGATT
The DNA here is from genome assembly GCF_028878055.3 of Symphalangus syndactylus. Lineage (NCBI taxonomy): Eukaryota > Metazoa > Chordata > Mammalia > Primates > Hylobatidae > Symphalangus > Symphalangus syndactylus. The sequence goes on along the minus strand of NC_072440.2, from coordinate 96,372,591 downwards.
TATTTCCCTATAAAATAAACCTAAGACCTTATTCATAAAGAAGAAAATGCAAACACGAGCTTGACCACTATCAAAGAGACCCAGTGTAAAAAGAGCTTTCTTTTGCCTCTTGAGTTTGATGATGAGATCTTGTGGCCAGACAACATTTTTTGACTGGTAAGAGCAGAAACGACCCTCTTGAGTTACTGTTTAGTGAATGAGGGCCTTTGTTTCCCACAGAAGAATTAAAAACCTATGGGGCTCCCCCGTGCAAACAGGAGTACGTTTCACACAGCGATGTTGGGATTAAATGCCTGTACCATGAAACAAGCCAGAACAATGCCTACTCACGTTTTAATCATTCACCTGGCATTCCATGGGAGGCAGTTTTACCTAAAACTAGATTAGGTGAAGAGTGACTTCTCCCAAGCACTTTTTCTCTGCAACTCTTGGGTCTTTTTTGTGTATCCCCAAAGTGGAAAGTAAAGAAAAACTGCCCATTTTTCTACCAGTCTGATTTGAAGATAGGAGCATAGTCTCTGGGACCTGGAAGAGGCTTCTTGCCCATGCCGGAGAGGGTGTGGTTCAATCCCATCATTTTGAAGGTCAGGAAAGCGAAGCTGGGAAAAAAGTGACTTGTCTAGAGTCACATATGGAGCAGGAGCAAAGCTGAAATGAGAACGGCCACTCCTGACTCCAGTACAGCATTTTTTTCTTCTGTAACACTTGGCCATGTCTCACATTTCTCACACTCAAAATCATACTCTCCTTGTTTTTGTTTTTGTTTTTTTGAGACAGAGTTTCACTCTTGTAGCACAGGCTGCAGTGCAATGGCACAATCTCGGCTCACTGCAACCTCCGCATCCCGGGTTCAAGCAATTCTCCTGCCTCAGCCTCCCAAGTAGCTGGGATTATAGGTGTGCACCACCACCCCCAGCTAATTTTGTATTTTTAGCAGAGACGGGGTTTCACCATGTTGGTCAGGCTGGTCTTGAACTTTTGACCTCAATCTCGGCTCACTGTCACCCAGGCTAGAGTGCAGTGGCACAATCTCGGCTCACTGCAACCTCCGCCTCCCAGGTTCAAACGATTCCCCTGCCTTAACCTCCCAAGTAGCTGGGATTACAGGTGCCCGCCACCATGCCCAACTAATTTTTGTTCTTTTAGTAGAGACAAGGTTTCACCATGTTGCCCAGGCTGGTCTCAAACTCCTGACCTCAAGTGATCCACCTACCTCGGCCTCCCAAAGTGCTGGGATAACAGGCATGAGCCACCACGCCCAGCCAAAAATGGTGTTTTGAGGGAAAGAGATGAGGAGGACTTGGTGGATGAGGAGGTAGAGAGAGAAACTCAAACTCCATAACCATGGTGTTCTCCCTCCCCTGCTCTTCAGGACACACTGCAAGGTCCTGGGGATGACTAGAACCCCACAGCAGCAGGTAACTGTGGGGAAGGCCAGTTTCCTCCGTGCTAGGAGGATGCCCCGGCAGGGTGTGTGAGAGAACATGGAAGCCACTGTGCGCTTTCTTGCCCTTTTTACAGCCTGGGAACCTGGGGAAAGCTTCCCTCCCTGTGTAATAGAATGCATGTGATGGCATTTCAGGACCAAAAGGGTCCTCACAGGTCAGCTAGTCCAACTGTCTGTCTGATGCTTGGTGTCCCTGTGAGGTCCCCGGCAGGCCCCAGACAGGAACGTCACCTTCCAAGTGATGTTCAGTACTGACTAGTCCAATACTGACTACGAAAGAAGTTTATTTTTATTTTTGAAGTGTCCAGGTGCCAAAGATTCACAGACTTTTCTTTCAGTTTTTTTCTTTCTTTCTTTTCTTTTCTTTTTTTTTTTTTTAAGAGACAAGGTCTCATTATGCTGCCCAGGCTGGTCTCAAACTCCTGGGCTCAAGCGATCCTCCCACTTCAGCTTCCTAAAGTGCTGGAATTGCTGTTTTGAGCCACCAAGCCCAGCCCGACTTTTTTTTCCTTCTTCTTCTTATTTTTTTGGAGACAAGGTCTTGCTCTGTTGCCAAGGCTGAAGTGCAGTGGCACGATCATGGCTCATTGCAACCTCTGCCTCCTGGGCTCAAGCCATCCTCCTCCCTCAGCCTCCTGAGTAGCTAAGACCACAGGTGTGCACCACCATGCCTGGCTAATTTTTGTATTTTTTTTTTTAGTGGAGATGGGGTTTCGGCATGTTGACCAAGCTGGTCTTGAATTCCTGGGCTTAAGTGATCCTCCCACCTCGGCCTCCAGAAGTGCTGGAATTACAGGCATAAGCCTTCACACCTGGACAGAATTTTCTTTATCTAAAATGGTTTGCTCATATCCTCATCTCACAAACACTGTGTATCTACTTACACCATTCATTCAATAACAGTAACAACAACAAATACCTCAAGCACTTATTATGTGTGCCCCACACTGTCTTAAGTGCGTTATGGATTTTAGTTCATTCATCACAATGACCCTAGGCAGGGCCTATTGTTCTATTTTTATCCTTATTTTACAGAAGAAGAAACCAGAGCACAGAGAGGTTAAGTCTGTCACTAAAAGTCACACAGCTAGTAGACTTTGGGGCCAGGATTCAAATACAGGCAAACCACAGGTTTTGACCCCTATGCATGTGGCTTGCCCTGATCACCACGGGGTGTGGGATGCCTTTATCCGTTAGCACTTTCAAAGGTCATTTTCAAATGGCCTTTAGCACTTTCTGCCTTGTATGAAGCCTCGGTATCTGGGATTTCACCTTCTCGGGGTCAACCATTCCAAAGCCCCACTGGAAGCCCCAGCCCTGTGGACGTGGTATTTGGTGGCGATAGCCGATCTGAATTGTGAGCCGGCCCAGCCCAGCGCAACATTTGCATCTCAAAGAAGCTCTGTGATTTTCTCGAGATTCCAAACACAGTAACTGCGGGGAGGGCCCCATGGTATTTGCAAGGTTGAGAGTTTGCAAATGCCTGGAGGCTGATCCCTGGATCTCCTTCACCCCGGAGACCGACCAGCACACCATCTAACTCAGTGCCTTTCACATAGTATTCAGTTTGAGAAACAGTTTTGGTGTTTTGTTTTTTCCCACTGTGTGCAAGACAACAGATGTTTGGTGACTGCATGAAAGAAAAATTTTTTTCTTTTCTATCATTTTATTTATTATTTATTAATTATTATTATTATTTGAGACAGAGTCATGCTCTGTTGCCCAGGCTGGAGTGCAGTGGCATGATCTTGGCTCACTGTAACCTCTGCCTCCCAGGTTCAAGCGATTCTTCTGCCTCAGCCTCCGGAGTAGCTGGGATTACAGGCACGCACAACCACGCCCAGCTAATTTTTGTATTTTTAGTAGAGATGGGGTTTCACCATGTAGGCCAGGCTGGTCTTGAGCTCCTGACCTCAGGTGATCCACCCGCGTTGGCCTCCCAAAGTGCTGAGATTACAAGTGTGAGCCACCACTCGCGGCCAGAAAATTTCATTTCTGAGGAAATGAAATATTGGACCTTACTGGCTCCCAAAGACAGAAGAGATGTCCAGTTATTTTTTTGCTGTTTTTTTTTTAGATGGAGTTTCGCTCTTGTTGCCCAGGCTGGAGTGCAATGATGCAATCTCAGCTCACTGCAACCTCTACCTCTCAGGTTCAAGCAATTCTCTGCCTCAGCCTCCCGAGTAGCTGGGATCACAGGCATGCGCCACCATACCCAGCTAATTTTTTGTATTTAGTAGAGACAGGGTTTCACCATGTTGCTCGGGCTGGTCTTGAACTCCTGACCTCAGGGGATCCACCTGCTTCGGCCTCCCAAAGTGCTGGGATTACAGGGGTGAGCCACTGCGCCTGGAGTCCAGTTCCTTCTTTTCCTCAGCCGTATCTCCCATGAATCTTGTGACTCTAGTACCAGATAGGCCTCAGTACCATGCTCTGTGTCCTGTTCCACCTCCCTGGATGCCCTCACTCCAGTCTCTGTTCAGGAACTCTTTCGGCTCTCCTGTTAACCCCATGCAGGCTTCCCAGACCCCCAGTGGAACAATCTGCCGCCCCCACTATGCTCCCCTTCCTGTGGAACTGGGTGCTGTCCCTCAGGTGTCTCTCAGGTCCCTAGGAGTCCCCACCTGCTCCCTGTATCCCTCCACAGTGCCTAGCCCAGTACACAGCTCACAGTTGGGCTCAATTCAGGTTGAACCCAATCCAGAGAAAACCAATTGAAATACATCTAATTTAAGCTTTGCTCTGTCACAGGACTGTGGGATGGGAAGAAGTGATCGCCTCTTTGGCCCAGATTCGAGGTAAATACGTTCTTCCATTTCAAAAGGCTCCCTCACTGGTCCTGGAGAGGGGAAGTAGAGCGGCTCCCCACTTGGGCTAGTGATGGAGCTTATGAATTCAGAGTTTTCATTCCACCTGGATCTAGGAAGTCTTTTTTAAGAGTCTACTGCGCCAGATAATCTCTGTTCCCCACAAGCCATTCTCTTCTGTGCCTCTAAAGGATAAAGATCTATTTGTCTCTGTGTGTATGTTACAAAAAATGAATGGGGATTTAATTACAGCAGCTCATTTCCTAAAAGGAAGTCCTATTTACGATGCACCATATGTTTTGCCAGCGGCCGTACCCCCGAGGGCTGGAGTCTTGTCAGATCTCCTTAGATAAGCAGGGTCGGGCTGCTTTGGCCTGGACTGGGCCAGGGACCTGGGAGGACAGGCAGAAGGATCCAGGAAGTGAGGAGGGGGACAAAGGTAGGTTCCCAGCAACACCCTGAGCCCAGACCACTGGAGAGCATCAGTCAGCAACCAGGGAAGGCCTCCCTTGCTTCAGAGAAGGTGGATTCAGAGGCTCAGACAATTTGTGATGATTAAAATCGCCTGGCTTTCTTTCATCTACTAAAGCGGCTCTTGACGGGGAGAGAGTCTCTCTGATCCTTCCTTTCGTGGTTTTAATTCCCCCTCCGCCACTTCTGAGCCGGTGCAGATGGCTTCCTGGAGTTCTGAGAACCTTCTAGCAAGGGATGCCGGGCAGGCGAGGGGAGCAGGGAGCTGAGGAGGGGGCTTGGCTCAGTCCTAGTACTCACTCCTTTTAATTGTCTACTATGTTTTATCTTTCATGGGGCCTACGATTTTAGAGGCGAGGAAGCTGAGGAAGGGCTGTTCAGTACTTCTTAGCTGTAGTTGAATGCAGTTGCTGGAACCTGCTAGTACTTGACACAGCTTATGAGATTTATCTTAGTCTTACCTTTTCTCTTCCTCCTTTCCAATGTGTTCTGATTCTCTTGCCTCCTCTGTCTGTCTCGCTTTTTAAACTCCATCCCCAGAGCCGTGGTGAACGCCTTCTCCCCGCATGCTGCTTGGAGTGTAGACCATGAATTTCCCATGCCAGCTACAATGTCACTGGCTATGATCTCCAGTAGTGGAGGGTCTGGCCACCTGTGGGGGACACCCACCTGCTCTGAAGCAGGAAGGAACCAGGCAAAGCCAAGAGAAATCAAGCAACTTCCTGCAGGTTGAGCACTAGATGGAAATTAGGATGAGAATGGCCAGTCCTTGGACAGTGGTCCTGGAAGTCTCAGAGACTCGAGACCTGATTTCACTGTAGACACGAGGATAGGGCTGAGGGCTGGTTGGTGGCTGGTTGGTGAACGGGAGAGAGTGTCTACCCAGGGATGTGCCCGCTTACCCAGTGCACATTGGGGGCCCTACCGCCTCCCCACTGGGGTCCTGGGAGCCCCTGGAAGACAGGGGTTGACCTGCTCAGTATCTCACACAAAGGAAGTGTTCAGAAGACACCCACAAGCACCACAACCAGATGCCCATGGGCTGCCCTCCTGAGCCTGCCCCAGGTCTCTTCAAGTCCTCTGGACACAGCTGCCCTCTGCCTTCCCAAGGGGCCAGATGAAGCTTCTTTCAGGCTCCCCATTTCTGAGACTGTAGCTAAACCTGTTGGCCTCCTCTTCGCATTATCTCCAAGGAGGAATTACATGGGATTTAGATCCATTTAAGAAAATGTTCTTCTAATTTCCTGGCACTTAAAACTCCGTCGGGCTCTCAGCTACCCCTCTCTAAGTAGAAGGTGATTTGATTCAAGATGCTTTTGCTAATTAGAAACCCCCTTTCGCTCTCCTATTACACAAGAATCCAGGGCACCACATGACCCTCTGAAAAGCTGGCAAGTTTTGCAAAACGTATTTTTAGCTAGAATCAAAGGGTGAGATTTTTGCTCAACTTTGCAGCAATGAAGCTGTGATCTCCCTTGCTCTCCTCTTCACTCTTTCCCCTTTCCTCCTCTCCTCACTCTCTCCCTCTCCCCACTTCCCTCTCCTTCTCCCTCTTGCTTCTCCAGCAGGGAGGCCGAGGCTTGTGAGTGCATGCATGTGTGTTCATGTGTGTGTGTGCGTGCATGCATGTGCGTGCCTGTGTGTAGGTGTGAGGGCCTGGTGGGAGTGTGGGCTGCAGTGCCAGGCGGCCATGCTGCATTTCTGGATGCTCATTGTTCAGTCCCCGTCTCCATGGCGACGGGAGCAGCTGCTCTGTTCTGGGCCTTGGCTGGGCTGTGCGGGGCGGCCTGCCCGCCTGTCTGCCTGCCCGCCCGCCTGCCCGGCCGTGGGAGCTGCCAGCGCCTTGCCCTCCCGCTGCCCACAGGCCCTGCCAGGCTGGGCGCAAGAAAGCGTGTTTACTAACACCATCCACACGGCTCCCTGGGCATCGTGGCTCTGCCCAGAAGATGTCAGGCCGAGGGCACCGGGAGGTGGGCCTGGAGCCAGGCTGTCTGCAGCCGGGAGAGACAGTCCCGGCCGGCTGCTGCCCTGGCCTGCCAGTCTCTGGGCGAGCGCAGGCACTGGGGGTTAAGAGGCCCCTGTGAGGCCCTCTCTGAAGTGAACGTTCCCTTCGTGGAATGCCTTGCCAGAGCCTCTGGAACGTTCCAGCCCCAGCGCCCGCTCTGCCCTACCTGACAGCTCTGTCCTTGGGGGCCTCGGTCCTGCGCCGACTGTGGAGCCATTAATGTCCAAAGCACTCACAGACGCGAATAAATGATGCGTATGGGGGTGACCTGAGAGATAGCTTAGACCAACAAAACCTCAGAGCAAACCCCAGGCCGCGCAAGGACAGGTCTGTGTCAGACCGAGTCCTGTCTGGCACTGGGCTGCCCTACTGGGCCCCTTTCAAGACTGGGCCTGGCCTCAGCCCAAGCTCGTGGACTGTGGTCCCTATCCCACTCCTCACCCTCTCCTTGCTTTTCCAGATCGCTCCCCTCCTCACTTTATCTCGGCCTCTCCTTCCCCCCGTGCCTTTCTCCTAGTGCTTCTCCAGACAGGCCCGGACTCTGTGTGAGTGTGAGCCTGTGTTTCTGTGTGTGAGTGCCTGTGTGTGTGTCTCTGGGTGTGTGTGTCTCTGAGTATGTGTCTCTGTGCATGTGTCTGTGTGTCTCCGTGCATGTCTATGTGTGTGCTATGTATATGTGCCTGTGTGTGTATGTGTGTGTCTCTCTGTGTGTGTCTGTATATGTGTACAGTGTGCCTGTGTGTGTCTCTGTATGTGTGCCTGTGTATCTGTGTGTGTTTCTCTGTGTGTCTCTGCATGCGTCTCCGTGTGTGTCTGTGTGTCTGCGTGTCTTTGTGTGTGTGTCTCTGTATGTGTAGCTCCATGTGTGTGTCTGTGTGCCTGTGTGTCTGTGTGTGCCTGTTTGTGTCTGTGTATTTCTCTGTGTGTCTGTATGTGTCTCCATGTGTGTGTATGTGTGCCTGTGTGTGTCTGTATTTGTGGCTCCGTGTGTGTGTCTGTGTCTGTGTGTGTCTGTGTGTCTGAGTGGGTCTGTGTGTGTCTGAGTGTTTGTGTGTCTCTGTATGCATGTCTCCATGTGTATCTGTGTGTGTGAGTGTGTGGGTCTGTGTGTGGTCTGTGTGCGTCTCTGAATATGTGTCTCTGTGCATGTGTCTCTGTGTCTCTGTGTATGTCTATGCGTGTGCCTGTGTATATGTGCCTTTGTGTGTACGTGTGTGTCTCTGTGTGTGTCTGTGTATGTGTGTCTGTATATGTGTGCATAGGGTGCCTGTGTGTTTGTGTGTGTCATCTGTGTGTGTGTTTTTCTGCATGTCTCCATGTGTGTGCCTGTGTGTCTCTGTGTGTGTCTCTCTATGTATGTGTGTCTCCGTGTCTGTGTGTGTGTGTCTGTATGTGTGTCTCTCTGTCTATGTATGTGTGTCTCCGTGTGTGTGTGTGTGTGTATGTGTGTCTCTGTGTATATGTATGTGTGCCTATGTATCTGTGTGTCTGTGGATGTGTGTGTGTGTGCATTACCTTTGGGAAGTTAAGGATATTTCTTCTCTGAACTTTGCCATCAGCACTTAGCCCAGGGCTGAGCCGTGATTGACAGGTTACTAGAAGCTGGTCTGAAAACCTGGGAGCCAAGGGCCAGATGGCCCCGGCCTGCAGCCGCATCTCTCCCTTCCTCCCCCGCAGAGGTGAACTTGCTCCCTGTCTGCTGTGCTTTCCTGAAAGTCCCCGGCCCTGAACTGAAAACATCTGCCCAGCGTTTCCCTCATGTCCTGATCCCTCACCACTGTTTCCGTAGGAATTCCTGCCATATGCAAACGTGAGTTCTGTATAAACTCACCCCTGTTCCCCACTGACTCGATGATCATCTATTACATGCCTGTCGGGGCCAGCCCTGGGAATCATGGCACAGCTCGGGAGGGCCCAGCCTTGCCAAGGCCCCTGTGTCTGTACTGCAGCTGTTTCCTGGCCAGATTCTGCCCTGTGCCTGTACTGAGCCTGGGCATTTCCCTTCAGCCTCTAAGATGTGCATCCCTCCAGGCCCTCCGGGTCTGAGACCTGTCACTTGCAAGTCACTGAGAGTGCTTTCTCCCTCAGGAGTTTGTACCCCACCTCTGACCTGGGATGTGGAATTAGAAGCTGCCTGTATCCTGAGGAAAGGGATCTCAGGCCCCGGCCAACACTCTGGAAAAATATTCACAGGGTATCTATCTCCAGGTTCCTGTTTGGTCGCCTATGGTCCGTTGAGGGCAGCCCTGACTCAGGCCAGGGCCCACACAGGCATTTGGGAGGTGCAGATGGGGGCCTGCGATGCCCAGCCCTGGCTGGGGCATTGGAGTTGGAGAAGGATCTGTTCATGGGGAACTGGCTGCTTGCAGGGACAGTGGTGCCGGTGGTCTTTTTTTTAGACTGAGTTTTGCTCTTGTTGCCCACGCTGGAGTGTAGTGGCAAGATCTTGGCTCACTGCAACCTCCTCCTTCAGCGTTCAAGCAATTCTCCTGCCTCAGCCTCCTGAGTAGCTGGGATTACAGGCATGAGCCAACATGCCTTGCTAATCTTTGTATTTTTAGTAGAGACAGCATTTTACCATGTTAGCTAGGCTGGTCTCGAACTCCTGACGTCAAGTGATTCACCCGCCTCAGCCTCCCAAGGTGCTGGGATTACAGGTGTGCCCAGCCAGTGCTGGTGTTTTAAATCATTCATTCAGTGTCTACCACACGCTAGGCATGGGATGAAGTGCCTTCCGCATGAGCCCTGCCATTTAATCCTCATAGGGATCCTGTGAGGTAGAAACGATTCCATTTTGCAGGTAGGAAAGTGAGGTTTGGAGAGTCTAAGTGACTCACCCAGCTCTGAAGAACCCATCTGTCTTCCTGAGTCATCCTGCCTCACAGGGCCGGTTCATGTCTCTCCCTGACGGTGCTCTCCAGAATCAGCTTCTCCTGGAGAAGTCAACAAGGACACTCCACGTGGCTCCACCCACTGCTGCACCCTCCACCAGGCTGCCCTAGCAGCCTTTTACCTCCAGGTCTCTGCTTGCCTGCCTCTAGTTGATTAATTCTGTCATTGCCAGAAGGAGAACCCTCAAATCCAAATCACTCAGGTAAGCAAGCAAGAAACAGCAAGAAAGAGGAAAACAGAGCGCAGAGGATACTTGGGAGTTGAAATGTGGGGTATACCAGATTTCCCTGGCCACAGGCTGAGACTTCTGTTCCCTTACGTGCCTGGGACCTATCAGCAGCTTACGCAGGTTGAAAGCTCTTGGTAAAGAGCCCCACTGTTGGGCGAACCCAAGGTTAGAACAGAGAGTCACTAGTGAAGATGCTGGTGACTTCGGTAAAACATGACTGCTCATGATTTGGAAACAGAACTTAAAGACAATTTGAAAAAGGTCCCCAAATCTCTGCTTAAGGAAGAAAGTCTTTATAAGGACTTGGGCAAATAGTCCCATGAACGAAGGGTCAGAGGGGCCTCTTTTGGTTATTTATTTATTTATTTACGGACTCTCGCTCTGTCCCCCAGGCTGGAGTGCAGTGGCGCGATCTCGGCTCACTGCAACCTCCACCTCCCGGGTTCAAGCGATTCTTCTGCCTCAGCCTCCTGAGTAGCTGGGATTACAGGTGCCCACCACCATGCCCGGCTAATTTTTATATTTTTAGTAGAGACGGAGTTTCAGCATGTTGGCCAGGCTGCTCTCACACTCCTGACCTCAAGTGATCCATCCGCCTCGGCCTCCCAAACTGCTGTGATTATGGGCATGAGCCACTGCACTGAGCCCGGCCTTGGTTATTTTTTTGACCGAAGATTTGAGGGGGATTTTGAAGAGAAATAACCCTTTCCTACACTCCTCAAAAGACAAGCTGTCAACATTTTCTAGTCCCGCGTTTCTCACTATTTGGCTAGTGACCTCAGAACAAGCGCTGTGTCTCTTGGGGCCTCAGTTTCCTCTTCCGCATATGTCTAGATACTCTCTAAAAGCCCTACTGTCTCTAAAATTGGGAGAATCTCTCTTTTGGAACTTACAATTCATCCCTATTGTGACTGAAATGCTAGACGCATAGCTGTAACATTTTCAATAGAAAATAATATTAAACTAAAACAAATAATTTGAACTCTGATGCACAAACTAGAAGATCAACAGGATAATACAGCCTGACAGTAACTTCTAATTTGGACAGAGATATGTGAAATCAAGAAATGCTGAACTTCATTTCAAAATACTGTAATAGTTCAAGGTTGAGGCTACCCAATTCTCTGCATGCCTGTGTGCGTGTTTTAAAGCACTAGTATTATATATTTCAGCTGTTATTATTCAAAGAGAGCTGGCATCATGTGTAGAATTGAGAGTCATTGTACTCAGTGTATAAACGGAAAGACATCAGGCCAGGCGACGAAGCTTTCATGCTTATTTATGAGAAAATGCTGTTTAACTAACCTTGAAGTGAAATCTTCTGAAAAAAGAAAATCTGTCTTGTGTGTTGCAGAGGACTTTCCCCTGAAACACACACACACATAAACACACACACACACACATAAACACACACACACATACACACAGATAAACACACACACATAAACACACACACATACACACACATACACATACCACATAAACACACAAACACATAAACATACACACATATACACACACATACACACACATACACACACACACAAAATGAGATTTAAAAAAGGGTTTGGCAGGGCGTGCTGGCTCACGCCTGTAATTCCAGCACTTTGGGAGGTCAAGGTGGGCAGATTATGAGGTCAGGAGTTACAGACCAGTCTGGCCAACATAGTGTAACCCTGTCTCTACTAAAAGTACAAAAATTAGCCAGGCGTGGTGGCAGGCGCCTGTAGTCCCAGCTACTCGGGAGGCTGAGGCAGGAGAATCGCTTGAACTCGGGAGGCAGAGGTTGCAGTGAGCCGAGGTCATGCCACTGCACTCCAGCCCGGGCCACAGTGCGAGACTCTGTCTCAAAAAAAAAAAAAAAGAGGGTGGGGGGTTTATGTGTAAAGAATCATTTTCTTTTCTTCTAATCAGGTACATATTTGAACTTGAAATTAAAAAAGAGGCATGTTGATTAAAGTGGTTGTGGATGGAGGTGGGAAGGTCCTGCCGACTTGATCCTTGTGTCCGGCAAACCCTTGGCGGAGATCCTTCAAGGAAAGTTCCCCAAAGATGCCTCTCTCTTTAGAGGCTCGGGAGGGTCTGAGTGCACCCACAATACCAGTCAAACCACATTCTCAAAAGCCTCCTATACTAACAGTCCATTCCAGTGAGTTCTCCTAACTTCATGCTGGTAGCAACAAGTGAATAGAGCCAGGGTCTGTGAACTGGAAAGGGACTTAGAAATCCTTTAAGCCAAGCCCTTAATTTATAAATGAAGAAACAAAGGGTCAGAGAGGCGTGGGGAGAGCCTGAGAGGCCAGGTAGGGCCTGGACCCGGGGCTCTTCTCATCTCAGGGAGGTGGACTGAGTACTGGGGCTGAGCAGGGCTTCTGACATCCTCATGAAGATTCCCGGCATCTTCTACTGGGCACAAGGCCTCTGCTTCTGTCATTAGAGACGAGGCATAGAGTGCAAGTTCCTTGAGAGGGGAAAGCCTGGTGACTTTGGGGTCAGTGCATGTGATGAAGCAGAAGGTTTTCTGGGGGCTCAGCGTGGCAGAGGGGCAGGGAGGAGGAGGCTGAATGGAAAGGGCTGGTGTGGGCCGGAGAATGGGAAAGCTTGTGCACAAGGAATGCCTGGGTGGGAGGCAAATGTTTCTTTACACTTTAAGCTGTAGGTACTATCTGGTTTCAGCTGGGACTGGGGAAGCTAGTAAATGACTATTTCCTGCAGGCTTTGCTTTTCTCGTGATTTCCCTCTGCAGCTCATCATCTTATGACTGGATATTCTCACTTTAGTCCTATCAACATGCAGATGTCATTTGTCAACATGCAGATGTCATTTTCCTAATATCTTCTGCAATGGACTAAAATGTTTGTGTCCCTTCCATATTCATGTGATAAGACCCTAATCCCAATGTGATGGTATTTGCAAGGTGGACTTTTGGGAGGCAATTAGATCATGACAGTGGAGCTCTCATGAATGGGATTAGTGCTCTTATAAGAAGAGGCTAGAGAGATTGCGGGCTCTCTCTGCCATATCAGGACACAGCAAGAAGGTGGCTGTCTGCAAGCCAGGAAGTGAGCCTTCATCAGACAACGGATCTGCTGACACCGTGATCTTGGACTTCCAGCCTCCAGACTGTGATAAATACATGTTGGTTGTTTATGGCAATTTGGTATAGCAGTTCAAACTGACTAAGAGACCTTCTTCTTTTTTCGTTTTGAGACGGAGTCTCGCTCTGTTGCCCAGGCTGGAGTGCAGTGGCGCGATCTTGGCTCACTGCAAACTCCGCCTTCTAGGTTCAAGCAATTCTCCTGCCTCAGCCTCTCGAGTAGCAGGGACTAAAGGTGCCTGCCACCATGCCTGGCTAATTTTTGTATTTTTAGTAAAGATGGGGTTTCACCTTGTTGGTCAGGCTGGTCTTGAACTCCTGACCTCAGGTGATCCACCCGCCTCACCTCCCAAAGTGCTGGGATCACAGGCGTGAGCCACAGCGCCTGGCCACCACCTTCTTCTTCTTTTTTTTTTTTTTTAAAGCCCAATTTCTAGTTGGAAAACCTGAGACTCAGAGAGGTGAAATGTCTTGTACGAGGCCCCCACAGCTCATGTGTGTGGACCATGGTCGTGAACTTTCATCTGCTTACTCCCAGCCTAGTGGGTTCTTCTTTCTTGCCTTTAACACCATGCCCTTGACTCATAGACAGAGAATGCTGGTAGAAGAGGATGAGCTTATCCTGTTCTCTGTTTCCACTTGATAAACAGATGCTCCTTGAGGCCATGATGGAATCATACAATAGTCAGCAACTTTTCTAGGGGCTTGCATGGGCCACGGCCTGCAAAAGATTCAAAGCCACTTAGGACTAAGTGCATCATCTTGAGAATCTTTGTCTAAGGGATTATTTTTTACAAGACAACATCTTGAGAGACAGAGAAGGGTGCCCAAAAGCCCATGGTTTGGTAACTGGGCTTGCTGTGGGTGACGGGGTGAGTTACTTCAACAATTTGCTCCTCCTTTTTCTTTTTTTTTTTTTAAATTTGTGAAATAAAGAGAGGAAGACCTTCCTCAGGGGATTGTTGCTGAAATGATGAAATAAGATAATGTATGCAAAACACCAAGCATGGGGCCTGGCATGTGAGTGTGAAACAAACGCCTGCAGGCTCCTCCCAGGGTGCCCCCTGATGCCCTCCCCTCCACTGCAGTCCAACTGAGGTCTCAACTGTCTTCCAGGCACACCCACCCTCACTGATCCCCTATCTCAGATCTCTCCCCTTCCCCTGACTCTGATGCTCCTTCGCCCCATACCTGTCTGTTGAAGTGTTACCCAGGCTTGAGAGGTGTTGCTCAAATGCCCCTGTGTAAGGAGACAATTGTGCTCGTTCTTTTTTACAGGACTGAACACCTCCTGCCAGGCGCTGAGCTGCTTTTGTGTATGTTTCTACCCAACTCTTCTTGTTGGTTGGTGGAAAAGAAATGGCCATAGTTTGAATGATGGTTTTTTTTTTGTTTTGTTTTTTTCTGAGAGGGAGTCTTGTTCTGTTGATCAGGCTGGAGTGCAGTGGCACGATCTTGGCTCACTGCAAGCCCCGCCTCCTGGGTTCAAGCGATTCTCATGCCTCAGCCTCTCGAGTAGCTGGGATTACAAGTGTGCATCACCGTGTCCAGCTAATGTAGAGATGGGGTTTCACCATGTTGACCAGGCTGGTCTTGAACTCCTGATTTCAAGTGATCCACCAGCCTCAGCCTCCCAAATTGCTGGGATTACAGGCGTGAGGCACCGTGCCCAGTTAGAATGATGGCTTTTTAAATTGATGAACCATGTGACCGTGGATCCTTACTCCAGCATTTCTGTGCCTCAGTTTCCTCACCCATAAAATGAAGATAAAATGAGGATAACAATAATGACATTCCAAAGAAACTAGAATAAAATCACGTGTAAACGGCACAGCATCTGACCCAGGGTGCTCACTCCATCATGTTAACCACTGTTAATTCTTGTTAGGCTGTAAGTGTGGAGTCCATGTCTTACTCTTTCTTGTTGTTTGTTTTTTTAGAGATGGGGTTTCACTATGTTGCCCAGGCTTGTCTTGAACTCCTGGGCTCAAGTGATCCACCTGCCTCGGCCTCCTAAAGTGCTGGGATTACAGGAGTGAGCCACCATGCCTGGCCAGTCTTACTTTTTAAAAAAAATTTTATTATTATTATATTATATTTATTATTATTTAAGTTTTAGTGTACATGTGCACAAAGTGCAGGTTTGTTACATATGTACACATGTGCCATGTTGGTGTGCTGCACCAATTAACTCATCATTTAGCATTAGGTATATCTCCTAATGCTATCCCTCCCCCCTCCTCCCACCCCACAACAGTCCCCGGTGTGTGATGTTCCCCTTCCTGTGTCCATGTGTTCTCATTGTTCAATTCCCACCTATGAGTGAGAACATGCGGTGTTTGTTTTTTTGTCCTTGTGATAGTTTACTGAGAATGATGGTTTCCAGCTTCATCCATGTCCCTACAAAGGACATGAACTCATCATTTTTTATGGCTGCATAGTATTCCATGGTGTATATGTGCCACATTTTCTTAATCCAGTCTATCATTGTTGGACATTTGGGTTTGTGTCTTTATAGCAGCATGATTTATAATCCTTTGGGTATATGCCCAGTAATGGGATGGCTGGGTCAAATGGTATTTCTAGTTCTAGATCCCTGAGGAATCACCACACTGACTTCCACAATGGTTGAACTAGTTTACAGTCCCACCAACAGTGTAAAAGTATTCCTATTTCTCCACATCCTTTCCAGCACCTCAGTCTTACTGTTTTTTATCCTTTGTAATGTTTGGGATAGAGTTAGCACGTGGTGAAGGTTTATTGAACCTGAGAATGAATGGTGGTTTGCAACGAAACTAGGTCCATGATTAGGTGTTATCTTGGGGCGGGCGGGGGGGGGGGGAGAGAGAGAGAGTATCATGAATAGCTTGAGGCAGGGACTTAGCTGGACCTGTGTTCGAATCTTAGTGCTGATGCTCACCCACTATGTGACCCTAGGCAGTTCAACCTGCGTCTCAGTGTTTCAACTCTAAAATGGGGAAAATAACACCAGCCTCATATGGGACGCATGGGCCCCTTTGCAGACACCCTGTCAGCAGCAGCTTGAATGATTATAGTGAGGGTGGTTTTCCACAAGGCTTTTCTAGGGGGATCCCCACACTAGCCCTGGATAGGGTGCAGAGCCCGTCCTGGAATGGAGGGAGCAGGTGAAGCGCCGGGCTGTCTTGGGGACAGGCGTGCTGCCACGTGTATCCCCAGCCATATGGCGCAAGAACACTAATACAGTTGTCTGTGCACAACTGTAACCGACAATCTGCCAATTGTTTGTTTTTGAAGGCACCCCCCACCATGTGACAGGTGGTTCCACACCACAGTGGAAGTACTGTAGGAGGCGGAACAAACCCTGTTTGCCCTGGGGCCCAGGCTAGAGAAAGGACAGAAGCAAATGGAAATGATGGCTACAGGAGATTTTAAAACAAAACAGTTGACGATTAGAAAGTGGGGACCATTTGGCAGGGAGATTTGAGGAGATAATTTTCCACTGTGCTTCAATTTCCTCACCTGTAAAATTCAGGAGTTAGGCTGGCTCATGGCTAAAGGCCTTTCCAGATCCACCATGCTAAGATTTGAAGACAGATGCCTTCCGTGTCCACCAGTTGGCTTTTTAAGTCTTTGGCCAAAAAGATCTCTTGCTAATAACATTTCCAGTGTTCCATGTTCATCTGACCATGTCACTCCCCAGCTCGAACCCTTTGGGGCTCTCCGTTGGCCATAGCATAACCTTCCCACCCTCTTCCCTGGCTCACTCAGCTCAGGAGCTGACTCCTGCTGGGAGCCCCCTAGGACTTCTCCTTCTCCAGCTCAGGTGCTCCTTCATGGTGCTCACCTCTTCTGTGGACCTTTGTCTGGCTCTTATTGTGCTTGCTTGATTTCTTTCCTTCCTTCCTTCCTTCCTTCCTTCCTTCCTTCCTTCCTTCCTTCCTTCCTTCTTCCTCCTTCCTCCTCTTTCTTTTTTCTTTCTTTCTTTTCTTTTCTTTTCTTTTCTTTCCTTCCTTCCTTCCTTCCTTCCTTCCTTCCTTCCTTCCTTCCTTCCTCCCTCCCTCCCTCCCTCCCTCCCTTCCCTTCCCTTCCCTTCCCTTCCCTTCCCCTTCCTTCTTTCCTTCCCTCTCCCCCCCCTTTCTTTCTCTCTCTCTCTCTCTTTCTTTCTTTCTTTTCTCTCTTTCTCTCTCTCTCTTTCTTTTTTTTTTGAAATGGGGTTTCACTCTTGTTGCCCAGGCTGGAGCGCAATGATATGATCTCAGCTCACTGCAACCTCCGCCTCCCGGGTTCAAGCGATTTTCCTGCCTCGGCCTCCCGAGCAGCTGGGATCACAAGCATGCACCACCAAGCCCGGCTAGTTTTGTATTTTTTTTTAGTAGAGAGGGGGTTTCTCCATGTTGGTCAGACTTGTCTCGAACTCCTGACCTCAGGTGATCCACCCGCCTCGGCCTCCCAAAGTGCTGGGATTACAGGTGTGAGACACTGCACCTGGCCTTTCTTTCTTTCTCTTTCTCTTTTCTTTTCTTTTTTGATGAGGTCTTGCTCTTTTGCCCAGGCTGAAGTGCAGTGGCATGGTATCAGCTCATTGCAACCTCTGCCTCCAAGGTTCAAGCGATTCTCCTGCCTCAGCCTCTCGAGTAGCTGGGATTACAATCACTTGCCACCACGTCTGGCTAATTTTTGTATTTTTAGCAGAGACAAGGTTTCACCATGTTGGCCATGTTGGTCCTGAATTTCTGACCTCAAGTGGTCCACCCACCTCAGCCCCCAAAGTGCTGAGATTACAGGCATGAGCCACTGCGCCTGGCCCTTGCTGTTTCAAAGTGAAAGCTGTTCGGGCCTGGCCTGCCTTCCTTGTTATCCCTCCTGTCACCGGAACAAGAGGAAAACAACGCGAGAAGGTGAGAGAGCTGGGGGTGAGGTAGAGAGAGTCAGTAGGAAAGTGTAGGAGGGAGGAAAGAAGATAAGCTGAGAGCAAGGGAGGAAGAGAAAGAGAGAAAGATAGAGAGAAAAAGAGAGAAAGAGAGACAGAGAGAGAAGAAAGGCAAAAAACAAAGAAGGGACGAGAGAGGAAGCTGTCTGTCCTTTGACTTGTTTGTGCTGTAAGTCTTACATCTATAAAATAGGTGTAAAAGCCTTCACCTAGGGTGGGCATGGTGGCTCATGCCTATAATCCCAGGACTTTGGGAGGCTGAGACTGGAGGATCACCTGAGATCAGAAGTTCAAGACCAGCCTGGCCAACATGGTGAAACCCTGTCTCTACTAAAACTACAAAAATTAGCTGGGTGTGTTGGCGGGCACCTGTGATCCCAGCTACTCGATGGGCTGAGGCAGGAGAATCGCTTGAACCTGGGAGGCGGAGGTTGCAGTGAGCTGAGATCATGCCACTGTACTCCAGCCTGGGTGACAGAGTCATTTCTGGGAGAGCGAGACCATCTCAAAACAAACAAACACCTTCACCTAATACCTTCACAGTAAGGATAAAAAAGAGAGTCATGTGAAAAAAGTATTGTACCCTCTAATCTTGGGGATGATGTCAACTACTACAAAAAAATGAAAGAAGTCACTCTGTGCAGGCCAAGGCAACATCTTCTTTGGCAGATATGGAGACAATCAGCGGTAATGTGCGCAACATACTCAGCATCTCGCCTGCTCATAGAAGGTATTCAATAAACAGTAATTGTTATCATTATAATGACGACTCTTGGCCTAATGAAGCCGTGTCTACCAGGAACATCTGACTTCTCAACACATTTCTGAAAGTCTAGCCTTCCTCTCACCCAAGCCTTTTTTGGGTGTCAGATACTGTGCTGGGGCAATTGAGACACAAAGTCAAAGAGGACACCATCTTTTTCCTTATGGGATTTATATCTGGTGAAATCACAGAGTCAGGAAATGCCAGGGCTTTCAGAGCATGTGTCCCAACGATTTCCTTTTTTAGGTGGAGAGAGCTGAGAGGAGCTCACACCTTATCTTGTGGCAGAGCAGAAGGGAACTCATTTTTTTTTTTTTTTTTTTGAGACGGAGTCTCGCTCTGTCACCCAGGCTGGAGTGCAGTGGCGTGATCTCCGCTCACTGCAAGCTCTGCCTCCCGGGTTCATGCCATTCTCCTCCCTCAGCCTCCCGAGTAGCTGGGACTACTGGCACCCGCCACCATGCCCGGCTAATTTTTTTGTATTTTTAGTAGAGACAGGGTTTCACCGTGTTAACCAGGATGGTCTCAATCTCCTGACCTCGTGATCCGCCCGCATCGGCCTCCCAAAGTGCTGGGATTACAGGCGTGAGCCACCGTGCCCGGCCGGGAACTCATGTCTGAACTCTAGTGTGGAACAGAGTCTACCAAAATATAAGGAGAAACATCAAAGATCAATAACCATGAAAGTAAGCAAATACTATCACTGTTCTCAGAGGAAGGAAAAACAAAACAAAACATGTTTCTCATTTTTCTTTTAAGCCATTTCTAAGTTGCTTTTTGGAATCAGGCATGTATTACGCTTTGGTTCTCATGGTGCTTGGTTTTTGCCATTGACATTGGAACTATTTGTGCAAATTAACCAGAATATAGTAAAGTAACAAGCTCTACTGAGGGCCTGGAATCCATTTCATGTCCTAATGCATAGTCATTACTCGTAATATGTTCAAAATGCACTCCTTGGAACCCCAGCTTGAAGTACCCAGAGATCAATTTTCAATGGACTAATAGGTGACATTAAACATTATTCATAGAAACGGTGTTTATTTAATCTTTAATGCTACCTAATGCATTTCGGTCAAAGTCCTCAGTGTATGTTCAGGGTTTATTGTGTGGAAAATGGATGTGGTATTAATAAGTCAATACAAATACAAATATGGTTTCAATTGGAAATCATTAGGTTGCATTAAATGGCAAATGAAATCCAAAGGAAGGATTTGTTTTATTTTGTTTTTAGGGAGGAGAAGGAGCCTTGAGAGGCATTTCTTTGCTTGGTAATGAGGAGGAATGATTGGTTTCTGCAGAGGGGTGGATTACAGGTTAGGCCTTGCCTTATTCTCGTTAGGATGGGCATTGGCACAGCTGTTTGCTGCCGTGGGCCAAGCTGAAATTGCTGTGTGCTTTGGAGTCAGCCAGTGCCTCCCAGCACATAGCAGGTGGAGTCACTGCAAAGCTGTCTCCTTCCTGATGCTGGTGGCCCTGGGTGGACCTCAGCCCTCTTGAAGTCAGCTGGATCTCTGAAGGCACTGACTCGGACACTTCTATTCTCCTGGCTCAGCAGCAGCACCCGTGAAAGAGCATGTAGCCATTTATGTGACTAAAAGCTCCTTATGAGTGGAAAAGCAGCCAAAATGGGTCTTCTGTTAAAGCAGAGATTCTTGGGCAAATACAGTGGAGGGGGTGACCTCAAGCCTATTGTAGTGAATGAGAGTGGAAACAGATCAGGATTCACATTCTGGTCCCTCCGTGTTTCATCCGTGTGACCTAGAGAGGGGAGTGCCTTCACCGTCTGAGCTGTGGCATCCTAATTTCCATTTTGATGACTGCATGAGATCATGCCTGGAAATGCTCCCACAAAGTGGGGCTCCACAGGCATTTGCTTCCTTCTTCCAGTCCTGGGAATCTGAGTGTATGCTTGAACCCTTTCTGCAAATCATTCCCTTTATCCCACCCAACTACAAGGAATATCTAGGCCAGGGCAAAAATAGATAGATGTTCAGAGCTGCTTAGTATTTTTAATGAACAATTTCATCTGTTTTTAACTCATCATATTCTTTCTACTACTGCCCAAACTGGGCAGCTGATCTGTGTCTCACTTGGCACAAAGCAGGTGAGACCTTGCATGCTTTTATTTCAGTGGTTGCCCCTTTGCTGAGAAGGCCTGGGCCATCTCTTCATCTCAGTGAGAGGTTTAACAGGGCCCAGAGATGGCCCTTCTGGCTCCCAGGTGGCCTCGTAGAGCCTGCCAGCTGCTTCTGAAAACATGAGGTTGGATGGGCAGTCAACCTCTAAGGAAGTTCCAGCAGAAACAAAGTTTCTGAGAAAAGTTCCCACAGTCTGCAGAGCATCTTACGGCCAGAGGGACTGTGGTCTTCTGGTTCCATCTCCAGTAGAGACAGGGGAAGGAGAGGCAGGTAACCTCATTCAACACACTCTCCATAGTTACCCCAGAGCAGCTGAAATCTACCCAGATCAAAATAAAATATAACCCACGCTTGCATGGCAAGTACCATGTGCCAGGCAAGGTTCTACATGCTTTAACTCAGTTCCTCCTTGCAACCATCTCCATTTTACAGTTGAGGAAGCCAAAGCACAGAAAGGCTAAGTCACTTCTGAAAGGTCACACAGCATGTAGGAGTGGAGCGAGGGTTGGAATATAGCTCCTGCTACAGAGTCTTCAGTCTTACTCAGAGCACTACCTGCTTCTCATGGTATAAACACCTGCTCAGGGAGGCAGTGAGGAGATCCAGAATTCTGGTGGATTTGGAGCTGTTCTCCCAGTACCTGGCTGTGTGGCCTTGCCAAGTGATCTGGTCCCTTTGAGGCAAGTGTGTTATTTGTACTACCTGGCAGGGTTGAGTGGAGGTTGAGAGATGAGTGGTATTAAATGTGTACCATATTGCCCAACACATTACAGACACACAGACACCTCATGCATAATTGCTGTTAGTATGATTTCAATATAAAAAATACGTGTGTACTTTCTTCCTGGAGATTTGCACTTGGTAACATCTGAGCGGTGAAATCCAGGGGAAGGCGTGTCCCCAGAGGTCCTCAGTTCTCACACCCATCCCTTCCTGGATCCCTTCTTCAGCAGCCCCGTGAGTTCCTTGCATACCTGCCATGGTAGGGCTGCATGGCCTTTGGCAGTAGCTCCTTCTAACACACAGCTGTGGAGTCAGGTAGATATGAATTCAAATCTTGACCTTCCCTGCTACTTTGTGACACTGCACTGTGGACAGGGCCCTGGACCCCTCTGAGCCTGTTTTTGCAGCTATGAGACATGTTGCTGAGTTACTGTGAGGATGAAGAGGAACTGCTATGCCCTGTGACCGGGAAGTCACCTGGCACATAGTAAGATCTCAGCAAGTGGCAGCTACATGTGTGCTTCTTATCTACTTTGGGAAGTCTAGGTTATCTTGTGCACAGAGATTTTTTTTCTCTGTGGCTTCCACTCACTGCTTCTTATTCTCCCTTGAGACCACACAGCCTAAGACTAACCTCTCTTCTACATGACAGCCCCTAGGCTTCTGAAGGCTGTTCTCCCGACCTCCCTGGATCTTCTTTTCTCCAGGGAAAATGGCCCAAGTCTTCAACTATTTTTTTCCTGTGCCAGATTTTGGTCATTTTGCCACATTGTTGTTCATCTCAGTGATATCAGACGTTCAGTACTTACATCATCAATCTTTATTTACCCGATTGTGACCAAACTGTGGATGTTTTCCATCATCCCAGGGCCTGGGAAGAAAGCTAGGATCAAATGCTACCTTGGCTGGGGCAGCCATTGCGTGTTGAAGAGCCATGTGCATAGCAGAAGCAAAGTGACAACCATTGCTCTCATTTGACCTCTGGGGAACCAGGGAGTAATTTAGGACTTGAAATGTGGGATGCAAATTAGTGTCTGCCTACTCCCTGGCTTCGGGAAAATGGCTTTCATTTTCCGAGGTGATTACAGTAAATTACACCTGTAAGAGACAACCTAGAATGATGCCTCAAAGTGCCCTGAATTAATCGAAGAGTCCTCGACACACATATATGTGTTGTGGAAGTGGAAGAGAAAGATGGAGACAGGGAAAGAGAGCATTTAATAGATTAATTAGGAATAGAAACTGGCTTAGCTCCCCTTTATTGTGACAGTTTCTGAATGCCTGAGACTTAAGTATAGGAAGAATATGGGTAATGATTACCACTCTCTTTACCTGGGGTCTCTAGAATTGAATATATTATCCTAATATAACGTTCATAGGTACCTAATTGCAACGTCAGAGCTTCTCTTGGGTCTCAGAACACATTATAAATCCAGCATGGTGAAGCCAAATTAAGATATGAGCTGAGTGAGCTCTCCTTTCCTACAAAAGAGGGCCTGGCACATGCCTGGCTTCCCTGGATAAAATTAGAAGAGATAGATGTCATAAGACTCTCAACGAAGGGAAGCATTTTTTGCATTCTTCCCTTAGAAAGTCCAGCATGGAGCTGGGAAATTGATATGAGGGCAACAATATAGTTTGTAGGAGGAGAAGTTCAACAAATGGGATCATTTGAGCTAAAGAAAGTCAGCCCAAGGGGTCATCTAATCACAGTGCTGGAGGACAAGAGTCAGTGTCATTCAGTGGAGAGTCAGGCTTTGCCTTTGCAGACTGAGAACAGATTGAGTAGGGAGGAATGAAATTGTAGCACCAAGGACCCAGGTAAACCATCAGTGAGAAAACCCTGGGAGTGAGAGTCAGGTGGTTCATCTGCAAACGGTTATTTAGGGAAGTCAGAGGATTGCTTTGGCTAGAGTTTTTCCAACGTCAAACTCATGCTTTCAGAACAGTTTTGAGAGAATTATTGCTGGAAAAGGATCGGGTGGCACTTGGCATGCTTCACCACGGAATTCTTCTGCCATTCCCTGATTAGGCATGTTTCCTAGCGATTAGATCAATTGGGTACCTGAGAAGTCTGTAAGGAAGGGAACCAAGCCCTTTTCTTGGGAGCTGGCAGCCTGGGCAGAGCGTGCGAGGACTCTGCCAAGAACGCGCGGTCCTGAGGTTTCCCAGGGAGGGGCTCCCAATGCAGGAGGGCAGTCCTGGGCTTCATTTGCTTCACAGCTGATTCCATGATGCCCAACCTCAAATGAGATTGTAAAACTCAAAAGTTAGGAGATGAGGTTTTTTTGGATTTAGTCACTGTCTTCTATTTGATAACTCACACAAAAAGACAGGCTTGCCTTTTCAATTGTTAAAAAAGGCTCAAGGATCCTCGTTATTGTTAGGAAAGAAATTTGTGTGTGTCTATCCACAGCCATGTGTTGCATCACGATGTTTTGGTCAACAAGGGCCTGCATATGTGACAGTGGTCTCATAAGATTGTAATGGAGCTGCCCTATTCAGGTGTATCTTTAATTTACTTTATTTTAGAGACAGAGACTCATTCTGTTGCCCAGGTTGGAGTGCAGTAATGTGATCTTGGCTCACTGCAACCTCTGCATCCTGGGTTAAAGTGAACCTTGTGCCTCAGCCTCCCAAGTAGCTGGGATTACAGGCATGCACCACCACTTTCGGCTAAATTTTGTATTTTTAGTAGAGATGGGGTTTCACCATGTTGGCCAGACTTGTCTCAAACTCCTGACCTCAGGTAATCTGCCTGCCTCAGCCTCCTAAAGAGCTAGGATTACAGGTGTGAGCCACTGCACCCAGCCATTTTTTATTTTTTTATACCACATTTTTATTGTGTCTTTACTATGTTTATTTTTGTTTTATTTTTATTTGTTTATTTATTTTTTGAGATGGAGTCTCGCTCTGTCACCCAGGCTGGAGTGCAGTGGTGCGATCTCGGCTCACTACAACCTCCGCCTCCCAGGTTCAAGCAATTCTTCTGCCTCAGCCTCCAGAGTACCTGGGATTACAGGCACGTGCCACCATGCCCAGCTAATTTTTGTATTTTTAGTAGAGACAGGGTTTCACCATGTTGGTCAGTCTGGTCTCGATCTCCTGACCTTGTGATCCACCCACCTTGGCCTCCCAAAGTGCTGGGATTACAGGCGTGAGCCACCTCGTCCGGCCTTTTTATTTTATTTTTTTGAGATGGAGTTTTGCTCTTGTTGCCCAGGCTGGAGTGCAGGGCATGATCTCGGCTCACTGCAACCTCTGCCTCCCGGGTTCAAGTGATTCTCCTGCCTCAGCCTCCTGAGTAGCTGGGATTACAGGTGCCTGCCATCACGACCGGCTAATTTTTTGTATTTTTAGTAGAGACGGGGTTTCATCACGTTGGCCAGGCTGGTCTTGAGTTCCTGACGTCAGGTGATCCACCTGCCTCGGCCTCCCAACGTGCTGGGATTACAGGCATGAGCCACCATGCCCAGCCCCTTTACTATGTTTAGATCCATTTAGATACATAAACACTTACTGTTGTGTTCCAGTTGCCTAGAGTATTTGGTACAGTCACGTGGTATACAGGTTTGAAACCTAGGCGCAATAGGCTATTACTGTTAGCTTAGGTGTGTTTCTGTAGGTGTATTCTATGATGTTCCCAGAACAAAATCATCTAAGGGTGAATTTCTTTGAACAGACCCCTGTTAAGTGACTATGACTGTATATTCGTGTGTATGTCCCTACATATATGTATGTTTGAGCATGTGTGTGTATTTATGTACATACACACAGTCAATTCTTACTATTCTTGTTATTCATGGTAGTTATGTTCTGTGAAGTTGATATGAACACTGAATTAGCAAATAAGGAAGCATTGTTCCTAGGGAAATAAGCAGTTAGATTTCTGTGAGCCTCAGGTCAAACATTTGTGTTAGCTGATCAATATGAACCTTGTTTTCCATGTGTTTCTGTTTAGGAACACCTTGTTAAATTTATATGATTGATTCATTCACGTGGAACTCATGGTCAGCAGCACTGTAATTCATGCCTCGGCAGGTACATCACAGTCTCCTTGTGTTTGAGAACGCTAGACAGAGCTTCAGTGCTAGCTTGGGGGCCATTTTAAACAGTGAAGTCACCACCAGAAAAAGCACAAAAACGTGAAAAACATGGCACTAGATGGAACTCTCAGAAGACACTTGTGAACAGTGTGAGGGCTAAAACACAAAGGCAAACTCGCCTTACTCCACCTTGGCTGGGAACATGTGCATTGAATGATTCAAGATTTTCACTGCTCTGCACATGTTCGTGAATGACCTTGAAAACACGTGAAAACACATGAGTATTGATTTTTGAGTTACAAATACATTTTTTTTTTTTGAGATGGAGTTTCACTCTTGTTGCTCAGGCTGGAGTGCAATGATGTGATCTCAGCCAGGCTGGTCTCGAACTCCTGACCTCAGGTGATCCACGCGCCTCAGCCTCCCAAAGTGCTAGGATTACAGGCATGCACCACCATGCCCAGCTACAGATACATTTCAGTGAGTAGATGAAGTTGCAAAAACAAAGCCCTGAATAATGCGAATCGACTATATACAGAAAATTGGTAGCTTATTTACAGAACACAATCTTCCAAGGAACTGAGTAAAAGGCACCAAGTAAAATCCTTTTGTTGTTTTTTGTTTTGGGAGCTCATCAGGGTGAGAATGAGAGCAAGTGCTTGATAGAAAAACCGTCAGTTCATCATTTAGTCCCTTGGCACCTGGAGCGTACTGTAACTTGCAGAGCAGAAGGCTCGGCACTGACTTGATTCCCAGATGGGTGAAATGCTGCCTCCAGCAGGGAGCTAATAACGTAGCTGGGGGCAACATACATAGGGTTTAAGTGCCCCCTGGTAAGAGTGGAAAAAGATGGCGGAAGATGTTTCAGAGACAGCTTTGAGGAGGGGTGACTGGGAAAGGGTTTTACAGGAGGAGGCAAATGAATTGGGCCTTCAAGAATGGGAGTATTTGGAGGGATAGAAAGATCAGACTGCAGAGACCATGAATGTGTGTGTGTGTGTGTGGTATTTTGTGTGGGTGTGTGCACGGGGGTGTATGTTGTGTGTGTGAATGTGTGTGTGAGTGGTGGACCAGGGGTGGTGCGGTGGTGGCAAGTGACTGTCTTGAGAAGTTACAGAGGGTAGTGGTTAATAGTATGAAGCCACATTGCCTGGGGCTGAATCTTCCTTCTGTCCCTAACCGCTTGTGTCATCTTGGGCAAGTGACTTAACTTCTCCACCCTCCGTTTCTTGTTTATAAAATGTGGGTAAGTATAGTATCCCTCTTTTAGGATTATTGTGAAGTCAAAATGAGTTAATACTTGCAAAATGGCTAAAACAGCGCCTGGCACAGCTGGATGCTACATAACTGTTTACTATGAGTGTCTGCGAGGCTGGGGAGACCTAGCTAGGAGTCTTGGAATAGGAGGATTTGGGCTGACCTGGAGGGACATTATCTAGGTAATGACGTCAGGGACTGGGGGAGTCCAGAGCTGCATGAGATGTGGGGAGTGGGTCAAAGCAAGAGGATTATGGTGGAGTCAGTGGGACAGTGTTTATTCCCGTGGCTGTCGCTGTGTGTGGTGAGGATGGGAGGAGCTGCATCTCATGAAACCATGTGAGGCTGCATCCAGGGAAGGTGAGGTGGGAACCAAGACTAGAGGGCAGGCACGAAGAAGACAATTCCAGGGCCCATGTTTCTGGAGGCCAGCCTGGCCAGGATTAATTGTTCTGGAAGAAAGAGAACATCTTTTGAACACCCTGGGCTTGTGGGCTGCTTTGTGAATTGGAGATTCTGCCTATCCCCTCTGCCCCCACCTTGCCTGCCTGTACTCTGTAATGCTGTCTCCTGTCCCTTGGGATTCAGATGGTGAGAAGTTGACTGGCTAGGAGCACAGTGAGAGCGGATAAGTACCAGGATGAATGAAGGGACCTGACTCACGGCTATTTAGAATGTCACTGGGAATGAACTGAAAAGGTCCATTTCCATCACCATCTTCCCCACTGGACTGTGAGATACTTGAGGACAAGACTCTTTATTACCTTTTCATCCCCAGTGGTCTAGTGCCATGCTTCTAACATGGGATGGGCTCGACAAATATTTGTTCAATTTATGGGGAAACCGAGGCTGGAAGGAATGAAGGGACTAGTGTTCAATGCATCCAATTAGTCGGTGGCATGCTGGTCCTCTGAATAGTTAAGTTTCCCTCTCGGGCTCTCTAGAAAGTTGTGAAGTGTGCACCCTTTGGCCTTAGGGACCCCCACATGTGTGTGTTTGATTGCGAATTCCATCTCCCCTTCCCTGATGCTCCAGACCTCCTCCTCCGTCAGCTTTCTGTTTCTGGCCAGAAGGGTCTGACTCACTCACAGGGTGACCCCGACTTGTTTCTCCTTCTCCTTCTTCTCCTTCTCCTCCTTCTCCTTCT
Source organism: Symphalangus syndactylus (assembly GCF_028878055.3). Lineage (NCBI taxonomy): Eukaryota > Metazoa > Chordata > Mammalia > Primates > Hylobatidae > Symphalangus > Symphalangus syndactylus. The sequence goes on along the minus strand of NC_072440.2, from coordinate 96,344,654 downwards.
CCTCCTCCTCCTGCTCCTCCTTCTTCTTCTCCTCCTTCACCTTCTCCTTCTCCTTTTCTTCTTCTTCTCCTTCTCCTTCTCCCGCCCCCTCCCCCCTCCCTTTCCCTCTTCCTCTTCCTCTTCCTCTTCTTCTTTTTCTTCTTCCTTTTTTCTTCCTTTTGTGACAGGATCTCACTCTGCAGTGCAATCATGGCTCAGGTGATTCTCTTACCTCAGCCTCCCGAGTAGCTGGTACTACCAGTGCATGTCACCACACCTGGTTATTTTTTTTTCCTTTTTGTATTTTTTATAGAGATGCTTTCCTTGCTGTGTTGTGTATTTCCACACTCTGTTTTTTTCATTTTCCTCAGGCTGGTTGCAAACTCCTGAGTTCAAGTGACATCCCCCAGACCTTGTTTTCCCAAATTGCTGGTATTACAGGCGTGAGCCACCACACCCAGCCACCCTCCTTCTTTTCTTTCTTTCCTTTTTGGTTTTTTGAAAATCACTCCTCCCAGGCAGATCACCTAAGGTCAGGAGTTCAAGACCAGCCTGGCCAACATGGCTAAACTCCATCTCTACTAAAAATACAAAAATTAGTCGGGCATGGTGGTGGGTGCCTGTAATCCCAGCTTCTTGGTAGGCTTAGGCAGGAGAATCACTTGAACCCAGGAGACAGAGGTTGCAGTGAGCCAAGATCGCACCACTGCACTCCAGCCTGGGTGACAGAGTGAGACTCTGTCTAAAAAAAAAAGAAAAAAGTGCATGACTCAACCATGCCAGAAAGCATGGAGACTGCAAAATGAGACAGATGATTCAGAATGTGTACATATGTATTGTTAGCACTACATATCCGTATGATCTTGGTTGAATACAACAAAAGAAGCAAATAAACTGTCTTGTCCAACCTCTTATATTTTCAGCTGTGGCCCAGAAAAATTGACCGACTTGTCCCAGGCATTATGGCTGGTTCCTGGCAGATCTGACCCTAGAACTCCAGTCTCATTCTCTCCTTCTAGACACACACACACACACACACACACGCACACGACAGGGGCACACGTCCCATGCTGCTTTTTATTTTTTAAAAAACGACATCTGCCCAGGAATCACACTGCACAATGGCAGTCCTTTCTTTTCCTCTTCCTGTGTTGAATCATTGCCCTTGCCTGTGAAGTGCCTGCATGACCACGTTGCCCTGTGGACTTACTCGGAAGAAAGGAGTAATGATCAGCTGATGGGTCAGACACTCCGGGGTACACAGCCTGCCCCGCTATGGGAAACAGAGATGTGCTGGGGGTCAGAGCAGCCCTGGCCTTGCTGTCCCTGTGTAAGATCTCTTCTTGTCTCTATAGAATGCATCAGAGCTCTAAACATAGAGACTGTTTATAACCAAAGGTCATTTTCCTGGTAGAACAAGGAGTCCTCTTTTGCTTTGGAGGCAGATGAGTCTGGGCTGGCTCATAGTGTTTGATGTGAGATGGCTGTGCTTAAGTTTCCTGGCCAGAAAGTTAAGCTGTGGTGCTTCAGAGTTTTATAGGGCCCAGCACAATCTTCTTGCCTCCTGCCTGGGCCTCAGTATGCCCCGAGGCCACACCCACTGTAGCCCACTGCATGGTCCAGGGAAAACAGGAGCTGCCTTTTCAACTCTGCTTCCTTGATCATAGGTGTAACCAATAAGGCTCATGATAACTATTTCTGAGCACATTTGATGAGTTCCATATGAGACACATATTATCTAATTTAATCCTTATGGTAATCCTTCAGAGGTGAGATTTCAGCTCCCTTTTAAAGTCAGGAAACTGAAGCTTAGAAGAGTTAAGTGATTTGCTCACAGACTGTAAACTGAGCTTCTTATGTCGCCATTAAAACAACCCTGGATTCTGTCCTCCTCCTCAGAATCATGTGTCTAGAGAAGTCAAATGGGCTTTACCATGAAAGACGAGTAGGACCTGCCTCCTCCTGGTGTCCACTCCAGCCTCACTTTCCCACCAGGAGCCTGATCACTGTCCTCCTACAGAGTCTGGAAGTGTCCTCATGGAATGTCACCTCATGGACTTTTTATTTTTTAGCTTAACTGAGCCTCAAGTTAAAATCGCTCAATCAACAAATGTTTTGGGGATAGATTGAGCTCCTTGAAGGAAGTGAGAGATTCATCACTGTATCCCTGGGGCCTGACACATAGTAGGAATTCAGAAAAGTTTTGCTTAAAGAATGAATGAGCAGCTCCTCTGTGCCAGGCACTGGACAAGAACAATAGGGAATAGAGATGGATGAACGAGCAGTCCCTTCCCTCAAGGAGCCCAGAATTTAGGTCAGAGGAGAAGCCACATTTGCAAGTGGAAAGCAAGTTAACAGTGCAAGTGTCCCAAGTTAGGGTCCAAATGGGTTTTACTGTCAGGAAGAGGGAAAGATTCCTGTGGTCAGAAGGGTTCCAGTGCGCAGAGGTCTGATTTGTGTGGCAGGGACCTATTCAGAGGAAGAACTTCTTAATATTCAGAACTGTCTAGCAGAGTCCCACAGGATCTATAAGGCAGGCATCTCTCCTTCCCTGACAGGATTCAGGAGACAAGAAGGCAGGAAAAGTGCATGTGTGTTGGGGGCGGAGGGTCAGGGTGGGTGGCAAGGGGCTATTCTTGCAGCGGGAGAGAGATTGGACCTAATGATCTCTTCTGTGTCTTTCTTTCTTTCTTTCTTTCTTTCTTTCTTTCTTTCTTTCTTTCTTTCTTTCTTTCTTTCTTTTTTCTTTTCTTTTCTTTTCTTTTCTTTTCTTTTCTTTTCTTTTCTTTTTTCTTTTTTTTTTTGAGACAGAGTTTCATGCTTGTTGCCCAGGCTAGAATGCAGTGGCATGATCTTGGCTCACTGCAACCCCTGCCTCCCAGGTTCAAGTGATTCTCCTGCCTCAGCCTCCCAAGTAGCTGGAATTTCAGGCATGCACCACCAAGCCGGCTAATTTTGTATTTTTGGTAGAGATGGGGTTTCTCCATGTTGATCAGGCTGGTCTCGAACTCCCAGTCTCTGGTGATCCGCCCGCCTCGCCCTCCCAAAGTGCGGAGATGACAGGCATGAGCCACTGTGCCGGGCCTTCTGTGTCTAAATTTCTAGTTTCAACATTGAATCAGGGGATCTTTTCAGATAAAGTTATTTAAAACCAAAACCCAAACAACAACAACAAAAAACAATATCTACAAAACAAAGTCAGGGGCTCTTCTAAAATGTTAGGGGAAACTCTTTTGTGCTTATTTCCATGCTTTGTTGCATCTCATCTTAAAATTCTCATTCCCAGACGGGACTTAGGGAGAGAGATGGAATCTCAATCTCATTGACTCATTGCTAGTGGCATCTCTCAGAGATAGCTACTTTCTCTTCCATGAGGGTATCAGAGCCCTCTTGTGCCTCCAAAGAATCCGCTCTGTTCTAGGGCACTGCAGTCCTGCGAGTTATGGACACGGAGCCAGGTGAGCTCTATTTGGGCAAAAAGCCCAGCTCCCTTGGGACCCTGCATTTCCTGTCAGGGAGGGAGGGAGATGGCTACGACTTTCAAGGTCGCTTGGCCATGAGGTGGGGACCATTATTCCTCGAGGCCTCTCTTTTGCAAGGCTCCTGTGTGCCCCTTCCAGAGGAACTCTGAGGGCCTGGGCCCCTCCCACCTTCCGCTGTGATGTAGTTGTCTGTTTTATAGGTGAGGGAGGGGAGTCCCTGTGAAGTTAAGTGTATTTGTTCAAGATTACAGGTGGAATGTGGGGTCAAGTCTTGGGATGAAATCAAATCATCAGTAGCAAGTTGCCCTTCTAAAAACCCAAACTGCAAATGTGTGCTCAGAGCCTATGTTGGGGAAGGGAGGTGGTGTTCCTGAACGAGACCATTGCTAGAGTTAAGATGAAGTGAGGGCAGAGTGGAGTGAGTGACCACAGCAATGTGGAGGGGCCTGTTTTCCAAGGCGGTTTAAGAGAGGAAGGAATCACTTTATTATTGGGGGAATGTAAAAGCGGTCACATGGAGGTGGGGAGAAGGGTAAGCTGAAGTTCTGGGAGGCTTCCTGGAGGAGGTCGCATTTGAACAGTATCTGGAAGAATGTACTCAACAATTGACCACTGGTACCTCCCTCCATTCCCTCATTTGTCAATCTATTTATTCATTTACTCATTTGCCCTGCATTCACCTGTCCCTCCATCCATCCACCATGCATTCACCTGTCCCTCTGTCCATCTACTCACCATGCATTCACCTGTCCCTCCATCCATCCACCATGCATTCACCTGTCCCTCCATTTATCCACCATGCATTCACCTGTCCCTCCATTTATCCACCATGCATTCACCTGTCCCTCCATTTATCCACCATGCATTCACCTGTTCCTCCGTCCATCCACCATGCATTCACCTGTCCCTCCATCCATCCACCATGCATTTACCTGTCTCTCCATCCATCTACCATGCATTCACCTGTCCCTCCATCATCCACCATGCATTCACCTGTCCCTCCATCCATCCACCATGCATTCACCTCTCCCTCCCTCCATCCACCCACCATGCATTCACCTGTCTGTTCGTCCATCCATCCACCATGCATTCACCTGTCCCTCCATCCATTTATCCACCATGCATTCACCTGTCCCTCCATCCATCCACCATGCATTCTCCTGTCCCTCCATTCATCCACCCTCCATGCATTCCCCCGCCTCTCTATCTGTTCATTTTTTTAATCAATCCATTCATTTATTAAATAGATATTAAGTTTCTACTGTGTGCCAGGGACAGTGCTAGGCACTTTCACATACATTCTTGTTTAATTATAGGAATTCTATCAGTTAGGTAATAGTATCCCAAATTTACAGATAAGGATGCTGACTCTAGGCAGCAAAATTCTTCCCCTTTTACCCCTTTACAGTCTGTCTCATCCTGCATCAATGAGGAAACATCTTATCTTCAAAAGCCACCCCCCCACTTCACCAACCTCCCTGCCTCTATTCACTTCTCCAGTCTAATCTATTCATGTCTCAACTGCCTGAGTTATCTAAGACACAGACCTGAGCAAGGCACATTTCTTGCCAATAACCTCACAGGGCTTACTTTTGACCAGGGGCCAAGTCTCATCCATGGAATTCAATGGTGGAGACCCTTCATAACCTACTTTAACTGACTTCATCTCATGTGTTTTTCTCACAAACTTTTATTTTAGTTAAATTAGGCAACCCACTGTTCCCTGAGCACCTCTGCATTTTTCCCATTTCAGAGCCTTTGCTCACTCTATTGAAAATTACCCACCCTGTCTACATTGGCCTCCCTGCACAGTACAAATGTGTTAAGCTGAATTCAATTCCAAATGTGCCCTAAATCCTCCTTCCTTCAGGATGTACACAGAAGGGCACTTTCCAGATCTTATGGTGCCTCCTGGAACCCAGGACAATAATTGTAGACCCCAACCCCGGCTTGTGGGGCAGGGAGCTATTTCTAGTTGATGATATTGGCCAGGCAAACACCCTGTTCTCAGGTTTAGTTCCCAGGAGTCTGCAATGCCTCAGTCATAGCTAATGGTTCCCAGTACCAGCCACCATATTGGATATTTTGACTGTGTGCCCTCAAACTGCATATATAGTATTTGTTATCATCAGGAAATACATGCCATAGGCATCTCCTTCTGCCCCGATCCTTTCCTCCCTTAGCTGCTGATTCAAACCCGGGCCTGAGGTTTACCCAGCCCTGACTTTGATTTGGTCACAGGCTCAACTTCATTCCTTAGAGATGTTGTCGTAGATGTCAGATTTGCCTGGTAGTTCTGCTTTGTTAATCAGCAGGGAATGTTACTCATTGTTCTTATAAAATAGTATTAGGAACTAAATATTTATGTCTCCCCAAAATTTGTATGTTGAAACCCTAATCCTTAATGTGATGGTATTTGGAGGTTGGGCTTTTGGGAGGTAATTAGACTGTGAGGATGAAGCCATCATGATGGGATTAGTGCCCTTATAAGAAGAGACATAAGAGCTTACCGCTTCTTTCTGTCTGCTCTCTACCATGTGAGGACATAGCAAGAAGACGGCTATCTGCAAACCAGGGGGAGAGCCCTCACCAGGTACCAGATTTGTCAGTATGTTGATCTTGGACTTCCAGCCTCCAGAAGTGTAAGAAATAAATGTTTGTTGTTGAAGCCACCAGTCTATGGCAATTTGTTATAGCAGCCCAAATGGGCTAAGACGAATGGAAAAGTAAGGCACTCTACAAGCTTCCCAGGTGGGTTTTCATCTGTTTTCACATAATTCATTCCATAAATTAGAGTGGAAGTTTTGCAGACATGGCATCAAAGCGCCTGCTTTCTATAGAAGGTAGTTCAAGGCCAGTACAACAAAACAAGGCGCTCAAAAGTGATGCAAGGATGAGAGATGCAGGAGCACCAGGGACAGGGTGGGAAGTAGAGCTTCCCAGAAGGTGGGGACAGATTGAGGCTCCAGTGTGGTTTGGGGCCACAATGCCAGGTGCATACTTATTTGGAAATAAAAAAGAATTTTTAGGCCCTGTCAAAATGTTTTCTCAACATAGCCTGGCATTAAAATGGTCTTGTTAAGCAAAGAGCAACTAACTTTTGAGGAGAGATCTGCTCTGCCATTCACACCAGCTCAACGCTGGGGTCAGGGGACCAAGGCTTTCATCTGGGCTTTCTCTCAAACTTGCCATAAGATCTCTTTTCACTGCATTTCTCTGATTGGCTTTCTCCTCTGTAAATTGAATACCAACTTGCAGAGTGACCGAAAGGCCACATACCCTAATGCTTTGAGCTCCTTGCTTTGTTGTACTGGCCTTGAACTACCTCCTATAGAAACCAGGTGCTTTGATGCCATATCTGCAAAACTCCCACTCTAATTTACGGAATGAATTATGTGAAAACAGATGAAAACCCACCTGGGAAACTGGTAGAGTGCTTTACTTTTCCATTTGTCTTAGTCTATTTGGTTTGCTATAAGCAGTTTGAAAATGTGCAAAGCCCCCTCCATGTGCAAAGCTCTCAGAATGATGGTTTAACAAAGGCATCATGGCCAGGTGAGGTTGCTCATGCCTGTAATCCCAGAGCTTTTGGAGGTAAAGGTGGGAGGATTGCTTGAGGCCATGAGTTTGTGACCAACCTAGGCAACATAGCAAGACCCCATTTTTACAAAATAATGAATGAATGAATGAATGAATGAATGAATAAATAAATAAATAAAATAATAATAATAAAATAAAAACTAAAAAATTAGCTGGGTGTGGTGGTGTGCCCCTGTAGTCCTGGAAACTCAGGAGGCTGAGTTGGGGGGATTGCCTGAGCCCAAGAGCTCAAGGCTACAGTGAGCTATGATGGCACTACTGCACTCCAGCCTGGGAGACAGAGTGAGACCCTGTCTTAAAAAACAAACAAACAACAACAACAACAATAAAAAGGCATCTTGGGAGAGGAAGCTCATTCCCAGCAGGCCTGTGACACAGTCTCTCTCCCCAGCGAACCCAGACCATTTTCCACTCTGGGGGTAGATTGACGGAGCAACAGCACTTTTCTGTCTTCATCTGGAGTCCCTGGCAGAGGCCACCTCACTGAGGTTCAAGGCAATCCGGACTCTTGGGTAGAGCACACTCTGATGGTGGCACTACATCAGCTTGCACAAGCATGTGGCACAGGGGCCAGTCAGGAGCTGGGGTCTGCAAGGAGCCGGGAAGGGAGGGGCCCCTAGGTTTGCCACGCCTGCAGTCTCCAGGAATGAAAACCTGTCCTGCCAGTTGCATATGTAGCAATTTTGAATGCAAATAGCAACTTCCCAGATTTTTTTCTTTCTTCTCAGCAAAACACCCACATCATTTCCTTCCTTTGTTGGGCCCTTCCTGAGACCACTGGCTGGGGGCACATAGTAGGCACTCAATAAATATTTGCCGAGTGCGCGAACGGGTGGTAATCCAGCACTAATCCCCTCTCTTCAGCTCCCCACCCCCAGGAAGAAATAAAAGATGTCCATTTGTGGCTTGGCCACATTCAGGCAAACTTCCATATTGCTGCCAAGTCCTGCCATCTGCCACCTCCGAGGTGCAGGTGCTGGGCACCCACAAAGCCCGGCCGTGGGCACAAAGGCCCGATGTGCACTGATAATTGCCGAGTGCACAGCCCGCCAGGCCGGCCAGGCTGATGCAAGTTTGCTGGGTCTGCTGAGATTTGCATACAGATGGCCAGTCGGGGCGCAGGGCCGCCGCCACCGCGACAACGCCGCCCGCGCCCCGGGTAGACCGGCCGCAGCCCCTTTAGAAGTGCGGGAGGCTTTGACTGCAGCCGAGCCCCAGAGAGGCCTCATTCTGCCTGTCCTGAATAGTCCGTCATTCAAAGCAACGCTTTGAAATTTGAAAAAGAGAGAGAGAGAAAGAGAGAGAGAGAGAGAGACTGAAAAACAGAGAGACAAACAGAGACACACAGAGAGACAGGCAGAGACAGAGAGAGAGACAGACACAGAGACTGAGAGACAGAGACTGAGAGAGACTGTGAGACAGAGACAAACAGTGAGAGAGCCAGAGAAAGAGAAGGAGAGCTTGGAGAAAGGGAAAAAAAAGCAAATTCTTTTCTTTGTGAGACTGGGGAGTGTTGGGCAAGGAGCCAGGGGGCTTCAAGAATGTGAGCGAGGCACCAGGAAGGAGGGGATCTCTGTGGAGACGCAGCTTCGGACGTGTGGCATGCACTCTCCTCCTGGTCATCGGGAGCGAGGGTCTTCAGAGCCCGAGATGCGCGATGCGCAGGAAGCACCAGAGAGGGTGGCGGGAAGAAAAGGCACCTCCATCACTTTGAAGTGTCAGAGGCAAGTTGCAGCTGCTTTGAAACTAACAAAAAGAAAACACCTGCACACGCAGAAATTTTTAAAAACCCCTGTAAGCAAAACCATAGACTCCGAAGGTAAAGCCGGAAAAGCTGTCCCTGAGTCGCGCCCGGGAGCCCCTCCGCTGTCACTGGGTGCCGAAGGCATTTGTTCTTTGTGTGTCTTCACCTCATTTGGTTTGGAAACGGCTCGCAGGGGGAGTGGCCAGGCCTCAGGGACACGCCCGGGCGCTCTGGGCATCGGACACATGGCAGGTGTTCCGGCCTCGCCTGATTCAGCCCGGCTCTCTGTTTAACAACCATCCCGAGGCCTTCGCTTCATGTTTACTAATACCCCTCGCCCTCAGTCCTCCCACCAGCTCTCCCACCCCACCGACATCAGTGAATGACCAACAAAGCTAAAAACAAGAAAGGCGTTATTGAGAGAGTGTTGCCTCCCTTGTCCAAACTAAATGAAAGGGAAATAGAATGGCAACAGAGAGTAGCTATTTATCATGTTCCTAACGGAACGTTCCAACCTGCTTCCCGTCCTGTGTCACCTCTGTATGAGAAATCTGGACGTCCGCCTAGATTTTCCACTCTCACCCTCAGCAGTCAGGCAAGCCCCGGGGCGTCGGGTTCTCCTGCCTATAACTTGCTACTGTCCATCTGCACTTTCTGCAGGCTGCCCCATGGCCCGTGGGGGCGCCTGTAGCGCTCCTTTTCTTCACCCTTAGCTCCTCACCCCCCAACCCATCTTCTCTCACTGCAGCCAGAAAGCTATGTCTAAAACACCATTTTAGTTATATCTCCCTCTTCCTTAGAACAGTCCAACGACCGATAACTGTCATCCTGAGAATAAAGACCAACCTCTTCAGGTTGGCATGGAAACCCTCGTTGGTCCAGTTGCTCTCCTTGGCTAGCCCTGCACCTTGCACCTAGTGAACGAACTGCTTCTCGATTCCTTCCTAGTTTGGGCAGTTTCACGTCCTTGCCTCTTTCCTAAAATGGCGTCACTTCTTGGCTTGCCCTTACCTCACTTGATGAGCAAGATGAGGCTCCTTCCTTCCTCCTGCCTATCTTTCCTTTTTTCTTCCACTCAGCTGGCAAGTACTTTTTTGGTACCAAGCCGATCTCAGGTGCTGAAGAGAAAGGGATGGAGAGAGGAACACTTTTGTCTTCCTTCCACCCTTTCCCCTAGTATTGTAAGGCAAGCAGAGGGGGTAACAGTGGGGCCCCTTGCCGTGGTACCCCACACCCCTTCCCAGGCAAAACAGGATGGTATGGGGCCACCTGCTGTGGTACGCCACACCCCTTCCCAGGCAAAACAGGATGGTGTGGGGCCTCCTGCCGTGGTACCCCATCCTCCTTCCAGGCGAGATGGGTGAGGAGCCCCCTGCCGTGGTACCCCACACCCCTTCCCAGGTGAAACAGGACGTTATGAGGCCCCCTGCTGTGCACCCCTTCCCAGGTGAAACAGGATGGTATGGGGCCCCCTGCCTTGGTACCCCATCCCCCTTCCCAGGCGAAACAGGACGGTATGGGGCCCCGTGCTGTGTTACCCCACACCCCTTCCCAGGCAAAACAGGATGGTATGGGGCCTCCTGCCGTGGTACCCCATCCCCCTTCCCAGGCGAGACAGGTTGGTAGTTTCCACCGTCTGGATCCAGACATTGACTGTTTTTCCATCAGAGGCAGAAACCAATGAACTCAAGACTAGTGAACCCTGAACCGAACGATTTTCGTCGATATTTTCGTCATACGTTTATCGTCTGAAACTTTGCCAAGAGCTCAGGGGAAGTTATTCCCAGAGGATCAATCACGGAGAGTCAATCGTGAAAGAGAAAAGGGAAGTTACTGACGATTTGACCCAGACATAGTTTTATGATCTCTTTTTCCTTTCACCACTTGAAAAGTCAGAGCAAAACTCACTTTAGATGCTGTATTTCATTCTTTCAACAAATATTTGACTCGAATGAATGAGACTGTGAGTGAGGTATTTGTGTGATGATTTTCTATGAATTAGCTCTGAAATGTGAGTATTTTCATGCTCAGGAACGTACCCCTACGTGTGACTTTCTCAGGATAACTTTGTACATGCTCTTCTCATTCACTGCAGGTCTTGCATGGATTTTGGCCAAAAGCAATACAGTCTGGGCTAACCAGAAATGGAAAGATGTACTATAATTTAAAAAGGGTCACAGGGAACAGAATAGCTAAGTAAAATGGTTTCTTGCCTGGCTTTTAGTTGACGATAACCCTTCTTCAGGCTTCTGCTGATTCCTCCATAACTTAGCAACAGGCAGAGCATTTTCAAGGGCTGGGCATCAGGGAGGGGTGGCAGAGGGGAGGGGAGAATAAATGATGATAAATATCAGAAAACAATATAAATATTGTAGATAAGCTCACCAGCACTTTGGGAAGCCAAGGTGGGAGTAGCTCTTGAGGCCAGCTCTTTGAGACCAGCCTGGGCAACACAGTGAGACTCCATCTCACAAAAAATAAAAAAAAATTAGCTGGGTGCGTTGGTGCATGCTTGTAGCCCCAGCTACTTGGGAGACTGAGGCAAGAGTATCGCTTGATCCTGGGAGGTGGAGCTGCAGCGAGCTATGATCACACCACTGCACTCCAGCTGGGCAACAAAGTGAGACTCTGTCCCCTCCCCCCACCCCCCCGGGGGGGGAAAAAAGCACAATATATTGTAGGTGATTTCAGAGTGTTCAAGTTAGTCAGTTTCATCTCATTTCAAACTAAATTTGCATCAGTATTGGAAAGACAATGTGGTAAAAACAAAGAGAAGAGACAATGTCAGAGGAACTATGGAAACCCCGTTACCAGGGATATGATTTGGGGCCAGGCACTCACGCTTGCTGAACACATTGTTCTTAGCCTTAAAGATAATAACACCTCCTTTCTAGGCTTTTTATAAGGATTAAGTGAAATAATATATACCCAGTGGAGTATCTGGCAAATAATATGGTGCGAAAAAGGTATTATTATTATTATTATTTATATTTATTATTGCTAAGAACGAAGTAAAAATGAAGAAAGAAACCTATGGATGGTTGGATCTTTTTTTTTTTTTTTTGAGACGGAGTCTTGCTCTGTCACCCAGGCTGGAGTGCAGTGGCGCAGTCTCGGCTCACTGCAAGCTCCGCCTCCCAGGTTCACGCCATTCTCCTGCCTCAGCCTCTCTGAGTAGCTGGGACTACAGGCACCCGCCACCACGCCAGGCTAATTTTTTGTATTTTTAGTAGAGACGGGGTTTCACTGTGGTCTCGATATCCTGACCTCGTGATCCGCCCGCCTCGGCCTCCCAAAGTGCTGGGATTACAAGCGTGAGCCACCGCGCCCGGCCTCGGTTGGATCTTTTACCCACAGAAAGTATCGAACAGAAACAAATAATTATCGCACATTAGCTGCCCTGTTTCTAATTGTACTTCATTTGTAACATTTTCTTTATGGCAAGTTCACAAACATAAAATGGCACTAACTTTATTTAGAGTATGAAATGGCTGTGTTCCCACTTCCTAGTCACTTCAGGGGGCAATAGCTATCGAAATATAATATAAGACATCACTCAGATAAATTCCATTTAATTCTATTCAACAGATATTTCTGGAATGTAACAGACATTTCTGGAAGAGCAAGGCACTATGATGTGGGCAACAAAATGACTAGAATAAGTAACACATGTAAGAGCTCTAACAGATTACTACAGCAACACAGCCTGAGATGTCCAGTGCCCTGACGCTGAATCCCGCCCCACAACTGACTCAGGGACCTTGAGCAAGTTACTTAACTTCTTCCTCAACTGTAAAAAGAAAATAGTACATTTGATCTTGCAGGGTTGCTGTGAAGAAGAGAGTAGAGATAGACAGGCAGGATACCTGGCACCGGGGGCACAAGCTAGTCTCAGGCAATTTTTACATATGGACAAGTGTAGCCATGACATTGTCATCAACGGGCATAGCAACATATTCTCTTACTATGATGCTTTCCTTGGCTTCTTCTCTCTGCTCTAGGCCAGAGGCCACCAAAGCTGTGGGCTGTCAGCCCGGGGTGACAATAGGCATGAGAGAGGCAAGTTAGCTTTTCAGTGCCACGAAGACTAGAGCGTCTTGGAAAACTGGGGCCTCCCTAAGCCTTGCTTTCCTCCTTTCACTAATGGGGAGATTCTGCCCTTCCTTCCTTCCTTCCTTCCTTCCTTCCTTCCTTCCTTCCTTCCTTCCTTCCTTTCTTTCCTTCTTCTTTCTTTCTTTCTTTCTTTCTTTCTTTCTTTCTTTCTTTCTTTCTTTCTTTCTTTCCTTCCTTCCTTCCTTTCTCTTTCTTTCCTTCTTTCTTTCCTTCCTCCTTTCTTTCTTTCCTTCCTTCCTTCCTTCCTTTCTCTTTCTTTCTTCCTTCCTTCCTTCCTTCCTTCCTTCCTTCCTTCCTTCCTCTTTCTTTCTTTCCTTCCTCCTTTTTTTCCTTCCTCCTTTCTTTCCTTCCTCCCTCCTTTCTTTCTTTCTTCCTTTCTTTCTTTCTTTCTTTCTTTCTTTCTTTCTTTCTTTCTTTCTTTCTCTCTCTCTCTCTTTCTTTCTTTCTTTTTTTCTTTCTTTCTTTTTGATGGCTTCTGGCTCTGTCTCCCAGGCTGGAGTGCAGTGGTGCAATCTCGACTCACTGCAACCTCCGCCTCCCAGGTTCAAATTATTCTCCTGCCTCAGCACCCTGAGGAGCTGGGACTACAGGCGCACACCACCACGCCCAGCTAATTTCTACATTTTCAGCAGAGACGAGGTTTCATCATGTTGGCCAGGCTGGTCTTGAACTCCTGAACTCAAATGATCCACCCGCCTGAGCCTCCCGAAGTGCTAGGATTACAGATGTGAGCCACCACGCCCAGCCTCGATTCTGCCTTCTTGGACTTCTTCCCAGTGTGGGGGAAGAGAAATGAGAAGACAGGTAGGAGAGGGCTCTGTAAATAGTAAATTGCCATACCAGTATAAACGATTGTTGTCAGCTCCCCAAAAAGGAGGCACAGAGACAATCCTATCAATGAATGAGCTCTCTCAGTTTTGTGTGACTTCTGCAAGGAGGTTTTGTTTTGGGCTGGTGGGGAGCAATTGCCAGCCCAGTCTACAACCTTCCCACTCAACGTGTGGTCCACGGACCAGTGGCATCTGCATCACCTGAGAGCGTGTTAGAGATGCAGGACCCGGGTCCTCAGGTCACACTTAACAGAGCTGAATCTGCCTTTTCACAAAACACCGAGTCGTAGGCACATTCAAGTTTGAGAAGCACTGGTCTACAGGCCTTGGTGTTAAAAGAGAAAGAAAAGGCATTGATAACAATGTGCTCAGTAGAAAATAAAGCCAGTGATGGTCAAGAAGTGCTGTGGCCCCAGAAGAGCAAAGCGACGAGCTGTGGGCACCCACCTTCGGGGCTTTGGGGTTACTTGGGACCATGGCAGAACTAATTATAAACAATAAAAGAGAAGGTGAAAAAAGAGTAAGGGGACCTCTGTACTCAAAAAAAAGTTTTAAAATGTTAGGCTTTCACAAAATATAGGGGTTCATGCACTGATTGTTTTCTGGGGTACAGCTTCCCCAGAGCCTCCTTCAACCACCGATGGTTCAGCCCCGGCAGTCACGTCAGATGACATCGCATCATTCCTCAGACAAGCCTTTTAGGTGCTCTGCAAGAAAATCCAGGCAAACAGCTGTCTCAGAGGAACAGCTGTTTCAGAGGAGCGTAAATTCTTCGGAAGATCCTAGTTAGCTCAATCAACATTACAAAGGCTTCTAATGAGGAGATAGCATTTAGGAACTCCTTGTTATCAATTGATTAATCATTAGGTCAACCTGCACTTATTGATGGTTGGACTAACTATCCTTAGAGGCACCGTGACATTTTTACTGTTACAAGATTACTCAGAGGTGGATCTCACTGTCTGCCCATGCATTTTCAGGCTGTCTTACCTGTCAGTGCCAGGTTCCTTCTGCTTAGAAACCTTTCTCTTTCATTCTTTTCTCAACTTAATGCTTAATGAGGGACTTCTTATCCTTTAAGACTTAGTTCAGTTGCCACCTCCACAGTGCGACGCCGATCTCAGGGGGATCCTCAGACCCATCAATTTTGGGTAAGAGTACACTTGGAAGCTGAAGACCTGGAAAGGGAAATTATTCCCTTAAAGCTTCCAGCGACTTCTTTCCTCATGGGAAGTCTTTGTGTAATGGGGCAAGATGTCTGGCATTACTGGCAGAGCACCTCCTTTGTGGATAGCACTTTCTAGGTGTTTTGCAGCCATTGATTTATGTCATCCTCACAAGGACCTTCCCAGGTAGGTGTTATTATCTCTGTTTTACACACAAAGAAAACTGAGACTCAATGGAGCTAGGATTTATACACGGCATTCTCTAGCTCCTTCCACCCTGTGCAGGTGCGTGGAGTGGGGAGCAGGGTGAGGATGGAGGGTGGGGGTTGAGGGGAGGGAGGGAGGCCCTGTCTGTGATGGGGATCCCCTGCGAGTTATCGCCAGGTTCCTGGACTGACAGTACCTGGAAGCCCAGCTTTGGAGGGAGTGCACATGAGGATTTCTAATATGGGTTGCTCAGGCCGTTGTCCAGCTTTCCCAAGTCCATGGATTTCTTTAGGGGGTGAATCAGGATCCTACAGCCCCAAACACCTGGATGGGCTAAAATGAGAGTTCCCTTCCAGCTGTAATGCTCCACAGTACCATGAGACTAGAGGAAAAACATACCCTTTTTTTCTTTCTTTACTACACTTTCTCTCTTTTCTTGTTTCTTTTTCTTTCTTTCTTCTTTCTTTTGTTTTTTCTTTTCTTGTGTATTTAGCCATTATAACTGGTTAGAAGCCAGAGATAGTTAGGCGTCTTCTGGCTGGAATAGAAATAGCCCTGTTAGCTGTGGACTGCGTCCAAGCTCCTGAACAGCGCCACGAAAAAGATCTCCATATAAATGGTTCCTTCAGGACTCCCCTTTCAATGCCTTCTTGGTCTTGGGGGTCTGAAATGGAGCCAATTTGAGGGAGTTCCAGGCATTTCCCACAGGGCCTCCTTCCCAAAAGCTTTTCAAAGCAATCCCAGAGGTCCAAGCATCCTCTCTCACTAGTGACTCTAGCCACTGTGAGGAATTTGGAAAACTTGCTTGTTAGGTCCCTGACACCTTTGCCCCTAACAATTTGGAAATCTACAAACCTGGCTGGCACATCCTCCAGTGCAGAGACACTACCCAGGACAATAACTGGCACATAGTAGGTTTGCAGTGAATGTTTGCTAGCTAAAACTATATAGAAATTCTCAAATACACTGATGGCCAAAGGATTTCTTGGTGTCCACACAGTTACTAATTACACTTTTAATAAATGTAATAAACTAGTGACCTATGTATACCCTTAAATATATGAAAGAATCTCAGTAAACTCACTGATATTCCAAGTTTTCTTGCACGAATGTGAACCCTGGAGGTATTATGTGTTTGTTAAAATAATAATAGCAAAAGCAGCCCAGGCACAGTGGCTCATGCCTGTAATCCTAGCACTTTGGGAGGCCAAGGCAGGTGGATCACCTGAGATCAGGAGTTCGAGACCAGCCTGGCTAACATGGAGAAACCCGTCTCTACTAAAAATACAAAAAAAAATTAGCCGAGTGTGGTGGCAGGTGCCTGTAAACCCAGCTACTTGGGAGGCTGAGGCAGGAGAATCTCTTAGACCTAGGAGGTGGAGGTTGCAGTTAGCTGAGATCACGTCACTGCACTCCAGCCTGGGAGACAGAGTGAGACTCCATCTCAAAAAAACAATAATAAAACAAAGAAAACAACAACAGCAAAGTCACTTCAGCAAAGAACAGTAGGAAAAGGTACGGTCTTGGCAGATGTTGGTTTGAACCCATGTTGTCTTCCTAGTAGGACTTCAGATAAGTGCTTGATCTCTTTGAACATGTTTCCTCATGGCTATTAGCTTTTTAAAGCATTTACTTGAATGAGATAAAAACTAAGAAAACACATTGCAAAATATAAGCTTATTCATACTTCTATTTATTTAGGTTAATTTTTAGAAGCTAGCAAACTGAGCTTTAAAGGAAAAAAACCCAAATTCTAAATGAACTCATCCTGAGTTAATAGTATTTCACTGTGTTTAAAATGTGCAGTACATGGGAAGAGGGAGCTGAGGCCCAGAGAGGTTTAGTAACCATCCAAGTCTTCACAGCCCTGGCATCTGGCCTGAGGAATTGTTCTCTTGAACCCCAGACTCCATGCTTTAGTTTCCTTCTTCTCATTGGGCAGAGAGCAGTCAGCGTACCTTGAGTCTTTTTTGCCCCCAAGGTCACCATTGTGCTGTGGAAACTTGGACAATTCTGCTTTCTCCAGGTTGCTGTTTCCTGGTATGTAAAGTAAACATCAGGGACCTGAAAATCTCGAGGGCTGTTTCCCATTCCAGTCTTTCAGCATTCTAGTTCACGTTCACCAGAAGACAGTTGTAGAAAGAGCATGCTTAGTTGGCACATCCAAATCTCCCCTTTGATTGAACTGACTCCTTGGTCCCCTGAGCTGGTACACATTTTTTTTTTTTTTTAGGCTCGATTGCATCAGGTGTTGTACTGTGTTTCAGTTTCCTTGGGGGTAGGAAATATATCTCATGAATATTTCTTTTTATCTTTTGAAGACCCCAGCACAGAGCTGGCACAAAATAAGTGTTCAGGAAATGTTTGTTAAATTGAAAATCCATCAGGCAATTGGTCAGCACCTTGATAACTTATTCTACTGCCACTAAAATGGTAATGAAGAAAACTACAGAGAGCCAAGGAAAAATGACTAAGACATAGGCTCA
Organism: Symphalangus syndactylus; assembly: GCF_028878055.3. Classification (NCBI taxonomy): domain Eukaryota; kingdom Metazoa; phylum Chordata; class Mammalia; order Primates; family Hylobatidae; genus Symphalangus; species Symphalangus syndactylus. The sequence continues at coordinate 96,327,047 of NC_072440.2, read as the reverse complement.
ATGAAAACAGTGGACACTGAGATAGTCTCGATACTCTGATTAAATCAGAAAATGTTTGCATCTGGACAAGGGTAGAACAGGGTAATAATAATAGTACCACCGCCCCAACTAATATATCTTGAGCTTACATGTGTCTAGTGGCTTTTTAAGCTCTTCAAATATATTATTTCACTTAATTGCCACAAAATCCTCATGAGGAATGTAATAACACTATGTGCATTTTACAGATTAGGAGACTGAGGGGCAAGAAATTTAAATAACTTGCCTTGGGTCCCACAGCTAGTGGATGGCAGAGCTGGGACATACATCTGAGGACTTCCTACATGGCAGGCACCTTCGGTGTTCTACAGTGATTAATTCAGTTAATTTTCACAACCACCCTCCCAGGGAGTTAATTTTATCCCCAATTCACACCAGAAAAAACCTGAGACTCAGAGAGAATTCGGTAAAGCCGGGAAGTGCTCCCTATCCAACAGAGATCACAGAATAGCAGCAAGAGAGGCAAGGGGACACCCAGGTATGAGCGTGGTCTCTGAGGCTGTTTTGTTCTGCCTGGGTTCTATCCCTGCTCTGCTGTTGGAAGCCATGTGAACTTGGGCAAGTTGCTTAATCATTCTGTGGCTCAGTCTCTTCATCTGTAAAATGAGGATAATTTCAGGTAATGACCAGTGCCTTGAAGAAAACTCAACAGAGTAATGAGAGAATGATACAACTACGCCAGGCATGTGGAGATGAGCATCCCAGCTGAGGCTGTGTGTATTCAAGGGACAGAAAAACTCTAGTGACTAGTGTATGGAGAGAGGGGAGAGTGGTAAAAACAGGATTTTTCTAAAGAGAAAGTCTAAGCTCCAAATGCTACACAATATATAGCCTTGGAGATTAAAGTAATGTGGATTCTGCATAATATTTGATTTTTCTGAAGTTGTCCTTTATGTTAATACATCAGTAAACATTTTAGAGGAAACAAATTTGGAATGAAAGAACAAAGAAAATCGGTTTCTGAAACTGATCACTCACTGTGGAATCTGAAAGTCACATTTTTCTCATTGGTCAGGGAACAGCTCATTCTCCATCATATTGTTCTTGTTATCACTATAATGATGATTACATTAAGGCAATTATTAAAAATAATTATTACCATTGTTTATTGATTTATAAATGTGCTTTCCAAACTGTAAGACCCTCATTTATATATAAAGAAAGAAAGACCATTAATGAGCAGAGAGCTGGATACTGTCAGCTGCTGCTTTGATGTGTTAATTGCAAGTCATTCTAATCTTATTATTAAAGAACAGCTTCTGCCAGGCAGTGAGCCCAATTGTAAATACCATATGTACTTGAAATTAATCCGACTGCATTTATTTTGAACACTCCTGCAATTTTCACTTTATACAACTGTTTATTAAGCATCTACTGTGCCCATAGCACCATAGCCAGCTTTTTGGTTGAATAAGGAGCAATAAACGATGTGACTGTGGCCTCTGCTTTCAAAGCTCTTAGAGTCTAGCTGAAAATACCAGATGCATCAGCATGAAAGTATAGGGAATAGGATTTAAAATCAGATGTGATCATATGTGCCCTGTGACTTTGAGCAAGTTATTTTGTATCTTTGAGCTGCAATTTATCATATAGAGATAGTGATAGAGGCAGGATCACATAGAGGTTACACACTTGGACTCTGGAAACAGACCGAGTTCTGATACTTCTCAGCTGTGTGATCTTAGACATGTTACTTAACCTCTCTGTGCCTCAATTCCCTGTCTGGAAAATGAGGGTAGTGATAGTTCTTGCCTTGTGAATTTGCTATGAAGATTAAATTAGTTAATAGTATAAAGAGCTTAGAAGAGTCCCTGAAGAATGATAAATCCTAAGGGTTTGTTAAATCAATGAAATAAGTAGTGCCTATCTCACAGTATTCCTTTTAAAATTAAATGGAATAGCATATAAATTTCCCAGTATAAAACTTTGCATATTATAGACGTTCAATTAATGTTGTTTATTCCTTTCTTTGCTCTTGTTCTTCCTTTTAGAATAGTATACCAGGAGCATTTTCTGCCTATTGTTGCATATGAGATGTAGAGTGGTGGTTCACAAACTTTGCTGCATGTTAGAACCAGTTGGGATCTTTAAATATTCCTGATTCCCAGGCTCACCTTAGATGAAATAAATCATATTGACTAGGGATAGAACCCAGGAATCAACATTAAAAAAAACTGTTCCACGATTTCAATGTTTAGCCAAGTTGGAGAACCAGTAGTATATAGAATAGCAGGGGCCCAGAAGGTTTCTTGGAGAAGGTCTTCTTTTTTTTTTTTGAGATGGAGTCTCACTGTGTTGCCCAGGCTGAAGTGCGGTGGCGTGATGTCCGTTTCCTGCAACCTCCGTCGCTTGAGCGATTCTCCTGCTTTGGCCTCCCGAGTAGCTGAGATTATGGGCATGTGCCACCATGCCCAGCTAATTTTGCTAGAAGGGTTTCACCATGTTGGCCAGGCTGATCTCGAATTCCTGACCTCAAGAGATCTGCCTGCCTTGGCCTCCCAAACTGCTGGGATTACAGGCATGAGCCACCGCACCCAGCCAGGAGGGTTTCTTTTTATTGGCTCGTAGAAGTTGTCTTTGCAGCTTAACCTCCTTGGCAGCTGAAATTGTACCTTCCACAATCATTATTGGCACTTGTGATGTGTGGGGTACAAAGGGTGCATCACTGAACAAAGAAAGCAAAGGCCCATCCTCATGGAACTTTCATGAGAAAGTGGCGGTAGACACATGTGGTAAAGAATAAACATAGTGCTAAGAAGGACAGCAGTGCATGCTACAAAGTGGAGAAAACACTCGTGGTATAGAGTAGTGTAGAGTGTGGGGTAAGCTCAGGAGAGCTTTTCTGCGAAGTTCAATGTTGGAGCTGAGCCCAGAGTGAGGAGATGGTGCCCCTCATGGGAAGAGCACTGCAGGTAGCAGCAACGGCTTCGTGAATTAGAGGCGCAGAGGCTGTGGGGCGGCTGCACAGTGGGTGCTGAGGAAGGACGTGGACAGGAGCATGGGGCATGGAGAAGTGGGGCATGGAGAGGCAGACCCTGGGCTTGCAGGACTTTTTGGAGATGCTGAGGATTTTATTTGGGTTTTGTTTGACCTGCAATAGGAAGCCACCTGAGGCACATAAGTGATCTACTTTACATTTTAAAAAATGGTCCCTGTCACATGGGTAGGGGCTGGGGCGTTAAGGGTGAGCAGTGAGTGCAGGGGGAATGGTCAGGAGGCTGCAAGTGCAGCTCAAGTTAGAGGTGACCCCAGTTTGGAAAAGGGTGGTAGCAGTAACGAAGGATGTCATTAGTTGGATTGCAGAAACCCCACTGAGGAAGAGCCCATATGTATTAGTGCGTTTTCATGCTGCTGATAAAGAGATACCCGAGACTAGCCAATTTACAAAATAAAGATTTTTAACTGGACTTGTAGTTCCACATGGCTGGGGAGGCCTCACAATCATGGTGAATGGCAAGGAGGAGCAAGTCACATCTTACGTGGATGGCAGCAGGCAAAAAAAATAAGAGCTTGTGCAAAGAAACTCGTGTTTTTTAAAACCATCAGATCTCGTGAGCCCCATTCACTATCATGAGAACAGCATGGGAAAGACCTGCCCTCATGATTCAGTCATCTCCCACCGGGTCCCTCCCACAACATGTGGGAATTATGAGAGCTACAACTTGAGGTTTGGGTGGGGACACAGAGGCAAAGCTTATCACTCACTATAGGACTTGCTGATGGACAGGACCTAGTGGGTTCAGGAAGGCGCAGAGCGAAAATGACTCCCAGATGTTTGGCCTGAACAAGTGAATGGATGGTGCCATTTTTAGAGGGGGAGGACTGAGGGAAGAATGGATATCGAGAGGGTGAGAACAAGAGCAAGAGTGATGAGACAGGAAACCAACAACTCTGCAGCAGACAGGTTAAGGTGCCATGTGACATTCAGGTGGAAACGTCTGAGTCCCAGGGAGAGGTCAGACTGAGATCTCAATGCAGGCAGCGTCATGTTTAGAGGACGCTTAAGCTGTGTGCCGCTTGAGATCCACCTCCCTGAGGCTCAGACTCAGCTGTCGTTCCCCAACATTCTTCAGGCCCCCTTCCCACTGGTCGGAGGTTCGTAGTGGGGTTTCTGGATGTCTTGGGTTGGTACCCGTGGCCAGGCTGGGGATGAGGTGGAGAGACTAAAAGCTCCTGTTTTTCCTGGGAATGCCAGGCCTGTTCAGAATCTGGCTCAGGAGCATTTGGGAGAAGCTGTGATCTCACCTTGAATCAGCTGTGAAATTTCTACAAATGACATGGCCATGCTGTGCAGAACAGCACCTGGGAATAGGCATAGTCCAGAGGGATTTCAAGCATTCTTTTCTTCTCTCTCTGTCTTTCCCTGGAAGCAGAGTTGAGTTGGTTGCCTCGGCAAACTCATCTCAGTCATCTTAAAACTGAGCTTTGAATTTCTTTTCCAGCAACTTCCTGGAAGCAGCACGGTTGAAAGAGCCCTCGGCTGGGAGCCCAGCTGACTGGTTTTGTGATCTTGGGCAAGTCACTTAACCTCCAGGAGCCATGGTGCCTTCATCTGCAAAATGAGGAGGTCAGATGGGGTGTTGGCTCCACTCTCTTTTAGCACTAATGATCTGGCTTCTTAAAGTCAATTCCTTCCTCTGCTCCTATCAAAGAAGTGAGGCAGAGAGAGGTGGGGAGGGGTTGCCTGCTCGGATCAAAGTGTTGCCTCCCAGAGCCCTTGCCTTCAGCCTGTGGGATTTTCTCATCCTGCCTCTTAAAAACTAAAAGGAAGAGAAATGTGACAATTGAAGACCTTTGTGGATTCTGGGGTGGGACTTGATCAATACTTGATCACCTACTCAGAGCCTAAGCATAAGCTCCTCTTTGGGGAACTAGAGAGGATTAGTCAAAAGAAAGAAGAAAGGAATAACAATAATCATAAAGAGACAATTCATTTCCTGCTCTTAAGAAACTCATATTCTAATTGCTCAGTAAAGCATAACATTATCGAACCCTTACTATGTTCTAAGAAATGAGTGTTAGATAAACGTGGTATATCATTTAATTCTCTTTTAAAATGCTAGATACTTCCCTTTTTATCAATTTTCAGAATAGCTTTGCGCTCAAGCAACTTCTAACATAAACAATGACATTTAAAAATTTATTATGAACTCAAAGATTTTTATATATTTCACCTTTTTCTTTCTTTCTTTCTTTTTTTTTCTTTTGAAATGTAGTCTTTCTCTGTTGCCTAGGCTGGAGTGCAGTGCGTGATCTCGGCTCACTGCAACCTTTGCCTCTTGGGTTCAAGCGATTCTGCTGCCTCAGCCTCCCAAGTAGCTGGGACTACAGGTGCCCACCACCATGTCAGGCTACTTTTTGTATTTTTAGTAGAGACAGGCTTTCGCCATGTTGGCCAGGCTGATCTCAAACTCCTGACCTCAGGTATATGCTCATCTCCCAAAGTGCTGGGGTTAGAGACGTGAACCACCGCACCCGGCCTATATTTCACATTTTAATCCTTTGGTTTCCTTTTTTTTTTTTTTTTTTTTGAGATGGAGTCTCACTCTCTTGCCCAGGCTGGAGTGCAGTGGCATGATCTCGGCTCACTGCAACCTCTGCCCTTCGAGTTCAAGCAATTCTCCTGCCTCAGCCTCCCGAGTAGCTAGGATTACAGGCACCTGCCAACGCGCCTGGCTGATTTTTTTGTATTTTTAGTAGAGACGGGGTTTCACCATCTTGTCCAGGCTGGTCTTGAACTCCTGACCTCGTGATTCACCTGCATTTTGGTCAGGGGCAATCCTTCAAATTGGCTCCTATGTCTTTTGACACAGTTTCCTTGTTTCCTGGTACATTACTTCGTTCTTACAACAATCCCAAAGAGATAGATACTATTATTATCTGCATTTTACAGATGATGAAATGGAGTACTGCCCAAGACCGCAAGGCCGTTAAACGTAGCATTGGGATCTGATCTTCACCACTATGCCATATAAACGATTTGAAGAGATAAATTCACACACACACACACACACACACACAAGGATTTAGTAAGCAGCACGGAGTGGTGTATTCCTTTTGATCAATTCATTGGCTATTTGTTGGTTCCAATCACATGCTGATTTCCAGGTCTCTGTGGAGCTCATGTTCCAGCAAGTACACTTGTGGACATTGGTGCTCACGATACCGAGTAGGAGAGGCATTCACTGTGGGCTGGGAAAACTTGGGGAGACCCCCGGGATGGGATTGGAGATGGCCTTTGAGGCCTGATTAAGAGCTTGCCAGGGAAGAGGCATTTCAGGCAGAGGATGGCATGAGCAAAGGCTCAGAGGCAGGAACCAGGCTGGCAGAGGAGGTGGCAGAAACCCACCTTGCCTCAACCCTTTCATTTTCCATAAGTTTGACCCCAAGAGCGGGGAGGCTCACGGATCAAGTGTGCTATGCAAATGATGCTTAAATGTCAAAAGAACACTCAAGTTCTCCATTGTGGGGGAAGTCATGGGTTATGGGAAGATTTGCCCCAGATGGTCTGCAACATTATGCTGTAGTTTTTATTGAACGTTCCCATACAGAATGATAATGATAGTCCATTTTGCATGGGGTTTAGAGTGGTGTGTGTGTATGTCATGGAATCTCCCCAAGGTAGATGCCATATCTATTGGTTATTTTGTCCTCCATAATCACCATACAGGTTGGTTCTTAATAATTTTTAAAAATAGAAATAAAAATTCCTTTAAGACATCATGATTGATAATCCCATTATATGTTCCAGAAAATCTGTTGCAAAGAAATAATCAGGACCCAGACAAACATTTATACCAGAAATGTTCATTACAGAAGTATTTGTATGAAACAAAAAAAAACCTAAAGGTGAGTGCTTAATTACACTATGGTCCATCCTGTGCTATTCTAGGTACGATTGCAGTGGAAACTAAACCTGATGTAGATATTAAATAGCATGTTTACAGAGAGGTTTTTGTTGTTGTTGTTGTTTGTTTTTAAGAATGAGTCTCACTCTGTTGTCCAGGCTTGAGTGCAGTGGCACAATCTCGGCTCACTTTAACCTCTGCCTCCTGGGCTCAAACGTTCCTCTCACCTCGGCCTCCCAGGTAGCTGGGACTACAGGAATATACCATCATGCCCTGCTAATTTTTTTTTTTTTTTTGTAAGGATGGGGTTTTATCATGTTGCCCAGGCTGGTATCAAACTCCTGGGCTCAAGCAATCCTCCCACCTTGGCCTCCCAAAGTGCTGGGATTATAGGCATGAGGCACACAGGTTTTAATCATATGAGATATTCTTAGGACATACTGTTAACTCAAAACATTCAGGGTGTGAAATTATAAACACAAAATGACCCCAACTATGCAAAAACAAATGCATATAAAAAGCCTGGCAAGAAATACACCACAAATGTCAGTAAGTGCTTGTCTGTGAGATGCTTGTTATTTTCTTCCTTTTGCTTTTCTCTGCTTTCTAAAATGGGTATGCCTGACTTTTATAATAGGCAGAGCAAAAGTCACGGAAAGGGTGGCTATTGCGCTTCTTTAGATCCTGACTCAACATTTTCACGAGTTGAAAGTAGAATGTTATTTTTGCGACCTAAAACCCAACATGAAAGCCATGAAGGGTGATATGGGTGCGCTGGGAAGGGTGGGTGGGTAAAGGTCCCAGCAGAGCCATCCAGGCAGAGGAATGAGGTCACAGAGTTGGCGTGATGAAGGGCTGGGGGGTCCCCACCTTGGTGGTTCCCATCCCTGCTCCGGGGCTACCTGAAAAGGTAGCTGGGCAAATGCTGGGGGAAACTTCAATTTTACGGCAATTAGGGGCACCCGTGGGCTGGGCAATCAGCCGAGGCTTTGATCTGGTTAACCTCACTGGGGGTCAGGCCGCGCTGACCTCGCAGAGTTCTCACTCCGAAGCCGCAGCTGGGTCAGTGCTCCCATTGTGTGACCGGTCGACATTAACTCCCGGGCCAAAGAACAGGGCCTGCTCCCCACAGCCCTGCCTCCCGCCCAAGTGGGCCAGCTTTGTTCCCTCCCCATTGGCTCCCATTGTGCCTACTCAGGGGGAAAAAGCCTGCGTTCATTTCCTTACTCTAATGGCTCCATCCTCTTCCAGCCCATAAGCATTTTGTCACTGTGACCCCAGAGGTTATTCAGGCCTTTTGATCTTGCCTACCTTCAGCCCAGCTTCCCAGCTGCCCTGCAGACCCGCCACCCAGAGGGTGAGCCTATGGGCAGGATTGGGCCCCGGGCATGGGAAGGGGTTACCTAAGCGGGGGCGATGTTGCGGGGATTGGAGACCAGGGTGGGGTGGGCCCCAGTGGGAGGTATTTCAGTCTTTCTCTCCATCAGAATCCCCTCTCCTCCTGGAAATCAAAGGCCCAGGGCCTGAGGCCTTCTTCCCTCGGGGAAGAGCCAGGAGGAGCTCTCTCTAAGGCCTCCAGCCCTCCATAGCTGCCCAGCGAAACGGGCCTGTCTGTCTCCCACTCTTGGCCCCAGTGCATTTCCTAGGACTTTCTGTTTGCTTGCAGGACAGTCTTGTTGTCCCTGGGATGTTCAGCCCTGCCCCCCTCACTCTGTCTTCCACAAGTTCTCCCCAGACTCCACATGAATGTAACACTTCCCTATCCCTGTAGTACGGGGTCTATGACAACACTTTGGTAGCCAGCTGCCGACAGCCCAGCTACTTCCTCTTACCTTGGGGTCCACTGTGACCACCAGCTCCTGGGGACAGTCGCCTTGCTTTCTGTATTGTTGGAGCCTCTCTCCCCCGCCCACAGCCTGGAACAATGAAGGGTAGTGTTCAGTCACTTTGAGCTAGGAATAGGGTGACTTCGGATGTTTTCAGAAGGAGCTTTATAGACTAGACAGGAATGAATAAGGTTTATTACCCAAATTCTTCTGATAGGCGTCTAAGGTGTTGAGAGGAGGTAGAGGTACTGGAAAGGGCTTGGCGAGTTTTTAAAACATGAAAGGATAGATTTATTTGCTCACTTGTTTGTACAAACAGGAATGGAACCCCTTCTCTGGATGACTGTTAAATTGCTCTTAGCACTGGGAAAGGAGATGGTAAAAGATTCTAGTCCTGCCCGTGCTGGGTTCGTAGTCTGGTAGTGGTGACAGGTACACAGAGAGGAACTCACGACTCACCGAGAGGTGTCCTGACAGCTCAGCCCTTATGCATGTTTAATTCTACACAGAGGGAGAAGGAGCTGGACATTAAAGAAAAGATTAAACTTACTGAGACAGATATAAAATGTCCACCACACCAAATTTATTAGGCAATATTGTATAGCCTGGGAGAATTAATCTATTTCCTCCAAAGTGAATAATTTCAATTCAAATTCCAATTAATGGCTTTGAGGAAACTACACTGAAGCATCAAACAGCAAATTAAATACAGCCTTCTCTGTTTGCCTCTCGACAGCCGGATGCACTTTATTGACATTTGTCTCTATGCCTCTTCAGGAAATTTGGGCTCGCCCATCGGCAGCCAGCCAGCACTGCCTGTGCTCCGTGCCAGCCCTTCAGGAATCTACCTAGAGTCCTCTCTCCAGCAGGGTGGAGTCTATTATGGGTCGATTAGCTGCTCCTTTTCAGCGCAGATTTAACACTGTCCAAAAGGTAAACTTACGTTTTCTCATTAGTACATTCTCCTTCATTCGTTCATTTCCAATCTAATATTAATTCTTTCTCGGTTAATTGGTTATTTTCATTTCTTCATTACACAAGTGCTTTGCTAAGTGCTTGGCACCATGCTAGGTTTAGTCGTTATAAAAATGAATACAGGGTGGTCTCTGCTCTGAAAAAAAATTATTTTAGTGAGGGTCTCTGATGAGGCCACCTGGAAGTGCTGTGATGAGGGAGAAAAAACACATTAGGGAAACCTTTGGGAGGGGCCTTAACCCTATTTGGGGACAGCAAGAAGGCAAAAGCTTTGCTGGACAAGATTACACTGAAAGTTTCCCTTTGTATTTTTTGAAAAGTGTTTTAAGAGATGGACTCTTGCTATGTTGCCCAGGCTGGTCTTGAACTCGGCTCCAGGGATCCTCCTGCCTTGCCCTCCCAAAGTGCTGGGATTACAGGCATACACCACCATGCCTGGCTCCTTGAATGTGTCTTAAAAGTTAAAGAACTATCAGGTGAGGAAAAGGGGAGGGGTGGAGAGTTGTGTTTAAGGTCAGAAGACAGGTGGATTAATCGGGGAGACCTTGGAAACAGGGAGGAGATTGGCATAGGAATCCAGGCTGGACCCCGAGTAGGCCCTGGCCCTCGTTTCTGCAGCGCCCCTTCAGGGTGGGGATTGTGCATCCCATCAGTGTGGTTTCTTTTTTTTTTTGGAGACGAAGCCTTGCTCTGTCACCCAGGTTGGAGTGCAGTGGCCTGATCTCGGCTCACTGCAACCTCCGCCCCCTGGGTTCTTGCAATCCTCCTGCCTCAACCTCCCAAGTGGCTGGGACTCCAGGTGTGCACCTCCATGCCCGGTTAATTTTTTGCATTTTTAATAGAGACTGGGTTTCGCCATATTGGCCAGGCTGGTCTTGAATTCCTGACCTCAGGTGATCCACCTGCCTCAGTCTCCCAAAGTGCTGGGGTTACAGGCGTGAGCCTCCATGCCCAGACCCATCAGCATGGCCTCTGCTGGAACATCCCACTGTGTCTTGGGCATGGGCCCCAGTTTGACCGTGACCTCCCGACAGACTGCAGCTCTGGACACCAGATTTGCACATACCATTCTGCAGCAGGACCTACCTTTGTCCCTCATAAACTCCCTAGCAGCATGGGTAAGCTCCACCATCCTCCAGAATGGTTTGCCTGGTCTGTGCAAGTAGCTTGCTTTCTTTCTTTTTCTATTTTTTGGAGACGGAGTTTCACTCTGTGGCCCAGGCTGGAGTGCAATGGCGCCATCTCGGCTCACTGCAACTCCCACCTCCCGGGTTCAAGCGATTCTCCTGCTTCAGCCTCCTGAATAGCTTGGATTACAGGCGCGAGCCACCACATCCAGCTAATTTTTGTATCTTTAGTAGAGACGGGGTTTCACCATGTTGGCCAGGCTGGTCTCGAACGCCTGACCTCAGGTGATCCAGCCGCCTCGGCCTCCCAAAATGCTGGGATTACAGGCATGAGCCACCGCGCCCAGCCTCAAATAGCTTTCTAGAACACTCACTGCCTCAGGACAGTCCTACATTCAGTTGGGCGGCGTCTTCTCCCCCACCCTACTCCCCGGATATGTGGATAGATGCCGCTGAATGCGCTGTCTGGATCTGAGGCAGAAAGATAATTATTTTCCTTTCTCATAAGGAAAAGCTAATTACTAGAAGGAATCCCAGCATAATTACACAGTTAGGCTTAGCGTCTTGGTACACGTTGCTTCCTGGCAAAGACGTCCAGTTACCTTATATCCATTTGTTGGAGGCAGGGGTGGCCATTTCTGATTCTCTCCTGCTCCCCTACCCCATTGTCTGCCCCTCACTGACGATCCCTTGGGGTGGGTAAACTGAGTCAGGTGCCCAGGTAACAGGACCAGGGAGAAGCGCCTACAGCCGTCGGCTCCTCACAGTCCCTTGTAGGGGAGTCACCAGGCCGCTCACACAGAGGGGAGAGCTGGTGCTCAGGGAGGCTGTGCCCCTCGCTCAGGGTCTCTTCTCTCCCTGTGGGAGTCGAAGCTGGGATTGGAACCTGGGTCTCTCTGGCTGGAAAGCTTCCCCCTTTCTCCATGACAGCCTTGCCATGGGATGTTTGATTTAGCTGTCACAGTGCCCCATGTGGACGGCCAGGGAAGGAATGAGGAATGTGCCTCTCAGTGGGCCAGGGCCAGGTAGGGGGAACATTTGCAGTGTGGTTGAGCTCATGCTGTGAGCCTCGGGTAGGGGCAGGCATGCCCTGGCAGGGAGGGTGGGATCCCAGGTGTGCTCCTGGGGGGTGGAGGGCAGCAGTGCCCAGCTCAGAGGGGGTGAGTGTGTCTCACCAGGGGCACTTCCATCTCTGGGGCCCCACCCCTGTCCCAACACAGGGAGGCAGCGCTCTGCAGAGGAGGGCCAGCTGGCTTTAAAGTCTGTGGCTTTCTCCACAAGGAGAGATGGGCCAGGAGACAGCATGAGGATGTTCCAGGCAGAGGAAAGAGAAGAGCAAAGAATTGAGCAAAGGCCAAATACTAGAAATGAGTCAAACTGGTGGGGGTGGAGTGGGGGTGGAGGGTTGGGGGGGAGGTGGGGTGGAGGGGAGTGTTTTGTTGAGTGAGTGGTGACTACTGGCCCGGATCACATGGCACCACTGTGAGTCCTCATCTGGAAGGGGTGGAGCTGACTGCAGAGGTTCCTTCCTATTTGACACTCTGTAAGTCAATATTTAAAATATACTTAAATAGTTAGAATGCTGTTTGAACACATTGATCAAGGATGTTAAACTATTCATACCCTTTGACTTAGTAATTCAACTTCAGGAAATCTTTCTGAAGAAAATGGACATATAAACAAGGATGATTGTTACAGCATTGTTTATAACAGGGAAAAATTGGGAATAACCTAAAGATCCAACACAAGGGGATTCACTGTGTAAACTCTATTACATCCTGAAAATAGGTTTTCAGACAGTAGTTGAAAGGATGTTTGTGAAGACTTTATAAAAACAAATGGAAATGGTTATGTTATAATACTATGGGGGAGAGACACCAAGAGGTCAAATGATGCATTTAGTCACAGTGGTGAACACACACAGTCTCATAGAGCAACAGACATGCAACTATGCATAGGGAAAAGCTAGAAAGAAGTATTAATGGTGGCTGTCTTCGGTTGGTGAAACTACAGGGAATTTAAAAACAATTTTACTTTGCTAATAAAAGGACAAACTTGGCTTGCCGGGGTGGCTCACACTCATAATCTCAGCACTTCAGGAGGCCGAAGAGAGTGGATCGAAGAGTTCAAGACCAGCCTGGGCAACATGGTGAAACTCTGTTTCTACAAAAAATACAAAAATTAGTCGGGTGTGGTGATGTGCACTTGTAGTCCCAGCTACTCGAGAGGCTGAGGTGGGAGGATCGCTTGAGCCCAGGAGGCAGAGGCTGCAGTGAGCCATGATTGTGCCACTGCACTCCAGCCCGGGTGACGGAGTGAGACCCTGTCTCAAAAGAAAAAAAGAAAAGACAAACTTTATTAATATGTTAAAAAGAAGTTAAAACACAAAATAGGAGCAACAAAAAAATGACAAAAACTCTAGGACAAGGGCCAGACAATTCTCACTCCTCTCTGGCAGCTGCGGACTGTGGCTGGTCCATGCCTTGGCAGCAGACAGCCTCAGGCCATAGAAGAGACCTTGGAAACAGACAACCACGTAAGGAAGCTTTGGAGGTGGGGGTGATGGTGGACCTCAGACCAAAGGGCAGGTTTCTTAGTGAGTTCAACTCTCCTGAGGCTCTGACTGGAGCCGTCAGTTCGCACTGAATCTCAGGAGTCTGTCAGCACCTGCAGTGCCCCAGCTGACATGGAGAAAGTTGTGAGTCTATATAGGGTTTTGCAAAACGTTAAAATGGCCTAATTTCTATCTTTAAACTTCTTAGGACACAGTGGGAGGCCAAGTGGTTTGACGGTCGAGTTTAGACTGTAAGGTCAGAGAATCAGGCCCAAATCCTGCTTCTACTTCTTATTCCTTCTAAATTCTTGGGTTTCGTCTGTCAAAGAGGGAATTATAACCCAGACTCCAAAGAAGTAGGCGCAGGAATTTAAAGAAGGTCTTGTCTGCAAAGTGCCTGAAACAGAGGAGGGCTCAGCACGCGGTAGCTCATGTTTGCAGTACTCTTCTTAGCTAACGGGTAACCTGACTTCGCTGCTTCTTTCTTTGTTGGTGAGAGGCGTTTTCCTGGTTGTGAGCAGTGGCTGTGACCATCCAATTTTAAATTGGCCAGTTTGGTTAATGACACGCCCTAGCAGGCAGTCCTCATTGTGTGATGAGCACTAAATTAGTCCCACAAAGGAAATTACTTCACTGATGTCCTGTACTGGTACCAACGAGAATCTTCTTCTCTCCCCAGGATAAAGCAGGTGGCCAATTGCTGCACGCTGCGGAGGGGTTTTACATGTCTGAGACCTGGAGGCAAAGCTGGCTTTTACAGGGACTGGCTTGGCTCCTGGGGAGGTGAGCTTGCGTGCCCTTCTGACTTGTCTTCCACCTGCTTGGCACCAGTTTAGTGAACACTTTTAGGTTCCATGGCTATGAGCAAAATCTTCTTCCCATTGTTGCTAAATGGAGATTTCACAAAGGTTGATGATACATATTTTCTGACCAGATGGTTCAGGGAAACCCTGAGAGCCCCAAGATGACCGAATAAGCTAGGGGCTTAGATGGCTAGGATTTTGGGGTTGCAGGGGAGACTACGTTGTCTAGAAAGGCCTGCTAATTGATGCCTGCTATTCCACCATGCCAGCCCCAACTCTGCAGAGCCTTGAAGGCACTTAGGTCTCAGGTCTCTTTTTCAAAGGTAGACCGTCTTGGGAAGGTCACATCCTATACCGTTACTGGTAGCCGTCATTAGGTCAGGTTAATGGGAATTAGTAAGGACAGAGTGCTGGCTACGTTCTGAGAAGTAGGGCCAGGCAAAAGTCAAACCAGACAGGAGAATAGCAGTGGAGACAACACAGACCAGCCCTCTCTGATCCCCTGGGATTTAGATTCCATCTGCTTTTAAGTGTAGTTTGAAGTTAAGCCTGAAGCATGATAATAATTAAGATAGGAGAGAATCTAGGGAACCATCTTGCATGGGGGGTGGGGTGGGTATGGGATGGTGTCAGGGAGATAGTGAGTGACATTGGTGCATGATGCATGGGCAGGGGACATCGAGGGCTTGGGTATTCAACTAGGACCTGAGGGGTGGCTGAGATGACCCTCCAGAGTCACTTTCAAGTCCAAATATTTGCCTTCCATTCTTAATGCAGCAGAGAAGTTCCTTCTGATTTGTTGATCTCTGGTTGATACCCAAGCATTGGGGTTGTCATGGAGTCAGGATCGACTGAGGAAAGTGAATTGGGAGCTGCCAGAAAATCGGATTCATGCCCATGTGTCGATTCATACCTTCACATTCAATGCTGTTGTGTGAAGACTCCTAACCTCCCTGTGCCTGGACTGTAAGTAGGAAAAGGACCATAGCATGTCTGGGTCACACTTTTTCAGATGGAGAAAGTGAGGTCCAGAGAGGAAGTGACTTCCCCACTGCGAGTCACAGAAATAATTCACCCCAGTCACCAGGCCCCTGTTTTATTGGTTTCTAGACCCTCCATCTCCTTTCTGTGCCCTGAGTCTTGGATCACTCCCCCCAGGCAGGGCTCTTAGGCATTTCCTGCCTCATGTGTACAATTGTGAGGATTTATTGTAGCTGGGATTTTGTTTCAAGCCTTTAATATGATTAGCAAACATCAAATATCAAAAGCTTATCTAGTAAACACCTCCCGTCCATGCCATGGATGTTATGGTCAGCTCTGGATTGAAGTCGAGTCACATTTCAAAACAGATGCAATTTCAAGAGGCCAGAGCGAGGCCGCCGCATCTGCTGGCTGTGATCTTTCGTGTGCAGTAAATGGCATTGTTGGAGAGCTGGGCTGTAAAACTCAGCCTGGTCAGCAGGACCTGCTCACAATGCAGGGAGCTTTCCGGGGGATTTTAAAAATGCAGTCGAGCACTCCAAGCCTGGTGGGCAGTCTGCCGGGGCAAGAACAAGCCGTCTGTTCAAGACTGGGATGTTCAAATCAAATATTTGTAATCTTTGACCGAAATTTAAGTGATACTCTTAGGAGCCAGTGGGGTTTCCAGGAATGACTCTGGCAGGGGAGGAGGGAGGGAGACGGTGAGCGTTTGTAAAAGAAGACTATGGCGCCTCCCAAATCTCACAGTTTAAGCCAAAAGAAGCACATTTCCGTCCTTTTCCTAGACACGAGATTAAAAAAAATTCTTTGTTCTATTTGTGAGCGAAAGTGCTGGAGGAATCTAAGGTCTGCTCAGTGGTGTTTCCTTTGGGTCCGTGGATATTGTGGCGAAGTGCAGTGCGTCTTGTTGGACATATCAAGATCAGAGGCTGGGCTCTGCCCCGGTGCCACTGAGCACTCCAGCTCTTCTTCACGGATGCCGGGTGTATTTATGTGAGCACACGTGTGTGAGAGCAGGAGAGTGGGTGAGTACATGGACTTCCAAAGGATTCCAATAGGTGCAGCTCGGCCACTGCCATACCCAGGCTGCTTTGCTCTTCCTGCTATTCCCATGGGAGGCAGGAGACACCCTATCTGGAGGACTAATGTTTCCCCAAGTGCCACAGCCCATGGATTTCAGTGACCCGTTCCAGCTGTTTCTGGCAGTAGCGCGGTAGCTGTCAGCAGCCTCGCGGGTGGCAGGGTGGGTTACACCGTGGAAAATGCTTCCTAATGGGGCAACAGCTGCCACCGGCAAGAGCTCCAGGAATTGGTGTAATGAGAGAAATTGTTCTCTGCTGCTGGGTATGGCTGATTTCACCCATAAAGAAAGATTCGCTGCTTCCAACAGGGGAGGCACTCTCTTGTTTAGATTCCTGTAAGTCGATGAGGAGTGGGCTGTAGCCATGAGAAAGTCACCACGGACTCTCGCAAGAACATGGGGCTTTGCTCTGTATTCTATCTGGGGGTGAACTGGCCCAAGCTTGATACCATCTGCAGTGTACAGTGTTGCTGAAGTTCAAAGTCACCTGGGTTTCTCAAGGTGAATCCCAATCTAGGTGCTGCATCTGGGAGGGGGCTAGAGCAGAGTGAGTGGGCAAGGATCATTCTCACAGGACTGGAGGGTGGGAATGGAAGGGATTTCCACTTGCCTGCCACAGCCAGTGGCTCAGGGTGATGACATTGCCACACTGACCATTACTAAAGCCCAGGGAGGCTTCCTTCCTTCCTTCCTTCCTTCCTTCCTTCCTTCCTTCCTTCCTTCCTTCCTTCCTCTTCCCTCCCTCCTCCCTGTCTCCCTCCCTCCTCCCTGTCTCCCTCCCTCCTCCCTGTCTCCTTCCTTCCTTCCTTCCTTCCTTCCTTCCTTCCTTCCTTCCTTCCTTCCTTCCTTTTTAAACTTTTATTGAAGTTATACATGCACACTATTTAAAACTTCCCCAAGGCTTCTTGTGAAAAGCAGCAGTTTCCCCCACCCTCTTTCTCCTTGTTTCCTTTTCCCCAGAGGCAGTGATTTTTAACTCTCCTGGTTGAATCTTGTTATTTTCCTCCTCCCCTTTCAGCAACATATTGTTTCTTGATGTGACAGCTTTAGGAACAATCTGTACACTTTGCACCATGGAAGATGAACATTTAGCTTCTTTTATATCGGTCGCTGTCTCAATACCACTGGTGCCAGCGCCAGTGCCTGATCCTGAACTAGTTTTGCTACTTCTCAGACCCGGCTTCGTCATGAAGGTCAGTGTTGGGGTTACTGATAGTCTCCTTCTCTGCCCAGGTCTGTTTAACTGGTGGACACCAATCACCTTTCTGTTGCCTGTAGTGCTTTCCCACTGATAGAATTCCCAGTTCACCTACTACAACTAAATGACTCAGAAAAGTGTCCAGAGAGCTGGAGATGAAAGTGGGAGGAGGGGGCCCCTAGTCGTGCTCAAATCACCTACTTTTCTTGCTAACTCTAAAGTAAGGAAAGCAAGGGCTTTCACTCTGTTCAACTCTGGACTCTGGGTTTGGGAGCATGATTTTTTTTTTAATTAAAAAAATGTGCTCATTACGGTAAATTTCTATTGATGTAAACATTGCAGTCCTCCTGACGATGGCCCTCACATCACAGCTTTGGGCAGGGAAAAGCAAAGGGGCTCAAGCAATAGAATGGAGCCTAGACACTCGCAGCCAAGTGAGGATAAAACTGTTTCTCAGTGAATGTGGAAAATGTGGAGTTAGGAGCTAAAATTACCCACGAAAAGGCTGATTGGTGCATGCAGACCCCAAAGCAATGCGATGTATTCCATAAGGCAGGGAATTCTTGGAAAACCTGTGTGTTGGTAAAGTGTGTCTTTCTCCACCTTTCTACCCCTGCAATACTGTGCGGTAGAGAAACCTAGTTGAGGTTAGAAATGCACTTTTCTCAGGGCTCAAGAGACATAGGAGAGGTGGTCAGGGGGCACATAAATAATAGAGGAGATATGGCAAATGCATTAGAGGTGAGCCATCTGTCCCTGCTGCAGAACTGAGCTGTGAAAATGTGATTCGACCACAAGCTCTCAGAACAGGGAAGGACCAGTTTACGTTTATGACAGGCCCTGGATGGAACATTGTGCTTGGCACAAAAGTGGGTGCTCAAACCAAATTTGTCTTCAATAAATGAAACAGCTCATTTTGCAAATGAGTAAACTGAAACTCAAAGAATTAAACTGGCATGTCCCGGGTCATGCAGCAGGTTCATGGTGGGGCTGGTAGAGCAGCCCAGATCCCCTGACTCCTCTACTCCCTGCACCTCTTCTATTGATTCATTCAGCACAAACCTGTGCCAGGTACTGTGTAAAATGCTGAGGATTAAAAAGACAGAAGAGGCTGGGCGCGGTGGCTCACGCCTGTAATCCCATCACTTTGGGAGGCTGAGGTGGGCGGACCATCTGACATGAGTAGTTCGAGACCAGCCTGGCCAACATGGAGAAACCCCATTTCTACTAAAAATACAATCATTAGCCGGGAGTGGTGGTGGATGCCTGTAATCCCAGCTACTTGGGAGGCTGAGGCAGGAGCATTGCTTGAACCCGGGAGGTGGAGGTTGCAGTGAGCTGAGACCGTGCCATTGCACTCTAGCCTGGGTGACAGAGTGAGACTCTGTCTCTAAATAAATAAGTAAATAAATAAATAAAAAGACAGAAGACCAGGCTCTGTGTCAGAGGAGCTGAGAGTTTTGCTGGGAGGCCAGAAGTAAACAAATAATTACAGAAGTGTGGAATGCTGTGATGGGACGAACTTATGCAAAGGACTTTGGGAAAATGGAGAAGGGGGAATTAATTTAGATTAGGAATCGGGCGGGGGGGGCTCCCAGAGGAAGTGATAATTGAATTTGATCGTGAAGGATGAATCAACTCAGCCCAAATGAATATGGCCAGACTTCCATTATACACTCTGTTGACAGAAGATGCCGGGACAGCTGGGAGGAAAGGGTCTGGAGGCAGGGAGATCAGGGAGGAGGCTCTCGTACTTCTCTAGGTGAGAGAAGACAGCAGCTTGAACCAGCAGGACACTGGCAGGGAAATGTGAAGAAAGGGAAGATTTGAGAAATACCTTGGTCCAAGAGCTGCATCACCCTGTGGTTGGCTGGAGGAGGGTGGGAGAGGGAGGGCCTAGGCTGACTCCCAGGGTCCTGACCATCCAGGTATTTGCCTGGATGGTGATGCCATTCACTGGAAAGGAGGACACAAGAGATGATGAGAGAGGTTTTTGGTGAAAAAGGGTAAGTTCAGGTTTCAGCTCCCAGCATTCGACATAGGTGGACATGGGTGAGAAATCTAAGAAAAATATTCAGCAAACAGTTGAACTGAAGGTTTTTAAATATAGAAGAGAGAAATTGGAGGTGTTGGTGGTTGTCGAAGTCATAGAAAAGGAATGGTATCCATCAGGGGCATGTGCAACAAGAGAAGAAGGTTGAGGGCAGAACCCCGAGGAGCACCAACATGTGGGTGTGGTGAGGAGGGGATGCGTAAAGGTGTCTGCAAAGGAGAACCCAGAGACATAGGAGGAGCTGCTCTCAAGGAGAGAAAGTTGATTTCAAGAAGGAGGTGATGGTCAATGTGTCTAATGCAGCAGGAAAGTCTAGGAAGGAAAAGACTGGTGAAGCCCATTGCATCAGGCAATGTGGTGGAGAGTGAACACCAGAATTCAGTAGAGCAGTGCACCTTTGGGAGCCAACTTTCATGTCTCTGGCCTTGGGATGAACAGAGGATGCCAATCTGCAAGGCTAGCTCCTAGGGACCCATGGAAGAGCTGACCTAGCAAGCCGGGGGATGGATTCCAGCCCAAGCTGAGGCCAAGCCAGTTTGACTGATGAGGAAATCGTGTCTGTTTCTTCTTCTTGACAACTCTATACCCTGGTGAATGTTTTTTCTCCCCACTCTGACTGGTGTACACGTTTATGAGCATCCAGTGCACGATGTTTGCTGCTCCTTCTAGGTGGAGATTCACCAGAATGAGATATTGCAGAACCAGGATTCAAAGGTAAGGCCCACAGTCCACAGAGTTTTAAATTTTTTTTAATTAATTAATTAATTAATTTTTTTGAGACAGAGTCTCGCTCTGTTGCCCAGGCTGGAGTGCTGTGGCACGATCTCGGGCTCACTGTAAGCTCTGCCTCCTGGGTTCACGCCATTCTCCGGCCTCAGCCTCCAGAGTAGCTGGGACTACAGGCGCCCACCACCGCGCCCGGCCAATTTTTTGTATTTTTAGTACAGACGGGGTTTCACCGTGTTAGCCAGGATGGTCTCAATCTCCTGATCTTGTGATCCTCCCACCTCGGCCTCCCAAAGTGCTGGGATAACAGGTGTGAGCCACCGCGCCCAGCCATTATTGTTTAACTCTCTAACAAGATCTCCTTCTTGATGGGAAGACTGAGCTAAGCAGTTTCATTTCTTCTTTTCTTCAGTAAATCCACTGGCAAATCTTGTATGTGTGATCTCTAAACCTTGTGTTAGATGAGGACCTTGCATTTATTCTTTGGATGAGAAAAATAAATGGCAAAGATGGGCCCCAGATAGACATGGGGGGTATGTTATACATATTTCTGCTAGTTTATGTAGTAAGCCATTTAGGAACCAGACAGATAAAGGGTATGTGTATTTTCCACAGATTATTTCCAGATTTTTACTCATTTAATAGTTTCCTATGAGTGTCCATGGTGGGGTGGCTGGAGAGCCAGTCTTGACTTTGACCCAAATGGTGCTTCAACCTTTTCATTAAAATTCTGCTCTTCTAAAAAAAATCAGAGGAGTTTGAATTGTCATGTCAATGAAACAGGACCATTCAAGACTAGAGAAAAGAGACATGGGAATATCCTGTGTGAGAGAGAGAAAAGCATCACAGGTAGTTGGGATAAGGTAGAAGTGCAGGTGAGAACTACCTTTGTTGAGCTTCTTGATCCCAAGGCAAGAAGGAAAACGAGCTGGTTGTATAATTGTCTATATTGAAATTACATAAATACAATCAGCAGTGATTTTAGAGATTGTATAACTGTATATTTAGACAAAAGGGTTGTTATGGAGGACAAGGAGCCCCACCGGCTTCAACACTCCCATCTGCCCCCATGCTGGTCTAGGGCTTCACGAAAAAGTATAAGTCCCTTTTCTCATTTAGCCACTTCATTTCACAGATGGGGTAACTGAGGCCAAAGAGGTGAATACATTTGCTCCATGTCATTCAGTTAATTGGTGGGTGAACTGGGACTAAATTTTGAATCTTCTGCCTGCTTTTCTATCTATAGCCATTTTATGAGTCTTCAAGAAAATCTATTATTTAAGGTTTAATTCTTATTAAATCCACTAAACATTGGCCAATCTCATCATTCAGAGGTAGGTCCTATTAACATTCAGACACACACAAACACACACACAATTTATAGGTTATATATCCATTTATTTTTGCTTTTCTTGACTTAACATTATATCATAGTTTCTCATATTATTACACATTTTTCTTTGACTGTGATTTTTAATATTTATATCAGGTATTGCTGGGTGCAGTGGCTCATGCCTGTAATCCTAGCACTTTGGGAGGCCAAGGCGGGTGGATCACTTGAGGTTAGGAGTTTGAGACCAGCCTGGCCAACATGGTGAAACCTGTCTCTACTAAAAATACAAAAATTAGCCAGGCATGGTGGTGGGCACCTGTCGTACTAGCTACTCGAGAGGCTGAGGCAGGAGAATTGCTTGAACATGGGATGCAGAGGTTGCAGTGAGCCGAGATTGTGCCACTGCACTCCAGCCTGGGAGACAGAGAGAGACTCTGTCTCGAAAAAAAAAAAGAAGATATTATCATACGGATATATTATATAATAAACTATTGGAAGGATTGGCTGGCTTTTATCCCCAGGTAAAATCTGTTTAAAGGCATGCACATCTGCCCAGCCTTCTGGGAAAAACAACCCCAGGAAAATTTTCCAACTCTGAAATCTCGGCTCACCTTCCACATAGTGATATTTGAGACAATGACCTGTAGCTTCTGAATTCCAGGGAGTAGCTTCCATTATTTCAATACTTTCGGCCAATGTCTTCCCACGACTTTGTTTCCACAACCACGGCTTGGCTTGCTGTCTGGGCTGGAAGCACTCAGTGCTTCCTCATTCAGCTGAGGAGCAAGGGGAAAGCCACTGACTTATCCAGCATCAGTGGAATCTCCGGAAGAGTTGGGCATTGACCAAAGAGGACATAGGTTCTTTGGGATTTAGAAGGGCTAACATAAAATCAATTCCTACAAGGCTAACAAATTGGGAAAGAATAAGGAATGGTGTTCAGAAAGATGCCCTCAGTCATGGCCAGGCCTGAAACACCTCCAAATCATCAGAGAAAAATTGCATTGCTGCCAGGGTGGTTATAATGTCAGGTTCTGTTTATGACGTCTGGATGTCTTGAAAATTAATCATTTAAGAAAAAACATTATTTATTTACGATCCATACTCTACTCCCCTGCTCTATCCCTCCCCACCTCCTTAAAGGCAACACATTTTGGCACTTTAAGTTGGTTTTTCCATTTTCTACGTGCTTCTATTGGTATTTTTAGGTTTATTAATACCAGGCATTGTGTATATTGACTGCAGGTGCACTTCTGGTGGATTAACATGTGTTACTGATTCTTTTTGTTTTTTGAGACAGAGTCTTGCTCTGTCACCCAGGCTGGAGTGTGGTGGTACAATCATGGCTCACTGCAGCCTTGACCTCTTGGACACAAGTGATCCTCCTGCCTCAGACTCTGGAGTAGCTGGGACCACAGGTGCACACCACCATGAAGAGCTAAGTTTTTTATTTTTTAAATTTTTTGAAGGGACGGGTTTCGCTATGTTGCCCAGGCTGATGTCAAACTCCTAGTCTTGAGCAATCCTCCCACCTTGGCCTCCTACAGTGTTGGAATTACAGGCATGCGCCACTGTGCCTGGCTGTATTGCAGATTCCTGATGGAGCACCAGAACGCAGAGTGAGATATTACAGAACCAGAATCCAGGAAAGAATACTTAACCATCACACGACTTGAGTAGACTTGAGGAGTTCAATCTCTCCTAACTATTCCCCTCACTTCCTCTCTTTCTATTCTCCCCATAATGCTTACTTTACAATTTGAAGTTAAATTGATAGTATTTACATTTTTACTATGAAAATATTGTTCACCAAAGAACCAAGTAGTGTATGAGTACCTCCCTTTTTAAATAGAATATTTTTGTTTCTTTTGGAGCTAATAATTTCTTCATTTTTTTCTCTTTTGACTTGAATAGTACTATGTACATATTTTTCTTTTTAATTAAGGCTTGTTAATCATTTTCTTTTGCCAGTGCTTCTATAAAGCAGATAATCTGCCAGTTGCATTTTCCCACCTGTAAAACTCACTCCCATAGTGCTCCATCTTCTGCTCCGGTTCTGAATGACTGTTTTTTGAGCCTAATATGCAGCTGTCGTCCTGGGATGTGGTAGACTGCTTGTTAAACATATTCACTGCACCTTCTTGCACGGGGATTATATTTCTGTGTCCCATTGATACCTGGCTTTGTCACGCAATTTGCTTTGGCCAATGAAATGTAAGTAGAAGTGTAAGCAGTGTGTATCACTCTGGAGAAGGAACTTTAGAACCAGGAAATGGTTTATCATGGTCTTTTTTATTCTCTGCCATGACAGTTGTCAATGTTTCAGATAGAGAATGCTACATCAAGTCAGATCTGGGGTAAAGAGGACATGGAGTAGGGCTGTAGCCAATCCACAGTAGACATGTAACAAGAAGAGAGCCTCTGTAGTTGTATGCTACAGCCTGACCTGGCCTATCTTGTTTAGGCCACGCAACTGATGATTGTAGCCTTTCTGCTTTGGCAGTTGCTATGTTCTGAATGTTTGTGTCCCTCCATAACTTGTATGTTGAAATCTAATTCCCAATGCAATGGGGTTAAGAAGTGGGGCCCTTAGCAGGTGATTAGGTCATGAGGGCAGAGCTCTCAGGAATGAGATTAGTGCCCTTATAAAAGGACCAAAGGAGCTAGTTAGTACCTTTCACCATGTGAGTATACATAGAAGGCACCATCTATGAGGAATGGGACCTCGCCACCCATTGAGTCTGTTGGTGCCTTGATCTTGGACTTCTCAGCCTCCAGAACAGTGAGCAACAGATTTCTATTGTTTATAACTTACCCAGTCTAAGGCATTTTGTTATCGTGGCCCTAACATACTACGACAGCTGGTCTGTTCCTAGCTTGCTTGCTTGTTTATTTATTGTTTAATCTATTGTTTTGATGGAGCATACCCTATTCCAGCTTCCTAACAAATGGTGCACAGAACATAAAACTTGTGAGTTCTTGCCTAACTAAAATTTCCTTTCTTCTATCTTCACGTTATTTAGCTAGTTTGGTTGGGTATAGTGGTCTATGTTAAAATTACTTTTAGAATTTTGAAGGTGTGGCTTCTTTGTTTTCTAATATTCTGTGTTGCTGTTGAGAAGTCTGATGCCATTTTGATCCAAACCTTGGAAGGAATTTTAATTTTTTTCCATAGAGGCTTTAAATTTTTTCCTTATCCCAATGTGTTGAAATTTTTCTCTGATATAACTTTCTATGGCTGTTTTCTCATCTTTTTTTTTCCTGTATACTTTCAACCCTGGAACTCATGTTCTTTCCTTCTAGAAAATTTTTTCAAAAATAATGATTATGTCTTTGATAATTTCTCCTCTCTGTTTTATGTTTCTGTGATTAGCATTAGTCAGACGTTAGATATTCTGGATTGATCCTGACATTTCATCTTTTCTTTCCCATGTTCCAACTCTTTGTTATTTAAAAAAAGGATGTGTGAAGATTCCTTATTTTCTGGTATTTCTATTAAGTTTTCTATTTTAGCTGTGTTGTCTAATTCACAGCAATTTACAAGAGAGTGCAGGGGAGATGACTTTGGGGATTTAATTTATGACATTTAGATTTAAAATTTGCATAAACCTTGAAATTGCTGACGTTGGTGTCTTCCACTTTGCAATATCACCTGCAGTTCACAGATGAGGATGATAATTTCCAGAAAAGAAAATGACTTAAAGTAATAGCACGTCCTCCTAATTCCAGGTCAGCTTCTTTCCACTCCCAATGTTGTGCCTTTTCATCTTACTGTAGCTGAAACTTTATTTCAATTCTAATAAAGGACACTTTTAAAATTAGCTCCTGAATGGAAGGAAGCAATGAAGATTGGTTAGGGCATCATTGAAAAGCAGCACTTGGCTGGGTGTGGTGGCTCACGCCTGTAATCCCAGCACTTTGGGAGGCCGAGGCGAGCAGATCACAAGGTCAGGAGATCAAGACCATCTTGGCCAGCATGGTGAAACCCTGTCTCTACTAAAATACAAAAAATTAGCTGGGCATGGTGGTGGGTGCCTGTAGTCCCAGCTACTTGGGAGGCTGAGGCAGGCGAATTGCTTGAACCTGGGGGATGGAGGTTGCAGTGAGCCAAGATCGCACCACTGCACTCCAGCCAGGCAAAAGAGCAAGAAAAAGAAAAAGAAAAAAAGAAAAAAGAAAAGCAGGCACTTACGTAGTGGTGAGCTAGCATAACTCGGGGCTGAGATGAAAATCCGGTGCCTCTCTGGCTCTGACTCACATGGGATCTGTTGAGTTGTTTCATTTTTGTAGACGTTGGTTTCTTCATCTACAAATTGAGGAGGTGGGAGTAGGTCATTGCTCTTCAAACTCTTGAGGTTCCATGGGGTGCCTAGGGCCTCAAGGGCTTGGGGAGGGGGCGGAACGAGGGAAAGGGAGGTGGGGCTCTGGGTCCTTGCTCAGCTTCACCTGAACAGTTCCACTTGGTACCGCTTTATGTATTTGGTTTTTGTGTAGGCTTTTGTTGCTAAAAAAGGTTTTGCGACTAAATGTTTGGGAATCACTTGACCAACCTTCTGTAGGTTTTCTTTTGGCATTGTGCTTTTCCAGTACTCTGATTAGAGATGTTCTTTCAGGCTGTCGACTTTGACTGGCTGAAACTTATAAGCTATCAAGCTCTCTGGCATTCCTATAAATTAGGATGCATGTAGAGATAATTACCATTCTGGAATTCTAAGCCCTGGAATCCTGGTGAATTCTTTTTTTATTATTTTACTTTATTTTATTTATTTACTTTTCTGAGATGGGGTCTGGCTCTGTAGCCAAGGCTGGAGTGTAGTGGCATAATCTCTGCTCACTGCAACCTCTGCCTCCTGGGCTCAAGCGATCCTCCTACCTCAGCCTCCTGAGTAGTTGGGACTACAGGTACATGCCACCATGCCTGGCTAATTTTTGTATTTTTTGTAGAGATGGGCATTTTGCCATGTTGCCCAGGCTGGTCTTGAACTACTGAGCTAAAGTGATCTGCCCACCTCAGTCTCCCAAAGTGCTGGGATTATGAATACTAGTCAATTCTTAAACTGTCTTTCAAATCAATTGTCTCACTGCAGACACTGTCACTCAATACATATTATCAACGCCAACACAATGGGAAACTGGATCCTGCCATTTTCTTGATTAGATAGTAGAGACAGGCTGGATCCTGCCATTTTCCTGATTAGATAGTAGAGACAGGCTAAAGTAGAGTCTTAGCTGTCATTCTGCTGTCGGGGTCCTGCTTCCCTCCACGGAGAGTCAAGTATGGATGTCAGGCCAGGCGCAGACACAGGCTCAATGCCTTTTGTCCCCTTGGCTCTGGAGAGGGACAGAATAGACCAGCTTGTAGTCCCTTGCCCTTGGGAAGGAAACTGGTTTTCTGCTCTGTTCAACCGTGTTTACTAATCATTAAAGGAAACAATAGATGTAGGCCAAATGCTGGTATCAGATGAGGGGGTTGAGAGTGAGCAGATCAGTGTCGGAGCCTGGGATTAAGGAAGTCAAGGTCAGCAGTGGATCCCTCTGAGGCCCAGAGAAATGGCTTGTTCAGGGCACATCTGCTACCTGGGGTGGGGGAGGCAGAGATTCACTTCAAGATGAATCGCATTCGCCTTAAAATTAGAATGCCCTGCCTAGAAAGCCTGTAGGGATTATGTGATTAAACCTCCTTATCTTACACATGGAAAAACTAAAACCTATAGAACGGACACCTCTTCCCTGCGGTCACCCACAATTAATGTTTTATTCCTCCCAGTCCACACT
Source organism: Symphalangus syndactylus (assembly GCF_028878055.3). Taxonomy (NCBI): domain Eukaryota; kingdom Metazoa; phylum Chordata; class Mammalia; order Primates; family Hylobatidae; genus Symphalangus; species Symphalangus syndactylus. Next base: position 96,299,728 of record NC_072440.2, on the reverse strand, counting down.
TGTGCAGTCCTCACATATCTCTGAATAGGGACTGGGTACTTAAATTAGGTAGCTGGCAAGGAGGTTTTTTTGAGGAGGGAAGGTGAGGGGATTTTTCGACCTTGTGCCATTGCTTGAGAGGCAGAAGCCAACACACCATTAGTTAAACCCAGACGAAATTCATCAGATTATGAGACTCTAGACCCCACACCTGTCTAAGGACTGCAAAGAGCAGTCAGTGTATATGAGAATTCCCTCCTGCCTCCTATGATTCTCAGTCCTCATCAGCCTGGGCCCACTGGTAAATTTATCTTGAGTTAAAAATACCGCTACTACCACCAGCACACGCCAAATACAGAGTCCTTGAGACACCTATGCACTGAAGCACCTATGTGGTGTTTAGCACTGATACAGTACTCTGCCCTTTCTGAGCCTGATAGTCTGGCTGTCTGATAGCAGGGAACCCACAGATACCATCTACTTCCGTAAAATTCGTTCAATTAATGAGCATCCACCGGGAGAAGAAGGATCATTTTCAGCCTCCCTGACCACAGGCTTTGGTTTCAGGACAATGCAGATTGGGCAGCAGATCAAATAAAGCCATCACCAGCCCATAGGACAGTCTCAAGGGGGTTAACTGTCCCTGTCCTCTACAAATGTTGCTGGGGAGCAATTTGCCCTTGAATCCTCCATACTGTCCCTAAATTGACAATTTCATTTCCTTCCAATCCCACCCCCTGCCCTGAAGATCTGCTGAAGCTGTGAGTTCCATGTGAGAAGGCAGGAGGATAATAGGTGAGTTCCATCCATCCATCAGCCGTAATGGTCGCAGACACTCCACGCCTTTTGTCTGCTGGTTTCCCTGAGGATGCAGGCTAGGGACCTGGGGTATTTACACTGCCTTTGTGTGTGTGGGTTTTAAATCAGCCCTCTTGTTTACTTCCCAGCCTTTACCCAGGCTGTTTACTACCTTTGGAGGGGCCAGGCCACTAAGTCAACATGCATTAAGACCCAACATCAAAATGTCATAATGCGAATGAGCAGAATTCTGAAAGGCCAGGGACATTGGCTGCTCTGTTGGGTCCTGTTTAGTCTGAGGGTAATGAAGAGCTCACAGATGACCTGATTTCATTAAACTAGGTCAGACTCAGCTGAAAAGCGGCTATGACTCTCACCCAGTTATATAGCCAGCTCTTCCTCTCTCCCTGACTCCCTCCGCCCCCACCCCCACCTCGGGTCTTGAATGCTTTCTGGGAATTAACGCTGAGTTTGTCAATACAGTAGCTAAATCTCCATGGAATAATTGGACCTTTCCCTTCGGCTTCTGTTTGTGCAGTGGCGAGGCCAGGCATGTGAGAGAAGGGGGTGGACTTTAACGCAGCACGTATGATTCAGTTGTAGCAGTTTGCTTTTGAGCCACATATTCTGAGTTACAGCATCTTATCTGAGGGCTGTATTGACGGAAGCAGCTGAACTGACTCAAAGAGGAGTTATCATGCAAACAAGGCTTTCAATGTGTCCAGGCTCACCAGCAACACACAGGCCCTCTGCATCTTCAGAAGGCTCCCGGTGGGGAGTAGGAAAGGGACCAGGCAGAGGGTGGAGGCAGGAAGGAGTGGTGTCTGAAGGCTGCTGAGGGAGGAGAGGTGGTCTTCCCCCATCCCTCCTTGCCAGGGAAAGACTGAGTCTGTGGTGGGCATCCAGGCGGGCAGAATTCACTTCATCCACACAGAAGAAAGCGTTTCTAACAATTAAAGCTGTCTGAAGATTGGATGGACTGTCAGATGAGCTCACTTATATTTTATTAAGCATCTACTATGTCTCAGACCTTATGCTGGGGACCTTCCTCTGAGCTCTGCAACATCTCAGTTCACAAGAGATGAGAAAACCGAGGTTTAGAAGTAAGTTACTTATGTAAGGTACCAAAACTAATATGAGGCAGATACAGGATTTGAACCCAGATCTTTCTATGTCCATGCTTCTTCCACCGCTCCCTCTGCCCCCACCTCTTGTTCAGGACACATGGGGGATGGCTTATTTTTGCTCCATGATGTCTGAGGCCTTAGCTCTGAGACTCAAAAGTTGGGGGCTGAGATCACTGAAGGCTTGCTGCATCACATGCCTGATGGTGAATGCTGGCTATTGGCTGGGGGTCTCGGTTCCTCTCTACATGGACTTCAGTGTGTGGACTCTCCATGTGAGTTGCTTGGGCTTCCTCACAGCATGGTGGCTGGGTTCCAAGGGTGAGCGTCCCAAGAGAGAACATAAAGTTGGAGCACTTTTTTCAGTCTATTCTTGAAAGTCACACAGTGTCACTTCTGCAAATTGGTATTAGATAGCATTCATTAGAAGCAAGTCACTAAACCTGCCTCATGTTCCAAGGGGAGGGAAATTAAACTCAATTTTTTTTTGTGTGTGTTTATGCTAATACCTTTAAAAAAATTTTCTGATTATAAAAGTAATGCATGAGTAAGGCAAGAACTCCAAACATTATGATGTAAGCGTATGACACCCTTATGCTAAATTCCCAAACAAAAGAATCATATGTGTTGTTTTCTTATTGCTTTTTGGTTATTACTATTGCTTTTTGAATATTACTATTTGTATTAGGGTTCTCTAGAGGGACAGAACTAATAGGATTGAAGTATATATGAAGAGGAGTTTATTAAAGAGTGTTGACTCACACGATCACAGGGTGAAGTCCCACAATAGGCCATCTGGAACCTGAGGAACAAGGAAGTCAGTCCAAGTCCCAAAACCTCAAAAGGAGGGAAGCCAACAGTGCAACCTTCAGTCTGTGGTGAAGGCCTGAGAGCCCCTGGAAAACCACTGGTGTAAAGTCCAAGAGTCCAAAAGCTGAAGAACTTGGAGTCTGATGTTCAAGGGCAGGAAGCATCCAGCACAGGAGAAAGATGAAGTCCGGAAGACTCAGCAAGTCTGCTCTTTCCATCTTCTCCTGCCTGCTTTATTCTAGCTGTGCTGGCAGCTGATTAGATGATGCCCACCCAGATCGAGGGTGGGACTGCCTCTCCCAGTCCACTGACTGAAATGTTAATCTCCTTTGGTAACACCCTCACAGACACACCCAGGAACAATACTTTGCATCCTTCAATCCAATCAAGTTGACACTCAATATTAACCATCACACTATTCTAAGTAGTTGTATAACATGATTAAAGTGGTATTTTGGAAAGATCACTTTGGTGGCAGCAGTAATTAGAGGGAGAGAAACTGAAGTCCAGGAGACTACCAAGGGATTAGCATCATTATTTAACAAATATATGAATACCTTCAATGTTGGCTTACCATAGTCAAATCTGAAGATAATAGGAGACTGCTTTAGGGGAACAGAAAAAAAATTAAAGAGGAATGGATGAATTCAAGAGATACTTTCAAGGCCGCTTCATTAGGTTTAGTGACTGGATTGTGATTGGGGCAAAGGAGAAAGAGGGGCAAAAGGTGCCTCAGGATTTCAAGTATGAGTCTTTGAGAGAATCATCCATTATCAGCTCAAGGCAAGTCAGGGATGGAAGCTCAGTTTTGGGGAGAGAGATGAGCAAGATGTATTTGGACTGAGCTGTCAGAAACCACTAAGTTTAGGAGCTAAGCAGAGAAGCCACTCAAAGCAATAGGCAAAGAACAGCCAGGTTTGGGAAGACAGAAGCAAGAGCATGCAGACCCAGAGCAGAGGGGAAGAGATTCAGAGAGGGTGGCTACGGTGCCAGGTGCCATAGACATTTCAAAGAGAGTAAGGCTTGGGAAAGGTGATGAGCATATAGAGGCGAGCAGTCATGGCTGACTGAGCATCCTTGATGCCAGTGAAATGGCAGAGGCAGAATCCAGATTACAAGGGCAATAAAGAGTATAAATAGCTCTAAACTCAATCTTTTGATGAGAGGAGTGGCAAGGTTCTAGAAACACACGTGGAACCAGAAGTATTGCTGAAGGCTTTTTGGAAAAATACAACCTAAAACAATATTCAAAATCCTTAAGCTTGTGTTCTAATATGTAAGAGGCTGAAAGATTACCTCCTAGGGTTGTAGGCTTAAGCCACAGGTTTCCCAGACTTTTTGGATCATGGTGCTCCTAGGCCAAAAAAAATACATAACCGTTCTGTTTAAGAGGTTATATAAAGAAAAAACCCAAATATCTCCTAATGAATTAGTAGCTATTTGAAATAATACCAATAAATGGAAAGAAAAGTACTGTTTTTATTTCTTTCACAAATAACTACAGCTCACAGGATGTGTGAGCCAGTCGGGCACTATGCACCTTCTCAGATCTTGGAATCTGATGGGCCGCTACCACCTTCACCTCCCGTTCCACATTGGTTTTCACACTGCATGTGCCTGTTATCCCTGCAACCACCTCAAACTCAGCTTTGCAAGGATATGATGTCCTTAAAAGGGATGCAGCACAATCTAATGCTGAAACGGTGAGCAGCCTGGAGCTCAGAGCTGTATGTTGCCCTTTGGGTGTTGGGCATGGCTTCTACATTTAAAATACTCTTCAGGCTGGGCATGGTGGCTCACGCCTGTAATCCCAGCACTTTGGGAGTCTGAGGTGAGTGAATCACCTGAGGTCAGGAGTTCAAGACCAGCCTGACCAACATGGTGAACCCCATCTCTACTAAAAATACAAAATTAGCTGGGCATGGTGGTCCTTACCTGTATCCCAGCTGCTTGGGAGGCTGAGGCAGGAGAATCGCTTGAATCCGGGAGGTGGAAGTTGCAGTGAGCTGAGATTGCACCATTGCACTCCAGCCTGGGTGACAGAGTAAGACTCTGTCTCAAAAAAAAAAAAAAAAACCTTCCTAGTATCCTAGAGTGCTACCCGATGTAAGATGAAACTTTACATGAACTGGAAACAATTAGAATGAACCCACCCAACCACCACACCAAAATAGTTTCTGCAACTCCCAAAGTTAAGTGAACCTAGAACATTGACATATTTTCCAAAGCAATTTCTTATTTAGCTCAGAACTTTATATGTGACCTCAATAAGGTCATTTTATGGCTCTTAGTTTCTTTAAATAGAGCACCAAAGTTATAAAAAGGCGTATTTTTTCTCTAAGGTTACTTAGCAAATTACAAATGAAAGAGGAAATATACATGAGACTAGAGAGTTCATCACCTTACTGCACTAGAAAATATGGCCCAATTTCTCTCTTTCTTGTTCATAATTCTCAGACAAGACAATAGGAATCATGTGATGTGACTGAGAAATTGGGCCAGTTAAAAATAGAAGGTGCACTTCACCAAGTTCATTAGAAAGTGGAAGTTTCATTGTTGATTGCTGTTCATTTATCTCTGCCTGCCACATCTGTGAGGGAGTGGGACAAGAGACAATTGCAGATTCTGAGGGCTGGAGCCCCCCCACCCACCTCGTTCTGTTTCCTGGCCTGGCTGAGCAGCAATGCCCAGGAGCTCACCTGAGCCCTGTGCACTCTCTCTTGGTCCTCAGGGAACTCTCTTCTCTGGTTGGCAGCAGTTTTAGTTGGGATAAAACTCTAGCTGGCTCCTCTTTCCTCCCAATGGGAGTGCTCAACGTCAGCTTTTCTAAATGGGAAACGAAGGTCTCCAGCCTCACGTATGCAACATAGTGTCTGTATTTTTGCTCTTGTAGAGTTCTGAAGGTCTTAACAAGCCTTGCCTGCATAGCAGCTGGCAGGTGGGAAAGGAGAGAGGCCACACTGAGGCCTGCCAGTTTCATAAATGGAACTGAGTCCTCCCCTCACCAGCTCAGAGTGAGCACCCACCATGGGTCCAGCAATGCCTGGGGCCCCAGATCTAGAAAGCACGATGATATACACTTGCAGGCCTTGCAGGGTTCCCAGGACAGAGGGTCCGAGGAAGGCCAGGCCAGGCCCAGAACTCCCAGACCTGATTCCCTCTGATGGTGGTCAATATTCTTCACATTATGGTTTGCAAATTGTTTCATTTAACCAGGTATTCTCACCTCCTGCCCACTTTTTTTTTCTTCCACTTTCAATTTTTATTTTAGAATCAGGTGGTACATGTGCAGATTTGTTGAAAAGGTATATTGTGTGAGGCTGAAGTTTGGAGCACAAATGAATCCGTCACTCTGGTAGTTTTTTTTTTTTTTTTGAGATGGAGTCTTGCTCTGTCGCCTAGGCTGGAGTGCAGTGGCATGATCTCGGCTCACTGCAAGCTCTGCCTCCTGGGTTCATGCCATTCTCCTGCCTCAGCCTCCCGAGTAGCTGGGACTGCAGGCACCCGCCACCACGCCTGACTAATTTTTTGTATTTTTAGTAGAGACGGGGTTTCACCGTGTTAGCCAGGATGGTCTCAATCTCCTGACCTCGTGATCCGCCCGCCTTGGCCTCCCAAAGTGCTGGGATTACAGGCATGAGCCACCGTACCCGGCCTCTAGTAGTTTTTTTCCACCCTTGCCCTCCTCCCTCCCTCTCACCCCTTGTATCCTCCAGTATCTATTGTTCCTATTTTTGTGTCCATGTGTACCCAATGTTTAGCTCCCACTTGTAAGTGAGAATATGGGGTACTTGGTTTTCTGTTCCTGTATTAATTCTCTTAGGATAATGGCCTCCAGCTGTATCCATATTGCTGCAAAGGATATGATTTCATTCCTTTTTACAGATGCATACTATTCCATGGTGTATATGTATCACATTTTCTTTATCCAATTTACCGTTGATGGGCACCTGGGTTGATTCCATGTCTTTGCTGTTGTCTCATCCTTGTTTTACAGATAAACAAGGCCCTGAGAGGAGAAGTGGTCAGACTGCCCTAGGACCCTTTCCTGTCAGGGTTGGTGATCTGTCCTTTGTACCAGATCCCTTCCTTCGATGGTATAGGAAGAGGATGTGTGTCCTAAGCCTGGGCTCCCCCTTCAGAGAGTGCTGAGTTTGGGATGGGCAGGCACATTTGGGCCAGGCTATTCTCCCTGACGTTATCACAGAAGCCATGGTTCTGCTTATACCCTATGATTCCCTCTGAGTTGAGGCCAGCTGAACAGCAGACACAGAAGCCAGCAGATGGAGGTTCGGTCTCAGCCTTGCTGCTGATGACGGTGGCGTTCAGAGCTCCGTGGCTGGAGCCTGGCTTCCTCATCCCCCACCTTCCAAGTTTATACTTTGAGACAACCTGCCCGAGGAAGTGCCAGGGGCCACCGAGCTGTCCTGTTTTCCCTTGTTTCTGCCTCACCCTGTCTAGCCCATTTGTTGGAAACATGAGAGATGAAGCTCCCGTTCTATGTGCAGCAGGTGGGCCAGGCCCTGACCTTTGAATGCTCATCCTACAGGTGCATGGGTAGATAGGCCACCCCAGCTGGCCAGGCAGACCCCCGGAGGGCCAAGCCACTCAGCCTGCCTCACAGTCAGGTAAGCCTGGCTCCTTCCTTAGCATGAGTGGCGAGTGGCAGAGGGCCCCAGTGTCTCACCTCCTCATTGTTCCCTTTTGGGAGAGAATGCACAGGTTCCCCCAACGGCCACCAAGTAGGGGGCAGCCTCTGATTTTGCCTTTAGTTTACCCTAAGCTGAGGGGCCTCATGCCATGTGACCTGTGCACACGGGGTGCCCCAGCAGTGTAGACTGCATAGCCCATGGTGCTGACTTGAGCTGTGGTGGAAGAAGCCCAAACCACAAGTCAACTCACAAAGTGCTGATTCTTCACTGCTGTCCAGGGCTGTGGCATTGGGGAACCCACCCAGCAGGTGCAGCAGTTTGTCCCGAGAGCAGCTGGCCCCACCTGCTCTCCAGGTGGACTTTCAAGCCTCAACTCTTGCAAAATGGCTTGTCAATGGGACACGCCCACTGGGTCCCCACCTGGTGTTCTTTTGGACAATTAATCTTAGGGCAGCTGGCGAAGGAGCCTTGGAGAGCGGGAGCACGGGGTGGGGTGAGGTGAGGGTGGGAGGAGAGTGTTAGAATCGCTCATTTGAGAATTTTTTTTGTTTTGTTCTGTTTTGTTTGAGATGGAGTTTCGCTCTTGTTGCCCAGGCTGGAGTGCAATGGTGTGATCTTGGCTCACTGCAACCTCCGCCTCCTGGGTTCAAGCAATTCTCCTGCCTCAGTCTCCCTAGTAGCTGGGATTACAGGCAGATGCCAAGATGCCCAGCTAATTTTTGTATTTTTAGTAGAAACAGGGTTTCACCATGTTGGTCAGGCTGGTTTCAAACTCTTGACCTCAGGCAATCTGCCTGCCTTGGCCTTCCAAAGTGCTGGGATTACAGGTGTGAGCCATGGCGCCCAGCCCATTTGAGGGATTTTAAGATATGTATGTCTGCACCAGCCCCTTCCACTGCCTGAAAATGAAGCTAGGCCAGGTTACTATTAGAATATCTAAGAAGGGGGATGTTCTACAGAGTGTTTTTTACCTTCTAAGTTAGAAACAGAAAACAGAGTCTTGAGGACATCACTAGGAGACTGGTAGCTTTCTCTTGGTTTTGCTTTTGCTACTCTTTCTAGGTTCTCTTCATTTGGCCCATTTCTAAAATACAGGATCCTGCTGCTGAATGACTCCCCCAGGACGCGATGACCTCCATCCTCTTCCTCCTTTTGCTCCCCCTCTTCCCTCCTCCTCTTCCCTAGACCTCAGCTAAAAATACACTGCTATGCCAGGGTAAGAGAGGATCTTTGTATTTTATAGTTGAGGAAACTGAGGCCCAGAGTGGGGAAAGAGGCAAGAGGCCTCTTGGGCATTCTAGGTGTGCACTGATAGATCCAAAATGAATTTGTAGAAATTGAATGTCAGCATAGAGAGAAATAAGCATTTTCTGAGTCACAGCATCCTTATGTAGGAGGCAATGTCCTTGGTGCTGTCCTGGTCCAGTTATGGTACATGGAGCCTGTACCATGTGAGGGATGTGGTGTGTGACTTATCTCCCAGGTTGTTCTTCTATAAAATGGGGGTATTCGCTTGTCTATGTCACAGGACTCTCCCCAGCGGTAAGTGAGCTGGTGTATGGAAAAGGGCTATGATTGGACCTGGTGCATTAAGGCACACCATTCATTCATTTCCAAAGGGTAGCAGACATGGTAGTTAGGATGTGGGTTCTGGAGCTACACCATCTGGGTTCTGATCCTAGCTCTGCACTTTACTAGCTGTGTGACCTGAGGTGAGTTATTTTCCCTCTCTGGTCCTCAAATGTCTTGTCTATAAAATGAGGATAATAATCATATCACCTCAGAGGGTCAGTATGATGATCAAATAAGTAAACCACCAAGAACAGTGCCTGGCACATAAGTTGTCAATAAATGTAAGCTGCTATGATAAACATTATTATGGGCAAACCATGAGTGTTATTATTTTAATTGTTGTTCCATCTTCCAGAATCTCAGGGGCTCTAAGTGATGATGAAGGCAGATTCCTAAAGAAAGTTAGGATTGATGAAAAATCCCCCCAGCTCACCATTAATGGGGATGTCCAGGGAGATATTGAACAATTATTTTTTCTGAGATGCTAACAAGAGGACTCTTGCATGAAAGGATAACTTAGAGCTAATTTCCCCTTCAAAGACTCTATGTTTCAAAAACAACATTGAATTTTTCAGGTACTTAAACAAATGGGTAAGGGGCTGGGCACAGTGGCTCACGCCTATAATCCCAATGCTTGGGGCCAGGAGTTTGAGACCAGCTTGGGCAACATAGCAAGACCCTCATCTCTACAAAAAATTAAAAAAAAAAATTAGCTGGGCATGGTGTTAGGTGCCTGTAGTCCTAGCTACTCAGGAGGCTGGGGTGTAAGGATCGCTTGAGCCTAGGAATTTGAGGTTACTGTGAGCTATGACTGTATCACTGCACTCCAGCTTAGGCTACAGAGTGAGACCCTAGCTCTATATATATATATATATATATATATATATATATATATATATATATATATATATATATATATAAAAGAAAAAGGGCAAGAAGGCATTGCATCTCCTTTTAAAGAAGTTGATCTTTATCTTCTCCCACTTGGTCATTCAATGCTTTCAGAATACCTTCGATGTGACAGACACTATATAGGCACTTGGGACCAGAGTTAGATGAGATGCAACTTTTGCCCTCAAGAGAGACAGACATACAAGCCTATGTTTTTAGGATATGGTATTGGGTACAACGAACCTATCAGGTGCAGTGTGGGCAAAGGGTGTTCTGTGACTACTTCTGGGGAATTCTGACCGAGAAGTCTTCCGAGAAAGAAAACCACTAGTCCTGGGTTCCAAAAGAGAAGTGGGAGTGCCCCAGGCAGGTAAGAGGAGAAGGACATTCCCAGAGGAGGAAACACCATCTTCTCTCTTCCTCCTTGATGGCGTTGTGAGACGGAGACCATGATGGCAGTTTGAGTGCTTTGCAAAATAGCAGATGAGAAGGGTTATCGACAAGCCAACAAGTGTGCCTCTGACTTTGCAAGAAGCTGCTGGCCCTGGTTTTGGGAGCCACCAGCATGTCTGAGGTCTGCTGTTAATGATCTCAAAGCTGAGGGTTTATGCCTAATATCAGACATCCCCTCCCTGAGGGGATACCAGCCAAGATGATCCCTGTGTTTCTGAAATGTAGAAGAAATAAACCTCATTTCCATCTTTACCTTGTTTTTTATAAATGTCAAGAAAGGCCCAACATTGCTCACATCCCCACCGCCAACTCAGATCCATTCAAATCAAAAGAGGAGATCAAATCCCCCACCTTGAAAAGCTTCTGGAATCCAATAGCCTCTGCCCTCCTTGCATCATTGCATCCATCCCCACATCATAGTCAAGTCAGGTGTGAGTTTCAGTTAACCTGGGACAAGGTACTGAAGGCTGAGTGCCTGCCAATTACCTCCATAGAGGCAGAGCCCAGGACCAGAGAATAGAAACAGCCATCATGTCAGGCATGTGTGATTACAGGAGAAAGGAGGAATTCAGGTGGGAGAATTATGGGGAGGGGAGGAGAAAGCAGAGCCTTAGGGATTATGTGTCCCAGTGGCCTTTGTAGGAGGCTGGCTGATCCTGCTCCCTCTGATCTGGTGACCACAGGAGTTGTGCCAGCAAGGCTCAGGACCACAGATGGCTCCAGCCTGGTGCAGTAGAAAAAGCAGAGTATTTGAAATCACCAAAACCTGAGCTAGAGTCACAGCAGGGGCTCTAGTCAGCTGCGTGACTGTTCACAGATGACTTATATAAATCTCAATGTCTTTACTGGTAAAATGAGGCTAATAAAATTTACCTCCAAAGGTAGTGGGGATTAAACAATATAATGAAAGTAAAGATGCAGGCACAGTGCTAGCTACAGAGACATAGCAGGTGGTAATCAGTAGATGTTCAGGCATCAAGGAACAGACATTTATTGAACACCTACCAAGAGTCTTACCTGTTGGACTGACTGTCCCTGATCATCATTGTCCAAACTTATGTCATTCACTCACTTGATAAACATTTATTGAGATTAAACTATATGTCAAGCACTGAAATATGCTCTGAGGCTGCAGACTTGTAGATAATAGGTGTCTTTGTGGAGCCCACACACTATATCCACGAAGATTCTTTTTGCAGCCTCGTCTATAAAATTGAAACAATGGAAATAACCTAGAGGCCCATCAATAAGGGAATAGTAAAGTAGACGATGGCTGGTCCACTCAAAGGAGTATTCATGTATGGCAACACTGACAATTGCTTATCATATATGAACTGAAATAAGCAGGAAAAGAAATTCTAAGTACAATTAAGCTTCGTTATTCACAATAGTTATGTTTTATAAGTTTATTAGTCTGTTCTTACTTTACTAACAAAGACATACCTGAGACTAAGTAACTTACAAAGGAAAGAGGTTTAATTGACTCACAGTTCTTCAGGGCTGGGAATGCCTCAGGAAACTTACAATCATGGCAGAAGGAGAAGCAAACACACCCCTCTTCACATGGCAGCAGGAAGGAGAAGAATGAGTGCCCAGCAAAGGGGGAAGCCCCTTATAAAAACATCAGCTCTTGTGAGAACTAACTCACTATCACAAGAACAAGATGGGGGAAACTGCCCCTATGATTTAATTATCTCCACCTGGTCCCTCCCAGGACATGTGGGGATTATGGGAACTATAATTAAGGTGAGATTGGGTGAGGAAACAGCCAAACCATATGATTTTGCCCCTGGCCCCTCCCAAATCTCCTGTCCTCATGATTCAAAACACAATTATCCCCTTCCAACCATTCCCCAAAGCTTAACTAATTCCAGCATTAACTCAAAAATCCAAGCCCAAAGTCTCATCTGGGACAAGGCAAGTCCCTTCTTCCTGTGAGCCTGTAAAATCAAAAGCAAGTTAGTTACTTACTAGATATAATGGGAGTACAGGCATTGGGTAAATACACCCATTTCAAGTGGGAGAAATTGGCCCAAACAAAGGAGTTACAGGCCCCTTGCAAGTACAAAATCCAATAGTGCAGTCATTAAACTTAAAGTTCTAAAATGATCTCCTGGATGTCTCACCTCCAGGTCATGCTGATGCAAGCGGTGAGCTCCCATGGCCTTGGGCAGCTCTGCCTCTGTGGCTTTGCAGGGTACATCCCCCGCTCCCAGCTGCTTTCATGGGTTGGTGTTCAGTGCCTGTGGCTTTTTCAGGAGCATAGTGAAAGTTGTTGGTGGATCTACCATTCTGGGGTCTGGAGGACAGTAGCTGTCTTCTCACAGCCCCACTAGGCAGTTGCTCTAGTGGGGAGTTTGTGTGGGGGCTACAACCCGACATTTTCCTTCTGCACTGCCCTACTAGCAGAGGTTCTACATGAGGGCTCTGCCCCTGCAACAGACTTCTGCCCGGACATGAAAGGCAGTTCCATGCATCTTCGGAAATCTAGGTGAAGGTTCTGAAACCTCCATTCTTGACTTCTGTGTACCCACAGGCTCTACACCACATGTAAGCTACCAATGCTTGGGGCCTGCACCCTCTGAGTCAATGGCCTGTGTTGTATGTTGGCCCCTTTTAGCCATGGCTGGAGCTGAAGCAGCTGGGACTTAGGGCATCATGTCCCGAGGCTGCATAGAGCAGTGGGGCCCTGGGCCTAGCCCAGAAAACCATTTTTTCCTCCTAGGCCTCCAGGCTTGTGATGGGAGGGGCTGCAGTGAAGATCTCTGACATGCCCTGGAGACATTTTCCGCATTGTCTTAGTGATTGACATTTGGCTTCTCATTACTTATGCAAATTTCTGCAGCCAGCTTGAATTTCTCCCCAGAAAATGGATTTTCCTTTTCTGTCACATCATCAGGCTGCAAATTTTCCAAACTTCTATGCTCTGCTTCTTGAACACTTTTCCACTTAGAAATTTCTTCTGCCAGATACTCTAAATTCAAGTTCAAAGTTCCACAGATCTCTAGGGCAGGGGCAAAATGCAGCCAGTCCATTTGCATAGCAAAAGTGACCTTTACTCTGGTTCCCAACAAGTTCCTCATCTCTGTCTGAGACCACCTCAGTCTGGACGTCATTGTTCATATCACTATCAGCATTTTGGTCAAAGCCATTCAAGTCTGTAGGAAGTTCTAAACTTTCCCACATCTTCCTGTCTTCTGAGCCCTCCAAGTCTCTGGAGAGTTCCAAACTTTTCCACATTTTTCTGTCTTCTGAGCCCTCCAAATTTTTCCAACTTCAGCCCATTATCTGCATTTTTGGGTATCTTTACAGCAGCGCCCCATTCTGAGTACCAATTTACTATATTAGTCTGTTTTCATTCTGCTAATAAAGACATACCTTAGACTGAGTAGTTTATAAAGAAAAGAGGTTTAATCGGCTCACAGTTCTGCAGGGCTGGGGAGGCCTCAAGAAATGTACAATTATGGCAGAAGGGAAAGCAAACATGTTCTTATTCACATGGCAGCAGGAAGGAGAAGAATGAGTGCCCAGTGAAGGAGGAAGTCCCTTATTAAACCATCAGATCTCATGAGAACTAACACACTATCATGAGAACAGGATGGGATAAACTGCACCCATGATTCAATTATCTCCACCTTGTCCCTCCCACAACACATGGGGATTATGGGACCTACAACTCAAGATGAAATTCAGTGGGGACACAGCCAAACCATATCGCCATGAACACTGAATTAGTGAATGCTGAACCATTGCCTCTAGGAGGAACACAGAGTCCTGAGAGCCTCTGGTTATAATGTTTTGTTAGTTGATTAATTCATAACTTTATTTTATGCAGGCTTCTATCCAAAGACAGAATCTTGTTGATTCACTAAAATGAAACTCATGGCCAATAGCCCTTGAAGTCATGTTGAAATGAAGCTCATCTAACACTATTCTCTCTGTAAGGCGCATCCCAGCCTCCCTGCACTCAGAAACACTAGACAACACTTCAGCACTATGCTTAGGAGCCATTTAAAACAGACAGATTTCCAACAGAAAGCACAAAAATGCAAAAAACGTGGGCACTAAATAGTCTGTGAAAGGGATGCTCATTTACAGTATGTGAGCTGAAACAAGGAGGCAGAGCTTGTCCTGTTCAAACTCTGCTGGCAACATGTGTGTGGAACTACTCAAAATTTCCACCACTTTGTGCATGTCTATGGACAACCAAGAAGTGCCACAAGTACTGATTTTGGAGTTACAAATACATTTTAACAAGTAGGTGAATTCACAAGTATGGAATCCACAGATAGTGAGGGTGTACATGTGGATAAAGCCTGGAGACACTGTAGAAGAAAATTAAAACGTTGATCACAGGATTACTATTGATGCTTCTCTGTTTTAAAATTTTCATTAATGTCAAATTTTTTCCTTTGTTTAACAATAAATAACACTTTAGGGAAAACAAACAAAGCCTCCATCTGGCTCTTACACCCTCCTTCTCTGCCGCCTTGCTCTCATGACATGGGCAGTGGGCTTAGAAATGGAGGGAATGAAGCTTCAGGGTTAGGGGTTCCCAGCCTGGGCTCCTCCATGCCAAGGCTTCTGGAATGATCATTGACAGTTAAATATTTTGCCCCAAGGTAGCTAAAATCATGCCTTAGGCTGGGCGCAGTGGCTCACACCTGTAATCCTAGCACTTTGGGAGGCTGAGACGGGCAGATTGACTGAGCTCAGGAGTTTGAGACCAGCCTGGGCAACATGTTGAAAACCTGTCTCTACTAAAACACAAAAAATTAGCTGGGTGTGGTGGTGTGCACCTGTAGTCCCAGCTACTCAGGAGGCTGAGGCAGGAGAATTGCTTGAACCCAGGAGGCAGAAGTTGCAGTGAGCCAAGATTGTGCCACTGCACTCCAGCCTGGGCGACAGAGAGAGACTCCATCTAAAAAAAAAAAAATGCCTTTACTCAGCCTCACCAGGGCACAAAGCACTGACCAGTTTTTCTCTGGTTGTAATCATGTCCTCACCATGTGGCAGCTCCAGTGACCTCAACTCCATCAGAAGCTTTCATGCAATTTCCTGTGTTTTGATGACAGAAAATTTGGAAAACAAGTTAGTGTAGTTTGTTTAATAGAGTCTCCCCAAAACTGGGCTCTTTGGAGAAAAGATTTTTTTTTAAAGGAGTGCTTGTGATTGAAATATTAAGAGTTGTTGCTCTAAATTATGTGAAAGGCACCCTTTTGAGTTCCTTTTCAAAGGTATTTGGCAGGAAACCAGCTCAGCCATTGACGGGACCTAGATGCCCTAGTGGATCATTCTACGGGGCTATTTGAAGAAGATATAGAAACTTCTTCATCAATACTTGCTGAAGCTAGGAGTATTGTCCTAATTCCTGACTATGGGGACAGGAAATTCCAGGCCACAAAGGTTGCTCACATTTTTACCTGATTTGCCTCCAGATTTGAAGTTATGTGAATGGCTTGTTTGTCTAACTCAGCTCTGCTCAAATCAATCTTTCACGGGTCCACCCAGTAAAGATCACCTTGGGTCAAAGATCATAGGTCATTATGGTTCTTAAATACCTACCCATTTTGTAAGAGTTCCAAAGTGGACAATTACTCAGAAATTAGGAATAAAAGCACATATTTCAAAAGACTAATTGGGAAAAATGGGTACGGCATGTGCAGTAATGTTTCAAATGTTGTCTTTATGGCTATCCCAATTAATTTCCAGTGTTTCTCCAACTTGACTTTTAAAAAGACAGAATATAATAGAAAGCAACCTGCTATCGATGTGCAGAGTTGCCTATGTCACATCTGCTGTACAATGACATCATCATTAGGATATTCATCCTTTTTATGTGCCTGGGCGCCCTCATGCACAGCACATTCTTAAAAGTATGTGAGTCCAGACATATACATGCAAAGTTGTGATCAAAAGATTTCCCTAAAGTAATTAATTCAGGGCTACTGCTGAGAAACAAGGCAAAACTTAGAGGGGCTTTCCAAAAATATCATAGTTTTGCCGTTCAGTAGTCCTGACTTCTTGCGGTGCAAATCTATTAATTTTGATGTAGTAAAAAAGTGTTCATAGAAACAAGCAAGAAATAAATAGGGACATTAAGATTATGTGGAAAGGTGGAACCTGAAAGGTGAGCTAGGGATTGTCCAGATGACAGGCAAAGGCAGTAGAGGCAACGTGGATGGAGCAGGTTGGTTAAACTCATGTGTATTTTAAAAGGGTGACTGTCCATTATGCGCACAACTCACAGGCTCTGCTTCCTGGAGAGCCAGGCAGTTGCTTTTTTGATGAAAGAAAATCATTTCAACATGCGGAAGGAGAGAGCTTTTCTACTATAGCTTCTTCGAAGTGTGACCTCCAAATGGTCACATATCAAGGTGCCTTGTATTTACCTTCATGCTGGGCTTTCAAATCAACAGTTGGCAACTTTCAACATTTCTATTGTGCAGTTTTAGCACAAGGATTAAAAAGAAATCCATCTGTTAATATTTGTTTTTCTTGTCCTTTGTTAACCAAAGATTCTTAGGAACTTTCCAATTTAAAGGAACAACTTTTATTCATCATCTTGGTTAGAAGCAGCTTCTGCAACTTGGGCCTTCCTCTTAGAGGGGAGCACATCTTAAATAAGGAAGGACTTGGTGAGTGATACTAGCCCTTCTC
Source organism: Symphalangus syndactylus (assembly GCF_028878055.3). Lineage (NCBI taxonomy): Eukaryota > Metazoa > Chordata > Mammalia > Primates > Hylobatidae > Symphalangus > Symphalangus syndactylus. Next base: position 96,282,789 of record NC_072440.2, on the reverse strand, counting down.
TAGTCAGCAGAGTGAGATGCCAAAAGGTACAAGCCTGGTTCTAAGGTGCTGAATGAATTAACTGCAAACGGTTGTTGATTCTGTTTGCTTGTTGGAGCGCCTACTGTGCACTGGACAGGGAGCTGGACACCTGGACAAATCTTCTATAGTCTTTATAGCAATGTTGCAAAGTGAGCATTATCAATATCCCTGCTTAAATGAGGCAGCATGGAGAGGCTAAGTAACTTACCTAGAGCCACTCAGCTAAGTAGTTGAGCCGGGATTCAAGCCACATGTGTCTGTCTTTGTGGCCTCTATTGGGTCACACTTCCCAGAAGCCCTGAAATCACCATGGAAAAGATGGCATCTCCGAGAGCCCACCGAGGGGGATGGGGGACTTAGGCTCATCTCACCAGGGTGGGGGAGGTAGAGGGAGCAGCCAGATGCTCCAGCCATCTCAGGTCAAATGAAGCCTGATCCTTTCTCAGCTTGATTTGACCTAGAACTGGGAAACAGATGGGTCCAAGCAGCCCCAGGGTCTGAGGACGGCTGGGCAGACACATGCGTCCTGGCTGCAATTACTCTCGTTCTGAGGGCCCAGGGCTGGGGGCTGCTCTGGGACCCAAGCTCCAGTGTGGGTCTTTTGACTTATAAAGCCTTAGCTAGGAATTCCTCTGTCAGGCTAGAGGGCTCGTCCTTTCTGAGGGCAGCAGACCCAGGGAGGCCCAGAGCAAATCCAGGGAGAGATAAGGCAGATGTCAACAGATGCATTGTAAACAACGTGGTGTGGATGCCGGAAGAGATAGCGGAGGAGATAAACAGGGATCTAGGAAAGATGCCCCATGGACTTAAGGCTAACTCAACCCCAAAGAGCTGTCCTTTTGCAATGCTGGGCCGTGAAGCTGTTTAGAAACACCCTCTAATTGGATGAGCATGGGACCCGGCTCACAGATTTTTACTACGTGTGTTAAGTGAATGAACAAATGAATAGAGACCTAGGCATTTATTCATTCACTACTCATTTACTGATATGAGGACAAACAGTTCCAGTTTGTCTAGGACTAAGGGGTGTCCCGGGATATGGGACTTTCAGTGCTAAGACAAGGAATGTCTTAGGCAAACCAGGACTAGTTGGTCTCTGTAGTTACTGAGGATCTATGATGGACTGGATCCTGGGCCCCCACTGGGTGTATGGAGGTAAGTCAGACTCAGTTCCCGCTCTCAAGAAGTATGTAGCCTGGTTGCAACAGGAAGATAGAAGGCAGAGTGGCAAGTGCCATGATAGGGCCATGAACAAGAGCGAGGCTGTGGAGCCTGACACTTTGGGGATGGCTTTTTTTTTTTTTTTTTTTTTTTGAGATGGAGTCTCGCTCTGTCCCCCAGGCTGGAGTGCAGTGGCCCGATCTCAGCTCACCGCAAGCTCTGCCTCCCGGGTTCACGCCATTCTTCTGCCTCAGCCGCCTGAGTAGCTGGGACTACAGGTGCCCCCCACCCCCCGCACCACGCCCGGCTAATTTTTTGTATTTGGCGATGGCTTTTAAGAGGAGGAGCAAACACTGGCTTGAGTCTCATGGGAGAGGAAATCACTAGATCCCTAGAAGAAGCTTGGAAAGGGCCTTGAGGTTAAGAGACAGCTGGTACAAAGGCCTAGAGGCTCACACAACAATGGTCTGGTTCAAGAAACAGCAGGCAGCATATGTGTATGTTGGAGGGTTGGGATTGGGAGCATGTGGAGGTTGGAGGGTTGGAGAGGTATTTGAGGGGCCAGTTACAAGTGGTAAGCTATGCTAAGAGAGATGAAGTTGATAATATAGGCAATAGGGAGCTGTTGAAGGTTTTCTGGGCATGGAGAGATAGAATCAGATATTACAAAACATTTCATTCATTCAACAAATGTTTACTAAGCATCTATTATGTGCCACGCATTGTGCTGGAGGAATGAATGAATAAATGCATGCATGCATGGCTATCACTTAATTTTCCAATCACAGTGAGGATCCTTGAAATCCAGGGACCAGCCGATGTGACTTGTGGGCCTGTGATCTCTGTCAGAAAATCATTCTGCAATGAGCAAATCGAAGACAGCCAGCATTGGCTCCCGCCACCACCTCCTTATCTGTTTTTCTTTTTGCAAAAGACCTTGAGGCCTGTAGTCGGTTCCACTACAAAACGGTTACACAATTTCCCTGGGAGAAGGCGAGTTTCCACCTTTGAGGATGAATAAGCCCTTTCTTTTCTGGAGAGCTGGCCAGTGAGGCACAGGCTGGGTACTGCAGGAGGGGCGGCTGAGGGAACAGCAGGCCTCGGTCTAATTTGGGGGTAACTATTTGTTTTTTCATTAAACAAAGTCTGCATGGTAGGAATTGTGGTTGCAGGAGCCTCGGGAGGCTGATAAAGCAGGCAGGGCGAGTCTGCCGGGAGCAGCGGGCGAGGGGGCTGCTCTCTGATTCCGCTGCTGCCCAGAGCTTCCACTTTTCTGGGGCTGCAGGTCCTATAAATGGTGCCTTTGAGGAGGCTGCCCTGGTGACAGCAGGACCCTCCCTGCAGCACCCACTCGGCCACTGGCTTCTGAAAGCGGGATTGTCCCTCCCCAAGCCCTGCCCTCCTGCGACATTCCTCACGCTGACCATTGTCTGCAGAAAGAGGCCATTGTCTGGGGCTGACATATCTGCTGACCAGGCACATGAAACAAGCAGAGCTTTGGGGAGAAATAAATCCACCCAAACCAACAAAAAACCTGAGCCTAGCCCGAGGGCAGGGCTTAGACCCGGCTTGCTGAATTTCCTGATTCACTGGTGTTCTTCCCGAGAGGAAGTGCCCACCATTATGGGAGGATCCGAGTTTTATCTCTGGGCTGGAATGACCATCCCTGCCTTTGTGTCAACAGCACTGAGAGGCCTTGTTTAGGATGATGTGGCCAGTGCTGAGAAGGGCTTGTTTGAAGAGAAAAAAGAAAAAAAACAGAACAATGTTTATCCAGCAGGCAGCTCCTGCCAAGGCGGCCTCCTCGCTGTCCTCTCCGTAGGATGCTGCTCGCCAGGCCTTCTTGGCTGTTCCTCGGCCTTGGGTGCAGGCCGTGGGTGGGGGGACAGCCAGCTGGCAGACACCGGTATTCGATGCCAGCTCTTACAACAGGGAGGTGGGTAAACAGGCTGCTGTCCCCACCTCTCCCAGGCACCCCCTGTGGCCTTGACTGCCCAGCCCTCCCCCTAGCATCTTCCCCACCCACAACTAGGAGTTAACTCACACCAGGGGCAGCAGAGGCTTCAGAGCTGTGGCCGCTACGTCCATTCTGAGTACTTGGTGCCCCCACATGTACCCTTCCCTTCAGATTTGGAATATCACCCCTGCATGCAGGCACATTGCTGAGGCCAGCTAAATTGCCTTTGGGCATTAAGCCTCAGAGAGCCACACTACTCAAACAGTGGTCCCAGGACCAGCAGCAGCGGTGTTACCAGGGGCTAGTTAGAAATGAAGATTCTCAGGCCCATCTTGCTGTGTCAGAATCTGCATTTTAACAAGATTGCCTGCATCTATTTGCACATTAAGTTTGAGAAGCACTGGTCTAAATCAGTGGTTCTCAAACAAGGCTGCCTATTGGAATCACCTGAGGAGGTTTTAAGAGTCTCAAAGACCAGGCAGCCTCTCTGGCGAATTATATGAGGATCTCTGGGGTGGGGGCGGCGGGGAGTGACACTGGAACATCAGTGTTTTCTCACACTTTCCAAGTGACTCCAATGTGTCTCCAGGTTTGAGGCAGAAGAGTTAGGATGGGGCCCTCTTTCCCAAGTCCTTGGACTGGGTTTCCATAAGTCACAATATTCTCACTTAGTGCAACTTAGCAACTTTTCCTGAGCATTTTCTATGTGCCAGGAACCACAACAATTGCTGAGGTTTTATCAATGATGTTGGTACATGTTCACTTCTGCAATGTCTTTCTGGCCCAAAGAACTCCTAGTCATCCTTCAAAGCCCAGTTTAGAAACCTCCTTCTCTGTGATGTGTTTTTTGACCTCCTGAAATGGGGAAAATGCTTCTTCCTTTTAACTCACATTGTCCTCTGCATTTTTCTCTTATTGAATTTGTCATGCTGAGGTATAAACATCTATTTACCAATCACTGGACTGGGAGCCTCAAGGACAGGGACTGTACGTTATTTATCTGTCGCCAGGCTGGAGCGCAGTGGCGCGACCTTGGTTCACTGCAACCTCCGCCTCCTGGCTTCAAGTGATTCTCCTGCCTCAGCCGCCGGAATAGCTGGGACTACAGGTGCGCACCACCACGCCCAGCTAATTTTTGTATTTTTAGTGGAGACGGGTTTCACCACATTGTCCAGGATAGTCTCGATCTCTTGACCTTGTGATCCACCCACCTCAGCCTCCCAAAGTGCTGGGATTACAGGCATGAGCCTGGCCTGTATCTTATTTATCTTTGCATCCCAGGGTCTAGGGCAAGGCCTGGGCATAAAGCAGGTGCTCAGTAAATGCTGTTGACTGATAACATTAATACCTGAAGGAATACAAGAATGGGTGAAGATACATTCCCTACCCTTAAAAAACTGAAATTCTAGAAGGAGAGATCATCATTGTGCAAAATTAATGTGACATTAAGGTCTGATGGGTGTTTGACAGAGGTTTACCCAAGTTCTGTGGGAGTGCAGGGCTGGGAGAGGGCCATTGACAGTGAGATCCGGAGTGGTCCACGCTCTGCTTATTATCGTGTTTCCAGTGTATACACCAGGGATGTCACTCGAGTGGTCCTCTTTGGCTCCTTTCCTTGTTGTAGCTGGAGACAAGAAAATAGTCCAATAAATGGAAGGTAAAGATATTTTTACCTTTCTAGAAGGTGCTTGTTCTGCTACATGCAGAACAGATGACTGTGGTTAGACTGTCAGGCCCTGGACACAAGTCCGGAGAGCCTCAGATAAGAAGGAGGAGTCTAATGGGCCCAGACAATTGCTAAGCAGCTGCTGCAGTCCACGCTGGCCACTGTGTGTCTGCAATGGTGTGGGCTGTGGGGTGGCTGGTCACAGCTAAGATCAGGGCCCTGGCAGAGTGAAAGCCCGGCCCATCGGAGGCAGGATGCACTGCCCAGGCAGTAGGTGCGCATCTGGCTCATGTGGGCTCCTTCCCCGCAGAGGCTTCGCAAAGCTAAGCCATCCTGTCCTGGAGGAAGGGCAGAGGCCAGTCAATCAGTTAAATGGGTACAAAAAAGCAATAGAGACAGAGCAAGTGTAGGGCAGGTGCTGGAAGCTGGCGAGCACAGCAGAGGTCAGTGGGCACAAAGGTTTGAACCAAAGGACAGCAGGCTGGAACGGGCAATGGGGAGGGGCTCTGAGACAAACAGAAAGGGGTTCTGACTCTTATGGCAGAGATTTTAAGCCCCTAGGGTGGCATGATAAGGAAGAAAAGGGTTCAATGAAGGGTGGTAGAGACGATGGGTGATTCCTTTACCAGGCACAAAAGAGGAGAAAGCTGGGAGGGCTGACGCTAATGCTATTATTGGCAGCTTGGCTGGAATCTCTCCCCTAGAGCAGCCCTGAGGGTCTCTCCGAGAGCTGCCTGGCTGCTAGCAGATACTCGGGCGTCCTGGGATATTTGGGAGGAAGGTTTCCATTTCCCTGTCTTTTCTCATTTTCCTGCACAGGCCGGGAATTCATTTTCTGTGTCAAAGATATGCATTCTACTCTTCAGCAATGCATCTCTCTCTTCGCTTTGCACCACACACAGCCAGCTCCTGTGTAAGGAAGTCAAGATTTTCTCAAGGGAAAAATTACCCTAGAAACCATCAACTCATGACAAACGTGATCTCCAACGTTCATTTTGGAAAATAGCCTCAAGGATGAGACGATGAGGATTTTGAAGATGGGTGAGTAGGTCGTCCACTTCCCGAAGGAGAAGGAAGGCCAGAACTCTCTGGGGCATGTCTTGAATGTCCTTCTCTTCAGTTCTGACTTTTCAAATCTGTCTGTTGCTGGGGCCAGCGAGGAGGGCTGGGCAGGATGGGCACCCAAAGAGGCTGGGAGGGAAGATGCTGAATTCCAGGGGGCCGTACATCATCCTGAAGGTCAAATTGAGTGAGCCGAGTTCAGAAAGGTCTAAGGCAGATCACAGGGCTGGAAAAGGGATGGAGCTGCTGGGTGGACACTCTGTGTAGACGCTGGGATGAACTGGGAATGGGAGCCAACGTCAAGCCCAAGCCAGGGAGCCTGGTGAATGGCCTCCTTCGATAGCTGAGGAAGCCCAAACCATTCTTTTGTTGGCCACTAGGTGAGGGACACACATGGGACTGTGAGACTTGGTTCAGGAAGTCGGCAGGTATATTACCCTCTAGGAAGTCTCTCTGATAACCCCAGAGGGTGATGATCTTGTCCTCCTGGGATTCACTCTGCACTTGTACTTTCCCCTCCGAGGACAGGCATGTGTGTCTCTGCCCCACCACACACAGGCCTCGTACCTTCCACAGGGCTGGGCTGGTCTTGTCCCTTCTGTGGTCCTCTGGGTGTCCAGCTGAGGACCTGGCCTGCCCTGGAGCACAGTGGGCATTTCCTAAATCAAATGGGCAAATGCATTGACTTGCCTCTTGCTAAGAGCGCCTACCTTCGGGGTGTGGAGGTAGAGACAGCAGAGAAGCCCAGGATGCTACTCATAACAGCCCGTGACTCGGACTTCCCGCCTGCAAGATGGGCAGATGGGCAGAAGAGTCCTCTCCTTGTCTGCCACCCACATGGTGTGCTGTGAGGAGCCTGTGGGAACCTGCCCATCACCATGAGAAGTGCAACACCCACCTCAGGTGGAAGGCAGGGTGGAGGGATGGTCGGGGCTTTATACCCTGTCACCAGGCTGCCAGGAGTGAGGCTGGCTCTGCTGCTGATTGTTGTCCAGTCTGGGGCCAGTGACTGAGTCCTCATGCCTCAGACTCCTTATCCGCCACGGGGGCTCTTGTGAGGATTAAACAAATAAACTTACTTACATAAAACCACTCAGGCAGGGAAGTGTGCTGTGCTCCAAAGTTTGGGACGCTTATCCTGATTCCAGATTTCTTACGTTACCAGTCTTTAAAACATAATATTGACGGCCGGGCGCGGTGGCTCACGCCTGTAATCCCAGCACTTTGGGAGGCCAAGGCGGGCGGATCACGAGGTCAGGAGATCGAGACCATCCTGGCTAACATGGTGAAACCCTGTCTCTACTAAAAATACAAAAAATTAGATGGGTGAGGTGGCGGGCGCCTGTAGCCCCAGCTACTCGGGAGGCTGAGGCAGGAGAATGGCGTGAACCCTTGGGGGCAGAGCCTGCAGTGAGCCGAGAACACGCCACTGCACTCCAGCCTGGGCAACAGCGAGACTCCGTCTCAAAAAACAAAACAAAACAAAACATAACATTGACTTCTTAAAAAAAATTAACTTTTATTTTAGATCCAGTGGTTACATATGCAGGTTTGTTACACGGCTGTATTGTGTGATGCTGAGGTTGGAGGTACAAATGACCCCAGCACCCAGGTAGTGAGCACAGTGCCCAATAGGTAGTTTTTCAGCCTTTGCCCCCTCCCTTCTCTAGTAACGCCCAGTGTTGATTGTTGCCATCTTTATGTCCGTGAGTACCCAATGTTTAGCTCCCACTTACAAGTGAGAATATACGGTATTTGGTTTTTTGTTCCTTTGTTAATTCTCTCAGGATTATGACATTCAGCTGCATCTGTGTTGCTACAAAGGACATGATTTTATTCTTTTTGTGTGACTGTGTAGTATTCCATGGTGTATATAGACCACATTTTCTGCATCCAATCCATTGTTGATGGGTACCTAGGTTGATTCCATGTCTTTGCTATTGGAAATCGTGCTGTGATGAACATACGAACGCATATGTCTTTTTGGTAGAATGATCTATAGTCCTTTGCGAATATATCCAGTTATGGGATTGCTGGGTTGAATGGTAGCTCTGTTTTAAGTTATGTGAGAAATCGTCAGACTGCTTTCCACAGTGGCTGCACTAATTTACATTCCCACCAAGAATGCGTGGCCTTTTCTCCGCAGCCTCTCCAGCATCTGCTATTTTTTGATTTTTTAGTTATAGCCATTCTGACTGGTGTGAGACGGTTTTGATTTTCATTTCTCTGATGATTAATGATGTTGAATATTTTTTCATATAAAACATAATACTGACTTTGAAGGGCAGTCCTGCCCCATCCCACCAACGGCATTCCTTGTGGGACTCAGGAATGGGACATGCTGTAGTCTATTTGCAGAAACTTTACAAATGAGTCTGGTTAGTTAGTAGGATTTGCCCATCATCAGAGTAAAGTCACTCAGGAACTTAAGGCAAAACAAAACAAACAAAGACAAAACAACACACACAAAAAATCCCAAGCTCTAGTTTATTTTTTATTTGTTTTGTTTCTTTTTCTTTTGAGACAGAGTCTCCCTCTGTCACCCACGCTGGAGTGCAGTGGCGCGATCTCGGCTCACTGCAACCTCTGCCTCCCGGGTTGACGCCATTCTCCTGCCTCAGCCTCCCGAGTAGCTGGGACTACAGGTGCCCGCCACCGTGCCTGGCTAATTTTTTTGTATTTTTAGTAGACACAGGGTTTCACCGTGTTAGCCAAGATGGTCTCGATCTCCTGACCTCGTGATCCGCCCGCCTTGGCCTCCCAAAGTGCTGGGATTACAGGCATGAGCCACCGTGCCAGGCCTAATTTATTTTTTAAAACATTTTATTTAGGTCAAAAATTCCATTTCAGGGCCGGGCACAGTGGCTCATGCCTGTAATCCCAGCACTTTGGGAGGCCGAGGCAGGCAGATCACCTGAGGTCAGGAGTCCAAGACCAGCGTGGCCAACACAGTGAAACCCTGTCTCTACTAAAAATACAAAAATTAGCCAGGCGTGGCCAGGCGCGGTGGCTCACGCCTGTAATCCCAGCACTTTGGGAGGCCGAGGCGGGCGGATCACGAGGTCAGGATATCGAGACCATCCTGGCTAACACAGTGAAACCCCGTCTCTACTAAAAATACAAAAAAAAATTAGCCGGGCACGGTGGCAGGCACCTGTAGTCCCAGCTATTCGGGAGGCTGAGGCAGGAGAATGGCGTGAACCTGGGAGGCAGAGCTTGCAGTGAGCTGACATCGCGCCACTGCACTCCAGCCTGGGCGACAGAGCGAGACTCCGTCTCAAAAAAAAAAAAAAAAAAAAAAAATTAGCCAGGCGTAAATGCGGGTGCCTGTAATCCCAGCTACTGAGGAGGCTGAGGCAGGATAATTGCTTGAACCCGGGAGGCAGAGGTTGCAGTGAGCTGAGATCGCGCCACTCTACTCCAGCCTGGACCACAAGAGTGAAACCTCATCTCAAAAAAAAAAAAAAAAAAAAAAAAAAAAGTGCGTTTCAGAATAATGGCACTTTTCCCTCAACATCTTTGCAGATTTCAGACTATGGTGCAGTCCTCCAGGTAGATGGGTTGTTGCTGAGTTGTCATCATGTAGTTTTATCAATCAGTCAGTCCACAACTGTTTGCTGCCCAAGAACCTACTGTGTACTTAGCATTGTGTTTGGGCTGTGAAACAGCAGGAGATGAACGCGTGCTCACACCCTTCAGAGACACATAGTATGACTCTCACTCCTGAAATGAAACCGGGCGTGCTTGGTGCCAAGTGTATGACACAGTTGGGCATTTAGGCCAAATGAGAACTGAGGGGGCCCAGAGTTCATCAGGCACCTCTGTAGTAGGAATGCTGCTCACAGGAGGGGGCCTGCAGGCTTTGTCAATACAGACAGAGCAGGAGGACATTCCAGAACCGTGAAACATCGTAATCGTGGCTAACATACATGTAGTGCTTACTTTGTGCTTTGCCCTGTTGGAAGAGCTTCTCATATCTAAGCTCAGTTAAATGTCACTACAGCCCCATGAGAGAGCTACTTTTATGATTCTCACGTTACAGAGGAGGACACTGAGTGTTTCAATGATTTGCCTAGGTTCACACAGCATGTAAGTAGCAGAGCCAGGATCCAACCAAGACTTTGATAAACTCTTTCTTCTCTTTTGTTCAATTTTTTTTCCCCTATTCCTTTTATATTTGCTCTGGGCTACAGAATTTGATAAACTCTTTACCATCCCACCAGACAGTCCCTCTGTGGATGGGGTCATCTGACTATATTCATGAACAATAAATGTAGATGATTTTAGCAAGAAAAATGTCCAAAACAATGTGAGCTGAGACACTAAAGTGAGGTGTTTGGGTGAATTGGGAAAGAACAAATATAACACATGATATGACCCTTTGGCATGTAGCTGTGGTTCGTACAGATGGAGTTAATGGAGAATGACCAGGAGCTGGAATATGTGAGAGCCAGAGTCCAGGAACGGTGTTCATATAAACGCCATTTACCAGGTACCCAGGACTACGCTGGGTGCAGTCATGTGTCTTATCTCACTCCATCCTCAGAGGTGCCCCCGAGGGAGAAATAATCCCCTCATTTTGTTGATGAGGAAACTGAGGCTCAGTGAGGTGAGGGGCTAGGATTTGAACTCCTTTCCATCTGGCCTCCATGCCAAGCCCTTTCCAGCTGTCATGGGCTGATTTGTATCTCTCTCCCCAGCTCATGTGTTGCAGTCCTAACCCCCGCCCGCCGCCCCCATCCCGGTGCCTCAGAATGTAACTGTATTTGGAGATAGGGTTTTAAAAGAGGTAATTAAGTTAAAATGAGATTATTAGAGTGGACCCTAATCCAATAGACTGATATCCTTATAAGAAGAAGAGATTAGGACACAGACACGCACAGAGGAAAGAACAGGTGAAGGCAGGGAGAAGACGGCCATCTATGGGCCGAGAAGAGAGGCCTCAAAAGAAACTGATTCTGCAGATGCCTTGATCTTGGACTTCTTGCTGGCAGAACTCCAAGGAAATAAAGTTTTGCTGTTTCAGTCATTCTGTCCGTGGGTCTTTGTGATGGAAGCCCTGGAAAGCCAACATGCCACCCTATTATGTTGCCTCCCAGCAATTCCAGGTCTTAGACAGTAAGTGGCACGCTGCACTGGTACTTCAAGGCCCGGATCTACCATCTCAGATTTAAGATGACACAGGGCTCCCCTGCGTTGGAAGCTTAGCACATCTGGGCCACACACCACCTTCTGTCTTGACTTGGGAATGAACTTCTAGTACACACAGAATAGGTGAGTGTGTGAGAAAGTCCCATAGAAAGCCTTCCCAGGTGGGCACAGGGACCGAGGGGACTGGAGGCAGTGAGAGGAGCTGCGATGTGGGGTCAGTGCTCTGTGGGGGTCTTCAGGACTCTGCGATGCCATCTACTCTTACAGCCCACAGCAAAGGGGAAAGGTGCTTTGTTTATCATATGCTCACAAGCCAGAAGGCCATGGGCTCAGAGGACTGCAGAGAATAGAACCTAAAGACTCCATCTGGCACTCCTATCTTCCAGGACCAGGGAGAAGCTGAACGTGCTGTGTCTTGGCAAAGCCAGGGCAGACCCCAGTATGGGGCTCCATCCTGAGCCCTCACTGTGTGTGGAATAGGTCATGCCTGCATCCACCAGAGGATGAATAGAGGCTGGAAGCAAGCAAGTCAGCTGAGGAACCAGGATGGAAATGGGGCTGCACCATCTCTATGGGGGAACGGGGGATGACCTGGATTCTGACTCCTTCCAGCTCCAAGTCAATTATTCATGCAGTAGATAGTCTTTGTGTTGGGAAGTCAGGCTTCAGCACATGCCCTTTGGAAGAAAGCATCTACTTGGCATTTCAGGCCTTTTGTCATTTCCCCTAATCTTTCCTAATCTTACTCTTTCCCCTTTCCCTGCATGTCCTCTGCTCCTGCCACACTGTCCTGCTTACCATCCCTCCATCACACCTTTTCATTTACTCATTCTTGAATTCATTGATTTATTTAAAAAATTTCTTTTATTGAGCACCTACTATGTGCTGTGCTAGAGGAGCTGGGAACTCAGAATCGAGCAGGACTTGGTCCATGCCCTTGTGTAGGTTTTGGTCTAGAAAGGAAGGCAGATCTGTGTGTTCACCCCGTTGAGCACACAATACTAGGGTGCTGTGTTTTATCAGAAAGTGCTGAGGCTATGAAAGGGTCTAAATGGCTTCCCAGGCTAGAGGCAGGGCACCAGAGAAGACTCCTGGAAGACATATGGTGGAGTTGATCAGAGGAAGAAGTAGAGAGAGAACATTCCACAGAGAAGATCAGCACACACAAAGGCCAAGGGTCAGAGGGCCCTTGGTGCAGTTGAAGAACTGAGTGGCCGCCACTTGCAGTCTGAGTCATACCCTAGAGCTATGGGAAGCCCGTGGGCTTGTTTTGTGTTCGGCTAGTGTTGATACATCACTATCCATGGAGCTCTCTCTTTTCTCTTTACCTATGGCCCTTACCATGATGGAGCTTTTAGTCTGGAGCAGGGGTTGGCAAACCTTTTTTGTAAAGGGCCAGGTCATAACTGTCTTAAGCTTCGCAGACCATATAGTCTCTGTTGCAACTCCTCAACTCTCCCGTTGTCCTGTAAAAACAGTCACAGGCAATATGTAAATGACTGAGTGCAGCTGTGTGCCAGTAAAACTTTATTTACAGAACCTGGTGGTGGGTTGGATTTGGCTCCTGGGCTATGACTTCTGATCTAGAAGAAAAGACAGACCTTGAACAAATCTTGATAACCTGGTGGCAGCTCTCAGCAATTATTTTTCTTCCACTTTCTGGACCACAGTGCAGAGGGTTGAGTTACTCTGCAGTTCATGAAACATTACCTCATTGATTCATGCCAGGCTCCTCTTCTCATTTATCCACTTAGTTTAAATTCCCATCCCATCCCCCTCTTCTCACAGGCAACTGCTCCAACGCATCTGCTTTGTATCCTTGAAATTACATGCATCTCTCTAAAGCACGTTGCCTTGTGTGATGTATTCTAAACTTATATAAATGATATTGTGCTATCAACTGTTCTGTTTCTTACTTTTTCCCATTCAGCATTGTGTTTTAAAAATCTAAGCTGTGTGTACATCTAGTTAATTGTTTCCAAATGCTGCAAAACATTTCACATCGTACATCACTAAGTTTTCCTTACTCATTTCTCTGGTGATGGCCACTGAGTTTGCTGCTAGTTCCCCCCAACTCCTGCTCACTACAAGCATCCTCCTGAGTTTCCTGTGTGGATGCTGCACACCCCTGGCTTTCCCCCTTGGCATGCCCCCTGGTTGTAACATTTGTCCACTGGACGGGATCTGGTAAGCCTGGTGCTCAGTAGAGTCAATAGTATCGGGTGAATGAATTAGTTTTCCTGGAAAGGACTCTGCCAGCTTCCTTTTTGTCTGTCAAACAGTCTAGTAGAACACTTGGTATGTCCTGGTTGTCTCCAAACAGCAGATTTAGCCCCCACCATGGCAGCACCTGTTCTGTGGGGCGTCTTTTCCCTGGCAAGGCGCTTTCCCATTATTGCTTCTTATGTAGTAACTGACTGTTAGGTGGGCTGATTCTTTTTCATATTGCAAACTTGGGGAGCATGATGGCTAATTTTGTATGTCAGTGTGGCTAGGCTAAGGTGCCCATTTGTTTGGTCAAATGCCAGTCTAGACGTCACTGTAAAGGCTTTTTTTTTTTTTTTTTAGATTAACATTGAAGTCAGTAGATTCTGAATAAACATATTATCCTCCAGGTCTTAAGAGAAAAGACTGAGGTCCCTCGAAGATGAAGAAATCCTCATGAAGATGAATCCAAAGGCAGATTCAATTCTAGCTGTCTTTGGACTCAAGACTGCAACATCAACACTTCCCGGGGTCTCCAGTCTGCCCACCTCTCCCACAAATCTCAGATTTGCCAGTATCCATAGTCATGAGCAATTCCTTAAAGTAAATATTTCTCCGTTTCTTTCTGGATATGTATAGGTTGGGTTTCTCTGGAGAATCCTGACTAATACATGAAGGGTCAAGATAAGTCTACTCCAGGGTAAGATCTTTCTCATGATATTTAAGACTTGAAAGGGACTTCAGGAGACTCTGTCTGTGACAGCATCTAGGAGTGACTCCCAGCAGGTGCCACCCTACACAGACGTGGGAAGTGCCAGCTCATGTTCCTCAAATCTGAGTTGAATCAGTGGGCTTTAAACTCAGTGAAAACCCACATCATTTCTTTCCTCCATCTGACTTTAGAATGTAAAATCCCTCCAATGGATTCAGGGAGCAAGCCTCACTTAAGCCTTGATCATTATGAACCACTTGTCAGACTAAGCTTAGCCATCCTACAAGGATCACAGCAGCAAGCCACATAGTGCTTTACTGCATGGCCTCTCAGAGCCCACAGCACCATACAATGGTTCCAAGGGGAAAGGCAGTCTGCCAGCTGATCCCTGTTATTTTTTCAATTTATGCAACACCTATTACTGGGTCCCAGGCACTCAGTAAACTGCTTTTAATTTTCACAACAACCTTGCAAAGGCAGCCCCCTTAGTTCCATTTTATAGATGAGGAGATGGAGCCCGTGTTGTTAAGTCACTTGTTTGGAGCATTCAGAGATGGGTAGTGAAGGCGGATTCAAGCCCAGGTTTGGGTTGTGAGGCTTGTGATCAGCCCATTGTGCCTCGACTTTTATTCATTCATCCATCCATCTATCCACCCACCCACCCCCACCCACCCTGCCATCTATCCATCCATTATCCATCCATCCATCCATCCATCCATCCATCCATCCATCCACCCCTCCACCCATCCATCCATTCTCTCTTCAGTGCCAGGGTATGTTCTAGGAGTGGGAGGATCTGGAATAAGATATTTCCTTTTTCTTCAAGAGGCTCACAGGCACATTGAACAATAATGGGATGGTGAAACAGTCCTGACTTGGGGGTGTGGGCAAAATGAGTGTAGAAGTGAAGACACCATTCTTTCCTGGGGTTGTGGCGGGAGGCTGGTAGTTTCAGCAGGAGAGTGTGGCAGAGCTCCCAGCCCTATATGTATACAGGGGGCCATTGGTGGCACTGGAGGAGGGGCTGCCTAGGTGGAGTGGGGACCCCAGAGGCAGCAAGGACATTGCAAGAAGAGGGAAGAGTATGTGCAGAGGCTGTTTGGAGAACTGGTCACTGGGCTGGGGTGGGTGTGCAGAGCCTGTGCTCAGGGATGAGGTGGATGAAGCTGGAAATGCAGGCAAAGGAAAGAGCTGGAAGGCTGTGCTGAGTGTCCTGGACTCAGCCATCATCCTAGGGATCACCTGGGGCTTTTGTTGTGGGCCAAGACAAGGGTGAGGCAAGTGAGACACTCATTTTATGTGCAAATTTTAAGGAGAAGCCAAAAAAACTCAGTTATCAAGATAAATGATATCAGAAATCAGTGCAAAAATGTCCATGATGAGCAATGGAGCGAAGAAATTTTGAAATGAGGACAGGAGTTGACCCTGCACTTGGATGACTCACCTTGCTCATCTCAACCTAAACCTGGCCCTGCTTTTGTTAAAGACCCAGATTCCTGGTTCTCCCCATGGACCTGCTGACTCAGGCTTTGCAGAGGAGAGGCCCTGTTATTTCCTAGTGCCCCGGGTGATCCTCATGGTGGTGTTTCTTCTTTCTAAACTGGTTCGTGGTTAACAACCACCTGTGGGCATTCAGTAAAAAACAGAGATTCTTGAGTCACTCCCGGACCTTTTGCATCTGAATCTGCCATACAGCAGCCCAGAAGGCTGGAGATTGAGCATGAGCCTAGGGAGCTTCACACTGTCTGGGCAATGGGGCAGGCAGTGGGGAATGAAGAGGAGGCTTTTAGGCCAATGGGTCTTGCTTTGGTTGGCACAGATATGGGTGCCATTGTGGCTGAGTTTTCCCACTTTTCAATTTCTAAATGGGAAAATGTCCTGGTTGTTAAAGACTGCACACTACACCCCTACAGTAGGTATTCTAAGAGACTGCTTATACAGAAAGCCCCAACTCCTGGCCCAAATTTCAAGGCCTTACACGTGTGGCCCTCCCTCTCTCTCCAACAGGCTATCGGCCCAGGAGCCTCATCATTGTCTCCATCAGGGCTTCCTGCTTGAAGCCTCTTCCCAGGCAGTTCCCCCTGCTAAAGCTCCTCGCCATCTCCCCTCTACCACTATCAATGCTGCTCCGTCCTTAAGGCTCAGGTGGGCCCTTCCTCCCCAGGAAGCCCTCCACCCCCCAGAATGGCACTGCCATGGTGACTGTTCTGTCTTCTGAAGTCTCCACCTCTCCCTCTGGCAAGAACAGTTCTGTCTCTGCTTTCACACGTTCTTGTGTCTTTGTCCTACCCTCGAAGCTTCCTCTGGTTCTTCTGCCTTCCAGGGGTGCTCCTCTAGAAGCAGCGGGGCGCTCCCCAAATTTCGTGGCTGCAGATTCTGAAAACTTGGCTTGAAGTCTTGGCCCCACCTCTTCTGGTGACCTTGGACACATCCTCTGCCCTTTGGTTTCTTGGCACAAGATCTAGCTACCTCAGTGGGGGTGTAAGAGCTGGAGGAGATGGTGTCACTTGCAGGGGGAAGTGCATGATGCCAATGAGGTCACTACCATTCCTAAGTTAGAAGCCTGCAAGCATTTGCCGAGGGCAGGGAGGGCATCTCAGGACTCCATCTTCCCCTCCTCGTGGACAGCAGTTCCGTGAGCCCCAACTCACTGGCTGGGGACTTGCCTCCCAAACCAGCACCTTGTCCTCTTCAGCAGGAGGTTGAGGGGGTGATTCTAGCCATCCATTCTTTCCACGCATAGGGCAAACTTAGGGTGGAAATGTTTTGAAAGGACTTGTTGATAGCTTACTTTATTCTACAATAAGAGATTTTACAAAGATTCAAAGGGAGGTAGAGAAAGTTCATTTTAAATTGTCTTTGATTCAGTTTTTAGGATTCCAGGAGCTTCTGAAAATCAGGCTTTTATGGAAGGCACTTGGAAGGAGGTGTGTGTTTTAAATTGCTCTGCAACATGAACATTTTTCAAAGAGACACAGTTCTCTCTTCAAGTGTCACACTAGGAGAAACAAATGCTGTCTGAGTCAGGTACTCTGTCCTCGGGGCGTGGGAGGTGCTGGGAGGCCCAGGATGGAATGGGGGAGCTGGGACCTAGATCCGATCCTCTTGTGTGTTCCGGTACCGGATGCTGGTGTTGGCTGAACAGACCCTGCTCATGGTTTCATCTCGGTAAAGACAGAGTAAGGGGGGCTTGTTTCTTTGTGTAGAGAGGCTGCTGGTGAGTACGAATGGAAAACTCGATTATCAGTGAGGTTAGGGGCAGGGTGAGAGGTCAGGGCCGAATGCCCGCGCTTCCTCTGGGTGCTGAGAGAGCTGCTCCTGTCTGCACTGCTTGGGAGGAGGATGCATTGTTCAGGGTCAAAGGTTGTGTGTCATCAAAGGCGGTCCAGGAATAAAGGGAGCCCTTCCCAGGGATTCTAGGATGGCCTGTGGAAACCCAAGGCAATTCATGCTCAGATGTGCCTCATACCCAACAAGTCTAGAATTCTTATTACAAAATTCACAAGAGAATGTTTCTTTATCTTAGGATAGCTTTCAAAGACTTAGGACTTGAAGGTGGAGAGTTTGGAAACACTCTCCATCTATCCTCCTCAGCCAAGAATTCTCCCCTTCTGGGGCAGAGGCTACACATGTCTTCCTTTTTTGAGAAAAAAAAAAAAAAAAAAAAAAAAAAAAATTCATTAAAAAGTTCTTTGTATAAGTCTGGACACCCCAAAGATAGGACCCTAGCTGGCCTTGTTTCACACTTATCTTTTCCCATGGGAATATTTCCTTTGTAGACAAAAAACCACACACACAGTAACTTGAGAATTGGAAGTTAAATCTGAACAATAACATGGCTAAAGGATTGTGTAGAAAAACCATAAAGATGGGAAGAAAAAAAGAAAGACAATCTACCAAAAGACAGAGAGGTAAAAAGCAAGACAGAAATTTAGAGGGAAGGAAAGAAAGTTTATGCGTGAACCCAGAAGAAAAAAAAAAATACCGCACGGGCAGATGCAGCCAACTATCATCTGCTGATTTAAAATATGACGAACATTCCCAATTGCAAGATTCTGAACTAGAGGGGAGAAAGGAGTTTTCCAGCAGGTATATATATTTTTCAATAATCATTTCTTGTTTTTTACAGTGAAGTGCAAAAAATGAACAAAGAGGCCCAATGATGCAACTGCTTAACTTTTCAGTTGTCAACGCACATTAAGCACAAAGAGGACAGAGTTGATGACATACCAGGAACATTCTTTACTTCCAGAACAGGTCTGAGTGCCAGCAGAAGACTGAGGTGAGGCCGACTGAGCCAGAGGCACCACTTCAATAGGTCACTGGTCTCTGCAGGCGAAGGAAAAGGTATAAGAGTTCTCCCTGCATAGATGCTATCTGTGACTTGGATGTTTTCTTTCTAATAAAAATGCATCAAACTGTTCATAGGAATCTAGCTATATGTAAGAAGTCTGGATTATCTGCCTGAGAGAACTGGCCAGTATCTCACCCGTGAGCACCAGAACCCATTTCTAGATTACTAAGAAATGAGCACAAGAACACTGTGTATAAGGCACTGTGTTCCTAGACCTTTCTGAATTTTACTTAATGCAGGTTAACTTCATCAACCCTGGTGAAAATGTCACCTCCTCTAGGAAGCCTTCCCCATTTGCCCTGTCTCAGAGACACTTGACTCCATGGGCTTCTCTGCAGTTCTGTTCTGTGTACGACTGCCTAGTGCCCAGCCTTCTTGTGATGTTCCTTGCTTATGTCTTGTCTCCCCATTTGATTTGGAGGGTCCTGGGCAGGGACCACTGGGCTGGGCTACAGTAGGTCCCCTGTAAAGACCTGTTGAGTAATTAGAAGAGACAGTGGCCCCATCTGGGTGAATCCTGAATTTAATCAATTTCCTGGATCCTTGTTTATCTTGCAAGTAGGATAAGAATGTCATTGAAATCCTATCATGTAGTCATGGAAGGGCTAATACAGTCAGTGTACTACTACTCACTAAGCATACTGTTTAGCTCAGCGGTTTTTGGTTTTGTTTTGATAACAAGGCTGTCTCTATGAAAGAAGCAGGGCATTGTTTAATATTCTAATGCAGGCTCCTTATTTCACGACATACTGGTAGTTACACTTGGAGCTGCAGTGAAATGAAACATCTAGGCCAGCGCCGTGGCTCACATCTGTAATCTCAGCACTTTTGGAGGCTGAGGCAGGTGGATCGCTTGAGGTCAGGAGTTTGAGACCGGCTTGGCCAACATGGTGAAAACCCGTCTTTACTAAAAATACAAAAATTAGCCTGGCCTGGTGATGCATGCCTGTAGTCCCAGGTACTTGGGAGGCTGAGGCAGGAGAATCGCTTGAACCCGAAAGGTGGAGATTGCAGTGAGCCAAGATGGCACCACTGCACTCCAGCCTGGGTGACAGAGCAAGACTCTGTCTCAAAAAAATTAAAAAAGAAAACAGAAATAAAACATATAGCCTCACCCTCTTCATTTGACAGATGTGGGCTTTGAGGCTGATAGAGAGGTAACTTGTCCATGATTACACAGCAAGCAATAGAGCTGCAGTTGGTACCAGGGCCTCACAACACTGGATCTATAATCATAATAAAACACCACCAGTGTCAATGCGTGTAAATTTCACACCCCTTATCACACTGCATCTACAAAGTAGTGCTGAGAACTGGGCATGGCAGGCATTAGTCTCTCCACGAGGAAACAGGCTCAGAGACTCTAAAGATCCGTCCAAATGCATAGAGTGGGGAAGTAGTGAAAAGAGGACGTTAGGATATCCCAGCCATGCCCACGTTCAGAGCTTGTTCCAACACTTAGTCTTCAGCTGAGCTCACTATTTCAGTCCTACATGCTCCAGCAATGGCCTGAGAGGTGTAGGTACATACCGAATGTCCAGGTCTTGTTAAAGATAACTGCAGGATGGGCCAGGCGTGATGGCTCACGCCTGTAATCCCAGCACTTTGGGAGGCCGAGGAGGGTGGATCATGAGGTCGGGAGTTTGAGACTAGCCTGACCAACATGGTGAAACCCCATCTCTACTAAAAATACAAAAATTAGCCAGGTGTGGTGATGGGAGCCTGTAATCCCAGCTACTCAGGAGGCTGAGGCAGGAGAATCACTTGAACCCGGGAGGCGGAGGTTGCAGCGAGCCAAGATCGTGCCATTGCACTCCAGCCTGGGCAACAGAGCGAGACTCCATCTCAAAAAATAAAATAAAATAAAATATAAAAGATAACTGCAGGATGAATACACAAGTGCTACTTTAGAAATTGAAATGCTCCAAGTTTTTAGCAGTTTCATCTGTAATAGAACTCAGTTTCTAAGAGGCTCTACACCTGTGTCTTCTGGTAACATACCTACTAGCTATCTCAAATCTGTTTTTGAACAAAATATGGAGAAGATAATACCTCAAAATGAGCCTTGATTTACACAGCAGCAGGCAAGTCTCTGATAGAAAATACTTTGTAAATCACGAACCTCATGCAAATGCTAGGTATTACTTATATTTTGAAGCCTGGAACAATGAGACATTTGACATTTTTCAGTTAGAAGTATGGAGCTGAGATACTTGTCCATTGAAAACATAGCACAACCCATAAAATCGTATTTTTTTAAATTTTCTTTTCTCTTCTTTTGTTTTCTTTTTTTTTTTTTTTTTGAGACAGAGTCTCACTCTGTCACCCAAGCTGGAGTGTAGTGGCACGATCTCAGCTCACTGCAACCTCTGACTCCCAGGTTCAAGTGATTTTCCCGCCTCAGCCCCCTGAGTAGCTGGGATTACAGGTGCCTGCCACCATGCTCAGCTAATTTTTGTACTTTTAGTAGAGATGGGGTTTCACCATGTTGCCCAGGCTGGTCTCAAACTCTTGAACTCAAGTGATCTGCCTGCCACAGCCTCCCAAAGTGGTGGGATTACAGGCGTGAGCCACTGCATCTGGCCTAAGTTTCATTTTAACAACACAAATTAGTTCAATCAAATATCTTAAATCTTAAAATGAAATCTTTTTGAACAGAAAACCAAATACCACATGTTCTCACTTATAAGTGGGAGCTAAACATTGGATACTCATGGACGTAAAGATGGGAACAGTAGACACTGGGGACTGCTACAGCGGCAAGAAAAGGAGGGGTGGAGGGGGCAAGGGCTGGGAAACTATTGGAGACTATGCTGAGTACCTGGGTGGCAGGATCAATTGTATCCCAAACCTCAGCATCACACGATATACCCAGGTAAGAAACCTGTGCATATACCCTAAGAATCTACAATAAAAGCAGAAATTAGTAAAAATAATATAAAATAAATGTAACAAAATAAAAAATACTTTAAGCAAAGCAAGCCACACACAGGAACCAAGAGGATCCTTACAAACATTGCTTCTTCCTCTGGAGCAGACACCCACCAAGCCGACAGCCACAAGTAAGTTTCCTTGCAATTTTAAAAGCCAAGGATTTGCCACACTTTTGTAGACCTCACATAAGCTCTTCATTGCACTTGGGAAACCTATGAACACTTCATTTCTGCTCATAACTTCCTGTCTGGATGTTGGCATTCAGGGGGCCTGAGAAGGGGTTTGTGGCTGCAGGGCCCCCCATGCTCTGCGGCTGCCAAATAAGGCCTCGTTTGTTACAATGAAGTGAATCAAGCTGGCTGATAGGCCTAAGTTCCCTTTTCTTTTTCCCCAGGAGAAGTTAGACTCCTCAAGTGTGGAGTCTAGATTTGCTGGAAGGATGCTTAGCTAAACATAGTCCACAGAGAAGGATGGGGGAAGATCTTTGTTTTCTAGGCCTGTGATTTTTCTAATTTAAGTGGCCAACATATGATCTTTTTAAGGAAAAAGGTCTTTACACCAGCTTGGACTGCAGCGGAAAACTGGGAATTCCTTGGCAGAAAATCTCTATTCGATTTATTTTTATTTTTATTTTTTATTTAGAGACAAAGTCCCAGCCTGACCAACACAGTGAAACTCCGTCTTTACTAAAAATACAAAAATTAGCTGGGTGTGGTGGCACGCGCCTGTAATCCCAGCTACTCAGGAGGCTGAGGCAGGAGAATCGCTTGAACCGGGAAGGCAGAGGTTGTAATGAGCCAAGATCTTGCCACTGCACTCCAGCCTGGGTGGCAGAGCAAGACTCCGTCTCAAAAAAAAAAAAAAAAAAAAGACAAGGTCTTGCCCTGTCACCCAGGCTGGAGTGCTGTGGTGCAATCTCGGCTCACTGCAGCCTCCACCTTGCAGGATTAGGTGATCCTCTTACCTCAGCCTCCAGAGTGGGCGTGCACCACCAGGTCTGGCTATTTTTTTTTTTGTTTTGTATTTTTTGTAGAGATGGGGTTTTGCCATGTTGCCCAGGCTGGTCTTGAACTCCTGGCCTCAAGCAGTCCACCTGCCTTAGCCTCCCAAAGTGCTGGGATTACGGGTGTTCGTCACTGCGCCCGGCCTCTATTTTAATTTTTTTTTTTTGAGACAGAGTTTCACTTTTGTTGCTCAGGCTGGAGTGCAATGGCGTGATCTTGGCTCACCACAACCTCCGCCTCCCAGGTTCAATTGATTCTCCTGCCTCAGGCTCCTGAGTAGCTGAGATTACAGGCATGCACCACCAAGCCTGGCTAATTTTGTGTTTTTAGTAGAGACGGAGTTTCTCCATGTTGGTCAGGCTGGTCTTGAACTACCGACCTCAGGTGATCTGCCCCCCTCAGCCTCCCAAAGTGCTGGGATTACAGGCGTGAGCCACCATGCCTGGCCTTCTATTTTAATTTTAACACTACTTTGCAAACTCAACTCACACGTTTTTGGAAAGATTTCAAGGTCTGCTGCCTCTGGGATGAAATGGAAACTCCTAGGCTAGGTCTGAGTGACAGCAGCGTAGCGTGGCCATAGGCAGAAGAGCCAGGCTGTGGAAGTGGCTGGAATTTGGTCCCAACCTTGACCAGGTACACCCTAACAGTGAGCCAGGAAGGTTGCCCCACTTCCTGGAGGCTCAAGGTCTTGATATCTGAGATGGGGCCAATGCTAACATCCAAACTCTTAAAAGTTATTGTGAAGATTAAAAGAGATAATGAATAAAATGTCTCACCCCCAAACACTGATGACCTCATCCCTCACCCCCTTTTCCTCTTTTTAATTATCTTTCCTGCCTTTTTCTTTCTTCTTAATTCATTGAAGTCACACTCAGAGGAAGGCCCTAGACACGAGGGGACCATGTTGAATTCCATGAGGTTCCAGTCCTCCAGGAGAACATCTCCTGGGGCAAACGCACAAGTGAATGGAAGGATGGGGTACACAGGCTGTCCGCAAGCTCAGAGGAGGACCAACTAACCTGGCAGTTCCCACTGTCCTTCTGGGCCTAAGTGACTCCTTTCCTAGCTTCGTGTCTACAGTTTTATTCATACCTATTGTCCGTCTTGCAAGGAATATCCTTCAGGCGTTTGGGGGAAAATGGGTGTGTACACAAAGAGAGGGAGAGAGAGAGAGAAAGAGAAAGAGAGAGAGAGACACTAATCCTCTGTTCCCTGACCACCCAGGGCTCCAAAGAGAAATGGAATAGGACATGGCAGCCACTGTCCTTCCACTCCTGGAAGCACATGACAGTTGTCCGGAGAGCAGGTCAAGAGCCATTCGTGGTGACAACATAGGACTCCAGTGCAGGGAAGAAAGGCAGGCAGGAGAGTTCTTATGATGTGTGGGTCACTTCATGGTCAAGGCATCCGAAGGGAAGAGGATTCAGCTGGGTTTGTATACAGAAAGGAGGTTCCAACAGGTTAGTGCTGGTGAACCCTCAACCCCTCCTTTGGGTCTTTAGAGGAACCCGGAAGTGGCTACCTAGGTATTGGGCAGACAGGGTCCTCAGCCAGTCCTGGCCCCACCAAGGTGAGCCGTGGGGGCTGTGGCCAGGATTCGGGGGCCTTCTCTCCACCCAGCCTTTTGGGCCTTCAAGGGCTGAAGCAGCAGCGGGGTAGGCCACGCTCAGTGGATACGGCTTATCAAGTGCCCGACCCCCATCTCTCTCCTGAGCACAAAAGCCTCTTGTGTGGCTGAGTGCAGAGAGCGGACACAGGCCGTCCTCTCTTCTCTTTGTCATTAACGTAATCTATTTGATCTTGAGGGTGGTTTTGTTTCAGTCTTTCAAGGGGTGAGGGGGACAGAGGGTGGCATTTCTTCTGACTTTGAAGAGCAGAATGAAAGGGTTAAGCAGGAAAATTAAGCCCCAGAAAAAGATGCATCTGGGATCCTCTCTACCTTGTCAGAAAAGAATTTATGCTCAGACCTACAGGAAATTCACCTATTCTTTGGAAAGAAAGTGATTTTGTTATCATTATTGCTACTAATATGATCATACTTGTTTACATTTATTTATGTACTTCCTACCTCTTTTTCAAAAGGATTTTAACATACCAGTAAAACAGGTTTACAATGATTAAATAAAGGAATGATGGTCAAGAGAAAATAAGGATAGAAGAACTAAGATGATAACAGGTAAAAAGTTAGAAGTTAACATTTCCCCTCTGAGGGCCTGGGGAATGACCAGATGTGGACGAGGACTCAGTTCTGAGCTTCCCAGCAGCCACATTAATGAGGGACACACTCACATGGTTCACAGCGTCAGCAAGAAGCAAGCTGTGTCAGTAAAAGACAGCACTGTGTGATGTATCAAAAATATGTATTATCAATAAATCCCTCTATAGATTTGAATATTAGAAGGTATGGCCCTTTGGGAACTCCTAGCTACCTCTAGAATAGCATTTTCTGTTTTTTTTTTTGTTTTGTTTTGTTTTTTGTTTTTTTTTTGAGACAGTCTTGCTCTGTCTCTGTCGCACAGGCTGGAGTGCATTGGTGTGATCTCGGCTCACTGCAACCTCCACCTCCTGGGTTCAAATGATTCTCCTGAGTAGCTGGGATTACAGGTGCCTGCCTCCATGCCTGGCCAATTTTTTGTATTTTTAGTAGAGATGGGGTTTCACCATGTTGCCCAGGCTGGTGTCGAACTCCTGACCTCAAGCAGTTGCTCACCTTGGCCCCCCAAAGTTCAGGGATTACAGGTGTGAGCCACCATGCCAGGCCTAGAACAACATTTTCTTTTTCTTTTTTTTTTTTTTTAAGACGGAGTTTTGCTCTTGTTGCCCAGGCTGGAGTGCAATGGCATGATCTCAGCTCACCATAACCTCTGCCTCCTGAGTTCAAGCGATTCTCCTGCCTCAGCCTCCCGAGCAGCTGAAATTACAGGCATGCACCACCATGCCTGGCTAATTTTTTGTATTTTTAGTAGAGATGGGGTTGCTCCATGTTGGTCAGGCTGATCTCAAACTCCTGACCTCAAGTGATCCGCCCGCATCGGCCTCCCAAAGTTCTGGGATTACAGGCGTGAGCCAGTGCGCCCGACCAAACAACATTTTCTAAATTGTGTCTTCTGAAACATTGATTCTGTGAGACACTAAAAGATATTTCTCAAAAGCAAACACTGTTGCCAGATATGCATGGCAAGTCTGAAACTCTAGTGACCTCTCCGACATTTGCAATGTAGTCTACTGAGGACTCTGAGAAGTCTGCAGAAAAAAATACCTGTTTAATTTTGTTCAAACGATCATTTTCCAAACTCTTTTGATCACAGAGCCAGAATTTGGAGAAATCTCTAAATTCATGTGGCAAAACTGGTTTTCCCAGGGCGCTTTCTGGGAAATGCGGCACGTTCTTTCTGGTTCCAATTTCCACACACACATACCAAACAGGTTCTATCTCTTTGGGAGAGTTATGGTGGTGCACCTAAGACTCCCTTGCCATTTTCCACCCTCTGCCTCCCTCAGGGGCTGGAATCCACTCAGCCAGAATGCTAGAAGCCAGCTGGGCTCTAATCTGGGGCACCTGCACCCTGGAGAGACAGAGCAAGACCTCGGGGTCTTTGCACAGCCTTCCAAACCGAGCACCCACAAGATGAATGGATCTTTCATTTCTAATATTTATCCCCTCTCATTGCATAATACCTATGCCAAGGAATTTTTATTCTATTTTACCAAAGACTTCCCAGTGCACCCAAGGGCTCTGGGATGGGGGTGGGTAGTCCCACTGCACGGGTACCAGGCAATTACATTACAGCATGATAAATACAGATATCTCTGGGCTCTTGGGAGAAACAGAGCCCTGTGTTTCCAGGTAAGCAGGCTTCCTGGAGGAGTTGACACTTTAACAGAGATTTAAAGGTTTGACACAAGCTATATGGAAGAGGAGGTGTGGGGTTGCATTTGAGGCCTGGATGGAACAAATGGTCAGAATTGACTCTGGGTAGAACAAATGGTGGGGCAGAGGGTGAGGCTGGGGAGCAGGAGGAAGCCAGCCCCGCAGGAGCCAGGGTGAGCTTCCTGTCCAGGGTCCTGAGGAAAGGCATCGAGGGACCTCCGGGGGGCATGGCAGGGCTTTCCTGTTAGAGCCTCCTGGTGATGACGGACTGTGGTGTAGAAGGATGCATGCCAGCCGCAGTCTGAAACTGTGATCCACAGAGACAAGAACCCACCCAGGGCAGCAGCTGTGGGGCTCACGGCAGAGCCTCGGCCCTCGGCTCCAGTGGGATAATAGGGCGACATGACAAGCTCTTCGTGCTCCCTGGAGGCTTGGTGCTCCCCCTGGCTGGACGTCAGAACAAATTAAGGGCACTTGTCTCACAAGCCCCACCTGGCCGGCAGCGTCGTGGGGCCGGCTGGCAGGGGAAATGTGTCACCAGCAGCATCTTGGACCTTGGCCATTGGCCTCAGAGCACGAAAAGCTCTCTGCCCTGCCTGTTTAGTGAACAATGTACAGGAGTACAAGAGACTCTATGGCAACCAAAGACCTGTGTCAGGGTCATGGTTCGAGGTTTTCTGTGCTCACTAATGTGGAAAACAGAAGCCTCACGCTACATCAGCATCGCGGCTGGTTTACATAAGCAGTTGGAGGCCACACAGAGCCAGAGCTGGAGCCGGGGCCGGGGCAGCTCCACATCTTGCATTTGCATGTTGCTAAGTGTGCATGTGTGTGTGATCTCATTTGACCTCACAATACCCTGTGACTCTGGGATTCCTCGTTATCCCCATTTTACAGAAAAGGAAACCCTGTAGGTTCCAGGGAGGGGCAGGGACTTACCCAAAGTCTGATTCTAACTTCAGTGCTCTCTCGAATTGACTAGATATGGAGGCGTCTCAGAGCTTCGTGTAGCGTGAGCTGGTGGGCAGAGCCCCCTTCCCCACCAGTGTCCTCCTGAGTCCTGATGCCAGGAGGGCAGGGCCCCCTAAGGTAGGGCACCTTGAATGCATCCTGGGCTGATTCTGGGGTCTGAGGACCAAATGGCTGGGAATGAAACAGGGACAATGAGTTGGATGTTTTCATCCAGTGCTTGGAAGCCGTCCTGGAGTTACCACTAACAGTGCTGAAGAGTGGAGAGCCTCTGGGTTCTGGAGAAACACCTGGGCCCATGCTGTCCCTTCTTCCTGAAAGCTCCTCTTCTCCTGCGGCTGCATGAGGCTTCGCCCCTTCACGCTTGAGCTAGCATATCCTGTTATCTGCAAAGTGTCTTGAATCTCTCTTCTGGACTGGGTGCCTCCACTCTATCTGCTCACTGCTCTTGGAACACCCAAGTTCCAAGTGCTTATGCCACTCTCAGGTCACGGCTTCATTTGTACTTTTCATTGCACGAAGTCAGAGACCTCTCATGGGCCCTCACATGTGTCCCTAGCACCTAGTATTGTGCCTGGCACACATAAGGCTCAATGAATATTTGATGAACGAACAAAGGAAGAAATGAACAAATGAAAGATTTCACTTTCCAGTGGTAGAAAAGCAGACATTAGGGCTCAGGAAAGCTTGCTCCATGGCTGGGGCAGCTGGGCTGGTGGTTCTAATTATGGGTAAATCTGAGCATTGGATCCTCTGAGCTCAACTGAGGTGTGCAGTGGCTCCTGGCATCTGCCTGCCAGTAGAAGCTTGTCAGGGTTCTGAGGCAAACAGTTATTTTGTTGAATTATGCAAAGAGTCAGGTTGTTGGAATTCCATGTAGATCTCAGCCAAAGCCTGGTGATGCTTTGAGAAGATGGAAATACAAAATGGAATTTAGAAACAACTATTTTTTTAAAGTAATATGTGTTTCCTACAGAAATTTTAGAAATGCAGGTATACACAAAGGATCAAATAAATAGGCTGGGCACAGTGGCTCACGCCTGTAATCCCAGCACTTTGGGAGGCTGAGGCAGGCAGATCACTTGAGGCCAGGAGGTTGAGACCAGCTGGCTAACATGGTGGAAACCCGATCTCTACTAAAAATACAAAAAATTAGCAGGGCATGGTGGCTCCCACCTGTAATCCCAGCTACTCAGGAGGCTGAGGCGGGAGAATCTCTTGAACCCGGGAGGTGGAGGTTGCAGTGAGCCAAGATCACACCACTGCATTCCAGCCTGGGCAACAGACAAAGACTCAGTCTCAAAAAAAAAAAAAAAAAAAAAAAAAAAAGGATCAGTTAAATAAATAAAACGATTATCTCACCACCTAGTGGTATTGCACATTAGTAGCTGGGGCCACCTGTGCACTTTTCTTTGATTCCATGTGGCCCCTCCACGTGGTCTCTCCAGCACCATGGCTTTAGGGTAGCCAGACTCCTTCAGTGGCAGCTCAGGGCTCCAAATGTCCAGGTCCCAGTAAACAGACCCAGGTGGAAACAGAAGTCACTCAGACTCATTTTTGCCAGATTTCATTGCTGGAGGCAGTTAGATAGTTCCACCCGGGTTCAAGGAGAGGGAGCGTGAATCCCATGTCTCAATGGAGGCCTACTATCCACCCCAGTATAAGGAGAGTTTAGCGGATGGGATATGAAATACATTGATGTGCTCATCTTTGGAAAAGATTACTTGTCACAATTAAATCTCAGTATTTACTATTACATTGTTAATTGAAGCCAATGTTATTTCAATCAGGAGTCCTTTATTTTTTATTTATTTATTTATTTTTTTGAGACTGTGTCTTGCTGTGTTGCCCAGGCTAGAGTGCAGTGGTGCGATCTCAGCTCACTGCAACCTCTGCTTCCTGGTTTCAAGTGATTCTCCTGCTTTAGCCTCCTGAGTAGCTGGAATTACAGGTACACACCGCTGTGCCCGGCTAATCTTTGTATGTTTAGTAGAGACGTGGTTTCACCATGTTGGCCACGCTGGTCTTGAACTCCTGACCTCATGATCCGCCTGCCTCGACCTCCCAAAGTGCTGGGATTACAGGCGTGGGCCACCGCGCCTGGCTGGAGTCCTTTATTGTTGCACTAAAGTCAAAAAAGAATTCTTGGCCAGACGATGTATAAGCATCTTACATTGTATGGTGTTTCTCAGGTTCCAGAAATCTTAGCAGAACTCATTTCATTCAGTGCTTACAATTTCCTGGTAGGGATCATCAACCCCATTTTACAGTGATGGAAACAAGTCTAGAAGGGAATTAACAAAGATTTCTTCAGTGTCAGCAACTGATGTAGCTGGAAGTAGATCTAAATAGCCTGTTTCAAACCCAGAATTCTCTCCTGCACTCCAGGTAACACCACTTGTTGTGGGCACAATCCACCTGGGAGCCACAGTCTAGTCTTAGGAAATTGTAAAACGGATGCAGGGGGTGAAATTTCCTTTTTAACGTTTTAACTTTAGCTTGGCCTTCTGCCTCTGATTCTAGAATGGTTTGTACTGAGTAAATATTAACCCAGGGCTCCATGGCCAGTGTTTTATGAGCTGGTGGAATGCCCTGCAGCAGGGGCTGGGGAGAGAGGAATTGGCTGGCCCCACATTTGAAGATGGCACCTGATGCTTGGGTCAGCAAATGTCTGAAAGGCTTTGCAGCTTGCTGGGCAGCCCAGGTGGGAACTTACCTCTTGGCGAAAGCATCAGGCAACTCCCAATCCCTCAGGAAACCCCGATCCCCCAGAATAGATCAGATGATGGCCGGGACTTGTATTGGTCCATTTTCACACTGCTGATAGAGACATACCCGAGACTGGGTAATTTATAAAGAAAAAGATGTTTAATGAACTCACAGTTCCACGTGGCTGGGGAGGCCTCACAATCATGATGGAAAGCGATAGGCATGTCTTACATGGCAGCAGCAAGACAGAATGAGAGAACCAAGTGAAAGGGATTTCCCCTTAGAAAACCATCAGATCTTGTGAGACTTATTCAGCACCATGAGAACAGCAGGGGTGAGCCTGCCCCCATGTTTCAATTATCTCCCAACCCGGTCCCTCCCAGTTATGAGAACTACAATTTAAGATGAGATTTGGGTGGGGAAACAGCAAAACTATATCAGGACTCTTTAAAGACCTCTGTAGGCCTTCAGCATTCTTTTATTCTCTCTCTTTTTTTTTTTTTTTTTTTTGAGATGGAGTTTTGCTCGTTGCCCGGGCTAGAGTGCAATGGCATGATCTTGGCACACCGCAAACTCCACCTCCAGAGTTCAAGCGATTCTCCTGCCTCAGCCTTCCAAGTAGCTGGGATTACCAGCATGCGCTACCACACCAGATAATTTTGTATTTTTATTAGAGACGGGGTTTCTCCATGTGGTCAAGCTGGTCTCCAACTCCCAACCTCAGGTGATCCACCTGCCTTGGCCTCCTAAAGTGCTGGGATTACAGGCTTGAGCCACTGTGCCTGGCCTAGCATTCTTATTTTTGGAGACCCTGCCGAACATCATATCAAATATGTTACAATATACTTATATCACACATCATGTTATTTATTTATTTTTGCTTTAGAAAAAGCTTAAGCCTGGTGTGTTGGCACATACCGGTAGTCCCAGCTACTCAAGAGGCTAAAGTGGGAGGATCGCTTGAGCCCAGAAGTTGGAGGCTGCAGTGAGCTATGATTGTGCCACTGTGCTCTATCCTGGGTGACAAGAGAGAGACATGATCTCTATTTTTTTTTTTTAAGTTGAAAAGAACTTTTGTAATTTTGCCTTTGAAATTATTTGGCTATAGATACTTTACTTTCACAGAAAGTTTTAAAATTTTTCTCAGTCTATTTGGGTACTCATGCAAAGTAATGAAATATAATCAACAAACTGTTTTTGAATGTAATGAAATTTTCATGAATGACAAATTCATCAATTCAGGAAGTGGCATGTGAAAGAACTTTACATTTCTCAGACATTTGACTTACCATCCATCTGCTTTGACCTTGCAGTTTTCATTTGGTATTGTAGGGCCAATCTTTTTTCTTTTTTTTTTGGTAGAGTCTTTCTTTGTTACCCAGGCTGGAGTGCAGTGGTGCCATCTCGGCTCACTACAACCTCCACCTCCCAGGTTCAAACAATTATCCTGCTTCAGCCTCCTGAGTAGCTGGGACTACGGGCACCCACCACCACGCCCAGCTAATTTTCATATTTTTAGTAGAGACGGGGTTTCACCATGTTGGCCAGGCTGGTCTCAAACTCCTGACCTCAAGTGATCCGCCTGCCTAGGCCTCCCAAAGTGCTAGGATTATAAGCGTGAGCCACCGTGCCCAGCCCAGGGCCAGTGATTTTTTGTTTTCAGATCTCAAATAATTTTGCAGGACTCTAAAGAGCTGATAGCTTGGTCCTGTAGCTCTAGAGCCTAACAGATAAGATGAGTGATTGTAATGATGCTGGTGTTTCCTTGATAAAAAGAGCCCCAAAGTCTCTATAGTTGTGTCTCCAAAGTGGCAAAGTGGAAGCCACATAAAAAAATCACTCCCCATCATGAATTGTCTTTTCAAGTGTGTCGCATACACTGCTCTGCTGCTGCTCAGTACACAGAACATACTGGGCAGGGATGATTACCAAATAATTCTGGAGGCTCATAGCTTTGAGACACCAATGAGATAGAGAACCTGATGGTGGAAAAACTCTTCCTGCGAAGAAAATAGGCCATAGGTGGGACTTGCCTAAGTCTTCCTTAGGCAGTGGGAAAGAGAAGGTAGCTCACATTGCCAAAAACCCAACCCAACCTATGGTGTACTGGGGATTTTAGGAATTTCATTTGTCCCTCTGATATCTTTTCAAAGTGAAGGTTCACGCCATTCTACAGAATAGACCACTGAGGCTCAGAAAGGCCAATACTTGACCCCAGTGATACAGGGACAAGATCTCGGATCTGCCTAATTCTAAGGCTCTGCCTTCTCTTCCTGCCATTGTGGATGGACGGAAGTGCGTGACATTTTTAGTGGAAATTAGCACTATGCTGTGTAGTTTGTGCTTGGAATACCAGCAGGATTAAGGAAATTGAGGTCCTTGCACCAGCAGGATTAAGGAAATCTGCTGGAATACCAGCAGGATTAAGGAAATCTGCTGGAATACCAGCAGAATTAAGGAAATTCTAAAAGGATACCTTTTAGAATTTTCCATTTGCAAAGCCACAATCCTGTAACAAACATCCCTATAACAAAAACTCAAGATGAAAGAGCCAGAGAGAAGCAAATTAAAGGCTTGGAAAGATGCAAATCAAGTCTTTGTCTAGAGTAGTGGCGCCAAGAACCTGGTGGCTTTACTCAACAGGTATTCATTGAGCACCTACTCTGTGCAGGAGACCCTGAGAGACGATAATCTCTCAGTCTTTTTTCTCTTTTCCTTTAAATAGGGATGGGTTCTTGCTATGTTAACCAGGCGGGACTTGAACTCCTGGACTCAAGTGATTCTTGCCAGAACTCCTGGCCTCCCAAAGTGCTGGGATTACAGGTATGAGCCACCACACTTGGCCAACCTCTCAGTCTTAAATCCTCTGTTACATATAGACACCAAGGTGCAGTGGAGAGAGAGGCTGCAGGAGAGTTGGCCTATGACACAGAAGATTGGAATTCACAAACTTTCTACTCCCTGGCCATGTGGCCTTAGACAAATGAGTGCATCTCTGAGCCTTAGTTAATTATTTGGTAAGACACAGGCGACCATTCTTGCTCAGTCTACCTCATGGGCCTGTGATGTTCTCAAAGGTCCCTAGTAAACAGGTGTGTGGAGAATCCTCATTATGACTTCCCCTAGAGTAGGCCCTTTTAGAGGGCAGGAGTGTCTGTGTCTCTGTCTTCAGCACAGGCCTGGCAGAGAGCACATGGGCCCTTGTGGGTGTGGGAGTCCATCTCTTAAATCTTAGCTGAAATACAACATTCGTTAGGATCTTCCTGCTCTGTTCACACCTTACACATGAATCCAACCTCATGGTGCACTGACCAGGGCTCTCTTCTTTGAACGTGCAGAAGACGCTTCATTAAATGTCAACTTTGTTTGCAAAATAACTTTATGGCTTTTTCTGTAAAAGCTGAAGGACTCCAGTGGTCATCTCACTGAAAAGGAAGTTTCTTCCCTAGCAGCTGAGTCTTCACAAATAGTATTCTCTTTCAATTCACACCGCAGATTAGGCAAGGATCCTTTGTAACTCCCAGGACCACAGGTCTGAAAGGGCCCTTGGAGGTCACATATTCTTATTCCTTTGTTTTACAGATGAGTTTGCTGCAGAGTGCAGAGGAACTTGCTCCAGGTCATAGATCAGGGCTGGTCTTAGAGTTATGTCTCCTTCCTTCAACTTGTGGAAAACAACTCTCCCGGCACTTCTCTGGAGCAAAGCCAGCGGTCCTCCTTGGATACGGTGAGCCACCAAGCTGGGCTCTAAAGCAGGTGCACAAGTTCAGGGCCCCCTGTTCTGATGGGTTCACAGTCATTCCGAGGCTTCTGCAAGTGTTTTTCTGGTGCAGGGCTCTGCACTGGCCCTCCAGAGAGAGACACAAAATGGCTATTTTCGCAGATACACTCATGGTGGGAGTGGCCATCAGCCAAAATGCCCTGATGTGCTTCTCAGAGTGTGTGGATAGACCTCCCTTCCTCCTCCAGCCATGAACTCACAGGGCCATGGGAGAAGATGGATGTCCTGCAGGTCAGGGCTGAGAACAGTGGCTGACTGATGGCAACAAGGGCAGTCCTGAGTGGCCTGCACGGCACCTTGATCTGGAACCCAGAGGAGTTGTTGGCGGCAACAGCAGATTAGTCAAACTCCCAGATGGCATCTCTGAGCAGGGAGTTTGAGGTAAAAAGTCCTGGACTTCCTTCTTCACTAAAACAGGACTGGAGAATGAGGTCCTTGCACTGTAATTATACTCTGGCAGGAAACAAATAACTAAGGCATTTCTCTAAGTGAGGAAGGAAGGAAAACATCCAAGGCTCTGGGGATTCTTCAGCTTCTGCTCTTGTGGCATTGGAATAATAAGAACAGCCATCTGCTCTTCAATCTTTGCCAAGCCCCGTGAAGTAGGTATTTTCCACCTTAGTCTACAGATGCAGGAATGGTGGGTTGCCCACAGCTGCAATACTGGCCAGTGGTGTCACAGAGCTGGGACTGAATTGTACTTGTGCCCAACTCAGAAGCCCCGCAGGTCTCTCTGCCTCACCTGGTGTTATGTGGAGGGGGCACTTTCTCTTATGAGTTCAGCATAGTCACAGGTACACAGCGATGCCCAACCAGGGAGGCAGAAATCCACCCTTCACTTTCCCTGATAACTTGAGTGCCTGGGTGCACTCAAGGAAAGCGCTCCTGTTCCTTTATACAAAAGTGCTGTCTGTTCACAAGCCATGCCCCCTGGGGCTGCACCCACCCCACAGGGGCGCCTTTTTTCTAGTTCACACGGAGGGACCAAGTAGACTAGTGGTGGCCTTATATTAGCTGTTGTCAATTGAACTTCTTTGGGCCTGAGTTTTTTTCTCCTGAGAAGTGAGGCTCTTAGGATGCCTTCTTACTTACAAAGTGTTGGGGCTTGCTTACAAACACCTGCAGGTTGGCAGATGTTTGTAGGCTGGCCTGTATGTGCACGAAGGAGAAGCATCCCTACTTAGACTCCTGTCTCCCTGGGCTCACGGTACTTCTACTGGTCATCCCACTTCCTGGGTTGGGGTTCACCCAGCACAAGCTGCCTCAGCCTGAACTTTGCAATGATGGATTGGTGACCAGGCCCTCACCACAGGGCTTCCAGGGACCACCAGTCTCTGGTGTAGGCATATACTAGGAGGAAAGGATTGAGCAGCCAGCTGCCCTGTGCTCTGTAAGGACCCATGGTGCACCCCCACTGCAGCCACTCTGGGGATGGGCCCTAACCCGTCTCTTTCTCACTGCCTGACTTTTGTAAATGTCCCTGGCCTCTTCTTTGCCCAGCAGATTCCTGTTCTGCTTCCTCTGTCCCATGCTGAGCACACAGCATGGAGCACAGCCCTGGGCGCACAGTAGGTGCTCTGCCCTGCTCCCTGAACTAGTGGTCAGGTGAATGATCCCTGACTTTGCTCTGCCATTGCTGGGCTGTGTCCCTTGGATTGCTCCCCCGTTCCCACAGGCTTGGGCCCATTAAGCTTTCATCTCTCACCTCGTTATCGCCTGGGCTTGGGGGTGCTTGGCTAGGAGGTTCGAGGTGTCCCAGCTTCCCCCTAGGCAGAGACCCTGCAGGTCTTATTTAGGGAAACCCCCACACGCAGAGGGTCATTGTCTCAGTGGGTGGAAAAGGCCACTTTCCTCCAGCTCATTGATCAGATCCCAGAGAACAGTGGGGAGCCTGAGCCCAGGGGCCGAGGCATCTTGAGGGGTTGGGGCTTTCCGAGAGCCTTTATCTCAGCACAGGAGATAAGACCCCAGTGGCTGCAGGAGCCATAAAGCAAGGAGGGGCTGGCAGTTGAGGATCCTGTGGAGCTGGGCTTTGAACTCTGCCCTCATGGGGGTGGGAAGCCTTTATGGCTGGGCTGCTCTGGGGCCGAGGTGGGAGCAGAGCCATTATGGGAGAAAAGAGTCCCCAGAGCCGGCCCCCTGGCACCCAGACTGCACGGTGAGACAACGGAGCCCGGAGAGGTGGGACCAGCGGCGGAAACAGCGCTCCATCCGGGCTTTATTGACTTGTAAACGGCACCATTAAAGAGGAAGGCCTCACCTTGGCTGGAAGCAGCTGTGTGCGCTGCCGTAAATCTAGGAAGACCTCCGAGGCTGCAGCCGGGCCTGGCAAATGCCAAGCGTGCCCTGGGCAGAAGGGGGTGCAGGCCAGGGATCCCCACCACACCCAGCTCCTAGCTCTATTGAGGGACTGAGTGTGGGAATTTATAAGAAGGATGTTTACCAGGGGAAATATCAGTGGCTAATTAGACTTTGCAAATAAAAAAACTTTTCAAACTTTTTGTTTTCCACTTTTTTTTTTTTTTTTTTTTAAAAAAAGGGAACGGATCTCGCTTTATTGCCCGGGGTTGTCTCGAACTCCTGAACTCAAGCAATCCTCCTGTTTTGGCTAGGATTACAGACGTGAGGCACAGCACCCAGCCACCCAAAGAAATATTGTTAAAAAATATTGTTAAAAAAAAGAGAAAAATTTCTAGATATCTTTGAGTCTCCATTTGCAAAGTTGGCCCAGAAAGAAGGACATTGAGAAGCCGAGGCTTAGAGTGGCCTGCAGAGGAGTGAGCGAAAGTCCATCACGGCTTCTTGTTCACTGTGTATCCGGGGACTAGCTCCGGAGAAGCCCAGGTCTCAAGTTTTTTTTTTTTTTTTTTTTTTTTTTTAACATAAAGAATAAACATAATACCAGTTCTCAGAGGTTGGCTATGATGAGTGAATGGGATGAACATAGAACACCTCACCAGTGGGAGGTGCTCATCAAGTGAATTTTCTTTCTTCTCCGATTGACAATAAAACAAAACAGAAATTTGAGATATTGGCCTTCTTTTTGTTTTGTTCCCCTGGAATTAGCTAACCTTGCACAACAAAAGACTAGACTGCTAGCTGCCTAGGGGCAGGGACAGCCTGCCTGCTTCAGTTTTGTAGGCTTAGTTGTTAGGAAGAAAGCTGGTGTAGAATTCTGAGAATGTTTTCTACAAATGTTGGGTGAATAAATAAAACAGGGGACTAAGAAAAAAGAAGGAAAGAAAGAGTGGAAGGAAAGGAGGGTGGAAGGAAGGACACAAGGTCACTTTTCCTATGGACAAAGTCCAGAGTTTTTGGAAGAGAAGGAAAGGAGAAGTAACATTTGCTGCCTCCTGCTGTGAGCCCAAATGTTATAAAACTTAGTTCTCACAACCACCAGGAGGGCCCTGAGGATAATCACCCAAGCTCTGCTATTTACTTATTAACCAATAAGTAAATCTGTCTTCTGGGCAAGTTATTTGCTGAGTGGGTGAGTAAGTTCTTTGTGCCGCTGTCTTCTCCTCTAAAATGGTGAGAATTAAATGAGATAATAGGTGTGAACCCATTATACAGTTATTAGCAAATACTAAGTGCTCGATACATGTTGGATATGGTTATGCTTCACGAAGAAGAAACAGAGGTTAAGTAACTTGGCCGATTCACAAATCTGAGAAGCACGTGGCCGGATTCTCACTTTGCTTCTAGAGCTCACACCAGTTCTCTGGGGTCTGCAGCTGTTGAGGCATCACAAGGAGTGGTTTG
The DNA here is from genome assembly GCF_028878055.3 of Symphalangus syndactylus. Lineage (NCBI taxonomy): Eukaryota > Metazoa > Chordata > Mammalia > Primates > Hylobatidae > Symphalangus > Symphalangus syndactylus. The sequence goes on along the minus strand of NC_072440.2, from coordinate 96,245,467 downwards.
TGGAATCCCCATGCCACATGGTCTCAGAATGTATTACCAGACAGAACTACTAAAAGGAACTCTTTAGGGGACATAACTTTTAGGCTGAGCTGCTGGAAAGGGTTAATTGGGCCATTGGGATTCTTATCTTTGTCTGAGGGATTCCTTCATTCATTAAATAACAAACAGATAAATAAACAAACAAAGCCAAAAGGAGGTAAGATCCTTAATGCTTACAGAGCCCTTACCCAGCCCAGCCTGAGCCAGGAGCTGCAGGAAGCTCAAAGCTCTAGGACAGGGCCCCTCACCTCCCTGTCTCCAGGGACTTAGTATTTGCTCATCATTGCTTGTCACAAGTAGGACATCCTCAGCGCTGTGTGTTGATGGGAATCAGTTTCTTATAGTGTAACAAGGAGGCTGGATGGCAAGTGGCATTTCCCACCATCTAGAATTCTCTAACGATTCGCAGTGAGAGAGATCTCAATCCAGGGCCTACCATGGTCCCTCTGCATCTGAGATTTCAGCCTAGCCTTTGTAGGTGCTCGAGTATTTTGATTAAATGCTTAGATAGCTCTCAGGGCAAGGCACTGTTCTGTATGTCCACACATACTAACTTATTTAATACTCACCTCATTTCCACTCCTTTACTGTCAAGGAAGTGAGACACGAAGAGTTTAAGCCCACACAGCCAGCATGTGGTGAAGAATTTGACTCCTCACAGCCTGGCAGCAACGTCGGTGCCATGCTATGCTGTCTCCCTGCAAAACGGATCCCAGCAAAATGGAATTCAGTTTACAAAGTGACTATTCATCTTCCAAGGAGGGATGGAATGAAGGAGCTAAAGACAGAGGGAGAGAAGAAAGAAATGCAGAACAGGGAGGGGAAACGGGGGCTCCTCCCTTGCAGCACCTGAGACACGTGATCTCTCTGCCTGTTCCTTCCTCCAGCACCCAACCCCCTCTGCCAGCAACTTCCAGATAATCCCACTAAGAATTCCAAGCAGGTCTCATTGCTTCTTGGAAAGTAGCCGGCAGAGGCCCACACCCTGAGCGTGCGAGTCCGGTTCCGAATCCTGAGACTGGCAGAGAACGCTCCTGGGAGGGGTCGGCCTTCCCATTCCTCTGAGTCTGGGCCCAGGCCTGCCACATTCCATTCTTCAGGTCTTAAAAGCCTCCTATTCTTTTACAAATCACTGGTTCAGACCTAAATTATCCAGATAATTGAGCCGCCTGGCCCGTCATTTTGTTGGCATAGACACCATTTATGTGTAATCTGAGAATATTCTATCTGCCGTGGAGTTTCTTCCAAAGGCATTATTTCTAACCTTCTTTAAGAAACAAATTTCCTGTTGCCATGGAGATCATCTTTTGGCTAATTTTAACAGGCTCAGGAGCCAGGCTGGAAGCAGCTCTCTCCTGTCTCCCAGGTTCTCTACTTTGTAGAGTCCCAGGTTGTCTATCAAACGAGGCTCTCGGATCTCAGCAGCCTGCGCATGAGACAATTCAGATGACGGCTACATTTTGGTTTTGAATTTTAAAAGCCTTGACATCATCTGCACAGGCATTTTTGATTTGTTTTAATGAGAAAACACATACAATAAAGATTCAGAGCTGATAAGTTTCATAAATGCATGCTTTCTGGAACCTGACTGTGAGGAAACTGTTAAAATGAGAAGTTTCTGAGCTAGCAAAGACTGTAGAAAATTCGGAAAGAGGAAAAGGCATTGCTTGGGCACCAAGCCTTGTGCTGCCCTGAGGTGTACTAGGGGAAGCAGGGAATGGAGCGTGCAATTTGCCTCTTTCCAGCTATCTGGGGATAATTAAATTGCATCAGCACTTGGAGGGACTGAAAGGGTCATCTCTTTTAAAACTCTCATTTTATAAATTGGGAAATTAATCCAAATTCTCTGGAGTTAGATTTGGTTTTTGGGAGGGTTTGTACTCAATGTCTCTGGACTTGCAGTCACTTGGGATAAAATCCAAATGAAATCCTCCCAGGCTGGACCAGGCACAGCTCCCTCCAGACTCCGAGGCCCTCGCAGCTCCCGTGAAGCCTGCTTTTCTCACCTCCGTGTCTTTGCACATTCTACCTTCTGCTTTTTGGAATGCATTTCCACTTTCGTACCCTCTTGGACAATTTTCGCTATCCTTCAAAGCTCACCTCTAGTGTCACCTTTTCAGGAATTCTCTAGGCTGGGTCAAGTTGTCTTATGAAGCCCTCACACTGTGCAATTATTTGCACATGTGCCATTTTGTCTACTGGACAGGGATCTCTTTGGGGATCGTGTTCTAGTCACCTCAGAGTTCTGGTTCATAGGAGAGCACCTGGCTTGGAGGAGACACTCAATGAATGAAGAAATCAGTAATCCCAACAGTTAACATAGGAGAACCTACCAAGCACAGGTATTGTATTAACGCATTAGGGCACTTAATATGAAGTGATATTAATATTGGAAGGTTGATACCTCCTAGGATTAGTGGGAATGTTAAGTGAGCTAATACATTAATAGCTAATACATTGTTTGACTGTTGAGGAAACTGAGGCATAGCAAAGGAACTTGCCAAAGGCCACCCAGCTAGACAATATTGGAACCAGGATTCAAACTTTGGGGATTTGCGTCCAGATTTTTCACTTTTAACAGTTATGGGTTCAGGATATGCTACCCCAAAATATGGCACCTTGGCATTTTAGAAAACACCAGAAGCAGGGAAGTCTTTCTGACCTTGTTCTGCCATTCTCCCCTGAAGCAGGCCAGAAAGAATTCTCTGACCTTCCTCTAAAGTGGGTCCAGAGGGATCCTCTTTACACCCAGAAGAAAGGAATGAAGACAGAGACACAGAGAATAATCTGGATAAATGTGTCTTACTAAGATCCCCGCCACCGTAGTTTATTCACATTATTTTTTATTTTTATTTTTATTTTTTTGAGACAGAGTTTTTGCCCTTGTTGCCCAGGCTGGAGTGCAGTGGTGTGATCTCAGCTTACTACAACCTCCACTTCCCAGATTCAAGCAATTCTCCTGCCTCAGCCTACCGAGAAGCTGGGATTACAGGCATGTACCATCATACCTGGCTAATATTTTTGTATTTTCAGTAGAGACAGGGTTTTACCATGTTGGCCAGGCTGGTCTCAAACTCCTGACCTCAGGTGATCTGCCTGCCTCAGCCTTCAATGTGCTGGGATTACAGGTGCGTGCCACCACACCAGCTAATTTTTATATTTTCAGTAGAGACAGGGTTTCATCTTCTTGACCAGGCTAGTCTCAGGCACCTGGCCTTAGGTGATCTGCCCACCTTTGCCTCCCAAAGTTCTGGGATTACAGGCGTGAGCCACCCTGCCTGGCCGGCTTGTTCATTTTAGATCAGACCATTTTGTCCTTCAATCACACTTCTGGATGACTGCCCATAAAAATACAGTTCTCCAGCCGGGCATGGTGGCTCACACCTGTAATCCCAGAACTTTGAGAGGCCGAAGTGGTCAGATCATGAGGTCAGGAGATAGAGACCACGGTAAAACTCCGTCTCTACTAAAAATACAAAAAATTAGCTGGGCACGGTGGCGGGTGCCTGTAGTCCCAGCTACTCGGGAGGCTGAGGCAGGAGAATGGCATGAACCCGGGAGGCGGAGCTTGCAGTGAGCTGATATCACGCCACTGCACTCCAGCCTGGGCGACAGTGAGACTCTGTCTCAAAAAAAAAAAAAAAAAAAATACAGTTCTCCTGGTTTCTTTGGTTCTTCATTTCTGAAGGCTTTGTGTCACGTAAAACTTGCATAAATTTATACATTTTTCTCTTGTCAATCAGTCTTTTGTTATAGGTGCCTCAGCTATGAATCTTGTGATGGGTGAGGAAAGGTATCTTTTTTCCCTCCTGTAACAGGTATTCTAGATGCCTCCTGGATCAATGAGCAGGTCTAGAGTGCAGGTATAAACCACACTTTGTAGCTGAGGAAATGAACATGATGATAAGATGCCTCTTCCCAGGTCACATGGGCAGTGAGTGATGGAGCCAGATTCAAAGCTGGAATGTCTGACTTCAAAGTTGATTCTCTTGCTGCTTCACTGTACTGTCTCCAAAATTAAGTATGAAATTATGTGGCACTGACCACAAATGTTGTAGAGACCACTTCTCTTGTGAGACTTTCTAATTTTCTCTTATGATTTCCATATAAAATACTTTAATTCTAGGATCACCCCTACTCTCTAGCACAGAAAACCCCAAGGCTTATATCTCTTCTTGGTACCTCTGAGACATGTAACAAGTGTCAGTGTGACAGGGGGCAGTTATCTCCATCACAGGGAACCTTCCCTAGTACCAAGATTGTGAGCAGATGGTTTTTATCTTAGTTCTGTTTCTTCAATTTAGATAATACATGAATGGGTCCTTTAGCTTGAACTTTTCAATGAAAGGAATAAATGGAAAGGAATCAAACTCTCTTCACTCAAGAGACAAAGATGCTGATGCCTACATGTATAGATGATACCTGTAGCAGTAAAATACTTGCAATATGTCCATGGGAGGTGATCTTCTTCCTCAGTAGGAGGTTGGGAAATTCCTCTAAACTAGAAGCAGAAGGCTGGCCAGAGGCACCGTCAGTCTTGGCCTTGCCATTGGTGCCACCATCTTGTGAGGGCTCTGTGTGTTCAGATCAGGCTGGTTACTGTGTGCAGCAGAATGGTACCTTTCCTGCTGCCACCCTTACTTGTATAGGTACAGTTTACTAAGGCAAGATTGACATGCTGATGGCCTTGGCCACGAGGTCTTGGAGCTACACTTACCAGAGCATCTTTTTGGTAAACACTTAATTTGTCCCAATGGTCACATTCCTGCCATCTGCTCTAGCCTTTAGTTCTCAATGTTTCCTGGAGTCTTTAATTTCAGCCTATGGAAAGGGTCCCTGTCAGACTGACTGGCCAGGGGGCAGATTTCAATACATATGGCCCTATGGCTGCCTTTGATTCTCCTGCATCAGACTTCCCCTTTGTTGCATCACTGATGCACAGGTGTCGCTCTGCATCAGGTGCAAATGCTGGAACCAGCCTTCAATGGCATGCCCCAGCTGCAAAGCCGGATGGGGCTTTTACATCCTGAAATGTGCAGTGGTCTTGAGTGCGTGGGCACCTACCCAGCCAGTCTTTTGTTTTTCTTGCTCGGAATTCCGAGAGCATGTATTTAGGCTCTACTCCACTTGGTATGTTCTGATTCGTCTCCCATTTCTCCAGGTAAGGGTCACGTTCCTCCTGGGCTATGAGACACCCCAGGCAGTGACTTTGTTTCATCCTCTCTGAGTCCTCCGTGCCTAGCAGGAAATCCGGTACAGAATGAGTGCTCAGAATGTACTTGGAGAATGAATGAATAAATGGATGGTAAAACAAGGGAAGATGATGGCAGGTTCTCTTTTTCATTTTAAAGCTAAACTTGGTCTTTATTCAATAACTTTTATTTTTTTATTTTAATTTTTTTTTTGAGATGGAGTCTCGCTCTGTCACCCAGGCTGGAGTGCAGTGGCGCAATCTCAGCTCACTGCAAGCTCCGCCTCCCGGGTTCACGCCATTCTCCTGCCTCAGCCTCTCCGAGTAGCTGGGACTACAGGCACCCGCCACCACGCCCGGCTAATTTTTTTTGTATTTTTAGTAGAGACGGGGTTTCACCGTTGTCTCGATCTCCTGACCTCATGATCCGCCCGCCTCGGCCTCCCAAAGTGCTGGGATTACAAGCGTGAGCCACCGCGCCCGGCCATCAGTAACTTTTAATTGGAAGCGTTTAAAAATTTGGAATGAAGCCCCAAGGTCATGGGTTTGCCTGTTTTGTGTTGCTTATTATTATTATTTTTTTTTGGTGGGGGAGAATTATTTATTTTGGCTTTCTTGTATGCATTGGGTGCCTTTCTGCTTGCTTTAATTCTGCTTCCATTTGGGATGTGAATCCTTTAGAAACAGCTAACTTCTGAGATACTGGAAGAACTCCACACCAAAAGCCTGGATGTCTGGGTTCGAATTTCACTCTGTTGACATCAAGGTGGCCTTTGAGACAATCATTTCTCCCCTCGGCATGTTATTGATTTATCTATTCATAAATGTCTAAAATGTGGAGGTAAACTAGATGATCTCTAAGTTAGCCTTCCTCTCTCTCAACTGTTCTCTAACTATACTCCTTATGGTAAAGTTTCATTTTTGATGCCTGATTAGGTAGAGAGGAAACAGATCTTCATTGTCAATGCCACAGTTATTCAAGTACAGCGGTGGTTAAAGGGTCTGAGGAGGAATTCACCCGGTAAGGCTAGAGGAGTGGGAGGAAGAGCCATTCTCTGGGAGGGTCTTCTCCACCCTCCAGATTTTTCACTTTTAATGAGTGATGGGTTCAGGATATGCTACCCCCAAATATGACATCTTGGTATTTGAGAAAACAGCAGAAGCAGGAAAGTGTCTCTGTCTGACCTTCTGCCATTGTGTCTTGAAACGGGTTAGAAGAGAATTCTCTGACTTTCCTCTAAAGTAGGTCCAGACAGCAGCATGTTCAAAGGTGTGGTGTCCTGAAGCAGCTCAGTGTTGCTGGAGCATGAAGTGTAAGGAAGGAGAGGAGGCCACAAGGGGTGGCTGAAGCTCCAGGCCGGGAAGGTCATGGAGGTCCTTCACACAGCTGCTGGGAGGTTGGGCTTTGTCTCAGAGGCAATGTGGAGCCTCCAAAAGACATTCAGTGGGGGGGTGGGCGCCTGAGGCGAGGCGTAGCCTATTGTAGGGGATGAACTGTCACGAAGACCTGGAAGTAGGGTGGCCAGCCTGGAGGGTGTTGCAGAGAGTGCAGGTGAGAGGTGAGAAAGGCTTGAATGGGGCAGCGATGGAAGGAGAGGAGAGGTTGACAAGGCTCCTAGAAACAAGTAGAAAGTGAAACGGCAGGAGTCAGCTCTGGGGTGGATGCAGGGATTGGAGGCAATTTGCAGGGGCCTCTTTTGGCTGCTCCACCTCACACGGGGGCACAGGAGCCTCCCTGAGTTCAGTGTTGGGAGTGTGGAGGTGGATGGTGGGTCAGTGGCCTATCCTGCTGGAGCTGTCTTGCAGGCAGCTGGCCATCCAGGTTGGAATTAGAGCAGATCACAGCTGGGAATGGAGGCCTTGCGGCTTCCTCCCCTTCCTCACACTTCACACTCCAGCAACACTGAGCTGCTTCAGGACACCACACCTTTGAATATGTCGCTGTCTGGACCTACTTTAGGGGAAAGTCAGAGAATTCTCTTCCAGCCTGCTTCAAGTCGCAGTGGCAGAGGAAGGTCAGACAAAGTCACCTATCTAAATTGTTAATGGAATAACCAAGAGTGAGTTTTTAGGGCAAGAAGACATTGGTCCAGAACAGGGCTGAGGAGACAGTTCTGTTTCAGGGATGGACAGAGGGACTGCTCACTGAGAAGGAAGCAATCCCAGGGGTTCTGACTTCAAGAACTCTAAGAAAAGAGCTTCGAGATAGAGAAAGTGGTCAACAGAGCCAGACACAGTGGAGGGGTGCCATGAGATGAGGACTGAAACCATCCCACTGGGTCTGATGGGTGAGTGGTCCCTGGGGGGTTGGGGGAATGTAAGTTCGTGGGAACACTAAGAACATCATCAACTTGGGATCTGTGGAACCCAAGTTAGAGTGTAGACTACTCTTTTTTGCCTGTTGAAAAATGAGAGAGATACATTAGACAACAGAGACGTGGTGAAGGAAAGAGTCTTTCAGGGTGGAGGAGATCTGCGCCCACCGCATCCTGGAGGAGCAGGGCTGGAAGAGAGGAAGCAGTTAAAGGCACGGAGTGTGTGCGTGTGTCTCCATGTGGATGTGTCTGTCTCTCTCTCTGTGTCAGTATGTGTATATGCCTGTGTGTCTCTCTCCATGTCTCCGTGTGTGTGTCTATATCTGTGAGTGTGTTTGTCTGTGTGTCTCTGTGTATGTATGTGCGTATATGTCTGTGTTTTGTGTGTCTAAGAGTGTGTCTGTCTCTGTGTTTGTGTCTGTGTTTGTGTGTCTGAATCTGTGTTTGTGTGTGTGTCTGTGACTATGTATGTGTTTTTGAGTGTATGTGTGTGTGTCTATGTGTCTGTGTGTGTCTATGTATCTGTGTGTATCTATGTGTCTGTGAGTATATGTCTGTGTGTGTGTCTGAGTGCATGTGTCTATGTGTCTCTCCGTGTGTGTGTCTGTGTGTCTCTGTGTCTGTGAATGTGTATCTATGTGTTTGTGTGTCTGGCACTCTGTGTGTGTCTATATATGTTTCTGCCTCTGTGTGTATGTGTCTGTGTGTCTATATCTGAGTGTGTGTGTGTCTGCGTGTGTGTCTGTGTGTGTCTGTGCCTGTGTGTATGTCTATGACTGTGTGTCTCTGTGCCCGTGTGTGTCTCTCTGTATGTCTTTGTGTGCATCTGTGTGTATGTGTGTATCTGTGTGTGTGTGTATATCCGTGTGTATATGTATCTGTGTCTGTGGGAGTCCCTGTCTGTGTATGTCTGAGTCTATGTGTCTGTCTGTATGTACCTATGTGTGTGTGTCTGTGTGTGTATCTGTGTCTGTATGTGTTCCTGTCTGTGTTTGTGTTTGTATGTGTGCCTTTGTGTGTGTCTGTATGTATCTGTGTCTCTGTGTGTGTCTGTGTGTGTCTGTGTCTATGAGTGTGTATATCTGTGTCTGTGTGTGTCTCCGTGTGTCTTTGTGTGTGTCTGTGTGTATGTCTATGTGTGTTCCTGTCTGTGTGTGTCTGTGTTTGTGTCTGTATGTGTGTCTTTGTGTGTGTCAGTATGTATCTGTGTCTCTGTGTGTGTCTGTGTGTGTGTCTGTGTCTGTGTATGTCTATCAGTGTGTGTATCTGTGTCTGTGTGTGTCTCTGTGTATCTTTGTGTGTGTCTGTGTGTGTGTATGTCTATGTGTGTTCCCATCTGTCTGTGTCTATATGTTTGTGTCTGTGTGTGTCTCTATGTGTGTGTGTCTGTATCTGTGTGTGTATGTGTGTCTGTGTGTCTCTGAGTGTGTGTGTGTGTCTGTGTGTCTCTATGTGTCTTATGTGAGTGTCTATGTGTCTATGTCTGTCTGTGTCTATGTGTGTCCCTGTTTGTGTGCGTCTGTGTGTTTGTGTCTGTGTGTGTTTGTGTGTGTGTGTGTGTGTGATGGTCAATATTCCAAGGGCGGCAGGAAGAGAGGAAGACCAGGGCACAGGTGGAAGGGTTAGGCAGCACACAGGGGCCCTCAGGAGAGAGTTGAAGAAGGGCCTTGTCTGGTAACCCATTCTTCCTGATGTCATAGGAGGCAAGGATGTCTGTAAGAGTGGGGTGAGAGTTGAGCTGAGGGCTCGGGGTACAGGCTTAGACTCATCTTTGAGGAATGGGAGGGAGCTGTCCAGAGACAGGTGGAGAGGCTGGTCAGGGATCCCCGAGGTTGGCAACCACAGGGTGGTACTGCAGCAGTTGGCACAGTTGTGAAATTAAATGTTCCTTTGTAGCTCTCGGCCTGCAGCTGTGGGAGTAAAGAGGGTCGGCAGTGACGCTGGCACAGGACAAAGCTTTGCTGGGCTCATTCAGGGGACGTGGGAAAATGCTGGCATTGATCATTTGAAGGCTCCTCTGCAGTGCTGGTGACAGCTGGAGACATTTGCTCAGGACCCACTGCTTGCCAGGCCCTGTGCGGGGTGTCGTGGTGGTGAGATGGACAGGACTGAAATTTGACGCTGGGGCGATTTGGCCTGGGCACCTGTGGAGACAGCACCAGCATTAAAGTCACTGGACCCGGGTTCCAACACTGCCACAAGCATGCTCAGTGGACTCTCCTCTGCCCCAGGGTCCTCCTCTGTGATTGATGTTAATAATATTTGCTTCATAGTAATAGTCATTATTGTCAGGAAGGAACTGATGTAGCTTTCTTTGACCCTGTTGGAAGCAAGAGTGAGGGGTGAGTTCGAAACTCAACGCTATCCTTGCTGGACTCCTTGGCGGGTGTGCATGTGCCGTTTCTCATCATCCCGGTCATCATCAGACCTGCCCACGGTGGGCTCAGGTCCCAAGTCCTTTCTGAGCCATGTGGCCCTGGTGTATGCTATGACGTTGTGCTGTGCAGATGGGCTTGTGGCGCTGGTCGAGGCCCAGCTGAGCCATGAGATGCTACCGGCCCGGATGATGGGTTGTCAGAGCCCTGTGCAGACCACACAGACGGCCGCCCAGAACCCCACTGCTGCCGGCTCTACCACCCAAGCAGTCGCTAGGCCCCCCTCCAGCTGCTCTGACATTCCCTTCCCAAGGCCTAAGAAATGCTCTGGCCAAGCTAGATGATCACATGGTTCAGTGGACTCCTGGTGCACTAAATGAAAACACACACAGTATTAGGGCTGTGGATGGCATGGTCAGATGTTTGAGGCAAGACTGCTGTTAGTCAAGAAGGAGGGGAAGGGGCGGTGAGGGAGGAGGGAGGACGTCCTGAAGGATCCAAAGGTCAAAGGAAACAAATATTGAGAAGCAGCTACTTTAAGCCAGGAATTCTGCAATGGTTATTTCTTTGGTTCTCTCTGAAACCCTGTTAGGCAGGCATTCTAATTTCCAGTTCACAGATAAAGAAACTGAGGCCCAGGGAGATTGTGCCGAGTCTGACTCCAAAGCCTGTGCCCTTTCCACTACACAACCCTTGTCAGAACCAGCCCTTAAACAAGGTTCACATTCCAAGTCATTTATTATACATGGAAAGAGCTTCTGAGGCCTGTTGAGGCTGATTTGCATAATTCATTTTTAGAACATTAATTAGCCGGGATGTGTAATAGTTCTTGTGCCAATTTGTGTTTCAATTTCAAATGCAAATACAAATTAGCAAATGTTATTCCTGTGGCACCTTAAGGATGAAACATTTGCTGCTCGTCGTATTAATCTTTACATTTCTGAAACTACCACTGATAGAAGCAATAATATCCTCTAATTTGCAGGATTGAGAAAAAAAATGTAGTCTGATGGGGGTTGGGGTGGGTGAGAGGTTAATTCTCTTTCAGCAAAAGAAAACAGCATCCATCCATTGATTAAATAGTGCTGAGTACCTACTAAGTGTCAGACGTTGTAGTAGGGGGCAGAGATAGGGCCAGGGAGCGCCCATACTTAAGAGTTCTATAAATACACAAGCATACTATGTTGTGATGTGTATTAGAATAGACCTGAACTTTAAGTGTTGCATTGGAAGGCCTAGAAATGCTTCCCAAAGATGGGGACACGGGGACAGCCAAGTCTTGGAGGGGAAGCTGGAGGAAGCCTGATCAGGGTGGGTTGTCCTTGGTGGTGAGGGGAGCAATGGTGGCAGTGGGGGTATGATGAGAGAAGACAGAGACAAGAAGAGACATGAGAACTGGTGTATTTGGGGAACTCCAAGCCGTTCTGCACCACTGGAACTCAGGATTATTTGCAGGTGTGACAGCAGGGGCAGGATGACGGACAGATTGCGTGCTGGCTGTTCTTTGGAATTCATTCTGCAAACCTGGGGGAGCCATTCACAGAAGCAGCTCGTCAGACTGACATTTTAGAAAGCTCACCCTGGAGGCTGTGTGGAGAAATTTTGCAAGGAGGGGATTTAGTTAAGGAGTAGACAAAGCGTTGGGATAACACACCAGTGGAAGAGGAAGTAGAGATGGGGGTTGGGGGACACTGTCAAGGGATATTTTAGTAGTATCACTATAGGGAGGCAATATGGGGTGGTGCTTAGAACTCATCCCACCCTCTTGCCATCTTAGCTGTAACCTTGGGCAAGTCTGTGACCTCGAGCAAGTCCCTGCTTTAGCCTTCACCTTTGTAAAACAGGCATGATAATAAGAATGAACCCCATCTCATACAGTTGTTTTTCACAAAGGAAACACGCATGAATTGATAGAGATGATAGGGAAGATGATGGTGGGATGGTTTCTAACTGGATTTGGGGGCTGAAGGAGAACAAGGTTCAGACAAATGTCCAGATTCCTGATTGGGAAGGCTGAAATGGATGTGGTTACTCTTCATTCAATAGAGAACCTGTGGAGGCAGAGGTTTGAAAAGGAATGAGTCAGTGTAGACAGGGTAGGGGCAAGGATTTGGTAGACCATCTATTCAGGGTCTAAAGGCAGCCATCTCATAATCATCAGCCCCTGTGTCCTCCTCGGCAAGTCCAAGGTTATACTCTTTAGTATCTCTGAATAAATACATACAATACATTATTGTTGACTGTAGTCACCCTGTCGTGCTAGCAAATACTAGATCTTACTCATTCTAACTATATTTTTGTACCTATTAACCCTTCTCACCCACCCTCCCCTGCCCCTACTTTGGCACATTTTGTTGGCTGAAACAATTCACGGAGGCAATCCACATTGAATGTGGAAGGTCTACAGTGGGGGGTGACTATGGTAGGATGTGGTTCATGAAGGGCCATTTTTTGAGCCCGCCCATGACAGATTCATACACACGTTGTCTGTCTTCGCAATAATAAAGTAATCGTTATGGTGGGCCATGCAGCTATTAGGTGGCAGCCACTCCAGCAGGCCCTTTGCATACAGTTTCATCTTTGCAACACCCCTTCAAGGCTGTTACTACTCTCATTTCACATGTAAGGAAATTGGAAATTGAGGTTCTATAACTAGACTTTGGTCACAAAGTTAGTAAATAGTCTAAACTGGATCTGAATAGGGATTACTCTAACTATAAAGCTCGTGCTTCCTTCTCTTCCTCCGTGACAGATGCTGTAAGAGACCTTTAGAATCCCAGGGATAGCATCTAACCTAGTCTCGTGGTGACGAGGTACACTTCATGGCGGTTGTGATACTTGATTGCCAACCTTCCTCCCAGTCCTAATATTTCATGTAGGTCAGTTACAGTCTACTGTAAATGGGGTTTCATTGGGTGTTAACTTTACATAGGATGAGGCCAAATCACTTTGGTACTCTGGGACTCCGGCTAGAACTACAGGCTTTTGTTACTGTCCAGCATCCAAGATAACTTTTTTTTTTTTTTTTTTTGAGACAAGAGTCTCACTCTGTCGTCCAGGCTGGAGTGCAGTGGCACGATCTAGGCTCACTGCAACCTCTGACTCCTGGGTTCAAGTGATTCTCCTGGCTCAGCCTTCCAAGTAGCTGGGATTACAGGCATACACTACCACACCCGGCTAATTTGTATTTTTAGTAGACACAGAGTTTCACCATGCTGGCCAGGCTGGTCTCAAGCTCCTGACCTCAAGTAATCTGACTGCCTGGGCCTCCCAAAGTGCTGGGATAACAGGCGCAAGCCACTGCGCCAGTCCCAAGATAACTTTGTTATACTTAAGTAAATTATATATATATATACACACACACATATAAATATAAATATATATATGTATATATATATAAATATACCCAGACATCATTACACAACACATGGTGGAAAATGTTCTGTACCAACCTTTATGCTTCTAAGATGGAGACAGGAAGCACCAGCAATCATCTGGTAAAGGAGAGTGTTGACAAATTAGTGATATCAAGTTTAGCAGTCACTAAATTACCTCATATTGCCATGGAAAATATAGCAAGTATGAGCAAATCTACAAAGACGTGAAGTTGCAGTGTCATATTGAGGCTGGCATACCAGAAATGTAGTTGAAGGAATACTTGTTTTTAGCAGATGACAGCTACTCAATTACCAGAACACCGTGCTGGGCAAGGGCAACTTTCCCTGTGAAAGTTAAAGCTGAATTTTGTGTTTTTCCACAGAGAGTGATTGCCCACCTTCTACAGGTATGTATCAGAATTTATAACCTTTGAATAAGTGTTTAGAAACCCAAGCTAGAACATATGTTAAGAGAATGTAGCAGTTTAGTAGTGACAGTTGACAAGCTAATGTCATACTACTGTGGGATTTTTCGTAACGATTAAACTGAGAAATGAGCAACAGAGAATCTCCCTTGGGTGAGCCTGATGAATGTGCCCTCAAGCCTGGGCAACATAGTGAGACCCCGTCTCTATAAAAAACTAAAAAAAATTAGTCAGGTGTGGTGGTGTGCCTGTGGTCCCAGGTACTCAGGAGGCTGAGGCCGGAATGTCGCTTGAGCTCAGGATATTGAGGCTGCAGTGAGCTGTGTTCCCACCACTGAATTCCAGCCTGGGTGACAGAGCAAGACTCTGTCTCAAAAACTAAAACGAGCTTTTTCTTTCTTTCTTTCTTTTCTTTCTCTCTCTCTCTCTCTCTCTCTCTCTCTCTCTTTCTCTCTTTCTCTCTTTCTCTCTTTCTCTCTTTCTCTCTTTCTCTCTTTCTTTCTTTCTTTCTTTCCCCTCTCTGGCTACACTCTACTCGGCTTGCTACTGCCCGCGCCGCGGACTGCCTGGGACTGCCGGCGCGCGCCACTGCTGCCTGCCTTTTCTCCTTTGGATGCAGGCACGCGTTCGCCATCTTGGCCACGCTGGTCGCCAGCTCCTGACGCCGAGTGCTCTGCCCGCCTCAGCCTTCCCAGGTACTGGGACTACAGACGGAGTCTCGCTCACCCAGTGCTCGGTGTTGCCCGGGCTGGAGGGCGGTGGCGTGGCCTGGCCTCGCGGCAGCCTCTACCCTCCGACCGCCTGCCTTGGCCTGCCAGGGTGCTGGGATTGCAGCCCCTGCCGGGCCGCCGCCCCATCTGGAAGGTGGGGAACGCCTCTGCCCGGCCGCCCCGTCTGGGAGGTGAGGAGCACCTCTGCCTGGCCGCCCCATCTGGGAAGTGAGGAGCGCCTCTGCCCGGCCGCCCTGTCTGGGAAGTGAGGAGCGCCTCTGCCCGGCCACCCACCGTCTGGGAGGTGAGGAACGCCTCTGCCCGGCCACCCACGGTCTGGGAAGTGAGGAGCGCCTCTGCCCGGCCACCCACCGTCTGGGAAGTGAGGAGCGCCTCTGCCCGGCCACCCACCGTCTGGGAAGTGAGGAGCGCCTCTGCCCGGCCACCCACCGTCTGGGAAGTGAGGAGCGCCTCTGCCCGGCCACCCACCGTCTGGGAAGTGAGGAGCGCCTCTGCCCGGCCACCCACCGTCTGGGAAGTGAGGAGCGCCTCTGCCCGGCCACCCACCGTCTGGGAAGTGAGGAGCGCCTCTGCCCGGCCACCCACCGTCTGGGAAGTGAGGAGCGCCTCTGCCCGGCCACCCACCGTCTGGGAAGTGAGGAGCGCCTCTGCCCGGCCACCCACCGTCTGGGAAGTGAGGAGCGCCTCTGCCCGGCCGCCCCGTCTGGGAAGTGAGGAGCGCCTCTGCCCGGCCACCCACCGTCTGGGAAGTGAGGAGCGCCTCTGCCCGGCCACCCACCGTCTGGGAAGTGAGGAGCGCCTCTGCCCGGCCACCCACCGTCTGGGAAGTGAGGAGCGCCTCTGCCCGGCCACCCACCGTCTGGGAAGTGAGGAGCGCCTCTGCCCGGCCACCCACCGTCTGAGAAGTGAGGAGCGCCTCTGCCCGGCCGCCCCGTCTGGGAAGTGAGGAACGCCTCTGCCCGGCCGCCCCGTCTGGGAAGTGAGCAGCACCCCTGCCCGGCCACCCCGTCCGGGAATAAGTGAGGAGCGCCTCTGCCCGGCCGCCCCGTCCGGGAAGAAGTGAGGAGCGCCTCTGCCCGGCCGCCCCGTCCGGGAAGAAGTGAGGAGCGCCTCTGCCCGGCCGCCCCGTCCGGGAAGAAGTGAGGAGCGCCTCTGCCAAGCCGCCCCGTCTGGGAAGTGAGGAGCTCCTCTGCCCGGCCGCCCCGTCCGGGAAGAAATGAGGAGCGCCTCTGCCCGGGCGCCCCGTCCGGGAAGAAGTGAGGAGCGCCTCTGCCCGGCCGTCCCGTCTGGGAAGTGAGGAGCGCCTCTGCCCGGCCGCCCCGTCCGGGAAGAAATGAGGAGCGCCTCTGCCCGGGCGCCCCATCCGGGAAGAAGTGAGGAGTGCCTCTGCCCGGCCGCCCCATCCGGGAAGAAGTGAGGAGCGCCTCTGCCCGGCCACCCACCGTCTGGGAAGTGAGGAGCGCCTCTGCCCGGCCACCCACCGTCTGGGAAGTGAGGAGCGCCTCTGCCCAGCCACCCACCATCTGGGAAGTGAGGAGCGCCTCTGCCCGGCCACCCACCGTCTGGGAAGTGAGGAGCGCCTCTGCCCGGCCGCCCCGTCTGGGAAGTGAGGAGCGCCTCTGCCCGGCCGCCCCGTCTGGGAAGTGAGCAGCACCCCTGCCCGGCCGCCCCGTCCGGGAAGAAGTGAGGAGCGCCTCTGCCCGGCCACCCCGTCCGGGAAGAAGTGGGGAACGCCTCTGCCCGGGCGCCCCGTCCGGGAAGAAGTGAGGAGCGCCTCTGCCCGGCCGCCCCGTCCGGGAAGAAGTGAGGAGCGCCTCTGCCCGGCCGCCCCGTCCGGGAAGAAGTGAGGAGCGCCTCTGCCCGGCCGCCCCGTCCGGGAAGAAGTGAGGAGCGCCTCTGCCCGGCCGCCCCGTCCGGGAAGAAGTGAGGAGGGCCTCTGCCAAGCCGCCCCGTCTGGGAAGTGAGGAGCTCCTCTGCCCGGCCGCCCCGTCCGGGAAGAAATGAGGAGCGCCTCTGCCCGGGCGCCCCGTCCGGGAAGAAGTGAGGAGCGCCTCTGCCCGGCCGTCCCGTCTGGGAAGTGAGGAGCGCCTCTGCCCGGCCGCCCCGTCCGGGAAGAAATGAGGAGCGCCTCTGCCCGGGCGCCCCATCCGGGAAGAAGTGAGGAGTGCCTCTGCCCGGCCGCCCCATCCGGGAAGAAGTGAGGAGCGCCTCTGCCCGGCCACCCACCGTCTGGGAAGTGAGGAGCGCCTCTGCCCGGCCACCCACCGTCTGGGAAGTGAGGAGCGCCTCTGCCCGGCCACCTACCGTCTGGGAAGTGAGGAGCGCCTCTGCCCGGCCACCCACCGTCTGGGAAGTGAGGAGCGCCTCTGCCCGGCCACCCACCGTCTGGGAAGTGAGGAGCGCCTCTGCCCGGCCGCCCCGTCTGGGAAGTGAGGAGCGCCTCTGCCCGGCCGCCCCGTCTGGGAAATGAGGAGCGCCTTTGCCCGGCCACCTATCGTCTGGGAAGTGAGGAGCGCCTCTGCCCGGCCTCCCATCGTCTGGGAGGTGAGGAGCGCCTCTGCCCGGCCGCCCCGTCCGGGAGGAAGTGAGGAGCGCCTGTGCCCGGCCGCCCCGTCCAGGAAGAAGTGAGGAGCGCCTCTGCCCGGCCGCCCCGTCCGGGAAGAAATGAGGAGCGCCTCTGCCCGGCCGCCCCGTCCGGGAAGAAGTGAGGAGCGCCTCTGCCCGGCCGCCCCGTCCGGGAAGAAGTGAGGAGCGCCTCTGCCCGGCCGCCCCGTCCGGGAAGAAGTGAGGAGCGCCTGTGCCCGGCCGCCCCGTCCGGGAAGAAGTGAGGAGCGCCTCTGCCTGGCCGCCCCGTCTGGGAAGTGAGGAGCGCCTCTGCCCGGCCGCCCCGTCCGGGAAGAAATGAGGAGCGCCTCTGCCCGGTCGCCCCATCCCGGAAGAAGTGAGGAGCGCCTCTGCACAGCCACCCATCGTCTGGGAAGTGAGGAGCGCCTCTGCCCGGCCACCCACCGTCTGGGAAGTGAGGAGCGCCTCTGCCCGGCCGCCCCGTCCGGGAAGAAGTGAGGAGCGCCTCTGCCCGGCCGCCCCGTCCGGGAAGAAGGGGGAGAGGAGCGCCTCCGCCCGGCTGCCCCGTCCGGGAGGAAGTGAGGAGCGCCTCTGCCCGGCCGCACCGTCGGGAAGAAGTGAGGAGCGCCTCTGCCCGGCCGCCCCGTCTGGGAGGTGAGGAGCGCCTCTGCCCGGCCACCCATCGTCTGGGAGGTGAGGAGCGCCTCTGCCCGGCCACCCATCGTCTGGGAGGTGAGGAGCGCCTCTGCCCGGCCACCCATCGTCTGGAAAGTGAGGAGCGCCTCTGCCCGGCTGCCCCATCTGGGAAGTGAGGAGTGCCTCTGCCCGGCCACCCATCGTCTGGGAGGTGAGGAGCGCCTCTGCCCGGCCGCCCATCGTCTGGGAAGTGAGGAGCGCCTCTGCCCGGCCACCCATCGTCTGGGAAGTGGGGAGCACCTCTGCCCGACCACCCATCGTCTGGGAAGTGAGGAGCGCCTCTGCCCGGCCACCTATCGTCTGGGAAGAAGTGAGGAGCGTCTCTGCCTGGCCGCCCCGTCTGGGAAGTGAGGAGCCCCTCTGCCCGGCCGCCCCGTGTCTGGGTAGAAGTGAGGAGCTCCTCTGCCTGGCCGCTCCGTCTGGTAGGTCTACCACGGAGGCCAGAGGCAATGTGGGGGCTGGACGTGGTGGCTCACGCCTGTGGTCCCGGCACGCTGGGGGGCGAGGCGGGTTGATCACTTCGGGCTAGGAGTTCGAGACCAGTCTTGCCAACTTGGCGAAACATGAAGAATACAACAGACAAACCAACCAACCAACTCAATGACAACAAAACAGGTCTACCCTGGAGTCATACTCTAATTTTTTCTATTTTCTTCCCTTTCTGATCCTTTATCCCACTTTCTTTTTCTTCCTCTTCCTTCTCCCTCTTCTTTGTCAAATAGAGGATTGAGTTATTATCACTGATCCATATAAAGTCCCTCTCTCATTTATTTTAACTCCCACCCCCATTTCTATTCCCCGACTTCCCATGTGCAACCTTCCTAATATGTTTGATACGCATCTTTTTGTTTGTATGTATTTTTAGAAAATGTTTATTGTTTTTGTATGCAAAAAAAATTAATAAAAAAAAAAAAAAAAAAAAAAAGATTTCAAACTAAGCGGCTGCCACGCCCCTCCCAGATACTGTCCTTGGATCCAGGCGAGCCGGGCTCCTGCTCTTGTCCCTCGCCGCAGGGAGCGCAGCGTTTTGGAACAGCTTCCTCGAAATTCCAAGTCTGAGACTCTAGTCTTTAGCACAGTCCCGGCACTGGGGTGGCGACCCGATCCGAGAAAGAGGCCCAGCGCGCGGGTCGCTCCGATTGACGGGTGTGGCATTTCTTACATGGGATCGTCAGAAATTTGGCCGCCAAAACGGAACCGATGCACTGATCTAGGGTGACCTTCACTCACATCGGCCCATCTCTGGGCTACCGATGGGCCACCGCCAATTCTTGACCTTCAGGCACAGTGTGGATTCATGCGGCGGCTCTCACCACCCGTGTTGTCACCTGGAGGCTACCTCGGGTCTGCACCCGACAGCAGAGGGGGAGCGGTAGCAGGAGTCTTTTACCCTGTGCTCTATCCCCACTTCCGCCGCTGGCCCCACAGCGGTCGCCCATCCCCGCGGCTGGCTCCACACCTAGTGTCAGGTTGTCCCCAGGGAGGGGCAACACCTCTCTTTCTCTCGAGGACTCTTGAGACGGTTGCCTCACAGCGCCAACAGGCCCATATGACTGATGTCCCCTCTGGACTCCAATCAATGCGATGACATCATTCTAGACAAGGGCAGACCTTCCTTGCATGAATAGGACCGCTCTTCTAACTCCACCTTCAAGACCTTTGCCTTCTAGTGGCCATGTATGGAATGCAGCGTGTAATGCAATCAACAACGGAAAGAAATCACATTTTAAGAATGTAAAACTTTGTTCTTCGTTTTCGCATTAAAATTCTGACAAGAGATAAATGTAACTCCACCAGAAAAACGAATTATTGTTCATATTATCCTGCATATCCTGGGTAAGACTTGCCTTAGTGGTCATTAACAAAGCACAGTAACAACATTTCCGGGAGTCACTGTAAACTGGTATTTATTGATAACAGACGGGCACACTCCTTCACTGGAGGTCACACCTCCTTTTAAGGTAGCCCTCAAGACTCTATCCTCCTGGGTTCAAGTAATTAAACTATCCCCATGCCTTTTCTTATATAGGGGCGATACCCCTACTGTTACTTGTCCTGGAGAACCATCCCTGAGGGTTTTTTCCTACCTTGTAACATCTTTGTAAGTATTCCCAACATTAAAAATAAAACTAATGAATTCTAAAAAAAAAAAAAAAAAAAAAAAAAAAAAAAAAAAAACTAAAACGAAACAAAAAACAGTGACCTCAATTTGAACCTGCAAACTTTTAGTTTCCCTTCCATTTGAGGAGCACGATGGGAAGGAACTTGGGTTCTCTGGGACTCAGTTTACCTAACTGTGGACTAAGGAGGATAGATGAGATAATATTTTTTTAGACCTCAGTCTGTTCTTTCTACAATTTCTTTAGGAATCCTTTATTATGAAAATTCTAAATCCATCAGTCTATAGTTATTTTATATATTGTATCATGATAGTGATTTTGGATTATAGGGATTCCTCAGATATGGAAGGACAGGCTGCTTCTACAAAAAACAAAACCAAAACCAAAAAGTCTCAACAGCATTTGATAGGACTAGATTTTCACATTTATTTAAAGCTATCTGATATAATTTGGCTCTGTGTTCCCACCCAAATCTCATCTGGAATTTTAATCCTCATGTGTCAGCGGAGGGACCTGGTGAGAGGTGATTGGATCATGGAGGTGGTTTCCCTCATGCTATTGTCATGATAGCGAGTGAGTTCTCATGAGATCTGATGGTTTAAAAGTATGTGGCAGTTCCCCACTCACTCTCTCTCTCTCCTGCCACCATGTAAGACCTGCCTTTCTACCTTGTCTGACCTTTGCCTTCTGCCGTAATTGTAAGTTTCCTGGGGCCTCCCCAGCCATGTGGAATTGTGAGTCAATTAAACCTCTTTTCTTTATAAATTACCCAGGCTCAGGTAGTTTTTTATAGTAGTATGAAAACGGACTAATATACCATCTAAATGTATTTGTTCTAATTTTCTGAATTCCACGCTTTCCCAGTCAATGTCATTTACTAAACTTGGCAAGGCTGTGAATTCAACTTCTATTGTAATTGTGCAACCTGTAGGATTAAATTTTTGGTTTCACTTTCGTCTGTATCAAACCTGAAGATATAACAAAGTGGAGGTTCTTTTAGGGCTGACATAGAAGTTTTCTGGTTTTCAGATTGTGCTTTAAGCTAGGTGTTTAAAATCAGATCTTTTAATTCTCTTTATGTAAGCTCCTCAGTGCAATCAGAAACAGCTCCTCTCTACCCATCCAAGTTGTTGTAATTATTATTCTCTACATCGTCAGTAACTTGATCTCTTAGAACTTTGCCTTCAGTGAGCACATTATCACAGACAACCACAGGTAATAACATAAGCAACTGCTTTGTCCCTGCACGATTATAGTTGTGGTCTACTAGTATTTGAAACTTGTCTGCTAGGGTGCCATTTTATTTCCTCTCCCTCTCTCTCTTTTTTTTTTTTTTTTTAAGATGGAATTTTGCTCTTGTTGTCCAGGCTGAAGTGCAATGGCACGATCTCGGCTCACTGCAACCTCCTCCTCCTGGGTTCAAGTGATTCTCCTGCCTCAGCCTCCCGAGTAGCTAGCTGGGATTACAGGCATGTGCCACCATGCCCAGCTAATTTTTTGTATTTTTAGTAGAGAATCACTGTGCTAGCCAGGATGGTCTCCATCTCCCAACCTCAGATGATCCACCCACCTTGGCCTCCCAAAGTGCTGGGATTACAGGGGTGAGCCACCACACCCGGCTAGTATGCCGTTTTCACTAGACATCTAAATAACTAACCTCAAGTTCGCAATTTTGAAGTTGGTTGCCAGGGTCCAAGACTATTGATGCCACGGAGCTGTTGGAATGACTGCTGCTATTGCTGCAAACACATTGCTTTTCAGGAAATCAGATGCCTGCTGCTGTTAAGAGCACAGGCTCTTGGGAGGCCACAGTGGCCTGCTTCTGTTCTGTTCCTCCAGGGTCAGAACCCTCAGGTACCAGGCCCCTGAGATTGCTGACATGCTGCTGCCACTGCTAGAGTCAGAGTCTGTGAGTGCCATGCTGCTGGCACATCCCTTCTCATAATGTCATTACCAAAGGATCTGTGCTGCCTGAGTAGCAGAAACTCAGGATCCACACTTGCCTGCCACTTTTGTTGCTGCTGCTAGAAGCAAAAGTAGGAAAAACAAAATGGCTTCTCTCTTTCCCCCGCCTCTCAGGAGGACTGTCTGCAGGCAGTGTCTCCCAATGGCAGAGCCCTATCTAAAGCCAACTGGCAAGGGAATCTGGGCTGGGCATATATGTAGTTTTCAGGCTTCCAGGCTCCTGCAATTCAGAGCAGAGAGAGAGAAAGAGTGAGGGGGAAAAAAAAGGAACTGGGAATGGAGCTGTTAGCAATCTGTAAAATGGTTGGTACCTGTATTATACACCAGATAAGTTACTAGGCATAATATAGAATTGAAAAAAATTGAGCCTCATGGCTCAAGGATCCTACTTATTTTCCTTCCTTTATCCATGCAATCCAACTTTTCAGCTCCTCTCACTAAGAGGTGGGCCCTGCTTCTTCATCGCTTGAATCTTGGCTTGCCCTATGACTTATTTTAGCTAATAAAATATAGCAGAACTGATAGTGCCAGTTCTGAGCCTAGGCCTCAAAAGGCCCTCTGTGTTTTCACTTACCTTCTTCGAGTCATGCCTCCCACAATAAGAAGCCCAGGTTAGAAGGTTGGAAGTTAAGATACATGGAGCAAAGACAAGTTGTACCAACTGAGGTTTCACTGTAGACCAGTTAGCCCTTAGTCAATCTGCCAGCTAACCATGGACACATGAGTGAGTTCAGCCAAAAACAGCTAATTCCAGCTTCCCAGACAACTCAAAGATTTGTGATTTTAAGCTACTAACTTTTGGACTGATTTGTTATGCAGCACTAGCTAACTGATACATCTACTCCTGAGCGTGCAAAACCCAGCAACGAAGAGATAACACACACATAGAGAGAATGAAAAGACATGGTTATGTAATGTATATTTACTGCTCATTAGATTATACAGTCTGTCACGATCAAAAAATTTCCAAGGAGGGGAGGAAGTTCCTGTGGACTGAATTTTTGTGGAGTCTTTCAGTAAGAGATAAAACATGAGCAGGGCCTTGAAAAGTTAGCAGTATTTCAGTTGACCCAGATGCAGCAAAATATTCAGGAAATAGTACAACAACCACCAACTTTTTGTTTTGTTTTGTTTTGTTTTGTTTTGTTTTGTTTTGTTTTGAGATGGGATCTTCCTCTGTTGCCCAGGCTGGAGTGCAATGGTGCAATCACAGCTTACTGAAGCTTTGACTTCCCAGGCTTGAGCCATACTCCCACCCTCAGCTTCACAAGTAGTTGGGACCACAGGGGCATGCCACTGTATCTGGCTAATTTTTTTGATTTTTTGTAGAGACGATGTCTCGCTATATCGCCTAGGCTGGTTTTGAACTCCTGAGCTCAAGCGATTTTCCTACCTCAGCCTCCCAAAGTCCTGGGAGTACAGATGTGAGATACTGCACTAGACTGACAACCAACAATTTAACACAAAGATCAAATGTATTGAGTGAAAATTTTGAAGAAGTCATCACTATCTCTTTCACCTACATAAATATTGCTTGTTGGGCAATAGCTGAGTCCTGTCAGAGTAATGAAACGTGAACAAACCCATATATTTTTAAAACAAGTTAAATTACTATAAACATTTTTCAAACTAGCACAAAAGACTATAGTTATTGAAGAATAGTTGGAAATTACAGAGAAGAAACATTTCTCATCTAATCTATAATCCCACTTACAGAAGCAGTCACTATTACTGTTTTATTATATTTTTCCAATCTTTTAAAAACACATATTTACATGGTAAGTATCAAATGATAAATATAATTTGTGTAATTCTTTAGCCCGTTTTGTTTTAGACAGGGTCTGGCTCTGTCACCCAGGCTGGAGTGCAATCTCGGCGCACTGCAACCTCTGCCTCCCGGTTCAAATGATTCTCGTTCCTCAGCGTCCTAAGTAGCTGGGATTACAGGAATGTACCACCATGCCTGGGTAATTTTTGTATTTTTAGTCGAGACAGAGTTTTGCCATGTTGGCCAAGCTGGTCTTGAACTCCTGGCCCCAAGTAATCTACCCACCTCTGCTTCCCAAAATACTGGGATTATAGGCATGAGCCACAGAGCCCAGCCTACCCTTTCTATTTTAATAAACATTTTCACATTTATTAAATTGTCTAAAAAATGTAGTTTTTAATGACATCATAATATTTTACTTTATTGATGTACCATTATTTATTTAATCTTTTCCCTTTTTGGACAATTACGTTGTTTCCTGTTTTGTTTTGTTGTAAGTAGCTCTAGGACAGCCACCTTTCTATATAAAACATATTTAGATTATTTTCTTAATATAACTTGATAGAACAAATTTTGTGCATTTTTAGGGGGTGGTGGTATATATTGTCAAATTTCTTTTCCAGGCATCGCTTATTTTATTGCACCTTTCCTGAGCTGAGCACAGGCAAGTATATACATGTATATAGAGTTACTTTAATAAACACAAATCGGAAAACCTGTTGTTTTAATTTGCATTTCCTTAAGTATGAGATAGTCTGAACATTTTTTCATGCACTTATTGACTCTTTGCTTCCCTTTTTTTTTTTTTTTTTTTTTTGCGTGTGAACTGACTGTTCATGGTCTAGAGAATTGATATTGACATCAAAGTTCTTTTGTGGATGACCAGCTGCTCCTTGCCTCCCGTGGGATGTGGGCTGTGCAGTAGGGAAGCTGTCATCTCCGATAAAAATGCCTATAGGATGGGCTGCCTCACATGGCCATCACCGCAGCTGTCGCCAGGGTGGCATTGCCAGGGCTCTGCTATAGACAGCCCAGCTACATGGGAGGACTTGGAATCTCAAACCTGAGGCTCTATTCATGCAGTTGTCTCCAGGACCCTGAATGCTGCAGCACTTGTGCCCTGAGGGTTGTTTGCTGTATGTGATAGAAGCATTTTAAGGGCTTTCAATTTTCCAGTGGTATAAGGTCCTGCTGTGACCAAGAGGAAAGTAGGTACCATAAGGCCATGTTGCACTGGGATATTGTGGGCTGCTTGGCCTGAACTTGCCCCTTTCTTCTCTGGCTCCGTGGTGTGCAATGCTGAAGTCTCTAGTAGTGAGCTTTTGAGCCTCATTACCTATCTAGAGTACCGTGTGGTTCTGCAGCAAGCCACCTGTTAATGTCAAAAGAAACCCAGATTTGTGCATATTCACTGGAGGCAGTATATCCGTTTTGGGTCAGATCGAGCTTGGTAATGTGAGTGATGATGATAACTCAGAGATCAGCTTGTTGCTGTTCTGTACCCTGTGGCATTCAGGACAGCCTTTTATTACGGCATTTATCTCTCAGTGGTTTAATTATCTACTCACCCAAATGCTTGTGCCTCTGGAGTCTGAGCTCCGAGTGGGAGTGGGAGCAGACAGCATTTTATCCATTGCTATATCTCCAGTGCTCTGTACAGGAGCTAACACACAGCAATTGCTCAGGAAATATTTTTTGAACCAAAGGAATATCATCATTTGGATTCTGAGGAAAAGAAAACCTCGCAAAACCTTGGATGAAAAGGTAATTTGCCAATGAAGTTTTCAAAAGCAGCTAGCAACAGGATGGCTCTGGTCCCATTGCTGCTGCAGACTCCCTGCCCAGTGCTCTCTCCTGTGCATGCTCTGCAGTCCTGAGCCAGAAGGCCCTGCAACAGAGAGGCAGCCACAGTCCTTGCAGTGGGAGAAGAAGGCCAGGATTCATTGAATCTTGCCCAGCTCTCATAACCAAGATTTTTACATTTGGTATGTTGTCACAGATTGAATTACGTCCCCCAGGCCGGGAGTGGTGGCTCACACCTGTAATCCTAGAGCTTTGGGAGGCTGATGAGGGGAGATTACTTGAGTTCAGGAGTTTGAGACCAGCCTGGCCAACATGTTGAGACCCCATCTCTTCTAAAAACACAAAAATTAGCCAGTGTGGTGGTGCACACCTGTAGTCCCAGCTACTGGGGAGGCTGAGGCAGGAGAATCTCTTGAACCTGGGAGGCAGAGGTTGCAGTGAGCTGAGATAGCCCTACTGCACTCCACCCTGGGCGACAGAGTGAGACTCTGTCTCAAAAAAACAAACAAAAAACTATGTCCTCCAGAAATATTGTTGACATCCTAACACTCACTACTTCAGAATGTGGCTTTATTTGGAAATATGGTCATAGAGTCATTGCAGAAGTCATTAGCTAAGTTGGGGTTACACTGGAGCACGTGGACCCCTACTGCAATATGATTGGTGTCTTTATTAGAGGAGGGAAATTTGTACATGGAAACAGAAAGGGAAGACAGAGGCAGAGATTGGAAGGGGGCTGTGACAAGCCAAGGAATCCCGGGGGCTGCCAGGAGCTGGCAGAGGCCAGGAAGGATCCTCTCCTGGAGGCTTTAAGAGGGAGCATGGCCAGATGACAACTCAATTACAGACTTTTATACTTTAGGACTAGGAGAACATTCAAACCCTCATTAGTCCTTAGAATTGGGAGAACAGAATAAATCTCTGCTGTTCCAAGCCCCTGGGTTTGTGGTGCTTTGTTCCAGCAGCCCTAGGAAATAAGCACACGTGGTTTGATATTGCCTCCTCTCCTGTGCAGCCAGCATGGGGCCAGTGTGTGGGGGTCGTGTGCCTGCGCACACAGATGCAGCAACACTCTTCTCCAGCACTGGGCTCACATCTGAGAAATGATCAATACACCTCAGGTATGTCTCTGCGTCTACCCTGGAGTTGCATTTTATTTCCCTTGTGTGGGTCAGGTAGAGAGCTTGTTTTTCAGCCTGAGCTTGATTTTGACGATCCAGCCCAGCTTGTGGGAGTCTGAGATTGTGTCTGCTATGTGGGGTAGGGGGCACCCCGGTTTTGCATAGGCCACTGGGGAGATATTCTTGGCCTCTTAGAAGGCACAGAGGTCCTGGCCATTGCCTTTTATTTTGGGGGTCGGGGGGGCAGAAACTCAATCAGCTGTACTTCCAAATTGGATGTTTTAAAAACTGAGGCTCTGGTCTGACACCAGAGGCAGCACTGTAAAAAGAAAGGGGAATTAGGATCTGAAGTCCGGGCTGTTGGATCCCACATTCTTCGTCTCCATGTGGTCTTGGACAAGCCACTCCTCCTTCCTGGACCTCAGGTTCCCCACAGATATGATGGGCACACCTGTGCCCTGTCAGAGCTCATTCCTCGACTGAGTCCCAGTGGGGTACGGCCACTCTGATGGTCCAGGCAGGGCAGGGATGTCTGGGACTAGGTTGAGAGGGCTAGAGGCGGAGGCAAGGATCTGCTGTCACACAGGAGCCACCTCCCCAGTGACTTTGGTGCACCTGCCTTGGGGTAATAGCGATAAAGAGGAAACCATGGTTTCTTAGTGAAATATTTCTGCTTGAAAGACAAATTCAGCATCTGAGGACCTGGTTTGAGGTCTGGTTTGAATGTGGTCAAGAAGTGCAGCCTGTGGCAAATCCCTGAGCCTCTCTGAGCCTCGTTTTCTTCACCTGGAAAATAAAAATGACAATGTACACCCCTTGACTTCAGATGAGAATGTGGGTGTGAGCCTGCTTGGCTGGCCTGCAGCTGGGATGAGCCAGAAACGCTGCCCAGCCCAGCCCAGCCCAGAGCCTCCGTGTTTTCTCCCCTTCTGTGTCTCCTTCCCCCGTCTGTGGCCCTCTAATGGCTTTGGCATCTCCGTGGTCCATTTCCTGGAGGGTGTAAATTATTTATGGGACGGACACATCAGCCTGTAGGCGGAGGGCATTGCATCAGAGGCAGCATTGTGCTTGCAGGAGGAGGCTGGGGATCAGCCCGACCTGGCCCTGCTCCCCGCTTCCCACCCCCTGGAGGCTGCCTCCAGCCCTGTGCCTCCACCACAGGGAGCTTGCACTGCTCCCCGGGGCTGTCCCTGGAGCCCTCCTCCCCTGGCCTGGGCCACTGCACTCTGAGCCAGTGGGTTTCTCTCTTGGAAGGAAGCTTGGACTCTTATTGGCCATGAATAATAGATGAGCGCTTAGGGAAGGGGTCTGGTGAGGACACTCCCCCCATTAGTGACCCTGATATCACCTTTGAGGAGCTCCCTCTTCACGCAACTTCTGCCCCCGGCACACAGGCTTGGACTGGGTTGGGTGTGGAAAGCAGGGGTTTTCGAACCGTAGAATGGCTGAGAAGAGGCTCTGAGCCCACTCAGGCTGCTGCCTCACTAGGGAGAGTCCAGAGTGACTCTGGTTACCCACCTGACGACCCACAGGATGGTTTCCCAGCAGGAAATGGTGTGTCAATATCCCTGTGCAGTTGTTCTTGGCCTGGGGGAGAGGAGGGAGGTAATGGATTCTTTTCAGTGTCCAAGGATGCTACAGATGCTCCCCAGAAACCGCACATGTGCACAAACACAAAGACTCGCAAGCAATCTCGGCAGGTCCCAGCAGGTCCCCTGACCTCCTTGCTAGTGGCCTCTTGTACTGAATTGAGCCCAGTTTCTGAATTCAGACGGACTCACATGTGAATCCAAACTTCACTAGCTCTCTGCCCATCTGCCTGGGACACCTTCCCCCTAGCCTCTCCCTGCTTCAGTCCTCATCCTTCAGGTCTCAGCAAAAGCCTTCTTGGGCTCCCAGGATGAGTTTAGGTTCTAGCACTCTTTATTTTTCTTTCCTTGACATTTGTGACACTAGTTCTTATGGTTTTATTGTTGGTCTTCTCTACAAGGACAGCAATCACTCTGTTTTCTTCACCAAGTGCCAAGTGTTTAGCACAATGCTTGTTACCCAGCAGGCACTGAGCCAATATTAATCTCGGATTAGTCACTCAACTTTTCGTACTACTCTGCCCACCAAAGGAATGGTCGGATCCACTTCCTAAAATAAAGCTAGGTTATATACCGGGAGAGGATTTCCATTGATCTTATAATGACCTTGAGAGGCATCCTTATTTTTATCTGGTCCCCTAAGCTTGGGGGTTTGTGGATCAGAGGTGATTTGCATGGTCCTACCCCATATAAACACTGGAGGCAGTATTTAGGACCCTCTGTCACTTACCTTGGCTGACTAGTTCTGGCCTTGTTACTGGAGCAAGAGGAGTATACAGGTACTAGAGATAGCTTTTCCTAATCGAGGAAAGGCATAATTAAACCCTGGATAAAGGAGATTGAAGAAGCTTTTCAGGTTGCTTTGTAGTTTACCAAGGGTCTGGGGCAGCAACGTAAGGGTTGAAACCACCTTGGGGGCAGAGTAGGGGACAGGAATGAGAGGGGAGAAATGAGATCACCACTTGTGAAGCAGCTGCCATGGACCAGGCCAGGGATGGTGCTGGGTACTTTCTTTATTAGGTTATTCATTTCATGTGGGCCTGGGGATTAAGTACCTTAATATCCATTTATAGAAGAAGACACTGAGGCTCGGAGTGGTCATATGCCTTGCCTGAGTTCACCCAGTTCATACACCGGGAAGGACGGGGCAGGGATAATATTTTAGCATGCCATGTGTGCTGAGCTTCTTTCTTTCAAAGCACGTGTGCATCTTGTGAATGGTCTTGGCCACAAGTTCACATGTTGGGCGTGGCAGATATCACTGTGTCCATTAGATTGGTGAGGGGCGGTGATGCTTGAAGAAGTGAAGTGGCTTACTAAGGATTGCATGTCTTGGAGAGGCTGTGTGGCCAGGGAGGGAAGGACTGCTGCTTGAATGGAACCCGAATGAGTGTTCTGAGATATCAATGCATCCTGCCCCGCCCTCCTCTCCTTTGATGTGTCAGGCCTGAGAGCCCCTTAGCCGGGGAGCTCTACTGTCATCAAAGTATTGTCTTCTATAGGGACAACATTTTCCAATTTCTAAAGTACTTTTATATCTACTAGCCCCTTTAACCTCCAAACAGCCCTTCAGTGTAGGTACTATTGTTCACAGTTCAGAAGTGAGGAAACTGAGGCTCCACAATTTTGTGCAACCTGCACAAGGGCATACCGCTAGGAGGTTGTGGAGCTAGGATTCCCTCTGACCCGTGTTCTGTTCTTCCACAGTGAAGGTCAAGCCTGGACTGTGCAGGCCAAAGACCTTGGTCTCCCTCTGATCTCCCGCTGCGCTGGACTCGTTGTTCCCGGATGGAGAGCTGGCTCCCTCACTTTGTTAGCCTGAGTGATAAGAGGAGACCTGCTTTCCGACAAACCAGAGACTTGCTTGGGGTCATGCAAAAGAAACATTGACTCCCTTGTGTCACAAGGAGCCTGTGGGACCTTGGTTTGTGGCCACATCTCTGGATAGTGACTATCTGGAAATGTCTCGTTGGCTTCCTGCAGCATGCCAGGGCACAGCGTCAGCCAGCCGTAGTGAGAAAAACACACTCAAGTCACTTGTCCCTCACAGAGTGCATAACCTTCACTCAGTTGCAATTTAACAGCTGCCCAGAATGTATTTGTTTCTAATGTATCTTTTAAAATTTTATTTGTGCTGCTAGACCTAACAGAAGTGATTTCTGCATGTGAGTGACTAATAGATCCTTTTACCTTGTGATTCATTTTTTTAAAAGATTTGCCAACAAGAATTGCATTTGGTATATAATAAAAGGAATGTCATAGAAGCTTGGAAACATAGAAAGATAATAGGCTGACTAATGAAGACCACAGAACACGTCTAAGCTGTGGACCTTTGGGCAAAGATGTGCCCCTTCTTAGTTTTCCTGTTTGTGAAAGTAGGAGGAAGGGAACTAGCTGACCTGGACACTACTCTGAGTGAGGTGCAAAATTTCATTTAATCCTTACAGCAACCCCAGGGAGCAGGAGGTATTGGCATCTTTGGGGCTAATGGGGCTTCAACAGGAGGCTGGTAGGGTCAAACTCTCTTTCCAGAGGAACCTTCTGAAGACTAGGTGGTGAGGGGGCTGGGGAGAGGAGACCAATATTAAATGGCACCAGTGAAAGCTGATGAAGTCCTGAACCAAGGCAGGGAAGAGACAAGACCATAGATGTGGCTGATACAAAAACACATCATCCATCAGGGAAGGTGTGAGGTCACCCAGGAAGACGTGACTTCTGAATAATGCACGGACCAGGAGGATGTGGCTTCTGGGTGACCCCACACCTTCCCCGATGGATGCTGCGTTTTTGCATCGGCCAAGATGAGAAACTGAGGCACAAAATCTTATCTAAAGTTCTATGAGTAGGAACAGAGGTGAGTGGGGGAGGAAGCACTCGTATTTGTCTGATTGCATAGCCATGTCCTCCTGGGTGAACCCACACCTTCTCTGATGGATGCTGCATTTTTGCATCAGTCAAGATGAGAAACTGAGGTTCAGAGTCTTCACCTAAAGTCCTATGAGTTACTACTCACATAGGTGAGTGGGGGAGAAAGCACTCGTATTTGTCTGATTGCATAGCCACGTACTCCTGGGAAACCCCACACATTCCCCGATGGACGCTGCATTTTTTATCAGCCACATCTATGGTCTCATCTCTTCCCTGCCTTGGTTTAGGACTTCATCAGCTGTCCCTGGTGCCATTTAATATTCGTCTCATCTCTCCCCAGGCTCCTCACCACCTAGTCTCCAGAAGGTTCCTCAGGAGCCACTGTCTGACCCTACCAGCCTCCTGTAGAAGCCCCATGCTGGCTCCTGATTGACCAGAAAAGCAATTTTTAGTGTGGCATTCAAAACTTCTCACTTGTCCACAGTTTGCCTTTCCAACCTTTAAAATAACACCTACATTTGCAAGAGTAATGCACTTTATGGAAGAAGATCAATGCACTTGATGGAAGAAGATCTCATATATGTTAACCTCAGCAGCTTATTGTATCTCTTATTTGCAAGACAATAGGTCCAGACTCCATTTTCTAAACATTTGTATATATGTTTCTGCCTTGAGGCATTTCTTCATGAGCTTTCTTCTGCTTGAAGTGTATTTTTCCTTAAATTCACATTTTCTTTTTCCTTCAATGCCCCTTCTAATGGGCACCTCCTCCAGGAAGCATTCTATGGTCTCTGTGCCATGCCAGAATCCACTCTTTGATTTCCACAGTACCACGGAATGCCAAGCTTTTGGAGGGGAGGATTTGTGTCTGAGCCACCGCCATCCCTCCCAAGACTCAGAAGTGCCTCATGAAATGTTTGTTAAACCAAAACATTAGATAGCATTGAGTTAATTAGTATCAATCAATACTATTGCTTTCTGAATGAATGCCAGTTGGGTTTAATAATTATTATTAACCAGGACTGTGAAATACAATAGAAATAAAGCGACCAGATCCTGGGAAGAGGAGGACAGCGAAGATATGCCTCGTTGGGTGAGCTCTGGGGAAGGGTTTTCCATGTTCTCCATTGGAACTAAGGGTTTGAAGGGGCAGGTGTGGGGCTCCTCAGTCTCCAAGGCCATCCCTGCCTCTCCTTCACAAACCTCCCAGAGCACTCATTAGCCCACATCCTGACCCATTCAAAAAGCACAATGGTGCTCAAGGTATCTGACAGCAGAGGGATGGCGGAGGAATATTAAACATAATAGACATCCTGGTTACTAAAAAGTAACTGTGTTTTACCATTGCTGCGCTGTCACTGACTAGGTGCTCCTATGTGATCTGTTTTCTTTTTCACTTCCTTGTTAATTCTGAGGCATTCCTTGACCTATCCTTGGCAACCTATGTGCTGAGGATTATAGTGTCGAAAAGATGGAGAAGGCAGTGAGGGAGAAGAGGAGATGAGGAGTGGGAGAAGTGTTTATACTCAAACACACACACACATGCATGTGCACACATACGTGTACACACATTGTATGTACACACATCCACACACCTACACATACACACATACACACGCACACACACACCCCCCACACGTCTATTGCCCTGCAGTTATTTGCAGTCGGTCTTGAGAGATCTGATGGGCAGGTGAAAAAATTAAGAACAGGATGCCACAGTGAAGCACAAAATGCAAGGCCCCGCCTTAAGGGCTTTGCGAGTTCTGTGCACTCCTGAAGGGTGATGGAGCATAAGAGTGAGATTACCTGAAAGATTCATAGGATGTAGACCCCTTTAACGAGCTAGGGTCCTGGCAGATTTCCATTCTTTGAACCATTAAACTCTTGCGTCTCTCTAGGTTAATTGGCACAATGCAGCTTGCCCCGTTGGAAGTGTGGAGCCCCCGTTGGGAGTGTGGAGTGATGCCCCACTGGGGTCTAGAAGGCTGGATTGGGCAGACCTGATGGTGGCTTCCTATGACAGGGGAGACCTGGGAGAAGACCCTGGGATCTGTCCTGCAGGAACGTGGAAAGCAAAGCCTTTGGAAGTGCTCTTTGTCAATATCATCCCCTGCAAGGCTTGTCTGAACCTCTGCTCTGAACTGTGCATTTTTAGGTGTCTGTGTGTTGGGGGCGGTGACGCTGATGGTGTTGTGACTGTGGGAACTCTTTCCTCTCTCCTCTTTATGGCGTTACTTCATACAGCAATCTGTTCAGTTGTCACCTCCTCAGATTAGACCTTCCCTGGCACTCCATCTAGAATAGTCCGTCTCCCTGACTTTATTTTGAAGCATTTTAAGATGGCCTCGGCCTGGCGCGGTGGCTCACGCCTGTAATCCCAGCACTTTGGGAGGCTGAGGCGGGAGGATCACGAGGTCAGGAGATTGAGACCATCCTGGCTAACACGGTGAAACCCCGTCTCTACTAAAAATACAAAAAATTAGTCAGGCTTGGTGGCGGGCGCCTGCAGTCCCAGCTACTCGGGAGATTGAGGCAGGAGAATGGCGTGAACCTGGGAGGTGGAGGTTGCAGTGAGCTGAGATTGCACCACTGCACTCCAACCTGGGAGACAGAGAGAGACTCAGTCTCAAAAAAAAAAAAAAAAAAAAAAAAAAAAAAAAAAAAAAATAAAGATGGCCTCTTTTCCTGCAGCAGAATGTAAGTGTCATGAGGTCAGGGACTCTGTCTGTCCTGTTCACAGATGTGTCCTCAGCATAAGGAATAGTACCTGACACCTAGCAGATCCTGGATAATTACAATAATAATTCCAAACTACAACTTGTAAATAAATAATTACATGAAAGGCACAAAGCAGCTATCATTTTCTGACCATTTAAGTGTTCTATATATACTTTTTTTGCATAGAATTCTCAAGACAAAGTAAGATATACAACACTAACCGCCTTTTTTTTCCCATAGATGAGAGGCATTTAGGGCTCAGAGAAGTTAAGTGACTTGCCCAAAGCCACACAGCTGGTACTTGGCTGAAGGAATAAAAGTGATTGGGTTACATATTTAAATTCCCCAGGGGGTGAAAATCAACTCAAAGAGGATCAAAAACTTAAATCGAAGACCTGAAATCATTAAAATTCTATAAGAAAACCTAGTAGAAACTCTTCCGGACACTGACCTAGGCAAAGAATTTACGACTAAGACCTCAACAGCAAATGCAACAAAACAAAAAAAAAAAATGGGACCTAATTCAACTAAAAACCTTCTGCATAGCAAAAGAAATAATTATCAGAATAGACAACCCACAGAATGGGAGAAAATATTTGCAAATTATTCATCTGACAAAGGTCTAATATCCAGAATCTACGAGGAACTCAAATAATTTAGCGAGAAAAAAAAATCCCATCAAAAGGTAGACAAATGACATGAATAGATCCTTCTCAAAATAAGATATATAAATAGCCAACAAACATATGAAAAAAAAATCACATCACTAATCGTCAGGTAAATGCAAATTAAAACCATAATGAGATACCACCTCATCCCAGCCAGAATGGCCATTATTAAAAAGTCCAAAAACAATAGATGTTGGCATGGATGTGGTGAAAAGGAAAGAATTTACACTGTGGGCAGGAATGTAAATTAGTCCAACCTCCACGGAGAGCAGTATGAAGATTTCTTGTTTCTTTTTTTTTTATTTCGAGATGGAGTCTTGCTCTGTCACTCATGCTGGAGTGCAGTGGCATGATCTCGGCTCACTGCAACCTCCACCTCCCAGGTTCAGGCAATTCACAGTGTGGAGATTTCTTAAAGAACTAAGAGTAGATTTACCATTTGACCTGGCAATCTCACTGATGGGTATTTACCCAAAGGAAAAAAAGTTATTATATCAAAAAGATACCTGCACACCTGTGTTTATAGCAGCACAATTTACAATTGCAAAGATGTGGGATCAACCTAAGTGCCCATCAACCAATGAGTGGATAAAGAAAATGTGGCATATATACACCATGGTATACTACTCAGCCATAAAAAAGAATGAAATGTCTTTTGCAGCAACTTGGTTGGAGCTGAAGGCCATTATTCTAAGTGAAGTAACTCAGGAATAGAAAAGCAAATACAGTAAATTCTCACTTATGAGTGGGAGATAAACTATGAGAATGCAAAGGCATTCAGAGTGGTATAATGGACATTGAAGATTCCGAAGTGGGGAGTGTAGGAGGAAATTCTTATTACTACCAGGCCTGCCTCGGGGGCCCGTACAGGGTCTAAAGGGTAAACTT
This sequence comes from Symphalangus syndactylus, assembly GCF_028878055.3. NCBI lineage: Eukaryota > Metazoa > Chordata > Mammalia > Primates > Hylobatidae > Symphalangus > Symphalangus syndactylus. The sequence continues at coordinate 96,210,245 of NC_072440.2, read as the reverse complement.
AGGAGCTATGATACACTGGCTGCACATGGGCAGGGCTGGTGATGGCTGTGCAATGTCAGACGAACTTTGGATCTAATCTTGGTTCCAACACTCACTGGCTAGGTGACCGAAGCCTCAATGACCTCAGATGTAAAATGGTAAAATAATGATAAAATGTTTAAAAAAAAAAAAAGCTGATGATTGTATAACACACATTCTATAGGAAGGAACTGTTGCTATATGTGTATGTGTATTCATTTAATCCTCCCAACAACTCAATGAATTTAAAGCTGTTAAATTTTAGTTTTACAAATAGAGAAACCAAGGCACAGAAAAGTTAAGTAACTTGACTTCTAGCTGGGAATAGGTCTGAGATTCAAACTGGGCAGTCTGGCTGAGCATGGCACTATATCACCTACTTCCCAGTGTTTGGGGTAGGTAAGAGGAGATAACGGGTGTAAGGCCTGAAGCACTGCTGGTGCTTTTGCAGCATATATTTAATTGCTTTTATGATGCTGCTGCTGGTTTTGCTGTAAAGATAGAGCTCATTTTAGAGAAACATGAGCCCCAAAGGCACGAATAACAACCTGACTTTCCAAATTATTCTCCTTCTTCTCTCCAACCATTTTCCACACTTACATCTTTCTTTGTAGCTTTGGGAATATTTTAATGCTTCTAAAATGGACAAGTCACAAAGTTTAGTGTCTACTTTGACCCAACCTTCTCCAGTGGCATTTAAGGACCCAGAGAAGTAGAGAGAACGTGGCCAGGCATGGGAGCGCCCATATTGCCTGGGGCCATGTATGTGTGCAGTTCTGTCAGTAATTCCATGTGTATGCAGACATGCCTTTCTTAATAAAAATGCAGTTGGATGGCATGTTCCGTTTCTCTCTTCATTGCTTCCTCTATCCACCCTTGATGGAGAACGGTCTTTAGCATGCTTACTCACTAGTGTTATCCAATGAGGTCATATTAGCAAGGGAAATGAATTATAGGTGCTTTACTCTGAAGGGTATGAAAGATTAGAGTGAACCTTTACGCAGGATAGGGTTGGGGGTGAGGTAAGTGAGGTGCGGAGGGTGCATCTAGGGACTGGTTGCACCTTGAGAGGGATGCACCTTAAATTTTGCACCCTAGATGCTTCTGGCCTCACTGGAATCCCTGGCCCTGGTTTTCAGGACCCACTAGGAATAGAAGCTGTGGCCATGAACACTAAAGATCTGTGCGGCCTGGACCTCACAGAGAGCTCCAGGAAGAGGTGTTTTGCAGGGAGGGCAGAGGGGCCCAGAAACAAGAGGTTGCCTGTCTATGGGCCGTTGAGTGACTCTGTGGGCAAGACACTGTTTGTATGTTAGGCCCTTGTCTTTGTGTGTTTGGGATCAGCCAATAATTCTTCCTGGTGGCATTGTACTTGTGTTCACTTTCACACTTTGAAGGATGTCATGGAAGAGACACCAACACATAAATGAAATGAAATAAAATAAAACAAAATAAAATATCTAAGCCATCCCTGCCTAGCAGCTTCAGTCTCCTGCAGCTGCAGTGGAAGGTGGCCTTGACTGTCCCCAGGAATCACCTCTGTGTGGTGGGGGTCACCAAACAATGCTTCACAGAGCATGAGCATTTGAGGTCCCACCTCTGATTGAACCCTGGTACCCTCAGTTTTACCAAGTTGTATGCATTGGGATTCTGGACATTTGCTTTAATTTTCCATGTGGCTAAGAAAGCAGTTTGAATCACTGTCCTAAGAGATATCTTATTAATTGCCTTTGAGGACACCTCTTGGCCTCCAGATGGCCCAGCTCCCCTTTCTTGCTCTGATCTGTGCAGGACAAATGAATATTTCCCTCAGCCATTACAGTGGATACCAGGCTGCTGAAGTCAGACAGACTCTATTCATAATGTCTCAGGGATAACACCAGGGATGCAGACATGTAAAGACTTGTGTAGAGGCAGCCTGTTGTGCAAGGCCCACCCTTTCCCTAGGACTAGAAAATTCCATGCCACCCAGCTCCCTTTCTCCTGGGCACTGTCTCAGTTTCTACCCAGGAGCTCTCCTCAGTTCAAAATATGGCCCTGAGACAGTGAGACCTGGAGAACCCTGAACTTCATGGAAAGCAATTCCCTCTGCTTTTTCCCCAAGGCTTGGATTCTGTGTCAGAGTGTCCTGTGTGAGCCCCACTTCTTCCTAGGATGACCAGCGTGGGCATGTCTGTTCACTCCTTCCAGGGAAGACCCTTCCTATGCACTGGGGTGTAGCCATAGAGATCCCTATAGCGTAGTCCTCAGAATACAGCCCAGCTGTGTCCACTTGTAAACACGACACCCACCCAGCCACACCCACACACACCCTGGCAGGAGGTGCCCCCTCTTACTAGTTCACTATTACCAGAGGCACCATACATTCTAGCTTGTCTGGGATACTTCCATTTTGTGTCTATTGCCTGAGTGTAAATCAATAGCTCCCCTGTTACTCCCAAAGTGTCCTGATATGGTTTGGCTGTGCCTCCATCCAAATCTCATCTTGAATTGTAGCTCCCACAATTCCCATATGTCATGGGAGGGACCCAGTGGGAGGTAGTTCAATCATGGGGGTGGGTCTTTCCCATGCTATTCTCATGGTGGTGAGTGAGTCCCATGAGATCTGATGGTTTTGTAAAGAAGAGTTTCCCTGCACAAATTCTCTCTCTTTGCCTGCTACCGTGTAGGATGTGACTTTGCTCCTCTTTCAGCTTCCACCATGATTGTGAGGTCTCCCCAGACATATAGAACTGTGAGTCCGTTAAACCTCTTTCCTTTATAAATTAACCAGTCTTGGGTATGTCCTTATTAGCAGCATAAGAATGGACTAATACATGTCCCATTTGGGGTGATAAATTGTATGTTATCCTAATTATCATTATGATGAGAGAGCTTCCTGACCCTCAGTGCTCAGCAGAAACCTTACTCTCTCCAGGAAGCCCTCTTACCAGATACCTTGAGCTGATCTGCTCTTCCAGGCAACTAACTACCAAAGTGCTTAGGCATCTTCTCCAACCCCACTCCTTTACCAGCCTTTCCCACACTTTATTCACTCAAGTATTTCATGCCCCTCTACAATGTACCAGGGAGTAGTGAAGGCACTGGGGAAAAATACGAGTACCAAAAGGAAGACTGACAGGAAGTCTCTAGCTATATCTACTTCTTTATAGTATACACTGATAATAAAGACATGAACACATACATATGTATTTTTAATATATACTTTATTATATTTATGTTATTAATATTTTTATATTGTTTATATTATATATTATAACATATTATATTTTATATGTTTATAATATGTATTTATATGATACACACACACACACACACACATATATGTATGTATAAATGCTTCCTGATGATTAGGACTGTGAAAAAAGGAAAACCAGGCTGAGGTGACACAGGAGGGATGGGAATGTGTGTGCCGTCTTTTATGGAATGGGCAGAGCTGGTTTCTCTAATAAGGTGATATTTGAACAGAGGCCTGATTAAGTGAGGGAGTGACTTTGGTGTGGAGAAAGCATTCCAGGCCAAAGAACTTCATGTGCAAAAGCCCTAAGAAGGGAGGAATGGCAAGGTCACTTGTAAGGCAGAGGCCATTGGTGTGCACATGGATTGGGAGTATCTGAGGCTGTCTTCCTCTGTCCTGCCCACAGCCTGGCCAGGCACTGATGCCCACATCCTGAGGACCTTGGTGAATGTTGATTGGTTGATGATTGACAGGTCACACATCCCTGCGGTTCCCTTGGTCACTGTGGCACTGGGTCAAATCTTCGTGGGTCAGCCTGTTTCTAACCACACCAGTGTGGCCGGACTGCTGACCTCTTGTTATGGGTGATGGAGATTCTCAAATGATCTGAACCCCAGGGCAGAAAGGCCCATGCCACCTCTGTGCAGCTGAGCCCACGCCACAGAACTACCAGAGGCAGAGATCTCAAGGACACACCATCTTCACTCGACACCGTTCTGTATAATTTTATAAAGCCATATAACAGGCTGTGTATTCAGAAGGCAGAGAGTGTGGCTGAGACCTTAAGAGAAGTCCCATAGTACATGTTTGCTTCAGGATGTTACATTTGTTAGTATTGCATTCTTGTCTGTTGGTGTATTTCAGTAGGTGTTCCCTGGACAATATAGACTTTAAAGCTGATTGTGTTTCTCCTCTGCACTGGCAGCCAGGAAGCTCCTCGTCAACCCCGAGGCTCATCGGTGATAACTGAGCAGGAACAACCAGCATGAACTCCTCTGAATGAACCCATCCTTGGTTTCAACTTACCATTCTACTCTTTCTTTTCTCCTATGTTAAGTTTTCATCTTAGTAAACCAGTTTAAGCCTTCTGGAAGTGGTCTAGATCTTAAATTTATCCCTAAGCAAATCACTTTTCTAGACACTTTTATTAGTAAATAAGTTTTTAGCACCTACTATGTCAAAAGAAGTATGTTAGGCCGAGTGGCTCATGCCTATAATCCCAGCACTTTGGGAGGCTGAGGTGGGCAGATCACCTGAGGTCAGGAGTTCGAGACCAGCCTGACCAACATGGAGAAACCCCATCTCTACTAAAAATACAAAATTAGCCGGGTGTGATGGCACATGCTTGTAATCCCAGCTACTTGGGATGCTGAGGCAGGAGAATCGCTTGAACCCGGGAGGCAGATTGTGTGAGGCGAGATCACACCACTGCACTCCAGCCTGGGCAACAAGAGCGAAACTCCGTCTCAAAAAAAAAAAAAAAAAAAAAAGAAGTAAAGAAGTATGTTAGGCTCAGAAGGAAGGACTCCAAGTGTTTCAGAGTCCCTGCCCTCCAGCTGAAGTTCCTGTTCTATTTGTCTGTCCGTTTCTCATGGGTCAGATCTCAATGAATGCAGCATTCTACAGAACGAAGAAACTGACCTCTAAATTCCATCCCTCAAAAGGATTAACTATTAGCATAATTTACTTTGTTTTAATAATGGTGCTGAGCCTAGTACCTGCAGAGAGGAAATAGATTTTTTAAAAAAGAAGATGGTTGGGTCGTCATTACTTCAACGTGTCTGCTTGTGTCTTTGTCTTGAAAGGAATTAAGAACCTTGGTGTGAGTTTTTAAATGTCTGACCAACCATCCCCCACACTTTCACCCAACATGGCCACAAAGGAAGGTTGAAACTAATTCAAACCAGCACTCAGCTGCCTCATACAGTCCTATGCATGAGGGGGGAGGGAAGGGGTTTGGGGAGAGAATATATTGAGATCTGCCCTTTGATCGTGTTCAATGCGACTTTGCATTTACCTGAGGGATTAAAAGTTCTCATTGACCAAGGCTCCTGGCTTCCTACTCAGCCTTTGACGGGACAAGTGTTAATTGGACAATATAATAGGGACAATGTTAATTCCCCTCTTAGAGTTCCTTTTCTTGTTCAGTCAAATAGAAAGGCCCTTTTAAATGGCAGAGAGAGGAAGAAAGGAGCTGGTTTATAAGGGTAATAGACTGCACATCTTCCCCCTTGTCTCAAAACAAGTGCAATGGAGTCAGCATAAAGGCAGGCCCCTGAACAGGGAAAGAAAGGGAAACGACGTGGTGGTTTGCCTGGAATGTCACCCTGGATTAGGGATCAGGGAAATACAGACAGTAGGTTCTGTCTGTTTTTATAACAGCAGTGGTGGTGGGGAGGGATCGAGGGTGAGAAGGGGGCAAGAGTTGCAAAGGGCAGAAGCTCATGGGACTCAGGGAAGGGCAGGTTAGAGGGGGTGGGGGATATGTGGCAGGGAGTGACAAGGAAAATCGAACGTAAACAATCAGAAACCCTGAGCGTGTGGGCTGATGCTGATGCTCCCAAACACCAGACAGTTCACCACTGTGCATGGAAGATGGGCACGACTCAGGGATTCTAGAAGCAACACTCTGCTTTTAAGAGTTTCCGTAATTAGAATCTTCCTCTTGCCAGATCTCAAAATAAACGGATGTTGAGTTCCCTTTGGGTTCTGGGAGCCACCTCCCTACTCCCTCACATGCATGGGAATCAGGATTTCCCTGCCAGCTTCCGTCTCCGCCCTGTCCTTATGATTGGTTTCTCTCCTAACAAAGTCTTCTTCCCATTGAACTGCAACTCCGACGCTTCCCTCAGCTCTGGTTTTTATGAATGATGACTCTGGCCTATTCAGTTTTTTATTTGATCATTTATTCAATAAAATCTTTCTGGGCATCTCTTATATGGTAGGTACTTGACTGTGTGCCCTTGAACAAGTTACTTAAACTTGCTGTGCCCCATACACTTGGAGGTGGGAATAACTGACTTGGCCTTGGGTTTACAGGATTCTCTTTGGGATCAATGGAGATAACAGATGGAAAAAATGTCTTATAAACTGTAAAACATGTAAAATGAATTATTCTCTTTCTTATTTTTATTCACTGGTAAGATAAAAGAAATGCAAAAGTGGTGAGGAAAAACAGATGATCTGTGTTAAAAGACAAGCTTGCACTTGTCAGGCATGACGCAGTACAGGTAAGGCCAGAATGGTCAGAGTGCGCTGTGGCTGTCCAGACTAAGTCACCTGAAGTCCTTTCCATGCCCTTCTTTTCTGGCACTAAGGTTTTCTGTCAGAAAATGGACAGGTTGAGCTGCCTCTCTGATGGAGCATTTATGATCCTACCTGGGCTGGCCTCCTTCCAAGTGTTTCTGTCCAAGTCTTTCTTGATAACCACATCGATTTGAGATAATTTGAGACTTGCAAACAGAAATGAAATCTGCAACTTTTAACCAAGTTAATTGTTCTTTTGGTTTTAGGGTTGATCAAGAAAAGAGAAGTAGCTGATCCCCCATATCTTAAGGTCAAATCCTGGAGAAACTCCTTAAACTTATGAAGCTCCTATTTTATAGTAAAAGAGCAGAAAAAGGTAGCAGGAGGCCAAGCTTCACTTGATGAACCTGGAGTGATTTCCCTCAGGTAGCAAGGGGGCAGTGCTTATGATTTACCTGTTATTTCTTAGTTTTACACACTTCTTTTTATATTCTCTTGGAACTAGAAGTCTGCAGACTCCATTTCTTAGGTTTCTTCGCCAGCAGGCTTCTGTCTGCTTCTGCCAGTAGACGATGCAGATGGAAGATTGACCAGAGAGGGAAGGAAGAGGAAGATTCTGCTGTGATTCAGACAGGATGGTGTTGCTGGCCACGCTGCTGGCTGATGTCGTGGCAGCAGGAGGGGGTGCCTGGCTGGAAAGAACCAGTGTCTTTTCAGCCGCTGCAGCTCTAGTTGAGAAGATGCGTCTTTGGTGTATCCAGAACCCACTGAGACGCCGTCCCAGAACTCAGCAGTGAGAGCGGGCTCTGACTTCTGAGTATGTCCCCCTCTTACTTTTGGTCCCATGAATACCAGTTGATTCTCTTTTTCGCTCTTCCAATTCTTCCAAACCTTTTGTAACCAATTTCCTGTACTAAATTCCCTCCATTTAAAACTGGAGAGCAAATGATTTTTCACTGATACAAAGACTACACAAGAATTATTCACCTATGGTGCTCTTAGGGCTGAGAAGACAGCAATTCCTCCACACAGGTGAGTCCAGGAACTTAGTTAAGGTCCACTCCTTGCTGACACTAAAATCTGGGGTGATTCCATCCACCTCCCTGAGCCTCAGTTCTCCCATCTCTGAAATGCACAAAATAAGTTTGGGTCTTCATTCCTCATGGTAGTGAGTTGTTACTCACAAACGGACCAGCCCTGTATGCTGTCCATGAGCTCAGCACTTTGGAGCACCTGAAGGCATCTGCATGCACGTGAGCCTGGCACAGTTCCCCACCAACCTGTCTTCATGCATTTGCACCATCATCTGGTATCCGGCCTTTGACAGGGCTCTTTTCTGCTCTGGGCTGAAAGCTGCATGCTTCAGACTCACAAGCCCTTAAATATTTCATAGCAGACTGGCTGGGAATTAATATTTAATCACAGACTCCTTGGCACTTAAATATTTAATCACTGATGTGGCTGATGAGTAATGAATCAGCGGCCAGAAAAACTTTTGGTCTCTGGTGCCAGTTTTAAGGGATCTTCGGTTCTGGTCTCAGAGAACAGATAGATACTTGACAAGTTTATTTCTATACCAAGTTTACTCACATTTAATATTTTTAAGTGTCAAAAAAATTTGCTTCAATACCAACCTGAGACTCTGAATCAGAAAATCTCACTGTGGAAGACCATAAGCCATTAGGAATAGCCATGGATGGTTAAAGTAATAAAGATTTGTGTCAGTTCACATCCTAAGAAAAGAGAGGTGCTGGGTATGACATAGGGATATCCTCAGAGGTACAAGAGTGGGGGTGGGAGTGGGAACCAGAACTCCTTCTATTTCCAGTGGTGATTTAAAGTATGGAGTGAAGAGAAGGTTTCAGGAAAAAACAACAACAACAAGAACAACAACAACAACAAACCCAGAAATTATTGGAATCAAAAGAGTAGGTAGAGAAAAGAGAAAAAAGTGAAGTTGGAAAAATTCATGGAGCTCCATGTTGAAAAAGTAAGCGACGTGAACATTGTGAGTTGAACATCAGAAACTGCTGATATTCATGTCTGTGATAAAAGCGGCTCCATCACCAGAATGAAGGATGTTTCTAGAATTCAGCCTTAAAAGCCTTTATTTCTCAACAGTGGCAGATATCTATCTTCGTTACCCAACAGTCATTGTCCCCATTCCTCCTTATTGCTAGTAGAGCCCTAAATTTTTTCACAGACTCACCCTTCCATGTGCTTTGGGGAGAGGGACATTCCGTTGCCTAGGATGAATGTTGATTAATCTAACTGACCAGGGAAGCTCCATTCCCCTTTCTTGTCATTCCTTTAGCCATGGGCGTGTAATACAATTCTGACCAATACAGTATGAAGGGTATGAAGGAAAGCAGGGACACCTGATCAAAGGGCCTCTGGGGAAGTATTTCTCAATGAAGAAGAGACACAGGAGGAGGACTTACCTTCCTGCCTGTGGGTGAGATTGGGTGGAGTTGTGGGGCAGTGAATTTGCTATCGTGAGAAGACAAGCTGAATACCAAAGCTCAAGATGGTGGAGAAGAAAAACGGAAGAACCTGGTCCTAGTGCTACTAAATTGACTAACTATAAATCAAACCTTACCTTTAGGCTTCTTTTTATGTGTTTCAGCTGCTTTTGAGTGTTTTATTATTTGCAGCCAAGAGTATCTAATTAATGGACCAAATGAAAAAGGGAGGTGGCAAGATAAAGATTAAAGGCAAATAAGGAGTAAATGAGAAACTGTTTCACACCCATCAGATGGGCTAATAATTCAGCCTGATACATGCTGACCTTGGGAGAGCGGTGCAGCCACGGGACCTCTCCTACACTGCCAGTGGAAGTGTAACTTGCTCGATAACTTCAGGGTACCAGTTGGCAGCATCCAGTGAAGCAAGAGATGCATGTAATCCACGATCAAGCAATTCTCCTCTTTGGCTTAGAGCTGGAGATACTGTGGTCCATGTATGGAGAGAAACATCGATAGTCATGCTTATTGCAGCATTCTTTGTGATAAAGGAAATTGGAAACAAATATTAATGACCATGAACTAAAAAAGAAAGAAATCACCTATCCAGACCTTGGGATACTACTGAGCAGGTATGATGAGTAATTTATAGCTACATGTATCAACACAAGTATCAAAACAGTTTTGAGTGAAAAAAAGCAAGTTGCAGAGGGATATGTAGAATCTAAGACTATTCATAAGAAGTTTTAAAACACAAGCAATATGACATAGTAAAAATGTAAAGAAATGCACTGGGATGATAAATAACGTGTTCAAAATGGCAGCTTCCTTTGAGGAAAGAGACGGTACAAAGGAGGGTGTAGAGGAGGCTCCAATCAAACCCAAAGTATGTCTTTTCTGAAGCAGGATTGTAAGTAGATGGGTGGCTCATATATATATAATGTATATAATATATATATACTATATAATATATATTATACATATACATTATATATAATATATAATATATACTATATATTATACATATACATTATATATACTATATATAATATATATGATATATAATATATACAATATACACATTATATATTATATATATTTTATATATTATATATAATATACATATTATATATTATATATATTTTATATATAATATATAATATACATATTATATACATAAAAATATATAAAACATATATATATTATATATATAATTATTTTTTGGGGGGGATGGAGTCTCACTCAGTCACCCAGGCTGGAGTGCAGTGGCACCATCTCGGCTCACTGCAACCTCCGCCTCCCAGGTTCAAGGGATTCTCCAGCCTCAGCCTCCTGAGTAGCTGGGATTACAGGTGCCCACCACTGCACCTGGTTAATTTTTGTATTTTTAGTAGAGACGGGTCTTGCCATGTTGGCCAGGCTGGTCTTGAACTCCTGACCTCACATGATCCACCCACCTCGGCATCCCAAAGTGTTGGGATTACAGGCATGAGCCACTGCACGCAGCCATCTATATTTTTGAGCATGTCTGAAATAGGTCATTAAAAATCCCTGGAGACTGGAATTACTGGTTAGAGTCAATGGAGTGAAATTCAACAGAGATAAGCTACAGTCCTGGGCAGTAATGTGGCGAGTTCTGTTTGCAAGTGTGGAATGAGAGGTTTCTCTGTGCCGCATAGGGACTAACAGGATGTTCCACCGCACAGCAGCAGTCAATGAGCTGTATCTGTGGAGAATGTCACACGGGAAGTGAAATAAAATCCAGGAATCCAATCAGATGCAGAAAATGAGGATACAAAATAGTGTAGAAGGAAAGGAATAAAGATTGGCAAGTTTGGATGCTTAATGAAACATGAGACTGTCTTTTTGTTTGTATGTTTGTTTTGAGAGGGAGTTTCACTCTGTCACCCAGGCTGGAGTGCAGTGGCACAATTTTGGCTCACTGCAACCTGTCCTCCTAGGTTCAAGTGATTCTCCTGCCTCAGCCTCCCGAGTAGCTAGGACCACAGGTGTGCACCACCACGCCTAGCTAATTTTTTGTTTTTCAGTAGAGATGAGATTTCGCCATGTTGGTCAGGCTGATCTCAAACTCCTGACCTCAGGTGATCCGCCCACCTCTGCCTCCCAAAGTGCTGGGATTACAGGTGTGAGCCACTGCGCCTGGCTGTTTGTTGTTTTTTGAGACAGGGTCTCACTCTGTTGCCCAGGCTGGAATGCAATGGTGCGATCACAGCTCACTGCAGCCTTGACTTCCCGGGCATACGCCATCCGCCCACCTCAGCCTCCCAAGTAGCTGGGACTACAGGTGCAGGCTACCATGCCAAGCTAATTTTTGTATTTTTAATAGACATGGGGTTTCACAACGTTACTCATAGCTGGTCTTGAAATTGTGGGGTCAGGTGATCCACCTGCCTAGGACTCCCAGAGTGCTGGGATTACAGCCATGAGCCACCGTGTCCAGCCTGTTTGTTTGTTTTTGAGATAGGGTCTCACTGTGTCACGCAGGCTGGAGCACAGCAGCACAATCACAGCTCACTATAGCTTTGACCTCCTGGGCTCAAGGGATCCTTCCACCTCAGCCTCCTGAGTAGCTCGGAGTACAGACATATACCATTGCACTTGACTAATTTTAAAATTTTTTGTAGAGACAGGGGTTGTCTCTATGTTGTCCAGGGTGGTCTCCAACTCCTGAGCTCAAGTGATCCTTCCAGCTCAGCCTCCCAAAGTGCTGGGATTATAGGCGTGAGCCTCTGTGCCCAACCTCAGAAAATAGCTTTATTTTTATTTGCATTTGCTGTTAATGTTTCTCATTGCTGTATAGCTTTCAGTTTAGCATACTTACCTTTATGAATAAAACTTTATACATACGATTTTATTTTATTTGTTTAACCATATTGTAGGTTGGTATGTATTAATACTTTCTATAAAGAATTTTTGGGCCATATGCAGTGGCTCACGCCTGTAATCCTAGCACTTTGGGAGGCTAAGGCGGGTGGATTGCTTGAGTCCAGGAGTTCAAGATCAGCCTAGGCAACATGGTGAAACCCTGTCTTTACGAAAAATACAAAAATTAGCTGGGCGTGGTGGCGTGTACCTGTGGTTGGTCCCAGTTACTCGGGAGGCCGAAGTGGGAGGATTGCTTGAGCCCAGGAGGCAGGGGTTGCAGTGAACTGAGATTGCGCCACTGAACTCCAGCACTCCAGCCTGGGTGAAAGAGCAAGACCCTGTCTCAAAAAAAAAAAAAAAAAAAAAAAAATTTGTTCAATTAAAAGAAATATGTGGTCTTGAATTAGGTCCTCAAGGTGAGTTTTAAAAGATTGGGTGGTTGTACCTGGCTTAACAGCGGTTTATACAAAAAGAAGCTTTTTTTTTTTTTTTTTACCACAAGGTTACTGTGAATCAATAGGATAATGTAGTTTCTAAATAAGTTCGTGAAAAACTTGCAATTATTATATAGAATTATGGTAATGACACCAGAGGAAGTAAAAATCCAGCTTCATTTTGCATTGGCTGGACCTTGTCTGGAGGATGGTACTCTGTTTAGATTATTCATATCCCAAAGGATTGAAGAGGAGAAGAGTGAATGATTGGATGAAAGCCCTTCCAACAATGTCTTCTGAAGATGGATGGTAAAGACATAATGTTGGGGGTAGCCCAGGCACTGTCACTACTTCTTTGATGGGCAGCCATGGAGCAGAGGGACAAGGTAGGGCCAGACGGTAGAGCTGCACCCAATATTGGAAGGCATTGGGTGCATGTATTAGGTGGGGGGATAGTTTCAGCTCATTAGGCGCCAAAGCTATCTAATATTAGAGGCATCCTAGAATGGGATCAGTGGTCTCTGGAGGTAGTAGGCATCCTGTCACTTGGAATGTCCAGGAAGGTTCTGCAGCGAGAGTTTCAGCACTGAGTAGGTGGCTGAGCTAGACAACTTCTGATATCCCAGTTTTGAAGTTGTACAGTCGCGGGGCAGAACGTACAATTCACCTATTACTGGGAGATGCCAGCAGGTCGTGTGACTAGAAATGAGTTTCAGGTCTGCTAAGGAGAAGAATCCTAGACCTGGCTTGTCCATCAGCTCTGTGATTAGAACCATCAGTTAATCTTTGGCCTTTCTTTTTGCTGAAAGGTGGAAAGAATGTCTTGGACATAGATGAAGGGTTGTTTCTCCCAGATGAAGCTAGCTGATGTAGAGATTGTGAGGGAAGTAGCCCCATCCTCTGTTAGCATTGGGATCTCATCCCACTGGGATGAGAATGTTTATGTGATATCCTGGTGTTTGAGGATGGTTAATTGTAAGCTACAGCTGATGAGATGAAGTCTTGCCTTATGGCTGACTTCTCAGTGTTGAGTGAGGGAAGTCCTGGGGCCTTAGACGGCAATAGGCACCTGCCTAAGTAGGCAGATAGGACTCAAGTAGCCTTTTTAGCCATTGTAATTATTGGAAATTGAGATTTCTACACAGGTACTCTAAGATTCTGGGTTCTGGGAGGTACAAGGAGCCAGTGTAAAGATAAATACGTCTTTTTTTTGTAAACAAAATTTTATCAGTGGGTAGTGTTCGCTATTTCTTTGTAATCTTCCCAAAATCTTTAGTAAAGTGTTGTTTCTCTGTTCTATTCAGGTCTCAGCTGTGTTTGGTAGAGTGTTAAAAGCAGAGTGCCAAATGCCAAAAAGCATTAGGAAATCAGTGAAAGATCCCCACCACCCCCCAATGGGATGTGAAATCTCTGCACTAGAGGGAAGAGCCAGGGTCTAGCAGTGTCTCCTTCCCATGGCAAATGTAGAGGCGATGGATGCTATTTTTGCGAAGGACAGAGACATGTTTGTATATCCTCAGCATCTTGGCCTGCTTCTTCATCTGCTCCTGTTGTGGTGGGGTGGGGGCGGGGGGGTCATCCCTTTTCTCCAGCCAGAGATCAGAGATCACGGCTGGGGGTTGATGGCCATTAAGTAGCAGCGTATTAGTTATTTATTGCTGTATAACAAATTGCCCCAAAACTTAGCAGTTTAGAACACCCACAATTTATTTTTTCCCATAGTTTCTGAGTGTCAGGAACTGGCTGCGGCTCAGGTACGTGGCTCTGGCTCAGGATCTCACACGGGATTGCAGTCAAGCTGGGGCTGCCGTCTCTGCAGGCTTGAGTGGGTGTGAGGATCCACTCACTTTCAAGCTCACCCATGTGGTGGTAGGCAGGAGACCCAGGAGACTCCAGCTCCTCACTAGGTGGCTGTCTCCTTACGCTTGCTCATGAAGTGATTTCCCTCAAGAGCAAGTAACCCAAGGGCAAGGGAGTGACAGAGTAACAAAAATGGAAATTGCAGGCGTTTATAACCTAGTCTCAAAAGTGACATACCATCACTTCTGCCATATTCTGTTGGTCACACAGACTCACCTTGATTCAAAGCATAAGGTGTAAATACCAGGAGGTAAGGATAACTGGGAATTTTAACTCTAATTGCAAACATAAAAGTTTAAATTAGCTCCAGAAAGATCCATATCTGGGCAGAAAAAATTGATTCATTCAGCAGACTCATTAAGCACTTCCTTTGTGCCAGTCACTGTTCTAGGTGCTGAAAATACCACGATGAACAAGACTTTCAAAGTCCCTGCTTTTGAGGATTTTACATTTTAATGATAGAGACAGAAAATGAACAAATACAAAAAATAAGCAGTTTTAGGTGCTATAAAGAAAATAAAAGATAAGCTAGTGAAGGGGAGCATACATCTATATGGCTTGCTTACTTTCAACTTGGTCTTCCTTCACAGGACCTCATGGGGTGGTGGTATCAGTCCTTTGCCCCCTTCCAGGCCTACCTGGGCCACTTCTGTGTGGCTTAATCTATAAGAAGATTGAGTCTACCCTGGAATTGGACAGACACTTTATTTATTTTTACTATTTTATTTTATTTATTTTTAGACATAGGATCTTGCTGTGTCATTCAGGCTGGGGTGTGGTGGTTGTGATCAAAGCTCACTGCAGCCTCTAACTCTTGGGTTCAAGCAATTCTCCCTTCTCAGCCTCCCAAGTAGCTAAGACTATGGGCACATGCCACTATGCCGGGCTACTTTTTTTATTTTTTGTAGAGATGGGGGGGTCTCACTGTGTTGTCAGGCTGGTCTCAAACTCCTAGCCTTAAGCAGTCTTCCCACCTTGGCCTCCCAAAGTGCAGAGGTTACAGGCATGAGCCACTGTGCCTGGCTGGGTGGATACTTTAGAACATCTATTGAAGCCCTACTGTAGAACAAATTTTATTAGATTGTAGGCTTCCTGAGGGCAGGCTCTCTGCTTTCTTAGTTAGTCTGTGCATTCCCTAGACATCCAGATATTGTCAGATGGCCTGGCTCCCAGTCCTGCGCACTTTTTAGGTTCTGTTCTTCCCATGCCCATCATTATCCTGGAGTTTGCTCCCATGCAGGAGGTCATTCTCTGGAAGCTTTTCTGGTGTTTCCACCAGACATGACTACCAGAGTTAATGTGGGGAGCCGTGGTCACATCTGAAAGCCTCGTTTTCAACAAGAGTATTTTGAAAGAGAAAAGTCTTGGCCATTTGTCAGCAAAAATGGGTATTCAGACCTAAAGTATTTTCACATTTGTTATCTCACTGCCTCTCAAAACAGACTTGTGAAGTAGGCAGACTAGAGTTTATCAGTCAGTTTTACAGATGAAGACACCAAGATTCAGAGAGATAAAAAGTATTTTTCTAGCATATCATCACTATGATGGGAGGAGCTGGAGAATCTGACCACATGACAGAGGTATCCCATTTTCTCTCTGTAAATATCCTACGTTATGTTCAGCACAATAAAATCCATGTGGTCTAGTCAAGAAGAGGCACTTCTCAACTTCGATGTGCTGACTAATTCCCCAGGGACCTCGACTGCAAATTCTAATTCCGTAAGATGATGCCTGAGATTCTGCATTTCTCACAAGCTTCCAGGTGATGCCCATGCTCTGCTCCATGGGCCACATTGTCAATAACAAGGGCCACCCTCTGTCCCCATTTCCATACATCAGAAACCAAGCCATCCATTAAAATATGGGGCCAAGATCCCTGTACCCTTGAAACCCATCTAATGTGTGCAGTCAGAAGTACCATGTCCTCCCTGCACACCCAAGCCAAGGACTGGCTCCCGTCGGAGGGCACTGGTCACATACTGCTTGCATGAAGTGACTGTGATCATGGCTCACACTGAATTGGACTCAGAGTGCCTCTGAATTTATGTCTTTTAAAAATATCATTGACTGTTCATACCATGTAGGCGGTATCAGTAATGAGATGGAGGGCACTGGATTGTCCAGCTGAGCTGAATCTGAATTCTCTATTTCTTTTCTACTGGGACATTTCACTAACCAATATAATCGTACAGTGATATTGACAAGGCTATGCTTTCAGGCTGTTGGGACACTCTAAGTTTAAACTGAGAAGACAGCTGACAAATAGACTCTGGGCTTTAAGCCTTTGTATAGTCTTTATAACTGGGAAATTTTGAGTCCATTGCAGCTGACCTTTACTTAGGGGAAAATCTCTTCTCATTACATGGAAGACCTAGACATATGTTGAGGATCTTCTTGGTACCAGGCTCTGATTAGCAGCAGATACAAGATTCTTGTGCGCAGGAACCAGCTGATACTCATATCTAAATCCCCATTATCTAGAACATGTAGATGTACTCAATAAATTCTCAAATACCCACTGTGCTGGGCCACATACATATGTTATTACTTTAAAAAAAAATCCTGGAAAGCATTATAACATATCCTCTGTGAATTACTGTCTATTGACTCTCTGTTTTGAAAGTTTAGGATTAGACAGTTTCTAGGTGAGGAAGCTGGTGATTCCTTTTTACTGGACAGATGGGCACACAGACGCTCTGGGAGTTGATTAACCCCACCTTGACATTTTTGCAGTCCTGGCTTTGTCTTACAGTAGGCCTTGGAACATGTCCAATATATACTTAGACATACTTCTCTGGGAGAAAAGCTTTTACACTTCAGAAACACATACACACACGCGCGCACACACACACACACTCTCTCTCTCTTAATTTGAGGTTGAATTTTTCTGCCCTAATTAGCTGTGTCTTTGAGCTTCAAGAGCTAGTTTTACTGTGGTTATTAACGAGGCCAATCTCTGATAGCTGGCCTTTTTCAAAAGCATTCCAGCCTGCTAAACAGTGGCCTTTTATGATTTACGAGTTTGGAATCTTTGAGAGTTTTCAACAATTAAGGTGCTAACTTTTCACACTCCTCTGGTCTCCAAACTTCTTAATCACAAAACCTTGAAAATGTGCCATGACGAGGGGAGTTTGGTGCCCCTGCAGGTTGCCTCCTGGACTCGGGAGGGTCCAGCAAGCTTGCTCAGTCCAGCAGGCATCATTTCCCGAGAGGATGTTGGCAGGAAGTCACTGGTGCTGCTCTTGAGCATGAAGCCTGTGCTAACTTCGTGTGAAGTTACAGTCCAGAGCAGGCACGGTCAGATAGTAACTCCAAAGGCACAGGAGGAAACACTCGCTTTAGCTTAGCGTGTCACTGTTTTCGAAGTGCTTGCAAACTTGACAGCTCACTTGATCTTTACAACAAGGCTGTGTGGTGCACAGACAAAAATGCTATGATCACTGAATGGGCGAAGTGAGGATCAGAGAGGTAAAACAACTTGCCTAAGGACACACAGTCAGTGGCAAAGCTGGGACTTACGGACTTTCTGGTTTCTTGTCCAAATCTCATTCCAACAAGCATGTCAACTCCTTTGGTTTAAGAATGCGCTGCTTCTTTGGTGAAAGAATTAAAGATGTTGGCTTAAGACTCCTCTACCATGATCAGTGAACTGCATTCTACTTTCACAAGACATTTATAGATCCTTTGGACATCCTATGTTCCTATTTGATCTAACAGTGAATCCGGATGCACAATACCAGTAGAAAGTTAAGAGATCAAGTCTGAAAATGTTTAAAAGCATCTTTTCTTAATCATTTATTTCATTAGTTATTTCTAGTGATTAGTGAAAAAGTAGTAAAATATACAACCTTCATTACAGCTATTTCTGTCAACAACGGAAAACAGGCACAAATGCAATTTTGACACGTAATGTCTAGAATAAATAAGCATAATATGCAGTTTAATTACTTACATAAAAGCTACATGATGATGTGTGTCACAAGTTAATTCTGAATGTGATTCACTCTACCATTTCTTTTTTTATTCCTCCTGCCAAACAATGAAAATGTTTATTAAAGGATATTTGAAACCTTTCCCAAAGACTAGGTAAACAAGCAGAAAAAAATACAAAAAAAGAGTAAAATGGCAAGTAAATATTTTGACTTTAAGGCTAATAGTTTTGCATTTTAATTGCTTTTTTAGCTTTTTTTTCTCTAAAAAGTAATATATTTGTATAATACTTTACTATTTAGGAAATACTTTTGCATATATTTATCTTGTTTCATCCATAAAATACACCTGTGAAGTAAACAGGGTGAATAAATTTTTCACAAATATTATTATTATTATTATTTTTCCAGATGGAGTCTTGCTTTCCTGCCCGGGCTGGAGTGCAGTGGTGCAGTCTCAGCTCACTGCAACTCTGCCTCCCGAGCTCAAGCAATTCTCTTGCTTTAGCCTCCTGAGTAACCGGGATTACAGGCACACGCCACCACGCTTGGCTAATTTTTGTATTTTTAGTAGAGATGGGGTTTCACCATGTTGGCCAGGCTGGTCTCGAACTCCTGACCTCAAGTAATCCGCCTGCCTCGGCATCTCAAAGTGTTGGGATTACAGACATGAGCCACAGCGCCTAGCCTATTTTTTTATAGGTGAAGAATCAGAGGCAGGGTGAGGCTTGGCAAGTTCCAAACAGTGTCTTCTAACTTATAGTTCCATATTCATATTACAGTTTTCCCCACTTTACCCATCATTGTAAATGGAGAGGGGTGTATATGTTTGCACTGTTGGGTGCAGCTGAGTGTGTTTTATAAGGTATTTCATGCATAATCAAGGTTCATATTAAGAGTTTTAAAAAATCCTTATATTATTATTTATATATTAAATTACATTTTCCAATGTTTATAAGTCCTTCAATCTCTTTGGAATAGCTTGCAGATGCTACTAACAGTTTTTCAAAAATTAGGCATATAAATATAACACATCTAAGCAAAATTCCTAACTCAATTGTCTTGTTTCTGAAACTTTTAATAAAGCACGTTTTTTCACAGAGAAAACCTATTGTTAGTTAGTATTAAAAATGAATAAATAAGTGGCATTACGTGTTATGGCATCATGTTATGAAAATATAGATAATAAAAAGAAGTGAGTATTGTCTAAAAATGTAGATAATAAAAAGAAGTGATATGTATCAACAGCAGGACTCAAAGGCTACGTAATGAATGTGTGATTCGGTATATTTGATCAAGGGAGAAACTATCCAGAATTCCATGCTGTGTGGATTTTTATTGATTTGAAGTAAGACATGTGAAGACTTGTATTCTGCAAAGTGTACATTTTAGCTGTTTTCTTACTATGATCATAGTTACTGGTACCTACCAAGTTCTTGCTACGCTTGGATAAGTCTCATTCACTAACTAAAGTGTGTTGCTCCTGGAAGTGCAGAAGATAATGTCCCCGGCACTTTAACTTGAATTTTTAACTTCTCCTCAAATCTATCTTTCAACAGATCTTCATATCTACCCACTTCTCACCACGTCCATTTGGTCTAAATCTCCACTGTCTCTTGACCAAGTGCTATAGTCTGAATATTTATGTCACCCCAAAATTCAGATGTTGAAATTCTAGCCCCCAAGGTGATGGAATGAGAAGGTGCAGTCTTTAGGGAGGTGAGTAAGTCATGAGAGTGAAGTCCTTTCGAATGGGATTAGTGCCCTTACAAAGGAGGCCTCTTACACCATGTGAGGACAAGGCAGGAAGGCAGCCTCTGTGAGCCAAGAAATAGGCCATTACCACACACTGAATCTACCAGTGCCTTGATCTTGGAATTCCCAGACTTTGTAACTGTGAGAAGTAAATTCCTGTTGTTCATAAGCCACCCAGTCTATGGCATTTTGTTACAGCTGCCTGAATGGACTAAGACGCCAGGAAAAGGAGCAGCCTCCCATAGAGCCTGCCTGCTTTCCCTGTTGCTCTGGACAACCCACTCTCCACACAGTAGTCAGAGTGATCTTTGACATCACACCCTTGCTTGAAACCTGACAGAGGTTTCCCGTCCCCTTTAGAAGAAAACCCACCTCTGACTGTGGCTGACAGAGTTCCATGGTGGTGGAGCCTCTGCCCACCTCACCACCCTCGCATCCCGCCTCTTGACACTGGACTTGCTGCACTCTGGCTGCTGGCTGGCTTGCTGCTCCTGGGCACACCGTCTCATCCTGCCCAGCACCTGCATTGGCCTTATATGACCTATCCGTAGATCTCTGTAAGGCTGGGTCCTTCTGACCCTTCAGATCTGTGCAGCCTTCTCAGAGTGGCCACACTATCAGAGGCATCCCCTTGTCTCTTCTTGTCCCAGGCACTCTTGTCAGATTAACCTGTCATTTCCTGCCATCCAGCACAGATCTCCTTTTGAAGAATATCTTCTGCCTGGTGTGGTGGCTCATGCCTATAATCCCAGCACTTTGGGAGGCCAAGGCGGGTGGATCTCCTGAGGTCAGGAGTTCGAGACCAGCCTGACCAAAATGGGGAAACACTGTCTCTACTAAAAATACAAAAATTAACCAGGCATGGTTGCAGGCACCTGTAGTCTCAGCTACTTGGGAGGCTGAGACAAGAAAACTGCTTAAACCCAGGAGGCAGGGGTTGCAGTGAGCCGAGATCGTGCCACTGCACTCCAGCCTGGGTGACTGAGTGAGACTCCATCTCAAAAAGAAAAAAAAAAAGATGGAAAAATACCTTTTCATTGTCTGTTTTGCTCCCACAAGAATGTAAGCTCTGAAAAGGCAAGAATATTTTATTCACTTTGCTGTCACTATTACTTAAAACAGAGTCTAGTGTGAGGTGTTCAGTAAATATTTATGACTCAGTGAAACATGGACAAACGTAGGAGTGAAGACAAGGCACATTTGTTGAGCATCTACTATATTGAGGCCTCTCTGATCTTCCTTAACTATAATTCTCCAACAATGCTAGGTAGTGTCAGCTCACTGGGCACAGTGGAGTAAACTGGGTCTCAGAGAAGCTTACTAATGTGTATAAGGATTTGCAATTCTTAACAGACCCATGGATGGCACATTGACTTGAGTGTCATTCCAGGGCTGGGCTCTTCCACTGCACTGTGCAGCAAATGGCAGCTGGGCAGCCGGTGCCTTTCTTTCCTAGTGGCATGGATCAGTTAGAACTCATTAATGGAGGAATATGTGTATAGATAAAATGTAACTGTATTATCTGGGAGAGGGCCACCAAAAGCTCATAATACAAACAAACCATAAGGACAAAACTTTTCAAAAGTGACAATGCAGTCACTCTCCTGGCTGGCTCAGTTGGTGTATGCCACTCACTCTTAGTAATTTTTGGGGTTAGAATAATACTCATAATTGTAATCTCAGCTATTTGGGAGGCCAAGGTGGGAGGATTGCTTGAGCCAAGGAGTTCGAGGCTGCAGTGAATTATGATCATGCTACTGCACTCCAGCCTGGATAACAGAATAAGACCTTGTCTCTAAAAAAACTCAACCAACCAACCAACCAACCAACAAAACTTGTAATTATGGATTAGGATGAAGAAGAGCAAATCCTCTTTCTACCATCACAGCTTTTCTAATACTACCTGCTCAGCAAACATTTGGCTCTTGCTGTGTCCATTCTATTTCTCTTACTAGGCAAGGAATTCCCAACGCCAGGGGCTGTGCTGAATATCCAGGGCGGTGCCACAGCCTGTCTATCCCCAGAGGCCGACATGGGTAAGCATATGGTATGGTTGTGGAATGACTGGATGACATTTTATCCAGTCTCTAATTTCTTTGAAAATCAGAAAGGAGCATGTGGTTCTTGTCATTTCTTTAAGAATGGACCTCATTTGAATTGGTAGAGAGCCCCAGTGTGGGCGAGATAACCCTGTGAGGGTAGCCCTTAATGAGCCACTTCAATAAACATTGTATTCTCCATTGACATCTTAGCCTGGATGAAAATCATTCTTCCCATTGCCAAATGGTGAGTGCACCAAATGTGGCTCCTGACAAAGGTGGTGTCCATATCTAGGATTTACAAGCTGTAGCACCAAGCTCCTTGCAAATCCTAGGTATGGCAAAACCTAGGTATGGCTCCTTAGCTTGTTGGTTATGTTGCCAGCTTGCAAATCCTAGGAACTTGGTGGTTATGTCGCCAGCTTGCAAATCCTAGGTATGGTGAAACACTAGGTATGATGAAAATTCATACCTAGTGTTATGGGTTGATGTGTGTCCCCAGAAAGATATGTTGAAGCCCCAAACCCCAGGACCTCAGAATGCAATGCTATTTGGAAATAAGTTATTGCAAATGTCATTAATTACATTAACAGAAAGTCATACTGGAGCAGGTTGGTCCCTAATGCAATGTGACTGCTGTCCGCCTAAGAAGAGGAACGTTTGAGCAGAGAAATACACAGAGAGGATGGTCCTGTGAAGACAGAACAAAAATTGGAGTTACGCTGCCTAAACCAAGGAATGCCTGGACCATCAAAAGCTGGAAGGGGCAAGGAAGAATCCTTCCCTAGAGGCTCTGAGAGGAATAAAGACCTTGATTTGGACTTTTAGCCTTCAGACAGAAGGCTAAAAGAACTATGAGACCATAAATTACTGTTGTTTTAAACCACCCCATTTTATTATGGCAGCCCTAGAAAATGAACATATCTAGAAATAAAAATTTAGGGATAAATCCTACCAATGGCTGGATTGACTCTTCTAGGCAACCCATTTAATCCACAGAAAATAAATGAGTAAACAAAGAAGGAAGGACCCATCTGTCTGTAGATCCCCGTGTCCGGTGGGCTGAAAGAAGAGTCACTGCTGAGCAATATTCCTAGGTTGAGAAACTGGAGAATCACGGAGTATAACACAGTCCTCTATCGGAGTGGAACTCATTGCTGCCAGCTCACTGGAGTTTGTTCCCAGAATAGCTTCTCCATCTTTGGCCAAATACCAGAACTCTACGCATATTTGTCCATGTTTGATACAATCCTCCCTGCCCACTCACTTGCCAACTTGCTCCAGTCTGGTCCCAACCTCCATCATGCCTCCAACTCATTCAAATCATTATTCCAAAGCACATTTTTGGTCATCTTCTTACTTGACGTTTTAACATCATTAACCACAACCACCTTCTCGAAGCCCTGTCTTTCCTGGGCTTCCTTACCCGTCAAGCATTCTTCTGTGATGTCTTCAGACCTTATTCTTCAATATTGAGCTCTTTGGCTTAATCCCTGGGTCTCTTTTCATCTTCCTGCTAGGTCATCTCCTCCACACCCCTGACTCCAGGAGCCATCTAGACATGACAAGTCCTCAGGTTTCGAGACCCATTTGTTCAGCTACTCACGTGACACCTCCACTGGGGTGCCACAAAAGCTCCTCCAACTCAACATATGCAACACAGAACTCAGCAATGTTTTCCTTAACTCTGGTCTTCCTTGGGGGTTTACTACCTCAGTGAATGTCTTCATCATCCATTTAAATTTGAAAGCCTTAAACCTTAAGTTCATTTCCAGTATCTTTGCTTACTTCCTTCTCTCCATTTTTTTCATACAGTCGGAAAGTGTCATTATCTTGGTCTCTCTCTCTTCTTTCTTTGTGAGACAGGGTCTCACTCTGTTGCTTAGGCTGGAGTGCGGTGGTGCCATCATAGCTAACTGCTACCTTGATCTCCCAGGCTTAAGTGATCCTTCCACCTCAGCCTCCCAAGTAGCTGGGACTACAGGCATGCACCACTGAACATGGCTAAATTTTTTTTCTTTATTTATTTCATGTAGAGACAGGGCCTCACTATGTTGCCGAGGCTGGTCTCAAATGCCTGGGCTCAAGCAATTCTCCTACCTTGGCCTCCCAAAGTGCTGGGATTATAAGCATGAGCCGCTGCACCTGGCCTTGACTTCTTTCTTATCTCTGGAATTTGCCATCTTATCTCTAACTTCCCTACCATCACTTTTATTCAAATTACTTTTACCCATCTCCTGCCCTACCACCTCCAAATCCATTTTGTACGTAATTAGCCAGAGCGATCTCTTAAGAACACAGGTATTTTTAAGTTACTCCTCTGCCCAGCTCCTTTCAGTGATGGTTCATGTTTAGAGTAGGATCAAATTCTTTACATATCCTGTGAGACCTTCCTAATCTGTCCCCTTAAGCTCATCCAGTTTCCTTCCACCTCTCTGCTTTTCTTCCCAATGCTGGCTTCCTCATGGTGTCAAATGGCTGCACAGGTCTTTTAGGCTTTATATCCACCCAACAGTCTGTCCAGCAGGAGAGTGATAGCGGCTTTTAGTAGGTCCCTTAAAAAAGTATTGACCGGCTGAGCACGGTGGCTCACACCTGTAATCCCAGCACTTTGAGAGGCTGAGGTGAGCAGATCACAAGGTCAGGAGTTCGAGACCAGCCTGACCAACATGGTGAAACTCCGTCTTTACTAAAAATAGAATAATTAGGCTACTCAGTGTGCCTTTAATCCCAGCTACTCAGGAGGCTGAGACAGGAAGATCACTAGAACCTGGGAGACGGAGGTTGCAGTGAGCCGAGATCACGCCAATGCACTCCAGCCTGGGCAACAGTGTAAGAGTCCGTCTCAAAAAAAACAAAAAAAAACAGTATTGACTTCAGTCT
This sequence comes from Symphalangus syndactylus, assembly GCF_028878055.3. Lineage (NCBI taxonomy): Eukaryota > Metazoa > Chordata > Mammalia > Primates > Hylobatidae > Symphalangus > Symphalangus syndactylus. The sequence continues at coordinate 96,185,495 of NC_072440.2, read as the reverse complement.
CCTCTTCTCCTTCTCAAGAAACTATGACAAATCTCTCTTTAGGTCTTGTTGGCAAGTATTGCCAACTCCTGAACTAATACCCTGGCTGAGGAAAAGCTATGAATCAATTACATTGGGCCTAAATTATCTGAATGAATGGCTGGTGCATGGAGCATAAAGTTATCTTGATTGGATTAAAAATAACCAGCATCCACTCCTGGACTGAGGGATAAGGTGAACCCCTTTTCTCTTCCTCTATCACCACACACAAAACTCAACCATCTGGCTTCTCCAGCCTTGTGGGTGGGGTAGAAGGAATAGTGGGGAAGTCACAGTATTCAGCGCTCCTGGACTGACCTCCTTCTCCTTTTTATCTAGGTAACTCCTACTTATTGTTCAAAATTCCGCACAAACATTGCTTACTCAGGGAAATCTTCCCTGAACTATTCTCAACACTCCCTCCCATCACCAGGTACACACTGGACCTCTATTATATACTGACAGACCTCCCTGATCTGCCCCTTTGCAATATCTACCACCACTGTTGTGGGTAATTGATTGTGAAATTACTGTGATGTCTATATTTCCCCCACCCACAACATGGAATGCAAGCTCAGAGAGGGCAGGGCCACTCCTGCCTTTTTCATGGCTGTGCCTTTAGCTTGTAGCATTTGAAACATCATAGGTGCTCATTAAAAAAGCATTGAAAAACCAATCAAAGCAATATATAAAATGTATAGATTATCAAAATGTATAAACAGCAAACCCTTCCCGTGTCATGTCTCTATCCTAAGATCATCAATGACAACAATGTCCTCAAATTTATTCCAGTCCTTTTTTTCTGTGAATATTTATTTTTGGATGATTTGGCTTATAATGCATACATAATTTTTTATTCTGGGGCCGGGCGAGGTGGCGCATGCCTGTAATCCCAGCACTTTGGGAGGCACAGGCGGGCAGATCACCTGAGGTCAGGAGTTCGAGACCAACCTGGCCAGCATGATAAAACCTGGTCTCTACTAAAAATACAAAAATTAGCTCGGCTTGGTGGTGGACACCTGTAATCCCAGCTACTCGGTAGGCTGAGGCAGGAGAATAGCTTGAACCTGGGAGGCAGAGGTTGCAGTGAGCCTAGATTGCGCCATTGCCCTCTAGCCTGGGAGAAAAAAGTGAAATTCCATTTCAAACAACAACAACAAAAATTTTGTATTCTGGGGTTTTTTAAATTGACATCGTCAACACTGATATATTTACAGAACACTGATATATTTACAGAACCATTAATGGACTTATGCAATCTCGTTTCAATTTATGTGTGTGTGTGTGTATTTGCTCATAAAAAACACTGCAATGAACATCTTTTTGCATAATACCATGTCTGTATTTCAGGCTGGGAATACTCTTGAAGTGGAATTATAAGAACAAAGGACATAATGTATTTTAAACTTTTTCTGTATAAGACACTAGTCGTGCTACTGGGGCACGAAGCACATGCTGTATTTTAAGCCAGAGCATGAACCCAAGATCTATTTGCAAAGCAAATTTAAACTGTCCTTCAAGAGTAGTATCTATTTTTAACCTCTGTCCAAGAGTAATCATGATATTCTAAAAAATCCTTTGTATTTGGTTACTATCAAATTCATTACCAGATTATGCAAATCTGAGATTATTCATTTTGATATTCACTGGGACTGTTGGAAGATGTACTACACTAACTGGTTATAACAATGCTAAAAATATAGTTTTTTTGCTTCTGTCTTTTAAAAAATGATTTCTCTTTTTCCTCGCCACTTGTAAACCCCGATACTTCCTCACCTTTCCTTTTAAGTTTTTATCTCTTCCTTTTCTTCCATCCACTGCGACTAAGTGTGGACTCCCAAGGGCCAAAGACATTTGGTTGCGTTCTGACTAACAGAAAGTTTGGTATTATTTCACAAAAGAGATACAAATAGATCTTTACTCTAAAACAGATTAGCATTCTGTGGGGCTCTGGATGACAGCTTTTCTTTTTCCCTTTGCTTTTCCTTTTCATCCCCAGCAAAGTGAACTCACAAAATTGTCCTCTGCTTCATTCTCATCTCTTCCTAGCAGAGCTGCAGGACTTGTAGTTGCATGCAGAATAATTATTTTGCCCAGTAAAATTTCCAAAAGATGCATCCTCCATATTGCAGAAAAGTCATTCATCCACTCATTCTTTCCGGAATGTTTAGTATGTGTTATCAGCCAGGGCCCATACCTGGCACTGGAGAGACGGATAGGAAAGATCAGTCCCTACCCTCAGGGAGCCTGCAACCTAGTGGGAAGTGGGTAAGGCTCATAGTTAAGAATTACCTCAAATGAGGCAGGATGCTGTCAGAGGTACAGCAGGGTGAGAGGAGGAGGAGGAGGCTCCTGCAGAAGGTCTCCGAGGCTGCGCCATACACAGAGACAGTAACGCATTCCTGTTCTTTGATATCTGGCCACATGCATCTCTGTGCCACATTGCTTGTGGCCACATCCTTACCACTTCATTCAGAAGCCCAGCTCCGAGTCCTCTGATCAAAACTTTGCAGCGTACACTTGAAGGAGCACAGGCTTTGGAGCCAGAAAGTCGTGGGTTGGAAGTTCAGCTCTGCCGTTTTCTTGCCCTGTGATCTCAAACAATTAATTAAATTCTTAGTGCCTCAGTTTCCCCCTCTGTAAAATGGGACTAAGGAGGCTGATGCATACAGAGCACTTTGCACTGTGCCTGGAACCTGAAGCCCTCATTATGGGACATGATCACAATGCTGCTTAGTGTAATCGTGCCATGTTGTACCCTGGGCTGCTTTTCAAAGGCTGCGTGTCTGCGAACACTGCCAAAGGGCTGGAGGGGCAACACGTAAACCCCGCCCTCTGTGAACCGGTGACCTCTCTGGCCACGGAAGCAGACAGGTCATTTAAAAAATGTAATTTTCGCATTGACATTCTTCATGCTAAGTCCGAGGGCAGGCATGTCCCTTCTGCTCAGGGAGAGCTCGGGGCAGTAACCCAGAAAGAAGAGGCAGCCCTCACTTTGCCATTCTGCGCCTGGGCTGCTGACAAAAGAATTGTGCAAATGAACCTTTAAATCCGTAAATAGTGCCCCCACAATGCCGGGAAGAATGCAGCGGCGACAAAGGGCAATATTCACAGTTTATCTCAGGGTGATGGATCTGAATGGACGCATGAACACGGGTTTGTTAGAGAAAGAGCCGGCCACAGCCCCCCGCCGGGAACCCAGTGGCCGCAGTCTGCAGTGCAAACAGTCAGTCTAAATCCTGAACAATTAGGGGAAACCAAGCTGCCATTATCTGAACTTCAACTTGTTCTCATGATTGATATGGGAAATGAAAAGTTGTACACGGCTCGGGGACGGCTCTCCTCGCCCTCACTGCACGCGGGGCCTCGGAGAAGGTGCATAATGTATATTTCATACACAGGACATTAGTGGCCTGTGTGCCACCCAGGTTAGCACAGGGATGGGGGCAGCTCTGAGCATCAGATTGTCCCCGGGTCATTTTTTTTGTATGGTACTGGTCTCTGACCAGTCAAATTTCCCTCTTCAATCTGAGTTTTCTGAAAAAATATCTCACCTGATAACCTCAGTAAAAATTATCAAAATTTGTTCTTGGATGAGACAGGAGTATTTCTTTGTAAGTGAAAACTGCATTCGATATTAGCTTGGCCTCACATTAGATATGGCCTTGGTCCAGTCAGCTAATCTGTCTGCACCTCAGTTTTGTCAGCTATAGCATGGGGATGGAGCCCACTCCTCATAGACATACGTGACTTAATTAGTTTGGCCCCTGGCAAATGCTGGGTACTCAATAGAAAAAAAGAGCCATATTCCCTCATTCAGTATCTTAGAGACTGAGCATTTTCTAAGCACCAAGCTCTGCTGGGTGATGAGGGTGGAGCAACTCCTGCTTTCGCAGGGCACACATTGGGGCTTCTGAGCAAGAAGAGACAGACCAGCGCCCCACAGACTGTTGTAAGATTTTCGGTGTCAGGGACCGTGGCTTAGTCACTGTGGAGTCTCTAATTTCTGGGCTCAGAGGAGCAGCTTGATCAAGTGCTTGTTTAATGGAAGTGAGGCATGTGCTGTGGGGCAGAGGTGTGGTGCAAGCTGAATGAAGCCTTCCCATGGGCCTTGAAGGATGTTGGGATTTGAGAGGTTGATATGCAGGGGAGGGCATTATTCCAAGCTGAAGCCACAGTACCATAAAGCTGGGCAACTGTGCTGCAGAGAATCCTTCAGCTAGAGTGTGGGGTTCGTGGAAGGGAAAGGTAGGAGCTGAGGCTGGAAAAACAGGCCAATCATCAGGGGTCTAGAAAGCGGAGATGAAGAGTTTGCCTTTCACCCTGTAAGCAATAGGGAGACATGAAATGTTCTGGAGCAAGGGAGTGCCGTTTGACTCCAGCTGGCTTGCCTGGGGCAGAGCAGTGGGGCGGGAGTGGCCTGCAAAAGGCAGGGTCAGCAAGGTCTGTGACTCATGGATGTGGGGAGAGAGAGGTCAAAGGTGATTAAGGTTGTGAGCCTTTGGTTCCTTCTGCACCAATTCATTAATTAATGAAACTCCTCTTACTCCTTTCCGTCAGAAAGGAACGTGAGCATTCCACACGCTAGCTCATCAGTTGCCAGGAAATTATATAATCAATCCATTAATTAATTACACACACACATATACTTTCAGGGTGGGAAGCAGAGGGTATGTACTTTTAATTATCATTCAATTTTTGCAACAGACTCATGCAGGAATCACTCTCACATTTCACAGAGAGGGGAAACTGAGGCCCTGCTATTCTCACTTCTGTTTTCACAGATAGGTAAACTGAGGCCTGGGATAATTAAATGACTGATCTGCCCAAGCCTGAGCTGGGATTTGAACCAGGTTCTGTGTGATGACAAAGCCATTCACTGTGCTTTATGCTAAAGCGCCTCTGGTGAGGCTGGCCTGGAGGCATGCAAAGATTGCACAAAAAGACCTGCACTGGGGCCACCACGGCTGAAACAGACTTCCAAGAACCCTCTTCAAAGCAGCCAGAGGCATTCACCACTGCCCGGCATTCAGGCTGGAAGTATTTCCCCATTGTCTCCACCATCAGAGGTAAGTGACATCTTGAACGCCTCAAGAAGATTAAATAGCCCGGCTCCGTCGGAAAGCTTAAAAAAAAAGACTGAGAGGGAGAGAGAGAGAGAAGAAAGGGACCAAGTTGGCCATTATGGAGCTGGTCCTTTTTTGTCGGTGAAAGCGCTTTCAAGGAGCACCATTGGAAGAAGCGGCCCAGATAAGAAGACAATGACAGGAGCGGGAGAACTCCGAGAGGAACCCGGGGCTGGGCGCCGTGAATGCGGATTACTGCGGCTGGGGGCCGCCAAAGAAAAGGGGAATCCTGGTCAGGATGAAAATGAGGAATTACTTTTTTTCCCTTCCCCTCTGAGACTCCAGTTCACTGCGCAGCAACAATGCATGATGGGGGGCACTTGACATGCTCCTCTTCCAGGCCATGTTGGCGCCCCATGTGGGGCTCCCGGGGAACAAGGGCGGTGCAAACCCAAACAAAGCCGATTTTAACCCAATAAACTCACCCCACATTCTCCAATAGAAACGATGAAAGCTTGGGCTGCTGAATATATGCCCACTGCCCAAACACACGGGACAAATAAAAAGTTTGGATTTGCAGATGTTTGAACATATGTGAACTTCATCTTCTATAAAATAATTCCTTCCTTCCTTCCTTCCTTCCTTCCTTCCTTCCTTCCTTCCTTCCTTCCTTCCTTCCCTTTCTTCCTTCTTTCCTTTTAAAGTTTATTTACTTCCTTTTTTTCTTTCTTTTCTCTCTCTCTCTTTTTTTCTTTCTTTCTAGGCTTTTGATGAGAGGAAGACCAGGGGCTCTGGCAGCACTATTTGCAACTTTCTTGAAACAGCTTGTAGAATTCTAGTAGGTGATCAAGATGGGATCCCCTGAGCAGGAATAGATCGAATTTGCTCACTTCCTGGGAACATATGAAAAACTATATGCTTTTAAAATGTAGTTTGTCTGAATCTACCTCTGAATCACGACCTTGTACACTCAACATGTACTTGAGTCCAAAGAGATGAGGTGGTGAGAGAGCTTTAGACCCTGTCAGGGGCTCTGGGTTCAAGTCTGCCAACAACTTCCTGGTGGTTTTGGAAGAATCACTTTGATACCCAGTTTCAGGTCTCCTACACTGCCTTGAGTGCCTTGTTTCCTAGATAATGTAGTTAGTTGACACATTGTGGATGACGCAGTACACACAATGGGTTTTCTACATCTCCATCTTGTATGGCATACAGTAGGTGCTTCATAAATACACATGTGAATGAATTCTCCTCTATCCTGCCTCCCCACAAGAAAATTGAGTAAAATGATCATTGCAAAATTGGTTTTCAAACTGTAAGTGCATTTTTTCAAATGTGAGATATCATGTTTATTTTTCTATTTTTATGTGAAAATAATTTTAAAAATATTTAGTAATTAGAGGATTTATAGAGCCCAAGTCCTTGTATGAAATTGAGCCCAGTGAAAATTAAAAGTGATTTTCATTTGCAGGGTCATTAATGGTTTTAAAATCTCAACTATCTTAAAAATAAGCACGTGGCAGGTGTTGACATAAGAAATGCAGTGGCAACCTGAGTGATGAATGTGGGAAATCCTCATCTCTCTACAGACCTATGCAGGTATACAGGCATTTGGTGTCTCATGCATCCTGGAATAATACCAGCTTTTATATCTAGTTTTCACTTGTCTTTTTAAATTTGGATTATTGGCCGGGCGAGGTGGCTTATGCCTGTAATCCCAGCACTTTGGGAGGCCAAGGCAGGCAGATCACCTGACGTTGGGAGTTCAAGACCAGCCTGACCAACATGGAGAAACCCCGTCTCTAATAAAAATACAAAATTAGCTGGTGTGGTGGGGCATGCCTGTAATCCCAGCTACTGGGGAGGCTGAGGCAGGAGAATCGCTCAAACCCGGGAGGCAGAGGTTGCGGTGAGCCGAGATCATGCCATTGCACTCTAGCCTGGGCAACAAGAGCAAAACTTTGTCTCAAAATAAATAAATAAATAATAAATAAACAAATAAATTTGGATTATTCTTTTTTTATTCCCTGCCCTTCCCTTTCCTTTCCTCCTTTTCCTTTCCCTTCCTGCCACTTTCTCATTTCCTCCCCCCTTTCCTTCTTTAATTGTTAGAATTAGACCTGGCGTGCCTATCAGTATTTAAGATCACGGAGGAAAGAGAGTTGGGCAACTTCGTGTGAAGCACGTTTCCCTCACTTCAGAATCCCTCCCTCTGGGAAGTGCACACAAGGACTTGGATGGTTCAGCCTCACTCTGAGGGTCCCTTGCCAGGAATGTCTGTCCTTCCCAGGTAGAGGAGAACAGCTTCACAGCTGCTCCAGGAGGCCCTGAATTTGCGCTCACAGGAATTCAAGGCTGGGATCCTCCTGAAACAGGCAACCATGTGGCTAGGGGAAGGGGAACTGAATTGTATCAGAACCAGCATCTCATTGCACCCCTCTAGGTGAGGCCCTGAGTGGGAGACCCAGAACTACTTTGGGCTCGGTTTCCTAGGATAAGAATACCAATGCCTCAGGAGAGGACAAGTGAGCTGGTGTTTCTGAAAGCTCTGCGGGGTGCTCACTAAAACAAGAGCAATGTGTGGAACAGGCGGTGTGGCTATCTCATCCTCAGCACAAGTGCTCGTGCATGGTGTCTGTGGATCTGAATCCGGCCCCACCACTTAACTAGGTACTGAGTCTCCTGTGCCCCAGTCTCTTTAACTGTGAAATGAGCTACTAACAGCATTTTCTTCACGACTGCAGGAAGTGTGTAGAGATAACACAAGTAAGGATCTTAGTAGAGTGCCCTCAACACGAATGTTAGTTATTTAAAAAAATTCCTTGACCAAGGAGTAAGGAGGAAAGTGGGAGAAAGGGCAGTATCCAGGAGAGAAGATTAGGTGAAAAAATGGACTTCTCTCAGTTGAGATCTCCTAAAGAAGACTTTCTCAAGGACACTCAGGATTTGAGTGGCTCTCAAATGCCGCTGCAAGGGGAAATGGAGTATCTCATCTTCCCCGGCCCCACTCCATGCTCTAGAATTGCAGGCAGAATCACTGAAGAAAGAAGAAATTTGTGCCCATTCCTGACTCAGATGAGATGGGTCTAGGCTGTACGAGCGTTGGGAGAGGACAAGAAGAGGGACTATTAAAATTTTAAAATGTTGTTTCACTAGGTTAGTTTTGAAAATTCCTTTCCCTTTGATATTTAGCATGTTTAGCTGTTGACTTTCCCTAGGTTAGGCAGTGGAGAAAAACACTGCCACTCCCTAAATCCCAAGAGCTCACAACAGCTAAGACTTATTGCTCACTCATGTTTACCGTGGGCAACAGGTTTGCTAGAATTCTACTTTGCTCCATGTACCTTTTAAAAAATGCTTTCTGGTTTTTTTATTAACCAAATTTTATAGTGGTAAAAATATTAATCTTACAACCAGCAGGTATTGAGCACTTGTTATATAGAAATCAACCCTGAGTTTCAAATGTTGCCACTGGTGAAACTTCTCATGGGAAACTCCTATTACAGTTGATGTTCCGGGTGACATGTTAAATAGCAAGAACCAATCTACTGTGCTTCCAGATTACTATATTTTACACTAAGTATACACTACCTACAAATTAAATAAAATGGAGGCAGTTAACTTATAAGATTCATATTTTATACTCTACAGTTCTAACATATTATACTAATAATTATAGCCTATCATGTTTCTAATTGAGCCATTGTATAATCTCTTAATAGAATAATACTAAAAAGATACAATAAACACATATTTTTGTAGAGAGAGACGAAAACATTTTGCAGTTGTCCTGGATCTTCAAAGCGGACACAATGGAAGGTGGATCAGCTTGGTTGGGGAGCCGCTTCTGTTTCCAGGTGTCGTGGACACAAGATGGAAGCTAGCAGCTGCTGCTGAGGTGTTGCTGGTTGCCATGGGATACAAGGGCCAGGCCAGAAAGGACCCTTTGTAGAGGGAACTTTGGAGGATCTTTGTCTTTGCTATTAGAAGAAGGGGAAGCACTGGTTGTCCTTATCTGAGGAACTTCTCTCTGGAACCTCATGGAAGATCAGAGCCCGGCTGCTCCCCTCGCATGTAAGGTGGTTGAATCAAGAGCAGCAGTTGAGCTTCTGCCTGTACAAGGAGCACCATGACAAGCTGAGAACCTGCTTGTTGAGAGACCCCAAAGGGTGGCAAGTGGTCAGCACTGGGCACCAGAACACGTGTTCCACATCACAGCCTGATGCTGTCCTTTACCAGGGATCTGGCCATGGCAAGTAGTGTGTAGTGTGCCCTTGGGCCTCTGCAAATGCCTCATTGGTAATTTCAAGGATGGAAGGATACTTTTACAGACCTTTACATTCTTGCTCAATCAATTTCTTTCTTTCATTTTTTTTTTTTGAGATGGAGTCTTGCTCTGTTGCTTAGGCTGGAGGGCAGTAGTGCGATCTCGGCTCACTGCAACATCCGCCTCCCAGGTTCAAGTGATTCTCATGTCTCAACCTCCCCAGTAGCTGGGATTATAAGCATGTGCTACCACACCCAGTTAATTTTTTGTATTTTTAGTAGAGACGGGGTTTTGCCACATTGGCCAGGCTGGTCTTGAACTCCTGACCTCAGATGATCCACCCGCTTCAGCCTCCCAAAGTGCTGGGATTACAGAGGTGAGCTGCCACATCCGGCCTCAGTCAATTTCTTTGTGATGTATCTATTTTTATTTATTTATTTATTTATTTATTTTTGAGACGGAGTCTTGCTCCTTCACCCAGGTCGGAGTGCAGTGGCGGGATCTCGGCTCACTGCAAGCTACACCTCCTGGGTTCACGCCATTCTCCTGCTTCAGCCTCCCGAGTAGCTGGGACTACAGGCGCCCGCCACCACGCCCGGCTAATTTTTTGTATTTTTAGTAGAGACGGGGTTTCACTGTGTTAGCCAGGATGGTCTCGATCTCCTGACCTTGTGATCCGCCCGCCTCGGCCTTCCGAAGTGCTGGGATAACAGGCGTGAGCCACTGTGCCCGGCCTATTTTCTTTTCTTATGTTATTGTGGTTTTTCAGCTAACAGAGCTCTCATCCCAAAATCGTGAACTTTTCTTTCTTGGGAAATAAGAAGGTTTTCATAGTAGTTATTCTTCCAAATTTTTCTGAAATAATGTTGGCTTGAATTTTATAGGTACGTAACTCTTCAGATGCATTCTAATGTTTTCTTCTGCATTGGAAAGATTCTTTTTTATTTTTACAGGGCAAATTCTCTATAGATTGGATATGGGGTAAACATTTCTTTTTCTCAATGAGATTTAAAAAGAAATAGATATTTCTGCAGGAGCTTTTGTGTCCCCTTTTCTGACTGTTTACTGGCTGCAGTGAAGCTTTCTTGGTTTGGGACTTTGCATATGCTCTGTAACTGCATTGATTATTTTGGTTTCTTTAGTTAATTTCATGTACATTTTGTTTATTTTGTTTTGCAGAGTTTAAAAGTAAGTATATATACTCCATCCCATAAATTAGTCTCTTTGAAACACTTCTGGAATTATCTTGTAAGAGATCACCATTAGATGCCATTCATATATCCAATTCCAGGTTCTCATGATCTATGTTTTCTTCCTGAAGAACAGCAGCCGATTTGTTTATCATCAGCAAGTGTTCACTTAGAATCTTGACATGATTCTTTTCATTAAGAACTTGCTCCACAGGCAGTCTAGAGATTTTTTAAAATTAATTTTTTTAAAAAATTTTTTCAGGGACAAGTTCTCACTCTGCTGCCCAGGCTGGAGTGCAGTGGCATGATTTCAGCTCACTGCAGCTTTGACATCCCAGGTTTACGTGATTCCCCGACCTCAGCCTCCCAGGTAGCTGGGACCGCAGGTGTGTACCACCACACCTGGCTAATTTTTCTATTTTCTGTAGAGTTGAGATCTCACCATGTTGCCCAGCCTGGTCTCAAACTCCTGAGATCAGGCGATCCTCCCACTTCGGCCTCCCAAGGTGCTGGGATTATAGGCTTGAGCCACCGCTCCCAGCCCAGTCTAGAGTTTTCTGAGATTTTTTTTTCTCTTTAATAACTTTGTTCACTCCATTTTTGAGATTCTTGTGAAAGAAGCTTCATGCGTCTTTGAAGATTGGAATTTTCCTCCAAAGTCTCTGTTAGTGCTCCTGAAGCTGTTCTCCATACTTCTGAGGGATTTTGAAGAATGTTTTGCTTGTAGCCACTTGTTAGGTTTGCTCAGTTGAGTCTTCTAAGGACTGGGACTTGCTTGTAATTTCAGCCATCAGCTGAACTTCCTGTGAACATGTAGATTTCTGTTCTTTTTCATGCTTCTCTGTAATAGTCTATTCTAAGACCAAGTAGAGAGTTAGAGCTTTCCAACTCTTTATTCATGGTTTTCACATTTGCTATTTATGATAGTTTGTCCTTGAATCTGACATCTAGGATAGTGGATTTAAGGTCTCCAAATTCTCTTGCAATGTGGCAAAACCTTTCAGCAATATGATGTCTTTCTTCTGAAAGGACAGAGACTCCAATGGCCAGTTCTGTCTCCCCTAGCATAGAAACTCAAAGTTTTAAGCATAGGAACTCCCACTATCATGATAAAAGCTGTCATCTCCCATACAGGCTCCTTGAGGATGCTGCATTGTCTGGCACAGAGTCTCCAGGCCAAGCATCACACAGAGGATCAAGGACAAAGAGGATCCTCTGGGGCTCCCAAGATCTCTGCCATATCTCCTCCGGTTGCCAGGACCCTGCTGGCTATAACAGATGTCAGAGCCAGCTCCATGGTGAGCACACTCTGCAGCACCTCCTCAGTCCTGGCACTAGGGATGACTTCAGTGGAGGTGAGGGAGGAGACATGAAAAAGTGTCCCCAGCCTTCCCACATCTTGACTCACAGGACAGTGATCATATCACATGACCTTAGGGATACGGTCTAGGTTTGGCAGGCCAGAGGGAATGGCAGGTGGCTCCAGCCATCTTTGGCCTTTCGCTCTGAGAAATAAAAAAAGACTGATATGTTTTCACACCAGTAATCATTCTGGGTCTTCACTGCTCCTCTTTTTCACCTCTCCTTTTTAAAATTGAGATGACATTCTATAATATATGGCCAGGTGCAGTGGCTCACGTCTGTAATCCCAGCATTTTGGGAGGCTGAGGTGGGAGAAGCTTCAGGCCAGGAGTTCAAGACCAACCTGGGCAACATAGTGAGACCCTGTCTCTACATAAAAAAATAAAAAATAAAAAAGACATTCATATAACGTAATGTTATATTATATATATGTTAAATATTAAAGTGAACAATGTAGTGGCATTTAATACATTCAGAGTGCTGTACAATCACCACCTCTATCTAGTTGGAGAACATTTTCATCATAACAAAAGAAAAACCCCATACCCATTAATAGTTGATTCCTATTCCCCTCTTCCCTCACCCACTGGCAGCCACTGATCTGTGAGCTGTCTCTGTGGATTTCCCTATTCTGAATATTTCACATAAATTAAATCATACAATACGTGATCTTTTGTGTTTGGCTTCTTTCATTTAACATTAGTTTTGAGATTCATTCACTTTGTAGCACATATCAGTACTTCCTTTCTTTTTGGCTAAATAATACTCCATTACATGTGTATTATTTGCTTATCCATCCATTCACTGGTGAACATGTCTGCTGTTTCTACCTTTTGGCTATTGTAAATGGTGCTGCTATAAGCATGTGTGTATATGTATTTGTTTTAGTACTAGTTTTTAATGTTTGGACAAGGGATGTCCTGGTGGAACTGCTAGGTCATAGGATAATTCTACGTTAATTTTTTTGAGGAATCACAAAATCATTTTTCACAGTGGCTATACCAGTTTATAACTTCACCAGCAATATACCAGTGTTCCAATGTTTCCACATCCTTACTAACACTTTCTATTTTTTATTTTATTTATTTATTTTTTTGAGAAGGAGTTTCGTTCTTGTTGCCCAAGTTGGAGCACAATGGCGTGATCTCAGCTCACTGCCAACTCCGCCTCACAGGTTCAAGCGATTCTCCTGCTTTACTCTCCCCAGTAGCTGGGATTACAGGTGTGTGCCACCACACCTGGCTATTTTTTTTTTATTTTTAGTAGTGACGGGGGTTTCACCATGTTGGCCAGGCTGGTCTCGAACTCCTGACCTCAGGTGATCTTCCCACCTCGGCCTCCCAAAGTGCTGGGATTACAAGCGTGAGCCACCACTCCCAGTCTTTATTTTCTATTTTTTAATTACAACCATCCTAGTGAATGTGAAGTGGTATCTCATTGAGGTTTTGATACGCATTTTTCTATGACAACGAACAATTTTTCATGTGCTTGTAGGCTGTTTGTGTATCCTTTTTGGAGAAATACCAGTTCATGTCCTTTGCCCATTTTTAAAGTGGATTTCATGTCTTTTTGTTGTTTAGTTGTAAAGATGTGGGTTTTTCTTTTGAGATGGAGTCTTGCTGTTGCCCAGGCTGGAGTTCAGTGGCGTGATCTCGGCTGAGTGCAACCCCCGCCTCCTGGCATCAAGAGATTCTCCTGCCTCAGCCTTCCAAATAGCTGGGTTTACAGATGCCCACCACCATGCCTGGCTGGTTTTTGTATTTTTAGTAGACACGGGGTTTTACCATGTTGGCCGGGCTGGTCTGGAACTCCTAACCTCAAGTGATATACCCGCCTCTGCCTCTCAAAGTGCTGGGATTGCAGGCATAAGCCTCCATGCCTGGCCCAAAGGTTCTTTATATGTGCTAGATACTAGGCCCTTAATAGATATATAATTTGTAAATATTTTCTCTCATTTTGAAGATTTTCTTTTCACTTTCTTGATAATGTCCTTTGTTTATTTTTTGATAATGTCCTTTGATACACAAAAGTTGTTAAGTTTGATGATATTCAATTTACCTATTATTTTCTTTTGTTGTTCATTCATTTTGTGTCCTATGTAGGAATCTATTGCCAGATTCAAGGTGATAAAGATTTACCCCTATGTTTCCTTCTAAGAGTTTTATTGTTTTAGCCCTGATATTTAGCCCATTGATTTATTAAGTTTAATTTTTCTATGTGGTATGAAGTCATTTATCTTCTTTAGTTCAGGATCCAAGTGAAAGGTGCATCTTCTGTCTGGGACATGCCATTCTCATGACAGAGGAAAAAGACAAAAAACTGACACATACAATGACTTTAAAACTTCACTCAGAGGTGGTGTATAGTGTATCTGCTCTCACTGCACTGGCAAAGTCTGAGGTCAATGAGGCATTGGCTAATCTCCTCCCTAAGGGAATTATTGAAAACCCCCTAGGCAATGGCAAGAATGAAACATCTCTTACAGGGGAGAGAGAAACAGATATTTGGGAACAATAATAAAATCTACTATAAATGCCCTAGAAATTATAAAACATGGATCAGAAAACTAGAATTCAGAGTACAAATATCTACAGGGAACTTTTGAACATTGCACATCTAGCTCTATAATCCATTTTCTGAAACTGCTGGGGTCAGATGGCTTCGTAATTCAATTTTTTTTTATTTTTAGAAGAGAAATATAGTCCATACGTATAATATACTGTATAACACACCCAGCGGGATCCAGACCAGTATCTTATAATTAATACATTATTATTTTTTGCAGCAAAACAGACAACTCTCCACTAAGTAAAATTTTGCTGCTAAAATTGTAAAAGTACATTTAAATCAAGTCAGATCTTACTGCCAAATAAGCTTAAAAAGCAACAAAAAAAATTCTTCTTCCCCTGATTTTTTTTTTTTTTTTTTTTTGGACAGAGCCTCACCTGTTGCCTAGGCTGGATGGAGTACAGTGGTGCCAGCATGGCTCATTGCAGCTTTGACCTACTGGGCTAAAGTGACCCTGCTGCCTCATGCTCCGGTGTAACTGGGACCACAGGCATGTGCCACCACGCCTGGCTAATTTTTTGTTTTGGTAGAGATTGGTGGTGGTGGAAGGGGTTTGTCTCACTATGTTGTCTAAGCTGGTCTTAAACTCCTGGGCCCAAGGGATTCTCCTGCCTTGGCCTTCCAAAATGCTGGGGTTACATTCTCCTCACTTTTTTTTTTTTTTTTTTTGAGACAAGGTCTCGCTCTGTCATTCAGGCTGGAATGCAGTGGCATGATCAAAGCTCACTACAGATTTCACCTGCTGGGCTCAACTGATCCTCCCACTTCAGCCTCCCCAGTAGTTGGGACTAGAAACAGGTTTTCATCATGTTGTGCAGGCTGATCTCAAGCTCTTGGGCTCAAGCGATATGCATGCTTCTGCCTCCAAAGTACTGGGATTACAAGGTCTCCAGCTTTTTAATATTTATTTATTTATTCAGACAGAGTCTTGCTCTGTTGCCCATGCTGGAGTGCGCTGGCATGATGTCAGCACACTCCAACCTCTGCCTCCCAGGTTCAAGTTATTCTCCTTCCTCAGCCTCCTGAGTAGCTGGGATTACAAGCATGTACCACCATGCCCAGCTAATTTTTGTATTTTTAGTAGAGACAGGGTTTCACCAGGTTGGCCAGGCTGGTTTTATATTGCTGACTTCAAGTGACCCGCCCGTCTCGGCCTCCCAAAGTGCTGGGATTACAGGCATGAGCCACCTTGCCCGGCCTCCTGCTTTTTTAAAGGGCTTTTTGGACTTTCGAATTGTAGATGAGGAATTGTTGTCTTGTATTTTGGATAGCCAGGCACATTTCTTAAAATAATTTAGGAGAACCAATCAACAACCACATACCTTCTTTTTTCTAGATAGTAATCAGACAAGACTTCTTCTAGATAGCTGAATGACGTATAAGACATCCTTTTTTTTGTCAGGTACTATTTGTCAGCAACTGGAGATTTTAGGTGGCCCTGTGTTTCTACTCTGCACAAAGCTCTCTGTAAGGGGTCTTTGGGGAAGACCAAGAAGCATGTGGCCTGCTCCTTGTCCTCACTTACGACCTGCTTGGTGAGAGCAGATAGTGACAAGCAAGGTTGTTTTATGGCACGTGGGTGGGTAGCTGGGGCTATGAGAAAACTTCAGATGGGTGAAGGCTGATCAGGGAAGGCTCCTGGAGGAGGGCAGAGAGGCTCTCTGAGCATTCCAGGTGGGGAGAAACCCCTGGAGAAAAAGTCTGGAAGCAGGAGGACCCAGGCAGGCACCTGCAGGGAGGCTGAGGCTGTGGAGTGGGGCAGCTCTAGTGCTGCCAGCCTGGCTCAGGAGCCTGTTTGTCTGTTTTCAATGTTTATGGGATAGAACGGCTTCTTTATAGTGATCTCTTTTTAATGGAGTTATTATAGAGCAAAAGACGTGTTTACCGGAAAGTTTAATTAAAATGTACTTCCTTGGGAATTATGTCCCAGGAGCAATGGGTTTAAGCAGGTCACTTGGCACACACCCGTCCGGAGGTGCTGGTCTCATTCCGGACTCCAGGGAGAGGTGTGGGAGGGGGTCTGAGCAAGGCAGGAGAGGAAGTGAGGTGGGGGCAGGGGAGGTAGTGAAGGGCAAGTGTGTTTGCTGTTCCTGTAGGAACTTGTCTCCGGCAGACTTTCCAGGCTGTGGGGAAGCAATTGCTCCTTCTGCCTGGGAGCCAGCCTTCTGCAAGGGGCTGGAGACACAGTAGACAGCTGCTTCTGTGATCTCCAAGTGAATTTTCCAGACAAATGATTATTGCCTGCCTGATGACAAGTCAGGCTCTTCCACCTTTTTACCTAGGGTACCTTCCTCAGCCCTGCCGGGGCCTTTGAAATTTGAAAATTGCTACTGAAGCTGTCAAAGAGTTCGCCCTGGTGGAGGATGAGATGAGAAAGACGAGACAGCCCCAGCAAATGAATCCATCAGCAGGGCCTTGCTGGGTGTGAAGAGGTCTTTGGTCCTAACCAAGGTGCAAGGAGATATAAGGCACAGTTTTTGCCCTTGATTCTCTCTCTTGTTGGAAAAGCAAGACGGTCTAGAAACATTTATTAAGTCCCCACCATGGTCTGAGCCCTCTTCTGCACGTTAGTGGTCTAAACCCCAAAATAACTGCTAAACGATTGGTTTAGCATCCATGGTGCCATTTTGGAGAATTCTGAGCAAGGCACGATGGGTGCAAAGTGATGGGGTTGGCGAGTGGTGGGTCTGAGCCTGGATCTCGGGTTCCTTTGATGTGAGTTTGCACCATGATCTCCCAGCAGGATTTCCAAATGGGAACTGAGGCACAGAGAACACGTTTCCTTACTTGGGTGGTTTTAGGCTTCACATACTCTGTTTTTCCTGCAGAAAGTCCTCCCCTGCCTTCTCTCTCTAAGGACTCATGGATAAAGGCCCCCCTTCCAGAAGCGTTCTGCAAAGACTTCCAGGCAATGTAGGAGACCTGCTCATACCACATCCCAGCTGCTCACGCTCCTGTTCATTTTCTTTTATTTGTTGTCACTGCCACTAATCTGAGCTTTCCAAGAGCACTGCAGGCATGCTGCCCAGTGCCTGGCATAGAGAGGTGCTCAGGAACTTGCCAGTCGAGGTGGCCTTCTGGGCACTCTGTTGCTGTGGATCACTGTCTATTGGTGATCAGTGGTGGGCCTTGGACTCCAGCCTGTCTGAGGTTGTTCCCAGGTGTCAGTGTCTCCAGGGCCCTGATTCTCCCACGTAGCTGCCATGGCCGGGAAGCCAGGCATGGTCTGGCTGAAGAGACTCGGTCTGTGTTCTGAATGTTGGCATTCCTGATGACGGAGGACACTTCAGGCTTCTCTCTCATGTTGTGGTCTGAGAGAAGGGAGAAGGGAGAGTACTCTCAGGGTGTGGGGTAGGGTAGAACTCAGGCCAAGGAGAATCTCAGGCAGGGCTAGCAGGAATGGGAGCTCTTTTGTGGAGGGCTGGGACCGAAGGGAACAATGCTGGGGGCAGTTGGGCAGCAAGAGAAGCACCGTCCAAATGGGGCCCAGGACAGCCACAGGGCAGGTTGAAAATTCTGACCAGGAGTGGGTAGAGTCCCAACGCTCCACGCCCTTGTCCCAGTCAGAGTCCTCCCTGGCCTCTGAGAGCTTCCTGTCTATTTCTCCCACACCAGGATCACGCCTGCTGCAGATGTGGTTGCCAGAGGCCTCTTCTGAAACTGCAGAACGTGCCATTCTCCTGCTGAAATCCCCTGACAGTGCCATGGTCTGCAGATTTCTCCTGCTGAAATCCCCTGACAGCGCCATGGTCTGCGGAAGTGGTGGGGTCTCAAGGTGGAATAATGACAAATCCCGCCGGGGAAGGCGCTCTTGAGAGGTCCAAGTGCAGGCTGAGTCCTGAAGGTCCTCTGAGTCCTGAAGGTGGATGTTTATGTCAGCAGCAAGTGACGCACTGGGGAGGCAGAGTGGGGAAGCAAGGCGCTCCCTGGCAGAGAAATGGGGCAAAAGCATAAAGCCAGCAGCCAAGCCTGGCGAAGGAGCGCCAAGAATGCGGGAGCCAAAATCCGAAGGCGGGGAGGTGGGAGGTGCGGTGAGGACTCAGGAGGCAGAGGTACCAGGAGTGGACCCCAAAGGGTCTCGTGTGATCACTGAAGTTCACATGTCAGTGAGAAGCCCTGAAAGACGTTTTTTGTTTTGTTTTGTTTTTTCCTGTTATAATATTGCATGGAAAATACAATTTGGTGGGGAAAAAAAGGGAAAATGAGGCTCTAGCTGTATTTGGTTTTCTAGCCCCGATTTTTCCATTCACCATGACCCCGTGAGCATTTTCACACAATCTGAAAATCCTTCATGAACATTTCTGTGACTGCATAATTGTCTCAAACAGATATGTCAAAGAGTGTTTACTGTTTCTCCAGTTTTTGATATTTAAGTTGTTTTCCCTCTCTCTTTTTTTTTTTTTTTGAAATGGAGTCTCACTCGGTCAACCAGGCTGGAGTTCAGTGGTGTGATCTCGGCCCACTTCAACCTCTCCCTCCTGGGTTCAAGAGATTCTCCTGCCTCAGCCTCCTGAGTAGTTGGGACTATAGGCATGCCCAGCTAATTTTTATATTAGATGGGATTTCGCCATGTTGACTAGGTTGGTCTTAAACTCCTGACCTCAAGTGATACGCCTGCTTTGGCCTCCCAAAGTGCTAGAGTTAGAGGAGTGAGCCACTGTGCCTAGCCTGTTTTCACATTTTGACAGTAAAAATAATGTGGTAATAAACACCCTATACATATATCCTTAATTTGCACCTCTAACTATTTTCCTAGAATGGATTTTTAGAAGGAAAATTCCTGGATAAAGAGACATGGACACTTTCAAAGCTGTTAATACCTGTTGTTGAATTGCTTCCTCAAAATGTTCCACACATTTTATATTCTCTACTCGGCGGGACACTATAATGCCTGTCTCATGGTATCCTCATGATCAATGAGACTGATGATTTTATAAAGAAGTAGATATTTTGAGAGGGGAAAAAAAGTATTTAGTTAAAATTAGACTTTCCTTGATTTTTGAAGTGAGTACATTTTCAGATATTTATTTACCTTATTATGTATTTCTTCTGCAAATTGTTCTCTTCCTTTGCCCAATTTTTATGGGATAATTTTTCTTATTTATTTAGAAAAAGGCTTTGTATAGTATATTCAACATGCTAACCCTTTATAGTTGTTGACTTTTTTTTTCAGTTTCCTATTTGCTTTTTAATTTTATGGATGTTATAATGTAAATATCTAGATGGTAGGCTCAATAGACCTTAACAACCTCAGGTTGGTGGAGCCAAGGAGGTAGGGAGGGAAAGGGAAGCCCAAGATGACTTGTAGGCTTCTGTCTTGGACACTGGGGAGGTGGCAGGGGCCTCAGATGATTCAGGAGGCTCAGAGGGAAGGCATGCTGTACTGCATTGAACGTGCCTGCAAAAAACCCCGGCTGAGATGTTTGAGAAACAGTTAGGGATAACATCCGAACCTCAGTCATTATACGCAGCCAAGAGTGTTTATTGAAAGAATGAATGGATATTTTGATTTAAATCTCACCAAACGCCAATGCAGTGGCTCGCGCCCATAATCCCGGCACTTTGGGAGGCTGAGGCAGGAGGATTGCTTAAGCCAAGGAGTTCGAGAC
The DNA here is from genome assembly GCF_028878055.3 of Symphalangus syndactylus. NCBI lineage: Eukaryota > Metazoa > Chordata > Mammalia > Primates > Hylobatidae > Symphalangus > Symphalangus syndactylus. The sequence goes on along the minus strand of NC_072440.2, from coordinate 96,165,415 downwards.
CAGCCTGGGCAACATGGGGACACCATGTCTCTATAAAAAGTAAATTTAAAAATTAGCGCTGGGAGCAGTGGCTCATGCCTGTAGTCCCAGCGCTTTGGGAGGCTGAGGTGAGCAGATCACCTGAAGTCAAGAGTTCAAGACCAGCCTGGGCAACATAGTGAAACCCTGTCCCTACTAAAAATATAAAAATTAGCTGGGTGTGGTAGTGGCACGCACCTATAATCCCAGCTACTTGGGAGGCTGAGGCAGGAGAATCGCTTGAACCCGGAAGGTGGAGGTTGCAGTGAGCCGAAATCGCACTATTTTACTCCTGGGCAACAGGAGCAAAATTCTGTCTAAAAAAAAAAAAAAATTAGCTGGGCGTGGTGGTGCATGCCTGTAGTCCCAGCTACTTGGGAGGCTGAGGCAGGAGGATCACCTGAACCCAGGAGTTTGAGGCTGCAGTGAATCATGATTCTGCCACTGCACTGTAGCCTGGGTGGTGACAGAATGAGACCTTGTCTCAAAATAAATAAATAAATAAATAAATAAACAAACCAACCTTGATGGAGAGTTCTGGGAGAAGACATAAGCTGTGAGTTTGTGTCAGAATCAGAACTAGAGCCCAAGTCTCCCTACTCCTGTTTCCACGCTTGTTCCTTAGAATCAGATGCATTGTGGAAGGAGAAGAATCAAGCCAGTGAGGTATCTTATTTTTTCAGCTTCACTCTCCTTTTCTTTTTTTTTTTTAAATAAAAATCTGATCTCCACACTCCTCTCCAACCTGTAATTGGCTTCTTCTTCCCCATAGGGAGATGGGCCATGTTTTGGATACCTCAAGCCAGATTAACTTTGGAGACGGGCAGAGGAACGTATCACATGTTTATCATAACACATCTGCTCTCCATCTGCATTCAGTAATTTAGTCTTTTTTACAACAAGTGGTGTTAATATGGCGTAATTGACTTTTCCATTACACTAGATTAATTAATAGGAATCAATATGTTAGAAACATTAACAAGGTACAGCACATTTAAAACCTTCAACAATTAGTTCTCATTCCCTTGCATTTCTATCACTAAAGGGGAAAAGCCACCACCAGCACCACCACCAATAACAACAACATGCCTGAAAACTCTGTTTTTCATGAAGAAAAGTCAGAGCGTTTTGGTTTGTTTTTTGCTTCTGCTTTGTAACCCGGCAAAATCAGATAACATCATGTAGTATTTTATTTTATAGCATGCCTATTATTTGGTGTCACTGGCAAAAAAATGCTCCTCCACTGGACAATTCATAAAATAAGGGTCTTTTCCTTGGGGCTAGATCACTTTGAAAGGTATTTGTCATGGAGGATCTACAGGGCGGTGTAGGGGGGCCAGGAATGTGTCCCTGCAGGTTGCCAGACTCTTTGTCATTCTGCTGTCCTGCCGCCTTCCATTGTGGCTTCCCATTGCGCTGGGGAACAGGGAAGGAACTTTCCCTTGTAGATCGGCTGCCCTTACGGAGCATCCGGTCAAGAGGTGCCTCTCTCTGCATCCTGCTCCATCTGCAGAATGGTTGCAGCCAAGCGCAGGTCTCCATGCTGAGGGGATCAGAACCCGGCATAGCTGCCTGCTCATCGTAGCCTGAAAAAAATCCACAATTGAGTCTCAGCCATGCTCCCTCATCACTCCTGTTGAACATCATGGCAGTGATGGAGGGGGTGAAACTGAGTCCCAGAGAGGAAAGAGACCAATGTGTGATCTCCTGACAATTAGAGACAGATCCTTGGGGGGAACCCAGATCTTCAGCTCAAAAACTATCACTTGAAAATAAATGTTGAGAGAGTCCACTCACAGCAATCTCCATGTAATACTAATCTTTGGTCCAAGGATCACTTCCAGAAAGCACGGTGTGATCCTGGCCTTACAAATAGTATTATTAAAAATGTCTTGGGGGGTGCAATGTGTATGATTGAATTTCTGATGTTTCTATTTTGCTCTGTTGGATTTTTCTTAGTTATTTCAAACTGGGAAATTACAGTTCAGGACTCAAAGGCACAAAGATGTGAAGAAGGAAGGGTCTGAAGGAATATCCCTGTGCCTGTGGCCCATATATCTGGGCCTAGGCGGGCTGGGCTGGGGCTGTGGGATGAGGCCTGGGGACCGCCAGCCCCTCTCGGGCCTCCTGGGCGTTGCCTGGAGACCATGCAACAATGCTTCCCGAGCAGCCCTGCGATGATCTTTTCTGAAGTGGCAGCCCCTTCAATTATTTTATTTCCATTATATTATGTTAATTAAATCAGCAAAAAGAACAGAGCACATGCATGTTCAAAGTGGAGTGGCTGTGAAGGGTTAATCGAAATGGCCCTGGCTGCTGCTGGGTGAGTGGGAGCTGCCAGCCAAGGACAGACCATATTCCACTGGGCCCAGCCAGGGTGAACGTCAGGAAGCATGGCGGGCCTCCCCTGGGCCTGCGTGTTGGCCTCTGTTTCCACAGTGCTCCTGAACCGCTGGCTGCCTCTTGGGGGGCAGATGCAGCTGCAGCACCTGGCTGGGGGCTGTAGGGAAGGGACCCTGTGGCCCCATGAAGGACAGCTTAGCACCGCAGCCAGACTCTGTAGAAGCACATCCGCCAACGTGACATGCCACAGTTGACTGTCAGGAACAAAAGATGTTGTGGATACATCATCTGAACGCTCTCAGGCAATGCTTTTTTAAAACACCAGGGTGCTTTGCTGTAAAATCTTATACTGACTTCCCCAAATAAAAACCAAATAAGAACGGGGCTGCTTCGATAGGAGACAAAAGTGGGGTAGCGGCAATATCTCTCGTGCTCCACCTTTGATGAGGAGCACAGCTTGAAAAGTAATGCTTTAGCTTGAGCCCAGGAGTTCAAGACCAGTCTGGGCAACATAGTGAGACCGCACCTCTACAAAAAAAAAAAAAAAAAAAATTAGCCAGGCATGGCGGCAGTCACCTGTAGTCCCAGCTACTTGGGAGGCTGAGGTGGGAGGATTGCTTGAGCCCAGGAGGTAGAGGCGGTAGTGAGCCATGATCATGCCACTGCATTCCAGCCTGGGCCACAAAGCGAGACCTTGCCTCAAAACAAACAAACAAACAAGCAAACAAACAAACAAACAAACATACACAAAAACTAGTGCTTTAGAGCACCCTTAGGTGTAGCAAAACCAGGGGTTTTATCTGGGCTGCTGGTTTTGGGCTTCTGACAACACACCTCTCCTATTCTAATGTTCCAACACCTGCAAACATGGGCTTTAGGACTGGGGATTTCTGTGGTTGAAAACAAAAGTTGCCCTCCCGCCTCAATTTACTTGCCTATATAATGAACATAAAACAATATGTGGCTTCCTGGGCTCAAAAACTTTAAGAAGTGAGGCATAACGGCTGCTTCCCTGTCTGTCATAAACTCTTTGGGGAAGGTGATCAGCCTACTTCTTGAGGGTGTCTTTGTGTTTTTGTAAACACGGTGCTCAGAATATCATCCCTCCACCTCTTCTCTTACAGATGGGCAGTAAGGTTGCTGTTTGAGGCTATTATTTCACTCTTGGACTTCTACCGAGACCTGTCTAGGAGCCCGAGGATCTGCACCATCTGATTCTGGTCTTGTCTGTAACTTACTGTGAGACAGGAGACCGCCCCTCCGGTCTCTGGCCTGTGATTTCTTCCTCACTTGGTGAAGGAGTTACCGTCAATGATCTCCTAGGTTCCTCCGCAGCTGTGGCATCCTCTTATTTGAATACCATCAACAAAAATAGCAATGCAATGCCTTACATTTAAAAGGCGACTGAGCAATTACTCTAAAGTTTATTTCCTGCTCCCTTGCCTTTCCAATATTGCAAATCTCCTCAGTTTTAAAATTAAGTTGTAAATGAGATTTGAGTTCCACATCACTCGCTTTGTTCTCTCTCCAAGAGAAAGCGTTGAATCACCAGTTCAAAGCAAACGTACACATAACTGAAATTCAAAGGCGGTTGGAGGGATTTTCTTTCTCCTAATCTTGGTTACTGGGTTCACCATGTGATTAACCTTCCACAGCCACCACTGTGAAGAAGTGAGTCCCTGATCCAACACTGGCAGTCACTGCCCCTGGGTTTAAAGGACAAAGTATAGCATCAGCTCCATCACCTTCAATATCCTAGAAATTATAGAAAATAGTTTAAAAAGTGCTCACTGTGGGTCAGGTATTTTACATATGTGACATTTTTAAAGACTTCTGTGGACTATTCTTTGAGGTAGATATTTTTATACCCATTTTACTGATCATGAAACTGAGGCACAGATAGTTTAAGTAACTTGCTCAAGATCTTACAATTTCACCAGATCTTGTAAATCTGGTGAGTGAGGGACCAGGGGTGCAGCCCAAGCTGTCTCCTTCCTCAGTGCTTTGCTCTTGATCCCTGAACTTGACTCACATATAACCCCTGTGGAAAAGAAAGGGCTCAGAGATCTTCTGGTCGTACTTCCCTTGTGACGCTCGACTCTCCCGCAAGGCATCCCGCATGGACATACTCCCAGAGATGAGGAATCCCTTCCCTTTGAAGACAATCAGTCATTCATTCAGTTGACAAACAGGCACAGGCACCATGTGAGGTCCAGACCCTGTGCTCAGTACTGGGCCATAAGGATGAATGCATCACAGTTCCTCCTGCTGGGGACCTGTGGCCTCGAACAGCTTTGTCTGCCAGAAAACTCTGCCTTTACTGAACTGGAAAAGATGTCCCTATAACTAAAGGGTCTGTGTGATTACTGCTTAAACCAGGACACTGCTGAGAGTGAACGGGGACTCATAATAATTGTATTTCGGGGACAGGCAGAAACGGGGCCTGTACCCTGCAAACAGGGACACAAGGAAGCAACCCACACACCACATCCTGAGTGCTTGTCTGGCTTTGGATCCACACATCAGCTCTTCTGACATCTGAAGACCATTGCCTTGCTGGCTCAGAGCCCTCCTCTTCTCCAGCCCTCTCCCAGTTCCTTAAATGATTCTTCATCTCCTTAGTTTGGATCCCTGCCCCCAACATTCTGGCTCTCCGTGGGATCATGTATGAAATTCTCTGTGTGGCTTCCTGGTCCTTCCTGGATCTGGCCTGATTCAGTTGGGAGAGAAGGAATCTTCCCCTTCTTGGGGAAAGAAGAGGGCTGACCTTGTGACAGTCTGGGATTCTGACAGAATGTGGAGGGTGGAGGTGAGAACAATGTCACAGTGCTCTGTGTTTAGCAGCGGAGCAGTGCTCAGAAATTCAAGATGAAATGATTTGGGACAGAGGTCAGAGAATTATGTTTCACTAGTATTTCTCAGGCTTTGAAAACTTTGGAAAAAACATTTATTTTTAGGTGAGATTTTTCCTTTAACGCATCAGCCTTGAGACCACAAATCTTTATTTATTCACTTAGACAACAAACATTGACTGACTAGCAGTTAGTTGCAGGCTACGCAGATAATATAGTCTCTGCTCTCAAAGAACACAGCATTTAGGTGGTGACAGGGTGGTGAACAGAGTGGCAGAGTGCTCTGATAACAGGTGCCACGAGAGAGGGAGCATCTACTTATCTCTTCAGGGGATGTCAGGCTTCACAGAGTAGGTATTTGCTGAACTGTTTCTCAGAGGATGAGCAGAAATTTTCCTGGCAGGGAAGGGGCATGAGAACACCCCAGGCAGAAGGAGCAGCAGGTACAGGAGACGAGATACACGTGTGTTCAGGTGGCTCCTGGGGACTGGTGGCGGGTGGAAGTTACAGGAGATGCAGGATGGAGAGGCGGGACTTTGATGCCATTCAAAGCACTTGGCTCTGTACTGGGAGAGACCTGGACCTTCATGAACCACTTTGCAACACAGAACATTGGTGGGTGGATTCTGATGTCCATGCAATTAATTCAAGTGAGCTCCCACATGAAGCACCCAGGAGAAAATGCTTTTAATTGAGAGACATGTTTTTCAAATGTTGCTCAGCTGCCAGCTCCTGTGTGCTCTGGCAGGAATGGCGAGTGATGCTTAGCTTTCTTCAAGCTCCATTAATCTGCCCATTTCTTTTGCTTCAAATCCCACTTCAAACACACAGCGGCTCCTCACACTCATAATGAAATAAATGATTTATAATCCTGTTGGGAGCCAGCAAGCCTCCTGTCTGATGGTTCAGGTGGTTAGGGCAGGCTGGGTTGATTCAGGTGACCTTTCAGAGTGCATCAGAGGACAGACAGTGGCTCTCCTCACCTTCCCAAACACACTCTTACACATGCATGCACACACATGCACACATACATACATACTTGGCTGCATGGACCTTGCCCTGTCTTTACCTCTTTCTGGTGCCCATGTGGGTCCCCCTGGGAGAGCCCAGTGACCTGGTCAAAGGGTAGGGTTCCAGTGGCTTCTGTGGAGTTAGCTACTGAGTGCTGAGTGCCACTTTATATGCCCAGTACCTAAGTTCATAATATTATGTGACATAAAAATATGCCAGGCTGGGGGCAGTGGCTCAAGCCTGTAATCCCAGCACTTTGGGAGGGTGAGTCGGGTGGATCACGAGGGCAGGAATTCGAGACCAGTCTGGCCAACATAGCGAAACCCCATCTCTACTAAAAATACAAAAAGTTAGCTGGGTGTGGTGGTGGACACCTGTAATCCCAGCTACTTGGGAGGCTGAGGCAGGAGAATCACGTGAACCTGGGAGGCTGAGGTTGCAGTGAGCCGAGATCATGCTATTGCACTCCAGCCTGGGCAACAGTGTGAGACTCTGTCTCAAAAAAACAAAAACAAAACAAAAAAACCAAGGTGTCATCTCCCTTTTCAGTGAGGGGAAAACCTGAGCTACAGAAATGTTAAGCGACAGGCACTAGTTTGCATTAAACTAGTAGTTGGCGGAATGAGGATGTGAACCTCTGACAGTTCCAATGCCAGTTCAAGGACCTGGCCTCTTTCACCCTACCCCAGGTTCTATCAGGCAGGCACCACTGGCTCACCTCCTGTTGTCCAGAACTGAGATTGGGATGAAGCATCTGAATCTATGCCATTGCCTATAGAAAAGGTTTTGGAAGTTGGGATCAGAGGTAGAGTTCATTGATTCACTTGTTCACCAGCCTCTTCTGAGTGCCTGCTGGAGGCAGGTTAGAAAAATATGTTTCGCTGGTATTTCTCAGGCTTGGAAAACTTTGGAAAAACATGTTTGATTTTAGGTGAGATTTTTCTTTTAACCTTGGATGACTTTGCATCCTGGGCTGGGGATGAGGACGAAATAATGCAGCTCCCACTTTCAGCACGTTGGTCTCCAGAAAGAGAAGTGTGGGATCTACCAGCAGGCTACGGTGTGCTCAAGGGGAACCTCAAGCAAGAGAGAGGGGCTCTAAGACCTGGGGAAGTCAGGCCCTGGGTCTGAAGGACTCCGCAGAATAATGACTTTGCAGCAGAGTCTTGATGGCTGGAGTTCCCCAGCTAAGCAAGGCAGGGAAGGGTGTTCCAGGCAGAGGGAACAGCGGTGTGAGGGCAGAGTGCTCAGAAGGAGTGAGAAAGCTGGGGAGGGTGGCCAGATAGTTTGTTGTTCAAATTGGAGTTTTTTTCTACCAAATTTTTAGATTGACAAATGTTATACCACATAGGAGTTGAAAAAATAGTACCATGAATACTTGTATGCTTTTTTGTGTTTTTTAGACAGTCTCGCTCTGTCGCTCAGGCTGGAGTGCAGTGGCGTGATCTCTGCTCACTGCAACCTCCGCCTCCCAGGTTCAAGCCATTCTCCCACTTCCACCTCCCAAGTAACTGGGACTGCAGGTGCATGACACCATGCCTGGCTAATTTTTGTATTCTTTTGTAGAGGCAGGGTTTCACCATGTTGGCCAGGCTGATCTCAAACTCCTGACCTCAAGTGATCCACTTGCCTTGACCTCCCAAAGTGCTGGGATTACAGGCATGAGCCACCGTGCCTGGCAAAACCCTGTGTTCATTTCACTACCTCTGGGTAGATATGAATTCTCTCACCTTGACCTTGGGATTCAGTTTCTATGCAGGGGAAATGCACCTAAAACTCACTTTGGCTTGACTCGAGGTTTCTTCCTCAATCTTATGTTGATTATTACACTGTAGCTAGAGAGACTTATTATACATGGAACAGAAAAATGAAGAACAATTTGCTTTAGAAATTCCTCTAAAATCCTTTATATGTCAATGAAAACTGCTCATAAACACATATCACATTCTCATGAAAATATTTGAGCAGTCAGGAAGATAGTGCAAAAGGATATTGTTCTGAGAATTAGGGCACCAGCTCTAATTCGCGGTTTCAACTTGAACCTATTCCTTTCCCTCTCTCAGCCTCAATTTCCTATTCTGTAGAATGGGGATGAAAAATCCTAACTTGTCTACCTGCAGAGAGTGTTGAAGGAATTAAAACAGGTGATGAAAGTAAAAGCAATTAGTAAACTCTGAAATGCAGCACATAAGGGAGGGATTGTTGATAGACCTCCTGGATTGCGAAGGGAAGCAGAGAATCTCCCTCTAGCAGGTATGCATGCAGCTGCAATCTTAATCTGGAACAATGTTATCAACTTTTGAGATGTTTCCTTATTTCCTTCAGGGAAGTGGGGGGAAAATAATTTTTGGCTTAGACCTTAGACAGTACTTAGTGATTGTGAACTCCTAAATGTGCCTCCTTGAGTGTAAGCTCCCCCAACTCAGAAGCTCCAGTGGGGCAGACACTTTGCTTTGTTCACTGCTGCAGCCCTAGCACCTAAAACAATGTTAAGCCCATAGTATATGCTCAATAAATATTTATGGAATAGGCCACTCACGGTGGCTCACGCCTGTAATCCCAGCACTTTGGGAGGCTGAGGCAGGCGGATCACCTGAGGTCAGGAGTTTGAGATCAGCCTAACCAACATGGTGAAACCCCGTCTCTACTAAAACTACAAAAATTAGCCTGTCGTGGTGGCAGGTGCCTGTAATCCCAGCTACTTGGGAGGCTGACACAGAAGAATCATTTGAACCCAGGAGGTGGAGGTTGCAGTGAGCTGAGATTGTGCCATTGCATTCCAGCCTGGGCAACAAGAGCGAAACTCCATCTCAAAAAAAAATTATGGAAAAATTGATCAAATGATTAGCCATAACTTACACTGAGAGACACATGAGAGAGGACAGGGAGACTTTTCATGTCTGTATCCACAGTGCTGAGCATCACATGACACAAAGCCTTGGAATGATTGGAGGATTTGCTTAGTCATTATTATATCCCAACCTTGACGTGAACCTAAAGGTTCAAACTATGATTACATTTCATTTTAGTACCAATGGTATTTTCTTCAAGCAATGCAAATCAAAGCTGTATCAGTCAGCTTTTGTTAGACTATGGTTAGTAACAAATACCATCAAAATGTCAGTGGACTATAAAAACAAATATGCAGGGTGCAGGGGCTCATGCCTGAAATCTCAGAGCTTTGAGAGGCCGAGGAGGGAGATCTCTTGAAGCCAGGAGTTCAAGACCAGCCTAGGGAACATAAGGAGACCCCTGCCTCTACAAACAATAAGAGAAAACACTAGCTGGGCATGATGCTACATGCCTGTAGTCCCAGCTATTCTTTGGGAGGTTGAGACAAGAGGATCACTTAAGCCCAGGAGTTTGAGGTTGCATTGAGCTCTGATCTTGCCACTGCAATCTAGCCTGGGTAACAGTGTGAGATCCTCTCTGTAAAATAAATAAATAAATACAAAATGAAAACAGTTTATTTATTTATTTATTTTTAGGTCATCAAGTCACCTGAGGCTCTGATCCAGTACTTTCTCATTCTGAGGCTGAAAGCATAACCCCTGATCTTGATTTTGTGGCAGAGGGGAAAAAGAGAGAAATGGCCAAACCAGGCAGTGAATCTTGCAGCCTCTGTTAGATGTGATAACATCACTTCTGCTCGTGTTCCACTGGCAAAGCAGGTCATGTGATCAAGCCCGATGTGGGTATTGGCGGGGTGGATATTACTCACGAAGGGGCTCTGCAAGGCATGTGGTAGGGGGTGGGGCTGCTCAGTTCTCCTGTAGGCAGGGAGAGTGCAATGAACCACCCTGGCCTTCAAAACACTTTGACTTCTTTGAGGGTCAAAGTTTTGGCCTCTTATGAGATCCCAGAATCCCAGAATATCTGGCTAGAAGAGGCTTTGAGCTGAAGCCACCATGATTACAAATCAGGAAGCTGAAATACGGGGACTAGAAAGGACCTCATCGTGGATTTTACAGATGCTATTGGAACATTGAAAATGTTCCCCCAATTTTATGACGTTGACATAAGAACTATAGGCTGGCCATGGGAATGGGGGCCTGGAATCCCAGCTACTCTGGAGGCTGAGGTGAAAGAATCACTTGAGCCCAGGAATTAGAGGCTTCAGGGAGCCATGATCATGCCACTGCACTCCAGTCTGGGTGACAGAGCAAGATCCCAACTCTAAAAACAAATAAACCAGCTACTGAAGTCAATGTTGCTTTATAAGTTGTACAGAACAGAGAATGAAAAGCACCCTCTTCACCGGAGTTACCTGCATCTCCCACTGCCTAGCACAACTTTTGGCCCCGAGGGTACAAATAATGGACAGCATATGGCTGCTTTCCTCAAGGAGCCCATATAGAGTCCAGGGGACAGGAGATGAAGCCTACAATGACAGCATGACATGATACACTCAGGAAGTCTGGAGGCACAGAATGGGGTGGCCCCAATCAAGATTCAGGATGAGAAAAGGCTTTCTGAAGAAGAGAGTGTTGGAGAAACAGCCAAGGCTGAGATGTGCAAAGAAAGTACGGTGCATCCGGGAATAGCGAGCAGTTGAAGGGCCTTAGGCATCGTGCACAGAGTCTGGAAGGGGAGCCACTGAAGGGTCAGGTGTTTCTTTCAGAAGCATTGACCTGGCATCCTTCTGGAGAGGATGTGTTGGGGGGTGTGTGTTGGGGGGTGCCAGAGACTGCCCTGGGCCCCAGCTGGAGTTCTCCTGTGGGATCCTAACAGTAATGACATCTTAGATTTGTGTCTCCTCCCACTCTCCCATGTACACACAGGCGGGCATCCAGTGGTATCCCCATAACAGCTTGTGTGCAAGAACTGTGGTCCGTGTTTTGCAGGTGAGGGAACTGAGACTCGAAGAAATGAAGGAACATGCACAAGAGAACACACAGGAAGTGAGGAACCACACTGACATTCTCCCCGCAGGCCTGCTTGACCGCGTAGCCCCTCTTCTTCCCAGCCTACCCTCTGCCCTTCCCCTGGTAGGTGGTGGAGACTGCCAGTTACCCCCAGGACTGATTGTTCTTAATTAATAAATGGTCCCTCCCACCTAGCCTTCTGATCTGCCACTTGTAGGATTTTGTTTTACTAGAAAATACCTTGGCACACAGGAAATGCTCAAAAAGTATTTGCAGAGTGAAGAAAGGATGGAATCGGAGCTGCACAGATTACTGTGCATTGGGCCCCTTCTGTCATTCCGGGATATGGATTTAGCAAGGGGGCTGGTCAAAGCGAGGCCTTGATTTTAAAGGGTGCAGTTGTACTTTGTTTATTTTATTTTATTTTATTTTATTTTATTTTATTTTATTTTATATTTTGTTTTGTTTTGTTTTATTTTATTTTATTTTATTTTATTTTATTTTATTTTATTTTATTTTATTTTATTTTAAGATGGAGTCTCGCTCTGTCGCCTAGGCTGGAGTGCAGTGGTGTGATCTTCGCTCGCTGCAACCTCCGCCTCCCAGGTTCAAACAGTTGTCCTGCCTCAGCCTCCCAAGTAACTGGGACTACTGGCGCGTGCCACCATGCCAGGCTAATTTTTTGTATATATATGTTTTTTTCTTTTGAGACGGAGTCTCGCTCTGTCGCCCAGGCTGGAGTGCAGCGGCGCAATCTCGGCTCACTGCGAGCTCCGCCTCCCGGGTTCACGCCATTCTCCTGCCTCAGCCTCTCCAAGCAGCTGGGACTACAGGCGCCCACCACCACGCCCGGCTAATTTTTTGTATTTTTAGTAGAAACGGGGTTTCACCATGTTAGCCAGGATGGTCTTGATCTCCTGACCTTGTGATCCTCCCGCCTCAGCTTCTCAAAGTGCTGGGATTACAGGTGTGAGCCACCTCACCCAGTGTTTGTTTATTTTTTAATTAAACTTTTCAATGTTGAGATAATTGTTGATTCACACCATGGGTTCAAATCCCCATTCCACCGCCTGCATGCTGGGGAGATCTTGGGTGTGTTGCTTAAATTGTGTGGCTTAAATTCTGTTCTCTCACCTGGGGAAACAGGGATCTGAATGGTGTCTACAGCATCAGGCTATCCCCAGCAGAGTCCTTGTCACCTATGGGCTGCCCCAGGAATACCTTAATAAACATGGTTATCAGCCTTGTGCCTTTCAACCCCATCGCCTCTGACGAAGAGGCGCCACGGGGAAGCAGCATAGTGCAGAGGTCATGGAGCTTGGATCTGAACCATCTGAGTAGGAAGTGTATTCTGCCCTGTATTTGCTGGGCGATCTTGGTCTTTCTGAACTTCCATCAAACAGTGTAACAGAACCTTCCCTGAGGGTTGCTGTGAGAATGAAGAGCGGATGTATGTTATGTGCCTTCTGGGTTGTAGGAGTGGCACAAATGAGTGATGCCCGTTCACTTCTATCCTCTCTCTGGAGCTGGCTTTCCCACTACTCCTTTCTCCTCACAGCCCTGCCGGTGCCCAGCCACCATTCTCTGTTCCTCGCTGGTTAATCCATAAGGTAGTAATGACTGACAATGGCTTTTGCGTTTTAATAAGGAGCTTCATGCCTTACTCCAAAAAGAGGGCCAAATTATCATTTTTGGCACCCGAGTCACTAAGGGAGAGGTTTGTTTGTGCGTGCAGGAGGGCAGGAACCCGGGACACCTCACTGTGTGGGTGCATCAGCTACCCCGCCCATGCCAGGGCCTCTGCTGGTTCACATTACACATTTTTTGCCAATGAGAAACCAAGGCTCGGGTTACCCCTTCCCATGCTGCCAGGGCCCCTTGTTCAGCACACAACCTGCTCAGCTGTCCAAGGCCAACCTGCAGCTGTGTCCAGGCCGCATCTGGCTCTGGGGTCCCCCTTGTCTCCCTGTCGCCCCCACTACTTCCCCACTCTCCAGCAGTAGGCTCCTGAGGCCCTGCAGACTGCCCATGACTGCTATTGGAACAGCTGCTTCTTTCCGGGCCCAGCCAGTCACCCTACTGGAGATGAGTGGCCTCCAATCCCCATAAACTTGCTGCTGATCTCGTGGTTCCAGTGACTTTTCTCCTGTAGCCTCAGGACTTTCTGGAGCTCATTTGTCTAAAGAAAGAAGGGCAGGCTTTGTCCCTCCCTGGACTTATACTCACCGAGTACTGAGCCCAACTTTCCAGCAGCTGCCATCAAGGCTGTGGTGTGAATAGGCCTCCTCTTTCACCCTCCCTCGTAGGGAGGGCTGGAAGCAGCTCACCCACACAGGGGTGGTGGCAGAGTCTCATCCAGCCACTGAGTGACACTGGGCACTTCTTGAGGGCCTCCCCATTCTGTCTGCCTGTCTCATATGGCTGTAAGAGGGAGTCAGGGAAGTTGCTAGGTGGTGAATGCTTTATCATTTCTAAAGTCCAGTGTAAAAGTCAGTACCATTATTTGCTACAAAATCCAGACACTTAGGCATTTCTCCTTTAGAAGAGCTACTGAAATAACAGCCCCAATTATTAATAACATTTCTAATTATGAATTATTAACGATGGATGTGATTGCCAGCATTTGTTTTCCAGAAGGCCGGAATGAGCTTGGTGTCAGAGGAGACTGCAACACTCGACTTTAAGTTCTTAAGAGCTGAAGATTGTGTCTTCTTGGACATATGTATTCTTGTGTAGCCCCAGGGTTGGTCTAACAGGCCTCAGAGGACTCCCTTTCACCTTCTGGCTAACTCCTTCACTTAGGATTGATATCAATTCTCAAGAAAAAAAAACAGATGCATTTTTCATCAAGAAGAATGATTTTGTAGGGGAGTTTCCTTTTGCAAACAGTATTATGAACCTTGTTTTCCAGTAATGACTATCTTTCTCTTGAAGGCACTGAAGGAGGAATCAGTCAGGCACACGTTTACCATCGCCCGCTGGCCTGGCCTCTCTCGGAGACCTGAATTAGATTTGAATGATGTTTGTTGTGTGCCAGGCCTCTGCTAGGCTCCGTGGAAGATATGGAAATAGATCATGACAGTTCTTGCCTTTGGGGAGTTCGCTGTCTAGTAAGGGACACAAAATGTATCCGGAAATTGTTATAACAGAATTAAAAAGCACTTTGGGAGCAGGGGCTGGGGTAATGGGGGAGGCATGGATGGTTGATTATTTTTAATTAGAAGGTTTGGAAAATTCTTCCTAGGAGAACAGGCACTGGAGATGGGCCTTGGAGAACGTGAGGATTTTAGGAATTGGACAAAGTGAGGTGAGTATGAAGGAAATTTCAAGAAAAGGAAGGTACTAGCAAGATGTAGACTGGGCAAGGCCAAGGCATATTTGGTGAATGGTAGGCCTTCAGGGATGGCTGGTGGGTCAGGCCTTTGGGAGACTATGGGGTCAGGGGGCATGAAATGAAACACGTACTGTGTCCAGGCTAGGAGGGTCTTGTGGGCATGGAATTAATCCACCCACTCACACCTTCCTCATGTTCCAGGTGCTGTTCCATGCACTGAGGATTCTAAAGAGAAATAATCCACTACCAGACTTACAGATAGGTTCAAGAAATAAACCCTCTTTTGCAACCCAGAGCTCATTGTTTCAGTATGAGTTTCGATACATATAAGAAGAAATAGTATGATACCAAAAAATAAAGTAAAATAAAAGAAAGAAAGAAATAATTCACAGCCAGGCGCAGTGGCTCATGCCTGTAATCCCAGCACTTTGGGAAGCTGAGGCGGGCGGATCACTTGAGGTCAGGAGTTCAAGACCAGCCTGGCCAACATGGTGAAATCCCATCTCTACTAAAAGTACAAAACTTAGCCGGGCGTGGTGGCACACACCTGTAATCCCAGCTACTTGGGAGGCTGAGTCAGGAGAATCACTTGAACCTGGGAGGTGGAGGTTGCAGTGAGCAGAGATCGCACCATTGTACACCAGCCTGGGCAACAGAGCCAGACTCAATCTCAAAAAAAAAAAAAAATTCACAATCCTGTCCTCAAAGAGCCTACAGTTTATTGTGGCACATAAAACACTAAAGAATTGTAAGGATGTGACAGGATCAATCCTATCTATGATAGACATAAGGTCAGAGGAGGTCGTAAGATATAAGGTCAGCTACTCTGACCTGGGAAAGAGAGTTGGGGGAAGCTGTACAGAAAAAAAGGTCAGCTTTGGCTTGAGTCTTGAACTGCTATCAAGCAGTTCAATTGAGTTTTCCTTGAATTTAATCCGGAAGTTAGTCCAGTAGTTCTCTAATTTTGCCCCTGGAAACATTTATCAATGTCAGGGGATGTTTTTGGTTGTCGTGACTTGGTGGTGAGGGTGGTGCTACTAGTGTCTCATGGGTGGAGGTCAGGGATGCTGCTGTACATCCTAAAATGCACAGGGCAGCCTGCACAGTAAGGAAGGATCCGGCCCAAAAGTCAATCGCGCTGAGATTGAGAAACTCGGTGTTGAAGAACATGTCAAACTCCACCACGTTGGGAACTGGGAGATGGTCGAGTAGCCAACAGATTCCTGTGGCTTTGGGCAGGTCCCAGCTGTTTCTGGTGGGCCTCATGCTATGGACTTCATGTGTCCCCTCAGAATTCATGTGGAAGCCCTAAACCTCTGTGTAATAGTATTTGGTGGTGGGGCCTTTGGAAGAAATTAGGGTTAGATTAGGTCATGATGGGACAAATGGCCTTATAAAAAGAGAAAGAGGTGCAAGATATCTCTCTTCCTCCCTCCCTCCCTCCCTGCCTCCCTCCCTCCCTCCCTCTCTCCTTGCCTCCCTCCCTCCCTCCCTGCCCCTGTCACCATCCCCCCAGCCTTCAGAACCGTAGGGGCTAAATGTCTGTGGTTTCTGCCCTCCAGTCTACAGCATATTGTGATTCTATGATAGCAGATGGAGCATCTTGATTTCCTCTATCTGGTCATGAGTCTGTGAAGCTAGATGTTCTTTGACACTTGTCTCACCTCTCTAGGACATCATGAGAGGGTTGTTCAGCGAATGTTCAGCTCACTCATCTTCTGGCAGGGCGTGGTTTTCATCTATCTGCAGAGTTCTGGCTCATATATTTATAGAGTTTCTAGAGGCAGTTTTATAAAGCGTGTTGGATAAGGTGTTGTGTTGTTTGTTGGGTATAGTGGATTATTTATATTGCTGGATAACTATGTGACACAGGGAAAAATATGCAGTATTATGAAATATTAAGATCTCTCACTCTCACCCCACCCAGCCACATTTTCTTCACACTGTCACTCAGTCCTGGTCACATACAGAAGCCACTTTCATGGCTGGAGAGACCCTTCCCCTTGACTCAGCCTCTGACAGCCTCTCACTGTCCATTAGCTCTGGTCTCATCCCCTGGGCCTGACTTTCCCAGCCCTCCACAGCCTAACTCCGGGGACAGCTCCGCCTCATCTGGATGCCTCGTTCCCTCAGGCTGTGCCAGAGACTTGCTTCAGCCACAGCAAACCCACCATTGTTCCCCAAATGAACACCCCTAGAGGGAAGAGACTGTGCTTAATTGCTCTAAAAGTCCAGTTCAGCAAAGACCCAGTGAATAAAATGACAGACAAATGAATGCACACTTTAAAGAGGCTTTTAGAATTCATGAGAGGCCACATGTCGAGGAGGTTGGTGATGGGAAGGCAGTGGCACCCATGGACAGAAATAAGGGAAAACATTTCCTCCACGAGGCAAAGAGGCCATCTCTGTGTTGGCAAATTTAAGACGTCACTCTGCAGAGATGGAATCTGACTTCTAGGGATGTCAGTTAGCATCTCCGTGGTTACTTCTCTGTGATTCCGCTGGAGATGGCTGCATAGCTTCAAGTTCCACACCCACACAGCTTCACTGAACAGCAGGAGGGGTTGTATCAGTGAGCTGCTGTCATGAGAGCACTGTGTAACAAACCACCCCAAACTCAATGACCTATCACAAGTGCAACAGACCATTTATTTTTCTTTCTCTGCAGTCTACCTACGGGTGAGCCAGGACTGTTCTGCTTCAGGCCGAGGCGAGGCTGAGCTTGTCTCTGAGGCTTCAGGTCAGGTTCAGGTCTGTTCCGCAGTCATCCTAATTTTCTTCTACTCACGAGGAACCCAGCATGTTGATCGCATGATAGATTCAGGGAGCAAATCGTAAGGCCAAGCCTGTGAGAACATTGAAAGTCTGTTTCACGTCTGCTCCCATCCTATTGGCCAAGCAAGGCATCTGCCCATGTCTGGGCCAATAGCGCATGATGGTGAGCTGGCATGTGCGTCCTGCCCTGAGGGGAGGGGAGGGGAATAGGAGCATCAATACTCTCTGAACACTCATCTCATCTATCGCAGGGGTAGGATGTGTTCCTGAAACCCTCAGCCAGAGTTCCCCAGGGAATCTTACGTCACACTGACTAGAACCGAGTCTCGTGCCCAGCCCCAAACCAATCACTAGCCAAGAAGGACGGGCTCACTATGAGGGATTAGACCAATTGTCATTTGGCCCTGGGTCAGGACCCTCTTCCTGTGAACAGTGGATGGAGTTGGGCTCCTGTCAGCAAGGCATTGGCAGGGAATGACTATGGAGTAAGCAACCGATGTCTGCCCCAGCCACCAGCTCTGATCAGGGTGAGGTCGCTTTTCCTCTTCGGGCCCAGAGTAGCATGGAAAAGTCTCCGTGGGCCTTGCAGGGTGTTGGAAGTGTGCCCACACAAGTCTTTCCAGGTGCCACACGCTGAAATACCTTCACTCGCTCCGTCCTCACCATGCAGACCAGCCAGTGCACTCCCACCTCACACACTGGCTCACCAGGCAGTTCCTTCTGTGGGTGTGTCTGTCCTTACAGGATCCCTGGAGCAAAGGCTGCCCTTGCCAGGCACTGGCCGGCAGCTCCCATGGCACAGGTGTCACATCAGGCCTGCTGCACTTGCCCCTGCTTGCCCAGGGACTTCCCTTCTAACAAGAAGATCTGACAGCATCTCTAAGTTGGTAAGAACCTGGATGGCCAAACCGACTTGGATTATTCTACCCTCTGCCTGCCTCTCTGGGCTTCAGATTGTTCATTAGAAACATTCTGGGGGATGATAGGGATTCTCACACAATCTCCCTTGCAGGAAAGTGGGTTTTCTGATGGCAATGGCTATCTCGGGGGAGTGGGGGCATAAGCATTCAGCCCCTCCCGAGCAGCCAAGCTGTTTCTGGGCATCCCTCTCCGTATCTGGTCCCTGAAGCTCTGGGATCCTCCTGTGAAGGCCTGGGCAGTGCATGCAAGGCAGGCAGGGGCCTTGAATTCTAACCCTAGCAAGGCCTTGACATTGCTGTGTGAAGACGCCTTGTAGGGCCTGAAGCTTTTGCATTTGGGGAGTTTTTTCTTAAAAAATAAAAAAAAAGGTAGAACATAATTTGTAAATGCCCAACTAGGTAAGAGCTGTGCTGGTTAATTGTGTGTGTCAACTTGGCTGGGCCACAGTGCCCAGATATTTGGTCAACCATTATTCTGGCTTTTCCTGTGAAGGTGTTTTGTGAATGAGATTAACATTTAAATTGGTGAACTCTGAGTCATGCAGATTGCCCTCCATAATGTGGGTGGACCTCACCCAGTTAGTTGAAGGCCTGGCCACTCCCGAGGAGGAAGAAGCTCTGCCAGCAGGCAGCCTTCAGACTTGAACTGCAGCTCTTCTGTGGGTCTCCAGCCTGCTGCCACACCCTGTGGAGTTTGTACTCCCAAGCCTCCACGGTCATATGGGCCAGTTCCTTAAAACCTCTTTCTGTCTCTCTCTTTCTCTCTATGTCTCTCTCTTTCTCCCTCCATCTATCGCTGTCTCTCTTCTCCCTGTCTCTCTCTTTTTCTCTGTCCTTCTGCCTCCTTCTGTTTCTCTGGTGTCTCTGTCTTTATCTATCTCTCCATCTTTATCTCTCTCCCTCTCTCCATTTCTGTCTCTCTGTCTGGTCATCTCTCTCTGTGCTCTGTGTGTGTGTCTCTCTCTATTTCTCTGCCTCTCTCCCCATCTCTCTTTTTCTCCCTCTCTCTCTGTCTGATAATCTCTCTCTCTCTTTTTCTCTCTGTCTCTCTCTCTCTCTTTTTCTCCGCACGCACACGCATCTTGTTGCATCTGTTTCTCAGAAGAATGCTGCCTAACACAGGGCCTTGGAAAGACCCCATGCTATCAGGGGCCCGACGCCCGAGGCCCATTAGCTTCTCTGTGGAATCATCCCTGGGAG
This sequence comes from Symphalangus syndactylus, assembly GCF_028878055.3. Taxonomy (NCBI): domain Eukaryota; kingdom Metazoa; phylum Chordata; class Mammalia; order Primates; family Hylobatidae; genus Symphalangus; species Symphalangus syndactylus. The sequence continues at coordinate 96,146,097 of NC_072440.2, read as the reverse complement.
CCGGGCCGCCCTCCCTATGCTGGTCCTCCACAGTCCCTCTCTAAGATGGTGAGGGGTTGCCCCTGAGCTTGGCCTTGGTGCTGACGCCCTACACACAGACTGCAGGTCTCTGAGCACTCCCAGATAGTCAAGCATCAGGGTCCCCAGCCCTGCCTCTGGCCATCCCCCCACCCGCAGCCCATGCACACGAGGTGAAGAAGCAGCAAGAGGCACACAGAGGACCACTTTCTCACACCAGGAGCCTTCAGCGGCTGAAGAACCCAAGGTCGCCCCAGACCCCAGGCCTGGCCATCTTTCCCTTTTCCTCAGCTGAGTTCTGCTCAGCTTGCTCCTTTCCAAGTACCATTACCTGCCACTTATGGGCTGCACAACGAAATATATGGCGGTTCATAGATTTTCAGACACAGTAAAACACCCTTGTCAAGGCCAGATTGTTGTCTGCCTGTCACTGCTAATGAGAATGTACCTTCTCCGGAGGCATTTTGAAGGGGTTGGAGCCCTGGCATGGAGCTGGGGAGCTGGGTGCTGGTTGCAGGGGAGCCACTAACTGGCCAGTGGCCTTGGTCAGTCCCATCTCCCAGGTGACCCTCCACTGAGTACCTGGGCTTTGCTGGATGATCCACGGTCCTTGCAGTTGTGCCATCCACTGGATAGACTTTGCAGGTTGCTCTGCTGCCCCCATGTGCTTGGTGACCTGGCCCTTTTGAGAAGACAGTGGGGATGGGGAAGACTTTGGGCATTGAATTGGGAACTCATTTTGTCCTGGGTGGATTCACCAAGAAGTCAAACACACTGGACAAGCCACCAAGCAAATGAATAAATGCACTAATTTGAATTTTTTACAAGCGTTGCTCCTGTGCTTTGGGGTGTGTGTTGATGTGTGCACACGCAGGAGCGGGGGTGGAAAGGAAGTGACCCTTGCTTGGTTTAGTTGCATTATGCAGGGACCCCTTTGGGCAGTCCTCCGCAAGCAGCCAGCTTACGGGATGCAGGAGAGGGTCATTGGGCCTTCATCATCAGAGGAAGAATTCCTCCGTCTGGCTGAAGAGGAGACAGTGCATGAAAAATGGTGGCAAGGGGTCAGGAGGGGAAGGCAAGTGAGAAAACACTTTCATCTATTATCCCAGGGTCAATGGGCTCCCTCCCATCAGGGAACCTTGGGGCCGATGAATGGCCCATTGCGGGAGGTGCGGCATTGTGTAGATTGGGAGCCCACGTCACAATCCCCCACCTCAGGACAATAGTGCCTAAGAAAGTAGTGGGTGGCTCGCCTCCCAGGAGCTGCTTCTTCTTATCAAAGGGCTTTCACCAGGAACGCCCCAGCCTGCTTAGGAAGGAGGGAGAGCTGTTTGTCCAATAATGCGAAGGCATTTCAGACTCATTCCAAATTCTCCGTCATGGCGATTAGGTTGCTCCGTATTGAATTTCCTCCAGAACCAGTGTAGGTTTCTCAGCTGTTGCCGCTCCCTAAAAGCCACACATATTCTTTGAGTTGTGTAATTTTTGTTTGAAGATCAACACATTCCTGTTTAAAAAGAAGTCCAAATCCTTATGCTGAAAAAAAGACATGCATTCCCTCCAAAGAAGATGCCTGGAGGGCCACATATGTCCAGCCTGCAGTGGGTATGCAGCACAGGGGCTGGCTCCCGGTTTGGGCAAAACCATGGTCTTACCTTCTTCCTGGCACCTCCTTATCAATAACCCATAATTACACGTTTTAAAATATCCTGCAAATTAGTTGTGAGTCTGGCATTGTGACTACCCTTATTGAGTTAGGGCTGGTTTGCTTTCAGGGTTTCCAGAAATATGTCACCCAAATGGAGAGAATGTGATATCCTGGTCGTACCTGATGTTCCCTGCTACCTTAAGCTTTACAAGTGGGCGGTGGCCAGAGATGTGATTTTGTGGTGTTGTTTTCACATCTGGCACAGGGCCTCGAATCTCAGATCTCAAAATGAGCCTGCCTGGCACCAGGCAACCCTTGATTTCAGATCCAGAACTGATACCTGCATAGAGACCCCCTGGGCTGCAAGGCTTTCCTGGTGAGCAAAACTGACTATCCATAGGCAGGGATTTTGTGAGAACTGGTCCTTATGGCCCCAGACCTTGTAAATGGCTTTCCTGCATTTTCAGTTGGCAATTTACTTAGGAAGTCAGTTGAGTGGCAGGCCCTGTACAAGGAGCTGGAAAAACAAAAAGAAAGAGGACGTGGTCCCTGCCCATGTTGGGGACAAATTAATAGATAGATGAATGCAAACATCTGTGGTTAGCATTATGAAGGAGCTACACATGAGGTACATACCCTACACTGTAAGCACTTGAAGCAACAACGACAGTGATTTATTTCTAGAGTACGGTAAAGAGTCTATGGTAGAGTACTGGGTTGAATAGTGCCACCCCAAATTCATGTCCACCCAGAACACCAGAATGTGACCTTATTTGGAAATAGGGTCGTTGCAGGTGTAATTTGTTAGATAAGGTCACCCTGGACTAGGGTGGGCCCTAAGTCCAATGACCGTGGTCCTCATAAGAAGGCCATGTGAAGACAGAGGCAGGGGTTGGAGTGATGTAGCTGCAAGCTGAGGATTGCTGGCCACCACCACAGGGGAGATGCAGGGAGAAGATTCTCCCTTGAAGCCTCCGGAAGGTACAGACCCTCAGGACACCCTGTTTTCTGACTTCTGGCCTCCTGAACTGTGAGAGAATAAGTGTCTGTTGTTTTCAGCCATCATGTTTGTGGTCATTTGTTACAGCAATCCTAGGAAACTAATACACATGGTGTGTTGTCAATTACATTTCACTGGCAGCACTGAATGAGAGTTTCCACAGTTGGATGGAGTGGGAGCTGGGTTATGGGCTAACCATGGAGACAACTGGGGCTGGGGACCACAGGTAAAGGAGGAAATGGGAACAGAGAAGAATGAAAGCATGCAGAAGCTTCTGCCCTGTGGGTGGCATATGCCAGGAATGAAGAGGGCACGTGGGAGTGTGGGAAGGTGGGACTGGCCAAGTGAAGAAGGACAGCTCAAAAAGACTTGGCGAACCATAATAAGGAGTTTAGGTTTTATCGTTTCCCTACCTTCCTTCCTTTTTTTTTTTTTTTTTTAAATCAAATCAGTGATCTTTGTCACATAGACATCCTGCAGAATAGCAAAAGGTTCACGGATGTTGCAGGGAAAAACAAAAGTTGCTGGCTCCTCTGTGATACAATATTGCACAGAAAAACTAAACACAAAGAGGTGCCAGATGCCAGTAGTGTTATATGTACAATTTTAAAAAGAAAATTATTAACAAATAGTGTATCTTAGAGTCATTTATTTACCTTTTCCACAAAATACAAGGCAAGAAAACCCACACACACACACAAAAACAAAAATAGCTTTCTCTGTTGGAAAGAATTTCTGAGGCTGCAGATGTATTGTTGTGGTCTTTCTGTCTCCTCTCTTCTCACTGTGCTGTAAACTTCTACATCAGAGACCTTCTCTGATTCAGCAATGCATGAATGAACAGTAGGCACTAGTGTACTGTGGAGTACAGAGGCAACTGAGTAGTGTGGCCACAAAAGACTTCCATAGGAGAGCGGATCTGAGCTCCAGCAGGATGTAAGGATAGAGTGGACAGATGAGGGAGAGGAGGGGAATATTCTACCTATGGGAAATGTCATGAACTAAGGCACAGAAACAGTTTGTGTAAGGTGTGTCTAGAAGGAGGAAGGTGTAACTGCCCAATAAGTTTTCCTTGCCCACTGCCTAGAGAGAGCCAATTTATCAAGACAAGGGAATTGTGATAGAGAAAGAGTTTAATTCATGCAGAGCTGGCTGTACAGGAGACTTGAGTTTTATTATTATTCAAGTTAGTCTCCCTGAGAATTTGGGGACTGGAGTTTTTAAGGTTAATTTAGTGGGCATGGGGCTAGTGAGTCGAGAGTGCTGATTGTTTTGCTAGAAGATGAAATCATAGGGAGTCGAAGCTGTCCTCTTGTGCTGAGTTAGTTCCCTGGGTAGGGGCCACAGGACTGGTTGGCAGGTCCAGGTGGGGCCATCCGGTTGTCAGAAATATAAAATCCTGAAAAGATATCTCAAAAAGCCAGTCTTAGGTTCTTCAAAAGTGATGTTATCTTCAAGAGTAATTGGGAGAAGTTGAAAATCTCATGACCTCCAGAATAATGGCTGGTAGTTATTTAGAACTTAAGCCCCTCTCATCCTAACTTGGTGGCCTTCAATTAGTTTTACAAGAACAGTTTAGTTTGGGGAAGGACTATTATTTAAACTATAAACTAAATTTCTTTCAAAGTTAGCTTAGCCCATGCCCAGGATTGAGAAAACACAACCAACCTGTGATGCTAGAGACAAGATGGAGTCAGCCATGTCAGTTTATCTCACTGCCATAATTCCCTCAGCTATAACTTTTGCAAAGCTGGTTTCAAAAGGAGACATGGCCATGGGAGACAAAATGGGAAAAGTTTATTAGAGCCCTACTGGTGATAGCAACAGGAGGCAGGTAAATTCTTAGGCAGACAGGGATAGGTCCCCAGTGAAATTCAACCTTCGAGCAAAGGACAATCTAAAGGCTGAAACCCAAGCTATGAGTTCTGGATAAATCCATGGGCCAGATTGAGAACTCCCATTCCCATTTGGCATGCTCTGTCCTGATTGGTCCTTATCCTTTACCTATTTTACATATACCTACCCTTCCCCAATTTATCCTCTACACTTTTGTGCCTATTTCTGAATGGTGCTTTTTCAAGCACATCCACAGACCAATCAGCATGCACTTCCCCATTTCAAGTCCATAAAACTCCTAGACTCAGCCTTGTGGCAGGCAACCCACCTTTGGGTCCTCTCTCACTGTCCAGAGCTTTTCTGTTGCTCAGTAAATTCTACTCTGCCTTACTCTCTCTCCAGTGTAAACCATACCCCATTCTTGTCAGTCGTAGGACGAGAACTTGGAACTCGTCACTGAACTACAGCAGTGAAAGGGCTGCAACACTTAATGTGCAGGCAGGAGACTTAAGAATTCTTCCTATAAGTAATAGAGCCATTGATAGTTTTTGAGCAAGGCAACTTGATTTAATTCAAGTTCTTAAGATTGCAGGACCTGAGAAGTTCAGCTGATGACCAGACTTTGTGGTCTGATGGGAGAGATGTCAAACACCCCAGGGGTCCCTTATGCCATGTTCCCCCATGTCAATTACCTTCTAGGAGAAGCTGGGGCTTGTGTCCTCACATGCTTCTTCCAAAGGGTCTCTCTAACAACCCCACTGGTCAAGATGTCACCAGAACTTGCTGCCACCCATTCTGCAGATATGGCTTTCTGCTTCTTCCCTTGCCCTGTGCCTTGTCCTGCGGTCTCAGAGCAGTTGGGATGGTGCTAGGCCCTCTGGGACCTGCTCATGTGCATGCCCTCAGAAATGGAGATGCCGTAGGAATCACTGGGGGTCAGTAGACCTGGGGTACCAATCGTCTCTCCCTGCTTATAGAACCATCTCAAAACTCAGTTAAAAAAACAGTTCTTTTGATTGCTACTTCTTGCATTGCTGAGAGCTGACTGGGCTCACCTCTGGGTCTACTACAGTCACCATCAGTAGTAACAGGAACCGGAATCACCTGAAGGTTCTGTCACTCACTTGTGTGGTGCCTGAGCTGTAAAGACTCAAACATTGAGAGCTGAAACAGCTGGAGCCACACCATTTTCTCAGGCCCTTCAGGAGGTCTTCTCAGAGCTAAGCCTGCAATGACCAATTTGTCTTTCAGTAAAGCTCAGAGGACAAGTTACCCCCAAGCTAAGGAAGCTGAATTATCAAGGCTCATCATTTGCAAGTCCAAGACATATATTACGGTATAAGGACTGGGCCCCATTCGAGGTTTCTCCTTTCCTACACTCTTTCTTGCACAGGCAGTTGGATCATTGCACTAGAAATTTGGTTATAAGCATGCCACTCCTTAATTTGCTGAAAGTACCATGAAATTTCCTACAAAGCTTAAAAACTGAAATGCCTTTGGGCTATGGAGTCATCACAAAGGTGTGAAGTGGCCACAGTAGGATCACAGTAAGGGGTGGGGACTTCATTTAACTAAAGAATACCCTAAAGGCATTTACTTTCTTTTGGATAACAGATGATAATTGCTGTGGATCAGATTCAGCCTGTAGGAGGCAGTGGGTTTGTGACCTTGACTTAGAGAGACAAATACCCAACACCTCCACTCTGTATTCAAGATCTACCACCCACAGTTGCCCTCTCAAACTTACTGCCCATAACCACACTGCCACCCCTACACTCTAGGGATTATGTAAATTTGTCTGGCAGTATTTGTGTTTCCTTCCTCCTTGATCCCAGTTTTGCTTTCCATTTGATGGGAGAGACGTCAGACACACCAGTGCTCCCTTGTACCACGTTCCTCTGTGTCAATAACCCCCAGGAGAAGCTGGGGCACGTGTCCTCAAAGTCTTCTTTCAAAGGATTTCTCTTTCTCCAGGTAGCAGAATCTTACCTGACTGTCATAGTCCAGCTCAGATCTCATCTTCTAGAAACTTCCCTGATCTCCAAGATCCTTATTGTCAGTTTGCATAATGAATTCATCATGGAGCCTTTGGGGTTTCTCTTCTGCCATTGTCTTGAAGTATTGGGAAAGTGTGGGTTGTTTTTTGCCTCCTCTCTTCATAACTATGGTGCAGTGGTATGATCACAGCTTACAGCAACCTCGAACTCTTGGGCTCAAATGATCCTCTCACCTCAGCCTCCCTAGTAGCTGGAACTAGAGGTGTGCACCACCATGCCTGGCTAACTTTTAAAATTTTTTGTAGAGATGAGGTTTTGTGATGTTTCCCAGGCTGGTGTTGAACTTCGGCCTCAAGTAATCATCCCACACAGCCTCCCAGATTTCTAGGATTAGAGGCATGAGCCATCCTGCCTGCCCCTGCGACATAGCTTTATCAGTTGCTTTTTCTAACTGGACTTTGGGTGTGGCGTTATTTTGCTTATATCAAGGGACATCCTTGATGCTACTCTAGCTGTCCTGACACTGGTGGTCTGCAGAGTCCTTTGGCCCTTAATGTGTTTATCTGACTTTGCTCCCTCTCTGGTTGTGTGTGTGTCCTTCTCCTGCCACTCCACTGTAAGCTCCTGGGCCAGGCCCCATGTCTCCTCTGCTGATGGTGTCCTTATAATTTCTTACCCGGGGCTGAGCACCTTGTAGATAGTCAGTGTTTTCTGATTTGTTGATTTGTTTATGAAAAGGGAAATGTTTGGGTCCATGCCAAATTGTGATGGGATAGTAATTAGCTTCTGGAAGAGATTCTGATTGTCTCAGGCCCACCAGTCCCTGGGAAGTCTTTTTGGCTTGAGTAGCTGGGTGAATGGTGGGCCTTTGATTAAAAATGAGAGACTGGAGGAAGAACAGGCTTGGTGATGGAGGAAGAGACAATAAAATTTTTTGGTTTAGAAATATGTGAATTTGAGATCACTGTTAGCTGTCCTAGGGGAAAGGTCAAGTGGGCTATTGATATATGAGCCAAAAGCTTAGAAGACTGGCTTGAGCTGGAGAAAGGAATTGGGACTCTGTAGTTGGAAGGCAATTTGCTTTCAATATTCATTTTCACATTCTCTTACTAATAAGAATTCCACTCAGATAATAGTTTGCATCCCTCAGGCTCTCTTGCAGCTAAGTGTGGCCGTGTTTTGGCAAATGAAACATAATCACAGGGAATACTCCTGGAAACAGAGCTGGCTCCCTATGTTTCCCCTTCCTCCATCCTGATGTTTGGAATGTGGCTGTGATGAGTGGTGCTCTGTCAATATTCTTGCATCAGGAGGATGCAGGCTGTAGGGGAGAAAAAGTAATAGCTTGTCTTCACCCATTGCAAGGGTCATGGCTGACATCCCTGTAACAAAAGACAGATGAACAAGAGAAAAGCATAACAAATTTATTTAACTAAAGTTTTAAGTGACACAGGAATCTTCCAGAATGAGGACTCAAAGACCCAGGGAAAACTGGGTAATTTTATGATACGTCTGATGAAAGAAATGTATAGTTATGGAGAAACATGATTGGACAGAAAAAGGTATAACCTAATGGTAATACACTGGGTAAATTTCAGCAAGGCCTGTTTGTTTAGACCTTTCCTGTGTCTCCGTATGACATTATTTGCCCCTGGATGTTGGGCGAAACTCTTCTAGAATAAGGGCAGGTATGCCCTACTTTTAGGGGACGTACTTCAGATAATTTCTTTATAACTATGCTTCAGGGGAGAAAGGCTGGAGAAGGGCAGAGTGACCTTGCTTCTGCGCTTTTCTCAATTGCCAATATGCCATATTTTGGGATATTGAGTTCTAAGCCTCAGCAGGGCCATATCTTAGAGATGGTGAAGGTGGATAACTGAGAAAATCTATCTACTTGATAATTGTGTGACCTCTATACTCAGCTCAGATACTTATACCTGGACTTCTTTCATATGGGAGATATTTTAGTCTGTCCTCGTCCTGCTAATAAAGACATATTTGAGACCGGATAATTTATAGAGGAAAGAGGTTTAATTGATTTATAGTTCAGCATGACTGGGGAGGCCTTAGGAAACTTACAATTATGATGGAAGGGGAAGCAAACACGTCCTTCTTCACATGGCAGCAGCAAGGAGAAATGCCGAGCAAAAGGGGGAAAAGCCCCTTATAAAACCATTAGATCTCATGAGAACTCACTATCACAAGAACAGCAGCATAGGGGTAACTGCCCCCATGATTCAATTATCTCGACTGGGCCCCTCCCACAATATCTAGGGATTATGGGAACTACAACTCAAGATGAGATTTGGTGGGGCACAGCCAAACCATATCAGGAGAAAAGTAAACTTTTATATTTATATTCTATTTTAAATTTTATTTTCAAAATAACTTACTACTATTCTGTTCTCCACCAGTATAGCTTTGTCATTTTGAGAATGTAATAGAAACGGAATAATATACTATATAACTTTTGAGACTGGCTACTTTCACTCAGCAAAATTAACATTTAACGTTCATACGTGTTGCTGTGTCAATCAATAGCTTGCTCCTTTCATTCCTGAGTAGTATTCCATTGTAGGGATGTACAACAGTTTGTTTTTCCATTCAAATGTTGAAGGACATTTGAATTGTTTACAGTTTTCGGCAATTATAAATAGAGCTACTAGAGACATTCAAAGACTTTTGCCTGAATTTGCATTTTTATCTCTCTAGGATAAGTACCTAGGAATGGGACTGTTGGTTCATATGGTAAGTGTATGTTTAACTTCATAAGAAATTGTGAAACTGTTTTCCAGAGTGCCTGTATCATTTTACACCACAACTGGCAATGAATGAGAGAACTATTTGCTTTGCCTCCTCGTCGGTTTTGATATTGTCAGAATTTTGCATTTTATCCATTCTAGTGGGTATGTATGTTACCTCATTGTGGTTTTAATTTGCATTTCCCTGGTGGCTAATAATGAAGATTATCTTTTCATGTGCTTATTTGCCATCCATATATCTTTAGTGAAATGTCTGTTTAGCTCTTTTGTGCATTTTAAAATTAGATTGTTTTCTTACTTTGAGTTTTGAGAATTTTTTATATAGTCTAAATACAAATCATTTGTTAGATACATGATTTAAAAATATTTTCTCCCAGTCTATTACTTGCCTTTTATTTTGTAATAGTTTCTATCACAGAGCAAAACTTTTGTGTGTTTTTTTGTTGTTTTATTTTATTTTATTTGATTTTATTTTATTTTATTTATTTTATTTTATTTTATTATTATTTGAGATAGGGTCTCGCTCTGTTTCCTACCATGGAGTGCAGGGGCATAATCTTGGCTCACTGCAACCTCTGCCTCCCGGGTTCAAGCGGTTCTTGGGCCTCAGCCGCGCAAGTAGCTGGGACTACAAGCATGCACCACCACACCTGGCTAATTTTTGTATTTTTAGTAGAGGCGGGGTTCCGCCCTGTTGGCCAGGCTGGTCTCAAACTCCTGGCCTCAAGTGATCCACCCACCTTACCTTTGGGATTACAGGCATGAGCCACCACACTTGGCTTGCAGAGCAAAGTTTTTATCTTTGATGGAGTCCAATTTGCCAATTTTTATTTTATGGATAATCCTTTTGATTTTAATGTCTATTGTTTTACTGTTTATACTTCCCGTGAGCAGATTAATGCCTATTTTTTCAGGTGCTATTTTTCAGGTCTTTGTGACTCAGAGAAAATCTAATTTTGATTAGACATGGTACCAGCACAGGTACAGTATTCAGAGAAATAGAATGGAGTGAGATTCTGACTCACTCAGTTTTGGAAATGGGAAAACCTCAACTGTGGCTTGTGTCTGTAGGTTGCATCTTTTCACCTTGAGGTTTTCAAATGAGGTTTTCCCATTTCCCAAACTGGTGTACTTTCTACCTGCTACTCATTGCTCTGTCAGAGAACATCAGCATCAGAACCCCAAAGATGTGCTAGCATCCTGCACTGGGTGAAATGTTCCAGGCTTGGTCTTTGCTTTTACATTATTGTGCGACAAACGTTTATTGAGCACCTATTATATATTAGGTACACCTATACGTGTAATGTATTATGCCATGCTGTTTAAGGCAGCAAAGTCTTTTACATTCTAGAGTACAGTCAGTAAACAAATAAATATTACAGCATGTCCAAGAGTGGTAATTTTGATTAAGATGGCGACTTTGGGTGATGCGACCACATGTCTCTGGACTGAGTGGTTCAGAGATGGCCTCTCTGAGCAGATTTTTTTTCTCCTGACAGCACTGTCGCCTCCTCCAAGTCCCACACCCAGGACTGGCTTTATAAGAGTAAACCAGTCAACCAGTGATGTTGCAGGGCCCTAAGCTCACAAAGGCCTTGTCCTTGGAGAAGAGAACCCTATTTTGCTTAATGCTTTCTTGTTACTGTCTTGAAATTCTTTCTTTTTGAACAAGGGCCCCCACATTTTCATTTTGTGGCAAAGTTGGGAGCATGTCTTGCCTAGACACTTGTCCAGACAGAAAAACAAACAAAACCAGCAACATCTTTATACATCTTTGTCAGTCTTGGTGAACAAATTATGCCACTTATATTCAACACAAAAAATAGATGCTTAAGATGCATCCCCCGCTTCAAAAATTCACTGGACTAAGAGTCCATGTGGAGTTGTTAGGTGGATGCCATGTCTACCATTCTTTACTGCCCCTCTTGCTGCCTCTACAAATCTCTTTTGCTTGGTTAGAATTTACGTAACAGAATTGTAAACCTCCAATTCATAAATGCTACAAGTGTTTGTCGTTGATGGCAAAGATGAATTCCGTCACCAGGAGCACATTTAAAGAAGGATGTATCCAGCAGAGTGCTGGTCATTTTACATACAGCCATGCAGTACGTAGTGTTGTTTTGGTTAACAGTGGTCCGACTATATGACAGTGGTACCACAAGATTATCACACCGTATTTCAACTGTACCTTTTCTATATTTAGACACATTTAGATACACACGATATTTAGCATTGTGTTATGATTGCCTACAGTATTCAATACAGTTGCATGTTGCACAGGTTTGTGGCCTAGAAACAATGGCTATGCCATATAGTTTAGGTGTGTAGCAATGATACCTACCATCTAGGTTTGTAAGTACATTCCTTGATATTTGCACAATGACAAAATTGCCTAAGGATGCGTATTTCAGAATGTATCCCCATAGTCAACTGATACATAACTGTATTTATTTGCATTTTATCCTTACAAGAGCTCATTTTAGAGATGTTAGAAATACAACTCAGAGAAGCTAAGTTATTTTGTTTTTTCATAAACATACAGCTAGTAAGTGAGGACAATTCTTGTGTGCCTTAAGTACCGGGCAGGGTATTCTGATATTGCTGGTTTGAATTTCTGATTTTCTCTGTTGAAGAGGCGTGGGCATTTTATACATCTTTAATCGTCTTTTGGATATCACAAGCAATAGTTCCTGAGAAAGCTATTATTCTCTTCCATATTGATATTTTGAACATCCTTGCTGTATTGCTAAGTGTGATTGTAGGATCAAGAGTTGACCGTCTCCGAGTGGAATATCTGAAGCGGTGCTATCACCCCTTCCAGTGATGGAGAGCCATGTGAAAAAAGCTGTTCATGAAGCTAGGAGTCTCTTTCTCTGCTTGGAAAAGAAGGCTTGTAGATTCTTCTGTTTGGGCTCATAACTGCTCTGGAAGAAGGCGGAATCGGGCAGAAGTGATGCAGGCCTAGGAATTCTGGGAAGCGGAAGCAGCAGCGTTGGCCCACGCAGTCTGGCCGCCCCGCCCTGCCCTTCACCCAAATTCCTCCCTGCTCCCTGGGTGCTTTTGGAAACTAGCTTCCGGAGCCTGACACATGTTCCTTTGTCTGGCCCCAGCTGTTAGAATCTGTCTTCATTCATTAAGCAGGAAGGGAGTTCTCAGAACTGCTTCTGCAGTCTGATGTCATGGGGCAGCCACACTCAAACCTCGGCAACTTCAAATTAGAGATGTCAAAATAAGCAATGGAGACCTGACTGAGCGCCCTCTAATCCTCGGCCATGGTGCTGGATGCCTCCCCTCTGCGATTACGACTGGTCCTAGGGCCAACCTGCACCGGGGGTGTCATTATCATTTTACAGAAAAGGAAACTGAGGCTCAGAAAGGCTGTGAGGCAGCTCATAGCTCTATACTTAGAAAGGCAGTATCTGAGCCCAGGTTGGTGTGACTACAAGGCTGCCTCTCTGAACACCACACTCACCGTCTTTCCTACCAACAGAGAGCTGCAGCCATCTTTCCTGCTATTAAAAAAAATCATAAAAGGGTTTGTCTTTTAGAAAATAACCATGCCGTCTTTGGGGAGAACACAGGTTTCTGTCCCAAAGCCTGGCTCACCTCCCTGCCGGGAAGGGCCTCCACGCTCAGCCCAGGACTCAGGGTATGCACCATATTGTCACCGATGATTGTACAGACCCATTCATCAGCAGGAATCCTATTTCAAACAGCTCTCCGACTCTAACGGCACGAAAAGCGTGAACTAAGCACAGTTTAATTAATTCTGATCTCACAGACAGAGGCTGCCCCATCAGAGACGACGGTGCACAGACACGAGGCAGGAAAAATTGCTCCAACCTCAGAAGCAGGAGTGCATTCAAATGATCCCTTCATTCCTTCAAGACGGATAATTTGATTTTTAGTAAATTCATAGGAGACGTTTGTTGGAACCGTTGCTGGCTCTCATCTTTCTGGGAAGGTGTACCTTTTAACCTAGAGAGCAGAAAAGCCTCTGATCTCTCTCCCTCTGACAGAAAGAAATGAGCCTCTTTGCTTTTAGTCTAATAATAGTATCTCCAATTCATGTAGATTTTTATGGTAAATCTTAAACATCATAGAAAATCCATATTCACAGTCCAATCACCAAGTCACCTTGGAGGAAAAGGAGGGGGGAAATAGCATTATTCGAATTTCAGGGAAAGAAATACGCCAGGAGAGCTGGGCATGCTTCATCTTTCTTCTATCAAGGAGCTCAGAGGCCTCCATGCCCTGAGACAGTCCCAGCTTCTCAGTGCCAAAGAGAAATGAGGGTAATACACAGAGATGGAGTCCCTGGGACCCAGAAGGGTGGGCTCTGCCCAGAGCTAGCTGACTCCAGGAAATCGGCATGGTTCTGCTCCAAAAGGACCTCAGTGACACTTCACTACTGCTGCATTGAGGAAAGTTGAGCCCATTTTATAGAGGGAGCTACCAAGACACAGAAAAGGTAGGCCATTGATACAGGGTCACACAACTGTTGTGGCAGGGTCAGAGGTGTCCCCATACTCCAGCTGGACCACTAGCTTTTGAGGCAACTCCTTTCCTCTCTCCAAGTCCCCGTTGCCCCACATGTAAAACGAGAAGGCAGAACTGTCCTGAACACTAGATACCTTTTATTAACAGTAGTGCCTGTATCACGAAAGCAGTAATTCTTCTGGGAGTGAAACCTGCATTTTTGATACCTTGGTCAAGGGGGGGAGGGAGGACAGATGACGGAGGATCAGAGTTCAATTTTCACTCCATTCCTTCATTTACTTATCTACTATGTTTCTAGCATTGTGTTCAGAGGTTAGAACTCAGCGATGACAAAGATACCGGCCTCCTTCTTGAGGGGCTCACAGTCTTCTAGAGAAAACAGACAACAAAGTATGAAACCAGGGCCAGGCAGTGGTTCATGCCTGTAGTCCCAGCCCTTTGGGAGGCCGAAGCAGGCAGATCACCTGAGGTCAGGAGTTCGAGACCAACCAATATGATGAAACCCCGTCTCTACTAAAAATACAAAAATTAGCAGGGCTTTGTGGCAGGTGCCTATAATCCCAGCTACTCGGGAGGCTGAGACAGGAGAATTGCTTGAACCCGGGAGGCAGAGGTTGCAGTGAGCTGAGATCGTGCCATTGCACTCCAGCCTGGGCAACAAGAGCAAAACTCCGTCTTAAAAAAACAAAAAAGTATGAAACCAGGCAGGTGCAGTGACTCATGCCTGTAATCTCAGTGACTTGGGGGGCTGAGGTGGGAGGATGGCTTGAGGCTAGCAGTTTGAGACCATCCTGGGCAACAAAGCCAGACACCCATCTCTACAAAAAAAATTAAAAAATCAGCCAAGCATGGTGGCACATGCCTGTAGTCCCAGCTACTTGGAAGGCTGAGGCAGGAGTTCGAGGCTGCAGTGAGGGTGCCACTGCACTCCAGCCTGGGTGACAGAGCTGAGATTCTGACTCAAAAAAAGAAAGAAAGAAAGAAAAAGAAAAAAAAGAATGATAGAAATGTACACAAGGAGTTATGGGAACAGAGGAGAGAGAGCAACTGTCTCTGCCTGACCTTGAGTAAGTTATTTAAATAATTTTGGTCCTCATCTTTAACATGGAATAGTCACAACTTGCACTTCAGAGAGTTGTAACTCATGGTGCTTGTGTGAGGAACTCAGTGGGTATATAAAGGATCTGAAGTGGCCTAGGGCTTTCTCCAGAGTCCCTGGATTCGGCTAGGCCATATTGGCCCACAGCTTTCTCCATCTATTCACCAGCAGCCCAGCCGGCAGGGAGCCTCCGGGGAGCCCTGCGCCCTCTTCAGGCTGTCCTCCTGCCATGCGTTTACTAGTCTTCCCTGATTTGCCCCCACCAAGTTTTCTCTCTAGAGTATACTGGTGCATTTGGCCTTTTCCTTAGGCAGTTCAGAGGTAAGAGTGGATAAAATCTAGAGCTCTGTAGTGTCAGGCAGACATTGGCTCAAATCCAGCTTTGCTCCTCAGCTAGATGCTAAATCTGGGGAAAGTTACTTAACGTCTCTGAGCCTCTGTTTCCTCACCTGTATGGGAGGGATAAAGAGAGTGCTTCTGGGTAGCGCTGCGAGGATTGAATGAGGGGATCGGTCAGCTCCTCAGACCCAAGACCCTCTTGGGGTGGTGGTGGTGTGGGGGTGGGTCCTTTACTTGCTCAATTAAAGTCCTGAGCAAGTACCAGGACCAGTGAGTGCTAAATGTTGGTAATGTTCTCCCTCTTCCTTCTGTTCCTCCCTCTCCCTCCTCCCCCCTCCCCCCTTATTGTTATTATTAAATGCAAGGTCAAGTGTGGCAGGGCTCTCACCCTGTTCAGTTTTGCACATGCTAAGATGGGGTCCCCCAGGACCATGTTCAGTGTAAGAGGGAATTGCAGGGGTCCTGGAGGCATGCTAAGGCTAAGGTGGGAGTTTAAATCCATACCAGCTGTGTGATTGTGAGCAAATTGCTTGCCTTCTCTGGGCCTAAGCTTCCCCATTGGTAAGATGGGGATACTGACACTTTCTCACAGTTTTTTTGTGAGGAGTAAACGAGATCATCTAAGTTCAGGGCATGGCAAGTCATGGGCACTGCCTTCTCTCCCCTATCCAGAGGCTCAATGCCCGCTACCCAGAACAAGCAGCGGCTTGTAAATGTCCCGGCAACCATCACTTGTGCTTTCACCGGAAGTCATGCCCCTAGGCCGCAGTGTCTTTGCCGCCTGTCTTCTGTAACTCTACCACCGCCCAGGAGGGCCTTGGATCTGTGGGGCTCACCCAGTACCCAGGTGCCAACTGGGCTGCTGGTGGGGGCATCTATGGGCTAAGACTGCATCTTTAGATAACCCTTTCCAGATAAGCCCTTTTCTCTTATGGGTATTTCATATCAGCCCTATGAGTTATGTGTTCAATAATAACAAAGATGGCTGGGTGTGGTGGCTCATGCCTGTAATCCCAGCACTTTGGGAATCTGGGGCGGGCAGATCGTGAGGTCAGGAGTTCGAGACCAGCCTGGCAAACATAGTGAAACCCTGTCTCTACTAAAAATACCAAAAAAAAAAAAAAAAAAAAAAAAAAATTAGCCAGGCAGGGTGACTGGCACCTGTAGTCCCAGCTACTTGGGAGGCTGAGGCAGGAGAATCGCTTGAACCCAGGAGGTGGAGGTTGCAGTGAGCCGAGATTGCAACACTGCGCTCCAGCCTGGGTGACAGAGCAAGACTCTGTCTCAAAAACAAAAATAAAATAAAATAAATAATAACAAAGATGACAGTAATAATAGTGACCAACAAATGTTGAAGATCCCACCTGCCAGGTACTGTGCTAAACCTGTCACTGCCTGACAGGATGCAAGGTGGCTTGCAACAAACTTTCTTCATTTTCCTTTTTTTTTTTTTTTTGAGACAAGGTCTTGCCCTGTCACCCAAAATGGAGTGCAGTGGCGCCATCACGGCTCCCTGCAGCCTTGATCTCCCAGGCTCAAATTATCCTTCCACCTCAGCCTCCTGAGTAGCTGGGACTACAGGTGTGTGCCACTGTACTCAGCTAATTTTTTTTCTTTTTTGTTTTTTTGAGACAGAGTCTCACTCTGTCGCCCAGGCTGGAGTGCAGTGGCGTGATCTCGGCTCACTGCAAGCTTCGCCTCCCGGGTTCATGCCATTCTCCTGCCTCAGCCTCCTGAGTAGCTGGGACTACAGGTGCCTGCCACCATGCCCGGCTAATTTTTTGTATTTTTAGCAGAGACGGGGTTTCACCGTGTTAGCCAGGATGGTCTCGATCTCCTGAACTCGTGATCCACCCGCCTTTGCCTCCCAAAGTGCTAGGATTACAGGGGTGAGCCACCGCTCCCAGCCAGCTAATTTTTTTATTTTTTGAAGAGATGGAGTCTCACTGTGTTGCCCAAGCTGGTTTCAAACTCCTGGGATGAAACAATCTTCCTGCCTCAGCCTCCCAAAGTGCTGGGACTACAGGTGTGAGCCACTGTGTCTGGCCAACAAACTTTTAAGGTAGAGTTTATTGGCCCCATTTCACAGAGGGGACTCGAAGGCTCCAAACAAGATGCTAAGTGACTTCAGAAGGCAAAGAGCTCATGCTGGGCACAGCTGGGAGCTTCATCCAGATCTGGCTTTCTTCCAGCCTCATGCCCTTTTGTAAATCTGCACCGGCTTTCCTAGGTAAAGAAGAAAAAAGAGCACAAGGCTGGGGGTAGGATGAAAAGCCGTAGTCTCTGATCCTTAGGTGCATCGAATGATTTGTTTTATCAGTAGACTTCCTGAATGAGGTCCTGAAACCTGTGTTAGCAAAAGTCAGTTTCCTGGAGCCACCTCATAGTCCACCACCAGCAGAGGCCCTCAGGGCCCATCGTCCACCACCAGGAGGGGCTCTCAGGCCCTTACTGAGACCCACATCCTCCCTGTGCTGCACATTCTTTCCAAATCCATGCCTACCCTGAGACCCTCATGCACCCTGTGGTCCTCACATCCCCATGATCCACATCCTCCCTGTGATCCACGTCCTCTCCATGATCCTCATCCTCCCTGTGATCCACGTTCTCTCCATGATCCTCATCCTCCCTGTGATCCTTGTCCACCCTGTGATCCATCTCCTCTCCACGATCTTTGTCCATCCTGTGGTCCATGTTGTCCCTGTGAGCTACATCCATGTTTTGCTCAACATCCTCCCCACGATCCACAATCACCAGTGATCCACATCTATTCCATGATCCACATCCTCTGCATGCTGCACCTCCTCCCTGTGACCCACGTCCAATCCGTGATCCGCATCCACCCCGTGATCCATGTTCACCCCGTGATCCACATCCTCCCCATGATCCACATTCTCCCCGTGATCCACATCCATCTCATGATCCACATCCACCACGATTTACATCTTCCCCATGATCCACATCCTCCCTATGATCCACATCCTCCCTGTGATCCAAGTCCACCCCGTGATCCATGTCCTCCCCATGATCCACATCCACCCTATTCCCCATGTCCATCCCATGATCCACATCAATCCTATGATCCACATTCTGCCCATGATCCATATCCTCCCTGTGATCCACATCCACCCCATGATCCACATCTTCCCTATGATCCACATCTTCCCCACGATCCACATCCTCCCCATGATCTACATCCTCCCTGTGACCCACATTTACCCCATGATCCACATCCTCCTTGTGATTCACACCCACCCTGTGACGCACATCTTTCCTATGATCCATGGCCTCCTTGTGATCTAAACTCTAGCTCCCTACAAAAGCCTGCTCTGATCATGGTACAGAGGGTAGCTGTTTCTTCTCTCAACAAAGCCTGTGGGCAGTTGAGATTGGATTTAACCCTGCTCTAGGGAGGACCAACGTTGAGCAGTGAACAGCATCTTCCATCACACTGGTGCGCCTCCCCTCCCTGCCTTTCCTGTGCTGTTCCCCTGCCCAAAATCTTCCCCACCTCTGCTCTGCTGGCCAAGACCTGCACCATTCCCCAAGGCATTCCACATGCTGCCTCTTTCCAGGAAGCACCTTGGGCCCTCCAAGTCAGGTAAGGACCCTTCTCTGTGCTGGTACGGTCCTGGCCTCTGGCAATGGCAGCCTCTGGACTACTATGTCATGTGACTGTCTCCTCTGTCAGACTGTGAGCCCATTGAGGGCAGAAGCCAGTTTTAGTCATCCATGTGTCCAGGAACCTCAGAACGATAGCTGGGGCTAGTCAGACAGGACTAGCTCTGCTGCAGGAACGAATAAACGCTGAAATCCTGGTGGCTAAGCACAAAGCGGGTTCATTTGTTGCTCATGTCAAAGTTGGGCGACGGTCATGCAGTTAGCCTCAGTCATGTTGCTTTAAGCATTGCCATCAGAAATGGCTTCCTCCCTTCCCAGTGAAGGGAAGAGATAGCTGGAGAAACACATGAGATGATGTTAAGCCAGACCTGGAAGTGGCACGTGTCACTTCCACCCATCCCATTATCCAGAACCAGCCACACGATCCATCCCAGCTGCAGGGGAGGCTGGGAAACATTGAGGAGCATCTGGGCCTTGGATGAGCATCCAGATGAGAGGGCGGCTTCCGCTCGATTTTAGGAAGCACTTCCTCACAATCAGAGTTCGTGATGGAGGAAGAGACTCACAACTGGCTAGCCGATGGAAATTAAGTTGCTTCCCTTCACCTCGGCCAGAGACTTGAGTTCAGACAAAAATCAGCTTCTTGAAAACAAGAGGCCGGGCCCTGGAAACTCCCGTTTAGCCCTGTCAGTCTTGAAGAAGCCTGGTGTTCCCAGCTCTCGGCATCCTTTGTCCTCTGTGAGCTCCCTTAGCCTGGAGTGGTGACTTCTTTATTCTTGGGAACTGCTATTTATAACTTCCAAAGGACCCCTACTCCTTTGCTTCTGAGGCTCAGAAAATGAGTCTGCCCTCCCCAGCCTCCCTCCCCCAACACCAGGCCTCTCTACCCCCAGAGCAATCCCGTAAATAAAGGATGAAAGGCCCCGTAATTATTACCATTCGAAAACACAGAGACTGTCAAAACCAGGAGTCCAACAAAAGCCTTTACATAAATCACAGCTGATACAATGGCTCTTGGCTGAAGGGGAGAGGGGCTTAGAGTCTCAGCGCTGCTGAAAGAAGGTTTGTGTCTGGGGGAAGAATTGTCAGAACAGTCCCTGGGGAAGAGACGAGGCCCGATGTCTGAACAGAGGGTGAGCCCGTCTCCTGCTGGGGACGACAGAGGCCATGGAAGGGAACGAGAGTGAAAATCTGGAGGCAGACTCCAGATGTGACATCTCCATGGGGCGGAATGGTCCAGATATCTGGGGCCTGTACAGGTCATGCTCCATCACAGTGCACAGTCCACAGTCTATCCTGGCAGGGCAGTCCCTCCTAGGAGGGCACGCTGCCTTGCAGAGGTGCCAGGCAAGGGCAGTCCTCACCCAGTGAGTCACGGACATTAAGGGCTCCGGGCTCCAACAGAGGGGAGGTCTGAGTGGGCTGAGCTGCTCCCGGAAGGCTTCCGAAAGGCAAATGTGCCAGGCGGGGAAGGCTGTTTTCTGATAGGCAGAGGGGAGACTGGGACTCTCTGGGGTGGAGTGGTGTGGCTGCATCAGCTCACGTTCCTTGAGAACGTGTCCACAAAACTGGAATTCCATGGTGGCCCTGTTGAGGAGCCCCGTCCCTGAGGAAGGACAGAGGCCTCTTCAGGGAGCAGCATATTCCAGAAAAGCAGGGAAATTGGTAAGATATTTCGTATCTCTGGGCAAAATTATTCCTTTTGAATGAAACATTCAGTGGCACATCAAGAATTCAGTGGCATTTAACAACTGCTGGTGGCTCCTCTTACGTGCCATGCACTTCTCGACTCTGACTGCTCCTGCCTTTGAAGATGAATAAGACATTGTCCTTAAGATATTTAGAGTCCAGGGAAGGAGACAGACACAGAAACCAGAGCTATAAGGCAGGGTGACTAGTGCAGACAGACAGCTGCCCAGAGGCAGAGCTGCACAGCAGGGAGAGGCTGTGGCTCTGGAGCCAAGCCTCCTGGGTTTGCGTCCCACCCTGCTGCTGTTGGCTTGGTGACCTGGGCGAGTCATCTACCTCTCTGGGCTACAATCACATCCGAATATTAATGGGGGTTATGAGGATTAAAAGAGAATCAGCACAATGTCTGCTATCCAGTCACTGCTCTGTATTAGCCTCACCTTAAATTGCTCGAATAGTAAGCAAGGGTTTATAAAGCATCTGTGTGCTAATCCCATCCTAGAGTGACAGGGATCAATTTAACCTCCTCATTTAAAAGATGAGGAGACAGGCTCAAAGGGCAAAGCTGACTCACCCAGGCTCACACAACCAGAGTGGCAGAGCCTCAGGGCTTGCCCTGCACAGCGTAGCTTCTGTTCTGAGAGGAATGCACCTGGGTTTTGTGTCTTTGGTGCTGGGGTGGTGAACAGGAGGCTCTGACCGACGGCAGAGTTCCCAGGGGATCCTTCAGGCAGCCGGGGGCCTCACTCATTGCAGGGCTCTGAAGCAAGTCCTGGCTGACCTTTTCTTGAAGCTGAGCTCTTCTGCCAGGACCCTTGGCCCTGCCCTTGGTCCCTGCAGGAATGCACACCTGTAAGCCTGTAATGCCTTCTCCAGACCACAGCAACTAGGGAACTGCTGGAGGCCACGGAGATCAGCAGGGACCGCACCATCCCCAGAACTGTGGATCCACCCCAGAGTCACGTGGATCCTCAAGGAGTGGGGAGTAGACCCTGAGCCACGTGGGCTTTCAGCAGTTCCCTGGGCCTGCTGGCACCAAGATGGGCTCCCTGTCAAGGGCCTGACAGGACCTCTGTGAGGGTCCCAGGAGACGAAGCACATGAAGTGGGTTGGTGCACCAAGCAGGCTCACTAAATATTCACTCCCTGACCCCTTTCCCCACCCAAGCTGTGGTGGGGAAGGAGTGTTTCATGGTGGGCAGCCCAGGCGCCAGTCCCCTGCTTCCCCAGTGATGGGGTACCATTACCCCTACGACAGCCCAGCTTGGTGCCAGCAGGCCCAGGGAACTGCTGGAAGCCCACGTGGCTCAGGTCTACACCTCACTCCTTGAGGATCCACGTGGCCCTCGGGTGGATCCACATTTCTGGGGATGTTGCGGTCCCAGCTGATCTCCCCAGGGGTCTAGTTAGCCTCATCCTCCTTCACCCAGGGTGGCTGCATGTCAGCACCTGCTCTACCTTCTACCTTAATGGCGCCCCCTAGGCTATCCGTCAGGGGAGTCTATGCAAAGAAGCCCCTTTGCACTTGCTTGTGCCACTCCACTTACCCCAGGCAGTTACCAGCAAGCCACAGCCTGGTGTTCAGAATTAAAGCAGGACTAAGGCGGGTACATGGTAGCTCCCCAAACAACATACCTCTAGATCCCCATGACTGATCTGGGGCAGGCAGTGTCCCTGGAGGGGTGTATGTGTGGGGAGCACGCAGAACAGCAAATGCTTCCTGAAAGCAGGATTGATGGGGACAGGAGCATCAGAGGAAGCTGGAGGACTCCATGTGGGCCCGAGAAATCAGGTGAAAGGGAAGGAAAGGGCTTGTAGGCACTACCAAGGCTCAGACATTAGATATAGCCCTACAGGCGGCCACCCAGTTACATTACAGTGAGTGCCCTCACCCTGCCTGCCAGAAGAGGGCCAGACTGCAGTGCTGGCTGGGAGAGTATCCCTCCATAGAGGGTATATCCTGGGCTGGTAGCATAGTATTTTTCCAAATATGGGTGTGACTCATTAGTGGGTCCTGATGTCAATTTGATATATTAACCTCTGTGTTTAAAAATATAGAGGAGTGGCCAAGCGTGGTGGCTCACACCTGCAATCCCAGCACTTTGGGAGGCCGAGGCAGGTGGATCACTTGAGGTCAGGAGATCAAGACCAGCCTGGGTAACAAGATGAAACCCCGTCTCTACTAAAAATACAAAAATTAACCAGGCGTGGTGGCAGGCGCCTGTAATCCTAGCTACTCAGGAAGCTGAGGCAGGAGAATCACCTGAACCCGGGAGGCAGAGGTTGCAGTGAGCTGAAATTGTGCCATTGCACTCTAGCCTGGGAGACAGAGTGAGACTGCATCCCCAACAAAATTAAATTAAAAAAATAAATAGAGGAGTATACAATAGAATAGAAAATGAAGTGCACTGCACACTGTAAGGTGCACATCATTTCAGTAAACTTTTGTGTATGTAGACCTATAGTGCAATATTACATAAAATAATTTTTATTGTATGGTTATTAATGTTGGAAATTCTGCTGTGTTATTTCAGTCTCTGAAACAGACTCGCGCCTGTGCTCGGGCAGAACGGGGTTCAAACGGCTGGTCCAGGCCCCTGGCTAAGTTGCTCACTCTTGAACCTCAGCTTCCACATCTGTTAGGTGAGGCCAATGTCACAGGCCTGACGGGACCTCTGTGAGGGTCCTAGGAGAAGAAGCATATGAAGTGGGTTGGTGCACTGAGCAGGCTCACTAAATACACACTCCCTGACCCCTTTCCCCACCCAAGCTGTGGTGGAGAAGGAGTGTTTCATGGTGGGCAGCCCAGGTGTCAGTCCCCCCTCTTACCCAGTGATGGGGTACCATTACCCCCAGGACAGCCCATCTTGGTGCCAGGCTGAACTGCCAATTGCTCTATTTGAGGTCCCTATGCCCTGTCTCCACTGAAGTTAAGGTCCACTCCCCATTTTTATATGGGGACTATAGACACTGCGCATCAGGTACCCTCCTCCTCCTTCCCCTGGTACATCAGACAGAACCCGGTACTGAGGCTTTGGGGGCAGGGAGAGGGGCAGGGTTGCTACAGGACATCTGTCCGTCCGTCTGTCTGTGAAGCTGCACCGGCGATTGGACCACCCTCTGCCCGCCTGTTCTTTCCCCTTCACGCCACCTGACAGCCTTACACAGAAAGCCAGCCTGGCCAGACCTGCCCCCTGAGTTGGTGGCACGGGGGAAGATGAGGGAATTAACTTCTGGCCCGCTGACAGTGGTGCAGCCTGCCAAAGCCGCCCGGGTAATTTGGTTCCTTTCCTTTGTTGACTTGGTGCCAGCGCACAAGAGCGGATTAAGCAGGGAAATTCTGCATGGAGAACTCTCCCCCTTGGCGCTCCAATCCCATTGTCTCCTGAGAATGACAGCGGCTGGTGGTGCCAAAGCACACCGCTTCACTGGCACGTCCCCAAACAGATCAGCTTCTCATTCCTGAAAAGAGGGATTTGTTAAAGAACTGGAGTTAAAAGAAAGAAGGAGAGGCAGGAGAGGACAGGCTATGGAGTAAAAGTTACGCCTGGTTTGTTAATTAAAGGAGCAAGGTCCCCTAATGCTAATGCTGATCTCTGCAGGGGACGTTGGTGCTTCTCAAATTCACCTCCTTTGGGGGATGATTTCAATTGGGCCCGCACTTCCTGCGCCTGGGCATTGGGCTGCGTGCTGGTTGGTGAGGTGGAGAAGAACAGCCAGCTCCTTTAAGAGAGATGCATCAGAGTCCTTCTCTGTTTTCCAGAACACAGACACCTATGCAAAAACCTGGGATAATCGCGGGTAATATTTATTGAGTGCCAACTATGCGCCAGGCACTGTTCTAAGCATTTGATTCACATCAACTAATTTAATGATTCTAATAACCTCATGAGGTCTGTATTATTGTTATTATTATATTCCTGCTTTAATGATGGGAAACGTATGTATAAACAGTGGTGAGCTGTCTGCGTTAACAACTGCTCTCTGGAAAAAAATAGAAAAACCAGCCCCGAGCATTGCAGCATTTGCCACTTTCTGTGGTGTCCACACTCCTACCACACTCGAGTACCAGCTTCCCATGGGAGGTCCCTGAACGCAGAGCTGGGGGCAGTCACGATGTCAGTGCACAGACAGGATCCCTGACACCAATGGGTGACAAGAAACTTTTCCAAACTCATGCAGTTAAGTGGCGGAGCCAAGATTTGTACGCGGGTCACCTGGTTCCTGGGCCTCTTCTCTCAACTGCTGTACTGCTCAGCCTCTGATGACAGACAGAAAGAACACGAGGCCTCAGGGAGTTCTGAAGGTGAGAGAGGTATGGGACACGCCAGCACCTCTCAGTTCCTGCCTCACTGACAGTCCTCCTTCCTGGGCCCCCCGCCCTGCCCCATGTTGTTCTCCTCCCTTACCAGCACTTGAGCCCAATAACTTCAGGTTCAAGAAATCTGGATGTACCACAACACACTTTCTGAGGCAGAACATAAAAGGTAGAACCACCTTTGGTGTCCGAGGTAAAAATTTTTGTAGCCGCTAATGAAATCTTTAAATCCTTTCTTTGTACATCGTTTTCATTTTATTATCACAGCATGTTTGTGAGAAATACTTTAAAATTCTTCAGCCTAAGGGTAAAAAAAGCCCCCCCTCCCCCACCTGCTGTCAGTTTTCTCCCTTCTGTGTCTTGCCTACTGGCTCATTGACTTTCTCCACTCCAGGTATCCTAACATCTTAACAGTCTCCTTGCTGGAAAGAAATCTTCAGTGGCTCCCATTACCTACGGATCCAGCCTGGCTTCTTAGTCCAGCGTTCAAGACCTGTCAAGCTCTTCTGCATCCTCTCGTATGCATGTGATAGACAGGCACTCCACCAAGAGAAGTACAACCATCCCAAACTTATTCCTATTACTTTTCTTCCATTCATTCATTCATTCATACAATCAATCAGTCATCATTGAGGGTTTATTAGACGGTAAGTTCTGGAGACAAAAAGGTAGATGAATATGATGCAGTCTTTGCTTTGGAAGAATGCATATCCCAGGCAAATCTGACTGGTTGTTCTTGCTGAAACACTTTTCCACCTCCGTGTTTTTGCACGCACTACTTTCTCCAACTGGAAGGTCCTCTCTACATTTCTGAACATGCACTTTTATTAACTGTCCACAGCTGCAGTGAGGCCTCCTTCATGAAGCCTCTCCCAGTTCTCCGCCTCACCCCACCAAGCTGGAACTGATCGCAGCCTCCAAACTCCCACAGCAATCCTTTGCCTCCTCTTCTGACCCCACTCTTTCTGTCTTGGATGAAAGCCGTGTGTATCCGTGTTGGTTCTCCATTTCTAGAACCTGTCCTTTTGGGGCTGCAGGACTTGGTGGATTCACACTGGCATCGCCTCAGGAAGCAGGTGAGCAGCAAGTGACTGCTGGATGCATGAGAAAGCAAGGGAACCACAGAGGTGGGAAAATGCTGTCTCTTTTTCATTGTTAAGTCACTACTTTAGGCATAAGAGTGTAACTAAGTCCTTTCCAAATGGAAAATGGCTACTTTAGAGCCACGTGGGCTCCTCACAAATTACATGTTGCGTCTTCTACTCCTCTTTAAAATATTTTTCACAGGTAGCTTCATTAAAATGACGATCACTTCTGGGAGCAAATTAATAAATTCAAACACAGACTATTAGAATTTGAAGGGACCTGCAAGACCCTTCTCTCTTTAGCTCTCAATTTTAGATCTAAGAAAACTGGGTCAAGAGAGGCAAAAATAACTTCCTCAAATTCCCTGTGAGTGCTCGTGGTATATTGTACAATACACCATAATAATTGTTTATAATAATTTAGTGATTCATTCAGCTACTCTGCAAGTCAACTCTGTGTCAGGCAAAAGGTGATTCTAAACCACTGAGAAAAAGATAAAATATATTGGTTATTGATTAGTAGTTTAACCTTTTTGAAATGCTTTCTTTCATTAACAGTAGCAAAAAGGAAAGCAAATAAAAGCTCATATAAGGTAAATTTCAGTTACCTGGAAAAGTTACCTGTGTGAAGTTTCATTTTACATGTGAACAGAGCAGTGAGACAGGGCCATATGACAACCTTTCCTTTTTCGCAGAGGATAGTCCAGGTTTACTTTTCTTGTAAACTTCTCTCTTCCCACCACAATTATTAATAGTGTGCTCTTTCACTCTCAAAAGTGTTCTGGCTTGGACAATGGTCATTCTATGTATAAAGCTCAGTCATTTTTGCTTGTATAGCTGTAATATCACTTTTTAATTAATAGCAGGTTCTAAGCAATGTGTCACTGATCTGTTGCTGTCGAACCCTGGACATCTCAAGGCTGCCTGCTTGTGAGAGAGCTCCCAGAAAACTGTCAGCAATGCCAGCGGATGCCCTCTTTCCTCTCAGTGCCTTGCTACTGTGAATATGTTCTGTCCACAAATACTATGGCACAACCTTCCAAATCCCAGGAAAATAAAGGGCACCTAGAAGCAGGTTGGTCTGTTTTGCCAAAAATAGAAGCTACCAGCAGTCTTCGGGGTGAGGAGATAGAGGATGTTGATGGCGTGTCACAGGCCAGATGCAAGTCATTCCAGGCATTTTTGCATAAAAATCCACTTCCAATCTTCCTACATGAACTTGTCATTAGGTACATTGCTTTAAAGTATTAAATGAACCATCAAGTTTTCCACTTGGCAATTGCTAAACTTCCAAAAACTCTGCTTTGTCAATTTTTGATACATTGTTGAGTTGTCTGTTGCGGTCTAACTCCCATTCTTTGGGGTGGATGGAGAGAAAGATGACTTGATGAGAATGCGTACGGGAGCAACTCACCTCCCAGGCTCTTGAGAAGGCTTGTCAGGGATCTAAATGACATCACATCACCCAACCTCTATTGTACATCTTTGTAGAAACTGATATGACAGACTAGGTGTCCTGGATGGTTGAAAAGATATTAGGACTCAATTTCCACCTATATCTTACTCCCTGACAGTTGTTTCTTACCTGGGCCCCTGTCTTTAATCTGTTCCCTCATAGTTCACCCTCTCCACTGCACCCTAAGAGATCATTCTGGACCAGAGAGACACAGGCAGAATCTAGCTTCCAACACTCTGGGGTTTCACTACCTTCAGATTTAATGTCCAAGCACAACATCATAAAGCCCTCAATAAGCTGATTGTTGTTTCTTTCTTGCTTCATTTTCCAGTATAAGATTTCTTCTATTGTGTACTTTTAAGTTAAAACGAAAACAGGTTAGATGTGTTGGCTCACGCCTGTAATCCCAGCACTTTGGGAGGCCAAGGTGGGAGGATTGCTAGAGCCCAGGAGTTTGAGACCAGCCTGGGTAACACAGTGAGACCCCATCTTTACAAAAAATAATTTAAAATGATTAGCCAGGCATGGTGGTGCACATCTGTAATCTCAGCTACTTGGGAGGCTGAGGTGGCAGGATCACTTGAGCCTGGGAGGTTGAGGCTGCAGTGGGCTGTGATCATGTCACTGCACTCCAGCCTGGGTGACAGAGCAAGACCCTGTCTCAAAAACAAAAAACAAACAAACAAATAAAAACAAAAATAAAGTGAAAACAGTCATGCACCAGAATTAAATGCATCAACTCTCACCACTATCAACAGATGGCATGAGAAGGTCCTTGTAAAATATCACTTTGGATATAAGAACACTCTAGGAACCAACTTTTCTGTAAGCAGAGGAGCTTCTTTTTCTCTAATTTTCTCCTCTATTTATCCACCAACTCATCCATCCATCCATTCATTCATCCATTCATCTATCTTCCCATTTATCCATCTATCCATCCATTCATCCATCCTCCCATTTAACCATCCATCCATCCATCCATCCATCCATCCATCCATCCATCCATCCATCTATCCACCCATCCATCCATTCTTTCAACAGGCAATTGCTTGCTTGCTCTGTGCCAGACCCTTGAGTTCTGTGGTGGTAATCACGGGGGGGAACAATGAAGCCCCTGGCCTCAAGAAACTTGGACTCTAGTAGAAAAGTGTTGTATTCCCCCTGCATGCTTGCCATTGCCTATGACCATGCAGCATCCTTCACCTAGAGTGTCATTATTTATGTTCTCCATCTAGAAAATGCTTCACTAACATTAAGAGTTAGTTAAAGCACTTCTTTCTAAGACTATCCACATCTCCCCATCAGCAAGAATATGGAGTCAGACCTGCAAAAAACCTCATGGTGTCAGACAACCCACAGGAAGCTTATTTCCCCTTTATTACCCATGGAACTTTAAACAGATCTTTTTCTTTTTTTTGAAACAGGGTCTGGCTCTGTTATTCAGGCTGAGTGCAGTGGCATGATTGAGGCTCGCTGCCACCTCTGGCTCCCAGGCTCAACCAATTCTCCCATCTCAGCCTCCCAAGTTGCTGGGACTACAGGCATGTGCCATGACACCAGGCTAATTTTTGTATTTTTAGTAGAGATGGGGTTTAGTCATGTTGCCCAGGCTGGTCTCAAACTCCTGGGCTCAAGTGTTCCACCTGTCTCGGCTTCCCAAAGTGCTGGGATTACAAGCATGAGCCACCTCGCCCGGCCTTAAACAAATCATTTAATCTCTCAGGGCCTTAGTTGCTCAAATCATAAAATGGGAAGGATAATAATTGCTTATCCAATCTCACGGGGTAGTTGTGAGATTCACATAGTTGTTTAAATGCCTTAAACCACTGACTTTCTGTTGATTCATTTATTCCCTCAACATTTGTTAACTGCTCTTTGGGCCAACCCTTGCATTAGTTCTGGAGATTTATATTTAAGTCAACCCTTCCCACAGGGGGCATATCACCTAGAGCAGGCAACAGTCATGGAAAAATTACCACGCAGTGAGACATGTGATGAAAAAAGCCAGCGTGGGGAGGGTGGCTTCAAACATGAACATCATGCGATTTAAAATAACCAGAGCATGCATTCGCCTCACACTCACTATGCACACTGTCTTGTTCTCATGCTTTGCATGCATTTGCCCATTTAATTCTCACATTTATTATCTCTCTTTGAAATAGGAACATTTATGATCCCCATTATACAGATGAGAAAAATGTAAGCAAAGGATGGTATGGCTAGTAATAGGCAGAGGTAATATTTAAACCTCCTAAGCCCTTTATAAACAAGCTCCACAGGTAGGGGTGAATGGGCATCCCATGGGGCCAAGGCAGTGAGTGAGGGTGTTGGCATGACCAGAGCAGAAGAAGGTGAGCTCGCGGGAGCAGGTCGAATTCCCGAGGGCAGGCAGCCTGGCTGAGGAGTCTGCAGCCCCCAAGGTTACTGAAAATAGGTATCGTGTGATCAAATGCAGGCCTTCTAGGAACTTGGATTTGCCTCCTTTTTTTGTCCTCCTTCTATCCGCTCCTTTCATTCCTGGGGAATGTCTTGCCTGTCCTCTTGGACACTGGCCTTGAACAAAGATGGCTTAAAAAGATAGTTGGAGACAAGAACCAAATTTCACTTCATTAAAAAAAATTCTTTTTCCTTTTCCTTTTTTTTTTTTTTTTTCCAGAGATAAGTTTCACTAATTTTTTTTTTTTTCCAGAGTTGAGTTTTGCTGTGTTGTTGTCCAGGTGATTCTACTGCCTCAGCCTCCAGAGTAGCTGAGATTACAGGCCTGTGCCCCCACCCCTCGCTCTAGAACCAGGTTTTGGTTTGCAGAGTGGTAACATTCCCTGGCTTCAGTTGTATGCTATGAGCCTTGTACATTTGCAGAGTATATGGGAAGAAAGCAGCCATTCATCAAGATCTTTCCTTACCTGTTGGACTTTGGATATATGACAAGAAGTTACTAAGTGTCTAAGTAATGTCTTTTCCTTTTTATCTAAACGACCCTAAAAATATGAATATTTGGCATCATTCAGTCAACAATTGATTTGATTTGCCCTGAACTGATCTTTGCTAGGGTTCCAACTTGGTTTAAATCAATGAGCTCTCTTTTTTGTTTTTGTCTCTCAAATTGTATTGCTTTGGAGAGTTTTTCTTTGAAAAGCTTTTATTGACTTTTCCTAAAAGAAGAAGTGATGTGTCAGATTCTAAATGAAATACTCTTTCCGAGGAGCTGTGAGGTCCCCACAATGTGTCAACGACAATCAAGATCTTGAAATTGAAAGCATTCACAGAGGTCATTCAGCCCAGCCGATCCCAGATTTGACCAATCACCAGAATCATGTGGGCATCAGAGACAGAGCAACAACAACAAAAAGCCACAACAGCAGCAGCAGCAGCAGAAGCAGAATGAATGAATGAATGAATGAATGAATGAATGAAAGAGTGAGTGAGTGAATCCGCATTTCTGGAGGAGACTATTCATGAAGAATCTTCCCAGATCTCTATGGCAGCATGTCTGGGGACCCCTGCAGTCACTGGTCTCTCCAACAGGGCAGCCACCCAGAATGGTGCAGTTTTGGCATTGCACACATCTGAGGAGGCACGTGGGGGCTGAAATCCAGTCCAAGCTCCAAGGGAAAGACACTTTTTTCTTTGTGTGACTCCCCCAACCTGTGGACTGTGCCTCTAGGGCTGCATCTGTGCAAGGGGACACCTTTTCCTAATTTGCACAAAGGTTCCCTATAGGTTAATAGGGGCATTGCTTAGAAACCCAAATGCTGCAATGATTTTTAAGGACCATGCTGTTTGGTGGTCATCTTGGACTGCCACTGAGGTCTCACATTTTACTGTTAGTTCCTTCTCTTCCTCCACTCCTCTACTACCTGCAACCATCAGTCTTGCTCTAGATCCTGCAGCCCATGACATCCCATTCCTCTTTCCCCAGGGAGACCCTCATGGATTTTGAAAACAACCTGTTCCCACTTGTCCTAGGTTTATTGGTCAGAATATCCCCACTTCTTTCTGAATAACCTGAATTTGGTTTTCTTTCCATTTATCAAATTCTCCCATAATCTGTATCATACACATGGATGGACACTTCATTTGGTCACTCACTCATTGTTTCACTCATGAGTGCATACTGTGCAGCTGGTTCACCATGCACTAGTTACCAGCTTGTCTAGTCTCATGAGGCAGAACACCCATGCATATCACAGGTTACATAGAGAGGGTTTATTACTTACAGATAGATAGCAAAGGACAAGAGATGCTGAGGGCCTGTTGTAAACCCATCCCCCAAGACTCAGAGAAGCTGCCTGGGGTGGATAGAGTTTCAACTGCACACGCTCCATTTGCAGCACTGCAGAGGGACCCTGGAAAGCAGCACTGCATGGGTTTTATACCCTAAAGTCACATGACATGCGGGGCTGAAGCACTGATGGAATCTTGTTTCTGAGGGAGACTGGAACAGAGCTCTGGCTATTCCGGCCAGCTCCTCTCTATCTCAGGGGTGTGGCATTCTCAGCACATTCTAAATTTTTTTTTTTTTTTTTGAGATAAGGCCTCACTCTGTTGCCCTGGCTGGAGTGCTATGGTGCAATGATGACTCACTGCAGCCTTGACCTCCCAGGCTCACACAATCCTCCCACCTTGCCTCCAAGGTAGCTGAGACTACAGGTATGCACACCATGCCTGGCTAACTTTTTTTTTTAAGTTTCTGTAGAGACAGGGTCTTGCTATGTTGCCCAGGCTGATTATCAGTGCATTCTAAAACAGGGGAGAACTGGATTGGTTGAAGACAATCCAGATCATATGCCAAGCATTTGAAGTTGTTCATCAAATATTTATTAGTGCTGATTATGTTTTAGTCTCTTCTCCAGCCTTTGGGGATATAGTGACAAGCAAAATAGAACGTATTTCTTATTTCATGGTTCTTTAAGTCTAGTGGTAGGGAAGACAGATAATAGACAAGTAAACCAAATAAATAAGAAAGATAATTTTAAACAGTGTTGAGTCAAGCACTTTGCAAGGTGTTAAAGGAGTAAGGAGATGAAAAAAGTGCTTCTTGCAAGTTGCTTACAGTCTAGTGGGGAGATTCATTCAAACTCATAGTTTCCACCTGGCTTTGCTCATATTGAAATCAAGGCTTGTAGGAGACCATTGGAGCATGAGGCCAAAAGGCCTAGGGAAGAGGAGGAGGGGTCCTTCTCTGGGATCAGGCTTCCTCAGTCCAGAGGGAGCAGGTTCTTACCCAGTTAGGATTATTCTAGTTTGTTTTAAATAACTCTAGCTTACTACATTGTTTTTAAGGTCACGCTAGGTAGACTTGATTTTAGAGTCTGATTCTTTATTAGGTGTGGAAGGAGTTTTCCATGAGAGAATAAAACCCCACACTGTAATTCCCATTTCAGTCTGGTGGGCCTTGGAGCCAAAATAGTTTGTGCAGTAACTGCTAAGCTATGCAGAGATGGGAGATATTCAGCTCCTTCAATCTGGTAGGCTTGGCAGGGAGAGCTCTTCGTAACAATGACTTCCTATATACCAACTACAGTATAAAAACTGTGGCTTGTGTTTTGTCTTGCTCTGTGCCCTCTGGGGCCAATTCCAGCTCCAAGCTCCCTTTGAAGTTTCTGCGCCTGGATTGGCTTCACAGGCTCTGAAGCCAGATGAGAAATGGGCCCATTATTAATGGGGGCAAAGAATTTGCACCCTCTTCATTCTGTGTTGGTGGTATTGGGATTCCATGGGATACCCTAGGGGAGAGTGTCAGACTACTCAGAGCACTGGTGCCGGGCTTGGCACTCGTTCATTTTGGGACCTGTTGGCACTGAATGGCACTGGACAGTAATGACTTCCCTGTGTTTAGCTGCTGAGTGATGAGAGGTTACTCTGGACAGATGATGGGTGTAGGGGGTCATGCATTAGGAGAGCAGATTCATTGACTGTTTAATTGATTGGTTCACTTATTCAAACATTTACTAAGTTCAATTCTGTGCCAGGTCTTGTGTTTCTCCATTTCTCAGGGAACA
The DNA here is from genome assembly GCF_028878055.3 of Symphalangus syndactylus. Classification (NCBI taxonomy): domain Eukaryota; kingdom Metazoa; phylum Chordata; class Mammalia; order Primates; family Hylobatidae; genus Symphalangus; species Symphalangus syndactylus. Next base: position 96,112,728 of record NC_072440.2, on the reverse strand, counting down.
AAGAGCCACAAGATTTTGGTAGAGAAGATGAGTGTGCAAGGGACTTGGTGCAAAGCAGAGTTATAGACACCCTGGAAAAAATCTGAGTAGCAGGGGGAGAGGCACAATGAAGGAAGTCATCTATTCTCTCTGGCTGGGGGTGATTAAAAAAGGCTTCAAGGAGGAGGTGGTGTTTGAACTGTATTTTAAAAGTACATCAGGAACAGACCAATGATAGGAATGTGGGTGTATTATATTATGATGAGACACATTCTACTCTGTTTACAAAGTCTTAACCAAGCTTTTAGTGTGGCTCAATTCTGTTCACAAGGAGTGTGTAATGAGCCGGTTCTATTTAGTAAGATAGAGACAGAAGAGTACCCTGGTCTAATAGTCAAGAAACTCAAGTTTGTGATGAGTCCTCACTTTCCCTCCATGGATGTTGGTTTACTCAGCTATAACGTGAGAGATGTGGACAACTTCAGCAATATTTCACCATTTCCTAGGAAGAGTTGAAATGGTTGTGGTAGGCATAGACAGCTGAGATCTCTTGCTAGTCCACCCCTTGCTCCCTAAAGGGCTCCCACAAAGGAAAGCTGAGCTTTGCAGAACATCTTGTCAACCTTGTGAAGAAATGGCTTCTAAGATCCTTTCCAGCCCGATACTTGGTGCTTGATCTCAAATTGAGTCCAGTAAATTCACAGTGATGTGACCTTGGTGAGCCTTCTTTCTTGCATATGAGCCCTTCTTCCTCCCTCATTTCCACATCTGTAGGATAACAGGTTGGACAATATGACCTGGAAGCCCTGTCTCTTCTGGCTTTACAGACCAAAGACCTACAGATCCAACCACACTGGCTGTGCAGGGGATCTGGTTATAAGGAAAGAAAAATGATTCTATTTGTCAGGTGCCTTCCACAGACCACACACAAGGCTAGGGGTTTTGCTTACACTACTTCACGCTTCCAGCACAGAAGTCTCTTGAGGCTGTTACAATTGTCTTAGCTTTAAAGATAAGAAAACAAGCCCAAAGAGATTAAAGAACTGGAGAAAATTCTCCAGAGTAGTGTGAAAGAACAGGAGAGTGGATGGGGGCCTCTGCCTATCAGTCCAGGGCTGTTTCTGTCATTCCATATCTTTAATATCCCTGACAGCGTGACCCTCTTTTCTTGGCTGTCTGGTCAACAGAGTGGGCTGCCATGCAAGGTGGAACTCTAGTGCCATGATGTCCACAGTGCCTGCTGGCCCAGAGCAGCCCTGGCTGGACAGTCAGGCAACACTCAGAAAATGCAATGGCCTTGAATCAAGAAGCTGCTTGTCTGGACAGATAGAAGGTGGCTGTGAGGTCCCAGATTGGGGAGTCCTGGGCTTAGAATCAGAGGAGCCTCCACTTTCTCACATGTTGGGGGCTGGGGTCTTGTGTTGGGGAACCAGAGGCCAGGGGTCCAGAAAGGACCACCCTTGAAGTTAGTTTTTGGAGCAGGGAATGTACTCTACTCTAGATTTCTGCAAGAGGGAGATGCAACTTAAGCGAGAGAGGATGTGAGGGGATGGCATGTCCCCCGCGAGTGCGTGTGTCTATATGTGTCTCCCCATGTGACACGGGAGTGCATGCGAACACATCCGTGTGGCCAGGGTGCATAGGTGTGCATCAGGAGTGCTCGTGCTGTGGGCTTCTGTGTCAGCAAATATGCACTAAGGAAGCTGTGGATGTACACACGTGTGTTTGTGTCCACGTAAAGAGAACAGACGCGTCTGTGTGGTATGGGTTTGCATGGAATGTGAGAGTACTGGGAAAACACGTCTTCAAAACCCGAGTGTGAAAACCATTCCATTATGAAGGCACATGCTTCATTTTGGAAAAGGGATCTAGTCTATTTTTATTCTTAGCACCTTCTTCAGCTCTCAGGTAATAAGTCGCTCTTGTTTTGCCTATCACCATAGGTCCTGCCCCCAGAAATGCTATGCTGTCTAGAACAGGCTGTCTGGTTTGACCATGAGAAAGGCCCTTGATTTGAACAGAGCAAGGTCAGGCTTGGACAAGGGAAATTATTTTCAACCCCAAAAGGACAAACTCAGAGCAATTTGGGGAGCATGTGTTAGCAGAACTTGGAACTAAAGCCCAGGTGCCCCAGGGCTGGACTGGGCACACATGGTGCTGCAGGAATACCTGGTAGCAAATCTCTGTGGGCCTGGTGGGAGGAGGGCAAGGAGGAGGAGAAGGGTCTCAGCAGCTTCCGGTCCTGAGAAATCTGTGTCTGCTCCTGCCAGTGACTCATGGGGCCTCACCTTCCCTACCATGAATGAGACTTGCTGGAACTGACTGCCTCATCCCCACCAGAGTGAGAACTAATGAGGTCATGTATCTCCCCAGGCTTTGAGCTCCTTTGGGAAAGTTGCTGTAAAATCACAGGGTGTTATTACTATGGGGGACACCAAAAGGTCACTGGACCAGGGGGGTGAGTACTGCAGCCTACAAGGCCTTACAGGGCCTGCCTGCTTTCAGATTCTGTTTCTACCTTGAGCTTCCGATGCCTTGAGCAAGTCAGAAGGGCTAGAGGTCCTGCTTTGGGGCCTGGGCCAGGCCAAGCAGGGGAGTGATTCAGTGGAGTTGCTGTCCTGTCCATCTGTCTTAACACAGGGGGCCCCGTGTCCTTGGGGGCGCAGAGGTTTGGAGGTCCTGTTCCCTCTGATGGCAGGCAGCACTGTCGGTGTTATGGAAACCTCCCAGCAAGGCAGCTGTGGGGACCCCAAGGAAACACCTTTCTTCAACCAATGCTGAGCCCATGAAAAGAAGGGAACTAGTGGTAATGAGCTCCTGGTCTGTGCCAAAAAACTCCTAGATCTTCATGCTCCTTATCTCATTTGATCTAGGCAGCATTGTAAGGGTGGAAATTATGACCCCTGTCCCAGATGTATAAGCTGTGGCCTGGAGTGGGAACAACTGCCCATAGGCCTCAGTCCAGTGAGGCAGCAAGAGCATCCAGAGCCAGCCTCTGAGTCTAGGGCATGCACTCTCCTCTGTGCCCTCTGCCTTGATGAGTCTTCTCCCCCCAGATCCACAGTCCCTGTTCTAACTCCCTTCACTCCTTCTTCCCCTCCAGCCTTCTCTTCTGTGGCCTATTTGCCATTCCAACCAAATTCACCCCTTCTTTTGCTATCACCTACCAGCCTGAGGGGGTCCCAGAAACAGGGGAACCAACAATGTATATCAATTTTGCAAGCGTCACCAATGTCAAAGAAGCCTTTCATCCCTTCCCACTGTGTCCCCTACTGCCTGAAGAGCCTGACTTCTGAAATGTTTCAGCATCTTCACTGCAGAAAAGTATCTTTTTGTTTTTATTTTCTTAAATCTCCAATTTTCCATCATCATAATGAAGGAGACAGTGACTTACTTCATTCACTGACACTTACCTACTGGGCACATAAGGGTAAGAAGGGGAGATTCTTGTCCTCAAGAATCTTGGAGGCTATGGGAGGAAGCAGGCGGATAAAATATGACTAACTCAGTGCTAACTGTAGGCCAAGCACTGTTCTAAATTCTTTGTGGGTCCCACACCGGTTCGTTGTCTCTGCAGCCCTCATGGGCAAGTGCAGTCACTACCCTCACCAGGGCGCACCTAGTCACTCCGCTCTCTGCCTTCTGAGTGACGTGCCATCCAGCATTGTGTGGTGGCATAATATGGGGACACCAGAGCACAGAGAGAGGGACATTGGTTTGGCTGCAGGGACTGGGAGGAGTTTAGAGAGGGTGGCCAGGAGCTGGGGCTTGAAGACTGAGACAAGGGAAAGGCTCTCCAGGGAAGGGGAGGGGCTGGTGTCAGGGGTGGTTCTGAGGGCCTGGCACCTGGGGCCAGGCACACCAGACATGCAGCAGCACCTACATCAGTAAGAGCACAAGAGCAAGCAGAGCTTCGTCTGCCTGCCTGAAGGATTTGGGTCTTTCTTGTCAGGACTGAGGTGCTTGATGAGTACAGTGGAGGTGTGTTATTTGAGGCAGTTACGTTCTATAAAGGCACCGAAAACACTGAATTAGCCAATGCTGAGCCACGGCTCCTAGAGGAAACACAGGGTTAGGTTCCTGCAAGCCTCCGGCCACAATGTTTTAGTCAGCCTATCAATGTAGAATCTTGTATTGTGTGTGTTGTGTGTTTCTGTTGGAAGATACCTTATTTAATATATGTTACTGATTCATTCACATTGAACTCATTGCCAACAGCACTGGAACTCAGGTCCACATGAAGCTTACCTAACACATGTTTTCTCCATAAGGCACATCACAGTCTTGCACAGAGGAAAATGAGACAGCATTTCAGCCCTTTCCTTGGGGGCCATTTTTAAGCAGTGAAATCCCCAACACAACCTGTAAAAACATGGAAAATGTAACACTAAATGAACTGCAAAAGGGACACTTGTTTATAACATGAGAGCTGAAACAAGAAGGCAGATCAGGGCCAGGCATGGTGGCTTGCACCTGTAATCGCAGCACTTTGGGAGGCTGAGGTGGGAGGATCACCTGAGCCCTGGAGTTTCAGACCAGCCTAGGGAACATAGAGAGACCCCCGTCTCCATTAAAAATAAAAAAATACAAACTTGAAAAACGAAAAGAAGGCACAGTAGGGCCTCTTTTGACCTCGGCTTAGAATGAGTGACCCAACTGCTTCACTGCTCTGCCCATGTCCACAAATAGCAGGGAAAGATCTGCAGGTATTAATGTTGTGGTTACAGATGCATTTTAGCAAGGACATGAATTTGCAATGATGGAATCTGCAAACTGATACTGGTAACGAGAGGGAAGCCTGAAATACTCTGCCCTTGGAGCCCTTCCTATTCTCCCACAGAAGCCCCCTTAATCAGTGGATGGGACTTACTTGCTGGTGTCCCTCCATATGGGCGTCGCTACTCTGTCTTTAGATCTTTGTGGAGCCGTGGGAGGCAGCCTGGGAAGGGATTACACTCACCTAAGGGAATGAGATAATAGAAACTGGGGCTCAGGTGATGTGAGCAGCCCAAGACTGCTGCCCAGTGGGGGCGAAGTTGAGAACAAAGGCCACAACTCTAAGTGTGTTGAGCCTCTTTTCAGTTTATCTTCATGTCTCATATATTGAGCCAAAATGATGCCTTGTGAAGCTCTTTCCACTCCCAAACGGGGATTCCGTAAAATTAACTGGCATGAAAAGAAGGGGCTACAGATATGTGTCCTAGATTTTGCAGAGCTGTCGCAGTGTGCTCCTTACACAAATGGGCACGAGCATGAGCAGCTCCATTAATGTTCTTGGAGACAGAAGTTATTTACATCCTATAAATATCCATCCCAACAGCAGAGCTGGGGCTACCACTAACATGTTGCTGCTGTTTTAAATAAACTTTGGATCCCTAGACTTTCATGACTGCTAAATTTAACCGTCTCAACATGTCTTTGTGGAGTCACTTCTTAATGTTCTTCAGGTTTTGGAAATAGTTCAAAGAATCCTTGACCTCACTTCTCATGCTTAAGTGCATGAGAATAAGTTCTACTTTGGCTAGGTCATCTTGCTCTGTAGATAGCCACCAATGCATGGGTGGAGATGTGCGAGGTGAAGAAACTGGGTTGGTTTGGAACTGCCTCACTGTGGGATTCTGGGCCACTTCAAGCACCTTCATCACAAAGTGCTGGCCGAGGATCTGGGAAGCTGCCTGCAAGTGTGGCTCCCCCAGCTCCCTGGCTCCATTTCTTCCTCTGCAACATGGGAGTAGAAACAACACCCTGACTTCCTCTCAGCATTGCTGTGAAGCTTGCATAATTGGACAAGGCGTGTGAAAGCACCCTGGGAGTTTCAAGGTGCCATACAATTTGTTTTGTTTGTTAAACAGAAGTCTTAGTCACAGGGTCTAGCAAAGCCAAGGTTATTTTTTCTAATTTTTAATTTTTATTTTTTTTTCAAAAACAAAATACTCTAGCATCCTAGCTTACCAAGGCAGGTTTTATTGTTTAACAAGTAGAACTCTCTACCCTAAAATATGGCCTTGTGTATCAAGGGTTGTTATCTGCAATTTATTTTTAAATCATGGTAAATGTGATCCTGATGCTTAGATATGTAATATATATAGCTTTAAATATAAACACACACACTCACACTTTACATCCATATGAACTCATAGAAGTAGGCTTCTTTTGGCATACTGAGAACTACCAACATGGAATATACATATTCCACTTATTTCTAAATAGTACTTACTCCGATGCCCAGGGAAATTTTTGAACCAAAGTTTCAAATATGTAGGCAGCCCCTGTGAACACACATGGAGTCTTAATACAAATGTTCCTAAACATATATGGCTTTGAGTGCTCCAAAGAAAAGGCCCATTGTCTCAACTTGGGGCGAGCAGGGAACCCAAAAGCAGGAAGGTCTTGCCCTAGCTTTCCCAGGGACTCGAACTCTGACCTTATGGAAGGTACTTAATTTCTCTGCCTCAAATTCCTCCTCTCCAGCTTGTCCCATTCACAGAGGTGTCCATTCATACAGAGGCTTTCAGCCTCTCCCAGGAGGAAGGCCATGCAGTCATGCCAAGTTTTTGTCTTCTTCTTGTTTTGAACTCTTTAACTGAAATACAGGCATAGACAATCCGTGTCCGCCCTTTAAAGATGCCTGTTATCTGCAGACCTTCAGGGCAGAGAAGCTGGAAGTTGGAAGGACATGCATCAGCCAGGAGAAAACACCCTCCGCCTGGCCTGTTTTCAATAACAGGAGGAGGTGGTTTGGTGCCGAAATGGAGGAATTTCCTCAAACGCCCTCTGCTCCAGAATGATCCCTTTTACAAACCTGGCTAAGAAAACACGGGCAGAGGACTCTGGGAGCTTCATGCCCTTCTGGCCCTCGCCATTTATCCAATTTACACTGATCAGACCCACATTGGCAAATGAAAGCCCCCTCTTTCCTTCTGTTTGTATGAGTTACTCACGGGGGCAATTTGAACGGATTGGATTTCCCCTTGGAAATGCTGGTATTTCCATGATTTGAAAAGTCTGGCTCAATTAGAACAATCTTCAGGCACTTCCTCTCCTTTTATTCAGGTAAATCATGGATAATTTAAAAGCAAAAGAACCTTTTGGACCATTGGGGCTGCCTCTTTCATCTGCTCGCCCTCATAATTGCCCTTCCATTGTGAGACCTCCGTGGTGAGTTCAGGAGACTGATTAAGAGGTGCAGGGTTGGGCCGTGCAGAAGGGAGGGTCGGGGGCCACCGCACAGGGCCTCGCCTTCAAAGACACTTCCTCTGCAGCAGGTATGTTAAATACCAAACCTGAGTCGGGTTACGTTCTCAATTGATGCCATATGATCCCAAGTGCTCAGACAAAGGCAGGCCATGATTAGAAAGTTCAAGACTAGGAATGCTTCTGGGGGCAGGGGTAATCGAGTGCCTGGAGATGGGGAGGGAGACGGTAAGGCAAGCTGACAGGGGATGCCGGCACCCCAAAACATGTTTGGAACTAGAGAAATTGTTCTTTTACCTCAGCTGCCCACGCTTCAATCTGGCACGCGATGAAAGCTCCCTTTGCTTCGCTTTCCGCAGAATGCTGTGGGATTGGGTGAATCACACAGAGAAGCTGTTTTGGCTTCCAGCTCTAATGAGGCATGTTTGCATATTGTCTTCCCCATCCACCTTGGAGAGGGGAATGCGTTGTTGTGACTGCTACTGAGTGTGTGTGTGTGGGGGGGTGCGGGTCGTCAGGGGAGGTGGGGATCCAGATGTTCACAGCTGGGAGAGTGCTCCCAGTAGCTCGGCTAGCCTGCTCATCTTATGGGTAGAGAAACTGAGGCCCAGAGTCTCTCGGTCCGTGATGTCTGGGCAGTGCTGGAACTCAGTTTCCACTAGCCTTCCTTCAGCACCCCAGCTGCACTGGAGGCAGAAGCAGAGGTGGAGGCCAGATGTCTTCAAGCCTCAGACTTATTGGTTTGAACTCCCTTTGCCCCTGGCCTGCCCAGCCTGGCCAGCCTCAGAGCCAGCCCACAGCAACACCTGGAGACAGAATCTGAGACTCCCTTCAGAGTGGAAGTGAAGTGGAGGGGGTTCTGAGGGCCCCCAGGAAGAGCCAGGCAGGGACAGGCAGGGGTCAGTGAAATAGACAGGCTACGTCTTCTGGATGCATTGACACATGACAGTGTGGCCACTGAGGAAGCAGGGGCTGTGTCAGGATTCCAGGCCTCCAGTTCCAGCTCCCCTGGGCACTTGCTGAGATGCCACTTTGGAGAGGTCTATTTCCCATGTTGAGTCTCAGTTTTTTCTGTTACATTGTGGGCATGGAGGTAATTATCTCCAAGGAGCTGCAAGTCCTCAAATTCAGTTACTTGTAGGGTGTATGCCATTGACCTACAGCAAGAGCTGTCTATGGAGACTTCTCATAAAAAGGCTGCAACCCCCCAGCGAGCCCTACCCATGTGACGTGCTGTGCAGACATACAGAGATGTGGACACCAGGAGTGCGCAGGGAATGACAGGCAGAGAGCAGAGCCATGCCAGCCTGGTTCAGACCCAGGAGTCCCCAAGGGCAGAACTCTCAGCAGTGGGAATGGCGGGGGAGCTCTTGAGGTGGATGAGCACACGGCCAGAGAATGGTACCAGTGGAAAATGGAATTCTATGAAAACAAATCCAATAAGTATTTATTGGCCAACCTGCCAGAGCTCTTGCAAAGCAGCAATTCCTGTTCATAAAGTATAAAAAAGCACGCTTTCCAACCCTCTTGCCTCATCTAGGAAAACGCTACGAACCAGGGGTGATGAGTTTCTCAGAGCCTCTCACTTTCTCTTGATTTGATTCCTGTAGCTGCATCACTAGTTACATTGTTTTGTGGTTTCTTATTTACACATCAGCCTCTGCCACAGACCCAAAACAGCTAGAGAGCAGGGACCAGTCTGGTCCTGGAGCCCCTCCCATCTTGTGCAGGTCTGGCACAGACTAGTTCCTTATACAGTGTTTATTTAACTGAATCAAATTTTGCTTCACAGGTAGGTCCAAGGGTGTCCCATTTCACAGCATTAGAGCCTGTGAGCTTCAAATACAAGTATCATGAATTATTTCCTGTGGGATTGTGGACCTGTTTCTTCAGGGCTCTCCCTCCCATAATAAAGTATTCATAGTAACAGCTGACCTTCCCTGGGAACTTTCTAATTGCTGGGTACTGTCTTAAGCATGTTAGAAACATCACATTGTAATTGTCACCACACTTCCTTTTTTTTTTTTTTGAGACGGAGTCTCGCTCTGTCGCCCAGGCTGGAGTGCAGTGGCGCAATCTCGGCCCACTGCAAGCTCCGCCTCCCGGGTTCATGCCATTCTCCTGCCTCAGCCTCTCCGAGTAGCTGGGACTACAGGCGCCCGCCACCTCGCCTGGCTAATTTTTTTTTTTTGTATTTTTAGTAGAGACGGGGTTTCACCGTGGTCTCGATCTCCTGACCTCGTGATCCGCCCGCCTCGGCCTCCCAAAGTGCTGGGATTACAAGCGTGAGCCACCGCGCCCGGCCAATTGTCACATTTCTATGAGTAGCTATTATTACTATCCCCATTGTATGAATAAAGAAACTGAGGCACAGAGAGGCTAAGTGACTGGTCCAAGGCCACATAGCTAGTGGGAGAGCCAGGATTCAGACCCACACAGGCAGTCTGGTGTCAGAGCATGTGCTTGTTGCCTCTGTCTGCACTTGGAGCCCCCAGCTGGGGCCTGGCACACGGCAGGAGCTGAAAAATGAATGCTGATTCCTGACTCTTCATTTATTTCCATGGGCCATGAGGGTGTAGGCACTAGTAGAGAAATGTCAGCCTCTTGTGGAGAACCTGTGGAGAGGTCCTCCAAGATAGCCTGTTGGGAAGGAGATTGCCATTTCCCCATCATTCCGGAGACAGGGCACTGGAAAAGTCCACGACATCCCTTTAACACAAACACCTACCAAGGCTCTTGCTGTCTCCAAGCAGGAATATTCAGAGCCCTGGGCCTCCAGAGACAATTCTCAGGGTCAGCGCCATTTCTGCATGCCCCTAATTAAGTTAGAAGAGAATCCAGGCCCCTGGGTGCTCCTTTCTCCAGGAAGCACTTGAAAAATGCAGGGAGGTAAAGAAGTTCAAGGTTTGGGTATCTGCTGCCCTTGGTTCTGCTCAGGAATTCTTTAGCTGATTACACGGCTCTCATTTCAACAACACCAGCTTTGTGTGCTGAGCTATGGGAAGACTCCTCTCCGTCACTGCCTGCCGCCACGGAGGGTCACCCTGCCGGGAAAACGCATCTGGAGAAAAGTGTTTCCACCAGATTTTAAAATACTCCAGGGGAAACATTTTCTTGAGGGACTTCTTTTCTTTCTTCTTTTCCCTTTTACCCTTTTGCTTACAGGCTAATAATGATTGTAGGGCCCCTGCATTCTTAGAAATCCCTAGAATGAAAATGGGTTGAAAGCCATTGATTGGGAAAGAACGTGGCGTGCCTTCTGTCTGGGCCCTCGGCGCTGGTGGCATCCTACTTACGCTCAGTGCGGAGGACACGGGCCTCCTGGAGCCACAGGGTGCTGTGGTTGGAGGCCCCCAGGCCACCTCCGGCTCCTTCTTTCATTCTGCGAAGCTCCGCCCTGGGCTGGGCCGAGGCTACTTGCATTCCTCCAAGCCCTTCCTTCTGGGCAGATATTTCTCAAGCACTTAACACTTTTGAGAAGTATATTTAGTCACAAAGACCGCACAAAGCCAATCTGCACAAATAGTTCTCATTTCTCTGATTATCCTCTGCCTTTACTCTCTGAAGATTCCTGTACTAACATGGTGGGGGATCCTGAGGTAAATATGTGGCCTCATCCTTGTAAGACATAGTCTGATTGGGGAATCCAAGTTTCAAAAGAAAAGACACATTCACTTCCATATGCTAGGCCGGAGATGAGGTCCATGTAGGGCGGATCCAGAGATGAATAATGATGTCAGACATTTCTCCAGCATGGACTTGCACATCAGCCACCATGTGTGACTTGCTTTACCTTATGTGATCCTCACAAGAGCCCTATGAAAGCTACTTTTAAATGAGTGAGGAAACAGGCTGAGAGAGGTGACTGGCTCCTGGTCACAGATTGCTAAGTGGTCACACTGGAATGCAAAACCAGGCCTTCTTGGCTTTCTGGCTTGTGCCAACCACACACCAACACTACCAATTCCCCGCTCCCTGCCCCCACCCAGGGGGCTCACCATCCTCTGGAGCAGGCCCCATGTGCCAGGCCACAGCAGTACAAGATAAAGTGAGGTCGTGGGGTCAACATGCAAATTAGGTGCAGGTGACCAATACTGCCATGGCTCAGATATGAGAGGCATCACTGTGGCACAGGAGGGGAATGTGTCAGTGAAGGAGTTGAAATTTCTCTGTTCCTCGTGGAACGTGTCCCTTCTTGTATCTTCATAGACAAATTCTCTGTGAAGCCAAATCCTTCAAGGCCCATGATGCCCCTTCCAGGAAGCCTTGCCACACTGCTTCAGTCTTCAGGGATCTCTCCCTCCCCTGGGTATCTGTAGCAGGTGGAGTCAGGGCTGAATCTGATGCAGGCTACAACAGTGCACTTTCAGCCACAGGGGTCTTGCCTTCCCAGCTAGATTGCAAATTCCTCATCAGCAGGTGGAGACCGGGGCTCTCAACCTTTCCTTCTCCAAGGTGCAGAAGCCTGTGTCAGGTACAGTTTTGCAGGGCAAAAAGAGCAATGGACCTGGGGTGAAACTCTTGTGAGCAAGGTGACATACTGGGACATGTTGGCCATAATGGTGACACAAGGGGAACCTCTAGCATAGGCAGAGAGAAGGAAGAGGGTAGTGTCCTGGGAACCAAAGAAACGGTTTCAAGGTGGTGCTATGACAGTAGGCCCAAATGCAAGGGCCAGACTGGGGAAGATAAGGAGACCTGTTGGAAGGGATTGTCTTGGCTAATTGGTGAGAACTGTTCCAGGAGAGTGGTGAGGGCAAATGAATGTCAGGCAACGACATAGAGCCATGAATTATATTTTATTTTTATAGAGTTTGCTTGAGAAGGACAAGAGAAATCTGGATAGTCACTAAAGGAGGATGTGCCCTTCGACACTTACAAGCTCTATGACCTTGGACCATTTACTTAACATCTTTACAGTTTATTGTCTTTATAAAGTGGGGATTGCATCTTCCCCTTATAGAGTGGGTCTGAGGAGTCGAAGAAATCAAGCATGTAAAGCACTTAGCTCAGTGTCAAAGGCAAGGTACAGTTAATAAAAGTTGATAACGACTGCTTTTTAGCATAGGAGGAACTTCAGCCTATATGGGTGAGAAATAAGAATAAAATTCTACCCCCCTCAAACTGACTGAATGGACCCCTTCTTGACCAAGGGAAGGGACCCCAGAGAAATTTTAAAAACTGAGTTCCCGGCCACGACAGGAAAAGAGGTTGAACCTGCCTCATTATGCTCCCTCCCTGGCTAATCACAATTAGGTATTCTTCCCTAAGGGTGGAAAAGAAATCAAATCGTTGGAAAGACTCTACCTCTGATAGCAATTGACTTCCTGATGCTGCCCCTCCCTTTCAGCACAGCACCCAGCATCCCGTCCTCATAAGAGACCACCGACCATGACCATGGAGTGGGTCTGGCCAGTCTATGGAGGATGTGCAAAGAGGATTTTGTGTCCTCTGCTTCACTTTTTGACATCAGAGGACTGAAAACTCTATCCTCAGATCATGCTGGCACCACCATTTTTTGAACACGGGCCCCAGGGAGAGGAATGAGGCTCAATTGTGCATGAGCATGTTTCTCCTCTCATAAATACTCATGACTCCTCCCATAGCTTATTGAGTATGTATATATATTTGACCACTTTACTCAGCATAAATCCCTTTTTTATTCTTCCTACCCTTGAATTGTTTCTGGTTTCTGGCCGGAGGCTACATTTCCCAGCCTGTCAGAATGGCCACACTGCAGGCTGCAATTGTTTGTGAGAAGTAAAGCTCTCCTTTCCAAATTCCTGAACCTCATCATTCTTCAGTTGACATGTAAGTTGATGGAAACAGGGGAGAGGGAAGTGAAAAACATAGAACATGGAGACAACTGATGGAGTGAAGGCTTGAGGAAGGGATGGGGTTGAGGACACAGGGGAGAGGATTGTTCTGAGTCTTGAGATGAGAAAAAGTGAGAATGGTCAAAGCTGTACCATTGATTCTCATTATTTGCAGTAGTTTTGTTCTACAGTCACCTCGAAGAACACTGAATTAGTGAATACTGCAATTATTGCTCCTAGGAGAAACACAGGGTTAGGTTCCCATGAGCCTCTATCACAGCATTTTTGTTAATCAATTAATACATAACCTTGTTTTATGTGTGCTGCTGTTTAAAGATGCCGTTTTTAATACATATTGTTGATTCACTAACATCAAACTCAGGGCCAACAGCACTATGACTCATGCCTGAATGAACTTACCTAACACATGCATTTTCTCCATAAGGCACATGGCAGCCCCCTTGTGCTTAGAAATAGTAGATGGCACTTCAGCATTGTATTTGGAGGCCATTCTAAACAGTGAAATCTCCAAAAAGGAGCACAAAAATGTAAAAAACATGATATTAAATAACCCACAAAATCAACACATGTTTATAGTATTAGGTGGGTATAAATGTAATTGCAGTTTTTGCATTACTGAAATTTGCCATTCATTATTGGAATACATTCTTAAATAAATGTGGTTACGTTATACATCATTTTAATGTGCAATTCTCGCTTTTTTTTTGCAAATGACTTATTACTTGCTGTTTATTTTTTTTTATTTTTTATTTATTTATTTTTTTGAGCTAGAGTCTCGCTGTCGCCCAGGCTGGAGTGCAGTGGTGCGATCTCGGCTCACTGCAGGCTCTGCCCCCTGGGGTTCATGCCATTCTCTTGCCTCAGCCTCCCGAGTAGCTGGGACTACAAGCGCCCGCCACCTCGCCCGGCTAATTTTTTGTATTTTTAGTAGAGACGGGGTTTCACTGTGTTAGCCAGGATGGTCTCAATCTCCTGACCGCGTGATCCACCCGCCTTGGCCTCCCAAAGTGCTGGGATTACAGGCCTGAGCCACTGCGCCTGGCCTATTTTATATTTATTTTAGACTATGGAAATGGTGTTAGACAGAAAGCAAATTTGAGTGATTTTCTTATCCGAGTTCAAAACGGGTTGTAAAGCAGTGGCGACAACTTGCAACATCAATGATGCATTTGGCCCAGGAACTGCTAATGAACTTACAGTGTGGTGATGGTTCAAGAAGTTTTGCAAAGGATACGAGAGCCTTGAAGATGAGGAGTGTAGTGGCTGACCATTGGAAGTTGACAACAACCAATTGGGAGCAATCATCAATGCTGATCCTCTCACTACTATGTGAGAAGTTGCTAAAGAACTCAACAACAACTATTCTATGATCATTTGACATTTGAAGCAAATTGAAATGGAGAAAAAGCTCGATAAGTGGGTGCCTCATGAGCTGAGCAAAAATGAAAAACATCCTCATTTTGAAGTGTCATCTTCTCTTATTCTATGCAACAATGAACCATTTCTCAATCAGATTGTGACGTGCAACAAAAAGTGGACTTTATATAACAATCGGTGATGACCAGCTCAGTGGCTGGACAGAGAAGAAGCTCCGAAACACTTTCCAAAGGCAAATTTGCACCAAAATACATCATCGTCACTGTTTAGTGGTCTGCTGCCGGTCTGATCAACTATAGCTTTCTGAATCCTGGTAAAACCGTTACATCTGAGAAGCATGCTAAGCAAAATGATGAGATACACTGAAGACTGCAATGCCTACAGCCAGCATTGGTCAACCAAAAGGGACCAATACTTCCCCATGACAACACCTGAACACATGTCTCACAACCAACGCTTTAAAAGTTGAATGAATTGGGGTACAAAGTTTTGCCTCATCTGCCACATTTATGCGACCTCTCGCCAATTGACTACCACTTCTTCAAGCATCTTGACAACTTTTTGCAGGGAAAACACTTCCACAACCAGCAGGATGCAGAAAATGCTTTCCAAGTGTTTGTTGAATCCTGAAGCATAGATTTTGATGCTACAGGAATAAACAAACTTATTTCTCCTTGGCAAAAATGTGCTGATTGTCATGGTTCCTATTTTGATTAATAAAGATGTGTTTGAGCCTAGTTATAATGATTTAAAACTCACAGTCTGAAACTGCAATTACTTTAGCATCAACCTGAGCCACGTGAGAAGGCAGAGTACCATGCCACTCCACCTGGCAGGGGTGGTGGACATGAGTGTTGGAGACTCAAATTCTTTTTACCACTTTGTCTGTGTCCATGGATGACTGCAAAAGCACTGTGAGTATTTATTCGGAGGGGTTACAAATAAATCTTACTGCGTAGGTGAATTTACAAATACAAAATTTGTGAATCATGAGAAGCAACTGTGTTTAAGTTTATCACGAAGGGAATGAAAATTGAGAGACCTCGTAGGGGCTGGAGAGGCTAAATTTTCTCTTTGAAATAAAAGTCAAGGTCTTCTGAGAAGATGCAGAAAGGGTGGAGGAGGCCTGGGGAAAGCAATACAGTTGGAAAGTTGCTGAGAAGAATAGGAGAGGGGGCTGGGAAGCAGAGAAGAGGATTGGCAGGCACAGCTGAAGGACCAGCTGAGGGGGAGGCCTGCCTAGTTCAACTCTTCCCTCCAGAGCCGCCTTCTGGCGAGGCTCCATGAAACTGATTACCTGGAGAAATTCACCAAAAGTTGCAGTCTGATTTCCATTCAAAGATGCAGAAGCTTCTTTTTTTCCCCTTTCCTTCCTTGAAATCCAGAAGAGAGAATGAAAAACAGAAAAATTAACAAATAAAACTTTATTTTCACTAAGTCCAAAAAAAAAAAAAAAAAAACCCCAGCTATAACCGCAAACCATAAGCTATGAAGTGTAGTAGCCAAATACTGTGAAATCTGCACCAAAATGAGGTACAAATCTGACATGCTCACATTTCTTTTCAGACCATGAGCATAGAACACATTTTTCTAGAAGTAACAATCAGGGCCTTAAGAGTCTTATCCAGTGGTTCTCTGATGACAGCCACATGGTCTAAGACAGTGGGCAGACCTCTAGAGCAAGGAACATATCCCTCTAGAAACTTCAGGGCAAGTGAGTCTGAAGAAGACAGTATAGAGACACAGCAAATCCGTTCTCTCTTACCAGTCTCCTAGATGAGGCAGATGCCAGAGGCCAAGGAGCTAAAGTTGCACGCATTCTTATGTCAACACCTTGCTAATTCAAAGTGTGCTTTGAGGACTCACAGCGTTAGCCTTGCCTGGGAGCTTGTTTGAAATGCAGAACTTCAGACCGCACCTCAGACCCGATGAATCAGAACCTGCGTCTTAGCAAGGTCTCCAGGGGCTAGTATGCATTTTAAACCTTGAGAGGGGCTATCCTAAAGGGCATTTAGGTGAGCTGAACCAACCTCTTAAGCACCAAAGTCGTGGGCAGAGACTCTCCAAAAGTAAAGGAAGTCATAGATTTTGTGAACACATATGATCTAAGGAAACAAAGTTCAAACAACTCCCTAAAGTTACCAAAACAGTAGACACAATATTCATGTTATTTTTTTTTTTAAAGCTCAAAGAAGAAACTTGAGAGTTGAAAGACTAGATTAAAGTCAACACAAGGAGATTAAAAACAAGCTGGCAGAACTCAAGAAAGAAACAGAGAAAAGGTAAAGCTATTGCAGAGATACAAATACACTAGCAATAAAACAAAGAATGGAACAAAAAGAGCAGCAAAGCAGGGCAGTCCTTCACAAATGAGAGAACTGGAATATTTGTGAACTGCTTGAATGACTCCACAGACTGTGTGTTCAAGGATGTCATTCACAAAGATCTAATTCCTCACTGGAAGCTTGAGCTAAGACCCAAATGAGCTAGTTCCCAGGTTAGTCAGTGAAGGTACTGGAATAATCCATAAACAGATAGACAAATTAAGTGTTTGGGGGGGGCACTCATTATGTACCAGATACTTTTCTTATTTGATCTTTAAAACACAAGGTACATGCTTTTAATAAATTAGTGACTTTAAAAAAATCATAAAACAATTCATGGTAAGAGAAAAAGTTGTAATGCAGAGAAAGTAAAATTAAGGAAATTTAAACAACCATATCCCATCACCTAGCAATAACTACTTTAAAAATCCTTCTCATTATTTCCAAAATGTTATGAAAATATAGATTAATATTTCTCCCCAAATGCAATTATATTGTATATCATTTTTTAACCTTATTTTGCTAACAATATATTATGGCCACCTTTTCTTCTGTCATTAAATATTCTATCTCATTTTAATGCTATAGAGTATTTTATTACATTGAAGTGCCATGATTTACTTGGTCTACTGTGTCCACGGCCCACAGTTTACTAAGTGCTTGGTAAATATTTGTTGAATGACTTACTTGAATGAATGCTGAATAGTTAGGTTGTGTTTCTAAATATTTGCTATTACAAACAGCACTGCAGCAAACATCCTTTTAGCTAAATCATTAACACATCCGTAATTATTTCCTTAAGATCAATCCTCAAGAGTGGAACTGTTTGGTTAAAGAGTATGAGCATCTCTAGAACTTTCAAATAGTTCCCAATAAGGTTATGCCAATTTACACTTCTACCTACAGTACAGGATAATGTACATTTTCTTCCACCCCAGCCTAACCTTGGTATTTAAAACATTTTTTTTTCTAATTTGATAGGCCAAATATGGAATCTTACTTTGGTATAATTTATAATATTTTGATACTTAGTGAGGTTGAACTTTTTCACATGCTTATTGGTCATTTATATATCTCTTATGAATGTGTTTTTATGTCTGTTGCTCATTGAAAATTTTCGTTGCTTATTATTTTTATTATTGACTTACAAGTGATCTCTATATTGAAAATATGAATCCATTACGTACATATAAAGTTGCCAACAATTTTTCTAATTTGGCATTTCTTTTAATTTCTTTACATTTTTTGAAGACTGCACAGTCACCTTCATCTTCCATTTATGTTTCAGTGCTTTGATTTTGTGATTACAAAGGCCTCGTCCACCTCTAAAGTTACAGAGCTATTCACTCATGAAGGTACTGTCCCTGTTATGCAGGTAAATAAAATAAAGTTCACAGAGTCTAAAGTCAGACAGCTCATGACTTTCAAGTTTGACTTCAAAACCTTTTGCTTTTCCTGCTAAATCAGGGTGCCTCCTTTATCCAACAATATTTTGAATTACCCAGTTAGTTCTATTGAGCAGTTGGCTTATATAACTGTGGAAGCTGAGAGGTCATACCGCCAGGGGTAGATTCCCGATGAGAGTGACTAACAGCTAATCCTAGAAAGTCACACCTAATCTCCTCTGTTCATCTCTGCAATGTCAGCACCTCCCCTGTGTTGACCCTGAGTGCTCATAACTCAGAACACTTTCCTGCAAGGGTGTCCTTGGAGGAACATGGCTGGCTCCGGATGAGAGTGAGAAATTTCACCTGCTAGTAAATTACCCTGATAACACGGAGCCTGCAGAGTGGAAGGACAGCTGCGGCCTTGACCTTCACATGCTCTGTGTAATTCCCACCGGTGCTCCTACTGCCCTTGCAGCTCTCATGCCAACCCACCATGCCAAGCTCTGGGCTTTGGACAGAAGGAATCACCAGAGCTAGGGAATCATTTTCCTTCATGCTTTCTTGGACTTGGCTACCTCGAAAGGACATCGAATGGGCGGGTGAGAAAGTGGGGCTATGCCAGGGACTTTCTGAAAAAAAAATACTTAGAGTCTTTGGTCTTTGTGTTCTCTCTAATGGCTTTCCAATCATCCATACAAATAATTCTCATGTGACCCCATAGTTAGGAAATGACATCATAAGCTAGCGACATGTGCAACCTTAGAGTGAAAATTTTTTCTTCCTCTTTTTTTTATAAACTTCTCTTTGAAAAAAAAAATCCATGATGTCTGTTTTACCTTCCATAAGCACTAAATGAATCATACTAGTCTTTCTTTTGTTGTGGCTCATTTTCACTCTTTACCTTAAAAACTAAAGGGATGGACTATAGAGTAACTAAATAATAGTCTATCTGAAAGCCATGTTTCTTGCAACAGAAAACGTGACTTGTTTTTTGTTGTTTTTTTCCCCTTAAAAATAAATCACTATGGCACCCTTAATAGAGGTTACAAGAATGAAGTCTGCTTTTTATGCCTGATAAAAGTTTAATGTTTTAATATTTATTCAACCTCCTGACTTTTGGAAGAGGGGTGTTTAACAAAGATTCACCATGCAATTCCAGAGTTAATTACCAGCAATTGTGGAGATTTTCTTCCAGTCATAAACCACAGGATGCTCCCCTATCTAGGCATCTTGGGCCTTGGTTATATGGGGAGAGGAACAAACAAGGCCTAAACTAGGGGAGCTGATGGATCCTGTAGGTTTGATTAGCAGTAATATAATACATCTTTTACTATCTGTGTCACCTAGCCCCCACCAATCAAGAGACTTGGGGAGGCCCAGGGCAACATCATTTATTGCTAGTCAGTACTGAGGCATTTCAATGTTAATAACTGGTGCTGTCAGACTGGGGCATCTTGGCTGCCCTTGGCCTCTCCCACCATGGTACCCTCAGCTTGCTCATCAGGGCTACAGATGCTATTTAGTGTGATCGGGTTCGGGCTGCCATTCATGCTCATAGGCTACTGGTTAGGAGATGTAGTAGCACAAATTTGTTTTTGACACCTCCCTGCCACTGCCACCTTTTAAAAAAATTTTTTGAGCCAGCCAAGGTGGCTCATGCCTGTAATCTGAGCACTTTGGGAGGCTTAGGCAAGTGGATCACCTGAGATCAGGAGTTCAAGACCAGCCTGGCCAAAAGGGCAAAACCTTGTCCCTACTAAAAGTACAAAAATTAGCCGGATGCAGTGGCAAGTGCCTGTAGTCCCAGCTACTCAGGAGGCTGAGGCAGGAGGATTGCTTGAACCCTGGAGGCTGAGGTTGCAGTGAGCTGAGATCGTGTGACTGCACTCCAGCCTGGGTGATGGAGCAAGACTCTGTGTCCAAAAAAAAAAAAAAAAGAAAGAAAAACTGTAGTTGCCCAATAAATGTGACTTAAAATAGAGTCAACGAGAAGGAACAAATAGAATAGAATAAAATGCAAGCGGCTCAGCTTTTCCCCTGTTCTCCTGCCCTGGGTTTGCATGGGAGTGGAGTTCTGAGGCCATGGAAGTCTTTCAGGGAGAAGGGGTCCCTCCATTGTTCCATCTGCCTGGAAAAGCATCCAAGCCTGCCAACTGAGAGCTCCAGTGCCTGTGACCCAGTGAGTGGGTCTGGGGCAAGAATAGGCTTCCAATAGCTCCCTCCAAGTTCCTGCCTATTCCTAGGATAACTAGGAATCCCAGGAATGTAGTTGGTTCTTGAAAGAGTCGGACCCGATCGGGCTCAAACCAAAGACACGCTGGTCGCGGTCAAGAGATTTTATTGGAGGCACCAAGGAGACATCACACGGAGGAGGAGAAGGAAGGAAGAAGGGGCGAGCTGCTTAGGTGCTGGGTTTTTATCTTGCATTTGGGTCTGGAAATCTGAGAGTTGGGAAACACTATATCCTAGAGAGGTGGCGCCGAGTCCCGTTCCTAGGAGGGAGGTTGTTAGGGAGATTCCGAGCATGATGGGAAGGAAGATTGCGGCTAGTTTGGAGAGAGTTAGATCTTGGGTGATTGAATTGGTAGGCTTGTAAGCTTTCGGCGAAGGAGAGTAAGGTGAGTTGACTAATGTAGTCGGTATACAGGGGCTGGGTAAAGACGAGTTTGCAAAAGGTGGTGTTAAAAGCCTCGTGGTAGCTGCTGGTGTTGTAGCAAATGGGGAAACTGGAGTTTGTAAGGAGAGGAGGAGATATTAAAATTTTTTGATGTAAGAGGCGGAGTTAGAAGTGTAAGTGCCTAAGCGTTTCTTAATTTGGGATAAGTTAGCCATAGAGAAGGGAACGTGTACACGAACAATGCCTTCTGCCCCTGCAACTTCTCTAAGAGGGGTGAAGACGTGAAGGTGTGATCTGGAAAGAGTGGTGGGAGGGCTGAGCGGCGGAGGGGAGGGAGCTGGAGAGATTGCGGAGGAAGGGGAAGGAAGAGAGGTCGGGGGAAGTGGTAAGGGGCGGGGCCGCCGCTGGCCGGGCGCCGCCAGAGGGTGGGGCTGAGGTGATATGGCGGAGGTTCGTCAGCGGCGTCAAAGTCAGGATCGGAGGGAGAGGTTGGCAGTTTGAGGGCAGCGATAAGATGTTGAAGTTTACACGGGAGGCCGTGGACATAGGGGATCTCTCCCCATTTTCCTGTTCGCTCACAATATCCAGAGACCCATAAGTGGGCCATTTATTTTGGTTATCTAAGGGGTATGTAGGCGTTTTGGTTTGAGATCGGCAGTCAGACATTGTAAAGGAGAGTCGGCCAGCAGGGACGAAGAGCCTCCCATTATGAGAGGAAAGGTTTGAGGAAGTGTATGGCAAAGGGCTAGGTAGGGCGTCCCCTAGTAGCCGATTACCATGTCGTGAGTCAGAACTTTCGGGTTGGTCGTCACCAAAACGAAAGGACTGAGAGGCCGATAAAGGCCGAGGGCCGTGGGCCACCTGGTACCAGGATTTTCGGAGCGAGAAGGGGAAGGGACCCAGGCCCGAGGCGCGAGGAGGAGAGGGAGAAAACTCCGTTCCCTGCAGGCCAAGGCGGAAGTGAATGATAGGGGCCTACCACTGCCGTAGGGGCGTCGGGCAAAATGTGTCCGTCACGGGAGCGGCTAGGGTCTGGCGATTTCCCCGAGAGGTAGGCCCGGGAGGGGAAAACTTACCGAGATGAGGCCGGTGGTGGGCGAAGAGCTCGGCGAACAGGAAAATGGGCAAGGACCGGCCAGGGTCTGGACTGAGTCCGAAAACATCGGGGTCCCACTGAGAGGAAGTGGGGAGTCCCGATCCAAGTCACGGCACCAATGAAAGAGTTGGACCGACTCAAAGAGTTGGACCCAGTCGGGCTCAAACCGAAGACACGCTGGTCGCGGTCAAGAGACTTTATTGGAGGCACTAAGGCGACACCACACGGAGGAGGAGAAGGAAGGAAGAAGGGGTGAGCTGCTTAGGTGCTGGGTTTTATATCCTGGATTGGGCTAGGGGCGGGCCCAAGGGAAGGCGGGAGATGCTTCTTTCTGATTGGCCCTCCTTTGGCGGGTTCAGACAGTGCCCGGTCAAGGAGGGGAGAAGAACCCGGACCCAGCCCCATCTTAAGGTACGGCGCCATTTTAAGGTACCCCATGTTACCTAACAGTTCTGAAATTCTAAAAGGCAGGTAAAATAAATATCATGACAACATAGTGAAACTCTGAGTGCCCCTCCTCTCCACTTGCTGTACCTGGCCTTGGAGAGGAGCAGGCTCTGAAAGTGACAAATGGATCCTTATTTCTGTATTTCCCTGTCTATAACGCCACGTATTTCAATGTCTTCCAGTTAGTTTCCACTCATTAGGGACATACATATTGTTTTGTTTTTAAGCCGGTGAGTGTGCAAAGTGACAGAGGTGCCAAGCCTTATGGAAATGCATGAAAAAGCTGTTCAGAACCAAGATAATGTTCTGCTGTGATGGAACAAAGAGAAAGAAATCAAAGGATGTGAAATCCCTGGGGATGGTGGCGGGATGAGAGGCGTCCCCGATTGCCTTTTCCTCTGCCCCAGTCATAGAGACCATATTTTTGACATCCAAGCTGCCTCCATGAATAATTCTACTGACTTTTCAGTTAGCATCTTCTCGACTAGACACTCCCAACTCTGGAGCTGACTTTGTACCAGTATCTGGGCAACCCTGGCATGCCTGTCTCTGAAACCAGTACCTTTGCCAACTCTATGTTTGGTTCGGATCTTGCATATGGTGTGCACAGCATGCTTGCAACAGGGTCTGTGAAGACGGAGGCTGGGTACTCCCTTTTGCTCCGGGCAGAATTTGGTTACGAGCGAGCTGTTTTTTCTCCAAGATGTCTCAATCAGCAGGGCCTCCTCAAACTTTTTATTTTTTTCCCTAACACCATCCTCTCATTGCTTGTGTTTGAAGGATCAGACATGTGAGTGATCCTTTCATCCCTTCCAGGGAATTTGTGGGGAGCTGAACCAGGACGACAGGATTTGGAACCTGAGAGGGGTTTCTTTTTGTCTGCAATGGCCTATCACCAGTCAAATCCAGTGTGTAGGTTAATAAGGCTTAAACTTTAAAGGAAGGTTGAACATCTGATTGACAAGCTAGTGAATAAGAGTCCAGGGGGAAGTTCTGTGCTTGGAAAGTTCCCCGTTTCCTGAGATGCAGTTGAATTTTAAAGAGGGGTGGTCAGTAGTTAGGAGGAGGCAAACACCTCCGAAAGGTTAACTTGCACCGAAATACCAAATTGCTCTCTAAATCACAGTTTCCAGTTGGTCCGAAGATTGGCAAATTAATTGCCTCAGTTAATTGCTATTTACTGTTTTTGAATCAAAGAGTGTCTAGAACCCCGTCCTCAAGTCAGAATTACCTGCTGTGAATGCTGAGGCTCTTGCTCCGAGGTGGTCAAAACCAGCCTTATGATGGCGCCAAAATGTGGAGGTTTAATGAGCGTCCTGTTCTCCGCTGGCCAAGTGTGTATCAATTGTGTGTTACCTTGAGAACCGACAAGATCTAAAATAAGATTATTTCTGCCCTCCCCCCCACTTTTTTTTCCCCCAAGTCCAAAACAATGTTTATCTTGCAGCTTGGCATGTTGCAACTTTTGGGATTTGCTTCATAATTCCCTGAACAGCAAAAAGCATCTGAAGGCGAACCCAGAGACATTCCGTCCAGGCGTCCAGCAATCATGTGCATGAAAAAAAAACCTGTAAAGACAAATATCCTTGGCTTCCCACGATGGCATCTTTCAGTGATGTTCACAATCCCCCCTTAGACAGAGGAGAGAGTGCACAGCAACATCAAATAGAGCTAGCTGACCTTTTTGGTTAAAAAATGAAAAAAAAAAAAAAATAGAAGAACGGGTTTTAAAAGAAAAAGAACAAATCCCACTCTAACCCAATCATTTTTTATTTTTCTTGAAAATGTTGGTCACTGTTCATACATATGCATACCTTTACAAAACTCTAATCATGATAAATGTGACATTTTGTGTGTTGATTTTTATTCTTAGTATTACACTAGGAATACTTTAAGATTGCTTAAAAATTACTATTTTTGATGGCTTCACAATATCCATATATATGGATGACCATCTTCTGTTTGGGAAATATTTAAAATATTTGCTATTTTCCCAAAGGTAGCTAAATTTTACTAAATTGTATCTTTAATATACACTTTCAGAAACGAAAAAATATCATAAAAGACATGACTACCTCTGTGACTTTTGCTACGTGCTATTTCCAAAAGGGTTGGGTCAATTTATAATGTCAATACTAGTATATGTTTACTAGTTTCACCTAATTTTGTCAGCATTGGGGGTTATCAAGTTCTTAAAAATTTTAGTAACTTTTTTTGGTAATGAAATGATATCTCATGGGTAACTTTAATTTGCTTTGTTTGATTATTAGTGAGAAAAACATTTTGCCCTATGTTTATCAGTTATCTATATTTCCTCTTAGGAGAAATATTTGTCTTTACCGATTTTTTTTTTTAAACAAACTAAATTTTTAAAAGAAGTTTAGAGTCGACTGTACACAGAGCAAATGGAATAGCCTTTTCTATCCAAGCCTTTGCTACAGTGATAGTTGTTTTTGAGTCTGTTCACAGAACAAAGCACAAGTAAATCCATTTCTAGGTACATTTGAGAGATTGATTTGGGGGCCTTGTTTCCCGGGTCCTGGAAGAGCAGATTTGCCAAGTAAGCATTTCAAGGCACATAATATTAATACTTAAAGAAAGCATTTGATTGACGTGGGGTTCATCTATGCTCACAAAGAAGCATGAGGAGGTTGCATGACTTTTACATGTTACAGATTGGTTTAGATGTTTATCTGTGAGAAGGCTCTGAATCCTACAACTCGAAGAAACTTAGAAGTCTTCTAGTGACCAGAGGTGACCAATAGGTTTCATCTCCAAAGACAACTTTGCTGGATGGAGCAGTTGCCTGGAATTTGGTGTTGAAGAGTACTCTGAGACCAACATCTCAAAGCCAGTGAAAAAGAATAGAGAGGTGAATTGGCCATTATCCCCAGAGGCCTCAGCAGGGGAAGCATACATGCATGCTGGTCATTGCCACCTCTGATCTCTCATTTGTAGGTGAGAGAGTCATGCTCTCATTTTATAGATGAAAAAGGAGGAAAGGGGAATGGCTTGCTTACACGCATACCAGCGTGGAGTGCCAGAGTTATCCCAAGATGCAAATCTCCTGGTTCTTTCCACACTTCCAGTTCCTCCCTGTATCTTCATGGTTGCTTCCTGACTCTGAGTCTAAAGGAGGGGTGTGCAAGGGGCTGTGGTGAGATCACATCAAAGACATATTTCAAATCTGTGAGCTGCAATCTTGGTGACTGCCATTTCTTTGGAGCTGCAGTCAAACCAGGCCAGTGCTCTGGGCTATCTAGTCTTCTCAGAGTCCCTCCTGCCTGAGGACAGGGCTGTGCCTGCACCCTGGTGTTCAGATGTGCAGGGTTTTACTCTGTCTCTGCATCTCAACCTACTGCTTTACAAAAACCAAGATGAGATGGAAGAAAACCTTCTAGAGACAGACGAGACTCATAGCCAAACATCCAAACCCCACAGGCTTATACTGCCCAGCACTTGGATATTTGGAAACCTCCGGATGCTGGAACTTTCTTGCTTTCACTCGGATACTTTAAATGAAAAGCACAGGAATGGGTTAAATGGTACCAACGTGTAAAAATCATGTATTTTCTAATAAATTAGTTACTAATTGATCAATCAATTAATTCAGTTAATCACAGTTTGTTGAGCAATAAATAATGCTATTAACATTAATAGTTATTACTTTATGGAACTTGTCATTTACAAGGCACTTTATACTTGTGATCGCACTTATATCTCACAATACCTGCATGATGCATCTTACTATGCACAACTTAGAGGTGGAAGCTGGAAACCAGGAAGGATAGTTGGAGCTTATGACCCAAATTCTATGTTCCTGAAATTTGAAGTTTATTAATTCATGAAATCTCATAAACATTTAATATTAACTGTATGCCAGACACTCTGCTAAGCCTGGGAGAAAAAGAGGTAAAAAATAGATAATCCTTGTCATTAAGAGCCTTAAAGTCTAGCAAGGGAGACGCACTGAAAATTTAACAGTGTAACCAGGTGTGGTGGCTCACGCCTGTAATCCCAGCACTTTGGGAGGCCAAGGTGGGTGGATCACTTGAGGTCAGGAGTTCGAGACCAGCCTGGCCAAGATGGTGAAACCCTATCTCTACTAAAAATACAAAATTAGCTCGGGGTGGTGGTGCATGCCTGTAATCCCAGCTACTTGGGAGGCTGAGGCAGGAGAATTGCTTGTACCTGGGAGGCAGAGGTTGCAGTGAACCATGATTGCACCATTGCACTCCAGCCTGGGCGACAAGAGCAAAAGTCTGTCCCAAAAAAAAAGAAAAAAAAAAAAAAGAAGGAAAAAGAAAATTTAATTGTGTGGTAAATCCCGTGTAGTTGATCCCGTCACTCAAGTACTGAGCATAGTACCTGATAGGTAGTTTTTCAACCTTTGTCCCCAAACCTTACAATATACCCAGGTAACAAACTGCATATGTACTTTCCGAATCTAAAATCAAAGTTGGGATTATTTTAAAAAATCAAGTTGTGAAATAATAAGTAAGTCATGATCCTATTTGGTCTTTTGTTTTGTTTTGTTTTGAGACCTGACTCACTTTGTTGCCCAGGTTAGAATGCAGTAGCACAATCATGACTCACTGCAGCCTTGACTTCCTGGGCTTAATTGATCCTTCCACCTCAACCTCCTGAGTAGCTGGGACTACAGGCATGTACCACCTTGCCCGGCTAAGTTTTATATTTTTTTGTAGAGATGAGGTTTCATCATGTTTCCCAGGCTGGCCTCAAACTCCTGGGCTCAAGCAATCCACTCGTCTTGGCATCACAAAGTGCTGAGATTACAGGTGTGAGCCACCATGCCCGATCTTGTTTGGTCTTAAAAAAAAAATGTAGTAGACCCTCCCTGGGTGCTGCATCCATGAATCCAACCAACCGCAGATAGAAAATATTAGAAAAAAAATAACAGTAAGACCACAAATAAAACAAATAAAAAATATAGTATGACAACTATTTATGTAGCATTTACAACGTATTAGGTATTATAAGTAATCTAGAGATGACAAAGTACAGGGGAACATTGAGTTAGGTTCTTTGCAAATGTTATGCCACTTTCTATCTGGGACTTGAGCATCTTTGGATTTGGGTATCTGCTGGGGGTCATAGAACCCATCTCTCAAGGATACAGGGGGACCACTGTATAGCAGAAAATAAGGCACAGGGTGTGGGAAGAGTCAAGGAGGAACTCCTGACCCAGAATGGGCAGTCTGGGATGCTTCCCATGCGAGGTGACTCTTTCAGAATGAGTCTTTAAGGATGAAGAGAGAATATTAGGCAGACAGCAAAAGGGTGTGAATATTGAGTAATCAAAATTTATAACCTCCAGCCTTATCTCTTGGTTTAAAAATTTAAAGCGAAATCCTGTTGTCTGTTTTCCAGTGAGTTGAGGATATGTCTTAAGATTTCAGAAAAAAAAAACCTCTGATCATCATTTGCTTTAAAGATTTTAGCCAAGTATGTGAGAAGTAAGTGCTTAACAGAGGCCATCAAACCCACCAATGAGCTAAAAACAGGCATTTGAAGAAGCAGATGTTCAGGGGTTAGGGAGTGAAGTCAGGGAATTAATGGCTATTGAATTAAACAGGATGGAAATAATTTCAGATTGAAACTGAATTACTGCTGCTCAGGCAGAGTTAGGCAGAGCAAGAAGGCTCACTCCTGCAGAGAAGCAACACATGTTTGGTTTGATGAGAGAGATTATCAATCAAACGTAGAGAAGGATAATAGATCAGCGTATCATTATTATCTTTAGGGAAACTGATGTATCATATAAATTGATTTTTCAGATAACAAAAGTGCAAATATTATCTATGTTTTAAGATTTTTAATAGAAGTTATTCTAAGAATCAATAATACACGTCCTCTCCACGTGCCATCCCTTATTAGCCATGTTACCTTGGGGGAGTTGTTTGACTTCTCTCTGCCACAGTTTCACTCCCTGGAACTGATAATCATCCCTACCTCTAAGGGTTATTTTGAATATGAAATAAGTTAATGCAAGTAGAACAAAGCCTGGCCTGTAGCAAGCAGTTAACACATGTAGATTTTATCACAATCATCATTATACACAATAAGCAAGATAATTAAACCAAGTTTACCATTTTCTAGGGGATTTTACTTTTGGAAGGAAAAAACGAGAGTCTGTTAACCTTCTTGGGTCTTAATCTGTTCACTGAACAATGAAAGTTTGGACTTGAGAAACTCAAAGGACCCTCATTAGCCTGGACATCCCATGTGCCACACCTGCCTGGTAGTTGTCACACACATCAATTATTTCACTGGGCTGCTGTTATCTTTGTGGTGGTGGTGTGTGGATATGTGAGTGTGGAGGGGGTCTTGCCTCTTGCCCTGGCACTAAATGGCTCCAGAGTGCTATCTCCAATGCTTATGTTTCACCTCCTTCCTTTCTGAATGTTGGCCGGCCTTCTTGGTGGTTATGTTCTTGGGACATTGTAAAATATCTATTTTGTCTTCATCCAGTTTCCTGGCCTAAAACTCCTAAAATCCTTCGACTCTCCAAAGTGACAGTGTCTTTTTGTATGCCAATAAGTTGATTGGTGGTGGCAGCCCCTAGGTAACTTCAGGATAGAGGTTGGTTACTGGTAAGACCAAGGCAGGATTAGAGCGTTGGGACTTTCAGTCACACCCCCCAACTTCCAGGGAAGGGAGAGAGACTAAAGATTCATTGGCCAATGGCCAATGTTTTAATAAATCTAGGCTACACAATTCAGGCCTCCATAAGAACCCAAAATGATTGGGTTTTGAGACCTTCCTGATAGCCGATGGGAGGTCTCTTAGAGGTGATGTGTCCAGGGAGGGCATAGAAGCTCCCAGTTCCTTCCCGTACCTCACCCTATCTGTGTCTTCATCTGTATCTTTATATGACACCAGCATATGTAAGTAAGTGTTTCTCTCAGTTCTGTGCTCTAGCAAATTAACTGAAGTAGAGGAAGGGGTGGGAGTCTCAGTAATAGCCAATTGGTCAGAAGCACAGGTCACAACGTGAGTCTTACCTGAGTCTTACAATTGTCATTGGAAGTGTGGGATAGTCTTGTGAGACTGAGCCCTCAACCTGTGAGATCTGATGCTATCTCCAGGTAAACAGTGTCAGGATTGAACTGAGTTAGAGGACACCTGGCTGGTGTCTGCTGCACAATTGATTGATTGGTTGCTGCTGGGGAGAAATCTCCACACACTTGGTGTCTGGAGGAGAAATATTCTGTGTTGATTGTTAAGTGAAACAATAGAAAAAAAACTTTGATTTTCTCAATATCCTTACAATACTACTCCCTTCCCCATTTTACTTTTGCCCTTTCTGTAGACATCATATGGCTTTTAACCTCTGGTCCACTATAATTTACTGGAGACTTGAATATTATTGCAAAATCAAATATCAATCACATAAAACTTATTCAATGGTGTGTATGTGCATAAATACATATTCAGTGGTATCTTAAGCACTATATGCAAGAAAGAGGGAGTTCTATGGATGAAGGGGTTCTTCAACCCTAATGAAGGATAAGAGACTGAGGATGGATGGTTTGATGAGATTTGAGGATGAAGATCTAGGAGGACCATAGCAAGCTAAGAGAGCATTCAAAATCTTCTCGGGGAATAGTGACAAATTTGAGACTAGTGATTACAAACAGACTGTCAGAGTTCTTGAATCTTTGTAACTTCTTCACATTGGTTATTTTTGTTAGTTATGGTTTGTACAGTGGGGCTTAATTATTTAATTATTATTTTAAATTATTTCAGGTTAAAATTTTAAATAATTATTGTTGTTTCGGCTACAGTTGGTTGAGTACCTACCATGTGTGAAAAGCTCTGCTCAGATGACACCCAATCATTACAGCAGTTCTATGAAAGAGGCACTCTTAACACTCCTGCCCTCCCATGTTATACACAAGGAAACTGACTCAGAGCAATCAAGTTACTTGCCCAGTACTTGCGGGAGTTCAAAAGCAAACCCAAGTTCTACTGACAACTAAGCTAACGATTTTTTCCTATGTCAGACATCCTTTAATATTCTCCCAAAAGACAAGGATTCCCTGGGCTTTTTGGAGACACTGGGAAACATGGAATTGGTGAGATGGCCTTATCTACAGCCTTTCTTGGGGGATAAATGGATATGAACACCAGGGAACAGAGTAAGAAAGAGAAGAGATAGCGCTTAATAAAAGCAACAAGAGCAAGGGTAAATCCTTAGGGAAGGTCCATTGAGGACTAACCAGTAAGAAGTTTCTGGGGTGCCTGAATATTTTCAACCCCATAGATTCAGAAGACAATGCCAGCTGTCCATGGGATTACAGGTGCAGCAGTCTTGTGACCCCTCCCACTGTGGTTGTGCTTGGTGTGAGCAGGTTGCCAGGAATTTGGATGCTGATGTTCTAGGCATGACTTTGTTTCAAAAGGCAGAAAGCTGTATGAGCACAGGTAAAATAGTGGAATCCAGACTGTGCTGGTCAAGTTGGAAAGCCTAACCTGCATGTGTGCCAGATGAGTCCTGGGGGTCCATGCTCCAAAACACCTGATGCCAGGAGGAGCCAGGAGGGGCTGCTCAAGCTAAAGATGTCAGAGCTGAGTCTTTGGCTTCCGTTTGTAACTAATATTTTGCTTACCCTCTCTTCACCCTCCTCCTCGCCTCTCTCTTCCTCTCCTTTCCCTTTCCCTTCCCTTCTTTCTCCAAATATTTATTGGGCACCTTTTCTGCACATGACCCTACACTTATGATATGACACAGGATTCCTAACTTTGAGGGTCTTGTAGTCTCATCAGGGAGACAGAACCAGTTCACAGCTGGTGCCATTAGAGCTATAAAGAAGGGGACAAGGCACTGTGGGAACACGAAGGAGGAAGCTCCAATCTACCTCAGGGTGGTACTGAGCTGAGCGTCAAGGCATCAATTGTTTGGACTTAGCAAGAAGCAAATGGGGAAGGGAGAGTGTCCAGGCAAAGAGAAGACTGTGAGCCAAAGCACACAGGCAGAAAACATGAAACCTTTCAGAAACTACAGAAGTTCATTATAAGAGGTCTAGAGGGGTTGAGAGCCATATCAGCGGGAGAGGTCATGGGTGGGGCCAGATTATGGAAAGAGCTGGACCCTATACTATAGACCCTATAGACAATGGAGAACCACTTAAGCAATGGGTTTATGACATTTGATTGTCTGGAAAGATCATTGGAGCTACTTGTCTGGAAGTTACATGGAGGGTGGAAGTCCAAGGGAGAGAGAGCAGCTTGTAGAGTGGGAGCATTCTGGCATGTCTCCTGGTCTACGGCATCCTTTTGAGTAGATTCAGGCACCACCTGGAGTAATTACAGAGCCCAGGAAGTGAAAATATGGCCAAAAGCATAAAAATCATTTTGTGGGACTTTACCTTTAAGAGCAGGCATCCTGGCAAAACAGGCAACCTCAAGGAATATCAGCACAAAGATTTTCAGGACTTGAGTTGTTGCAAAAGTTGCAGTTCGCACAGAGCAGTTTTAAAAAATATATGTCCTCTCTTCCTCTCAAATGCCTCAGAACCTCCAGAGAGAACCCAGCAGGTTGGAAACTGGAGGCCCAGAGACATCTGAGGACACCAAGCCAGGCAGCAACATACAAAGCCTGCTTTTCCCAGGACTTCCACTTTTATTAGTTCCCCCTTTTACTAAAGCAATTACCCACTTAACTGCTCCAATGAGAACTTAGACCACTGTCGGCTCCCGGGGTGAAAAAGTAATTTAGTTTCCTCTGCAGATCATGGGCATGCTAGTTCTTTGTTCAGACGGTTCCTATTTGCTGTGTGCCTACTGTGTGGCTAGGTGCTTTACACACTTTATTTCACTGCATTGTCATAGGAACCCCCCAACATTGTAGTATCATCCTTATTTTACATATTAGGAAACAGATTACTCAGATGAAATTGCAAGCTGACAGAGATAGCAAGTTGTGGAACCAGAACTGAACACAGTATGTGAGGCTTCAGCGTCACTCCTAGGTCAGGAGGCCTCCGCATGGCACGTGCCTACTGGGAGAGGCAGAAACACACTGAAGTTAAGAGGCGGGTGGATCACAAGGTCAGGAGATCGAGACCACGGTGAAACCCTGTCTCTACTAAAAAATACAAAAAATTAGCCGGGCGTGGTGGCGGGCGCCTGTAGTCCCAGCTACTCGGAGAGGCTGAGGCAGGAGAATGGCGTGAACCCGGCAGGCGGAGCTTGCAGTGAGCCGAGATTGCGCCACTGCACTCCACCCCGGGCGACAGAGCGAGACTCCGTCTCAAAAAAAAAAAAAAAAAAAAAAAAAAAAGAGTCTGGGTTTTAGAGTCAGATTTTCCTGTACTGAATTCTGGTTTTGCTCTGGGCTCATTGGGGAATTTGCCCAAAGACTCATAGGTTGAAGCTTAAAGAAATGGAAGGATGCAGCTAAAGCACTTTACACAGGGCCTGGCCCAAGCAACTGATCAATACATCCTACCATTATTGTAAGAATTGCCAAAAGCCTGAGTCTGAGTATTTTTCCCAGTGATCACAATATTTCAGGAGAGTTTCCCAGGGTTTTTGGAGTATGAGAATAATTTCATACACAGATTTAGGAGAAAGCACTGCCTGATGCCAGATGCCATTCTAGAGTATTATTTTATTTAATCTGCAACCAGGAAGGGCCCAAGTCAAGATTTCACCTGAGGCAGTTGGCTCTTTCCTCACCACGCCATGCTGCCTGTCCTGCTTTTGTGTTCGTGGAGAAGTTTGGGACAGGAATAACCTTGATTAGAAACCTAGAGTGGACAGAGAGTATGTGTGCCTCACTAATTTGAAGTTAGCTCTGAAAGTGCTGGCCTTTTAAAGCATTGTTTTCCATGCAGAGCATGGCTAACACAGACTTTTTGTAGTAATATGAACAAAAGCAAGATGTTAATTAAATAGTTACTTTTAAGAGCTGTGTCTTTTAACAGCTTAAAGAAAACACCAACTACCCACTGCATTATTCTATTACCACTAATTCATATATTTTTAAAGAGAAACATTGAAAGGGAACGATTTTATTGAGTATCTAGATTTATATAAACTCACTGCTGAGTTGGCTGTTTAATATCCTATGTCATATAATCCTCAATTAAGCCCATGGTTGCTATTATTATCCCCCAGGTGAGGCCAAGGAGGCTCAGAGATGTTTTGTAGCTTGCCCCAAATTCACAGAGCTAGAAATGGAAAAATGGGGTCAGAATTCCATTTTTCTACCCCAAAGTAGTGTCCTTTCTACTTTGCCATCTTCTAATTTGAGCAGACATAGGACCTTTGAGACGAAAACTAGTGAGCACTCATAGCCTGGATATGCATTTTCCAGGCCTTCCTATGTGACGCTGAACCCATGGCCAGCCATAGGCCAAGAGACACCAAGAATGTGCCTAAAGGATAGAGCATTTTTCAAAGATTTGCAGCTGGGAGGTATTTGAGGTCAGAGCAGGCAGGGTGATATAAATTCTGGTAAGTACGGGATAGAAAAGCATCCAAGGACAAAGGAAAGAAAATGTTCAAAAACATTAATGGGATCAAGACACCAATCATTAAAGGGCTGGAATTTGAGTCTGGTTCTGAATTGTTAATTGATTTCAGCAGCTGTTTTGTATGATTGCCAGGATAGGGATAGTTCTCAGGATTGGATAGGCCCAGGTCTACAGGCATAAGTGAAGAAGTAGCTGTATTTGTCGAGGAGAGGATGAGAAGTTGATTGGGAGGATGGGTTCTGACAGCAGAGATGTGGGATGGGAGAGGAAAGGATCGTGGGATAAACCTCAGGCTAGAACAAAATGTTTTGTTTTGTTTTGTTGTTGAGATAGGGTCTCGCTCTGTCACCCAGGCTGGAATGCAGTGGTGTAATCTTGGCTCACTACAGCCGTGACTTCCTGGACTCAAGTGATCCTCCCACCTCAGCCTCCTGAGTAGCTGGGATTACAGGTGTGTGCCACCATGCCTGACTAATTTTTAAATTTTTTGTAGAGATGGTTTTGCCACATTTCCCAGGCTGGTCTTGAACTCACGGCTCAAGTGATTCTCTTGCCTCAGCCTCCCAAAGTGCCAAGATTACAGGTATTAGCCACTGTGACTGGCCCAAGTTTATTTATTTATTTATTGTTATTATTATTTTTTGAGGTGGAGTCTCGCTCTGTCGGCAGGCTGGAGTCCAGTGGCACAATCTCGGCTCATTGCAAACTCCGCCTCCTCGGTTCAAGTGATTCTCCTGCGTCAACCTCCCGAGTAGCTGGGATTACAGATGCACGCCACTACGCCCAGCTAATTTTTGTATTTTTAGTAGAGACGGGGTTTTCACCATGTTGGCCAGGCTGGTCTCGAACTCCTGACCTCAGGTGATCTGCCCGCCTCGGCCTCCCAAAGTGCTGGGATTACAAACATGAGCCAAATTTACTTTTAAGTAAAAGAACAAAATGATGTTTGTGAAGAAGGTAAACTTTTGAAACACAGCTGAGGAGTATAACTTTCTGTGATAATAAATATTTTCTACATCTGTAATATCCAATATGGTAGTCACTAAGTACATGTGGCTTTGGAATATTTAATATCTCCCTAGGTGTGTGACTAAGGGATTTCCTTTCTTGCTTTATTTAATTTTATTTACACTTAAGCTTAAATTGCCATGTGTGGCTAGTGACTACCATATTGGATGGCACAGCTCTAAAAAGAAATTACAATTATTCCCTGAGAAACTTAAATGCTATAAATCCCTTTGACCAATAGCTACTCAAAAAGTGTGAAGATGATTAAGATATAAGTTGCAAGAAACCCTTCTCACAAGTCAGCAAAGCACTGATTGAGTCAGCAAAGAGCTCATTTTATGATACACGAGATAATATAGGAAAATACATATTATGATAGCAGAAAAGATAGACATTTATATCAAATACATATTATAAAATCAGCTTTATTCCAAAGCATTATTGAATGATTCCATCTGCCAGATGATTTTTGTTGTTGTTCTAGGGGGCAGAAAGGAAGTTATTCCTAAGAAGGATAAAGATAAATTAATATTTACCCAATTTTTAAAAAATTCGCCTCAAAAGAATGAATGATTTGAGTATTGCAGTCGTGTTGATTATACAAGAATAATTTATTTCATGGTTAACTCTGAATTTTCAAGTTGTTTTCATTATGAGCCCTAAAAGAAACAGGCAAGTGCACACAAGTTGGCCAAATGGTCAAGATAAATTCTGGTCAGTTCTTTAAGGACGGTCAGTGTTAGCAACTCCATCTCAGGAGTCCTGCACTGGGAACACATGTGTGGTCATCAGGATCATAGTCACCATCCTCCACAAAATGCCCCTGGAGGTGGCAGCTGAAGACAACTCTGTAAGGGTGGAGGTCGGCGCTTCCCTTTTCCTTCCAAGGAGATGGGAAAAGGCCTTGCTTTTGTATAACAGCAGCCCAGAATTCCAAAGCAAGAGAAATGAAGGCTGCTCTATAGCTCATTAGCTGGGTTTTTGTAATGTTACCTTTTCTGAGGTTCCCCCAGACTTCTAGGCATCTGGAGTCCTCCCTGGAACAGAAGGTTTTTAAGATCCTGCAAATGGAGCCAATCTTCTCTAGCAGGGGACAGAGTAAATGATTTAATAGGCCTATCACATCTTAATTTTTTTAATGGTTTTATATCCTGGGGTAACAGTGAGGAAGGCATGATTTTATTATTATTAATTATTATTCTATTATTACAGTTTTCCAGTCTGGCTCTTTGATGTTTACAAGTTCAGACAACATGTGGTTTTCAAGCCAGGTTTCATAACCTTAAACTACCTTTCCATGTGGCTTCTGTCCACCCTATTTTGTTTTAGATCTTGTTTATGTTTGGCTTAAATCATGAGTTGGCTGTGGTGTTTATTTTGCCACATGGATTCAAGGCATCAGATGAAGACAGCATTTTGGATGGCATCTACATCGAAGCACAGTTACAAAACTTGGGTGCCAATGCTTGCCAGGCTCTGGCTGGGTGGATGAGTCCTGGGCTGCCCGTTGAATTCTGCCTGATCTCTGCCACTTGCCTCCTAAGGGTGTGAGCTTTACAGCTACAGTCTAGATTCTCTGCTCAAACTAGAAAGTCTCTGTTCTACAAGGATTTTTGGCTTTGTTAGCCACAGATATTAGATGCATAAGTGTGTGACATAACTTAAAATAACATAAAAAAAGCTCTACTGGGTGCAGATTGTCAAGAATCTCGCACGACGGGCCAAGGGGTTTGTGTCTTGTAGAGTAGTGCAGTAGTACTTAAAGGGGTGGTCCCTGGAAAAGCAGTATCAGCATCACCCGGCAACTTGTTACAAAAGCAAACTTCCAGACCCCATCCTAGACTGACTGAGTCAGAAACTCTGGGTGTGAGGCTCACCAATCTGTGTTTTAACCAGCCCTCCACATGGCTCTGATGCACACTCCAGTTTGGAAGCCACTGGTGTAGGGCATGGGGAGCTAGTTGAAAAGTGTTAGGGCTGGGCGTGGTGGCTCATGCCTATAATCCCAGCACTTTGGGAGGCTGAGGTGGGCAGATCACTTGAGGTCAAGAGTTCAAGACCAGCCTGGCCAACATGGCAAAACCTCATCTCTACTGAAAATACAAAAATTATTTGTATTTTGGTGCACGCCTGTAATCCCAGGTACTCGGGAGGCTGAGGCAGGAGAATCACTTGAACCCAGGAGGCAGAGGTTGCAGTGAGCCGAGATCACGCCACTGCACTCCAGCCTGGGAGAGAGAGTGAGACTCCATCTCATAAAAAAAATAAAAAAATATAAATGAAAGTGTTAGGTAGTGGAGTGAAATGGTCATTCACACGCATTTTAGGAAGTTCTTGCCTGAAATGGGAGAGACACTGGAGTCAGTGGAGAATAGTAAATCAACTTTAGTGCAAAAATCTGAGCAAGGAAATGATGAGTGTCTCAGCCAGGGTGTAGCAATGAGGCTAAAACTCACTAGACTCATCTGAAAGATGAGTGATGTGGAGGTAGAATTTATTGTGTTTGGTTATTGCCTAACTATTGAACATGAGGACCAGAAGTCTAGAATGACTCCTAGCTTCTGTTTTAGGTAGATATTGATGCCATTTAACAAGATAGAAAACAAAAGAAAAGTCTTTTTCCTAAAACCATGCAGAAGCCAGAGGGCAAAAATTCAACATCCAGTCGAATTTGTGTGGTTTTGGCCACTTGGCTCAAACTCTAGAGAAAGGATTCTGTTGAAAGGCAGACAATAAAGTATCGACCACAATGTCATGAACACAATGGGACATATTGAAACCACATGCCTCTTGAATCAGAATACATGTTATGACAGTTCTGTCTTCACTTCTGTTGGGCACCTGTAGTTGTAGTGGTGAATGAGTTGGCTGTGAAGATTCAGGCTGAGACTGAACATAAACAGACAGGAGAGTTCACCAGCATCGGTGACTGGCTTATGCAGAATACAACACCACCTCCAAGTTGCGTCAGATTTTTACATTGGTATCCTTGCCATTACCAAGGATGTGGTTTTGTCCATGGTCTGCGTGAACATAGGTTTTAAGATGCTATGTAAAAGGGTGATTACTCTGTGTGGTCACAGACTTCAAAAGGTCAGAGCAAAACAGTCATAGCTTTTTTTTTTTTTGAGATGGAGTCTTGCTCTGTCCCCCAGGCTGGAGTGCTGTGGTGTGATTTCAGCTCACTGAAGCCTCCGCTTCCTGAGTTCCAGTGATTCTCCTGCCTCAGCCTCCTGAGTAGCTGGGATTACAGGCGCCCACCACTATGCCCAGCTAACTTGTATTTTTAATAGAGACGGGGTTTCACCATGTTGGCCAGGCTGGTCTCAAACTCCTGACCTCAAGTGATCTGCTCACCTTGGCCTTCCAGAGTGTTGGATTACAGGCATGAGCTATCGCGTCCGGCCCAGTCATAGTATTTTATAGTGGAAAGAAAACTCAGTGATAAGTCATCGGACCCATTTATTTCATAGATGGGAAAATTAAGGCCCAGGGAAAGGAAATGACTTGCCCATGTCCAGGGCCTCCATTCAGGGCAGAGTACAAGATGCTTTTCTCCATAATCACCTAGAGGCAATCCCTAATTCCAGCTCACATCTCACTCAGTGAGAGCAATAAGGACAAACTCAAATCGAGCCCATCTATGTGTCAATAGGCATAGTGCTGTTCATTCCCCATGGATCAGCTCCTCCAATCCCCATCTCAATAGGGATTGAAGGACTTTAAGGACTAGTATTATTCCCATTTTAGCAGACGTGAAAACAGAGGCTTAGAAAGGTCAAATCCTTGCCCAAGTTAACTCTATCAGCCAGGTAAGTATCCCACCTGGTATCTGAAGCCAGATGCCTGATTCTAGGATCTGTGATTTCGACAGTGATGCTGTGTTGTTTCTTTTATCTCTGAAGCTTTCCTGAGCCCTGGCCTCAATAAGAGCTGGCCTCTTGCTATGTGTTCCAGCAGCCTCCATCCTCCCTTCTCTGCAACTTTAATCTCCTTTTGTCATTATTATCTGTTGTCTCCTGTGCACTCCCACGAAGCCCTGCATTCTGCTCTCATTATAATTGTCATGCTTTGCTTACAGATTGTTCCCCACTTGATTGCAAGCTTCAGGAGGAAAGACACTCCGTCCATCTTGTTCACAACTATGCATGCGCCTGACACCTAGTAAGTGTCCAATAAATACCTTCTGAGAAAAAAGAATGTATAGCAGGGCCACACATTGGCACAGTGGCTCACATCTGTAATCCCAGCACTTTGGGAGGCCGAGGGGGGTCGATCACTTGAGGTCAGGAGTTTGAGACCAGCCTGCTCAATATGGTGAAACTCTGTCTCTACTAAAAATACAAAAATTAGCCAGGCATGGTGGTGCATGCCTGTAATACCAGTTACTTGGGAGGCTGAGGCATGAGAATCGCTTGAACCCAGGAGGCGGGGGTTGCAATGAGCCAAGATAATGCCACTGCACTCCAGCCTGGAGACAGAGTGA
Source organism: Symphalangus syndactylus (assembly GCF_028878055.3). Taxonomy (NCBI): domain Eukaryota; kingdom Metazoa; phylum Chordata; class Mammalia; order Primates; family Hylobatidae; genus Symphalangus; species Symphalangus syndactylus. The sequence goes on along the minus strand of NC_072440.2, from coordinate 96,073,471 downwards.
GGCTCCATCTCAAAAAAAAAAAAAAAAGAAAGAAAGAAAAGAATGTATAGTAAGATGTCAGCTTTTCAAGGGCAAGGACAGGGATCCTGTGTCAGCCATCTCTATTTCTTCTCCAAAACCTACCATGCTATTGTCATGCAGTGGGGGCACTCTAAGTGTTTTTGAAAGCATGAATCAAGAGGAGAATTCAGCTGGGTGCGGTAGCTCACACCCATACCTATAATCCCAGCACTTTGGGAAGCTGAGGCAGACCTTCTTTTTTTTTTCTTCAAAAAATCAAGATAGAAATAAAAGAGAATTCTTTCTAGAACAAAGAAAGAGATCGGTCACAGCGGGTTCAGGAGGACTCTGTGTCTTCGGGAATAGAGGAAGCAGTTGGCACAGAGAGGAGAGTCTGGAGAATGCCAAGGACAAACTACAATGACTTCACAAATGTTCTCCATATGTGGAGCACTGAAAGTCTGAGAAGCATTCTGACAGGGATAAGGGAGAAGGAGTGCGTCACCTTCGCTTAGTGTCTACACTGGCCTGTCTTGTTTCCTCCTCAGTCCTCCAATGTGGAAGCCACAGCTCTTGTTCCTGAGGTTGAAGGATCTCAATGGCTCCTGCACATAGTAGGCAAACTACAAATGTCAAATGAATGCATACAAGAAACACTGATAATCTTCGTTACAATTTATTAAGTGCTACAAACTAGCTACTATAAGTATGTTACATGGGTTGTAAAGTAGACCACCATTATCCTGAATTAATCATGGAGGAAACGGAAGTCCTGGAGGATGAAATTGCCTGCCTATGGCTACACAAGCTAGCAGGTGGTGAATCAGAGTGGGAGCCCAGCAGTCCAGCATCCGTACCCTTCACCACCCCCATAAACAGCCCACTGTGAGCGACGTGTTGCAGCAGCACAGATGTGCATGACAGACTCCTCCTCAGGGATCATTTCTCTGACTGCATAACAGGAGCCAGGCTGGGTGTTGAATGAGGGCCCAGCATTATCAGCAAGTTGTAATGGCAGGGAGCATTCAGCAAGCATTCCTGGCACAGGTGTGGGTAGAGGCACAGAAACCCATGAATGAATAGTTGAGTATTGGATATGAAGGGATGGGAGTCAGTTTCCCCCCACCCTTGTAGGTAATATCTGTCTCTTCCTCACTGCTGTTCTAAAAGATGGCCCCAAAAGTTCAGTCTCTGTGAAATGTGTTCTAGATTAGTGGCCCCTTAGGGATTCTGGGGCTATTTCCCTTAGACAGAGGTGAAGGGACTGGCTGTACTGGTCCAGCAGCCAGGGGGCCATGGAGTGGCTGCAACCTCAAGCTGGGTATGTTCTTCCACCCTCTCTTACTCTCTCACCTCTCAGCCAGGGAACTGAGCCTCAGGCCCCTGGTGGGGAGGTGCGAAGAGAAACCAAGAAGATAAATGAGGCGGGGCCTGGGCCTTGTCCACTTCCCAGCAGACTCACCTGCTCAATGGGCTGCCTTGCTATGTGGTCCTGAGGAAGCCCTTCAAGGGCTTGGGCCTATTGCCTGTGGAGGGGATGGTGATAATGCTTTCTGGCTCCTCCTCCTTTCTCACTCAATCACTGAGTGAGAGTCAGTGATTGAAAAGAATGTGAGAAGGCATTCACAGTGTGGTTTCCTGCTGGATCTGAGCCCACCATGAAAGCTGGGGTCTCCTGACCCAGCACTTGGGCAACCATATCACGCCCTCCTTGCCGATCCGGGCATGTGTATGTTAGTTGTGTGTGTGTGCAGGTGTCTGTAGGCATTCAATGGTTCTGCCAGGGAATTTGTTCTTTGCAACTGAGCTTTTCACAGGCAGGAAGGTCTGACAGTGATGTCAGTTTCTCCCCATTGACTCTGTGGGATGAACTCTGCCCCTATACTTACTCCTCCTCCTGCAACCATCTTTGAACTTCTATGATTGGGTTCCTTGGTGATGAGCCATGTCATAAGGCCAGGCTCTTCCACCTGCAGAGCACTTGGCATTTCCAGACCACATGCATGATACTTAGGAGAAGGTTCCTCCTAGCACAGTCAAGAAGGGTAGGGAAAGTTCTGCCATGGGAATTTGCCATATGCCAGGATTGTGCTAGACACTTTGCACAAGGATCTTTAATTCTCAGAAGTGTTTCTGAGAGGGAGATATTTTTATGCCATTTTACTGATGGAGATGTCAAGGCTCAGAGATGTTACAAGAATATCCACAGCTAGTAAGTGGTGAAGCCCATGGTTGTTTTTTGTTTTGTTCTGTTTTGTTTTTGTTTTTCTTTGTTTTTGTTATTTTTTTTTGTTTTTGAGATAGAGTCTTACTCTGTCGCCCAGGCTGGAGTGCAGTGGTGTGATCTCGGCTCACTGCAACTTCCGCCTCCCAGATTCAAGCGATTCTCCTGCCTCAGCCTCTTGAGTAGCTGGGACTACAGGCACATGCCACCATGCCCAGCTAATTTTTGTATATTTTTAAAGTAGAGTTGGGGTTTCACCACATTGGCCAGGCTGGTCTCAAACTCTGGACCTCGTGATCCGCCCGCCTCGGCCTCCCAAAGCGCTGGGATTACAGGCGTGAGCCACCGCGCCAGGCCATAGCCCACAGTTTTAATTTGACCCTCCTGTGGAGACTCGTGAGGCTGAGCAGTTATGCTGCCAAGGCCATGGACACTGGACTGACTCTTTGGTAGTTTCGGCTTTGCTCTGGGAGGGCTCCGTGGATTGTTCCCGGGAAGGGACTGTGGCTCCTTCTGTCTCATTGGAGCGTCAATTCCTGAACCTGATGTTTCTCTACTGTGAGCCAATCCTCGTGTTTTATTCTCTAATCTCGGCTTTGCCAAAAAGCAGGCAGCCTTTGGAGAACCTAAAGAGGTGACAGACCAAGTTTTTCCTCTGGTCTGTACAACGGTGGACAAACCTCTGTCTCTCTCTGGGCCTCAGTTTTCCCATCAGTAATATGAGATTATTCTAGAGTGATATTTTAGAGTCTTTTCAGCTCTGATGGCATTTCGTTTTGTTGCATAGCATTGCAGTGCTCTGTATTTTATCTTTAGACACCCTCCCTCTCTGAAATGTTATAATCTTTCTCATGGAGGCTTCTCCCCTTCTGGCTATCCTGTCTTAAAGTATAGCACCACCTTCTGGTGATTGGTTTACTCCTTTTTCCCCCCCACTCTAGCTCCTGTCTGATTGTTGGTTCCTCCCTTCCTCCAGCAACTAGGCTGAAAACCGATGACCAGGCACAGATACCTGGCTGTGGGCATCTCTCTGTAGAGCTCACCTGGGAGGGTCCGTGATGAGTTGCAGCTGGACATGGCATTCTTCCATCAAGACAGTGCCGATGCCCTTCCTGGGGCTGAGATCACACCAGGAGCCGGGGAGGAGCTGACTACCTTGGCGGAACCTGGATGGCCTGGGGTGGCAGCAGCTGAAAGTGCATAATTCATGAGGGATTTGCTCCATCAGGGAGCAAGTGCAGAAGTAGACAAGGTCCTCAGCCTGGTTTTTCTTTCCCTTTTGCTTTTGTTTTTGAGGTGAAGAAGCAGGCTTCAGAAAAATGTATGGGCACCCAAGTTTCAGAGGCTCTTAGAGTTTTCGGATTTTTTTTGGCTTTATTTTGTTTGGAAAACAAAGCAAGAAAAAGAAAGGGGTGTGTTTAGGGCTTTTTCCCCCATGAGAGAAATATGGAGGGCCGCCCTGCACGTGTGCCTTTGTCTCTCTGGGTCATGGCTCCTGAGCAGATTTCTCAAAGTTGCTCTCATCTGCCCCACACTCATGATGGTCTGAGGGTTCATCTGTGGGGATAGAGAGGATGGAGGGCTGTGGGGGATCTTCTACCAGGACCTGTCAGCTCACTACCTAGGAGGACAGAGTTTAGGCTTGTTTCTATCCTGGAGAAACCCAACTGTCCCCAAACAGGCCAGGCCATGTGTGGCTTTAAATTTCTGGAAGTACACATTGTGTTGACTTGGGAATGTTTGCTGTATGAACTCTGACCTGGCAGATAGGAGACCAAATTCCAAATTATGAACGCACTGCTCTAGGTGTTCTTCAGCAACTGAGTGTCTTTTATCTGCCAAGCATAGTTTCTTCTTTTGCAAGGAGAGGGTAGAAATGAAAGTTTCAAGATTTCTAAGCTTCATTCTATCCCATTATTCTAGAACACTAGGAGTTAAATGATAGGGGTTTTCATTCACACTCTGCCTCTTCCCTGATAAGCCAAGTAACTTGTCTTGCTCCTAATGAGTTTGTCAGTTTGGGCAGCATCATTCATTGGAGTGGGATGGGGCCAAGATATGCAGGTGCTCTGTGCCATCCCAAGCCCATGAGCTCTGCATGCTTGCAGGGTTGTTGGAAGGATGTCCAAGGCTGCAGTGAAACTTCGCTGCTGTGGATGGGGTGGGTGAGCACACATACAGGTGCCTGGGCCTGCAGCAGGCTGGGGAAGTGCAGGGAAGGTAGACAGAACCAATGGGATGGCTATGATCCCGTACAGAGAGCCACTAATTAAGGCCCATATATCAACTAAAAGGAAGGAATTATCAGCAACTGAAAGAAAAATGTAAACACAATTCCAAATTGTACATTTTTTTAACCTTCACTCAGTCTGGTGGTCCGTGTTTGTTCTATGCCACAAGGCAAATGTATGTACCTGCACAGACACACCTGTGTGTGTATGCTCTGAATTAGAAGGGTTTCATCGAACGAGGCCGGCAGGGTGATACTCAGCCGCCAGGCCTCAGCCTTGTGGGAACTGGCAGGAAACTGTTGGTAAATTACTTGGGATTCTGTGGGTACAGGAACTGTGTTCATTGAAGATATCATTAGCGCCTTTCGTCAGGAGCCAGAAGCCCACAGTGCAGTCTACCGGTGCTTGACTTAGCTTGTCCAGCAGTGAAATTAACATAATAAAACTCAGTTAACAGAGATGCTACAGATTTAATTAGTTCCTTAACAATTAAAGAAGAGTTATGAGATCTTGAGCCCTCTATCTTCAAAAGCAATTTGGGCAGATTGATGTCACCGTCCGACATCTCCACCGAAATTCTGGGCTGCCAAAGTCAATTTGGGAAATTGCTCATATTATTCTACCTCCTTTCTTACCACCTTGAAAGGAAGCACTTCCAGGTTGCCTCTCAACTGATTCTTCCAGAGCCTGGGACTCACTGGAAATAGGGAGGTTCTGCCCTGTGGGCTCTGGAGCTTCTCCTTTGGAGTGCCTGGCCCCCTTGCCTCTCCTCCCACATCCCAGGACCTGCCTCATCCGCCCTTTGCACTCTGCAGGTACCCAGTAGATACAGAAGTTGTAGCTGTCGTTCTTCTAACATCCTTTTTTTTTTCTTTAGACAAAGTTTCACTCTTGTTGCCCAGGCTGGAATGCAGTGGCGCAATCTCGGCAACCTCCACCTCCCGGGTTCAAGCGATTCTCCTGCCTCAGCCTCCTGAATAGCTGGAATTACAGGCATGTGCCACCATGCCTGGCTAATTTTTGCATTTTTAGTAGAGGTGGGGGTTTCACCATGTTGGTCAGGCTGGTCTTGAACTCCTGACCTCAGGTGATCCACCTGCCTCGGCCTCCCAAAATGCTGGGATTACAGGCGTGAGCCACCGTGCCCAGCATTGTTCTTCCAACTTCCTGTGCATTACGTGCCTCTTCAGAATCTGTATTAGATGCTATAAAAGGTAATATGGCTATTAAGCTGTTTGTTCTGGGCTGGTGGATTTAGCAGTGTTTGGGCATGGTAGGTGACTGAGTGAGAGCTACAACAACTTGAAAAGTTCAGGACACTCACTCAGGAGATCCGTGGTAGCTCGACCTCTTATTTTCTGTTTTTGTTTGTTTGTTTGTTTGTTTTGTTTTGTTTTGTTTTGTTTTGTCTCTTCGGGAATCACATTTACAAAGCATTCCCTTGGCAAGAGGCTGTCTATAGGATCCAGATCGTCTGACTCTAAGTCAGATGTCCTTTATAACCTTGCTTTTATGGTCCTCTGACCAGCAGCATCAACATCACCCTCACCTGGCAGCTCATTAGGAATGCAGAATCTCGGGCCCCATCCCTGATCCACTGAACTGGAATCTGCATCTTAACAAGATCCTCAGGCAATCTGTAAGCAAACGCATGGTTGAGAAGCACTGCTTTATAACACTTTGTAGCAATCTCTCTTGTCCAAGAGTGGGGACCAAGCTAGCTGTGAAGGCCAACACAGGTCTCAGGTGTTCTTCTTCCTGCAGGTGAGGGTTGGACAGCCCAAACCATGCCTCGCCTGGGCCCTGAGGAGGCCTCACCCCCGGCTTCCCATGGCAGCAACATTCTCCTTGAGCCTTCCTTGGTGGTCTGATGTCAGCATCTTGCCAATCGAGGCGAAGGCATCATGCCACACTGACAGATGGCCCAAAGTAGGACAGACAGAAGAAATGTATGTTTATCAAATTTGGGTTGGAAAGACCATGTTCCCCCAGCATAGGCTGTCAAACAGCTGTCATTCAGGAGCATATGGCCCAGCGGTGAGAGGGCACAGACACAGCTAATCCCACTCTTAGAGAGATTAGCTCTGACGAGTGAAGAAAGTTGCGGCTGTCGCCAGGGTGCTGCCTGGAAGGAGATGGTGGAGGGTCTGCATTGTGGTTCATTTCCCGAATCACCTTCCCTGTGATTCAGGCTCCTGTCTGCCAAAAAGAAGCCAGAATAAAATGATGCCGTAGAAATAACTGTGACAGTAATAATAAATCTACCATTTATCAACCACCTGCTTTGTGTCAGGTAACAGTAGGTTATTTATTTCTACCACTTTATTCCGTGCAGGGGCCCTTTTGGAAACGTATTATTATCTCCACTTTACAGATGAAAAACATAGGTCTCTGAGATGCAATTGTGGGTCCCCAAGTGGTGCAAGCGATGGTGGTTCCTGCAGTCCCTGGGCAGGTCAGGAAACACTCCTGCATTCAGGTAGCCAATTCTGGCCCCTACGTAATGAAGATGCTGACAACTAAAGTATAAGGAGGGAGCAATGTTTGCAACACGGAAGCAGATAAGACAATGCCTACATGCAGTGGTTTAAATGGGAACATGGCTTTTTACACTGCTGAGAGTCCAGGACCACATCAATGGGACAGCAGGCCTTGCACAATGTGACTCTCTGTCCAGCTCAGCTGGAGTCCAGCATACCTGAAGCCAAGGCATGAGACATATAATTTCCCATGCTTTCATCTCCACCCAAAACTTCACCCCTCAGGGTGCCCTGTGTGGTGAGTGGACTAAATAGGCTGAGACTTTAAAAGCAGGAGCACACACTTATTGAGCACCTGCTGAAAGTCAGGCTTTCTTCTAGACACATGTCATGCAGCCTGGCTGGTGTTGAGGCTGTGGTTCCCCTGCAGGTATCGGACATTGAAGCGGTGGAGACTGAGAAGAAACAGGCAGGTGGGTGTTGACCAAGCCTTGAAGAAGTAGCCATTGCTGCAAGCCCAGGATGGCTCCAGATGGCTGGCGTTCAGAAGTGGTTCTGTTTCCTCTGCTGAGGCTGTTATTTTTAATTGCCATGTGCATTTCTCACTCTGCCCAGGAACGGAAGCTGAAGGGTTGAAAACACCGTCTCATGTAGCAACTTGTGTAGAGATTCTGGTCTGATCAGAATGGAGGAGAGAGTGCTGAATATGATATTAGAAGTGAAAACATGTTTGTTTTATGTGCTTGGATAAAAGGATCATGCAGCTCAGTCCTCAGCCAAATTTCAAAGAGTTTCCCCAAATGACCTTGAAGAGCCCCTGATCTCAGTAAAAGCAAGAATTTCAGTTCAACAAATGTTTATAGAGCATATCCATGAGCCAGGGATGCCCAGACGTGACTTAGATGCAGCCTTGCCCTCCAATAACTCATAATCAGGAGAGGATTAACAGGTAAGAGAACACCTTTCCCAAAGTATTGGTTTTATCATTTATGGTTTAAATTGTTATAAGAAAACCCAAAGGTTCGTGATACTTTCTTGTAACTTACTGTGAAATATGACAGGCAGAGTAATGCCTTCCCACCTTCAAAGATACCCATGTAGTAAGGAAAAGGAGATGTGATGATACAGCAGAGGCCGGAGTGATGCAGGGCCGTGAGCCCAGCAATACGGACAATTTCTAGAAGCTGAAAAAGGCAAGAAAATGGAGAACCCAGACGCTCCAGAAGGAACAAAGCATCACAGAACCTTGATTTTAGCCAGCAGGATTTTGGATTTCTGATTCCACAACTGTAAGCTCGTAAAATTGGTATCATTTTAAGCCACCAAGTAAGTAATAATTTGTTATAGCAGCAAAAGGAATCTAACATAGGGCACAGTCTGAACCGTGCATAGGAGAATGGCAAGAGGGGATGCCACCTGGCTAACCAGTGACCTCATCAATTGCCAAACACCTGCCATCAATAAGTGATACAATCTATGCTTGCCACCATATAAAAGGTAATAGAGCTATTTTTACTGTATTTTATGGGGAAATGACATGCTATAATGGCATTTACAAATTTTGGAGGTGGTGACAGTCTTGGACTCTAGCCCTTGGGAGTGTTTGGGCTCTGCTATGCAGGTGAGCACACCTGCTGGAAGCCCAGAGGGTGGGAAGCTCACCAAGCTGGGGAGAAGGCTCCCTAGAGAAGCAGATGTCAACTTCAGTTTTGAACGATGGTTAAGACCCAGGCAGGTGACTGATGGGAAAGACTGAGGACATAGCATGAACAATCATGCAGAGGTGTGTGCAGTTATGTATTAAGAGAAGCCAAATCATGACACCCAGATTCTAGGGAGGAATGCAGCTGGCAGGCCATAGAGGATATTTCACATCATGATAAGGGATTTGGGCTTCACCTACTTTGGCAATAATGGCAACCCATCAACACATTTTAAATGAAGGTTAAACTGATCAGTCTATGCTTTACAGGGATCATATTCACCCAGAAAAGTTGGATTGGAGGGATCAGGACTAACGTTCCATTAGGAGAATTCCAGATGAACAGGCAAGGGGTACCCTGGAAAAGGTAAGTTGCTCTTTCATTCGTCTAAGACCAACATATTCCCTGGGACGTCTTCTCTTACCTTTTTCGTTACATGAGTGGGCTTCCCCGTCTGACCCTTTACCTCTCAAGAATAATGGAGCCGGCATATTTGTCTGGCTCTGGTCCTTGGAATGGGCCCTGATAGAGGCACTCACAGTCATTGGAAAGGACTGGAGAGTCTAGGCCTGATGCCTTCTGTTCTGGAGATTAGATTTGAAGGATTCTGAGATTTTGCTCTGGAGCCCCTATTGTCATCTGTCCGAAATTACCAAGTGCCAGAGGTCTGAATGAACACTGGAAATAGTCAGCACTATCCCATTTTTCACAATGCACAAAGTCAAGGATTCTGGAAGCTATGGAGGGAGGAGATGGATGCTGATTTGCTGCAGAATTCTAGAGCAGGATAAGAAGCAGGTCATTAGTATTTTGAGAAGAGTTCAGTGATTACAAGGAATTAACATCCATTCATCGATAATAACATCTGCCCTTCCATTAGAGACTGGATCTAGGAATAAAAATCCAAAGAACCCCCATCCTTAGCTTGCAACAGCAAGAACAGACAAATGGATATTTCTTAATGGGCTTGTTGTGTTTGACGTGGAGAGATGCCAGTTTTGAGAGGCGCTGTGAGTGGTCCAGATGTCGCAACCAGCAGGGGGATTCTCAGGGGGAAAACCCTTTGTTTGCCCCACTTGGATACCTGAAAGATACTGGATAGCTTTGCTTTGGAAATAAGCACAGGGAGTCGAAGAGAAGGTAGGGCAGCAGAGAGATTCTAAACAGGATCTGAAGACTAAACATGTTAAAAAGATGAAAAGTATTCTATTCTCTGATATTCTCTGATCATATTATCACAAAATATTAGAGCTAGATTCTCTTGATGGTCCATTCACTTGTGTATTTAGTAATGTTTTTTCTGAGTGATTATGCACTAAGTGCTCTGTCAAGCATAGAAGATACAAGGCCAACCTCTCTAACAGGTGTTTCCCTGGCAACTGGTCTCAAGGTAGAACAAGAAACAATGATAAACAGTAATTTTGTACTGGCCCTCTTTCATACCAATTAGATGGAGGTTTCTGGTAGGCTCAGTGTTGCAACTTGCAAAGGGACTTCTCAACAGCTCTTTGATAGTATTTGGCTTGGAGATGCATTTATTCTGCTCTTACTGGATTCAGATGTAGTTTTCAAATATTACAGCTTATTTTTTTTCAGACAAGTGAAGAAAATCATCAAAAAAATCATCAAAAGTTAATGAACCAAAATTCAGTCTTAAGAAATCTTGATATTATTCTCAACATGAGCACACACACAGACACACACACACACAGACATGATTTTATGCCCTTGAAGTGATAGGTTCAAGATATTCCTGAGATATAACTTACTTAAGGAAGTCATTTGAAATAATCATCTTTACTGGTATTGTTTACAACTTAAAGAAACATTTCAACCTGACCACTTGTTTCATACCTTGATTGAATACCTCTTCCCTACCCAAGCAGATTCTTATTAAATATGAGAGGGCAAAATGACCACCATTTTCACAATTTCTTTATATTTTGAACCAAGGCCAGGAGATATATAATTGCTGTCCAGCTGTGGATAAACAATGGGTGAGCTTATTTTATGTGATCATGCCACTTCTTGTGATATACATGGTGAGTCTTCTGCCTGCTTTCTCTCTGCATTAAAGCCCACAAAGCAATCATTACCAACATGAAAACAACATTTGCCTGTTTTCAACAACAAAAACAACAAAAAGTTCCCAGCCACTTTCCCCTTGTTGCTGTACTATATATGTATGCCAAGAGCTCATTCATTACTGTCCTATCAGGGGCCATAATCACTGCTACTGACACTATCTATCATCCATCAATATTAGTTCATAAAAGAAATGTGTTGCTTTCTCACTCTCTCTGAGCACAACATTTGCCATTAACTTTGTGGGTGGTTTACAAGCTCCTTGGCAACAGTATAATTGTACGTGTTTTTGTGCTATGAAAATTTAACATTGAACTATGCTTTTTTGATTTTCCTTCCTTTTCTACACTCAAGGATACAAATTCATTAATTTCTTGTGGACAATGTTTTGCTTAATTTGTTCTGAACTGTTCTGATTGGCTTAATAAGTCATCAGACTTTGCTGAGAAATGACTTTAGGACAAAGTTCTGTTACAGTGTGCTAGGAACAAGGACAAATGGATCCTCCATCCAAAAGCTTCAGTTTTTGCATGTATATTATTATATTTAGTAGCCATATTTCTTTCTTTCTTTTTTTTTTGTCGGCTTGAGCAAAATGGTCAATGAGAGTGTCCATGCACTCCAATATTTGAAATCACATTTTATATTTGATCCATAGTCGTGTTCCCTGGCTCATTTATGACTGTAGAGATAGAGGAAAACATAAACTCCGTTTTTCCTATCATCATCTCACAATACAGAACGCTTCTGTGACCAAGTGGGTGTGGGGTTTTCCCACACATCATGCAAATGATCTTATCTGCAGATTCTCCAGTAGACATCAGCTGGATGCCCTCTAATTCAATTCAATTCAATTCAGTTCTGACACTGACTATGTGGAGATAGCATCAGATCTCACAGGTTGAGGGCTCAGTCCCACAGGACCACCTCTCATTTCAGCTGCCAGTCACAAGCTCAGGCTTTTGGAATTTCTGAACAATTGGCTATAAATTTTGGTTTCCACAACCCCCTCTTTGGGTTTGATTAATTTATTAGAGTGGCTCATAGAACTCAGGGAAACACTTTACTTACATTTACTGGTTTATTAATACAAGATGTAATGAAGGAAGCAGATGAACAGCCAAATGCAGAGATTTACTGAGCTAGATCTGGAGGGTCCTGAGCACAGGAGCTTCTGTTCCCGCGGAGCTGGGGTGTGCCACCTCCGAGCACACTGGTGTGTTCGTCAACTCAGGCGTTTCCAGAATCCAGTCCTTTGAGTTTTTATAAAAGCTTCATCACATAGGCATGATTGATTACATATTTAGCCACTGGTGATCAACTCAACCTTCAGCCCCTCTTCCCTCCCCAGATGTTAGGAGGTGGGGCTGAAAGTGACCAGCTGCGTTCAGAAGCCTCCTAGGGGCTACCAGCCACCAGTGTTCTCATTAGCATACAATAAAACAATAGCAACAGCACAGTACTATATATATTTCCCGAAATGTACAAGTGTGTGCAATGAGATGAAGAAACAATAGGTAAGATAGCCTATTAACAGAGTACCTTAGGTGAACTGACAACATAATCCCTATAGTACATGTAAAACTGTAAAGCATGTAGTAATTATGGAAGAGATTTCTTGGAAAAATTACATTAATCTTACATTGCAAATTTGTGAAATGCATATGAACATGGTTGTTTCATCATGCTTTCACTTGAAACCATTCCACCACCTGCAGACCACTCGTGAGGCCACTGGGAGCGACTGGGAACCTGTAGACCACACTTGGGGATACCCTGACTTACTTGGAACTACATCCTTTCCGTGTGTAGCTCTTGAACCCCTCCTCAAAATCAGCAGTATTTGTCATCCACATCCATCTGTGGTCTTTTCACAATGAATCCCCAGTGCTCACAGAATTAAGTGTGGCATTGAAGGACCTCCACAATGTGTGCGCCTATAGTCCCGCTATGATAACTGTCTTCAAGTTCTCTGAAAGTGTCTGGGTGTCCTGTGCGTGCCTTTTATTCCCACGACAAGTCCTTTCCCCTTCCCACTTCCAGTGGACCACATAGTAAAATATGATGAACGTACCTTTTTTACCTGGGAAGTAACAATTTTGAGGCCATAGAGCTTCATCACATCCTGCCTTCACATTCACAGAGAAACCTGGGTGCCCCAGGTGTGAAAGTGACTGGGTTTCATCACGGCCCCCTCCTAAAGATGTTAGTCCAGGGATCTGGACCAGAAGAAACTTTAAATGTCAGCCCTTTATGATATACTTAATCGTCTCTCCTTTGTTTTCCAAGTGTTGTCCCATCTGAGTCCTGTGCCTGCCTCACCTCCACCCAGTGAGGGTCCTTACCCAGCCCCATACACCACTCGAGGACTGGTGGTGTTCTTGCTCCTTACAATCATATCTAAGGGTGAGCTCCCAAGGGTTTCATCATGGCCCATTTGAGGAGATTATTGCACATAGATCCCTCTGGGTCTATCCCATCAGCTGTCCAGATAGCCCTGGACATGACTACACTTAAAGACCAAACTCAGTCCTGGACTCTGGGATTCCATTCCAATGGGTCCTCAGCCCTCACAGCATCAAGTCCAAATTCCTTGGTGTAGCATCAAGGCCCTCCACAATGTGTGTGGTAGCCAGTGTCCTGCATGTCTACATTTCCCAGAGTCCAGCCTGTTCCCAGCACATCGCAGCTCTGGCTCTTCCTGAGGGCATGTCCTCATCTCCAGAGCTTCCCCCCAGTCTTTGCCTCATCTGTCCCCTCCTTCTGGAACAAAGTGGGTCTTTGTGGTTTCTCCAGCTCTAATGCCTTCTTCTCCATAAGCTCTCCATGGATTCCCACTGGCATAAGTTTTGAAGTCAGACAGACTTGAGTTCCAATTCCAGATCTGCTTTTCCTTTACTGTGTGACATTGCATTTTTCACTCAACCCTTCTGTGATTTAACTTTCCCGACTACAAAACAGGGACAATGATTCCTACCTTGGAAGTAAGATATCAAAAGTAAAAGCAACGATGTCTTTAAAGTGCCCTACACAGGTATGTATGCCTGATAAGTGTCACTTCCCTGCTCCTTCCTTTCTCTGTATTCCTTCAGCATGTTGATTTTTACTTCTGTTTTACTCACTACTTATTACTGATTTACTGTAGCTCTCTTCCTATGTAATTTTCTTTATAATTCTTTAAGGCATTTATCTTCTGAATTGAACTGGAAAATTCTTAAGATCAGGAAACATTTTCTTCATCTTCCTGGTTTCTGTGCCTAGTATGGAGTAGGTACTCAGTAAATAATATATAATACATATATTATAAAATATGTAAATATATAAAATATATAAGTATATATAAAATATAAAATATATAGTATATGATATATATAATATATTTAAAAAGTATGATATATAATATATAAAATATATAATATATGACAACCATATAATAACCATATATATGATTTTTTAATTCACTTTGGGAAACAATAAAAAGGAATATGGAATAGGAACTTGCTATTTCAACTAAAAGCATGATACATCTAGAAGAATAGGATTTAGTTTTTTAAGGTTTTATGTGTGGCACTGCAGAGGAAAGGTAGGAAGTTACAGAGCTTTCTCCCCTAGAGGAGCAAAACAAAAACGGGGTAACAAGATGGACATTCATGTCCAAAGAAAAATATATGCTATCTTGACACTTGTCAACTGAACCATCTCTGCAAAATACCAGTGCTGCTCTGGATAAAAAAAGGGCAATGGTGCCAAGTGAAAGCACCTCTCTTGCAAGCTTATCCCAGACATTAAGAGTTAACAGTAAACACACACACACACACACAAACACACACACAAACACACACACATACACACACACACACAGAGAACTGTTTTCCCTTGCAAGATTAGTGCTGCTTTCCAATGCCTGATTTCCCCCAACCATGTTCCTATGTGATGATCCTTTGCCACAAACAAGACTGTCATTGTATATTCATTCATTAGAGATAATGATTTTGAGTTTCTGTCCCCACTGACCTGTGGACAGATGGCTAGCATGAATGCCACGTTTATCTGGACACCAGATCAGCTTCAGCAGCCCTCTGATGGGCCTGATCGCCGTGTGGCAGCTGCATTACAGACCTCCTCTTTTCTCCTCAACTCCCCGGGGGCTACCGACTGGGTGTACTGAATGTGAACTTCTGCAGAAGTGGGCCTTTTGGTCATGACCAGTTTTGCTTTCTTTTCATAACCATCCGATAAATGTCGGGACTGCTTTGAGCTAATCATCTCAGATTGGGGTAAAAACAATTTGAAGTTCTAGATTGTTAGAAGCATTATTCAATTCTGAATAACAACTGCTTTTCTCTACCCTCTCCCTGTCTCTGTCTGTCTTAATACATAAGGGTTCAAACAAAACCTAGAAGTAAATGGAAGGGTTGTATTTGTGGATGGTACCTGCTGAATTCTTGGCTGCATTTAAAGATCTGATGGCAGTGCCACAAAGGGGACCAATTCTTGGCTGGAATAACTTCTGGTGGACTCGCTTAGCGAAAAACAGGCCAATCACTAATTTGATCATTTTAGACAGATAGTTTTCTGTGGTAATTATTTTCTTTTAGCAAAAATTATTTCTCTTAGCAAAAAGACTTTCAATAAGGCAGTTTTAATGAATTATTTCCTCTACTGCTTTAAAAGAAGATATTTGGCTATGCTAAACTCACAGTCGCATTTAGAATCAGACTTGTATGAATGAATAAAGTAGATCAATTTTGATTTAATCACCAACTGTGAAACTTTTATAAGAACAGTTACACTTCTGCTGACAATTGCTATTATTTCATTAATTCACTCAACAAACAATTTTTAGTTATAAAATTCTCTGTCTTGACCTCTATATGTCAAGACAGATTTTCCTCTTCCAGGGAATACTGATGAGCTCTCAAACTTTACCTGGGAGGAAAGAAGGGTAATCAGAGTTTAGAAATCCCCATGAGAGATTTTAGAATTTATTCCCTCCCATTAACATGTTCCCATTAATTACCTCCTTTACAATATTCGTATTTTAAAACTAGGCCCTGAATGTGTTAAAAAAAAAAAAAAAGTTTGCAGAATGGTGTCTCTTCTTTTTACTCAGCCTCTTCCTCCTTGTCATCACCCCTGTGATCCAAAGTGGTTTTCCCCAAGCTCGGTTCATCATATGTATTTTAAAAAGCCACTTAAAGCATAATGTAGCCATGGATTCTTCTAGTCAATGGCACATTCCTTTTGAGATCTTTCATCATTTGCATTTTTCTAAGTTTTTAAGAGGACTACCTCCATTTCTACCTACCCAAATTCTTTCCATGCTTTAAGACTCAGCCCGAGGGCTATTTCCTCCTTTTCATGCCTGCTTCAGTCTCCCCTTAGCCCCGGATTCTCTTCTTCTTCCTAGTCCTGCATATTTTTCTCTCCTATTCTCTCAAACGGTTTCCCTCCAGCAAGCAAACTCACTCTCATCTCTACCCTTCCCATATCTCTAGGCTCCTACCTGCAGGTCCTCCTGGGATTAAGTCCATGGATTGACTTGCCTGGCTTCATTTAAAAAAAAATCATTTTTAGAATAGTTTTAGTTTTACAGAAACCTTGAGATGATAGTACAGCTAGGTCCCTCCTACCACACACACAGTTTCCCTTACAATCAACGTCTTGCCTTAGGACGGTACCTTTGCTACAACTAATAAACCAATGTTGACATATGATTATTAGCTAAAGTCCATATTCTATTCAGATTTTTTTTTTTTTGAGACAGTATCTTGCTCTGTTGCCCAGACTGGAATGCAGTGGCATGATCTCGGCTCACTACAACCTCCGCCTTCCGGGTTCAAGCGATTCTCCTGCCTCAGCCTCCCGAGTAGCTGGGATTACAGGTACCCACCACCATGAGTGGCTAATTTTTGTATTTTTAGTAGAGACGGGGTTTCACCATGTTGGCCAGGCTGGTCTCGAACTCCTGACCTCGTGATCTGCCCGCCTCAGCCTCCCAAAGTGCTGGTATTACAGGCGTGAGTCACCGGGACCGGCCTTCTTTGTTTTCACCTGGTGATTTTTTTCTGTCTCAGAATCCCATCCAAGATACCATGTTACATTTAGCTGTCATGTTTTCTTAGGCTCTTCTTGCTGTGACAGTTTCTAAGACTTTCCTTGTTTTTGATGACCTTGACAGTTTTGGGAACACTGGTCAAGTATTTTGAAGAATGTCCCTCTCCTAGGATTTGTCTGATGTTTTCTCTCATGATTAAACTGGGGTTGTGGGTTATCATGAGGCAGACCACCGAGATAAAGTGCCAATGTTATCATCTCATATCAAGGTTACCTACCATTGACACGATTTATGACTGTTGATGTTGACCTTGGCCCCCTGGCTGAAGTTGAGCTTGTCATGTTTCTTAATTGTGAAATTACTCTCTCTGACTTCTGACCCCCATTCCGCACTGCACCCTTGGAAAAAAGTCACTGGAAGCAGCTGCCGCCTAAGGAATAAGGAGTCATGCTCCAGCCCCTTGGTGGTAGGGTATCTGAATGGATGATTTGCATCATGTAATTCTGCACAGGACTTTTATCTCTTCTCAGGCTTGGCATGTCTCAGGATTATTCTCAGCATGACATTCCTCCCTGATCCTTTCAAGATGCTAGGTTCTCACACAAGGCAATGTGCCATCCTTGGGCACCTCTCCCCTCTTCATTCACTCAGTTGTCCAGCTCTACAAAATCATACTTTAGCATAGTTTAAAAAACAAACAAATGTCTCTGCATTGCAGACAAGGCCTTCTAGTATCTAGCATTTCCTACCTTCCCATTCTCATTTTCTGTCCCTTCCCTACCCATCATCTAACTTTGCTCCAGAGCAAATGAATTGCCATTCCACTCAAAGATTCACATGATTTCAAGTCTCCCTGCCTTTCCACCTATACTTCTTTCTGCCTGGAGGGCACCTCCCCTCACTGACCGCCTTTTAAGTCCAACCTTCTGAAAAACAGACAGTCCAACCTTCTCATCCTTCAGGAAGTCTCCTTGAATAGTCAGAAGTCCCTTCTCATTTCACTACAAACCTTGACACATTCCTCTAGCACTATACTTACCAAGTGGCATTTTAACTATTTGTTCATATTTCTGTTTTCTTACAAGATGAATACTTTAAGTGCAGGGATTCTGACTTATTCATCTCTTTGCTACCAACATCAAGCATGTTTAGTATCTGTGGAATGAATGACTGGCTCAATCGTTATGTGATTTTTCACATACGCGCCTATAACTCTTTCACTGGCAAGGTGCCTTCTAGGAGTGTGACTTTTCACACCTATACCTGTGACTCTCCCACTAGTGTGATGCCCTCCTAGGGGGCAGATACCCAACTCATTATTCTTCATGTCCCTACACGTACCTGAAGGCTTATCTCACCTAGTAGACCCCTAACCCCTGTGATGCGTTAACAGGTTGGCTAACCGCCAAGGAGAGGTCCTGGGGTGGGCTCCTTCTCCAAGGAGGGGATGCTCCACATGCCCAAAGAGCTGCTGATTATAAACAAGCCATTGAAATAAGTGGCGGCTTCATCTGAAAGTCAGTTTTGGTTGCAGAAAAGTGCTGACCATCCTTTAATACTGAGACAGGAAGGAGGCACTGCAATCAAACATAATTGGAAGATTACAGGAGCTCAAAATTACCCTATAGCAGAAAATTATTTTTCATGCTAGGCAGAGAAGCCCAGGCATTGATTCCCCCTGCCCCCCTTTTTATGTGAGGAAGCCTCTTGAAGATAATCAGATTTCACTGAGAAGATACAATGGTAGATTTTCCCGTTAAACTAATACCTCAATAGATGTTCAGAAAGATCCTCTGCAATGGTGTCAGGAATAACAGTGAAACCCCTCATTTGGGTAATTTAGATTTGTATAAATCTGAATTGGCAAGACTGTCATGCTGAACTCCATTTACTCTTTGAATTTTTTCCCTGCTGTTCAGGTACAAGGCCTCCAGGTGTGTAGTCACGACTGGGCCAGAATATCCCATAATAGGCCATTAGCCTTTCTAAAGGCATGGACAACTGAGAAATATGTGTTCCTCCGTTTATCCAAGTGATTATGTATTCTTTAAAATATTATATCCTCAGCATTCTCATTTGCTACTAGTGGAACTATAAACTGCTACAGCCTTTGTGGAAAGCAATTTGACAATACATTTTAAATGTCTTGGAAACACTCATACCCAGTAATTTTATTTCTGGTTGCATATTGTTTTATTTTATTTTTTTTTTAAAACTTGTCATTATGGGAAATTTCAAACCAATACAAGAATAGAAGAGAATAATAAACTCCCATGTACCCAACCTCTAGCTTCTACAATTCTTAATTTATGGCCAACTTTATTTTAATATACCTAGCCATCTCTCCACAACTGGATTATTTTGAAGCAAATCTAAGACATCATATCATTTCTTCTCTAAATATTTCAGCACATATCCTTAAAAGACATGGAATTTTCTGCAAGCTGGAAACCCTGAAAAAAAGATAAAAAAAAGACATGGAATTTAAAAAATAACCACCATCTTATTATCACCTAAGAAAAATCACAATTCCTTGATACCATCAGGTATTCTATCAGTGTTCAAAATTCTCTGATTATTTCTAAATACTTTTTACGCCAGGTTTGTTCAATAAAAATTCAAACAAGATCCATGCATTGGATTAGGTTGATATGCCTCTTAAATGTCTTCACTTTCTGTTCCTCTTCCCTTTTTATGTTTCCTTGCAATCTATTTGTTGAAGATACTGGGTTGTTTGTACTGTAGTTTTCCAACATTGTGTATTTTGCCACTTTTCTGTATTACTTACAGACTGGTGATTAGCGCTAGGGGGCTTTTCATACCCAGGTTTATTTTTTGGTAAGAAAACCTCAAAAATACTGTTGTATGCTTCCATGGGGGGGCATATGATACCTGGTTGTCTCTCTTTTTGTGATGTTAAAATTGGCCAGTGCATCCAGGTGAGCCAATTAATATAAAGTTTACCAAGAGCTTTCCATTAAACTGTTTTTGCAGTTAGTGATGACCATTGTTAGATACGTTACTTCATTAGGGTTGCATAATGGTGATATTCTGATCTTTCCTTCTCTCATAACTTATTAGCTAGACTATTTATTTAAAAAGAAACTTTCTTTCATTAATTATTTGACAACTCTGAGGTAGAGCTTGTAGAGAAAAGGGCAGGATAAATACTTCATCCTGTCTTTTATTTACCAATTTTCAGAATAATGAGTTGGTTCCATAGCAGCTTAGAATGATGACCATGGTTGCCAGAATAATAGCTCCCGATGTGCACAACTTAATCCCCAGAAACAATGTCACCTTACATGGCAAAGGCACTCTGCAGACGTGATCAAGTCAAGGATCTTGAGATGAGGAGATGATCTTGGATTCTCCTCCTGGCCCAGTGTTATCACAAGGGACAGCTGAAGAGGGAGACAAATGGGTCTGGGTCATAGAGGATGTGAGGACAGAGCAGAAGTCTCAGTGATATAAGCCATGAGCCAAGGAATGTGGGCAGTGTCTAGAAGCTGGAAAAGGCAAAGACATGAATTGTCCCCTAGATCCTCTGGAAGGAACAATGCCAGGCACACCCATTTTGGAGTTCTGACCTCCAGGACTCTACAATAATAAACTGTTGGTTTGCTAAGCCACTAAGTTTGTGATAATTTGTGATAAAAGCAATAAGAAACTAACACAATGACCCTGTGTTTTTGAATATTTGATGTTTCTATCCATATTCTTTTAGAAGCTCAAATTACTTGATTGGCTCCTGTGTCTTCTAGCCAGAATCACAGGGATAGCTGCTTGCACTTTATGTATAATATGGTATTCCAGGTTTGTCTTGTACATTTTCTAGGATGAGGCATTTTTTCAAGGAGTCTTGGTCTCTTTTGTTGAGAAATGCTATTCAGAGACCACAGTTTGAGTGGTAGGGTACTCATTGCTACTGGGTTGGTCGTTTTTCTGTAGACCTTTCTAGTATACAGAGCTAGGAAATATAACATGAATTCACACTAGTATTTCAAATTCAAATTTAGAATTACTGGGTTGTTAGTTTTTAGATATTATGTCTCTTTTTCATGCTGAAAACCTTGGCTCTCAACAACCTTACATAATTTCTTATTTAAATTCTTATGTGTGTGTGTGTGTGTGTGTGTATATATATATATACATATATATATATATGAGTTACTTATATATATCTCTCTAAACATCCTTTTGTCTTTTGCTGGGCCAAAGGGTATATATACACACACAATTTTATTTCACTTTTCTAATTTTCTTTTTATTTTTTGAGACAGAGTCTCACTCTGTCACCCAAACTGGAGTGACTACTTCTATATCTTTCAGAAGGTTATTCTTATAGATGTTTTATATTTAAGCTTGTGCTTGGTAACATATTTCTCTTTTACCATGTCTTTTAACTGTCTTTGTATTTAATATATAAAGGTTATTAATTTGCATATATTGAGTTGTTAATTACTAAATTCTCATGGTTCACAGTAGTTTTAAGTTGATTCTTTTGGTTCTCAACATAATTGATAAAATCTTATTTTTATTATTCAATTCTTAACCTCTAGTTTCATTATTTTTGTCTATTTACATCGGTTAATTACTGAAACAGTGGTAAAAACTAACAGAGATGGTAGATATCTTGTGTTGTTTCTAAGTTTAGAGATAAAACCTCTAGTGTTTCTTAGTTCATTATTAAGTAGGATGCTGGCTTTTGAGTTGACATTTATGTATGTGTGTGTGTAATCATAATATAATCATGCAGCATTAACTGTCAGCTCTTATTTTGTTGAATAATTTTTACACAGATGAGTGGTGAATTTGAGATATAGTTAGTAAATGGAAGATAAGTATGTCATTTTTTTCCCTCCTTAGCTATAATGATGGGTTCCATTAAGAGATTTCCTAGTGTTGAACCATCTTTGCATTCCTGGATGCAGCATGCCAGGAAAACCACTGTTAGTTTTTGTTTTTTAGTTGTTTATTTGTTTATGCTGACAGATTCTGTTTGCTAATGCTTTACTTGATATATGTATATACTTTTTGAAGATATGAGGTCTCATTACGTTTTCCAGACTGGAGTGCAGTGGCTATTCACAAGTACGTTTACAGCGCACTATCTCTGGGCTCAAGTGATCCTCTCACATCAGCCACCTGAGTAGCTGGGACAACAGGTACCTGCCACTGCACCTGGCACTCTTTGATATTCTTTAGTAAGATTGATCTGTCTTCTTTTTTTGATGCAGTTAGTTTTTGGTTTTAATGACGCATTCTTTATAGAAAAGAACTGGAGGATTTTCTTTGCTTTTCTGTGCTGTGAAATAGTTTCAGGAGCAGTTGGGATTCTTGATTTTTTGCAAATGTGATAGAATTCCCATGCAAAAATATTCAGGGCTGGTGCTTTTATTGTAGGGGAGTTCTTTAGCATTCATTATTTTCTCTAAGAAAAATGGTTAGTTCGAACTTGCTGTCTTTGTAAGTATTATTTTTGGTAAGTTGTGTTTTTTCTATAATACCTATTTTATCTATTTTTTCTTATTTACTTGCACAGAGTTGTAGCAAGATAGTCCCTTATGACTTTAACATTTTATTTCTTCTATGTCTTTTTGATAGCCTTTTTTCGTGAACCTCTAAAGAATTTTCAGAATCAGAAGGAGAATTGACTAATAATGATTCACATGGCAATGAAGATTATAATAGCAAAACAACCAGGAAAAGCATGAGTAGCAGGAGAAACATAGATATCTAACAGTAGGGGTATAGCTAAATAGATTATGGTATGTACACATGAGACAATATTCTATATAAAAAGGATATTATATAGAATTTATAATGTCATAGGAAAAATATTTTGAGCGAATATTAAATTTAAAAGGACATAAAATTATCTGTGGAACACAATCTTAACACAAAAATAAAATGTCTACAAAAGAGATTGGGAGAAATACATCAGATCATTAAAATTAGATATGCATATATAATATCTTCAGAATCCAAAGGTCATTATGGAGACACAAAGCATCATTATGCCATGGGCTGGGTCTTTGGAATGAGGAGTGTTATATGCAGTCTACTCTCCTGCCTACAATCTCCCTCATTCAAACTGACTGGGAAAGCAGAAGAGAATATTATATACCTTTGAATGCTGAAGCAGAGGCACAAAGATACCCCTAGGCACTACCAAAAAGTCTTGTTTTGTGAAAAGAGCTGCTTCCCTTTCCCCCTTCTTTTCTTCTCTTTTTTCCGTTCTCCTTTCCTTTGGATCTTCCTTCCTAGAGCATTTCCCCTGCAATCAGAGGAAATTAGAAAGTCCTCAAAGATCGAAAAGTCAAAATAATTAACAAATTCATTAATTCATTCAACAAATACTTAGGAAGTCTCCAGCATTGTCCCATTGTGGAAAAAAACAGAACTGAAGTTCCTTCCCTCAGGGAGAGTACAGGCTTGCAGGGAACACATGCTCCATGGAGATGAGTAGACTACTCATGTGATGAGTGCTTCTTGAGCAGTGTGGTCCCTGAATCAAAGGCACCAGCATCCCTTGGAGACTTGGTGCAAAATTCTTGGCTCACTTCAAAGCTGCTGAGTTAGAAATTCTGAGGGTGGGTCCAGCAAACTGGGTTTTAACCAGCTTCCAGGTGATTCTGAGAACCACTGCTAAGAAAAGGGGTTAACAAACTTTCAGGAAAGGGTCAGATTGTAAATATATTTCAGGCTTTTCAGACAGTATGGCTTCTGTCAAGTACTCAACTTTGCAATTATAGTGCAAAGCTGCCATAAACAACATGTAAGCAAATGCATGTAGGTGTGTTCTCAGAAAACATTACTTGTGGACACTGAAATTTGAATTCCATATAATTTTTATGTGCTGTAAAATATTATTCTTCCTTTGCTTTTTCCCAACCATTACAAAATATTAAAACCACTCTTAGCTCTCTAGACCAACAAAAATAAGTAGCAGGGCAGACTGGCCGGTCGGCTGTAGTTTTCAGCCCCTGTGTTGGGCAGCTCTGATCATTAAGACAAGTCCTCCTATATTAAGCTGATATCTTCACCATGTAATTTACTCCCATCAGCCTTCTGGGGCTACACAGGGTGCCTGCCTTGTTTTTCACATGATTGGTTTTCTTTAAAAGTCCTTAAGCTTTTTGAAGGAACCAATTATATTTTCTAAGTGGTCTTTTCTTTGGGATAAACACTCTCACTTCTTTATTTTCACCGTGGTGCATGTCCTCACAGGACAGCTTCCCTCCAATCCTAGTCATTCCTCTCAACAACCCCAGGTGGTTATTGTTCCCCTCCAAGCTCAGGGAAACAGAATGTGACAGAGCAAGCACGACAGAGCCTCACCTCCCTCATTCTAGATGCTAGGCCTCCACTGATGCTGCCTGACAAGTACCGGCTGTCTTAAGGGAGCACATCACTCATCACCTAGAAACTCTAAACTTTTCTACATATATCACTGCTTGTAAATTAGCCTGCACATGGGCACCAACCCTTTCCATCGCAGCTACCTCTGCGTGATAGACACAGGAAACTGCTTGCTTGCAGCACCCCAGGAAGCCTGTATGTTTCCAATTGGTGACGCCAGGCACCTTTGTCCCTCACAGGTGACCTCTCCCTGTTCCTGAAACCCTCTTCTCTCCTGGCTTCCCCATCAGCACCTCCAGTTTGGGCTTTCTTCCATCTCATTTGCTTTCGTTTTCTAGCTCCTTCTTGGGCTCTTCCTACTTCCTCTGTAACTTTCCTCTGCCTCAGGGTTTGCAGCTGGGCCCTGTTCTCTCCTCTGCTCCACTGGCTTACTTGTCCTCCGTCATTGCACCCAGGACAGGCTATCGGTGTTGACGATTCCCGATCCAACGTGACTCGTCAGCTCAGGCTTTGCTGAGCTCCAGCCTCATCCATCTGACTGCATGATTGTCAGTCAGATGGATGTCTACTTGGTTGTCTCACTGCCATCTCAAGTTAGCATGTCAGTGAGATGATTGATTCAATACCCTCCCCCACCCAACCACTAAATAAATGGAACCCTGACACCTCCATCTGCGGGTTGGCCATTCCAGGATTATGAAAGTCATCTTTGAATCTCCTTTTCATCACCCCTTCTGCACACCTCATCCAATCCGGCAAGAAACCTGAAAGTTTAGGCTCCAAAATACATCTTGGATCTGCACTTTTCCCCATTTTTAGTCCAAGCCTATATTATCTCTCACCGAAACTTTTCCTGTAGCATCCTAGCAGGTGTCCCCTGCAGCCTTCTAATCTATTCACCATGAGGCAATAGCAGTGATTACGCCACCAGCTTGCTTAACACCTTTCATAGACCCCTCTCGGCCCCTAGAATAATTACAGGTGCCCTACTGTGGTCCACCAGAGGCAGCATGAGCTGTTCTCTTTTCTCAGTACCCCGCATACATCTTGACCTTTTGTTTGTTTGCTTTTCAATTCCTAGGACACGCTGAGCTATTTCCTGAATCAGGGACATTGTTGATTTTGTTATTCCCTCTACACAGCCTGCTCTTTCTTCCCTTTCTGTGCATGTTTAGCAACTACTCATCCCTCAAGACTCAGATTAAATGTACTCACCTTCTCAAGGAGGCCTTCTCTAAGCATCCAGTCTAAAGAAACCCCTCCTCCATTATTCTCTGGCTGGTTTTTGTTTTCATGGCACTGATCACAACTAGTATTTACTACTTTTTGGTTTGCTTTTTAAAATCTCTCTCCCTTACTAAAATGTTGGTTCTATGAGGTCAGATAACAGGTTTATCATAATCGGCATTCTATTCCAGAGACTAGGGTCCTAACAGGAACATAATTGGTTCCCTATAATTATTTTATACAAAAATAAATTAGTATTTGCTGTTTTAATGTGATAGGAATTCTTTCAGGTCAGAAATTTTGGCTTGTTCATCTTTGTATCTACAATACCTGGAAAACAACACGGGCTTAGTAAATGTTAAATACCCAGGTGGACCAATGGATGGAAGAGTACAGGAATGAATGTAGCATATATAGATGAATGAGTGAATAAGGAAATGAGTGGATGAAGGTAAGCAGCATATTCTGTTTTCTTCACTTAATTTATTTAAATTGGTCTCAACCTAGTCTGAAAGTTTGGCAGAATTTCACGGCAGAAGTGCTGAAATCTTCTCTGCTTCATAGAACAAAAGCAGAAAGAGGGAGAGAGTTTGGAATGTTTGATCCCCAAGGTTACAAAACCCAGACATTGCTTCTCTCTGAGCCTTGGTCATGTTTCGAATCTTGCTGACTTTGAGTCAAGGTTTCTGGGGGCAGTGCACGTGAGTTGGGGTGTGCATTAGGGAACTTGATAAGCAATGATATCAGCTCTTTTTAAACTTAAAATAACAAGCCTCTGTGGAAGCTTCACCCCAGCCCCCTTATAGGGTTGTTGAGTGGTTGGGTTTCTGAACACAGTAAACCAGGAAAGATGTTTTCTTGAAATCAAAGTTCAAATACTCACCTGCCATCTCAGCGCCTTTCCTGCTCTGCCACATGCTCACCTGTTATCTTTGTGGAGGCGCGTGCTCTCTGGTTTTCATGTGATGGCACTGATGATCACAGCTATAGTTTTTTGACCACCTCTGTTGTGCCAGGTACTTTACGTATGCTACATATTTAAAACAAAGAAACAAACAAAACGATATAAAGCAACCCTTCCTGTCCCCGTATCTTGCAGAGTGTTGGACTCTTCCTCCCTATTCTCAGTGCTCTCCTTCCTGACACTCTTCCAGGCTCCCCCTATCCTTGGCCACAGATTCTCAAGATCTCCACTTGGCTAGACAAAAGGCTTCAAGTCGTAAGCAACAAAGAGGCAGAAATCAAGGTATTCTGCATAAAGATGTGATTTGGAGGAGTGGAGAGGAGAAGAAAAGAGCCAACCCATTAAGCACAAACTTTGCTGTAGTTAGAGTGAGGTCTTTCTGTTGACTTCCTGGATTTTGATGATTATATTTTTATTTTCAGGGTAGGTAATATTGCCTCCATTTTCAGAGGAAAAAACTATGGCTAAGGCAAGTTATGGCCTTGTCCAGTGACTAAGTAGGAGAGCAGGGACTCTAGTTCAGGCCACAAATTCTAAACATGGACTTATTTACTTTTCACTATGCTACTTCCTTACCCCAAATAGGAAACAGAATCATATTTGATTCTGATAATATTAGAATCCTTCCAGGCCCCCAGTCCTAGTGGTAGGGGTTGAAGAACAGAGGGGGCAGATTTCAACCATTTCTATGAGCAGGAAAGGAATTGTCACCAAGATAGATAGCAGAGTTAATGTTAAAAACATGGCGGTGCCAGGCGCCGTGGCTCAAGCCTGTAATCCCAGCACTTTGGGAGGCAGACGTGGGCGGTTCACGAGGTCAGGAGATCGAGACCACGGTGAAACCCTGTCTCTACTAAAAATACAACAAAAAAAAAATTAGCCGGGCGTGGTGGCGGGCGCCTGTAGTACCAGCTACTCGGAGAGGCTGAGGCAGGAGAATGGCGTGAACCCGGGAGGCGGAGCTTGCAGTGAGCCGAGATCGCGCCACTGCACTCCAGCCTGGGCGACGGAGCAAGACTCCGTCTCAAAAAAAAAAAAAAAAAAAACATGGCGGTTATTCAGAGGAAGCCAGGAAAAATTTGGAGCTATTTACATCCCTAATGATCTGATTTTGACTTTTTGAGTTCTTAAAAAACTCTCTCACCCTTCTTCCTTTTGTCCTTCTGATGAACACCAATAGCTTTGGGACTGAAAGGCCAAACAAAGGAAGAAAAATCAATCGTTCTTCCAAGATATAAAACTCTCAGAGTAGATAGTCCCCAAACATCAGATGTGAGGTGTGTCTCTGAGAATGGGCTTATACAGATGCCACAAAGAAAGATGCTGAAACTCCAGACCATTACTATAGGTAGTCATGTATCCATCCATCCATTTATCTATCTATCTACTCAAAATTTATTTATTCTTCTTTTCAAAGGAAGATTTACTGAATGTCTACTGTGGTCTAGACGTGGTGCAATGTAAAAATATCAAATGTAAAAATAAGTAAGACTCACGGAGTCTATGGTCAGTGAGGAAGAAAGGAATCAAATGGTTTATCACAAAACAATGAAAGAAGTGTTGCAATTGAAGCTGTATAAAGGATTGTGTGAACATATTGGAAGGAACAAATTTTCTTATGGATAGGTTTGACAGTTTTCACAAAGGAGAGAACATTTGATTTTGGTCTTTAAGGATGAGTAGGTGTTTGCTAGGCAGATACATTTGCAAAGGGTATGTATGCCTTGCAATGAATAAAGAACATAGGCACAAAAAGCACAGAGTAATAATGGGCTTTAGTGGCTTGTGGCCAGATCAAAAATTGTGTGTGTGTGTCTGTGTATGTGTTAAGGGAGCGGGTAAAGAGTTGGGTCTTGAGTCTTGGGTGGGGAGGGAAGGAAACTAGATTAGATTGTCGGAACCAAGTTATGAATGGTCGTAAATAATAAATGCCAGGCCAAAAAATTTACATGGGATCCTGTAGACAATGGAGAGACACTGAAGTTCTCAGATACCAGTCTGTACATCAGCATCATTTAACAAGCTCACTAGTTGTGATTATGGTTTCTCTGGAGCTTGTTCTTTTTTTTTTTTTTATTTTTTTATTTTTTGAGACAGAGTCTTGCTCTGTCACCCAGGCTGGAGTGCAGTGGCGCAATCTTGGCTCACTGCAAGCTCCGCCTCCCGGGTTCACGCCATTCTCCTGCCTCAGCCTCTCCGAGTAGCTGGGACTACAGGCACCCACCACCACGCCCAGCTAATTTTTTGTATTTTTTAGTAGAGACGGGGTTTCACCGTGGTCTCGATCTCCTGACCTCGTGATCCGCTCGCCTCGGCCTCCCAAAGTGCGGGGATTACAAGCGTGAGCCACCGTGCCCGGCCCTGGAGCTTGTTCTTTAAATTTGCCAGCCTGTGTGATCAATGCATATTAGTGAAAATAGAGCAGAGATTGTATTTTGGAAGCATGAACCTTTTATAAATTACATAGATAACATCTTGCCAATAAATACAAGCAATTTATCAGAATTGATTATCCTACCCCAATTCCATCAAAATACCCTGATTAGTCGCAGGGACAATTGAACTTATTATCTCCTGTGACACAAATCAGAGGCCAGTTTCACTCTTGGGACATACTGACTGAATTTAGTCATTTGGGTTCCAAAGACTATAGTATACTAAAGACTTATAAATATACCTTTGTATATTTTATTATGATGTAATCCTGATATCATCCTATGATAGATATCAAGTGTTTTTATCTTCATTATTCATGGGAGGAAAAGTTGAGGTTTAGGGATATAAAGTGACTGGTTTGAAGCCACACAGGTCAAAAGTGGTAAGTCTGAGATTTAAGTTCAGGTCTGTTTGCTTTCAGATCTGGTGTGGCGGTGAGATAGAGAAATCTTCTTACCCCATTCTTATGAAAAGGCGTTCACATTGATTTTTGACATTTTCTGGATTCAAGACTCCATTTACTGCATTTTACTGAGCATCTTCTATAAGCTGGGCACTTCTCTAAATCTGGAAAGACAAGACTTCCCATAATGGAGCATATATTCTGATGTGTCTGACAGATAATGGAAGAATGAACCAATGTAACTAAAGAAAATAAATTAGGGTCTGGCTGGGCATGGTGGCTCATGCCTGTAATCCCAGCACTTTGGGAGGCTGAGGCAGGCAGATCACGAGGTCAGGAGATCGAGACCATCCTGGCTAACAAGGTGAAACCCCATCTCTACTAAAAATACAAAATATCAGCCAGGCATGGTGGTGGGTGCCTGTAGTCCTAGCTACTCAGGAGGCTGAGGCAGGAGAATGGCGTGAACCCAGGAGGTGGAGCTTGTGGTGAGCCGAGATCGTGCCACTGCACTCCAGCCTGGGTGACAGGCAGAGCGAGACTCCGTCTCAAAAAAAAAAAGAAAAAAGAAGATAAATTAGGGTCAAGGTGATGGAAAGTGACTGGGGGAAGGACAGTAGAGGATGGAGTGGAATGTAGATATTGGGTCAAGAGACAAAAACCATTAAAAAATTTTTGCATTGTGGTAAAATATATATAACATAAAATATACCATCCTAGCCATTTCTTAGTGTACAATTCAATAGTGTTAAATACATTCACATTGTATTGCAACCAATCTCCAGAACTCTTTTCATCTTGCAAAGCTGAAACTCTGTACTCATTAAACAACAATTACCCATTTTCACCTTCCCTGGCCCCTGGCAATCCCCATTCCACTTGCTGTGTTTATAGATTTGGCTATTCTACATACCTCATATAACTAGAATAATATAGTATTTGGCCCTTTGGCTGATTTCACTTAGTATGATGTTTTAAACTACCTAAGTTGTAGCATATATCAGAATTTACTCCTTTTTATAGGCTAAATAATATTTCATTGTGTGTATATTTCACCTTTTGTTATTCATTCACCATTGATAGACATTTGGGTTATTTTTATCTTTTGGTTATTGTGAATAACGCTGCTATGAACATGGGTGTACAAATATCTCTTTGAGATACTACTGTCAATTATTTTGGGTGTGTTGCTGCAAATAGAATTGCTGGATCATATGGTAATTCTATTTTAATATTTTGAGAAATTGACATACTGTTTTTCATAGTGGTTGCCCCATTGTACATTTACACCAAGAGTGCACAAGAATTTGTTTTTACACCCTTACCAACACTTGTTAATTTCTTTTTTTTTTTAAAGGAGCCATTCTAATTGGTCTTAGGTGGTACAAAAAAAGTATTTTTAAAGTTATTTTTTGACCCTGAAACCAGAGCATAACAAAAAGCTACCTCCTGTTAAAGACTTTCTCAATCCTCAATCAAAATGATTTATAATGGGTCAAATGATTTATGATGATTTATGATGGGCTAAGTCAGCCCTGATTTATGATGAGCTCAATCAGTAGCTTACGGACAGAGTACATCCTAGGTCTGGAAAGCTGAGGGTTTTTTCTCGAGGAAAGTCTTGCTTCTGTTTAAAGCTTCTGCATAGTTGATTGCTCACCACTGCTCAGCACCTGAGCCATCCTTTTCATAAGAAGCACCATTTTTCCTTGGAGCCTTGAGTTGAAGACGTAGTTAGGGAAAAACTAGAAGTGAACTCCCTCAATCTGATAAAGGTCATCTATGAATAAACTCTGGCTAACAACATATTTAACAGTGAAGTATTGAACACTTTTTCTCTAATCTTAGGAATAAGCTAAGCATGCCCACTCTCATTTTTATTCGCAACTGTCCTGGAAATCCTAGCCATTGCAATACTACAAAAAAAAAAAAAAAACAGAAAAGAAATAAGTGAAAGATTCTCTATTTGCAGATAACATAATTGCTTACACAGAAAATGCTCTAGAATCTATGAAATCTAAGAAACAGCTATTAGAACTAATAATAATTAACTGCATTATATATATGTGTAATACATATATTATATACACATATATATATGCAGTAAACAATTTTAAAACCTTAGAAAGTTCCATTTGCAATAGCATCAAAATCAAACAAACCTGGGAATAACTTTAACAAAATATATGCCAGACCCCCTGCATTGAAAACTATAAGCTATTACCAAGAGAAATTTAAAAATACTGAAATGGAGAAATATACTATGTTCATGGATCAGAAGAAGAATAAATAGTGTTATAATGTAAATTATGCTCAATTTTCTCTATAGATACAATACAATTGAAATAAAAATTCTAGTAGGCTTTTCTTAAAAATAGATTTTGACAAGCTGATTCTAAAATTTATATAAAAATGTGAATGACCTAGCATAGACAAAGCAATGTTTTAAAAAAAGAATGAAGTTAAGGTTTATACTGCCTGATTTTGTGACTTAATATAAAGTTACAGTAATCATGATATCACGGTATCAGTAAAGGTTATATATACAGATAACAAGACAGGATAGAGAGTTCTGAAATAAACCCACACATATATGGCCAATTAATTTGTGACAGATTTCAATTCAATAGAGAGAGGGGAATCTTTTCCACAAATGATGGTGAAACAACGCTGACAGGAAACAGATGAACAAACATCAGCTCTTACCCTCACTGTACACAAAAAATTAATTAAAATGGATGATTGATCTAAATGAAAGAGCTACCACTAAAAGTTTTGAAGGGAAACATAATAAAAAATCTTGGTGACTCTGGGATCTAAGAAGACAAATATTTTTTAGATCACTCAAAGCACAAACATAAAGAAAAATAAATTAGATTTCGCCAACTTTTTATATTTATTTATTTATTTATTTTGAGATGGAGTCTTGCTCTGTTGCCCAGACTGGAGTGCAGTGGCACAATCTTGGCTCACTGCAACCTCTGCCTCCCAAGTTCAAGCCATTCTCCTGCCTCAGCCTCCTGAGTAGCTGGGACTACAGGCATATGCCACCGTGCCTGGCTAATTTTTTTTTTTTTTGTATTTTTAGTAAAGAGGGGTTTTGCCATGTTGGCCAGGCTGGTCTCAAATGCCTGACCTCAGGTGGTCCAAGCGCCTTGGCCTCCCAAAGTGCTGGGATTATAGGCATGAGCTACCGTGCCAAACCTGATTTTATCAACATTTTAAAAAAAGCACAATGTTTTCTTCAAAAGACAGAGCTAAATTGAAACATGAAGCACAGAGAAAATATTTGCAAGCCCCTTTTTGACAAAACAATGCAGAATGTACGAAGAACTATTAGAACTTCAAAACAAGATATTTAAAAATGGACAACAGGCTTGAAAAGACACTTCACAAAAGAAAAGACACTTCATGAAAAAGCACATGGCAAAATGTTCAACCTCATTAGTTACCAGAAATTGACAAATTAAAAACAATGCGATACCATTATAAACTGTCTAGGTGGGTTAAAGTGAAAAAGATTAACAATAACAAATGTTGGTAAAGATGTGAAGTTAACTGGAATTCTCATATACTGCTAAGTCATATATACTCATTTTGGAAAACAGCAATTTTTATAAAAGCTAAACATACACTGTAACATCCACTCCAAGTTATCTACTCAAGAGAAATAAAAGCATATGTCTACAAAAAGACGTAGTCAAATATTCAAAGCAGCTTTGTTTGCAATAGTGGAAAATGGGAAACAATACAAATATTGATCAGTGAGTAAATGAGGAACTCCATACAATAGAACACTTATCAGCAATAATAAAAAGAAATAATCTATTTATAAACACGACAACTTGGGTGAATCTCAAAACAATTCCACAGAATAAAAAAAGTCAAGCAAATACAGACATCACATGGTCTATGAAGCTACTTACATAAAATTGTAAAATAGTACATTAATTTATTCCAAATAAAGCTAACCAGTAGTTTTCTGGGCCCATGGGTGAAGGGAGAGATGGATGGCCAAGGAGCAAGAGGAAATTTTTGGGGAGTGGCAAATGTTCTGCTTCTGGATTGTCGTGGGTGAAAAGCCAAAGTCATTGAACACTTGAAGTAATTAAACTATACACATTGCAAAGTATAATTTTATTGCATCTAAATTATACTCAGTAAAGTAGATTGAAATGAAGTAGAGAAGTAGGTATGAGGGTGGGGGAGATAAGTGGGTGCATC
Source organism: Symphalangus syndactylus (assembly GCF_028878055.3). Classification (NCBI taxonomy): domain Eukaryota; kingdom Metazoa; phylum Chordata; class Mammalia; order Primates; family Hylobatidae; genus Symphalangus; species Symphalangus syndactylus. The sequence continues at coordinate 96,040,071 of NC_072440.2, read as the reverse complement.
CCACTGCACCACGGTGAGGGGCTAAGAGATCAGAGAGGGTGGAATTCACCACCCGGGTTCTGCCTGGGTGCCTGGTCAGCCTAGGGGTCAAGGGACTTAAGCATCTTTTAGAAGGGTCACTCTGTCCTAGATCTGACAGTTACCAACAGCAGAAAACAAAGGCTGTCGCTAATGGGAAGGAATCTTGGACTAGGAGAAAACAGATGGGGGCTCTTTTAAGCTTTTTGCCTGATGTTGAGTAATGATCCTCCCCTCTCTGTGCCTTGAAATTCAAATCTCCAAAATGAGGAAGTTGACTTAGAGCCCAAGATGATCAGAAAAGTTCTCTATAACCCTGATATTTGAAGAAAAAAAAAATAAGTTAAGCCTTCTTTTTAAAAAAGTAATAAAATTACTTTTTCTTTCCTTGGTTCAGGCATATATTTTTCTAAGATGAGAGAATCAGACGTCTTTCACACAAAGCCTCACATGCTTCAGAACCTCGTCCAAGCTCCCTCCTGCTTTTCTCTGCCTTCCTTTGTACATATTTGTACCCTGTGCTCCAGGGACCTAGGACGTTGTACCATTTCCCAAACACTCCAGGCTCTTTTTACCTTTCCTCACTGTCTCTGTCTCAAAAACTCCAATTAATCTTTGACTCCTGGCTCAGACACACTCGCACTCTCTCTCTGCAGCATCTCCTGACTCACTTGGACAGTTAGTTGCTTCCTTCTCTGAGACTCCTTCAGTGCCCTTTTTGGAAGGTCGCTACAGATCCAGCTCATTGTACTATAATGATTTATGTTTGGGTGGCTCCCTCTTGACCTCAGATTATGAATTTGGTTATTTTGTTTTTTGAGCTATTTATCCAGCCTCCATCTACACGCAGGGATTATATCCAAGAAAATGGTAAAATACAAATAAGAAGTAAAACACTGGGAGCACAGAACGTGTAAATTATCACCGTAGAGATGAAGCAGGGGAAAGTGGGTCACGGATGTTCATTCATAAAGACCTCTTCAGTTGCTAAAGGTTGGGCATCTTGGTGGCTAAATCAGAAAAGAAAAACCTGTGAATTACATGGTCCTCCCTATCCCCAAAGGAAAAACACAGAAGCTCACCAGCACAGCCAAGCTTTTTCTAGTTCTCTAATTTAAAATAAGTGTTTTGTTGTGTGATGTCACAGTGGGGACACAAAAAGAAGATGTGACTCAAGGCCTGGGTGGCATCCGTAGAGCAAGGGCAGGAGCTGATCTCACAAGCCTGTTGGGTCCCTCTGTGAAAGCTGAAGGCAGGACATCAAAGAGACCCAGTCCAGCCATTCTGGGAATTATGGTGTGGTGCTGGGAAACTCCATTGCACTTGTGGTTATTGTTGTCCCTGTTCTACTGCTGAGGCTGGAGAGGTTGAGTGATGTGTACGTGGTCTTGCAGATGGCAAGAGACATCCATTCAGCAGACAAGTTTTGAGTGCCGTGGATGTGCCAGGCGCTTTCTCGCACTGGGAAGACAACAGTGAAGAAAGCAAATTTCTTACCCTTATGGTTCTTTCATTCTATTGGTAAGAGACAGATAAACAAGCAGACTAATAATGACTACACTTTATATTATCTGGTGATGCACACCATGGTGGATATACCATGTAAAGAAGGGGCATCTTACTGACACCAGGCTATGGGGGAGGCCTCTGCTTTTCTAACAGAGACAAGAGGGAAGTAAGGGAGCGAGCCATGGGTATCTGAGAAAAGCTCTTCTGGGTAGAGAGAATGCATTGCCAAGTCTCGGACGGGGGGACACGCTGGGGTTGTCAAGATGCATCAAGGAGGATAATGTTGCTAGGGCAGACGCATGAGAGGGAGCGTGGAGGGAGACACAGCCAGAGGCAGAGTGTGCGGCAGCTCACGCAAAGCCCTGTGGGCCATGACATGGAATTTAGATTTTACTGAAAATGACATGAAATAACACTGGGGGATTAAGAACAGAAAATGAATGTGATCTGACTTATGAAGTCTACATATTAGTTTCCTTGGGCTGCCAAATCTTGATGGCTTAAAGCAACAGAAATTTATTTTCTCACAGTTTTGGAGGCCAGAAGTCTGAAATTTAGGTGTCAGCAGGGCTGGGCTCCCTCCAGAGGCTCTAGGGGTGAAGACTTCCTTTGCCTCTTGCAATTGGTTGGGGCTCCAGGAATCTTTTGGCTTGTGGCTGCATAACTCCAATCTCTTCCTCCAGCTTTATGTCAGCTTCTCTTCTGTGTGTTTGTCTTCTTTTCTGTCTCTTCTAAAGACATTTGTCCTTGGATCTAGGGCCCATCCAGAAAATCTGGGATAATCTCATCTCAAGGTATTTTATTTAATTACATCCACAAAGACCTTTTTTCCAAAGAAGGTCATGTTCACTAGGTTCAGGTATTAGGATGTGGCCATATTATCTTTGGGCAACCATTCAACCTGCTATACAAAGTGAAGGAATCACACTTTTTGTTTCAAATCACACTCTCTGTGAGAATCTGCAGGAGGGTTACAGTGGAGGTGGAAGACCAGTTAAGAGGTTCATACAATCATCCAGTGAGAGATGCTGTGGCTTGGGCCAGGATGGGGAAGGAGAGAAGCACATATTCCAAACATAGAGCCAAATTGGAATAAAACTTGTGAGAGGAGAGGTGACAAAGATTGCTCCAAATATGGAAGAAAATTAACACTAAAAGAGATGAGGATAACTGTGGGAGGAACATGCTTGAGGCAGTGGGAGGCAATCTAGAATTTAGTTTTGGATACATATACCTATGTTTTCTATTAGACATCAAAGTGATGATGTTAAGTGATATTTGGCTATATCAGTCTGGAGTTCAGAAGAGAGGTTGGTGCTTCAGCTGTAAATCACCAAGTCATTGGTGGGACAGGGATGTTGGTGAAGCTCCCTAGGGATTGAGTGTAGATGGAAAATAGAAGGTCAGAAGATGGGGCCCTGGATTCTCTAGCATTGAGCAACCAGGAAGAACAATGAGAAATCAGCAAAAGAGAGAGAAGGAGCAGCTAGTGGTTGTAGAATCAGGGATTGGGATTTGGATGGAAATCTGAACCCAACCTCCTTTTTAAACACGATACTGTGGGGAAGCACTGTAGATTATAAATCTGTGTCCCTTTGCAGGCTACCACAGGGCCTGGCACAACAGGTGCCAGCCATGTGTCTGCTTTGTGGTGAGAAGGATCCCAGACAGGGCACCTGGTAGACTACAGCCTCTACATTAGGATCACCAATGGGACCAGCTGGAGCAGGTGGACAGGGGCAGCAAACCAGGGAGGACCTTGACTTTCCTCAAATAGCTGAAGCTAACCTCTGCCTGTGGTTGGCATTTCAGGAAGCCCTCAGCCACCCAAAATGTTCTAGACAGAAAGGCTTAGAAAGAAAGCCAGTTAGACAGAGGGGGTGGCTCTCTGGTACACAGAGTGGGAGCAACTGAAAGACGGAAAAGATGGGGAAGAAAGGGTAGAAGGTGTGGCCTCAGTGAATAGAAGGCAGGACTTAGTGGAAGAGGCCTGGAGTGGAGGGAGCTGCCTCAGATGACACGGGGATGCTGGACTTCGGCTTAAGTTGAGGTTCTACACATTGTTGCACTTCAGTTTTCCCATCTATAAGTGGGATTGGGCCTGGCTGTCCTCATAATTTTGTGATGAGCATCAATTGAGAAAATGCAAGTGAAAGTACTGCATAAACAAAAAGCACAGTGGCCAGAAAAGGTTCGTTTTGAAGGAAGAATCAACAGGAGCAGCTTGGAAAATGATAACCTGCAATTCCAAGAATGCTGGTGTTTACTGCATCAGTCTAATTTTGTACAAAAGATATATAGGCAACACCTGTTCTGTGTCAAACTCTGTGTCCAGCTTTGGAGGAATGAAGAACTAGACAAGATTCTGACTCTCCAGTGCTCCTGGTGGAAGCATGGCAGTGGGTGGGTGAAGCCCATTCGGCTCACACATTGTGAGTGTCTTTTGTCCTCCTGATATCATGGAGTGCTTCCCATGTCAGCCATTACACTGTGGTAGCCTCTAAGACAGAACAGTGAATAACAGTGTTAGCTCAGGCTGAGGGAGAATGTGTTTGGAGCTGAAGGAACTGAGTTCTGGAAGATTGGCACCTTGGACATTACGTTGGAGTTTATAAAAATGCAAAATCTTTGGGTCCTTCCTGGGCTGACTGTATCAGAATCTGTAATCTAGCACAATCTCCAGGTGACTCATGTTAAAATTGACTGCATATTAAAATTGCAGAAACAGAGACGCTATTGATATTCAGCCTGAATAAGTCTTTATTTTGAAGGGATGTCCTGTGCATTGTTGAGTGTTTAGCAGCATCCCTGGCCTCTACCCACTAGATGCCAGCGACATCCCCTTCCCGCTTATGAAAACAGACATCCCCCAGATGTCCCCTGGGAGGAAAAACCACTCTACCATTGAGAACCTCTGGATTAGAGCAGGGCTGCTCAAAAACTGGTCCCAGCCTGATAGCCTCAGCAGCACCTGCGAACTTATAAGGAAGGCAGATTCTAAGGCTCTACCCCAGAAGGACTGAAGCAGAAACTGTGGGTGAGTGGCCGAGCAGCTGAGCTTTAACAAGCACCGCAAGTGATTGATACATGAACACTAACGCATGCTAGAGCAGTGGTCTTGTCCCGGATGTGCATTACAATCACCTGGGAAGCTTTCCGAGCTCTATCATCTCTGCTCTCCACCGCAAACCAATTAAATCGGATCTCTGGTGGTAAGTGACACAGGCGATTCAAATGCAGAGCTTGGGCTGAGAACCAATCAAGACAAATGCAGAGGGGATTCATCCAAGCTCACTCAGGTCGACAGTAAGAGGTGACCAGAACTCAAGTCTCCCGACTGTCTGGTCTGGGGGGCCTTTCCTCACTAGGGAGAGGACAGGTGACAAACAGCCTCCCAAACTGGCTCCTGAGGAATTGCACACCCACAGGGCATGTTTAGATACATCTTTGATCAGGAGTCTTGGTGCATGCAAAATGCTCTAATCTCTGAGACGTTCTGTGACATAAACTGCCCGGTGGGCTTTGCAGATAGGTTTGAAGGAATTCACTGTGTTTATAGTTTTCTGGACACCGACAAGGAATTCTGGGCCCAGATCTTCCTCTCTCTGTTCGCTGTCTTCTCCCCCAGCACCCGGAGGTCAGATCATTTGCTGACTTCTTTTCACAGGGCTCTGTAGGTGATGTCGTCCTATCAGGAAACACCACAAATGTCAGCACTCACATAAAAGTGTTTGTCACAGGCGATAACCCACATAGTCACTCAAGCACCACAGGACAAAAATAGGCAGAAGGGACTTTTGAAATTCTTTAGGGGCAGATAGGCGGTAAGTGGGCTTCGCACTCTTTCCTCAGCATCCTCACACACTGTTAAGAACCAGCTTCGAACATGGCGCCTGGTGAAGCCAGACATTCTCCATTAAGGGCTCTCAGGTTCCTTCCTGACCCAACTCCAGGCAGCGCACACTCACTCACATCCATTATCTTCATATTGTCGTGATAATTCTGAGGAGTGTGGTTTCTCTCTACTTTGCAGCTTGGAAACGGAGGCTCAGAAATATCTGATTCCCCTTATTCAATTTTGCAGTCTACATTGATTGAGTGCTGACAGTCAAGGCTTTGAGCCAAGAATGGAGATATGCCAGTTTTGGACAACCTTCATAGAGCCCATAGTCAGTTGCAAAGGTCAATAGATAAATACCATGCAATGTGGGCTGTGCCAGTCATTGACTTGTGTCTCTCAGCAAAGCCCATTCCATACTCTGAGATGATGGGGCTGGGAGTCTAAGAACCACATTCCCCAGAATCCCTTGCAGGTTAGAATCCCAGGTGGGATCAAGGGGACGCCCTTCCCATTCTTCTGCCTCTCAAAGGAGCAATGCAGAGCTCCAGCCACTCAGGGTTTGTGGCAGCTTGGACACAGCTGTGCCCTACACTGCACTCTGAGCAGCAGCCATCCAGGTGTAGGGAGGCCCTCTGAGGAGCCAGTGCTGCCTATGAAAGTGTCCCCTGTCCACTCAGAGATTCAAGCGCCTACTGTGTAGGACCCTTGAGGAGGCCGTGGCCACAGACACGTGGCAGCTGCTTGGCAGTCAGAGCACCTGCCCCCCACACTCCCCTTCTCTGAACTTCTAGGTCCTGGTAACCCTGCCTCTTCCGTTTTGTTCCCTCAACCCTAGGGCTAGTAATGGCTCTCTCAAGTCACAGATCTCTGAGTAAATGCAGTGCTAATTTTAAAAAACCTTTTCAGCCTTCCCACACCTGTAGCACACATCTTCTGTATTAAATCCCCTCTGGTTGGAATAACCTATCACAGCTCCTGGGTCCTCTCTGGACCCCGACTGATTCAGGTCAGCTCAACCTGGGGAAGACCTTCTTGGGAAAGTGACAAAGCTGAGAAGTGGAGAGTGAACAGGAGGCAGCCAGGCAAAGAGAGGAAGGAAGAGTGTGACAGGAAGAAGGAAAAGGGTATGCAAAGGCTCTGCGGTGTGAACACACTTCTGCCATTACAGGAACCGTGACAAGACCTCTGCAGCTGGAGTGGGGGCAGTGTGGCACCTGATGAGGCTGGAGGGGTGTGCTGAGGGGGGCCTCATAGGCAGGGCCTAACCATGGTTGTATGTAGGGTGCCCCGTCTTTCCTAGGGTGGTGCCATGGCACGAATGACCTCTCTGAAGGCGTGTCATGCAGTGCCCTTGCCTGTGGGTCACAGAAAACATTGGATCTAATCTCAAGAGTAGTGGATTTTGAATGGGAAAGGTGCAGGGTGTGATTTGTATTTGTAAAGGGCAACTTTACCTGCTGTGTAGAGAACACGTTGTGGCGAGGCCAAGTGGAACTGGAAGTGGTTGTAGCACTTTGTGCAGGAAGAGATAGGGAGGAATGGGGCCGGAGCAGCATGGGACTCCCTGGCTCTCTGACCTGGAGGCAGTCACTTCCTCTTTCTGTTTAACCAGCTATAAAAGTAGGAGGCTGGGCCAGGGCAAGGATCTTTCAGTTGGTGTCTGAGTCCTCTGAGGGGGTCTATGGATGGGGGTCAAGGGGTGGGAGAGACTCTGAGATTGTACACAAATGGTTGGACCTATGTCCACAGATGCCTTTTTTCCTCAGGGAAAAGAGTTCTTGGCTTTCAGCACATTCTCTGTGAGGTAACAGCCACAGAGTTTTAAGTCACTCATCTAACAATCTGGAAAGGCACTTGCAGCTCAAATTGCCAATGGCTTGCGATTCTGGACCTTCCCAGTGAGTCATGCATTCTTAAAGTGTTCCTGCTGGCTGTTAAAGTATGTGAGGAAGGGGAGGGGACCCTGACACCATCTGGAGGCAGGGTGACATGCCCCTGGAGCTGCTCCAAGCACAGGTACAGAGGTAATCCACTCACGGTGGCCTTTCTGAGCAGCAGGCTGGAGGCACCATTTCACTTGATCATTGACACAACCCAATGAGGCAACAGGCATTGACACCCACTTCGTTACCTGTGCAAAGGCTCCCTGAGGCCACCAGGCCACGCTGCTCTCTCACATCACAGCCAGGGCTGCCTTTAGGAGCGCCGCATGTTTGCCTTCTGCCATCCCCACCTTCCAGCGCTCCTCGCCCCTGACCAGTGCCCTCTGACACCTCTTTCCATCTCCCCTCTCTTCGGAAACAACTGAGTTGTCTGGAAAAATAAAATGTAAAATCAGACTCACTCTCAGTCCCATGAATTGGGGTCACTGGGTCCAATTTCCAAAGGGAAATGGTAGCTTCATGCTGCAGTGAGACTGGAAATGCCATTCCTTTCTGAAAAACTGGGTCAGGCACCAGAACATGTTACAAGGACTGGGGTCTTTACATGGCGCCCCTGAAATCCCTGAGGGCAGGGCTGCAGCTGGCTCATGCGTGTGTGCACACCCTATCCTGCCAGCCCAGCCCGCGGGCTCCATCCTCCAACCAGGGCCAAGGCAGAAAACCAGATGCCTTTCCTATGACTCCAGCGTGTCCCATCTTGCTAGGATTTTTCAAATTTTTCTGTGGAAGCTCTTTATGGTCTGTGACCCTGGCCACTGCCGAGCCAAAAAGACAACAGATTTATGGGAGGCCTGGAGAGCAACAATCCATGGATCCATTTTCCCTGCTTTCAGTCGGTAATTTATTTTTAAATGATCTTTCTATTATTTATGGGTCTTGCCGACTCCGATGGCTAGGGTGAACTGCATCTTATCAGACTAGCAAAACTAACTGGATTAAAGGGCATCCCTCACATGTCATCAAAAGGAGGACTAAGAACCCCGATGTCTCAGAAGTGCAGCTGAACTGGTTCGTCTCCTTTTGTCCCTGAACAGCGATGTGAGCTCAGGCCAATGCCTTTGGGCTGTGGGGTCAAACCTTCACGGCTCCTCAGTGTTGAGGGCACCAGGCATGACCCTCAGCCGACTTCCTGACTTGTAAAGTGGGGCTCACGACACCCACCACAGACGCTTATAATGACAGTAGGGGAAGTCGTAGGGAACATCTGGTTCATCTAATACTCAGTAAATGCTACATGTGTGATTGTTATGACCTTCTTTACCTTGCCCTCATCTCCCCTCTGGGAATACACCACTCAGAACCCAGGATGAAAAGATAAGCATCTTTATATGGGGCTTGACCACTTCTAAAATATACATTCAAACAATAAAACAACTTGGGGACGGGCACGGTGGCTCATGCCTGTAATCCCGGGAATTTGGGAGGCTGAGGCAGGTGGATCACTTGAGATCAGGAGTTCAAGACCAGCCTGGCCAACATGGTGAAACCCTGTCTCTACTAAAAATACCAAAAAAAAAAAAATTTTCCGGGCATGGTGGTATGCCTGTAATCCCAGCTACTTGGGAGGCTGAGGCAGGAGAATCGATTGAACCCGGGAGGTGGAGGTTGTAGTGAGCTGAGATAGCACCATTGCACTTCAGCCTGAGCAACAAGAGCAAAACTGCATCTCAATAAATAAATAAATAAATAAATAAAATAAGACAAAATAAACCCACTTGGAATCCTGAACCCTACTGTTGGAATAATATGGGAAGATAACGAGACCAGGATGGCAGTTTATTTCTCTCCCAGAAACGAAGATCCGCTTCCACTCCAGCATAACTACAGTTTAGCAGGGCCTTTCTGAGGCTGAGGATTCTCGCAAGTACACAACTGTCTATTGTTCTCCCTAGCTTGTTACCATGGTGATCTAATTAAAGCCTCATCCAATGCTGCCGGCCCATAGGTATGGGCTGCGTGTGCAGCTCCTAGTGGCCAGGTGCGCGTGCTCTGCCCCTCTTGAGGCACCTTCCCAAATTTTCAACGAGAGCTGGTTGTCTGGGATGGGACACAAAAAATGCCTTCCTTTTGGGGGCAAGCTGCGGGTTAAATGCTACTCCCCGCATGTTCAGAAAGGTGCTGCTGCAGGCTTGCTTTGGGATCTTGGGAAGTGGCTTAATACACTTCATTCTCAATTTCTTCGTGTATAACAGGAATGACAGTATCTGCTTTGTACAGAAAAGAAAAGGTTTGTGGAAGGACCTTGAGGGAAAATGCAAGCAAGCCTGCTCATGGCTGTCATCCTTCTGCTGCACCCTGTTGCAGTGGCAGGAACATGGCGGGGGTGAGGAAGGAAGCCTGGACAGGCCCAGGTCCAAATTGCGGTCCCGAGGCAGTTGGGAGCTGCCTCTCAGACCTCTTACCTGGTCTGTAAGATGGGGACAACCGTAGTCAGCTCACGTGGCTATGAAGATGCAACAAGATAGGTGAAGTCCCTGACACATGCTGGGCATACCACCGCCTCCCAGTAAATGCCAGGCCAATGGAAGGACAATTCAGTGTCAGCTCCCCAATACAGGAGCCAGCAGCCCATACGATGCCATGACCAAGCATGCCACCTGATGGGCAAGAGCATGGGCTCTGAGTACAAATCCTTGTGAGTGTGACCCAGGGCAAGTCACTTAATTTCTTCATGCCTCTAGTCTTGTTTGTAAAATGAATATAACAGTGTTGGAGCTGGAGGTAAATGATGACAAAAATGGATTATGCCTAGAATATATTTGATACTGAATTGGAGATAAACTCCTGTCCTCCTGTTCTGTCCAGTCCCAGGGCACAACAGGCCTCCTCCCTATTTGGATCCAGTGCTCAGCCTTTTCATTTCACAAGCACGCTCCCCACAAGGGAGCACTGTGTATAGGTGCCACCATACACACGTGGTGTCTACTTTAATCTTAAGATTCAGCCTATGATATGAGCACTATTGTAACCCCAGGTTTTGGAAGGATAGACAGAGATTTAGGCAGGTAAGGTGACTTGTCCAAGGTAACACCACCTGCAAGTGATGGAACTGGGATTTGAGCTGAGGCAGTCTGACTGCCTTGCCCTGGGCTTATGCTTCTTAACCACTATCCTCTGCTGCCCCTCACTGGATTGTCATTGAAAACCTGTGAAGTAGGCACAAGGATCCCCATCTAAGCAGATGAGTGAACAGGCCAGGAGAAAAGACTGGGTCTTTCAGTGCCCCAGAGTTGGCCAGTAGTAAGGGCAGGACCTATAAGTTGGCCTGATCGCAATTTCAAGGGCAAATGCTTTCCTATCTCATTGCCATGAACCAGGCTTTGGGATCATCACTGAAACTGGCAAACGATCCAGTGAGCCACCTGACAATGTCTTCCATCCCTCGCCTCTCCTCACCACTTCCCTTAGCATTCCTGGGGTCCTGTGTGAATCAGGCAGTGTGTCGTGGACATGTGCTACTGATTATTTCCCCGGCTTATCAAAGGCCTGATCTCTTTCCTTGTAGCCAGAACAGCTCAACACCTCGTCCACCCACCACAGCCCTCATTTCCTTTTTATGAAGATTGGGGAGCAAAAACATTTCAAAGGCTACCAATTAAATGAACCCTGCCGTGCCCCTAACCACAGTGCCCCTTTAGAGAGCCGGGGAGTTATAGAGTCAGTAACTGACAGGCCAGCACATGTGGTCTTTATGATCCTGCAGTTCTTCTCCCAAGATGTTGGCTGCTTTCCCTTCATTCTTGATGCCCTGAGTTCTGCCCAGTCAGTCCAAGGGACAGGGCTCCACCTGGCATATTTCCAACTGGCTTGTGCAAATCATGTGTGCCCACCTACAGGCCTTGAATGCTCCACAGGACAGGAGCCTGTCCTTTATCAGGGAGCTTTATCAGGGAGGAAGCTTTACTGGGGAGGAAGACCAGGTTCTGCACGCTTAACTGCATGCCTGAGCCTGATTGTCCTAAATCCCCTGAATAGCCCAAGAGCCTTCTGTTTCTCTCCACTCCATCTCCATTGCTCAATTCAGACCTCACTATCTTCCCTCTGGTACGTTACAACTGTCCCATAAATGATCCCCCTTCCTCCACCAACTCTGACTGCAATCTACCCTTTCCATGACCACCAAAGGGATCTTTCAGGGAAAGTAAGTTTTTTATTTTTTATTTATTTATTTATTTTTGAGACAGGGTCTCACTCTGTGACCTAAGCTGAAGTGCAGTGGTGCAATCACAACTCACTGCAGCCTGAGGTGATCCTTCCACCTCAGCCTTCCTAGTAGCTAGGACTACAGGCACACCACTATGCCTGCCTACTTTTTGTATTTTTCGTAGAAATGAAGTTTCAGCATGATGCCCAGGCTGATGTCAAACTCCTGGGCTCAAGTCATCTGCCCCCCTTGGCCTCCCAAAGTGCTGGGATTACAGGTGGCACTTAAGTCTTCACTGCCATATTCGAAGTCCTGTAATGTCTCCCTATTTCCTGTAGCACAGTGGTGACTCTCCCTAGGTTGGCATACAAGACTCTGTGATGGAGTTTCTGCCTATTTTTCTAAATCTTCCTCTCCCTAATTTAAACTGTTTACTCCAGCAACATGGAACAGTAAGAAGTTCCCTGTACATACCTCCATACCACTACACTGCCTATGACACCCTTCTGAGCTCTCCTTCACAAAAACACTTCTATTTATTCTGATATACAGTCCAGGCATCACCTCCAGTGGAAGATGACTCCACGATCACCCAAGCTCACAGCCCAACCTCGGTGCTTTTGTATACTGGTGGGCCCCTTTCCATACAGCAAACATTCTTTTACACCCTAATGATCTGATTTCTTATTCTTTGGTTCTGGTAGACAGACTTCTGAAAGTAGGCATTTTACCTTCTTTATTTTGTCATCTGAGGGTCTCAATCAGTTGCTGGCTCAGAGTAGACACTCAATAAGAGTCTGTTGAACTGAGCCAAGATTGAGTTGGCTCAGGGAAAAGGGAACGGCTGGCAGCCTTGAGAGAAGATCTTTACCTCTTTGGGCTAAACTATGTGTTTCATTGATCTTGAATGAGAAGCCAATGAAGGAGTTCACATGTCTGCTCCCAAGGAGACTTCTTGACAAAATAGCAGTGTGTATGTGTATATGTGTGTTTGTGTGTGTGTGTGTGTGTGTGTGAGATTTTTATCATCTTAATCTGAAAACAAGAATGGGCCAAGCCTTGCAGGATTCAGATCACATGCCTTAGTGCATGTCTTTGGGTTGGAAGCATCTTCGTCAACACTTCTATTACTTGCTAGAGGAACACACCAGGGAAGAGACACAGTCCCCTGAGGGAGGCGTATTTGGAGCTCAACTCAATACAACCACCATAGAAAGAACATTTGCTATAAATCCCACCAGGGGATGAGCCACACATAGAGGAGGTCTTGGGTAGCAAAGAGTGAATCATCCCTGATCTCTGCCCGCAGATGATCATAGTCAGGGGCAGGATCAGAAGATGGTGTAGATAATTGTAATACAAGGGATGATGCCATGATCCAGGGAAACTCAAGGGCCTGAAGGATAGCCTCTGAGTCTGACTGTGTGGTCAACAGGAAGAGGCTCCCATGCTCATTTTCCAAGGACTGCCAGAAATTAACCAGGGGAATGGGCAAAGGGAGCTGCTGGGCCAGCAGACAGGCTGTGCTGCTGTGTACAATGTGCCCTGCTGCTTTGAGAGGCCACAGATCACCCAGTCAGTCTGTCCCCCATATAGAGACAGATTCCCTCTGCATCTTCCCTAATAGCCTGGCCTCCAGGCCACTTTCTGCACTAGGGTCACTGCTAATACTAAGCCAGGACTTACCCTTCGAGTCATGCCCTCTGGATCATTGCTTTTAAAGCAGAGAGCAAAATGGAAAGATTTTGCAGCTGTAGCTGGAGAAGAGAAATGATGATAAGGCCATCCCTGGGTTCCCCTGTGAGTTTTATCATATATGAGCTGCCTGACTTTGGTTAAGTCCCCTCACATCTGGCCTTTGGGAAGATTTGATGAGAATCTCCTTCTAGCCACGTTTTCTGCAAGAAAGCCCTGTCCCTGGGCTGGGCATCAAGACCCAGCTCAGGGTGGAGGGGAGTCTGACATTTTGGACACTGGCACTGAGGACTAGGGCAGGGTGGCCTCACCTGGATTTCCTGTGCAGATCAAGCATGGCTGCAACACGGTGGGGGCGTTTCAGTTTGGACAGTTGCTGCAGACACAAAGCCTCAGAATTACCCTGCAATGCACACAGGTCACGAGCAATAAAACGCCTTTTAAAATGTCATCTGCTGAACTGCAGATTCCAACTAATAAATCCCCGTGACCTGGAGGTACCTGGGGTCAAACATTTGCAATATGGCCCCTGGAGCTGCTCCCTGGAAGATGGGCCGGCTTTATGAGCTTGCTGTTTGATGGTTGCCATAGAGGCCAGCACATCCACCTGGGATGGGGGGTGGGGAGGGGACAGAGACTCAGTAACATGTTGTAATTACCCAACATCCTAGTGAATCATGTGTCAGCACCCACAGTTGGGGAAAAATTGGGAGCTGTTGCTCTCCAAGGAGCAGCTCTGTAATCTGTAAAACAATGAGATCACCATCTGGGCTAGGGGCAATGGAGACAGGGCTCGGCTCTGTTCTCAGAGTAAAGGAAGGGAAAAGAAAAAAGATAATGATGGCAACAGAGAGGCTGCTGCCTCTGGCATGGAAGGAAGCTGAGTCCGTCCGTCCACTGTGCTGTGCTCGACTTCCCGACGGCTCTTGGGCATAGGCCTCAGTGCCCCCTGTGCCAGATGGTGACAGTGCAGCTCCAAGGGCTCGTTCCACTCTCCCAGGCTGCTCTGAAAAGGGGACTGTCTGGGCCTTTCTGGCTCTTTCTTCAGTGTTGCTCCTCCCTGAAGATAGTGCTTTCCAGTGCACAGGCCATTTTCCCTCCTGTGGGGAACAGTCCTTTCCCACAGAGAACAGGGAGGTCATTCCTCTCATTTTACAGATGAAAAGTGGAGGCTTGGAGAGTGGAGAGGCAATGAAGTGAACCAAATTTTACAAGGTGATTGGGTTTGGGGTAAGCCAAAAGGCACAGGGGGCGTCCCAGGTGGTGAGAGCAGCGCGCACAGCCTCGAGTGACCGGCACCCGAGGTGTACTGGGGTCCAGCAGGAACAGTGCTTTGGTTGGAGGGAGGTGTATCTGGTGGTCTCTCTCAGGGAGCAGGGCTCTCTGGCTTTGGTACTGCACACAGGATTTCAGGTTCTCATAAAATCACCTTTGGGGGTGCTCCTAGATACACCCTTAGAAGCCAGGTGGCTGGTGTGCAGCCTGACACTCAGGACAGGCCACCATCTGATCACCGCTTCTCTCTCCAGACGCTCCCCTTGCTGAGAACTTCGGCTAGGTCTCACTGCCCCACATGTCACCTCATTCTGTCCAGGGTGTGACCCCCTCTTCCTTCGCCCTTCCCACTGCTCATGTCCTAGAGAATCCTGCCTCACCTTCAAGGCCCAAGCCCCAATGCCAACAGGAAGCCCATCTGTATTGCTAATTCTCTGAGTCCCTCCACACAGTGACTTACCAAATAAAAACAGCTTCTCTTTTTTTTTTTCCCCATTAGGAACTGAGGCTTATAATAAACATAAACAACAAGTTACATATAACATGTATAATTTATACATAAACCGCTTTTTTTCTCTTCTGACTTTATGATGTCCTTATCTACTGAATTTGTAATCTTTGCTCTATTCATGTTGCATAGATACTGAGTCTAGTTCAGTGGATGCTGCTATAAAGGCCAAGAAAAAGAAAAGGGAGAGCTGACCACATCTTGATGCTTGGTGATGTAATAATATCATTGCAGTGCTTTATGCTTACTGCAGAAAATAAGGAAACCAGCTCTCATGTTGGTGTCTGATTGTTCCAATGTAATGAGTCCCCTGAGAGGAAAGCTCTAGCTTATTGCAACAGTCACGGTTTCATGCAATACTGAGAAACTGCTAGAGTGTGTATATCTAACACAGAAAAGCACTCACTACATTTACTGTTCTGTTTTCTGCTTTTGTTCTGATCGTTGTCACCTCAATTACACCTACAGCTCTTTGGGGGTCCCAGACCCTGGTTCCCCATGGACCCAGGAGTCCTGGAAATAGTACATGCTCCACGCATTCTGCTTGGAGTTCTCTTTTGTTGCTGCTACAAAGAGGAAGGAGCAAAATGATCACAGTAGCTCTTCCTAGTGGAAGTGACTAAGGTGTAGAGATGCCTTACAATTTGTATGTAAATGTCGTGGGTTAAAGCTGACTTTGCCACAGGGGAATATTAACAGGGCTTTAAAAATAATGACCTAGCTAATTAGTGGTGAAATACAATAGGGTTCCTGGATATGTCCTCAGGATCTTTTCATTCAGAGCATAAATAGGAAATCAGAGTGGCCAAGTGGGCTGGTGCCTGGCACTTGGCTTCTGCGCCGGGAAGTGGAAGCACAGGTGATATCACTTTGTTTCCTGTCTGTGACTTTGGAGCTGTGAGGTCACTGGACACAAGGTCCATGTGATGTGATCCCAGACAAAGCACAGCTTCTTAGTTCAGGAGTGAAATAAATGGGTGGAAAGAGTCCTCCATTGAGACCAAAGAGACCCATGTTTTAGACCGAAGCTTTGACTTTGGACAGGTGTCTTAACCTTTTGTCCATTCAGTTTCCTCATTGGAGACAAAGATGTCAACTATCCAGGGCTGAATCAAAATGAACACAGAAAACTTTTTATTTTATTTTATTTATTATTATTAGTTTTTGAGATGGAGTCTCTCTCTGTTGCCCAGGCTGGAGTGCAGTGGAGTGATCTCGGCTCACTGCAACCTCTGCTTCCAGGGTTCAAGCAAATCTCTTGCCTCAGCCTCCCGAGTAGCTGGGATTACAGGTGCCTGCTACCAGGCCTGGCAGATTTTTATATTTTTAATAGAAATGGGGTTTCACTATGTTGGCCAGGCTGGTCTCGAACTCCTGACTTCAAGTGATCCACCTGCCTCAGCCTCCCAAAGTGCTGGGGTTACAGGCATAAGCCACCGTGCCCGGCCCACAGAGCTTTTTAAAAAACTCCTAGCAAACAGTAGGTGCCTAATTAATGTTAGTCCATACAGCATAGCCACTTCTGTTTTTTGACACTCACACAATAATAATTTTCATGATTTGCCTGACCCCTTGCATATTTCTGAGGCAAAATCTGAACTCATGTCCCATAACTAGCTGTTGCTCCTTAGACCTGGATGGTAGGTGGATGATTTTAAAGAGCCAGGAGAGCCCCGTGTGCAGAAGACTGCAAGCATGGCCCACCTTTCCAGGAAGCTTTTCCTTCACAGCCCAGCCCACCCTGAGCTCTCCCATCTCCATTTTTTATTGTCTGTTTATATTGCTTTTGTATTTTCAGCAAGGTCATGAATCATTTCATGAATCTGGATTTGACGTTAGGAAACAGGTTCTAGAGAATTGCACCATTTACTGGGACTGGGACAAGTCACTGAAATGCTCTTAGCCTCAGTATCCGCATCTAAACTATGGGGATAACCATACTTTTTGGCTTTGTTTTGAGGATCAAAAGTGATCTCATGTTGATGGCAAAAGCCCAGTTCTGGGATACAGTGGATACTCCTGAAGTGCCTTAGCATGGCGCACAGAGCTCTTTCCTCAGGAGTCCTGGCCTGGCTGAGGGCCTTCTCTCCTTCCTTTCTCCAATGATCTGGACCAGAGGTGTCCAATTTTTGGCTTCCCTGGGCCACATTGGAAGAAGAATTGTCCTGGGCCACACAAAAAATACACTAACACTAATGATAGCTGATGATCTAAAAAAAAAAAAAAATCGCAAAAACATCTCATGATGTTTTAAGAAAGTTTACAGATTTGTGCTGGGCCGCGTTTAAAGCCGTCCTAGGCCCCTTGGGCTGTGGGTTGGAGGGTTGGACAAGCCCCGTCCCCCGCTGTCCTCTGCACATCTTTTGTGCATTTCAGGCTCTTCCTCTGTGTTGCTATTGTTCCCTCCCTACTAAATGCTTCCCCATTTTACTCAACTTCATTTGAACATCTTGGAATCAGCTCACCTGCCGTCACTATGGAAGGTCTCTATTGTCACTCTGCTGCCTGAGGCCAGAGGCTACTCCCTTTGTGGCCTGCACCAGGCCTTCCTCACCCTGCAGTGAAGTAGGGGTCAGGAGTGAGGGACGTTAAGCTGGGAAAAGGGAAGCCTCATGAGCCGTGAACAGGACATAAATACATGCCTTTCATTAAGTCCCTACTATGTACAGGATTCTCTGATGGGTATTTTACTGTTTTCACTGTTTTCTCGCTCTCAAAAGACAATGCTAAAGTCACATTTTGCCAAGGAGAAAGCAAAAGTGTAAAGATGAAGTCACGTGCCTAAGTTTTTAGGCCAGGGAAGCAAACGCTTCAGTGGATCCAGGTTTTGAACCCATGTCTACCTAGGTCCAGAGACAGATGCATAAAGCAAGACAAAGTGTGATCGATGGGCATTGCAGGAAGGCATCTTCTGATTCCTGACACAGGGAGCTGCTCACTATGGAAGCCATAGACTCTTTGAGGACCGTGAGCTGCCTGCCAGATGCTGAAATGTGCAGGCAGGAGGTGAAAACCATTGGCAGGGGCTGCTGTGGAGGAGATTCGGGCCTTTTGTAATAATAAAGTTAAGTGAAATCAAAAGAAATGCTCTTGTTGTCTCCTGGCCCTGATGGCCCATGGAATTGCATTCGCTCTCTGACTGATGCTGAGGGCCAGCTCAGTGGCTAAGGATCCCTCTCGCCTTCTTGAAGCGTGTGTCTCCACAATAAACCTCTAAAGCGAATGCAAGGCCACCTAATATGGCTGCTTCTCAGCACCTCACCTCCCAGATCTTAGACTGGGGCTTTCGGGATAAAGGTAGACCCACAGGCCTAGCTCCTCCTGCACCCAGGCCTCGAACACTCACCAGAGTGGGACCTGGGGGCCCCTCCTGCCTGCCTGCCTGAGTGCTCCATCTCCGGAAGGGTCTCCGAAAGACAGGGCCCCACAAGGGGAGGCTTTGGAGAGCCTGATTGCATGACAAACACCACACATATTGAAACACTCTGGCAGTTTCCCGGTGCTCCCAGTCAGAGACCTGACCCTTTTGACCTCAAACATCTTATTAAAGCCCCTAGAGCCCCACGTCTCTGCGAGGGAGAGAACGAAGCAACTCCTGGACTCATTCTCTTCCCTAATTCATTCAAGTAAGCCCGGCTGAGTGGGGCCTGGGCCTTTGATGTTAAAGGCCCCTAATTGGAAGGAAGTGAAGTGTTAGCCTGTCAGCCTTTTAGTCTCTCATCAAATACTTTAAGAGGTATCCGCACAGTGCAGTTCTCACACTGGTGCCGAGAAAGCCCGGAGTGGACTGCTTTTTGTTAAAATGTTTAAACTTTGCATCTGTCTAACAGAAAGTTCAATACAGATGTCACAGTTCCTGGTGGGCTCTCTCTTCCCTCCCCCTGGCCCCCACCCACCTCCTTCTGCTTTAGGAAGGACCTGTCTCAGGGCCCACAGTGCTCGCCCACCCGCCCACGGGAGAGGAAGGTGGCTGCAGGAGCTAATTACCGACCCCCAGACGCAGGCCTGCAAGCTCCTGGTTGGGGCCTCCCTCCTTGGGGCTCCTTTGATCTCCGTGTTTGGAATTGTGTCACTCCCCAGGAATGTGCTCCCCCACCCCCATCTCTGCATCCCAGAGTGTAACCCTTTCAGAGCACCTCTCTTTTTTACAGCCTGGGCCATCAAGCCCAGAAAGGGAAAGTGACTTGCCCAATGTCCTTCTGGGAGCTAGTGGCAGCGCTGGGTCCACCAGCCAGGACTTCTGACCCCTGGGATGGTGGTATTCTGCATATACCTCGATGTCTGTCTTTGGGAAAAGAAGGCTGAGACTTTACTTATCTACGTTTATATAGAATGGGATTAGATTTGCCCAGATTCATGAGCAACAGGCTTGATGATGCTTGGGTCTGGAAAGGGAAAGTGGTTCTGTTTCTCTAGGATGCATATGGTGGGGGCAGTGGGAGAGGAGTGCGGGCCACTTAGCGAAGAGATTCCAGCATCCACGAGGGCTTGACCACCTGCCAGGGCTTGGCAGGACTCTCAGAGCAAATCCCATGCACCCAGACCTGCCACAGGATGCAGATGCAAACGCAGGAAACTCCAGGCCATGTGTGGACTGAATGCGGGTGCTCCTGTGCATTGGTTTTACAGATACACAAAGTTTCTAACTGATCTCTTGTGATTGATGAAGAAGGCAGCAAAATTCCTACTCCACGGGACTCTTGAGGGTTCCTACAGGGACCATTGTGAGTTAGTAGAAAGTATCAAATATGTAATGAATGCCAAACACATGTAATTTCCAAATCAGTTTTTGACTTTCTGCAGTTACATAGTCAATGCTGGGCTCTGGTAAGACCCCCTTCAGACATTTAAGTTAAAACATTAAAATTTGAAACAATACAACTTGATTAAATTCATTCTTGGTCTTAAATTTCCCTTTTCAATTTATAAATGTAATCATGGCTTGATTATTACGCATTTAGGGAATTCATTTACTTATTCATTGATTCAAAACATACTCTGCATGCTCCTGCTATAGGCTAGAATGGTGCAGCTCAGGTACCATTTTCTCTCCAGTGTGTTTTCATATCATTAGTGTCTCTATAACAGAGAAAGGGAAGAGCTGATGTTCTCAGTTTTAAGTGTGAGAATTTGAAGTGGAAAAGCAAGTTTGTTATTCCTACTAGGGCCCTCTGATAGATGCTGGCCATGCCTGCCTGCCTCCACCTGACTGAATGAACGTGGTTTCTGTTTCAGACCCGGTTTCCACTCTGCTATCCCAGGGTGGGCTGCTCCCTGGCCATAAGCACATGCAGCAAGCCGTGCACCTGCCCACATTCCAGGCTCAACCAGGGTAATGAACTGGTGTTAAGATAGAAGACTGAGGTCAGCTCTCACTAGAAAAGCCCTCAACTCAGCTCTGTTGAAAACCCAGGGCTGGAGAGCAGACTTGAACTTCGTTAAGTTTTTCTTTGAAATCTCGACAGACCTTAGTTTGAGGGCAAGCCAGAGAAGGCCAAATATCCACTGGTAGACAGACTCAGGCAGGGAGCCCTGACCCAAATCCAGTCCAGAAGGTCCTTCAATTTGATAGACACACACAGACACAGATATATATATATATATATACACACACACACACACACAGAGATATATATACACACGCACACAGAGATAGAGATATATATATACACACACACAGAGATAGAGATAGACACACACACACACACACATACACTTATACACTCACATACACACACTCACGCACAGAGAGAGACATATACACACAGAAATATATATATACACAAACACACAGAGAAACATTTTATACATATATATATAGACACATAGACATACAGAGACATAGAGATATATATACACACACATACACACACAGAGACACAGAGAGAGATACACATGGAGAGGGAGACATATACACACATATACACACACGCAGATATACACACGCAGACACAGAGAGAGAGACATGTACGCATACATACACACACAGAGAGATATACATACACAAAAGTACACACACATATATATATACACACACATACACATACACACACATATAGGTATAATTCACTTTAGGTAATCTCATGACATCTCCATGAAAACGTTTCCAGAGCAAAGCTCCTTTTAGCGAGGTTTGCCTGAGCACGATCAGGTTTGGGAAAGGTCCGGCATAGTGTCCGGAGCCCTGTGGGTGAGCCACAGGCCTGGGGTAGTGTCTCAACACGCCACATGTGTATTTCTAAGCCCCTTCCATTCTTTCAGCATTTCACAAATGAAGCTATTAGAGTAGACTGGCTTTAAGTCTTGTTCCAGGGGGAACATTTCATGATACTATGAGAGTACCAGAACACACGGGATAGTTTCATAATCATTACTAAATAGAATAGTGCCTAGTTTGCCGAATTTGAATAAAAACAGGAAGACAAGACCCTGTTGCCTAGGTTTATAAAGTTCCATGCCATTTTCAGATAGTGCAATTTTGTCTGAATATTCCATGTCAGTGTGACCTAACCTCTGTTTTAGATCCTGGTGATGATCCTGCACAGTTGATATAATCACCACCACCTTCCCAGGTGCAGAAATTGAGACTGAGAGAAAAACAATCAGCCCCCGATTTTACAGCTACAGAATGCTGGAGCTGGAGCCTAGCGTCCTGACCCCTGTACTGCACTTACAGATTTCTCTGGATCTTGACTACAATCCAATGCAATCGAGCTGGAACTAAGGAGAGCTGTAGCCTCATCCATCAGACTAAATCTTTTACTTTTCTTCTGGCTGTTTGCGTGTTATAAACAAAGCTACGAGTTATTCTTTTTTTCCAAGGTGGCACACAGTAACTGTGGGGAGGGTCAGATGCTTTTCTTGGAGTACTGATTCCAAGGAAATACCTTAATCTCATTGAGTCAATTCATTAGTAGCTTCTAAGACTTTAATCAACTAACATTTCTGTGCTAAGGCAAAACCAAACTATTTTAAAATTTTAAAAAAGACAATTTCTAATCAACCTGACTCCCACTTAGAGTACTTTAGCTGAGAATCTTTTTTGGCCCCTCCTTAATTGTCTAATTAATGCAATATTAAATTGACACCAAGCAAATGGGAGCTGAATTGTGTGCTAACAGTTTGGGCAAACTGAGAAGAAGAGTAATTTCTGTGCGTAAGCCAGATGGGAGCAGAGAAGGGGAAGGGATATGTGCATGCTAATTTGCAGTTTGACAAACTCCTTTTGTAAAAATAAACACTTTTGCAGAAGTCTAAGGAAAGCAAATGTCATCCATTTCATACCACACAATGCCTCCTCGTAGATATCGAACATGTGCTCAGTGCTCATTTCTTTTTTTTTTTTTCGACCGAGTCTTGCTCTGTCCCCCAGGCTGGAGTGCAGTGGTGTGATCTCGGCTCACTGCAAGCTCTGCCTCCTGGGTTCACGCCATTCTCCTGCCTCAGCCCCCCAAGTAGCTGGGACTACAGGTGCCCGCCACTACGCCCGGCTAATTTTTTGTATTTTTAGTAGAGATGGGGTTTCACCGTATTAGCCAGGATGGTCTCGATCTCCTGACCTCGTGATCCGCCCTCCTCGGCCTCCCAAAGTGCTGGGATTACAGGAATGAGCCACCACGCCTGGCCCATATGCTCATTTCTAACCACATTTTACAGTAAGAGTCACATCTAACGAAAGCAGAGAAGTTCACTTCCTTATTCCATCACTGCAGTAGTAGCTGTTAGGTGCAAAGAGACTTGAGCTGAACTAAGAGATGCATCCAGCCTAGTGCTGGGAGGAAATGCTCCAAGTTCCTTGTTCTGGAACTGGCCAGAGGCCCAGGGGGCTGAACAGCACTCCAGGCTTCCATTCTTGCAGATGTCGGATGCCCACCAGAGACACAATCTGGGGTGGCAGCATTATCTGGTCCACCTCCTACATCGGTCTTGAATGCTTTTTCTGAGGGAGAGGGAAGATTTGCTGCAACCCATCCTTGGACATCCAACAGAGGCTTTAGTGGAACCACGAGTTACAGATCAGGAGCAGTGACTATCAGTGCTATAAACTTTTTTCATAACCCTCCCAGAGATAGGCGTACGGATGTGCCACCCAGATCCTTCAAGAAAAGACTCGTGGCCGGGCGTGGTGGCTCAGGCCTGTAATCCCAGCACCTTGGGAGGCCGAGGCAGGTGGATCACGAAGTCAGGAGATCGAGACCATCCTGGCTAACATGGTGAAACCCCGTCTTTACTAAAAATACAAAAAACTAGCCAGGCGTGTTGGTGGGTGCCTGTAGTCCCAGCTACTCGGGAGGCTGAGGCAGGAGAATGGCGTGAACCCGGGAGGCGGAGCTTGCAGTGAGCAGAGATCGCGCCACTGCACTCCAGCCTGGGGGACAGAGAAAGACTCCATCTCAAAAAAAAAAAAAAAGAAAAGAAAAGAAAAGAAAAGACTCGTTGCCACTCATAAGGACCAAGGTCAACGGACAACCTTTAGCTATTTTAAAGTCTCCTGCAGCTGCAGAGACTGATACTTCATGTAAGGTGTCAGTACAGGTGCCTGATTTGGGGGTGGCCTGTATCAGGTGCCTGTGCAAGGCAAGAGGGACACAAAAGCCCAGCCATTTCTCTCCAACATGGGAAGCTGTGAGGGATCATACACTCTCCAGAGAGCCTCTACTGGATAGTGGAGGCTTTGCTGGGCCTGCATTACGGTTAAACTTCTCCCTCTGCCCAATCCTCCTTCACAGGCATTGATCCCTAATAAACGTCTTGCTCTCCAAACTCCCTCTCAGTATCTGCTTCCAGAGGATCCAGCCTGGGGCACTGTATTTCTTGCTGTTTTTTTCCCTGTTTTCTGTAGGGATAAGATCCTATAAAATAAAGGAATGCTTATACTGGCTTTCAGGGATATTATCCAGAGTTGAGAATGTTTTTTCCTGATTTGGCCCCTATAGCCTTGGAGATTTGGGCTAGGAACCCTGGTACTGAATGACTTAGGATTTTCTCAGCAATAAGCAGCGTGGCTTTGTGTGGCTGCATCTCTGTGCAGAGCACACTGATATAGCAGAGAGCCAGGCTGTCAGCAGTGTTAGGAGTTAACTCTTAAAACTCAGACATTAAGCAGATTGTTTTGAGTAGAAGGCTCTGGGGACACAATCATATTAATCTAGATAGCCCAGGCAATTGCTTCTGAGTGTATTGAATTAAGCCCAAAGACCAATTCAGGAAATGGCCTGGGTATTTGCATTACCAAAACAAACAAACAAATAGACAAACAAAATAAACAAACAGTGTGATTCACTTGGAGGGCAGCAGATCCCCAAGATGAAACTGAGCCTGAGGATCCCACAGCAAACTGTCCCAATAGACATAGCCACAGACTGTAGGGCAGCCAGTATTGCAAAGTATCACTAGGCATATGGGCAGCGGGGGTGGTGCTGACCCAGAGAACTACCACCACCACAAAGTGCACATGTGGTGGTGGTAGTTCTCTCCCCACATGTGGCATGGGGGAAGCAGCCCCCAAAGTGACCCTGCACATCTCCACAAGACTCACAGGGAACGCTCTTTGAGGAACCCTGGTTAGGATTCAGGATTCAACCATCCGCAGGAATGAAATTTTGTATATGCCCAGACATTTTACCAGGACAAGCTTATACCTTCTCCAGAACACGAGAAGGAAATGTCATGGTTCAATATTTACATGAAGCTAATTGTTATTTTGGCTTCATCCAGGGCTTAGAAAGATATCTCATAATTAAGGCTGAAGTGTCTCAGCTGCCGCTGGCAGGACAGAGCTGCAAACCCAGCGGCAGAGGAAGTCTGTTAACTCAGAAACTGGCAAAACAGGAATTATTAGAAAACACACTGGCATCTAGTGATTAGAGGAGAGTGGACCCTAAATTGAAACCAGGAGACAAAAACCACCGTGGACTTTTTCTACAAACCACAGAGTAGGATGCAATTTCAGCTGAACAAGACTTAAGAATGGAGGAAGATTAAAGATAACTCATTTAGAGACGTTCCAATGGTCCTGATTTGATACTTGATGGTCCATTAGAATTCTTGGAAAGTATAAAAGGAGAAATAAATTGTTGCCAATTACCAAAGGGTCATCAGGCAAACACCTTCTGGCCTGCCTTCCTGGTGGCCATTCCCAGTGTACATCTCAATTTTCTCAAAAGCTCTTCTTAGAAACACAGGATGCCGAAAGGAGTGGAGCCTTAAAGATGCATCTAGGCATGGGATGCCATAGATGAGGAAACTAAAATCTAAAGGGAATGGTTCTTGTCATCCCTGGTGCCATGCGGGGCCCAGGCTTCCTACCTTCTAACCCATACTCTTCCTACAGAACCCGGCTGACTTGCAATACTTATGCTTGGGATTTTCAAGAAGCCAGGCAGAGAGAATCTCATTATGTACCTAAAGCTTCTCTAGTGCCGCAACACACTGTTCAAAAGCTTAGGTCTTGTTGAGCTCATGAAACAGTATCTGTGGCCTCTTCTGCACTCTCCATACTTGGCAGCCACACCAAACTTCATCAGAGAAAGATCCCCAGCCAGAGAGGGCATCTGTAGAGTGCAACTTGCTTGATTTTCAATATTGATGAAATAGGTCTGCTTGGTCATTTGGGGCAAGCACAACAGAAGGGAAGAGGAGAGAGCACCTCTGCACACCCAAGAGCAAACTAGGGGGTGGGGTCTGGGTGGTGGGAGTGGGATAAGAGGTCAGGGGCAGCTTAACCTGTCCTCCTGTCTGCTTTACTAATCTCCTCTGGACAGATCTGATCTCACCTTGCCATGGAGTTGTAAGTATGTTAGGAGAGAGCGCACAATGGATGCCAGAGATAGACACAAGCATTAAGGAGTCTGCTGTCAACAGGCTCAAAGGAATTAGTGGGGGCCTGTTTTAGGGGCTGACTGTGATGGGTAAGGGGCAGTTTGGAAAACAGTTCTCTCCACTTGCTATCTTCCAACAGTTATCAGTTGCTTTGCAAATGATAGTCATGCACCACATGAGGATATTTCCATCAACGATGGACCACTTATATAATGGTGGTCCCATAAGATTATAATAGAGCTGAAAAATTCTTATTCCCTGTTCCCACCAAGTCATTGTGCAATTACTTTATTTTTCTCATAAATTTAGTGTAGCCTAAGTGTACCATGTTTATAAAGTCTATACAGTAATATCTTAGGCCTTCACATTCACTCACCACTCACTCATTGATTCACTCAGACCAACTTTCAGTCCTGCAAACTCTATTCGTGGTAAGCGCCCTATACAGGTGTACCATTAAAAAAAACCTTTTGTGCTATATTTTACTGTACCTTTCCCATGTTTAGACATGTTTAGGTACACAAATAATTACCATAATGTTATAATTGCCTACAGTACTCAGTACAGTAACACGTTTTCCAGGCTTGTAGCCTGGAGAAATAGGCTATACCACATAGCCTAGGTTCATAGTAGGCTACACCATCCTAGGTTTGTGTGTGATGTTTGCACAACAATGAAATCATCTAACAATGCATTTATCAGAACATATTCCTGTTGTTAAGCAACACATGACTGTAGGAGGTTCATCCTCAAAGACTGAAACTTGAGTACCTGAGCACACCATCCAGGGGCGTGGGTATTACCCAATCTAGCCTACCACTGTTGACACCTGAGCAGTCCTTCTGGTATTTGAGGTTGGACCCCCTGAACCTGCCACTACTATCACAGCTGCCACTCATCTGCATGTGCCATCTGCAGACCTGGGGACTGGCCAATCCAGCCCATTGTAGCCATCATCAAAAACAGCAGGGATCTCTTGGGTCCCAAAGATTGTCCCACCACTGCTACTGTGATTGCCCATGCCACACCTGCTGCCCAGGGGCTCAATAACCCACCTGCCCAGCCCACCACTGTCATTCCTGGCACCTGAGCAAGCCACTGGGAAGGCCAATAATCAGCCTGCCTGGACTGGCTAACACATGCCAGCATACACCACCCTGGTGCCCGAGGATAGGCATGCTCAGCCTGCTGCTGCCATCACTGGGGCCTGAAGAGTGGCCCACATGGTGTCTCAGTCCCCAGCCAAACTTCACCACTGCCTCCACTAACAACTGCACCCTAAGCCACTGAGGAAATCACAGGTACCACTGATGCTGCTTTTAGCCAAAGAAATCATACAGAGACTACACTACTGCACAATCCCAGAATCAAAGCCAAAGTACCAAACTCAACCAACACCACAGATAGATCTTCAGGAAAATGTCCTTCCCCAAAAAATCAAATTAAAAAATTAGAAGGAGAGACTGTTATGCTAGATGTGCAGATATCAACATAAGAACACAGGAAACACAAAAAAGCAAGGAACTATGACACCTCCAAAGGAACACAAAAATTCTCTAGCAACAGATCACAATCAAAAAGAAATTTATGAAATCTGAAAAACAATACAAAAAAGTCAGAAAAGCAATTCATGATATGAATGAGAAATTTACCAAAGAGATAGATATTATAAAAAATAACCAAATACAAATTCTGTACCTGAAAAATTCATTAATTTAAATACAAAATACTTTCAAGAGCTGCAACAATAGACTAGATCAAGCAGAAGAAAGAATCTTAGAACCAGAAGATAGGTTTTTTGCAAAACTCAGTCAGATAAAAATGAGTACATAAGAATGAGCAAAGCTTACATTGATATGTGGGACACCATAAAATGACCACATATTTGAATTTTTGGCTCAGACAGCAAAAAGAAAATGAAAGGGTAAGAAAACGTATTTAATGAAATAATAGATGAAAACTTCCCAAGTTTATTTAAAAATTAGACATCCGGATACAGGAGGCACAAAGATTCTCAAATAAATACAGTTCAAAAAAATCTCCTCCGTGGCACATTATGGTGAAACTATCAAGTCAAAGACAAAGTAAATTTTTACAAACAGCAAAAGAAAAGCCCCTAGTAACTTATAAAGGAACCCCCATGAGACTAACAGCAGGTATCTCAGCAGAAACCTTACAGGCAGCAGAGGATGGGATGATATATTAAAAGTGCTGAAAAAAAGAAAAAAACCCTGGCAACCCAGGATACTATACTCAGCACAGTTATCTTTTATAAGGGAAAGATAAATATTTTTTTTATTCTCTAAGCAAAAGCTGAGGAAAATCATTACCACTAGACTGACCTTACCAGAAATACTTAACTGAGTGCTACACTTGGAAGTGAAAGAACAATCATGAAGACATGAAAATATAAAAATCACTGGCAGAGCAAGCTCATAAACAAGTAACAGAAAAAACTAAAATGTTACCACTACAGAACACTACCAAACCACAATGATAAGCAATATGAGAGAAAGAGAGAGGAACAAAAGATATACAAAATAACCAGAAATCACTTAATAAAATGACAGAAATAAGCCCTCACGTATCAGTAATAACCATGAATGTAAACTGATTAAACTTTGCACTTAAAAGATATAGACTGATTGAATGGATTAAAAAACATGACCCAACTATATGTTATCTACAAGAAACTCATCTCACCTGTAAAGACACATATGTATTGAAAATTAAGGGATAGATTATGATATTCCATTCAAATGGAGACTAAAGGTGAGTAGGAGTAGCTATATTTTTATCAGATAAAACAGACTTTAAGTCAAAAAGCAGTAAAAAGAGATAAAGAAGGTCATTAAATAATGATAAAAGGATGAACTCAGCAAAAGGATATAACAGTTCTAAACATAGATGCACCCAACATCAGAGTGCTCAGATATGTGAAACAAATATTATTAGATCCAAAGGGAGAGATAGACTCTAATACAATAATAGTTGAGGACTTTGCCATCCCACTTTCAGTATTAGGCAGATCATCTAGACAAAAATTCAACAAACTTCATATTTAAACTGCACATTAGACCAAATGGATCTAAAAGACATTTACATAACATTTCATTCAATGGCTACGGAATACATATTCTCATCAACACACAAAACATTCTCCAGAATAGACCGTATGTTAGAACACAAAACAAGTCTTAACAAAATTTTAAAAACTCAAAGTCATACCAAGTATCTTCTGAGACTACAATGGAATGAAACTGAAAATCAATACAAAAGGAACTTTAGAAAATGTACAAATACATAGAAATTAAACACCATGCTTTTCAATGACCATTGGGTTAAGAAGTAAACTAAGGAGGATGTAGTAGGTGAGTGCAAAAGTTATTGCAATTTTTGCATTGTTGGAATTTGCTATTTGATATTGGAATACATTCTTAAATAAATGTGGTTGTATTATACATCATTTTAATGGCCACTTCTTGCTTTATGTTTTTTTGCTAGTGACTTATTACTTGCTGTTTATTTTATGTTTATTTTAAACCCTGGAAATACTGTTAGGCAAAAAGTAAATTTAAATGATTTTCTTATTCGAGTTCAAAATGGGTTGTAAAGCAGCGGAGACAACTCACAACATTAACAATATATTTTGCCCGGTATCTGCTAATGAAATACAGTGCAGTAGTGGTTTGAGACATTTTTCAAAGGAGATGAGAGACTTGAAGATGAAAAACATAGTGACAGCCACTGGAAGTTGACAATGACCAATTGAGAGCAATCGTAGAAGATAATCGTCTTACAACTACACGAGAAGTTGCTGAAGAACTCAACATCAACCATCCTATGGTCATTTGGCATTTGAAGCAAATTTGAAAGTGAGAAAGCTCCATAAATGGTTGCCTCATGAACTGACTGAAGATTTTAAAAATCTTTATTTTGAAGCTCTGTCTTCTCATTCTGTGCAACAATGAACCATTTCTTGATCGGATTGTGATGTGTGATGAAAAGTGGCTTTTACACAGTAACCAGCTATGACCAACTCAGTGGTTAGACTGAGAAGAAGCTCCAAAACACTTCCTAAAGCCAAATTTGCACCAAAAAAAGTAATGGTCCCTGTTTGGTGGTCTGCTGCCAGTCTGATCCACTACAGTTTTCTGAATCCCAGTGAAACCATTAGAGCTGAGAAGTATGCTCAGCAATTCAGTGAGATGCACTGAAAATTGCAATGCCTGCAGCCTGCATTGGTCAACAGAAATGGTCTAACTCTCCACAACAACACTTGACAACACGTTGCACAACCAATGCTTCAAAAGTTGAACAAATTAGGCTACAAAGTTTTGCCTCATCTGCCATATTCCCCTGACCTCTCACCAATCAACTACCCCTTCTTCAAGCATCTTAATGACTTTTTGCGAATAAAATGTTTCCACAAGCAGCAGGATGCAGAAAATGCTTCCCAGGATTTTTTTTTTTTTTGATTTTAA
This sequence comes from Symphalangus syndactylus, assembly GCF_028878055.3. NCBI lineage: Eukaryota > Metazoa > Chordata > Mammalia > Primates > Hylobatidae > Symphalangus > Symphalangus syndactylus. The sequence continues at coordinate 96,009,833 of NC_072440.2, read as the reverse complement.
AATTTTTGTCTTAGAAAAATATTTATAAATTTTATTTTATTATTATTATTTTTTTAATTATACTTTAGGTTTTAGGGTACATGTGCACAACGTGCAGGTTTGTTACATATGTATCCATGTGCCATGTTGATTTCCTGCACCCATTAACTCGTCATTTAGCATTAGGTATATCTCCTAATGCTGTCCCTCCCCCCTCCCCCAACCCCACAACAGTCCCCGGAGTGTGATGTTCCCCTTCCTGTGTCCATGAGTTCTCATTGTTCAATTCCCACCTATGAGTGAGAACATGCGGTGTTTTGTTTTTTGTCCTTGAGATAGTTTACTGAAGCATGGATTTTTATGCTACAGGAAGGAACAAACTTATTTATTGTTTGCAAAAATGTGTTGATTGTAATGGTTCCCATTTTCTTTAATAAAGATGTGTTTGAGCCTAGTTATAATGATTTAAAATTCACAGTTCGAAACTGCAATTACTTTTGCACCAATGTTGAAAACCTTTTTTGAAACAAATGAAAGCCACAACACAACATATCAAAATGTATGGGATATAGCAAAAACAATCCCAAGAAAGAAGTTTATAGCAATAAATGCCAACATAAAAAAAGTCGAAATATTTCAAGTAAATAAACCATCAATAATGCACGAAGGGCCTAGAAAAGCAAGAAGATACCAAACCCAAAATTAATAGAGGGAACAACAACAACAAAAAGATCAGAGCAGAACTTAAAGAAATAGAGACTATAAAACAATCTAAAGGGTCAACAAAACAGAAAGTTGCCTTCTTAAAAATATAAACAAAGCTGATAAACCACTTGCTAGACTAGCCAAAAGAGAGAAAAGACCCAAATAAACAAAATCAGAAATAAAAACAGATACATTGCAATGATACCACAGAAATACAAATGATGATCAGAGACTGTCACAAACAAATGCGTGTGCACAACCTAGAAAACCTAAAGGAAATAGATAAAGTCCTGGATACATACAATCTACCAAGATTGAATTAGGAAGAAATAGGAAATCTGAACAGACCAATAACAAATAATGAGATTGAATCTGTAATAAAAAGTCTCCCCCAAAATTAAAGTGCAGAACCAGATGACTTAGCTGCTAAATCCCACCAAATTTTCAAAAAAGAAATAATACGAATTTTCCTCAAACTATTCTAAAAAATGAAAGAGGACGTAATTCTCCCTGTTACTCATTCTATAAGACCACCATTACCCTAATACCCAAACCAGACAGGAATGCAATGACAAGAAAAAAACTGCAGGCCATTATCCCTAATGAACATAGATGCAACAATTTTCAAGAATTGAGCACACTGAATCCAACAGCACATCAAAAAAAAATATATATATATATATGCCATGATCAAGTGGAATTTTCCCCAGGGTTGCAAGGATGGTTCAACATAGGGAAATAAATAAATGTGAAACATCACATCAACAGAATGAAGGACAAAAATCATATGACCATCTCAAAAGATGTAGAAAAAGTATTTGATAAAATTCAACATCGCTTTACGATAAAAACTGTAAACAAATGGGGCATAGAAGGTAAATACTTCAAAATAAAAAGGCCATATATGGCAAATCCAAAGCTAACAAAACATCATACTGGATGGCCCACTTTTGTGACTCCTAGTCAACATAGTACTGGAAGTCCTAGCCAGAGCAATCAGTCAAGAGAAAGAAATAAAAGGCAAGGCATCCAAATTGGAAAAGCAATCAAATTGTACCTCTTTGTTGATGATATGACCCTATAACTAGAAAAAAACTAAATACTCCACCAAACAACTCTTAGGTCTGATAAACAAATTCAGCAAACTTGCAGGATACAAATCAACATACAAAAATCAGTAGCATTTCTGTACATTCATACTGAACTGAGAAAGGAATGCCGAGGGCAATCCCATTTCCAATAGCTACAAAAATAAAATAAAATGCCTAGGAATAAATTTAGCCAAGGGCATAAAAGATCTCTACATGAAAAATAACAAAACGTGAATGAAAGAAATTGTAGAGGACATAAACAAATAAAAAGACATTCCCTGCTCATGTATCAGAAGAATTAATATTATTAAAATGGCCATACTGCCCAAAGCAATCTACAGATTCGGTGGAATTCCTATCAAAATACCAATGTCATTTTTTACATGAAATAGAAAAAATTATCCCAAAATATGTATGGAATCAAAAAAGTGCTCAAATAGCCAAAGCAATTCTGAACAACAGAGAACAAATCTGGAGGCATCACACTATCCAAAATATACTACAAGGCAAAACAGAATGGTATTGGTATAAAAACAGACACACAGATCAATGGACACAATAGAGAATCCAGAAATAATTCCATGCATCTATAGCCGACTACTTTTTGATAAAGGTGTCAAGAACACATACTGGGGAAAAGACACACTCTTCAATAATAGCTCTGGAAAAATTGAATGTCCAAATACAGAAGAATGAGACTGGATCCCTATCTCTCACTATAAACAAAAATCAACTAAAGATGGATTAAAGACTTAAAAGTAAGATCTGAAACTACAAAACTACTACAAGAGAACACAGAGAAAACAGTTCAGGACAATGGTTTAGGCAAAGATTTTATGACTAAGACCTTGAAAGCACAGACAATAAAAACAAAAATAGGCAAACGGGAGTATGTTAAATTAGAAGGCTTCTTTGCAACAAAGAAAACAATCAGTAGAATGATGAAAAACTTGTTGAATGGGAGAAAATATCTGCAAATCATTCACCTAACAAGAGACTAATATCCAGAATACATATACCACTCAATAGTATAGAAACAAGTAATTCCATTAAAAAGTGGGCAAAGGACATTAATAGACATTTTTCAAAAGAAGACATACAAATGGCTAACATGTATATGAAATAATTCTCAACATAATTATCAGGGAAATGCAAATCAAAACCACAATGAGATATCATCTTACTCTGGTTAGAGTGGCTATTACTAATAAGAAAAAAAATTACAGATTTTGATGAGGATACAGAGAAAAGGGATCTCCTATGCACTGTTGGTGGGAATATAAATTAGTACAACCACTATGGAAAACAAAATAGAGATTTCTCAACAACTAAAAATAGAACTACCAAATGATGCAGCAATATCGCTACTGGGGTTTCCAAAGGAAAATAAATCAGCATATCAAAGGGATATCTGCACTTGCATGTTTATTGTAGGACTATTCACAATAACAAAAATATGAATCAAACTGAATGTCCATCAATGGATGAATTACTGAAGAAAATTTGACATATATATCCAATGAAATATTATTTGGGCATAAAAAAGAATGAAATCCTGTCGTTTATAGGAACTGGAGGTTATTGTGGTAAGTGGAATAAGCCAGACACAGAAAGACAAATTTCACACATTATCACTCACATGTGGGAGTTAGAAAACTTGATCTCATGAAGGTAGAAAATAGAATGATAAATACCAGAAGCTGCAAATGGTGTGTGGGTGAGTGGGGGAATGAAGAGAGGTTGGCCAATGGACACAAACATACAGACAGATAGAAGGTAAAAGTTCTAATGTTTAATAGCAGAATAGGGTGTCTATAGTTAACAACAATGCATTGTATAGTTCAAGTAGCTCTTAGAAGAGAGAACTTGATATGTTCCCAATATCTAGAAATTATAAATAATCAATGTAATGTATACACTAATACCCTGACCTGATCACTATGCATGCATTCTATCTAACAAAATATCACATGTACCCCATAAATATTTAAAATACTATGTAGCAATAAACATTTTTTTAAAATAAAAAAGATTAAATATTGTTTTAGAGATTGCACAAAAGCACAGCTTCTAGACTACAGCTCTATGGCTTCTCAGACCACCATTCTCATTAAGATACAGAGGGTTGACCAGGCACAGTGGCTCACTCCTGTAATCCCAGCACTTTGGGAGGCTGAGGCGGGTGGATCACTTGAGGTCAAGAGATAGAGACCATCCTGGCCAACATGGTGAAACCCCACCCCCACTAAAAATACAAAAATCAGCTGGGGGTGGTGGTGCGTGCCTGTAGTCTCAGCTACTTGGGAGGCTGAGGCAGGAGAATTGCTTGAATCCGGGAGGTGGATGTTACAGTGAGCCAAGATCGTGCCACTAGACTCCAGCCTGGTGACAGTGAGACTCTGTGTCAAAAAAAAAAAAAAAAAGATACTGAGGGTCTTAACGGTGACCTCAAATGCAAAAATGGCTTCTGCCTACTGATTTCATCACATCGACACTTTGTATGTACTGACTAGTTGATGGCTTAAATGTTTCTTTGCTATGCAAATCTGATCAGGCCAGAAGGAGGCTACAGCTGATCAAAATGTTGAAAGTTTATCAAAACTGAAATGTACAAGACAGTAGTGACACTGAGCTCTCCATTTCTTTGTAAGAATGGGGCACCAAAAGGTTCATTGGTAGCTGTTGGTGTTTGTATGGGGCGCATAAGGCTTATCAACTCGGGTTGCTCTTAGAGTGCAACTCTTGTTGAGTTTTATGTTGCAGGAACCCTTCATGTCAGTGCCTCTAGGTTTACTCTTGGGCTGGTCAGCTTCCCCAAAGGAGACTCTTCCAAACTCCTGCTAAGCTTTGTAAGTGTGGCTTCCCTTTCTGAGGCTGACTGAGAGAAGAGAGCTGAATGATGGTAGGGTTAGGGGTGGGGGTTCAACTTTCTCTTCTTCTCAGCTATACTTCTCTTCATATGCCAAGGGAGCCTCTGTTTTACAGTCAACAGAGAATAAGTTTTTATTCTTCTGCCAAAGTGAAGGAAGAAATCTAGGGTTTTACAGCATCAAATATAATTTTAATTGATTCTCTTGTTTTTAACTTCACCTGTATCTCCACTTTTAGATGTACATAGAGCCACAAATTCCAGAACCTTTTGAGATTTCTTCTGTTTCTGGAAGCTTTCTCCATCACTGGCTTAGGATACAGCTTTCTGGACTTAGCCAAGTCACTAATCCACTGGTCCTCCTGCTCCATAGCTGTCAAAATTTTGTTGCAATTGTCCTTTTCACTGATTGTTCTTGTTCTTGTAAAAAAATCAATTTATTGACATATTACTGGAGTTTCTGGAAGGAGCTGAAGGTAGTGTATATGCTCAGTCTACTATCTTGAATGGAATTGTTAGAATTATTTCTTTGTCTCTTCAGCATTGTATGAATCTCTAGTCATAACACTGATAATTCAAACCTAGGGCAAACCAAAGTAGTTTCCATAATCTTCAGAATCTCTTTTGACTTTTATTCTCCTCTTTTTCTCAGTGATCACTCTCTGTCCTGAATAATTAGTTGACTCATCAAACCATATCTAGGTTTGTGGGTCACAAAACTAGATACTTATGAATCCAGAAAAAGGAAGTGAGGACAAGCATTCCAAGTAGGAAGGTGGGGTTGACATGAACAGAGGCAGGGGCAAACATTGCATGTTTGGTGAACACAGTGATCAACGTGACAGGAATATGTGTATCAGCTGGATGAGATGTGTCTGGATAAGGAAGTCACAGCTTACCACACATTCTTTTCACTCTCCGCCTCTGCACTTCAACAAGGCTGCCCCACTTGTAGGCTTCTAACAAGGTCAGTCTATTTTATGGTTCTGTATTTTCCTCCTCCCATTCCTTTTGCTTAGAATGCAAAGTCTCTGCTTTCTATATTTGGAAAACTCTACTTTTTAAAGATTCAGCTTAAAAAGTATCTACTCCGTGAAGACTTTTATATACGTTGCATCTTATTCCCTTATTTGGGACACTGTCTGGTCTCTTTGCAATCTCATGGTTACCTACACAGCCTCCTATTAATGAGATAAATAAATATTAGATGTTTTTCTGAAGGGCAAGGATGGTGTGTTATTCCTCTGATATTCCCAAGCACCTAGCACATGGTGGGTAGTCAGTAACTTGTGTTAACTTAGAGAATAATTTATGTTAAATGGGTTATTTGTTTGCTCATTTATTGCTTTAGTTTTTGATTAATTGAGTCATTTGATGTTGATTGAGGCTGTCAATGATCAGGCCAATTAAGTAAAAACTATTACTCAGTGGGGCAAAAGTTCTCTGAGTGCAGTGGTTAAAAAAGGTATTCTGGGGAAAGAAGACTTAGGTTATGTAGAATGGGAAAGATGTAAACAGCTCAAGGAGAGCCAATCTTCAGATTCTCCCCTTAAGAGACTCATAGTCTTAGAGAAAAATGAGATGTAAGTCCCATGACTCTGAAAATTGAGTAAAGTAAAATGTGATGTGTAGTTTAAGAGAAGTTTAAATTACTAAGTTTAAATTGTTTAAGAGAAATTTAAATAGAAAAAGTAGGGAGGTCCCACAGGCGGGGATTTCTAGGGATTTAATGAAAGAAAGACTAAATGGATGTGATCTCCCTCCATCCATGTCAATCTGCAAAACATACACTCAACTTGCTCTGTATGAGGCTCTGTGCCCGTTGATAGCATGACAGACATGAGCAAGACACTGTTTCTTCCTTAAGTTGTTGCCAGGAAATAAATACCTTTTACAAATGCTCCCAAAATGGATGTGGACATGGGTGTGGACAAATTGGAACCTTTGTGCCTTGCTGGCAGGAATGTGAAATGGTGCAGCACTGTGGAAAATAGTCTAGCAGTTCCTCAAAATATTAACATAGAATTACCACATGATTCAGAAGTCCCACTTCTACATATATACCTCCAAAGAACTGAAAGAAGGTAGCAGAACAGATACTTTTACATCCATGTGCATAGCAGCATTATTTACAATAGATGAAAAGTGAAAATAACTCATATGTCTATCAAAATAAAAGGATTAAAAAATGTGGTATATATATGCCATGGAATATTTTTCAGCCTTAAGAAAGAACAAAATTCTGATACATGCTACAGCTTCTATCAGCCTTAAGAACATTATGCTAAATGAGTGAAGTAAGCCAAACACATAAGGGCAAACATTGCATGATAAATTTTTTTTTTGGCGGGGGCCGGGTCTCACACTGTCTCCTAGGCTGGAATGTAATAGCACGATCTTCGCTCACTGCAACCTTCGCCTCCCTGGCTCAAGTGATTCTCCTGCCTCAACCTCTCAAGTAGCTGGGATTACAGGTGGCCGCCACCATGCCCAGCTACTTTTTGTATTTTTAGCTGAGACAGGGTTTTACCATATTGGCCAGGTGGGTCTTGAACTCCTGACTTCAAGTGATTCACCTGCCTAGGCCTCCCAAAGTTCTGGGATTACAGGCATGAGATACTGCACCTGGCGTGTATAATTCTACTTATAAAAGATGTCCAGAATAGTCAAGTTCATATAGAAGGAAAGTAAACTAGGACTTACCAGGAGCTGGGAGGAGGGGGTAATGAGTGTTTAATGGGTCCAGAATGTCAATTTGGGATAAAAAAATTCTGAAGATAGATGGTTGGGATGGTTGCATAACAATATGAACGTGCTTAATGCCATTGAACTGTACACTTAAAACTGGTTAAAACGGTAAATTTAGGAGGGCAGATCATTTGAGCCCAGGAGTTTGAGACCAACTGGTCAACATAGTGAAACCCCATCTGCAAGAAATACAAAAATTATCCAGGCATGGTGGCAGATGCCCACAGTCCCAGCTACTCGGAAGGGTAAGATGGGAGGATCACCTGAGTCCAGGGAGGTCGAGGCTGCGGTGAGCTGAGATCACACTACTGCACTCCAGCCTGGGCAAATAGTGAGACCATGTGTCAAAATAAATAAATAAATAAATAAAATGATAAATTTTACGTTATGTATATTTTACTACAGTAAAAAAAGAAAAGGCAGAGGGGTTGTTGTAGGGAGAGTTCTAAGACCAAAAGACCAAATCTTAGTCTGAAGATGTAGTGTTGTTTCTGTAGCTTTCAGGACTAAGACAGACAGGGCAGGGACATGGGATGTGGGTTTGAGGCAAGCAGTCTTACTCAAAGGAACCTTGATCTCTACTTGTGCACCAGGGCTCACTTAGCCTGTGGCCAACCCCAAGTTGTATTTCCTGGACCAGGTTGCTATGGCCTTAATGGTTCTCAAAGCTTTTATAAAAATCTTCATGAAACCCCTGCCGACAAAGTGAGAAATCTGGAACAATTGTGCAAAGTTTGTTTTTGATAATTGGAAAATGATATCTAAAAAGAATATATAATTTAGGCTGAAAAAGCAGAAATTCGATTCATTTTTTTCCACCAAGAAACTATGTGCAATCCTCTGTTAAGACCAGAACATCACAGGGAAATAGACTTTTGGGGAACAGATTCAACTGCCTTGAGTCCAGAGTGAGATCAACAAGACAGAAAATAGAGCAGGGTAGGAGGAGAGATCCTCCTCAGTTAGTGGTGTCTTTGTCATTTACATTCCTAGAAAGAAAGACAAATGGCTTCAGGCTCTTAAGGCCATCTGGTAGTCTTTAGCATCTACTAGGGGGATCTTGTTAACATTCTGAAACTTGGGCCCCTATAGACCTCCCAACTCTTCAGTAGCAGGACCTGAGATGCTCTCAGGGTCTCTCAAATTTTACCTTCCTTTAAAATCATCTATAAAACTACAGATGGCTGGACCCAATCCCAGAGTTTCTGATTCAGGGAGTCTGAGGTGTCATCTGAGAATCTGCATTCATAACAAACTCCCAGGTGTTGCTGATACTGCTGGTCCAGGGACCACCCCTTTGAGAACCACTGTTCTGCATTGACAGCCCTCCTCAGACGGCTCTGATAATCAGTCAGGTTTTGTAAACCCTTTGAGAAACAGCCATCTGTGGGAGCCACCAATAGCTTTTGGCTTTCTTTGGATTTAGTTTTCAAAATCATACCTCTGGAGGTAGGGAAGGAAGGGCAAGCTATAATAAAAGTAAGGAAATAAAATGATCAATGCATGGGAGGTTTTCCTAGTCTGGCCCCTTTTCTAATCTGCACATTCATTGCATATGGTGTCTTCTACACCAAGGCAAGATTATGTGGTGATATGATTTGGGTCTGTGTTTCCACCCAAATCTCATGTCGAATAGTAATTCCAAATGTTGGGGGAGGGACATGGTGGGAGGTGATTGGATCATGGGGGCAGATTTTCCTCTTGCTGTTCTCATGACGATGAGTGAGTTCTCATGAGATCTGGTTGTTTAAAAATGTGTAGCACTTTCTGCCTTGCTCTGTCTCTCATGCTCTGCTATGGTAAGACATGCTTGGTTCCCCTTCACCCTTCTGCCATGATTGTAAGTTTCCTGAGACCTTTCAGTCATGCTTCCAGTGAGAATGGACTATATAGAATATTGGTACTAGAGAAGCAGGGCATTGCTATAAAGATACCTGAAAATATGCAAGTGGTTTTGGAACTGGGTAATGGGCAGAGGTTGGAACAGTTTGGAGGGCTCAGAAAAAAGATAGGAAGATGAGGGAAAGTTTGGAACTTCCTAGAGACTTGTCGAATGGTTGTGACCAAAATGCTCATAGTGATATAGACGGCGAAGTCCAGCATGAGATGGTCTCAAATGGAGATGAGGAACTTACTGGGAATTGGAGTAAAGGGGTCACTCTTGCTATGCTTTAGCAAAGAAACTGGTGGTGTTGTGCCCTGCTCTAGAGATCTGTGGAACTTTAAACACAAGAGAGATAATTTAGGGTATTTGGCAGAATAAATTTGTAAGCAGCAAAGTGTTCGAGATGTGACTTGGCTGCATCTAAAAGCCTAAGCTCATTTGCATAAACAAATAAATTACCTGAAACTAGAACTTATATTTGGAAAATTTGCAGCCTGACCATGTGATAAGAAAAACAACAACAACAACAAAAATGTTCTCAGGAGGAATTCAAGGCTGCAGACATTTGCATAAATGAAGAAGAGCCAAATGTTCATAGCCAAGACAATGGGGAAAATGCCTCTAGGTCATTTCAGGGACCTTGGAGGCAGCCCCTCCCATCACAGGCCTGGAGGCCTAGGAGGGGAAAATGGCCTCATGGGCCAGGCCCAAAGTCCTGCTGCCCTGTGCAGCCTCTGGACATGGTGCCCTGCATTCCAGCCACTCCACTTCCAGCTGTGGCTAAAAGGGGCCAAGGTACAGCTCAGTTTACTGCTTCAGAGGCTGTAAGCTCCAAGCCTTGGTGGCTTTCATGTAGTGTTGGGCCTGCAGGTATGCAGAAGGCATGAGTTGAGGTTTGGGAGCCTCTGCCTAGATTTCAGAGAATGTATGGAAATACCTGGATGTCCAGGCAGAAGTCTGCTGCAGGGGCAGAGCCTTCATGAACATCTACTAGGGCAATGTGGAGGGGAAATGTGGGGTTGGAGCCCCCACACAGAGTCCCCACTGGGGCACTGCCTAGTATGGCTGTGAGAAAAGAGCCACTGTCCTCCAGACCCCAGAATGGCAGATCCATTGACAGCTTGCACTATGCACCTGGAAAAGCTACAGGCACTCAACATCAGCCCATGAAAGCAGCTGCAGGGGTTTACCCTGCAGAGCCACAGGGGTGGAGCAGCTCAAGGCATTGGGAACCCACCCCTTGCATCGGTGTGGCCTGGATGCATGACATGGAGTTAAAGGAAATTATTTTTTAACTTTAAGATTTAATGACTGCCCTGCTGGGTTTTGGACTGGTATAGAGCCTGTAGTCCCTTTGTATTAGCCAGTTGCTCCCTTTTGGAATGGGGGCATTTACCCAATGCCTGTGCCCTCATTGTGTCTTCGAAGTAACTAACTTGTTTGTGACTTTACAAACTCATAGGCAGAAGGAACTTACCTTGTCTTAGATGAGACTTTGGACTTGGACTTTTGAGTTAATGCTAGAATGAGTTAAGACTTTGAGGGTCTGTTGGGAAGGCATGATTATATTTTGAAATGTGAGAAGAATATGAGATTTGAGAGGGGCCAGAGCCTGAGTAATATGGCTTGCCTTTGTGTCCCCACCCAAATCTCATGTCAAATTGTAATTCCCAATGTTGGGGGAGGAAGCTGGTGTGAGATGATTGGATCATGGGGGCAGATTTCCTCTTGCTATTCTCATGATAGTGAGTGAGTTTTCATAAGATTTGTTTTTTTTAAAGTGCATAGCACTTCCCCCTTTGCTCTCTTTCTTCTGCTCCACCATGGTAGGACATCCTTTCACCCTTCTGCCATGATTGTAAGTTTCCTGAAGACTTTTGAACAGTCTGCAGAGCTGTGAGTCAATTAAACCTTTTTTCTCAACAAATTACCCAGTCTCAGGTAGTCTTTATAGCAGTGTGGGAACAAACTAATACACATGGACTTCACTGACTGAAAGGGGAACAACTGGTAAGTCAGACCATGGCCATCAATTTTGTTCTTGAGTGATATCTAGCCAGTTTAACTCATTTGCCATTTTCATTAAGTTGTGATGGCTGGGGAGACTGAGTCCTCCATTCATGGAATGAACCACTTGAAACAAAACCAGTGACCAACACAGGTGCAACTGACATGCAGAGATGTTTAACTGACTTGATGAAGGGGAATGATAAGAAGTTCCTGGGTCAAGAGAAGGGCTGGAAAGTGAACCCAAGGCCTGGAAAATAATAGGATCAATGTGGAGCCCAGATCTGGGAATGAATGGGGCTCTGTCATCTTGTGAAGTCTGAGGAGCTGATGTTACTGTTGCTTTGGCCAGAGGAATGGCTCACTTTCCAGTTGAAAATGCTTCCACAAGAACTAGATGGGGACACAAGCAAATAACCATGGCACTCCATCCTGACCCTGGGACCAAGGAAGTCTCTAAAGAAAAATTGCAACAGCATTAGTACTACTAACATGGCCTCGTATTTCTACAATGGTCTACCCCTTATTTTATTGTTTTATTTTATTGGACCTCAGGTTACATAGACTTGGATTAATTATAATCCTGATATACACTAATTGTTGGTCAATTATTGGTGACTTTTATTTACTTATCCTTAATTATTATTTTCTTTTTTTCTTTTTCTTTTTTTTTGAGACAGAGTCTCACTCTGTTGCCCAGGCTGGAGTCCAGTGGCACTATCTCGGCTCACTGCAAGCTCCACCTCCTGGGTTCATGCCATTCTCCTGCTTCAGCCTCCCGAGTAGCTGGGACTACAGGTGCCCGCCACCACACCCAGCTAAGTTTTTGTATTTTTAGTAGAGACAGGGTTTCACCATTTTAGCCAGGATGGTCTCAATCTCCTGACCTCATGATCCACCCACCTTGGCCTCCCAAAATACTGGGATTACAGGCATGAGCCACCGCTCCCAGCCTAATTATTTTTAATAATGCAGCAAGTATTCTTGAAAACACCATCTAAAACAAAAGCTAAGACCCTGACTATAACCAACCTATCCTTCTGCCTCTTTGTTCCCTCTCACAAGGCAATCAATGTCTGAGATCCTGTGTTAGTTCACTTGCTTCCTTTATTATAAAGTTTTATTGCCTCTCTATGTAACACCATTGTGTATACAGATTATATACAATGTGCATATTATATATAATTGTGTGTAAATGCAAACATATTCACTTTAGTTGTTTTTATTTTTACCAAAAGGATATTATACTGTATGTAATCCTTTGAGATTTACTTCTTTTACTTAACTTTACATTTTCAAGATTAATACATATTGTTACATTTCTCTATATTTCTTTTATAACTGCTGTATAATATACAAGTGTGAGAATATATCACACTGCATTTACTCTCCCTTTGATAGGCATTTGGGTTTTTTCTAATTGTTTTTGCCACAAGAACATTGCTGTAATGGGTACTTTGGTACATGTATCCTATATCCTCCAATAGTTTCTATTTTCCATTCTGATAGGACATGGTGCCTCTGTGACATCATAAAGTTATTTACATGCATTTGTTTGTTTCTGAGCTCTCTATTCTATTCCATCGGTCAATGTGGCTGTCCTTGCATCAATACCCGACGGATCTAATTACTATAGCTTCATAGTAAGGTGGTTTTTGGTAAGGCAAGTTCCTTATTCTTGTTGTTTTTCAGAAGTATCCTTGTTAGACTACTTTTAGCCCTTAACTCTTTCATATCTGTTTTATAATCATCTTATTAAAATTCATTTAACAATACCCTAGGTGGAATTTTTTTTTTTTTTTTTTTTTTTTGAGACGGAGTCTTGCTCTTTCGCCCAGGCTGGAGTGCAGTGGAGCAATCTCGGCTCACTGCAAGCTCCGCGTCCCGGGTTCATGCCATTCTCCTGCCTCAGGAATTTTTATTTAAATTGCATTGAATCAATTTGAATCAATAGATTGATTGGGGAGAACTGATAGCATGTAAATAGTCTACTCATAAATATATTTCTCTATTTATATATATTTTCTTTACTATCTCAGTAAACTAAAAAAATTATAGAGGTCTGAAACATCTTCTGACAGTTGTAATTTATTGTCTTTTCTTTGTGTTTTCCATGTTTCAGGTTGTATTTAGAACAGCAGTTGACGTTTTTATATTGCTCTTGCACCCAGTTACCTTGCCAAACTCTCCTATTTTTTTTTTCTTTTCTTTCTTTATTTTTGAGACACAGTCTGTCTCTTTGTTGCCCAGGCTGGAGTGCAGTGGCGCAATCTTGGCTCACTGCAACCTCCACCTCCCAGGTTCAAGTGATTCTCCTGTCTCAGCCTCCCAAGTAGCTGGGATTACAGGTGCCCACTACCATGCCCAGCTACTTTTCGTATCTTTAGTAGAAATGGGGGTTTCACCATGTTGGCCAGGCTGGTCTCGAACTCCTGACTTCAGGTGATCCACCCACCTTGACCTCCCAAAGTGCTGGGATTACAGGTGTGAGCCACCGCACCCAGCAAACTCTCCTATTATTCTAATCATGTACAGGTAGGTCCTTTTGGTTTTGTAAGTAAAGAAGCATTATCATCTGCAAGTATTGACAGCTTTTTATCAACTTAAAAAGTTTTTATGCACCTTTTTATTTTTTGTGGTTTTATTGCCCTAGCAAAACTCTTCAATACATTGTTGTCTAAATGTGGCAATAGAATAAATTTTTTTTTTTCCATTTCTAACTTAGAAGAGTATTCTTCCAACAATTTTTCATTTAGGGTAAGTTTTGCTTTAAATATTTAATGTGCATTGTTTATTGTGTTTATTTATTTCAAATTTTCTAAGAGTCTTATTAAGAACCCCAGGGGGCGGAGCCTGCAGTGAGCCGAGATTGTGCCACTGCACTCCAGCCTGGGCGACAGTGAGACTCTGTCTCAAAAAAAAAAAAAAAAAAAGAACAGGTGTTGAGGCCAGGCACAGTGACTCAGGTCTGTAATCCCAGCTCTTTGGGAGGCCAAGGCGGGAAGATCATGAGGTCAGGTGTTTGAGACCAGCCTGGCCAACGTGGTGAAACCCTGTCTCTACTAAAAGTACAAAAATTAGCTGGGCATAGTGGCGGGCACCTGTAATCTCATCTACTTGGGAGGCTGAGACAGAAGAATTGCTTGAACCTGGGAGGTGGAGGTTGCAGTGAGCCGAGATCACAGCACTGCACTCCAGCCTGGGTGACACAGCAAGACTCCGTCTCAATTAAAAAAAAAAAAAAAAAGAATGAGTGTGAATTTTGCCAAATGTTGGTAAAATGAATGGTTGTTTTGGGGATTAAGGTTATACTAGCTTCATTGAAGAAACTGGGTCATTCTTTCTTTTTCTGCTGTCTAAAAGAGAATATATTTGTTCAAAGTTTGGTAGAACTTGAATGTAAAATCATCTGGTTCTGGTGTTTTCTTTGTGGGAAGATTTTAATTGCTTCATTAGTTTATCTAATAATTATAAGACTATCCAATTTATTTTTTCTTGAGTTAGTTCTGTTTATATTTTTCAAAAATATTTGTCCATTTTACCTGTTTTCAAAGTTGCAGGCAAATAGTTGCTATATTAGTTTTTTGTCCCTTCTAATGTCTTATTTATCTGTCTTTATGGCCCAAATTATACCCTACTTTTCATTATTAATTTGTGCCTTTTATCTTCTTCTCTTGATCGATCTTGTCATGTTTGTTTTTTCCAATTTTTGAGTTTTTGATATTTTTAATTATATCTTTGTATTTATTGTGTTGATTTCTGCTCTTAATTTTATTATTTTCTGCTTCTGCTCTCCATGGTTTTATTCTCTCATTCTTATTTCTTAAGAGGGACACAACTCCTTAATTTTAAGAACTTCTCCCTTTCTAATATTATTTATGGCTTGTATTAAAAAAATATGATATCTCACACAAGTTTTGATATATTTTGTTTTCCTTATTGTTGGGTTCTAAATATTTAAAAAATTAATTATGATTTATTCAGTAACACATACTTTTTTAGTGTTTATATTAAAATTTTAAAATGGAAACTTAAAATATTTTGAAAACTTATAATTTTATTATGTTGTGTTCAAAGGTTATGGCCGGTATAATTCTTTTTGAAATTTAATTTATTAAGGCTTTCTTTGCTAATACCTAATCAGTTCTCTCTCTTTCTCTCTCTCCTTTCTCCTCTCTTTCTTTTTTTTTGAGATAGGGTCTTGCTTTGTCACCCAGGATGGAGGACAGTGGCATGATCATAGCTCATGGCAGCCTTGATCTCTTGGGCTCAAGTAATCCTCCTGCCTCAGTCTCCTGAGTAGCTGGGACTACAAGTGCATGCCACCATGTGTGGCTAATATTTATTTATTTATTTATTTTTGTAGAGACGAGGTCTCGCTCTGTTGCCCAGGCTGATCTTGAACTCCTGGCCTCAAGAGATCCTCTCACCTTGGTCCCCTAAAATGCTGAGATTACAGGTATGAGCCACTGTGCCCAACTACCTGCTCAGTTTTTCTAAATGACCCATACTATAGTTGAAAAAAGTAGATATTCTCTAACTATTGGAAGGAGATTTTATATTTGCTCATTAGTCAAGATTCTTAATTAATTCTCTATAGTACTATGATTTTGCAGAAATATCTGTAATAAGCCACAAAGAAAGCTAGACTGATTTTTAGAGCCAGTGGAGTCTGCATCTTAACTTTGGGGAAGGGGTCCTCTTTTAGGTGTATTATTTTCTTTAGTGCTCTAATTCAGTTCTAGGGGTAGCGGCTGAACCTTGTATCTTCTATTCTTATATCCTTTAGAGTTCTCTTAACCTCTGAATTACCAATTGCCTGTTACTCTAATCCCCTATTATAATTAATATTTTATTCCTGTATAAAAGTCTCTGTTCAAATTACCGTGTGATTTATGTCTCTTGACTGGACTTTGACTGATAGAGTTTGTTTTTAATTTTTTGTTATTACACAAAGTGCTTCTACAAATATTATTGTATATTTCTCCTGGGCACATGTGAAAAATGTTCCTTAGGTATAAGAATGTGATTGCATAACCATAAAGCATGCAAAAGTTAAACTTTATAAGATAGCCCCAAATCATTATTGTTACTAGCTATGTCTGAGAGCCATTGTTTCAGATTTTTCCCATCACTTTTTATTGTCTAACTACTCAGTTTTTGTCAATCAGAAGGGTACAACATGATATATCATTGTGGCTTTGATTTCATTTCCTTGAGTAAGAATGAATTTCAATGTATCTTCATCTTTCTATTGATTTTTCCTCTTCTTTGATATGCCTGCTCATATCTTTATTTTTCAATTGACTTTGGTCTTTTTTATTATGATTTTTTAAAAAAAGTACTTTATATACTTTTTTCCCTTTGTCTGATATGTCATGACAAGTGTCTTTCCAGTTTCTTAATTTTCTTAAAAAAATTTAAAGGAGGATTTTCATGAACAGAATTTTTACTTTTTAATGCAGTCAAATGAATCAAATTTATTTTAGGGTTAACATTGTTGTATCATTTTTAAGAAATTTTGATCTATGCTAAGGCTCAATGTGTTTACTCTTATATTTTCTTCCAAAAATTTTACAATTTTGTTCTTAACTTTGGATCCAAATTTGCTATTTGTATGTGGTTTGAGGTAGCAATCCATTTAATCTTTCCATGTAAAAAAATATTTTTTTCAGACCAGTGTCTCTGCTTTTTCACTCTTCTCTTCTATGCCTCCTTTGTCATATGTGAAAATTCCATATATAAATGGATCTGTTTCTGTGTTCTCAGTTTCGCTCCCTTATGGACCTTAATTTCCACATAGGAAAAGAGTCAGGATGATGAAATGCTGATAATTCGTGCAAAAGGGGCATTGGCAGTTACCAAGAATCTATCAAGCATTGTATTGGGCAATTTACATGCATTTTATCCTTTAATCCTGGCAATAACCTCTGAATCATGCATCATTATCCGCACTTCACATATGAGGAAACGAAAGCTCAAGGAGATTGTGTGACTTGCTTAGTCTCATCCAGTTTGTAAGTGGTGGAGGCCAGGATATGAATCCAAATTCTGTGTTCTTTCTACTATATTATATTGTTTTTCTAAATCATCCAAATTGAATTAATTCACATCTTTAAGAATTGGAGCTGGACTAAGATCAATGTAAGAATAATTCTATAATTTAATTTAGGCATTTCTTATAGTTGGAAGACAGGCTTTGGAACACAGAGTGAAGATGAAATATGCAAGCATCTGTAGGCTTGTCCTTGGCATTCAGAGAATGGGCTTTGGGCCACAGACTCATTCTGCCACCTACCAGCTGGTGGGGTTGGATAGTCACATACCATCAGGTCTTGTTCTCATTGGCCATGGGAGTAGGTAAGGTGGAGCCCATGGCAACCTGCTGGAGTGAAAAGAGCAGAAACCAGAAAGATTGCAATTCAAATTCTGGTTCTTCCATTTACTTGTTGTGTATACTTGGAAAATCACTTTCCCTCTTTGAGCCTTAAGTTCCACATTTGTAAATAGGAAAAATAGACTCCACCTTGTATGGTTCTTGTCATATCTACTAAATGTCTAGCACAGTGGTTGGCACACATTAGGCAATTAGTAGATAACAGTTTTTTTTTTCCCCCTTGCAAGTGGCTAAGATGAGAGCAAGAAGAGACTTTGCAGGCTGCTCCTATAGTTTGTTCTCCAAATATATTCTTTGTTGTAGGGGTATTTATTTTTTACCAGTGAGGACTTCAGCTCTCCTGGAGACCCAGATCACTAAGCACAGGCTTTACTACTCTCACTATTAAAAAAAGATCAGACATTTCCAATCTTCTGAGGATGGCCTCAAATGGGAAGACATCCCTCACAGAACAGGGAGAACACTACAGCTACTTAGTACAGGTTCTTGGCTAAACAGCATTTGTTTTCACTCTTTTGATCTTACCTATTTTGGGGCAGATTAAGCTGTGAGATTCCAGAATGAAGAATGACCACTAGAGTCAACTAATTCAGGCTCTTTATTTTGCTGAGGGAGAAGATTCAGAAAAAGCAAGGGAGTCAATGGGGGCCACACAGTGACTGGAGATGGAGCCCTTAGGTAGCAAGCTGTTACTGCAACCACGCCCTCTCTTAATGTTTCTACCCGAGATTTTGAGAGTAACCTCACGTGAAGAAACAGCTAATCCTGCTCATTTGCTATCTGGGTACTATCTTTGTTTTTAGCTTCACCTAAAATGGTTATTAAAAGATTCATTAGACTTTTAACAGCAACTAGATGCCCTAAGTGCTAGTATCTGTAAAGCACTTACTATGTATCAGGCACTATTTAAGTACTCTGTATGTCTTGACTTATTTAATCCTCACAACAATCCTTCGAAGTAGGTATTATTATTGTTTTCACTTTTGGAGATGAGGAAGTTGAGGCATTCAGATACACAATTTAATCAAAATCACTTGATTCCAGAGTTTACATTTTTAACCACTCTGATATAGTGCCTTATTTGTTCTGATGCAAAGTAACTGACACTATAATAACAAAATGGAGCCCAAGAAATTTACTAACCAGAAAGGAAAGTAAGGTTTTAGGACCGTTCAGAAGCTCTCAGAGTTATATTCAAGACATAGGTCATCAATGTATTTATTTTATGTTTTTCTCCCAAGACTTATGTCTCTGGCTCAAATAACACAATGGAGCAAATGTCTTAAATAACATACGGACTGCTATTCAGAAAAGAAAAGAAGTTTGGCTCACACTTTCTGGTAAATTCAATAATGTGAACAGTATTGAAAATGTATTTGAAGTGATGAAATTCAAGGTCTAGGAAATGCCTAACTACAGGAATGAAATATCAGAAATATACAGTCTAAGATAATTTCATTAAGTAGAATTTACATATATAATATAACTGTGTATCATGTAAGTAGAATTTTCTCATTGTCAGACCAGAATACATTATCTGGGTCTTACAGTTATCAGGTTCCAAAAGGAAGTGACAGTCTTTGAAACAGTAATGATCATTTATAAATTAGTCTATAAATACCCTTCTCCACTTAACACTAACATCTATTCCTACCCATTGTTTCAGTAGCTATCAGTTGTTTGCTATCTTTTAGATATCAAATATTTATTATAAACTACCAACCACGCTATCCAAATTAATTGCAAAGTGAGATGTCTTTTTGTAAAAGATGTAAGATTAATATTGGATACTACTTAGATAATATACAAAGCTGTTGGCATATCAGTAACTGGCAGAGACGGTCCAGTTGAAACATAGAGAGAAAATTTTAAAAAATAATGGTGACAGGATAGGTATTCAAAGGAGATTGATTTAAGCATCAAATACCTTGGAGAAATTAATGAAGTCCCTCCCTGTTTTTTTTTTTCCTAAAAATATGTGATTTTTATTATGATGCAGTACAATCCAAATGTGAATTGAAAATTGTCATAGTATACTGTGATACAATTTTGCCTGGAAAAACAATGCCCCCTCAAATTCTAAGATTTATCTCACTGCAGCTATAAACTTTTGTTATAAGATTAATAACTTATCTAACATGTATTTCATTTTTAGCACAATTTGCTGCCTAAACTTACTTGCCCTTAAAAATACATCATAAAGTGATCTCCCTATGTTGAGTTAAATTACTTTAAATTTGTCTTTTGACAAAGTCCTTGCTTAGTGAATGCCTCTTGTATTTAAACATAAACATAAATACAGACTTGAACAAGAATTCTTAGAAAAGAGAAAAAATGCAAGTATCAATTCAATTAATAAACAACTGCCTATTAAGTGTCCCCAACACTTTGATTAGAAACAGAATCATTTGATTATATTTACAGGGTTATATTTACAGAAAATTACTCTTCAGCAACTTTCCTGAGCAGTATACAGACAAAAAATAAGAAATAAACAAAAGGTCTCAGGTCATTCCAAACAAACAATAAGAGCTCTCAGTTGTGTATTTAAAAGCAGTAGCTCTTAGTTGATATGAAATTACTGACAATCATGTCTCTAGCCTAACAGTCAGTCAAGAATAAGTCAAGGGAGGGGGGTAGTTTACTATGTATATTAATCACTTCTTCAATGTCTTGTGCAGAAAAGTTCCTAATTTTGGATAAAATTATAGCAAATCTTGTGCAAAGAGAAAGGAAGAGCGCTATAGAGTGAAAGGCTGAAGCAGGAGCTAAGAGCGAGGACACGATCTGGTCTTGATCAACCTCTCTCTGCCAGCTCTACACAGCTGGCTAGCGTTCTTTCCCACTACTGAGGGTGTATGCATGTTCATTGCCAAGCATGGTATATGCAAGCTGTGGTTTTCAATGGCTAGATATGCAGAGGATAGACTTCTGGTTTGGAGGAAGAAATTCTAACTCGGCTGCCAGTCCATAAAAGGGGCTCAGGGATAACAAGACCCAACCTCCTTTGGAATTCATCTTATTTTCGGTCTCTGCCTCTCTTTACTTTAGGTCATCTCTTTATGACATTGCATCTGTGAAGTTGTACATATGGGGAAGAGTAAAGTCACAGTGCATCAATCGTCTTATGAGAAGTCCCAAGGAAGGGAGGGCCTTGTAGAAAGGTAGAGAACAAAAGACATAAAGTGACAGAAAGGCAAAATGTGTTATTTTAACAAAAGGAAGCATTGGCCAGGTCTAGCAGATGGCTTCAGAACAAATGAAGCACATGTATATGAGGTTGAAACAACTAGGGAGATTGGAATTATTTTGAGAGTGAAAGAAGACATTATTAATGATTAATCCTGGGCTCTGGGAATACACTGTGACTGTCTTGTACAAATGAGACTTATGGTCACCCTAGCAATAGCTGACCCCACAGTGAAGGAAGTGCAGTGCCTTTGGGGTGGAGTCGTGGGAGTGTGGTTGATGCCCGCATCCTGGCTATTATAGGGGAGGTCATTATTGAAAACATTAAGAATTTGTACTGTGAAGGCGGAAACCTTGCCAGCTTTATTTAACCACTACAGAATTAAAAGTGTTTTAGGTTAATACGTTGTGTAACTATAATGTGTAAATATATCTACCATTTACAGAAGGGTTTGAATAAGAGAATGTACCAACCTCTTGTTTCATGAATTGAATGACTTGGAGACTTAGGTGTTTATTTTATAGTTATTTTTAAATTATTATACTAAGGTATCTTTTTACATATTATAAATTAAATATATATGAAATTTCATAACATTTTTCAGGAAAGTAAACTTCATCAGTTTCATGTTGGCTGGACATTGCCTGTGTGAAATCCATGTCAGTGTATTCGACATTTATTCCTTTGGTTATTCTATTTCTATATAACCCTGAGATTGTAATAATAGTATCCTAACCTGTCTTCTATATGTTTTCTAGTTTTGTCTTTCACAATAAAGTCTTTAATCCACATGAAATTGATTTTTGTATGTGGCATGAGATAAAGATCCAAATTAAAATTTTTTTTCTTGTATGGCAAAACAATCCTCCCAGCTCTGTTCCCCACAGAACAGCAAAGTGAGGATCAGAATCTATTTCTGAGCTGTTTACTTTATTACTTTCATTTACTCATTAATCTCTGAACAAAAAAATACTTTCTGAATTATTATAGCTTTAGTTTAAGTTTTGATACCAATTAGGGCATTTCCTTCCAAATTGATCTTCCTCAGGCATGTCCTGGCTCATCCTTGCCCATTGCATTACATTTTAATTTTTAAATCAGTTGTGTTCTATGAGAAAAGCTATTAGGATTTTGGTTAGAATTGTGATCACTTTCTCATTTGGTGTCTTTATGATACTGGTTCTTCCAATCTACAGCTCTGGTATATTTTTCCATTTATTTAGGTCTTATTTACTATTCTTCAATATATTTAATACATTTACCCTTATAAATCTTTTATATATTTGAAATTTATTCTTATATTCTATGTAAGTCTTTTGCATATTTGAAAGCTGTTTGTTGCTTTTTACAAATTATATTTTTAAAATGGTATCTTCTAACTTTTCCTATTAGCATACAGAAATAAAATTCACTTTTGCATAACAACTTTATTTTCTTGCTAAATTATCTTATTAGGTTTCATAATTTAACTAGTTTTAACTTTTCTATATGAACAATCAAAATGTTTGTAAATAATGACAGTTTAGTTTTCTTATCTTAAATTTTTTTATCATTTATTTTTCTTGCTTTTTGTGCTAAGACCTCAAATGAAATATTAAGTCAAAATGTTAATAGTGGGCATTTTTATCTTATTCTTGCTTCGAATAATTTACCATTAAACATGATGTTCACTATAAGTATTTGAGAAAATATTTTATGCAGTTAATAAAATCGCTGTCTATTCTAACTTACTAGAATTAGCAGTCAGGTTGTTGTTGCTTAACTTTTTAAATTATTACGAATACTACTAATTGTACATATTTATGGGATTCATGTGATTTTTGATGCAAGCATATGATATGTAACAATAAAATCAAGGTAACTGGAGTATCTACCACCTCAAACATTGATCATTTCTTTGTGTTGGCGACACTCTAATTCCACTCTTTTGGTTATTTTGAAATATACAATAAATTATTGTTTCCTATAGTCACTTTATTGTGCTACCAAATGGTAGATTTGATTTCTTCTAATTATATTTTTATACCCGTTAACCAACCCCTTTCTTTCTCCCCCTCCCCACTACCCTTCCCAGACTCAGGTGGTTGTTGTTTTTAATGGTATCAAATTTAAAAAATATTTTTCTGCATCAGTTGAGATGATGATGAGATTACCTTTAATTACACTAAAGGCTTTTCTCTTATTAAATCAGCCCACATTACCAATAAACCTTGCTTGGCTGTGATGTGTGTATGCATGAGTGTGTGTGTTACATATACATGTGTGAATGTATTGTTATTGTTTATTCTGTGTTGGATTCTTTTTTCTTATAGGTTACTATTTGATCTCTTTTTTATTTTATTGATATGTAAGATCAGGCTATAATTTTCTTTTCTGTGTTCTACATTTTTACAGACTATTATTTTCTGTGTTCTACATTTTTTAAGATAAATTTTTTTGGGGGGAAGAATTTTGGATTTACAGAGACATCACTAAGTAAAGAGAGTTCCTGTACATTCCTCACTGAGTTTCCCCTGTTGTGAATCTCTTACATTGCCAAGGTATGATTGCAAAACGAAGGAACCAATTCTGCTGCAGGATCTGGTTGAAGGTGCCACATTGCATTTATTTGTCATATGACTTTAGCCTCCTCTGATCTGTAACAGTTTTTCAGTCTTTCCTTATTTTTCCTGGTCTTGATAATCTTGAGGAGTACTGTCCAGAAAGCCTGCAGAATGTTCCCCTGACTTGGTGTGTCTATTGCTTTTCTTGTGATTAGAATTGGGATATGAGTTTTGGGAAGAACCTCACAGGGGTAATGTACTTCTCTCTTCACATCATATTAGAGGGTATATGAGATTCGCATGACATTGCTGGTAACGCTAACATTGGTCACTTGGTTAAGGTGGTGTTTTCCAGGCTTATCTACTACAGGGTTACTATTTTTCCCTTTCTCTACTCTATTCTTCCAAAGTGAATTACTAAATCTAGCCCATCCCTGGGAGGCGGGCAGGGTTAAACTCCACCTCCCAGATGGGGAGTATCTTACATAAATATATATGTAAGATATATGTGATATTCTTCCATAAGGAAACTTTGTCTCTTCCCCCCATTTATTAATGTATTCCATAATCTATTTGTATTGGTATGATCTAATATGTATTTATTTTATGCTTTAGGTTAGAAATGGATTATTATTCAATATTACATTATTTATTTATTTATATTTTTTACATTTTCTTTTGATTTCTTCTGTGACCCAAGATACATTATTTATTTTGTTGCTCAGATTATATTAGCTTTGGCTATTGGGAGCTCTTTCAGGCTAGCTTCTGTGCTTCTTCGACATGCTCTCATCTTTTTGTTTTTTGAGCACTTCCATACTTTCTGGCACTATGACATGCTCCAGGCTTAACTTATATTTTATGTTGGAGTAGAGATGAGTGGAATTAAAGAATCAACCATTTCTTCAAAAAGCTCTGGTTCTTTTTTGTTGGAAAATGGTATTTAGAAACCAAGATGTGGGTGCTGGCTGTGTTTATTGCTACTGGAGTGTAACTGCTTCTAGGACTTTTCAGTGGACAGAGCTAAAAAATATGAGTATGTATACTAACCCATGTATGCACATATAACTATAATTATTTATCTCTACATATAAATCTGTATCTATATTAAACTAAACATAAGTTCATGCTGATATGCCCGATTCTAATCTAGTGCCACAGGATTAGTTCTACACTTCTTGCTTATGTATAACTTCTCTTTCTAACACTGAGAAACCTGATTCTTACATCGAACATCCATTGACTTATTTTAGCTTTATAGTTTATAGTAAAAAATGTCCAATATTGTAAGGTATGTCTTCTTATAATCATTATGTAACTAAATTTCTCAAAGAAAAAAGAATGATTATCTCAGTGTACAGACTAGAGAACTTAGTTCTTTCTTCAGATCTGTTGTGAGAACTGACCCACCTTTTTTTGAGACGAGATCTCACTCTGTCACCCAGGCTGGAGTGTAGTGGTGTGATCTCAGCTCACTGCAGCCTCGACCTCTTGAGCTCAAGTGATTCTCCTGCCTCAGCCCCTGCAGTAGCTGAGACTACAGAAGTGCACCACCATGCCCAGCTAATTTTTTGTCTTTTTTGTAGAAACAGGATTTCACTATGTTGCCCAGGTTTGTCTTTTTTGTAGAAACAGGATTTCACTATGTTGCCCACTCCTGGGCTCAAGCAGTCCTCCCACCTTGGCCTCCCAAAGTGCTGGGATTACAGGTGCGAACCACCATGCCTGACCAGTGTTTTTTTCTTCTGCTTTGTTTTGTGTTTTCTATTTGCCACATTTATTATTATTATTATTCTTTCTAGCAAAGCTTTCTTGCTGTTAAAACAAAGTCTTGTTACACAGAATATAAGATCTGTAGCTTTCCTTAAATTTGTAGCTTCTAAATCAAAGTTGCCTCATATATTCAAGTACCTTGAATTTTGCACTGTAGTGAACACCTAATACAGGTCTTCATAGTTTATCCTATAAATTCAGGGCTCATCTTATACTGCCAAAACTTCAGAAACCCTGATTTTACTTAGACAACATCTCAGTGCAAACGCCCCTGGAGTCCAGACATCCTTATAGCCACTGGGCACCATGGAACATGGGCAGTTGCTTTCTAAAGGCATAGACCTTTGAGAATTGTGATCTTGTACATTTGTTTTCCTGGGAAGGAGCATAAGTGAATTTGAAAAATCAGATTATTTTGGTGACAGTGAAATTCTAATGAGAGTCTCTTTCTTCTATAAGAATGAGAGCCAAGGCCCAGTAAAGAACAGACTTCTCCCATTTGAACATTCTTCCCAAGAGGGAGATTCACATTTACTAAATGGTCCTTCTTTTTTTTCTCTGTCATCCAGATCCATATCTGGTTGTTTCATTTTTCCTTTTCCTTCTTTCTTTTCTCCCTCTTTCCCTTCTCTCCATCTCTTCTTCCTTCCTCTCTCATGCCTTCCCCCTCTCCCTCTTTTTCTCCTCTTCAATCTTCACTCTTCTCTCCCTCTTTCTCCTTTCCCTTTTTTTCAAACTTGGGTTCAAAGCTTGGCTCTACCACTTATTAGCTGGATGATTTTAGTGGCTATGTAACTTCAATGATCCATGTTATCTTTATTTTAAAATATGACTGATAATATGTTTACTGAAGAGTTTTTGTGAGACTTACAAATAAGTTGCAAATTTCCTGGCACAGTGCCTGGCACATAATAGGTGCTAAGAAATGCAAAGAATTGTTAACATTATTTTCTCCTTTCAAATCCTACTCTCTGACTCTCTTTTCTCCCCCTTTGTTCTTGATGGACAGAAAGGCAAGCCACAGAGGAAGGTGGTCTACTGTTCTCGTACATCCTCATATGTCTACATTCCCCTGGTGGAAGCAGGGATGTAATTTTTGCATCTGTTCAAAGCCAACCAGGTTGAACCCAAGGACTGTGTCAGGTTAGAGTTGTACCCTTATCCAGCACCAGTGTATTATTTAAGATTGAAATGGAGTATCCAAGTTAGAGGCATTTGGGGCCTAATCACCTCTAATTTAGTGTATTATAATTCAGTTGAGGCTCTACAAGCTGCCTTAGACTCTTAAAACCAAGAAGCAAGCTTGAGAAATAGCTTACCTGGTACTAGATAATGTTGGTGGCCAATGAATAGCTTATGGTTTATAAAACCCTTTTACACCATGATTTTATTTGATGCCTTCAATAACATTATGAAGTTGTCATTATTATACTTATAAGAAAACTTAGATTCAGAGTGGGAAAGTGATTATAGGAACCAAACCTTGTTCATATTTCCACATTCTCTCAACGGCCTCCTTCATTATGTTGGTCAATGGCACCTACGTGACTTTCCACTTCCAGACCTGGGTGAAATGCCACACAAACGAGCTATGTCATGGCTTTGGGTGCAGCCACCTAGACGTCAGAGGCTGCAGCCCCAGCTCATGTGGGCATTTGCTCCCTGTGGAATGAATCTTGACCACTGAGATGAGAGTTGGGAGGAAACAGCTTTCTCATCCTTTCTCCTCTCTTTGTACAGCTTTGTGGTGCAGATTTTCTACCAAATTGTATTAGTTTTCTAGAGCCACCCTAACAAAATGCCACAAAATAGGGGGCTTAGACAACAGAAGTTTATTTCTTCCCAATACTGGAGGCTGGAAGTTCAAGATCAAGGTGTTGACATGGTTGGTCTCTCCTGAGGGCTCTCTCCATGGCGTGTGGATGGCTGCTTTCTCACTGTGTCATCGCATGGTCTTTCCTTATGCACTAGCATCTCCGGAGTCCCTTTTTGCATACAATGTCTTGGAAGGATACCAGTCAGATTGGATTAGGCCTACTAACAGGGCCTTGTTTCAACTGAATTGACTGTTTAAAGGCTCCATCTCCAAATGTAATTACATTCAGAGCTACTCAGGGTTGGGGCTTCCGCTTATGAAGTTTTGGGGGGGTCACAATTCAGCCCATAACACAAACCTCTGGAGAAGACCCCAAGGGAGTCAAGCACACCTGCTGGGAGTGAGCTGCTATGTTTGCTAACAACTCAGGGTAAAGCCCTGGGTGGCAGAGTAGTGATGTATCACATGACATTACCCTGTACCTTACTTACCTTATTTCCATCCTTTTCCTCATTCTCACTACCTTGACCTTACAACTCCACATAGAGTATCAGCACTTTCATCCTGGCCTCAGGCTCTACCTTCTAGGAGACTTGGGTGAATACAGTGGCTCAGTCAGGGTGGCAGCTGGGGCTGGGACTCGAGTTTTTAAAGTTCAAATCTCATCTTTTCATTATCTCAAATTTGTCATTTATTCATCAGTATTTTATGGAGTCCATGACATGCAGGACATTGCCAGACATGAATGAAATACTGTGATGAGCAAGAAATAGCTTGAAACCAGAGACCCATAATCCAATGGTGAGATATGACCACATACAACATAAATAACACCACCACCACCACAAACATGAAAGCATGACTTCTGAGCAAAAACAACTCCTTGTTTCCAGAAAGGTTTTATATATTTTTCAACTTTTTCCTAGATGCCAAGTTCTAGGCTATCCCATTGGTGAATAGAGAAGACATGATACATAAGTTAAATTCAGATAATTGAAAGCTAAACAAAAACAGGGCTGATACAGCACCTAAACCAGAGTCACATGGTGCCAAAGACCAGGGCATATGACACTCGCTCACGAGCAGGCCTGAGACTTTCAGAGTTTAACTTGCTGAAGAGTCTTGTGCTCAGGTTGACACACAAGGAGGGACAAGTAGACGCCCTTGTCCTCGTCAATTTTCTGCCAGCTTTTTAACTCATCCAGTCATGTTTTGCAATATCCATTGAGCACTCTTTTCCCATTTCTACAGGAAAAGCAGAAGTTGTTTCTTTTGGTGACTTCTTATAGTTCAAATAGTTATTCGAATTTCCTTGTAACTTGAAGGTATCATCAATATCACTATTACATACAATTAAGGTTCTGATAGATGCAATTCTAACTTTGGTTGGAAATATGATGCCTTATAGCATCGGGACTCTTTCCAGAAGGAATCGTCTAAATTCTTGGAAAACTCTTAGAAACTCGGGTGGAAACAGTCTACCTAAAAATAAAGTCCACTTGGGTTGTGGTCCAAAGAATCTAACCAATAATCTCATTTTTTGAAACTTGTTTATGGACTAAGTTTGCTTTATATTAAATATCTCAAAATGGTGCTGGACAAAAGCAAGGGCTTTGGAATTAGACAGACTAGGATTTAAATCTAACTTCTATTTGTATGCCATACTCTTGCAGCCTTGGTTTGGACATCTGTAAAGTGTGGCTAATAACACCTATCTAATTATTGCAAAGATTGAATAAGATATTGATGGTGAATCCCAGCTCCGCTGTTAACTTGTTGTGAGAGATTGATCAAGTTTTTTGATGTCTCTCTGACTTATTTCTTCATCTGCAAAATATGAATTATGCTAACATACATACCTATGTCCTATGTATACCTATGAATAACATATCTATAATAGTATAGGGTTAGCATGAAGATAAAATTTATTTTAATTAATACAAGTGCTGGAACTGTATCTGGCACTCAACAAAAAGTATTCTACAAATATTGGCTTTCTTTTTTTTTTTTGCATTATTGCTATGAGTGATCAGATTTAAATAGCAGTCACTCATTTGGTTCCCTGAATGCATTTGACTTCCTTTGCTTCTTGAAAGTACTTTCCCTGTTTATGAAAATAATCTAATGGAACTGGTGGTGAAAAATTCTTGAGGATGTTCATTTTCACCCAAGTCCTTTCAACCAAAGCATTCTCTTATCCAAACTGTGTGCTCCCAAAGCTCAATGATTCTGGTTTCTTCTTCCCCCGTAAGTCCTGGAAGCTCAATACTTGCCTTTCTAACCAATTTCCATGACTTACCAACAAATCAGCTAGGCCTACATTTAACATTTCTGTCTGCTTTGTTCTTTTTCATTCTTATTCACTCTGTAGTGTCCAGTTTCGTAGACATTAGCCACGTGTGGCTATTGAGCACTTGAAATAAGGCAAGTCCACATTGACATATGCTGTAAATGTAAAATATATGCTGAAGAATGAGTATGAAAAAGTAAGGCTGGGTACGGTAGCTCACACCTGTAATCCCAGCATTTTGTGAGGCCAAGGCAGGAGGATCTCTTGAACCCAGGAGTTTTAGACTAGCTTGGGCAACACACAGACACTTGGTCTCTAAAAAAAATACAAAAATTAGGTGGGTATGTTGGTGCACGCCTGTAGTCCCTGCTACTAGGGAGGCTGAGGTGGGAGGATTGCTTGAGCTCAGGAGGTTGAGGCTGTAGTGAGCTGTGATCACACCACTGCACTCCACCCTGGGAGACTGAGACCCTGCCTCAAAAAAAAAAAAAAAAAAAAAGTAAAATATTTCATTGGTGATTTTTTGCATTGAGTAAATAAAGTACATGAAATACATGGGTTAAATAAAATATATCACTAAAATCAAATTACCTGCTTCTTTTTATTTTAAAAAATATGGTCACTAGGAAATGTTAAATGACATATATTGCTCACATTCTACTTCTATTGGACAGCAATGTTCTTAATCTTCTCATCCAGCTTCTCTCTAGCTCCAATCCATCATGTACTGTTGTTGTTTCCATCATGTGCTAGATGTTGTTTTCAGATGGCCACTATCCTGCTCAAAAATCACCATGATCTATCACCTTGATGTAAGCCAGGGCACAAGCCTCCAGGTGTGCTGAGTGGAAGGAGAATCTCGCTGCCTGTTTCTCCTGCTAAGGTGGATGTATTGGGATTTATTGAGCCTGCCACACACTTCACACCTCTGCTCCTTTGCCTGTGTGTTTCCTCCTGCTTGCAATGCTCACACACACCTTTTTTTCCCCCTGCATAGTGGGTTTATTTCAACCTTTGAGACTCAGCTCAACGTTATCTCCTTTAGAAAGCCTTCCCACACTGAGTTGCATGATCACTCCCTCTCCTCTGCTCGCATTACTCTTGGAGCTGCCTCCAATGATTGCCTTTTACATCTTTGGTCATCAGTGTAGGTGTCACCTTGCAAACAAGACTGTGGGGACCCTGATGACTGGGGTCAAGCGTTATGCCTTTCTGTATCAGTACCACCTAATTGGGTCTCAATAACTCTGCAGAGTAAGTAAATGAATGGAATAGCTCTGGAAAAATGGAAATAGGTGGGATAATCAACATCACAAGCTAGGAAATTACCATCTACCTGGTAAAGTTGCTATGATGGAGTCTGTTAACCCATTCTGCTTCTCTGACCTTGGTGCCTATTGTTTTCGAAAGCACTCTCCCCCTCTATTGCAGTTTTATTCCTACAGTCCTTTCTTTGTTCATGTCGTTCCACCTATCCAGGATTTACTTTTTCTGCTGCTATTCTTCACATCTTTCTAGAACCCTTACAGAGTCGTGTAGAAAGCCATATGTACCTGTGCAGAAATTTAGAAAATACTTGCAAAAAGTTTTGAAAAAATTGGCAAAAAGGTTAGTTATGCTTTTTTCTTTTTCTTTTTCTTTTCTTTTTTTTTTTTTTTGAAATGGAGCCTTACTCTGTCGCCCAGGCTAGAGTACAGTGGCGCGACCCTGGCTCACTGCAACCTGTGCCTCCTGGGTTCAAGAGATTCTCCTGCTTCAGCCTCCCAAGTACTTGGGATTACAGGCACAAATCACCATGCCTGGCTAATTTTTTGTTTTAATTTTTAGTAGAGACAGGGTTTGGCCATGTTGGTCAGGCTGGTCTTAAACTCCTGACCTCAAATGATCCACTCGCCTCAGCCTCCCAAAGTGCTAGGATTACAGGCATGAGCCACTGCGTCTGGCCTGATAATGCTTTTTTTTGACTAATGATGCAACAGCTTGCATTTAATTAGCATTAATTGTTGCATGGATATTGTTTATATTTTCTTACTTCAAGTAAACCCCTGAGGCCAACGCTTGAGTTTAACTTGTCTCGTTTCACTACCATATGCAGCAGAAAAATATCAGATGGAAATGTGTAAGATTGCAGAGGAAAGAGCTGTGAAGTCAGTACGGGATATGCGCTATAGTAAAAACAGTGGGGTACATCATTCTCAGTAAACTATCGCAAGGACAAAAAACCAAACACCGCATGTTCTCACTCATAGGTGGGAATTGAACAATGAGAACTCATGGACACAGGAAGGGGAACATCACACTCCGGGGACTGTTGTGGGGTTGGGGGAGGGGGGAGGGACAGCATTAGGAGATATACCTAATGCTAAATGATGAGTTAATGGGTGCAGGAAATCAACGTGGCACATGGATACATATGTAACAAACCTGCACATTGTGCATATGTACCCTAAAACCTAAAGTATAATAAAAAAAAAGAAAAAACAAACAAACAAACAAAAAAAAAACAGTGGGGTACAGAAGGAAGAAAAGGGATATAAATGGACAGAACGAAAGAGGTGATCACAATACATCCTGATACACTATATCACTTAACATATAATAAAGTTCTATCATAAGACCATTGAGGGGGTGGAGCTTTAAAATAAATAATATTATGCCAAAAGGTTAACTGTTAGAACATAATCAAGTTAGAATACAAATAATGAATCACATCTAATGAAGCACACCTCCAGGATGCCCCTAATGAAAACAGTGGCAAAGCAATGCCTGAGAATTTTCCAGAATTGAATATGGGTATAACCCTTCAGTAAAATGTACCCCTTAAGTTCTGAGCAAAATAAATATAAAACAAATCCACACCTACGTCCATCATAGGAAACTGTTGAAAATCAAGGATGAAGAAAATGTATTATGTCATATAATAAAAGGAATTGAAGTTAAAATTCATGAAAATTAGACAAATTTTTGTTGGAGTCTTTCAATGAGGAAACATCTCTTTTTTTTGAGATGGAGTTTCACTCTTATCACCCAGGCTGGAGTGCAATGGTGCGATCCCAGTGCTCACTGCAACCTTTGCCGCCCGGGTTCAAGTGATTCTCCTGCCTCAGCCTCCTGAGTAGCCGGGATTACAGGTGCCAACCACCACACCCAGATAAGTTTTGTATTTTGGTAGAGATGGGCTTTCACCATGTTGGCCAGCCTGGTCTCAAACTCCTGACCTCAGGTGATCCACCTGCCTCAGCCTCCCAAACTGCTGGGATTACAG
Source organism: Symphalangus syndactylus (assembly GCF_028878055.3). Classification (NCBI taxonomy): domain Eukaryota; kingdom Metazoa; phylum Chordata; class Mammalia; order Primates; family Hylobatidae; genus Symphalangus; species Symphalangus syndactylus. The sequence goes on along the minus strand of NC_072440.2, from coordinate 95,977,275 downwards.
GTGTGAGCCACCATGCCCAGCCTGAGGAACCATTTCTTAAGCTTAACAGTGATAATGCCATTCACATGACAAATAATTGGTAAGCTTAGCTTAATAGTAAAATAAAATAATACTTGATAGACAAACAGTAGACTGAAAAAATAATTGTAGCAATAACAATAGGGCAAAAGTTAAATAAAGTTTTTATTATACACATAAGAACTGGCACCTGGTTAGAAAAATCAGCAAAGAGTATGAAACAATAAAGTTAATAGAAAAAATAAGACAAATGGCTAATGAATGCATGAAACATACTTAAATATTTCTAATAAATATATGTAAATATATGAAAAAATCAATGTTGGAAATAATCAAAATGATGTCAATAATTTTTATACAATAATTTATCAAAGGTGAAAAGATGATACTATTTAAATGGGGAAGAATGCAATGAGATAGCTCTTTACACATATTCACTATAATTAACAATTAATTGACAAAATTTTTCTGGTAAGCAATTTGAAATTAAGTTTAAAACACTCAATTAATTAAAATGTGTTGAATCAGTGCTACAGCTTCATTTACATTTATTTATCTTAGAGAAATAAATAATTTTGGACCAGAATGTTCATTACAGAATTTTTCCCTTGTATTTTTACTAACAAGAAAATAGAGTAGTAAAAAGACTAATATGAAAAATAATAAAGTATTCATTACCAAAAATTTAAAGAAAAGTTTAATATTTTGTCATTATTTTATATTTTAAAAAATATAAAAGTTTAAGTAAAGTTTATATCCCTTTTGTTCTCATGTTAATACCCATTCTACTCTATCCACGGAGGAAATAACTAATATGAAATTGGTATATGTCCTTCTAATTTTTTAAATTTTAGATACCTCTACTCTATATCAGCTATATGTAATTTTTTGTATTTAAAACTATATAATTGCATAAATTACTTTACTTTTCTAATTATTTCAAGGTTTTCTTTTTTACAATAAATCTGTAATTCATTTATGTAACAAATATTTATTGAGCGTCTACTATATGCAGGCAATGTTCTACATACTTAGGCTGTATCAGTTAATAAAACAGAGAAATATGTCTGACTTCATGGAATTTATATTCTGCTGGAAGGAGATAGACCATATATACAAGAAGTTTTAAACAACAACATTATAGATTACTTACAAGGTGATCGTGCTGTGGAAAAAAAGAAACTAGAGTGGAATAAGGGCAATTGAGAGAGGTGGGGTTTCAGAATGAGTGGGTTAAACTTTTAAACAGGATGGTCAGGGTAGACCTCATTAACAAGGTGATACTTGAGCAAAGACTTGAAGGAGGTAAACGAGTGAGTCAGGTGGATTCCCATGAGACGTCAAGTTGGAGGGAAGAGCAGGTGCAAAGGCCTTGAGTGGGAGACCATGCTTGGTGGGCTTAAGGAATGGCAAGGAGGCCAGTGGGGCTCGAACTGAGTGAATGTCAGAGACTTTACAGGAGTCAGATCCTAGAGCACCTTGTAGGCTCATATAAGGAGTCAAACAGGAAGTCATTGAAGAAGGTTTGGAGCTGATTACTGACTTGGTTAAATATACTTAAAAATATGTTTTGGCTCCTCTGTTGGCAATAGATCATAAAAGAGTAACTGTGGAGACAGAGAAACTATTGCATTCATTCAGGCAAAAGATGATGGTAGTAGTGCCAGGGCAGTGGCAGTAGGGGTCATGAGAACTAGTTGGATTTTGGACCTATTTTTAAGACGGAGCCGACGGGATTTTCTGATGAATTAAATGTGTAAATTAAGGAAAAGAGTCAAGGATAATTCCAAGGATTTTAGTTTGAGCAATTGAATCGAGTGGATAAAGTCACCATCAGCTGAATTAAGGAAGGGTGTGGATAGTTCAGAAGTTTTGGTCTCATTAAGTTTGGGACATGTATTAGCCACCCAAATGGAGAAGAATCCATTCAAAATTAATTTTTGTTTTTGGCTTGATGTAAGAATCTGTTTTTCTCCTGCAACTGAAACCAGTGATGCTAACATCTGAGGGGTCTATATTTTTACCCCTGATTTAAAATGCCACAGCTATAATATCCTGAATTCCCACCGATACTTGAATTTGTTTGGGGACTTTCTTTTTGTTTATCTGCTTTAATTAATTAGGCTGCTTTAATCACATTCTATTACTTTTTAAAAATTTTAATTTTATTTTATTTTAAGTTCTGGGATGCATCTGCAGGACGTGCAGGTTTGTTACATATGTAAACGTGTGCTATGGTGGTTTGCTGCACCTATCAACCCATCACTTAGGTATTAAGCCCCGCATGCATTAGCTATTTATCCTGATGCTCTCCCTCCCTCTGCACCCGCAATAGGTCTCCATGTGTGTTGTTCGTCTCCCTGTGTCCATGCGTTCTCATTGTTCAGCTCCTACTTATAAGTGAGAACACACGGTGTTTGGTTTTCTGTTCTTGTGTTAGTTTGCTGAGGATAATGACTTCCAGTTCCATCCATGTTCCTACAAAGAACATGATTGCATTCCTTTTTGTGGATGCATAGTAATCTATGATGTGTATGTACCACATTTTCTTTATCCAGTCTATCATTGATGGGCATTTGGGCTGACCCAATTGCTACTATGAAGAGTGCTGCAATGAACATATATGAGCATGTATCTTTGTAATAGAATAATCACATTCTATCACATTCTATTACTTTCTTATAAGCCTTAACATCAGATAGGACAAATTATCCTTCATCTTAATTTTCCTTATTCTCTGGACCAGAGGTTCCTAGCATTTCATGGATTATGATAAAGGTTTGTCACAATGCCTAGGCCCAAAGACGTAACTAACAATTGTTTCTATTAAATAGTTAAGTTCCCAACGACTTAATGAGGTTTTGTGCACTAACAGCTTAGTGGCCATTTGAAAAAATATGCCCACATTAAAAGAAAAAACAGTATTTTTATTTTATCTGTAAATGCCACAATCACTTACTAATGAAATGTGTGTGGCTGTTGAGCTTTGTACAGCTTCTCAAACCTTGCAATGAGAACAGACACCATCACCCTCATTTCCTGTCCCACATTTGTTTTTGTGAGGTACTTACTTTTTATTATAACAGCCAGTGTAAACTCATCTTTGCGAATATCACATCATGTACAGAAATGCAGCTTGATCTGATGTTGAAACTGTTAACTTTCTTTAAACTACTCTTTCTTGAGTGGTTCATGGGATGTCCAAGAGATGTTGCTAGATTTTCCTTGAAATTTAAAAACACCTTATGGTACCCTTGTCAGTTTGTTGCACTGTCCTAAGTGCTTTGCTGTACGATGTGGGAAATGCATGTCTTCGTTATTGTTGGCCATTTCCTGAACCTGAGAATTTGCCAAGTTCCACAAAAATTCCTGATAAAATTTTGATTGGAATTACATTGAATTTCTAGAGTAAATCAGAGATGATTAAGATTTTTAAATTAAATTTTATTTTATTATTATGCTTTAAATTCTGGGATACATGTGCAGAACATGCAGGTTTGTTCCATGTGCCATGGTGGGTTGCTGCACCTATCAACCTGTCATCTACATTAAGTATTTCTCCTAATGCCATCCCTCCCCTAACCCCCCACCCTACAGGCCCTGACGATTAAGATTTTTATGTCTTTTCACATAAGCAAAAGATATATTTAGTTTTGGCCTTCCTCTTTAATGGTCTTGCAATTTTGTTTTGTTTTGTTTTTATTCCTTATATATTTTTTTGCTATTATAAGATGTTTTTCTTTTTTTCTGCATAAATTTCCAGATGATCATTTTTCTTTACTTCGTGTGTTGATTTTGTAATCGACAACTTTGGGAAGCCCACTTGTTAGTTTTATTACTTTGTTGATTCTTTTGGATTGTCTGTGTGGACTACAGTACTGTCCACAAATAAGGAAAATCTGGCTCTTGTTTCCCACCATATACCTTTACTTCCTTCTTCTCTTCCTTCTCCTTTGCTTCTCTCTCCATTGGCTAGGACCTCCAATATAATAGGGGACTGTGGATAACAGAGGATACTAGCCACCACCTTTGTTTTGTTTCTGATTTTATTGAAAATATTACCAGAGTCTCATCATTTAATGCAGTGTTGCTCTACTTTTTCACAGGTACTCAAGTTAAAGAAGCTCCTTTTTATTTCTTGTTTGCTTAAAGATATTTTATTTGTTCTACATAACTATGAAATTTTGTTAAATATTTTATTTCTTGCAAGTACTGAGATTACTATGTATCTTTAAATTTTATTATGACATAAATTTAATTAATAGATTTTTTTCTGATATTAACCATCTTTATATTCCCAAGATAAATGTTATTTAATCTGATGTATTATGTTTTTAAAAGTATGTTTCTGGATCCAATTTGCTAACACTTGGATTTTTACATTTATATTCACCGGTGACATTGGTATATACTCTTATTTCCTCATAACATACTTATCTTGTTTTGGATAAAGTAAAAATGAGTAACGAGAGTTTTCCTCTATTTTTTGTCCTAAGTAGATGTTGAATTTTCAAGTAATTTTTTAGCATTTGTTGAGATGATAAATGCAAAATGACTATTTTCTTGCATTTGTTGAGTTTTTCTTTTCTAGTCTATTAGTATATGGTGAGTTGCATTGATTGGTTTTCAAAAGCTGAACCAGCTTTGTATTTCCAGGTTGATAATATGTCACTTAGTTATGACATATTACCTTTCTTAGATATTGAGAGATGCAATTTGTTAAAATTTTGTTAAGAATTTTTTGCATCTATGTTCATGATGCAAGATTAACATATAGTTTTCTTTTCGTGTAATGTTCTTGTCTGCTTTTGGCATCAGGCTAATGATCACCTCATAGAATGTGTTGGAAATTCTTTCAGCCTCTACAATTGTTTGGAAGAGAGTTGTAAAACTGATATGATTTCTTTTTTTTTTAACTATTTAATATAATTCATCGTGAAGCCAACTTGGCATGAGGTTATTTTCGTGGAAAGCTTTAAATTACAAATTTAGTTTTAATAAAAAATAGACACCTGGCTATTCAGATTATCTGCTTCTTGAGTGAATTTTGGTAGCATGTATATTTCAAGGAATTTTTTTCATTTCATCTAAGTTGTCATTTATTGGCATAAATTTATTAATAATATTTTATTCTCATTATTTTATTATATGTAGAGTCTATGGCATTGTCACCTCTCTTTCAGATATTTGTAGTTTGTGTCTTTTATTTTTTTTCTGATCAGTCGACTGAAGGTTTATTAATTTTATGGATCTTCTCAAGAATCAGCTTTGGGTTCCACTGAGTTTTTCTGGTTTCTCTGATTTTCAAGTCAATATCTGATTGTTCTAGTACCAAAAGAGATAAAATACATGTAAAACACAATGGTCTCTGGCATATTGGGAGCATTCAATGAATGAATGCTTTTAATGTTATTTTATAATTGTTATCATCTTTTATTTTTTAATTTTTTTAAATTTTTAAAAAATTATTATTATACTTTAAGTTTTAGGGTACATGTGCACAATGTGCAGGTTTGTTACATATGTATCCATGTGCCATGTTGGTGTGCTGCACCCATTAACTCGTCATTTAGCATTAGGTATATCTCCTAATGCTGTCCATCCCCTCTCCCCCCACCCCACAACAGTCCCCTGAGTGTGATGTTCCCCTTCTTGTGTCCGTGTGTTCTCATTGTTCAATTCCCACCTATGAGTGAGAACCTGCGGTGTTTGGTTTCTTGTCCTTGCGATAGTTTACTGAGAATTTCTTCCATGGTCTTTGATAATTTCAATTGCAAACTTGTCTTCTGTGTGAATTTCATTTCTTCTTTTCTCTATGGTTTCCAGCAGTTTTATAGTGCCTTCTCCCTGGTGCAGTAGTTTTCCTTGTTCAGAACTAGGTCATGTATTATTATTAGTGGTTTGAGTTTTCATCTTGCAAAGCTACTGTAAAGCAATTTTCAGAAACAGGGGAAAGCTAGTCCAATGTCCTGGTCAATCAGATATCGCTTTCTTTCCTAATTTCTTGGCAGCAAGTTAGTATCAGCTGTATCTTTGGGGAGGGTTTGCTGCTCTTTGTGCCTCCTGTTCATAAGTGGTAGATTTCCATTACTGTTCATCATATAAGGAAACTCTCTCTTAACACAACTTCTTGGCAGAGGTTGGGGGGCCATTATGAGGGTGAGAAGCATTTACTTATATGATGCTATGACTGGCATCTCTAGCAGTTGGGCAGTGCACCACCTGGCCAACCACACATGGTAGTCATGCTTGCTCTGGTCTTCCATATCTACTTCTGAACATGTATAATTCTTGCTTCTTCTGCCTGTTTGGGTTATGGGGCCCTGAAAGATTACATTTCATCTTCCCAGTGATATAGTTCCATCATTTACAGCTCGTGAAGTTAACAGTATTATTGTTAAGCATGGTTCTCTTTTGACGTATTTTTAACTAATTAGCTGTTATGATATGCATCTAGAGTACAAAGGTGGAATAAAGTGGTTTATTTGGGAACTCACAGGACCATCTTGACTGAAAGCCAGCATTAATTTTCATAGTAAAACTTTTGAAACAACTTAATATTAAGCATAGAGAAATGGTTAACTACATTCAGTACTTTCATACCATGGAATTTTATGCAGCCTTTAAATGTTTTTGAAATAATTTTAATGACATTTGAAAATTCTAATGTTACAATGTTAACTGGAAAGATAAGATTTTTAAGCTGTACTTGTACTATAATCTCAACTAAGTAAACATAGGCATATAAACAGGCTGGAAGTAACTAACATAAAATAATACCAACTGTTCTCCGGATGGTGTTACTATGAATGGTCAAATTGCTAAATAAATACTTTCATAAAATTTAAGTTTTTTATAATGAATATACATTATATTGATGAGCAGAAAAATGTGAGTGGTATAATAAAAGCGAAAGTCCACTCACTACATTGAGCTTACCTTGGAAGAGGCAGTTCATCACTTCTGTGTGTCTCTTCCTTTCTGTACCAAAATTTAGGGACTCTTGGGCTCAACTGTTGCTGCCAGTTACATAGGACAGCAGTCAGGCTCCTTAAGACCTCCAAGATCATGATGATAGCCCACAGTGGTCTTCCTCTTTTTAACACTCTCTGTTCAGGTTTGTGCTGCATGATCAGTAGATCATGTTCTGCCTTGTTTAGGGACCCTGATGGCTACTTATGTCATCCCAAACAGTACATGACAAATAACATGTCATCTAACACTGACATGTACCATCTAGATCCAGGAGTTACTGCATACAGTAGGTGCTTAATACATCGTTCCTGAAATCATCCTCACCTGTGTAATTACAGTTCTGCCTCTGCCCAGGATGAAGGAAGCATAGAAAATAAAAAGTGATTAGATAAGGTGGTAGAATTCTGTGTGATTCTGTTTTTTATTTTAAAATTCCTATTTTGGCTGTTACGTTTTTGTGGAATAAAATAAAATTTATCTTGAGTTCTTGAATTCCTTCGATTCCTTCACATCTGGGAGTGTGGTCAAGAGCTTTCATTCCTGGAGACCGAGGTTCAAATGCAGGCCCTTTCTGTTCCAGTGTGGGTTTCGTAAGCCACTTTACCTCTCCAAGTCTCACATCCTCAGCAGCAAAATAATCGTATTGGCTTTGAAGTAGTTGATGTGAGGCTCAGTCAAGGTAACCTAAGTGAAGTTATTTCTGCATAGCAGCTACTAAATGAGAAAGCTCTTCTTCCCCCTGCCTTTTATACAGTAAACCCAGGTGGGTGGACAGAGTAAGTCCACTTTGGATTTCCTTAGGGGGCTCTTTGCTACAGCTAAAGGGCCTCTGACCTCTATTCAAGAGTTTTATTTAAATGAGCAGACAGTCCTTGTGTGAACATTGCCTCTTTTGAGAATATATACCGCCCAGAACTCAAGAACTTGGGCTGTGTGTCGCTCTGTTCCAAGAGAACTTCCTTGGGATTATCTGGGGCACCTTTTTAATTTCTCAGACACCTCTGTCACTTCCTTTCATCTCTGGGCCCAGGAGAAGAGAGTTTGATTGGACCTGTCAACATCTGTAAGGGGGCCACTTGAGAGTCATTTGAAGAATTCCCACACCCAAGAGCATCTCAGAGCAGCTGGGAAGACCCAGGCAACCTTGAACCTTAGGCCCCTGTCTTGCCTTGGAATGCTAGCTTTTGAATGGTCTGTATGGGACTGCCAAAGTGATTCTCCAGGTGTGTGTTAGTGGCTTTGCAAGTCATCATAGTAGCAGAGAACACCACATGAACAAATCAGACAGTTCATTCTTTGCTATGTAAAATATTATCAACCTTAATTATAATACTCATACTTTAGAATATGAATAAAATAATATGAATAGAATATGAATGGAGTATGAATACAATAAAATGAAGTATCAAACTCCTATTATGCTCCAGGCAATTGGCTGGGTTTATATCTAACCCTCACCACACTGTGCAAGCCAGGACTTATGGTTTCTATTTATAAATGAAGAAACTGAGGTTCCCGAAGGTCAAACCACTTTCCAAAGGTCACTTGATGGATGAAAAAGCCTGGATTAGAATGTAGATATGTATTTTATTTTGAGTCCTTTGCTTTTTAAAGAATGACTCTGACTGCTTCTCAAGAAACGTAAAGATAGTTTGATGAGGAAGAAATATGGGCAGTTGCTAATATTAAGAGCCAAGATAGGGGGGGAAAAAGCCAATTTCCCTGGGCTGATGTTTGAGTTAAAAGGTTCTTGCTAGTATGAGCCACAGTTAAACTGGCACCAATTAGAGTCAAGTGTAATGAAAAATAAATACAGCTGAGCTGTTAGGCGAGCCGCTATGGCCCAGCATCTGTCAGCACTTCTATTATACATTGAGTTTTTTCAAGGAATTATAAGGGCTGTAAAAATGTGTGCTATGGTGGAACTTGGCAGGGAAAAAGTTTCCATTTAAAGAGCTTTTCAAATATATTTTCTAAAGTTTCAAAAAATTAGGTTTGAAACTTTAGTCATGAAGTTAGCAACCATTTACATAGTCCAACACCTTTTAACCGACTGCCGAAGTGACAAGGCACTTCAGCAGCAGGACAAATGCCTCCATGGGGGGTTCCTTCAGCCCCACTCGTGGGCTTCTGCCGTGACCTTTTCTTCCCCACAGTGTTCTTGTTGGTCTCTACTGCAGCCTTAATAGCGATATCAGGTGTCATGTCCCAGGGGAGTAAAGAGTCAGGGAGTGAGAGCCCGGAAGGATCGTGGTTGCCCATGCCAGGGTGACATGACCCCTGTGCGTGGAGATGCTCCTGTGAAAGCCCTTCCAGGCCAGGACACAGCTCTACTGGCCTCCTTCCAGGCCAGAGGCTAACACTCAACCTAAAGAGGGACTGGGAAAGAGACGGGAGCTGGGGAGGTGTTGGCCAGGGAGGCTTCAGAGAATGTGGGCTACAGAGTCTGGTGACAGAAGGTCTTGATCTGCTTTTAATTAATTAATTAATTAACTCATTATTTGTCTGAGCAGAACTCAAGACTTGGAGACAGAAAACCATGGTGTGACCTCCAGCTCTGCTACTATCTTATCTTTTGACAATGTGCTCACTGCCTAATCACTTTGGGCTTTTGTTAACTTAATTCTGAAGGGAAATGACCATCTTTATACAAGTTGCAGAATGGTAGGGTATGAGAATAACGAGTGTTGAAGTACTCTGTGAGCTTTAAAAATGTACACAAATAGAATAAAGGAGAGTCATAAGGAAACATGTGTTGATCTTTTCCTAAGGATCCTTTCCTTAGGAAAGGCAAGGTGAAGGAAAGAAACATGAATAAGACATGCTGTTGACATACAAAAACCCAGAACAGACAAGAGTCAAGCTAGACTAAAGGGCATTTTGACAAATGCCCACATCCAAGAGAAGGGGTAAATCCAGGACTCAGTGGGCCATAAACAAGCCACCCACCCCAACATTTTACCAGGAAAGTCCCAGGAAAAGAGCTAATATTAAATTCCATCCTGGGATTCTTACTTATCCAGAATTCCATCATTGCACATCGATATCGCCATACCTGGTCTTGGGGTTTCTTGTCATCATTTCACAATGAATACTGGAGTCAACAGGCAAATAATGTTTCTGCATAAGTCAGCTGGGGCCAGGGTACCTAACCATGGAAGTAGTAACTCTCAAACTTGACCTGGTGAAAGACTTCCTGGTGGTGTTTATTAAAATGTAGAGACCCAGGCCCTCCCCACAAAGATTCTGACTTTGTAGGCAGCAGCCCCCAAATCTGAATTTCTAGAAACTCTCTAGTTGGAGGTAGGCCATATGGCCACACATTGAGAAAAACTGAATTTAGACTTCTCTGAGATAGCCACATGAGTCCAAATTGTCAGAGCTGGCAATCTCTATACAGCTTCATCATTTTATTGCTGAGAAAACTTTGCAGAGGGAGGAGGTTGGTATTCACAGAGCATATGAGATGTGTCGAATGCTGTGCTGGCATTCAACTTAGGCCTTCTCATTTCATCTTCACCATGCATCTGGTTCCTTCCACTGAAGGCACTTAGATGTATTCCACCTTGAGATCAGGACATTAACCTGCCTCTCTGCTCCGACATCTGGGCAGCTGAAGGAATAAAACAGAATGTGTCTACAGCCAGTACACATTTGTGTGCTCTGTGATCAGTGGGACTTTTCATTTTGTGGACTGCTTCCTCTCTCTTTCACCCCTCAAGAAGCACATCATTTGCTTCTCTCTTCAAACTCTTTATCTTCCTCCAGCTCTTCACTCTCAAACAAAATTCCTATTCTTTCTTCATTAAAAACATTGTGTCCTACCATGGTGGCAACACCCATAATCTCAACACTTTGAGAGGCTGAGGCAGGAGTAGCACTTGAGGCCAGGAGTTTCAGACCAGCCTGGGCAACATAACAAGACTGTATCTCTACAAAAAATTAAAAACTCAGCCGGGCATGGTGGCATTCGCCTGTAGTTCCAGCTACTCCGGAGACCAGGGCAGGAGAATCACTTGAGCCCAGGAGATTGAAGCTGCAGTGAGTTATGACCACACCACTGTGCTACAGCCTGGGTAACAGAGTGAGACTCTGTCTAAAAAAAAAAAAAAGAGGCCTGGTGTGGTGACTCACGCCTGTAATCCCAGCACTTTGGGAGGCCAAGGTGGGTGGATCACTTGAGGTCAGGAGTTTGAGACCATCCTGGCCAAAATGGAGAAATCCTGTCTCTACTAAACATACAAAAAATCAGCGAGACATGGTGGTGGGTGCCTGTAATCCCAGCTACTCAGGAGGCTGAGGCAGGAGAATCGCTTGAACCCGGGAGGCGGAGCTTGCAGTGAGCTGAGATTGCACCACTGCACTCCAGCCTGGGCAACAAGAGCAAAACTCCATCTAAAAAAAAAGGAAAGAAAATTCCAACATCTCGCTGGACTTCCCATCTATCAGTCATGAGTTAACTTAATACATCCACCCCTCTCCAATTCCTTTTCTCTGGTCTCTGGGAATGAGGCCCCTTTCCTCCTGCTTGAGGACATCTCTTCTCATGTCCTTGACCTGAGTTTCCTCACCGTATCAGGTGCATTAATTTCTCACCACAACTACTCCTTCCTGTGTCTTAAATCCCCTTTCTGTTGCTTTCTTCTCAGACCAGAAATCTGTTGAAGCCTCTTCTACACTAAAGCACAATCTCTTCCCACACTTTATTTCCTTCTAGTCATGCTGTGATCTCACTTCTTTCCTTGTCACCCAAACTTCTTGAGTGTTATTGTCTCTCTCCACTCTTACCTCCCATTTGCTGTTCAACCCATTTCAATCTGTCTCCCAGTCACACTCCTTTAATACGATTCGATTTGCTAAGGTTACCTTACTGCTGCCCAAATTCAGTGGATATTTTTCAATCCTTCTTCAGTAAGATAGGGATATTAATGCTTAGCTCTTAGTGCCTATCAGGTTGTTTTAAGAATCAGTGCTAAATGTATGGAACTGCTGGGTACACAGACCTATCACAGAATAACAGTTCAGCAAATGATTCCCTTTTCCTTCCTCCTCCTCTTCTTCCTCATTATTATAATTGTTGCTATCATTATTTCAGGGACTTCAGGTGAATTTGACACCACTGGCCATTTCCATCTTTTAGATTTCATGACATCTATCATCTTAGTGCTCTCATCCTCTGACGATTCCCCCAATCTCCATAGGCTTCTGTCTTCTTTCTCCCAAGATCGGTATTCCCTGGGAGTCTTTCTCTGGTCCTTTCTTCAACTTACTCTTCCTGCTGTCCTTGGTTGATCTCCTGCTTGCAGTTGCTAGTTACAAGCCAATAAATTCTGTTTTCCCCCCACTCAGACATGCCCCTGAGCCATGTGTCCAGCCTGCTGGACATTTCTTCCTATTCTGCAAGACCTGGCACATAAGAGTTGCTCAAGAACCGTCTGGCCTCTTTAGGGCCCCAGCCAATTTCTATACAATATAGTGAAGCTTGGGCACAGCAGCCTTGACTCTACCCAGAACAGCCTAGTGTGTGTGTATATGTGTGTGTGCGAGCGCACGTGCACGTGTGTGTGTGTGCACGTGTGTGTGTGCGTATGTGTATGTGTGTTTGTGCATGTGTGTGTGGCAGCTCTAGGCTCTACTGTTCTCCATTAGAGATGGAGCACATTTGATAATATGGAGCTATGGTCACAACTGCCAGGTGGCATGTAGCTACTACCTAGAGAGAAGGATGAAGGAGAGGTTAGCTGAAGAGCTGGAGCCAGTGGCAGGCAGAAGTAATTAAGGCAGCTTTCACAATGCTATGGAGGGCCTGGGCTGTATCTGGCAGAAATCATGGCAGAGACAAAATGGAATCCTAAAGTTTCAGAGATTAAAGTGAAAGTTTGTTTCCAAGTTCAAATACTAATTTCTTATATGCTTAGCTTTTAACTTTCCATAAATATGGGCAGAATTGTTGGCACATGAAAATGCCACATCCCTAAACCTGACACAGGACCAAAGGAGAAGTGTTTGGTTTTGAATTTAGACAAAGCTTGGCTCCTCTGATAACTGTATGACTTTGGTCAACCTATTTCACTTTTCTGAGCCTCAGTCATCTGTATCAGGAGGGTGACAACATCCTGGTTCTCTCATTTACTCAACATTTATTGAGAGCTTTGTTAGTCCCTGGCAAGAAGCTGGGTGCTAAACTGCTGAGATAACTCAGATATGTCCTTGCCCTAGAGGACTGTAGAGAATAGAAGAGGAAATGGGCACACATGCAAGAAACAGCTGTCAGCTTAGTCTGAGGAGTGTGGAAAAGCAAGAAATAAAAAACCATGCCCAGGTTTCTGGCTTTAGAAATCAGGAAGAGGATGGGTCGACTCAACCATGGAGAGGAGGAACCCAGCAGAAGGGCCAGGTTTAGGGTGGGAAGAAGACAAAGTTCAGTTTTGACCATACAAGATGTGAGATGCTTGCAGGGTGTCCACGTGGAGATGCTGGGTAGGAGAGAAATGCATCTGTCTGGGCGTCAGGAGAAACTCTGGAGTTGGAAACACCTATTTGGAGTCCTCAGCACAAACCCATTCTGTGAGCCCTAGAGCAGATGAAAATGCTCAGAAAGTGTATACTAAAAAGACAGCCACCTTGACGAGGGCAAGGAAGGAGAAGCCTGGAAGGGCTCCTTGCATAGGTAGGAGGAAGAATGAAGAGCATGGGAATATAGAAACCCGGAGCAGGAAGAGGGTCAGTAGTTTTGAACACTGCAGAATTCAAGGAAGAAGAAGATGACAGAAACACCTCTGATGGCTTAGCAACAGAGAGGTTCTTGAAAGCAATTTCAAGGAAATAATAAGGCTAGAAGGTCTGGCTTAGACAGGAGAACTGCTGACTCTTCTAGTAAAACTTGAGGAAGACTGGAAAGAACAGGATGTAGGTAAGTTTGCGGAGGATTTGGCAAGATGTTGTTGGATTTTCTTTCTAGGAATCTTTCCTTCCTTCCTTCCTTCCTTCCTTCCTTCCTTCCTTCCTTCCTTCCTTCCCTTCCCTTCCTTCCTTCCTTCCCTCCCTCCCTCCCTCCCTCCCTCCTTCCTTCTTTCCTTCCTTCCTTCCTTCCTTCCTTCCTTCCCTCCTTCCTTCCTCCCTCCCTTCCTTCCTTTCTTCCCTCCTTCCTTCCTTCCTTCCCTCCTTCCTTCCTTCTTTCCATAGGTTTTTGGGGGAACAGGCAATATTTGGTTACATGAGTAAGTTCTTTAGTGGTGATTTGTGAGATATTGGTGTACCCATCACCCCAGCTGTATACACTGAACCCAATTTGTAGCCTTTTATCCCTCATCCTCCTCCCACCCTTTCCTCCTGAGTCACCAAAGTCCATTGTATCATTCTTATGCCTTTGCATCCTCACAGTTTAGCTCCTACTTACGAGTGAGAACGTATGATGTTTGATTTTCCATTGCTGAGTTACTTCACTTAGAATAATAGTCTCCAATCCCATCCAGGTTTCTGTGAATGCCATCAATTCATTCCTTTTTAAGGCTGAGTAGTATTCCATTGTATATATATATATACTACGGTTTCTTTATCCACTTGCTGATTGATGGGCATTTGGGCTGGTTCCACATTTTTGCAATTGTGAATTGTGCTGCTATAAACATGCATATGCAAGTATCTTTTTCGTATAATGACTTCTTTTCCTCTGGGTGGATACCCAGTAGCGGGATTGCTGGATCAAATAGTCGTTCCACTTTCAGTTCTTTAAGGAATCTCCACACTGTTTTCCATAGTGGTTGTACTAGTTTACATTCCCGTCTTTCTTGTGGTTTCTAATTTGTGTGTGACACCATGACTGACACTTGCTCTTAGTCAGGGCCAGCTCGTGAGGTGGGAGGTCTGGGAGAGAGAGGGTCATTTGATATGGACTGAGGAGGATGGGCATGGGCCAAGCGCGGGAGGCATGGAAAAGTTTCAGACAATGTCACAGACCCAGATGGGGAGAGACTATCAGTTTGCACCAATGGCAACCTGTATCCCTGTGATTTTCTGCAGGAATGCACCACACTCTGGATGTAGGTGCAGAGAAGATGGCTGGCTGGCTGGATCCAGGGTTTTAATGTTTCCAGGTAAGTTTAAAGAAAAGAACAACTGACCTCCTGACAAGCTGATGGACAAGAAGAAAGCAGAGGGGCTAAGAGATAAGCGGTCTCTATGAAATCAAATTAGCGGAACGCTGAGGTAGCAGGATGAACTGAGAAAAAGCTGGATGGGTTTGAGAGCTGTGATCAGAGACAGACAGATCTACACTCAGGGTTTCAGGGCTGGGGCAGCTCCAGAGAATGCAAGTTCCAAGGTGAAGTCATGGGAATGGGTGGCTGAAATGGGATGGAAGGAAAGGTGACAGGAACTAGGTTGATGTCACTCAGGGAAAGGGTGGCGAGAAATCCCGAGATCTGGGAGTCAAGCTCCTTAGCCGGAGGACACTGTTCAGGAAGCTGTACAGCTGGCTCAGGAAAGCGGACGTGTATCCCTCCAGTGTGGGGAAGCAGGGGAGTGTACGTGTGTATGCCAGGGATTCGGCATCTGGGCTTTGGTAATTTGGCAATATGCCACTCTCATCAAGCCTCTGCAGTGCTCTGTTGAGCCAGATTCTTCCCAGAGTCCCTGATTCCTGATGCTGAGCCTACCCCATCACCTGCTCTCCAGGGCAACCCTTGAAGGCGGCAATTCATCCTACAGTGGAGCCCTCAGCAGTGACTGGGGAGCCCTAGCCCCTGGGTCAGCCATAACAGAGCAGCTGCCATCGTTGGCTGAAGGCTACTTCTTGGCATTCGCCGGCAGGTTTTGTTTAGACAGAGGAGGCGCATTGAGAAATGCTTCCAGACTTGTGCCTGGGGACATGGGGGAAGCACAAGAGCACATGGAGCGTTTTAAAGCCTTCAAAAGGAGTTTTGGTGCCTGGCCCCGCCCTAAACGTTTGCACCCAGATATGGTGTTTCCGTGTGCGGGTCTCATACCTGTGCCTGACAAGTGGGAGGCCGCTGACAAGCAGCCTCAGTGGCTCACAAATGGAGCTTGGTTTAAAGTTCAAGTCATAACTGGATGGTGCCTATTTGTCCCTGACTAAACTCAGCACAAAAAAAGGTTGCACTTTTTTTTTCCTAAAAGGCAGCAAATGTGGACAAATATTAGCTCTTGGAAATAAAGGGGGAAGTTATTCATTCACTCAGCAGCATTTTCCAAGCCATCAATCTTCCGAGGATTTCTATTGCTTTAATCATCAAGGTTGTTTATTTGGAGCAATTTCTGAGAGAATAAAAGTACCTTTGGCCTTTATCTGCTGTCATCAAAGCATCCATTAGGGGACTGGAGCCCTGTAGGGAGGCTCAAGGGATTATTCCGAGAGGTTTGCTGAAACGCACAGGAATTCTGCTTTTTCTTCTCCCTGGTGCGGCAGTGAAGTTTAAACTGTAATCTGAAAGGTTGAGTTTATCGTCAGGTTTGTACCATTTGAACAGGATTTTGTTCAAGGCAAACCTACTGATAAAAGCATTTTAAGTGACCTGGAAAAAAGGCCGGCCTGCCTGCCTGGAAATTGTGTGGCCTCTGACAGTCCCCGAGCCTTGGGGTTCTGACAATAGCACGATGGAGTCCCTAGCAGCCTGTACAGTAACAGGATGTCATCTTCTTGGGGAGGGCTGGGGGCAGAAGCAAGAAAGAAGACGAGTGGTCCCTGCCCTGCCAGAAGGTGAAGCATCACGCTGCTTGGTGAACTAGAAGTGGGAGGAGAAAGAATTGAAATTATGTGTAGCCTGTGGGTAAATGCTTCTGGATGTACACACATATGCACAGACACAGCACACATGCACACACAGCACACATGCATATACACACACACACTCACACTCACCACCCTGTGCCTCACAGGTGCCTCTGCCTCAGGTGCCTCCCAGCTCCAGTTCTGTCCAGAATGCCACCTCCCTTCCACTGCCTCCCAGGCCCTTTGCACTCCTCTGCCTTCCAGGGCACGTCTTCAGGCCTCCTGGACCAGCCCCTGCCTGTCGGATGTGGACCCCTCAGAGGGACAACAGGACCCCCTGACTGTGAGTGCCCTTGCCCCACTCTGGGTTCCGGGAAGCAAGGGCCGGGAACCCTTTGCTCACTGGAAAACACATGAGCAGCTGCTCCGTGGCTCAGCCTGAGTAAGCAAGAACGGCTGGTGTGGCCGCCTCCCCAGGCTTCTCTCTCAGCCTCCTGCTGTGTCAGCTGTGTCCCCACACACCGGAGAAGCCAGCTCAGCAGTCATCCTAGAGGAGCATATGCCACACACACACACACACAGCATAGAGATACACACACACCATAGACACACACACGCCTCACACACTATAGAGACACACACACAGCATAGAGGTACACACACACCACAGAGACACACACACACATCATAGAGACACACACTTCACATCACTTAAAGACACATGTGCATTACACACACAGCATAGAGATACACACACAGCACAGAGACACACACACACCACACACACATACCACGCACACCCCAGAGACACACGCACTTCACGTATGACAGAGACAAACACACCTCATACACCACAGAGGAAAACACACACCACACACCATAGAGACACACACACACCACACACACCTCACACACCACAGAGACACACACACACCACACACACCTCACACACCACAGAGACACACACACACCACACACACCTCACACACCACAGAGACACACACACCTCACACACCACAGAGACACACACACCTCACACACCATAGAGACACACGCACACACCACACACACCTCACACACCATAGAGATCTTCACACACCATAGAGACACACACATACCACACAGACCACAGAGACACACACCTCACACATGACAGAGACACACATATACACCTTAGAGATACACACATATTCCAGAGACCCCTCTCTATCTATACATATCTCTATATAAATCTAGATAAATACAGATATAGATATACACACCACACACACACACACACACAGAGACACCATGCCACAAGCACCATAGAGATATGCACACACACACATCATGACACAAATACCCTAGAGCTAGACACACACCATGACACACACACCTCTTAGCGACACATACATAGGAATATCTGCATAAACATAGATCTCAGACATCTGCATATCTCCATCTATTTCTCCATCTCTACACACACTGCAGAGACACACACAAGTACCCCACAGGGACCTCTGCACACACACAAACCACACCACACACATATCACAGAACTACATGCCACAGAGACACCTACACATACTACACACACACATACATGCCATGGGAACATCACACACACGTGCACGCCACGGGGACATCTACATACATACATACCCTACAGACAGAGGTACACACACACACCCCATGGAGACATCTACACACACACACTCATCTGTTACAAAGGGAAGAAACATGCCAACCTTTGTGCGCAAAAACGGCCACACAGGCAGGCAAACAACCATGAGATGGACATGTCATGTGCACGTGCTGCACACACTCAATTGTGGACGCCCCTCTGAAGCCTCCAGGCTGGCTTATCAGAGGCATCCCTGGACTGGGCCAGACCTGGAAAAGAGAAGGGGCAGTGCAGGAGAAAAGGCAGTCAGTGTTTGCATAGGAGCTTCCCAGACCCTGCAGCCCGCAGGACCCGAGATCAGATCAGAGGGAAAATCCCTCCTGTGATGGGTGTTGAGACCAAGAGAGTGGGGAAGGGCCAAGCATGGTGGAAGTGTGGCCTTTACTGCAGGCCCCATGGTTGACTTGCTCTGTGGCCTTGAGCAAGAGTCTCCGTGATCTGGGCCTCAGGTTCCCCATCTGTAAAATGGAGTTAATGCAAAAAGCAAATGACAGGAAACACGTAGAGGTGTGGGAAAAGATCAAAGCTGAGAGCTTATTGCTATCTGTGTGGGTATTTTATTTATTTATTTTTTACTGGTAGAAAAAAAAATCCCTTCTTGAAGATCTGCAGTCATCGGAAAAGGAGGTAATAGATCATGTGCTACCAAGGATTATTAAGGGATGCAGGAGGCGTCTTCCTAACGCTAAGGTCTAGATCAAAATCAACCACATGCTTTTTGTTTCTTTTCTTTTCTTTTTTTTTTTTTTGTGATTATTTTCATGGCCACTTCCCAGAGGAGCTGGGACACTGGGATGAGCACCGGGGCTCCTGAACACTGAGTCCAGGGCTCTGCCCTTCTCTGTTTTCCACGATGCCACAACTTTTTTAGACAGTGTTTTCAGGATAATCTATTTCTATTTTCCAGATTCTTGGGGGTGTCCCTGAGTAGAGTCAGATGAAGATGGGAGAAAGAGGGAATGCAGCTAAAAGGAGGTTTGGTGGTAGTGCCTGGCCGGCCTGTAGAGGCCAGGAGCCAAGTGACCATGGTGCTGGCAGCCAGCGAGGCACCTGGCCACCCTGCTGAGCCTCCATTCCCCTACTCCCTGGGGCTGCAGTGTGGCCATGAGCTGACTCTACCTATACTGTGAAAGGTCTATGCCTAGCCTGTGATCCTGGTATGTTTGAAGTAGCTAGTTTAAACTTCAACTAAACTAATTTGTCCAGAAACTCTAGTGGAGCTTTCCAGACCCAAATTCATCACCTTCTATTGTGTGAAGGCTTATCTGAACCCCTTGGTGTCCCAATGCCCCTGCTATGCCACTATGCCACGGGGATCCCACTGCCATAGAGCAGATACCAATTGATATAGATTAGTGACTGTGTTTTCTCCACTAGACTCTGAGCACTTTAATTTCCAACTCTTAGTACAGTATGTGGCTCAGAGTATGTGTATAGCAAAGGTTTGCTGAATCATTGAACTAAGTTGCATTTTCTGGTTTTGTCTCTGGCTGGAAATTCTGTGGGCAAAGGAAGTGCTACAAGAAAGCTAGAGTTGATGCCATGTGTCACAGGAGAGATGTACAAGGAAAGCCTTATGAAGTTCCACAGAAGCGAGGTCACATCCACTCCAGGGCATAAAAAAGGCTTCTGAGAGAAGCCGGCCTTGGGATGGATTGTACAGAATAGACAGGTATCTTGCTTTCTATCTGCCACCCTGGGAGGCTGGGGCTCCTCTGACTTTGACCTTCAGGCCTAATCATTGCCTTGTGAGACGTTATGGAGAGTAGTCACATACATTTGCTTGGAATCACTCCATTTTCTCTTGGCAAATAGGTCTAGCTCAAGGTGGACTCAGTGCTTCTTGTGGACATTGTATCCCTAATTTGAGTGGTTCGCTGCCTCTTGGAAACCCACACTTCACTCTGCAGGCAGCACTCTTCCAGCCTCTATCACACTGTATTAGTGACACATTAGTTTATGTGTCTGTTTCTCCCTCCAGACAGACACCTGTGAGCTCCTTGTAGCCATCCATGCAGTCATCTTTATCACTTTTCCTGTTTGGCACACAGTAGGCAGTTTGTCTCTAGAAAGTACTTCTTGAAGGGTTGAAGGAAGGAACTAGACGTGGTGAAGCTGTCAGGAGGCTGGTGGCTCAGGGATCCCTGGATGGACGGTGACTAGTTTCAGACTCTAATCCCCCACTTCCCAGTGGTTTTCTGCACAGAGGATGAAGCTTTTAAGTTGAAGTTGGCTGGGGAAGCAAAATTTAGAAAGCTGCATTTCATACCCAGATGTACCAGCCATTAGTGACATAGAAGATTTGCTTTTCTTATTTTGGTGATAGTTGAAAGCAGATATTTGAAAATAGAGCTCTGTCTCACAATAAAATAAGACCACTTGGAAAACGTATTCTGAGTTTTTTGTCATTTAAGTTAAAGAGCATCTTCCTAAACAAAAACATATTCCTAGCGTAAGAATTTTCAGTCATTGCTTTTTATGTTCTTTCTAACTCATTCTTATGCCTTCCTAGAAATATGGGATTACTCATTAAATGACCCAAGTCAGCATTTTTTGAGCACAGTGTCTACATTTGTCTCGAGCTCTTAACAAATGAAGTCTAATTCCGGAAAAATAGTAGCATTTCTGCCTCATTTATTACTGTTTCCTTTGTCTGAAAAATGACCACAGGGACTAGATGTTCACAGGTGCAGGGAGTAGTGGCCAGTCTTTTGCTCAGTTTATAATGGGGTGGGGTGGTAGGTGATGCAGCGTAGAGGGAAGAACAAGGTCTCTGGTGTTCAACAGAGCTTGGTTCAACTCTTGGTTGCATATTGGAGTAGATGTGTGCTTCTCTGAACTTCTCTGAAGCTATTTCATAATCTTTAAACTGGGATTTCTCATATATAAATGGTTATGATGCTGGCAAGGTTTAAAGATATGATGTCTATAATGTACCTAGCATTGTATGGCATAAAATAAATGTTGCATAGTAGCTTCTCTTATCATTATCATCATATTATTATTAACAATAATAATAATTATTGAGTGAACAGTAAATATTATAAGTTCATAAGACATTTGGTTCCTATGACTTATAAAAAATCAGTATAAAGAGGCAGGAGCTATTTCACTCATTTCATCTCAATTACAGTCACCACGGAGCATCATCGTTTCTTAAAAGAATTTTAAAATCACATTACAATAGTCAATTCTATCATTCTTTAAATAAATATACAGATTAGATCAAGAGTTCAAAGTTTAGATCAGATGTAATTTTTTAGATTCTAATTAAACATAAGGTCTGTATTTATGTATGGAGATGTGGGTATTTGTATGTGCAGCATATAATATATACATATATTTTTGAATATATATAAGGGAACAATTTATGGCCTCATAAGCATACTAGAAACTATACATTTGGGGCTGGGTGCGGTGGCTCATGCCTGTAGTCCCAGCACTTTGAGAGGCGGGTGGATCACAAAGTCAAGAGTTTGAGATCAGCCTGGCCAACATGGTGAAACCCAGTCTCTAATAAGAATACAAAAATTGGCTGGATGTGGTGGGACATACCTGTAATCCCAGCTACTTGGGAGGCTGAGGCAGGAGAATCACTTGAACCCGGGAGGCTGAGGTTGCAGTGAGCCAACATCACGCCACTGCACTCCAGCCTGGGCAACAGTGCAAGACTCCTTCTCAAAAAAAAAAAAAAAGAAGAAGAAGAAACTATGCATATGAAAATATACCTATGCAGTGGTTCAGGATGTACTCATTTACTTTGTAAGCCAATTTACTATCTGATGCCAATCAGATTTAATATAAAATATTCTATAGCGACATTAATAAATTTTCACAAAATAAACATATATATGTGATTATAAACATATTAATATGTGTTTATTTCAAATGCGAAATTATTTTCAGATGCCCATGTCTTAGGAGAACCCACTGTGAGAAATATAAACACTGTGCCTGACATGCAGCCCCAAGCACAAGCTTGACTGAAGGCTCTAGAGGGCCAGACACCTCAACTGTGTCACACGTAATTGATCCCAAGCAGGCCATGGTTTGTCAGAACAAGATTAGGGCCTATAACGCTGAGGGGAGGATGACTTGAGCCCATTGGACAACTCTGTCCAAGAAGCTGTCAACCTGCTTAGCGTGGCTGGGAAGTGGCTTCATTTATCAACCTAAAATCTCTTTCTGTAATTCTTGGCCATTTCCTTTTTTTCTCTTCTCAGGGAGACTGGAAGAGTAGGTTGTGACCTTTCTTATACTTAGGCTCTGTCCAGAAGGAGCCATAAGGATAACCACCAGCTCTTCAAAGGCGTCAGATCCCTGGCAACCGCACAGGGGATTTTCCCAGCACTCGAGCAAAGGATCCTGGGGATACGGGTGGTTTACCCCACTGGGGCCACTGCTGAGGCTGCATGTGGTGAGCCGTGGCCAGTGCACTGCTTCTGGGGACAACACGGCCCTTCAGCATGACACTCTGCTGGGGGCCACGCAAGGGGCCACAGGAAGGACACAAGTTGACAGTGTTTCTTTTGGGGAAGCAGCTCACACTAAAGAAACCTGTTTCAGGTGGCTTTGGAAAGTTTTCCAAAGTTCACTTTTGATTTGCGGTGACAGGGGGTGGCATGCAGGGCAGAATCTAAATATCTCTGAGAACACACTTTGAAGAAATTTCAGCTTGTAGGTACTGAAGATAACATACCACAGAGTATATATATATATATATATATAAATATACTTATATATGTTTATAGACGTGTGTTTATATATATATATGTTTATATATATGTGTGTGTATATTTATGTATGCGTGTGTGTGTACCTATGTTACATATATATAATATATACACACACACATACATATATATGAGTGTGTACATATGTAACCTACATAAAATACAGAGTTTATATCTTGACTACCTTTTAGTATTTGTGACCTAATTGAATCCTTGCAAAAATCCTGATACAGATATCAAATCCATTTTACAGAAGTGGGAACTGAGGATGCGAGTTTAGCTAGTTTTTCAAGTGAAAAGCTGGGCTTCAAACCTGAGCCTTCTAATCTCCTTTTTCTGATCACCATGGTAGCCAGTGAAAATATGACTTCAGTTATGGAGAGATTGAATTTAAAATTATGGACCACAGCCACATTGCTGCTGATGCTGTTTTGAGTTAGTTGCTTTTCATTGACAATACATCAAAATATGAAAATGCAGGTGCTTTATGTGGACAGAGGAAGACTTTGAGAAGGGTATCACTGTTCTCTAAAAGCTGCCTAAACTTGCTTGCTGATAAGTAGAGCTTTTTATATTCCAGTAGTTATTACAATCATAATAATATAATTATTTATTGAACAAATATTTATTGTGTGCCTGCTATGTGCAGGCACAGGGAACAGAGAGTGAAGTAATTTGCAAATGTCCATGTCTTCATGTAGCTTAAATGAAGTGATAAGTGATTAATTGTCAATGATCCTGTTTCCCTGAGAAGGATGTTTTGTTTGCAGGTAGAGAGAATGTGGCTTGACTCACTGGGATGTGGACCGGGGACATGTGTTTCCTCTCCCATCCAGGTGAAGAGCAGTGTAACTGGTCTCAGGGATGTCTGGAGTGAGCCATCCACACACTGCAGGCTAGACCGTGCTTTCCTCTCCTCTTCTTGGCCTCTCTTGGTGAACGTGATCCAGCTGCTCAAATTGTCCTTCTTCATTTTTCTTACTGCTCCCCCTAGGCCCAACAGACCTCAGTGTCATTGTCAGACAGGGACTGTATCTGTCTCTCTCTGTTCCCAGTTTAAATAAGTTGTGGAAGGGCACTGATGGACCCAGATGGGCTGTGTGTTCTTTTCTGGGTCTGCCACAGATGTGAAGCAAGGCTGAATCTGTGAGAAGCCAGAACTGTCCTGGGAGTATCTGCACCACGCAGTCAGAAGGAGGCAGTGGCGTTTCCCCGATGGAGGGGGACATGATGAGTAAACTACACGCATCTACTACACAAGGTCATTCCTTTAATACTGTATCACATGCAATGGGCTTTTATAAATGTCACTCTGCAACAACTAACTCCACCAGCTCTGCAGGACAGAAATTATGATCCTCACTTGACAGTTGGGGAAACTGATATCACAGAGGTAACACTGGCCAGAAGCCACACAGCTAGTCAATAGCAGAGGCAGGATTTAGGTGCTGATTTTCCAGATTCAAATTCATATTTTGAAAGAGACTGAAAGGGCTTCTGAATTTCCAGAGACAGAGTCAATCGATCTTTGTGTAATCTTTGTGCTCCATATTTTCTTGTAGGTGGATGCCTTGAACTCTGGCAATTCCAGTATGGCTCTCTGTTAAAAATTTGTTGGATCAATGAGAAACATGGCTCCCTGGTCAAGCTAGAAAGTTGGTATTTTGTAAGTGTATGGTAATTTTAGGTGGTATGGGGTAAAAGCATTAACTGGATTTTTCTAAACTATCCACTTTATCACTGTGGGAAATTCTACACCATCCATCATGGCAGCACATCAAAGCTTTTTGTTTGTTTTCTTACTGACTCTCTTTCTAAAGCAAGGGTAGAATTAGGATTCCAGTAACATTTATTTCCTCATCCATCTGCTCATCTATCCACTCATCCATCCAGGCCTTCCTCCACTGACACTTCCATCCATTATGCCGTCTACTCCTTCAAAGTCTATTTACCACGTGCTTTATGCCAGGCAATGAGCTAACAATTGAATGAAACAGAGACAATAGAACACAAACTCTTTCTTCACTGGGCCCTCCGTCAAGGTTAGGAGGCATCCACTTATTAACAAATAACTCTAATACCAAAGGCAGCTCCACTGAGGACATCTAGAATTCTGAGAGTCATTAAATAAATATTCAATGCATAGGAGGTAGCAGAGTGTTTCCAGACCAAGACCTGTCACTTGATTATGATTTGATGTGGCATTAATACATTTAAAGAAAGGGTACCAATAGGAAGATCATGGACATAGAAAATCAGGATTAAGAGAAACAAACGTCAGAATCCATCTCACGGTGTCCAAGTGATGGGCACCTGAGCCTTCAGCCATCAGGTTATTGTGGAGGTTGCCCTTTTGAGGAATAGCATCTCTGACTTCGGAGTCCACGTGTAATATCCTCCCCCAATCCTTCTACTTCTCTTCTTTTGAATATAGGATCATCAAACAACATGTGGAAATAATTTTAATTCTAAGGTACCAGGATGTCAGGATAGGCAGAGTATGTAGTATCTTCAATAGGGTGTTCAAGTAATTTAGTGCCTGCACATAGGTATCCTCACTTATCAGTCAATGGGTTTGCATTCTGATTATTTATAACTTTTTGCACTTTTAGTTAATTTGATCCTGCCACCGACATTCTTCTGGGAATCTCAACAGATCAGGGTCAAAACTCTGAAGCAGACAATCTTCCGTCATGCTATTGTTCTTACAGAGCCCTGCCTGGAACCAGTTGGCTTATCTAGAAAGCATCTGAGTCTCATTCTCATCTTCATCTCCTCCCCATCCACCTTCTCTTTCCACCCCATAACAATATGGTGGATGCGAGGATGAATGGAACATTCGAACAAGTGAAGAAGGAGGCACAATCTCTCAATCAGAAGAACTACAAATGGGAAGTAGAATTTGAGCTGAGCCTTAAAAAGGCGAGAATGATTTGGATAGGTAGGGAATGTAGGCAACTGCCTTCCAGCCTGGAAGAAGCACATGAACAACTACACAGAGGTCATGGGCAAAGTGTATTCAAAGAAAGGTACATGGGGATGTGGTAGAAGCTCAGAAAGTTAGCCCATGAGGATGGAGATGTTGACTGACTTGATACTGTAGAGATTTGCAATGCCTTATAAGGAACTTGGCTTTTCTCCTAGGAAAATAAAGGTGTTAAGCTGAGAGAATGGTGTGATCAGATTTATGTTTTTGCATTTTCCCCCCAGAAGCAGTTGGAGGGATGGGCTGGGGATTGAGGTAGACAGTATAGTTAGGGGACAGCTGCATTGGTTCAGGATAATCTGTTTCCAATCTCTGAGGCAGAATTACAATTTCTGGGACTCTGTGATGCCTTTTACACATGAGGTCAGAATTTCTTCTGAATCGTTATGAGTGTCTACACCCATAAACTACTTTGTGTGTTTTAATTTATTTCCAATCAAACTGAAATGCCAGTAAGCTGTTCCACATGTATCACCAAACTTATGAGAAATTAAACTCAGCTCACAATATTTACTGAGCACTGATTGTGCACACAGCATGCTGTGAGACTCTATGTGGAAGACAAAAGGCATAAGATGCAGATTTGTTCCCCTTTGGCTTATTTCCCATCTCATGGGTGGGTGAAATCTATGGCTGATCCTAGTCCCAGGAGACTTATCTTTCCTGCCGGGTTCTGGGTTGAGTTGACAGGGGTCTTGGCTGGCAGGCGTCTTGCAGCTGGGTCCTGGAGTGGAGAAAAGTAGAGAAAAGGAACTTCTGGGACAGGGACCTTGGGGATGAGATGCTTTCTAGCCCTGGGATTCATTCTTGAGCAAGACCTTTAGTGGAACTAGCATTGAAGTTCTGACATCCTACTTGGAGTTGCGCCTCAGTAGAACAGTTTCAGAACTGTTGGGGCACAGGCACCCATATAATTATGCCTGATTGGATCACAGGCACACAGAGATGATGCTGCCATGAATGTCAGGTTGTACTCCTCTCCTGGAGGTAGAAGGGCTCACCAAGGGGCACAGCTAGCTGCCCAGGCGCAGCCAGAGCAGGTGGGACCTCTCACTGACTCATCTCATAGTAGCAATAGACAACAAGTTTCACTTGATTTTACAATCCCCCTGGGTTTTTTTCCCTTTCCTGTAACTTGAGAAATCAGCAGTTCTAGGTGTTATCTGGGGCCTTACAGTTTGAGGCAGCTCTCGGACAGTGGCGAGATTTGCATCTTAAGTGGCTGTGAGATGTTCTGAGAAAAGAAACTGAGGCCAGGAGATGGGAGGCCTGGGTGAACTGTGGGCTCCACCTGGGGAGATCTTGGGAACAATGACAAGTGTGCAGCCTTTCTGTGTTATAAGACATTGTTCATTTAGCCTCACAATTTTTTAGGTGAGGGAACAGAAACTCAGTTAGGATGTTGTGCCTGCTCTGGAAACAGTGGCAGAGCTGGGACCAAAACTAAGTTTTTATCTGCAATTCGTATGTCCCTTTGTGCCAAAATAGAGAAGTCCCTTGAGCCTAAAAACCCAACAGTATTAGAATTTGTAAACTAAAGACAATAACATATTAGATGCTTGTTATTAGTCTGCTAATAACAAAATACCATGGGTTAGATACTTTAAGCACAGAAATTTATTTTCCACAATTCTGGAGACCAGAATTGGTTTCTTCTGAGGCTTATCTCCTTGGCTTGTAGATGGTTGTCTTCTTGCTGCGCCATCACATGGTCTTCCCTCTGTGTGTGTCTGTGTCCTAATCTCCTTTTCTTATAAGGATATCAGTCATAATGTGTTAGGGCCCACCTATATGACCTTCTTTTAACTTAATTGCCTCTTTAAAGACCCTATCTTCAAATACAGTCACATTCTGAGGCTCTGGGGTTAGGATATCCACATATGGATTTAGGGGAGATATAATTCAGCTCATGACAATGCTTAACATATGTTTATAGTATTAAAAATATCTACTCACTATAGTTAAGGGAATTTTGTGAGGCTTGATGGAGACAACTCATTCACAACTCTTTCAATCACAAAATGCTTACCGAAGATGTCTCCTTTAGATACTTGAGTGCTTAGATACAGTACTGCATTGAACATTGCAGCAACATGACAGGCTTGTTGTCACTATTTCCATTTCACAGATGAGGAAGAGGAGCTTTAGGAAAGGATATAAATCTACTCCCAAAATTGAACACAGAGAACAGTGGAGTCGGGATCAAACTTGCATCTCTGTGGACAACCTCATTGTTAGAAAAAAAGCAAGTGAAAATATTCTGTTTTCAGGATATTCTCTGAAATTCTGTTCCTTTCCCACGTGCCCAGCTTTTGCCTGCACTGAAATTATTAAACTGACAAGGGGGGCAGGTGGGTAGAATGCAGATACTATTGCTTTCAGAGAATCCAGCTCCATTGGGCAATCCTTTCTTACTGTCTCAGCCGAGAGAAAGAGCCCCTAGCCAGAGGGAATCAAATACTTTTCAAATGTCTCATTAAAATAAAAAGGTGATTCTTGCATTGGTCCTATGATAAAGACTACAAAGCAGCACCATGAAAACTCCCTGGTTTACCCTTCTGAATAGGCCTCAGCTCCAGCAGCAGAATGAATTAGCGGCCACCCCATTATCTGTAACCCTTAGAGAGCGCAACCCAGGCTTTGATCTGCCAGTGTCAAGGAAACTGATAAAAACTCGTTCTGTTTCTAAGCTTTCCAGGCCTGAAATTCTCTTTTCCCTTCAGCGCGCTATAAATGACCCTCTGAAGTGGCTAGGCATTCTTTCACAGTCTTGTTTCCAATCTATTCATAACCACGGTTATCAATTATTATACCAGCTGGAATTTCTGAGGGCCAGGAGGCTGTCAGGAGCTCTAATTGTGGTTCAGGGATAAAAGCAAAAACACACAAATTTTAACCAATCATAATTAACTTATTCTCCAAGTGCAAGGAAAAAAGAACCCCCCCCCAAAACAAAACAACACAAAACCAAGGCCTATGAATCCCCTCCACTAATCACTCTTGAAAGCAGCCAGGAAGGGGGAGAGGGACTCTTTTATTACCATGGTCGCTCCCAATTGGCTCCCAGAGGAGGAGTGGGGCCAACTGGCAACCAGAGAAGTTCTTAAATCATCAGGGCTTTTTTTAATCTTAAAAAACCCTCATTTTTCAAAGTAGCATGATGTTTTCCAAGCTCCTGACAGAGCTTTGAATAAAGAGGCATCAATTTCTCATTGAACCCAAACAACTGACTGAGTGGCCCAAAATATTTCACTAAAAAGAAGTGCAGTGGCAGCTATCACATTAATAAAGGAGGCGCGTGTGACCTGGAAGGGGGCCCCGAGTCATCCGATCCCCAGGCGCAAGGTTAGGCAACAGGTTGAGCTGGGGAAAGCCTTACTTAGCACAGCCCCGGCACTTAGTAGGTGCTCAAGGGGCTAGCTCCTGTCCCCGCCCTGCTCCTTTCTTAGACTGGCCAACAGCCAGATGTCTTGGAGGCATCTGGCTAGTGGCAAAGGCATCTGAATGGAAGGCCCATGATGTCATGGAAAAGGCACGGCTTTGGAGTGTGACAGCTCTTCGTTTTTAAGCCTCTCTGAGACTCAGTGTCCTCTCTCTTACAATGGTGATAGCAGGCCCAATTTGTAGAGTTGCTATGGGGGCAAGGGATAAAGCTCTTAGCAAAGTGCCTGACATAAGGTGGGTGCTAAGTAAATGTTTGCTGTGGCTCTCGATGCTGCTTTCGGGATATGTAGTCATTTCTGGCAAAGGGCTTCAAAGACCACCTCCTCTTTCTATATTGCCTTTCAGCATCCACACAGAATTCTTCTGCAATCCTTGTTAGGAAAGCAGATCAGAGGAAGGGTTAGAGTCATCTTATAGCAAACATGCTGGGGAAGGACATCAAAAGAAGAGACAAAACAACGTTTTCCAGGACAAAGAAAAGAAGGCATTAATGAAACGATTAAGCAATATCATTCTTTCCACATAGAGTCTCTGGTTACAGAAAACCATATTTTTATTTTCATCGCTGGTATTTAGCACTGCGAAGGCACTGAAGAAGATCTCACCAGTGTGTATTTATATTATGTTATGAGATCAAGAATCCAAGTGTATTTGTAACATTTGTTGACAGAATTGCAGCCCAAGGAGCTTGAGACTTTGATATATAAAAGATGTGCAAGTATTCTCCTGGTAGTTTTTGTTCATAGAAGCAGACATAACCGTGTCCTAAAATTTTTTCACAAAGGAGCATTTTCTTGAAATATTTACATATATGGTAGGAGAGAATATTTTGAAAACATTCTCCTCCTTGGGTCTAAGTTGGAGGATAGATCATCAGGATAATTAGTTTTAGCTGTCCCAAGAATCAACTCCCCCCCCAAATTGAAATAGCTTAACACAAGAAGAGTTATTCCTCACTCAGGTGACATCAGATGAGGGTGAACATCCTTACTCTATCTTGTGGCCATGATGTGAGGACTATTCATCCAAGATTTTGACAACCTAGTAAGAGGCATACATGCCTGGGATAGCTTCAGCCACAAGTGATATAAATTACTGCCATTCATTCTGACCAAAACTGTGAATATGACCCTATTCTAATCACAAGGGAAACTGGAAAATGTAGGGGAGCACATGAAATATTTGCTGAGCAGAAATGGTCTCTGATATAGGGAACATTAGAGATCTTCCCTTGGCTCTGCACCCATGTCATAGGAGTGTTCTTAGGAGGGAAGAGAAATGAGATAAGGCTGTTGGAATGCAGGTTCCTGAACAGAGTAGCCCAGTGCATAGGGTTGCCTCTGCCCCAGGCAGGAGTTTATAATCTCCAAAGGGCATGGGAATCTGTTGCAGTACCAATGAGTTGATATTTGGGGGCAATGCACGGAATTTTTTGGCACCAGCATTTTTCAGCGCTGAGTAAGGATTTCTATGTCAAGCATAGATCAAGAAGATCCACTCATACCCAGGAAAGGGACTCTGGAAAGGGGCTGTCAGGATGTTGATTAGAGGTGAAGGCCGCTGCTCACCAGCCTAGGGCTCAGGGTTGGAATTCAGCTGTAAATGGAAACTGATGAGAAATGGCCACCTGCTGGAAGGCCGGGCAGGCAGAGAGACTAGTTCCATACAATGGGAGTAAGATAAGGAGGCTGTGGCTTTAGGGTATTGCAGGTGCCATGGTGATGTTCACCCCAATGAACATCTGCTAAGGGAGTAGAGAAAAATTCTGGAGTGCACTGGAAGGGATTTAAGGGAGTCCTATAAAGCCAAAAAGGTCAGAGTGGGCTGAGCCTGCAGGGGGGTAGGTATTTTTAATGGTTGCCAGGAGGGGCTGGGCAGACTAGGACAGATAAAATATATAATATGTTCCTGTACAGTGATACCTGAACGGATAATAATTGCTGCTACTTTAAGTGACTTTTGGGTCAGCTTCTCTCTTTCAAAGCTAATCATCTAAAGGAAGAATGGGATCCTACAAAGGACTCAGTAGGGCAAGTCTGGCAGAGAAGAGACTTATGATAGTAATTGTGAGCCGGGTACATGCAGTGCTTTTCATTTTAATCCATGTGCTGATTTGTCCCTCACTGAGTTTATTAGGCAGGCAAGGATTATATTTGTTACTATGATATTAATGAGGAAGCTGTGATCTTTTGGAAAGCCAAAGTGATCAGCTCATAGATGAGCAGCTAACACATCACAGGGCTGGAATTCAAACCCAAACCTTCTGATTCTAGCTCTGTGGTATTCCTTGCCTGTTAGCAGAAGGAAACAATGATTGTAAGAGCTGCTGTAGTGGTACCTGCCACTTTTCCTCCTTCACTTTCTCCATCATCATTATCATCACCCTCATCACTGCCCTCAACATTACTATTATCACCATCATCACAACCACCAAACTCACAACCATCATCTCCAACATCACCTCCATCATTACCATCATCACCACAATCACCATCGTCATCACCACCATCACCACCATTATCACAGTCATCACCATCAATACCATTATCACCTTCAGCACCATCATCACCGTCATCACCAACGCCGTCATCACCAATGCCGTCATCACCATCATGACCACCATCATCATCATCGCTACTATCGTCATCATTGCTATCATCATCATCTTCTTCATCCTAAAGATAATCCCATTGCTCAGCAATGAGTAATATCTATCCTTTCAGTTTGTTCCTGGTGGCAATGAGTTTGCATTAATTCATTCAAAAGTCCTCACTCACTTCCTAACCAATAATTTTATTCAAAAATGGGTGGTAATTATTTGGTGTAAAAATAATAATCCTCATTTCATTTAGCTTCAAATCTTCTCCTTGTGCCTTCTCAAGGGGCTCACAGAAGACCCAGTTTTATCTGAGAAACCAAGGAAAATGAGTCTAGGAGGGTGAGAATGGTCATTTGGTCATTCACTCTATCAATAAACAGCCACTACTGTACCATGTAGTGCTCTGTAGTTACCAAAGACAGCACCTACTATACCATGTGCTAGCTTGGGGCTAGATGGTGGCATAATAGAGATAAATAAATTTCATTCCCTGCTGTTGGGGTCTACAGTCTGGTAAATGCTACACTTCATTGGATCTCTGTAGAAGTGAATTCTTGAGTCTTCCTTTTTAAATTTTATTTTATTTCAATAGTTTTGGGAGAAGTGGTGGTTTTGGTTACAAGGATAAGTTCTTTAGTGGTGATTTCTGAGATTTTGGTGCAAATAACATCAGGAAAAACTCTTCTTGATTTTTTTTTCATCTCCAAATTTTTGAGCTCTACCTTCCAACTCAAACATTGGGCCAAATGTTTGAACTTACATGTAGAGAACAGATTTGAGAATATTATCGCATGATTGTTCCCTAGACCACTAGGTGGTCAGCAAACTACGGCCCAAATCAAGCCACCTGTATTTGTTAATAGGGTTGTGTTGGAAGACAACCACACTCACTCATTTAAATATCACCTATGACCACTTTGGAGCTACATCAGCAGGCTTGAGTAGTTTCAACAGAAAACATATGGCCTGCAAAACCCAAAATAGCAAATATCCTGCCTTTGAGGAAAAGTGTCCTGGCCTCTGCCCCAGATTCTGCCTTAGATCCTGTTATTGCAAATGAACTATTGTGCCTGTCTAAAGCCATGACCTCTGCTTGCACACTAGATCTTATTCCCCCATCTACTCAAGAACACCATTTTGATTAGTTTCCCTTCATCAATTTTGCACACTCTATTGGATTATTCTATCAGATTACAAACATGCTGTTATTTCTCACATTTTAGACTACAAAACAAAACCTTCTTCTGGCCCCTCTTATTCCACCAGCTACTGCCCACTTCTGAATACTTCTTTGCAGTGCAACATTTCAAAAGAATTGCCAACTCTAATTCCACTTCTGCTACTCTTTTTTGAACTTACTCTGACAATGAAACTGTTTTTGTTAACATCACTGATAACCTTCAGTTTGCCAGATCCAATGGCCAGTTCTTGGTCTTCATCTTACTTGACCTCTCTTCAACATTTCACACAATCAATCCTCCTGCTGCCTTCTGCCTTTACTCCTTTTCCTCACCTGACTTCCAGAACACAGAACTTCCATGCCTCCCTCCCACCTCCCTTCTGCTCCTTCTCAGCCTTTTGTCTGATTCCTCCACTTCTCCCATAGTCTAACCTTTGGAGAGTTTGAGATGCAGCCCTTGGTCTTTGGTTCTCTCTTCACCCACTTCCTTGATTTTCTCATTTACTTTTGTCGTAGTCAGTTCAGGCTGCTATAACAAGTTAGCCTAGGCTGGGTGGCTTAAACAGCATTTGTTCTTCAGGGTTCAGAAGTCTGAAAGCCCAAGATCAGGGTGTCAGCATGGTGAGAGCCTCTCTTTTGTTGTATCTTCTCATGATGTTTCCTTGGTGCAGGCACAGAGAGTGATACAGTAATTCCATCATGAAGGCCTTGCCCTGGTGACTCATCTAAAACTGATGACCTCCGAGAGGTCGAGTCTCCAGATACCATCATATTGGAGATTAGAGATTCAACATATGAATTTGATGGGCACACATTCAGTTCACAGCAAGTCACATGGCTTTAAATACCACCTATATGCTGAAGATCCCCAGATTTTTACCTCTGCCCTAGTACTTTCTCTTTTTATAAGGCTCATATCTCACTGCCTGCTCAACAGATACGTGTGACTGTGGACGAGACATCTTAACATTAACATAATGAAAATGGAAACTTTAATAACTCCTCCTCATATGCACAGTAGTTGAGGCACTTACACTGTTTAAGCCCCACACTTTAGTCATTCACGTCTCTGCTTTAACATCCCATGTCCAATCCATGAGGAAAGCACACCAGTTATATCATCTTGTCCGTTGCTCTGCTACCTACGAGTCTCCAAGCATCTCTCACCTGGATATTACTACAATTGCTTCCTGTTTTCCCTGCTCCTACAGTTGCTTGCCAACTCCCCACCAAGCCCCCACTCACCACATCCTCAGTCTATTCATAACAGAGTAGTCAGCTACTCTTAAAAATAGGTCTGATTGTACCCCTCCTTTCCTTAGTTCTTTCCAATGGCTCCCCATTTCACTCATAGTAAAAGCCAAAGTCCTTCAACAGGCTGGTAGGACTCTTATGTCACCTGGTTCCACATGACCTGGCCCTACCATTCTGATCTCCTCTCTGCTTTTCACCCCTCACTCTGCTCCAGCCACACTAACCTTCTTCAATGCATTGAACATGCTAGGCACCCTGATGCTGCAGGATTTTGCACAGATTGTCTCCTATGTCTGAAACTCTCTTCCTGCAGATATGCAAGTCTTTGCTTAAATATTGCCGCTCACTGAGGACTATTTACGTTTTACTTCATTAAAATTGCCAACTGACTTCTTCAGCAGGTTTTTCATCCATGAGTTATTTTCCCCATAGTGTTTGTCCCCTTCCATTATGCTAGATTCTTCAGTTAACTGTTATATCTGCTGCTGATAATTCACTTCCCTTTACTAGAATGTAAAATCCCCTGGGACAGTGATGGTTGTCTCTTCTGTTCACTGATTTATCCCACATGCCGTGAACAAAGCCTGGCTCCAGTAAACGCACTCAACAAATATTTGTCCAATTAATAAATCATTAAGTATGAGCTACTGATCAGTTCAGACAGTGAGTAACGTTCTCTACTCTTAAAAAGAAAACACTGGCAGCCAGAGATAGACTTGGGAAACTGTCAGGAAGAGGCAGCCGCAGAACAGCCCAGGATGTTTCGGCTTCCGTGCTGCTGACCAGCGGTCAGAGGTTCCCAGGGCACATGGCTAAGTGGAGCTCACTGCAGGAGAGGCCTGCATGTCCCAGATAAGGAGGCATCATGTGCGGTGGCTGTGGCTATGATGAGTGCAAGGACTATTTTTATATAACAGAAGAGAAGATAATCCTACAGACATGATGTCAAGGTCTGAAACAAGTTGTACCATCTCAGGGAAGCTGGCAAGTGATGCTATTTAACCCAGAGACACCTCATTAGCAGACAATGTTTGGAAGCCTTACGAAGGAATTTATAGGTTGTTTCTAGCCAGGAAAGATTTCTTTGTGTTCCCGTGGTGTTTCTATGGCCTATGAGTGGCTTAGGGAACTCTCCTGGGGTTGGAGAAGCACAGACTGGGGGTCAGAAGAGGATTTGAGGTTATGCCTCTGTAACTTGAAAGTCTTCTACATTGGGCAAATTTCATAACCTGTAAACACTTTGATTTCCTTTTTTGTACAGTGGTGATAAAAGTGTCTACTTTTTTAAGACTGAACTTAGGATAGAATAAAACCATAAATGTGAGTGATTTTATCAGTTATAAAGACAATATAGGGCAATTCCTATGATTATACACAAAAACAAAGAATGAATGACTATGTAATGCAAATCTGTGAGATATCACTTAATAAACCCCAAACAATCAACAATGATTTGCTGACTACTTATGTTAAACCCAATACGTGTTCAGCACATCGAGGGTTAGAGAGTGTGGGGCAGGGCCATTATGTGTGAGGAGTGACCAGCCTTGTTATTCACTCATATAGTCATGGAGCAAGGCAAGACATCATTTCCACAATTCTGAAGTGTAGTTGACTGTGTCTCCTGATTTTATTTAGTTCAACTGATATTCTATTGATTTATTACTATGATCCAGGCCTTTAAGATAAGTTATAAGATATATCAACTGAGGAAATATTTATGGATCTAGTTTGCAGATGAGGAATTGTAGCGTCTGATTGGTAAAGTGGGTATCACAATATTGCACAATTATCATGTGGCAGAACCAAGCTCTGGATTTTTCTGATTTCAAGTCCTGTGATTTCCCCTTAGTCCATCTGTGTCACATATGAAAGCCATCTTCCTTTACCTATAGGAGTATGGAAACTTAAGAGGACACACTGGCCAGGCGCAGTGGCTCAGGCTTGTAATCCTAGCACTTTGGGAGGCTGAGGCGGGTGGATCACCTGAGGTCAAGAGTTTGAGACCAGCCTAGCCAACATGGTGAAACCTCGTCTCTACTAAAAATACAAAAATTAGCTGGGCATGTAGTAGGCGCCTGTAATCCCAGCTACTCGGGAGGCTGAGGCAGGAGAATCACTTGAACCCAGGAGGTGGAGATTGCAGTGAGCCAAGATCGTGCCATTGCACTCCAGCTTGGGCAACAGAGCAAAACTTCCTTCTAAAAAAAAAACCCAAAAAACAAAAAAGACACACCAGTACTGTGAAATCTCACTTCAACACACATTTGTTTCTATGAAGTTAATGTTTGTGTCCCTACAAAATTCCTATGTTGAAGTCCTAAACCCCAATGTGATGGAATTTGAAGGTGAGGACTTTGGGAGATGATTAGGTCCTAAGGGTGGAGCCCTTATGAGTGGGGTTAGCTCCATCTCATGAAGGACCCCAAGAGATCTCTCTCCCTCTTCTCTTTCCCTCTTTCAAATGTTTTTTGACTGACTGTACAAACAGTAGAATGAAGGGATGAAGATGCTGAATTCAAAGTACTCTAAGCTCTTTCAGCACTTTGATCTTAAATTTATGTGAAGATTGTGCTGTAGCTTAATCATTTGTATAGACTGTTTCTGCTTTTATCTTTCTAATTTTTATTCATTTACTGAATTTATTTTTCTATTTTAAGAAAAATTTTAATTGACACATAATAATAGTATACATATGTGGGGTACAACAGAATGTTTTGATGCATGGATACATTGTGCAATGATAGAATCACAGTAATTAGCATATGTAATCACCTCAAATATTTATCAGTTCTTTGTGGTGAAAACAACCAAATTGCTCTCTTCTAACTTCTTTTTTGAAATATACACACATTAGTGTTACTATAGTGGGCCTGCTGTGCACTGGAACACCAGAACTCATTTCACCTATTGAACTGAAACACTGTACCAGTCGTCTAACCTCTTCCCAACCCCTTCACCACTGCGCCCTCTAGCCTCTAGTAACATCTATTTTGCTCTACTTCTATGAGCTCAACTTTTTAAAGTTCCACATAGGACTGAGATCATGTCATGTTTGTTGTATTTCCACGCCTGGCTTATTTCACTTAACACAATACCCTTCAGGTTAGTCCATTCTGTCACACATGGTAGAATTTTATTCTTTTTTATGGCTGAATAGTATTTCATCACATACATATACCACATATTTTTTTATCCATTTGTGCCATTCGACAAATGTTTGTATACATTTGTGCCCAGGCACTGTCCTAAGAATAGGTAAATAGCATTAAACAACAGAGTCAAAGTCATTGCCCTCAAGAAGCTAACATCCCAGAATCAGAATGGGAAACAGACCACAAACAAACAAGCAGAGCATGCAATATAAATCTGGGGGCCAGGTGCAGTGGCTCACGCCTGTAATCCCAGCACTTTGGGAGGCCAAGGTGGGTGGATCATTTGAGGTCAAGAGTTTGAGACCAGCTTGACCAATATGGCGAAACCCCATCTCCACTAAATATGCAAAGATTCACCTGGTGTCATGGCGGGCACCTGTAATCCCGGCTGCTTGGGAAGCTGAGGCATGAGAATCACTTGAACCCAGGAGACGGAGGTTGCAGTGAGCTGAGATTGCACCACTGCACTCCAGCCTGGATGACAGAGTGAGATCCTCTCTCAAAATACTACTACTACTACTAATACTAATAATAATAATAAATAAAAATAAATCCAGGTACTGATAAACTAAAGAAAGATGTCAGAAGGAGATGGAGATTCTTTTTTAGGAAGGGGGACTTTGAAGATGAGAACATTTAACTGAAGATCTGATGAAGTAATATTTTATAAAAAATAAACTATTTTATACTATAAGTTATTATGAGCCAATGCTTGCCCTTCAGTTGTACCCTAGGCCAAAACTATCTTTGCAGCCGCCCTGCCATATAGGTTGTCTCATCGTGGCTTGAGGAAGGATGTGGAACTTCTCACAACATCACAAAGCACTGTGTTGCACCACTGGACATTTACAATTTTTAAGTGGTTTTGCTTTTTACTGAACTCAAATGTGTCTTCCATTTAACACCCACTGGAACTAGCTTTTCTTTCTGTGAACAGAAATTGCCAATTGTTCATCAAAATCTTAATTGTCTTCTTTTTGGACCACAGCTGGGTTCCATCTCTCTGTCTCCTCTGCAGTTGGGTGTGGCCATGTGGACATGCACCTGAATTATAGCTGAGGAAATACGGGCAAATTGATGCCCCTACAAGGCCTGGCCCATGAAATCCTCGGGCATGAGTGCCCTCATACTTATTTCTCTCTGTCAGCTGAACCCAGACAATGATGCAGCCCTAGCAGCAGAACTACAGAAAAACTTGGAAGGAGTTCTGGATCCCAGAATTACCAAGGGAAGGAGGGAAATCTCATGCACTTATTTACTTTCCCAAGACTGTCAACATGAGCTAGAAACAACTTTTGGTTTTGTTAAGCCAATACCTGTTTAAGTGTAATTCTATAGCTGTGTTGAGTGTCTTTGAGTTTAATTTTATAGCAGCAAAATTTGTGTTTGAGCTTAATTTTATAGCAGTAAGTCTAATATAACTATGGCACTCTGGAACAGAACAATATATCTGCCAGATATCCATGGCTTTCCATACCTCTGATATCATTGATTGTATTTGCAGACCTATCTTAATATCAAAATTGATTTCCATAAACCCATATATTTCCAAAAGACAAAATGAAGGAAAATACAAGCACATGTAAGATCTATTTCTGAAACTTTATTTCCAATTTAGAGTGTGTGAACTGGCACATGGCAGGTAGTATAGCAAGTGGTCAACAAATGTTTGTCCAGTGAATGAATGGTTGCACTGTGATGAACTTCATATGCCAAATGGGTAGATAGTGGCATCTGGGGGCAAGTTTCTTACCTGCAAGCATTTCTAGGTCAATGTCTGTGGATGGCTGCAGGTACCACAGAGACTTTGAACATTGCACCATACCAAAGGAACATGTTACCTTATTTCTGGCTCAGCAAAGATAGGAGAATAGTAGCCAAAAATGGTTTTACCCACCTGTTTTATTTTCATGGGAATTTGATTTATAAAATTTGAATTACTTATATTTAGAAAAGGATTTTAGAGGTAAAACTGCCAAATTGCTACTGGACCTGGAGTCCTAGGATAGCCCATCTGTTCTGCCTGCAACATTGGGTGTTGCCATCCTTCTGAAGAGACGGCTTGCGCAAACTTGGGAACCAAGGCAGAAATTGCACTTATGTTTTCAAAATTTATCAAAAGCACTTCTATGTGCCAGACACAGGGCTGTGCCCTCTACACACACACATCAAGCAAATAAGCTGAAGTGGAGCTGGCCATATGGGAAGGGGTGCATATCGTATCCCTTTAGGAGTTCAGGCGAAGCTGACAGTCATGAGTCTGGGTGCTTATGAACGTTCTCTTTCTCTTTTATAAATTGTTTCTGGGCATCCATGTTCCAGACTAAGTTGAGACCATACCATGGAGGCATACAAAGATGACAATTCTTAATTATTACTTATATTTGACCCCTTTCCAAAAAAACCTGAGGTAGCTTACACAGATATGAAAAATAGACTTAGATAAAAATAAAACACCATTAAAAGCACATAATTATCAACACAGTAAAACTTGCAAAATTAGAAGAATAATGATAATATCTAGTGGCATACTCTAATGTCCTGCAGTCATTTATGCTGAGCTTCAGTGTGGACTCTGAATGTCCCAGCAGCCAGTGTAGACAGAAGTGTGATCAGTTACGTAATTCAATCATGCATGATGGATGTATATTAGTTGCTCAGGAAAAACGTGTATTCTTAGACTTGGGACATGGAGAAATTGTTACTATGTGATTCCATAGAGACAATTTGCTGTGTTGTTCTGAACCAAGTTCTTAATAACATTGTGATAAGTGTAACAGAGAGACTATAAAACATCTCGGTGTCAGCCATGCTTATAATGCCAAAGTGTCCCTCATGGGATTGATGAGGGATGATTGTCCAGGAACGCAGCTTTCTATGGCCAGATGCAACAAAAGTTTTCATGGAATAGACATTCTATCTGACATCAAATCTTGTTTATTTATTTTTCATAAATGAGCTGTCACTAAGTCTTAGAGAACAGAACTGGTGACACGCCAGTCCCTGATTTAAAGACTCCCAGGGCATAATAGCTGTTTGCGACATGTTTCTCACTTTTCCTTCCTTCCCATGCTTGAGTCCCCAGTTTCTAGAGATTTCTTTTGTTTTTTCCCCCTCACCAATGCCCACTCTTGAAAAAGCACTGATTAGTGAGAGCCAATCTCTGGATCCCTTGCTCCACTTTAGGAAGGCAGTCATTGTTTTTGATATTATTTAAAGACTTCTGCTTCAAAGTGTCCCTAATATAAGCTCTCATACCCTCACATTATAAAGGCAGTTGAACTCTTATGAGACTGGAAAAAATTCATCCATCAACTAGAACACAAGGCAGAGAAGCTGAGAATGATGATTTGTAATTGGTAAATGCTTTGCCACCTGAAAAAGATCAGCACAGCCACCCTGGAACAAAGGTGGGG
This sequence comes from Symphalangus syndactylus, assembly GCF_028878055.3. Taxonomy (NCBI): domain Eukaryota; kingdom Metazoa; phylum Chordata; class Mammalia; order Primates; family Hylobatidae; genus Symphalangus; species Symphalangus syndactylus. The sequence goes on along the minus strand of NC_072440.2, from coordinate 95,936,122 downwards.
CACTGGTGTGCTTCTCCCCATGCACTGTATTACCAGGGTCTAGGCACCCAATGGCTGCATATGAGAATGCTACCCAGCCATTCTGACCTTCTTTTTTTTTTTTTTTTTTTTTTTTTTGTGAGACAGAGTCTCGCTCTGTCACCCAGGCTGGAGTGCAGTGGCCGCGATCTTGGCTCACTGCAAGCTCCGCCTCCTGGGTTCACACCATTCTCCTGCCTCAGCCTCCCGAGTAGCTCAGACTACAGGTGCCCGCCACCACGCCCGGCTAATTTTTTGTATTTTTAGTAGAGACGGGGTTTCACCGTGTTAGCCAGGATGGTCTTGATCTCCTGACCTCGTGATCCGCCTGTCTTGGCCTCCCAAAGTGCTAGGATTACAGGCGTCAGCTACCGCGCCCAGCCGAGACAGCCCATTTTTAAAAGGTGATTTTTTTTTGTAGCATTACTACTCTCCACCCTCCTCATCAGAAGCTTCCGTTCACTATCTGGTAAGAGATATTAAACAAAACAAAAGACAAATGATAGAAGAGGATTGGCTATAGAATGTTGCCTTTAGAGAAGTGTCAGTATCAGAAGCAAAGCACTGTAGGCGAGGCTGAGGACAGAAAAGAAGCCCAGAAGGCCTGACCTGAGCAGAAGCTTCAGTCTGCACCCATGTGGCCAAACAATAATTTAGGACCTGGAGAAAACTTCCTTAACATGAAAAAGAATATCTGTGTTCAATTCAGCAGCTGACTGCAAACACACTTCATGGTGAAATGCCATGGATGTTCCTTCCAAAATAAGGAAAAAATAAAAATTACAATTATTACTTAACTTTTCTTTTGCAGATGTTGTGTATTTGCAAATGTTTAATTAGTCTGGCTAATTAAAGTGCCAGATACTGTGTTAAGCATTGGGAACAAAATGATGTGAAAAACATATACGGTGCCCACCCTCATGGAGTTTCCAGTTTGTAAGGGGGATAGATAGCCATTCATTAAGTAATCATATGTAGCATGTGAAACAGAATTAATGATAAAGCTGCAAAGGAGAGCTCCATGGGTACTTTGAGCATATGTAATTGAAGGAGTTGATCTAGAAGGAAGGCTTTCCAGAGAAAGTGAGTCTAAAACTCAAGTGGAGAGATGTTAAGAGTTTACTAGGTGAAGAGGGGCACTTAGAACAGTTCTAGAAATGACACGTTAGAGGGGGCTTGGACGGGTGGGTGTTTGCAGTGGTAGCAGAGGTTGGGAAAGTAGATAAGAACCAGCTATGCTGTGCACTACAGGCCACAGTAGGGAGCTTCATCATTATCTTGAAAGAAACAGAAAGACATTGACATTTGATGCATTCAGGTGGCATGATCATTTCATGTTGAGGATTGTCCAGGTGACAGTACTAAGAATAAACTAGGAGGCTATCAGTGGGAAAGCAGGTGGCCTTGGCAGGAAGCTCTGGCCTCAGTGAAGGTGAGAGCTGACGTGAACTTGGACAAGAGTGGCATTGGTGGGGAAGAGAAGTGGACAGGCTCAGCCAGCACAGTAGTATATGGAACATAATTGAGAGGAAGGATCTTGGAAGGAGGAGCACAGTGCTCTCGTTTACTGGAAATACAATTATCTACCTAGAAAACCAAGGATGATTAGGGAAAATTCTTTTCAATTATTAAGAATTCAACAAAAAGCCAAATTATAGAATATTATATATGGATATCCTATATTTCAGCAAAAAGAAGATGCTATAATAAAGAAGTTAGTGTATTCATAATAGCAAAAGAATATAAAATACCCAACAATAACATAAATAAGAAATGCATGAGAACAAAAAAAAATTTACTTACAAATGTAAAGGAGGACCCAGATGAATGAGTAAAAATATGATATCCTTCAAAGAGAAGAATACATATTGTATTCCTTCCAAATCTATTTATAGATTGAATACAATACTGATGTCAGAAATTCCATAAAGATTTCAAAAATCATGACAAAATAATTTGACAATTCATCTGGAACATAAACAGATAAATAATTTAAATGTTTGTTATAGTTTACTTTAAATGGTTGCTTTTTTAATAGAAAGGAAGGGAAGGAAATTCCCTACCAGATATCAAACACTATAAAGCTACAGTTATTAAAAAAATTAAATATGTGATTCTGGTGCAAAACTCACCTAACATTTTAATAGAAAGATGACATATTGCCTTGAAGCAGATGGCAACATACAATAAAAGTTTCATTACAACCCCATAGGGAAGGAATGGCTATGCAACAAATAGGGCTGGGTTTAGCAATGCAGTTGTAGGAAAGATTCCCATAGGAAGGTCTTTCTTGTTTTGAGCCACAATGGTTCATCAAAATTATCATGGTAAAAACAAAAACAAAAAACTTGTAAATTTTTTGAGTTTTGAATTTTGCACTAGAGAGACTCTAACTCACAGAGCTTTTTCAGGAACTGACATCCATAATAAAGTTAAAGTCTTACTCCAACACTTTTCTTTGTAAATAGAAGGTAAAGAAGCACCGCAATACAAAGACTTTGTAATGATCCTTCTCACCTGTAGGTATTACCCGATTTGGTGACAAAGTGTGATGAGTCTATAAATTGAATATGTATTTTATCGCCTCCAGGTCCCCAAATATTTTTGTCCAGTATGTTCTTAATAGCTTTGTATTTTTTAGATTTTTTTTAAGTGGTCCCTCGAACAACTGATTCAGAAGTATGCTGGCATACATACATGTTTGGTGATCTTTAGTGTATTTAAATGCTACTTGATGGGAAGAAATACTAGCATGTTTTCTCTCTTCTCTCTGCCTGCAGTTACTGATTCACTTCTATAAAATACTCAGAATGATATGGCTAAAGAGAAACATCTAAAGTTTATGCATATTTCAAAATGTTTCTAATTTTGTTTCAATTTTCTGTGAGACCCACAGTTTCTACATTTATTTAACGAAGCCATTAAATATCCCATTGGCTTTGGGGAAATGAAGATTCAGAGCAACAGCATTTTCTGAGTATGTCTGATTCAGGCACTATGGGGTGTGTAGTGGAGAGTTAGAGATGAAGCAGGCCTTGTGCCTGTCTCTTGAGACCTCATAGTCAAGGTCTATGTGAGCCCCCACACTCTGGCCAGTCCCCTTTGACCAATGTGATCAATGGTCGCCTTTGCTCATGGGGTTGCCTATTGTATCTGGGTTAAAGCCCTTTTTCTGTGAAAAATGACATGATCTTGTGGGGATCCAATCTCAACTTCAGTCTTGGTCTCTGACACAGTGTTCTCAATCATAACCCATAGAAACAATTCTTTTTTTTATTTATTTTTATTTATTTTTATTTTATTTTATTTTATTATTATACTTTAGGTTTTAGGGTACATGTGCACAATGTGCAGGTTTGTTACATATGTATCCATGTGCCATGTTGTTTTGCTGCACCCATTAACTCATCATTTAGCATTAGGTATATCTCCTAATGCTGTCCCTCCCCCCTCCTCCTCCCAAAGGACTATAAATCATGCTGCTATAAAGACACATGCACACGTATGTTTATTGCAGCACTATTCACAATAGCAAAGAGTTGGAACCAACCCAAACGTCCAACAACAATAGACTGGATTAAGAAAATGTGGCACATATACACCATGGAATACTATGCAGCCATAAAAAATGATGAGTTCATGTCTTTGTAGGGACATGGATGAAACTGGAAAACATCATTCTCAGTAAACTATCGCAAGGACAAAAAACCAAACACCGCACGTTCTCACTCATAGGTGGGAATTGAACAATGAGAAACAATTCTTTTAGTTTAAAGTTGGGTAATTATAAACTTGCTTTTGAGGGGGCAGGAAGAGGGAAGGAAGTTGGAAACATTGATTACAAGGCTGAATTAAATACTAACACTAATTTCTCATTTCAATTTAAGCAAAAAGGGGGCCTTTCTGAGAGTTCTCATGGTTTTGAAACATTAAAGATTGGGAAGGTGCACCCTATGGTTAATAGTGATGAGCTTCATACATCTGAGGCCATCCTCTTGACCCTCCTTGCTCAGGAAAATTTTCTGTTTGGGAGAATGAAGAGCACAAACCAGATAGTATATTCAACTGTGGAGAAATAATGACAAATTTCATTCAGCAACTATATGGAAGAGAAAATTTGATTTCCAAGTTGTAGTCATTTTATTGCAGTACCTGATCATAAGAGAGTAAAACCTTCAATTGAAGTTACAAAGAATAGGGCAATGATACATGTCAGCCTTTCATGTCTTCCAATAAAGTCTCAGTCACTCCCCATAATTAATTACTCTTCTTAGTGAAGATCTGGATAGTTCATTGCTTAGTACTAATCCCTGTGAACAGGCTCTCCCTTTCCATCGATTTATCTAGATTTGGCTTAGTGTTTACTATTTAGGCATCATTCACTTTGTAGAACCCCTGAAATTCATAGATCTCTGATTGCTTCCCAGGCACTATGCTATGGGTTCGGGCATGCATTATCTTACTCAATTCTCACACACTGTAGGTAGATTATAATTTTCAACTCACATAGTTAAGAATAAATAACCAATAGAGGCTTTGAACAGAAAGTAAGTGGCTTTGTTGCCTGGATTCATCCATTTATAATGAGGTAATTAATATATGGCAATTTAAAAAAATCCCAGCTGCTTCTCCGAATAGGCAGAGAAACCAATATCACAGAACAAATGATGCATATTATGTGAGGAATCATTTGTGTGCCTTCCTAAGTTATGGAACTGTTAGGTTGGTAGGTACCCACTGAGTTAGAGGAAGGTTCAACAGAACCTTTTGGGCTTACTGAACATATTCAGGTGCAGGATTGGTACTGGTATGGGGAATTCAGACACTAATAATCTGCCCTTTCTCCATGAGGCTCTCAGTGTGGTGGGTGCAGTGGTAAGTGAGGGTGTGATGCATTGAAACTGAATACTGGAACAAAGCTGTGTGCATCCAGTGATGACCACTGGAGCTGCCCACCCAGGCAGAGGCACAGGACCTCTAAGCTGAGAAAAGCCTTCAAGGGTGGGTGGGCCCATGCAGGCATCTTGCAGGAGATGAGCTTTGCCCTGGCTCTGAAGCCTGATTTAACCACAGTAGATCATCCTTACTCAAACTGGCTCTGTCAGGAAAACAGTCCCAAATACTAAGAGTTTCTTACAGGGGTGGGCTTATGGTGCCGTGGGGCCAGGACTCCAGCTCCACTTCTCTGCAATGACTCTCAGCTGCACCTTGTGAGTTTTGGGTTGCAGTACAATGACACAAAAGTCCCAGGAGCCAAATCCAGACAGGATGAAGGCCCAGGGGAAGAATAAAAACGTCTTTTTCTCATTCTTTGAAGCAAGAAAAACATTCCCAGAATCCCCCCAGAGCATTGGCCAGAATTGCATTACATGACAGATACTAAACCAATCACTGCCAAAGGGAGGGAGATAACTCTGATTGGCTTGAATCCATCAAAGTTTCCTCTTAGAACTGGGGATAGGGAGTAGCTTGGGAGCAGGTGACTTTCTGAAAGTGATCTGGGTTCTGTTAGAAGGAAGAATGAGCAGAATGACATTGTGCTGCAGGTGAACAGCTGAGCACATTATGCACAGAGATATTTCATTTTTTAGATAATTAGAATAGGAAGAGGACCTTCTACACAGGGCAAAAGTGAGGCTGCCTCGTTTGAGGAGAAATGGTTAATTTAGCTGAAGCATGAAAGCAAGAGGGGGAATCACTGCAGAAGAAGATATTCTGGACAAAAATACAATTATATATCAGAGAACTCTTAATTTCTCAAAAAACACTTCACTGACTCTCACACCAACTAGAACAGCAAGTATCAACAGAGGAATCTGAAGCCCCGAGCAGGTGAGTAAATCTTCCAAGGTCACACAGCCTGTAAGCAACGAGGTCTGGTGACTCTCTGTCTGGGATCCTTTTGCAGTTCCTTGGCAATTAGTTGAGGCAGGTATATTAGTTATCTACTGCTGCGTAACAAATTATCCCAAATTTGGGAGCAGATCAGCTCAGTGGTCCTGGCTCTGCTGAGATTGCAGTGAAGCTGTCAACTGGGACAAACCATCTAAGGCTTGTGTGGGGCTGCAGGATCTGCATCTAAGCTCGGTTGCATGGACTTTGGCAGAAAGCCTCAGTTTTTCCCCACGTGAACCTCTCCACAGGGACCTCTCCACAGGGCTTCTTGCATTTCCTTATGGCTTGGTAGTGGCTTCCACTACAGCCAGCAATAAGAGACAAAGAGCAGGACAGAAGCTTCAATGACCTGTATTACCTAAATTTGGATGCCACACTCCATCATTTCCACTACATTCTGTTGGTTAGAAGTGAGTCAGTAAGTTCAGCCCATACTCAGAGGAAAGGTAATTAATCTCTATCTTTTGATGGGAGGAGTATCAAAGAACTTATGGGCATATTTTAAAACCATCACAGCAGCAAAAATGCAACATGCATCCTGACATCTGGGATGAGTTCACCATAGAGAAATCATTCAATCTGAAGGCATTAAAATACAAAAATGGTACTCCATAAGGATAATAGACCAGATGACTCAATAGGAACCATGGTGATGGTGGGGACTGGGATTTGACTGAGGCTCACCAACAAAAACCTCAATTATATTGGTTCCATAGCAGTGCATAAATTTGGAGAGAGAGCGTGTAATATGTATGGTGGTAAGGAGTAGGTGAAATTCCCTGCTCATCATTCTGCCCTAGTAATATGCATTAAATGCTCACTATTATAATCCAAATGACACACCATCCTTCTTTCTGCTGACTGTGAGGCCTCAGGATACCTAGGTCTCTGTCTCAAGGTTGGGCAGTTTTTCCCATGATCAGAAAATACAAGATCTTTTACTAGTACCCTCTTAGCAATTTCCAAAATGCTGGAGAGAGCTCAGCATTCTTGGACCAGAAAGGCAAGCACAGAGTGGTACCTCCCCCTACCCCTTCTACAGCCCCAGTGAGGACTTTCAATCCAGTGGCCTCATCCCAGGGAACCTTGGGAGAGCTGGCAAATACTCTAAACAGATAAAAGATAATTGAACAAGGAGTGAGTAGTAAACGGTGACAAAGTGCTATTTCCATAATAAGCTTATCTGAGTAAACTTTCTCAGAGCCCCTGAGTTCCAGAGCAGGGTGTGGATTTGGCAATAGTAAAGAAACAGGCCACACCAGGAATGTCTGGGGAGCTAATGAATGCCCCTGAAGTGGTTGACGTTCCTATCTCTGCTTTGGATCCCTGCCACCTTGACTCGAATGTCAGACGGTGTTTAATTGGCAAACAGGGCTTCAAAGGGTTGCTGGGCCCTGCTCCCAGGGCCCTGGGGCTGTTAATGTTTAATTGTCATGTGCAAGGGCCCACTAGCTCTTGGTAGATTTGGGTGTTTTATTGCACCTTGAAAAAGCAACGTTATGAGTCTCCTTCTTGCTCCATGGACATTTTTACAGACATGCTTTGGAGTCACATGTTGCCTCACCTAAACTCTGAGTAGCACAGTCACCATGTTATTCAGCAGGGGTGGAGAGAAACACCTTCAAGCTGAAAATACTCCAGATTTACTGCATGTGTCCTAAAATCAAGAAATATTGATTTCTTGGGAGCATCTGGATCAGCAACAGAGAAAAAAAAAAGAAACTGAGTTGAGGGTTTAGGTTGAGGGAAGAGAAAAAAGACACAGAAGTGAAATTGCTAAATGGCAGATCATACAAGTTCTTCATTGAATGCTGGTGGCACCCACTCTCCTTGACACTGGCTCTGTTACTCATGACTCTGCTGGAAATGCAAATCTTTAAAAAAAATCCCACTCCCAAAAGGGCCTATTTGCTTTATATTGTTCATGTAATTTAAAAAGTCTAGAGACTGTCTTAATAAGACTTTATAACCTTCCTCTAATTACATAGGGAAGAATAAGAAATAATAGAAGACAAATACTTTTTTTTTTCTAAACTACATGGAAATTGTGAATAAAGGAGTAGCTTCCAACTTCCTGACATTTGAAAAGCACTGTTTTGAATTGAATATGAATGATTCCTTTGAATTTTCAATGCAATTCCATTTAATTGAATACGTCTTCATTGAGTGCTTACTAAGTGTTCATATCAAACAATTTCTTTGGTTTTGAATTAGTGGCTTTTACAGAAATTGTTTCTTTTGTTGAATTCTGGAAATGTATCGGTTTGTTGTTTTAATCATCCTTTTGCTGATTGTGAATATCTCTCTAAGGAAGGAATGTAAAGAGAAATATCTAATTACACCACTTATATCAGAATGGCAAAGTGTATATTTATCTTGTTTGTTAATTATATATGTCACAGCTAAAGACCAAACATCAGCTAATGTCGACATTAGCCAGAAGGGCCTGGCACACATCAAGAGCTGGGTGGATCACAAATAAAATACAACATAGAAAGTGGAAAGCATATAGACCTTTTTATATGTTTATATTGAATCAAATTTTTTTTTGTTCTTTTTTGCACGTTCTACATTCCAAACAGCCAGATTTTCATATGGTGGATCTCTAAGAAGTAGGTTTTACAGTAGAATTGCCACTATGAACAGGTTTCAGGGTCTCCCAGCATGTGTTAGATTTTCAGGCAATGTAGCAGACACTTAGAATCTTCCAAAGGATGTAATCTCTTTTCTTTAGCTCTCTTGTTTGCCTCAGTTCCCAGTCCCTCCATCTCTACCACTGATTTAGCGATTCCTCTCCTTTGACAAACGGTAAGCAGACAACCCCTTCCAATCAGAGCCTGTGCTATGAAGTTCAATCACATCCAGGGTTCTCAGCCCCAGAGCTTCAGCCGCCTATGAATGTAGACGGGGAAATAGCCTATTGTGCACAAAGCACGTGCCCTCCAAATCCATATGCACAGTTAATTAGTTGAGAGCCCTAAAATGTTATGTGATTCCTTTCTTAATAGAAATGAGAAGTTGTAAAGATGAGAGGCCTTTATTCACACTTTATCAGCTATTTTAAATTAAGGGGTATATTATCCTCTGGATAGATTTACAGGAACACCCATTATGCACCTAACTCCTATTATCATTAATGGCGGTAAATGCATGCACACACAAGCTCAGCACTCCGGGCTTTACACAAGAGGCCACTCTTTTCCTCCTGTTATTAACAATTCCTGCTCCACATTTCTTAAATATCTGCAAAATGAAACAAAACATTGTTTGTGACTTAAAGACTATCTGGGTATATGTTTTTCAAAGGAAATTACATTGGTACATTACATAGGTTTGCAAATTTACATTATGATAGCAAATGATTATGACTGCTGCTGCTCACCCTCTTCGAATCCCCCTAGAGAGGAACGCACAGGAGCAGGGGTGCAGAGGTGGGTGGCAAGGGGTGGGGTTTCCCATGTCAGTGTGGCATAAGGATCTGGTGGCAAGGAGTTGGAACTTTAGCCTGTCGACTGTTTTCTTTCAGTGTTGGCAAAGCCAGCACTGGAATGTATGGAAGAGATAGAAAAGTGAGAAAATAGACTGCTAAGCAGAACTTCCAACTATGGGGAACAGGCTATTATTATATCCCTTCATTAACTCATTCATTTGCTTATTTATCCGTCCATTCCTTTGCTCAACAAATATGTATTAAATACCTAGTGTGTGTGTGCCTAGCAGGGTGCTGGGCTATGAGCACCTAACAGTGAAGAAAGATTAGGGCTTCGTACCAAGTTTAGTGAAACTATAAAATTAAACAACTAATTGCACAGTTAGCTGTGTGATCTGGGAGACGTGCTGGGAGCCATGAAGAACTTGGCTGAGTGGAGGGGGCAGGCAGGAGAGACGCCTCAGGAATAAATGCAGAGCCTAACTCTGAAATGAACGCACAAGTCATCACGGTGATAGGAGGTGGTTTAGCAAGAGCTTGCTGGGTGGGAGGAGCAGCATGAGCAAAAACCTGAGGAAAGCAAGATCCAAATTCTGGACCTGCCAGTCAATAGTAACAATGTTTGGTCCTTCCTTCTGAAACCCTGTACAGAAAGGTGCATTTACTTTTTCCCGGCTAAAACAGGCATGTAATAAGGGTCACCATTTACTACCATGCATCAGTGTGCCATGAAGCTGAAGCTAGACCCCTGCCAAATGAATTCTTAGGGTTTGGGTTGTAACATCAGCACAATCTCTACTAAACACCCCCGCTCCCCAGTCACACTGGACAAATCACCTCTGTGCTCCCTCTGCACAAGGGTCAAATTTGGCGGGATGGGCTGTGGAAATCCTCTATACCTGTGTTTGTCAAATGATCTGTAAGGAAGGATCAGGTTCTTAAAAATTCTGTTGTAAATGGATACTTTTATAAAATGTAATCAAAACGAATTACTAGAAAAATGATTATGCACTTTGATGTCATAACCATATCAATTTCTGGAAAACTCTTCTGAATGCTTGCTCTCAATATCTGTACTTATCTCATTGCAGATTGATAGCACACAGCTTGCAGACCACACCTCGCCTTCGAGACTAGGACTATCCCTATGCTCCACACCTTGCCTCACTGACTTCCAGCCAGACTGTCAGCTAGGACTATATCTACAACTCTAGAAATTATTTACATTTCCTGCCTGGGCCACCTCTTGGGCAAGAGGTTTTCCTGTATTACACCCCCACAGCAAGAAATAGTATTTTATTAATTAGAAACTCTAAGAGGCACTCACCTCAAGTCCTGGTATTTCTAGGGCTGGGAAAGTGACCCCAGGTGTTTCATGCCTGTTTCATGCTTTGTTTTCTAAAAACTTCAACACTCATGTAAGGACTAAGATTCAAAAGCCAGCAGCACAGCAGATTGGAAAATCTGGGCTAGTGACTCTCAGCATATGCTCAGCGCTGAAGACCCAGACAGTTGGAAAAGGAGACCTTTAGACTCATTGTTCTTTGGATGTGCCTGGGAGTCTAAGAAGGGCATCTCCAACCCTGCTGGTGGGTTGGGAGAAAGATAAGCAAAGACAAGTGATTGACTACAGAGCAGAGTGCAGTGAGATCCCTGCATGGGCTCTGGTCCCTGCTGGAGCTCTCTTTCAGCAGCCAGCCTGTGGGCATCTGTATTATGACCAGTCAGGAACTTGGCCCTGGGAAGTTGGAGGCATGGATATAACACAAGTCCCTGAGAACTTTAAGGAAGGAACCCCAAGAGATATCAACTTCCCTGTTGTTTGCTTTCTTTCCTCTGCATGACTTTATGGACTTGGAGGAGGACCTCAATGCTTAGTTTCCACCTCACTTATCTTACTCTGAGCTATTGTACTGGGTTATCTTGCCTACCAACATGACTCAATTATTTCACTGAAACCAGTAACTTCCAAATTAAAGCTCTAAAGAACATTCTTTACTGAGCTCCAGATTGCATATCAAATTAACTCCTAACTCTACATGATAGACAGAACAATGCTTCCCCTCAAAGATGTCCATGTCTTAATCCTCAAAACCTGTGAATAAGTTATCTTTACATAGCAAAAGACACCTTGCCAATGTGATTAAGTTAAGGATCTTGAGATGAGGAGATGGTCCTGGATTATCTAGGTGAGCCCAAGGGCATCAGGAACCACAGAAGAGGGAGGCAAAAGGGTCAGAGTCAGAGGAGATGTGATGACAGAAGCAGAGGTTGGAGTGATGACGGGCCATGAGCCAAGGAATGTGGGCAGACCCGAGAAGCTGGAGAAGGAAAGGGACAAATGCCCCTGTGGAATATACAACTCAATTCCAGAAGGAATTCAACTCTGCCAACACCTTGGTTTTAGCCTAAGACTATGTCACACTTTTGATCTTCAAAACTGTACAATAATCAATGTGAGTGGTTTTAAGCCTCTTAATAATTTGTAGCAATTTTTTACATCAGTAGTAGGAAACCAGTACACCCCTGGGTATCCCAAACTCACCATCTGCCCTCCAAAATGTGATGCTTCCTCTGAACTATTCATTTCAAGGCATAGTACCACGACTCTGCTAGTTCCCAAACTAGAAACATGGAGGCCATCTCAACACCTCCCACTCGCTTACCCACAATGTCCAGTGGCTTTGTTTTAAGACAAAGTGTTTAAAGGCAAAGTTCAAAATCCTTAAAGGGATCCACAGGGCCCTGAAATGTGCCCCAGGATCTCACTGACCTCCCTGGCATCCATCTTTGGCTGGATGGGCCTTTTGAGAACGCCTAGAGACAGCTCACACGTTCACTCTTGCTCCTAAACCAGCCTGGAAGGCACACTTCCCTCCTCCACCACCCACATCACTGGCAACTTTTTGAGGAATCAACTCTCGTGGCTTTTCCTCCAAGAAGCCTTGTCTGTATCCACCGCTGAAGTTAGGTGCCCACTTCCCTAAATTATCATGCTTCTGTCTTGTAACAGTCACCACAAGTATTATGTTCAATTTATCTCCTTCCAGTTATTTTGCCATCTCATGAAAGCAGGAACCACATCTGTCTGGCTCTTGACTATAGGCTATATTGCTGCACAAAAGCAGTCACTCAGTACTATTTACTGAAAACAAAAACAAAATAAAAAGAATAGGTGAGCAAGATTCCGGGAGGAGCTCAGGGATAGGATCTGGGATGTAGCCACCGTGGGGATACTCAGGAAGGCTCGGACTCCCTGCTCACCTGGAAAGAATGCTGATGGAAGGTTTTGCTTGGCCCTTGTCCAGAATGAATCCATGGATCTGCCCTGACAGATCAGGGGCTGCAGGCTCCCCAGTGGTTGTTCAGGGTCTGGGTGGTAGATCATAATCAGAACTGATGTTTCTTGAGCTCTTACGTAACAGGCACTTCAAGTGCTTTAGTGGATTAACTCATTTATTCCACCCATGAACTCCAGGTTGCTATGGAGTTTCCAACATGGGTTCAAGGTGAGGATTAAATGAGTTGATTCCCTATTATTAATGTTATTAATAACTTAATAACAATTGCATTTAACAGATGAAACAACTGAGGTAGAGAGAGGTTAAGTGTTTTGCCTAAGATCAGACATCTTATAAGTGACAGAGCTAGGATTTGAACCCACACACGCTGACTCTAAAGTCCTTGTCTTAAACAGCGTGTTGTGCTTCCTACAGCAGGAAGGCAGGGACTCGCTGAGGTTACGTGAATCAGTCTCCAACCATTGATATTGGCCTATTTACTTTATTCACAGGTATTTGCTGCTAATCTGCTGGGTGTTAGACACTGTGCTAGGTGTTAGGAATGAGCAGATGAATGTCAGGTGCCTTAAAAAAGTGTGGACTTGAGTGAGAAGGCAAAAAAGAATGAGTATAATGTGATGTGGCAAGAGGGGACATGAGGTCGAAGCCCAGGACAGGACTTAGACCTGCTTCCTGGGTTTTGAAAGGGTTGTAAACTGCCTAGGTGAAGGAGAGGTGAGGAAGGGCTACCAGGTAGAAGAGAAAGTGTGTGTGAGGGCACAGGCACGGGAGGGCAAGACCTGTCGGGGTAAATTGCTCATAATTCTTCCAGCTCAGTGTGGCAGAAAGGAGGGTGTGGAGTGGTGCTATAGTGGTGTGAGGAAGATGAGGCAGACTGGGGTCAGCCTACAAAGACTGGGAACACCATGCCGAGGACCCCAGTCAGGTCACATCATTCCTACCAGCCCAGGAAAGCAGGGACTGCCTTTCTTCTCCTGCCTGGGTTACCACTCAGTTCCCAGCCTGAAGAGATGCATGCAAGCTATTTAGCAATGACAACAGTTGGTTTGAATTGACCAACTGGATCAGATGCTGGCCAGGTAAACAGCTGGAGCCTCCTGGCAGCATATCAGCTCATCCTTAGCTCCAGCACATGGTGACATTCTCTCCAAAGCTGTGAGGACAGTGGAGGAAAGTGCATTTTGTCATTTCTTGGGACAAGAGCATGGGAACAGGCATCTCCTGGAATGGCCCTTCCACAGGAAGAGAAGGGGATGCATGGCACAGAGGAAGGATGGGGCACCTGGATTCAAAATCTGCTTCCACTATCCACAGAGCCTGGGATGTTGAAGAATTAGTTTTTTCTCTTGGAACTTGCTTTCCTTACTTAGTAAAATAAAGTTATTTTACTTGTAAAATAAAGTTAATCCTATAAACACTACAAGGCTATTGTGAAGGTCAAATGAGACCAGGCATAGGAAAGTATCTTGTAAACAGCAAATTGTGAAAAACAAATACAAACACAACAGAAAACAGAAAACAACAACAAAGGTCTTAGTTATAAAGGACATGAAACTTTCATTTGACCCACTTTAGAGATCATTCATTCCTTCAACAAATAATAATTGAAGCCCTACGATGTGCCATACCTTCACACATTCTAAGAATTATTCCTATTTACACACTTTCAAGAAACCCATCATTTCCTGTTGGGAAGGACACCCACAGCATCCCCTCTACCCCAGCCCCCAGCAGAACCCATGGGGATGCCTCTGCTGCTTTCTCATTTTCTTTCCTTGGCTTTGTCCCACCTGAATCACTACTGAATTCCTCCTCTAACAGCTTCTTCCTGGGTGCCCTTGACTGGCAGAAGCAGCCATGGCCTCTGCTTTAAGATGAGGTCAGCTTGTGTAAAGAGTGCAGATTAACTAATATAGGCTCCTCTGTTAGAGGGAGCCAAGTATATTTGTGCACTTGCCCAGCCAAGGAAGGCATTGTCCCTTTCTTAGAGGTCTTCCAGATTGTCAGCGTCTTAATCTGAATGGGCAGCTCTCTGGTGAAGGCCCAGGCGCCAGGGGAAGCCAATTGAGGAGCCATTTACAAGTGGAGAGGGTGATAAAGGAGGTTTGAGTACTTCCATCATTTCCACTGTCTGAAAGAGGCCTGCATTTACTATCAGAAGATCTGTGTCTATCTCTTCAGTCTCAGCAATCTCCTTTGTAAAATTAGGATAATAATAATCTCCTTCTTTCAGGACTATTATAAGGAACAGATTAAAATAATGTACAGGAATCAATTCTGTGTATGATAAACCCCAGGCTGCCATAACAAAATACCACTGGCTGGGTGGCTTGACCAACAGAAATTTATTTTCTCACAGTTCTGGAGGTTGGCAATCCAAAATCAAGGAACCAGCATGGTTGGTTATTTTCTGGTGAGGCCTCTCTCCTTGGCTTGCAGACAACTGCCTTCTCACTGTGTCCTCAGGTGACCTTTTCTATGTGTGGGCACATCCCTGGTGTCTCTTTCTCTTTTTACACCCCTCACTGCCCCTTATAATCTCATTTAACCTTAATTACCTCCTCAAAGGCCCTATCTCCAAATATAGTCACAGTGGGGGCTAGGGATTCAACTTATGAATTTGGGGGGGACATCATTCAATCTGTAACATCTGGTATTCATGCAAACCATATCATCATCAATACTCAGTGCTCACCTCAGAAACAAACATGAATCGGTCATAAAGGTTTTTCAAAGCAAAATGCTTGGAAAATAAATCATGAATTTGTAGGGACATTTCCAAAGCCAAACTGAAATGTTTCCTTTGACTTTCTCTTATTTCACCCACATCCCAGCTACACTTATTGGCCCTCAGAAGACAATATCCAGACTGGATTTCTTGGTGAGAAATGCCCCTTGGAGATCTCCTGCAGTCAGTAGATGCAGAATCGTTTCTCCAGGGAGTGAGCTGGCCCTGCTCTCAGCTCTGAGCCTTCCCAGCTTCTGAGGCAAGACCCCAGATTCAGGGCCCAGACTCCCAGAGCTTTCGGTCATCAAATTCTCACTTGACATTCTGCCTTTAGTACCAGGAACACAGCAAATGATACATTCAGCTCAGCATAGCTGGCTGCCCGCGAACAAACCTTTCTTTTACCTGAAAGCTTGCCTGGTGTTGAAGGGGGCAAATAAAAAGTCACTCTTTTGAAGATAAATACCATTTTGAGTCATTTCTTTCAGGAGCTATTTCAGCCAGGTGTTCCCATCGCCATGGAGTACAGAAAGAGACTTACCTGACAGACCTGTGAGGATGTGAGGAAACTTGCCAGGGAAGTGAATCTAAGATCATTATTCTTAATCAGCCTGGGAATGAATAGAAAATGAGTCAGAGGCTCCCATGAAGCACGTGGCAACAGGAATGGAACCAAAATGCCTATCTTCAAGGTAGGTCTTGACTGAGCTAAGCTTTTTGCTCTTTCAAAGCTTGTTTTGGTCCAAAACTATTTCTGATGGAAAGTAACATTTATACACCAGAAAAAGAGCAATTGACATTTCTTTTTACATTCCATTGGGGCTGCTTAGCCCAGGTCACAGGGCAGAGGGGACTTGAGCGCCGAAGAAGAGAGGTCAAGAGCCCCAACCTGCAACTGGGGCTTGGGGGGTGCTGAGGCTGAATGGGGTGTCCTCTGGTAGGGGCCAGGAGGCACACCCAGTTAAATTTGTAACCCTTAATTGTTTAGAGTTGTTGTTATCATTTTTCCTTTTTGTTTCTCTAGGTAGTCATTCATTTATGCAAAAGCAGTAACAAGAACAGCCGATACCAGGCACTGGGAATGCAGAGATCAATAAGAGACTTTAAAAAAGTCTAAATCGAGAGGAGGACATAACAGCTGGGTGGGTGTCAGGTTTTGTTTATTCAGCTGGTTAAATATGTCACTGCTCTACCGAACACAGCCTCAGTTCCAACCTGAAGCCCTTGCTGAGTTAAAATGATTGCCAATAGTAAATGGGCCTATTCACTTTCTTGTCTATGCCTCTCTTCAAACCATACAACCTTCTGTATGGAACTAATGTAGATGCACAACCCTGGCCCAATAACCGTTGTCAGTGAAATGCCATCAGGTGGCAGATTTAAGGATCGGATCCTGCACACTGCCATCTCTAGAACGGGTCGGAGGTATCAGGATTGTCTTAGACCAAGCAGAGTTCTCAGATGAGCAGCATGAAAACACATTGCTGGTCTACAGTGGGAGGATGGAATGATGTTCTGGAGGCAATAGTAGCCAAGACCAGATTATAACTAACTCTTTCTGTTATTTTACGTTACTTGAAATTGACATGCACATAATTTAACAGAAATCAATTTGTGTTTGCATGCTTATGATGACAAAATGAAGAGCCGTTCTCCCTCCCCCAACTCCGGGTCTCAAGTCTTAGAGGCAATCCTTAAGTCTTTAAACTATTTCTCATTGGATTTAGCTCTTTGTCTTTTTTTTTTTTTTTTTTTTTTTGAGACGGAGTCTCGCTCTGTCTCCCAGGCTGTAGTGCAGTGGCACAATCTCGGCTCACTGCAAGCTCCGCCTCCCAGGTTCACGCCATTCTCCTGCCTCAGCCTCTCCGAGTAGCTGGGACTACAGGCGCCCGCCACCACGCCCAGCTAATTTTTTGTATTTTTTTAGTAGAGACGGGGTTTCACCGTGGTCTCGATCTCCTGACCTCGTGATCCGCCCACCTCAGCCTCCCAAAGTGCAGGGATTACAAGCGTGAGCCACCGCGCCCGGCCTCTTTGTCTTTAAGTAACGCAATTATATTGATCTTTTTCTGACGAATATATTTACGTATTATATATGACATTTCTCTACTGACAGGTGAGGATTTAGCATCTTGTTTCTGCCTCCACCACCACTACCCACACATACTCTTTCCCTGATTCCTGGGGCCTGCACACTACTGCCTACAGGCCGAATCCAGCCACCTGCCTGTTTTTCTGTAGTTCCTTAGATCAGGATGGATTTTACATTTTTAAAAATTTGTGAACGGACACAAAAACAAAAATATGCTACAAAGCCTGTATGTGGCCCACAAAACCTAAAATATTTACTGTCTTGCCTTTTACAGAATGTTTGCCATACCCTTATGTACCCTTCCAAAATAGTAGCATTTAAATTTTGGCAAAATTAGTAATAATTTTTTGCATTGTTATGATTAAGTAAATATTGTTTATTATGGGTTTAAGTCCTGTGATAATATTCCCTGTTTTGTACAACTTTTAAAAAATCTGGCATTAATAATTGTACTTACCAGTCCAGGTGTTCATCAATTCTCAGTCTTTGCCAGGCTCTAGTCATTGTATAATATGTCTATTAACATTCCTTTTAAAATATCAAGACTATCATATAATGCACCTTCTTCTTTTTCATCTCAGAGACCTCTTTCCTGGGTCCCTCTGGCTTTCTGTTCCACTTTACCTTCTGTCTCCAGGCACAAATGCCATTCTGGTGCTTTGCTGGATCACCATTTCTTGAGTCCTATGTCTTCTCCATCTTCTCTTTCCTTGGTATATACACTTTTTTTTTTCCAGGAGAACCGTCTCCAGTAACCTCCCAAGAAAGAAAATATAGAAAATGTGGGGTTTTTTTAAGGCCTTGATATCTACAGATATCTTTATTCTATACTCACACCCACCCTTGACGTTTGGCTAGATGAAGAATTCTACTTTGAATTGGGATTTTTATCTCAGAATGATGAAGGCAGGATTCCCTTATCTTTTAGTATCCTTGTCTTTCATTCCCATTTAAGAGCAGGTCACTGGAAACCTCTATGTCTGTGTGACCAAGCCGCTTAGTTGCTTGACTTCACTGTGTGGTGACAGCAGGAGGGAGACGAGTTGGCCACTTATTAGAGCGTTCCCAGGTGCCCACATCTGGATGTCTCGTATCTGAGCTCTTTCATTCTTATAGACAAGACTCCTGCATTTTCTACCATGAGGAGCGCATATCTGGCTTCCAGAGTTTTCAGGAAGAAGGCTGAATCCATTTCCCCTTAACCCTCTTGTTTTCTACACTGCCTTTCATCCCTCCCTCTCCCATATCTGGTGTCTGAGGCTACAGGTCACCATTTCAGTTTCTCTAAAAAACTAAACTGTGGTCCCTTGCTTGGTTATTTAAGGTCTGGGAGGAGACTTGGAGGCTCAAATGTTTCCCATTTTGATATTAAACCAAACCAGTCATTTTAGCTTCACGCTTCCTTCACCTCCACTCCACTCCCTTCCTCCTGCCTACTGCAGTCTGTGGTTCCTGGCAAGCCCAGGTGCAAAGCTCCCTGACAGTTCCTTTGGACTTTGTGGTTTGCTTCACAAGCACCTAAGGTGCTACTTTCTCCTCTCCGCCACTCGTTCACTCTACTTTGGTCTCCAAAAAGTCTGATTTGCCTGCATTCTCAGTGACTCATTCTGTGAAAGGGTCAGGACAGAACTGAAAGATGGGACTGAAAAAAACCTTTTTCTAAGGAGTACTAAAGAGTGACTTGCAGCGAATAGTTTGTAGTAAGACACATTCAGAAATGATGGTGTCTCAGCATTCATTTAAAAACTGAGTTGTTATGTCCCAGGCTGTGTGCTAGGGGATGAACATGTATGACTTGGTTGCTGCACTCAGAGGCTGGGGTGGGTGAAAGGGTAGATAGATGAATTAACATGATGTAGCACCCAGAGAACATGCACTGAAGCAAAGAAGGGCAGGAGCTGAAAACTCCAGATGAGAGACATATAGCTCAGGAGGTTGGAGAAAACTTCCTGGTAAAGGGTGGAGATAGCTGAGTAGGTTGAACTTTTCAGTTAGTTGAATGAAGTAGTTGTTCTTAAGTTTCCTGGAGTCTCATGTAGGGTGGTCAGTCTCATCTTTTCCTAATGATGGCACCAGACTTGGCATATCTTCCAAGCCTGGACCCTGTCCTATGGACACAGTTTAGTCTATCAGTACATGAGGGACGGGGCTCTATGTCCCAGTTGCAGTGTGCAAGGGTAACATAGAAACCAACTCTTCCCAAGTCTTACTTCCTAAGTCTTACTATGTGCCAGGAATTGCGCTGCTCCTCATGCATTTATCTCATAAAATGTTCACTGTACTTTTATGAGCTGGCTAGGTCCTTTTATATTACTCCCTTCAAAAATGAAGAAACCTAGAGTTAGAGAAGTGAAATCTCTTGCCAAAATATCTGCTATATATGGTAGGACCAGAAATTGAGGTCTAGTTATTTTGAATTATAAGATTATACTCTCAACCACTAAGATACATCATGTCCCATTTTTTTAGGATTGCCCTTTTCTCTGGGAAGGGAGTGAAATGCTGGGCATACTGGGAGTGGTGGTGTGCTAGATGCAGGGATCCACACTTAACTCAGAGTTCAAAACCAGCTCAGGCAGGCCCTGCTCTGGGCCAAGTCTACAAACTGGGAGGTGTCTGGGTTCATACAGGGTAAACGCTCATCCCCAGGTCTCAAGAAAATGCCATCTAAACAAGCAAGGACTTCACTCTAAGCCCTCTCCCAGAGCACAGAGTATGAAAGGCATTGGAGAAATAAGGACTTTCTCCCTGCTGCCCACAGCTGTGAGTTGGTTAATGAAATTGATGGGTCAGGAGCCACTGGCCTCCAAGGTTTATTAGTCCAGTCTTTGAGCTGACCCAAGCTGCAGGCACTCCAGACCGAGGCCACAAACTGTGAGGCCAGGGCTCAGCCAGTCCCCCTGCTTCTGAATCACCTCACAGGACAGGCAGACCCTGTGGCTTCAGAGAGAGTTATGAGCTCTGGCATCCTGTAGTGAAAGAAACAGGCGTCTTCCCTCAGTCAACTGCCCTTGACACACCAAAAACACAATTCATGATTCATGAGAACTGTTTCTTTCTTCAGACAGAACCCTTGGCTTTGCTTTGGGCCTAGGAATAAATTGGCCACAATCAACTCTCCTGAAGAAGTGGTTTCCCCACCACATAATTCTTTTTTCTGAGGACAATGGCTTTGCTCAATGTGGTACAGGGGAAGTTTAACCAAAGGAAAAACTGAGCCCACACTGATAAAATATCACTGTTATCAAGGGACCACCAGGCGTGAGAGTTGAAGCACCCTCGCCTTGCGGTGGCTTCAGAGGCGCCCTTTGCATACATTTCCAACGGCCCCTTAGGATGGATGTCCCCTCCCCCTAATACACACAAACAATATCGACAATTCTAGAGTTCAAGCAATTCAGCCTTTATAACTGAAACTTATCCTCCAGTCCTTCCTTATCCCCCACATGATTCATGATGTTGCCTTTACCACCTGGCAGTCACCTCTCTAGGGCAGGCTGTGTGGCATTGGAGACACCACATACGACCTGGAGGAGCTGCTAGTGTTGACTATTGAATGTCTGCTATGTGTTGAAGAACTGTAATAGATGCTTACATTTGTTATCTCATTTAATCCCCAACAATTCTATCAGGAAAATAGTATTTTTTTAATGTTTACAAACAGGTTCAAAGAGTTAAGCAAATTTTTAAGATGACATATTTATAGTGTGGGGCTTCAACTAGGGCTATCTGAAGCAAAGGAGCACATGTAGGCTGCCACCTAAATGTCTTTACCTGTGTTAACCTGAGAACCAGGTCTAAGAAAAAGGAAAATGAAACCTAGGTATGTTTTTGCATGGAATTTGGATAAATCTGCTCTTTCCACGAAATCCCAAAGTGCAATGGTTTTCTGACTCAGAAGCAGAAGTACCTATGTGTGGACCCCAAGTGGGGAGCATTGCCCAGTCTGGCCAAGACCTTCACTTGCAGGGAGACACTTTAAGTGTGGTGATGGAATGATGGGAGCTAGGAAGTCATCCTTTCATCCCGAAGAAAGAAGAAAAGTGACTTGGGGCTGGCTCTCCAGACCCTCTTCCTGCCCAACCAATCAAGGTGGGTACCAGCGAGGTCCTATCACACCACAGTGTCATGCCCTCACCACAGAGCAAGGCTCTCCTGGTCCTCTAGACTAAAATAGTCCCTCACTCTGAGAACAACAGGCCCAGGAGATGGTCTTGCTCACCTTCTCACTATTGCTTCAGTCTCCTCTATCTTAACCACTTCATGTTTTTAAAAAATATAAATATGATTTATCCCTTTAAGCACAATCTATTGCATTTGATTCTATTAGACAAATCCATTAGATAAGTATTCAGTTGGATTTAGTAGATGCACACTAAGATTGTGCAAAATGAGCTTTAGGGATATGGGGAAACATTAGAACATCTTTTTTTTTTCCCTAAGTTTTTATTGGATATACGGCTTATAACACATACAATACATTTACAACAGATTATATATATATATATTGGCCGGGCGTGGTGGCTCACGCCTATAATCCTAGTACTTTGGGAGGCTGAGGCAGGCGGCTCTCCTGAGGTCAGGAGTTTGAGACCAGCCAGGCCAACATGGTGAAACCCCATCTCTACTAAAAACACAAAAATTAGCAGGGTGTGGTAGTACACGCCTGTAGTCCCAGCTACTCGGGAGGCTGAGGCAGAAAAGTCTCTTGAACCCGGGAGTCAGAGGTTGCAGTGAGCCAAGATCGTGCCACTGTACTCCAGCCTGGCCAGGCAACAGAGTGAGACTTCATCTCAAAATATAAGTAAATAAATAAATTATATATATATATTTGTGCCAGGCCCTGGGAAAGAGGGGAAGGGGTGCAGAAGGAAAAGTGTGTTATTAGATAGTAGTAGTATTTAGATAAACATTTATTGTTTAGATACTTAAACTGTCAGTAGACATTATTTTTAATTATTTTATTATTGTTATCAGTAGGATTATTTAGACAAATTTATTTGACCTTTCAGAGTTCCATCTTTCCTTTTATTTTTTACAAAATTTCAGTAGTTGCATTTAGAATGTTATTTCTAGGTGTAGAATCATCCCGTGCAGTGAAAGGGGAAGGCTCAACTCTGTTAGAAGCTTCCCACACTCCCTGACACAGCCTCTCCGTAAGGCAGTAACTTAGAGTCTGAGGAGGAAGTGGCAGGTGAGGTGAGGCTGAAGCTTCACACTCCAGACAAGTGCAGACCTCGTTCCCTGGCGGCAGCAGGGGACGGCATTTCCTTCCACGTCTCCTGCTTCTGTGGGGGCCATGCCTGCAGTGTACTCCACCTTTTCTCTCTTCCTTCCTTCAGAGAATCGAACTCCTAGTCAGAGTTATCCTGGAGTTCTCTTGTTTCCTCATCATCACTTGACACACCTCTTTCTAGTTCACCAAATTGTTACCTGGAGTCCACCCCCTAAATATTCTGCCTGTTGCCTCCTCTCTGCTTCAACTTCTGTGGCTTTTCATTCTTCATCATTTAGTGCCCAGATTACCCTGACAGCTTCCTAACCTTCCTCCCTGCTTCCAGACTGACATCTTCTCCCAATCTCCATTCTGCAGTTACTTTTTTTTTTAAAGCAAGAATGTGATCCAATCACTGCTGTTGTTGAAACGTCCTTCATTGACTCACCACTTCCTAGCCTGTTAAACCAGGCCTTGCATAGTCTGGCCCCAAGCTTAAGCTCCCACCACTCCCTGACATGCCACTAACATTCCAATTGTACGCCGTGCCTTTGCCCTGTTTGTTTCTAGACCTTTGCTGGAATGTGCCAGGTACCCTTCCCTTTCCTTCTCGAATACAAAATCCTTCCTGTCCTACAAAACCTTGTTCCATGTCACTCACATGACTCAGTTCCTAGACCACAAGAAGAACTGATCACATTCTTTTCTGCTTGCCTACTGCACCATAGCTCTTATGACTCTGTCATCACTGTATGTTTACATAGCTATCTATCGTATTGGACTAAGAGCACCTTGAGGGTCAGGGATTATGTCCTATCATTGCACTCTCCACTCCAGCAGCTCCACACAGTTCTGAGTACTACAGTAGCTCAGACAAATTCCTTCCTTCACTATAGATTGTCACTGGCTCAATTCCTCATAAACCATGGCATTTCTCTCACTGAGAAGTTTCAGGGCACTCCAGTAATGACCATTATTGGATCTAAACAGGAATGCCTCGCCACCAACACAGTTCTGCTAAGGGTTAAGAAATGCACATTGTTTTAGAATCTGGAAACCAGCCTTCCTAGCTGAAGCATCTGGATTCTGGTCAAAGTAGCACTCTAGGGAACCGCTACCACTCATTCACAATTGGGCTGCAAGATAAAAATGTTTTCCACCCTTAGCCTCAACACTCTCTCAGCGATTCAGAGAGCTCCAGACATATGTTGAAATGGCAAACACTGTCAGAAATAATTGGTACATATGGGAAAGGGAGGTGGCACTTAGCAATATTGAGATGCATTTAGGAGATTAACATATTTTGTGGGTCCAAGAACAAAGATATTTGAAGTGAAATTCACACAGGCAGAAGCAATTAGGGAGGGACTGTCTGCATCTTAGGTACATTCTGTCATCACCAAGATGGGGTGAATAAGTTTATTCCCCACCCCACACCAGAAAGCTGTCCCTTTCTCTCTTCTCCACTTTGAGTTCCCTTGTATACTCTTCCTCCCTTCCCCTTAATCAGTTACTCATCTCCAGGGGCATGTAAGTTCCTCTGCATCTTTTTCAGAGATTGTGTGAATAAAGAGTGGTGTAGACCTCTAGGTAATGAAAGAGAGATGAACCTGTAGGAGGAAGAAGTTAAGAGCATGAAAGGGGAGCCCCCATAGCTGGCAACTTCTTGTGCTCAGGCTCAACTGTAAGTCTTCAGCAACTCTACTAGCAAAACAAGAGATTGGCCAATGCTCCAAAAAGTCAGCCTTAGCTGCTTCAGAAGACAGATATTTCTGGCTCTAGCTAGAATCAGGTGGGTAGGAGAACCCTGGAGAAGTACTTCTCTCTAACTATAGCTTAGTGGCCTCATCCCTGGAGAATTGAATGGAGAGATGACATTTTCTTCTGAAGATAAAAGCTGCCTGCAGCTGGTAAGGCTCAAGGCTGAGCAGTGGTATCTGGTTGGCTTTGCTGAAAGCAAGCACAGGTTCTCATATTGGGTTTAAGACTTCTGCATATGGTTATGCAGGTAGTGCTCTGCTCAAATTTAGAAGATGCCACTTGTATAAACTCTACCAGGTGATATTCAGATACACCCTAATTAAATGGATCCCCCTAGAGGTGAACAGTGCATAAGCTATGCAGTGATGAGTGGCAGCCCTGCCTAGGGAGAGAGCTTCAGATCTACCAGAGTAATCCTGTACTTCCTGTAACATAACTCCATGGTTCAATTGGATAGGTTGTTTTCTGATTGGAAAGGACATATATAAATTGCGGTGATCTTCTCTTCTGGAATAAAAATCAGGACCCATGGTTGGCAAAAGACTCTTTGATTTATGATGTCACTGTTAGTGTGTACTCTTAAAGAGTACAACAATACATTATTTTTAGTTAAATAATTAAATAATTTTTATCAAAAAGAATAAACTTAATAGCATATTGGAGTGATCTTGGAAAGCTTGGGGTATTCAAAGGTTGTACAGATAAGGCGCTAAAAAGACATCATATTCCACTAACTCACTCTGCCATAACAAAATACCACAGACTGGGGGGTTAAACAATGAAAATTAATTTTCTCATAGTTCTGGAGGCTGAAAGATCCAAGATAAAAGTGCTAGCCTTTAGTGCTGGAAGTTCTGGCCAGAGCAATCAGGCAGGAGAAGGAAATAAAGGGTATTCAATTAGGAAAAGAGGAAGTCAAATTGTCCCTGTTTGCAGATGACATGATTGTATATCTAGAAAACCCCATTGTCTCAGCCCAAAATCTCCTTAAGCTGATTAGCAACTTCAGCAAAGTCTCAGGATACAAAATTAATGTACAAAAATCACAAGCATTCTTGTACACCAATAACAGACAAACAGAGAGCCAAATCATGAGTGAACTCCCATTCACAATTGCTTCAAAGAGAATAAAATACCTAGGAATCCAACTTACAAGGGATGTGAAGGACCTCTTCAAGGAGAACTACAAACCACTGCTCAATGAAATAAAAGAGGATACAAACAAATGGAAGAACATTCCATGCTCATGGGTTGGAAGAATCAATATCGTGAAAATGGCCATACTGCCCAAGGTAATTTATAGATTCAATGCCATCCCCATCAAGCTACCAATGACTTTCTTCACAGAATTGGAAAAAACTACTTTAAAGTTCATATGGAACCAAAAAAGAGCCCGCATCGCCAAGTCAATCCTAAGCCAAAAGAACAAAGCTGGAGGCATCACGCTACCTGACTTCAAACTATACTACAAGGCTACAGTAACCAAAACAGCATGGTACTGGTACCACAACAGAGACATAGATCAATGGAACAGAACAGAGCCCTCAGAAATGATGCCGCATAGCTACAACTATCTGATCTTTGACAAACCTGACAAAAACAAGAAATGGGGAAAGGATTCCCTATTTAATAAATGGTGCTGGGAAAACTGGCTAGCCATATGTAGAAAGCTGCAACTGGATCCCTTCCTTACACCTTATACAAAAATTAATTCAAGATGGATTAAAGACTTATATGTTAGACCTAAAACCATTAAAATCCTACAAGAAAACCTAGGCAATACCATTCAGGACGTAGGCATGGGCAAGGACTTCATGTCTAAAACACCAAAAGCAATGGCAACAAAAGCCAAAATCGACAAATGGGATCTCATTAAACTAAAGAGCTTCTGCACAGCAAAAGAATCTATCATCAGAGTGAACAGGCAACCTACAGAATGGGAGAAAATTTTTGCAACCTACTCATCTGACAAAGGGCTAATATCCAGAATCTACAATGAACTCAAACAAATTTACAAGAAAAAACAAACAACCCCATCAAAAAGTGGGCAAAGGACATGAACAGACACTTCTCAAAAGAAGACATTTATGCAGCCAAAAAACACATGAAGAAATGCTCATCATCACTGGCCATCAGAGAAATGCAAATCAAAACCACAGTGAGATACCATCTCACACCAGTTAGAATGGCCATCATTAAAAAATCAGGAAACAACAGGTGCTGGAGAGGATGTGGAGAAATAGGAACACTTTTACACTGTTGGTGGGACTGTAAACTAGTTCAACCATTGTGGAAGTCACTGTGGCGATTCCTCAGGGATCTCGAACTAGAAATACCATTTGACCCAGCCATCCCATTACTGGTTATATACCCAAAGGACTATAAATCATGCTGCTATAAAGACACATGCACACGTATGTTTATTGCGGCACTATTCACAATAGCAAAGAGTTGGAACCAACCCAAATGTCCAACAACGATAGACTGGATTAAGAAAATGTGGCACATATACACCATGGAATACTATGCAGCCATAAAAAATGATGAGTTCGTGTCCTTTGTAGGGACATGGATGAAACTGGAAAACATCATTCTCAGTAAACTATCGCAAGGACAAAAAACCAAACACCGCATGTTCTCACTCATAGGTGGGAATTGAACAATGAGAACTCATGGACACAGGAAGGGGAACATCACACTCCGGGTACTGTTGTGGGGTGGGGGGAGGGGGGAGGGACAGCATTAGGAGATACACCTAATGCTAAATGACGAGTTAATGGGTGCAGGAAATCAACATGGCACATGGATACATATGTAACAAACCTGCACATTGTGCACATGTACCCTAAAACCCTAAAGTATAATAAAAAAAAAAAAAAAAAAGTGCCAGCCAGTTCGTTTCCTAGTGAAGGCTCTCTTTCAGCCTTGCAGGCATCCACCTTTTCTTTGTGTCCTCGCATGGTGGAGAGTGCAAGAGAGAGAGAGTGTGAGCCCCTCTTGTTTCTTCCTCCTCTTATAAGGGCACCAGCCCTATCAGACTAATGCATCTTCTGACTTTAGGTTCTTGTGACCTCATCTAACATTTACCACCTCATCACAAGCCCTATCTCCAAATATAGTCACATTGAGTGTTAGCACTTCAACATACAAATTTGGGGGTGGGAACACAAACATTTATTTCATAATAGATATTAAATATTATCAACTTGCCTCATAAACCCTAGCCCAATATAAACCCATCCCCTAAAATGGCTCCCCTAATCTCTACTTTCTGATGTCCATGCCCTTGTATGAACATCAAACACTGAATAAGACTCAGTTCCGAAACCTGTGCCTTCCTCCTTGCTCTTTTAAATCACTTGCTCTAGGGGAAGCTAGCTGCTCTCTGGCAAGGTCAATAGAGAAGCTCTATCAATAGGTCCACATGGTAAGAAACTGATTTATTAGTGACCTGCAAAGTTTTGACTCAAGTTTTATTGGGCAGAAACACTGCCAAGCTTACATAGAAAGGAGAAAGTATAAAATGGAAAGGGATGTTTGGACACCTAAACTTTTGAAGACAGGAAACAGACCACAAAGAGTAATCAGCTACAAAAATATGCTGCCTTCGTGGAAAAGGAAGAATGACTAAAACAGTGGAATCAAGAGCTCAGAAGATGGAGTCAAGAGCCATGGAGAATAATTCTTGGGTAGGAAAGGAATGGATTCTTAAGGAACTTTCAATGAAAGCCTGGCTGGATTTCAGAATTGCCCTTAATCAGTGACTCCCATATGCCTCCATTTCCCCCTTTATTGAGGACATGTGTCTAAAGTAGTCATCCTACTCTTGCCCAACTATTGTTTGTTTGTTGGATGTGTGGAGGGGGATAACTGGTGTCTTCGGTTTTAGATAAACTGATTTGGAGAGGTTGTATTCAAGGAACCAGGACTAAGGAGACTTGTCTGCATCTCATTTAGATAATGAGCTCTTGGATGTGGAACTGATGCCATAACGGGATAAGGTTTTGGGGGCCTGGGCAGAGAGTGAGCGTGTTTTGCATGTGCAACATGAATTGTAGGGTAGGTAGCCTCCCAGAAGGCTCTGGTGATTCTTGCATCTGAGGTCCATGCCTTTGTATGGCCCCTTCCCACTTGGAATAAAACTGACCTGTGTCACTGACACAACACATTCGTAAAAATAATGGTGTGTGACTTTGAGGCTGGGTTGTAAAAGATACTGCAGTTTCCACCTGGCTCTGTTTTGGATCCTTGCTCTGGTGGAAGCCAGAGCTTCCATGCCGTGAGGACATTCAGCCACTGGGAGAAGTCTTTTGGTGATGAACTGAGGCCTCTTGCCTGCAACTAGTAATAACTTGGCATCTGGTGAGAGACTACCTTGTAAGTGGATCCTCCAGCCTTCATCAAGCCACCTCCTGAGAGACCCTAACCTATAGCCATGCAGCTAAGCTGCTTCCAAATTTTTGACCCACAAAAATTATGAAAAATAATAATTATTTACTATTGTTCTAGGCTGGTACACTTTACAGTAACTTTTATATAACAATAGATGACTATTATATACATGATGTGCTTCTTGATCAAAAAATTGATAAATTAAGAAGCAATAAGCAAAATAAAATAAAAAGGCATTCATATCTCAAGGAGCCCTGGACTAAGGTCAGAAGACCCAGGATCACTCCCTATGGTATCATTAAATACTGCACCACCTTGGCCAGGGGACTTGTTCCGTGACCACAGGCCTTAGGTTTCTGGTTTGTGAAAAGGTGCTTGACTCAAATGACCTGCAAAAGACATTACAGCTCAGGCACATAGAGAAATTCTCTAGTTTCTTCAATCAGGCAGTGCCAAGGCCCAGAGTATACAGTAACTACTGGGTTCAGTTAAAGCCTACATAGCCAGACTGGTGCTTTGTGGTGAGGTTGATAAACTGCATACAGATAGTTGTTCAATAACACTACCTGTTTATCACCAGAAAAAAAGTGTCACCAGAATTTTCATGCAAAGTGAAAGAGAGCTCTTGGTACCAAAGCTTTTGACAGTTGCAACAAGCAGAGATGTTTTCGAGGTAGTGTGGGATGGTGGAAGGACCTCTGGAGTTTAGAATCTTGCTCTGCCTCTAACTGCTGGTGTCACCTTAGGCAAGAGACTTCATCATCTCTCAGCCTCAGTTTCCATATCTATACAGTGGAGATAATGATAATTATGAGGACTTGTAGGGTTGTTGATATGGTCTGGCTCTGTGTCCCCACCCAAATCTCATCTCGAATTGTAATCCTCACATGTCAAAGGAGGGACCTGGTGGGAGGTGATTGGATTATGGGGGCAGGTTTCTTCCTTGATGTTCTTGTGATAATGAACTCCCACAAGACGTGGTTATTTGATAAGTGTCTGGCGCTTCAGCCTTCTCTCTCTCTCCTGCCTCCTGGTAAAGAAGGTGCCTGCTTCCCTTTTGCTGGCCACCATGATTATAAGTTTCCTGAGGCCTCCCCAGCCATGTGGAACTGTGAGTCAATCAAACCTCTTCCCTTCATAAATTACCCAGTCTCAGGTAGTATCTTTTTTTTGTTTGTTTGTTTGTTTTTTTTTTTTTTGAGACAGAGTTTTGCTCTTGTTGCCCAGGTGGGAGTGCAATGGTGCTACCTCGGCTCACTGCAACCTCTGCCTCCCCAGTTCAAGCGATTCTCCTGCCTCAGCCTCTCAAGCAGCCGGGATTACAGGCATGCACCATCACGCCCAGCTAATTTTGTATTTTTAGTAGAGATGAGGTTTCCCCATGTTGGTCAGGCTGGTCTCAAACTCCTGACCTCAAGTGATCCACCCGCCTTGGCCGCCCAAAGTGCTGGGATTACAAGTGTGAACCACCGTGCCTGGCCTCAGGTAGTATCTTTATAGCAGTGTGATAACTGACTAATACAGTTGTTGTGAGCATTAAAGAGCAGATATGTATGAACAAAAGTGCTTTTGTTTATTTGTCATTATTTTGGAAGGGTTCCTTTGGGGCAAGTAGGAGATTTAGTAGAGAGCTGCTTATGTTGAATTTTTGCCAAGGTGACATTTAATATATTAAGATTCAACTGACACATTAAATTTAAAATTTGGAGGGACACAAGGCATATCAACCCCCTCAAAAAGACAGTGTTAATAATATGTTTTTTCCTCAAATTGTGACATGATGTCACAGAGTCAGCAGCACAAACCTCAATTTCTAGTTTAATTTGTTAGAAAGAAATGGAAACAGACATGCTTGTGCTAGGAAAAGTGATCCAAATGTTTCTTGAGACTGCTCCCACAGTCTTTCCCTCAAAGAATAGACATTCTAATAAACAAATAAGCCACTGATTATATAGACTTTAGGGCCCAGTTTCCGTCTTCATCCATCTTCATGCCTCCCTGGCCTTCACTGATGATACCTCCCGAGCCTGCAAGGCCCTCTTCTTCAGCTTTCAAGTGTGCTTAAGCTTAAAGCACACTTCCTCCTTCCAGCCCTCCTGGATGTTTGCAGGCAGAATTAGCAGTTACCAGTCATTCCACTGCCCCCTTTCCTAATGTTATAATCATTCTGGTCGAATAACAGACCCTAACTTTCCCTTTACACCAAAGACTGAGCTCCAGGAGGACAGAGGTCATTTGTCTTTTCAGTTTACCTTCTGTAGCTAATAGCTTATTGGTAGCTTTTAAGTGACGTTTATATTGAAGAAGGAAGGAAGGGAGGGGGACAGAAGGGAAGCAGGGAAAGAAGGAAAATGGCGGAAAAGGGAAGACAAAAGGGAAGACACAAGGGAGAAAGAATTATTGCTTTTCTATTACTTATAGGCACTTTTCTGATCAATTTTAGTTGAGGTTAATCATCAAAGTATTATTATTATCTTCATTTTATGGAGGAGGAAATTGACGCTTAGAAGTTGCCAAAGATTATGTAGCCTGTAAGTGATGGATTGAAAGGAAATGCCATGGTGGGTAAGAGAAAAAAAAAAACAAAACAAAACCAGAAGGCTTCAATAGAGGGTGATGAGGAGAGGAGCCAGCTGAAGAGTTGGGCTATTTTGGGGAGGGCTGTAAAAATTGATGATATTGCTGTGCATAACAAAATCCCAACAAACAATGTAATTAAAAGAGAGTTGTTGCATTGGGATTTTTGTGAAGGGTCAGGGAAGAAGTGGATGAGAGGAGTAGGAATCATTTTTATTCAGTATTTTTGGAGCCTCAGAGCTAATTGATAACAAGGCCCCAACATCAAATGTGACTGCAGGGGGAGTGAGACCACAAGCCAGACCTGCACCCACTTTGAAGCTGAGCAGTAACTGATCTTGCCCCCTTGGGTCTAAAGAAGGCTGCCAGCAGGCTGAGCAGAGGAAGCAGGTTTGCTTTCAGTAGTCTCTCCCAGCCAGAACTGGCCCAGGTGAAGGGGCTTCTTCTGATCTAGCTGTGACTCATGCTCCTTCCAAGGTTACCCTTTTTTTATTATTATTATTATACTTTAAGTTCTAGGGTACATATGCACAAAGTGCAGATTTATTACATATGTATACATGTACCATATTGGTGTGCTGCACCCATTAACTCATCATTTACATTAGGTATATCTCCTAATGCTATCCCTCCCCGCTCCCCCCACCCCATGACAGGCCCCAGTGTGTGATGTTCCCCTTCCTGTGTCCAAGTGTTCTCATTGTTGAATTTCCACCTATGAGTGAGAATATGCAGTGTTTGGTTTTTTGTCCTTGCGATAGTTTGCTGAGAATGATGGTTTCCAGCTTCATCCATGTCCCTACAAAGGACATGAACTCATCCCCCCGCCCTTTTTTTTTTACTCTGCCTGTCTGAATTACTGCTTTTTCTTTTTTCAGTCTGAACAATTTCTGTGTGCTCTTCTCCTCTCACAGCTTCAGTTACAAGACAGAAGCTGATAATTTCTGCATCTTAGCTTCAACCCAGATTTCTCCCCTGAGCTCTAGACCCACACTTAGAACCAACTGGACAGCTCTGGCTGACTGTGTCATATGTGTGCCTCAGTCTCTCCAAGTCCCCTTATCAGGGATGAATTGAAATTTTGTTGTCTGCTCAACTTTGAACAATTGGTTCTAAACTTGGAGGTTAACTGGTGAAACAGACATGTTTCATATTGACCCTTAAAAACCTTAATACTCCTTATTTAAAGATGGGGAAAATGAGTCCCAAGGCTTATGGAAACTGAACCCAGGGGGTGAAAGTCTCCTCTAAAGTCACTCACATTAAGAACAGAGTTGAGATATAAGCCCACATTTTTCTGAAGACTCTACCTATGACTTTTAAATATAGGCTTCTTGGAGAGGGTGGACTTAAGTTGGAATAATTCAATTAACCATGTTAGGATTGAATGTAAAGTCATTTATTGGGAACTTTGAAATTATTGGGGATGAAAGACAAGTTTAACTATTATTACCACTGCCTCTTGGTTTTGGATAATAACAGTTGCTGCCTCCAACCACCAGCTTCAGCCAAGCAGCCTCCAGAATTTTGTGTTTCAGATGTGTAAAAATAGGCCGCAATAACAACAACAATAACAACAACATAGCCATCATCAACAACACCAAGAAAATTTTCTCTCAAATACTTAAAATGTATTTCCAGTACTTAAATCAGAAATGTCAGGGGATATGTTGTCTCAGGTAAGCTGCATTTACTCATGATAAACCAAAGATTTGCAAGCAGACATTTTAAATAGACTCAGGATATTTCCTTTTTGTAGTTCAAAAGCCACTTGGTCCTAGGACCATTTAGGCAAAGCAGTTATTATGGTCCCATGTGGGAAAAGGCGGGTGAGGCTGGAATGTGCGCAGTAAATACGAAACCCCATCTACAGAGCTCCACTTGCTCCTGCTGCTCTGTTGAGGCTAATTGGAGGAGAGCAACCTTTTTGAGAAAGGAAAGAAATTTCTGGATTTGAAGCAGATGTCTGAAGCTTGCCGAATCTACAATGCAGGCTTTTAAAAGAAATATTGCAATAATTAGGAGTCCGGTTTGAAGTCAATGTGTTGCTGTAAAAATTAAGGATGTTTACAACTGTGGGAAGGTTCTCTTTAAAAACCCAATTCTGATTCCAATTTGCTAGCAAATTGCATCCTGGCCCCATGGAGGGAGTGATCAGGGGACCTGTTTAATAGATCAGGATGCTCAGTGTGCAACCAAGAGGGTGATTTTCACTTGCTGTTTATGAAATATAAATATGAATTCCCATGTATGATGCAGAACTCATTTGCAGAGTTTTATAACCCCAAAATATAGTTAGAAAGTTAAAACCAAACAGAGTGTTTGGTTTTCAGTCTCAATTGACTGAAAAACAAAAACAAAAACAAACAAAAAGCCCCAGAAGATTTAGCTTTCCTTGTGTGGTCCCTGGAATGGGAAATCTAGTATTTGCTAAAATTACCACCGTTTCTCAGGTATTGGTTAGTGATAAAACACCATATTATATTCAATGTCAAGCTATTCAAGGACAACAAGTGGGACAATATATGGGCTGAGTTTTCCTGCAGTCATGGATCATTATTAAGTATCTGGAAAAAATAATTTTACTTGCATAGGTTAGAAGAGGAAAAGATGCTTAAGTTTATTGGTCAGTCAAGAATACGACATTAAGTAGAAAACGTTATCATAAAGGGGAATTGGAATGCAATACACCTGAGTACAAATCTAGTTTCTACAACTTAGTAGTTCAGTGGTCATGAATTTTTGAACATTGATTCCTTAACTATACTGGGAATAATAATATCCACTTTCGTAGATTTTATATATAGGTATATATTGTATAATATCTACCTTTATTGATGAGAATTGGTTGTAATAGAGCATGTGAAACACTGTGGCATGGAAACACTCCAGGCACATAAGAAACCCTGAACCCTCTCTCACACACACATACTCTCAATACACACACTGTTTTATTTGCTAGATGGTATATTCACACATTAGGAGGTCAGTGTCATTGTTGAGATGATATATCTTATAGTAGTTAAGAGGAGAAGGGAAGGAAACTATGTTAGTGTCAATGAAATATTTCCCAATAGCTCTTCTTCCTTTTTGTAATAGAATCCCCAAGTTCTCACTAGGCACAGAACTGTTCAGCTCCAGGAGAGGATATTTTTCACTGCATCTTTGCCATATAACTAGGTTATGTCCAAAGAGATGTGAGTAGAAGCAATATATGCGATTTTGATATCATGCCACTTGTGCTCCACCTCTTTCTCTTCCTCCATTGGCAAGAACATGTACGCAATGGTAGTGAGGCCATTTTATCCTGCAGATGAAGTCAACACCCCAGTGAATATAGGGATAACAAAATAGAAGGAGCCTGGGTCCCTGGATGACTTTTGTGGAGCAGACCTTCCTATACTTCTGGAACTATCTACACTTCAGACTTTCACAGGAGAGATAAAAATAAAGGGCCGGGTGTGGTGGCTCACCCCTGTAATCCCAGCACTTTGGGAGGCTGAGGCAGGCAGATTACAAGGTCAGGAGATCAAGACCATCCTGGCTAACACAGCGAAATCCCGTCTCTACTAAAAATAGAAAAAATTAGACAGGCATGGTGGCATGTGCCTGTAGTCCCAGCTACTTGGGAGGCTGAAGCAGGAGAATAGCTTGAACCCAGGAGGATGAGGTTGCAGTGAGCCGTGATCGCACCCCTGCACTCCATCCTGGCCAATAGATCGAGACTCCATCTCAAATAAATAAATAAAGCTGACTGGGCATGGTGGCTCATGCCTGTAATCCTAGCACTTTGGGAGGCCGAGGTGGGTGGATCACCTGAGGTCAGGCATTCGAGACCAGCCTGGCCAACATGGCGAAAATCTATCTCTACTAAAAATACAAAAATTAGCAGAACATGGTGGTGAGTGCTTGTAATCCCAGCTACTCAGAGGCTGAGGCAGGAGAATCACTTGAACCTGGGGGGCGAAGGTTGCAGTGAGCCAAGATCGCAGCACTTCACTCTAGCCTGGGCAAAAGAGTGAGACTCCATCTCAAAAAAAAAGCTATTTTGTTTCAGGCACTTTTATTTTGCTCATTGTTAAAGCCCCTAAACAAATATCCTATTATAGAAACTTATCTTTATTGTGGTTAAAGCTCAAATTAGATCACAGCACTTCTCTGATCTGGAAACTTCTGTGGCTTCCTGTGGTTCATCAGTGAATGGCTTGTGACAGGACTAAGAATGGCGAGCTCCATGGCAGGGAAACCAGCCTAGCTGGAGTGGTGAGTAGTGGCTGCTGAATAGAGGAAGATGTTTGGAGAGGAGAGTTGAGGCCACTGTGAGGAGCTTTATTTAATTATAAAGGTAACTTTAGGTTGTTAGGTTTAGAAAGTAATTCTTGGGATTTTCATCTAGCCGGGCTGAATACTAGATAATTCAGTTCGATTTACCTATTGCTAGGCATTTTTAGAGTTCCATTTTGAGTATGCAAACAAACATGGAATTGACACTGAGGTTCTTCTTCAAGGCCTATGCTTCACATGACATGCAATTCTTAAAGAACCCCCTCATTACCCTGCATCATCTCAGTCTAGTTGAATTGTGAGTTCTCCTATGTTCCGTAGTGTTCAATCACTAATTCACTTATTCAGAGTTCACCAATTTCACAGGCTTATTGAGCACTTGCAACGTGCTTGGTCTGTATTGCATACTGGGAGTACAGATATGCATAAAACCTGACCCTTATGGTCATGGACTTTGTAGTCTAGGATTTATTAATACTCATTGTCAGTGATGGGGCTTCCCCTCTATGATGCGTCTTTTAAAAGTGCTGTAAATAAAGAGACAGCCCTTGTCTTCAGGAAGCCCATAGTCCACAATGGTTATTAAATACAGTCTTCATTTCATTCTGCCCTATAATTATAGATAGTTGTATTTTATGCTTGGCCCAATCACCAGAGAGTGAGTTCCTTCCAAACAAAACCTGTGTTATTTATCTCTAGTCCTCTCCCTCTCCACACAAATATTTCCTGCCTAGCATATAGTAAATATGCTACAATATTTGCTGAAAGAAAATTCAATCTATGTAGTCAAAGACATTACTCCACATGTAGACATTTCCATTCTACAGAAACAAAGGCACATGCAGAGGCATTTTTGATTTCTCAATCATTGTAGAGCACCATCACACTAATTATTGCCAAGGGAATAATTTTAAAACACAAAACAATCATATCTGCTTTAATGCTCCTCCTCACATTTCTGTTATTAATGGTAAGAGATGGTGATAATTCATTTCTCCTCTATGTTTTCCAGAAACTCTTTTGTAACTGGTAAAACTCAAGTGGTTTTTATACTTCATTTATGAGGCAATAACTGAATAAGTGGATTTTTACACTTCATTTATAAGGCAGCAACTGAGATACCTGGGTAAAAGTTATTTTGAACTAATTTTTCAAGACAATTTCAATTTTCAGCACCAAAACCTGCATTTGCATAAAGGAGAACAAATTCATGCGTCAAGTCACTTCTTCAATCTTAACTCATTTTGTTTAGAGGAGGGAAAAATTGGTTTAGAAAACATGTATTTAAAATGCATTTCTATATGTTAATTAAAACATCAACTATAATAATCTATTAATTTTTCAATACTGTTAATCAAATCTAATACATAGTGACACATGCAAGCTAGAGCAAAACTGCCTTTAAGATATGTCAATGTGTTCTACACACCTAACCAATAAAGAGGAAGTTGAAGGACTAATCTTAAAGATTGAGTATAAGAAATCCTTAAAATATCTTCCAGAGGCCCAAAGAAGAGTCTTCAAAAAAGGATCAAATAGAAATACTTGCCTAACACTAGCCTGTGTTAAGCATGGTGCCTCTAGCAATTACCCGAAATATGGAAAACAATGACCTTACACAGTGTTTTACTGGTGATTTAAAAAGAAAATGCAAGGTTTATTTCAACTAGAAAAGGAAAAAAAAGTCAAAATAACTGTCTCATTAAAGAAATAACCGATGGTCTTCTTTAACTCAGGGCCTTAAGGCCTTTGGCTTAGATGATTAAAAGAACCTCTTAACTGGCCTCTCACTGCCCTAAATGCAAGCCCCCCTGAATATGGAGGCCAGAAAGAGCTGTCTAACTTGCAAATTTGACAATGTCACTTCTCTACTTAAGATGTTTTAAAGCTCCATCACTTTTAGGATTCACAACACAGCACACAGCAGTGGCTTCAGAGCATGGGCCCAGGGACCTGCTCTGGTCCATGCTGCCAAGTTTCAACTGGTTCATGGCTAAATGACACAAAAGAAGTGCACCAGAGCAGGTTGTTCAAAAAGCTAAATTAGTTTGAACTGATTTGATTTATTAAAAGCATGTTTCTTGATTCTGAGGTAATACCAGTCTCACTTTTTTGAAACTCCTTATTTTGTGAA
This sequence comes from Symphalangus syndactylus, assembly GCF_028878055.3. Classification (NCBI taxonomy): domain Eukaryota; kingdom Metazoa; phylum Chordata; class Mammalia; order Primates; family Hylobatidae; genus Symphalangus; species Symphalangus syndactylus. The sequence continues at coordinate 95,898,294 of NC_072440.2, read as the reverse complement.
ATGATAGTTATTGATAGGCGTGTTTTGTGTTTTAACGCTCTTATTTGGCAAATTTAAAATTTGGCTTGACCAGCGATCAGTGGCTCTTCTTGCTGACCGAGCCTCCCATCCCCTCTCAATGACCATGGAGACCTTTCTGCATCTCTGGCATGTCTCCTATCAGACCCGTCGGCTGGGCTGTCTATCGCTAGCCTCCACTCCAGAGTCACCTCCCCTGTCTCCAGGGTGCCTCCCCTACAGGTCCACTGGCTCTTGTCTCCACTTCTGTGTCACATAGAAGTGAATGGAGCCTCAGAAACACCAAGACCTTTTCTGCCTGACTGTATCCATCTGTCCTCAGAATTGGGCGTGGAACACTCCTTGTTCTCAGAGACCAAAGGTGAGTGGGGAAAGAGCCCCTTTGTCCATTATCTCGCTTACTTGTCATAATGCTCTTATCAGATATGTACTATTAGGTCCATTTTTACAGATGAGGAAGTGGAGATAGAACCATTGCTCTTGACGGACAGTGCTTGAGCTAGCAAGTGAAAGAGATGAGATTTGAGCTTCAGTCATTAAACTCCTATTCATTCGTCGATCTCCAGCATCTAGCAGAGTTCCTGGCACCTAGAGGATATTTGATAAATAATTCAAATAAGTGAGTGATTTGTTCTTCATTGTTTAATCCTTATTTTAGCTTATGATTTTTTCTGATAATAAATATACTTGCATGTTGTGTGAAGTTCATGTGTTAAAATGCAAAGAAAGCTCACCTGAAATCCTCCCACTAGGAAGTAACTTCGTTAACATTTTCATCACTATCATTTCACACATTTATTGTAAATATATACCTTTTATATTAAAATGTCACAAAATGGAATATTACACATGCTTTTCACAACTTACTTTTTCACTGAAAATATTTTGGATAATTTTTCCAAATGAAAAATAGAGATCTATGTGTGTTTTGTAATATTTTAAAAATTCATTTGGATGTACTGTGATTTAACTATATTCGTTTCATGGCAGTATAAGTTGTTACCAGCTTGTTTGGGTATTATAATGGATGCTGTGCTGAATATTCCCACATATACATTTTAATAAGCTTCTTTGATTATATTCTTAAGATTAATTTCTAGAAGACAATTCTTAGAATCAAAATATAAATATATCTTTAATTAAAATACAGATTACTAAACTGCCTAGAAAAGGTCACTGATGTGCTTTCCCACAAATCATGCCTGCGAGTCAGCACGCTGACAAGCAGGACTGGCAATGCTGGTTTCCTATTAGAGTAACCTGGAGTGCTCTGCAACAAAATGAAAACAAAAGGAAGTGAAGCTCACACACTGTCTCAAAACCAAGTAAATCTGTGTTAAGTGGTAAATCTATATTTAATGTTATAAGAAAAGATGACTGTTTTTTAATGTTATTGTATTATTTTGCTTTTCCTCTAGAAATATATATGTTCCAGTGTTTCCCATCCTTGACAGCATTTGATTTTGTCAGTCTTAATTTTAGTCAATCCACTGGTTACATAGTGCTATATCATTATGGTTTTAATTTGTATGTTCCTACTGACTAATGATGTAGTGTATTTCATGTATACATTTACCATTCATGTACCTTTTTTCATAAAGTGTTTTCTTCCACACTTTTTTTTTAATTGGAATACTTGTCTTCCTTTTGTGGAACTGTAGAATTTTCTGTTTATTCTTAATATACACATATATTTAACGTATTCTGGATATAAGTGCTTTGTAAGATATATGCTTTGCAAACATTTTCTCTTAATGTCTAACATTTCTCTAATACTGTTTATTGAAAGATAAACAATTTTAATTTTTTTGAAAATCAAATTGTTGGCCGGGCGTGGTGGCTCACGCCTGTAATCCCAGCACTTTGGGAGGCTGAGGCGGTTGGATCACAAGGTCAGGAGATCGAGACCAGGTAAAACCCTATCTCTACTAAAAATACAAAAATTAGCTGGGCATGGTGGCACATGCCTGTAGTCCCAGCTACTTGGGAGGCTGAGGCAGAAGAATTGCTTGAACCTGGAAAGTGGAGGTTGCAGTGAGCCAAGATCATACCACTGCACTCCAGCCTGGTGACAGAGCGAGACTCCATCTCAAAAAGAAAAAAGGAAAATCAAATTTTCATACTTTTTTATCCTTTATGTCTGTTGCTTTCTAAGTAATCTTTGCCCATGTCAAAGGTACAAAAATTATTTTCTTCTAGAACTTTTATACTTCCAGTTTTATGTTTAGGTCTATCGTCCATTTTTAGTTAGTTCCACTGCTTTTTAGTTGTATGCTCTATAAATTTCAATTTGGTCAAATTGGTATACAGTATAGATCAAGTCTACTCTGTCCTTAATAATTTTTTTATTTTTTAAATCAATTACTGAGAGACAAGTGTTGAAATCTTTAAGTATAATTGCAGATTGGTGTACTGTTGCAGTTCTGTCAGTTCTATCTTAACATTTTTTGAAGCTATGATATTCAGTTTATACAAACTTAGAATTGTTATATCCTCCTGATTAATTTACCTTAATAACTTCATGAAAGTCTGTCTCTTTTGGTAATATTTTTTGTTCTGAAATTTTGCCTAATATTAATATGCATATTCCACTTTTCTATGGACAAGTGTTTATGTGTTATTTTGTTGTTGTTGTTCTTTACTTTAAGTGTATCTTCATATTTATACTTTACATTTATAGCAGGTTTCTTATGGCAAACATTTCCTTGAGTCAGTTGGCGCTTGTAATTTTTAACCAGTCTAATAATCTTTGCATTTTAATTCGAGTGTTCTATCATTTTCATTTAATGCGATTATCAATGAAGTTAAGTTTAAATCTACTAGTTTGCTATCAATTTTCTACTTATTTCATCCATTCTTTAATCTTTTTCTTTTTTACTGTATTTTGATGATTTTATATATTTTAGGATTCCATCTTCTCTATAATGTATTTTTAGTTACTACTACTTTCCCCACTAGTCCTTGCTGTTATTGCTGTTACACATTCTAAAATTATTAAATCCCACATAGTGTTATTCGTATTACTCTGACTTTAAACATCCCTATAACTTAAGAAATTTTTTAAGAAAAAAAAGGGAAAATACCTTTTTTGTTTTTTTTTTTTGAGACAAGGTCTTTCTCTGTCACCCAGTGCAGTGGCACAGTCATGACTCACTGCAGCCAGCCTCAACCTCCCAGTTTCAATCAACCCTCCAACCTCAGCCTCCTGAGTAGCTGGGACTCCAGGTGCATGACACCATGCCTGGCAAATTTTTTTTTTTTTTTTTTAATTTCTATCTGATATCGTTTTCCTCCTACCTAAACACTGTTACTTCCTTCAACATTTTTTAATAGCATAAGTCAGCTGCCAATAATTTTTTTTCAATTTTTCTTTGCCCGGAAAGTTTTCATTCCATCATTATTTTTAAAATTCACTTGGTAGGTTCTAGATTTACACTTTTTCTTTTACTGCCTTAAAACTATTTCCCATTGTCTTCTGTTTTTTATAACTTTTGTAATAAGTCTGCTGTAATTTTTTGTTCCTGTATATGACATGGATTTTTTTTTTTTCTGTCAGCTTCAAAAAGTTTTCTTCATCACTGTTGTTATAGAAATTTCATGATGATGTGCTCTGGTGTGGTTTTCTTTGTGTTTCTTCTGAATAGATTCATTGAGGTTTTCTGAACTGTGTGCTTATAGTTTTCAGCAAATTTAGAAAAATTATTCAGCTATTATTTCTTCAAACATCCTTTTCCTCCCCACATCTCTGTCTTCTCCTTCTGTGAACTCACTTACATGTATGTTAGTCAACTTGATATTGTTCCACAGGTCACTGATGCTGTGTTATTTCTTTATTTTTATTCTTTTTATATCTATGTTTCATTCTGGATAGTTTCCATTTACTTGTTTTCATGTTCACTGGTGGTTTCTTCCACATGTTTAATGTGCTGCTAATCTCTTTGGCCGTCTTTTTCTTGTCAGATATTGTCCTTTTCATCTCTAAAAGTTTTAGTTTTCTTTTCTTTTTTTTTGTTGTTGTTGTTTTATTTTTGTTTTTGAGACACAGTCTCACTCTGTCCTCCAGGCTGGAGTGCAGTGGCGCTATCTGCACTCACTGAAACCTCTGCCTCCTGGATTCAAGTGATTCTCATGCCTAAGCCTCCGGAGTAGCTGGGATTACAGGTGTGCATCACCACACTTGGCTAATTTTTGTATTGTTTAGTAGAGATGGGGTTTTGCCATGTTGGCCAAGCTGGTCTCGAACTCCTGGCCTCCCAAAGTGCTAGTATTACAGGTGGGAGCCACCGTGCCCAGCCATCTCTTGAAGTTTTATTGGGTATTTTTAGTATCTTCCATTTATCTTCTTATCATGTTCATTTTTTTTACATTCTCGAATTATTAATGTAAATTTATAATAGCTGTTTTAATGTTCTGTCTGCTAATATCATCTGCTCTATCATTTTTAGTGTCTGTTTCTATTGATTGATTTTTCTTCTAATCCTGGTTTGTATTTTTGTGCTTCTGTGCATGTCTGCTAAGCCTGTCAATTTTTACTAGATGCCCAACACTGTGTATTTTATGCTGTTAGGTTCTGGGTTTTGTTATAATTCTTTAACATGAACTCTTTTTTTTTTTTTTCCTGACATGTAGTTGAGTAACTCAGCATAAGCTTGACCCTCTCTAGGATTGCTTTTAAACTTTGTTTTGGGAGAACCTACAGCAACTTTTATTCTAGGGCTAATTTAACCCTATTACTAAGTCAATACTTTTTGGATGACTGTATCAACTATTAACCAATTTTCATGAGCTCCCAGAATTGTTTAGCCTCCTAGTTTCTGATGTTTCTTCTTCTTTTTCCCTTCATTTCACTGAGTTTCTCCTATGCATGAAGAGGTAACTAGTCAGTCAAAGAGTTAGGGCTGGCCCCTTTGCAGATCTCCAGACCTCTCTGCAGCTTCTTTTTTTTTTTTTCCAGTATTTTGCCTGCAAGTTGGCTTTCTGGAATTCTGATTTCTGTCCTCAACTCAGTGAGACTGCTGGGTCTTGTTTGGGTTCTCTTTCCTGCACTATGTACTGAAACTGCCTCCAGGCAGCAAACTGGGCAATTGTAGGGCTCACCTCATTTGTTTCTCTTCTCTCAGGGATAACAGACTTGCTCTGCTATTGCCCAGTATCTGAAAACAGTTGTTTCATGTATTTGTCTGGTTTTCTAGCTGTTTATGGTGAGAGGGCAGTTCCCATAACAGTTCATCCTTCATGGTCAGAAGCAGATGTTGGCATCAATATTTCATAAATTTCTATGGGTTACTCCATTGTGCAGCCAGGGTAGAGAGCAAGTGCTTTAGACACTCGTCAATATCAGTTTTGCTTGTCTTTTAAATCCTTGTCAATTCTTTACATGAAAAATGATGCATACATTTTTTGAACTTCAATGATTTGTGAGGTTGAATGACTTTTTATATTTACTGAGCAATTGCATTTTTCTTTAGACTAGCCTGGTTGAGATTTTTTACTCTTCTTTTTCTCTTTGAGAAATTTGCTTTTTCCTGATAGGTTTGCAGTAGCCCTTTAGACAATAGTTCCCCCTTATCCGAGAGGGTGCATTCCAGGACCCCAAGTAGATGCCTTAAACTGCAGATGCATTGGACCTTATATATTCTGCTTTTTTCTTACACCACATACCCTTGGTACAGTTTAGTTTATAAACTAGGCATGGTAAGAGATTAACAATAATAACTAATAATAAAATAACAAGTATAATAATATGCTGTAATAAAAATTATACAAATATGGTCTCTCTCTATCTCTCTCAAAGTATCTTATTATACTATACCCACCTATTTCCAGACCACATTTTACTACGGGTAAGTGAAGCCAGATAAAGGGGGACTACAATAGGTTACTGATATTATTCTTTCCCTGCCATTTATGTTACAAATGATTTTTCCAAGTTATTATGCATGTGTCAGCCTTGCCTGTGGTGGTCGCAATATGGAGTGTGTTGAGGGGAAGGCCACAGTTTGTGCCATGAAGACTCTTCTGATTTTATACGTAGTCAAATATACCAGTTGTTTCCTTTATGGTTTCTGGCTTACATCTCATCTCGTGAAAAATGCTTTTCTGTGGCATAGTAGATGGATTTATTTTGTTTTCAATAGTTTTCCTAAAGGACATTCCTTCCAGGGCACATTTCAAAGAAAGGGCTTCTTTTTAGTGGTACTTTGCCTTTTTTGGTTAACAAACCCTTAGAAATCTGAAAGACCATAATAGATCTTATGACCTCAGAAAACTGCATATGTGCCCATATGCCAAAAGTCTTCATAGATTCTGGGTTTTAGACCCCTATTTAGTGACCCCTATTGTGTCAGTCAGGTTTCTCTACAGAAACAGAACCAATAGGAGACAGACACAGAGAGAGGTAGATATAGATACAGTAATAGAGATAGAGATAGATGATAGATAGATAGATAGATAGATAGATAGATAGATAGATAGATGATAGATAGATAGAGATAGATATAAAAGAAGGTTTATTATGAGGGTTTGGTTTATGTAATTATGGAGGCTGAGAAGTCCCACAGTCTGCTATCTGCAACCTGGAGACTGAGGAAAGCTGACAGTATAATACCAGTCTAAGAGGGGGAAGAGACTGATGTCCCAGCTCAAGCAGGAAGGCAGGAAACAAAAAGTGATGAATTCCTTCTTCCTCTTCCTTTTTGTTTTATTTAGACCTCAACAGATTGGATGATGTCCACCCATATTGGGGAGGGCAATCTACTTCACCGAGTCCACCAATCCAAATGCTAATCATCTGGAAACATCCCCACAGAGACACCCAGAAATAATGTTTAATCTGGGTGTCCCATAGCATGCTCAAGTTGACACATAAACTTAGCCATTACATCTATCATAGATTGCCTATGAAAGAAGAATCTATTACTGGTATCTGTGAGTGTGAGAGCCAGGAAGGCTGTGGCTGGCTTCCCTGTGGTCAGCTTGGAAGTGCTATTGATGTGGACGAGGCTTTTCCCTGGGGCATTTCTTCTCATAGGGGTCCTCCCTCCCCACCCCAAGATACTGATACTTCACATTTTAGTGAAGTGCACAGTAGAATAGAAGAAGCTCTGAGTTAGAAATTAACAAAGGACTGAGGTTACATTGAGGCAAGTGGGATTCTGACCCCTGCAGGACAGCCACAGTTTGATCCTGCAGATGAGCCCAGTTCCAGACAACATTTTCCTTAATCCTTTAGACTCCCATGCCTCTTGCAATCCACAAGAGATTCCTAACTGACTGTATTTTCTTAGCTTGTTTCCCTCTTTAGGTGATGCAGGAAGCCAAGGGGCTGGAGTGAGAGAAATGGCCTCGCCCTTGTTGAGATTAGGCTCTTTAGAGTCTTTTCCCTGGATAGCAGGTCTTCATCATGGAGGACACTCTGGGCTACTTCAAAATGGTGACTTTCCTCCTCTTCCCTTCCACATTTTCCCCTAGAGGTAGACAGGGATCTTTTCTGGCTTTGGATCTTTCTTTACTTTGAAAACTTGGAGGAGTTCCTAGAGGTAAACCCCACAGATGTCCCACCATGTAACCCTGCCCAAGAAGCCAACAGAAATCTCTTCCTGCCTAAGAGATTGAATGGCTCCTTGACCCCCATGGGGACTGGTCTCTGGAATCTAAAGAGAAAGACAGCAGTGGAGAGAAATGAGGTTTTACAAGCAGTTGGGGCCCAGGCCATGAAAGTTTGTTTAAACTTTCTCATATGCCCATTCTAGGGGCAGTGAGGAACCACCTAAGAAGAGTCTGTAAGTGAGATTTTCAGATTTGCATTTCCAGAGATCACCCTAGTACTTTGTGAAGGTGGGATTAAGCAGAATGAGTTAGGAGTCAATTGCCATCATCTGGGACAGAGACAGGGAGGCAGTGGCCTGAAGTGATAGTCCTGGAGAAAAAGAGAAGTTTAAGGGTCCAACAATATAAAGAAGCAGCACATTTGGTGACTGATGATGGCTGGTGGCAGAAAAAGGCACTGAGTCTGGACAGGCTCAGCATGTCACAGCTTCCAACCTCCCAAAAGTGCTCCATGGAGCTTCAGCCCCAGCACATCTGATCTCCCTCTTGCTCCAAGGAGGCAATGAAGGGGGCATAGAAGTGCCTTCTGAACTCCCTTTATCCACCATCAGGCACAAGAGTCAACGTGTTCACAGGTAATTGTTGAGCATAGTCTACTTAGATTCTAATCATACCATGAAACACTTACTTGAAATTCATAACATGGGAACCATGTTAAACTATGAAAGATTGGCAAAATATGAAAAGAACCTCGTCTACATGACTAACCTGAATGTGCCAATTAAGCTAACTAGCAGCAGCTTATGCAATTGTTTTGCATCTGAGAAATCTCCACGCAGAAATGGACTTGGCTGAGTACAAAGTGCTACTCCATTATAGGCTCAGATAACATTAGACCAGCTGGGTATGCCAGCCAGCTAGGCTCACATCACAGTCATGGGAACAGCAAGAACCCACAAACCACTGTCTGAACCAGCTCCCTGCTTTCTGGAAGAGGCCATTGCCACTCAACTGATGAAGCCATTGCATCACTGAGACATCAAACAAAAAACCCACACCCTTAGAATCAAGCACTTCAATTATGACACATAGCCCAGGAAATTTTCTTTTAAAAGATAAATTATAAAAGCATCAGTGTCACTTTAAGGTAAGCTTTTATTCTTTTTATTTGACCTCTCTGAAATTATATGAAAAACTGAATGATAAAAAATGCCTATGCCAATTGGATAAAAATTTGGAAGGTGAAAAAAATATATGAGTATTCACAGTCAGAAGAGCATTTTTATTTCTCCCAACACTTTCAACCCAAAAGTAAGCTCAGTATGCTGTGCTCATCAGTTCTCAGCAGCAGAGACTGAAATACCATACTTTATTCACAGGACAGAACGTGCGTCTATTCTTGACTCCAGTGGACAGAACATCCTCAGATTCCTTTGCAAAACTATTTGTGAGGCGCATCCATGATGAGCCCATCCCATCGTGGTCCATCCATTCTTAGAGCTGCTTAGGAATTTGGAATTTCCATGAGACACAGTGTTGATTTCCTCAAAAATTCTCGTTCTCAAGAGTGAACATGTGGACACTCTCACCTATCTGGGCTTTTTTATTCTGCAAAAGACTTTCCTTTTTGTAGATTCTTTCTTCAACACCCCTCTAATAGCTGGCTACATGTAGAGCCAACTCAGACTTTGAGTCAGACAGACCTGGGTTTAAGCCCAAGCTTTAGCACCATCTGAGAGTGGATATTTGGGTGAATCACTTTTCCTGTCTGGGTCTCACTTTTTTAATCTGTCTAATGGAGGTGCAGTTTAAGGTCATTGTGAGAAACATATGAAAAAACAAAGAAAAAATGTGAAACTATTTTATAAACCTTAAACTCTCATATAAATGTAAAAAAGAAAAGTGGCTATATGAACAAGATATTTCAAAATGAGCTGAGTTAGTAAAATTTATCCACCTAAAAATAAATGTTTTGAAACAAAAGGAGCAAATCAATCCTGTGATTATTTAAGAGTAAATAATATAATTCCTATTTTGTAAGAAAAATATAATTATGTTCATTTATGTAATGTAGAAATGCCCTCACATTGCACCGTACATAATAAAATAAATGACACAAGCAAAAAAAAAAAAAAAAAAAGACAGAGAGATAATTGTTCACCAAGATGAACATGCAGACATGTCACAGATACACAGTACACCCAATGAAGTCAGCCTATGCTCATGTGCTGGTAGGACTACTGAGCAAACCTGTTACCCCCCTTGTAACAGAATTGTGGGTGTGGGCAAGGCTTTTTCAGTATGATGCCTGAAATCAAGGGGAGTATTGCAAGGGTAACTGTTGGAGCCAAAGCAACCTGTCTAATTGGCTTATGTGGCCTAATCTGTGCTCAGATAAATGTAAGCCTGATGCTACTTGTCATCTACACACAAATGTAGCTACTGTCATCCATGCAAGTCACAATTCTCTTCTCTAGGATGTCAAAAGATAGAGGTGGCCCATTTCTCACTTTAGAGACAGAAAGAAACTCTGAAAGCGGGAATGTAAACAAAGCTCCTAGAAAAAGCAAGCTCATGACTAAGTAAAGCCCCAAAAGTCCACCCAAATCAAAGTAACAAGAGGCAAAGGCCACAGCTCAAATCACAAAAGATGGAACAAGCCAGGTGTGCAGAGAGCAAATGAAGGGGCAGCTGCTCAGTGACAAATGCTCTGTGGGGCTTGGGCCATCTTGTTCTTTCTGAATGGCCAGGGAAGAATGTTTGACAACTTCCTCTGCATTGTATAGCGGCAAATCTATGTTTTTAAATTGAGAGAAAACTTCAGAATATATTAATTTATGCAGAAGAGCTGTTTTGTTGAATATATTTATCAGTCGTACTTCTGGAAATTGAATTACATTTTCAACATAAAAAACTTGCAATATAGGGAGCTTTCTATTTTATAATGCTGATGCTTGCCAGTGAAGATGTGGCTTAGGTAAACGTATGTATATGAAATGCAGCATTTGAATGGCACTCCTAAAATGCAGGCAGCATTCTTGGTGCAAAAGACTATGAGAGCAAAGACATTTACCTAAAACGTGTGCTTCTCAGGTATTTTTCCTAATCATCTGTGTCACACTGATTTTGTAAATAGAATGATAAACCAGTCCCTTAGATCTGCATCTTCCTCTACAAAACCTTTTTCAGCACTCTTTGCACCTGGTCCTTGTAACCGTTCTGGGATATAATGGCAATAATCCCATTTTACAGATGAGGAAGTTGAGCCTCCGAAGATCTAGCTGATTGGGGAAGTGTCACAGGGCCAGTTTGCTGAGCTCATCTAGAGCTAGTCTAGTGTTTTCTTCCTTAGAACTTTTCTTTTCCTTTGAGAACTGCATCGTTATGGAACTAGAAAAGCATTGGCTTAGGAAGCAGGAGAATTGATTTCTCCTTTCTGCCCTGTGACTAATGCATTGTGTGTCAGTCCTGTTAGCCCTTTCTCCATCTATGACTCTGCACTCAACTGGGGGCTCACTGCCCCGCAGTGTGTTGTGACATGGATTCCTTACTGGTTTCTCTGCTTCCAGGCCCCCTTCAGAGTCATTGTGTGTGCACAGTTGCCAGAGTGGGCTTTCCATGACACAGACCTCTGTGTTACACATGCTAACCTAAACCACTTCAATGGCTTCCCATTCCCCAAAAGATAGAGGCCACATTTATTAGCCTGGCTCATATGGTCCTCCATGAGCTAGTCTTTGCCTGTCTTTCCAGCCCCATTTCTTGTTCTTCCTTCCTCCATACACCATGCCACAGACCTGTCAATATGGAGCATACGCAGATGTCTCTTGTCTCTGTCTATATTACCCTTTCTTAACTTGCTTTCACCCATCTGATTTCTACCATAAGACCTTTGTCACGAATTTCTTTGCCTAAGACATCATCTCTTGCCATTGTGTGCTCTGCCCTTCCTCAGCAGGAGGTGCCTTCAGCGTTTCCCCTCTGGGGTCCCGTAATCACTTATAAATATCATCACTGCATTTTGACTTACGAAGAAATAATTTTTTTAAAATAGTTGCTCCTATATTGTCTATAAGGTTTCATTTTTGTTTTGATTTTAAGTTCATGTCTGAGTCATCTTTCAGTCTCTGACATGTAGTATTGTATCCAGCACATGGTAGATGTTAAAGAAACATTTACTGAATACACCAATGAATGAATGAAAACGATTACAGTATCTCTCTGGGGCTTTCTACTTACGATCTTTCCAAAGTCTGATTCACGTGCATGCTCAGAACATCTTGCCAGAACAGATTTTTTCCCCTTAAGGAGATTTTGTTGCTTTTCACAGTGTGCTTCTTTCTAACAAGCCGCCGGAAGAGTTGTGAGATGAATGCCTTGCACTAGAACCCACAGGAACCAGGAGCTGGGCAAGAGCTGCTGTGGCTCTCCTGCTAATCTTGGTGGACAGCTCTGCCTGCAGTGACAATGAGGCCACCCATGCTGTCGATTGATGTGGCCAGGGCAAGCCTGAGCATGGGTGGTCAGCCTCTCTGGCTGGCCGAGGTGTGGGTGTGTGGGAATCCGCTCCATACCCACACAACCCAGGATGCCAGTTCTTTCCTGGGGCAGTATAGGGAGAAGGCGAGCCCACTCCTCCTGGGAGACAGGGCAATGCAGGGCCTTGCCAGGCTTTCCAGGTCCTCAGAGGCATGGCCAGAAGTCGACTCATAAGCTGAAGTGAAACAGAAGAACTTGGTCTTGGAGAACAGACAGCAGCATGAGAGGTGTCATTCATCACAACACCCTCACTTATAGATGAAGAAACTGATCTTAACAGGACGGGTTTTTCATGATGGCCCTGCAAGTGAACCTCAGGGCACTTACCTTTGCATTGCAAAGAGAAAGGAGAAAGAAAACTAGTCCTTCCAATGCTCAAGACCGTGGTCCAGCACACCTGATCCTGAGGAGTTCACAGTGTCACATGCTTCCAGCCCTCCCCGCCCTCACTCTACCTTGAAACATTCCCCGCAGACTACTCTGGACCATGCTACCAGGTTGACTGAACATGTAGCTTGCATACATGTGGATTTCACATTACACATTTCACATATATCAAGAAGCCAGACAGCAGAGAAGGGAAATGAAGAGATGATGAAGATAAACAGTCGGTCTGGCACTTCCCAGCTTTGCCACTGACTGGCTCTGTGGCCATGTGCGACTTATTTAACCCACTGTGCCTCAGTTTCTTAAACTTTTTAACTGGACACTAATAACCCACCTCATAGATTTGCTATGTTAGCTATGGCTACTCTAGTTGAAAGTCTACCATGTTCCAGGACCTTTAAATACATAACCAGCAAATCTCAAACAGTGCCCTGCAGAGCACATGGTGTTATGATGCCTCTTGTACACAGAAAGGTACCAATTCAGCCTGTAGGGTCTCAAGTGCAGATTCCATCCCAGGTCTGGCTGATCTCAAATCCAAAGCTCTTTCAGTTCTAATTCATGTCTTCTGTCTAGGAATAATTACTATTGCCCCCTTCACTTTCAAAAGTGTCCTGGTTTGGACAATAAGTTATACAGTTGTCCTACTTTCTCCACATCTCCCCTCTGAGAAGCAGAGGCCTTTATATAAAAGATATGTTTACCTTTAAAACTTGGGCTGGAGAGACATGTGTGGTCTGGCAAGCTACCCTGGTTTGGTAAATAGATTGGGCATCTTGACTTACTGACCTGCCTCTAAGAGCATTGGTGCCAGTCAAGAAGAAAATACAGGCAGGAACACAGTATTATTTTTCTTTATTTTTGCAAATTTGACCAAAATTCATCTGCTATCCCCTGACCTTTTCACAGGATGTTGTGAAACTTAGAGGCCTGTTATGCAGTAGTTACAGTCATGGGCCCTTAGACTTGGATATTCACTCTGCAATATTTCTTAGGTCAAGCCATATAGCCTCTGTAGAAATGGAGGGTGAAAAGTTTGGAAAACTTTTTTATGCACCTTTACTTAATTTCATTTCTGGGTTCAAAATTCCAATTATTTAATAACAGTTCTCCTTTTTTATAGAAACTATTGATATTAAATACAGAAGCAAACACAAAATAATCACAACACAAATCAGAGAGCAAACAAGAACAACAAAACAACGGAGGTGGAAATAAAATCTATAGTCTTTTGAAACCAGCAATGGCAAGTCATTCTTGGAAGGAAAGAATGTTCTTCAGAAAAGTCTCAGGGGAAGAAAGCTGAGAGCACATGAATGGTGATGACATTGATGTCACATTTGTCTTCCAGATTTGCACGTGCTGAATCCAGAGGAAGGCAAAGTCTTCCTCTCAAGCCTTGCCCTTCACCAGCACACACGTCCAGCAGATTCCCAACCATCTCCAGCTTCTGACCTGCAAGCTGCATGACCTTGGACGAGTCACTCCCTATCTCTCCACCTCAGTGTTTCTGGGAGGTGATTTCAAAGGGCCCTTTCTGCTTGAAATCACCATGACTCTCATCCATTTACTACCATCTTTTATTTGGCCAAGACACCATTTGATGTAATCATGATGGGCAATCTGTCTAGATAAACAAGAGACTGACTAGGTCATTTCTGGTTATAGTAGCCAAGCTTGGAATCCTTGATCTACATTTTCACATATCTTTCATTTTCATATTCTTTCAGCTCTTTGAGGGGTTGGATCGTGTTACTTTTACCACAGTATCACCAATGCCTAGCCCAACAACATATTCCTTAATTATTTGTTGAACAAACGAATAGATGAACAAATTTTTCTCACCATTTGGAAATATAAATTCTTGCTCTAAGTTGTAATATCTCTTAATTACACATGTGAAACAATAACTATCATTTGAAATCCTTTTGTAAAATCAGGTGGGGAAATGAAAGATAGAAATATTCATATGTTATATTCATTAATTATGGTGCTTTATCTCAATAAGTATTATTTTCAGAAAGCAAAATCCGAATTGCTTATGTAGCATACAGTAGGCCCTTTGTCTCCATAGGGGATTGGTTTCAGGACCTTCTCAGATGCCACAATCCATGGATGCTTAAGATCGATTGTTTTCCAGGTTAGTGGAATCTGTGGATGTGGTACTCGTGTATACATAGGGCCTACTGTATGCACTATGGCTCAGCCAACCTAACCAGTTGGCTCATTTGGCCTAATCCAGGCTCAGCTAAAATGCAGGGTCAGTGCTTGGAAGGAAATACATACAATAACCTCTCACCAATGTGGGCACTTCTGCAAAAAACACTGGCTGAAAATCCTTAGTTGGCAAGAAGAATAAAGGTCTTACTGAAAGGGCGTTAGGGAAAAATTGAAAGTGCACTAAAGATAGATTTTTAAATGCAGTAAATAAAACTTCTAGGAAAAATCACTGTCAAAACAAGCCAGTTTTGTTCAAGTTGGAAGTTGAATCTTGGAGGCAATTCTCTTTCTGTTGCTCAGGAAGAAATGCTGCAGGTTCATGATCTGCTGCTATGAATTTTCAGTTTTGTGGATCTGAAAAGCCAATCTGAAGACTAAATCCTGTATGATTCTAGACTCTACTTCATTTGACACTGTTTGAACCTGTCACTACTAAGTTGAATTGCACTCTTTCCCTTTTTTAATTTTTGCAGGTCTTGGCAAAATGCATCTGTAATCACCTGGCCTTTTCACAAATTATTGTGGAATTTACAAACCTGTTCTGTGGTGTTATCGAGTCATCTTACCTGAAACTGGGATCTTCCTTCTTTGCAATGTTTTACAGGTCAGACTCCACAACCTGGGCAAAGAGAGATAATGGTTAGACATAATTTCTACCATGGTTTCTTGCTTGAAAGGACTAAATAAATTCTTAAGAATTAAAAGTTGTCAAAAAATCTGGTGAGGATGTGGGGCAATAGAAGCTCTCATTCATTGTTGGTGGAGATGCAAAATGGCATAGCCACTCTGGACAACAGTTTAGCAGTTTCTTATAAAACTAAACATATTCTTACCATAAGATCCAGCAATCATTGTCCTTGGTATTTACCCAAAGGAGTTGAAAATGTATGTCAACACAAAAACCTGTACAAGGATGTTTATAACAGTTCTGCTTATCATTGCCAAAACTTGGAAGCAACCAAGATGTCCTTCAGTAGGTGAATGAATAAGTAAACTGTACTACATCCAGACAATGGATTATTATTCAACACTAAAAAGAAATGAGTTTGCAAGCCATGAAAAGACATGGAGGAAACTTAAATGCATATTACTAAGTGAAAGAAGCACATCTGAAAAGGGTATATATTGTATGACATTCTGGAAATGTAAAAACTATGGATATGATAAAAGGATCAGTGGTTGCCAGGGGTTGGGAGTGGGAAAGTTGGGGTGAATAGGCAAAGCATGGGGGAATTTTAGGGCAATGCAACTACTCTCTAGAACGCCATCATGATAGATGTGTGTCATTTTACACATGTCCAAACCTGTAGAATGTACAACACCAAGAGTGAACCCTACAGTCAACTAGGGACTTGGGTGATTTAGATGTGTCAATGTAGGCTCATTGATTGTAATAAATGTATCACTCTGGTGGCGGATGTTGATAACGGGGGAGGCTGTGCATGTGTAGGGATGGGAGAGTGTAGAGGAAATCTCTGTACCTTCCCCTCAGTTCTACTGGGAAGCTAAACCTGCTTTAAAAAACATAAAGTCTTGAATAATTAAAAAAAGAGTTGTCAGTTTGAACATTTTAACATACAACTATAAATCAATGCCAGCTCCAATCCATAAAGAGATTATTAAAGCTTCTGACTGCAGATAACACCTGAATTAAGTAGACTGTTCCCTCCTCCCATCTCTTTTTTTCCACCTCCCCTGACAACTCCCCACCGTTATCATGGGAGGCTGAGCAAGCACCAAGGTCCTGTGGGGTTCAGACAAGTAGTGAGAGCATCTCCTGCAACAGTTGTAGAAGGGAGGTGTTTGGGGATGTGCAAGTTGAGATCTGTGGATAATTAAACTGGAGAAAAGGTCCAAATGGGTTGTCAAAACAAGGAGGGCCTGAGGCTTATGTGAGGAATCAGATAACAGTCAAGGTGTGGGAGAGACAGTGAGACTGAGAAAAAGAAACAGTAGGAGGAAAGATGTGTAGGAGGTTCTCTGGGTGAGTATCAGAGACAGGGTACAGTTGAGCATGGCTGGGCCTCTCTGTGTCCCCTGTGATGAGTTATTTGGTGGGTTGGAACCATTCCAAGGGCTTGGGATGAAGCCGGCCCATCATTTTCCCTTGGCTTATCTGTGCCTCTTATTCTTTTCTCTCTTACTTCTCCTGAACCTCCCCTTCCTATACCATATCCTCTCCCCACTGGACTTCCCATCTAATGTAGGTGTTCCACCATAATATACCTTATGGCATTACTGTGCAAAGACCCAGTGTGTTGTTTCATGGGCATAAGGTGTGGGTGGATACGCGGTTAGGGGAAGAAGGGAAATTTATCTGTAGCTAAGGCTCATTTCTAAAGAAGCTCTTTTTCCTGAATCCCCAAGGCCCATGTTTAACATCCCCAAGTCCTGGAGTTTTCTAGACATCCCCGTTGGGGATGTTCTTCCCTAAACGTAGTGTGACACAGAAGAAGGAACGCTGCACTCCAAGCCTGGTCTCCTGGTTTCAAGTGCAAGCTCTGCCCGTGACAGTGTACTTGAAATCTTGGCTGGGCACAGGTGCTGACATACTCCCAGGAACTCTAGGAGAAACAGAAGATGAAGTTTCCCTTTTCTTAAGTGGTACAGCTTATAGTAAAGGAGATGGCACTAACATGCAGTGCAGTGGGAAACAACACAGAAATGATGTAAAACCAGCAAGGTGACGTGAGCGTCACCTGGCCTATAGGTGTTGGGGAAGTCCAGAGGATCAGAGCAGGAGGATGCTAGAAGAGACATCTTCAGAGCCAGGACCTGGACTCTAGGGAAAAGTTTCACATGAAAATGATAATGATGAAAAAACCATAATTGTAATGATAATAACATAACCAATACTTTGAGTGCCTATTGGATGGTAGGATATTGTACTAGGTGCTTTATTTTGATTGTTTTTTATATACTCATGTGAATCCACAAGGTAGAAGTTGCTAGCTACATTCTATGGAAGCTCAGATTAGGATTCTGATCAATGTCACACAGCCAGTAATAGAGCAGGGGACATGTCCCAAATCTGCCTGTTCCTGACACTGCCAGGTACTCTTTCCTTTATTCGACCATGTCTCATATCGGCAATGGAATCTGTGAGAGCTGATTTTGTGTGTTAACCTGACTGGGCTAGGAATGGCCAAGAAGCTGGGTGTGTCTTTGAGGGTTTCCAGAAAAGATTAGCATTGGAATCACTAGACTGAGAAAAGAAACTTTCCCTCACCCAATTAATTGAGGGCATGAATAGAAGAAAAAAGCAGAGGAAGCACAAATTTGGTCTGTGCTTGAGCTGAGACAACCATCTTCTCCTGCCTTCAGGCATCAATTCCCCTGGTTCTAGTGCTTATGGACTCAGACTGGGACTTACAGCATCAGACCCTGATTCTCAGGTCTGCAGACTCAAACTGAATTACACCACCAGCTTTCCCGGTTCTCCGGCTTGAAGACAGCAGATTGTGGGACTTCTTGTTCTCCATAACTATATGAGCCAATTCTTATAATAAATCTCCATATACGTATATAGATATATGTGTGTGCAGATATATGTGTGTGTGTGTGTGTGTGTGTGGATGTGAATAGATAAATAGATACCCTGTTAGTTGTGTTTCTTTGGAGAATCCTTACTAACACAGAATCTTACTCCAGACTCTTTCACTACATAAGGTAAAGGCAGGTCAATCCTTCAATGGGGCCAGTAGTATGAATTTCAAGTTATTCAGCCATTGCTTCCTCAGTTCATTTATAAAAAGACAAGGCCACAAAACATTCTGCAATAGAATTCATAGCCAAAAAATTAATCGGAGACAAAGACTCTGGAATTTCTTTGAGTGTCTTATTTCTAACTCCTTTACTAGGCTCAAAATAACCTATTAAACCATGTGGTAAAAATAAATCGACAGGCCAAGCACAGTGGCTCACACCTGTAATACCGGCACTTTAGGAAGCTGATGTGGGTGGATCACCTGAGGTCAGGAGTTTGAGACCACCCTGGCCAACATGGTGAAACCCCGTCTCTACAAAAAATACAAAATTAGCTGGGCATGGTGGTGCATGCCTGTAATCCCAGCTACTCGGGAGGCTGAGGTAAGAGAATCACTTGAACTCGGAATGTGGAGGTTGCAGTGAACCGAGATTGTGCCACTGCACTCCAGCCTGGGTGACAGAGTGAGACTCCATCTCAAAAAAACAAAATAAAATAAAAAAATAAATTGACAGAAATGGTTATTATTTCAATTTCACTGCAAAATATTTCATTATTCTTATTGACTTATTTGTTGAAGAATCTAAGATTAATTACCAAGTGACACACTCATTAATTCAATTTATTTTTTGTAAATGAAAGCACTGCTCTGGCTGGACCACAAACCACATGTGCTCAGTGGTTGGCTGCCTTCATTTCAGCTGCGTAAGATTGGTTGGATCCAGAGAGACTGTCCTCACTGATGCTCTGAGCCAGCCTTGGGGGACCACCACATCTGACCTCATTCTGTTTGCTGTGACAAGAGAGGGCAGAGTTTTGTGATATTGCTTTTGAAGACAATGTCATCAAGACACAAAAGCCATGGGAATAGTGTGTACAGTGTGTGTATACAAGGGAAATGGGGAAATGGTGTGGGATGTGAACACAAGTGTGTGTTCATAAGGGGTGGAGGGAGGGAGGGAGAAAATGAAAACCATCCCATAGGAAGTGCCAGCTCTCTGCTAGGCACTCAGCCATGTGTCTTACCTAAATCACACACCATCCTCCCAATGTTGAAAGGTATGTGATAGCATCACCATATGATGGAGGGGGAAACTGACACTAAAAGCAGCGAAGAGACTCACACAAGGCTGCAGGAAATTCAGCCAACTCCTATGCTTGTCCATGCTCCTCTGCAGCTTGCTGGGACATTTACTGTGAGCTTAATCCTGTGTGAATGGTCAGGAGGCAGATAAGTCTGAGAGATGGAGGCATGAAAGAGCGTGAATTCATTTTCATTCATGGAACATCCTCACAGAGGAAAAGGGCTCAAACCTCCTGTTTACCTGTTGAGTTAAAGCCAAGGCTTAGCTGAAGTACTTAATGCTAAAAGAACATGTCTTCATACTCTAAAGAGTCTAAAAACACGAGTGTACAAAATGTGAGGTGATGACCTTAATAATTTTTAATCAGCATGCAATTATTTACAAGTTCAACTATTTATTCAGTTCAAAGCAATGTAGGACAATGCAGTGTGGAGATGACCCCTTTCCCACTGGAGAATGGATAGGCTGACTTTGAAGACAAAATCAAAAGGAAGTCCAGAGCAAGTCTAGATCTAAGGTTCCTCACACCATGATAATGTATATCCACAGGGTAAACAAGAGGCATTAGGAAAAGATTAGTTTATGTGAAGTAAAATCTCTTCTAAGAAGATGAGAAAGTGTTAATATATAGTAAAAACCGTTTAATCCCAAATAAAAAATATATGGTTATACAGATGTAATAGACATGAATGTAATATACCTGAAATTTTAAGCTTCAGGTGAGAGGCACAAGATTGAGGGGAAAAGCCATGCATAGCCTTGAATTAAGAAGAAACGGTTGGTGTTCAGGCTTTCTCACTTGCTGGCCATAAATTCTTGGGCTTTTCCTATCTGTGCCATGCTTTCTCCCTCTATAATTGGGGAAAAGCTGCTCCAATCCTGCTTCTCTCCTGTAGGATTGTAGTGAAGCTCAAATTAGAGACTGGTCACCTGTGTGTTTTATAAATTCTAAGAATCACGATCATGGTCACCATCAGGAAGATCTGGCAATGCAGGATGTATAAAATAATTTTGCGCTTGAAATAGAGGCACGATGTGACTGGTAATTTTACTAGGGATTCCTTCCTCTGCCTGTTTTCAGGGTCCTCTCAATCCCAGGCAAGGAGTACTTTGCATTTTCGCTTTCACAAGCAATGTGGCTATAAGCATTTTGTGCACATGTTCTGTTATACACACGGACTTGCATTTCTTTAATGTACATGTCAGCAATTAAATTGCTGATCGATAGGGTTTACACATCTTTGGGCTTGATAAAGTGAAAGAGCTACTATGCCAGAGGTGTGGGTTCTTTCAGACGACTAGTGGGATGGCTACCCTACTCTAATGAGGGTCCCATTGTGGCCACATGCCAATCCACTTGCCTGTAAGTCTTCCCTAGATGAGTTCTATTATTCCATTTTGCATTGCTATAAAGGAATACCCGAGACTGGGCAATTTGTAACGAAAAGAGATTTATTTGACTTGTGGTTCTGCAGCCTGTACAGGAAGCATGGCACTGGCATCTTGCTTGGCTTCTAGTGAGGACTTCTGGAAGCTTTTACTCACAGCAGAAGGCAATGGGTGTTGGTGTGTCACATGGAGACAGAGAGGGAGCAAGAGAGGGGGAGAAGTTACCACTTGTGAAACAACCAGCTTTCACCTGAACTAATAGAGTGAGAATGAGTTACCTCAGCACAAGTCATTCATGAGGGAGCCGCCCCCATGACTCAAATGTTTCCCACTAAGCCCTGCCTCCAACATGGCAGATCACATTTCAACAAGGGATTTGAAGAGGACAAATATAAAAACTATTAGGAGTTTCAAGTTCCCAGGAACAAGAGAAATTTGGACCGGGTAGAAAGGCCTTAGATGAAAGATCAGGTAGAAAATTGGGCCAGGTAGGGAGGCCTTAGACGAAAAAGCAACATCTACCTCTTTTTAGCCCTGCTTCTCCTAGATCTGGACTCCACAAGTTATGTGCATCTGGACAAGGTGAGACAATAGCTTCACATGGGGCTGGGAAGGTCCTGATACTGGGTCCTTGTCACTGCTTGCGTCACAGCTGCCTCTTCACCATGAGCATGGGTGTCTCCCTGTCAGACTGAGAATGTCCAATAGGGGACGTTCAGGGGATCGTGCTTGTTTGGACCCACATTTTATCTTCATAGAAGACACTCATTTTTCTGCTTCTTTCCTCACATACTTTAGCTGAGATAGTGTTTGCTTATTCCAACTCTGCTGACTACGTATTTCCAGGCTTTATAATCCACAGTGGGAGAAAGCCTCCCTTAGTAAAGGCCTCCCTTCTCACTCTGCTTACACACTAATCAGTTGAACACTTTTCTCTTTCCTCTAAGGCCTGACAGAATGCTGCAAGACAGTCAATACTTCTCTGAATTTTTAAACCACCTCCTCTAAGTCTACTGCTTTACGGGTACATGATCGTCATTCCAAAGTAAGTATAAGGTTGATACCACTAAGGGTTTTCAGATGCAAAACCAGGTACCTCTAACATCCCAGCCTGACCTACAGGAGTCTTAGCACTCTTTTTCACCCACTCTAACAGTTGAGCCAACTCTCCATTGTAGGGCCTTTTCTTTTAAAAATTCCCACTTCTTGAGGCCTAATTTTATATCAGTTAGGATTCTTTAGGAGGATGACTGTCCTCTCATCCTCCTCCCAGCAGACACACACCACCTTTTAATTTTAATTAGTTTGTAATATCTCCTTTACTACTCTGTGATTGAGCTCATAGATAATTTAACCCATCCATCATATAATTAAAAATATATCATGCCCTAAAAGTAGTATAGTGGAGAAATGAAAGGAAAGTAATGTATAATAGAAAGACATGCATGTATTAATATATAAATGCTGTCTCATAATTGCACTAGAACACGATTAAGTCATCAAGAGTTTCGACTGTGAGATAGAATCACCATGTGACAATAAAAGCAGACTAATAGAAACACATTTTGTTGGCAACTCAAGCTTCATAAGTGGCATTATCATTGGTAACCTGATTATCTGAAAAGGTAAACAAATCTTGAAAGTGTTTCAAACAAAAGCACAGGATCTTCCCTCGATTTAAACAGTGGAAAATTCAGCGTGTATCAAAAGGGATACAAAGTAAAAACACTTAATGTACGTGCAAAATGGAGTTAGGCTCTAGGCTCAGATAATGAAGGAGTTTTTCACCCACCTGGAAGCCTAATGGGTCATTAAAAAATTGTGTAATATGAGGGAAGATTCTTTGTCATGCAGACTTATCCCACAAATTCCGTCTCGCTTCTTGGTCTCCATATATTAAATGTCAGTAGCACCCCCCACCCCCATTTATTTTGACAACAAAAATATGTGTTTGATTTTTCAAGATGGTACTCATTGAAAAACATCTTCAGGTCAATTCAAACTGACTTAAATTTTGAAGGGGATTTTGCATTTTTCTCTCAGTCCTTCCCTGTGCAATAGTTTCAACCTTTACAAGATGGCTGCAACAGTTCTGGAACTCTGATCAAAACCTTGTCCAGAGAGAGAGAAACACCATCTCTTCTGGTGGCTTTCTAGAGTGAAGAAATTTCTTTTGCAGGAACATCAGGAAGTATGTTTCAGGTCTCACTGGATCAAGATGTAGCCTTACAATTTCTGAGTCCATCAAGGGAATTACTTGAACCAATCAGACCCACTCTTGGAACTGAGTAAGGTCAGCTATCTTAAAGCACAGAAGTGGATGGGGAATGGGTGGGTATCAAAATAAAAGTCAGGAATGAAGGGAGAAGGAGATTCCAGATAGGCAAGCAAAAATATCCCCTGTATATTTGCAAAGCTGAAGGTTGACTTTATTCAGGGATATTCCAGGTTTCTTTGTACCATGGAGGACCACCTGGGCCAGAAGTTACACAAACATAGTATGTGATGGATTCCTAAAGCATAGTCAGAGTAGCTGGGAATGGGAGCTGGGGGCCCGGGAAAGGAGGAGGCGGGTGCCACAAGCGCAAGTCCCGACGAGCTGCCTCATAAAAGGATCAAAGCTTTGTGAGATCCCTCTGCCAAAGCTCTTGCAGCGTGTGACAGGAACCCAGGTGAAAGATGGGTGGGAGTGGAAATTGAAAGAGACCCCTTCATAATTTCCCGAGGAAAATCACCTGTTTGGCAATGACTTTGCTCTGCAAGTTTTCCTTTTGCATCCACATGTCTTCATTAACTCTGAACTCACAGGAAAGTGTGATGGTTGTGAAATGGAAAAGCTACTCTTGGCAAACGCAGGTACCTCAAATTCAAAAGGAGAGGTTATGCAGTACTTTCTGGCACCCACATGACCATTTTCCTCTCCTTTTCCTCCTGCTCTCGGGTGCATCTCTGGTCCTATCCATCTCATCTATACAGTACCTCACAACCAATCTCATCATTATCCCCGCTGTTGCCTTCACATCTCTCCACACTCCCACTGCAGCACCTGTCTTCAGCCTGTTTCCTCCAATCCCTTCTGCTTGTTATGACACAGACATAAACATCTTACCTTAAAACAAAGCTCACACCCTTCACTTCCTCAAACACTTTCCAGTGAGTATCCATTGACTACAGAATGAAATACTAATCCTCGCCCTTAATGTCTATAGTCCTGCCAAACCCAATAGAGCTCTACATGCTGGTCAACAGTTTGACAAACGTTTTGTATTGTGTTTCTGCTCTATACTGGGCATTGGGCAAGGTGTAAGAACTGCTAAACATAATTTTTCGCACTCTTCTTTGTAAAAGTTATATTTCAAGTCCAGTCATTTCCATCCATCAAAGCCTGAGGAGTATGGTTTCCCCTTAGAGTGCTTGGATTGCATTTCTCTCATGACTCCTGCATTGTGGTCTTTTTTAGTCTTGACCAATATCCCAACACCTTAGACTATGACTCAGTCATAGCTGAGTCCCCTCATCTCCCTCTCATGATCCTAGTATCTGGCTCAATTTGTGGTAAGAAGTGTGTATATGCACTGAGTATCTCCTGTAGTTCTGGAACTATGGTAAAATATCATACTCTGGGACTATCACAAAGTGTTCCACTCCTCTGGACTCTACCCTGTTGAAAGCAGAAGAAATTGATTGTCCTCACTGCATATACATTCTGTTTTTAATCAGTTATTTTTCAATGTTGAAGAGTGTTGCTGATTTTCTTAATGTTGAACTTTTTTTTTTCGCAGAAAACAAAGCTCTTACACTCTTGTACTGTTCTTTTGTTGTTCATTGTAGATTTGGAAAACATAATGCTACCAACCTCAGATATTTTGGCGTGTGTCCTTCAAGCTTTTGCTCCTAATAGTTCAGAATTGCATCCAGAATTAACATTTGTAATCTTGCCTTACTTGGCGTTATGCCATAATTTTCCTGGCCACAATATTTTCTGGCCACAGTATTTTACTCCCTGTCCTTTTTGCTGCCATAAGCAACAGTGTGATGAACATCTTCATGTACAAAAGCCTTTCTTACTTTTGTGACTACTTCTCAAAGATATAATTCCAGAACTGAAATTTGCTGGGGCAAAAGAGTATAAGAACATTAAGATTCTAAATTCAGACCTTGGCTTTGCTTTTCAATACATGTTTGAAGGAATGAGTAAAGGTGGCTGATTAGCATAGATCTAAAAGACAGCCTCTCAGTTTCACCATCCTAGCCTAATTTGTTTCATGACTATGTTAATGTTTGTCTTTGCCTTCTTCTCAATTTCAGAAAAGGACACAAAACACTGAAACTGGATTCAGTGCCAGCCCCCACTCCTCTTTTACTTATAAAGTATGCTTTCTTGATGTGAGAGGGTGAGAACTTTAAATCTCTCTTTGGAAAAACATGCAATGAAACTGGAGATGGTGGGACCCCAGACCCAGGGCCATCTTTGAATGGATGTGTTTTTCCAGTGCTTTGGGAGCACTGAAAGCCTCAGCAAAATAAAATCAAGACCAACTTCACAGAGTTCATGTTCTTAGCCAAAAGAATCTCACTTTCTCTATTACTGGGGTAGATATATGCAGATGCAAAACACAGACAGCCTGTCCTTACTTTGAGTTCTGAAATAGCGATTTCTGTTGAAGGTCATTTGGCTTAGAGAGAAAAAAAAGACTGGTATTTGGCAGGGAGGAAGGTGAAGCTGGTGCATCACTGCCAAGGACCTTCCATATGGGTGGCCTGGGAGAGCTTCCACCTGGCCACAGAACAGGTCATGGCCCAGGATAATGAGGAAGAAAGAATGAGGAGGAGAACAGTTTGAGTAAAATGAAAAGAAGAAATGTATTCTCTGAATCCTCTGCATTTTAAAATTAGAGTCCTCCTAAACAAATCTTAAAAATGATTAAAAAGCAACTGGATTTTTGAGGTAATGTATCGAATTCTGTTTACACAGTCCTCCTGAGAAGAGTGTCTTTATTCTAAAAGTGGGATGTTTGAGGGGGGAGTCATCAGCTCCACCTCAGATTCGTGAAAGGATCTAGGGCAAATTGGTGACCTCTCCAGGTCTAAGGGTCTTCAGTTTACCTACTTCAGGAGGAGTTAGAGTAGGAAAGAGAACCCTCCTTCAGCCCACACACTACCAAGCAGAGGACTGTCTCGGAAGTGAAAGCGCGGAAGGTGGGACGATGGCTTTGTCTGATCTGAAGGTTCAAGGAAGTGCACGTGTGCGTTCCCTGGGTCTGACCTCGTCAGACTCTGATGTGTATTTATCCACCTACTTTCAACACCTCCAGAACCCATCTCTTCTCCTAGGATGGCTTTTCCTTTTGCCTTTTTCGTCTGAGTTGATCACTTTAAGAAGCACCTCTTGATTCAACCCAGAAACCTGGGTAGTGCCAACCTCCTCATCATGCACAGCTTGTCAGTTCTCTCTTCCTAACACCTTTGCCTCCTCTTCTTCTGGTCACCTGGCTCAGTCTGCTTCATTTCTTTACAAAAATCCCCTAGTTGGTTTCTCTTCTCCAGTTTCTTCCCAGCTTCATTTCCGCATTCTGTCCCGCCCTCATTCTCCCATCTATTGCCCCTACTAGGGCCAGAGTGATCTCCCTATAATCTCATCAGATTACTGCTATGCTTAAAATATTTCAGGAGCTTCTCAGCATTCCCAGGAAGGAGATCAAGGCTCATAGCATAGTAAGCAGAGTCCTTTGGCTTCTCAAGTTCTTTACATTCCACCTCAAATTCTATGCTCTGCACATAATGTATTCTCCAAATATATCAGGTGCTTTCAAACCTCTATCTTTTGAAATAGGCACTGCTTCTGCCTGGAATGCCCTTCTTTCATGCTTTTTCACTTAACTAAGCCCACCGCCAGACTTATCCAACAGGCCAGTTGTGTGCTGATCCCAAAACTGCCTGTACATATCCCTGTGATAGCATTTATCAACCTGTGCTGTCATGACAAGTCTCTAGGCCTAGCTTCCTCACTGTACTGTGAGTTCCTTGAGGCTATTAGTCATTTCCTTCAGATCTGCATCTCGTAAGAATCTATGGTTATAGACATGCAATACATATTTAGTGTATCAAATGAAAGAATTGACTGTTAAGATAAACAGTGGAGAAGAATTTCGTGCTCTCAGCTCTTTGGCTGAACTATATTACTTGGGCTGCAAGTTCTGTCTATAAGAATACACTTCCCTAAGTTTTGTAGGTATTCAAAAGCTGGGAATAGTGTGTGTGTGTGCACATGTGACTGTGTAACTGTGCATCTTAGGTTGTGTTGATTAAGGACATTATCCGGGGGATTTTTTTTTTTTTTTTTTGGAGACAGAGTCTCACTCTGTCACCCAGGCTGGCATGCAGTGGCTCTATCTCAGCTCACTGCAACCTCTGCCTCCTGGGTTCAAACGATTCTTGTGCCTCAGCCTCTCGAGTAGCTGGGATTACAGGAACCCACCACTGCGCCCAGCTAATTTTTGTATTTTTAGTAGAGACAAGGTTTTGCCATGTTGGCCAGGCTGGTCTTGAACTCCTGACCTCAAGTGATCCCCCTGCCTTGGCCTCCCAAAGTGCTGGGATTACAGGTGTAAGCCACCATGCCCAGTCCAGGATATTCTTATAATAGAGTGTTTAGGAAACAGAGACGAATGTTTCATGATGAACACATTTTCTTTGAAAGGATAGCACTTCTTATGGAACATGCTCAGATTCAAATACAGTAGCTTCAGAATGAAGAATTTTGAGTTGTAACCTGAGCCCATTGATGAATGTGATCTGATGCACTAAATAGTATCAATTTGCAGTTTCATTAGAATAGGTCCTACCTGTTACATGAATTAATATTTAGGCTCCCAGGATGACTTCTCCAATATTAGATATTTAACGATTCAATTAATCACTCCCAAGTGAAGCATTCTAATTGATTGTTTTTCAGTCTCTGTTGGTGATAAAGATAATGGATGTTTTTGTGGAGTAAATTGGCTTCTTTGCTCAATATTTGTTTCTCGATGTCATTGCCCAGCAAATAAATGGTGAAGTGTAGTTCTATAAATAGCATGATGGTTGGCAGATGAAAAAAAATAGCTCTGTTTCCTGACACTGCAAATTTCACACTGTTTTAATTACCACAAACGTTCACTCCTATTTCAGAGAGCTGAGCAGGAAACTGGGAAGAACCAAGCATCCATAGATGCTGCTGCAATGGGCAGCCTAGGATGTAGAGACCCCAGTGTGACCAGGATCTCTATGACATCCTCTCTAGGAGGTAAATGTGGGTCCCCGGAAAATCAGCCAGGCGTAATGGAAATTCGTCCTGCTATGTGCTATTGCTGCTATGCAAAAAGGAGAGACACCTGACTCCCTAAAAGAAACCTGAAGACACAAAAAAATAAAAGCACAGGGGGTTGGGATTTTGCTCTTCAGGCAAACACCTACACACTTTCACAGTTCACAATTTAGACGGTGTTAGAAAAATAACAAGGATAAGGTTACCTTAAGATATTTTCTGAATGCTAGACTTTCTGTCTCCCTCCACGGAGTATTAAGGCCTTTTCTC
The DNA here is from genome assembly GCF_028878055.3 of Symphalangus syndactylus. Classification (NCBI taxonomy): domain Eukaryota; kingdom Metazoa; phylum Chordata; class Mammalia; order Primates; family Hylobatidae; genus Symphalangus; species Symphalangus syndactylus. The sequence goes on along the minus strand of NC_072440.2, from coordinate 95,869,826 downwards.
TCAAGTGGCCAAAATCTCTTTCCGCTTCCTCGACAATCACCTGTCTTCCTTTCCACCTCTCCCACTCTGCCCCATTGCCTGGAGCCATCTCTCTCCTCTTTCCTGAACCCTGGAACCTTTCATTCTGGCTCTCCTGAAATCCCACCTCCACATGAGAATGGTGTGAAAATGGATTTGCTCCAGCACTAAAGATCCTATTCTTGGGCCTCTGGCAGATTTTAAATTTGGGGCAAGAAATCTCTGGCTCAAGTCCAGAAATCTTTACAATACTTTGAAGTAATGGAAAAAGCATGCATGGGCACAGGCACAGATGATTTGCTCCAACCTCTTATACACCTTTTCCCTTGTGAGGATAAATCTCATTGGATTTAGACCCAATCATATTGGAAATGACAGTAGCTTAGGATTATTCAGAGAGGTTTCAAAGCTTAAGTAGGTGGTAGAGAAGGGAAAATCTTCACTTTCCATAATGATAAAGATGTAAGTTTTTACAAAGGGTAGAAGGTGGGCCTCCAAGGTTTGGAAAGGATGAGTTGTGCAAGGAGGGTTTGGCAAGGACCTAAGGACCCAGCCAGGGCAGCAGCTCCACAGATAGAGAGGAAGCAGCCCTTTTCACCTAGCAAGAATAGGCATTCAATGAATATTCATTGATTAAACAAATGAATGCCCAGGCTACACAAATGCCACAAAAGGGTGCAGTGTGGATTTAAAACAACATTACTTAAAGTTTTAATTGAAAGTAAGCTTAATGAAAGTCACCGATCACCAATGTGATACAACAGTCAAGGCCCCTACCATGATAGCATGCTTCAGGACCAGAGAAATGCTGTCTGTACTCAAGTTCTGTGGGTCCTGCTCAGCTCTGTGCTCATTGATAAGTTTAAGTATCCCAATTAACATGGTGCAGAAGACATGTTCTCAGAGGTCCTGAAGGTCAATTCTAAGACTGCGTCAGTGGAAGTTACAGCTGCACAGACATCAGCTTGATATGAAGAATTGCATATGGAAGGCCAGGAGTGGTGGCTCACGCCTGTAATCCCAGCACTTTGGGAGGCCAAGGCGGGTGGATCACAAGGTCAGGAGATTGAGACCATCCTGGTTAACACGGGTGAAACCCCGTCTCTACTAAAAATACAAAAAATTAGCCGGCCATGGCGGTGGGCGCCTGTAGTCTCAGCTACTTGGGAGGTTGAGGCAGGAGAATGGCGTGAACCTGGGAGGCAAAGCTTGCAGTGAGCCAAGATTGTGCCACTGCACTCCAGCCTGGATGACAGAGCCAGACTCCATCTCAAAAAAAAAAAAAAAAAAAAAAGAATTGCATATGGAAGCTGAACAGTCACAGCATGGACAGTTCTGGTTATCAATTTATTGTCTCTTAGTTCCAAATACCCACTTTTTGCCTGCTCTGTGAAAATGGAGCTGGACCCTTTAAATATTTATCTTTTGTTAAAGGAAATGGAGGCTAAGTTTTACCATTAAAGAGCTGTGGAGAGAGGCTGTAGGAGAAAAGTCTTTTGTTTCCTGGTCCCCGTGTGCTTGCTCAGTAGGTCCGTGCCATGCACACAGCTTCCTTCCCCAGGACCATCTCCTGCCTCCAGGTTGGCTTTCATAGCAGCAGTCTCCTATGGCATGCAGTACATGGAGTGCTCCTATTCGCAGTGCATGGAGGCCAGCAGCACCCAGAGCTAGCACCCCCTGGTACTCCCAGCCTCAGATTTGTTTATAGCAAATTGTCTCTCACGAAACACTTTTCCTTGAGCAGCTTCCCCTGGCACCCAAGAGGGCAGGTTTCTAGCAAGTTTCGCTGGTGTGGCAGCACAATGGCTTCCCTTCTGTCTTTTGAGCACTGGCCTCTCCAGTAAGGTCTGGACCTCAGTCCTGAGGAACCTCTTGCTTGGGTGCTCTACCTTAGTCTCAGGTGTAGTGACTCCTCTTTGTGTTTGCTATTCCTATATTCTCTGATGCTCCCTTTACTTCTAACTAGACAGTCCCTCACCATAGTTGATAAGTTCTTATTTTAGATATTCCCTGTTTAAATTGCTGTGTGATTTTCCTCTACTGATTGGACCCTGAGTGATACACCTAGCTACTGCACTGGGTACTGAGGAATAACTATAATTTGGATAAGCAAAGAGGAAGGAGAATGGGAGATTTCAGCTAGAACAAGAGCATTGAGATTCATGTTTTTCATATTTATATTACTTTCTAAGAATGAAAGATGATTATTAAATATTCTGAATCTGATTATAAATTCCTCGAGGCAAAAACTATGTCTGATTCTTCCACAAGGCGTATAATATTGGAATGCTTGATGAAAGATCAAAATCTTGTGGTCACTGGCTGGTCAATCAATTTAACCATAACTGAGACCCGAGGAGAAAAACCTCATTGCAGCACTTTGGAGAGAATAATAAATTAATAATAAAATAATGATAATAATGTTAGAAAAAATATTGAGTGAATATTATGTGCCAGGCTTTATATTACTGGGTGCATATGTAAGGACCTGCAAAACATCTATAAGGTAAATATTATTATTATACCTGAAGCACTGAAAGGTTGGGCAGCTTGTCTATGTTCACAAAACTAATAAATGGCCAAGTCAGGTTTTAAACCAAAGCCGCCTGGTTCCAGAGCCGCTAGGCTCACTACACAATACGACTTCCCAACTATGACCCACTCCTAGGTCACTACACAGTACTATTTCCCAACTATGCTTAGTGTTGTGGTTATAACGCCACAGCAATAAAGATCTTTTCTTTCAAATTCTAGGAAAGCAGAAGACGGTGATCTTTGTACATTAATGCAGAGCCTTTTCTTAATGCTTTCCATTGAGATTTTTAAAAAGGAAGAATTTCAGAATGCCCCTGTTTCAAATATTGGGTGCGTGTACTAACATGCTCTGTATATTAATGGATGTACCTTCTTATAAAAAGTTATATGTCCCTGGGCTCCTACCCTCCAGGGCATTTACTCTTTAGTCTCGTTTTTAAGGGATTGCAGCTGCGAATGTTTGGGGTCCATTAAAGAGATTTAGAGAGCAGCAGGCAGAGCTCATGTTTGGAGCGAAAGTTCCTATAAATATTAGATCCCCTGATATGGCCTCTTCTCATTACCTTCAAGATCTGCTCTGATTTCCTTGTCATGTGATGAAGTCATTGTAAATATGCACTGGCTCACACCCAAGTTTTTCATCTCTACATTTTCTTTCTTTTCTTTTTTCTTTCTTTTTTTTTTGAGACATGATGTGCTTTTAACCTAGAAGATTTGGAATCTAGGGCCCTTCTAATACCTGGATAGGAATGCTACCCAGGATCCCACCTGGGTTACTGACACTTTATGATCGCTTTGACCTATAAAAATACCGATGATATTGCTTCTTCCACCTGAAATGTTTCTTTTCTCCCCTCCATCTCATCCGGCCTGATCACACTCAAATAGGATATTCTTTATGAGGACATTCCCAGCCCGTCAGAAGAATTAGAGTTCTCTGCTGTGCTCTAGAACACTTGGCTGTCATCTCTCTATTAGACATCATTAGGTTGTGCTGGAACTGAAACATGCCTGCCTGCCTCCCCTTCAGACCAGAAGCTCTTGGAAGGTAGAAGACTATCTCATATCCCTATCTGCTTTGCAATGGCCTGACATTATGACTAGGACTAAGTAGGTGCTCAATAAATATCTATTACTTTAATAAATAGATGAATAAGTGAATTAATTGGGGCCTTTTACAACACATACAAAATTTGTGGACCTGGGCAAACTATGTCACTTACTTTAATCTTAGTTTAATCATCTTTAAAATGAGCCAATGTGATCAGATGATGTCAAAAGTCCCTTCAAGTTCTATCATCTTATGGGCATGTAATTCAGTAAGTATTTTTATATATTGCCTCTGAGTTTGACTAAGAAACTTCCATATGCATCCAAAGCTTGTTCATTATTCCAAATGTTATGTACATCAACTCCAAATATCTCAGGTAGAGGAGTTCTGTTAGTGTAAGAGAAAAGTCACATTAATCATTTAAGCATCCTTTTGATCATTCAGCTTCATAGCCACAGCTTTGGAAGTTTGGACAGCAATCTATAAATTTGAGACCGTGTGAAATTATCTTATTTGATACTGTTATAAAACACCTGCAACATGTCTTCTTCTCCACTGTCATTGAGAAATGCAGTGAGGGAGGAATTGCTCTTTTGCTATTCTTATCTAAGTTTTTGGTGTAGAGAGCTTTAACCTACAAAATCTAATTAAATCCCCCTCTTTTTTTGGGTCAGATCTGAGCCTAAGAGAAGAGAGAAAAGAAGAAGGCCTTGAGACATTTGTACACAAATCCAAATGACAATTTTAGGAGGAAATACAATTGGCAGGGAGGCTGCATTCTCAGGGACTTCTGTATGTTGCCATACCTAGAGCAGGCGGCCCAGACCTCCTTAAGTCCTGGGACCTTGAGCACAATTGAAATTACATCTCTGAAGATTTCTTTTCTTTTTTCTTTTCTTCTCTTCTCTTCTCTCCTCTCCTCTCCTCTCCTCTCCTCTCCTCTCCTCTCCTCTCCTCTCCTCTCCTTTCCTTTCCTTTCTTTCTTCTTTTTTTTTTGAGACAGAGTCTCACTCTGTCACCCAGGCTGGAGTACAGTGGTGCAATCTCAGTTCACTGCAACCTTTGCCTCTTGGGTTCAAGCAATTCTTGTGCCTCAGCCTCTTGAGTAGCAGGAATTACAGATGCATGCCACCACACCCAGCTAATTTTTGTATTTTTAGTGTGGAGTTTCGCATGTTGGCCAGGCTGGTTTCGAACTCCTGACCTCAAGTGATCCACCCACCTCAGCCTCCCAAAGTGCTGGGATTACAGGTGTGAGCCACTGTGCCCAGTCTATGATTTTCTATCTATGAGAGAAGATCACCGATTTGGTTCCTTTGTCAATTTGAGACCAGTTTTCGCATTATTTTTATTTTGACCTCATGCAACTATGAAATCATTGTTTTCTAAGAACGACAGTCTTTCTTTGTGTTTGATTAAGAAGCTAAATGAACAGTTTGTATTACAATCCTTTCGCCTAGGAGGGGATGCTCTGCTCTTGAATTAGAAGCTGGGTAACAAACAGCCTCTTACGTCTTCCTTCCAGATGCCAGGCATTGCACGACTAGGAATTATTGGCTGACCGATGCCAAGGGAGACAATGCCCCCAACTGGCCACACAAAAAAAGCAAAATGAAAATAATAATGAAGAAATTAGAGTGAAATTACTGACTTTCCTTTGTAGATGAAGAAACAGGCTCAGAGAAGTGAAGTGGCCCGCCCAAAGTTCCAAAACTAGTAAGTGTAATTCTAAAGCATGGAATTTTCCATGTGTGTGTATATATAACAGATTACATTTAAAAAATACAAAGTCCTAGACACTTGTCTGTTCACATTCATTCATTTCACACACAAAAAGGAAAAAATTGAGGTGACACACAAAGCGCTCAAAGGCATACATCATACAGAAAGGTTTAGAACTTGAGTCTCTTTAGCTTCAGCACATTGGTTGGTGTGGAGGCCCGCACCGAGGAAGGTTTGCACAGCTGTGGAAAGAGCACATGGCGAGGCTGCCATGAAACCCTGGCTTTAGCACTATCAACTATTTGACCAGTGTATCATCCAAATTGTACCAAAGAGAAAAAGCAGGCTAAGATAATAATCACATTGTATGCATTTCATGATGAGTAAGCCAAGATGACGTGTGTATTTCCAGCATATCAGAGGCTCAATAAATGTCATGTCCCTCCCTCCTTGAGCAGGGCCATTTAATATTTTAATATTATTATTATCATTTCAAAGCTAACTCATGCACATGATAAAAATTTCAAAAAGATGCAGAGTTAACGGAAAAAAGGTCATTCGCTTCCTAATGCCCTTCCCCAGTGGTAATCATTTTTAAACTTTCCTGATTTCTGTTATTCTCATCATGAGCTCCATAATTCTAAATATTATTATTGTGGTTTTATTCATTTATTTATTCACTTAGTTACTTTAAATACTATAATTCAACTTTTAGTTTTTATTCTATCAAATTGTGGTAATTTCTTCTCTCATGTGATAGAATGAGAAAATTATGACCCACCATCTTTTATTCATGTAACACTTTCCACAGTCAAATATGGCAGCTCTACAATTACTTTTACATTGTCTAGGTTCACAGTGTAATTACATTTTATCACCTACTGTAATGATTTTTATCTATAGGTTGATCTGTACATGGAAACCAATAAACAATTTTTAAAACATTTGATCATATCAATATTAGTAAGTGCTAGACCAAGTATGGTATCTGGACCAAGATGGAAAGAAAATAGAATTATTTGTCACTAATACTTTAACGTTAAAAGAGAATGATCCAAGCAATATATTCAGAGTGATTTTTTTCTTTGCTTTAATACTTTGAAGCATCACACATTTTAGTTTGCTTTATGTTTGATTCTTAAATTTACAATATAGTTTTATATTGATCTTAGTGTTTCTAGTTGCTTTTTTCTTGATTATCAAAGAAACATATCCCTTATTTACAATATCTATAATAATGTCTATATTTTAAATTAATCATATTAATTATCTAGTGGTCCTATTTGGACTGATTGCTTTCCCAACTACTAAATCGTTGTCTGATTGAGATTAAATAAAAATTAATCCTGGACTTGTTTCTTGAATCTCATGTCTTTCTTTTCAGTGTGTATGTGTTTATGGTTTTGCTGCAATACCCTCAAGTATTTTGTCACCAGAAAGAGTGGATAAAAAGTAACTTTCTGAGTTCTTATGTAAATGAAAATGTCTTTATTCCACAATGTTTTAGGATTTCTCTCGTTTCTCATGTTGTTGATGAGAAGTCGGTTGTGAAACTGATCACTTTTTGGCTTAATTTTTTCTTTTTGTTTAATTCTCTCTCTTTCTCGGCATCTAAGCTTGTCCTTTTTGTTCTTAACATGCTGAACTTTCCCGAGGGTGTGTACGTGAGAATGTGGATCATGTTCCATTCATTCTGCTTGAGCTTCAGTGGTCCTTGCAACCTAAAGATTGCCAGTCTTAGGCCGGGCGCAATGTTCTGCGCCTGTAATCCCAGCACTTTAGGAGGCCGATGGGGGCGGCTCACGAGGTCAGGAGATTGAGACCATCCTGGCGAACATGGTGAAACCCCGTCTCTACTAAAAATACAAAAAAAAAAAAAAAAAAAAAAAAAGCCGGGCGTGGTGGCGGGCGCCTGTAGTCCCAACTACTCAGGAGGCTGAGGCAGGAGAATGGCGTGAACCCAGAAGGCGGAGCTTGCAGTGAGCGGAGATCACGCCACTGCACTCCAGCCTGGGCAACAGAGATTGCTAGTCTTTGACTCTGAAAATATTTGTTCTATTATTTATTTGATAAATTTCTCTTTTTTATTTTCTGTTCTTCTTTTCTGAAGCATCTATTAGCTGTATTGTGGATACCCTGAATTGGTCTTATCTTTTAATTTTTCTCTTTCATTAACCTATTTTTGTTGCTTGTTCTACTTTTTGTGAGAAATTCCTGATTTTTATCTTTCATATTTTTTATATTTTTTGGCCAATCATGATTGAGTAATTTTCTTTTCTTATCTTGCTTACCACCACCATCCAGGTATGGAGCAAATCTTAGGTGCCCATTCATATTTATGAATGAAGAATTCCTTGATTAATACAGATGGCTGCCATGGGTTTCTTTCAATGTTCTGCAGGTTTGTTTGCCCAGCAAGCCTTTCTCCTGAAGGGGGCAACTGATTGTGAACTATGTGTGAGTGTATGTGTGCGCATGTTGACTGGCAAGTATTGGATTGAACTTCGGCAGCAGACTGCCCTGCCTGCACCTTCCCACCTCCCACCAGCCTGTCAAATAAGAGTTTTACTCTGAGGACATCTCTAACACTTGGCCCTCAAGACTACTCACGGCACCTGTTCCATTTCTATAGTATGTGTTAGGGAGTGCTCTCTGCCCAGAGGAAAGTCACGCAGCTTTCTCTGTATAGGTTGAGTAGTTCAGATGGTCCACAAAGAGCCTTTTGATTAAATAGTGTAGATAAGACTCCTTCATTCTTGGCTTTTCTTACCCACCAACTTCAAGTTTTGAACCTGCTTAGGGATCTGTTAATTAAAGCAGCCCCTGCCTCTCACACAGCCTTCTCCTCTCTGTTTTGGTTATCTACTTTCTTCACTATGGATTAGCCACTTACTTGAATTAATCTGTTTTTCAACTTTCAGAAGTTAGTTAAATTTCCCAGTATTTTGGTGTGCCTACTTTGTTTTTCAACATTATTATTTGATGCCCTGATGTTTATTTCTCTGTATTTCAACAGAAATTGGGAAGAAATTAAAGGTCAATATGCATGTTCAGGTATCTATTATGAACCAGAAACATCCAATCATTTTTTAAAATACTGTAAACTTTTGAAGAGATTATATAAAATCTTTGACATTTTTTCATAGTTCTCTGTCTTAGTCTGCTTAGGCTGCCGTAGCAAAATACCACAGGCTGGGTGCCTTAAACAACATAATTTATTTCTCAAAGTGTGGCGAAAAGTCCATCAAGGTGCCAGGCAATTTTGTTCCTGGTGAAGGCCTCTTCCTTTCTTGGCTTACAGAGGGCTGCCTTCTCAATGTATACTCACATGAGAGGGGTGGGGGAGAGGCAGAGAGGGAGAGAGAAAGAGGAAGAGAAAGATACCTTCCTATAACTCCAGAGCCCCGCCCTCAGGACCTAGTTCACCTTAATTACCTCCTAAAGACCCTATCTCCAGACATAGTCACTTTGGGGCCTAGGCTTTTAACATAAGAATTTTGAGGGGACATAATTCAGTCCATAGCAGCCTTGAATAATTTTATTATGAGGAAAGAACATTTTAAAATACAGGTTATAAAAACTATGAATACCCTGGAAAACAACTTCCTGTTGACAATATCATCCTGGACATAGGAATGGGCAAAGATTTCATGACAAAGACACCAAAATCAATCACAACAAAAGCAAAAATTGGCAATGGGATCTAATTAAACTTAGCTTCTGCACAACGTAAGAAACCATTAACAGAGCAACTAGACAACCTATAGAATGGGAGAAAATATTTGCAAACTATGCATCTGACAAAGGTCTAATATCCAGCATCCATAACAAACTTAAACAAATTTACAACAGAAAAACAAAAAACCCTATCAAAGAGTGGGCAAAGGACATGAACAGACACTTCTCAAAAGAAGACATACATGGCCGGGCGTGGTGGCTCACGCTTGTAATCCCAGCACTTTGGGGGGCCGAGGCGGGCGGATCACGAGGTCAGGAGATCGAGACCACGGTGAAACCCTGTCTCTACTAAAAATACAAAATTAGCCGGGCGTGGTGGCGGGCGCCTGTAGTCCCAGCTACTGGGAGAGGCTGAGGCAGGAGAATGGCATGAACCCGGGAGGCGGAGCTTGCAGTGAGCCGAGATTGCGCCACTGCACTCCAGCCTGGGTGACAAAGCGAGACTCCGTCTCAAAAAAAAAAAAAAAAAAAAAAGAAGACATACATGTGGCCAAACAAGCCTATGATAAAAACCTCAATATCACTGACCATTAGAGAAATGCAAATCAAAACCACAGTGAGATACCATCTCACACCAGTCAGAATAACTATTATTAAAAAATAAAAAAACAGATGCTGGTGAGGTTGCAGAGAAAAGAGAACACTTACACACTATTGGTGGGAGTGTAAATTAGTTTAACCATTGTAGAAAGCAGTATGGCAATTCCTCAAAGATCAGAAATACCATTCAACCCTGCAATCCCATTACTGGGTATATACCCAGAGAAATATAAATTATTCTATCATAAAGACACATGGGCATGAGTGTTCATTGCAGCACCATTCACAATAACAAAGATGTGGAGTCAACCAAATGCCCATCAATGACAGACTGAATAAAGAAAATGTGGTACATGTACACCGTGGAATACCAGGCAGGCATAAAAAACAACAAGTTCATGTCTTTTGTGGGAACATGCATGGAGCTGGGGGCCATTATCCTTAGGAAACTAATACAGGAACAGAAAACCAAATACCACATGTTCTCACCCATAAGTGGGAGCTAAATGATAAGAACTTATGAACACACCGAAGGGAACAACAGATACTGGGGTCTATTTGAAGGGGGAGGGTGGGAGGAGGGAGAGGAGCAGAAGAGATAACTGTTGGGTACTGGGCTTAGTACCTGGGTGATGAAATAATCTGTACAACAAATCCCTGTGGCATGTGTTTACATATGTAACAAACCTTCACATGTGCCCCCAAATCTAAAATAAAAATTAAAAAATACAGCTTATAGTATTTAATCCCAAAGAAATACGACACTTGGATAAGACCTAAACTCTAGTACCAAAAGCATTTCTGAGTCCAAACTACTGAGATCAATTTAAACCTTGGATTTTCAAAAATAAAAAATTAAGACCTACAAGACAAAGAGCCCAGCACAGGTAAGTACAGATGGAAGTCAGTCACACACACATGTATACACACATGCACACAGGAATTCACTAGTGTGTGCACACACTCACTCTCCTCTCTTCCGATGGATTACATGATCCTCTAAATCATTGCATGCAACTTCAAACCCATTTCTGGGGCTGCACATATTTTCAGTGAGACCTTGCTGGGCCTTACTGGCAAAGGCACGCGGCAATTAAAATGGCATTGACAATCTTCTGAACTGTCCTTGCAAAATAGAAAATTCAGATTAAAGGAAGATTATGCTAAGGGGGAGAAGATATTAGAGTGAGAAGGGCTTTTGGAAGACAGCTTGTTCAGTTTGCCCAGCGACACATACTTTCTATTGACGATATCCTGCCTGATGTTTTTTTTCTTGATTATCTCCAGTAATGAGAAACTCCTAACCTCCAGAGGCAGCACTTTTTTTTTTTTTTTTTAACAGCATGGTTAAAAGGCCTTTAAGCCTAACCCTGATCTAGCTTTGTGTCCTTCCTAGTCATGCACTCTAGCTGTGTCCTGTACAACATATAGCACAAGTCAAAACCACTGTCATAGGGAAGGGGAATTTGATTTTTCATGTTTAATAGGACAGGTAAGAATGAGATCTTTTTCATGTCAGACAGTTGTCACTTCCCTACCTAAAAATGCTTGCATTTCTCAAGCAGGTCTTTTACAAGATACAAGCTTGTTAAGTGAAAGCTTTAAAAATAATTCCATTACCCACCTTACAAAGACAGAGTGACAGCTGATCATTAGAAAAAGAAAGTCTTCATGGATGATGCACAAGTTGCAAAAGATGTGGTTTCACCCATTATAAAAAGAGACGAACAGTGACATCCCACCAGGGGAAGTGTGTTTGCTGGTGGCCTCCAGCATTTTAATAGCTACTGATGATAGATGACATTCACTGCAAATGCACACCAAACTGTTAAAGAAAGTCTATGGTCAAAAGAGTGTAGGTGTCTTAAGCTATCACCTCTCTGACTGCCTGTAGAGACTGCTGGAAGGTTCAGGAGTGTGGACAGCCCATACTGCCATTCCTGTTGCAAATGCACACCAAAGGTTGTGTGTCCATCTGAGTGTCCCCTGTCTATCCTAGGGGCATGTCAAAAATGCAGAAGCAAGGTCCCCAGATCATAGGGCTGGGAGGTGCTTAGAGTCATCACCTCCAGTTACTTTATCATATAGAGAGGAAATTAGATGCCCAGTGATACAGGAAGTCAGTGACAGAGAAAATACTATAATCTGAGGCTTTGGTTTCCTGGTCCAGAGATGCTTTTCTCTATCTTTGACTCTCTTGTTACAGCTTACAGTTCTTCATGACCTGGCCCCCACCCCCATCTGACCCTCTCCTGACATTCTCCCCTTGATCATTCTATCCCAGCTACATGGGCATCCTTGCTATTCTTGAGACACACCAAGCAATCTCCCACCTCAGGGCCTTTGCATTTCCTGCCTGGCTGCCAGGCACACTCTTCCCTCAAGACCACATGGACCAATTCTTCACCACATCTAGGTCTCTGTTTAGATGTCATCTCCCCAGGGAGACCTTCCCTGATCATTGTATCTAAAACTAGAACTTCCTGTCACTTTCTGTCTTCTTTCCCTTATTCATTTGTCTTCTCAGCATTTACCAGTGTCCTGACAATGTAGTGGAAATCAAAATATGTATGTATGTTACGTGTGTTTCAGCAAGTACCTCTGTTTCCAAGAAATGTCAGTTCCATTATGACAGGAGCCTTGTGAGCTTGTCCACTATTCTATCCCCAGCATCTAGTGGGTTCCAATAAATATTTCTAAATGCATAATTAAACAACACCTTTGAAAGTGTTCACTGCTCTTTACAAGTTTAGATGACACAACGCACCATTCCATATCCAGGAGCTCAGAACCTCATCCCACTAAAGACAATATGGCTTCCTTGTCTTTCATTTCCTTTTCCAGTTCTCAGTTGAACTCAGATATTCACTGAGCCTCTACTATCCTGCATTAGTAACTGTTCCACACTCTGCCTGGCTTACAGATGGCTGCTGTCTCACTGTGTCCTCAAATGAGGGAGAGTGAGGAAGGGAAAGGGGAAGTTAGAATCTAAACAGACCCATTCTTTGTCTTTTAGCTCAAAGTTCTTATATAAGAAAAGATAACCACAAGTCATTGTGTACGTTCAGAGGTGGAACACGAACAGTGTATTATGGGATGCAAAAACACTGAGGGGAGAAGCCATGGTCTGGGAACTGACCCCTAGTGAATGAGAAAGGAGAGTCAGCCTAGAGAGATCATCCTAGGAGGGGGATAATGGCATTTGACAATGCCAGAAGCATCTGGAGAAACCAGGCTCAGAGGCGGAAGCAACTCAAAAGATGACAGGGAAGGGTGAATGAATCATCAATGCAGACAGTTACAGATGCCTAGAATGCCAGGAGATGCCTTGCTGCTATAGGAGCTGTGGCCAAGCATGTTTCCTTCACACTGTATTGTCAGCAACTTGCAATAAGGACTGGGTCCTTTCATATCCAGCCCACCAGTGTTTGTTAAACTAAGTGATGAATACACTCAAGTTTGTTAAATTGAGTAGTGAATATAGCCACTGATTTAAAAGGCACTTTTTCATAGGGGAATAAGCACAGAGGATTCAGCATCAGGAGATCTAGAATGCTGGTCCCTAGGCTTTGCTACCAGCTGTGTTAGTTCAGGCAAGGCCCATGCTTGATCTGCATCTTCAATTAACCACCAACTCGTCAATAAAGAGGATAAAAGAAATCAGTTATAAAAGACCTTCCAACTCTGACATCCTAGAATCCCATAAAATATTCTCTAGGCATTTTTTTTTGGCACTGGCTAATGTTAATTATTTTAGAAATACCATTGTATTTACAGGTCTTAAGAAAATTACTCTTTACCACAACGATGGCCAACGTCCTTCCAAATAGCTAACATGCCAAAGCACAGTTAGAGACCATTTATCCACAGGTCAGTTTCCCAGAAACCTGACTCATTCAGGACCTTTTGATCCTGAGCTCATCAAAAGAGTCCCCTGAGTACTCACATTAGCTGTTCAAAGTCCTAGCATTAATGGCTATGTGCATTGCTGCGCGTGCCCTTTCGCAAAGCCTTATGAAATCTAGATTCTTGTTTTCCATCAATTACTCAAGAATGCTATTTCTTCCACTGGAAATTGTATTCCTGTTTGTTCTTCCAGGTGAACTCCTGCATATTCTCAGAGTTTATCTCAAATTTCTTTGGTCGCTGAGCTGCAACTACATCTTCCTACTGCCTACAGAGTTTGTTGCTCCGTCTTCTAGGTTGTACCTTCCATAAGCCCTTTGCCATTGTGCATTGTGGCTATGCCTGTTGAGAGTTTAAGCTTGTTGATGCCTGTGTCATGATTTATTTACACTATTCCCTGGCATCAAATTGGTGTGCAGGGAGTGTTTTCTGGAGACTTCTAGTGATTTAGTTTCCTGGACCTTAGTACAAGAAACACAGTAATTAGGAAAAGAATGGTTGAAGAAGGCATTCAGGAGAGACAGTTATGTGAGTCCTAAGAAAATCACAGTTGGCATTGCAAGATACTGAGGGAGGAGACAAAGGACCTAAAACCAGATACAGATCTGCATTACTGCTCAGGATGCTAATGGGTGTTTAGAATGACATCTCTGAATGGTTTTGAAATTACGTAGTTATGTATGGCAGATGGGAATTCAGAATTTCTGGAAATGTCAAATACATTTCAGAAAGACGTCTATTAAAAAGAGCTTACTATACTTGTTTGGTGTTTGACAAGCTCAACTTCAGTTATCTGGAAAAGCCCAAGGTGCCAGATGAATGAGACATTACCTCAAATTATAAACTGACAAGATTTGATTAAATGCTATCATACGCCCAGCATTGTGCACATGTACTGTGACAAATGAAAGGCTGGACTTTCAAGGAAGTGAAGAGGCAAAGCTGGCACAGCAAAAATGGTCAGAGCACAAGTTATCACCCAATGGACTGGCACAGATCAGTGAGTGACAGTCCATTAGCAGAGGGAGGAGAGATCAAGCTAGGCTAAAAGAGACAGAGGAGGGAGGCTTTCTGCAAGAAGCGGTACTTGGGCGAACTCTTGCAGACTAGGAAGATCGAGATTAGTAAAGGTAAGGGAAGAAAAGATTCTCCACCTGCTGGGGGCCACTCAAGCAAAGGCTGTGAGGTGAGACAGGCAAGAGTAAGTGAGATCAGCAGTTCAGTAGAGTAGCAAGTAGGATAACATATTGCATAATATGTTGGATTTGGGGACTGTTGACTGTTAGGCAGAAGTACCTGGATCTAGATGTGGAAAGCAAGAGAGAGAAACAAATGAGCTGACAGGTGAGTAGGGTAATTATCTAGTCTAGTTTCCACTAGATGATCAAGTCACAAGTAGCCTGGTTGCATGGAATCCATCTACATCTCTTTGTCCCGTCCACGAACCACAACCTGAGACTCAGGCAGCAGTGTGTACAGACTGCATTGCACAGATTAACAGGCTCTGGTCTTCCTCTGTAGGGTCTTGCTTTGAATATTTCATCTCAGAAAGGTTCAACTAATTTATTTCACAGACTGAGAAACTGTGTTAGAGAAGCAAAGTGATATAGCACTAGTGATGGAGATGAGACTAGAACCCAGATCTCAATACCCTGACTCCAAGTCCAGGATTACCATTATCTTGTACATGCCCTTTCCCCTATGTATTTGCACATAATCTGTTCCATTAAATATTTCATTTATAGCTTGATTTATACCAGCAGGCTTTAAAGGCAATAATCACATAAGTACAAGAAGAGTAAAGAGTTTCAAGAAGGAAAGATGGAGCATCCAATGACCAACAAGATTGGAAAGTTGATGCTATCTGTAGGCCTGAAAGCCTAAGAAGAGAAGTGGTTACCCCTGCAAACTGAGTGCTGTAGTGATAGGAGAGGGCCCTGGCCAAGAGTAGAGAAACACAGGCATTGTTAAACCTGCAGCCCAGAGGTGGTGGGGGGTGGGGGTGGGGGTGGGGGGGGGTGGGTGTGAGGCTGCTCATTAATACCCTGACAAACCCAATTGGAACCTGATGGCAAGGGGGTCAAATAGCGGAGTCCACCCAGATCACTGCCCAGGGCACAGAGCAGGGACGAGAAGGGTACAGAGTTGATCTGGAGGAGCAAATGGAGGTGATTCTCAGAAAGGTCTGTGATGCTCTTGTGCACCATCCTGGCCACCCTCACTCCTTGTTCCTGAGACCATCACAGTCTTTTCCTGACCTTTGTCTTCTGCTAGTGCATAAGGATAGACACAGGAGATGAAAGGCGACCTTCAGAAAACTCAGAAAGACTTGCTAAGGGGAAAACCAGTGGGATACAAGTTCATAATGCATTAATTTCTTCTAGCTCCAAGGACACAGAAGCAGAGAAAGAATACACTAGACTTTCTTTTATTTAAACTTTTACTTTAAGTTCAGGGGTATATGTGCAGGTTTGTTACATACGTAAATTTGTGCCATGGAGGTTTGTTGTACAGATTATTTAATTACCCAGGTATTAAGCCTAGTACCCATTAGTTATTTTTCCTGATCTCTCCCTCCTCCCACCCTCCACCCTCCGATAGACCCCACTGTGTGTTGTTCCCCTCTATGTGTCCATGCGTTCTCATCATTTTTAACTGTCACTTATAAGCAAGAATAAGTGGCCTTTGGTTTTCTGTTCCTGCATTAGTTTTCTAAGGATAATGGCCTCCAGTTCTGTCTATGTCCCTGCAAAGGACATGATCTTGTTCTTTTTCATGGATGCATAGTATTCCATGGTATATATTACCACATTTTCTTTATCCAGTTTGTTATTGATGGGCATTTAGGTTGATTCCATGTCTTTGCTATTGTGATAGTGCTGCAATGAACATATGTGTACATGTGTCTTTAGAATAGAATGATTTATATTCCTTTGGGTACACACCCAATAATGAGGTTGCTAGGTCAAATGATATTTCTGTCTTTAGGTCTTTGAGGAATCACCACATTGTCTTCCACAATGGCTGAACTAATTTACACTCCCAACAACAGTGTATAAGCATCTTTTTTTCTCCACAACCTCGCCAGCATCAAGAATACACTAGACTTTCTTCTTAGGCCATGATGTGTTAAAATGCCAGAAAAGGCGTGAATAAGGAAGCTATCTTCCTGGATGAATAAACAAATACATAATGCAAAAACAGTGACGACCGTGACTCATGAGGACCCAATCCCCCTAAGCAGAACTCCAGGGGCTACTGCACTGGGACAGAAGCTTGATGTCCTCTTCTGTTTCCCCGCCTTCGGAGTCCTCAGGACACCAAAATTCCCACTGCCTGTATTTCCAAAGTTGACCATGCCCACATTCAGCCCGTACTCTGTGGATCAGTGTCTCCCTCCCCACTGGGCTGGAGGATCCTGGAGTCCTCCAGGATCTGCTCAGAAGACTAGGAGCTAAGTGAATGCTGATTAAACGGCTCCCTTGATTGATGATGTAATCTGGTTTGTAAAATTTCTGGTAGCTGCCTTCAATAACATTGCAAAACAGAAATGGGTCGTTAAATGAGAGTTTGCCCATCAGTTCACCTAGTTTGAATACAACACAAATTCCTTGAGCTCACAGTTTTTTACTCCTTTCTAAAAACCTCCCGGTGGCCCAGAAACCTCCCTCTGACCTGCAGAGTGCAAGGTTGGGATCTCCTCTCACTCGTTATAGAAAGCCTCTCATTGGGTCTTTGGGAAACAGTCACTCAAGTGACCTGAGTTTGAAGCTGGCGAAAGCATCCCACAAACAGCATGTACCCATGTTTTTTATACCAAAGACCATGGTCTGTTGATTGTTGTAGAGCCTTGAGTTCAAGTGTTGACCTCTTCTTTATGGCTAAATTCTGTCTACTCACTGCTTCTCAGTAACAGTGTTAGTGACAGTCGCTCCTGCTTGTGTCAGCCAGCCTTAGGGAACTGGGTCTTTCATGCCCACACTGAGCCCTGTGCTTGGAGTACAGCAGGGATATGAGAAGGCCTTATTGAAGCAAATTGAAGGCCAAACAGAGGCACCATTGCCCATGCAAAATGCTATACACCTGTCAGCATTTTCCATAGAAAACACACTCTCAGTGAATATATCTTCAATTATCAGCTTTCACACAAGTTGTGTCTCCAAATGCTGTGTTCTTCTAAGGCAATAATTTTGAGCTCTCTAATTTCAACCTTGGAATTCTACTTTTTTTCTTCTTCCTTTCTCTCTTACTATATTGGCAAATCTTGTCACTTGTATTTTTGAATCATGTATCGAAACCAATCATTCCTTATACCATCCTCCTCCACCATCCTGTACCCATCTCCATTCTCACCTGAGATTTTGCAACAGTCCCCAAATTGCTCACTTTGCTTTCACCCCTGTCCTGGCTCCATGTGGAGTCAGGTGGTCCTTTTGGAATCCCAGGCACACCCTGTTTCTCCTCCTTCTAGTGGCTTCCCATCTAACTCAGAGAAAAATGCGTCCCTGTCAAGACCTACAGGATTCACTACGATCTGGCTTTGGTCTCCTTCCATTCTCCTCGCTGCTTAGACTCCAGGGCCTTTGTCCTTGCTTCTTCTTCGCCTGGAATTCTTTTCTCCAAAATACCTACATAATTTGTTTCTGTTTTTCTTTCTAATTGTGCTAAAATGCCACCTCATCAGACAGGGTTCCTCTGAGCATCGTATGCAAAATAAAACCTCCACAGGACTCTGAATGCCTCTCTTACTGATTCATTTTTTCTTCCTGACACTTATTACCAGCTAATACTTGATATATTTATTTACTTGTATGTCTGTTTACTGTCCTTCCTTTATCCACCCTCACCAGCCTCTAAAATATTGGCTTTTAAGTGCTGAGATTGTTGTTTTATTGCCAGTTCCCCAGTGCTGAAAACAGTGACCGGCATGTGAAGTAACTCAACAAATATTTTTCAAATGAATGAATGAATTGTGAAGCTATAGGAAGTTTCAGGAGGCCTATGAAATTATATCCTAAGTTGTGCCACATTTTTCCAAATCATTTCTAAAATGATCAGCAGTTTTTTCAAAGGGTCCTTGACTGATAATTTTAACGAACTGAAGAGGGCCCGAGTAAACATCAGGAGTCCTGTGATCTCATCCTGGCTACGGACATCACCTACCTGAGGTTCAGTTTCTGTCATCCATAAAGTGGGCATGCAATGCCTGTTTCACCTCTATTACATTTGCAACGGCCAAAGTTGTTGGGGCCTTCCCTATGCATATGATTGTGCCATGTAATGACCAAGATGTCCATCCTTCTAGTCTCAAGAAACTTACAGTTCAATTAAACAATGTAAGGGAGGGTGGCGATAAATTTTAACAACTGTGAGATGCTAATGAGAGCCACTGTAGATATTCTTGGTCAAGGTCACACAACTACAAAGAGAGTTCTATAAAGGAATCTTCTTGCCCATTCCTATCTCACCCCTCCATATTCTACTACACATTTTCAGGGTACCAAATAGTGATTAAGACTGCATTTGCCACTGCTGCCTGGCATTTAGCCGAACCTCTGTGAAGAGTGTTTACATGCCGAGAACACACATGACATCTTTCCTGCAACCTTATGGGGCTGCAATCATAATTAAACGAGATAAAGCCTGGACAGCGCTTATTATAGTACCAGAAATGCAATTATTATTGTTAGCATATACCTGCTAAACTTTCGCTAATGCTGAAGATAATGCTTAAGTGATAATAGAAAGAACTTGGAAGGATAGAAGAAAAATGAAAGAGGAGGAGAATTAAAAATACATATTTTGATTATTTCATCTATAAAGCTATATCCTCTTTGTATATTGTATCAACCAGGTGTTTACTAAACATCTTTGGAAATGATAGAGATAATGTGTAAGACACAGACCCTGACCCTGAGCTCTGCTTTAGGAAGAGTAATTCAGATGTTCATGTAAGACACGTGAGAAACATGGGTTGGGCTAAAGGCAGAAACTTGGCATGCAGTGTCTGTAGTAGTTGAGGTGGGAAATTGGGACTAAAGGAGGGCAATCACTGGAAGAATGGTGAAGAAAAAACAGGGATGTTTTGAAGAAAAAAATTATAGGGGTTTGGTGAGAAATTTTCATTACTTAAGAACTTCATTTATTCAGTTTCTTTTCCTGAGTGTTTTCCTCTAGGCTCTTCCACATCCACTGGAAATATAAGGATATGGGCACCATGAAAAGAAATATTTGTTTTGTGGCTCCCAGGAGCCAGCCAGAGTATTAGGAAGTCTATATATATCATTGTATTTAATATTCAGAAGACCCCTGTAATAAGTATTTTCATTCTCATCTCTAATTATGGAGACAGGAGCTCAGAGGCAAAGGGTAAACAGCTTGCTCAAGCCACACAGCTAGGCTGAGCTGTGGCTAAAACTCCAAGTTTGTGGATTCTAAGCCTTTGCTCTTTCTACTACATCAGGGATGACTAGGGCATGGTTTGTATCACTGAGGGCATCAGAGTCTAGCGAGCTGCAGGTGGGGACAGACTTGATGGAAGGTTGTAACACTCAGAGCACACTCAGAGCTTCTGGAAACAGAAGGAAGAAGAGAAGGAGGAGGAAAATCTCAAGGTGTTTAAACAGTTGATTCTGAAGAATTTTCTTGTTACCAACTCTGTGAAAAGGCATGGAGGCCATTTGGGAAGTGTTCTGAGGGTCTGGGTTTTCTCATCTGCCAGGAGTATTGGACTAAGTGTTCCCCAAAGTCCTTTCCATCTCAAATCCAGAGGAAATACCTGGGGAAAATGAATTCCAGTGGGCTGATTAACAATGAGAAGTAAATAGGGAGAGATTCAGCTGGGTTTTTTGGTCTTTTTTCTTTTCCTCATTAGATGTTTCTTCCATTGCTTTCCTGTTCATCTCTAAAGTACAAGACACAGAATCAAAAGGTTGAGGTCCCAGAAGGATGTCTATGGGGAATCTCAGGGGGAAACCAGATGGGAATTTGGGACAAGGCCTTCTTCTTTGGGTCCCATGACATCATTCACATTTCCTTAGAGCTTGAGGAATAGGATGCCCCATTACTGAGACAGAGAGAGGCATGGTTGTAGAAGACAGGATGCTCATGTGTATAAGTCTATTTGTGCTGCTATAACAAAATACCAGATACTGGGTAATTTATAAACAATAGAAATTTGTTTCTCACAGCTCTGGATGTTGGGAAGTCCAAGATCAAGGCTCCGGCAGGTGTCTGGAGAAGGTTCGTTTCTCATAGATGGTGCCGTCTAGGTGTCCTCACATGGTGGAAGGGATAGGAGAGCAAAAAGGGCCTAAGAAAGCTTCCTCTAGCCCTTTTCTAAGGAATTAATTTTATTCAAGAGGATGGAGCTCTCATGGCTTAATTACCTCCCAAAGGACATACCTGTTAATGCTACTGCATTGAAGATTAAGTTTCAAGATAAATTTTGGAGGGGACACAAACATTCAGACCGTGGCACCATGGACAAAGGCTGGCAGCCTGGCTCTCTGCTCTCACACTAGGAATGAGAATGAATGAGCCACAATATGGCACAGGCAATGGAGGTGGGTATGAAGACGCACGCTTTCTTGCAGCTGACACTCTGTGCCTTTCAGCCAGCACTCAATGTTGGTGAATGGGGAATCTGAGTGCCCTGCCGTAGCCAGAGGCTGAGCTGTTATACACATTTGGGCAAAAGCAAATTTGGGACATAGAATGGACTTCTGTTGAGGCAGGATTTTCAAAGAGTTCAGTGCCTACACTGATGGTTTCTGTTGGCACAGATGAGGTCTGCTCAGTTGAAACTGAACATCTCCATCAACTCCCTTTCCTCCTACCTGCTTTCTTGGTCTCTCTCTTTCCTTATACTTTATTGAACAATATCAAGAAATAGTACTTTTTTGACCCAGTTTCCAGTGAAAATAACATTAGACTCTTGGCAGTGGTATGCTAACAGCCAGTTCCCAAGTTGATTGTTAAATTTTTAGAAATTTTCTGAGCTGGTTGTTAAACATGGTCATTACGAAAAATTGAATTATATAACTTACGATGCAATAATAGTGAAATCAACAGTAATAAATATTTAAAATCACCACTTTCTAATTATTTTACAACAGTTTGCTATTATCTAAACTGCAGATGAAATTGAAAAGATAAATGCACACCATCCAGATATATAGTATTTTCACCATCCAGATACAGTGATATAAGTAATCTCATGTTCAGTGAAGTTACCTTGGTAGCTTTAAATTGTCATTGCTGGAAGTATTTACACAATGAAAATAAGCAAACCTTACAAATCAGGGCTCGATTTATTGATCTGTTAGTTATTTATATGTAAAAGAGTGATGGATAAAATGTTAATAAATGTAAATTAAACTTTAAAGTGTGTTAGTTATGTTTTTATCAGTTACATTGTGAATAACATAAAACATTTTTGAGAAAATATTGTTTCACTATTCCGAAATAATTCTCTGGGTCAGCAAAGGATTTGCTCATGTCATTGAGGAACACATGAGATTCAAACACGTATCTTCATTATTTCACTTTCATCTTAACTAAAATGAGAATACCAACTAATATTCATGTCTAAACTACGTGCATTATCAATAGCCATCACAAATTGGCAACAAATATAAGAGTTTGGCAAAAATCAATGAAAGCAATTGACTTCTATTAGAATAAATTGGTTATATGGAATTTAGAATACAGAAAATCAGTTTATTATTTTAAAATTATAGTACACATACTTTAGTAAATTCATATTCAATTTATATATCTATCTATATGCAAGTTATAAAAATATATGCATATATATTTTTCCTGGAGAACTGGTGGCACATATTTAGCATACCACTGGCTCTTGGGGTCATAATTTGCCTAATAGGAAACGTGACTTATAATGCAATAATAGTGAAATCAAAAGCAATAAATTATGTACATGGAGGCATGTACATAATGTCACTGTTGGTGACATTGGGCCCAGGCAGCTTTGGGCGCAGGGTAGATGCTATAGTTAAGTGATTTAAAGACTGCGTGTCAAGATTCCATAATGTTATAAGGTTATTTTAAAGTACTCATTCTTTTCACCAATGCTGTTTTTTTTTAAATCACTTCCTAACACAGCCTTCATTCCTTATCTCCAAACAAAAATTACTGACTACTGCCTTTGGCATTGAGGACTCTTAGCAAGGCAGAAGCATGGCACAAGTTGGCAGTATTGTGCTTAAGCCATGGGGTCGAGCTCAGAAAGGAAGGAGCAGGCTGACAGAAGTGCCCTCTATGTCAAGCTCTGACTTTCTCGCTTGAAAGTTTGGGTGTCTGAGGCGTGAGACCCTAGGCTAGGACAAGCGGATGGATATTTTTAAAGGCTAGGATCCTGGCAGCCCACTTTCACCAAGCTATTTTACTTCTAAGTGGTGCACATTAAGCACTCCATAAATGCAGAGGCAACAATGAGTCAAAGTTTAAGACTGGTGGGGCAAAAGTTGCCACAAAGTATTAAGAGCGTGCTCTATGCCTAACACAGTGCTTGGGGCTTCATTTACATTAACTTTCACCTTTAAATAGTCCTCTGCAGCCATTATTGTTTCCTGACTTTATTTTACAGATAAGTAAACTGAGGGGCAAAGGTGTTAAGTGACTTTTGTTTTGTTTTGTTTTTTTGAGCCAGAGTCTTGCTCTGTCTCCTAGGCTGAAGTGCAGTGACCTCAGCTCACTGCTACCTCCGCCTCCTGAGTTCAAGTGATTCTCATGCCTCAGCCACTTGAGTACCTAGGATTTCAGGTGCCCACCACCATGCCCAGTTAATTTTTTGTATGTTTCGTAGAGATGGGGGTTTTACCATGTTGGCCAGGCTGGTCTCAAACTCCTGATCTCAAGTGATCCGCCCACCTCGGCCTCCCAAAGTGCTGGGATTACAGGGATGAGCCACCACACTGGGCCTTAAGTAACTTTTCATAACCAAATTTTGTCAGATCCAATTGTTAGCTGTCCTTTCTTTAGGAACCTCTGTGATCCTGTCTTGCTGCTCTAGCACCGTGCGAGAGGTAGCACCTGAGAGCTGGTACCTGAAGAGCGGAGGAGGCGCATGTGCAACCATCGCCCGGGATCTGTATGTGCATTTAAAGGTGAAGACCAGAGTCAGCACAGCTAGGGGCTCTCCTCAAGCATCAGAATGACACAAAGAGCCTCCAGAAAAATATATTTTCCAGCAGGCCTCCCTGTCAGAACAGAAACAAAATGCATTAGCGAGAAGTTCACATGGCCTCAATTTGCTGAGACTGACAGGGCGGGGGCGTGTTTTGAGGCTGCCCAAACAATGTTCTGCGGTGCTGGCTGGAATTCTAGGTGGCTTCCCAGTTTATATATTCAGTGAATTCTTAAGGGACAAGAATAGCAATAAAAATAATAATAGCAAATATTTATGTAGTGTCAGCATGTGGCAGGCACTGCTATAAGTACTTCACAAATATTAAACTAGTAATGTTATCCTCAAAATAACCCTCTGACATAGGTCACTGTGACAAAGGCTGCTGCCTGGTTTTTGTAGTGCATTTGTGTCTTCTTCCTAGGCTCACAGCCAAGGCTCCATATCCCAGCCTACCCCTGGGTTGAGGGAGGGTGTCATGTGACTTGGTGCTGGCCAATGGAATGGGAGTGGAAGGTACAGGTGCCTCCCTGGAGTCACAGGCCTTAGAGCTCCCATGAGCTCCCCTCCCTACTCCTCTCCCTCAGGGCCTCTTTAGAAATCAAGAGTTACAGCTGACAGAACAACTGCCAGCCTGAGTCCCCTGAATTACGGGCACAGAATCCTCTGCTCATCTGAAACTACCCTGGCCTATTTTATGAATAAAGCATAAACTTCTTTTATGTTGAGATAATCATGCTTGAATTTTCTTGTTACTACCACCTAGCCCACTCGAGCCAAATTTTATGCTATTACTATTACCATCATCCTACAGACGAGCAAACTGAGGCACTGGTAACTTGCCCAAACTCACACGTAAAACGTGATGCAGCTGGAATTTATGCAGGCTGTCTGGCCCCAGAGTATATGTCCTTCACCATTACACTATTTCCCCCTATGGGATGGAAGAAAGTGGTCTTCCAGCCCGTCTGTAAGCACATAGGCTGTTGGAGTGGGCTGGGGGGGACACTGGCCTCCAGATGGCCTTATACCCTTCATGCATCTAGCTTGCATGGAGGGGTAACCCAATAGCTAAGGAGAAAAGGCTTCTCCCAGACCCTTCTACCAGGTAGTCACATTGGTGGAACCAGGATCCATATTTCCTGATTCCCAAGTCTCTCTGCTGCATTACTTAGCAACTAAACATAATGTAGCAATACATATTACTACAAATCTCCCTGAAATCTAGCAACATACCTTTTTTTAATCTCCATTTTTACAGATGGGGGAATTCAGGCTTGGGGAAGTGAATTACCCTGCCCAGTGTCTCTGTTAGCAAGTGGGGTAGAGCTAAGGTTCACATCCAGTTTGGCTCGGAGCTTTCTTTTAACCGGCATCCAATCCTGCTTCACCTGAGAGGAGCAATTGTGGAGTGAGAGCTGGGAATACCCACCCTGCAGACTCAGTCTCAGAACAATGGTGAAAAGGGCTTTAAAATCACTCGCCCTCACTTGGAGGAATAACAATGCTCACAGCAGCCGTGTGGTTCTCAGGGCATTTCCCCAAGCTTTCTTTATCCTCCGTGGAGCTTCTGCTCTCACCAGCCGCTCTATCTTGGCACGGGCCTCCGAAGCTCCTGTCTGTCTGGCCCGTCCACTGGGCCCCGTTCAGAGGAAAGGCTGGTCTCTTTCCTCAGGGATGTCCCAGAGCCTGGCGCCGCTGCTGGGCATGAGCAGGAGCGCGGGAACGGTTTGCTGAGTGAGGAAGTCAACAAGGCAGGGCGGGCATCATCATGCCCACTTTGCAGGTCGGGAGACTGACACTTTGGGCGGCGGAGGGACCCCTCGGCTCGCCAAAGCTGCTTCTTCCCGCAGGCGCTGGGTTTGTCCCTTGCAGCCCAGAATCTCTGGGTCAATAATCATGCAAAGTGTGAAAGCCAGAGGAACCTGGGTTAGCAAGTGACACGAAGGGACTTTCCAGGATCCTGCCACCGCGAGGCCTGGCACGAATGAGGGCTCACACCCCGGCTCCCAGAGCCCTGCAAGTTGGGCGCGCTTAGCCCACCTGCTCCCTGCATTGGTGGTGGCGGGCAGAGTGGGTGGTGGCGGGCGGCCCGCACTCCCCGCGCCCCAGGCCCGCCCGCTCCCGCCCGGCCCGGCGGCTCCCTCGGCTGAGCAGCGAGGATCTGCATTGCAGGGGTCCCACCGGGCCGTAGGGTAGCCGCGCCCCCGCCGCTCCTTCCTTTGTCCCTGCCCCGCCGCTGCGGCGTCTGCGGCGTCTGCGGCCGCCTGGGAGCGGGCATGGGCGGGCGGGGTCCGTGGCGGCGCTGCCCGGTGCACCAGCACCATCTAGGGGCGCTACGACAACAGGAAGGGCGCTCCGCTGGCATCCGTGGGTCGCGGCCTGGCCCTCGGCAAATTTTCCCGAACTCCGGCCTCTGTTTCCCGGATTACCGTGGAGGCGACAAGCGGGTCCACTCCTGTCAGGTGTCCTCACTTAGTCGTAATCCCTTAATGAAGGGAATTGATCGTCTCCACAGCCGCTAATAGGCAAGGAGGGAAACTGAGGCTCTGAGGGGTTAAGTAACTTGTTCCAAGGGATATAGTTCTGGGGACAGAACCAAGAATCAAAACCAGGTGCATTTGAGCTCCTAATCTGTGCGTGGAACCCTTTGGCTGTGCGACCTGGAAGAGGGCAGTTGCTCCTGATATGCCACATGCAGTAGGACAGCTTGTCCTGCTCCGTGTCCTCTGCTAGCTACTTTCTGTATGATCAAGTCACGTGACCACTTTGAAACTCAGCTGTGTCACTCACTTCACCTTAGGGATCATCCCAAGGCCTTCCTTCCTCCTGGCTCTCAGGGAGGCAGGTCTCAACCATGAGAAGGTTTCAGAGGATGTGAGCCACAGTGAGAATCAAGAGGAAGGGCCTCTGAAGACAGAGCTAGCTCCATAAACCTGTGCAATTATCACCCTTACAAGCGCAGAGCTCCAGAACCCCCAGGCAGAGGCAAATTTCCCTTAGACCCTGGCTTTGAGACTTCCAGCCCATGTTATTATCTCCATTTTACAGCTGAGAAAATTGAGGCACAAAGAGACTTGGGCACTTTCTCAGAGTTACAGCCCTGGGTGAAATGTGCTCAGGGCTCCCTCTCCTGGGCTGGGGGGCTCCCTCAGGAAATCCCGGATGGTCTGAAGCGCAAGGTTTACTGAGCCCCAGTGGAGGGTGCAGCCCTGAAGAAGAAGAAAGTGGGAGGGTTTGGTCTGGAAAAGAGAAGACCTTGAGAAACTCTAAGGCTATCTCTAAATCGCAGGGGCCTACCATGTGAATGAGTAGGCGGAAGTACAGGGCAAAGAAGAGATATGTGGGGAGAGGGTAGAGTGGTTGGGTTTTAGCAAAAGGAGCAACTGAAACAGACAGGTGAAGAAGCCCTGCTGTCACACGGCATGACGGATAACCTCCTCCCCAAAGCTGCCCTGCGTCCGTCGTCTCCTGAAGGCTGCCCGGCTGCTCCTGGCATCCCTGGCATCCTTGTGTGCCTTCCTCTCAAAGATATCCTGATAGTCAACCTGTGGCTGCCAAGACCTGTGGGAACATTTTTGCATCCCTGCCTTGCAAAGCCAGGTGATTTTGATGAGCCGTATAACTCAGGCCTCCTTGGAAAATGCTGGGCCAGTCATGGGTACACCTTTCTGTGACTCTCATCAGCTCTGAATAATCCCTGTCACTTCAAGTAAACAAAGAAAGTTCGTCTCTTACAACCCAACAGTAATTAATAGAGTCCGCGTCCATTTGTTCATCCTAGAACCACTTCCTAGGGATTAGACTTGTTCCTCAGGCACTATAAGCCTCCTGAGATCTCAGATAGTTCTGTCCACTCTCTGTGTTGCAAACCCTACTCCTACCCCATCATACTCCTATCTCAACAAAGAGAGAGTTTCCTAGAAACACTTTTGAAGTGATAGCAGTGTTTCCATGGGGCATCAAGCGTTCCTTCCATCTATGTCACTTCAGGAGCTTAAGGCTACAAACATTGGCTGATGACATACTATGTACCAGGTATTCTGCCAGACCCAGATGATACACTGACAAATTGTCCCAACACACCTGTATAGGCAGATTGCATGAATCCTATTATGCATGGGACTGGTAGGGACTATTTCACCAGCTTGGGAATATATGAAAAGGTGTCTAATTTTTCCAGTTAATCATCCAAAGTCCATTTGCCCGCTTAGCAGGAAGTTTTTTCTTTCTCAAAATCAACCCCTGTCCCACCTCCAGTTGTCCAACAACCTCTCAAAAACCTTTAGGTCTTGCTCAGGATGAAAGGATTATTAGTTCTGCTTCCAAATGCCAGATGGAAGAGAGAGCTGGAGTCTGGTCAACACTATAGTGGACTTCCATGGAAAACCGGCCCTGGAGAGACTGACGAGTCCACAGTGTGATGCTCTTATTGGCCTGGTCCTGCATGATCACAGTGCTCCCAAGCTTACAGCTTTTGCAGTTTCTACTGATACATTCAGTCATTGAGCTAAATGCTGTCTCCTGGGCCACCAAGGCTGAGTCTGCTGGGGGGCCATCCATCCATCCTCAGCCACAAGTGCTATAAGATCCCACCTTTCCCTCACAATGCAACTGGCCTTCTGCCTGGACCACCAAGATCCTCTGCCCTCCTGATAATAAGGGCTGTCTCATATCCTCAGAGAGGATCCAGTAACAGTAAACCTCAGAATAGGAGTGAGGAGCCTTTCCTTTAAGGATGCTCTCTTATCAGAATCCTTTGTGGAAAAGGCTCCTCACTCCTCTTCTGAGGTTTACTATTGCTGGAGTTAGGAACTTTTCTTTCCAGAAGGTTGCTTGACCCTTGTGAAAATGTGTCCACTGTTTGTTCTTTTTTTAATTAATCAAGTCTTCTGACCAAAGTGTCAGGAAAGGCCAGCTTTGATAGGCCAGAAAAAAAAAATCCCAAACTTCCATCTTAGAGAGCAATCGATGACAACTTTCCTAGTGTTTTACCTAACCAAGGGAAGCTGGTTGGTCAACCTAGCAGAGAAGATCCCTGGGCCATCTAGATAGAGAAAACCTGCCATTCCTCTCACTAAAATAAATAAACAAAGAATGAACCTTGCTTTCCCAGATGCTCTGTCACCGTAGAGAGGGAAGCTGCCAGCGGC
The DNA here is from genome assembly GCF_028878055.3 of Symphalangus syndactylus. Classification (NCBI taxonomy): domain Eukaryota; kingdom Metazoa; phylum Chordata; class Mammalia; order Primates; family Hylobatidae; genus Symphalangus; species Symphalangus syndactylus. The sequence continues at coordinate 95,841,013 of NC_072440.2, read as the reverse complement.
CGGGCTAAGAGCCTTGCACAAGGTCACACAACCACCATAGGGTGAAAGAACTGGGATTCCAATCCAGCTCTGCCTCGCTCTAAGATCTGTTTGTCCCATTATTCTTCTTTCTGGTGGGAGTATTTCTCTGTTTCAAGTATGAGCCATACTTGCAACCTGTGGGAGATCTGGCATTTTCACTTCCAGTACTACTTAAAGGACAGTTCCCTTCCCTGCCATATCCCCATCCCTCCTCTCCTTTTCCTCCAACCCCAAATGCCCAAACTCTGGTAAAAGTGTGTTAGAACCAATGGGTCTGTTTTTGCTCCCTGATCCCCAAGCTAAGTCTGTGGTCTCTGGTGGGCATTACGTCACACTATCTGGTCAGGTATACCCACATGGTGCCCTTTGTCAGACCTCGGCCAGTGCCATAGTTTCTCCAGTGAAGGCAATGAGACCCTGGTCTTCTCTGGACTGATAGATTCAATGGGAAAACTTGTCTCATCTCTTCTTCGGAGGACAACCACGTCCCTGTGTGATGAATGGGCAAAATGTGCTGGGCCTTGCCAAAAAGCCAGGACCCAGTAGAGGCCAAGGGTCATCAATTTTCAGAGCTAAGTGAACTCCAAAAAGCATTTAGATTGCCCTTTCCATTATACAGTTAAAGAGACAGGCCCAGGAAGGGAGGATGATTTTCCATGGCCAGCCAGAAATGTTGATGGAACTAGGATTAGAAAAAAGAGATTATATGCATCACAGAGCCTCTTTGATTAAGTATTGCCTTCTCCAGATATTGTCTTTCAAACACATTATCACCAAGAAGTAGGTAGACCACAAATTGACATCACAAATTTGTAAATAAGGAAACTGGGGTCCAGGTAGTTGAAATATCTTAGTCAGGGTCACTTGGTTGGGAGTGGAGCCAGCATTAGGATCCAGATCTCTTAACAGGGAGTTGTGTATTCCCAGTGATTTTTCTGGCCAGGAGTGAAGTGCTAAGATTTTCAACCTTGCAGGTGAGGCTGCTTTCCAATTCTTTCTTTCTGGGAAAAAACAATGACATCTGGATACGACTTCAAAGGAGCTTAGACCTCTGGGCACTGGCTCAGCAAGAACCCACTTGCTCCACACCTCATACCCACTTGCCTTTTCATGATAAATTATGGCAAGGGAAAAAGGACTCCGGTTTTGTGTCGTAAAGACTTCAATTAAAACACTAACTCTATATTTACAACTCACATAGTCTTAGCCACAATTCTTCAAACCACAGTGTTGTTTTTAGTTCACAGTAGGAAAACGTGTGGGTCCAAACTTAAGATGGTTCTCCGCAATAAAGGCTGCCACCTTGCCCTGGCTGCAGCTGTTGCCATTGATCCCTGAGGCCCTCTAGACTGTGAGCAACCTGGATGTGATGCCTAGGTGGAGGGGAGAGTACCCATGGGATGCTCATCTGTCACTCAGAAACAACTTTTTTTTTTTTTAAAAAAAAAAAAAAGAACAAATGAACGTATTTTTCACACCTTTGTCAATACAAGGATTGAATCTGTTCATGAAGAGGAAAGACCTCAGAGAGCTGCTTCAACAGAGTTTTCAGGCTGGGCACAAGGTCAACAGAATTGCTTTCCTTTTGTCCCCAGGTTATTATTACCAATGCAATTGCTTTAAATACTTCCTACTATCTTCATGTTATGGAAAAGATCCTCCCTATTCTTAATGCATCAGTCTGTTCACCTGCTATGCAGTTGAAACTGAGGATGTCAGACCTAAGTATAGCCTTAGGGTTCAAGTAGTAAAGCCTCCTCATCTGAGGAGATAATTCGGGAATAGAAAACCAAACATCATATGTTCTTACTCATAAGTGGGAGCTAAGCTACCAGGACACAAAGGCATAAGTATGATACAATGGACTTTGGAGGCTTGGGGGAAAGGGTGGGAGGGGGTGAAGGATAAGACTACGCATTAGGTGTAGTCTAGACTGCTCAGGTGAGGAGTGCACCAAAATATCAGAAATCATCGCTAAAGAACTTACGCATGTAACAAAACACCACCTGTTTTCCCAAAATCTATTGAAATAAAAAGTAAAAATGAATAAAAATTAAAAAAAAGATGAGCTCAGACCTTTGTCTTAAATCGTGCACAAAACTTGACTCTAAATGGATCATAGAATTAAAGGTAAGAGCTAAAGCAAGAAAAACTTTTAGAAGAAAACATAAAAGAAAATGTTTGAGACCTTGGGTTCCACAGAGATTTCTTAGATACTACACCAAAAGCACAGTTCATAGAAGAAAAAAAAGTGATCAATTAACCCGATCAAAATTAAACACTTTTGCACTTCAAAAAAACATTTTAAGAAAATGAAAAAAAAGCAACATACTGGGAGATGTTTGCAAAATATATATCAAATAAAAGACTTAACTAGAATTTACAAAGAATTTTAACAATTTAATAATATAAAACAAATAATATAACTTAAAAAGGGCAAAAGATATGAATAGACATGTCATCAAAGAGGATATGATGAATAGTGAATAAACACAGGAAAAGGTACTCAGCATCATTCACCATTTGACAAAAGCAGATTAAAACCTCAATGAGACACCACTACACACCCATGAGAATGGCTGCAATAAGTAACATAGGTGATAAGAAGGTGTAAGGCAAATTAGAAGGAAGAACTATACTTTAGCTTGGAGAAGAAAACTAGGATGAGACAAACAAGTGATTGCAAACCAGTGATTAATAACCAAGGAACTACATTGTGCTTACATTTGTAACTTGCACTGTAAAGTATCTTCATAAATGAGAAGTTTTAAAAAGTATTATGCCTAGCTAGTTAAAAATATTCCACTTTTTTGAAGGAAAGATTAGTGTAAATTCTTTTATTCTGATTTAATCTCAAATTAAAGCATGAGCCTTGCAGTTTATAAGGCATATCAGCCAATTAAGGTTGGTGGCTGCTTCTCTGTATAGAGCTTGCAAAGATAATTACCTAATTTAATTACAGAAATGATTTTAATTTATTAAATACCTGAAAGTATGATTTTTAAATAGGAATGGAAGGCAGACTGCACTGTATGTGAAATATACTAGGCAGGGTCTGCCCTACACTGAGTTACACTCATCAGAGAAGAATAATTAGCAAAGTCATTTGTTGAGATTTGATTTATGTTCCTTTGGGAAGGGTCATCCTTTCTTAATTCTACTAGAGCTTTTGATATCCTGATCCTAGGTGTCAGTACAAGAAAGTCTTGGCTGAGCCTTGGTCCTGCTTGAGCAAGGCAGGATGTGTGAACTTCAAACATGCATGTGTTCTGTCATCTTAGTCCCTTCATTGATTGTCCAGAAGTGAGTTTAATGAAGACAGAATGTCTCCTATAAACAAATCATTATCCCTGATCAAGGAAGTGTAAACAGAACCTGGCCTGGGAAACAGGCTCTTTGTCTCTCCCTACCACAGACATGTAAAATGCCTAAGCTCTGGGAATTTGCTGGAATCTGGAGTCAATAATGAAACTTCCTGGAGCATAGGAGGAAGACCCAAAAACCAGAGATGCTGGGAGCTCCAACGATATCTTTGACATCAGATCTTATTCTAAAAATTCTAAAGATCAAATTAAAACAGCAATAGACAAGCTTTATTTTCTTAATATAATATATAATTATATTATATATTACAAATTTTATAAGATATGTAAGACGTATAAGATAAAATTGAAGATTTATCTTAATTACATTACAAAACATTTTCTACAACAATATTTTAAATAACAGGACCTAGAGATTGCAGAGTAGGATTCAATTTACTTACCAAAAAAATTTAACATACTTTTCCTATTCCCTGAGACAAATCATCAGAACCACTTGATTCTTCATTTACAATATAGTCTCTACTGACTTTATAAGATTTATTTAGTTCCTTTTTTTGACAAAGATAAAACTTCTTAGATGATTATTAAAGTGCCAGATAAATAGAAGGGGTTATATTTACACAATTGGCAATGTCTAGCATATACTAGGTCCCCAGTAGGAGGTTGCTTTTGTAACTGTTATTATAATGATCACGAATGCCATCATTCTCACCATTTAATTACTTGTGCATAAAGTGAAGGATATAAGTATGTTCTAATTAATAATGCAATAGCGGATCCCTCTTATTGATTATAAACTATGTGCCAAGTCTCTTTCTAGGTGCTTCACATACAAATTAGCATGTTAGTTATCCCAAGAACATGGAGAGAACATTATTACCATCATTTTACTGGGACTCAGAAAAGTCAGGCATCTTGTGCACAGTCCAGGGGATCTGTCTGGGAGAGCCTTCAAACCCAGGTCTGTCTGACTCTGTATACCCTGCTTTTTCTATTATCCCAAGCTGCCTGTTTTAGAGAGATGAACAACACATTTTAGAATGATTTCAAATTGTTTCCCTACTCCAAATCTGTGTCAGTAACACCCAATGGTAAAACCACCTGAAATATTGGATGAACCTCTTTGCTGAAAGATAATGTAAGCCCAGGGAAGCCTTTTGGGAAGCTCACAATCTTCCTTTCCATTTCGTCACCCTCATTGTCCTGCTCATGGTCGTTCTCACACATGTTGACTCCAGCAGTATTTCCCGAACACTGATGGGTCGCAGCCTCTCCCGAGCATTTTCCATAGTAAACCTGCCTTCCCACCCTAGACCTGCCCATCAATCACCTGAAAATAGCCTTGTGGATTCAGGCTCTCCCTGAAGTAGTAAATAGGCAGGACCAGGGGCGGGATCTTGCAGCCAAGCTTTGTGTGTGTCCTGCATTCCCCACCCAAACTCGGGGAGTGGCTGCATACAGTTCACATTCAGCAAATTGCCCTTTAGATACACTTGAACATCCCCAATAATGAGAAGCTCCCTACCTCCTAAGAAAGCCCATTCCATGACTGAAAAGCTGTGGTGATGGGGAAGCTGGACATGAGCATTCCTATTTTTTAAAAAATTAAGGGAACACAAATTGGTGTACGATTTTTGGAGGACCACTTGTCAATTTGCATCAGGAACTTTAAAATTGTTCGTACATTTCAATCAGCTAATTCTGCTAGTTCAATAAGCTAATTCTGTTCTTTGAAATTTATGCTACCAAGAGAATCCAAAACAGTGGGGGAAAATGTTATATTTTTGGACGTTAAAATTGCAATAGTATTTATAATAGCTTACCTATTACTGAATAAATGCATAATTAAATATTTTAGTTGTCCTAATTCTCGCATAGACAACATGTGTGTAGACACTGAAAGAAGACTTTCTAAAGTACTGTTTTTTCACCTTAACTCTCCACTAGAATGCCCTGGATAAATTAAATGAAAAACTCAGTATAAAAGGGGTATCAGTATTTGTTCAAGCTGCCCAGGTGATTCTGATGTGTAGCCAAGGTTAGGAGCTATTGTTCTAGAAGGAGTTCTACAGTCATCAAAATGGCTCATTTAAATGGATCTAGCTCACATTCTCCAAAAACGGAAGCAAGAGGACAAGCACTCCGGCTTCTTGATATGGGACTGTCTGGAGCACTGACTGTTAGGCACTGCTACTCCCATGGCTAAGAGACTCAGTGCTTGGACCTACCCATGACGTGCTGCTCACCCCAGCCCACCCAAGTTCCCTCATGCTGCTCACAGAGATGAGGTATGCTGGCCCTGCTGGGAAGCCCAGATAATTTTGAAGAGAGGACGCTCAGATGTGACTCACAGACTGGGTCTTTAACTTGCTAAGCAATTCTTCGTATGTCCCTTCCAAACTTGGGGCCTCTATTTTCTTTGTAAGATGAAGATAACTCCTGCCTCACCGGGGTGCTGCACGGTTTGGATCAGAATGTGGCTAGAACCACTTGTGCCCTGCACACAATAAATTGCCTCTGCGCACTGGAAGTTGGCCGAGTGAGGAGACAGTGCTTGATGTTACATCAGAGTGTGGGAAGCCGAGAGGACCACCCTGAGGAGCCCAGGATGTGCAAGCTCATCCGAGTGGTCTCTCTGAGACCAGACCCTTCATCCTACTTAACTGTGAGGACCTGAATCTGGTCATTTCCTGCCAATAGTGTTCCTCCCTCTGGTGGTTTCTGTCCCAATCAGCCAGCCTTCTTTTTCCCTCATTGTCACCTGCATTCCCTACATGTATTGGCTTCTCTGTTAAATTACATTCAGGGGATCAAAACTCCCACTTTTATTCCCTCTGCTTATGTTTCTGGCACAAAGTGAGAAAAGCATCAAAAGATAAATTCCACCAGTTCTCTTTATATGTATATATATTTTTCTGGAAACAGCTCTTCTTGTCCCACATCACAATTGGAGGCACAATTCACAGTTTCTGTTCCTTCAGCTTCTGGGTCCTTCAAAGAGGCAGGGTAAAGCCACAGTGAGATATCTGGGAGTGTGTCTCTGAGAACCAGCATCTAGATCATTCTGGATCTGGTGCATCTATTTGTTTGTTCACTTACTGAAAATAAAAGCATGTTGTTGGTGTGCTGTGTGGTTTCTAGTATAGAGCAGCATTCTTGGATGGGCATTTGTCTGGAGGCAGAGCACAGACAATTGGGAAATAGAAGGCAAAATTCATCCAGAATTCAGCCATTCCTCACTACTCCTGCTATGATCTCCCCAGTCCAAGTTGCCATCATTTCTTACCTGGATGACTGTGGTAGCTTCCTAAGTGCTCTCCCCATTTTTCTTCTTTTCCCCTGCCCCACCTCACAGGCTAGTCTCAAGTCAGCATGTTCTTTTGAAAAGGTAATTTATACTACGTCATTCCTCTGTTCAAAACTCTACAGTGACTCACCATTTCACTCAGGGAACTCAGAGTCCCAATCCAGTAAGGCACTGCTGGCTCTGCCATGGCCCAGACCCCACTCCTAGCTCTCCAATTTCCTGCCCTCTGCCCACCTTATTCCAGCCACACAGCCTCCTGGTTCCAACACAGCAGTTGGAGTACTCCTGACGCAGGGCTTTGGAGGTACCTCTGCTCTCCCTCCACTTCTCTCGTTGCTTGCGGTTCTAACCCAAGGGACTTTATTTTGCAGCCCATTTAAGAATGTTGAGTGAGCTGCAGCCTTAGTACAGGAGACAACAGGGAGGTCTGGAGGTTAGACATGTTAAGAAACACTAGTCTGTTCATTAAGGATTTCCTCGTCTGCTTCTACCTGAAGCCGAACATCTGGATGAAATATGCAAAAGCCAGCTTACATATTTGGGTGTTCTTCACATGGCAGTGTTTGCCAGAAGAATGCAGACCATCTGGTGACTGTTGCAGTTTTCACTTTTTATCCTTGGGTTAAGGTTCAGTTACTTTAAATTCAAGAAACATTTGTTTACACCAACATTTTACTAGAGCCTGTGTTGGTGGCAGGGGATACAGAGATTAATGATTCTCACCGTGGAAGAACTTGAAAGCTAGAGGAATGAATGGCAAGGTCACAGGTAATTCTACCCAAGGCAAAGAGTGCCAGGCGAAGGCTCTAGATCCAGGGGTTGTCTCACAGAGGGGTTCCCAACAGCCAGTCATAGGCAGCTAGGGAGATGGAGCTTGAGAAGTTGTAGTCTAGTAAGGCAATGGGACAGAATCTAAAGCTCAGTTGATTAGTCTCCAGGGTGGGGGAAACAATCTTGTGCTATCCAAAGCTAGGGTGGACAGTAAAAAGAATTCGAGGTCCATGATATTGGGACAATGCTATACTTATCCGCCAATGAGAATATGTGCATGCAAGTAAAAAAAAAAATCAGCTTAACCTATGGGCTAATCAAATACAGGACTTTTACCTCTTCTGAAAATTCTTTCTCTACTGGGTAAACATTTGCTGTCCACTCAAGACACAGCTTAACATCTGCCATTGTCCTAGAGAAGCTTTCTCTGACCGTGAGTATATCAACCACTTTGATCCCTCTGCAGCGACCTCCCAGCAACCTGAGTTCTGCCATAGTTTGCATCACTGCATACTCTGATGGTCTATACGCAGGACCTCACACAGACCAGAAGGAAGGGAACACATGCTCCTTTCCATCCCTGGGCACCTTAAAGCCCACCATCCTTCATACTCCCATCAGGAGCTTTATTTTGATGCTCTCTAGGGAGCAAGTTCTGAAGGGACAATTGAGAAAAGACACAAGGATCCTGGATGGTTGGGGTGTGAGTGAGGGGAGAAAGGGGCATTGCCTGGGGGACAAACAGTGCCAAGCCCTTTGGCTTTCTTTTAACAGGGGACATAGGGGACCCAAGACAGACATTTTCAGACATGCCACATTCTCCCATGGATATGTCATGAAGCTGGATTTCAGGATACCTAGAAGAGCCTTTTCTCTTGTTGTTCCCCTTTTATTAAACCCACGCTGTTCTCTGCTTTTCTTCTTTTGTCTCCACCTCCTTTATTCCTCATTACTTTAACCCTGCCTTTCTCTTTATCTTCCTTTCTACCTACTCATTTGAATTCCTATGTCTTAAGAAGGCCTAGGTATCCCTTCTCGGCTTTTTGGCTAAGATCAAGTGAAGAAGGCCTAGGCTCTGAGAGCCAAAAAGTAATGGAGAAAGAAGAGGGAATAGCATGACTGAGCTTACTACAACTCAGCACCGTGCTAAACGGTTTCCATACATGGTCTGATTTAATGCTCACCACTGTTCAGTCAGGCAGATTTCTTGTTTATATTTTTCAAATGAGAACTCCAGGGCTGAAGAGATTAAAGGATGCTTCCAAAATCATACACCTAGTGTGGAACAGTCATGTCATTCTTTGAGTGTCAGCTGCATACTAGGTCCTGTGTAAGCCCAGGGGTACAAAGATAAATATGACATTTGCCGTCAAGGCCCCTAACCTAGCAGCAGTGGAGCCCCCTGTGATTCTGCTGAGACTCTACTGTACCTTGCTGCCTGGCACAGTTAATTCACAATTCAAGGAGAAACATAACAAGTGAAAGTCTGTGGAGAGTTACAGATGAAGCAAGAATGGGCAAATACTGAAATTGAGTGATTGATACCTGGAGGTTCACCATATTACTTTCCTTACCTAGTTAACTTCTGGAAAACTTCATGTCACAGGCTTGTAATTGTGTCTTTTCTGAAACAGAGACACCCAAGTTTAAAATGGAGCACATCTTCTCAGTCATCGAGGCTCCTAAAAACAAAAAATTTCAAAACAGATGTGTCCTTATTGGGACTTGTTCTTGCTCTCTGGTTTACATAGGGTTTTACAGGCAAACACGGCCCCTCAGAAAGGAGACCATATGTAACGAGCAACCCACACTCCATCTGCCATTAGACACAGAAGACAGGAGAGCCACATGGAATGAGAGACCTCTGTCCAACCGGGACATGATGAGATACTCAATCCTGTTTTTCAAGCCTTCTGTGCATATATCACAGAAGACACAGAAACAACTTACAGTACTCCAAGACACATAGTCTTATAGGAAACCATTCTCCCTGACACTGGAGTCTCCACTTCTGAGAAGGAAATAGAATAACCAATTTCCTACAAGCTTGCTTCGTGCAGGGAAAAGAGCTTGACTGAAAACTCAAACAGATGTTTCTACTTCGCATCTGCTCTGGGCAGGCTTTTCTTCCTGGTCCTTTAAAATCTTTGGCCATGATGGCTTGCTGGTAGAATGGATCCAACTCTGCACGGAAGGTGGCAACAGGCAGGGTCCTTTGCTGATGCCAGATCTCTTTCCACTCAAAACATCGCCATGTGACAATCTCAGAAAGCAGCTCCTCTGGTTCTGCCTGCACTGAGAATGTGGTTTTAGCTGCTGGCTGACATGGTGCTTCTGCTGCTGCACAATCTGGATGTTGAGTCTGGCTTAATCCAGCTCTCTTGGTGGGTCAGTTCTATCAGGCCACAGGGAATGGGGTGATGGTGCCAATCTATCATTCAGTGCTTTTCCCTGAGCACATCCTACATGCTGAGGCTTGTGCTAGGAGCCTGCAGGAATCAAAGAGGAGCATGATTTAGTCCATCTACATGGCAGCTGGGGCAACAGAAAATAACATAACTCAAGCTACATGTTCAAAAGCTTGATCCGCTCCTTTGGTCCACAGCTCACTCCTGTTTCAGTGTGTGACCCTCCACTCCACCCAGTCACTCATACTAGAGACCTGGGATTCATTCTGGATCTTTTCCTCGACTTTTCTCCCCACATATAATCAATCATTAAGTCCTCCAGAGCTTTCTTCTGCATTCTGTGGGTCTGCCCCCACTCAGCCCCTTCCTTTTCCTGCTCCCCTCTCTGGATGTCCCGCGCCATCTTTTCTTCATCTGAGGCTGGAGGATGGTTCACGGCACTTTCGTTTTCAATGTTTCTCAGTGACTCCCCATGATCCTTCTGATCAAGCCTGTCCAGTCACCTAAAACTCAGATGCCCTCCATGCTTCACTCTCATAAGGCATCTCGCATTTCACACTCTACTTCTCTCCTTTGGGAGTCAAACCAGGCTCTTGACTCCTTGCAGGATTCAATTCACATTTTCCTGATACCTCCTCTCTCTTCTTGACTTTTATTCTGTCTGGAATATATCCTGCTTTGTCCAAATACTACTGCCTGTTCTTCATGCCTCGCTCAGATGCCACTCCTGTATGAAGCCTTCCTTGACTTGCCAATCTAAAGGTATCTTGTTTTTCTTTAAATCCCTTTAAGACTTCTGTTTGTAAAAGCATTGAGATTAGAGGAGAAGTTTTATATAAAACAGGTTTGGCCTTGAAATTTGATTAAGCCACTAAATAACAAGGTACTCTTGAGTTAATATCTCGAGCCTCAGTTTTTAAATCTGTGAAAGGGAGAATGATCATACCACCTACTTTGTTGTAAAGATCAGAGCTAACGTATGCAAAGCAGTTCCACCAAACACACAGTAGGTGCTTGATAGAGTAGGAATTGCTGTTATTATTTACGCCGGTATCCTGTACTGTCTGTGAGTTTGCTGGGTGTTGGCTGAGGCTCCTGCCCTCATCCATTTTACAGGGCGGCTGCCCAGGGCCTGCCCCTGGTGGGTGCTGGGGATAGCTGCATTTCCTGTGCTGGGGGGAGAGCAAGGATCTGATCTGGGGCTGCTGAGGGCACACAGCGGTCACAGAGAACAGCAGGCCCAAGACCCACATTATCAAAGGCCCGAGGCCCTGCATGGACTGGCATGTTTCGTTCAAACAAAAGGAAGGGTTTCCTTGAAAATCCCACTCTTGCCTCCCCCACATTTCCCTCTTGGCTGCTTCTGTGGCCACACATGTTTCCGATGAATCCACATTCAAATGAATTTCGGCCGACAGATAACTCGATACAGCTCTTTGGTGGGAGAGAATTCCATCAGGATGAGGTCATGGTTTGGCTACAGTAAAATTAAAAATAACCTAGAGCCCCCCACTGCCCAGCCTGGCATCAGCCCAGGACAGTGCATTTGGGAACCATTATCGGGTTTATCGGGGTAACGTATCACAGAAAACCTGCTTCTGTTTATAGACCATTTTATTATTCCGTTTTGACATTTCCCTTTTTTCTTCAACCCCTTTCCCCCTTAAGCAAATATCTATTAGACTGAGTTGAAATGTGATCCAACCAAACATACTCTTTTTCAATTTTAGGCTAAAGCAGGTCTGACTAGAAGCAGAAATGCTTAAGTGAAAAGTTATGATTTACTTTCTTTCTAAAGGGAAACAGTGTCAGAAGGAGAATTTTATGTGACAAGGGAACTTATGGTACACAGAGCAGGGGCTGACAGCTGACACAGACCTTTCCTGGGAAAGTGCTGGTGCTTAGAGAGCTGGGCCTGGTCTCTTAGTGTCCCTGTGACAAACTAGGAACAGCATATCACCAGAACCAGAATTAGTTTGAAAATGATCATGTCTCCAGAGTGGATTGTAGGCGTGTAGATGGTTAGAATGGAAAGAGAATGTAGAGATCATGTCCATTCTCATTCCCATTATCTTACTCTTGGGTAAACTGAGGCCCACATGGCTGCAGTGACTTGCCCAAGGACACTGCTGGGGCTTGAGTGTTGGAGGGCTTGAGCCTTAGACTGTTGAAGATGTGAGTTTGAGAACTAGCTCCGCCATAAGCAGTGACACAATGGCCATTATCTTGTTGCACCTTGAGTATATTGTCCTTAAAATGGGATAATAATTGCTGCCCTGCCTATATTAAGTGATTATTGAAGGACTGAGTGAACAAACAGCTATTCTAGCAAATATTTACCAAGTGCTTACTTTCCGAATGTTCTAATCCTTCACTCAACCCAACCGCTTCTCACAGCAGTCCTGCCGCTTAGGTACAATAGTGATTTCATTCTCAAGATGAGGGATATTCATGAGCGATATAATTTACACGAGCAAACTATGGAGTTGGAAGATAATAGAGGCTTGATTTGAACCTAAGTTAAGAGCCTGTGCTCTTAACCATGACATGATTCTGTCTCTGTGACCAATTAAATCAGAACCCAGTTGCAAAGGTGAAAGGTGAGATCCAGGGTGAGCCAGAACAGAGACCCTGTTCTTCTCACTCCTGCTTCCAGGTCCTTCTCCAGGACCGTGAGTTGCACTGACTTCTACAAGGGAGGCCGTTGGCTGCTTTCCTGTGCTTTGTTTCTGGCCTGGGCAACAGATTAAATTAAGAAAGAGAAAGATGGTTTGAATTCTCCTTGAATGCATCAAAGTCCAGACCTGAAAGGAATGTTGCTGGTGAGGGTTGGGGGCACAAGAGGCAGGCCTTCCTCTGGAGGTTGACACACATAAAGACATTTCACGCACCACTGGGAGGTTGTGAGGTCCCCGCTGCTGAATCAGGCTTCTGCTCTTGCGCTCGCTCCCCTCCTGTCTTCCTCCTTCCCCTCCACTTTTGATTGTTCCCAGGCATGGCTACCTCCAGGCTGGTCCCTACACTGGACCCTGGGTTACCGCCCCACCTTCCTCATTAGCTCCACCTTCGTCTCCCTTTAGCTGCGTACTCCAGCTCCACTGCTTTGTGTGCGTGTTTGTGCATGTGTGCGCGTGTGCGTGTGTGTGTCATTGTTGTTGATGTTGTGTTCTGATTCCTTCTTGAATGCACCAAGCTCTTGCCTCCTTTAGAACTGTTGCTTCTGCCCAGAACTCCCCATCTTTGCCTAGCTATCAACTCACTCTTCTGGTCTTAGTTCAAATGCCCTTCCTTAGTCACAATTAATTACTCATTACTTCTCTCATAGAATTATTTCCTTTTGTTTGTGCCTTTCTTACATTCTGCACTAGCATATGTATTTATTTTGTTATCTATTTCTTTGTCTAGACCAGCAATCAACAAACTATTAGTGCAATAAACTGCTTAGTCGAGACCAAATTGCCAACAGTTAAGAATAGTTTTTACATTTTAAATAGCTATATTTCAAATATCTATATAAGCATGTATGTCATATCCTCAGTTTTGCTTCTTTGCTTCATAAGCCCTAAAATACTAATGTTCATGTTTATCTTTTTTTTTTTTTTTTTGAAACAGAGTCTCACTCTGTTGCCCAGACTGGAGTGCAGCGGTGCAGTCTCGGCTCACTGCAACCTCCGCCTCCCAAGTTCAAGCGATTTTCCTGCTCAGCCTCCCCAGTAGCTGGGATTACAGATGAATGCCACCACACCTGGATAATTTTTGTATTTTTTGTTAAAGACAGGGTTTCGCCACGTCTCAAACTCCTGGCTTGTCTCAAACTCCTAACTTCAGGTGATCCGCCCGCCTATTTGAAGATAAAGTTTGCTGATCCTGCCCTAGACTGTAAGCTCCAGGAGAGCAGAGACCCTGTCTCTTTTATCTACTCTGCATCTTAATACCTGACTTGGTGCCTGGCTTGGAATGGGTGTTTAATATTTGCCTATGGAAAATCAACGTATTCTCTATTCCTTCTAGTTCCCCCAATGAAAGGCAGTGAGTTCAGTAGGAAAAATTCATGTTACATCCAAAAATCTCATTTGAACCCTAACTGTGTTTACCAGATGCGGGACTCTGAATTAGTAAACACCTTTGACCCTCAATTTCCCCATCCTTTAAATGAAGTTAATAATTGGAGGAATTAAATAAGGTAATAAAAAATGTATAGGTGATTTGACAAAACGTAGAACGTTCGTTACTATAGTAATAATTAATGCTGTTGTGCAAATAGCAATTTATTGTTTTATAGTTTCGCATCCACCTTTCATTGCTTGCTCTGTGATAATGGAAAGGGACCCTGTAAATGTGTCTGCCTTGCCACTTTGTGCAATATATACCTCCTTCAGTAGAGGGTGATGCAGGAACATGTCAGGAGGGGGGCTTCTCTTCTGGATTCTGGTATACACTTGGAGCATGGCATTTGGGGGACAGCCACTGGTGCGCAGACCCATCAAGTTTTGGTGGCATCCCTGTGGACCATATTCTATTAATCTTCAGTGGTAACCCTGTGACAGATCCCCAGTGATTCTTATGGGCACTCAGGGCTAACTCCCCAGCCTTGCCTGCACCATGACGGGTTTCCAGCTTACCAGTCATAGTGTGTGCAACTAACTGCCTGCCAGCTTTGGCCCACATGCACTCCAGAGGCACATTTCTTGCTTTCCAGTTCCTTCTGTGGGTCTCTGCCCACCTGTGTCAGCCTACCTGTATCTGAGGCGGGTATTTTTTCTTTTCTGCCATGTTCAGCCATGGTTTCCTGCTTATCAGCCTCAGTCTGGTATCTGTGGACTAGCTCCAATGTGGAGTGACTTAGGGAACTTCTTGGCCATCCAGCAGAGTGCCAACCCCACCTTCCCAATGAAGGGAGTCCAACTTTGGGGAAGAGACCCTTCCTTCCATGTTTGCTTCTTTTTTAAATGTTCTCCATCAATCTTAGGGAATCCTTTCAAGTATTTTTTACTCTTTTATCGGTTAACTGCAACTGTTATAGCTAAGAATTCCTTATGTTAAACTTTCTCTGTTCAAATAACTCTATAGTTTCTATTTCCTGACTGGACCCTGACTGATACAGAATTGTTGTTAGTAGTTGTCTAAGAAGATAGACACAAAGATGGGATTTAGTGATTGGTTTGTTATGTTTTTAACCTTCAGCGTAGTGCTATGTTTTTTATTTTTGCAATAGGAAGTGAGATGCTAATCCATGACATGCAATGGCATCATGATTGACAGAGCTGTCACCTGTGGCTGAGTGTGATGATATGCCCACTGAGGACATGCCTTGGGAGCTCTAGTGGCTACTGCACTTGATTGCTGTGGCAGTCACAAGGACTCTAGAGACTGTGGTGTGGGATGGCTTCTTCTAAATGAGTTCAAGCAACCACAGAAAGAAAATGACAAGTTCTGGTCCTTTGACTATCAGCTCAAGTCACACATTGGGAATCAAGGAGCTTTCAAGGTAGCCCTAAAATATGCTCTTACTTTTTGTAGCCAAAGGGCTGATATTGCTAAAATCGGACACAAAATTTGTTGGGTTGGTTGCTGAATTATAATAACAGTTGAATTCAGAGTCTTTACAAGTTTCTCATGTAAAAGGACACTTATTGGGAAAGGTTAGGATACTAAAACTTGAAATGAGAACATCTCATTCTCATTGGACCCTGATGAAACAGTAACACTGAACTTCCAAATTTCTCTGAGTTTCCCTTGACATTGAGATTAGCTGGCCTTGCAGTGTCTTAGGAGACTAGCCTTCCTTTCCTTGATAAACCTTATTATAAACTTACCCAGTGTTAATGCCATAATGGTGGACAATCAGTCTCTTCAAAACCCACCACAACTACACTTTGTTGCCATTAGACTCATAGTGGGAGCCATATCTCTCTATGTCCATGTAGGAATAGCTTACACAAAAAAGGATTAAAATTGTGCAAATAAATGTTGGCAGAAACCAGAGGGAAAAGAAGTGGATTTTATGGGTGTTAGATTAAGGAGGATAGAATATTAGAATACGGTCAAGTTTTTTATTACTAGATATTCCAGATAACATGTTTGCTCATGCATCTAGAGGGGGCTTTAAAAGCTTACTTGGTTGGTTGACTGAAACTTGGTCTCAATAGTGGGCTATATTAGCGGTTGATAAACTCCAGTCTTTGGGCCAGCTCCCTGATTTCATAAATAAAGTTTTATTGGAACATGGACACAGACATACTTCATCATTTGAGTATTGTCTATGGCTGTTTTCATGCTACAACAAGAGTTGAGTAATTGTGACAGAGATCACGTGGCCTTTAAGCCTGAGAGATTTACTACGTGACCCTTCAGAAAAAGTTTGCTGACTCCTCGGTTACATTTAATGAGGATAAAATGACATAGTTTCCCTGTGTGGTTGGGGAGATATTGTGACTGAACTTATTATGTGTAACCTGTACACCATTTCCCAACTATGTTCCATGAGGAGGCTGGGAGCATAATTCCTTCACAAGACATTGGCAAATGCATTACTAAGGGGAGCACCTTTATCCTTGAAAAATTGTGGTTCCTGTCATTTACAGATCAGTCGTGAATGGAGGGGATTCCACCATTACGATATGTTTCCTTATTTGAATGAACATGCAAGACTCTTGTAGAAAAAGAGGCCAAATGACTGCACTTACCTGCTAAGGACAAAGTGGGAGCCTCTATCATGAAGGGCACCAGGGAAGTATCAGGGCTTGGATTGATTTGGGCCACAGAGATCTTTCATATGACAAAGATCTAGTAGGACATCAACTATTGCTAAATGTGTAAGAGGAAAAATCCTATTATGTCTGACTGAAAAGAGAGAGAGAGAGAGAGAGAGAAAACTTGACTTTCATCACCAAAGTGGGCATTCTAGGACTCTTTCCAGAGTTAAGTCAAATCGTAGCCCCAGAAACTATGGATTGAAATGAGACCAGGTCTCCTTGAGAAAAGACTCTGAACCATTTCTTCGAGTACATACCATAAATATTCCTCCAAGTATTTCCAAAAGGGAATGTGGCCATTTACAGGAGTGAATGTGCATTTGTGAAGTAGAAATACTCAGACATTTTGCAATTATTAGGTGTTTGTTCTGAAGTGATGTTAATTCCTGGGGACCCTAATAGACACTGCATCCCACCAGTCAAAAAGGGCACTTATGGTGGACAGGTGATAGATAGGGTCTTAGCTTAACTCTAACTCTCAGTGGGCATAATTGGTCCAGGATCCACCCTGTGGTTATTTCCCTTTCTTGAATAAACAGTTGGAATAGATATACTTTGCAACTGGCCGAATCTTCACATTGACTCTCTAACCCGAGAAATGAGGATGATAATGGTAGAGAGGGCTAAGTAGAGTCCCCGGAACTTCTCTTCCTACCAAGATAGTAAACTAGAAGCGATACTGCATAATCACAAAGATTAATGACAACATTAAAGACTTGAAAGAAGAAAAGTGGTGTCACCTACTACATATTCATTTAACTCAACAATTTGGCTTCTGTTAAAATCAAATAGGTCTTAGAGAATAACTGGATCATGTAAACTTAATCAGATGTTAACTGCAATTTTAGCTGCTGTCCCAAATGTAGCATCATTATTAGAACAAATCAGTGCAGGTTTTGGCACATGGTATAACGTTATTGATATGGATAATTCATTTATCTACATCTCAATTTGCAAGGACCATGACAGCAAATTGGTTTTTATCTAGCATGGCTAACAGTATGCCATCACAGTCTTGCCTTTATGTTGATTCTTCTGTCCAGAGTCATTTGACATTCCACGAAGTATCACACATGTCCCCTATCCTGATGGCTTTGTATTGATTAGGTCTTATGGGCAGAAAATGACAAGTATTTGTGATGCCTTAGTAAGACATGTAAACCAGCGGATAGAGACAAACCCCATAAAAATTCATGGGCCCACCAGCTCAGACTCAGTAAATTTCTTTAACTATTATGGAGCATCAGGAAATATCCCCTCCAGGATAAAAACAGAAGTCGATGGACCTCATACTACCTAGGATGACAAAAGAGGTGCAAAATTTAAAGGCGCATTTTGGATTTTGGAGGCAGCACATAGCACATTTGAGTGTGCCATGTTGACCTATTGTCAGAGTCACCTGTAAGACCACCACATTTGAGAGTAAGAAAACAGTAGAAAATTCATTGGCAAGTTCAGTTTGTAGTAAGAGTTGCACTACCACTTGTTCTTTATGATTCAACAGATCCATGGATATTTGAAATGGCCTTGGAAAATATGGGAACTGTATGGAGCATCTGGAAAGCATCTGTGGAAGAATTACCACAAAGACTTCTACAATTCAAGCACAAATCTTTGCCTTCTTCTGCATGCAATTATTGTTCTTTTGAGAAATAGCTTCTGGCTTGCTACTGTGTTTCTTTCTACTTGGTAGAATCTGAATACCCAGCCATGACTACTAGGCAACTATGAGACCTGAGCTTCCCATATTCAACTAAGTATTGTCTGACATATCTAGCGATAAAGGTGGTCTTGCACAACAGCAATCTAACAACAAATAGCAAATTGTATTTCATAGAGAAAGCTTGTACAAGTCTAGAAGGTACAAGTAAGTTGCATGACCAGGTGGCTCAGACTCTTTCAAAATAGACTCCTGTTGTATCACCTTCTGTCTCTCAATCCATGGCTATGGCCCCTGGGGTGTTTCTTCATCAGATGACTCAGGAAGAACCAATTCAAGAGTGGTTTACAGATGCCAGTACTACTCAAAAATGGATGACTGAATCACCACAGCCTTGCTCAGGGCAACCCTAAAGGACAGTGGTGAAGAAAATCCTCCCAGTGGGTAGAACGTAGAGCAGTACATGGTTTCCATGATGCCAGAAGTGAGAACTACACTGATTCATAAACAATTGCTAGTGCTTCACTGGACAAAACAGGATTGAAGGAAACTGACAAGAAAGTCAGAGGAAAAGCTATGTGAATGGACTTACTAGCATCAGCACGGACTGTAAAGTTGTTTATCTCTAATATGAATGCCCATGAAAGGGGATGTATCCAGTGCAGATGGGGCTTTTAATAATTGAGTGTAAAGGAACACAATACTTCAGCAAAATAAATTTGGTTTCCAGGCTTCAAAGACCCAATTGGGAACCCAGGAGAGTCAAGAGCACCAGGGGAAGCCCTAGGAAGGGTGGGCCAGTGACAGATTCAATTTGTTTTGCTTCCCTGTAGGCAAGGACTCCAGAGTTTCATGTCCCAGTCAGCGCATCTGCATTTTCGAGCCCTGTCATGCACAGGGCCTCAGCCTGGAAACTGTGAGCTGGCAGGAGATGTGGGCTTGGCACAGTGAGGAGACACAGAATTATAAGCTTCATTATCCCCATATCCCTAGAAGACTATAACTCTGCTAGGGAGAAAGACACAGAGATCCATGTAAAAAGTGAATAAAAAAAATTCCTCAGGAAGGCAGTTGCCCTGGAACAGTGAGAAAGTAAGCAGCACAGACAGCCAGAACTGTGGCGCTCAGGGGAGAGAAACTCATAGGGGATGGAGGAGTGAAAGTGTTCCTTGGAAGGGAAGGAAAGGGCTTTGGTTGGAGCTGAAGGGGTGCCAATGTTTGAGGAGGTCAAGACAATGGAGCGAGGGTGGGTGACAGGAGAGGCAGGCATTAGATCAAGAGTGAAAGCCAGGCTAGAGATCAGGATCATGAGATCAGTGGAGCTTGACACAAGCCCCACAGATGCCTAGGGCTGCTCCAGCTCCCAACAGGGCACTGACTATCAATGTGTGAAGCACAAACTGATAGTCTTCAGCCTGGGCCCAGGGCTGTGGTGCCTCCTTTCTGCTCCTAACATGTGATTAGCATCGTCTTTGCATTCTACTCCCAAGCACCCACATTTGCCTGTATCAGTGTCTGGATTTAAGAAAACTAAGCCTCAGAAGACTAAGAGTGATCAGTCTTCTGCCCCTTTCTTGAGAGATGCTACTCCTAATCTTAGAGATGTGGCCAACACCCACACCTATGGCTTAAACTCTCAGTGACAATGTTTTGACCAAATACAGGAGTGTTTTGACCAAATACAGGAGTATTTTGACCAGGAATTCTGGCCAAGCCTGTGGCTCAGCCCTTGGACAATCATTTCCCCTTGGGGAGCATGCTGTCTTGCCCGCTGGTGAAAGGCTGGCACTGGACAACCTGTAAGTGTCCTTCCAGCTCCGAGAGTTTAGGACGCTAGTTCCCACATGCTTTAGAGCTTAGTGCGTACAAAGTGCCCTCTTGGAGGATCTGAAAAATAGCAATCTAGGGAGAGTGGTGCCCAGCTTCCTTGGAAGAGGTTACCCAGGTAAAATCAGCATGAGAAGAAAAACTGGGGGCTTTTTTTCTTCCTTTCAGACTCTGACTTTCACAGCACCAGCCACATTTTAGGCTTCTGGGCATTGGTAGTAGTTGGTTGGTTACAAATGCCATAAAAAGAACTGCAGCCCTTGCAGGGCAATGTGCTTGGGAAGAGGCGGATTTATGTTGTGTCTGTATCCCAGTTGGGGTACATTCGAATCTGATGCAGTCTGACTCTGGGACGACCCTCTGGAAGCTAAGCTGCTGTCCAGCTGGAGAGAGTCAAATTGGCGTTATGGGAGAGGGACTCCTCGGGACAGATCAGGGATGAGGAAGCTAGTTGACCATCCACAAGGAGATTGTCCTTTCATTCTTGTCTCGGATGACCAGATTTATATTTTTGTTAATTGTAAAGATATGTTGTTTTGGAGACAGCAGAAAACAGGCAGGGATCTGACCTTCCACAGTAAGTAGGTCATTGCCACATGCTAAAGGAAAAAGACCAGGATGGAGACAGAGCTGGACAACACACCATGTGAGGGACAACTGAAGACAAAGGAAAGAAAGGAAATGTAGATGGGGCTTAGTCACTGTCCTCAGACCTCTGGGAAGAGAAGGTGGCCTTGCTTTGTTTGGCCCAGTTTATATCCATTCCAGTGCTTGGAATATAATGGAGAGTAAATGAATGTTTGAATGAAAGAATGAATGGATTGGAACAGCACAGTCAGACAAGTATAAGGTAAGAACAAGATGTATTTTGGCTGAATATAAACTCATTAAAAATCAAACTCACACAGTTAAACCAGTGTTCTTTTAGAGGCATAGACTCCCCAGCACTGAGAAGCACAGACATCAGCATAATGACCCTCTCCCAGGAATGTCATAAAAGGGCATTTCTGACCAGCATAGAACCCAGGGAACACATGCCAAGCTGTCACTTTCGAGGTTAATGCTGATTAAGTTGTGAGAGATATATGTGCGGTGGCCTTGTGGGGTAGCGTTACCCTACATATCAAAGCAGGGAAAGGACATTTCCTTTGTGGTTCCATCTCCGAATCTCACAGACATTACAGCTGTGTTCTATCAGTACCTCGAGGTTTTTCCCTAAGTAAAGCACAGACTTGTGAAAGGGAATAAGGGAAGACACAGAAAGCTGGGTGACCACCGCAAGGCTAAACTGGATATGTCATGAATTATAAAATAAAGATGAAATATTCCTTATTATTTGCAAATTCTAACTAAATATATTAGAACTATTTAATTATAGCTATAAAAGTTGTCATCAGAATGGTCTACTCTAATATGAACATTAAGAGAAGACACATGAAATCTTTATTAGTTAATTAAAATTCTTAATTTAAGAAAGTAAATGTCATTCTGATAGATTAAGTTAAGTAAATATGGTTTTCCCTGTAGTTTACAAATAAAAGCCCCAAAAGAATAAAGGTTTAAAGGAATAACATTTTTTGTTTTGTTCATTCATTCATTCATTCATTCAGTATCCTCACTATAGTTTAAAATAACAGGCATGCTATTGAATGTCAGAGCCAGAAGGATCCAGGACAAGGGATGGAACTCAGTAAACATCATTGCACACATTGATGATTATCTACTTCAGTTCTCAGCCATGGCTCAACCCAGGGGAAGAAACACTCTGTGCTGAACACACTTGCATTTTACTAAGGATAAAAGACCTCATCTACAAGGACATTGCCACAATGGTGGCATTATAGACGCTATCTGCCATATTTGGATGAGTTGCTCAGTGTAGCTGCCAATAACTCTATGTAAAGCTGGGGAGTAAGAATGAGAATGATTTGATGCCTATCTCCCCCTCTACTGTGTATTAATCATTCCTCACAGATTGCAAAGTAAGTTTAGAAACATTAGTTGATGGTTGGGTGTGACGGCTCATATCTGTAATCCCAGGACTTGGGGAGGCTGAGGCAGGAGGATTGCTTGAGCCTGGGAGTTTGAGACCACCCCGGGCAACATAGTCTCTACAAAAAATTTTTTAGAGAAATTAGCTAAGAGTGGTGGCACATGCCTGTAGTCCAGCTACTCTGGAGGCTGAGGCGGGAGAATCTCTTGAGCATGGGAGGTCGAGGCTGCCATGAACCACGGTTGCACCACTGCACTCCAGCCTGGGTGACAGAGGGAGATCCTGTTTCAAAAAAAAAAAAAAGGAAAAGAAAAGAAACATTACTTCATTAACAGATAACAGTCCAAGCTCAGGAGTTGCTACAGGTGAAAGCAATAACATTTGCTCCTGCAGGAAACTGAGCCCACCTTAGTAATCCAGCAAGAGGTATTATTCTGATCTTGGGTGGCGTGTCCTGCTAACCAGCCAGGATATCCAGATGCACTTGGTAAAGGATTCTCTTTTCTCCTCTCACGTAAAACTGTACTTTGATTGAGGTGATAGTTTGATACCTCGTCTCAGCTGAAATCTCACCTGGCTCCAATCTTCCAGTATCAGAGACTGACTGAAGTCCCCATCTCTTAACCCTCTGTTCATATCTCCTCACCACTTCATGAAGCTTTCTCTCTCCCTTGCTCTGTGACATATCAATCCCTAGCTTGTGAGTGTCCTAAACTTTAAGATATAAGTTTGAGGTTAGTTAGGGCCAAAGCCTAGCATGTTGAGAAAAACACCTGGATGTGTGTGATGAGAACCATGCAGAACTGGAGGCTTAGAGAGTGTCTGTCTAACCCAATCCCCCATACCTCATCAACATCAGGGTGATTTGTCATGGGGCCTGGCTTACTGAGAATGCATCTACCTTTAAACCTTTGTACATATTAGTTGTTTAAACACTCGTGTTCAAATTATGACCCCTTTTTCCAAGTCCAGTTTATGGATTCTGGGCTCTAGAGAGATGGCTGTGATTACTCAAACTTCAGATCATCAATCTTCCCAATCTTTTCGGAATTAGAACCTCAGAGATGCTGGGAAGCCCCTATAAGTTCTGGACCACTAGTTTCCCAAATGTGAAGTTTAATATCCTTGCGCTTTAGTTTTCCGTGGGGATCTGGCAGTGAGTAGTTAGATCTACAGGGCTACCACCGCACTACTTCAATCAGTTCCATTTTTTTTTGTTTTACTCTGCTGTAATTGTAGGTAGGATTTTGTTTGAACAAAAGGGGTTTTAGACAAAAATGTTGAAAATCAAAGATCTACACCACTGTTTCTTAAAATAAATTATATAGATGAATATTAAAAATTCAGACTTCTTGGCTTTCTGCAAAGAAATTTTGATCAGCAGATCTGGAATAGGACTCAGAAATCCACTTTTTGGAAAGCTGTCTAAGGGATTTTAAAACAGACATGTCAAGGCCTGGGGAATATGCAAGGTTCTTCAACAGAATTTTCTGCCCTAACAGAAATGTTCTGTTTGTATTGTCTACTAGAGTAGCCATGGCATGTGGCTACTAAGCATTTGAAATGTGGCTAGATGTCTGACTAATCAAATTTAAAATTTTATTTTATTTATCTAACTTAAATTTAAGTAGTCACATGTGCCTAGTGGCTACCATCCTGGATAGCACAAGACCAACATATTCTCTGTGAAAGAGTCTGCCTGCACTGTAGCATCCTAAGAGACAGACATGCTTCCTTTCCTTGCTCAAAGGTCTTGTGGTCTGTGCTGGACCATTCACAGGTCGAGAAGCATTAATTAATGTGCTCATCTCACATTTAATTTGTATCTGGGAGTATACAGATAAAGAAATCAGGATCCTTTTCTACAAAAAACTCAGAATCTAGTGAGGGAGATTCCATTCAAGGAAACAGGCAAGTACAGTCACCTCAAGGGAAATAGTAGAGAGATTTTGATCATGGCACACTTATTTTTATTCATTCTATATCCTTCAGTTTCTAGCCTCTGTGATGGCTTTACATCAGGTAAAAGTTCTAGCTTCTGCTTCAGTAGTTAGAACCACTCTGCAATTATAGCAATTGCTTCTTCATGGGCAGCCTTGCAGAGCAATTAAAAGCAGGTGCTCTGGAATGAAATAACATGAATCCAAATCCTCATTCTGGATTTGTTGTGAACTCTTGTTCACAAGCTATGCGCCTTTATGAAACGTAACCAATCTTTCTATGCCTTAATTTCTTGTCTGTAAAATTATCTACCTCAAGCCATTGGTGTGATAAGTCATTGGGATAAAGTGTACTGAGTGCATAATATACTGTCTACACATAGTGGGTGCCATAAGAATTCTGGTTCTTGGGGCTGGGTGTGGCGGCTCACGCTGTATTTCCAGCACTTTGGGAGACCAAGGCAGGTGGATCACGAGGTCAGGAGTTTGACACCAGCCTGGCCAACATGGTGAAACCCCATCTCTACTAAAAATACAAAAAATTAGCCAGGCGTGGTGGCCCATGCATGTAATCTCAGCTACTTGGGAGGCTGAGGCAGGAGAATCTCTTGAACCCAGGAGGTGGAGGATGCAGTGAGCCGAGATTGCACCATTGCACTCCAGCCTGGATGACAGGGCAAGACTCTGTCTCAAAAAAAAAAAAGTTTCTTACAGCACAGTGATTGAGAGCACAAGCTCTGGAGCTCAGCTGCCTGCTTTAGAATCCCAGATCTGCTGCTTTACTTACCATCCTTGTGCTGTTAAAGAAGAATATCCAATGATGCTTGTTGAAGATGATAAGGCCAACTTTCTTCAAGGGGTGGAGCAATTATGATAGGCATAAGAGAGATTGGGCTCAACTTCAAACTTGGCATGGACAAGTGGGAATTTATAGTCAAGGAGCAGGGTGGGTGTTGGAAGATAGAAAATTACTAAGAAGAAACATCAGGGTGAGAGAGCATTCTGGTTAAACCGACCTAATAGAATGCTTGCTGAAGGCAGGCTAGGGTGACATCACCTTGAGGTGAAGGCTGAAGAACCTGATTAGATATTGAGGGTGGGGGTCCTGGTTAAACTGACTTAGCAGGATTCTTGCTAAATTTGGACAATGCAGAGACAAATACGAAAGTCCAAAGTCAGACCTAGCTGAACAGAAAGTTCAGAAGGAGCCCAAGTAGGGTTTGATCAAGGAGAGAATCTTGATCAGTACCTCAGTTTTCTCCTCTCTCAAAATGGGATTTATTAGATAGTGTATTAGTCTGTTCTAACACTGCTATAAAGCACGGCCCAAGACGGAGTAATTTATAAAGGGAAGAGGTTTAATTGACTCACAGTTCTCCAGCATTAGGGAGACCTCAGGAATCTTACAATCATAGCAGAAGGGGAAGCAAACACATCCTTCTTCACACGGTGTCAGGAAGGAGAAGAATGAGAGCCAAGAGAATGAGGAAGCCCCTTATAAAACCTGCAGATCTCATGAGAACTTACTCACTACCATCATAATAGTATGAGGGACACTGCCCCCATGATTCAATTACCTCCCATGGGGTCCCTCCCACCACATGTGGAGATTATGGGAACTACAATTCAAGATGAGATTTGGGTGGGAACACAGGCAAGCCATATCAGAGAGCAGTGATCACATAAAGAGGTTAATATATGTAATTCACTCACTGGGCCTAACTCCTGGTGAATACTATGTGAGCATTCACACATATTCTCTTGTTACAAATAACTGGTTTCCTCTCTTCTATCTGTATTTTCCAAATCATCTTCCAACCTAGCAGCCAGAACAATCACTGGAAAGCATACATTTTGACCAAATCAGTTTTCGGTTTAAAATATTTTCATATATTCCTATCACCCTTGTCTGCTTTTACTTTATTGTACAGCCTCACCTCTCACTGGGTTTCCATTATGTATCCTGTCTCAGAAAAAAAATAAAAATAAATAAAAATGATATGTTTCAGTCATACAAAGTCCCTGAGGCCATGCCTTCCTGTCTTAGCACATGCTGCTACCTCTATCAGAAACAGGCGGCCTCATCTTTCCCCCTTTGGATGTTTTACCTTCCAGTCTTCAAAGCTTAGCTCAGCTGCCATATCCTGGGCAGATTTCTTGACTTTCCCCCAACCTGACCTAGGTTAGGTTAGATTTCTCATGTTATTCCTATTCGATTACTTGTGTTTATCTCTATCATAATACTTATCCAATTGAATCATACTTTTATGCCCTGCCCCTGACAATTAGCATGTGAATTGTATGACTTTCATAAACCATGTTCTTGGCAATTAGCACCTTGTCTTACACTGAGTATAAGTAACTCAGTAACACCACAATAAATGCCTAAGTGCCTGAGTTCAGGAGAAGAAATGAAGGCTGTTTCTACTGAGAGCTTCTTCTCTATCCCGTGTCAATGATATTGATGTACAACAACAGGAATTCAGGGATGCTAAATTGACAACCCTCTGAAAAAAATGGTGCACAGAAAACTGTAATTCCACAGGTAGGGTCCTGCTATCTTGAGGCTGCAAAATGACTTAATAACAGGCAGTTGAAATCAACATGCCATTCATGGCTGCTTCTCAAACAACCCAACTCTGTCTAAGGCTAGAATGGGACATTTATTAAAAACACTAGCAAAGTCTGTCAGTGTGAAACCTTTCATATCCATAATTCCTACCATCTGTAACATCTTATGTTACATAAGATTCCCTATTACCAGTAGCAGTGTTAATCCATCATCTGTCTTAAATATTTTTGAATGTTCTTCATATACTCTACTTTGCTCCCCTTTCTGTTCTTCTAAATGTATGCTCTTTACTTGCCATAATTAATTTTATATGAACTTTATCATATTAAGGGAGTACCCAAAATTTTTTGGAATGACTTTTCAGTAGAATAGGATGTAATAACAATTTATATTGAAATCAAAGAAAAAAATACCAGTCTGATAATTAGGAGAGGCAATCAAGTTTTCCCCTCTAATAATTTAATATTAGAGATGTGATTTTCTTACAGGGTTATCATTTCTCTCTAGATAAGAAGTTGCTCCATCAGGTGAGTGTTATTATTTGTAATAACAGGAAAGGAGACAACATGTTTTCAGGAAATTACTAATGCTAATTATTTCAGAATGTGTCTGTTCTATCTATTCTTAATTAATACCGAAGTGTTATTTACTCTTCAAGTTCCAGTTTTACATAAATAAACTTAGTCAAATAAATGAGAAAAATTATTCATCATTTGTTAAATAAGAAGATACAGAATTATACTTCTTTTCTCATAACATGGTTATGCTATTATATATACCAAAATATAATTGTCTTCCTTGTGATGTATTGAGCTTCTCCTCAGTGCAAGATTAGAAGCAAAGACTGGAAATTATGCCTCAAAAACATCCTTAAAAAACAAAACATTATTATTGGCACACTTCAAAAATGCAAGCGACTTTATGTATAACCTGCCATCTAGGTCTCCAGACTCCCTGAGGCAAACGTGATGTCAGCTGCAGCTGTGGTCGACAGTTCATGTGCATTGTCAGTGGCCTGCTGCTGCAGACTGAATGCGCATGTCCTGTCCAAAAATCTCTTTACTGAAATCCTAACACTCAGTGTGATGGTGTTAGGAAGTGGAGCCTTTGGGAGGTTGATTAGGCCATGAGGGCAGAGCCCTGAGAAATGGGATTAGTGCCCTTATAAAAAAGGACCAAGGGAGCTCTTTCACCTCTTCCCCTCCCAGCACGTGATACTAGAGTAAGAAAGCATTGTCTATGAACCAGAAAGGGAGCCCCCGCCCAGACACCAAATCTGCTGATGCCTGGTACCTTGATTCCAGACTTACCAGCTTCCAGAACTGTGAGAAATACATTTTTGTTGTTTGTGAACTCATCTATGACATACAGTTATAGCAACCTTAACAGCCTATGACACCTACTCAGACATTGAACTCTCTGCCTCCGCTTTTCAGTTTCTCAGCTTTCTTTGAAGTCAAAGAGGCTTGAGGCTTGCTCTGTCCATGCACAGGTGCATCTCAGAAGGACAGGGCGCAAATACTACCCCTACCCCGGGCAAAGTTCAGTTAATGGGGGCTAGGAAAGAGTGGATAAATGCCCTAGCATCAGTTCTTTGAAAAGACAATACTTAGGAGTTTTCTACATGGCTCCTCAGAGGGCTTTGAAAGGACTGAGCTCTAGTTTCCCACAGAAGCAACTTGCTCAACAACGCATCTGTTGTCAGGTGCTCCTCTTTCCCTGTCTCACTCCCTCTGTCCTCTTGCCCCTGCTTCCTGGGTTTCCTTCCAAACAAATGATCTGGGCCTAAGTCCTGGTATCAAACTCTGTTTTCAGGGGAATTCACTATGATATTACTTAGAAAATCTTCGTGAATTCCAAAGTGGTAATGATAGTATAGATCACACATTCTGATTGTGATGCAATACTAACATTAATGACAAATGACAAAAGTAGAATGCAAAGCCCAACAAAATCCTCAACTACTTGGATTTTTAAAATCACTCCTAAATAACACTTAAATGGATAAAAAATATATACAGAGTATAAAACAGCCTGGTAAAAATAATTATGAAATGCAGCTAAAGATATTGCGATAGAAAAATGCATTTCCTGAAAGAGATTTCCCATAAACAGAGAAAAAAAGCATGAAGTAGTCCACAAAATAAGTTACAAAAATAAGAAATAAGAAAGTTAATAAGAGTAGAAAAGTTTAAGGTGGTAGAAAATAAAGACAAAAATTACTAAAATTGATATATTGATAATTGTAACGAATAATTATTGATTGGTTACTATATACAAGCCCCTTATTACATTTTTATAATTAACAGCCCAACAGTCCACATTAACAGTCCATTAAATTGAGGTACAAATAAAGTTGTCCAAGAGTGTACATTTAATAAGTCATGAAACTTAAATAAAAACCTAGGGTGTCTGCACTTAGAACCTCACTTTCTCTCTCAAACCATTTACTATTATCCAGTAGCTACTTATTACAACACACACAAATACAACCATGAGTGCACAAATGCATACACACAAATAGACAAATATTGTATTTGTCTAATCAAGGTAAATAAAACAAAAAACAAAAATTCAAAAAAAATAGTTCCAAAGAACTCAATATAACTACAAGTAAAAAGAAAATAATTAAAAAGATTGAAAAAAGTGTAAAAGTTTTTACTAAATGTTTTTAAATGTGGATAAAATGTATCATTTTCTATAAAAATACAAATCACTAAAAATCAAAAGAAATATGTAGACTACATGAACAAGGGTCACAAATGCAGAAGAAATTGAGAACATCGACTGAGAATTCCTCCCCTAAAAAAATGGGGTTGAGAGGGTTCCTTGTTTCAGATTTTTCAAACAACATATATTCTATAGTTTTTTTATGCTAGAGTGGATAGAAAAAATAAATATCTGATTCTTTTAAACACTATAACAAAGATTGTGAACCTGCACATGTGCACACATATATAATATGCTAGTATTAATATTAATACTGATAAAATTACTAAATAAAACTAAACCAAGGAGAACCCAGAAGTATACACCATTATACTATAAAAAATTGTACAGTATGACTATATAGAATTCATTTCAGGATGTATGAATTGTATATATTAAGAAACTAGAAACTTGTACAATTTTGTTCTTGATTACATTTTATTTCACAGGAAAAAAATGATCTTCCCATTAGATATTTAAGAGCATTTGGTCAAAAAATTATTAATTTACTTAACTATGAAGTTTTCCAGCCTTACTATGGGCTGGGTATTATTAGACAATGGCGATAAGGCAGTGAACAACACAGAAAAGCACTCTGACTTCATGAAGTTTAAAGTCTGGCAGGGAAAATTCATCATAATAAAGCAGTTATAGATGGCATGTGCATTAATGAAAGAAAAAATATAGTGGATCGTGGTAACACATACCTAGGAAGGATATAAAAAATCTAAGAATTCCAGATGAGATCTCCTAAGAAAGTAATATTTAAGCTAATACAAAATGATTAAGAGTTCAAATTTAAAGAGTTTGAAGAAGGGTGACTGTTACTCAAATCTTCCAGAAAATTGAAGAGGATGAAAAATTTCCTAACTCATTCTATGAGGCCAGCACTAGTCTGATACCAAAACCAGACCAACATTACAAAGATAAGAAACTACAGACCAATATTCCTTATAAACAGATGCAAACATTATTAACAAATTTTAAGAAAATCAAATATTAAAATGTATAAAAAAGATAATAAATTATAACTAAGTGGGGTTAACCTCAGTAACGCAAGTTTGGTTTAACATTCAAAAGTCAATTAATTCACCATATTAATATTAAATAGATTTAAAAAGAAAAAATAATACGGCCATTTTCATAGATTCATAAAAATATTTGACACAATCCAGGATGCATTCCTGACAAGTACTTAGCAAAATAAAAGGAAATTTCTCAAGTTGATAAAGTGCATCTACATAAAACCTACAATTAAAGTCATTCTTAAGCTGAAAGACTGAATGAATCCCCCTAAGATCAGGAACTAGGTAGGAATGTCCACTCTTGCAACATCTGTTCGACATTGTGCTAAAGATTTTAGTTAGCGTTATAAGTTTAAAAAGTAAATAAATAAAAGGGATTCTAACTGATGAAGAAAAAGTAGTCAAAGATTATCTATGTAGAACATCTTACAAAATTAAAGACCTAAACAAATGGAGAGATTTACTACTTTTTTTTATGGATCAGAAAACACAATATGGTTTATATGTCTATTCTCCCCAAATTAATATATATATATATATTCTAAAAAGCCTCAATAAAAGTCTCAGCAGGATAATTTTTTTGGTAGGAATTGACAAGGTAATTCTAAAATTCATAAAGGAATTGAGAGCATCCAGAACAGCCAAAATTGATTCGAAAATGAACAAAATTGGAGGATTTCCATTATCTCAGTTCAAGATTTATTATCAAGCTACATTAATCAAGACAGTGTAGTATTTATGCTAAGTTGTTAAGTTATACAAATAAATCAATGGAACTGACTAGGAACTGGAATTAGATCCACACATATACAGTCAATTTATATTTGACAAAGATGCAAAGGCCATTCAGTGGAGAGAGGACAGTCTTCAGCAGTTACATAGGAACTACTGGAATCCTTATGCAAATAATGAAATTCAAACCATCCCTAACACCATAGACACAAATAGACAAACACTAACACAAATTGATTATGGACCTAAATATAAAACCTGAAATGTTAAATCTTTCAGAAGAAAACTTAGGAGGTTATGTTTGTGACATTCGTTTAGACAAAATTTTTTAGATACAACTCCAAAAGTGCAATAGAAGAGAAAAAGAGTTGATAAATTGGACTTCATCAGAATCAACAAGTACTGCTTTTCTAAAGCTACTGTAAAGATAATGAAATGATAACCACAGACTATGAGAAAATATTTGAAAATCTTGTATCTGATAAAGGACTTGTATTCATTACAAATAAGTCTCAAAACCCAATAATAAGAAAACAATGAAGACAATAACAAAAGCAGAAGATACGAACAGTCTCTTTACCAAAAAACAAACAAGACATATGAATAACAAATAAAGTACATGAATATACTCTAAACACCATTAGTCTTCAGAGAAATGCAAATTAAAACCACAATAAGATACTACCCCTACTCATTAGAATGGCTAAATTTTAAAAGGCTGGTTATACCAATTGTTGGTGAGGCTTTGTCGGCAACTGAAACACTCATACATTGCTTTTGGGAATTTGAAATGATACGGTCATTTTGAGAAGCAATTTTATAGTTTCTCAAGAACTTTAAATATTTTTGCCATATGGTCCAGCCATAGTACTCCTAAGTAAATAGAGCATATGTCCGTATAACACTTACAAATGGATGTTTATAATATCTTAATTTGTGATAAAAAATAATTTAAATGTATGAATGCATAAACAAACTGTGTTACAAGCATGCAATAGAATAATAGTCAACAATAAAAAGGAACAACCTATTGATACACGCAACAACATGGATAAATTTAAAAGTGTTCCTAGCCGGGTGTTGTGGCTCACGCCTGTAATCCCAGCACTTTGGAAGGCTGAGGCTGGTGGATCACTTGAGGTCAGGAGTTTGAGACCAGCCTGGCCAACATGGTGAAACACCATCTCTACTAAAAATACAAAAATTAGCCAGGTGTGGTGGCCCATGACTGTAATCCCAGCTCAGGAGGCTGAGGCAGGAGAGTTGCTTGAACTCGGGAGGCAGAGGTTGCAATGAGCTGAGATCATGCCACTGCACTCCAGCCTGGGTGATGAGAGCAAAACTCTGTCTCAAAAAAAAAAAAAAAAAAAAAAGCCTTTATGATGAGTGAACAAAATGAAACAGAAAAGAATAAGTATTATACTATTCTACTTACAACAATTCTAGGAAATAAAAATGTACTTACAATGACAGCAAGCAGACCAGTGGTTGTTTGAAAATGGCAGGGGCTGGAATAGGAGACGAAGATTAAGAAGGGGCATGAGGAAACAGGATAGTGAACACATTTATTGTAGCGTACGGTGTGGTTATGGTTTCACATTACGTGTGAGTGTGCATACATGTCAAAACTCACAAATGTATGCATTAAATAGGTTCAGTCTACTGTTTGTCAACTGAGCCTCAATAAATCTGTTTAAAAAGTAAGTGAAAATAAATTGGATTAATTATATATAAAAAACAAATTTTAAGTATAATTGTATGTATGTATGTGCTAATGTATACACCTGCCCCACTATCATATGCACACACACACTGGCCTGGAAAGGTGTTCATTATATATTTTAAAAGTCAAGACACATAATTCACATAATTATATACAGTTCGAATCTATTTTCATAAAAATAAGAATTTTTTATTCCATGTAAACAATAATGATAATAAATAAAAGACGTGAAAATATTAAAAGTTTTGAAATAATGGCATATTATGGGAAACATTATTTGTTTTAAAGATATTTTTCTACACTTCACTTATATCAAGCCTGAAGCTTTTCACTGTAGGCCAGTGGATGGGATCAATCCTGAAAATGGCTTTAGTTATCGCTCCCCTGGTCCAGTGGCTAATCCTCCATCATCTTACTCAGTGCCTAGGCATTCATGGTTGTTGACCCAGGAACTTTGAAGATAGCTGGGTTTCACAACTCAGCAAAGAGAGCTATTCTCTAAATAAGTTCACTTTCCGTAGTGGAAGCCTATCACCTTATATACTAGTGTGTTTACATTTCTCCACCTTATTGAGGACAATCTCTACCTTCTTAGGCCAACCAGCCCAAATGCTATGTCACCTGGTAATCATGTCTCTGTCTCCATATTGTATGATTGCATTGGACTACAATTCTGTGATATATCAGGTTCTGTGGTGATGTATCCATTCTGGCACTACAAGAACTTTAGTGTGGCACAGGCAGCTTTCAGCATTAAAGGTGGCTCACCCTTGCCTCCACCTTTAAATTTGACAATTACCATAGAGATCAGTGATGAACATTTGTGATTAGGTTTTGTTATTCTCCCTTACCCAAATGTGTCGTTGAATAATAACCCATATCTGAGACATGCTCTAGCATGAACATCTTGGGGAAATGTTCCTGTAGGAAAATCCTATCAGCATCTTATTGACAGATCCTGGGGAGATTTATTTAGGTGAGAGTAGCAGAGTATACTGGCAGTACCAAATACACTAACAGGAGTAACAGAGAACCAATAGTTTCTGGATGGCCTGGTGCATGGCTATCATCATTCATGCTTGCTTTGTGAGAACACAAAAAGAAGATTCTTCTTCCAGGATTGCACAGTCCATGCCAGAATCATGGCTTGGAGAGTAGAGCAAGAGCCAGACTATATCCATTACCATGACATCTATTTTGAATCTTACATAGTCGTTCTGGACAAGCATCCTCAGCAAAGTGAAGCTCCCACCAGAGGGAGATCAGCGGGCAGAACTGCATTTGTGCAAAAGCACACAAGTTCATCTTGCTTTGAGTGGTGGGATGGCCTGGGCTTCAGCTCTAAGCGAGATGAGCGAATTCATTTAAATATGCCTTTAGCAGACATTGAATGCTATGCATTTCATTAGATTATGTAAATAGAGAGGTTAAGAGAGAAATTAGACATAGTCACTGCCTTTAAGGAATCCATTGTTCAGTGAAGAAAGCATAAGTAAACACGTAGGTGAAAAATATTATGATGAACATCCATATGTAACATGTTTTCATTTATGTTTGTCTCTTTGTGTTTATTTCTCCAATCTCACTCATCTTTAATATAATATTAAATACCATATTATATATAGATTATATATAAAACTGCATATATATTAAAGTGTATGTATTGTGTATGTGTGTATATAGGCAGATCGAGAGAGAGAGAGAGAGAGAGAGAGAGAGAGGAGAGGGATAAGAACCACAGAAAAGAGTTCATAATTTTTTTGGGATAGGACACAGAAAGGTCCAAGGAGGAAGAAACATTTGAGCAGTGCCTTGAAGAATGAATATAATTTTATAAGGCAGATGAAAGGAAGTAGAATTTCAGACATAAGGGGAAGCATTATTAGCAACATATAACTATGAAAAAATTGATGATATGTTAGAAAACTGTAACCAGTTTTGTAGCATGGGAAAATGGGATGGGTGTTTGATAGAAGGTAAGTGAGATGGGAGAATTAAGTAGTTTATCTCATAGAAGGCCTTGTATCTCAAGCTATTGAGTTTGACTTAGTAATGTTTTTGCAGAATGCTAATGTCCATGAGAAATTATAGATGTTTTGTGAAATATACAAGAGTCTTTAGACAAATAAACTTGAGAATTGATATATACCATATGGTATACCCTCCCATGGAGATTTGCAATATACAAAAAAAATCCGGTAGTAAAAACAATAGTAAAATAATGTCTTTAATCTTGTTTCACAAATATTTGAAAATTGACATCTTCCTCTCACCTTACACATTGAAAACCAATTAAAAACTCTGAAAATATATTTCAGGAAACTTTCTAAAGACATCAATATGGTCAGATACATGTCAGCAAAATGAGTGTTGGCTGTGTGGAGAAAAAATTGCAGCCACAACAGAAAAGGCTGGGTGATCTAGGGAGGAGATGATGATGGTTTGAGAAAATAAAGCAAAACACACTAGGGAAAAGTTGCTATATTTTGAGAGCTCTTTTGAAAGAAATATGTATGACTAAGAGGTGTGGGACTAAAGAAGAAGAAAGAGTCATGCCTATAAGTTTGGTTTAAATCTGAAAACACCATAAATATGAACACTCAAGGTGATTCCTCGGCATTTCAAAAACTTCTTTCTGCCCATTTTGTGTGATATTCAGAAGTTCCACAAAGAAGAAAGTGGGTTTCTAGCTACCTGGTAACTTTATTTTTAGAAGGAGCATATTATCTTTGAAAACCAGAGTTCTAGAGACAAAGTTGAACCAACTAATAGGGCTTGTAGAATCCAGTGTAAAGACTATGCTGTTAGAGCACAACACCTAGGTTGCTCTCCAAGGTGCTGAATCAATTTGTCTGGTTATGTGAACTCCCCTGCTGTTAGGGCACAACACCTAGGTTGCTCTCCAAGGTGCTGAATCAATTTGTCTGGTTATGTGAACTCCCCTGCTTCTGGTGCCTTTCTGCCTCTGAGTGTGTCAAACTCAGCTCTCTTATAAAGTAGCAGCCTTGTCCCAGACTGATGTCCCAAGACATAATTTAACTACTATGTTGGCTTCCTGCCCTTGCCAGGACTAGCTGACTGACTTTTGATCAAGACAACAGCCTGATTTCTCATCTGGACTCCTGGCAGAGCAGCCTCAAGCTGTAGGCTGTGTCCACAGAGGTTGAAAACATCCTGACAGGTAGGTAAATATTTCCTCTTGAAATAAAATTGACCAGCCAAGGAAGCAGATAATTTGTTATTGTGGATGGTTGGTGAGCTGTAGAAATTAATTCTCAGGGTTTGATTTTAGTATATCAGGTCTCAGGACCCTGAAGTTTCCCCTTGGCAGACAGCCTCTTGGCCACTGGCTTATATTGAGCTCAGCCTTCTAAGCGACACACTGAGGAAATCAAAATCTAGTAGAAAAGACAAATGCTTATTTCAAGTGCTATAAAGTGGCCTGTATTTAGTATCAAATAAATTAAATGCATTAGGGACCCAGAAAAGGAAAGGTTAGCATGGGCTGGTATAATTAGGGAAAGCTTCACAAAGGAGGTGGAGAATGACCTGGGCTTTAATGTACACAAGTAGACTTCATATAGACCAAAAAAAGAGGATGTGCATTAATGACAGCACCATAGATGTGGAAATGCCCACACATCTGACAGATAATAAACACTCACCAGGTTCAGAGTTCACCAGAGCTCCCTATCATTTCTATGCATAGTCTAGCTTATCCTCCCCACTGACAGTCACATGGAACCCCACTGCTACCGTACCTTTCCCCACAGTGATTTTATTATTTGTCTCATATAAAAGGAACATTTTCTTTCAAATATATTGACATTTGGAAGAAAATAATTTGATAGCCTCACCCAAGTGCTTTTGATATTTTCTAGAGGCATGTTCTTCAAGGTGTAGGGAGCCTCTTAAAACTTCCGTTCCTCAAATCACAGCACTGAAAACTTTACCTCTTGGGTGGCTTAAGAATGGTGAATAAAATGTAGCTCCCATCTTGAAACAATGCATGTCATTGTGCAAACAAGGAACATTTAAAAATACACAGAAAAGGCAGGCAGATAAAAGAAATAATCTGGCAGTGTGAGATTTGATGGGGGAAAGTAGAAGATGTCATAGAGAAAAGATTTTCTTTTTTCTTTTTCTGTTTCCTTTTTTTTTTTTTTTTGAGATGGAGTTTCACTCTTGTCACCCAGATTGGAGTGCAATGGTGCAATATTGGCTCACTACAATCTCTGTCCCCCGAATTCAAGCGATTCTCCTGCCTCAGCCTCCTGAGTAGCTGGGATTTCAGGTGCATGCCACCATGCCCAGCTAATTTTTGCATTTTTAGTAGAGACAGGCTTTCACCGTGTTGGCCAGACTGGTCTCAAACTCCTGACCTCAGGTGATCCACCCACCTCAGCCTTCCAAAGTGCTGGGATTGTGTCCTGCCAAGAAAAGATTTTCTTAAGTAAATTTTAAAAAGGTGTGTCTCCAAAGACACTCTTTTAAAATTAAATTCTGAGATTTACCTAAAATTCTACATAGCACAATTTTAAATGGCAATCTGATGGGAGTATTTTGCAGAACACATTTTCAGAACATCCATTTCCAACAGTTCCAGAATTTTCAGACTTTTATGTAAGAGAAATAGGCAAGGAAAGCAGTAGAGCGTCACAGACACAGCCTCAGGAACCTGATGGGACCAGCGCAGGAAACCTCTCTTCTTTAGAGTTTGACTTCTGAGCAGAAGCAGACAGAATGGCCTAGAACTTTATTAATGATATAAGAGGCACTATGAAGGTGAGGTCAGCGTGGTATTAGGCCAGTCTGCACTAGGATTTAGGTATTGGATGGATTATTGTATTTAATGAATATGAATAGCTTAAATAAACTGATCGATACAATTCAGTATTATTTAATCAGTCACTTAAGTTGTGATGGCCAAATATAATATAGACCTTTCAAGCAGAAAACACCTAGAAATTCTATCTACACATTGATAAGCCAAAAGGTAAAATCAGGCATGAAGAAAGACTGCAAATATTCACCAGGTTTCATGAATGTGGTCAGCTGAGCTCCTCATCCCCATCCTTTCAAGAGAACCCTGAATAACAGTCAACTTTCTGGCTGGTATAAAGACTATTCTGAATTGCACATCCATCAGTTCCTCACTATCTGTATTTCCTTGACAGTTACGCATATTCTTCCTTCCTTATTTTTTCATGTCTTTGACTCTCAACACTCATTTAATTAGGGGCACACACATGCACACTCTTCAAGGCCCCTTTTCCTTCCCTCTCCTTCTAGCTTTTATCTCTTTAAATTTGTCCATTTGTCAATTTACAGAAAATTTCCTATTTCTATTTCTTTCCCTTTGTGTCACAAATAATCCTAATAATTGTGCTTTTGTCTTTTGCACAGGGCATCATGGAAGGTCTCTCTTGGGAATTCTGAGCCATTGATAGTACACACAATTAGAACTCAGGTGATCAGCTTCAGAAGTGCAGGGATTAAAAGCAATGCTATAGGAAAGCCTAAAAGTTGAATAGTTAAAAGAATTATTTCAGGGCTTACATTGTCTGAAAAATACACTTAACATAAAACAGGCTATTTGCTGATCTTGCCAAACCCATAAAGTAGTATTGCACTCAAAAGAAAGAATAAAAGATCACTTATTAGTGTTTCTTAGCATCTCTCGACAAGTAGGGCTCAGGCATCTCTAGATATCAATCACGTCTCTGTTCATTTTCTGCCTTTTTTTTTTTTTTTGTAATTTCCTGCCTTTGGCTGTTATTCAGGGTTCTCTTGCAAAATGAACAAAAGACAGCTGGTACCAAGAGTAGCACATTTTGTGTATGACTTTTTTTTTTTTTTTTTTTTTTTTAAGAAATTCAGGTATAGAGAGGTGAAGGGCTGCTGGTGTGATCTTCTCAGAGTACGGGTCTAGCAAATATCTATGTAGACTAATCATCATGTGCTTATCACCCACTCAACCCTGAGCATCATATAAAATAGAGGTGCATTTTTAAATATATGTACCAAACTTTAATTTTCATTTCACACTCAAAACCCCTGTACAAAAAAGGCAAAGCAGGCAAAAAAAATTACAATGACTTCAGCAAACAACATATGAAAACTTCAAAACAGCTTTGGGTCTGTAATGGCCTTTACAGATGTAGTGAGAAAACTGGGTTCCAAGGTTTTAAACTCTTTAAGACAAAATTCCAATGTTTATTACTAACATTTAAAAAATATCTGTAGCTGCATAGGATATAAGATTGAATGAGAAGTCTCTGAATTCTACTACACAGTTGGATCCTAAGATTGGGAGGCTTAATTTTTCTTTGGGGAAAGCATGAAATTATTTTTACTTAAATGTGATGATGCATCAGTAACCTCAGTTTACCATTAATGTCTTAATTTAATGGTGATAACTAGGAGCAAATGTTGATCAAGCATGATGTTAACTAGTAGTTAAAAGGCAATATCCAAACTTTCTTTCTGGTTGTTAATACTCCACTCCTAAAGTGAAGACATCCATTTCCAGTTGTTTTTTTTTTTGTTGCTCTTGTTGTTGGTTTTCTTTCTACTACTAATTCCTTGTGGCACACAAAGAGTTTCTGAGAACAGAGTAATAACGCCAAAGTAGCAGTGCATCTGAGAAACATAATTTTTACCTTGTTGCTTTCCCAAAAATAAATATCTCAGTCATGGAAAACACTGTTTATTTGAAAACAATGAGACCTCAAATATGAAATATAGTTAACAATGACATTGACACTGTTGCTAGCATTTTCCCCTAAACCACCCATAAGTCTTGGACGCATGTGCATGCAGCACACACACACACACACACACACAAAACCAAAAACAAAGCAAAAAAAAAAAACCCAAACACAACAATCCATGATTGTTCAATGACTCCTGATGCCAGGAGGACAGGCTGTTAAAAGAATTTGTCTCCCACAATGTCTCTGGAGTGGGCACAAAGCCCATCACCTGTTAGTGATCACAGACATTCAGTTAACCTGTCCTTCCAGTAATCAGAGACAACAATTCAGACCCCGGACTTCCCAGAATCCATGTACTGCTGAGTCTTGGCTTTGAGACAAGGTGGCCTGGCTAAATTGAGGCAGGACAGCAGCCCCTTCCATATGTTTGGTCCCATTTGATAGCAAGTCTAATTTAGAGTTATAAATGTGCTCATCTATTTACTCTGAACTCAGTCTAATTTGACAGGTAATTCCTCACATTTTCTTCTTTAGCCAGCTGAGAGTCAGCTGTGGTAGAGGCACACGACATGGGTTCAAGCCTCTCATGAGCCCTGTGGTGGTTGGCAAGTCCTTTCCTTTCTTTAAGCCTTAATCTCCTCACTTGATAGAGGGGGAGAAATTGACCCAATGATGATAAACACTGTGTGGTTCTATATTTCTAGTCTAGACAATTGTTCCTCAAGTGTAACATGTGACTGCCAAATAGAATATCTCTTAAGATGAATATCTCCTAACTTTCCTCATCTGGTATAATCACATATTCTGGCTTCCTCTAAGGTTTAGAATCCATAGGTTCAAAAAGGTCTTGAAGACCATCTAGCGCATTTCTACTCTGATGAGAGAACCTCCATCCAAGCAGCTGTACTTCAACTTGAAAATCTCCAAGGAAAAGAGCCTTTTCCTTCTCTGTTGACTGATGTTTAGATGCAGACCAGGGAATCTCTCCTGCCACTTGGCTGAACTCCCTTGCTAAAACAACATAAGACAGGTATTTTTTCCCCTTTCTTGGAGGATCCAAGGGAAGATCAGCTGGTCACTAAAGTCCAGAAAGCAATGGAGTCTTACAGATCATCCCTGGGATGTTGCAAATAATGCCAAACTCTGATGTACTCAGACTCAACTTCTAGGATTATCACTCACTAAATGTCTGGGTGACTCCTTCTAGTGGAAACAGGCAAGTAACAATATAGACCAGACTCAGGATTACTTAGAAGGGTTGAATCCCATCCCATAGTATATACTCACAGCCACATGGTATAAAAGGAAGAGCATGGAGTTAAGAGTGAAGCATCCTGGGTTCTAGGACCGCATGGGAGCCATTCTGTATGACCACATCCTCTGGGTTTCATTTTTCCTTAGGAGGCCAGAATCAGAGATTTTCATGATTCCATTCGAACTAAGCTCTGATCTACAGAGAGAATGACTGCAGGCTTCATAATATTGTTCATCAACAAGACAAGGTGGGGCAATGCTTTCTGGATACTACTTACTAAGGAAGAAGGGTGGAGTCAGTCGTTTTATCAGCGTTAACCTTACAGGGCTCTTGAAGATTGTTTTAATTGCCCATTTTAGAGACAAGGAGGTTAAGACTCAGAAAGCTTAAACACGTTTCCCAAGATCACACTATGAATCATTAGTAAGGTCAGGAGTAAATTCAGGTGCACCAGGGCTTTTATATTGCAACAAGCTAGCAACAGGGTTGGGAAGAGCTACTTTTTAAAATCCTGGGAAACAGAAAACATGGATTGGATTTTTTTTTCCCCTCTAAATTCCCCTAGTTTTCTGGTAACTAATGCAGTATCCTAGACCTTTGTTCTCATATGAATGGTCTTCAGAGAACAGGGCTCCTATGAGGGGTGGCTGTGCACCCAGAACTCTGCAGGTAACTGGAAGGTTGCTAAACTCACAAATAACTTCAAAGCCAAAGCTCCATTTCCCTAATCCCTGTAGGCAGAGGGTTGAAGCACAGAGATGGCTGTCCTGTTGCCTGAGTGCACCTCTGAGGACCTGTCTCCCAGTTCCAAGACAGCCACCTTCATCAGTCCAGTGGCAACAGCACATCTATCTATTTCTGCTGCTCTCCCACTAACTGATTAAAAT
Organism: Symphalangus syndactylus; assembly: GCF_028878055.3. Lineage (NCBI taxonomy): Eukaryota > Metazoa > Chordata > Mammalia > Primates > Hylobatidae > Symphalangus > Symphalangus syndactylus. The sequence goes on along the minus strand of NC_072440.2, from coordinate 95,799,386 downwards.
ACAGGAGATTTTTTTTTCTTGTGAAATTAAAGGAGAACATTAGAGGGATATAAATCCAAACAGAAAAGGAATATGCTGATTAATAAAACACGTGCAAACAGAGAAGTTGCACGTGTGGACTGCAGTCTGAGGACAGAGAGGGGGTGTGCTGAATTCAAAACACTTGGGTTTAATTCTCCACATGCATTTTTCTTGGATTCCTCTCTTCCTCTGTCAAGATAACAGTTGTGTTTCTTGTAGCTGAGCCGACACAGGAAATCAAATATTTTGTGTTTCTATAAACTATACTTCCCAGAGAGAGAACACATCTAGAATTAAAATACTACCACAAACAATTAGGAATTGTTTATCGTTACAGGTGTTGCTAAAGGACTCCAGTAGCAAAGATCAAAGTCTCCGAATTTTGCCTTTGGAGAAGGGGGTTTCATTTCAGACATCAAAGGTAAGGCTCTCAAGTCAATTTATGCTCTGCTGGGTTGAGTCAGTCAGGATACAAATTAAGGTCCATATATTTCAGTGACAAGAAGGAAACGGTTATGTAAATACACAAGTATTAACATCAATCTGTATTAAATTATGTAAACATATACATCTTCTGAGGTCAGCACATAGATCCTCTTCTTTGAGCAGAGCTCTACTGAAGCATTGCTCGAATCTGTTTGGAAGTCGATTCATCATTCAAGTGCTTTGTAGTGAACCTGGATGGAGACAGAATGGTAGAGGTTAGCGGCAAACAGTGCTCCGTGTAAGCTTCAGCCCATCTTTACCTTGGGAAACACAATTGATATTTGGGCTTATTTCTTTAGACAAAAATCCACACTTCAATGCTCACAGTCATCTCAGATTTAATATTTGATTCTTCCTTCCAAAGGCATTTTGTATTATGGTTATTAAACCAAGTAGATATTTTACATAATCAAATAATTACACAGAGGAGATATGAGTGGTCTCATTTTCTAGGGAGGTGGATTTCACGGGATTGAGTGCAGAATCCTGACCACTGAGGCTGCTCCTGCTGACTCACAAATTTCAGAATAGAGATTTGCATAGCAACATTGCCAGAACTTGAATATTTATGGTTCTCCACTTTCCTGGCAATGCTTAATTAACCTCATCGCCACCACAAGGGGGCACAAATGCTGGCAAGCAAACCCACAAAAATGGTGCAATCTGTAGCCTCCCAATAGCCGGGTGTAGAAATCATTCATGCAAAAGAAGGAAAAAGGAAAAGAGAATTAACATGTAATAAAACTTTGGCCAGGTCGTGGGCACTCTATGTTAAGTTTCATGTTACAATAACTTTGTAAAGGTGAAGTTATTGCCTTCATTTTACAGAAAAGAAAACTAAGATTCAGAGAGGTTAAATGATCTATTCCAGATCAGAAGGTTACTGAATTGAGATTTGTGATTTCTGATTCAAACCTACATTTTGCTATCTGGAAAGCCTGTGCTCCTCTGACATCATCACAGTGTCTCCAGGAGACACAAATTCTAACAAATCAGATGGGACTCAGGGCCTAGCACAAGGTTTTGCTTGATTGAATAAAGCTGGAAAGCTCAACACATTCAGAAGTTAAAGCCTTATTCTTGTGTATAGAAAGTCATCCTGGTGTGAAATGGACACCAGAAGAAAACCTTGCTTTTTTCCCATAGACTCTGGAAGGCTCTTATATTAATACTAAGTCTCTTCTAAAGGATGATGACTTAGCAACACCGCAAAACAGCATCAACCTCAGGGTCTATTTTGTTCATTTTATGTGTGTCTCAGTTTCTTCATTTATTAAGTGGGGGTAACAGATCACCCTTACCTCTCTGACTTGTGATGATTAAATGAGACAATATGATTAGAGGTGGAGTACAAAACATGAGTGTTGTACATACGTAGAGCATTATTGATCCATCCCACTTAGACTTATTGAACACTTACTGCATGTACAACACTGAGTGGAACTCAGGGGAATCAAAGATGAATAAGACAACAGGGGCCATAAACCTTCTAGACTGCAATCTAGTATCAGAATGATTTACATAGCAGTGTGATTCAACCAATTCTTGTAGATGTGTCAGAGCTGAAAAAAAGCATCCCCTCTCGGAAATGGATTAAGCACTTGCATCCCAGGGAAGAAAGCAGCTGCCTAGGCATCACTTGCTAGCAATGAGAAGCTGAAACATGCCACAGCTGGCCAAATATTTAGGCATCTAGACAGTGGGTTCTCAATTCTGGTAGCTGCACATGTGAACCACCTGGGGAGCTTTAGAATAAACAAAGAAACACAAAATGGATACCTGAGACCCTAGCCCAGAGATTCCAATTCATTTGGTCTGAGTCACATGCAGTCAGAATCACATGGAGTGTTTTCAAAAGGTACCCACATAATCCTCAAGTGCAGCCAGGTTTGGGAACCACTGGTAAACTGTAAAGTGAGAGCCTGGAAGCCTCTTGTTCTGAGGAGTCTCTTTAAGCCCCAAAGCAGTGTGGCTGAGAATCAGGTCCATGACCCGTGGGGTGACCCACACCTGGGTTCAGGTCCTAGCTTGGCCATTTACTGTGTGAATTTTGGCAAGTTATTTGACTTCCTTAAATCTCATTTTTTTTCCATCTTTAAAAAGGGGAATGATAAAAATGGGGCTGACCTCAAAGATTGTTAGGAAGATTCAATGTGTTAAAATATGCAAGGGTTAAGTTTGGTGGTATCCACAACAGTATTTAAATTTGCAATAGCCCTGAAAGGCTGGCTGTTCCCTGTGAGCCTGACACAGGGTTGAAGCTCACCTGAGGGCATTTAGCAGCCCCTCCACACTGTCTGGGGCCTGCTCCTTCAAAACTTTTATGCAGCCTTTCATCTAGGAGGAGAAAGCACAATGTTTGTTAATATCTTAGTAATACTGTCTATGCCAATGTCTACACATAATAACATGTGCCCATTATGTCATATTATTTCTTCCCATAGAAATCCAACGCAGAAATGGCCAACAGGCTTTCCTACCCCCTCAGGCTGGTGAGCTGTTCCTCTGGGCTTCTAGAGGATTCTGTATGACTGCAATCATTATCAATTTTCATACTATATTGCAATTGTACATTTCACTTGCCTGGCTTTAGGGACAAAGACTTGAGACTTTGATCTTGCCTTGTACTATGGAGCCAAATGCAGGGCCTTCCGTCCACTCAGTGCTCAGTTGAGATTTACTGAATGAAATCTGAATAATTTTATGCCATTCTTCTGCGCTGAATGCTTTCTGTCCTTCACCTGTTTGACTGGCAAACCCTTAACACTTATTTTAGACCCAGCTGAAGATCATTACCTCCTGGACTCCTATTCTGACCTCACTACCTTCATTAGATAGAAGCAATCAACACCTTTCTGTGCTCCCAATATGACTCTGTCATTTATCAGAGAAACTTGGAGAATTTAGTGCCCATATTAACTTCTTTCCTTCACTAGATCAGGAGCTCCTGGAGGTCCAAGTCTATGTCTCAGCCATCTTTGAGAGGACTGATGAAGGGCCACTGTTTAGAATGTGAACTTCACAGAGGCTAAATGCCTGAGTTTCCTTCATGCTTGTTTCTTTAGTATCTTCACAAACCTAGGCAAGTGTCTTACCTTTTTGTGTCCGTATAGTATAGTTGACCCATAATTTGGAGAGTGCATGGAAACTGAATTTATATAGATCACATTACATTATGCATATCCTGGAGTATTTTTTGGCAAAGCAAGAATCTTCCTGCAAAGCTATTCATACGCTGTTATATATTGGATTTGGTTATACTTAGAGCCCCTTTTGTAACAGCCCTTAGAAACATTTTCTGTCACTGTGCTTCTTGTATGTCAAAAGTTTTATCTTACAGGCCTGACAGACCCTGATAGACTGATGGAGGCTGCCAGAACACAGGGTTTGGGAATCATGTGAGGATCACTACAGGTTCATCAAAAAAGAATGTCATGGCAAACAAGAGGTGTCTGTCATGCATACCAGATTGGGAGAAGCTACAAGCATGCCAGGTATATGCCACCCCAGGCCTGGGATGGCATCAGGCCCAGGGATGCAGAGCTTCTGTCCCTCTCCCATAGTTGATTATCATAGTGTAGAAGTATTCTTGTGAACCAGGCCTAAGAAGCAGTGAGAATGCAGATGTGGAAGGGGTGGAAGAGCAGGGAATGCTGTTTGGGAATCTGGAGTTCCACTTAGGGTGATTTAAGCTGTAGGTGTGAATAACAAGATGCTGTCAAGGATGCAGTTGGGGCCAGATGCAGTGTGAATTCGACAGCATGTTCAGGAGTTGGGGGCCTTTACCTGTGGAAAACATCCTTGATAGGTGTTAAATAATCTAGTGATGTGGTGAATATGGAAAGGGACCAGAAGGAAGCAAGAACAGAGAGAGGAGGGGCAGTGAGAGCCCCTGAGGGTGTGAAGTGTGGCAGCAGCAGTGGGCATGGAGGAGCAAGGAGAGACAGGGACTAATCTGAGGTCAACTCCATAGGATTTGGTGACTGATGAGATATGGGGTGAAGAAGCCATTCCTCGTTCTCAGGGACAATTCCAGCCTCTGGCTTAGACACTGGTTGGAGGATGTGAAATACTTGAGACAGGAACCCAGGAGAAGGAACAGGTTTGTGAGGGGAGGGGAATCTCTGTTTTGGGGATGGCCATATTTCAGGTGTCCATGGGAAATGGATCTGGAATTCTGGATGAAATCTGAGATGGGGACAGGGGTTAAGAGGTGATTACTTATTGGGTCATTTCAAAAGATTCCAAGGAAATCAATTGAAAACACCACCTCTCCCAACCCTCCTTTCCTGGCGTCCACAATTAGCATTTCTTCTCTAAATGGCTTGTGCCGCCTTGGCGGCCACTTTGATGATTCCCCCTGCCTGGAGGACTCTGCTTTCCCTCTGTCCTTTTGGGAAAATCCTACATCTTCTTCAAGGTCCACCTCAAACATCACCCTCTGTCTCTGCTCTTCAGCAAAATTAGTTTCTCCCTCCCCTAGGTTTCTAGAGCTCACTGCATGCCTATTCTGCTCTCCAAAGCATGCCCTTTGTAAGTACACACAGTGCCTACCTCTCCCGGGCCCTCACAAAGAGATCCTGGGGTTTTCACAGTTGATGCTGATGCCCTAATGATTTATAAGCCCAGTGACTATAACTGCTGGCTTAGAAACAGATTAGTATCTGAATGGAGACCCTATATGTCATAAAAAAATGGCCCGTCTCAAATGGTTTACCGTGCCTGTTAAGCCTGAAACTTTCTTAGAGGTACATGCAAACATCCATACGAACAAGCCTTACGTAGTGAGGCCTCCATGGACAAAAGCAAACTTCATCAAGACTATGCGTGAAGACTTAACATGATATAAGGTTTACAGCCTCGACCGAAAGACTCAGTAAATAACATATAAAGCCAAGCTTTTTAAAGATTAGGGTTACAAGGCATAATTTTACCCAGTGTATTTTTAATTGTTGACTCTGTGACAAGTTAACAAATGGCTATGGTAATGAGAATATCTTATGAGTCTCAGGTAATGAATTGAATCCATAGTCAAATAATATTTATAGAGTTATTTATACTCAATCTATAGTATGAAAATGTTAAAGCCTCACAAAGGATACAGTAAAAATATTTATTGGTATAAAAATGCCCATAATATACTTTTATGTATTCAAAATAGCACATAAAGCAGGGTCCTAATTTGTTAAGGACATCCACACACACGTCCACACAAGCATCTATACTAAAAGAAGGTACACATGCATGCTGCTGTATGAACAGTTATCCTCTGCCTATGGTGAGGTTATTACAGATACATTTAATTTACTGTGTCTTGATTTCCTACGTGTCAAAATTTTTTTCACATAAATATTTATTTTCTTGGTACATAGAAATAATTACATTAAAAATAATAGTCTATGAAGAAACATGACTAACTATACTACGAACTCAGAACCTTAAAATAAGTAATCCAAGTTACATTTTTTTATTGATACATTATCTTGCATTCTTCAGATCTATGGCCCTCCTGGGCATGTAGACTTTCTCTTGCATAGGGCCAGAGCATCAGGACACTGTTCTCTGCAGATGAGTGAACACAGTGTGTCACCCAGACTCAGCTATACTGGAGTAAGTAAGTTACTACCAAGAGGTGCTATTCTGCACTTTAAAGGCTTTATATGAGTACCTGGGATACACTATTGGGTTGGTGCTGCAGGCAAGTGCTGGATGAAGAGGAGGTGTGCTTTATGCCACAATCAACAGCAAAGCAACTGCACACCAAAATCATGTGTTTTCAATTATCTTCATTCATCCATCAAAACACCTACAGGGTGTCTGTTGAGTTCCACCCACTATGTGCCAGGTACTGTGTGAGGCAATAGAGCAGACATGAGGTATATAGATATTGTGGTCTCTGTCCTTGTCAAGAAATTGTCTGTGAGGGAGTCAGAAAATACAGAACGGTGAGTGCTCTGGGGACCAGAGAAGCAAGAAGGCTCGTCCTGTGCAGAAAATGTGTTCTTAGATGAGGTGATGTTTGAAGCATATCTGAAAGGAACCCACCCATCAGAGAGGAAGAGGAAGGGATCTCTGGGCAGGAGAAAGGACTCACACATATCATGTATATCCAAATGATGAGGAAAGGCATGGGACCTGAGTGGAGCAACAGGTAGTGGTGGGAGAGGAAGTGAAAGGGTAATTTGGGGTTTGACCATAGTGTCTTGTAATGCAGTATCTCCCAACTCTTCACAATAGGACACCCGTAAGATAGAAACCATCTATTTGTACAGCACACTGGATAAATGAAGGGACTGCACGCAACTAAGTGACTGTTCATTTGCTCAGCTCCATTAGAGCCTGAGGGGATCAGCATCGTAACATTGCTGCTATGCTTTTGAGGTTGAGTGTTTTATCCTAAGCACATGAAAAAGCCTGGACATCTTGCTGTGAGGACAGCTGCCAGGATGAGCTGTGCATCTTAGAAAGATCACTCTCAGTAGAGTGGTCTTGAGGCGCCTGAGGAAGAAAAACAAGGTCTGGCAACATTCATGGGCCCTTATTTGGAAAGCACATTTCACAACTATTCTTACATCGATCTTGGACGTCTTGCAGAAAGCTCCCACAGGGTGGACATGGTCATAGAGGATGATGACTCCCACCATCACCCTCATGCAGAACATAAGGGTCTCTTCACTCGTAAACCTACTTCTGTACTCCCTGCAAGAGAAGAAACAGCAGTGGCATCACTTCCTTGTCAGAACATGTGCATTCTTTGGCCCCACAACTGGATACTTTAGATGCCTCCAATCCTCTCTTGGGAACAATCCCAGACCTGCAACAACCAGTTAATATGCTCCCGAGGAAATCCATGATGATAATTCTCCTTGAATCTATTCAACCAGCAATTCAGTGTGAAAATAAGGTAAATTAAAGGGCAGTAAATTCCCTTCTCATCTGCCCTTCAGTGGGCTAGCTCATCATGTACATCACTCCTCCACCTATCAATCTTGAATATTTTATAGCAGGTCCCTCTGGCTGCCCAAGATTATAGAGAGTAATGGCTTCATTACAGAGAAAAAGAATCGGGCTCATTTCTACGGAGCAGCTATCATTTCTCCAGTCAGAGTAACTTCCTTTGTTAAAACACAGGCTGCACATTGTATTGGATTGGCAAAAATCCCTAAAAAAAACTATGTATCATTCATTGAGCATCCAAGAGTATTTGTAGAGTTTGAATTTTGTCCACTTACCTTGACAGGGTCACTGATGATTCTGATAATTCAGGCCAATTCTAGGGGCTTTTTTTCTAGAGGCTTTCTTAGCATCTATTTCATTATGAATTGGCTCTGCAATGAAGATGATTACTATTTCTGCCTTGGAATAAATCTTAACTTTGGTACAAGTGAAATATTTGAAATTAATGCCATCTTACATTTGAACAGGCTATCAGATTTTATAAGGTACTCTTGATGCCTCTGGTCTTCCTAAAGACTCTGCAAAGTAGATGGCCTTATGGGAACTTCATTAGATGAGGAAACTGAGGCTCAGGAAGTCAGGCCAGTTATTTACAGGCATAGCAGGGCCTACAGCCATAAGTGGAACTCAGAATTTTGAGCACAGATTACCATGCTGCTTCATCCTCAGTATTCTCAATCATTTTTAAATCTAACAAGTAGTAACTAGTTTAGGTACAAAAAGAAAGAGAGAGAGAGAGAGAGACAGAGACCTCCATTTTCACTCTTGAAACAGTCTTATCATGTCAACTTTTGGTTTTGTATCTTCTCTACAATATATTTTTCATGATGTCCCATCATTTAACACACCCTCCATTTGGTTCTTACACATCTTCTACAGCATCTTTGATGTGAGCCTTGGTTCTACCACCTAACAAGCTATGCAGTTGTTGGGAAGTCAGCCAACCACTTTGGGCCTCAGCTTCTTCAGCTATGCAATAGTGATAGTGACACCTACCATTCAGAGTTCTTAATGAAATTAAAGCAGATAATATACATGAAAACTTTAGGGTGTTGACCCAAATGTTACATGTCATTAACATCATCATCTTAACAGACACTGGCTGGGTGAAGTCTCAACCACGAATACATCTCTGATTTAACTTACGGAGTTTCCAGCATGACTTTACAGACACTTGTCATTGTGCTGAGGCAGTCTGTGGTGTTCTCTATGGGCAGAGTTTTGTTCTAAATGGGAGACACAAATGTACATTAGCCCTGCTTGCAGCTCCTGTGTGGAATTAAGAAAAAAAGCCCCTCATTGCTCAACTTCACTTACTTCCGAGACAAAGTGCATTGTGGCATTGCTAAGGGTTTTCAGCATTGGTGTGGCTTCTGCATAGAAGAGGGACATTCGATTGGCCATCTCGTTATTGACCTCATTCTCAATGTCTAGCTGATGAAAATAAGAAGAGAAGATGGATTTATAAAGAGAAAGTCCAAATGCTCCAATTTTTTTTTCTCTGGAACTGAATTATAGACAAGGACATTGTCTTCTCTCTGTGCTCTGCCTGTTGCAGAAATCAAAAGAGCCATGGAGAAGGGTGCAAAGATCAAGGCGACCCAGGGACTCACATGCATGTTGTTGATGCGGTTGCGACTGATTGTTCTTCTGTAGTAGCTGAAGTCATTCTGAATAGCCGGGTTCCTCATCTGAAATTCAGAAGACAAGAGCGAAGGTCATCTCTCAGGCAGATGGGGGATATGCATTAGGAGGCCAGACATTAGATTTTATAAATACTCCAGGACTTCTCTTTGTTACATAAGAGTCAAAGCAACTTCTGGTTAAAAATAAGGACCCACAACTTCATTATTTTAAAATATGCCCTGTGGGCTAGATTTCAGGGAAAGTATATTTGGTCTCAATGTGGAACAGATACTTGAAAAGGTTTTCTCTGATTTCATTTAGCAGATTTAAAATTTCCATATACAAATCATCATCTTAAATTACTTTTACCACATGGAATGCAAATTCTGACCACATTATATGTCTCTCTAGGGAAGGAATTACATCTTACTCATTTCTCTACCCACCCACCCCACAGCACTAACAGAGCAGCTGTAAACAGTAGGTACTCAGTACAAGTTTATTAAATTTTCACAGTACATTTGGCCTAACCTTCAGCTCATCGAATCGAAGGGTAAAATGTAAAATTTCAGCAAACTCCTTTGCCAGGGCCTGTTCCCTTTCCAGATGTTGGGTTGGTGTGTACGGTGGACAAGTCAGAGATTCCAATAAACTCTGAAGAGCTTTTTCTGAAAATCAAAGGGATAAATAGATATATTGGAGGTGGCCCACCGAGGTCCTTCACAGAACACAATTCCCAGCCTCAGTTGACAATCTCAGAGATCACCTGCTTGAGTCTTTCCCAATAACTATGTGAGGTGTGCTGCATGCAGACCAGGAAGAGAAGGAATCCCACGTGGCTGGGCAGGCGGCCTCCCCTGCGGAAACCCCCCATGGCCACAGTGTTTTGTAAATTTCTCTCTAAGCTCAGCTGGACCTGGACATATTTAGTAATCTCAATTTCTGACACTGTTAGGAAACCACAAATATGTGTTTTCGGGCCATGTGCATGAGACAGCCATTCATGATTCAGGATGAGATGTAACAGTGCCCTAAACACATGGGTTAGATGACCGGCTTTGCAGGGAAAGACCTCTGCCCCTATTGGACTTTTCTCTGCATCTACACTCTAACCTAATCCCAAGAATATTTTTCTATGAACCCATTGCCCTATCTACCTCCATTATTTTTCTTGCAACAGTTTCACCACTCCCACTTGTCTGTTTCTAAACATTCCCTTATAGCTTGTTCTTCAATATATTTCTAATAGCACAGAGTCATTTAACCAATCCTCTAAAGCAGGGATTGGCAAGGTATGACCCATCAGCCAAATCTGGTCCATTATTTGTGTTTTGTAAATAAACACAAGTTTTATTAAAACACAGACATGCTCATTCTGTTGTGTAATGACTAGGGCTGCCTTTACATGAGAGTGGCAGAGGCGAGTAGTTGCAAAAAAGACAGGACGGCCCACAACTCTAAAATATTTACGATTTGGCCCTTTACAGAAAAGTTTGCGGACATCTGCTCTATATAGTTCTTACGTAACTTTTATAGCATTTCTACACGGATGTCTCTGGCCTTTTTGAGATATTTCCATCTGTAAGAATACACTCTCTTCTGAGGCAGCCAGTTCTACCTTGGCCTGCTCTCGTACGGAATTGTTTTCCTTCTGTTGAGCAAAAATTTGGCTCCTCAGAATTTCCATTCACTGGGTCTACCCTTTGAGGAAATATAGAAAGAAGTCTATGTTCTCTTTTACTCTCTTCTATCTGAGAGTCGTCAGAAACCCTCTCTTCTTGGAAAACTGGTTTGGTTCATTCAAGTACTATCCTTGGTCTTAACTTCTAGTCCTCTCAACATCATGGTCATTACTCCTCAAAGGTATTTCAAGTCCTCTGTTTTCCTCTTAATCTGTGGCACCCATTTTATGGCAAAAGTAGAGTAGAACGTGCCTTCCTCATTCAAGATATACTGTATTAACCAATGAAGCCTCTGCCCTGGGGAGTGATTCTGTCATATTGCTGGTCACATTGATCCTATTTCCAACCAGATTTGGCATTACTCAACATCTACAAAGCCATCCTGTACTTGCACACTTTTTTAAAGCTTAAGGAAATAATGTTACATTTGTTTTTCTTGTATTTTACTCTATTAAATTTATCATATGACTCCAGACAAGCAAGTTCTTTGTTGGGTGAGCAGGTAACCTGTTATCTTTTAAATTCTCTGTTATTTAGAAATGTGATCAGCCCACAGTAAAACTATTAAGAGTTGGACACAGATGAGAACAGGACCAAGAAGATACTCACTAGTAGAGACACACTAAATGTGCCAATAACTTCAGGGGAAGAAACTTTGTGGTGCATTGACAGAAATGAAAATGACAAGAGTTGTTGCTCATAAATGGCCTCTCATTTGACACAGTGGATGGATGTGGGACATTTTCCAATATGCCACACTGTTCCCACTACCTACTCAAACACCAAAACAGAACTCCGTATGTGGGCCACAAAAACTACAAACACATACTCACCTAGTCTAATGGAAAACTCGTAAAATCTCTTTAGCCTTACAACAAGAGGGCACACCGCATTCCAAGCTTTTTCTTGAAGCTGAATGTCATTGGGATTTTGAATTGCCTACAAAAACACAGTAGAGCTGATTGTTTAAAAAGAAGTGGTAAGCTCCACATTAAAATGCCCTATGATTTAGTTTAAAATACAATCCCTGCTATATTTTGCTGATGTATACTACTTAAATCAACACCAGTTCATCGGACGGTCCTCCTACATGCTCATTATGAATGGAAATTTTAACACTTGAACATACAGCAAATGGCTCTACAATTACGTCCTGTGTCATCTGACTTGTTTCTGTTATCTTGAATACAAAAAATTCACACCTAAATTGGAAGAAACTCAGCCTTCTCCATCACCATTAGACCCCTCCAAAGTGGAATTAGTGCTCATTATAAAGTGCACATTCTGTAGATATTTCCTTTATCTTTAATAGGTATTGCATTCCTGCCAGTTTGTCACGTTACCTAAATTGTCTAAATTAAATGGTGACCCCTAAGTAGAAAAACCACCTCTTACTGGACTGTTACTTTCTTAGAAACTCCGCCTTGTCTGAGTTTCAGCAACTTGAGGATTATGATGGTGGTGGTGTTCTTTTCAGAAGGATGGGGGCAGTGGAAGTACTGTGTGCATGTGTGCGTATGTGTGTGTGTGTATGTGTGTATTTGCATGCATATATGTATGTGTTGGTATTGCCACAAAACTAATGCGTTCAAATAAAAAGAGCGTGAAGTTTCTTGCTTTTAAGGTATTGTGAAGTTGCAAAAGTCAAAGTGGTGATTTTACTTTCTGTTTTTGTTGTTGTTTTGTTTTCTGTTAATTTTAGAAAATCTCATAAGACATTTGAGATGACAAACTGAAAGCAAGGTGGTTTTGGCTGTTGTGTATCACACTGGTGGAACCTGCCTGAGTAATTACCAAATGACAGAAAGTACATGTCCACCCAGACTTCATGGTTCATATTTCAACTGTTGTTCACAGACTTTACATTGTTTCTCTTAAATGAAATAATATATTGACAAGTTATTGTTGAAATGTGAGTCCTGCAATATCACTTGTGTGTTTGAGAAGAGAATGGGTACTATTAATCTAGCAGATTAATGCATTAGAATAAAAGGGGCGATTCATGCTTCTTCTTTTTTTTTTTTTTTTTTTTTTTTTTTTTGAGACAGAATTTCACTCTTGTTGCCCAGGCTGGAGTGCAATGGTGCGATGTGCAACCTCAGCTGACTGCAACCTCTGCCTCCCGGGTTCAAGTGCTTCTCCTGCCTCAGCCTCCCAAAGTAGCTGGGATTACAGGCACCTGCCACCATGCCCAGCTAATTTTTTTTTGTATTTTTAGTTGAGTCTGGGTTTCACCATGTTGGCCAGCCTGGTCTTGAACTCCTGACCTCAGGTGATCCACCCCCCTCAGCCTCCCAAAGTGCTGGGATTACAGGCGTGAGCCACTGCACCCAGCCCATGCATTTTGTTTTTAAGGACACATTACCCTCCTTGTTCTTTCTGGTACTCTAGGAAATACTATAGCTATTACTTAATCTTGCGTGTGTCCGTGTGCATGTGTGGTTTTCCCTCCCCTCCTCGGGTGTTGTCAGTTCAGCGTGATCATTGACATACGTCTCGGATCTCTGGGCCCGCGCCTTTGTAAGCCTGCAGGTCTGCAAGGATGCTCTCAGAATCCTGAAGGACGGCGCTGATCTGGTTCCAGATTTCTCTCTCTCCTTCTGTAGGCTGAGCATCTAAGAAACAGGGAAACCGAGAGACAGAGTGCTGGTGTTTACAAATAGCTTGGGAGGAGGATGGATATTCAGTTTTACCTGCTTGACAATCCTATCATATTCTGCTGCTCTGCTATTTACTCTTCAACCTAATAAGCTGCTAGGATGCTAGGAAGGGAAAACTGACAAAACTTCTGCCCATTACTCAGTTTAAAATAGTCAATGATCTTCTTATAGTCATAAAACAAGCATACGGAAATCATTATAGGCACTTATTTATTTATGTGGAACAATTTTTTTGCACACCTGCTATGTAAAACAGTGCACTGGCTGATAGAAAGAATAAGCATTGTCTTTTTGAGTCCACATTTTTTGGTCTTTTTATTATTTTAGTACTTTTTCAATTACTATTTTTATTGTAGTTAAATACACATAACATAAAATTCACCATCTTAGCCACTTTTAAGTGTACTGTTCATTGATATTAAACACATTCATAATGTTGTACAACCATCGCCACACTCCATCTCCGTGACTCTTTTCATCTTGTAAAACTGAAACTCTGTATTGCATCTGCTTTTTTAAGGAGAAGCAACTGAATATTTCTGCTTTGATTGAAAATCTGTGAATCTGAGTGTAGATGGGAAAAACAGTCTGCCTTATATTTCTATATTTTAAAATATGCTTAAAAACTGGATAACTAAAATCCTTCAAACCATGACAGAGGCATATCATACCTGAACACATGGGTATGTGGAAAGCACTTCTCATTGAACCTGATCTCATGTTCAGGAGGTTTGGCAAAGACGTGCAGGGAGTTCATTTTAAAGACAAATGTTCTGTTTATCTTTGGTCTTGACCATGACTGTTACCCACAAAAACAAGTGACACACTGAAGCTTCCATAATGAAAACAATATTCTAACAGTCACAGAAGCACCCTCGAGCTCTTCAGTGAATTCTCACTTGATTACTTTCCTGGAGCTAGTATGCATTCTTGTTCCCACGAGCATTTCATGGGAGCTGGTGGGTGGTGGTGGAGAGGTAGTAAAGATTGGGTTTTATTTATCTTGCAATTCCTATGCAATAGGTTATCTCCCTGGCCTAGTAGGGAAGTTCATCTCTCCATCTAAAACAAAGGCACTGCTCATGGAGAGGGGACAGATGTTATCTTATAAAACTCTGTTTTCAAATATCCAGATCGTGAGGCACTGCATGCTTGCAGCAGACCTCACTAACAGAGGGTGAAGGCCAAGTTTACACGTGGTCTAACCCTCCCCAGATCAAATCTCAGTTTTAACTAATCTTCACGGGAGTACAAGGGGCTGATCCTGCAAGAGGGTTGTTTACCAGTGGTTCTCTGGGGGTAAAAAAAAGACAGGGCCGGGCGCAGTGGCTCACGCTTGTAATCCCAGCACTTTGGGAGGTCGAGGCAGGCAGATCATGAGGTCAGGAGATCGAGGCCATCCTAGCCAACATGGTGAAACCCCGTCTCTACTAAAAATACAAAAATTAGCTGGGTGTGGTGGTGTGTGCCTGTAGTCTCAGCTACTTGGGAGGCTGAGGCAGGAGAATTGCTTGAATCCTGGGGGCAGAGGTTGCAGTGAACTGAGATCATGTCACTGCACTCCAGCCTGGCAACAGAGCGAGACATCATCTCAAAAAGAAAAAAAAAAAAAAAAAAAAAAACAACGAAACAAAAAAACAAGACACAATCCACAACATAAGTGATGGTGAAGTGGGGCACTGGCTATGCTGACTTGGTGTTCAGAAATGCTGAGATCGGGGAGGAACTGAGGCGGGGTGGCTGCTCCTGCTTCAGTTACCTAAACTCTCCATGACTGAGGCCCATGGAGATTTTTAGACTAGGTGACTCACCAGGTCCTGCCTAAGACCGGAGAAACTGGTAGAATTTCCTAAGAAATGAAGAGTGACAATCATCAGTGCCATGGCAATTCTCTTTGAAGAAAAGATCATAGGTCCTCATAGGTTATCCAGAAACTTTGCAAACTATACATTCAAAGAATGAAACCATTTCAACTAGGAGGTAAGGAGGTACTAGAATGCCTGTGCACCAGGACTCAGAGAAAGAGATGAATGTGGTCTGGAAAGAGTGGAAACAGTTACATGTAAGGGATAGGACTTGAGCTGGGGCAATGGAAGGTGAAATGGAGTATATTCACGAAGAGCGCACGGCTTGGAAAAAGGCTTGGCAGCTGGAGAAAGCAAGGCTGGGAAACAAACAAACAAACAAATAAACCTGCTAGGTTAGAAAACAGAATCTACTGGAGACAGTAAGGGAAAAAGACATTTATTACAGGTTGAGCTTCCTATATCCAAAAATCTGAAATGCTCCATCTGAAATGTTTTTAAATGCCCACAGGGTGCACAAGGAAAATTCTCACTGGAGTATTTTGCATTTCAGCATGTTGGATTTGGGCTGCTTAGCTGGTAACTATAATGCAACTATTTCAAAATCAGAAAAAAAAAAAAACCCAAATCTGAAACACTTCTGGTCCTAAGCATTTTTGGATAAGGGTATTCAACCTGAACATTTTTAGGTTTTTATGGCCTATCAGTGTTTCCCAAAAACATTTGGTAAGTTTTTTCAGATACGATGTTACTCACAATATTAATCACTTTGTATTTTACCTTTTTCTGCTTTCTCAAACTTTTCTCAAAGTGATGCAAGTGTCTTAAACAGAAACCTAAAAATCCACAAGCTAGGAAGCCCATAACTAGAGAAAGTGTTCTGGTAGAATAGAATTCCAGGGTAAGGCTGGCAGTTTCTGAGTAAGGAAAGTGTCAGGAAAGTGTCAGGGAAGAAAACATAAGAAAAAATGCAAAGCAACGAGCCTAGAAAACAAATAAAAATAAAACACTGACTATTCAAATCCTTTCTCCTTTTGAAAAATCATAAGCTAAACAAAGACAGTTTCCTAGAGATGTATGTATTTGGAGAAGAAGAAAAGCAAGATAGTCAGTGACCAAGATTCTCAGGGCTAAGACTATTTGAATATATTTATAAAATAGTATGGGAAAGAAGAAGGCACTCTGAGGCCAGAATAGAAAGCCTTCTAATCCCAGCTGTCACCTGGCTCCACCCTAGCAAGTCACCACTTGATAAGTTTTAGACAAAACAGAATTAAAACTAAGTGGGCCAGAGAGGAGAGCTGGAAAATTTTTTTAAAAAATCCTGTTGATGATTACTTAAACAGAAAAAAAGAAAGATTTCAAGTCAGTCTTTAAAAATAGAGGCCTTTCTTAACTGTTTCAAAAATAAGACTTTCTGATAGGGTGGCCTGAAAAAGGTACTGGCACTAGAGACAAACAAACTGTGCTCTCCATCCCAGGTAAAGGGACCCTTTCAACAAATCAGCATTGATATTTATATGACCACAGAGTTGCATCAGTAACCAGGGGGCTGGTACCACTTCTCTCCCAGAGGAGGCAGATTTCGGGGGCTGTGGTAAACAAATACCTTCCATCCTACAGTAATTCTCTCCTGGCAGCTGGGGTGATCTATAAGACAGGACCCTCAGTCCTCAGCCTCCCTCTCTAAGAAACTGTTTCTTTTGGCAGATTTCCTGGTGTCCTATTAGAGATAGTTCTCATGTGGTTTAGCAGTGGTGGGATGCGGTAGGAGAAAGCCACTCCATCATTTCCATCTTTCATCCAGGCTTAGAAATATGTTGCCTCATTTTCATCCAAAATTTTGTTGGTTTTATTGGATGTCCAATTTCTTCCTTCTTTCCTGTCATGAAACTGAAGTCACCTCTTCCAGCTATAATTAGACGGGCAGCACAGTTCCTGCCTTCTGGGCCAGAGTGCCATAAGATTCTCAGGGGACTCAAATCACAAGTGGTGTCAGCTTTCAAGGAAGAGTGACAACTGGGAGAAGCTCTAGTCTGTCTGTCTGTCTTCTGTCTGTCTGTCTTTTCAAATGGGAAAAGAACTGTGTGACACACAGTGACATGGGACATTGGCCTAAATCCCTATGGAAGTCCATGATTCATTCTATTTTCACCCCCCAGCTAAATGATCATACAGTCAGAACTAATTAATGAAAATCTTATCCATTCGACTGTAGGACTCTGGTCATATTTGTTTCACTTGACATTATATTTCTAGGGTCTGGCACAGGGCCTGGCACATAGTAGATGCTCAAGAAAAATTTGCTGAACAAACAGTTGAACAAATAATTTGAATATACTACTCATACTGTTTTGTGATTTTTCTTCTGCTTGTCTTTGAATTCTAAGATCTTTTGAGAAGGCCATTGGAGACAAGCAATAAACGTGTGATGAATCAATGAATACACGAAGAAATTGGTAAGGTGGGATAGAATGCTGGGTACTTGAAAGCAGTGTAGTAAGTAAAGGTCTTATTACGTTTAGATCCTCTCCTCTGTCTCTACTCCCAAAATGACTTTATTTTATTTTTTTAAATGACAAGGTCTGGCTCTGTCACCCAGGCTAGAGTGCAGTGGTATCATCATAGCTCACTGCAGTCAAATGGCTTTTGTATAGTTACATCTCTCCTGGTTACCATTAAGATGTAGGTATTTACCTACAGTCAAATTGGCCATCCACTCTTTCATTAACATCCATGTTCTCAAATCATCCATTATTGATCTATGGCCTGGATGTCTCATCAGTGTGGTTAACATACTAATAGGGTATTTGTTGAGTCTGACACAGTGAAAAACTGCACTCACGTTTACTTTTTTAATCTGAAAGCTGTTATCATTTTGCCATCTGGAAAATCCCTTTGAGAAGCTTTGGAGTCTACACTTGGCCTTCTCGATATTCAGATTCAAGTGGTGAGCACGTTTTTGAAATTTATTGTGTTTTCAGATGTCATGGAAAGACATCTTGAAAGGAACCCTGAAGAACTAGTGATTGAAAAGGTTACTAAATTTAAGCTATCAGCAACCCCTTAAAGCATCTGCTGAGTGAACAGGAACTCTGAACTGTGTGTGCTTGGCTTTTCTATTTTTAACACAAAGACTGACCTTTAGTCAAAGAAAGGTACAAACACTCCCCACCACACACACACCAACAATGTTACTGGTGAAAATGGGTCCTTATTTCTAGTTGCAGCCAGTGTTTTCTTTGGTAATGTTCCTTCTAAGAACCACATTCTAAGCTTCTAACCATTGCCAATTATTTCACGGAAATTGAGGAGAATGGTTACATAAAGCTGGGGTTACTCCTGTCTAACAATAAAGCTATTAAAAATCTCTGTGATTTACACGGGCAGTTTCAGAAACCAATACTTCCAGGAGCCCTGGAATAAGTGTATCCAGGACATTATCTGGGGGGATGATTTAAAGTCCTGTTCTGGACTTGCTACTGTGAAAGTTTGAAAATGTATCATGTGCCCTGCGACCTTGCACACATATACATTTGTTGTCAAGAACTCACTAAATTCCAAGTGTCTAGAATTTGCAATAGCATAAGTACCTTATACATTAAGATAGTTAAACAGGATTAGTTTTGTTTGCAGGGGCTCAATTTGTTAATGATGGTGAATATTAACTGTCAATACTTTCCTGTCACCTGAGGCAGCGTGGAAGATTTCATTGTGGAGAAGAGTGATATTTATTTACACCAATGCATGGCACTCCTTGATGCTAATGGAGAAGAAGGTGGCTATGTGCTTTGTTTGTTGGGAAGGTCTTTGGTGAACCTGCCACAGGGCACAACAGCAGGGCTTGCTCTGGAGAAGGGCTATCAAATCCATGTATTCTAATTTTTATAAGTCGGCCAAAGACTTACACTGTCTTCAAATGCACCAGGAACATATACACATTTTCCTAACAACCCATTTAGGACTGTATGGACAATTTGACAGAGAATCAAACTAACCTAAGATAATGTGAGTAGAAAACACCATTTACATAGAGATGTCTTTGGTTTTGAAAGATGCCCTGGCATTTCATCAACAGGATATATAGCTATCTCTGTGCCCCATGACTGTTGTATAAACACTGAAAAAAAGTACAGCAAAATGGATTCGCCAAAGCTGTAAATTAAATTCTTCCCTTCTTTCCCACCCACTTCCTCTCTCCTCCAATCTCTTTCCCCTTCAGGATAAACTAAGAAGCATAAATAATTATCTATTATTAATATTGGGGGATGTAAAATGGAAGTGATTTATAGCACAATACTAACTGCTTATGAAAACAGAATAAAATTGCAAAGGTCTGCCAGAAAATATGTGTGACAGGGCTGGCATATTTACTAATGTTAGAGGACATTAGTCATCTTACACCAGGGCACGAAGCCCTTTTCTATGGAACAATCACAGTAGGACTGAAAAGAGTAGGAGGGTCAAAGTTCCTGCAGGCTGTCTATTTTCTTCAAATGCAGTGGCCCTGTGGTGGGAGCAGTCCAAGGATGGCATTTTTGAGACCAGGTTTCACTGCCACTCAATGTTAGACCTCAGGGCTAGCCAAGTAATCTCTCTGGGTCCAGATTCATTCTTGTTAAAAGAGAGGGAAGCTAAGAATAGCCTGTCTCCTCCCTACCTGCAGGGTCATAATGAAGATGATGGAATAGATTTAAAGCATTTAAAAAGCAAAAGTGCCAAAAAATGAATTTTTTTTTGTCACGGAATCTTTGTATTGCCATCAAAAAACTGCTTCCCAGGTATGTTCTGTTTTTGTTTGTTTGTTTTCTTTTGTAAAGTGAGGATACTAGACCAAAAGACATCTGATACTTCCCCTCTTCTTCCAAGATTATCAAGCCTCCTCTGAACAGCTTAGCAGATGGGAGGGGCAGCAGAGAAGAACAGAGGAAAGAAGAAACCAATAGTGGCAGGGAGTGGTCTGAGTTAGCAACAACAGCAACAATCCCAGATGATAGGCGGATTTGACTCAACACCTTTGTTTTAAAGAGTAGGAGTCTATATTCTGAATAGGTCAACATAGCCAGAGTATTTTTAAGAGTACAATGATTTGAAGACTTCAGAATTTCTTTCTTTACACCCCAGCCCCCACCACATCCATTACTGATCTTGGCATTCCTATTATGTTAATTAATGTGAGTTTGTCTTGCAAGAAAACCATTTTTTTCAGCCACTGTCTTCTAAGAAACATTTCTTTAGTCCAATATAGAACCTGTACTTCTGGCTAGCATATCACTTACTCTCTGCTCTGTTACAGACTTCTTCCCTACTACCTGCACTACTGTCTCTTCCATGTGCTTACATCTTATCTCCTCAACAAAATTATATGCTTCTTGAACAAGAGATCATGTTCTTCCAATGTCCCTATATTTATGTGCTATATTTCATCCCTCCAGGCCCCCTGCCACACTAAGAACCCACACCCCACTGCTGCTGTTTCTGCCTGAGGAATGCAAGAGATGTTCTGCATATAGTTTCTTCACTGGTAACTGTCAATCAAAGCCAGTGTTCCTCAGCTTACATTTCATGCCCAGACCTAGGCTGGACACTGGATAAGACACAGAATAATATAAGCATAAGATGCCATCTAAATTCTCCCTTCAGGGATGTGTACAACAATGAGTATACAAACATACATTTGCAGAAGAAAACTACCAAGGCTTGATCCCTGACAGTGTCTCAGACAGTTGGTGATTAACCACCGGATGACTGATTCTTGACACTAACAGACTGACTTCTCCCTGCAGTTAATTCTAACACACTGATCAAATATTCTATATTTCCAAAGTAGTACCCAGCCAAAGTATGAGAGAAAGATAAAATCCAGAATTGAAAACAGAGAGTAGAATGTTATGAGATAATAGGAAAATCAATGAAGCATATTTATTGAGCACCTATGATATGGTTTGACTGTGTCCCCACCCAAATCTCAATTTGATTTCCCACGTGTTGTGGGAGGCACCCAGTGGGAGATAATTGAATCATGGGAGCAAGTCTTTCCCATGCTATTCTTGTGATAATGAATAAGTCTCATGAGATCTGATGGTTTTATAAAGAGGAGTTCCCCTGCACAAGCTCTTTCTCTTTGTCTGCTGCCATCCACGTAAGAAGTGACTTGCTCCTCTTTGTCTTCTGCCATAATTGTGAGGCCTCTCTAGCCATGTGGAACTGTAAGTCCATTAAACCTCTTTCTTTTGTAAATTGCCCAGTCTCAGGTATGTCTTTATCAGTAGCTCGTGAAAATGAACTAATACAGTAAATTGGTACCAGTACAGTGGAGCTCAGCTGAAAAAATACCTGAAAATGTGGAAGCAACTTTGGAACTGGATAACAGACAGAGGTTGGAACAGTTTGGAGGACTCAGAAGACAGGAAAATGTGGAAAAGTTTAGAACTCCCTAGAGACTTGTTGAATAGCTTTGACCAAAATGCTGATAATGATATGGACAATGAAATCCAGGCTGAGGTGGTCTCAGGTGGAGATGAAAAACTTGTTGGGAACTGGAGCAAAGGTGACTCTTGTTATGTTTTAGCAAAAAGGCTGGAAGCATTTTGCCCCTGCCCCAGAGATTTATGGAACTTTGAACTTGAGAAAGATGATTTAGGGTATCTGGTGGAAGAAATTCTAAGCAGTAAACCATTCAAGATGTGACTTGGGAGCTGCTAAAGACATTCAGTTTTAAATGGAAAACACAGCATAAAAGTATGGAAAATGTGCAGCCTGACAACGTGATAGAAAAGAAAATCCCATTGTCTGAGAAGAAATTCAAGAGGGCTGCAGAAATATGCATAAGTTACTAAGAGCCAAATGTTAATCGCCAAGACAACAATGGGGAAAATGCCTCCAGGGCATGTCAGAGAACTTTCCCATCACAGGCCTGGAAGCCTAGGAGGAAAAAATGGTTTTGTGGGCCAGGCCCATGGTCCCTCTGCTGTGTGCAGTCTAGGGACTTGGTTCCCTGCATCCCAGTTGCTCTAGCTGTGACTAAAAGGGACCAAGGTACAGCTCAGGCTGTGGCTTCAGAGGGTGCAAGTCCCAAGCCATGGTGGTTCACATGTGGTGCTGAGTCTGCAGGTACACAGAAATCAAAAAACTGAGGTTTGGGAATCTCTAGATTTCAGAAGATGTGTATGAAATCTGCCTGGATGTCCAGGCAGAAATTTGCTGCAGGGGTGGGGCATTCATGGAGAATCTCTGCTAGGGCAGTGCAGAAGTGAAATGTGGGATGGGCACCCCCACACAGAGTCCCTACTGGGGTGCTGCCTAGTGAAGCTGTGAGAAGACGGCCACCATCCTCCAGACCCCAGAATGGTAGATCCACCAAGAGCTTACACTGTGTGCCTGGAAAAGCCACAGACACTCAAAACCAGCCTGTGAAAGTAGCCAGGAAGGGTGCTATACCCTGCAAAGCCAAAGGCGCAGAGATGCCCAAGGCCATGGGAGCCCACCTCTTGCATCAGTGTGACCTGGATGTGAGACACGGAGTCAAAAGAGATCATGTGGTAGCCCCTCTGTTTTGGCCAATTTCTCCCATTTGGAACTGTATTTACCCAATGCCTGTACCCCCATTGTATCTAGGAAGTAACTAACTTGCTTTTGATTTTACAGGCTCATAGGTGGAAGGGACTTGCCTTGTCCCAGATGAGACTTTGGTCTTTGGACTTTTTAGTTAATGCTGAAATGAGTTAAGACTTTGGGGGACTGTCGGGAAGGCATGATTGATTTTGAAATGTGAGGACATGAGATTTGGGAAGGGCCAGAGGCAGAATGATATGATTTGGCTGTGTCCCCACCCAAATCTCATCTTGAATTCCCACGTGTTGTGAGAGGGACCTAGTGGGAGGTAATTAAATCATGGGGGTAAGTCTTTCCTAGGCTCTTCTTGTGATAGTGAATAAGTCTCATGAGATCTGATGGTTTTGTAAAGAGCAGTTCCCCTGCACAAGCTCTCTCTCTTTGCCTGCTGCCATCCGTGTAAGAGATATGACTTGCTCCTCCTTGCCTTCTGTCATAATTGTGAGGCTTCCCTAGCCAAGTGGAACTGTAAGTCCATCAAACTTTTTTCTTTTGCAAATTGCCCAATCTCGGGTATGTCTTTATCAGCAGCATGAAAATGGACTAATACAGCCTATTAAGTGCCAATGATGCCAGACACTTTTGGGAGATATGGATTCAGTGATAAAGTTCCTGTCCTCAAGGACCTTAGGAGGGTGAGGACAGGATCATTAGATTCAGAAAGCATTTATTGGGTACTTGTTATATGCCTGCCACAGTGACAGGTGATGTGGGGGATGAAGTAATTAATAAAATAAGACTGACATCCTAAAGTGAAAGTTACAAACTATGAGTAATAATTTAGTAAAACAGTATAATAAAAGTCATCATGCAGTGATAGCTAAATGGCATTAAATGTAGAGACTTTTTTCAGGAACAACCTAAGTGGAAGCTAAGAAAGTTTCTCAGAAAGGAAGATGTAAAATATGGCATCATTGAAGCTACTATTTCACCCTTTCTTGGAAATCTTCCCAGGATTGTCCTTCTGCAACTGTCTCTTCTATCTTTTCTCAGATGAAATTAGTTATTCTCTCCTATGAATCCTAGAGCTCAGGTCGTGTCCCTGCTACAGCATTTACCAATATTGCATTATTGATGTTGGTCATCACGTCTGCCTCCTCCAGTAGAATGTAAACTTGCAGCTATTCACACCACAACTATCAGAAGCTTAGCACGAGAATACCCCTTTTATGATAACGTGAAAAATTGAGCCAAAAGTGTTGAGTTGTTTCCATTTAAAATAAACAGATAAAGGAAATGTAGACTATACATACAATGCAATATTATTCAGTCTTAAAAAAAGAAGGAAATCTTGCCATATGCAACAACATGAATGAACCTTGAGGATATTATGCTAAGCAAAATAAACAAGTAACAGCAGAACTCAAACTGCATGATTCCACTTACATGAGGTATTTCAAGGAGTCAAACTCATAGAAACAGAGAGTGGTATGGTGGTTTCCTGGGCATGGGGAAGGGAAAATGAGTAGTTGCTAATCAATGGGTATAAAGTTTCCATTATGCAAGATAAATAAGTTCTAGAAATCTATTCTACAACAACTTGCCTATAGTTAAAAATACTGTATTATACACTTAAAATCTGATCAGAGGGTAGATCTCATGGTAGGTCTTCTTACCATAATAAAAAAGAAAAGAAACATAATCCAATATATTGTGTGAATTCATTTCAATTCTGATTAGAGTAAAAAAACCCTATTAAATGCCATTTGAGAAAATCAGAGAAATATCTATACATACTATATATTTGATGATACAAAATAATGTTAATTTAGATAAATATCTGTAACACATTTATATATAAATATGTAACACATTTTCATATTTTTAAAGAGATGTAAAATTCACAAACAGTATTGCTCTCACCCTAACAAGAGAACAAGTTATATACTCTACAAAATCCTTGTTATTTTCAACTATAAGAAAGTTGAGGTTGCAAAAGTCCTTAATGAATTATAATCCATAAGGTGACAAGACTTTCCTAGGAGATGTGAGACCACGGTGATTTCAAGTTTGACAGGGAAATGGTAAGAGGAGAAAGCTGCCATAAATGCAGGTAACAAGAATATAGCTGACATTTTCACATACTGTAAAAGGAAGAGTGTGAAGTGTCATGAAAGCTAAGAGTCCCTGGGAGCTCCAGGCAGAAGGACAGTCTATGTCAACCCGCAAAGTCTCTTCCATGAACCTTCACCAAGTGCTAACAAAAGAAGTTGAGAACAAGAAAGGAAAAAAGATTTTAAAAAAGAAACCCTCTGGGTAGGGGAAGATACACAAGAGAAATGCTCCTACACTCTCAGTCTTACCTAAGGGTGAAGCGTGATCATCTATGACTGAGGGAGGGGAGGAGCATTGGGAAGGTGCCCTCTAGGGCCCAGCATGCCAGGCCTGCTGTGGTAGACAGAGCAGAAAATGAAGAGAAAGCCACCAGCCACACCCCAGTAAATAAAGAACAACTGTCTGCCTGGTGAGGCCGAGGAGGTTGAGAAAAGCCATCCTCAGAAGCAGGTGCTCTAGAGGGCCTTCTGAAGCCTGAAAATCTGACAGTGAAAACTGAGACAAACTCTTCAGATCCCCAGCTCTGGTAAACGGCCTGCTTTGATCCTTTCCTCAAATATCTGAAATTTACAGTGAACCAGGTATAACAAGAAACAGTGTAGCCCAGATCCAGTTTGGATGGACTCAACCACACTAGTGGACTGACAGAAGGAAAGGCATGTGATTTTCTGAGTGCACGCATTATTCACATCAGTCATCACTGTTCTGCTGCCTGGCATTTGTTCAAAAAAAGCAAAGGAAAAAAATTACCAAACACAAAGCAAGAAAATATTACCAAAAAAGTAAAGATTCAATAATAGAGTCTAGAGATAGCCCAGAGGTTGAAATGTATAGATGAGGATCCTAAAATAACTATAAAAATATGTTAAAGAATCTCTAATGTTGAATAATGTATGTGTAAAAATGGAAAATTTCAGAAAATCCATTGAAACTATTTATTAGGTTGGTGCAAAAGTAATTGCTGTTGGAAACAGAAATGCTAAAAATGAAAAATTCCACATTATGTGGTTTTTACTAATGATAACCTCCTTGATAAGTTTATCATTAGTAGAAAGTATAAGTAAACTTGAAGACAGACCAATAAAAATTATACAAACTGTATACAAAGAAAAAAAGAATTTAAAAAATAGAACAGAGTATCTGAGATCTGTGAAGCAATGTCAAATCAACTTACTTATACAATTGGTGTCCCAGAAGAAGAAGAAAAAGAAAACAACAGAAAAAGATATTTGAAAAGATAATAAGCAAGAATGTTCAAAATTAATGACAGGTATTAATTCATAGATCCAGGAAACTTAGAGAACCATAAACAGGATAATTACAAAGAAAACATACCCAGGCACATCATAGTCAAACCACTACAAAACAAAAATAAAGATAAATTATTGACAGTAGCCAGAGAAAAGCATATTACATCTAGGGGAGCAATGATAAAAATGGCTTCTCATCAGAAACAATGAAAGCCAGAAGACAATGGAATCATTTCTTTCAAGTGCTTTAAGAAAAACAAAGCAAACAATAACTGCAACACCAAAATCCCCCAAACCTGTGGAACTAGAATTCTATGTAAGTATCCTTTAAAAATGAAAATTAAATAGCAATATATTTAGACCGATAAAAACTCAAAGAATTTGTTTCCAATAGACTTGAACTAAAAGAAACATTAAAATAAGTATTTTAGACTTGGGTAAAATGACACCAGAGAGACCTTGTTATGTGAGAAGGAATGAAGAACACCAGAACAAGTAAATAAATATGCAAGTAAATATAAAGGCCTTGTTAAAATCACATGCATGTGCGTGCACACACACACACACACTCTTAAATGATAATTAACAATTTAAAATAAAAAACACATTGCAATGAGAAGTTTATGGCATATATAGAAGCAAAATATGTAACAAAAGCACAAAGTGAAAAGGTGTTAATTTACAGGTACACTGTGATAAGTTCTTAATTTCTTTACTATGTAAAGAATAGATTTTGAAGGCAGATCACAATCATGTATATTATAATCTCTAAAGCAAGCAAAAAGTGACATAACTAAAAAGTCAGCAGAAAAGACAAAATACAGTACCAAAATAGAGTATCCCAAACAGTTTGATTTATCAGAAAAATATGAAGAAAAAAAGAAGGCAAATATGATAAATAGACATAACACCAAGATAGACTGAAATACAAACATGGATTAAATGTAATTCAATAATTAATTGTATAGACTCAAATACTAAGCTCAAATACAAACATTAATTAAACATATATATAAACATTAATTAAATGTAAATGGACTAAATATTCAATTAAAAGGAAGTTTTTTTTTTTTTTTTGAGACAGGATCTCAGTCTAGCATCCAGACTGAAGTGCAGTGGTGTGATCTCAGATCACTGCAGCCTCCACCTCCTGGCCTCAAGCAATCCTCCTGCCTCAGCCTCCTGAGTAGCTGGGACTATGGTGCATGCCACCATGCCTAACTAATTTTTGTATTTTTTGTGGAGATGAGGTCTCGCTATGTTGCCCAGACTGGACTTGAACTCCTGAGCTCAAGCAATCTGCCAGCCTCAGCCTCCCAAAAGTATGGTGGTATGAGCCACTGTGCTCAGCCTAAAAGGCAGATATTATCAGCCTGGATGAAAAAGCTAGGACCAGCTATATGTTGTTTATAAGAAACACACTATAATGATAAAGACATAAACAGGATGAAAGCAAAAGACTGGGAAAATATATACCATGTTAAACACTAACCATAAAAAGGCTGGTATAGTCAAAATATAAAATGCTTAGGGGTATATTTGACAAAAGATGTGCAGCACTTCTATATTAAAAACTGTAAACTATTAGTGAGTAAAATTAAATGATATATAAATAAAAGGAAAGATGTGCTATATTCATAGATAGGAAAAGTCAATATTAAGCAGATGGCAATTCTCCCCTAATTGTTCCATAGATTTGATGCAATTATAATCAATATCCCAGTAGAATTTTTTATTGTAGAAACTAAGGACTAATTAGAAAATTTATTTAGAAAAGTAAAGGAGTTAGAATAGCCAAAACAATCTTGCAAAAGAGTTAAAAGACTTACTCTTTCTTGACTCTAAGACCTATTATTTGTTATATTTGGTATTAATTGGTGAGAAGGTAGATCAATAGAGCAATCAGAGAAAACAGAGAGTCCTGAAGTAGCCCATATCACACATATTACAATTAGCAAATTTACGAAATGGACATTAAAGCAATCCACCTGTGCTACTACAATATTATAGACTATGAAAAAATAATACACCTTATACCTTTATCACAACATATACAAAAATTAGTTGAAGATCAGTCACTGATCTAAATGTAAAGCTTAAAACAATATAGCTTTCAGAAGAAAACAAAGCAAAATATCTTTGTGACCTTGGTATAGGTCATAATTTCTTAGACTACAGAAAGTGTTTAGCATAAAATTTAAAAATTATAAACTGTACATCAAAATTTGAAACTTCCATTCATGAAAAGATATTAAGAAAATAAGTAGGTAAGCCTACTATGTAAAAATATTCGCAAGATATATCTCACACGCATCCAAACTACAATAAAGAACTCCTACAATTTACCAATACAAAGACAAACAACCTAATTACAACTAGGCAAAAGACATGACAAGATATTTTCTTAAATAGATAAGCAACTATACATTAAGCACATGAAAAAGAGCTCAACACTGTCAATCGTTATGTAAATGCAAATTAAAAACACCATGAGATACTACCCCACCACTGCTAGAACAGCTAAGGGGAAAAAGACTGACAATACCAAATGTTGGAGAAGATGTGGAACACTTGGAGTTGCTTAGTTGTTGGCAGAAATGTAAAATAGCACATCTCATTTGGAAAGCTGTTTCACAGTTTCTTTTTTTTTGTATGTATAAGCACGTTTATTATTATTATTATTTTTTTATTTTAAATCCAGTGGGTACATATGCCACGTGTAAGTTTTTTTACAAGGGTATATTGTGTTGTTTCAGTTTCTTGAAAAGTTACATATAACTACTCTATCACTGAGGAATGCCACTCCTAGGTATTTACCCAAGGAATATAATGCCCACAAATATTCTACAAGAATGTTTATAGCACAATTACTAATTATAGCCCCAAACGGGAAATAGCCCATATGTTTATCAACAGGAAAATGAAAAAAAATTGTCATACAACAGAAGAGTACTCAATAACAAAAAGGAAATAAACTATCGATACATGTAATGACATGGTTGGATGTCAAAAACATTATATTGAGTGAAAAACATACAAAAAAGCATATTCTGTATGATTCTATTTATATGAACTTAAATAACTTATAGATTAGCTAAATTAGTCTTTTACAATATAAGTCAGACCTGATCAGTAGCTGTTTTTGGGGTCTGGTAGGTAGACTGCCTGGGAAGGGGCTTGATGGAACTTTCTGGAGTGACATGAATATGCTGTGTCTTGATAGAGTGTGGCATTTGTCAAAACCAACTAAAATGTGAACTTAAAACCAGTGCATCTTAGTGCATGTAAATTATGTCCCAATGAAAATAAAATTTAAAAAGTGGAGTTATCAGGAAAATAAGAGAAATAATATATTCTGTGAAGAAGGAATAACGTCAGCATTAGCCAGAAGAAAAGAATTGGATCTTCCAAAGGAATCCTTTTTTAAAAACAAAAAAATTTTACAACTTTGTTGAGATTTAATTCAAGTGCCATATGATTCACCCATTTAAAGTGCATAAGTAAACAGTTTAAAATATATTCTTAGTGTTGTGCAACCATCATTACAATCAGTTTTAGAATATTTTCATTAACACCCCATTGCTAATGGGCTGTACCCATTAGCAGCCACTCCTCACTTCTCTCCAACCCTCTCCCCACCTCCGGGCCTAGACAACTAATCTTTCTGTCTCGACAAATTTGCCTATTCTAGACATTTCATATAGATGAAATCAACAGTGTGTGGTCTTTGTAACTAGCTTATTTCACTTAGCACAATGATTTCAAGGTTCATCCATGTCATATCACATATCGGTACTTCATTTTTTTAGTTGATCAATAATATTGCATTGAATTGATATAACATTTTATTTGCCCATTCATCAGCTGATGGGCATTTGGGTTGTTACCACTTTTCAGCTATTATAAATAATGTTGCTATGAACATTAATGTGCAAATCCTTGTGTGGACATATATTTTCATTTTTTTTGCATATATATCTAGGAGTGGAATAGCTGGGTCATATGGTAGCTTTATGTTTAACCTTTTGAAGAATTTCCAGACTGTTTTCCAAAGCAGATGTACTATTTTACATTCCTACCAGTGGTGTATGATAATCCTATTTTTTTCACATCCTCACTAACACTTATTATCTCTCTTTTTGATTAGAACAATCCTAGTGGGTGTGAAATTCAATCTCATTGTCATTTTGATTTGCATTTCCTTCATGACTAATGATAGTGAACATCTTTTCATGTGCTTCTTGGCCATTTGTTTATTTTCTTTGGAGAAATGTCCACTCAGATCCCAAAGAAATCTTTGATAGATCAAATTATTTGATGATTAAAAAAAATAGTTTACTTGAAGTGAGAATGCATAGATTTGAATATACTTGAACCTCTACCTAACTTGGAGATCTTCCACTCCAAGCTTTGGATCTTGGAGCTCAAAAAGTTGCATGGGTTAGCTCCTCTGTTGTAAACATTAACTATGTATCCTCACCTAGATGCATGAATTAAAGGTGGTTCACAAAGCAGCTTATCATCAGAAGCTCCTGGAAATGTGGGAAAAATGGATTCTTGGGACTAAACAACTGAATCTGATTTTTTAGGTGAGTCTCAGGTAATCATATAAAAAGAAGGTTCACAAGATGTTTCTAATGATCATTTCAGCCTTGGAATTACTGAAACTACTTCATTGAAAGGTTAATGCCTGCTGCCCATGTTGGGTGCCATAATGGTGGGTCTGATTGCACAATCTTGAGTAGAACTTCAGACATACTTCTTCCTGCAAACTGAAGCCATCACTCATGAAAGATTAGTTTGCTACATTAATCTTTCATTCCTCCCTGTCTCCCAGACTTCAAAGAGGACATGGAGACATGGCAAGGAAGTAGAGAGAGAAGAAAAAGAAATAGAGGGATGACAAACAACAATAAAGAAGATGTTAAGTGGTTGCAGAGAAATGTGAATAAAAAGTATATAGAATGCACTGTAAAGGTCAGATGAGAATTTAAATCAGAGCTATGCAACAGGAAAACCTAAGGACAGATGTGTCTAATTTTGTATTGTTTTGACCCAGCTTAATTATATCTGTTTGACCCAGTTCAATTATATTCTATCACTAACTTCAAAAAGAATATTTAACACTCAAAGTAGAGGTGCCAAATTCATTAAAGTTGTTACTACATGCTATTCAGCCTTCCTCCTTCCCGCCACCTCTTCCTCCTTAACTCTTTACAATCCAGCCTCTATATTCAAAGCAACAAATTCGGAATCTGCTCCCCTAGTGGCCACTAGTGACTGGACCACTCACTGCCTAATTCATCAGTCCCTTTTCAAGCTTCATTCTTCTTGACAGCTCTGCAACATTGAATCCATTTACACTCCCTCCTTCTTGATCACCTGTGCTCTTGTGACTGCCTGGATAGAGCCCGCTTCACTCTGTTCCCTCATGGGATCAGCATCTGTTACTGAGGTTCATTCATGGGTTAAGTGCTGAGTCATAAAACTGAGGGGGGCCCAGACCCTGCCTCCAGGAATCTCAATTTAGTAAAATGTCCTCCTTCTTCTACAGTCTGACCTCTCTCATGGATCCTCGGACTGCTCAAGCCCCCTTTAAACATAAGCATGCCTAATGTTCCCATCTGCTCAGCTCTCTGGTTTTCTGTCAGGGATGTCAGCTATTCTCTTTGGAGGTGAGCCCCAGTGCTGGACATCTAGCCCTAAGCTCCTAAGCTTGGCAGCCTTACCTTCCATGGTCTAACCAAAGCCAGCCTTCCATTTCATCCCCCATTTCTCTCCAGGAAGCATTTGGTATTTTGTCTAAATCGGACCTCTTGCTGTTCTTCAAACATGCCCTTCTTATTCCAGTTTCCATGCCTTTAATCATACTGTTTCCATCTGCTAAAAAACTCTCCATATCTGTGCCTGTAGAAAAACCACTCATTCTTTAAAGCCCATTCCAAATGCCACCTCTTGCAAGAAGACTTCTCCAATTCCTTCCATAGCCTTCTGCTTCCCGAAACTAGAAGTATGCTCTTTTTCCTTCCTTACTCTCATGCCACACTGTACTCTTGTAAGTCCTTTATTCATTTCATCTTAAACTGAGTGACTATATTGTCCTCCACTCTAGCCTGAGACTTCATTGGGCAATGACTGCTCTTGTTTACTTCTGTGTCCCTAACACTGAGTGGCTTACAAGTACACTCACGACCATATTCAACATGCCCTTAGTGGACTGAATTGAAATCCGGAGACTCAAGGAGAAATCATGATAGCAGCCCACCTTCCCTACCCCTCCAGTCCATCATCATTTCTTGAAAATCATCTTTAGGAAATAGGATTTTCAAGATAAAAATTTTTTTTCCATGGAATGTGTTAGTTTGCAGACAACTAAGATGTCCCTCTCTGGTCAGGGATAGAACGATTGCCGTAGCTCTTCTAGGAAGCTACTGGTGGTGAACTCTTAGGGGAAGTAAAACCAGGGGAGGAGGAGAGCCAAAGAGATCTGTGTTCCCATCTTGATCTCCTAGTCATTTCCTGTGTGACTTCACCCTAGTTATTTATCTTCTCAGAGTCTCAGTGGAATAAAGTTAATCTTCTCCACAGGACTGATGAGAAAACAAGCAGGATTTTATATATGATTATAAATTTATAGTTCTATATCTTCCTTAAATACTATAGCGCTAGTCCCAGGAATAAGCCACCAGACATGTGAATCCAGTCCATACTTCTTCCTCTTGAGGAAATTACATCGACAAATGGAATTTTAGTACCATAAACTATCATCAAAATTTGAGACTTCTAAATGCTCTGTTTAGCCACCATGACCTTTCTTTACATAAAGCATTAAGAAAATATTCAAAGTACCAGACTGGGCAAAGCAGAGTACGCTGGTAGTAGTGGGTGGGGGTGTGCACAAGCCCCTCTCAACGCCTCCCTACGTGCTATGGCGGGGGGGATGGAGTTTTTGAACATAGACTCAGAAATCTGATGCTCAGGAGAATACCAGTTGAAAACCAGTTTTAAATCCCTGCAAATTCTACTTGGATCACTTTAAAGGCTTTTGAGATTAGACTTGACCAAGAACTCAACACTGGTCTTTCTGGAAGCATGGAAATCTAAGACTCCAAGAACAGCTAAACAGGCAAGTGAGGCCACTGAATTCTGGGAGGTACACATGAGCATGCACAGATGCATACGGAATTTAGGGTTTCCAAAACAGAACAAGCACGTTAGTCTCCTACTCCCAGGCCTTTATACACCCCCACAGTTGTGGATAAATGGGACACGTTACCACTATTTTGGCCTTTGTACACACTGAATGCAACAATGTAAAATGCATCTGATAAGAAATGGATGGGAACAATTAAACACGTAAATAGTAAAAGAAGGGTGGTAAGATTATAGATAATTTGTTTTGTACTTGTTAAAAAAATTAATAAACCATTCTTTTAACAACATATATGTGTGTGTGTAGGGGTGTGGGTGTGTGTGTGTGTGTGTGTATTTTTTTTAGAGGAATACCAAAAGTTAAACCAGTAAAAAAAGCCCATTTGTTTGATATATCAACTCACTCTGCCTCTAGCTAAACCAGTTAAACCAGTAAAAAAGCCCATTTGTTTGATATATCAACTCACTCTGCCTCTAGCTAAACCCCTTACCAAACCAAACCAAACCCAACAATAAGAACAACACAGAACGCTGAGTTAAATCAGAAGCAAGGCATCTTTCATTGACTATAAACTAGATTAAATGTGTTTTCAGAACATACGAGCTTTGGGGACACTTTTCCTTTCCAAGCGGCTATTTAAAACCTGCCAAAGACAGCAAAAAAAAAAAAAAAAAAAAAAATACACCTACGGAGCTTACACTTTTGGTTTAGTGCACCTTAGAAGGGTCTTATAGCATTTCCTAACCAAACTTCTGTTAGAAGGTTTAATCTATATGCAAGGAAGTTCCAATTTTTATTTTTAATGGAGATAAAATACTTGAAAAATTAAAGTTTAAAGCACATTAGAGTTTGCAACAGATGGTGATTACTGGGAAAAAAAGACATTTAACTGTGCTTGCTATTGTGAAACTGGAATTTTGAAAAGGGGTGAACATGAGAGTTAAGGAAGAAACATGAGCTTAGTCTGAGCAAACATAAATGTTCCTCATTCATGTACTCATTCTCATTTGTCAATATATTCAATCAAAAAATAAGAAAAAGTCTCTGTCTTTTTTCAGTCATGATTCTTAAGCCATTTCACCTGAGAAAAACTTAAAGTTTTTGATAAGAGAAACATAACCTTTTGGATAAAAAGGATATACGTCAAAATCCTGAAATAGTTTGTACAATCAAATAATACATAAAGAACAAAGGAAATACTAAAAATGTTCTGTAAGCCTTATTTCTGGGTATTGATCATGATTTTCTTTCACATTTAGCAATATTTGTTTTATATGAATCTTTGTAAATTACTGTCCTTAGTACTTTCTTTGGAATGTGATACAGCAATTCATAAACACTTTTAGGAAAAATACATGATGGTTTTCTTCACATCTTTTTTCCTTTGTATGCACTTAATAATTGTGGGCTTACGACCTTCAAAAGGAAAGCAAAGACTAAAATGATCCTCTATTTAGGCTAGGGCTACAAAAGTTGATCACTTCTAAAAATCGAAGAAAGCCATGGGTACATTAAACACATTTTCCATTGGATTTCTTAAAAATTAGGGAAAAAAGAAGGAAAATGACATTAGAAATGATTTCAGAAAAAAATGCATAGTGACTGATATGATTTGGCTGTGTCGCCACTCAAATCTCATCTTGAATTGTAGCTTCCATAATTCCCATGTGTTGTGGGAGGGACCAGATGGGAGGTAACTGAATCATGGGGACGGGTCTTTCCCATACTGTTCTCATGGCAGTGAACAGGAGTTTCACGAGATCTGCTGGTTTTATAAAGGGGAGTTCCCCTACACAAGCTCTCTCTTGCCTGCCACCATGTAAGACATCCCTTGCTCTTCCACTATGATTGTGAGGCCTCCTGAGCCATGTGGAACCGTGAGTCAATTAAAGCTCTTTCCTTTATAAATTACTCAGTCTCAGGTATGTCTTTATTAGCAGCATGAGAACAGACTAATACAGTGACCTTTGGATTTGATTCAACTATGATATAAAATCTTTATGTTACAACTTCCTTATCAACAAACTATAAGGAATGTAAAAATGTTTCCATTATTATAATTTTTGGAACTTACTTTCAAAATCCAGGAAAAAGTGTGGATAGTTTTCAATTTCCCTGGTAAGGACTTTGAGCAGGTTTCCCATCCCAGCAAACCTAGGAAAGGCAACACAAAACCAAATACCATTAGCAACATAAAAAAATAGACTTGCATGAATATCCCTGGGTCCCCCCATAGCTACCTTTGAAGACCAGAAAGAGAGCATCTCCAACCCAGGGGTTGAGCAATAACATAGCAACTCATTTCTAAATTGGTGACAGATAAATATCTCTGAGGTGCTGGGTCTCTAAAACTTAGGGACATGTCATACAAAGTGTGACAATGATAGAAGTGTTACAATCTCTTGAGAATACACCTGTAGTCCATATCTCGTTCACCATATAAAAAAATAAAGAATAGTCTATGAAAAGAATCAGGTATTTTCATTATAGGAGACAAAGTTTAGGAATATTCTCCGAAGTGCTTCCCTTCCACTTTCCTAATCCCCTGGATCCTTACAGCAAATGTTTCGGCTTTGCTTTGTTTCCTTTGGATAGATGTGGCACATGTCACGTCAGTGGACAAGACAACAAAGAGGGCATTTTAAAAATACCTGTCCAAAAAAGTAAGTTCCTGAAAGCTCATGAGGAATAGAGTTTAGAAACATATATTTACACTGCCAGGAACTCCTCTTAACATGTATAAGAGGCCAGATTTCTCAGAGGAGTGGCTCCCAGGCAAGTTAGAGGATCTTGTGATCTGATATTTCAATGGTAATGAGATTGGATACTTCTGGAAGCTTAACAGTGAAAAGGCATAATGCCCAAAAAGTTACTCTCAGTAAAATTGCAGCCTAAGACGTCTGCAAAGGTGAGTCAAATCAACAGAAAATTACAAGCCTGTTACATATCAGCAGTCTCAACCTAATAAAAAGAATAGCTAAAATGTAAGGCATTTTCTAATAAACAGAAAAATTTCTACTGCTCTCAGCACTATCTTCTTAGGGAAGTCATCAATCCACTCATTCATTCAACACATATTTACGGAGGAGCAATTAGATGCTGGGCACTGTATTCTTGGGAAGACATTCCTCTAACTCTGCTGTAAGTGAACTCTTGTGCCTCAGATATCTCAGTTTGTGAAGGATCATTTTGAAAAATTACTGAACTGGTGCAAGGAAACTGCTGGGCTTCAATTTTCTATGGCTATAGTTTCCAACAATATTTATGTTGATACAAGGAATTTAAAAAAACACACCATTCTAAGCAAGATGTGGTGAGGAAGAATGCACTAAAAGGATGACTCTGCACATGAGAATATGTAGCAAGTGGTGGAATCTGGCCTCCATAATCCTCCGCTGGGAAAACGCACATTTGCAGACGTACTCCCCAATATAAATCACTAACATGAAATCAGAAGACAGACTGTTTAAGTAGTCTATCCTTTGTTAGATGGCCGGTGTCTAATCCCAGCTGTTTTCTACTACCTCTGTTATCCAGGGCAAGAGATTTCATCTCTGTAAACCTCAGTTTCCTCATCTGTAAAATAAACTTTTGAAAAGGATCTATTTCATCAAGTTGTGAGAATTAATGAGATAAAAGTATAAAATGCTTAGCACAGCACTTACAGGAAGTGCTTGAGAAGAATTACGTGCTTTTACTATTGATGATGATGGTAGTCACCATCATCATCATCATCATCATCATGATTATCCTAACAGCCTTCAAATGCTTGTTTAGGATTAGCCTATGAAAGATGGATTATAATAGGCCATATGTTGTGCTAAGAAAGAGAAGACTAACAGAGAAATGATGAGAAAAAATTTCTAAAAATTATAGTTGTCTGAATTTTAAGTGACTTGCCTAGTGAAATAGTAAGTTTTCTCTCATTGGTGATATTTAAGCAGAAAAATGCTGTATCAGCCCTCAACATCGTTGGAAAAATGAGTTATGTGTGGGGCAGAAGGCTGGGCTAGATGCATCCTAGACATCTCCCACCTTGAGGTGTAGGAGTATATTTGGGCATGCGCACACACACACACACACACACACACTGGAAAGCAAACACCATATTTCTCTCTTCACAAAGATCATTGTCTTTTCTGTCATTCTTCCATTCCTTCCCTGCCTTTACGCCCATTTCCTTTTAAGATATTTTTGAGCAAAACCCTGTGTGAGGTAGGTTCTGCCAAATTAAAAGTTGGGCTGGTGGAATCCATCCCTGCCATTGGGCAGCATTCACTAACCTCCTGGGTCTCTAGGAAATGATCTGTTTCCAGACTAAGGAAAAATTTCAGATTAGGTCTGGAGTCACTTCTTGTAGGAAGATGATTTTACTGTTTGTAGGAGTACTGACTTTCATACAAAGTGCTTTAATGGAAGTTAAATATTCTTAGGTTTCTTAGTTTTGTGCTATGAATGTGTCATAAGAGACCTGCATGGATTGGGCTTCCTCCTAAAATTCTGTCCTGTATGTGATTTTACTGTCAGCGTACCTGAGTAGAAGATATAACAAGCCTTTGAAACTCGTAACAGATAGAAACAAGCACATGAAAAAGTATGTCTAAATATTGGCTGTGGAATTCCATGTCTTCAAAAGGTTATATCAGTGGATTGGCTGATATCATCAGATATTTTTGAACATCATTCTAACATCAACCAAGATTAATTACTTGAAACTCTCAGGATTCTAGATGTGTCACCTCTCAAGCAAGGACCTCTAGAACAATGACTGCGGACACTGTGTAGAGATAGAGTACAAGTCTAGTCCCAAGGAACCTAGAAAACAAGTGTTTCATCTCATTATGGCCAAATGATTTGATGCTTACTGCCTCACTCCAAGGTTGATAAGAATTCATGGGAGTGTCTTCTGGTTTAGGGGGATCTGCAAAGTGAATTGGTCCATCATCACACAGATGGTCACCTAGTAGACATCATAGTTATTTTTAATTGGACCCAGAGTTTCACTTGGAAAGGCCTCTCATCCATGTTCTGCATGACAGATTACTCTCCAATTTTTTCAAGCAGCTCGTCAGTGAATACAAAATATACATTGCTATTACCATAGTACTCGTGAAATAGCTTAATTAATTCATATAGAGCTTATTTTTTATTATTTTATCTCATTCAATAAAATAACTGGTTATTATGCACTATTAGAGAATGCAAATAAATAATGGAAGTAGGGGGAGTAGGAGAGTAAAAGTGAAATAGTAAGATAAAGGTAGAGGCAAGAAATAGATGAATTATAAGCTATTCCACCCAGAACATTTGTTGGAGATGGCTTATCGTTTGCTCCTGGATAGCCAAAGCAAAGAAGTGTCCCCTTCGATATTTGGTGTTCAGAAAATACAAACAGATTATACTAGAGAAGTACAGATTTTTTTTTAAATTGAAAAAAAGGAAAAAAAGTCATGACTAAGACTAAGACCAAGACAAGACAACGAGAAATCTCCTCTGGTTTCTAAAAGGAGAGGCTGTTTCACAGAGGAAGTCATATTTGAGGATGAGCTGAGTCTCAGAGCTCCCATGGGCAGAGCTGTGGTTACACAGCCAAATGGGTAGCAGAGCAGCTTGGTTGGGGTGTACTCTGAAGGGCTGGGAGTTCTGGTTTCTACATTCTATTTGGTGATACCCTCCTAATGACCTGCTGTTGGATCTATCCCAAGGGACATCAGTTTACGACTTTTCCCTATGGTATGGGAGCTTATATCAGAGGGAATACGGCAATCCAGCAGGTACTCTCAGCTCCCTAGGAGGACTTTAATATGAGTATCTGAGTTTATTACTTAAATATAGTATGTTGTGTATACTGTAAAGTTTAGACTTACTTTAGACACACACACATATACACACAAGTACACACACACACACACACACACACATGCACAATGACTCCCTTGGCATTCTTCAGAAATCATTTCTAAGTTGAAGTCCTACTGGGACATAATGTAGCTACACTGGTGCACATAGAAGTTTTCAGATCTAAATGCATTCCTGCGGGGAGGGTCTGGTAGGAGTGGAGCAAGGACAGAGAGTACAGGTTGAATACTCCCATTTCAAAAACCTGAAATCTGAAATGCTCCAAAATCTAAAACTTTTTGAGCACTGACATGACACTCAAAGGAAATACTCACTGGACTCCAGATTTTTCTATCTGGAAGGTTCAACTAAGAGGTATGATATAAATATTCCAAAATAAAAAAATTTGAAATTCAAAACACTTCCGGCTCCAAGCACTTTGGATAAAGGATACTCAAACTGTACAAGGTCTTAGCTACCAGATGAAAAGACAAGAGAGGATATACCAGTTGTATAAGCACTCATGAAGGGATGGGGTCCTGAAAATCAACATCCTTTATTTGGATGTTTCCTGCTTTGGAGAGTGATATTGGAAGGTGGTCCTCCTTTTATCCATGTCCTCTCTGGGAGGCCTTTTGCTCTTAGAGGCGCAAGTCTTCCCTGCCTAGATTTTCCAGGACTCTGCCCCTTCTTTACTGAAATGAAGGTGTCTGGGCATCTGGGTCACTGGTCCTTGGCATTGGCTGGGTCTATTTTCCCATGCTTTGCAAGCTGGAACTAACTTACAGGGATTAAGACACAGTCTTGAGAATCTGAAGCAGAGTAGGCCAAAGTAACAATATGATGTGTTGACTCAGCTCATTCTCAAATATGACTTCTACTGTGAAACAGCTCTTCTCTTAGAAAACAGAGGAGGTTTCTCTTTGTCTTGACTCTCTCTTAGCCATGACTCTTTTTCCTTGTTTTTCAATCAAAAAAAAAAAAGCTGGATTTCTCTAGTTTAACCTGTTTGTATTTTCTGAACACCAAATCTTACCCAAAAAGGTGTGTACTGTAAGTAATAAATGAATAGGATCATAGAAAAGAGTGCTTGAAAGAGTCTCAAGAATATAAAGCACCATCTAACTGCCTGTTACTCCAGAGCAAGTCATTGTAGCTGTGAGTCTTGGGTTCCTCATTTGCACAACAGTATGATAATAGTATCTCCTGGATGGAACTCTTTTCAGGACTAAATGAACTGGGTGTGAAAGCACCATATATACCGTAAAGGGCTGGGCAAACGTTACCTATAATTGTTCAACCTTACAACTCCTCTTATAGTTTAAGATATTCAGGGAATCCAATAAATGGATTAATGTCCCCAGCATTGTATGATTCCATATGATTTCCATTTTTCTTTATTTTTCAAGAGTGGTGTCCTAAGATTCATGGTCCTTTATGTATATCTTTTCCACATTAAACTATAACCAGGTAAATGCTTATGGGCATTAATAGTTGAAAGAGACTTTCTACAGGCAAGACTCTGTATTTTAGATACGTTTTCTTTTTTCATATTCAAAATATACATCAGGCAGATATATATTATTAGAGCTTAGAAAACTAAAAATTATTAAAATTAAGTGTAGAAGCTGATTAAAAAATATAAATTCCTATGGAAGACAACTAAATTTTCAAAAGAACAATTTTTATATAAGTTTGTGATAGATACATCCCATCAATACCTAATTTATTGAGAGTTTTTAGCATGAAGGTTGTTGAATTTTGTCAAAGGCCTTTTCTGCATCTATTGAGATAATCATGTGGTTTTTGTCTTTGGTTCTGTTTATATGCTGGATTACGTTTATTGATTTGTGTATATTGAACCAGCCTTGCATCCCAGAGATGAAGCCCACTTGATCATGGTGGATAAGCTTTTTGATGTGCTGCTGGATTCGGTTTGCCAGTATTTTATTGAGGATTTTTGCATCAATGTTCATCAAGGATATTGGTCTAAAATTCTCTTTTTTGGTTGTGTCTCTGCCAGGCTTTGGTATCAGGATGATGCTGGCCTCATAAAATGAGTTAGGGAGGATTCCCTCTTTTTCTATTGATTGGAATAGTTTCAGAAGGAATGGTACCAGCTCCTCCTTGTACCTCTGGTAGAATTCGGCTGTGAATCCATCTGGTCCTGGACTTTTTTTGGTTGGTAAGCTATTGATTATTGCCACAATTTCAGAGCCTGTTATTGGTCTATTCAGAGATTCAACTTCTTCCTGGTTTAGTCTTGGGAGGGTGTATGTGTCGAGGAATTTATCCATTTCTTCTAGATTTTCTAGTTTATTTGCATAGAGGTGTTTGTAGTATTCTCTGATGGTAGTTTGTATTTCTGTGGGATTGGTGGTGATATCCCCTTTATCATTTTTTATTGCGTCTATTTGATTCCTCTCTCTTTTCTTCTTTATTAGTCTTGCTAGCGGTCTATCAATTTTGTTGATCTTTTCCAAAAACCAGCTCCTGGATTCATTAATTTTTTGAAGAGTTTTTTTGTGTCTCTATTTCCTTCAGTTCTGCTCTGATTTTAGTTATTTCTTGC
Organism: Symphalangus syndactylus; assembly: GCF_028878055.3. Classification (NCBI taxonomy): domain Eukaryota; kingdom Metazoa; phylum Chordata; class Mammalia; order Primates; family Hylobatidae; genus Symphalangus; species Symphalangus syndactylus. The sequence continues at coordinate 95,757,667 of NC_072440.2, read as the reverse complement.
CTTCTGCTAGCTTTTAATTCTACAAAAATTAAAATCCATTTTCAATGCAAAATTCCCAAACGTAAACAAATGCTTTAAAAAATATGAATGGTGTAGTCACTCTTTTAGTAATACTTGGATTATCATCAAAGATTTAACATTTTTTTTTTTTGAGACAGAGTCTCACTCTGTTGCCCAGGCTGGAGTGCAGCAGTGCAATCTCAGCTCACTGCAACCTCTGCCTCCCATGTTCAATCAATTCTCCTGCCTTAGTTTCCCAAGTAGCTGGGATTACAGGCACCCACCACCACACCCAGCTAATTTTTGTATTTTTAGTAGAGATGGGGTTTCACCATGTTGGCCAGGATGGTCTCGAACTCCTGACCTCAGGTGATCCACCCGCCTCGGTCTCCCAAAGTGCTGGGATTACAGGCGTAAGCCATCGCGCCCGGCCAGATTTTACTTTTTAACCAAACAGTTGTGTCTATGTGTACCCCATGTCATATAGCACAAAGTCTAAGGAAAACAAATGTCTAATAGAGAAAACCCAAACAAAGTGGTTCATAAATACTTCTACTGAAAAGAAATAAATGCCAAAGCATAAAGAGTTAACACATAGATTTTCTAGCAATCTGAAGTGGGGGACTTGGGGTGGCTGCCCGCTCTGGTCCTAGGAGATCTGCTTTATCTTCCTCAACACTGACTCTCTTGGTGACAGCAAAATAAAAGGAAAAAGCAATGCCTATCCCATGAAAAGGTAATCTGAAGTTTGGGTGGCAAGTTTCTTCTTCCTCCTTTGGTTTTCTAATGAAAATGCTACCTTTAACAATTACTCTGAGAGAATTACTCAATCCCCAGGGCACTTACAGGTGGGGTATGCACTGAGCGAAGACATGGCTTCCACATTCAGGTGATGCACATTCTATTTAGGGAAACAGCACGAGTTAAATTAAACAATTTAATCTACCTAAAAGCATGTATCACATTCCTGATAAATCGTAAGTACTCAAATATATTAATTGAATGTGAAAATAATAGTATGTCCCCGGTATGTATTAAGTAACAGAGTAATTATAGTTATTACTACTATAATTTATGAGAGAAACAGGAACATCAGCATTTTATTGAGTGCCCACTGTGTGTGTGGCACTATACTTGAAGCTTTCACACACTTTATTTCATTCAAACCTTACAGCAAACATCAGGTAGCTATAATTATCATCACATTGATTGGGGGGATAAAAACGAGGTTCGAATGGCTAAACAATTTTTCAAATACTACAAGAAAATAAAAGACAGAGTCACATTTGACATTGAAAATCTGTGAATCTGAAGACTACACTCTTTCCTGCACAGTAGAAGTCCTGGGGATCCACATCCCTAGGAGGCGCCTGCTTGGGGACTTCAGAAAGTGTGGTCAGCTGAAGGTATGTGTAGGGTGCTGTATTGTTGAATGAACATGCTCATTTTTTCTGGGGAGAGAGCCCATAGCTTCCATTAGATTCCAAACGGGTCGGCTCTACACTAGTGCTACTCAATAGCATGTACAGGAAGGAGGTGTTTCTTTAGGAAATGAAGGAAAAGAAAACTACGTGGGGTGAAGTCTTCTAGAAGAGTTTGCTCGATAGAAGAAGCAAGCTGCCACCCAGACGTGAAGAATCCTGGGAATCCGGGTTGGCTGAGAGAAGCCCTCCAGCTGAGGGGGGTTGGGGGGATTCTGAGTGTGAAGGGAACACAGAATACACATTGGGTGACTCCTCAATCCTCCAAAAACGGAGAATTTCTTCCTCAAGATTCACTTACTGCGCTAGTATTTTGAAATAGGTTCTTCAAATTTTTTTTCCCCAAATAGTCTAGAAGAAGGGTGTTTCTCTAGTCATTTTAGGAGTGGTAGCAGTGCCTCTAAAGCCCGCCTGCATGCCCTTGCCAAGGGAGGCACTCATCTTTAAGGGGTGACAATTTTGGATGTACTCATGGTATTTTCTATGACCACTTTCTTGGCTCTCAGTTCAAAACCACTTCTATGAGAGTTGGCTTTGAGGCTGTTCAGTGGAAAACCATGACTCTCTTTAAGAAATAATTCTCTAGTCACATTTCCAGTTTCAAAAAAAAAAGAAAAGAATTCATATACACAGACACTGTTTTTCACTATTTGCATGTCTATTTTTGTTTAGAAGAAAAATAAGTTGATAGCATTAGCTGCACTCCCAGAGTATAAAACCAAATGAATTCAAGCAGGGTTTATTTTAAAAAGAAGTGACTGTGGTTTATGGAGAAATTCATTTGTTTCTATAAATAAGACATATCAAAGGAAGCAGGCATAGGGAACAGGGCAGTGTGAATGATGACCTCTGCCTGTGTATACTAAAATTTCAATGCGCAACCTTCATGAGTAGATCACAAGCTCCTAGATTTCTTTTTTGGTTATGACTATTTGAAAGGAGAATTCCTAAGCCAATGCTACTTTTTATCAATAATGAACAGAAGGTGAAAAAATAAATCAATACAACAGCAGCCCTACCAGTGTTTATTTTCTAACATTTTTTTAAAAGTCTAAGACAATAATACTCGTCTCTAACAGATAATAAGACCTCTATCAGAAAGGATAGATTTTCTTATCATTTTGAATGACCTAATACCTTCCAGAATCTATAATCTTTAGCATCTCTGGTGCAAAGGCTTTAAGAAATCGAAGACTCAGATTACCTATAACAACATTTTGGGAATAAGGAAGTCCTGACTCATCCAATTTTTTTTTGGCAACATAGCATTTAAACTACAGACTGACCATGAATACACCAATAACATATATTTATATAATTTCACATCTTTGTCAAAGATGTGTCTGACTGCATTTATCTTCAGTATGAGCGTGTGTCAAAGGAAGAAAAGTTATCATTGGACCCATTTTACAGGTATAAGAACTCCATGACCAGGTATAGTAAGTGTCCTTCCCAAGGTCCTCCAGATGACTCCTGGACTTCATAATATACAGGCCCCCTAAATCCCCAAATTTAATCTGAATACACTTCACATTAGAACTGGGGTCATCTTTTTAAAGCTCTCATTTTAGGAAAAAGGGATGGGTCCAAGAATCCACAGCACATTAGGGTCAAAGAAGGGACTAGAAGAGAGATGTTGTGGCTCTCAATCTCATGCTCTGTCCATTAATACAAAGAGTAAATGGGACATCAAGTTCATTTTCTAAGACATGATGAACACAGAATGCTCTTTGCTCCCTAATAAGGACACCCTCGCTGGTGGTCCAGAATAAATTTGCACACTTCCCTTCCTTCTCAATTTGATTTTCCTGATTCATACCGTTGGCAGAGCTTGCCAGTATCCTGCAAATAGCCTCCAACTTGATCTTCCTGACACTAGTCTTGTCTCCCTTCTACTCATTTCCATGCTGCTAGCAGAGCCATTTTCCTAATCACAAATCTGAGATGCTACTTCCTTGCTTCGTATGTTTCTGTGGCTCCCCAGTGCCTGTTGGATAGAATGCATTCAAATGCATGCACTGGGCACAGAAAGCCTGGACCCCACCCTCTCCACTCCAGCCTTGCCCTGCACATCCTGTCCCTACAGTGGCTCCGCTCTTGACTGCCTCAGGGCCCTTGCACATGCTGCTCTGTCTGCTTAACATTCTTAATGATCTGCAGGCCAGAGTGAGGAGGGCGCTTTATGTATTGCCATATTTTAATTTTTACAACAACCATATGAAATAGTTACTGCTATTATCCCAGTTTCAGAGATAAAGAAAGAATCTCAGAGACAGAAACTTACTGCATCTCACCAGCGACAGATCAGGATCACTGGAATCCCCTTCTATCTGACATCTAAGCACCAGCTCTTGGCAATTGCTTCCCCCACACCTCCTTTGAAGTAGCAGGGTGAAAATCAGGACCCTTGGAAGGACCGCCTGAGCCCTCCTCCCCTTCTATTCTACACCAGTAAAAACAAAAGCCACTCTTGTGAGTGAGCTCCTTGTCTCTGCTCACCTAACATGCCTTGTGTGCCATGCGACAGTGCCTATTGCAGCAAACCATAATTACATACGCTTTCTCCTGTATCTCCCTGTCTTCTGGGGCAGGGCTGCTTTTACACCTCCTTGTATTCCCAGCACTTAAGGACAGGCCTGGCATGTAGTAAGCACTGAAAAATAAATCCTTAGGATTGTTCTGACTGGTGGTTCCCAAGCCCTCCAAGGCAAAATGAGAAAAATAAAGCCTACGTCATGAGCCTTTCAGAAAGTTATTCAAACACTTCTATGTTACAAGGTTTTTATTTATGTTGGAAAATGATGTTGTAATTATATCCTAAATATGCCAGGTTTATTTGGAAACGTTACTGACTTTTGAAATCCTGAAGTCTAGGAACACGCACCTGGGCTATGCCTTGTGTGGGGCTGGGAGCAGAGCTACAAGCATGACCTGGCCTCTCACATCGTCAGGCCAGCGCCTTCATCTGCACCTGCTACCTCGTTTTGTTTTACCGTGTAAGTCTGACCTTCTAGCTATAATGGGGCCCCAAGATTTCCCCAGCAGGGTAGAAGAAAACAGAGTAGAGGAAAACAGTCCAGTTTTGGCTTTAGGAATGTTTCTGGAGACTGGATGTGATTTTAGGAGGGCAATTAAGACAATCTACCTTTCAAGCTTATCAGCAAGGTTCAGAGTTGGAGAAATCCTGATGGGCAGCCAGGGCAGCCACTGCTGTCAGTGACATCAAAGGCTTGCATGTGTTCCACAGTGCTCTGCAAAGCCAGCAGCACTTCTGGCTCCTCCCAACCATCGGCTGGCATCCAGTGGGTGTCCCAGGAGGAAGGGTGTCAGCCCTGACATGTCTAGTATTCAGATGACTCAGACACGCTTTCTCCTGGTCACCACAGAACCCCGTATACGGCATGTACACCATCTGACTGTTTTGAATTACAAGCAAAACAAACTACCCACTTCCATTTAATCATCAGTTTACAATACGTCAATAGGTGGTGTTAAAAAATACTTCTCCTCTAAAGGTACATTTCTTAAATGACATAAGCAGCAGCTTTTCTGGGGAAAAATATGCACCACTGGAATGAAGTAGCTCAGTTGATACATTCTGGGAGCCTGTATTTGCTAAACCAGGTTAGCCATTTTAGATGGCAGGGCTGGGCTTGCACATCCCTGCTCCATCTGCCATTTTTTGCAATGAAGTCATGAGGTTTTCTGTTCCGTTGTCGAATGTATTGCCAAGAATCCAACAGATGATTTCATTCCAAGATGAAGGAAGAAAACTGAAGTGGAGTGAGTCTATTAAGCACTTTCATCTGACAATAAAAATGAGTTAATGGCTAAAATGTGTTTTCAAAACGTTTTAACACTACAAGTAATGGCACTCAAATGAGAAAATGCCTTGAATATTCTCATCGATCATTAATACCATGGTGTCCCTCAAAAGGGCTTGGCATTCCCCATGGAATACAAGCTGCTAGAGTCCAGCTGTAAGGCAATTCATGGGAATTATAAAAAAAAAAAACAAACCATGAAACCATTATGGAATTGAACAATTAAGTGCAGGTTTGAAATAGCTCTTTCAATATCTGAGTTCAGTTTTCTAAAATAGACTATTACCTCATCATAGCTAATTTTTCCATAAACATCAGCAGCAAAAAGTACCTAAGAAATGACGGCAAAATTAGATTCTTTTTTAGGGAGTGAAAGTCAATGTGTCCCCCACTTTCAAATGCTAGTGACATGGGAGCAATCAAACTGGGCTCAGCTCTGGCCCAGGCCACCGCTGGGAAGTCACTAGTGAATCTGTCCCCTTTCTCTTGGTAAATCAAGAACACGCTTATGAAGAAACTGCTTGAGACACCTGCTTCTTACCTAGGCAGGTGGACACTCTTAGCCTACCCACGCCCGTTCTGCCTAATTTCAAAGGGAAAGGTACCCCATGCAGGGCAAGGGGCCCCAGAGACCCAAGCGCTCATCTTGGAGATACCATTCACTTAGTGTCATGTTGGGCAAGTTGCTCTTCCTCTCTTGGTTGGTTTCAACTCCATTCTAGAAAGTAAAATGGAACACCTAGAAGTTACGTCAAATTTGGGCTGTTCTGATAGTGAATTCACTTAAACAGGCTGTCAGTTTTTTGGATTACAAACCTCCTTTCTCCAGAATTCATTCTCAAGTATTTAAATAAACAACATCCAAGACCCTCTAACCCTCTGAGAGCAGAGCTGTAGGTGAAGGCTTGTCATGGGCACCGCTGATCAACTCCTCCTTGATGAGATGCTTGGGACCCATCTCCTTCCTCATCTCTCACCTCTCTGGAAGTTCTCCCTCAAGTTTCTACTTTCTCCATCTGGCCTTTAAGTCTTGGTGTCCATGTGCTTTCTTCAGCCTTTTCCCATCCTCCCTGGTGAGACCCTTCTGACTCCAGTTTCCACCCACAGGCAGATGACTCTCAACCTCTGGTTCTATATTAGACTTCTGTCCCCAGCTCCAGGCCCATCAATCCAAGTGAATGTCCCACAAGCATAGCCATTCGGGGAAGGCCATAGAAACCTCACTTTCCACCCTTTCCAAAATCTCCTCCTCCTCCCTCACCCAACAAAAAGCATTATTATCCTCCCAGTGACATAACCAGAGCCCTGGGCCCCACCTGAGATTTCTCTACCTGCTGTACCCCTTGAACCACTCTCCCACCAAACTCTCTCCACGTCTCCCTTAGATCTATTCCTCTTCCCGATGCCCTTCTCTTGGGTGTCTTCGTCCTCTCTCTCTCTCCAGTCCCTCTCTTTCCTCCTCCCAGTCTTATACTGTATACTTAAGACCCCTGGGATCATTCACCAGTCTCTGAACATGTTAAAGGGAATGTCACATATACAATGAATTCTGGGGAATTAAATCTCTTCCATTCCTGTTGTCTTACAATATAACTAAAAAACAAAACAAAATGAAAAAGAGGCCTTCTCCTTTTCCCTGCCCAGCTTTCACTCCACAGGCAACTGCATCACACATTTGTTCTTGAAATTTATCTGCCTCCATCGTTCTCTGGCAGGTGGTAAAATACAACCTATCAGGTCAAGGGACCGGGAGGTGAGTCCTGATGAAAATGTTCCTTCTGGGAAGCAAAAGATCCTGCAGAATTCAATGGCTCCAGGACCTTGGGATGACTTGACATCTAAGAAGATTTTTAGATGTTGAGTTTTCTTAAACTGGAACTCATCTGGGTACCAAAGGAGGCTTTGGATGTGACATGTCAAAGCAAAGGAGCAAAGGAAATTTGCCTACGAGCAAAGGAAATTTGCTCCCAGGTCAAATTTATTTTGGAAAGTGCAGGGGGGATATAAAAATTATTTTGGTACTGAAACAAAAAAAATATCCAATAAAAGCCATCACATACAAAAAACCTCAAGAATTTGAGGCCAAGAGAGATTAGCATGCTCCGTGAAATCTCAAGCATCAAGAATGTCCAGAGTGTCAAAACTTCACTTGAAATCTCAGAGACAGGTGCGGCTCTGCCTTTGTTTCCAGCTTCTGAAAGGAGCAATTGCCCTTGTTTCAATGTACTCATCGTTGCAAACAAAACTAACATGTTAAAATAAAAGCCCTGGCTTGGTACCTGAGCAAGCTGTGCAGACGGTCAACCTAAGACTGGGACAGGAAACGTCGATGAGGTGAGAGTCTGCAGAGTGGTGGGAGGTGGGCCTGTCAGGCAAGGAGGAGCGGGTGGGGGGTGCTACTTCCTGAGACAGAATCCAGGGAACAAATAGAATACAGAGTTAGCTGAGTTGATGAAGTTAGCCATGGTTAGCATAAACGCCTGCTAAGCTGGCTGTCAAATAAAGGTGGGTAAATTTTTTACTTGGTATGCAAGGCTATAAGCCTGGCTTAGAGCTCTCTTTCAAGATTCTGCCCCTCTGCTGAAGCTCCTCTGATCACTCTGTACGTAAGCCACACCAGAATATGACAGTGGAAGGGTTCCTGCCTCCTTGCTTCTTCTTTTTTTTTTTTTTTTTTTTTTTGAGATGGAGTCTGCTCTGTCATCTAGGCTAGAGTGCAATGGCACTATCTTGGCTCACTGCAACCTCTGCCTCCCAGGTTCCCGGGTTCAAACGATTCTCCTGCCTTAGCCTCCCAAGCAGGTGGGATTACAGGTGTGTGCCACCACACCTGGCTAATTTTCGTATTTTTAGTAGAGACAGGGTTTCACCATCTTGGTCAGCCTGGTCTTGAACTCTTGGCCTCAAGTAATCCACCTGCCTAGGCCTCCCAAAGTGCTGGGATTACAGGTGTGAGCCAGAGTGCCTGGTCCTTGCCTCTGTTTTTTTACTCATGCTGTTCCTTTTGCCTTGACCGCCTAAAGACGGCCTATCGTTTCTCCCAGCAACCTCCTCCCCAAACCCCAGGCATAAGTAAGCACCTTTGCTGTTGTGGATTCTTGCAGGGGCTATCTCTGACTGGCTGTCAGCGTTTTAGCCATTTCAACCACGCCTCCTCACTCCTGCCCACCCAACCACCAAGCAGGGTCCGACACATCACATTATTCATTTACGGCCACTGAGATGGATGGGAAGGGCTGAATAAGTAGTCACTATCCAGCAGCAACAACAAAGACGTCAACCACACAGACTGAGCAGAGAAAACAGTCACTGGTGAGAGAAACGGGTCAGAGAAAAATAAGCATTTCCCCAAATATAAACACTTTTGGGTGATTGGCCCTTTTGTTTTAGGACCACAGACTACTTTGAAAATCGAATGAAAACTGGCTTTCTCAGAAAAATGCACACATGCAGACTGATATATTTTCAGGAGGTAAAATAAATACACGGAAGCCCAGAAACGAGGGAATCCCTCATCTATTTTAAGATCGCAAATTTCAGTTTATAGATGGCCAAGTGGAATGAGGACGGCGTTTTGTAGTGTGGACTACGGACTAAGCTACTCTAAAAAGGAAAGGGAATGATTTCATGGAAACAGCACGAGCTTTGGAGACGTTGGGAGGCTCATCGGACTCTATTGAATCTGAGTTTCCCCTGTTAGTAAAATGTAAATCAAAATATTCCCTTTTTAGCATTGTTACTAGGTAAGTAAGATAATGCAGGTAGAAGTTCTTAGTGTAGCATCTGGCATGCAGTAGGTCCTAACAAATAAGTATCTGCGCCCCCTGCCTTGCATTTCAAAAATTGCAACCACAGCGCAAAGTCATTGCCCTTTTAGCAATAAATCCTGCACTGTTGCTTTGGAGCTGGAGAAGAATGCCGACTCAGACCACCACGTCAGTGAAGAGGTGAAGCTGGGTGCTGAACTGCTGCTGCGACGGGATGATTCACATGGCTATTAATCATACAAGAGCCCATTTATGACAAACGCAGGTCACTCCCTTTGCATGACAAGGCACATGGGTCCACAGAGCCCCATTATCCAAAAAAAACACAGAGCATTGTGGGCGATGCAGGCGAAGGCGAGTGCACATACACAAGCGGACATTGTAAGGCTGTTTGCACAACCCCGCCGTGCTCCTCGCGGATTTCCTGCCAAGGAGACATTTAGATCTCACAGAGGCGGCTGCAGACATTTGCTCATTCAACATGGCTTCAGGCAGTGGCTGCGGAAACCTGGTGCATGGTACCCTCTGCTGGTCATCTCTGGAACTGCGGGCCAGGGATACCGGGGATAAAGCACACAAGGGGGACCCCAGGCTCTTCTCTCCCTCCCTTGTCTAAAGAGTACAGTGCAATAGACATGAGCTTTGCTGTCTGAAAAGTCTGACTTTAAATATCAACATCTCAATTGTAACATGGATTAGCCACAAGACCCTGGGCATGTCATCTCACCCCTCCTCAGACCTCAGCTTCTAGCTGGAGACCACATATTTCTACCACAGGACCCTTGCACTTGCCAGTCCTTCTGCCTGGAATGTTTTTCCACAATCTGAATAGATTTTCTTTATATATTCATTCGGGATTTATTTTTCAGTGGAGTTCAACCTAACTGTTTTGTCCAAAATACTATTTTACTCCCACTCTCCAGTAACTCTGCTTTTCTTTTTAGTATATGTCATCATTTATTTATGTACCCTCAACTCCTAGAATAGGGCCTGACACATAGAAGGAATGTCATACATATATGTGGAATAAATAAGGACATCTTCCATGACTCCCCTGTCGCTTCTCCTCCTAAAACAAAACATATGCTTCTTCCTCCATATTACAGGGGAAAAGAGGTTCTCAGATCATCCTGATATTTTATTCACACACTCTTACTGGTCAGAGAATCTACTACTGTGTAGTATCCAGAACCGTTTCCAGGCCTCTGAGTATGGTCTGACCAGAAGGACTGCATCTCGCTTCCATCTGGACACTAAACCTCTACTGATGTAACCCAAGATGGTACTGAGGCATTTTGGCAGACAGACCATATTGCCAATATGTACTGATTTACAGCCAACAAAAAATGCAATTAAGTACTTACTGCTTACTTAGTAAGATGAATAATAATAATAACTTCCACAGAGTGTGCATATATTCTGTGCTAGGCATTGTGCTAAATACATATAGTGTCATCTTCAATGCCAAAAGCAAACTCAAGATTCTGTGCTACTACCATCTCCCTTTCAGAAATGAGAACACTGAAGCAAGTGAATAACTTGCCTAAGGTAACTCAGTTAATCACCAGCAGAACTGGAATTTAAACACAGCCCATCATACCAGGAAACTCACAGTCTAAGCCACTATGTTATTTTGTCAAATACTCCTGCACTATTATTACATGTTTTTGGGAAACAGAAAATGGCTTAAGACATGGCCTGCGGCCATGGAACAGGGAGAAGTGTCCCTGATCCAGCCCAGTGGCCCAGTCCTGTTTAGGTACAGACGATAAAGTTGAGACTCAAAAATCCCAAGGCTTCGGCAGCCTATGTACACTGCCCCATGTAGTTGGAACACATGATAAACTTCTGTGAAGTTCCTAGAAATTACAAGCATAACCAAAATTTCTGTATAGTTGGCAAAACTGTATAGGCTCTGCTTAGTTACCTAACTACCCACATTTCACTTCCCATTTTATTCAATTCTGCTGATCCTCCCTCTATCCATCACCCCTCATCATCCTTGGCACTTGCCTCAAAAATAGGATTGACTTCTCTTAGTCCCAACATATATATATATATATACCCTGTATATCTTGCATATATTTCTATCAAAAATATAATATTTACACCTATCTGTTGAACTTCTTGAGGACAGGTATTAATCATCAATCCATCCCCTGTACCTAGCACAGTTCTTAATACAGAGTTGAAATCTAGTGACTAGGCCGGGGGCCGTGGCTCATGCCTGTAATCCCAGCACTTTGGGAGGCTGAGGCGGGCAGATCATGAGGTTAAGAGATCAAGACCATCCTTGACAACATGGTGAAACCCTGTCTCTACTAAAAATACAAAAAAATTAGCTTGTGTGGTGGCATGTGCCTGTAGCCCCAGCTACTTGGGAGGCTGAGGCAGGAGAATTGCCTGAACCCAGGAGGTGGAGGTTGCAGTGAGCCGAGATTGCACCACTGCACTCCACCCTAGTGACAGAGACTCCATCTCAAAAATAAATAAATAAATCTGGTGACTAGTCAAAGAAATAAATACATGAGCATTGCTCTTTTTAGAGACTAGGGCTAAATAAAACACGGCTCCTGTAGTAAGGACCAGTAAGGATGAGAATCTGCGTTCCAAGACAACTATAATGGGGAGGAAGACTCTAGTGAGGACTGTGATCTGGGTAAAGGCAAAGTGTTTGGGGAAAGGAGTCTAAAAGAGGAGGTGCCTCATCTGGACTAGAATAGTCTGGGAGGGTTTCCTGCAGAAAGGGGCTGTAGCTCGAGGTGGAGGAGAGGGAGAAACTCCCAGTGAACACCCCACTGCCAAGACACCTGTGAGCTGTGAAGAAGGGAGCCCAACGTCCTTCACTTTGGGATCTGCTGAGATCGCACGTACTGGGCAGAGGGGCAGGGGTGGTGGTGGTGGAGGTTGGACATGAGGGGTCTCTGGAGTGGCAGCCATCACAGGGTTGGCTTTAAGATCTGCGAAAGCCAAGCCATTGCCATCTCCCAATCTTCTGGTTATGTTGAAGTAGTGGGACCAGGTTTCCTGTGTGGCTCTTAAGCCTGCTCTGAAAGTAGTTTCCTGCCAGGCCACGATACCTGTCCCAGTCCTGCAGGAGGGACTCCTTGCCCTCTGCACCTTGTGCCACAGCCCCCTGTGTCCTCTCTCCCACCACATTTCCACATTCCTGGTCACTCCTGCTTACCTGCCTGGCTCTCCTCCTAGGAGGTGAAGACCCCCTGGATGGGAACTGGAACTTACTTGTGATTGAATCCACAGCAAACCACCCAGGGAATGTGTGTGGCTGAATACATGAAAGAATAAGTGAAGAATGATAGTGTGAAGGCCACAATCAGAATCCAAGTCCTTCCAGCCTGAGGTTCTTCCAGGCAACTACTTAGAAAGAGAGAAAGAGGGAAGGAAGGGAGGGCATGTGGATGGGAGGGGGGAACAGGGTGAGAGGATAGGAAGAAGGAAGGAAGGAAGGAAATAAGGAAGAAAGAGAAAAGGAGGAAAAAAGAGGGTGGGATGAAGGGAGGGGAGGAATAAAAATGGTTCCACCATGGTGACACTCAGTTTAATAAAGATATAGCTAAAGATCTCATGCTATGCTTGAAAGTTAAAAGAAAGATAATTTGAGTCAACAAAAAAAGTGAAATATGTCCTCAATGATGCACAAATTAACTTCTAAAAAAGACAGCATGATTTGAGAAGAGCCTGCCACCCACTGCTAGGATGTGATGGCCAGAGACTTACTTCCATGATGAGAAGCCTGCAGAACCATCTCTGCTCTGGCCTCTGAAGCAGCCAATCAGCTGCAGGAGGCTGAGCTAGGTGAGAAGTCCAACTTCAAGGATAGACGCTGAAAAATAGCAATGTCTCCCCACCAAGCGGAGGTGGATGCTCATTTTATGGATGCTTCTTGATATGGTTTGACTGTGTCCCCACCCAAAATCTCATCTGGAATTGTAGGTCCCATAATCCCGACACGTCGTGGGAGGGACCTGGTGGGAGGTAATTGAATCATGGTGGCAGTTCCCCCCCCCATACTGTTCTCATGGTAGTGAATGTGTCTCATGAGATCTGATGGTTTTATAAATGGGAGTTCCCCTGCACAAGCTTTCTTGCCTGCTACCATGTAAGACGTGACTTTGCTCCTCATTCGTCTTCCTCCTTGATTGTGAGGCCTCCACAGCCATGTGGAACTGTGAGTCAATTAAACCTCTTTCCTTTATAAATTACCCAGTCTTGGGTATGTCTTTATAACAGCATGAGAATGAATTAGTACACTCCTTTAAGTCAAAATTCCAGCTGAAGGAATTTTGAAGAATGCTGAAGGCTGGGAGACTTCCATGCATTTTCAGGAGTGCATTTTCAGGTATTTACTGCCTCCACCTCTGGGCAGGAGAGCCAGCGGGTAGTCCTGTCCCAGGGGAGGACATGATTCTCTTCAGTCCTGTTTCCTAATGCATACCAGAGCAGTCACAGAGGACCCTGACACTGAAATCCCAAGGAGACTCATTCCCTGCTTTCAAAGCCCTTCATCTAAATCAAATTCTCATGATCTGATAACTACACTAACAGCAGCCATTCGCTAAGTGTCAGCCCTGCACTCAATGCTATGCTAAGTGCTACACGCAAATGCCCTCATTTAATTCTCACAATTACCCTCCAGTAGGTTAGTTTGAAGAGTTACTGTATTGTATATTTCTGCTAAATTGGAGAGCTTTTCTTTGGGCAAATGCAAGAGCTTGCAGTTAAGTACTTTATCCACTAAGGGGCATTATCATCTCACATTAAAAATGCCAGACCTGGTCAGGTAGGTACAGAATACAAATGTAGAAATTTGTGAAAAAAGGACAAAGCAGAAGTATCAAGTTCAACATCCTGAACATTTTCTAAAAGTGATTCCCCTCATTTGTAAAAAGTGTTTAAACTCACAGTTGTAGTAGCCAATGCTTACTTAATGTAGTAGTAACCCAATTCCCGCTTCAAGGTCATTTCAAAAGCATCTGTCTTGACCACTTTGCCAGAAAACGGGGCTATGACATTTGAGAAGGAAACATGAATAGACTTAGCCATTTGGCTTAGTAATTATCCTCTCCAGCCCCTTCAACTAGTTTCTTAAGTCACGTTTTCCACTGAGGAAAACATCTGCGTTGTGGCTGAATCAACTTCACTCAAGTTAAGGGTAAAAAGAAAGGTTGGAATCCTACCACAAGCTTATCAGAATGAGTTTCTATAACTCATTTAAACAAAACCTCCACTTAAAATTATATTTTGGGTCTGGAAAATACTCTGGAAATGGAAATGCACATAGTTGAAGACCCTCAATTCAAGATCTGTACCCCCGAGCCTGCTCTTATGGACAGATGGGAGATGGACAAAGGTCCAAGTTGCTTCCATGGTGGATGTCCCTGCAGGAAATCTGCAATCCATAAAAGAAGGCAGCAAAGTCCTTGTGGAACTTCCCTGTTTAGATTGATAAGCCAAGACCACAATTAAACCAAACAAACAAACGCACAAAGTTTATCTCTGAATTTCTGTGTAAGCGCAGCCTGGCTCCTGATGACTCAGCCATGCTCTATCCTGATTTCAACCTTCCCCTGTCGTCAGGGTTCCCAGGCTGCTGTCTGTGGCCACACAGTCCTCTACATTTGAACGCTTTGCCTTTCACCCTCTGGAGAGCTTGCAAGCCTCCCAGACAGATCACACACTCTTTGGGCTATTTCTTCATTCCACTTGAAGACAGCAAATTGTGATTCCAGCACGAGGTCTGAGTTGCTCCCCAGCTCATATCATCTGACAACCAGCTCAGCTACACAAAATAATCTCAGGTCCTCTGGTGCTCAGTGGAGGATGGAAAATACACTGAGGAAGGAGTGTGGAGACACCCGGTCACCTGCCACGTAGCAGCTGTATGGCCTTGGCAAGGTGCCACATCCCTCTCCACAGCTGCCTTTTCTTGAATGCCTACTGGATGCCAAGCTCTTTGCTGGCTCTTACTCATCTTCAAAATCTCTCTGCAGAGTAGTGCTTTCAGATAAGGAAACTGTGGCACAGCAAGATTCTGGTACTCACGAAGACCATTCCCTTCTGTGTGACTCCATTAGATGGACTGAATCAGGCTCCAAACAGGAGCCAGTAGTTCTTGTCCATAAAGGAGCTCTGGCAATGAATTCTGCATAAATTGTTTCTAATCATAAAATACAAAATGGCTTATTTTTTTTTCCTTTGAGTTTTCTAGGCTCTTACTGCTCTGAGCATGGTCTGGAGACTGGCACCCACCTGGGAGCTTATTACAAATGCAGTCTCTCAAGCCCCACCTCAGAACTGCTGAACGCAAGTCTACGTTTTAATGGAATCCTCAGTGTCCTCAAGTTTGAGAACCACTGCACTTGACTAAGGATCTGAAATCCCAGTGTCATATCCCCTTCTTTTCTGCCTCCCCCAAGTACCCAGTGGTTGTTCTAGGATTGGTCCCGAAATCGGGAGTCCCTCTCCCACTGGTTTAGTATGCATTTGGTTTTACAAGTGGACCCCTTGATTAGTCCCACTTGAACAAATGAAAGTTTACATTGCAACCAGGGATAGGACTTACTGAGCCCCCACTGCAGGCTGGGCTTTGTACTAAGTGCTTCACATACAATATCTCAGTCCTTGAACTGGACTAGACAGCTATGAAGTCTTCACTCTTTCTACAACCAACACTGCCTCCACTCTCCCAGCCTGCTTCTTCACCTGCAAATGGGATCACACAGAGGTAGACCCAATGATCCCTCAGATCCCTCCAAAAGTAAGCTTTATGAAATTTCCAAGGTTCAACTCTCCACAGAAATCTCTGTTATAATAGAAAATCTAGATCGCTAAATGCAATGCAAAAGCAGAAAACAGTCAATCTACATATTGCAGCTATTACTGAATGTTACTGTAACATTTGGTGGCTCAGTGACGAGGCAGCTGGTCTTTCTGAAACGATACCAGCAGCTCTCCCACTGGGATGTCCCTGGTGCAAACTGGGAGGTGCAGACGGGACACAGGGCAAGTGCCCTCCGCAGGCCTGGGGTTGGCATGGTGACGCCTGGGACCATCTTCACTCAATTCTTCTTTTCCATTTCGCTCGATTATCACTGTGTGAGATCTTGCCCCAGAAGGACAGAGCAATCCTGAGGGCGAGGCCTGATGTCAGGGGAGAACAAGCCAGTCTTTGTCAGGTCCCTCAAGGGGACGAGGCCAGCCTGGCTCAGGCTGCACACAGAAGAGGCCTGTGCTCACTCAGCCGTAGAGTGGTGGCCTGCTCCATCCTTCATGGTGGGAACCCGCCACTTGAACATTCTACATCCCCCTCCTCCTGACTCCAGGGCTGGGCGAAGTGGAGGGATCTGCTCCTGGGGCCTGCAGGCATTTGCACTAAAAAGGCTTCAAGTAGAACTTACTGCTCACACTAGCACCAAAAACTCTTTGTTGAACAATTCCTCTCCCCTTGGCTGGTTTCCCACTATCCCATTCACAATGGCATCCTTTCCTACGTCACCCTTTGTCAACTCTCCAGCCTTCCCTGGCTCCCCCGGGCTCCTGCTTCCACACTGACTCTGGGCCTCTCACTCCCTCTGAAAGGTTTCCTCGCTCAGAGGACCTTCCTGCCTCTGGACTCCTAAGACCTTTCCTTGGTTGTCTGAAGGGCACAGATGGCGTCACACTCTAGGGATGTCGGCCGGGTGTTCATCCTGATATCTGTCAGGATGCTGGCCTCGGTTTTGCAACTCAGTCATCCAGGAGATGCTTCATAAATGGTCAGCAAGTGTTTGAACCTATGTTGTACTGCAGACACTTGCTTCTAATAGAAAATTCAACTGAGGCTTTAAGTCAAAATAAAAATCGCTAACAATCACGGAGTCCTTACAGTGCTCCAGGCACCTTTCTAAATGCTTACCCATATTAACTCATGCAGTGATCCCAGAACCCTTACAAGGTTGGTGCTATTAGTCCTCTCATTTTAGAGATAAGGAAACTGTCCTATGAAGAGGTTTGAAAACTTGTCCAAGAGCATCTGGCTCTAGAGCCTGGGCTCTTAACCGCAGCACGACAAAGGATTATATTAAGACCACAATTAAAGCAAATCGTACCTGAAGCCCACTAACATGTACAATATTTGCTATACAGGGGTCCTGAAACTAGGTAAGTGTGCCTCTGCAAATGTCATCAAGTTTCTAGGCTCCTTGTATTACACATTATAGCAACTGAAGACAATTGATAGATGGCTGTTCCCCTTCTCCCTTGATTTGCAGCATAGTCAAGCCTTCAGGTCTGGAGACAGGAAAGAGCTGAGGTACGAGAAAGGAGGTCCTAAGAGGAGCACTGATGACCAAGTGGGGTCCTTAGAGGACATACTGGCCAAATTGGTTTCAGCAGTCACGATTCTTCATAACTCCTCTGCCAGTGTGCACCTGGCCCCAACCCCAGGACTCTGCCTACTTCCGGGTCAGTGCAGTCTCTATCCTGGGGCCAGTGTGCCGCCAGCTTACAGCTCCAAACAGAGAAAGACAGGCTTGCCATCAGGCCTAGGCCAAAACCCCCTGCTAAGCCGGTTCTCCTAGATTCCAACCCAAAGAAGGAACAAAGACAGGGTTGGAAGAAGGAGGGAGAACTGAAACCAAGGAACTGAACATTGTAGCTGCGCCAGAGCTCTCAGCACAGGGCTGGTAGCTGCCTCATTAAGGCCTGCAGCCAGGAGGGTAGGGTACAAGCTGAGCCCCTTTCACTCTGTGAGCCAGATCAGCTGTTGTCTGTTGAGGGCTGACAGAGGCCTTGCCTGCTATGAAGAGGTGAGAGGTAATTTATCTCCCTCCAGCGGGGCTTCCTGTTGGTGGTGGTTTAAGTGCAAACTCCACACCAAGGTCCTGCCAGGTCATGTGCGATTTAACAGGACTCAATGACTCTTTTGGGAGTTGGGTATCTTAAAGACAAGTTCAGAGATGGAAGAAGTTGCATGATCAAGCCCAATTCCCTCATAGTTATGATGAAGGGAAGAGGGCTGACCAAGGTTAATTGGTTACTCAGTGGCAGTTTGGACTAGAATCCAAGTTAAACCCAGATATCATGGTCACTTTTTGTTTTTCTCCCTCTCTCCCTCTTTATTTATTTTTAAATCTGTATCCTTGTTGTACCAAGAAGGCGCCACAGAAAGGCAGCACTGTGGGGTTTTGAAGGAGAAAGGAACTCTTTCCAGCTGGGCTATCAAGTCAGGCTTCCTTGGGGAGGTGGTCTTTGGTGTGGATTCTGAGGACGTGGAGGACTACAGAGCCCAGGCCAGCATGAGAGTGTGCTCAAAACTGCCTCAGTGCAGGAGCAGGGGCAGGAGGATGCTGCCTCTAAAAAGAACACTGCCCCTTTCTCTCTTCACTCCCTCTTCCCAGCATATTCTCTTTCTTTCTCTTTTTAAACAATCCTTTTGAATTTCTCCTGATATAAAAGGGAATGCTCACTCCCCCTGGGTGCAGCCCGGGTTTTGGAGAGAATGGAGTCAGAGAAAGCACTTGTTGAGGTCTACTTTTCCTTAGAGAAGAAGAGAAGAAACCCAGGTCATATGTCTTGTCCCCAGCCCAGCCCATTAGGAAGAACAAATAGGGCCCCTAAGAACAAGAAACCAGACAGCCCTGGCTGTAAGGAGGGCAAGTGATTCTAAATGCATTTCGGTAAAGAGCATGTCACAGAGCTGCCCTTGTCTTCAAAAGACTCCATCAGAGCAAAGCACCCACCCCAAAGCCCCTCGCTGTTGAGATGTTTATGCCAACTAGAACTGAGGCATGGTTAGGTTTAGAGATGATTCTGTAAGGAGGGATGGCTGCCCAGTCTCTAGAACTAGAACCAGCTTCCTTGTAAGGTGGTGAGTTCCCCGTCCCTGAAAGCATGTGAGCGGACACCCGAAGGGAAAGATGTAGCTTTCAGAGGGCTTCTAGACATATGCTGCTCTGACTTCACTCTTGCCCGGTCCTGCATTTTGGAGTCCAGGTGAGACTCAAATCCAAACACAATGCTTAGTTTCATAATTTCCTCCTTGATCTGCCTGAAGCCCCATCTGCTTGTGGAGAGGGTGATACACAGCATGAACAGTGCAAGAGGGGACAATTAGACAAGAGTTTGGATCCTGATGTCCTCACAGCTATGGGCTTTGGCCAAGCCATTTCCTCCCTGAGCTTCAGTCTCATCTTCTGTACCTGGTCCCAAGCTACTTCCTGGAGCTTGTGAACATCCAGTACCATGAAGTGCAGAGATCTTGGCACAACCAGGGAAGTGTGCAGGTGAAAGATTAAGTCTAGCCCATCCATTCATCTTCCAGCCAACAGGGGTGATGGGAGGTCAACTGCACCATGCTCTGAGCTAGGTTCTAGAATAAATTCTACATAATGTACACGTACATACATACACACATATATACCCATATATACACACATGTAGGTACATGCATATGTACATACACATGTACATAAAACCCTCTGTGTGTGTGTGTGTGTGTGTATATATATATATATACATACATATATATATGTATATATATACACACACACACACACATATATATATACACACACACACACATATATATACACACACACACACACACACACACATACATATTCCACCCCAAGTGTTCCACCCCAAGAGTTCCAAAGGGAAGGTAGCAGGGGAAATACAGTTTTCACTTAGAAAAAGCAGACTCGGGTCTCTGTAAAGCGGCATTTTACCACCAGAGAGCTATGGTGTAATCCATGCTGTTAAATGAGTGTTTCTGGATGATGAAGATGAATTCCTCCTCCTCTTCTTTCTACTTCTTTTCTTGGTCCCCTTACCCTATTCTGCTCACTAACACCTCCATAGGGTCAGAGAAAAGATCAATTCAAATTAGTCAATTCGCTTCTTTTTAGTCACTGTTGGGAACAAAGTGGGAGGATGAGGAGGTGGCTACTAATGGATTTTTGAAAAGCAGAGTTGAGGCATTATCTGAGCATGATGAGCAGGCTGGCTATTTCCTCCTCACCCATGACAGAGAAATGAATGTTGGCCCTTATTTATAGAACGCAGTTCTGTACCTGAGCATCTCACTTCCAGCTCCCAACTCCTACTCATCCTTCAATGCCCAAATCATATGGCTCCTTTTGGAGCCTTCCCTGACTTTCCTGGGCCGAGAACACATTCCATCCTCTGCATTCACATCACTGTTCATGTCTGGGTTCTTATCTGCCATCTGCTCCTCTGACTGTTGGCTGCTTTTGTCTTTGTCACGTGATTAGAAACTCCTTGAGGTTCTGACCATGTCCGATTTGTCCTGATGTTCACGGCCCAACACAGGGTGTGGCCCTTGGTAGATACTCAGATATTCCTGTTTAATGAGTGTGTAATTTCTAAAAGAAAACTCTGATTTTAGTATTCAGTGGAGACCGGGTTAAGGAATGTATATTACTCATTCATTTTCTGATGAGAAGAAAATGTAACAAGACCTAAATCCCATCATTTCTACTAGAATAGTTTAAGTTTTTGCCAGCCAATTCTAAGAGAAACAAAACTTATGTTCTAACCATTTCACAGCTATCTGTGTACTAAGACTGGGCATGAAATGACGAGTTTAGCATTCACTACAGCACCAATGGTGGGAAGGGTCATTGTATGCATCTGCTACCCACAGCCATCTCATTCAGTTGATCTGTGTGAACTTATTTTAGAGCCAAGGAAACTATAATCTTATGACAATATATGAAAGAGGTATAAAATAAGCATTTTAAGGAACCAGGGTTTCAAATAAAATTAGGCTCTTTGCCTCTTAAAACTCCAATCCTAATAACTCATCCATTTTTGCTTAAAAACTGTGAGCAGCTCTAAGCTGTCCTCAAAACAGACTCAAACCACTTGGCTTGGTCTGGAAAATCCCTCATTCATACCCTCACCTCCCTCTCTAAGTGAGTTCCTCGGTCTCTCAGACTCACCTCTCCACATTCCACAGTCTCAGGAGGGAGGTGAAGGTGCACAGGATTCCCCAAGGCACAGTCCTTGCCTATGTATCTCCATCTCCCGGCCTGGAAATTCCTAACACCCTTCCCTGAAGCATCTTGACCTCCTTGCTTGGTTCCTGCCTGGCTACATCTCATCTCCAGGACTGAGTGCAGACAACCTGCTCCCAAGAAGCTTCCGTGGTTCCACCCCTCAATCTGGGTCAGGGACTCCTCCTCTGAGCTCCCCAAACACCCATTCCTAACGCAACACCGATCAAAGTGTGTTGTCTAGCCATTAGTGCGTCTCCTGGTAAAACCAGAAGCAACTCAGCCGCAGGGGCTGACCTAGTCCTCATTTATCCCCAGTGCCTGGTGCAGCACTCACATAGAAGAGGCACTCATATATCTGCTGAATGAATGATCCTCCTTCTACCCCGAAGGCGAGACAGACCAATAGTCTATTATGTAAGTAAATTCCAAGAGAACAGGTAAAAGTGACCTGTGGGAGGCTCCAGTGGAAAATCCCTACTCTAGCAAATTGACTCTACGATGATCAAATTAAGACAACTGTTTACATCAACGTACTTTATCGATGCAACTTCCCCAAGAAGCTTTGATAGCACCAGGCCATGGAGTCCTAAGAATGGGGCCCAGACTCATTAATCTGCAGAGTCCCAGTAGCTAGGGCCCAGTAAAGGTTTTTGAATGAATGACTAACACTACATTGGGAAAGAGCTCTGGGGAAGAGAAAGAAAGGGTAGAAGAATCTCCAGAAAAGCCAGGCAGAACATAAACGCCCAAGTCCTTTCTGCCCTCACTTGATTCCACAGGCTCCTCATTCCTTCTGCTCCAATCCTACTGTCACTCGAGGTTGGGTAAAGCCCAAGCGCATAACCTGCTCAGAGAGTTAGTTCTGGCTCTTCCTTCTAGCCTTGCTCCCTCACTTTCTCCAGATCTTGCCCAAATAATGCCTTATCCAGAGGTATTCCCTGGCACTGTATATAAAACAGTAATGCCCATTTCCCTCAACTCTCTAGCTCTCTGACTTAGCTTTATTTTTTTCTGCTTTATTTTTTTCATAGCAACTAATATTGCCTGATGTAATACATGCATGTTTGTTAGTTG
This sequence comes from Symphalangus syndactylus, assembly GCF_028878055.3. Taxonomy (NCBI): domain Eukaryota; kingdom Metazoa; phylum Chordata; class Mammalia; order Primates; family Hylobatidae; genus Symphalangus; species Symphalangus syndactylus. Next base: position 95,735,501 of record NC_072440.2, on the reverse strand, counting down.
TTGATGATCCCTTGACCCTACTTCAATGCAAGCTCCTTGAGAACAGGAACTTGGTTTTGTTCTGTCCTGTATCCCTATCACCAAGATAGCAAGAGCCACCCACTGCATGGTTCATGTTCCATGAACATCTATTGACTGAATGGATGACTGGATGAATGACTGCCTTAGAAAAGCTAACAGGCAAGGAAGAAAGCCCTGAATGAGCATGTGCTTGGACCCTGACTGTCTTGCTGAGTGCCAGGCCAGGATACTGCCCCAAATCAATTGACTCTTACTCTTGGTCTTGGATGTAGGCTAGCCTGAAGGGAAAAAGCCACTGGGAGGGAATTAGTTTTCAGCTAATACATCATGGGACAAAGGGCTAGGAAAGTAGTAGTTCTAACTTTGGGTATGGCAGAGAAAACCTTCCAATGGCCAGGCTGGAGAGGCAATCTGGCTAAAGTCCAGGTGAGAAAAGGCTTCTATGGATGAAGAGCTCTGAAATAAAAAGGCTGTTAACAGTTTCTCTCCTTTTTAAATCACTGGGGCTTAACAGTATTTGTGGACAAGGCCTGTCCTAGATTTTATGCACAAGGCTCAAATGAAATCTAGATATGGGATCAAAGCTATATTTAAGTAGCTCTAAAAATGGGTAGGTAGGGAAAGGAGATGGTATTTGCTGAGGTCTCCTATAAGCAAGAAACCATGCTCATGGGTGAATCTCACTTAATCCTTAACACCAGCTTATAACATGGAGTGTACTATCCCTACCTTACAGGTGGGGAAACAGAAGCTTGGGGATTTAAAATGGTGATTTAAGCAAAATCACTGAGCCAACACATAGCACAGCTGAGATCTGAAGTCAGGTGTGTCTAAGTCGCAAAGTTTTTCTCCTTCCTCTGAATTATGCTATAGCTCAGAAACCACTCTAGAGAAAGAAACTACAAGAGGAAGAAAGGAAGCAGGCATGAGATAAACATGTTCCCCAAAGAATAAGAGTCTGGCATAAGAAACAAGTCTGGGATAAGACAATCCTGGGAATGCAAAACAAGCTTTAGATATCACCTGGTCTTACCTTCTGTCCTATGCTTAGCTTCGTGAAATGCTTCTGGTTTTAGTTTTTCAGAAAAGGCAAGGTATCTAGCTGAAAAAGAAAAGCTTCAAGACAGAGGACAGCAGAAGATAACACCAAAAACTAGTGCAAGAGTGAAGATGTGTGTCCATCTCAGTGTGTTGGCATTTTTTTCATGACTCCTGACCATGATTCCTTACGCTGGGCCTGCGTAAGGGAGATGTGTTAATATACCACAGTCCAGGCAGCTGAACGCTTGACCAAACTTTAGTCATCTGGGAGGGAGGTCAGCCTACATCAGGTGCAATTCCAATGAAGACATTCTAGTAGATGTGGCCACATTCCTTGCACATAAGAAGGAAAGGATCCATAAGTGACTGGGAGGAGGGGAGAGAGAAGAGCAATAAGCAGACAGAGCCATTGCGTTGGTGGTCAGGAAAGCGGGTGATGAGAGTGGTTAGCTGCAGCCTGTCTGCTGTAAGCGCTCTTGGATGAAACTTCATGAACTGAATTTGTTTCTAAAGATGTTGTAGCAGGTGGGATGCAAATCCGTTCTCTGACATGGGATCTAAATTCCATCTCAGATTGGCTACCAAAGGACCTCTCCTCCTACTGTCTAAATCTAGTTGGCTAGCATGGGCAGAAAGGAACACTAAATGATTCTGCAAGGAAAAAGGAACCTAGATCTACAGCTCGACTGTTCTTCCCCTGCATGTAATTCTCAGCTACCCTCTTTCATTCCTTAACCCTCAAAAGACTCAGGATAGCACAGATCTCACTCAGAATACAGCTATAGAACCCAGAGCCTTGAACCCTTTCCTTAATACTTTCATGTCTTTCATAACATAAGCATGCATATGACATACTTCCTGTGGTATAATGATGGTTATCAGTGTGCTACACGTTATAACCAAAGTCAATTGTTTCTTACCTGGAAATATCTCCTGTGATTCAGTTTCACCAATCCAGGCTGATGGGATGAACCAGCTTAGCTGCTGTCTGGCCAAAGTAAGTTGGACTTCCCAAATCAGGACAGTGGCCTCCTAGAGTCCTGTAGCTTTTCTGTCCTTAAGATGGTGGTACCCTGCTAAAAAGGGAATGCAAGTCATGTTACTGTGAGAAGCAATTTCCTATTCTCCACTAGTCACAATATATTTTTTAAGGAGAGCAGAGAGTCACAAGATCATAGATTATCAGGCCTGAAGGACATCTAAGAGACAGTCTTGTCTAATTCTTTCATTTTATAATTAGGGGATTGAGGCTCAAAGAAGAAACCAGCCTCACTCGGGGACTCAGCAGTTTGGGAGTTGAATCCACACTGGAACATGTCTCTGACTCTCTGGCCTTTGACATATTTTTTAAATGCAGCCATGTGGTCAGGCTGACTTCTCAAACAAGTGGTCATTGACCTTGAATGGGAAGTCTTTTTATTTTTTGTTTAACAGATTTTGAAAAAGGGAGGTGGCACTTTTTCCAGATTGCTGTTTTTGTAGTTTCACCCCTGGGAGCTAAATTAGTAAAACAGCCCACCTCAGGCATGTGGTTGGGATGGTTCTCCCTGTTTCTCATTAGAAAAATATTGTTATAAAATACCATGACCCATGAACACAGTGACACAGTGGGGAGTGAGTGCTGCTCTTCAGCGAGAAGCACATGTGGCCCCAGGTGTCTCTCTCTCTCTCTTTCCCTCCGTGTTTCAGAGAAACACAGCAACAGACATGAACTCTTTTTCCATGAGTATCATTTATTGCTTTTTCCATGAGTATCATTTATTGGCTCCTGTGCATTTGAATGGCCACTCCTTTGTGCAGAAAACCAAATCATAGAAAATAGAGGGGAGCTCTCACTTATTAAGCAAATATCTCTCAGGCATACCATGAGAATTGTATAGATATACTTTCTTATTAATTTGTCCTCAAAAAATCCCAGTGAGATACCATTAATTCCATTTTTCCAAAGAGGTAGGAAACCAATCTTTCAAGAGCTAGGATGATCTGCAGAGTCAAAAAGAGATACAATGCAGAAGCAGAAATAAACTCATGCCTCCTAAATCTACTTTTTGCTATCTAAACTGAACTATATAGTTTGTTACCAGGGCAAACACTAGAGTTGTCTGTTTTTTCCAATGTTTCAGCTCAAATGCATGAGACAGTTCTTTAAAGCTGAAATTGTTGTAAGGGCATGAAAGATTATTCTTATTAGATTCTCTTTCTGACGGGGGTGGGGGATGGTGGTGGGGCTTGTGGGGGAAGTAGGGGTCTAAAGTCCAAGACTTCCTGCCAGGCTCCCAGCTGGGGCTCCCAGGCCCCCAGAGGCTGGGCTGGTTCTGGCTCTCAGAAGCAGGGGCAGCAGCAAGAGGGCACCTCAGGAAGTCACAATTATCAACGCTCCCTGGCTCAAGGCTTTGTTCCTGTTCTCAGACAACAAGGGACATGCCAGGAGAGATGGGGTGGGGGTGGAGAAAGAGGAAGAAAAAACAGGAAGTGAAGTGGGGGAGGAGGGAAGGAAATGATAGAGAAAACACAGCAACTCTGAAATGTCCTTGGCTTGATGAGAAAGTGATTTCTGAGTGGACATTAGTGGAGCTGGGCCCTGCATTTTAGGAAACCGGATTGTGATGGTAACAGGGCGGGGCAAAGATGTTTACTTCCTCCAAACTCAGGGTTGGGGTCCACAAATTCCATTTCCCACCACCAAGCACAGCCTGGCACAGGGCTATTTTCCACACCTCAGGTGTAGACACGGAAGGTGGTGAATTTCCAAAGAAGGATTCTGGGGTAAGGCCCTGTTCCTCACCTCTTGACTGTGGCTGAGGGGCCAGGCATGTCACAAAATGATCTGGAAACAAGAGAAAAGCTCTCAAAGTGATCAGGTATCAGGGAGAGCTATCCCATCCTCACTGCTTTTTTTTTTTTTTTTTTTTTTCCTCAAATGTCCTCAAAATTGAACCCATTTTCAGTGTGCATGACTGGGATGGATTCACTCAGCTGGGTTCAGCACAAATGCTGCTATCTTCCACTACAAAACTAAGAGGATCAGTCAGGCGGAACACTTGGTTTCCTCCTGATCATGATTCTAAGACACCTCCTGCTTGTTTTCCTATCCACTTTGTTCACTCCATTTACTTACTGAGGCTTACAGAAATTCCCCAACTCCAAATGCACATTGTAAAGAATGACAGTCACCTGGTAACTTGGAACAACCACACACAGAGATGACCCTAATAATAACTTAATAACGGAATACCACTTCTACTAATGCTAATACTATTCATAGACCCCTGATGGGCACCAGGGGGTAGAGAATGCAGAGCCCCTCATGGGTAAGCCATTACATACCGGTCCCCCCTACTCCAGCGGGTCCCCCATACTGGCTATGCATCTACGAAGCTAACAAAAAATACAGACCCAATCCAGAGTAGCGGTCAGGAAACTTGTATGGCTAAAAATCTTCTGAGAGGGTTTTAGTGTCACCAACCTGGCTCTGATCTATGGACTAGCATTCAGTTAACATGGACCCCCACTCAGCTCTCACCCTCACCCCACCTTCTCCCACCTTACAGATGCAACCACAAAGGCTCTCCAAGGGCAGGGGCTCACTCCAGGTCCCACAGCTAATGGCCTCCCAGGGATCTGCCCCACTCCTCCAAACCAAACATAGAACAACAAAAAGTCAGCATATGTTTGAGAGGACTCCAAGCCTTCTGAAGCAATTGCTGATGGTTTACTGTGTGAGTCACCCCGGGGCCAAGTGTCCATTAGGGAGAACAGAGAGCAAGGGGCGAAAAGAAACTGAAAACTCTCATCTCGCATCTCCACAGGCAGCACAACCTCACATATCACCAGCAACACCAGCATGCATTTGCTCCCATCCAAGCAGTCACAGGTGGCCCAGGCTATTTCCACAGTGCTATGCCCTGTGCCTGGCCTGGTGGGGATTCACACCACCCAACACAATCAGGAGTTTGCCCTTCTGTAGCACCTGACAGCCAGTGAAATGCTTTTCCATATCTTTTCACCTTTGCTCATTTTGAGAGTGGTACAAAGCTGAGGGGTAATCACCCCAGTTTATAAATGGGGAAGCCGAAATCAGAGACAGGAGGTGCCTTATCCAGAGTCTCAAAACAGAACTAGGACCTGAAATAGGCATCTCCTGTCTTCCAGTCTAGCGACCTTTCCCCGTGTCCTGTCCCTCCCCACCCCATTCAGGGGAGGGCTAGGGAACAGCTTCAAACGGCTGCTGCCTTCCCCTTCTGAATGGCTTTGGAAATTGAAAAGCAAGGCACAACAACTGAAGGGAAGGCAATATCCACTATGAGAGGCCGAAAGGGCCCCAAAGACCGCGTCCCCACCCTCCAGGGAGGGCAGTCAAGGGACAAAAAGTCCAGGGTGGGCATGCCTGTGCCCACAGTTCACCAACAGCAGAGCTTAGACTGAGTCCCTCAATGCCAGCAGCACAGACCAACACTGAGAAACCAGAAGGGGCAGGTGTTTAGATAATAAAAATAGCTAAGACTGATTAAGTACTTACTGTGTGTTGGGCTTTGTTTAGCACTGTACATGTAGCGACTCCCTGAAACCTCATGGCAATCGAACTAGGTAGGCATTATTATTGTCCCCTTTTACAGATGAGGTAACTGAGGCACAAAATGGTTAAGTCACTTGTCCATGGGATTTAGCTTTTGAGTGATAGAGTCAAGGTGTGAATTTAAGCAGTCTGGCTCAAATTCTGCAAAGCCAAACAGTGGAAAGAAAGAGAACAAAGCAAATACACTAGGAACAGATGACACCTTCCTTCAAAAGGAGAGAAGGAAGATAGGAGACTCTCCAGGCAGGAAAGACTGAGAGCTGCTGTGCAGGCAGAATTAGGAATTTGGTACCTAGTCCCCTTTGGGTAGCAGCCGACCAATGTCAGCCAACACCAGTAAATGACATCCTGGTGTTGGTGTTTACACAGCACCACTGTGGGAGGAGGGAGTGGCTGGGCCAGGGAGGGGATGAAGGGAGGGCCTGAGATGGGAGAGTCACCAGGATGGGTGGAGGGGATGATGCCTTGGGAAGCCAATTCCTATGTCCCAGAGGGATGGAGCAGCTGGGCAGGCAGGCAGGCGGTTCCCTTTCTGCATCCCCAGCACCAGCAGTGCACACATGCCCAGGACACCAGGCTTCGGGGATGCCACTGGGTTTCAGCCTCATGAAGCCTGGGAAGCCAGGAAAGACAGGGGTCGTCTCTCACCATTTCCACAACGAAGAGCTAAAGCCAAAAATAGTCACGGTCCTAGAATAATAACAACAACAACAATAGCCACCATTTGTTGGCAGGTTATGATTTGTCAGGAAATATGCTAGATGTGTATATAGATTATGTAAAAATGATACCAACTCTGAGAGGTCCATATGATTATTCTTAATTTACAGTTGAGGAAAGCTAAGTAATTCTGTAAAGGTCAAAGCTAGCAGGCTATGAGGAAGGATCTGAATCACCATTTATCGGACCGAGGCCCCTGATCTCACCTCAAAGCTGTGTGTGCTGTGAAATGGTTAAGTGACTTAACCACAACCGTGCAGCCGTGCTAACCCACAGCCAGCTTCTGGGCTGTGAGAGCACATGGGCACAGGTGTTTACGTCCACATACTCCCTACACTGCACATCCACACTAAGTGCTGCTAACCACTTTTATATACACAGTCATACAATTGGGGTGATTTAATGGTTTATCATCCAAATGAGGATACCTCTGAGAGTGAAAGGGGGCCCTTTTAATAATATTGCTGGGACAACAGGCAGACACCAGGATGGTCCTAGGCGTGTAAGAACATGCAGTCACCCGAATACAATCCAGACTCCCACAGGCTGGTTACTTTTATGTCCAGCCGTGTTGGTAGAGGACCCTAGTGGGCAATGCCTTGCTTCCCAATCCACACAAATACTCCTTCCCAATAATTCACTCTCCCTGTGTTCACCTGCCTGTCTTCTGAATTCACGGAGCTTGCTGGCCTTATAGATAAACAGGCTGATGCCACTTGGTTATAAAGCAGTCATGCTGTGGTTTGAGAAGGCAGGGTGTCACTAATTGAAACAGTGTATTTTAAAAGACTGGTGGGTTCCTTGTGCCCTGGCAGCCCGGAACCCTAATACCCAGCTGTTCTGATAAGCAGCCAGTCCATCAAGAGTGAGGGCTCTGTGGCTGTCCCATTGAGGACAGCCTGAGACAAGCAGATGGGAAACCAGCACAGGAGTACAGATGCCACCACTACTGGACCTCCTGGAGAAACCGCCGTCTACTGGGAGGACATAGACCTGGGGTCCTCAGGGGACAGGCGCATCTCTGAGACAAGGCCTGGCCTTTTTCTGCTGCCAGCAGGCACCGATCATGCATGGAGGTGAGCAGCTCTAGCCTGGTGAGAGATCCTCCCTTTCCCCCTGACTGGGCCTAGTGGGGAAGGAGGTAGCATTTAAAGCTTGTTTTTGTTTTACTCTTTCCCTAAGAATCTGCCTTCTTAGGAATCTCTGACCAAGAGGAAGGAAGAATCTGCTGTTCTTTTGAAGCCAGGAAGTCACTCTTAACAAACTCTCCCATCAATACAGGTAAAGTGCAGAGCTAATGAGAAAGCAGAGGGCATTTGTCTGTTCTCTGAAGACACCGTTTCTGGCATATGTTTAATCGTGGAGCATCATAGGACCTCGACGCCAGGGATTTTCAGAGGCCCCAGAGAAGCCTGCCAGCTCCTAGCAGCCCTGGAAACTGGCAGGGCTCTTGGAGGCACTGACGGGCAGGGCTCTAGGCCCTCATCCTGCAATAAAAGGAATAGAGATACTTTTTAGCTGTTTTGTGTAGGGACTTCTGCAAGTGATGATTTTTTGGTAAATAGACCCTTTTTCCAAATTAGGCCACATGCACAGGTTGTGGGAATTAGGGAATGCACTTAGATTCTTACCAGTTACCATTCAACACACAACAGCAGTGATTATGACCATATGTTATAATGTTATTCTGGGGGATGCTTAAGACCTAGAGAAGGAAAGGATTTGTCTGATGCCACCCAGCATGCAGCCTTCCCATGGTGGGAAGCCCAGCACAGAAGGAGCCCAGAGACCAGATAGTGACTAACTGGGAGTGGCCGTGGCTCAGGCAGTACTAGACAGTCAGAGGCCAACATGCCGGTGATGATGGTGATGGGGCAGAAGATACCAACCCTTATTCACTGAGCATTGACTGTTTGCCAGGCATGGTCTAGACATCACCTGGATGTTCCACCAGCCCTCTCCCCACTCTTGCTGGAAATGGCAGTGCTCCTATTATCCACATCTTACAGATAAGGAGCTGGACGGTCACTCAGAGAGGCTGAGTGATGAGCTCTGGGTTAATGGCGAGCAGATAACGAAGTGCGCATTTGGACTCACATCTGAGGGACCCCCACCTGGGCCCTGACCACTGTACTCTACAGCAAAGGAGAGGACCCAGGCCACCCTCAGAGGTGGCATTTATGAGTCATGGGGTGGGGAAGGCAGTTGCAAGCGGCAAATGGTAGCAGAACCAGAACAAGAGCTCAGATCTCTACTCCTGGGCTCACATTAGTCCCATTTCCCAAGGCTGTGGTTTAACATCTCTCTGTGGTCTTTGTAACACCTGAATAGCCATTAAGGTGAGTGCACCCATGTTCAGGGCAGGAGAACACCTGCCAAACTGGCTGCAGCAATCAGGAAACTCCACCAAGCTTTTCGATGAGTTCACATTGCACTGCCTGAACATAACCGGGGGGGGTGGGTTCCTTCTCCTTCAGACTGCATTTCAGAATGTCAGTTACACCAGGTCTCCTTTGAGTGAGGAAGTGGGAGACACATTAGAAACCCAAGGAGGCCAGCTTCCTCTCCTCTGACAACCCCAAGCAACAGCACAATTGGATGCCAGACAAAGGGGCATTTTTACCTCCCCCCTTCCCATCCACGGCTCCAACTACAAGAGCATCACCATTAGGGAGGGGTAATGGGCACACCTTAAGCAGGTTTGAGATGTCAGCAGCTGACAGCCTGCCTTGTCTCCATCAGGAAGGCAGCAATAAGACGAAAACCAACAGTCTGGGCTGAGTCTGAGCCTGACCACTCCCAGGTGATGCAAGCCAGGAGGATGCCTTGACTTAGTCTTGACCTGGGTCTACCCCTAACTTGGCCTTGCTGGGCTGTGTGACCTTTAGTCAGTCACTACTGTCAGATCCTGAGATACAACACCTGTTAAATGCAGATCATATGGAGATATATACCAGCAAGCCTCTTTGGACTACTTTGAAAACCAAATGAGCTATTATATTTGTGTTCGTGTTTTATCTCCACCATTGGGTGGAAAGTTACTTAATAGGAGAGGTCATGTCTCATTCATCTTTACAAATGATTGTAACTAGGCCAGAGCCCTGCACAAATGAGAAGAGGTGATGGTTGAATTTGTAAACTTCAGCTTCTCTGAGGGCAGTGAATAGCCCAGCGTAGCTGGGGAGGAAGGAAAGAGGTGACAGAGATACAGTGAGTGGAAAAAGAGGCTGTTGTCAGACTGTGGAGGGCTTTACACATACCAATGCTTCTAAATTTCATCTGTAGCTGGATGGTAAGCTGATATCCCAAATGCTTTAGTTAGCATTAGTGGAGGATGGGGCTTCAGAAAGAGCCTGGGGTCTCAAGCCCAACAATCATGAACCTCAGTCTCAGGTCTTTGGAGCTAAGCCTTAGTTGCTTTATCTGCAAAATGAGAATAACAGCTTCATTCCAGGGTCATTACGGGTACCTAGCATTTAAAGTGACCAGTGCAATATTTAGTATCTATTTGAATTTTAGCAAATACTACTGCCCTAAATGAGTGAGGCCAAGCTGACCTTGACTATCAGATGTAAAGGCATGTTACAGAGGTTCTAGGCCAACGCTGCCTTGGAGTGAGAAACTAAGCAATGGTACCATGGCCATACTGCAGTGAGGACGATCTAGAGTCAGTCTGGCTACAGTCATGTGTTGTCCAAGTTTCCAGCAATCGTGGTATGCTCTGGCATATCCTGTGAACACCTATAGCCCTCATGTACCCAAAGGCCACATGGTGTCACATGGCAAATACCCCCTGAGTCCCACAGACCACCTCAAAGCTTCCCAGTGCCCCAGCCTGCAGCACTATCTACAAGGGACACTGTCAAGTGGCTTCTGTTGGGTGTTCTGTAGAGACCACTTATGCCATAAGGCCGGCTAGGAGGCACAGCACTCTGGGCTGAGAAGCAGATCTGGGTTCCAGTTCCACATGGCAAGTGACTTGCCCTATGCACAGTGGCTGAACAGTCTTGGGACTCTCAATGCCTAGAAGTGCCCTTCAGTGGAGTGTTTCTGTAAGAGCTTCACCTAGGATATACACTGCCATTTGAGAAAGTCATGTTCTTATCAGGCAAACCTCTGCTAAAACTACCCTGACAATGAAGCCCCTTCTATAGAATGCTCCTGTTCAAACCCAACAGGAATATGCTGAAGTTCAGAGGGTGCCTGGTTTCTAGTTTCCACCTGACCAATTCCTGTCTGTGCCACCTCAGGTGAGTCATTACACACCCATGAGCCTCAATTTCCTCATGTGAGCCTCAGAGGCAACGATGTATCGCTCATACTATTTTCTAGCAAACTGTTTCCTAACACTTCACAGAAAGTACAAATCTCATTTTATTTGGATACTCTGAGGTTGGTCATCCTTCATCTTTGTGGGAAGAGTCAGACACACTTTCACAAAGCAGGCACGGGATAAAATGAAAAACTTCCATCATTCTTGGGAAGCCAGAGAGAGTCAGAGTCTATAGGATGAGGAATGATTGAGAATGCACCCATAACAGCTGGGAGCCGGCTTATCTATGATGCTGGCAAGGGTCACCCCTGGCCTCAGCAGACAAACACTGGCAATTGCGCTCCAGACAATAGCACAGCTGCTCTTGTTCCTGGGCTTCCTGCTGTGAGGCAAAGCAGGGGTCATATGATCAGTATTCAGCATTGCATTCGTCCCCACGATGCAAAGGGATTCTGCCTTCCCCAACAGCACGGGGCTGCAGGAGGGGGTGCATCCCCCCCACCCCAATGAGGGGAGCAGTGGGTAAAAGAATGGATAAGGATAAGATACCCACAGATACTGACTACAGGAAAATGCAGTTTCCATGTGAGAACCACCACCTCTAACAAAATCCATATTCCTAAGCTGAGGGTACAAGTTCTTCCATAAACAACTGCATACTAATTAGAGCCATCCTTTATGTAAACTCCCAGCTTAAGCCCAAATGTGATTTACTGCAGCTTTGTACTCTCTTGCCCTGCCCTGCAGCCTAGACTTTCACCCCCAACCCTGTCTACCATCCTTCAAGGCCAGCAGCAGAGTCTTACTTCCTCCATGAAGTGTTCTCTGATACCGACCTAAGACCGCAATCCATACTGACCTCTCCCTTTTCTGAACTCTCATAGAGCTTTCTGTCTGTGCCACTCAGCATTTAGTGCCTATGAGTTGTCTCATGACTTTTATTTATTTATTTATTTTTGAGACAGGGTCTCCTTCTGTCACCCAGGCTGGAGTTCAGTGGCATGATCTCGGCTCACTGCAACGTCCACCTCGAATAGTTGGGATTACAGGTGCAGATCACCATCACTGGCTTTTTTTTTTTTTGTAGAGAAGGGGTTTTGCCATGTTGCCAAGGGCTGGTCTCAAACTATCTGCCAGCCTCAGCCTCCCACGGTGCTGGGATTACAGGCATGGGCCACCGCACCCAACTACCTCATCACTTTCTGATGGGACTGTTACATCAATCCCCTAACTGGTTTGATCCTGCTTGAGCTGTGGCCCTGTCCTCTGCAGAAAAAAATTTTCAAAATACACATTTGATGATGTGTCATCCCTGCTTAAAACCCTTCAAGTATTTCCTACCACCTTCATGATAAAGTCCAAATGCCCTACCATGCTCCTACCCTTCCCCTGGGAGTATCCACATTCCAGTCACACCAAAGTGTTTCCCAAGGTTATATAATGAGGTGATATCAGAGGCAGGAGGAGAACCTGGATCGCTGAATAACTAGCTGAGGCTTCTTCCTTCAGTCCCAGGTGCTTCCCAGGCTAATGTTGGACCACAGATAGGATGACTAGGAGCACATGACACTGAGTCATGGTCAAGGTGAAAAAGTCAAGACCAACTAAGTCTTTCGGCTTGATAAGCTTACACTGTTGACAGCCAGCCGATCCACCAAGCAACCAAGTGGGCAGTAGGCATCTGAGACTCAGGCAGAGGTTCATCTACTCTTTATACCAACAGTGGGAAGGGGTTCACTATTTCTCCTTTTGCAGGTGTGGAAAATGAGGCTCCCAGTGGTCATAGCTGCTGTCTGGACTAAAACACCAGCCACACCCCTTCTCTTATATTCCAGAATGGTAAAATCCAACAGCCCCCCGCTGTCAACACTTTGATGCCTCCCAGGCATCTTACGGTAGACACATCTGATGGCGAGTAACAGCACCTAGTCCCTGCCCAAGAGACCATTCTGTCCAGGACCCCCTTCTGGGGAACTTCATTTCTGCTCTAAGACCAGAGCTATCCCATGACTTTTCTAATTCCTTCAACGGAAAGACTGTGAAAAGAAACTTTCATTTAACAGAAGAGAGGGAAAACTCCACTCTAACTGCTTTATGTTTATCCAGAGAAGTTACCAAAAACTCTTACCAGGTGACTGCTTTCCCCACAGCACATCACAGTGATAAGTGCATGTGTCTGGGGGTGGCAGAACAAGGTCCAGAGGAGAGCAAGACTAATACGTGATCAGCAGCACACATGGACCTGGGGGCATTCTGAGCTGGCTGGCACCAGCTCACCAGAGCCAACTGTACAGATCGCTTCCCAACTTCACATTCAGCGAGGCCATGGAAGTAGCTTGAAACCAGCCATGGTGGAAGTATTTACACCATGGAAATTGTCTCACACTCCCAGCAAGTTTGTTTGGCTTTTGTTTATCCCAGATAATTGGTTATTAAGCATTTAGGAGCAAACCACTGAATGGATCCATAAGATGGACACTGGGTGGGGAAGACAAGACTTAAATTGTGGCTAAAGCTCTACCTCCAACTCACTGTTTGACTTGGGCAAGTTTCTTCCTGGTCCTAAGTTTCCTTAACTGTAAAGGACATAAAAAGCACTTTGGTAAATGTAAAATAGGGAGGAGATATTTGGCAATGTCTGCAGACATTTTTGGTTGTCACAACTGAGGTAGACGTGGTGCTACTGGACAGGGATGCTGCTAAGCATCCTACCGTGCACAGGAAAGCCCCTCCTCCTCCCTTAACAGAGACCTACTTTGCCCAACATGTTACTAGTGCCAAGGTTGAGAGATCCTGATGGGGAGATATTCTCACAGTAGCCCATTGAAATACCTTGAACACATCAGCATGCAGAAGGAAAATAAAAGAAGTCAGCTTGCAGGAACCCTGGGAGGGCAGTGGTGTAAAACATTGCCACGGATGCTACAGGTTTACAATGCAAGGATGAGGTAGATCTCTTGCCCTAACGTAGTGCTGGGCACATCATAGGTGCTCAGTAATCATTTGCAGGAAAAGCAAATGTGTCTAGTTGAAATAACAATGCAGTCTCTCTTTAGCAAGCCTATACTCCAGTGTGTGTGCATCCCCCCACAGTGACACCAGGCAGAAGAATCTGACAAGTGTCTATTCACCTCCTCTCACCTCCTCTGGGAGGGTAGTGAAAAGACACGGTGTGAAGTTCCAGCCCTGGAGACTCAGGTTAGACAAATAATCACTAGCCTGGCATCCAGAGCAGCAATGGTCAGAAGAGCAATTTTATTTAAGTCACTTTCTAATAGGAGTTGAAGCATTTTAAAAAGTGAGGTTTCCAAAGGCTCCTCTGGGGAGGCAATTGTCAAAAACACACAGCAGGCAACCTTGCTTTCGACACATTCAAAGCCACTTTTTAAAGACAATCCTTTTCTTCTCTGTACCACTTGGGATTGAAAATGCATATAGCACAAACCACCAGAAGCGGAAACAGCGTTGGGTAATAAATGCGACCGACATTGTGGCAAGCACGGGGAACTGCAACAGAATCTGATCAGGCTGGCACCACTCAGACATGCACAAGGAAAGAGGCAATGGCAGGCAGCATATCTACTGTCCCTCAGCCTCTGGGGTCTGGAGTCCGCGAAAGTGGGGGGTGAGGTGTAACCACAAGCTGTTCCTGGAAGTCCCTTGCAAAACTCCGGATTCTGAGTTCTCACACTGAGAGAGGCAGCTGATTTCTAAACAAGCAGATGACAGAACAGAGGACCTCCCTCTGTGTCTCCCTGAAGATCTGAATCTGACCATAAACCATCTGACTCACAAAGCCCTTTAATTAAAAGCCCAAGGGCCTAGACCTAATTCGAGATGTGGCAAGACCCAGTGGCTTCTCAAGCACCAGAACTGTGAGCAGATTAATGGGGATAATTTCGCCCTTCCTGGTCTATAAATGACAACTCACTCAACTATAAATCAGATGCACTGAATGCCAGAGCTGGAAGCCACCTGAGCAACCCTCCGCCCAGCCCCTTGCTTTGTGAATGAGGAGCCCATGGTCCAGGATAGGAGGCCGATTGCCCCAGGCCTGGTCCCGAGTTTCTTACTGACTTTCAGCTAAATGCAGCTTTCTTGGTGTCCAGTGCTGAGTCACCTATCTACTCAGAGAAAATGTTTTTGTTGAGGTCTCTACACTCCCTCTGCAAGGCTTACTCAGAACTCCGGACAAGCTGGTTACAATCCATCTGGGACCTATGGCCACAGGTTGGAAGTAGGACAACGTCAGGGAAAGAAATTACCCTTGCCTGGGCAACATAGTAAGATCCTATCTCTCCCCCCACCCCTTGCCAAAAAAGAAAGAAAGAAATACAAAACATTAGCTGGGCATGGTGGCATGCGCCTGTAGTTCCAGCTACTAGGAAGGCTGAGGTGGCAGAATCACCTGAGCCTGGGAAGTTGAAGCTGCGGTGAGCCGTGATCATGCCTCTGTACTTCAGCCTGGGTGACAGAGCAAGACCCCATTTCAAACAACAAAAAATAGCAAAGAAATTTCCAAAATCCCCACATACCAGGAGCTGGCTATCTCCTGGGCTGAGTTTGGCCCCTTTCATCACTCCTCTGTCATTCATTCCTCACATCCACATCCCAGCACAGTGGATCTTGTGACGCCCAGGCTAAGTGAGATAAAGAAATCTGCTTGGCCAAACAGCTAAATGGATTTCTTTGATTGCAATGCTCATCAAACTCTTTTCTTTTTAACTTAAAAGTTGTAATATCTAAAGCAGCAACAAGATGAATTCTAGGGACTGAGTGTTTGTATCCCCCTAAATTCATATGTTGGAGCCTACATTCCCAATGTAATGGTATTTGGAGGTGAGGGAAGATTCTTTGGGAAGAATCAGGTCATGAGGATGGAGCTTTGTGAATGAGATTAGTGGCCTTCTCAAAACGGACACAACAGAGATGATGTTTTTCTCTCTTCACCATATGAGGATGCAATGTGGAAACAGCCATCTGCAAGCCAGGAAGCCAGCTCTCACCAGACACCAGCTCTGCCCACAACTTGGTCTTGGACTTCACAGCCTCCAGAACCGTGAGAAATGTATTTCTGTCATTTAAGTACTCCAGTCTATGTAATCTGTTACAGTATCCTGAACTGACTAAGCCAATGACTTCTGCAGTAATGACAAAATAATTTTGCCACATATTATTAACAAACCCCTAATATATTGGATTGCAAACTTGAATTTTTTCAGGCTAATAATGGCTAATACTTATACATATGATTTATGTACCTTTCATTATACAAAATAATCTCTCATTAACAAAATAGCTTCAAGTAGCATCTACCACTCTCATTTTACTGGTGCAGAGACAGAGGTCCAGAGTGCTCAGGTGAATTTTCTGAGATCACACAGCCAGTCAATGGCAGAAGGGCATCTGATCCTGAACTCTGTGTCCTTCACCAGGGACTGTGTCCACTTAGGGACCAATCAGATGCCACAGACCCTGGAAATCAGTATGTTTCATTAACATGTCTGCTGAGTGTGGTGCTGAGGGCCTGGGTAATGAGGGGTGATGGGTGGCGTGGCAGTTGTGACCTCATCTTGGGGTTTGGAAGGAGCCACACACCTGAATGGCACACAGTTACCAAAGCCTACCTGTTAGGTAAAGCCTTTGAGGTGCATTCAGACAGAGGAGCGGTAAGAAGGAGAAGGAATCTCACTGGAGCCCACCCTGCAGGCTGTAACTGGTTTCCGGAATTTCTTCCACCCCTGGGGATGAAGATTCAGAGAACAAGGTATGGTACCTCCATCTTGTTTGCTAACAGCCCATAAGCTTCCAGGAAATATAAACATAGGAAATGACGATTAAGTACAGTGTGGCAGTTGCACAGGCTGGTGTGGAAGCATCCTTGGTGGGCACCGGACTCCACCTGTGTGACAGGATCTGGCCGGGAAAAGCTTCCTGGAGGGCCTGGGGCCTAATCAAAGTGTGAATTTCATACACCACTAAGGGAGGCTTTGAGGATGTGAAGTGGGAATAGGGTGTTCAGGCAGACAGCACAGGCCTTGAAAATGAACAAGTGACAAAGCTCCTCATGTGAGGAACTCTGAGTGAAGGGGTGTGGCTGGAGCATAAGAAATTGATGGGTTGGACTGGGAGGGAGGCTTGCACCTCATGTGAGGCAGGGGCTGGGTGGACCACAGAGGGCCCAGCAAATCCTTGTAAAGGAATCTGCATTTTGAACGTAGGGTTTTACCTTTTATTATTTTGCAGAGACAGGGTGCTATTGTCAGGTTTGTATTTTATATCGTGTGAGTGTGGAGTGTTGTGTGTGTAGATCTATGTCTATATCTATGTAATATCACTACTCTGGCAGTAGTGCCCTTAGTCAAGTGACTTCACCACTCCTTCAATTATTTTCTCTCTAAAATGGGAAAAACATGATGTGCCCTCCATATCTCAAAAGTGTTGTAAGAATAAAGTGAAACAATGAATAAATAATTATTAAAGATAAAGAAAATGACAAACTTATATAAATAATTATATCTGGATTCTCTCAAGGCTGCATACAGAAAAGCTCAGAACTTTAAAATATCCACTTCAAAAGAATAAATTGGGAGGGAGAGTATGAAGCATGGAGGGGAGAAAGCCACTTCCTGCAGCTGTCGCTGTCACTGTCTGGAAGGCCCTGCCCAGCAATGCACTCTGGTAATCGCTCGTCCTCTGCTCCCTTGTTCTGGGCTAACTTTCTGACCCATCCAATAGTGGTAAGGAAGCAAAATACCAAGACCCTCAAAGCCACCTTTCTTATTTCGCCAATGAATGTACATTTCCAATTTTAGATAAAAGAATGACTTTCACAGAGCTCTTCCTGAATCTTAGAGAATAATAAATAGATAGGCAAAGAATATCTGATATTCAGATGAAATGGCAAGGTCTTTGTCTTACTTGATGGGCACAGAAATGCCCAGTTGATTTCAGTTTCCCTCTTTCAATCTGTCCTCACCCTGGATGTATTCGATTCCAGCTAAAAGAAGGCAAGACAGTGGAAGCAGCCTGCTGCCTAAGTACCTGCAGTGTGGGGCAGTCTGTGGAGGATAAAAGCCTCATTCAGGAAGGAATGGTTTCCAACCACTGCACAATTACCTTTATTAGCATAACGTCTCATTGTGCATTTTGCAAAACACTTTCTGATTCCATCTCACGAAGACTGCAGTGACAGAAATTGCTGCCACTGGGGGGAAGAGCATGTCTGTAAAATTTAAACCATTGGGCATTTGTTCAAGACTCCTGGGAAATGATGTCCCTTGATATATAATTCATAATAGCCTTAAAGCTTGCCCTACTTCTGACACATAGATGATATATTTTGGATAAGTCAGAGAGGGAGGAGGGAGAAAAATTACTTTCGAATGGCTCTGCTGTTCTTTGCCTTTTGAGTAAAGCCTGACAATATTTTGGACCACTCTTTTCTACCATAAGGGCTTCCCTTTAAGAGCTTTTTTATTTTATTTTTTCTCTTTTAAATTGAAGAGGCAGCATATCATCCAGTTTCAGTTTTATCTTCTGTAACACCGGATAAAAGATGAGGCTGAATCCATCTGTTAGCACATACAGGCTGCAAACTGTGTGAACACAGGCACACCCGAACGCGTGCGCCTGCACGCACACACACATATCCTTGCAAAAAGGGGGAAAAATCCACACTTTTAAAAAATTTATCATCAGCAATCCTACCAATGCCGACCAGATAGCAGCACTTTTATCCTTTTATGGGCAGATTCAGGAGGAAGCCAGCCTCGCCCCCACAGAGGCTCTTCCCCCTGCACTGCCATAGGAATTGGGATGCTGGGACTGGCAGCAGGCCAGCCCTTTCCCCACAGCGCTAGGGTTCTAGCCTCCTGAAATCACTGATGATACCATTGGGGGCCATAGCCTGCCATGCCCCAGCCGGCCCTGGCTGGGGACTGGGAGAACCACAGGGCATTGAGAGGGCTTCCATCCTCTGGCACAATTGGCCAAGTGACTAGGCTGGTTTTCTAGGGAAAATGGGCAGGCAGCCTGCCTAGATTTATGGAGGCAGAGTGGAGAGCCCCATCTGGTTGCTTGGCCTTTCCTATGGTGCTGCTGGTTGGGTGGCACTGTGTATCGCCCTCTCTGGGCCTCCAGAGCAGCTTTTGCTCAACAATTACTGGCAATGCTGCAGGCAATGGATCAGATCAGGTGCGACAGAAGATCAGAGATTGGAGGCCAGAGATGACCTGGATGTGTCCGTTCTCACCTTTTTAGGTGGACACAGTGCAGGTAGAGAGTCCTGAAATGCACAGGGTTCTTTTGTTTCCTAAACACAGAAACTATGTTAATCACAGAGTTCCAAAAATAAGCAGCTTCATTTCATTAACGAGGTGAAGCTTGAGCACACATGGGCTTGGAAGAGGATGGAGTGGGGGTGGGGATGACAAGCACAAGGGACAGCTGAGGCCACTGACCTCAAAAGGCTGACGAGTTTCTCAGAGAGGGCCCAGGGCCCCAGATCCACACCATGTGCCCATCGCTCTGGAGTGCTGAGCCCGTGAACTCTGCTCCTGCAGTGCCTCACATCTGCCCCCTCCTCTGCTCCCACTTCTGCTGCCCTAATTTAGGCCCTTATTATCTTTCTCCTGGACAGTTTTGCACACACAGACAGATGACTCTTCCCAAAGCAGCATGGCTATTATTGCATCACTCTATGGCTCAAAAACCTTTAATGATTCCTCCATTGACTAAGAAATAAAGCCCAGCTTCTATTTTCTAAGGCCCTCTTCATCGGGTCCCTGGCCCAAATCCTAGCCTCATTCTCCACTCCTCCTTCTCCTCCGTATGCCACTCCTTCAGCCCAGGGTCCCCTTTCCAGCCTTCCCACCTGCATGCCCTTACTCCTATATGCCCCTTTTTCTAAAATATTCTTCTTTCTCCTCCATTTCTTTAATTCTAAATCCCATCCAGCATTCAAGGCCGAATTTAAAAGCCACTTCAGCCATGGACTCAACCTTGACTCCCAGAGAAAATTTCTTTGTCCTCTGAAGTCTCATAATTTTACTAGCCCTCAATCCCTTTCTTTTGCTGTAACAGATTCTAGACACCCTGCTTTTCTCCTTAGGCTGTAAGACATCTGAGGGTAGAAAAATACCAAGTTCAACTTTGCATACTCATTCCATCTAGCACAGTTCCTGATACATGGGAGGTGCTCACCAATGTTGCATAAGCACACAAGTGAGCGTGTCTGCAGGATGGCAGACAGAAAAATGTTTTGCAGGAGATGCAGTTACATAAGCAGATCATGCCATGATGGCATGCAAGGGGGCAGGCTGGGTGGGCTGAGGGTGAGAGCAGAGGACACGATGATCTCCACAATGCTGAAGCCAATGGTCAACTCTGTCTTCATCTTTATTAAACCCACTAGCAATAATCGACACAATTGAGTTATTATCCCTTTCAGAAAGTCTTTATTTACTTGACCTCTAAGAGGTCAGGGTCTCTTAATTTTCCTCCTAGTCGATGTCTGCTCCTTCTCGGTCTCTTTGGTTGCCTCTTTCTCTTTTTCTAAATTCTTAATATTGGCACTTCCCAGGACTTGGCCCCTCAGCCTCTCTACTCTATCAGGACTCACTCCTTTAGTGATCTTGCCTTAGTTTCACGCCTTTAAATATCATCTCTATTTTGATAAATACCATATTTATATTTCCAGCTTTGACCTCTCCCTTGCCAGCAATAACCAGCAGTCTACTCAGAAGCTACACTCCAATGCCTAACTCAAACTCAGCGTGGCCCAAAACAGAACTCCTCCTCTTTCCTCCCAATCCTGCTCTACCCACATTATTTCTCATGTCAGCTAATGACAATTCCATCCTTCCAGTTGCTAGGACAAAAATACTGAGTCATCTGAGCCTCCTCTTTATTTCACGCCCCAAATTCAATCTTTCAGAAAATTCTTTTGCCTTTACCTTGAAAACATATCCGGCATCCCTGCATACCTTCCATACTAGTCCATCAAGAACATGCTGCCGCCAGGGTCCCCCCATTCCATCCCTGACACCCTGTTGTTTTCTTGCCATAGAGCGGCCAGAGTGATGCCACTAAAATGTGAGTCCCACCAGGACCCTCCGCTAGTACACGCTCTCCAGCAGCGCCCTCCATCAGACTCAGGGTGGAAGGCCTTGCCTCCCCAGGATCTTGCTGACCTCATCCACAGCTACTCTTCTTCCTTTGTTCTATCAGGTCCATCACATTGGCCTCCTAGCTTGTCCTCAAATCTATCAGTCCCACTGCCCTTTCTCTTTGCCTAGAACACATTTCTCCCAGATATATGTGTGCTCACTCCTTCACCTTTTAATAGTTTTTGCTCAAATGTCATTTTCTCAATGAGAACCATCCTGACCACCCTTTTCGACTGCAATGGCCTTCCCTGCAGCAGCCATAATCTCCTTGGTTCGGCTCCATTTTTCCCATTGACCTTTTGACCTTCTAATATACTAGAAGGCAATAAATATTCCTTTATTACCTTACCTTAAGGTTATTATTATTATTTATAATAGTATACTATATATAATAATATAATTATTACTTAAATAAGATAAATACATTACTTTAGTACTTTTTTCTTAATGTTATTACCGTAATAAAATATTATTATTGTTACTTTAACATTATTAAAGTTATTATTTACTATCTACTTTTTTTCTTAACTGATATGTCATATCCTTACTGCCTAGAGCCATGCCTGACATGAAGTAGACATTCAATAAATATCTGTCAAATACAGGAATGAATCACTTTAGTCATTCATCCTTGAACTGTAGCTTAGACAATGAATGGCATTGAGCCACAAAGAAAGGCAGCTGAAAGGCTCCTGTAGGCAGGGGGAGCTTGAGGAGCCAGGGCCTGGAGATACAGTCTTCTTCAATACTTCAAGATGGGACAGTGTTGCACAAGCCTGCCTAAATTAAAGGATGCCACTAGAGAAGCACCACTGAGCCCAGACCTGCCATGGACAGTTTCAAGAGACTTCAATATGCAGCAATGCTTTTTACATAAACTTTTAAGACATACAGTCACGATGTAAATGAAACACACTAAAGTTGGTTAATAATTGTGTACACGTTCCCTCTACAATTTTGTTTGCATTACACATATATTCACACCTTTAAAAATGGTTACAAAGACCATATTCCCAGTTTTATCTGTATTCGCCCACAATTAAGACACCCTGCAGGCTTCCAGGGCCAGGCTCACATCAGTGTTGCCCACTGTTATATTCCTAGAGCCCACCCAGACATAGTGTTTTAAAGCCTTTGTTCAATGAATGAAGAGATAAATGAATGCCTTCTGAGCATCTCCTGCTAGGACAAGTTCCACGATATAAGAATATATTCTGAGAAACAGCACTCCACTAGGCTTCACCTATGGGCAGAAAATGCATTAACCATCATTAGCTCCAGTGCCAAGCACAGTGCCTGCAGACATTCCATAAGTATCTGATGACTGAAGATCAAGCTCATCTACCTGCAGGCCTCGGCATAATAAAGGCCACTCCTCAACTCTCTGTGCCAGCATCTCAGGGCTCTCTACCCTGCTGCCAAGCCAGAGGTTTGGCTTCAAGTCAGTCTGGAACTAGGTACCTCCCCTCTTTGAGCATCAGTTTCCTTATATAATAAAACAAAGCTGATATGCACCTTATATAGCTGCTGTGGAGTTTAAACGAGCTCCTGCAATGACACAGCTGGTGCAGTATTTGATATGTAATAGACATTTTAAAATGCAGAGTTAGAATTGAATGCCTGGTTTGACCCCAGGTAGAGAGCCAATGTGAGTGAAGTCACATATCCCTCTTAGTTGCTGTGTCTGTCCCACCACACAGGGAGGTTAGAACTGAAACTCGTAAGATCAGTCCCTTTGGTGGATGGGCTGAGTCATACTGGAAGACTGCCCTTGTTGTGTTCCAGCCTCAGGTGACCATTTCTCCTCTGGACAGTCCTTGCCATGTCCACCCATGAGCTGCAGCCTATCACACTGCTCAGCTGGCATCTATCACACTGTTGCTGGGGCTTAACTACTGTTGTCTGTCAAAGCTTCCTCTAAGCTTGTTTTCTTCCTAGATGTTTGCAAAGACACTTGTCATTACCAAATTCGGAAGCATGATTGGGGCTTCCGGGCTCTGATTAAGTCAGAAATTAACTGGGCTCTAGAAGTAACTTCCTTGGAGGCCACACTTAGATAACCACATGGAAGATGATTCCAGCATCACTGCGCATGCCTTCTTCTACCTTTGCGGGAGTCTTTAACATGCAAGGGGGTCAATTATTGCTATGGGAAATAAGAAGAAAATAGAGCAGAAAAATAAAGACAGCCCTGCCCCACCAACCCCCTACACGTGGAGCCACAACCATTCAGTCTCATAGCAGACAGCAGCTGATTGAATTTACCTCTTAAAGACAAGACTTATTAAGGAAACCAATTACCATCAAAATGAAAAAGTATAAACCTCTGCTTTGATGTTGGTAGAAATCAGGAAAGAAAGCCTTGGGACAGTGATAGCATTCTTTCATCTGAAAGTCATATTTCAATTGAACTTGCAGATGTTTCAGGGACAATCCATAGGCGAGCAGAACTGATCCATGAGAATCAACGTTCTTTTCATTTTTTACAGTATAAAGGTATTTTCACAATGATTTCCAAAAGCCACAAATGACTTATGTTCAGCATTTGCTAGCCTTCAAATGAATTAACTCACCTATTCTTGGCTTGCATATTTATTCCACAAACATTTGCTAAGATAAGCAGGCAACTACCCTGGGCTAAAACAAGGGTATGGCATTTGGAACCAGAAGTTTGGCTTCAACTCAGTCTGGAACTAGGTACCTCCCCTCTTTGAGCATCAGTTTCCTTATATAATAAAAACGAAGCTGATATGCACCTTATATAGCTGCTGTGGAGTTTAAACGAGCTCCTGCAATGACATAGTTAGTGCAGTATCTGATATATAATAGACATTTTAAAATGCGGAGTTGGAATTGAATGCCTGTGACGTAAACACTACTGTATTACACGAGCCACATGTATTCTACCTTCAAGGTGGTCACGTCATTGGAAAAGGAGATGGGATATTTCTACCTATGACTCTAATATAAGGTGGAAAGCAGTAAAAGCTCTACCATGTCACAAAGAAAATGCTTTGGAAGGTGAGACAAACCAGAGATCATTGACAGCTAGGTATCAGCAAATACTTTTTGGAAGAAAAGACATTTGAAGTAGGAGGATGCTACAGTTTATTTTAAAGGCTAATGATGGATGATTATTCATTTATACTTTAATACACAGAAAAGTAGGATCTGGTATGCCTGGTAATTTGGAGGGTATAAGAAAAGAAAGAGAACGCGACAAAGACCCTGTCCCCAGATGATTTATTATCTAATTGGGAAAAGATCATATGTGCTTATACACGCACACACCCACACACCCACACAAGTCAGCTGTCCCTGACAGTCTGTGATAAATGCCCAATGAATAATTCAGAAATGAGGAGGCAGAAAAGGATCAGGCAGGCAATGCAGTATGACCAGAACTGCATAGGCAGGTCCCAGGAGAAAAGCAGGTGGCTCTAGCTCTAGTCTTTCCCTCTCTGGGCCTCAGTATTCCCACCTATACGATGGATGGCTTGATTTCAATCAGATTTTTCCAACCATGTAGCAAAGGTACACTTGTGGTCTAGGGGGACAGTTGGTAGAATCAAGGTGTCTAGAATTCCTCCTCCCCCACTGGGCCACTACTCTGTGACTACAAGCAGCTTCATCCATTTCTTCTGTGTGCTGTACAAATATGACCATTTTCCATGCAGCCATGACATAGCACATTTTGAAAATCCCTAATCAAGATTATCCTAAAGAATGCTTCCTGTTTAGTTGTCCTGTGAGGCAGAGCTTTTGAAAATGGAGAGGACTTGTACAGGCAAAATAAGTCTCAGGAATCTAGAGAAGCTGATCAGTGCAAGGAAAAATGGGGCTCTGGGGCAGGCAAGTTCAGGCCTCCCTGCAAGACCAGAGAAGCCATGTGCAGTGTGGGAGCCTCCTTGTTGCAACTTGACATTTTCTTTAATTGTACTTATATTCATAAAAAATGGTCTTTGTGATGGTTAATTTTATGTATCAACTTGACTGGAGCATGGGGTACCCAGATATTCGGTTAAACATTATTCTGTTTGTTGCTGTGACAGTATCTTTGGAAGAAATTAACATTTAAATCAGTAGAAAGAGTAAAGCGGGTGGCACTCTTTAATATGGATGGGCCTCAACAGATCCCTTGAAGGCCTGAATAGAACAAAAGGTGAATTAAAGGGGGGGATTTTCTCTCTTTGCCTCTATGTCTTTAAGCTAGAAGATGAGTCTTCTCCTGCATTTAGATTCAGACTTGAACCCAGACTTACACCATCAGCTCTCCTGGTTTTCAGCCCTTCTGACTTAGGCTGGAACTATATGATCAGCTCTCCTGGGTCTCCATCTTGCCAGATGCAGATCTTGGGACATCTGAGCCCCTATAACCATGTTGGTTAATTAGTTAAATAAATCTCTTTCTATCTGTAGCCATATCCACATCCATATCTATCTCCTATTGGTTCTATTTCTCTGAAGAACCCAGATTAATGCATACCAGGTAACAGGGGATGTGTTAATTTGCTCAAGCAATGAAACCACATCTGGTACAACCTTCCTTCCAAAAAGATTTTTTACAGTCATTAATTGTGTTCATGCAAATTAGCGAGTTGAAATTTAGCTTTCCTGTATCATCTCAGTTGACTTGAAGCAAAGAAATGAACAAGTATATTCAAATACTAGATAATTAACAAATGTCTAAATTTGAAGCAGGTCTGGAGTATGCTCTGAAATCCAAAATACCTTGTCTAAATTCTGGTTTTGCCATGTGTGAACCACCTGATTGATTATACGCAAGAATGTAAGCTCCTCTTTCTCATCTGTACCAGCTGCTCTTGCAGAATTATTTAAAAGATTAGACCCAGCCCAGGGCTTAGCACATGATGTGTCCTCAGTAAGTGCCAGTTTCCTTTCTCCTTGATGAAAACCCATACTACAAGGTCCTGCAGGTCCAGTCTCCCTCTGAACCATATCACTGCTGTCTTCATTTACTCCTCACCATACATACTGACCTCTTGCTTTTCTTTGAATTAGCAAAGCATACTCTCATCTTGGGCTCTCCCCAGTTTCTTTCTCCTCTGCCTTGTACAATCCACATTTTTCCTTCAGATTCTGGCATGGCTCACCCAGCCCCCACAACCCCACAGTTCAAACACTTCTTCCAGATGTCTGCTCATCAGACTGCCTTCCCTGACCCACTCATATCAAGGTGCATGACAATGTCCCTGTGAATGGTCTTTGTGCTTCCAATGAGCATTACTTTGAGAGGCTCCTGTTGGAGCCACCACTACAGTAGTTTGAGGCCCACGGCCCTGTCCAACCAGGATGCTCATCTCATTCCCCTGACCTCCCAGGCTCTAAACACTTTACATGTATCACCTCATTAAATCTTCACAGCACCCCTAAGAGAAAATGCTACTATTATTATCTTCATTCCATTAATCTGACTAATGAGGCATAGAAAGGTTAAGTAATTTGCCTAAAGTCACACAGCTAGTGAGTGGAGAAGAAGTGTCCCAGGTGGTCTTATCTATGTCAGAGAAACTCAGCCAGGGGGGTGGAGTCTCTGCCACACCCACTGCATAGCCTGGCCCTACCCTCACATCTTGTTGCCTTGGTTCTGTTGTTTCTAAATTTAAGAGGTTACCATTGCTCCCAGCAAGACAGGGTAAGAACAACAATGACAACAGCAAAAAAAAAAAAAAAAAAAAAAAGAATGCAATGAATACTAAGCATTTGGGACGGCCCCAAAGAAAGACACAACAATGGTCAAAACACTATGTCAATACTGTCCCTGTCAAGGCCACTGCCCATCAACAATGCTGGGGACCTTGAGTTAAGTCTGTGCCACTAGAGTTATTTGATGTGATGACATGAGTTTCATCAAAAGGGGAATTTCAGCAAAAGGCTTTGTGGATGTGATTACACTTGAATTTAAGAAATAAATTGATAAACCTGTTTATCTCTCTAGCATGCAGCTGAAAATTTGGCTTTGCTGTTTTCTAATCTTAAATAGACTTCAGAGACTTGAATTATATTTTACTGTCTTGGGTTCCCAGATTATTGGAGCAGCTGTGATCTCATGAATTTACTCAGAACAACTAGTATGTACTGAATGCCTACTATATGCCAAGAAGAGGGTCTAGGCCTTGCTTTTAAAATGTAGGGGTGGGTGACACAAAATTTCCTCCATCATAGACCACTACATTCTAGTGTGATATTTCCCAATAAATATTGATACCAGACATAAGCTCCATTCTCAGTATCCAATCAAATATTATTTTACTAAGAACATAATGTTCACACCGCGTTTAATAAGCTTACAATGTACTTGTTACATTGCATTATTTCCTCAATTGTAAAAGATGTTACAGTCAGCCTTCCATATTCACAGTTCCACATCCTTGGAATTCAACCGATCAAGATTGGAAAATACTCAGAAAAAAAAATAAAAAAATAACAACAATAAAACCTAATACAAATTTAAAAAACAACATAGTATAACAACTATTTACTTAGCATTTACATTGTATTAGGTATTGTAATCTAGAGATTATTGAGAGTATATAGGAGGAGATACATAGGTTATATGCAAATACTATGTCATTTTATATAAGGGACTTAATCATCTGCAGATTTTGATATCTTGGGAGAGGGGTGGTGTCTCTCCCAGGGACGATTACAGTACAGGGGAAGGATGTACAGCACAGGGGATGGTTGTACAGTACAGGGGACAGTTATACAGTATGGGGGACAGTTAGTTGTACAGGACAGGGCATGGTTACATAGTACAGGGGACAGTTGTACAGTACAGAGGATGGTTATACAGTACAGGGGACAGTTGTACAGTACAGGGCATGGTTGTACAGTACAGAGGACAGTCAGTTGTACAATACAGGGCATGTTTATACAGTACAGTGGACGGTTATACAGTACAGGGCATGGTTATAAAGTACAGGGGATGGTTGTACAGTACAGGACACGGTTGTACAGTACAGGACATGGTTGTACAGTACAGGGCATGGTTGTACAGTACAGGGCATGGTTGTACAGTACAAGGCATGGTTATACAGTACAGGGGACAGTTGTACAGTACAGGGGACAGTTGTACACTACAGTCTTACTGGTTGCCAGATGACTTGGATGTACCACTTGCCCTCCCTGGGAGGAGGTTACAATTGGTATAGGACTTGGACATTTGCCTTGTTTACCAAATGGAGTGAGAATAGAATAAAGAAAGACACATCCCAGTAGAAGTTTCAACAAGAGTCTCAAGTTTCTGCCACCTTGCTCGATCGCTTCTGTCATGAGCATGACACATTCCAAGAAGCAGACACCCCCTCAGCCCAGGTTCCAGAATGAGAAGAAACGTACATCAGTGCCACAGAAGCCAACCTGCAGCCCCTGACACAGGGCACAGCAAGACAGTCGTCGCTATCAGCCACTGAGATTTGAGGGTTATTTCTGACTGCAGCAAAAGTGACATACTCCACATTTTTCCAGATTAAATAATTTTATATTCACAGGTATTATGTTGGGGTCTGCTGAGAAGAAATTATGTCCATTTTATGGATGACATCCCTAGGACGTAAGAGTGGTTAAGCAATGGCCCAGAAATCAACCAAAAAGAGGAGCAAAGCTATATACTCAGCAGAATGAGTATATAGCATAAAACAAGACTGACTCGTTTTAATGTAAAAATCTCTGCAAACTGCAGATCGATTAAAGCACTAGCAAATCACAAAGGTTTCATTGGTCTCTGGGCCGGTTCCTGTTATCAGGGATGATGCAACAACAGACCAAGAGGCCTACAACAGAACAAATGCAGAACCTTCTCTGTTAAGCTTCACGGGCTGGCAGCCCCAGCTCTCACACTCAGAAGCTCCACAAAGCAACCCTAAACATCTCAGAGAGACTGGATGCTCCTCTCTGGCCATGGAAAGACCTTCGGAGCTCAACAGACAAGCTCTGTAGTACCTCTGTGACAAATATCTCAGAATGCCCATTACATGCCTGCAACTGGCACCGGTAATGGCAACAATCAGAGGGTGTGTTATTTCACCAGGAAATTCAAACAGAAAGACCGTGACCTTAAGGCAAGTCAAGGAGGAAGGTAGCAATTCAGGACAGAGGCTCACAGGATTTGACATGAGTGACTAATTCAATTTTTTGCTCCTATTGTTTTAAATTCAAACCTTATTGTTCTTTTTCTTTGCTTTATTATCTTCTTTCTCTCTTACTTTCACTTTAAAAAAACATTCCATTCAACGGGGGCGAGTGAGTCACCATAATCATTTATTTAGACACATTTCAGGCTCACTCTATGCTATCTGGCCCCACTTGCTGACATATATGGAAGGCGTTTCGCAGCAGCTGATCTTTTCACCAGAAAGCCCAATTTTCAACAGCTATTTCTGGGGGGGTCTGGGATGGTTGGCACCTTGCATGTGGCTTTTCATGACAATTCACACCCTTGGTTTCCTACCCTGACCCAACCTAGGCTGACTTCTGACACCTCCCACTCCTGTATACCCACAGATGCTGTTTTCAAGCCTCGTCGTACCTGGAGCAACAATCCTGGCCTTTGCCTTCTTATACTGTCATATCAACTACATTAAATTATCATCCTAAAGCAATTAGGTAAACATATACGTGCACATGTTTGTAAAGCACCGCACTGCAGTGCAGAAGCCAAATACTAATATAAAATCAGGAAAAGTATTTCTGACAGCTGGAAAAAATCCCCAAACAGTTGCAGACAAACCTGGAGAAGTAAAGATGATAAAAATTGATCTGTGAACAGACTCTGTCCTTCATCCAAAACCTCTCACCAGGTAGCACCTTGTGAACACGGGTCCCTCACAGGCATGTGAGTCACGCCCTGAAATTTATACAGAGCTTTCAACTTGTTTTCAAAACTTGTTATCTTCAAAATATTCCTGAAAGGGAGGCAGGAAGGAAGATTAGTTACACTGGAGGATGAGATGAAGACCCAGGGAGGCTGTCCACTCACTTTGAGCAGGTCACTGGCAGACCAAGAATTAACTTTTTATTATTTTAATATCAGGTGCCGTGAATTTTTTTTTAATTTCCCCATTTAAAAAACTTGTAATATGGAGTTGAATGTAGGAAATTCCAGTCATCTTATCTCAAGTACCTTCAAGTAAGGTTCTTCAAGGAGGCTGCTTGGAATGGGTTCCATGAGGGCGGGGTTTATCTGTGGGAACAACCCCAGCACCTAAGCACAGTCAGTTCTCAAAAAACAGTTTTTGAATAAGGAAAAGGCAAGTCTTTGCTTTTTCCCTTTTTAATATTTTTAAGCAAACCTACTACCTGATCCAGCAGCTGAAAGCAATCTTTCCTCCCCAGCTCTCGTTAATGAACACTCCACAACTTTGTAACTATGGGGTCCATCCTTTGACACCCACACATACTTCTGGTTGGAAATCCATTTCTATCATTCCTTTGAGAAAATTCCCTAAAATCTTCCCACAGCTTCAGGATGTCCTCTAGCTTCAGTCTTCAGCAAGCTCTACCCATCCCCCTCACACTCTAACCCTATTGAGCTACTTGTCCCACCTGCTCTAAGTTGTTACAAGTTGCTGTAAGCCACTTTTTGTCCTGAGGAGCAGGATTCAGATGGGCAGAGGATATGAGGTGGGATCTGGCAGCCTCCAGAGGTCCTCGAGCCTCACTGGGGCCAAATGCTTTCCTCAGCTAGCCTCTCTCCCCTTGCTGTAGCCCCATTACATTTCCTAGGATTTTTCCCTGCATTTGAAGAAACTCAAGCTCCTCTGAGATGAGCATCTTGCTCTCTAAAGGGAAAGGACCTGCCAGGGGAGGTTCTTTTCCTTCTGCAAAGGTCTCCAGAGACAAAGTCTTCCGGGTCCCACAGGCTCCCCCTACTACCCCCTGCCACCCCCTGCATCAGCAAAGTGGAGAGTGGAAAGTCTTGGCTGAAATCCTGACACACTTTGAGGGTTTCTCGAGAGCCTCCCTGTTCCAGCCTTTGGTCAGTTTTTATAAACACCAGTCCCCAGCAGGGATCGGATGAGCAGTTAATCCCCAGGGATTCTGAAGAAGCCCTCTTCCTCTGGAGTCTAATTACACTCTCCTCCCCCACAGCTTTCACTTCCAGCTTTCTCCTGGCACCTTATCCTTTCCTTAGCAATCCTGCCCATCTGATGGTTGTCCAGCTGGCTAATTGGGATTTAGAGCCAGCATTTCTTCAAAGTTCCAACGTTTATTTAAAAGAAATCACAAATAATATTTAACTAGGACTCTTGGACTTAAAAAAAATAAATAGGAGCAGAAGTCTTCATAAAAGCTGGGCCCTCTTTCTATCCCAGACCCTGTGCTATGTGCTGGGGATGTGAAGATTGAAGACAAGCCTGGGCCTGCCCTGCATAGTGCACAGGCCAGCGTGAGAACAGGCCAGTGTACTGGAGACAGCAAAAACATTCTGGGTCAGAGGGAGGGCCAGGAGTGCCTTGAAATCACAGGCTGGCCTGTGATGTCTCCATGACCCCATGGCCTGCAACTGGTCACTTGTCCACTCAGCTCTGGCCCTGGCCTCCCTGCAGTTTCTTCACCTGGCCAGACACACTCCACTCTGGTTTGGCCCTCGCTGAGGCTCAGACTGGAATAGTTTCCCTCGATTATCCACATGGATTATTTTACGTCCTTCAGGCCTTCACTCAATCCTCACCTTCTCTGACAACCCTATTTAAAATAGCAACTCTTTCCTCAAACTTCCTGTCATCCACCCATCCTTCTGTATACCCATCTCTGCTTCATTTTCCTTCATGGAACTTACCACTATCTAACATGTTATACATTTTACTTGTTTATGTGTTTATGGTCTATCTTTCCCCAACAAAATATAAGCTCCATGGGTTAGGGAGCTTTGTGTGTTTGGTTTACTGCTGAATCCTCAGAAACAGACCCAGAGAAGTGCACAACTCTTTGTAGGTGCTCAATAAGTATCTGTTGAATAAGTGGATGGAAGGATGGATGGATGAATTTGATGGGGACCTGTGGAAGGTTTCTGGCGAATGTTATACCAGAAGCGAATCTCAAAGGGTCTGTCCAGGCAAAGAAAGGGCATTTTGAAAAGAGGATGTAGCTCATGTGTGATCCTGGGTAAATCACATTACCATTTTCTCTTCTGTAATACGAAGCTAACACATAGTATTTGCAAGTCTATGATGAGCCATGAAACTGAAAATGGACTTTGGGTGAGCTAAACTGAGCCAATAGTGGGGCAGGCTGAAACAACATGGGAAGAGACAAGAGGAAATTGCCTTTCTCCACAGCCAGCAGATTGAGTTATGACCAGCAGACAGATACTGGGGAAGCCCAGCCCTGTGAGGTGGGAGCTGGTGGGTCAGCTTGATCTCCTGGTTCAACAAGGAATGTTTCTGTTCCAGGGCAAGGCAAAACCCCAAGCGCTCTATAAAACTGCAGCCTGTGAATCACTGATTCACCAAGCAAGCCACAATGTTTGCATCTCTCCGAGTCTTGATTTTGCTCTCTATATAATAAAGAGCACAACTTCTTCTCCCATTGAATGACACATCTGAAAGTATCCAGAAAACTGTCTGGCACTTTGGGAATACATGGTCAAAGTTTGTTAAGTAGAAATACCATATACTATTTGCATGA
Organism: Symphalangus syndactylus; assembly: GCF_028878055.3. Classification (NCBI taxonomy): domain Eukaryota; kingdom Metazoa; phylum Chordata; class Mammalia; order Primates; family Hylobatidae; genus Symphalangus; species Symphalangus syndactylus. The sequence continues at coordinate 95,703,049 of NC_072440.2, read as the reverse complement.
AGTTTACATTAAGGTAGGGAGTGCCATGGGACTCCATTCTGGAAAAAGGCAAAGAAATCAAGCTATGATCATATTTTCTGAGGCTTAAGAGATTCCAGTCATGGAAGGAAAAAGGATTTTATTTTCTTAAAAAAAAAAATAAAATTGTGGCCTGGAAGCAGTGTGAGCTGCGTGGTATGGAAACTTGTAGAAGTTTTAGAGCCAGGCTGACTTCAACCAAATCCTGGTGCCCCATTTTCAGCCCTTTTCAATCCTATGTCTTAGAGCAACTTTTAAAAAACTTCTTAGCTTCATTGTCTTTATCTTTAAAAGAGAAATGAAAATATCACCTTAGAAGGTTTCTGTGGGATAAAAAATGTATACAAAAATACTATCCAAATAGTTGGAATTAATAGGTGCTAAATGTAAACTGAATAGCATAATTCACTGTTGTTAACATAATTAAAAATTTGGGAATACTATGAAAAATTAAGGGTCATGTCTGGACTGGGCAACCTATAAGTCACTGGTTAGAAAAAAATAACTCACATTCATATACCACAAATAGCGATCACACTGTAGCTATTTTAGTTTCTATGAGCTACTCAATCTATTTCCTGAATCTGAGGACGAGTTAATGGGTGCAGGAAATCAACATGGCACATGGATACATATGTAACAAACCTGCACATTGTGCACATGTACCCTAAAACCCTAAAGTATAATAAAAAACAAACAAACAAAAAAAAAACAGATAAATTTACACAACCCATGACCTTACTAGCAGGTTGAGCATGTAGTGTGAAAGGGAGAAAGAGGGACGAGGCCTTGACACACAGATGTTTTAAAGGGAGAAAAAATAGGAGATACGCACTTAGCACTCCATCCACACCCGTATAAGCTCACTCGCTTGCCCTGAATGATGCAAGAGGAAACCCCAATTCAGACCCATGCGGAAGAGGGCTCTTGGCTTCAGTAACTGCAGGCCAGAGCTGAACAATCTTCTCTTCCATCTTGAGAATGCCTCTGGGCCTGGGGTGTGGGGCCCAGTGTGTGGGCTTGCCTCACCAACCCAGGAATGGCTTTAGACTTAATCTAGTCAAACACACTTGTTAAAAATGGAGGAACTGAGGCTCAGGGAGGGGAGGGGGCTTACAACAAGTTAGGCAGAAAGTCAGTGGCAGAGCTAGGCTTATACCCAGGGGACTCCTTGGACAGTGCTCGCTCCACTGCCCACATGGTCTTCCTGATCCTCTGCAGTTTGATAAGCAAAACTGCAATAATCTTTCACATTCTCTTCTGTTCCTTCTCCCTCACATCCAGTGTCTCAACTCTGCTAAGCCCTGCTTGGGTTTGACCCTAAAGAACTTGAACCTGAAGGAGTTGCAAATGTGCGGCAATGGGAGCACGGCCTGATCACACAGGGGCTCGGACAGATGCAGCACAGCTTCTCCTGCTCCCTCCCTTTCTTTTCTCTTTCATAATCTTTTCCCTACTTTCCCCAACTGACTATTACATAAAATTGAATGCATTCTTGGTCTTTTTTTAAAAAACCTGAATTGGGTTTTTCTTTCACTTATTTTTATTTCTAAAGTCACATATGCAAATGATTTGGGTGTTTTTAAAATGTATAGCATAAGATTTACAGGGTTCTATGTTTCTGAAGCAGCAGAATTGGATATTTCTCCCTAAGAAATGTAATTCAGTTGCCTTCTGCCAGTTAACGTCAGAATTGCCTTTCTTGGTGGTCACTGGTCCTTGAAAGACAAAAGGTCCCTTGGCTTGCAGGGGCATCTGAGTAGTCGGTTCCACCTGTGAGCTACACAAAGGCCAGGGCAGAGCCTTGTCCAGAGAACACCTGGCAGATTCCTGCCCTCTGCAGCGCTTCCTTGGAACTAAAAAGATTCCCCCAATGCACCTGTACATGCTTACACATACACCTGTACACATCCACATATTCACCCCCACACACCCACTCACAAACTGCACACACATACCCACACTCACACATACCTATACACACACAGCTATACACATCCACATATCCACACCCACACACCCACTCACAAGCCACACATAAACACACATACATTCAAATCACACACATCCATTCAAACCACACACATCATACTTATACACTCATAAGTCCAGGCCTCTTTAGTTTCTAAGGGTCAGCCATCCCCAGAGGCACCCTCTTCTCCATGTGCACTGATGTGAAACATATTTACAGCTCCCTAGTGGCTCCAATAGTCTATGCAAACCAAAGGCCTTCAGGATCCTGGAAGTTAAGGTCACTCCTCCATGGCGGAAGCCACATGGCTATCACTGGTTATGAGTGGGTGAGACCCTCCTCCAGAAGGACATAGTGGGTCCTCAGAGAGGAGGAGCTGCTGACTTTTAAGCATCATCAGATTCTGAAAGAAATGTTAATCTTTTGATCTGGAAGATGTCAGAATTATGACGCATTAATAATAAACTCAAAAGATAAAGATATAAAGAAAGAGAAAACAGGAGAGAAATGCAGAGCAATCACTGGAATGGCAGTTGCCATTAGGGTCACTGCCAACGGCCATGCTTGGTCAAGCAGCCAATGAGACCTCGTGAGCATCAGTGGTGTGAATGGCAGTAGAGGCACCAGGGCCAAAATACATCTGATGCAAACCAGCCAAAGGCACAGAAACACTAGAGCTGTGGAAGAAGTAAAGGAAGACCCAGGAGGGAACCCAGCAGAGCACAGGGAAACTTTCTACATCCCTCCAGAGGTCAGCCTGGGGCTGGCAGAAGTTACCAGTACAGCCAGACAGACAGCTCAGTGCTTCCCACTCTCCTCCTCTTTTGACGTCCTAGCCTCCATGTCTTAATTCTCAGAGAGACAAAGGAAGAAGTCATTTACTTAGACACTCAGTTCCTAGGGGCCGAGGAAGGGAAGTGGCAAGCTCAAGCTCACTTTACAACCGAAGAACAGACCCAAAATAAGAACCAAAATGTTCTCACGCTCGGCTGAGGCTTTTCACTTCCCCATGCTCACTCTTCCAGCCCTGGCTCTTCCTCACATGGGTAAAATGATGAGTAAGATTTAAAAATTCCCTTTACCATCCCCCGACAAGGCCAAAACCGAAACTTAATTATAAGCCACACTCAATAAAAAATTCCCAGCTTATTTTTACTTCTCAGGAAATTTTCTTTTTTAAATAACTTTGTCTCAGTGAAATTTGAGAGCCCATGTTTTTTGATGTTTTTTTTTTGGCTGTTTTGTTTTTGTGCCAAGCATGGTCATTTAATTCAGTTAATTGACACAATATAAAAATGGCCACTAATGCTTTTGATAAGCATGAGATGGGCCATGTCACCATACCCTCTAATATCCAAAGATAGGATATTCACTTGTGTCATCTGGACTTTGCCGACACAGTCAGTTCTTTTAGGCTTTCTGCAAGATCCACAAACCCTTCTTTGAGACTCTTTGCTCAGATGTGCTTCCAAATTCAGAAATGTCTTTTAGAAAGGTAAAGAGTGCATAAGCCATATATTACGTACATGCCCAGCAGGGTCTGGGACACTCATCTTTCTGCTGAAAAACTCATTCATCTTGAGTGTAATACATAAAAGTTATAGAGTCTCTGGGCCAGCTTTTGGTTTCAAATGCATGATGAAATAAACTTCCCATTTTCAGAGCTTTTTGGATTTTGGACTTAAAAATAAGCAAATGTGTATGTGTCAAAAAATAGCTTATGACCCCATTTATTACTTCTGAAGGTAGTCAAGGACCTGGATTTAAAACTGCAAGACTCCAGAAAAAAAATACATGTTTAAAAAATAAGAAAAAGGCTTAGGATAAGGCGATTGATCATATAGTGCATGTACAGTGCTTGATGCTGATGAGAATCATTATCCTTGTTACAGTCTAGGAAATAACGTGGCTAGGTTCACTTCAGGCATAAATCGAAAACTCGAAAGCTAGAAACAGAAGTCTAGAGGGGTTGACTATGTGGGGCTTTTTCAGGGACAATTCAGGAATGTGTTGTCAGAGAAAGGAGAAGTTTCATGTCATTTCCCGCCCAGAAAAACAAATAAAGAGGAAGCTAGAGGACGTAGCAAAAACTTTACAAACAAATTTTATTCAAAGGTCAGGCCAAAAGAAAGATGGATGTATATTTAATTCACATATTCCTCACAATATTCCTGAGACACAAACATTATTAACTTTAGTTCACAAACTGGAAAACTTAGCAAGCTTAAGGAATTTGCCCAAGGAAAGGGCCAAGATTCCATCCAACCCAGGTCTGTTTGCTTCCAAACACTTGCTTCAGAACTTCAAGGAGCAGATGTCACTTGTCTGGATTTCAAAGAGCTGTGGTAGCTGAGTTCTTGTCTCAGCCTTGGAAAAGCCACTGGTCTCAGTTTCTCTTTCTTCCTCTTTTCCCGTCTTTCCCTTTCTTTCCTTTCCTATTTTTCTTTTCTTTTCCTTCCTCCCTTCCTTTTCTCTTCCTTTTCTTTTCTCTTCATTCCATCCATCTACCTAGCTATCTAATCCCCCAGTTTCTGTGGAATAGAGGAGAAAGAGCAGGGGTGTTCATCAGCATGCACACCTGTCACTCTGTAAGCTGAGAACATAGTTATCTTGTGTTCCTTCCCATGACTGCAAGCTGTCCCAGGGAAGGGCCTGAGAAGTAAGTTGGATACCACCTGCCTCGACTGGGAGCGATCCACAGCTCAACAAGGCTGTATGCTGCACTCACTGCAGGCTCAGCTCATTACTTCTGTGTGGCATCCTCCGTCGAGGTGGGCTGAGCAAAGGACACCCTGAAGGACGTCAGCCAAACACAGACACACCAGTCATAGGGAAGCACTTGAAACACAAGCTATATTTCATTCAGTTCAAAGGTATGGAGGCTCCTCTGGCTAGCAGAAACTTACCACCTCTTTGAGATGAGTGTTCTGCCCAAGACACATGCTAATTAACTCCACGCTCCTCACATATGCACAGCTCTTATTTATAGTGTGGGTGGTACAGAGAGATTAGGCTTTGAAGGCACACAGATGTGGTTTCAGATACCAGCTATGCCACTTTTCTAATGAGGTGACATTCTGCAAATTCCTTAACACCTCTGGACTTCCATTTCCCCATCCATAAAATGGGGATAATACCTGTTTCAAACGTTCTTCAGAAGATTGCTAAAAGTGGGTACAAAATGTTTATCATTGTCCTGCCGACAATGCCCTACATGGCTCAGTAGGAACACAAGACTCAGGAGATCAGACAGCTTGTCAAAGCCCAGGCTGCTTGTGAGTGGGCAGCGTGACTACAAGACCCCGGGTCTTCTTGGACTCTCCATTTGCTCTTGCCCCAAACACAGCATGAAGCTTCTTACATGAAGTGACTGGGAGCCAGCCTCATCGTTGTGGCTGGAAAGGCCTGCATCTGGTTGCCAATGCTAATGAGAGAACTGGAAGAGTGTTGGGATAAGAGTGTGTCACTCATTGTTCCTCACGATCAAAAAATGATTGTGCATTTAAGTTTGAAACTCAGGAATCATCAAACCAAATAATGATTTTTAAAAAACAACATTAACTTAAAACAGAAGAGCACATTGCAGTAACCAAGGCATCTGTGAGGTCAACCTTCTTCTGCATTCACTGTGGTAAAGGCTCTGGAATATGGGAATAAGCTGGTCTCTCTGTGCCACTCCTGTGTCTCTGCTTGTCTCTTCCCACTGTCATCAGCCTCTTATCAGGATGCTCAGCCAGACAGTGGCTCCCATTCTGGGAAGGAAAACAGGGCTTCTCGCCTCCTTGAGAGGATTCCTTGAAAACACACTTGGTTCTCTGCATCCCAGCTCTCTCTTGGCAACCCTGCTAACTAAAACAGCTAGGTTTTGCCTCTTCACCTGTCACTAGAGGAAATGAGTCCAAGAGCTTATTAGAATCATCAGGCTAGATGTGGAAAGGCACTTTCAAGTCATCAAATCCAGTCTTCTCATTTCACCATCAGTGAAAATGAAGCACAGAGACCTGCTCCTCCCTTACGAGGAAGTGAGGACTGCAGCTGACAGCTGAGCTTAGGTGGGCAGCCTTCCAGGACATGCGTGTTTCTGTTTCGTGCTCCCTCTCTATGCAGCATCAGGTGTAATTCAGGTGGTGCACGGAGAGTACCCATGTGGAGGGAAATTGACTTTATTGAAATAAGAGTCGAAACAATACTTCCCTCTTCTCCTAGCACACTGCACTCTGTATAACACTGGCCAGGCTCCACTGGGCCATGTGTTTCCTCCCCTGATTTCCCATGGAGGGAGAACTACCTGAGGGCAGGGGTAATGTCATATTGATCACTGTATCCTAGCACAGTACAGAGCAAGAACCCACCCCGTACATATTTGTCAAATGAATAATCTCATTTTTATGCTTGATCCATCATAAAACTGCAATTAAACTCTTTGGGGCACTCCATTTCCCCAGTTTCATTTAAAAAATCTAATTATCTATGCCATACAGAATTTTTATTAGAAAGTGAAGTCATTAAATAAGCAGACACCAGACTCAGGCCCTGAGATAATTGCAAATAGAAACGCATCTGTCTGCAGCGCTAAGCTGGACCTGGTAAACACACTGCTGGGAAACATGGCACCCATTCTCAGCACTTGGATTCGTGGGGGAAATGGGATTCTTAGGCCAGGGAAATTAGGCTTCTAAATTACCCAAGAAAGGCTAATGGGCAATTCTATAACTGCTTTTCAATACCTCCAGCTTCCTAGATGATAGCTGTACTGACAGACTGAATCCCAGCACCTCGGGAGGCCAAAGCGGAAGGACTACTTGAGCCCAGGAGTTCAAGACCAGCCTGGGCAACATGGTGAAACCCCACCTCTACAAAAAGTGAAAAGATCTTGGTGGTGCACACCTGTGGTCCCAGCTACTCAGGAGGCTGGGGTGGGAGGATCACTTGAGCTGAAGAGGTCGAGGCTGCAGTGAGCCATGATGGCACCCCTGCACTGTAGCCTGGGTGACAGAGCAAGACCCTGTCTCAAAAAAAGAAAAAATAAATAAACTGAATCCAAGTCACCTTTGTATTTGAAGAGCCATCCACCCATATGTTCTGACCTTGTTTCTCCTGTCTCTGTATCCCTGGAAAGCAACTGTTATGCTTTCCATTCATAAGTTCAATCGTAAAATCTTGGCCTGCTTAAAGGTTCAGTTTATTTCAGTGACAAATCAGCAATCCATTCTTGTGCAAAGGAAGCTACTTCTAGCATCATCAAACATTTTCCTTTAACTCAGATGTGTCAAACTCCTCTTCTATTTATCACTTAAAGAAATAACATCCCAGCCAACTGCAGAAGCAATTCTTAAGGCTGTGGTGAGAGCAAAATCCTAATAAACTCTCTAAATATTTACTAAGAGACTGAGTTACAACACTGACCGGTTCCACCCCTGTTAAAGTCTGTCTGCATTCTCCAAACACAATTATTTTAGGTCACTGACACGCCAGCCAAGGAAACGACAACACTGTGTACTACAGCACAAAGAGCAAGTAGAACCTAGCTTTAAATTCTGGTCCTGCCACTTCCTAGCTTCTAGGCACAAGGCAAGGGACTTTACCTTTCCCCGTATTCTTAACTGTAAAATGGGGACAATAATACTAATGTCATAGAATTGTAGTGATAATTGAGAAAAATGTATATTAATGTTTAAAGTAACTTAAAAAAAAGAAGTTCAACATGCTCAGAATAAAAAATATGAGGCATTCATTTTAAAGTATTCTCACAGATAGAATACGTTTCTAAAACTCAGGGTGTTTGCTGCCACTTCAAATTTGTTCTCCTTTGAAAAAAAGAGTGTTGGGGATTCGTGCATTGTTGTGGTATTGTAGAGCATAGCTTACCTAGTGAGCAATAACTTGAAAATTAACCAGCAGTGCTAGGAGCCTGAGCATGGGCAATTTTTAACCTTCTCAGATAATGAATGGATCTCCAAAGGCTAGAATTCATCCAAAGAGCTTTGTACCATGGTTTTAAGGGGACCCAGAGGTCCAGTAACTGAGAACGCTTTTCTAATCAATGTAACTAAATAACAGCAAGTCTACTGTGAGGTGGGCTCAATGCCAGACCCTTTAAATACATAAGATCATTTAAATCTTAGAAGGCAAGTATAATTATTGCAATTTCTCAGATGTAAGAATTGAGACCCAGAGAGGTTAGATGCACCTTCAACCACAGTTAAGGCAAAGCAGCAGTGGAGTTTGAACTCATGCCTGACTCTTAAGACCACTTTCTTTCCAATCACCATGATGCCTTGTCAGGTAATTCATGCAGCTCCTGAGACAAGATTTTAACCATGATGAAGTGGGAACCGGAGACTTCTATGAGAGGATGAGTCAAAACTCAGTGAGAAAGGCAGGCCTGGCTCCCTGCCATGCTTCTCTCCCCTGCCCTGCTCACAAGGGCTGATGTGTGGCTGGCTCTCCAACCATCACTCCATTGCTCCTCAAGTGGGCAGTGGAAGGACAAATGTATTTCAGCCCCAAAGCACAAATCACCTGATTCACCCCTCATGGATGACCTAGTCAAGTGGCCATCTCTGGGCCCTACATCAGCCTGCCCTTCCTTTTATCATACCACCTAACTGTATTACAAGGATCTTTTTCCATGACTAAATTTTTTTTTTGAAAACAGAAATATTGCTCATTTTTTGAACCCCTAGTTCCCAAAACTATATATGGTACAGAGCAGATACTCAACAAATGTAAGGTACATAAATAAATTAAAGGATTCAACATCAAGGCTAGGCAAAATGCCTCTGGAGGATGCCTCTAACCCTGAGATTTTACAGCTTAATTATTCCTAAATTGGTTTTCAATCTCTGGACAGTGGTCCAGGTCTCTCTTTAAGATTGAGATCTCCCAATAGAACTAGGACATTATGGGTCCTTCAGCCTTTCAAAGTGTTCAAAGCATTCCCGGTAGGCTATTCTATGCCATCCTAAAAGAACACGAAAATGTGGCCAATAGTATAGATGCTGTCAACCCCATTTTAAAGACGGAGAAACTGAGGCTATATGAGTGAACTGACTTTCTCAGGACCAACACTTGACACTGAGGCTGCTGATTCGCTGGTCTTTTTGTGCTACCATAATACAAGCTCAGCTTATTTTTAACAAACCTAGAGCATGGCAATGTGAAGGGACTGGCAGGGAATGGAAAAGAAGAGCGTGTACTGAAGAAAAAAACACCAGGGAAGGGAAGGAACAGCCTCACTGGAGAGTGTCACTCACAGCTGACAGTGGGTGCCCCTATGGCCCTGGGGAGCTATGAACTCCTTGCCCGGGGCTGGCTTGGGAGGGTCTACTTGAATCTGGGTCCCTGACTTATCTAGTTGCATCTAGGCCTGGGAGTAAATGCAAACTGAATTCTTCTTGGTGCTGAGTAAAAACAGGAAGTCACAAGTGGCTTTGCTCTGCTCTCAGCTGGGGTCCTCAACAGTTCAGGTCAAGGGTACACTTGGGACACTCCAGACAGCTTCCTGGCAGCTCCCTCCACAGTAGTCCAGCAGGGACAGGAAAAGTGGAGACACCTTCCAAAGAGCCTCCTGTAGTGTGGGTTTAGGCAGCTGGACTAAGGAAGTCCCTGTGATCCCTCTGGGACAGGACCAGGGAGCCCAACAGAGATGCGTGTATGTCAGCTTCATCACTTTTCCATTCATTCAACCAAAACTGAGGGCTGACTGTGTGCTCAAATCAATGTGACCTTAGGGAAATAACTCACTTGCTCTGAGCTTAGTTTCATCATCTGCAAAGTGGAAAGAGCCCCTGCCCCACGGGGCTATTGTCAAGATGAAAGGAAATAACACCAGTGAGGTCCTTCGCCACATTTGTTATCTATTTTTAGCACTGAGGCAGTATGCGCCCACTATGTGCCCAAGCCCATAATGCTGCTGCTGCCCCCTTCACAGAGCCAGAGCCCAGAGGCAGGAGGGAATGTGGGCAGGTCTGTTTCCACCTCGCTTTCCCACTCTCCCCTCACAGGAACCCAGGGCCAGCAGGAGGTGAAGTTCTGCCAGCCCCCAGCCTGGGCCCAGAGCCCATGTTTATGACTGTTTATTTCAGAGCAAGTAGAAAGGAGAAATTAGAGCCATGAAAGACAGGACAACGGACCAATAAAAACCAGCTCCCAGAAGAGTCAGAAGGAGGAAGACAGGCAAAACTGTCACCATAGCAACACAAGACAGTCAGAAGCACGCAGGAAAAACAGCCCCTGCTCTGCCTCCTGTCTCCACTGCAAAGCAAAGCCCTCAAACCCCAACCGGAGATCAGTGAAAGCCGACAGCGATCCACCCAAAGAACTCTGGTACCCAAGCGCAGACCTGGCTAGCAGCCACTCTCCTCCTGCTGCCCCAGCACAAGTCTTAGCCTTCCAGGGTCCCAGATCAGCATTCTGTGCCCTGGGGACTGGACACTGTGCAGATGGCCCAGGTCCCATCCAGAGGAGACAGTGACTGGAGACAGAGAGGAAAGTTTCTAACAGGGAAAAAAGGAGGGTCACAGAGCTTCAGGGGAGATCAGGGCCCTAAACTCCAGCCCCGTGACCCTGTCTTGGGTTCCCTGGGGAGCAGGCGGGTAAACAAGGGTGTGGGAGAGGACATCAGGCCCTGGACCCAGAAAGATTGCTCCATCAGTTCTGGACCTGGCACCCCCAAAACAGTGGCTGGGGGAATTCTGGGGATGGGTGGGGAAATAGCTTTGGAGGCCTTAAATGACAAAGATCTTGGCCCTGGTCTCTGGTGACACTGGCTAGCAAGTAGGAGCAGCTTGGAGGAGGACCCAGGGACGGGCTGGCCCATTTTGACAGAGAATGTCTCCTGGCAGACAAGACAGGTGTCTCCACCAAAAAGCATGGCTGGCCTGGGACCAGCATTTTGGGAAGTGGGTCAAATTGTTCCCAAAGCTCAGTATCGGAAAAGTGCCTTCTGCCAAACTGGGGTTCTGGGTTCTGGGGGAGGAGACAGGGTGACGGCAAGGTGTGCTGGGTCCTAGGCACAGCAGCTTTCTGGCTGGCTAAGAACGTCTGTGGCAGGTGGCAGCAGAAGGGTCCAGGTGTGCAGGGGCTGGGGAGGGAGCTATCCCTCCCTTTGGGGCTGTAGAGAGTACCCAGGAACCCCGGGCCTCAGGTGGTGGGAAGGGGAGTGTTAGGGGTCCCCTGCAAGAATGGAGCTTATGATACCTGGGGGTGGGGGGTAAGTGAGTGAGGGACGAGGGAGGGTGGTCTGGGAAAGGAACACAACCAGGAGGCAGCCCTCTCAGAAAGAGGGCAACGGGGCACAAAGCCGGACTCCGGCCGGCAATCGCTAGAGAAGGGCTCCTGGACGGTGTCCTCCACTCTCCCTCCCTCCCAAAGGCTGCAGGGGCGTCCGGGAGGAGAAGGATGGCAGGGAGGCGCCCGCCGCGCCTCGCGGTGCCCCGCGGTGCCCCGCGCAGGCCGAGCCCCGCGCCCGCAGACCCCCGCCCGCGCCCCTGCCGCGCCCCCAGCCGCGCCGCGCTCACCGAGTCGCCGCCGCCCTGCTCCGCCGCCGGCTCCGCCGCCGCCGCCGTGTACGCCTCTCCCGCGGCTGCCTCAGCCTGAGAGACGGCCTCGGAGCCCCGCCCCGCCCCGCCCCGCCCCGCCCCCAGCCCGGCTCGCGGCAGCCGCCCCGCCCCGGCCCCGGGGGATCCCCACCCGCGCTGTCACCGGCCGCGTCTTCACCCTCGCCTGGACAACCCCATCTCCTTGCCTGGCTCTGCCCTCTGCTCCCAGGAGTTGGTGCGGACCCGCCCCAGCACGGTCGCCCCTGCCTCTTCTCAGCCTTGGCCACTTGGCCTTGCCTTCCCAGAGGAAGCCTGAACCAGACCTTTCTGTTTCTGCACACCGAATTCCTCCACACCCACGGCTGCCCTCCAAGAAAAAGGAGAAATCCCCGCAATCTCTAGACGCATATTCACCTTCAAATTAATGCCCAGCCAAATCATCCCAATCCCTAGGCACACTCCAAATTACTTGAGATTCTGAACCCAGTCTCGCTCCCAGTCCCTTTCTGCCCACCCTATTAACAGATCTCCAGTCTTGGGGCCCGCAGTTATCCGATGGGACCACCGTAAAGTCTTCCCAAAGGCTCAATCCAAAAAATGTAATTAACCTCAAAGAGTAAGTCTGCAAAAACACTTAAAAAATTCTATGATGCAAAAAGAAAGTAGTGGGTTACAGCATCATTGACGTGATCATTGTTCTAAAACATCTGCCATGGAGGCTTTCTGCATTAGAGAGAGGGAGATTCAGGAAACCAGAGAGGACTTAGCAGTGCCAAACAGGTTGTGAGTCAGAGCTCCTGTTGAGGGGAGGGAGAGCTCCTGGGGACCCCGGCTTTGGCTGCTTCCTTTCCCAGTCCATCAGCCAGAACATCATGAAACGTGTTAAATCCCCATAGTGTGCCAAGGTACGTGCCCGAAGCTGCATGGGTTGGGGCCCTGTGTGGGCTAGGATCACAGGAGGCGGGAAGCATCAGGAGAAGGTGGTCAGGCCCCTCTCCTTTCTGAGATCCAGGGTGTTTCCCCTGCGAGGACTTGCTGCCCAAGCTTCCTTTGCGCTCTGAAAGGCTCTCCTGAGCTGCCCACAGAGGCTCTTGGTCTGTTTTTTGGCAAAAATTCACACAAGGCAGGAAGGCACTGTCTAGTTAGAGTAAAATATTTTCCCACTTGGAAGGGGTCCTTAGGACCAGAAGAAACACTTTCCCGTTCTCTTTTTGAGTTTTCCCCATGCCCTAGACCAGCCTCTGTTGTCAATTCCTGCAAAGGTGTTTTGTTTTTGTTTTTGTTTTTGTTTTTTTGAGATGGAGTCTCAATCTGTCGTCCAGGCTGGAGTGTAGTGGCGTGATCTCGGCTCACTGCAACCTCCATCTCCTGGGGTTCAAGCAATTCTCTTGTCTCGGCCTCCAGAGTAGCTGGGATTACAGGCGCCTGCCACTACACCCTGACAATTTTTGTATTTTTAGTAGAGACGGGGTTTCACCATCTTGGTCAGGCCGGTCTTGAACTCTTGACCTCATGATCCACCCACCTTGGCCTCCCAAAGTTCTGGGATTACAGGCGTGAACCACCGTGGCCGGCTGACAATGGTGTTTTATCTGTGAGTGGCTCTATGAGAAAAGCCTTCTTGCCATGAGGTAAACCATGTCTACTACAGACACACACACACACACACACACACACACACACACACCCCTAAAATTTTCTGGCTTAATCTGTCCACCTTGAGTTTGGCCAGGTTTTGGGAAGAGTGAGGACCAATCAGCCACAAACACCATTCATCCCCATAAAACACTATCATTTCAGACCATGAGAGGACTTTTCACTTTACACCCATCTGTCTCTAATAATACAGCTTAAGTTTGTGAGTAGACTATTTGATGTATGAGATTTCACTTCCACACACTTAGAGACGGCTTCTGTTTCAATAATTGAGGGATACCTGCATGGTATTGCCCAGTCCATTATGAAATAATAGGGTTTTCTAATGATCAGTGTGGAATTTAATAATTGAATGTTTCCTAAGACACAATTACCAGATGAAAGTCTTTTAACTTTATCAGTAATAACAAGTTTAAAGGTTATTATAATAAAGATTATAGTGAAATTAAACTGCCATTTAGGAGGCAGGTAAGTTGAGATTGAATTTCAGATGGTTGTCACTCACAATATGTTTGCTAAAACAAACCTTAATATCTTAATTAAATTAAATGTATACTGAGCTGTTCTAGTTTCAAGGACATCTTTTTCATGTATTTATTTTTTTAAAAGAGATTGATGAAGCATGGACAAAGTGCCAGGCACTGTGCTAAGTGATGGAATAAGGACACAGTTCCCTGGTCTTGAGGAGGACACAGGCAGGCTGCCTGTGGAAAAAGACTAACAGATATTTGCCGTGCGGACCCAGGAAAAGAAAGAATTCTTTGTGATTGGGGAAAACTGAGAGCAGATTCTTGAAAAGCGCAGCTTTAAGCTAAAATCGGAGGTGGGAAGCTACACTTCAATAGGCAGGAAATGGGGAAAAAGACACTCCAAGTAGAGAGACAAAGTGGAGGCCTGGGTGAAAAGTGGTCTGGGGCGGCCAGCGTACCAGGGGGATCCCTCAGTGTGGGACAGAGAGTGAAGAGCTAGAACATCAGCCTGAGAATCTGCACTTGATCCTGGGAGCTCCTGGGGACTGAGTGGCCTTAACCAGAGCCCCGAATAAGGAGCCTGATGATAGGCTAAGGTCCTTAGCAACAGTGAATGGAGAAAGAAGAGGAGGCAGCAGTGAAAATGGTAAGCCCCACAAGGCTGATTTTATCAAGGGCTCCTCTCCACCCACTGAGACGTATTCAAGGGCATGTGAAACATTCCCTCTAAATCCCTCAACAACTTAGATTTCCCTTTACCACCTGACTGCCTTGTCTCTTCAAAGGATCCTTTCTGCTTCTGGACTTTTGCTGACATACCTACCTCTGCCATCTCAGCTACCAAAAATTGTTTCTTCCAATGCTAGTGATGTGCCTTGGGGACAGTGTGATACTTTGGACTCAAACTTCTGTCCTCTGAATATTTCTATAAAATTGACAGTCTGAGCCACTTACTCCTCTGACACATCACATGTGACAGCTGTTTCTCAGGAGTGGCATGCAGGACTTTTCACATGCACAAGCTTCTCAAGGACAGGGAAGCTTCTCAAGGACAGGGACTTTTTTTTTTTTTTCTGAGACACAGATGAAACCGTATATTTGAAGTCAAAGCCAAACATAAATCCTAACTCTGCCACTCACTGGATACTTTATCATTTGGTGTTTTTGTTTCCTCTTCCCCAAAATTGGAGTAATAAAATCTATCTGAGAAGGTTGATGTGAAGGCTATTATAAACTGCTTTGTAGCAGTGAAAGAAAAAATATGTAAAGTGGTGTGTGTGCGTGTGTGTGTGTGACCTCGTGGTGCCTTGAATTGGACTGAGCATGTAGGAAGTGCTCATTACAAACTGTGTTAAAGTGCTTATTAACGCACTGGCTAGTGGGTTAATTCATAGATAAGGACAAGGAGGGAGACGGAGGGATCCTGTGTTGTGAGGCCCTGTAGTGCTCTCTGCTTACTACTCTGCAAGGAATGAATCTTTATTTTCACCCTCCAAGCCCACTAATCTCCAGCAGAAATTATATAATGTTTTCCCCCTGGCATTACTATAATGTCTTACAAAGGTGGTGGGTTTTCTTGCCAATTGCTGGCCTGGGTCCCTTTATGTAACTAGGGGTTTCTACGGAAACATGGACTAGGCTTCAGAGGGAGCATAATAGATTTGATTATGAACATTGAGCCAATTTTCACAGCTGACATGAAGCGCACTTCCTTGTTGCAAAAATCACAGCCCAAACTGTGTAGAGAAACTTTGTGGTGGCTGGAAACCCTTGCCTGTGGCTGAGTTGGAGCACACAACTTAAGTGCTCTGACTTTACTTGCTTTTAATCACTGAGCATGTCAGGCTCTTTCAGACCTTCCTTCCTTTGCACGTGATTCGCCACTGCCTGGAATGACCTTTCAACCTGGTCCATTCTTTGAGTTTCTACTCATTATTTTGAAACCCTAATCAAAAGCAACCCCTCTATAATGACTCCTTCAACTCTCCAAGACCAAGTCAATTGTTCTTTCCTGTGTGCTTCCAAAGAATAGCACTCACACCTCTACAGGAGCACTCACCAAGCTGTGATGATTGGATACGTTTATAAACAGTTGATTCTTTTTATGTGCAGTAGCTATATTCTATGAAGTCATCTTAAACACTGAATAAATGCTGAGCGATAGCTTCTAGGGGAAATGTAAGGTGAAGTTCCTGCAAGAGTCACATATTTGTCAACTAATCAACACATAACCTTGCTTTATGTGTGTTTTGGTTTAAAGGTACTTTATTTAATATACAATATTGATTCATTAATATTGAACTTATGGTCAACGGCACTATAACTCATGCCTGAATGAAGTTTATTTAACACATGTATTTTCTCTGTAAAGAACTTCACAGCCTTCTTGTGCTTAGAAACACTAGATGACACTTCAGCACTGTGCTCAGAGGTCTTTTTTTTGAGATGGAGTCTCACTCTGTTGCCAGGCTGGAGTGCAGTGGTGTGATCTCGGCTCACTGCAACCTCTGTCTCCCAGGTTCAAGCGATTCTACTGCCTTAGCCTCCCAAGTAGCTGGGACTACAGGAGCATACCACCATGCCCAGCTAACATTTTTCTATTTCTAGCAGAGACAGGGTTTCACCATGTTGGACAGGATGGTCTCGATCTCTTGACCTTGTGATCCACCCACCTCGGCCTCCCAAAGTGCTGAGATTACAGGCGTGCACCACTGTGCCTTGCCCTCAGAGGTCATTTTAAACAGTGAAATCACTGTCAACAAGTACAAAAATGTGAAAGAAGTGTAGCACTAAATAGATCACAAAAAGGACACTGTATGAAAGCTGAAACAAGAAGGCAGAATACTGTCTTGTTGGACCTCAACTCGGAACATGCATGTCTGGGTGCCTCAAGTGTTTCATGCTTGGTGCATGTCTACAGATCACAAAACCAATGAGAGTATAGATTTTGGGGTTACGAATAAATTTTAACAAGTAGGCAATATCACAAATATAGAATCTTCTAAGAGTGAACAGCAACTCTATGTCCCTCCCGAATAGACTATGAGCTCCTTGAGGCCAGGATTTATGCTTGATTATTGGTCTTCATATCTCCTCAACACCCAGAAGAGCACATGATACATTAAAAAAATTAATATTTAACAAATGCCAATTGACTGAGTGAATCATTTAATCTGGCCTTGCATTTCTTTAGGTTTTTACCAACAATTTATAAACTTACATTAATAAAGCAGAAAGAATCTTGCGGGTTCTTCTCTCATATGAATGTCAAAGACCTGACTTGGTTCCTGCCAGTTGTTTGACAACAGCCCCCAATTTTGGATGTAAAGAGCATTCTATTTAGAGTAGATTTCTCGTATGTATCAAATCTGGATAATACGTATGTTGACTTCCAAGGTGAGGAAGAGTATAAACAGCACGATCCACCTCTCTCCCCCAAAAAAAGAAGTTGGGGGGCGAATTCTCAGCATCTGGGAAAATAGAGTCAAATGACAGCCAACAATGAAGAAAAATTACATAGCCCAGGAACTGTAAGGGTTGCTGGTGACACAGTGAAAATAGGGAAGGAAAGTGGAGGCAGGGAAGTTAGAGGAACCATGTAGGAACTTTGCATTGTGGTCCAGATGTAAATCTGGGACCCTCCTCACACCTAACAGCAGTATGACTTTGAGCAGGTTATTTAATTGCCGTCAGTCTTGTTTCTCATCTTCATAAATAAAATGATTGTAACAGGACTTGCCACAAGGAGTTGTTTATGCAACTAATGTTTATTGAGGGCCTACTGTGTGCTAGACAGAAATGTTAATAAGATCATGACTGTGCAGACTAATGAGTGCTAGCCCAGTGCCTGATGTAACCCAGCATATTAGTTTGTTTTCACATTGCTACAGAGAAATACCTGAGACTGGGTGATTTATAAAGAAAAGAGGTTTAACTGGCTCACAGTTCTGCAGGCTGTACAGGAAGCATGATGTTGGCCATCCGCCCAGCTTCTGGGGAGGCCTCAGCAAACTTATAACCACAGCTGAAGGTGAAGGGAGGCAGGCATGTCTTACATGACCAGAGAAAAAGTAAGAGAGAAAGTGAAGGAGGTGTTACCCACTTTTAAAACATCCAGATCTCCTGAGAAGTCACTCACTATCACAGGAGCAGCACAGAGGGGATGGGGCTAAACCATTCATGAGAGCCCTGCCCCCACGATTTAATCACCTCTCACCAGTCCCCACCTCCAACACTGGAGATTACAATTTGACATGAGATTTGATGGGGACACAGATTCAAATCATATTACCCAGCTACCAAGTTTAAAAAGTGATTATAGTTATTTTCACCCACAAATTTTTTTTCTTTTCTTTCTGTCTCTTCTTTTCTTTCTCTCTGATTTGCAAACTCTCAGCATGTTTCTTCTATTTCTTCTAAGTCCAAATCTTCTGATAGTTTTTTATAGGTCAGTTGATCTCATTCTTTGGCTGGCCAGGTAAACCCAGAAATTGCTGATTGTCCCCTTTAGGGGACTCAAACTCACCACCTTCAAAGCTCACGGTCTCCAAAATCCCTGCCAATGAAGTAATGACACCTATATGGGAACCTTAAGCAGAGGCTTAGAGCATTTAACAGGCATATCCTAGTCATCCATTCAGCTACACAAACAGGTAAGTAGGGGTCATTTATGACTATACCCATTTATAGCCTAGAAATTAAGGCTTGATGTAACTTGTTCAAGTCATCAACTGAGTTACAGCCACAGCCAATAAATTAAAACACGGGTGTCATGACTTACAGTTTAGGACCAATTCTTGAATTATTTGGACAACCAAATCTACTTTTTCTTTGCAAATACTTTCTTTGCTTTTCAAAAAATATATTAGTGAGCAAGTGGGCAGGTTTGATTCATACATAGGCCAGGATTCTCTCTTACTATCCACTCTGTCTCTGTCTCTCTTTCTTTCTCTCTTATTTGAAAAGTTTCAAAAAATGACTTCTGTTTCAAGTCCAGATCCACTGATGCTTTTTCATAGGTCAGTTGATCCTAATCTTTGGCAGCTGAAAAATACAATTTCAGCAATAATACAGTGTTAAAATTACCATCAAACAGAATGGTTGACTCTGTAGAGCTTCTTCATAAGCTATGCTAATATTATATTAATATTTTATGTTTAAATGCTCATTACTACATGCGACAACTACATAAATGGCTATATTCATGGTTTGCAGCCTATTGTGTTTGCCTTTTAACCCTGTAACTACTTGAGAAATGCCTTAGAATAGTCATACTTGGAGGAAACTTGCTGTCTTTAGAATTCATATTTATTATATCTTCTTTATTATCCCCCCTTCAGCCACTGCCCAGCTCAACCTCTTATCAATTTTCACCACAGTTATTTCAACAGGTTTCTGGTTGGTCTCCCTGCCTTCATATCTACTCTATCTAATTCACTGTCCATCCTGAAGCCCAAGTGACCTTTCTAAAAGACAACTATGATCACGGAATCCCTTTATTGAAACTCTTCAGTGGCTCCCCATTACACTAGACCAGAATCTTATATTCTCTGCAGAACTCATATGGCCAAATTACAATCTGCTTTTACTTGTTCTTTCTGCTACATTTCTCTCCACTCTTTAACTTGAAATATTATATCACTTCTATCTGCTTTTATACCTGCTATTTCCTCTTCCTAGAATGTATCTCACAGTGTTTTAATTCTGCCCATTACTTCCTGGGCTCCTGAAAATTAGAAATTATACATACACACAAAAACAGACAATGTTTGTGTTCTCAATGTTTGACATCTAAATATCTAATATAAACTTAATTTAAACTTAATATTGACATCTAATACAAACTTAATTAATATCCACTGAGTTGATCTGAATTACACCAAATCCTGAATCTTCAAGATCCAGAGATTAGAAAAATTGCCCTCTCAAATTATTTCTGGAAAAGTACAATCAAGCCCAGAAGGGCAATGTAATAACTTTTTCATAAAGAGAGCTGTTTGGCTGCTTTTGTGTGTGTATGAATAAAGCAAAACTCCACACTGTTGTGTGATCTTAAAATAAAATCCACATTAGTGATTATTAATCAAATCCAACAAATAGTTCTTGGCTTCTGATGTTGAAACACTTCCTTTTCTCACATGCCAACACCTCTACATTTTCTTTGTTTTAATTATACTAAGCGTCCTTTTGTTCTTCCTGGGACATTTGCCTGGAGGCTGGGGCAAGCTCTAAATAATAGTCATCATCATTATAAAAAATAGTATTTACACAGTCTATTTTTAGAGCAGAAGACAAACCTCCAGGCAAGCCCAGTATGACCCTGCCAGAACTGCAGTAGTTTCTTGAAGACAGTCTTGGGCTCTTGAATATTTCACCTGTCTCATTAGTGTCACTCATGTAGGATGGCAGCTGCTTCCTCTGATAAACTCCATCAAACTGCTTCCCATCTGTTAGTGGGAGAGAAAATGGAAAATTTTAGAAAATCCAGTGTTTTCTTTGTTTATATATATAAACGCTGTTAATTTTCTGATTTCTATGTTTCATCTATACCTAGGCTTCAGCTAATCCACTTAATGTGGGTTTTTTTCTAGAAAGAAAAAAGGAACATTACCTTTTATTATACATAGTTAATCATTTCCAGCTCTTAGAATCTCAGAGAAGAAGGGGCTTTAGACATACACTAAACTTATTTATTCGTTTGACAGACAGAGAAACTGAGGCCCAGAGAGGGCAGATGATTTCCCAAAGTCATAAGGCAAGTAAGTGGCAGAGCTGGGATTCAAAACCACAGCAATCATGTGCTGCATCCAGGCTGGTGTTTTTGGGTCTCCCTGATACTGAACATTTACCCCACCTTCTGATATGAGCACTAAAGTTTGCAGCACATTGCATATCTAGGATGCTTGTCTTCTGTTTGTAAATTATCAAGTTCCTCCACAATTTCTCATGGATTCCATTGGCTTCCATTAAGTCTTGTCTCCAAGAAGGATGAGTGTATATAGAGGAAGGCCCTGGCCAAATATGTGGACAAGAATCAGAAACTGCCCTTCTAAACAGGCAGAGTGATCTAGTGAGAAGAGCTTGCCATCTTCAGCCCTGGGTGGTGGGAACAGCTCTGCTTTGAATTCCTTGTATGATTTTGGGTGTGTCAGCAAACTTCTCTTGTCTCAATATCTTTATTTGTTCACTCTGGATAATAAATGCCTGCCCTGTCAACCTCATAAGGATGTTGAAAGAATCATATAAAGTGACAGAAGTGAAAGGACTGCGAAAAGCAAAACAAAAAAATCGTTATTTCACCTAGCAGAAGAAACACAGCAGAATATATTGGTTTTGTTTATTGCCAAAGTGGCATGCATACTAATTTGATGCTCATTTCCTGCAGGTGGTCAAGGGTTTTTTTTTGTTTTTTTTTTTTTTTTGCGTTTATTTTTTTCCAACCAAATGTCACTGATGTTTGGAATACATTTTATGTTTTTGCATATTTAGGCTGAGTAGAATTGACCCAGAGGGAAAAGGGAAGAAAGTTAGAAATAACAACAAATGTACCCAGACGTGAGTTTACTCAGGACATTATGAATACTTCAGTTTGACTGAAGTGATGGGAGATTTAGAGAGTGGCCATTATAGATAAATTTTCTAACTTTCTAAGGAGATTTTACTAGTTGTTGAAGGTGATGGGGGAATGTGTCAGTAACTAAAGTGTGATTTCAGCATGCATCTATTTCTTTTTTATTTTTTGTCTCGATCCAAGCACTGATAATCTAATTCACACTAAGGAGTAATGATTGAGAGGTGCTTACCTCATTCTAAGGGATACATTGACAAACATTAATGTAACAAACATCTATGTTCTTGTCACCCAGAATATTAACATTTTGTTATTTGTGCTTTAATGTTTCCTCTTAAGTAATAAGATTAATGTTCAACTGAAAATTGAAAATCAGTGCCAAGTCACTTCTGGTTCTTCTCTTTTTAGGGGCATTGAGAGGACTACATTTCCCTGCTGCCTTTGCAGGGTCATGTGATCAGTTCTGACCATTGGTTTGTGGGCAGTCATAAGTCACTGCTGGGTTGGAAGCCTTAATTGGCAATGTGAGCAATGTGAGATGCTACAACAACTTGTACCCCTCCTGTAGCATGTTGAAGTTGTTATAACCATACTTAACCCAACTGACACATCTTCCAGCTCCATTGCCATTCTTCTCCTTCCAGAGACAACAACTATCATGAATTTGTTGGGAATCTTTCCATTCACACTATCTGCACATTCCTTAAAGAGCTATATACACTTAATATATTGCATGGTTTTAAAGTTGATGTAAATGCTATCATATAATATTATGATTCTTTTGTTTCTTCATTCAATAGTTTGGGTTTTTAGAATGCTCCTTCATGATAACTACATGATTCTGTAGACTACGTACATATTCAGTTTTACCAGATATTGACAAATTCCTCTTTAAAATGGTTCTACCATTTTATTGCTCACAGTAACAATGCATCAGCTTATTGATGTCTCCACATATTTTCCAATATTTCTGTTGTCAAATTTTCTGGTATTTTTTATCTGTGAGATGTAATTTTATTGTTTTCATTGACATTTTCTTAATTACTAATGACAGACTGAAAACTGAGCATCTTTTCATATGTTTACTGATTTTTCAGGTTTTCTTTTCTGAAAAATATCTAAACCTATCCTTTGTAATTATAGCTATTGTATCTTTTATAATTTATAATTTTGTAGTTTATTATTGTTTATGAAAGTCAGATATTATTTTCTGAATATTAATCGCTTACTAGATGTATTGCTAATTTATCTAATCTGTGGCTTTCTTTTTCACTTTGTGGCATCTTTTATCATATAGAAGGGCTTAATTTTGTTGAAGCCAATTTATATCGTTTTATAATTTTGGGTTTTTTTGTTTGTTTCTTCTTTAAGCTTTTTCTCACCAAAAGTCAAAAACGTATTTTTTCAATGTTTACATCTAATGTTAAAGTTTATTTTTCACTTTGATACGTATAAAATATATTTGGGAAAACAGTATAAGAAAGGGATCTAATTATTTTCTTTTAGAAAAAGCCATTTGTGCCAACACCATCTTTTCCATTTTGTTTTCTAATACCTCTTCTAATGTAGACCAAGTTCACATCTATCCCTGTTCACATGCTACATTGTTCTGATTAATCTATTTTTATAATACATCTTCATCTCTGATATTTAATGTGTCCACTTCTTTTTCCTGATTTTTATACTTGATCTTAGCCAAAAGATTGAGAAGCGATTTTTTCCTGATTTTTATACAAATTTATTGGCTTTCTTTGGAATTTTCTCTTTGATATGGACTTTGATATATATATATATATTCTAAAGTCTGAATTTATAATATATATGTATTCACACACAGTCATACATATATATTAATGTGTGTGTATATATAGACACTTCACATGAATACATACTGGCTTTTTGATGAGAATGTTTTGGTATTTTTTCAATTAACATAGGGTGAACCAACCTAGTTATGATATCTTTTAGTTCCTTCTATGAACATAGTCTTAATATATTCTAATTTATTGTTTTTCTTTTAAATAATAATTTTTAGTAATTTTGTTTGTAACAGTATTGCTTATAATCTTTAGATTTATTTTAGATACTTTATAATTTTTATTGCTATTGTGAATGGATCATTTTGATACTGTGAATAAGGGAGTTTTAATTAGTTATTGCCAACATGTAAGAAGTTATTGACTTATATATTGTGATTTTATTTGCAGCAATCCTGATGAAATCTTTTATTGATTTTCAATATTTGTCTTTTTATTCTGTATAAATCAGAAGTTTGCAAATTATGACACTTGGATCAAATGTAGCCCACAACCTGTTTTTATAAATAAAGTTATATTGGAGCATAGCTAAATTAATTCATTGGTGTATGATCTATGGCTGTTTTTATGTTTCAGTGGCAGAGCTGAGTAGTTGTGATAGAGAACGTATGTCCTAAAAAGTCAAAAAGTCAAACATATTTACTTCTGGTTTTTCACAGATACAGTTTTTCAACGCTTGATGTAGACAGTCACATTAATTACAGTTGAGTGTAGCTGTTACTTTGTCTTTCAAATCCTTATTCCTCTTAATTTATTTTTCTTATCACACAGGCTAAGATCTTCAGTACAGTGTTGAACAATGGTGCATTTATCAATCACCCTTGTCTCATTTCTGAGTTTACTCAGAATATCTTTAGAATTTTACCTTTAGTTGTGGTATTTCAATAAGTTTTTGGTAGCCACTCTTTATAAAATTAAGAACATTTTCTTTTATTTTGAGTTTTCTAAGGGTCCTTATCACAGATGATGGCAAATTTTATCTAACATTTTCTCTATATTTCCTATGGCTTCGCTCCTTTAATTTGTTTAATGTGATAAAATATACTGGTAGCGTTTCTGTTGCTGAATTATTCTTGAAATCTTAAGAGAAACCCTAATTGAAGCTACTGATTTGAATTACTTTTACTTTTATTTAAATTGTTGCAAGTATCTCCAGGATTATTTATTGTTTCTCTTAATTGTTCTTCTGTGTCATTCATTTTCTTATATGGTTTATCATTTTGGCTATGAGGATATTTTCTATTAGAAACCCATGTGATTTGCTTTGGGTGACAGTTTCTTATTTGCATCGCTAATGCTTTATGAGTTTAAGTGTACTGGACTAATCTTTATGTTAATTTATTTCTTTGGTGTCCTGGATAACTCAAGTAGCTTAGATTTGGAACCCTTCCTGTGTTTTGATTTTTTGCAGGTGTGTTTATTTTTATTCACTGACCTAGGTGGATAAAAAGCTTCATTACAGCTTTCTTGGGTTAGATGGACAGTGATTTTCTATTTCTTTTCATTTTTTTTTTCTTTTTGAGACAGAGTCTCACTCTGTCTATCACCCAGGCTGGAGTACAGTGGCGCAATCTTGACTCACTGCAACCTCTGTCTCCTTGGTTCAGGTAATTCTCCTGCCTCAGCCTCCCGAGTAGCTGTGATTACAGGCACATGCCACCATACTCAGCTATTTTTTTTTTTTTTTTTCATTAAAGACGAGGTTTCACCATGTTGGCAAGGCTGGTCTCTAACTCCTGGCCTTGAGTGATCCACTCACCTCAGCCTCCCAAAGTGCTGGTATTACAGGTGTGAGTTACTGCGCCCAGCTGGTGGGCAGTGATTTTCTTACAAACAACAATACCACTGGCTACAGAATCAATTCAGACCACTCAGTTTCAGCTGCCCACACACATAGGACTCCTGGCTGAATTCCCCTCTCTGGGTGGCATTAATCCTTAGTGCCAGCTGTTAAGGCCTGTACCAGGTTCCAATTTCCCTATAACACTTTTCAGTTTTAAATCTCACTTACCATTTTGAGATCCCCTCTTATTTTTTTCTCAATGTGGAATTTTCCTTTCTTGGTCTCAAATTAGGCTATGACTTTACAATTCCTAGCTGATTAGTTTTTCCATTTTTAAGACGGCATGTCTACAGTGCTTTGAGTAAGGGGAGTATCTTCCACATCAGCTCAGTTTGCATTACTTTTCAGAGGACATAAAGACGTACATATTCTGAAAGGAACACACAAAACCTTATCAGAAAGGAAGATTCTTCTGTAGGCAGGCCAGACAGTTTGTAGGTAAGTGCACAGGAAACACAGGGGTGAAGCTGGCTTATTTTTGACTCTCAATAATTCCACATATTTAGCAAAGTGCCAACCCTTCCTGGTTACACAACTAACCCTTCCACTGCATCTTCTTTGCTTTCACTTCTGAAGTCACTAAAGGCTGTGACAAACTCTCCAGGATCAGCCCAGCTAATGCCTGCTTTGAGTGGTGCCCAGTTTGATTCCTAGGTACTGCCTCAGCCTGTAGTGTGTGCTTTATGAAGTTCTCTGTCCATCCCTACAGGAAAACAGGATGCCTCCTCTTTGAGCTGTGGCTACAATTATTGTCCCAAATGTTCATGTCTTTAGAATTGATGTCCTCTTTTTCTCAATCTAGGTCAGTGTTTGGGCTTAATGACTTTAGCTAGAATATGTGATTGAAGTTAAAGACAGCTAAATCTATAAAAGACTGTTTTTCTGTATCGAAATTTATAAACTTGAAAAAAGTTATCACTCTACTTTGACAACTTCAGGCTTTTAAGGATATGGATTCCTTAGTCCACATTTAAAAAATTCATTTAAAGAAAATTATTCATATCCTGAGGTTACTAAGTGATGAAAATAACACTATATGAGTTCATTAGTCTCTAATATGATTTTTCCTCTCGTTTTATTACCCAATAAAGGAAGCTTTTTCAAATGATGTATTTGGGAGGCAGAAGAGAAGGAGTTATGATTGGTTTCTTCATGGCTATTATCAACCATAAGAGAAAAATTCAGCTAGTTTGCAATTTTCAAAGAAGTAGAGAGATTACTTTGTTAATGTCTATTCAGTTCATTTTCTATTTGAGGAATTGAAAATTTGAGTGTGGTTGCAGAGAAATGACTGAAGAAAGCGTAAATTGCAATATAGTGGCATTGCTTCATCTGCAGAGTTTCTTTGAAGTTGCTTGTAGTGAACATGGGAATGTGAGTAGGAACAGTAGCCTTGCTTTCTGCAGTTGCACACTTATCCTAAATGAAGGCTTTTGGTAAAAATCACTATTATCATCAAAAAAGCATTTGTGATCTGTACATAGTTCTTTACAAAGGCTTAAAAAAGGCTCAATTAGAGATTATGCATGAATTCGTTGATGTTATTTAAGATAGACAAGAGTGATCATGTTAATCAGAGGACATACAGACGCCTCAACAGGCAAGTAATTCACAAAAGAATTGTTTTATTAAAATTCTGTAGGCCAAGGGGATATATTGGGGAAAAAAATCACCACTGGAATGGGAGTCAGGAGACCTGGGTTTCAGTCCTGCTTTGATAGCACTCAGCTGAAGGAACTTGGGACTCAGCAACCTCCGTGGGCTTCTCTTTCCTCATACGATGTTAGACACAATTAGGAAGTTAGAAGGCAGTCGCTGAAGAAAAATTCCAATGTGGTTTCTTTACATATGGGCAATAAAACAAACATAAGTCCCTGCCTTCCAGAAGCTCTATTTGAGAAAAACAAGCCTATGGAAATGGTAGAAAGACTTCTGGTCAACTTTGCTAAACTGCTGCAGAATTAAGCAGAAGTTGGAGAAGATAGGTTATCAGATACGGCTTCCAGAGGGAGGTACAGAAAAATGTATCTAGAAAGAAAGGCTGAATATGAACCGTAGAAAAAGTAACCCAGGTTGGATCATGTATAAAAGCCTGGGAGGCACTGACCCTGAGGAAGAGAAGGTTCCAGAAACCCATGAGAGTAGTTGTGCAAAGTCCCCTGTGGCCCCAGAGGACAGCAATAAGACTAGAGGTGGACACTATGGGGGCCAGAGCCCAGCTAGACCCAAGGGAGACTGTGCACTTGGTGTGCTCTTTGACTGGAAGGCAGTGTAGCTTTTTAAACCCTGAACTTGCCCTGACTTGTCTTTGTAGCTTTCTGGCCCTGTTTCATTCTTGCACCATGATAGATTTGTATTCCGAGAACTTTACGAGGCCCCTTTTGGTTTTCTCTGATTTTGAGGAAAACTTTCTGTTAGAGCTACACAAATTGCTACACAATAGAGCTATAAAATAGAGCTACACAAATTTTGTTAGTGCTACACAAAACTACACAAATAATGTGGCAGGGAGTCTGCTGTCACTGGACACACTCAAGCAGGGTTGCTTGGCAGCCTTGCAATGCTGTAGAAGGAGATAATTTCTACGCAGGGTCAACTCCTTTCATGTCATGTTTCTGTGGTTTTTTAGTAAGCCGCAGAATGAGTGGGCAGGCTGAGGAGGGCTGGCACAGAAAGGATCATCTTGAATGCAGGTCTGGAAATACACTGTTGGCAGCAGCACAAGGATCCAAG
The DNA here is from genome assembly GCF_028878055.3 of Symphalangus syndactylus. Taxonomy (NCBI): domain Eukaryota; kingdom Metazoa; phylum Chordata; class Mammalia; order Primates; family Hylobatidae; genus Symphalangus; species Symphalangus syndactylus. Next base: position 95,675,428 of record NC_072440.2, on the reverse strand, counting down.
AAGTCAAAGGTATAGGGGAGAAGGCTGCAGCCGCCTGAGCTAGTCAGGATGAGGGAAGGCGGATCCTGGTGAGTTTAGGGTGGAAGAGCAGAGCCAACTGGCTGAGAACTCACTTATACAGGGAAAAGGAGAGGATGACGGGGCCATTCTGGGAATGGGAGGAGAGATTCATGTGGGCGAACACAACACAGGGAAGATGAACACTTCTGTCTTTGCCAAGTTCACTGGGCGGCGGGATGGAACTTCTGGTTTATGATTCAATTTCACACATCTTTGCAGAAGCTGTAAAAGCTGTTCAGGGCATCACTGTGAGAGCAAAGACAAAACCCACCCAGCCCTGACACACAGTGCTCAGTCTTAGAAGGGGAGATGGCCCATATACTCCGAGCCGGAACACAAGGCAGTCGGGGACCAGGCCCCAAGATCCCAAAGCAGTCACCCAGTCCAAGCCCGTACAGAAGGGAAAAGCAGGATATTTTGATGCGGCCAACTTGGTACAGTCCTTAGACATGGAAACCCCAAATTCAGCACCTTGATTCTGATGCCAACCCTCAAAGTTTCCCTACAGGCTCAGTTTGTTCTGCCACTACTTGGTAAGGAAAACAACTTAAATTGTAATGGTTTTCAAAATAGCTGTTAAAGCAACCACATTAATATTCTCCAAAATCTCAAGAATTGCCTTGTAATCCTCATGACAAAATACTACAGACGCAGTAAAGAAATGAACATGGTTCTGTGGGGGCACAGAAGAGAAACAGGATTGGGAGTGGAAGGGTTTAAGCAGAGTGAGCATGCACAGTATTAGCTCATGTAGACTTGTTCTGATAATAATTCAGAAGAAGTGTCATGGAAACAGAGCACTGAGCTAGGAGTCTGCAGTACCACCAGCAGCATCCGTCCTACTGCTGGTTGATCCTGATATGTGAATATAAATGCATCCCACTCCACTGGGTACACTCATTGGCACAGGGGACTTCTGAAGAAACCTCCTTCTCCCTGACTCTCCTCACACAGGGTCAGGCACTCAGCAGACAACAACCAATGGGGGTTTCTTGAGTCATTTTAATAATGAAACTGGCTTTGTTACAAGATTTCTTCTCCCCTTCACAGGCACCTGTTGCTGAGATCCCAGCCCATGCCGGCCTGATGCTTGATACCTGGAAAGTGAGAAAGCTGAGAAGCAAACAAGACCAGAGGCCACTGCTAGGATTCCCCAAAATGGCCCAGCCAAGCTGCTTCCTCAACTCCCAGCAGTGACTCTTCCATACAAAGGCCATTTTTGTGTCACTTGTAGAGAGCCCCTTCTCTTTGTGTCTGCTCCCTGGTTCTTATCTGATCCCATGCCTTTGGCAGACTGGTGCTCCAGTTTCTCTTCATCTCCACTTTCAGCTCTTATTCTTTGTGTCCACTGAGGCTCAGCCCTGGATACCCAGAGTCCATGAACTTAGAACAAAGAGAGGAAGAAAACAAGCTTCAGAGAAGCATTGAGACAGGTGGGAGCAGGAGGCCCCTGCCACAAGCATGAGAACAATTTTCTAATTAGGAAGCTGTAGCTCATTTTCAGAGAGACTCTGAATTTGGAAGAAATGATCCTTGGAAAGGGATTGGGTAGATTAAAGGAATAAATGAAAAATAATATTTGAAGGTAGGTCAGGAAAGATCATAGAGTCAGTTAGATATCAGGTTAAATCATTTCTTGGGATTGTATTCCAGTTTTCATCTCTTCCTATTCATCTTTCTCCTCACTACAATGGATTGGAAGGCTACGCAGGAGGAAGGCACAAAGCCATCTCTCACAACAACTTGGATTTGCAGAGAAAATGGTAGTTGTTTTTAAAAATTTGTGTATAATCAAATGGCCTTCTCAAAAATCTCTCTATGCTGGTTAGCCAGAATGCAATAAAACATTGACTCACACACCAAACACACACACACACGCACACACACACACATCAAATAAAACAAAAACTACTAAAATCTCAATTATTTCAGTCTGGTATAGAGTTTAGTCTCATATTAAAACTGAAGACCTCTCTCAAGGCATTATTCAGTCTCAGAATTGATAAAAAGTGTTTCATTGGCTGCACACGGTGGCACATGCCCGTAGTCCCAGCTACTCGGGATGCTGGGGTGGGAGGATTGCTTGAGTCCAGGAAGCTGAGCCTGCAGTGAGCTGTGTTCGTGCCACTGCACTCCCACCTGGGCAACAGAGCGAAATACTGTCTCAAAAAAAATTGTTTCATTATTTGGGGGGCCCCTTCCCCCACAACCCCACTCCTTTGCCTAAGATAGAGTCTGAATATATGAGAAGGGAAGTTAAAATGGCCTCCGGGTCTTGGAAAGGCAGAGGACCCTGTGATTCTTCGGATCCTCAGAACTGCACCAGGTTGCACATTTTGTTGTTTACGTGGCTACGTGGCTGCAGGGAACTCTGGTGATCATCATATTGCAGCTATTACTGATGGACTGTCCGTACCTTTGGCTTCAACAATTCTCCCTAGGGGGAAATGGTCACTCCTCTCTGCAGATTTAGCCTCCCTCAGCTCTCACAGGTAGCAGACCCATGCATCTCCGCCTTCCTCTGTCAAGGCCCCATCCCGTTGCCCCTCTCACCAAGTTCTTTCTAAGATTTATTTTTTTTCTGTAATAAGTGCTGGAATCTGAAGCCATTTCCCCAGAATGGAGAAGAGCCTGGAAAAGTTACACTGGGTTGAACATTTCTTCCCCCTGTGTGTCAGAGGCTCCTTATTTCTGACTGCAGTAAATCTTAGGGGTAGAGAAGAATGTTTTCCTCTGCACTTTGGGAAAGATCTAAGAATATAGCTATCCAAATTTGATTCTAAATATGCCAGCATGAAAAAAAATGCACTCAGTAAATTTCTCTGAAAACAATAGTCTGGCTTGGGGATTATTGTCTTGCTTCATAATTTCCTTCCCTTCCTTCCTTCCTTCCTTCCTTCCTTCCTTCCTTCCTTCCTTCCTCCCTTCCTTCCTTCCTTCCTTCCTTCCTTCCTTTATTGTCTTGCTTCATAATTTCCTTCCTTCCTTCCTTCCTTCCTTCCTTCCTTCCTTCCTTCCTTCCTTCCTTCCTTCCTTCCTTCTATGTCAAAACCCTGTTCTTCAACCTGGCCACACAAACACACACACCACACAAATCTCTGGAGCATATTAAAGATCTAGTGCTTGGTGGCCGACTGCGGTGGCTCACGCCTGTCATCCCAGCACTTTGGGAGGCCAACACGGGTGGATCACGAGGTCAGGAGATCGAGACCATCCTGGCTAACATGGTGAAACCCCGTCTCTACTAAAAATACAAAAAATTAGCCAGGCGAGGTGGCGGGTGCCTGTAGTCCCAGCTACTCGGGAGGCTGAGGCAGGAGAATGGCGTGAACCCTGGGGGGCGGAGCCTGCATTGAGCCGAAATCGCAGCACTGCACTCTAGCCTGGGCGACAGCGAGACTCCATCTCAAAAAAAAAAAAAAAAGATCTAGTGCTTGGAAAGGCCAAAGAAAAAGCACATTAGTAACGTCCAAAATCTCACTTTTTCCAATTCCTTGTGCCTGGCACCATAATAAACTGGTCTCGAGTCTCATTGCATCCCTGTAATATGCAAGAAAGATGTTATGTCCATCTTGCTGGGCTGAAAGGGCTAGGGTAACACCAGAAGCACAGAGACAGTGGAGTTCAGTCATTCAGCCGATGTGCATAGACAGTCAGAGGACAAGCCTGGGGGCCAAGAGGCCAGGGCGGAGCCTGCAGCAGTAACTGAGGCCCCTCAGACCCCTCAGAGAGGTTCAGGCAGGCCTAGGGCTGGGAGAGGAGATGTTGCTGGGGTTGGGGGTGGGAAGGAAACTTAACCGAGGCGCAAGTACTGAGCCTTCATGATTGGTATCTTTGAGAGGCCAGGGAATAAGAATGGAAGTAGGAGAGGGAAAGGAGGTGCTAAAGATGAACCCAGGGCTTTGAGTCTGTGTGACTGAGGGATTGTAGAAGGGATGGTTGAAGAGGGAGCAGGTTGGGGAAGCGGATGAGTTTTGTTTCTGCAAGAGTTCTGTTTAGGATGCAGGGAAAAAACATCATAGATCTTTGAGGAGACGACGTATAAACAAGTGAGACTTTAACAACAATGCAACAAAGAAGTAGCATTCAGTGATGGTACAATAGGACACAAAGCAGTGTATCATTAATAATTAGGCAAGTGTTATTCACAAATGGGCAGTCATAAGAAGGGTAATAGGAACAATACTCATAGCAGCTTTTGGCATTTCTGCAGCACAAGCTGGTTTCTCTTTCTGGAATTCTTCCTCTCTTGGTCTTTACTACTTTATTAAAATTCAGATTTGGAACTCATCTTTCCTTGGAATCTCTCCTATCTCCTCCTCCGATTCCCCTGGGCTAAGTGAAGGATGTCTGCCCTGTGAAGTCAGCCCCCTTCTTGCCTCAACCTCTCTCATCATAAATTCCGTGGGTTGGTCTCCAGTGTTAGACCATGAACTCTGAGAATAACAGTGCTGGCCTTCCTCAGACTCCTAGTTCCTGGGATATCATGGATGTACAGTAAATGATGCATTTGAAGCACATGAATAAATCAGTACGGTATATAGGAGTTTCCACATCCCTAGCACAAAATTCCTTATGTGCACTTCTCACTTTTGAGAAGTGGGCTTTTAACATTCCCGTTTAACCAATGCGGGGAACTGGAGAGGCCTCAGTCAAAGCACATGGCCTCCAGAAGCTTCATATGTAATGATATGCTTATATTGAAAAGATGATACATTTTTGATGCAGTTACAGTATTTTTAAAATAACTCTTCTGTTATTTAAAATGGGATGTTTCCATTTTTAATAATATTCTAGGTGAAGGAATCCAGATCAAGAGAACAGCAAAGGGACAGCTGAGCTTGCCCCCCTTACTCAGGCACCCAGACACAGCCAGTAGCCACTCACTGCCTGGCTCTCCTGGTCACTGCCCCTGGCAGTCCAGACATCACACTCATTGGAGACCTTCCTGGTCCAGACCAGCCACCAGCCTGCCAAGGAGGGGCGAAGTACCACGTGCACAGTGCACAGCCAATAACAAGCAAAGTACTTATGAACATAAGAGGAGGAGACTGTTTAAGGCACCTTGAAATGCATTGAGAGCTATGCTTTAGCTTGAGTTCAGTATCACATAAGACAATGGATGGTATTTGATGCTTGTAGGCTATTTAGGATGTGAAATGTATCACAGAGCAATATGTAATGCATATTTTCTTCCCAATCAATTGCTCATTTACTCAATAATCCATCATTGGTTACAGAATTAATTTATTTATTCACTAATTCATTTATTTAATAATATTCTTTGAACAACTGCTTTATTTGTTGTACTACTTATTAATACTAAATTCTGAAGATACAGAGTAGACCTCCATCCTCTCTGAGACTCTGCCTCAGGGACTTAGGAAGAACCTCCTAAAAGTAGAACTTCAGCTACTTTGGGGATGAATGATTGCCTGTCACCAGGCAAATAGACAAGTAGAAGAAAGATATTAGAGGAAAAGGGTGTAGGAATCCTGGGGCAGAAAGGAATGGCAGTGTACAAGGTGTCCCAGGATATTCATAAAAGGAAATCTTTCTGGAAAGGTGGGTAGAGGCAAGATCGCAGTAGGCATTGTATGGCAGATACAACTAGTTTGGATAAAATTGGGTGATGTGCTGCCTCACATCACAGGGAAGTGAAACAGACCACAGTCATTTTTCTTAACTGGGGTGCTATTGGCATTTAGGGTAAGACAGTTTTTCATTGTGTGAACTGACCCATGAATTGTAGGAACAGTACACTTCAATGGCTGAGCACCCCTCAGTTACTATGACAACTAAAAAAGGACATGCATATATTTTCAAATGTCTTCTCCTCTTACTTCAGAAGGGGATGGAGTATGGTCTTAGAATAAGAGGCAAATGTCTAGATGGAGGAGCTGGCTCCTTGAGGAGAAAGTAAAGGAGATGGATGGATGTAATATTTAGCTTTAGGGCCACTGGTGGGCCTGGGGGAGATTCCCGTAGGCTTCCATATTGGTGTTTAAGAGGCAGTGGGAGTCAGCTGTGAAGTCCAATCTAAGCAGGACTAGATGGAGATCTTAAGTGAAGGAGCTGGTAGGATCCAGGCAGGATCAGGTCCCTGTCTAGGAGTCTAGGGCTCAGAAAAGAGCTGTCTCAGCCTTTGAACTGGAGTGTTAGGTATGAATGAACTAATGCTCAGAGTTTGGGAAAAGAGACAAGTTTTGTTTTAAACCCCAGCCTGACTGTGACCATGTAGCTCAGAGCAAGTCACTTCATCTTATGAGCCATGATTTCCTAATTTTAAACAAGAGAAGTAATATCCACCTAAGAAGGATATGTCTTTGACCTAGTTTGAATCAATGTAAGGAAATTGATAGCTTTCTCCAACTTAAAAGGGCCTGGCCAGGCGCAGTGGCTCACGCCTGTAATCCCAGCACTTTGGGAGGCTGAGGCAGGCAGAGCACGAGGTCAGGAGATTGAGACCATCCTGGCTAACACGGTGAAACCCCATCTTTACTAAAAATACAAAAAATTAGCCAGGTGCGGTGGCAGGCGCCTGTAGTCTCAGCTACTCGGGAGGCTGAGGCAGGAGAATGGCATGAACCCTAGAGGTGAAGCTTGCAGTGAGCCGAGATTGCGCCACTGCACCCCAGCCTGGATGACAGAGTGAGACTCTATCTCAAAAAAAAAAAAAAAAAAAAAAGGTTTGCAAGGGCCTTGACTGTATGACATTAGTTATAAAATGTTCAATTTTCTCTTCTGAGGTCTTCCATTTATTACACTGTCACCATTTACTTAGCTTTCCTACCCAAATATTTCCCATCCTCAAAGCCCAAGAGTAAGAAGCAGGGATTTATTTCCCACTTGAAAAAGGCTTGCTGTCTGTAGCTTTCCACTGCTGCACGACAATTACCACAAGTTTAACAGCTTACAACAGCACCTATTTATTATCTCACAGTTCTATGGATTAGAAGTCTGGGTAGGCATGACTGGGTTCTCTTCTTAGGGCCTTACAGTAGGGTCAAAACTAAAGTGTTGACTGGTTGGGTTCTTATCAGGAGGCTCTGGGAAAAATCCACTTCCAATGACTTTCAGGTTTTTGACAAAATCCAGTTTCTTGGGGTTATAGGTCTAAGGTAGCTATTTTTTCCCTCACTGTTGGCCTGGACTGCCTTTGGCTCCTCTAGGCTCTCATATCCCTTATTCCGTATTCTCTGAATATGGCCTCCTCCATTTCAAAGCAGTAATGATACAGTGAGTCTTCTATGCTTCCAGTGCTTCTAAGTTCCCCTTCTGCTTCAGAGAAGGCACACTGCTGTCAAGAACTCATGAGATTGGGCCAGGCCCAGCTAGATAATTTCCACATCTTAAGGTCAACTGTACCATATAATGTAACAAAATCATGGCAGGAATGCCTCAACATACTCACAGGTTCTGGGAATTAGGATGGGATATCTTTGAAGGGCCATTCTGCCTACCACACCTTCTGAGTCTCAACTTCCTACCCAGCAACCTGCCCTCTCCCTAGGTAATTAACAGCAGGAATATCTATTTTTTGAGAACAGACACATTACAACTTACTCTTCAGAAGAAAGTAAGTGGTTTGAGACAGAGTTCTCAAACCTGAAGACCCAAAAAGTGCTACTTGGGAGTTGCTACTTGGGAGTAATTTAATTAGATAGATAAATAAACAAATATTTACATCTAGATATGTGCTAATGAAAGTGCAAAATAAAATAAAAGAGAGAAATTCTTCTAAGTTTGCAGAAAAAGAAAAGAAGAAATCAGTAAAGATTAGATTATCACCTAACTTCTTTTTGGCAATGTTGGATGCTAAGAATAATGGAGGAAGTTTTTTCAGAGGTATGAGATAAAATTATTTTGAAAGAAGAGTTCTAGAATTGACACAGAAACTACCACTCAGACGAGAGGAAAATATAAAGATGTTCTTGGTAATGCAAGGGCTCTTAAACTCACAACTCAGAGAATCTTCCAAAAGACTTATTCGAGTATAGATTGTATCAAAATAAATAATAAATTCAAGAAAGGGAAGATATATGTTTTGTTTTTTTTTTTTTAAATAGCCTTGCAAAAAACTCAAAACAAAACCATAACAAAGAAAGCCACATCACCAACCCCCAGCAACTGATATAACTTATAGTTGAAATAATTATTTTTGCATAATTTAAAAACATTTTAACATCAGTTTGTACCTTAATATACAAGGAGGCTAGTGTTAGAGAGATGGGGGAAATGAAATTTTCCTAAAGTTTTTATCTTGTTGAAATAAAAGATATAGATACTGGCTGGCTCTAGAGATTGATATGTGATCCAATGATTTAAGAGTTTCCACCAGCAAAATTTGAATAGGATGTATAAACATGAAAATACTAGAGGAATAACATGAACAAAGAAAACTCAATTACTTAAAACAAAAACAGGACAGAGAAATAAAAGTAAACACTGAAAAAGCTCATTAAGTCGAAAATATGAGTGCAAAAATAGGTCCAAAGGAAATAATGACAATGAATATGAAGGAAAGAGATCCTTAGGTTGGGTAATGGCTCTGTGCTATGTACGAGTGGCACACCTAAAACAGAATGAAACATAAAAGGCAAAATGTATGTTTCATTCTGTTTTAGGTGTACCACTTGTAAGTAACGTAAATTGACTCTTTTATTTGTCCCAGGTACACTGTTATAGTACAAACCCCAAAATAGCAATATTAATTTTAGGTAAGAGTGAATTTAAAGTGAGGATTTCTAAGTAAGACAATGGAGAGATAAAATATTGATAAATAATATAATCCTTAAAAATCATGGAATCCATATGAATCATAGATTTTTAGATCTCTAACAATCTTGATTCAAAATTTGTAAAGAAAAAGCTAACAAAGTAAAAGGGAAACAGACAAATCCACATTCATGTAGCTCATTTTAATGCACAGTTTTCTGAAATCAGCAGATTAAGTAAACAATAACAAAGGCTTGAGAGCTGAGCTTCCCAGCCCTTCCCACAGTGGTGTGCCGCAGATGGGTCACTGAAGTGCTGAGATATTGATCCACGTGGCCATGGGGTGGCCTGGTGGGACCTGAGGCAGCCACAGCCTAAAACCAATTACCTCAGGCTTCAAGCAGCTTTGTTCATTTTCTGAGTGTGCCATACAAATAAATTTCTTTGTGAGCTGTGCTCTGACCCGAACAAATTTTAGAACAACTAAGGATAATTAAATATCATTAGATACATTATATGATGAAAATGTGTGAATGATATCATTATATATATTTATATGTCTATTTTCTATGAAACTTTGTACCAACAAACAGAAATAATATATTTTTAAAAAAACATGAGTATTCAAAAAAACACTGTATTAGATCTTAAAGAAAATCTTAATAAAATACAAAAAAACCCATTGAATTATTGCTGTAATGTAATAAAATCAAAAAATGCATCATAGGATGACTTACACTAAAAATTATTTATTTCATACTAAAAAATTTTTGAAACACACAATCCTGTTACTTGTGCACTTTTCTGTATGTATGTTAGACTTTAATAAAAATGGCCATATAAAAGATTTTAAATAAATTTTGAATTAAAGAGAAAATTAAAATGTCTATTTAGAAATAAACTACAATGAATACACTTCATTTTGGAAGCTGTAAACTGTTGGCTTAGCAGTCCTCATAGATAGTCTTACTTTCATATAAGAGAAAAAAGGAAAATTGAGAATAAAAGAAGTAAGCATACAATTAAAGAAGGTAAGAAAATAAATAAAAATAAATCCCCTCAGAAAGCAAGACTGCTTTGACAAAGATAAAAGCAAAGAAATGGAAATTTTAAAAGGTTATAAAAAATCCTGAATAATAAAATGAAGAAAGGGGGTTTATTTTGGAAAAATTGATAAGATAGGAAATCCATGACAAATTAACCCAAATTTAAAAAATAGAAAAATGAAAAAGAAAAAATATGGAGATTAGAAAATGATAATTTAAAATCATTTAAAATGATAGAGGAATAAAACATTCATTTTCAGGGCAAAAGTTGAAAAACTAAAAAATATGAGTGATTTTTCTGGTAACATATAATTTAGTAAAATCACATCAATAAAAGGTAGCACACTGATCTAATAACGTGGAAAAATTGTAAAAAGTAGTCAAGATCTAGCCCTATAAAAACAGATTCCTGTTCAGCTTGCTTTTCAAAAATAAGGTAATTCCCGTGCTGTATTGACTGATCTGGAGCACAGAAAAACAACACTTCACAGCCAATTTAATGCTATTTTGATACTAAACCCTAAAAAAGGCTAACATACACGCACACACAACACACACACACACACACACACACACCACACACATAATTTTGGCCAGCCTCACAAACATATATGCAAAACTCAGACATAGGTCACTTAGAAAATAATATTTTTCATTGAATTGAAAACATAATGCATTATGAATATCTAAGGTTTCTCCCTTCCTATTATAGTTATTACCATATAATAACAGTTCCTCATCAGGAAAACAATTAATGAAATTCACTATTAAGATATCAAAAGATAAAAGCCATGGGATCATCTTAACTGATGTCAGAAGATACTCCTGATTTGTCACATGTGCACATACACACACACTCCTCAGTCGGCCGATATAACAAAATAGCCTCACTGTGATAATGCGAATTGATGTAGTTGCATAAAATCCATGAAATTCATTAAATAAAATTAAAAGAAGCATAAATATTAGTAAAGAAAAAATGATATTTGCAGATCATTTAATTATCTAGATAATAAAAACAACAAATAAGCATAAAGAACTTTGTTAGGTTGGGCCGGGCGCGGTGGCTCACGCTTGTAATCCCAGCACTTTGGGAGGCCGAGGCGGGCGGATCACAAGGTCAGGAGATCGAGACCATCCTGGCTAACACGGTGAAACCCCGTCTCTACTAAAAATACAAAAAATTAGCCGGGCGTGGTGGCGGGCGCCTGTAGTCCCAGCTACTCGGAGAGGCTGAGGCAGGAGAATGGCGTGAACCCGGGAGGCGGAGCTTGCAGTGAGCCGAGATCACGCCACTGCACTCCAGCCTGGGTGACAGAGCAAGACTCTGTCTCAAAAAAAAAAAAAAAAAAAAAAAAAAAGAACTTTGTTAGGTTGTTGGACTAAAGATCCACAAAAGTGTTCAATAAATTCCAATATATAGTGAGGATTACATGGAAATTCTAAGAGAAAAAGTGGAAATTATAATGGAAAAGCACTTCTTATTGCTATACAAATGAATTAAAACTATGTAGGGACAATCTTAACAAAAATATGCATAGCCTATGTGAAGTAAATTAGAAAACTGGCAGAGGATGTAAAAAAGAATACTCTAATAGAAAACACCTAGTATTATAAAAATGTAACTTTACCACAGATCAATGTACAAATTAAATGCAATTCTACTCAGAATCTAAACAGGATTTTTTTTCTAGCTACTTGACAAGCTGATTCAAATGTTCATATGGGACTGAAAATAAATGTAACCAGTACAATTAGCTACGCAAGACTGACGACATAATAAAAACTCCAGTCCTTTTCAGTGTCTTAGAGGAGGTAATTTTCTTTTGGTCTTGGATGAAAACTCTAGCAGACACATAGTTTTTCTCCTTACTCTTAGATAACAGTCTAAAATTTAAGTTTCAAACAATCTCAGTCCAAAAATTAGAATATGAAGTCCAAGATATTAAGTAGAACTCCAAAGTTGATTTAGGATTAAGTCTTCTCCCCTCCCAGAATGAATATGTCTCAGGCAAGAAGCCTTCCACTGCCACTATTTTTCATTTCTCCGCCAATGCTATCCCTTCTCCTGCACTCCTGCTTGGTAAGCAGTTTCTAGCCCATCAAGTTTGGAGATTGGGAGTGAGGAATGTTAAAGAGTTAAGAAAGCTCTTCCTTAAACTGGTCCCTTGGCAGCTGGCTTCACACTCTGGGGCTCGGAGACACTCACTGCACATCCCTTGAATGCTATCTTGCTGGAGATGCTTATGGTCTAAGGACCTCACCTGCGGTTCCCAAGTCAATGACATTTAGGAGAACATTCTAACTCTAATTTGAAAAGACGTTTTGTTTTATTTAGAAATTGGAAATAACTTTACCAAACACCCACTTGCTGTGTATAGAGGTTATCTCACAGTTTTTCCTTCTTTATCTTGTGAATATATTAAATTACCTTGAGTTCCTAAAGGTGAATTACCTTTGCGTAATGAAAATGAGTCTTACTTGTTCTATTTGCTGAGATTGTTCACTAACTGACATCCATTCTGCCTCGAGTAACCTTATGGAGAAGTCTCATTTTTAAATCTTGAAATTTAAAAATGTCAAGGGGTCTGATTTGCTATTATTTATCTATCTAGTATACACATATTTTCAATATATGTTTTTATTCTTGATTATCATTGTAACATCTTGATATCAGCATTAAGCTATAAAAATAACCGAATTTTTTTATCTCTTTGTGTGCTCTAAAAACATTTAAATAGCATAGGAATCCCAGAGGTCTATTTCATAAAATATTTTGCACTGGTGCCATTTTATGGGACTAGTTTTAGTGACAGAGTTTTAAGTGTTTTTCAAAGTTATTGGTTCATTCAGATTTTGTTTTTCTTCATAAGCCAGTTTTGACAATTTACATTTTCATTAAAATGAAAGAGATTTTCAAATGTATTAGCAGTCAATTATACACAAAATTCTCTTATAATTTGTAAATCCCCCTTGAAGATGTACTTTTGGTTCCTTTTGAATTCCACTTTATCTCTTCTTTCCCTGCTATAATTTACTAGAGAATTGTCATTGCTCTTTTTTTAATCAATTCTCCTTTTAAAAAAATTTAAAAAAATAGTTGTTGTTTTATTTTTTTCTTATTTCAATAGCTTTTGGGGTACAAGTGTTTTTTTTTCGGTTTCATGGATGAATTATATAGTGATGAAATCTGAGATTTTAGTGCTTTTATCACCTGAGTAGTGTACATTGTACCCAACAGGTAGTTCTTTTGATCCCTCATCCCCCTTCCACCCTCTCACTTATGAGTCTCCAAGGTTCATTATACCACTCTGTATGCCTTTGTATACCCACGGCTTAGCTCCCACTTATAAGTGAGAACATATGGTATTTGGTGTCTTATTCCTGAGCTACTTCACTTAGAATAATGGCCTCTAGTTCTATGCCAGTTGAGGCAAAATATATTATTTTGTTCTTTATGGCCGAGTAGTATTCTATGGTGTATATATACCACATTTTCTATTTATCCACTCATCGGTTTATTTGCACTTAGGTTGGTTCCACATCTTTGCAATTGTGAATTGTGCTGTGATAAACATCCACGTGTAGATTTTTTTTTTTATATAATGACTTCTTTTCCTTCAGGTAGATAGCCAGTAGTGGGATTGCTGGATGAAATGGTAGATCTAATTTCAGTTCTTTGAGAAATCCCCATTTGTTTTCCAAAGAGGTTGTACTAATTTACATTCCCACGAGCAGTGTATAAGCATTCGCTTTCACCACATCCATGCCAACATCTATTGTTTTCTGATTTTTTAATAATTGCCATTGTGGCTGGGGTAAGGTGGTACCTCAGTGTGGTTTTAATTTGCATTTCCCTAATGATTAATGATGCTGAGTGTTTTTTCATATGCTTGTTGGCCATCTGTATATCTTCTTTTGAGAAGTGCCAGCTCATGTCATTTGATCACTTTTTGATGGGTTTATTCGTTCTTTCTTATACTGTTTTGGGGTCCCTGTAGATTCTGGATATTAGTCCTTTGTCAGATGCAAAGTTTGCAAACATTTTCTCCCATTCTGTGAGTTGTCTTATTAGTCTGATGATTATTTCTTTTGCATTGCAGAAGAGTTTTAATTTAATTAGGTTCCATTTATTTATTTTTGTTTTTGTTGCTTTTGCTTTTAGGTTCTGATATGGTTGGCTGTGTCCCCACCAAAATCTCAACTTGAATTGTATCTCCCAGAATTCCTACGTGTTGCAGGAGGGTCTCAGGGGGAGGAAATTGAATTATGGGGGCTAGTCTTTCCCATGCTATTCTTGTGATAGTGAATAAGCCTCAATAGATCTGATGGCCTTATCAGTGGTTTCCACTTTTGCTTCTTTCTTGTTATCTCTTGCCACTGCCATGTAAGAAGCGCCTTTCACCTCCCACCATGATTATGAGGCCTCCCCAGCCATATGGAACGGTAAGTTCACGTAAACCTCCTTTTCTTCCCAGTCACCAGTATGTCTTTATCAGCAGCGTGAAAATAGACTAATATAGGGTCTTAGTTATAAATTATTTGCCTATTCCAATGTCGAGAAGAGTTTTTCCTAGGTTTTCTTCTAGAATTTTTATGGTTTCAGTTCTTACATTTAAGTCTTTAATCCATCTTGAGTTGATTTTTGTATGTTGTGAAAAATAGAGATCTAGTTTTATTCTTCTACATGTGGCTATTCAGTTTTCCCAACACCATTTATTGAATAAATGGTATCCTTTACCCCAATTTATGTTTTTGTATGCTTTGTCAAAGATCAGTTGGTTGGCCTTTATTTTTAGATTCTCTATTTCTAGATTAGAATAGATTATTTCTAGATGTGTTATTTCTAGATTCTCTATTCTGTTCCATTGATCTATGTATCTACTTTTATACCAGTACTGATATGGTTTGGCTGTGTCCCCACCCAAATCCCACCTTGAATTGTAATAATCCCCAGATGTCAAGGGTGGAGGCAAGTGGAGATAATTGAATCATGGATGTTGTTCTCCCATACTGTTCTCATGGTAGTGAATAAGTCTCACGAGATCTGATGGTTTTATAAATGGGAGTTCCCCTGTACTAGCTCTCTTGCCTGCCACCATGTAAGACGTGACTTTGCTCTTCCTTCACTTTCTGCCAATGATTGCGAGGACTCCTCAGCCATATGCAACTGTGAGTTCATTAAATCTCTTTCCTTTATAAATTACCCAGTCTTGGGTATGTCTTTATTAGCATCATGAAAACAGACTAATACAAGTACCATGCTGTTTTGGTTACTGTAGTCTTGTAGTATAATTTGAAGTTGAATAATGTGATGCCTCTAGGCCTCTAGATTTAACCTTTTCACTTAGGATTGCTTTGGCTGTTTGGACTCTTTTTTAGTTCAATATGAATTTTAGACATTTTTTTCTGTGTGAAAAATGATGTTGGTATTTTGATAGGAATTACATTGAATCTATAGATTGCTTTGGAGAATATGGTCATTTTCACAATATTGATTCTTCAAATTCATGAGTATGTGATGTACTTCCATTTGTTTGTGTCATCTATGGTGTCTTTCAGCAGTGTTTTGCAGTTCTTGTAGAGATCTTTCACCTCCTTCATCAAGTATATTCTGAGTTTTTTTTTGTTTTGCAGCTATTGTAAAAGGGATTGACTTTTTGTTTTGATTCTGAGCTTGATCATTGTTGATGTATAGCAGTGCTACTGATTTGTGTACATTGATTTTGTAACCTGAGACTTTATTGAATTCATGTACCAATTTAATAGTGTTTTGGAGGAGTCTTTAGGGTTTTCTAGGTATACAATCATATCATCAGCAAACAGATATTTTGACATTCTGTTTTCCAGTGTGTATGCCCTTTATTTCTTTCTCTTTCCTTATTGTTCTGGCTAGCACTTCCAGTACTATGTTGAATACAAGTGATAAAAGTAGGCATCCTTGCCTTGTTCCAGTTCTTAGGAGGAATGCTTTCAACTTTTCCCCATTCACTGTGATGATGTTGGCTGTGGGTTTGTCATATATGGCTTTTATCATTTTGAGGTATGTTCCTTCTATGCCTAGCCTGTTGAGGGTTTTTAACATAAAGGGATTTTAATGAATGCTTCTGTGTCTACTGAGATGATCATATGGTTTTTGTTTTTAATTCTGTTTATGCAGTGAATCACATTTATTGATTTGTATATGTTGAAACATCCTTGCATTCCCGGGGTGAAACTTGCCTGATAATGAAGAATTATCTTTTTGATGTGCTGTTGGATTTGCTTTGCTTTCTAATTTACAATATATGATGGTTTTACCTTTATGAATCTATTGTAAGTTTTTGTTTTCCTTCAGTTAACTTGTTGAGCTTAATTATTATTTAATTTATTATCAGTCTTTCTTATTTAGTAATGAAAAACCTTTAAGATTATGGAGTTCTCAAACAAACGAAGAAGAAAAAAAAAACAAATAATCCCATCAAAAAGTAGGCAAAAGAAATAAACAGACATTTCTCAAATGAAGATATACAAATGGCAAAATAACAGATGAAAAAATGCTCAATATCGCTAATCATCGGGGGAATGCAAATAAAAACCACAATGAGATATCACCTTAGTCCTGCAAGAGTTGCCATTATTCAAAAGTTAAAAAACAATAGATGTTGGCATGGATACAGGGAGAAGGGAACACCTATACACTGCTGATAGGAATGTAAACTAGTACAACCTCTACGGAAAACAGTATGGAGATTCTTTAAAGAGCTAAAAGTAGTTCTATTTGATACAGCAATTTCACTACTGGGTATCTACTCAAAGAAAAAGAAGTCATTATATGAAAAGGACATTTGCACATTTATGTTTATAGCAGAACAATTCACAATTGCAAAGATATGGAACCAACCTAAGTGCCCATCAAATAATGAGTGAGTAAAGAAAATGTGATATGTATATATTTCAATTATATATATATCAATTACATATATCAATTATATAATTTTGTTATTTATATATATATAAAATGGAATACTACTCTGCCACAGAAAAGGAATAAAATAATGTCTTTTGCAGCAACTTGGATAAAGCTGGAGGCCATTATTCTAAGTAAATAACATAGGAGTGGAAAATCAAAAACTGTATGTTTTCACTTATAAGGGAGAACTAAGCTATGAATATGCAAAGGGATACAGGGTGGTATAATAAACTTTAAAGACTCAGAAGTGGGAGGGTAGGTGGAGGGCTAGGGATTAAAAAAAACCTACCAATTGAGCACAATGTACATTACTTGGGTGATGAGTGCGCTAAAATCTCAGACTTCACCACCATGTAATTCATCCATGTAACAAAAAACCACTTGTACCCCGAAAGCTATTGAAATAAAAATGTTTAAAAAACATTATGGAGTTCCTTTAGATATGTAAATAACATCTTTTTAAATGTTGTGCTTTTGAGTTAATTCATTGATAATGTGTGACGTTAATTTTAATTTTCTCATTTAACAGAGTAATGTTTTAATTTTTTTAAGTTTGTTAATTTTTTGCTAGTAATTTCCTGTTTTATTACAGTGTGATCAGCACAGAAACAGTACAAGGGACCTGAGGACATCTGGGGGGAGCACCAGCAGTGTCTGCTGTAAAGAAAACTGTTTTGATTTTATCTTCTTAAATCCTTGCTTCACTGGACGTCATTTGTGCTTTCAATGTGTCCAGTTGACAATTTTGAGGCATTATTTCCCTTTTCTTTTTTTTTTTTTTTTTTTTTTTTGATACGAAGTCTTGCACTGTCACCCAGGCTGGAGTGCAATGGCGTGATCTCGGCTCACTGCAACTTCCGCCTCCCAGGTTCACGGGATTCTGTTGCCTCAGCCTCCGGAATAGCTGGGATTACAGGCGCACACCACCACGCCCGGCTAATTTTTTTGTATTTTTAGAGATGGGGTTTCACTAAGTTGGTCAGACTGGTCTGGAACTCCTGACCTCGTGATCTGCCCGCCTTGCCCTCCCAAAGTGCTGGGATTACAGGCGTGAGCCACCACGCCCAGCCTCCCTTTTCTATAAACAGAGACAAAAGTGTTCATTTCAGCAACTATCCACATTTCTGTTACTGGTGGCTGCTGGGTCAAGTACAGCAAAGGCTCATATGTGAGTTTTTTCTTCTGGAAAATCTCCTGGAATCTCCTGATGGCCACCTGCCATTGACAGTAAATCATGGAGATTTCTATACTAGCTGGTAATCAGATTCGTGTACAGAGTAGTCCCAGGCCTGGAACTTTATTTCATCAGCATCTTCCTGTCTCTTCTCTTCCAGGGCCTTTGGATATTCTTGCCTGAATTAGGACATGGAATTGGAAATTGGGTGATTTAATCTGTTAAAATAAACAAAAGCAAAGCGTGTGGTCTTTAAAATATGTCATGTAATGTAATTAAGAAAATAGCTAATAATTTTTATTCATTTTTACTCAATTCCACAGACTGTAATAGAATTTCTATTATGTGTCAGGCACAGTGTTAGGCAAAGAGAGTAAAATAGTTGAAAAGGTGCATCCTTTCACTTGTGAGAGAGAATTTGGTGGGGCAGGGCTGGGAAAGGTTTGTGTAGAAGCGGGTGGAAACTGAATGCTCTGTGGATGGCGGTGCTTTCCCAACCTGGCACAACTGATGATCTGGGGTGATTAATGGGGAGAGGAGACAGGGAGATGTAAGAACAAATCATGGAAGCCTTTATGAGCCATGATTAGAAAATTGAATTTAAAGCGTTGCAAAGTCATTAACATTTTAAATGAGGAAGTATCATGACCAATATGTATTAATGTGTTTGGGCTGCCACAACTAAATACTACAGATTGGGTGACTTAACAGCAGAAATGTTTCCTCCTTTCTCATCCTTCCGAAAGGAGGAAGTCCAAGATCAGAGTGCCACCACCGTCGGTTGCTGGTGAAGACTCTCTTCCCAGCTTGCAGATGGCGAAGTTCTCTCTGCACCCTCACACAGTGGAGAGAAAGCGAGCTCTCTGGTGTCTGTTACAAGGGCACCCAGCCTATCAGATCAGGGATCCACTCTTCCGACCTCATTTAACCTAATTACATCCATAAAAGCCTTGTTCCAATATATAGTCATATTGGTGGTTAGGGTTTCAACATATGAATTTTAAGGGGACAAAATTCAGTGGACAGCAAACTGTGGACTTAGTTGTAAATTGTTAACAGCATTGTGGACAATAAATTTTTAAAAAGCAGCAGTTGACAGGGAGATTAATGATTATTGCAGCAATCTGGGTGGAAATGACAGATAACTTTACAATAGTGGCAGCAGGAATGGAAACAGAAAAAGGACAGAACTAATAGAATTTTGAAAAATAGACTAAAAAATTCAAGGCCAGCGTGGGCTGGTGTAAAATGGGGGAAAGCTGGAGAGGTGGAAGATTGATTATTCCCAAGTTTCTGATTTGATTGATTCAATGTGTGAATTTTTAAAGCAAGATTTCCCATACATTTTAATTATGGAAAGTCATTATTTTATGACAAGCACATTTCAAAATAATCTTTCCCAGAATATAATGATACAAATTTATAAAAGTAGCTATTAAAAGAAAATTAAATAAAATAAGAATTCAAATAAAGATATTAGAAAAAGAAAAGGACAGATTTACATAAAGAAAATAAAATAGTAAAGACAAAACGGGCTACTGAGAATTGAAGAACAAAAACAAGAAGATTTGATGAATAAAACCAAGAGATAATATTTAAAAATCAGTAAAATAGATAAATAGATGATGATCCAATTAAAGAGAGAACACAAACAAAAATACAACTATAAATGAGGGTGCAATAATAGATATTGATGGGATATAAAAATTATAATAAAAT
Organism: Symphalangus syndactylus; assembly: GCF_028878055.3. Classification (NCBI taxonomy): domain Eukaryota; kingdom Metazoa; phylum Chordata; class Mammalia; order Primates; family Hylobatidae; genus Symphalangus; species Symphalangus syndactylus. The sequence continues at coordinate 95,655,759 of NC_072440.2, read as the reverse complement.
AATTTTTTACCTTATGATATATCAATAAAATAAGTTATTTTTCTTAAAAATATAAATATACAAAATTGAATCAAGAAACAGAAAATCTATATAGAACAATAAACATGATAGACATTAAAGATTTATTACATATATCTTTAATAAAAGCTCTAGGACTAATTGGTTTTACAAGTGATTTATTTCAAACTTTAAAAACACTCAATTGATAAAGTGCTCTGAAGCATAGTTGAATATGGAAAGTCTCTGAATTAATTTATAAAACTGTTATCATCCTGATTTTAAGGAAAAGAAAATTGTTAGAGATAATACCCAAACAAGAAATCACAGATGTCTCTCACTTTTAAGTCACAGATATAAAATTCCCAGATATAATACCAGCAAACCAAAATTAATAGTGCATTTAAAAACTCACAATGGCCTTGACCATATTCTTACTGAGCTTGTTTTTATCACTTACATATTTCTAAAAGGTTCTCTATTTTATTTAAGTTCAAACTTACCGGTACATAGCTATTCCTATTCTCTTACAGTATCTATAGCACATTCTAGTTTTTGGTAAAATGTTTAGCATTTAATTATTTTTTCCTGGTGAGTTTTTTTATATTTTATTAGGCTTTGGAAAGAATAACTGTTACCAATACTTGAGTTCTTGCTTTATATTACTGTTTTGTTTGTTTATTGAAAATTATTTTTTACTTTGACTTTTGTGAGTTATTTCACTTTTCTTCATTAGTAGCTCATTTGTTTTCAGTTTTTTAAAATTTTCTACTTTATGCATTCGGCCTTGTATTTTAAAATACTATTTTAATTACATCTCACAATTTTAAGCTGTAGTGATATATTCTGTTCATTTAAAAATATTCTTTCCACTTTTGTTTTCACTTTAACATATGACTTATTAAAATGAGTTAATAATATCAAATTTCATACACTTTTAACATTTATGTTTTAATATTTATACTCAATAAAATTTAGTCTTTATGAAAATATTTTATCTTCTTAACTCACTGTTGCTTTTATTCTGACTGTCATTTAGCTGAATAACATCCTTTAGTATATTTATTATTGAGTGTATGTTATCATTTAGGAACTGTGTTGCTTTAACTTTCAAGTTGAGTTAAGCAATTTAACTGAAATTAATGTTTGTACGTGATGTACATAATGTGAAGTAGGTGTCAATATTCACATTTTCTAATATAAAATTCCATTTGACCCAGAACCATTTATTGGAAAGGCTGCCTTTTCCCTATGGCTATGCAGAGCCACTTTATTATAAATAAATTCTCATATATATGAGAGTCTATTTCTGAATCTCAGCTGGGTCCACTAGCTTCTTTGTCTATCCTAAAGCCAGTGCTGTAGCACTGTAGCTACATACTGTAGCTTTCTAATAATTCTTGCTCTCTGGTTATACCATTTCTCCAATTTTGTTTATTCTTCAAAATTACCATAAAGTTTTCTCTTTTGCAGCTCCATTTTAATGTTAATATTAGCTTGTCAATTTTCTCAGAAGAACAATACAAAATAAAGAATCAAAAATAACCTCTCCTATCATGATTTTGATTACAATGAATCTTTCAATGAATTTGGGGACAATTGATATCTTCATAATGTTGGGCCTTCTAATCAATGATATGGTATATCCCCTTATTTATGTATCTTCTTTTGTTTATCTCTATAATGTTTCACAGCTTTCTGTATATAATCCTTATATGCCTCTTATATACTTATGTGTTTGATATTTTTCATGCTGTTATAATGGAATACATTTTTAAATTTCATTAACAAAGTTTTTATTGTTCATATATGAAAATACAGTTTTTGTATATTGATCTACTCAGAGACCTCACTAAAATCATTTACTACTTCTATAGCTTATTGGTAGAGCCTGAGTTTTTTCATCTACAAAAATCATGTAAATTGCAAATAATAAAAAATTTATTTGTATTAAAACTTTTATCAGTTATTTTTATTTATTTTTTGTCTAAATACATTGCCTAGGACCTCCAATATAATATTAAATAAATAGTGACAGTAGGCAACTTGATCTCATTTTCACTCTCTTGGGAAATTGTTCTGTATTTTATATCGAATGTGACACTTACTGACGTATTTTAGTAGAATACCTTTAACAGGTTAAGGTTATCTATTTCAGATTCTAGGTTACTCAGATTTTTAAAAAATATAAATGAGTATTTGATTTTATCAAATGTACATTTAAAAATGAGTTAGTCAATTTAATGCCAATGACTGAACTGTATACATTTTAAAGCAAATTATAAACATGAAAACTGACTCAAGAAGAAATAAAAATCCTCAAATGTTATCATTGAATAACTTTATAGTTAAAATGTCCAGTCACCAGCAACCCCACTCCACACATTCCCCAGGCCTGTTTTACCACCTACCAAGGAACGGATAACTCTTAAATAATAGAAAATATTACAGAGATTAGGAAAAGCGGGAAACTGACCAACACCTTTGATAAGACTATTACAGTCTTGAAACCAACGCTGGTCACAGTTCATTCAAGTTAGCAAACACAAGGCAAGTCCCTTTGAACACCTATTTGATTGTGTTGGAATTTATGTCTTAAGCCTCATATCTCTTGGATTCTGTTTTCCATTTTGCACAGCTCTCCTGAATTCTGGATGGTTCTTTTTATTTTTGTATTGGTTAATCAATTATTAAGTCAAGATGCTGAGTTCCCTCCCCCTCAGTTTTAGCCCCTTTATTTTTATTTTTAGATTTTTTTTAGATTTGCCTATTATGTTTTTATTCTATTATATTCTTACATTGTACCTTTCCTTTCTTGATTTGCTTTTTGAAACACTTTAAATATTCCTAATTAAAGTATCTTCTTTGGGTACAAATTCCCATGTCTTTTGCCAATGCTGATGATACCACATGGCAGTTTTTTTCTGTGGTTTCTAATATCCAGTGGAGTTTGTTTTTGTGGGAATCCTGCTTGTAGAATGATTTGTAGAAGCAGTCATCTGGAGATCCATGAGATTAATCAGGACCAGGTCCCTTCTGACAATAGTTTCCCAATCAGGAATTTTTACATCTTCTGAAAAGTATTCATAAGAGCTACATGATAGTGTTCTTTACAGCTTTAGAGGTTTAATCTCTGCCTCTGTCTCCTCCTTGGTTAAGCCATCCTGCCCCTTGTCCAACAGGTGGAACATTTCTAGCCTCAGTACACAGGTAGCGTAGATTCTGTTATGCTGGGCTTTGTGCAGTGAGGCCACTTCAGACTGCCTCTGAATACATGGCCATATTTTTTTCATTTCTCCCACAGATATTCAAACCTCAGCTCCTGAATCATGTATTCGATATAAGTACTCACAGGAATTTTTCTTGACTTAAACTTTCACTCACAGCTGTAAAAATTTGAGTTCACTTCTCTTTTTTTTCTCTTATTGGGAAAAGCATGGAAGTGAGACAGAGCTGCTTCTCAGTCTATCATCTTGCCTGAATGTCTGGGGTATGAATTGATAAATGCAATTTAAAAACAATATGCTTCTCTCATTTGTAAAATGTTCGTTGCTTATTTTGCAAATAGGTGAATTAACTAATGGATATCTGTGTCCCTGAACAAGATAATGAAATTGTTCATGATTCAGTTGATAGTTTATTAGGCACTTAGTGCATTTAGCATGTCAGATGCACCACATTAAAAGAAATAACAGCAAATTCACAACCATAAATGCCTTCCTAATCCACTTGTCCCACAAGAGCTCATAGAAAAGGCCTTTGAAGTAAAAATTAATGGTGACTTTGTTTAGTTCTGGATGTCTAAAATCAATGCTCCAAGAAAAGTTTCCTAAGTTGAAGGAATGAAAGGAGCTTTTCTTCACTTAGCTTCTCCTTCTGAAATGCATTTTGCACCTGCTCTGGTTAGAATATCCTGGGCCCCAAATCTTTGTTCTCTATGGAATACTCACATGCTTCCTCCATTATTTAGAGTTGGGGGCCTGTCTTCCTGATAATTAGTGGGTCTGATCAGCATCTGGGGAGCTATCCAGATGGCCTACAACCCAGAAAGAGTTGTCTGGAGTATAAAGTATTGGCTTTTAATGTGGAGAAACCAAAATCAATAAGTAAACCAGTTTTTTTTCTTTTTTGTGTGTGTATGTGTGTATGCATTCATGTACTCATGCACGGCAGTCCTGAAGTATTAAAGGAATTGGCATCTGTAATAAAGTTAGAGCTTCCTGATCCAACTGGGACTTCTATCTCACTATACTGAAGGCTAAGCCCATCTCTAAATGCTTCAGTTGGTCATCACAGACTCTGCAAATTGGATAAGACCTTAGAGATCAACTCATTTATCAGTCTCTCTGTATAGATGGAGAAACTGAGGACCTGTGAGAGGAAAGTTCTACAGGTCCCAGAGGATCAAAGTCTAAATGTGGTTGTTCTGAAAGGAAAGAAAGGAGGGTGACTTCTTGGGCATTTAGATCACACATTGGATGTGTGACTAGGAAAATAGCTAATGGGAAGATGCTTTGTTGACTTCTTTCTTTGTGTGTCAGTTACCTCTTCTCTTCATCAGAGAAAGAAAAGCAAATCCTAATTATGACTCCTTTGCCTTGCAATGAGACCAGATTAATAATAACAGCCACCTTAGTGTATTGGTTTTTTCTCACACTGCTGCAAGAACTACCTGAGACTGGGTAATTTATGACGAAAAGAGATTTAATTGACTCATATTTCTGCAGGTGGTACAGGAAGCATAGCTGGGAGGCCTCAGGAAACTTACAATCATGGTGGAAGGGGAAGGGGAAGGGGAAGAAAGTGCCACACACTTTTAAACCATCAGATCTTGTGAGAACTCTATTAGGAGATAGCACTAGGGAGATGGTACTAAATCATTAGAAATAACTTCCATGATCCAATCACCTCCCATTAGGTCCCTCCCCCAACACTGGAGATTGCAATTCAACATAGGATTTGGGTGGGGACACAGAACCAAACCATATCACTTGAGCTGGCATTGGTTGTGCTCTAGGGATGTGGATTCAGGGTTTTCCAGGTCACCTGCACATGCTACTTAATGTCTCAATATTTTTTTCCCACAGGACAAAATATTCCATATTCCTAGGAAAGTTCAGCAAGTTCAAAGAGTAAATGCTGACTTCTAGGTGACAGATAAGACAATTTCAGAAAGCTGGTTTAGATCAAGGGCAAAGGGAGAGAGTCTTCGAGCTCTGAGTGCCAATCAGTGTGCTCCATGGCAGAGTGGATCAACATAGACTGACCCTCACACCTAGCCCTAATTGTCCAGTGCCTGTTCCTTACTCCAGCCAGTGTCTTAAACATCTTGATATTTATTTGTTTTCCTGACCAGCTTTGAAAACTATACTCTTGATTTGTTTTAATCAGATAATGATAAGGCATGCAGGCACATAAATGACTGTCATGAAGGGTTTTCTCACAATTCTCTAGAAACAGGAGGCCTGGGCCACATGGAGAAGAACCAGGGCAGGGAGACGGGAGTCTCAGGCAGAGAAAGTCAAGGAAAGCAGAGTTCAGAGCCTTTGTTGTGGTTTCTGTGGGAAAGGCAAGGCATGCAGATTTAGAATGGGCTAATCTGAATAATTTCCGTGGGCTCTGGGGCATAGGAGCTGACCCTAATTGTCCAGTACCTGTTTCTGGGTTAAGTAGGGCAGAAGAATACCACCTCCTGGAGTGTAAGAGCCAGATAGAGAAGGTGGTTGGGAATATGGGCTCTGAATTGGTTAGTATAGAGATGAAAGGTGCTCTCCTGGGCAAGTCTCCTGCTATCTCTAAGAATTAGCCAGCTCTGCGTGGGGCAGCCTCTTCCCAGTCAGTGAAACTCCAGATACCAGATTATCAATCATATAGAAAATAAAAAAATATAATTAATACCTCAACACTGCTACTTCTGACCTGTTCAGCCATCACTCATCCCTTACTCCCCTGCTCTCCCAGCCCTCATACCTCGTTCTAGCTTCTTCCCTTCTTGGTTTTAAGCAAACTGTTCTATTTCTGGCATTTGCTTCAGATAACTTGTTTTCTGAGAGTGAGCACTGCTTGATCTCCCGCTATGCAGTCTTCCTGGCCCTTCTCTCTCTGGTAAATGTGCCTACAGAGTGGGGCCCTTGAGTATGTTGAAAGGAAGGAAGGACTCAGGATTGCCCAGGGCCGCAAAGCCATGCCTCGCTTCAACAGTTGCACGTGATAGGAAGAGGGTAGCATGATAAGAGACAAAAGGCATGAGGTAAAAGATATTAATTAGTATCAGGTATGATGGTGGGGGGTGTAGTGTACATCTTACTTTTTCCCAAGAGAATAGCCTGCTTTGTTAAAAGATCTCAGAATTACTCCAATTAAGCCAACTTTCTTAGCCTTAGTTTCCCTTTTGTAAAATTAGGACAATAATATCAAATTTGCACAGTTTTATGAGCATTCAATGGATTCAATGGACTGTTTATGTACATTTTGTAGCATACATCCTGGCTCATAGTTTGTAGTTGGTAATTTTTTTTCAAATTTAGAGAATTAAATTTTTAAGACAATCTGTCTCTATTCCTTGTCTTGGGAGGCATCCAAAATGGAAACAACTATTCTAGCCACTGCAGCAACCTTATACCCCATATTCCCGGGCAGAAGCATGGACGCTTCCAAACCTAACAATCTGGGCTCTGGTAATTCAGTCCACTAATGAAATTTCCATCAAATTCTGCTGTCCCAGCATTTTCGTTCAAGCTGAGGCATTCAAGACCTAATTTGTGCTTCCCACAGAGCTGAAGGGTGTTAGAGGCTGCTGGATCAGAGAATGTTCTGTGGCAGTCTTGGTCTACAACAAGTTGGACCTGGACAAACAGGAAATTAGTATTATAATGGGTTAATTAAGATATGATGAGTTAATTAAGGAATAAACTTTATTTTTGCATTACCAATGCAGGAATGCATAGCCAGTGTAAAAATGTCAACAATTTAGAAGTGTACAGAGTTCAAAGTAAAAGACCAACACACTTATAGCCGTATGCAACCCACTCTATTCCCCAGAGTAAACACAATGAAATGTTTGGCATTATACTTCTAGAACTACCACTGTGCATTTATATACAATACATATAGAGATACAGATATGCTGATATTGAAAACATGTATATGTCATTATGCTATAAGTAATGTTTTATAACTTTTTTTGTTATTTATTTATTTATTTTGAGATGGAGTCTTGCTTTGTCACCCAGGCTGGAGTGAAATGGCGCCATCTTGGCTCACTGCAACCTCCACTTCCCATGTTCAAGTGATTCTCCTGCCTCAGCCTCCTGAGTAGCTGGGATTACAGGCACACACCACCATCCCGGGCTAATTTTTGTATTTTTAGTAGAGACGGGGTTTCACTGTGTTGGTCGGGCTGGTCTCAAACTCCTAACCACAATTGATCCACCTGCCTCCACCTCCCAAAGTGCTGGGATTACAGGTGGGAGCCACCATGCCTGGCCATTCTTTAAAATTTAATAAGTTGCATTTTTTATATTAGTATAAATAGATACATGGTACCTAAATATTTTTAAATGTTAACCTTTTATTCTGTGATAGAGAGGTATCATTCACAGTTTAATTCTCTTTTGAGGAAAAATTAGTTCTGCTTTCATACGTCTCCTATGCAAAACAAATGCTTCAAAGAACATATACATTTCTTTGTGCAATTGTGTTTTATTTATTTATTTATTTATTTATTTATTTATTTTTTAACCTAGGATACTGTTTGTATTATTTTCTAGGGCTGCCATGACAAAATACCACAGACCTGGTGGCTTAACCAAAACATTTATTTTCTCACAGTTCTGAAGCCAAGATGCCCAAGATCAAGATTCCAGCAGGGTTGGTTTTCGATAAGGATTCTGTCCTTGGCTTGTAGACAACCACCTTCTATTCATATATGTATCCTTATATGGGCTTTCCTTTATGTGTGTCTGTGTCCCAATCTTCTCTTCTTATAAGGACATAGTCATACTGGATTATAACCTACCTCATTTTAACTTAATTACCTCTTGGAAGACCCTATCTCCAAATATAACACAGTGTGAGGCACTGGGGATTAGCACTTCAATTTCAGCATATGAAGATTTTGGAGGTGGGCACAATTCAGCCCATCACAATATTCTAGTTCCATTGTTGATTAATGAATTACCACAAAAATCAATAGCTTAAAAATTTATTTACTTCAGCTCACTGATTGCTGAGTGCATGTCCCTTTTCTATGAGATTTGGGGCTGGAGGCTGAAATCAGTTGAAAATTCCTATTGTAGTCATTTCCCACGTGGTCTTCTAGAAGAAATGGAACCTGTTTCTTCACCTCATGAAGCTGGCCTAGATTTTGTGACTTCTTCTACAGAACAGAATATGGCCAAAGTAATATTGTATAACTTTTGATGATAGCTCAGAAAAGGCAGTATGATGTCTCCCTTTCTCTCCCTTTCTTGTTCTCTCTCAGGACACTCATCCTCAGAACTCAGTTACTACTCACCTTATAGTAACTGCACTAGGAAGTGCAAGATAGCCCAAATGGAGGGGAAATGGCCTCAACCAACAGCCAGTATCAGCCTCCAGACACTTGAGTGAACAGGCTTCAGATCACTCCAGTCCCAGGTCTGCTGGGCCATGTCTGCATTCATGACCCATAAAATCTATGATCATAGTAAATAGTTGTTTTATACCGTTAATTTTTGGAGTAATGTGTTACAAGCTGAGAGTATTTGGCTTGAGACCTGAAAGATAAAAAATAGTCATCCATGTGAAAATTAGGGGGAGGGGTCTTGCAAACAAAAGGCCCAGCAAGTAAAAATACCTTGGAGTGCTGCAGGAAGAGACAAAGGTGTGTGTGGCTGGAGCCTGATTGGTGACATAGGAAGAGATATAGAATTAGACTAGAGGAAAACAAGGGAGAAATCCTGAGACAGAGGGAGAAGTTTGAATTTCATTCTAAATTCAGCTGGAAACCACTGGAGTTTTAAAAAGAATGGAATGACCCCATTTGATTTACATTGTAGGAAAATCACTATGCTTGCTCTGAAGAGCAAGAGTAGAAAGAAGAATGATGGGTCTTTGAAGTTATTTGGGCAACTCATTGTAATGGCTTGGGCCCAGGTGGTAGTAGCACCAGTGGGGAAAAGTGGAGAGATTCAAGATGTATTTCAGGGGATGAACCATAGGACTTGCTGAGAGACTGGATTTGGGGACTAAGAAGAAGAATGGAATCCAGGCTCATGTGTAGGTTTTTCCATTGAATGGATGCAGGATCCTGTTTGGGGAGGACTGTGATGGAGTGACAGGCGGTGTTAAGGAAGTTGAGAATCATAGGGTTCATTTATTTGTTATGTTTTAAACATTTATTAGAGATTTAAGTGAAGATGTTGAATAGATAGTTAGATAAGGGAGTCCTAGGGTCAGGGTTAGCAATATAAATTTGTGAACCAACATTCAGATATTAAATACACAGAGCACTGAGACTAGAAGAGATTAACCAGGGAGAAAATGTGACTAGAGAAGGAAATATGCCCCATAGAGAGCACGCGGCACATTGATGTTTGGAAAACAGAGAGAAGGTGGGAGACCAGGAAAATATATGCCAAGGTAGTAAGAGGAGGACTTTCCTGTGCGACAACACAGGGCGTAAGTGTTTTCAGAAGGAAGTTAAATATCTGTAGAAATTCTTTCTCACAGCTAAACTTAAATCTCATTCCATATTACTTCTACATACTGGTATCAGGTCTTAATTCTAGAAAACATACGAAAAGAAATTTTATAAAAATGTTTCTTAGTACTAATGGAAAGATAATACATTTTGTAGGTGCCGTGCTCTTGATTTGAATCCTGGGGCTACCACTTCTTATCTGTGTGACTGTGGACAAATGACTTGGCCTCTGTGAACTTCACTTTCTTCATTTCTGGGACGAGATGGTGATAACTTGCTTTGCAGGGTTGTTGAGAAGCTTAGTAAAAATACACATTACACAACTGGCTGATAATACATGCTCAATCAGTTGAAATAATGATTAAGTTGATCTTTCCCCTACAATAGCCCTAGGAAGGGTTGACAATTACTGCCATATTTCTTTTTGAAATCAAGATTTTCTGCGTTACCATCTCTCTCCCATTCTCTTCTTTTCTTCTTCCTCTTTCTTCCTCTTCCTACATCTGGCCAATTTATTTCAATCTCAAAGAACTCTAAAGTAAACAAAGGATATTATCCATCTAGGTAATACCTTTCTATAATACAACAGCATAGGCTGTTTTGTGAAGTAGGAAGCTACTTTGAGAAAGTGGCATGCTGTGGTCAAGAGCTTAGGTTCTTGGGTAATACTATATGGGATTTAATTCAATTTCTACCACTTAGAAGCAATGTGGACTTGAACAATTTACTTAAACTTTCTATGTGTGTTTTTCTTCATTTGTGAAATGGGGATAATGGTACCTATGTCATTGGGTTATTACAAGGATTACATGAATTAAAATGGGTAAAGTGCTTAGATGAGTGCCTTGTACTCAATATCGAGTTAGCACTCAACAAACGTGAGCTACTGTTTATATACAGGCTTTCAAGCAGATGGCTGATGGCCTTCCTTCCAGGATGTGGTACCAGGGATTTTGTGTCTCAAGGAGGTGGGTGGGGTAACTTCTGGACCCCTTCTGACTCTGACATTTTAGGATTTTATAACTAGTGGGACTTAATGATTTTGGGGGTTGTTATCTCCAGAGGTAAAGGGGAAACAGAAGTATCTGTTCTTGACTCACAAGAAGCTGAGGCATGTTTAGGAAAATAAATAAAATTGGGTTAAAAAGTAAAAAACACTTCAATTTTGAAGACTCTCTTTTTTTAAACACCAAAACTTCTGATTTCCTGGCTCAGGTTTCCTATTTAGATTTTAAATTTTTAGAGAATTCATCTTTGGTTATACAAGCAGCATGATATAGAAAAAAGAGCATGTTTTCAGAGTTAATTCTAAATTGAACCTTCCACCTTTCTACTACTACAGAGTGGCTAAATGTCTCTCAGCCTCAGTTTCCTCAATTTAAAGAGAGAAATAATAATTCTACCGTGCAGGGTTATGTGAGAATTAAGTAAAATAATCTACATAAAAGGCTCAGCCAGGTGAAAGGATGTTATCCTTCTGTACCTGTCCTGCTCAACTGCAATTGCCAGCCCTGGCTTGCTCCCATTTCCTCCCAGATTCCAAAAATATCAATGCAGATGGCTCTTTTTGAACCTGGGGAAGTATATTATATATTTGCAGTAGTAGGTCCTGCTATTAGATGATATTTATAACTCTACTGAAACCAGACTTATTCCTTGAATTAATAAAAAAAGAATACAGTAGCTTCTACAGGTTCTAAAAATACTACTCAGAAATAATGCTCTTTCCAGACCCCTAATGCTGAGTAAGGTAAACGTAACCTCTCAGTTTAATAGGCTGCTGATAATCCCTCTATGCCAATGGGAAAATAAGCTAGTGCCAGGGTATTTTTAACTGGTCTGAACAAACACATCTTCATTTGCATCTAGCAAGATGTAACCTTAGCAACAGTGTGTATTTTTGGACTGCTTTTCATTTAATGCAAATGAAGCACCACCGATACACCCGGAATCTGATGACAGAATTCAACGTGACCAATTCATGTGTCTAAGGGCTCCAAGTGCCTTGCCAGCCCCATCGAATTCTGATTTCCTGTCACCGGTATGAATCAGTATGGCCCAAACTAAATTATTTTAGAGTACCGATTTTTCATGTTTACTTTCTTTCATGTTTGACTGTCACTCCTATTATAAATGACCTGGAGTGTGGGAGAAGCTGTATATTATGTAGTGGGCTTAAGTTTCACATTGTGACAGATTATTAAAAATGTGGTTATCTCCTTCTGAACTGTGACCTGAGGGCAGTTACCTGCCATATCTGAACCACAGTGTCTTCTGTTAATACAAAATAGAGGCGATCATTAATTTCACAGTTTTCCTCCCTTGTAACATTGTATTAAATACCATATTTGAAACTGATTTTTTGAGTTTATCATTATTACTTTTTAATTGTACATATTATATACTTATTGGATATGATGTGATAGTGTGATATATGTTTATATTATGAAATGATTACATCAAGCTGATTAACAAAGCCATTATCTGACATACTCATTATTTTCTTTGAGAGTGAAAACATTTAAATTCTACTCTTTTAGTATTGCTAAAGAAGCAGGAGGGACATTAGTTTGAGGGCATGCCTCATCGTGCCAGCCATGATGACTGTTAGATAAAATCGCTGGTACTTTGAACCGAACTGGTTTCTTTTGTAGGGCTGGAAATGGAGATGAAGAAAATCGGTCTTCCTGAAGACTGCTCTCTGCAGCCGTTTGTAGTTGACAGTTGGTTTGCACTCCTATGTTTGAGCAGTTTAAAGATGGACATACAATAATTCTCATTTCCACCAAAAGGAGAGCAACAAAACAACCTGAGTAACAGAGGGCTTTGGCAGTCCTGTTGGAAAAATGGAAGCTTCCCTAGCACTGGTTTCTCAGTCTTTCGCCTATCACTGCCATGGCCAGCTCTTCTTCAATCTTGTTTAACTATTGTGTGCTAGAATAAGTGAATACACGAACGTATTCACTTCAGCAATTTGTCATCATGACTCCCTAGTCAAAGAATCACACTAGGTTATACTGTCCCACCAACCATGAATTGGAACAGAGGGCTCAGGAGTAAAAATTTGAGAGTGTGTAAGTATCTGTGTGTGTGTATTCACGTGTGTGTGTGGCTCTTATGTGTGTGCTTGTGTGTCTAGGTTCATGAGTCTGTGCATGTGACCCTGTGACCTAGGGCTGGTAGGCATGTATGGAACTCTGTGAGTTTATATCTGTATATGAGTGTGCTAATAAATTTAGGTATATGTAGCTTTTAGTTTTTTGTTGTTATATAGGAGGAAGGGAGTAGCTGAGGATAGAAGTTCATTTATTCATTCACTCAGGAAATAGTCATTTAGAGGATAAAAGGGTCAGACTGAGTGGGTGAGGTCATGGTGCAGCCAATGGAGGGATCATGCCAAATGGAGATGGAGAAATGCTGGTCTCTCTTGTGTGCTTTGAATAGCACTTTGCAAACACCTCTATGGAGGCTCAGGTGGCAGCTGTGGGAATCAACGAAGCCCTTTAATGATCTTCAAGGCCATACATATTAAGCTGTAAAAAACAGAGAGCTCTGTCTTTTCCTTCCTGTCTTCTACTCTATTTCCCTTCCTTGCATACCCAAGCCCCTTCTGGGAGATCCTACTTCACCCTAAGGAGGAGAGACTCTAACCTGATTTGCTCCTTCTAATGCAACTCAAGAGGACAAGTTCCTGTCCAATCGGAGAAGTTTCTGTTGCTCACAGTGAAGGCCCTAGGACATCATCAGGGGCTTAGGATGCAGTCCAACTCATTTTACATTGTGTTATTAAAGTCAGGAAAGTCAGTTAGGGAGATTGGTATTATCCTAATTGTCACCAGAGGAGCATTTTTGAGTGTTCTAGAGAGCAAAAAGAAAGTTCATCATTTTTACTTGCATCAGGAACGATGGCAGGAATGATGTGTCAGTTGTGTTTCTGGAAAGGAGAAATGAGGAGGAACTTCCTCAGTGCTTCCTCAGTGCTTCCTCAGCACTTCCCAGAAAGAAGACATGCCCTGCCTAAGGCCTGGCCAGGGTGAGCTGTGATGGGAACCTGAAGCTCCCAGTTCAAGATCTTCTAAAACCCCTATTTCCATGTGAATGCTGTCTAATTTCTATTTTCCTAAAAGATTTCTAGCAGAGTAAGTGTCTCCTGACCTGCCTCTGTGTTTAACTATTGTGTGCCAGAATAAGTCCTCCTGGAGCATTTCAGGCTCTGTTCCACAGCACATCCTGCAGCCATTTACAGCCCATAGGCACTTGGACCAGTGTCTACTCTTTTATGTGATTTTCTCATGTCCCAGGTGAGGCAGGTGATTACAACTATTCTAAAGGTAGAGAAACTGAAGCTCTGAGGGGTAGATAGTAAGATGCAAAACCAGAACTGAAGGCTCAAACCCAGGTTTTTACTGACTGGAGTACTGTTAATTATTTTACACACCTGCCTCACCCACACACTAGGGGTTCCTGAAGAGTAGAAGCTCCATCTCACTCCTTGGTGCACCTTTGCCCTTGAGCTTGGGGCCTGGCTTGGTGTCTAGGGTTAATTTCCCCAAGAGCCACACTCTGGAACTGGAAGAGGAAGCTCATTGGAGACTCTCCTTAGGATCAGTCAACGCCTGTGGAGGAATGAAAGCAGCAGGACTGGGCAGAGGGAAAACTGCAGCAATGGCAGCGACAAAAAAGGTATCAGCCAATCCCACAGGCAGTGCTGGAGCTGGGATGGCCCTTCAGAGTTGTGTTCCATACAGGGGAGGGCTCCAGGCCTTTCTAGCCTGTTATTGACCGGTCACTGGATGTGAGCTGCCTCCAGGAAAGCGTGTGACATTGGGCGAGGTGATTCTCTTTAAGGAAGTACAATTCAGGGACTCAGGGAGAGGAACTCAATTAAGTTCAGAGGAACTCAGAGTCGCCTGCTGCCAACACTCCCAGCAGCTGGGGAATGAGTGACTCAGCCCCATGGGGGGATCTGGGTGGCACACTACAAAACAAGTGGGAAGGGGTTGTGACATCACCTTCTCCACAACTTGCTTCCCCGTTCTCTTACCAGCATGCAATCCTGGTGTATGGTTGGTTTTTCCCGCACGAGGCATCCCAGCTCTTTCAATATTGCTGTCTTCCATGCTCCGCTTCTTACTGTGACTGTGTTCTGAATGTTGCTTCTGCATGTGCATGTGTGTGTGTGTATGTGTTCATGAGTGTGGGGGCTGTGTGTGTGGGGGGTGTATGTGCGCGTGTGTGTGCAGACATGGCTGTATGAATATGTGTTTCTTTCTCACCAACATGAAGGCTCATTTCTATGTGTCTCTCAGGCAGGGACCTCAGTTTTCCCGGCCATGCTGCCTTCCAGGTACAGCTCTGGGGGTGAGAAGAGCATCAGAGCCCTGGCTCTGCTTTGCTTCTGTGTTCAGGGTATCTCTGGACCCCAAACTCATGACCCTGGGAACCTGCCCAACACTTACGAGAACAAAGACTACACCCAGTGGGAGAATGACTCCAGGTTCAGCAGGGCTGAGGTCCCTGGCATCCATCTGGGAACTCTTGGACCCCTCGCCAGGGAGGGGCCCCACTGTAGGGGTCAGTGGAGAAGTGGAGACAGCTTTGGCAGCAAGGGGTTCAGAGGACAGATACTGAGGCTGAGGCTTGTTCTGGAACAGAGGCTCCATTCTCCACGGAGGGGTCATCGGTCAAGCTGTGGCAAGCTCTCCGACCCCCTGAATGCAGACTCTGTGAGATGCGATGAACCAGGCCATGGGACATGATGCCCTCTCCCTGAATAGTTCTGTGACTGGACAGATTTCTCCCACATTCCAGAGGCCACACCAATGGGCCTGGTGTGAAAATTCTTCCCCCCAGGGTGTCATCCTTGACCACTGCCCACACTTCACATTTTCTAATCAGAGAGCTGGGCTCCACCATCCAGCTGGTCCACAGCCTGTGGAATTCCGTCACTCTCCAGGCTGCCTTCCAGGCTGATGGGCCACAGGGTGGAGGAGGTTGCTACATAATTGGGCAATTTCAAGGAGTCCAGAAAGGACTTCTGGCTCCCCCAAGTCCTGTTTCTTGGCTTTTGCCATGAGATTCCTGCTGGTTGATACCAGAATTCCCTTTTAGCAGATGACAACATGTTTTGAAGATAGCTTAGACATGGAGAGCACCTTTGAGGGTAGGTAGGAGTGGGGCACAGTGTTAGAGATGGGCCCCTTCCTGGGAGCTGGATATTTTGGTGAGGAGTGAGGAGAGGAACGAGACCCTGAAATGGGGAAGTCTGTGGAATGCAATGGAACCCAGAGGCTGGAAATGGCATGAAGACTAAGGCTACAGAATTTGCCAAGTTGTCAACACTGTCTCAATCTGACTGGCAGGTGACCTTGATAAGGTCAGAGAGAGTACTGACATAATTTCACAGACAGGCTCAAGTGTGGGCTCACAGTGCTGTGTGCTATATTGTGCTGTGAAGTGGGTGAGTCCCCAAGGTTCCTCATGAGGCAGCTGGCTCAGAAACACAATTGGGTGCTCATTTGTAAAATAGATCACTTCTCTTGGAGTCAAGCAAAGCTTTCCAGAGAAGGCAACGTCTGAGATGGGGCTTAAGAAGCAGGTTAGGAGTTCTACAAACAGCCCTTTGTCCCAGATGCACTTTGAGGGAGTTCTCAGAAGGAGAGGACAGTGCCTGTAATTTCAGGGTCCCCTGGAGACATAGCTGAAAGCCATAGTTCTCATCACTGGATAGATCAATAACTGGTAGGAACTTACAGAAGGAAGAGCAGTCGGAGAAACAAAGATGCTTTGAAAGTTATAAAAGAGAAGAGAATGACTAAGGCAGAGACAGAGAATTTATACAAAAGTTGAACTTGAAGTTGCCATGTTCTTTGAAAATGAAAGATGATTTTGTTTCATCGACTTCATTTTTTTTTTTTCTGTCTGGAATCAGAAGCCTCATAGGAAGAGATTAAGGGAGACGGCAGCCTGGAGTGGTTGCAAATCTGCAACAGAAGTACTTATGTGTCTTTAACAAAGAAAACTGAGAGGTGACTATAGCTCACTGGAAAGGGCCCTAGGCGAGGCTGCTGGCTCCTGCCCCTCCCAGATGCTCTGTGAGCTCTCTGTGTGTCCTTGGGCAAGCCCCTTGCCTTCTCTGGATCTCCCATGGCAAAATCATTAACTGAAAGGTGTCTTTAAATTCTCACCCTCTACGAATCTATTTTTAACCATAAAAAAAAAAATCACACTTACTCCCACACTGTGAGCTTGCCATAACAACATTTGTAGCTACACAAACTTCCCAGAATCAGAAAGAAATAGCATTTGTGAAGTGTCAGCTCATCAAAAATTGCTGGCAACCAGGGGGTTCCAAGCCCATCCCCAAAATCTGCTCCATGATGTGAACATAGGCCAGGCAGGCGCCTTCCCAGCACGATGCCTCTCGGGCCATGTTCTTGCTGACTACGCCACGTGTTCTCACAACAGAAATAGAATCCGTCTGTCACACAGCAAGTGCACTCCTGGGAGAGTGGAGTGTGTGAGTGTGTGTGTGTGTGTGTGTGTGTGTATTTTTTTATTTAATTTTTTTTCTAGATAATTCTCTGTCAAAGAAAGTTATTTCGGAAGCAGGGGGCATGAGGCCCTGGAAAGCTGTTAGCTCCCTGCTAGACAAGTCACTTATCACAGCGTCTTGGCGTCCTCAACTAGAGACAGTGCCAAGAATGCTCAGCACACGCCCTGCAGGGGTGTCATGCGGCCCATGTTGGGGACTCATAGACTTTTTGGGTGTGAAACTCCACTGTAAAGCAAAGCATCCCCAGATGATTGGGACACATTAGTTGCCTTCTCCTAATCCTAGATTCAGGACTCCCATGAGCTAAACTAAGCTGGTAGCTCTGAGCTCATGCCATCCTTAGATCAGAGACCAGTTCCTCTGAGATCACCATTTCCACTATCCACTTGGTACAGCCTCTCTGACAAGGGGCATCCAGCTGCCTAATCATCCATCTGAGGTCTACACAGTGGCCAGTGGGGTTTCTTTTGTCCTAATATGATATCACTGTTGAAACTATCAGCAACTTGAGAACCTCTTCATAGGAGGAAGAATCTGGAGATTGGGCTCAAGCCCAAACTCCCCCACAAATAAGCTGCATAACCTTAGGCAGACTTTTTAGATCTCTCTGTGCATCAGTGTCATCTGTAAATTGGGGATCATGAAAGCATTTGTCTTACCATCTTGTGGGTTCTTGTAAATATGATCTATGCCACTGGGCATCAGATAATGTTAAGCACAGTCTGAGCTGAGCAAGGGCCCCTGGGTGCTGTGTACATGGTACAGTGCCAGACACCTGCAGCTAAGAAGGTGAGATAAAAATAGCGCCCAGATGACAACTGCCAGGCAGAAAGCTAGAATTTAGAGTGCAGGACCTCCAGAATGTGAGAGATCACAGGAGGTAAAGTCATCGGCAAGTGTTTTTTTTTTCTTTTCTTTTCAAATTTTATTTTAGAATCGGGGTCCATGTGCAGGTTTGTACAAAGGCATATTGCCTGATGCTGAGGTTTGGGGTATGATCGAAACTATCACCCAGGTAGTGAGCATAGTATCCAATAGGTAGTTTTTCAGTCCCTCCTCTGCACCCCCTAGTATTCCCCAGTGTCTATTGTTCTTATCTTTATGTCCATGTGTACCCAATGTTTTGCTTCCTCTTAGAAGTGAGAGCATGCAGTATTTGATTTTCTGTTTCTACATTAGTTAGCTTAGGATAATGGTCTCCAGCTGCATTCATGTTGCTGCAAAGAGCATGATTTCATTATTTTACATGACTGCATAGTATTTAATGGTATATAAGTACCGTATTTTCTTTATTCAATCCACCCTTGAAAGGCACCTGAGTTAATTCCATGGTTTTGCAATTGTGAAGAGCACTGTGACAAACCTACGCATGCATGCGTCCTTTTGGTAGAATGATTTATTTTCCTGTGGGTATATACCCAGCAATGGGATGGCTAGGTCGAATGGTAGTTCAATTCTTGGTTCTTTGAGAAATCTCTAAACTGCTTTCCACAGTGGCTGGACTAATTTACATTCCCATCGACAATGTATAAGCGTTCCCTTTTTCTCTGCAGCCTCGTTAACATCTGTTATTTTTTGATTTTCTAACAGAAATCATTCTGACTGGTGTGAGATGGTATCTCATTGTCTTTCTTTGATGATTTGTGATGATAAGCATTTTTTCATATGTTTGTTGGCTGCTTGTATGTTTTCTTTTGAGAAGTGTCTGTTCCTGTCCTTTGTCCACTTTTTAATGGGGTTATTTGTTTTTTGCTTGTTGATTTGTTTAAGCTCCTTATAGGTTATGGAAATTAGATCTCGTTTCTTGAAGGAGACCCACATCTAGGCAGTTCTCCCTGCCCATGCCAGAGTGTGTCTGTATCAGTCCATTCTCATACGGCTAAAAAGAACTACCTGAGACTGGGTAATTTATGAAGAAAAAAGGTTTAATTGACTCACAGTTCTGCAGGCTTAACAGGAAGCATTACTGGGAAGCCTCAGGAAACTTACAATCATTGCCGAAGGTGAAGGGGAAGCAAGGAGCTTCTTCACATGGTGGCAGGAGACAGTGAAGAGGGAAGTGCCACACTTTCAAACCACTAGATCTCATGAGAACTCACTCACTATCATGAGAACAGCAAGGGGGAAATCTGTCCCCATGATCCAATCACCTCCCACCAGGCCCCTCCGCCAATTTGACATGAGATTTGGGCAGGAACACAAATCCAAACCATATCAATTTTCCCTCGGACACCGCCTCAGCCCAAGGGATAATTGTCTCCCCACATATGTGAGCCGTGCCCGCCAGCCTTGTGACAGGTCCCTGAGAGAGAATAGAGATACTGGTTTCCTGTTGTTTCCCAGACCTGTCTAGCAGGGTAGGCTCATTCCAGGTGCTCAGGGTCCCTTTTAGGGCCACTCCTCAGCCTGTGACCCCACCGGGCGCAGCTTGGCTGTTCTCCTGGGCTGCTCTACTGAGCCAGTTCTCAGAACACAGACGTCTCCCTGCACTCTCCTCTCCCGGTGACCCTCTAGTGGGGTCAAGCCTCTGCCTGTTGCCAGACTCACTCATTCATTCATTCATGTCTGTCATCTTTTCCTCATTTAATAATAGTCTGTACATTTTAGACTCCAGGTGGGCAGTGGAGATGAAGAGTTGAGTGGGCATGGTCCCTGCTTATGTGGATCTTGGAAAGTTCCTTAATGAATGACTCCCCTACCAGCCCTAAAGAGTCTTGACTAGCTTGTGGCTGAGCTGAGGAATGGAGAGCCACATTTAAATTGGGCCCATCAGCAATGAGTATGAAGAACAACTAGTTATTTCCTTTAATCCACAGAGCAGCCTCTGTGAGAATTTTTATACCCATTTTCCTGATAAGGCAACTGAGGCTAGGAGGATACTAGTAAGAGGTAGAGCCAGGATTAGAAATAAAGTCTTCTGGCCAGGCACGGTGGTTTATGCCTGTAATCCCAGCACTGTGGGAGGCCGAGGTGGGCAGATCACGAGGTCAAGAGATCGAGACCATTCTGGCCAACATGGTGAAACCCTGTCTCTACTAAAAATACAAAAATTAGCTGGATGTGGTGGTGTGCACCTGTAGCCCCAGCTGCTTGGGAGGCTGAGGCAGGAGAATTGGTTGAACCTGGCAGGCAGAAGTTGCAGTGAGCCGAGATTGTGTCACTGCACTCCAGCCTGGCGACAGAGTGAGACTCCATCTAAAAAAAAAAAAAAAAAAAGAAATAAAGTCTTCTGGCCCCCGGTAATGTATATTCGTGTATATTCATTAATGTATATGTATAAGGTATATTCATAAACCAAGATGCTTGGGTTCTTTAAGAGGCCCAAGATAAATTTGGGGATGAAAATGGTGGAAAGAGTGCTAAAATGGTCCTTCTGCCTGGGATAAATGAACATGAGTCAGTGGGGAGGCAGCATTTTCTCCTTGGAAAACGTGTGTAATTCTGCAGTTAGAGGTTCCAGTAAAAGTAAGTGGGCAGTTCTCTGGGATATAAATCACTATCAATAGTCAAAGATGAACAGCTGTGGCTACAACGGGCTGGGGCCAGGGAAGTTCAGGCACTCCATGCTTTATGTCGTGACCACGTTGGAACCTTCCCCTGACTTTGGCTATGAATCTCTGAGATTCCCTTTTCTCTGTTGCCTCTCAATCCCTCCTCATCTCAGTCATCTTGGTGATATTTATTTTAAAATATGTATACTGTATATGTGTGTGCCGGTAACCGGGTCACTTCCCTAATTAAAACCCTTCATTGGTTTTCTAGATCCACAGGTAGAATTTAAACTCTTGAGCATGGCTTATGGAGATGTCTTAGTTTGAGTTATCCCTAGGCAAAGATTCAGGTGCAAGAACTGCCCACTGAGCAGTACAACAGCAGAGGCATTTATCCACCAATGCTTGTTTCTCTTCGGTGAAGGCTTGTTTCGGGAGATATTAACTTCCCACCATGTCTATTCTGCTCCTCACAGAGCCAGCTCACTCCTGGGAGTAACAAGGGCTTTCAGATGGAGATGGGCAGGTGCTCAAGGTAGAAGTCATTTGCCTGTGGGGGAACTGTCCACCCAAGCTGCTGGCGCCCTCCCAAGGTGAGCCAAAAGGATGCGGGGGTCAGTGTGCTGTCTACTGCAAGGACTCCGCAAGAGATTTCTTCTTGGCCTCATCCTCTGCTCCTGAATCTGCTCCAAGATTTCACAGAGATGTCACTCTATGAGTAAGAAAAACATGTAGATCACATACACAGTAATGGCACATTTGTAAGAATCTGTTTATCTGAAGAAGCAGGCAATCAATCTTTTTTTAGTCGATTGACCAGGCTGTGAGCTTTGCACTGTTTTCTTTTTAGTATAAGGTCTCATATCCTTACTAACAGGCAGGAGAAGGAACCAAATGGCAATATAAACAACTCATAGCTATCAAAAAACACAAATCCCTGTGTGATAGGCATGAGGTAAGGCTATGTTCAACTCTCTTCCTGAGCCTGGACAGAAATACCCTATAAAACTCCTTAAGCAATGGAGGGTCCTATAATACAAACGAACAATTTAGTTGCATTCTTTAGACTCTCCTTAGGAAGGCAAAACAAAGAATATGACCAGGTGTGTGGAGATTTAACTTGAGTTTCTGATTAAATAAGGTTTGAAATCTGTTCCTGAATAGACAATTTTCCCCAGACTCCCATATTTTGCCCATGCTGTTCCCCCTGCTGAGACTTCCCTTCCCATGTTTGTCCATCACTGCTTCTGTGAAATCTCCGACCAGTGCATATATCCTTGTCACTACAGAATACCTGAAAATACTTTATTATACCCCTTGTAACTATTAACCCCTTTCTAAAATTAATTTTATTTATCTGCCAAAGTGCCCACAATAATGAACTTTGAGGCCAAACATTTTTGAATCTAATATAATCTTTATTATTTTAATAGCATACTCACCTAATTTGTAGAGCACTATGCATGTTTTTCTTTTTCTTAAAAACATCTATTTCAGATTGGCTATAAAAAGAAATTACTTGATTTGAAGGCAATTGCTAAATATTTTCTGTGGGCCAGGCTTAGTGGGACACACCTATAGTTTATTATCCCTATCCTATCCTAAGGAAATTTATTATCCTGCTAAGAAGCTGATGTATAAATCCAGGAAATAACTAAGAATTAATTCCAGTCACTTGGCAAACCAGAAGGAATTCATGCCATGGAGAAATCCAGTGCAAGTTGGGGCAACATTTTAAGGTTATGAGGCTCCAGTTGAGCTTTGGAGGAAGGATGGGATATGACGCTTCTGATGATAGAAGGACATCCTGAAACAGTACAGTCCGGGTGGCACAGAACTTCAGTAGGAATAAGCAGGATGTGTGGTTGAAGGAGAGTAGGACCATGATGGATTTTCCTGAAATAGCCTCTTTGTGCTGGTTGGAAGGGTGTGTTCATTGAAAGGTGTAACTGGAAGGACGCAGACTGGGGAGAACCAGGATGCCAGCCAATGAGATTTAACATTCATCCAACATATAACCAGTAATCTTTTAAAGAAAAAGATGGGCACTAAGATGCTCATGTTTGAGGAAAGTCAATGTGGCCACTGTATGAAAGATGGATTGGGTGAAGACGAGAAGCAGACTGAGATGGGACAAAGGGAAGATGGCAAGTCAGGAGACTGTCCCACTGAGACCTTCAGGAGAACAATGCTTGAGGAGAGGAAAGGAGAATAGATGCATGTTTGGTGGGACATTGGTCTGGAAGGCAAGAAAGAAGGATGTAATAATAACAACTGCAATGTTTGGCTCTTGTCCAGGAGAATAGAATAGTGTTGATGGGGGTGGATGGGTAGGAGAAATTCACCCAAAGAGGTAAGACTTGTTGAAGCCACATTAATGGAGTGAATTTGTGTGTGTATGTGTATATGTGTGTTTGGGGGGCACAGACAGAGTTTTGCTGTGAGAAGAGGAGCAGAAGTGGGAAGAAGACAGGGGCAGTCAGAGGTAGGATTAATTGGGTTAAAGCCAGTTACGATTTAATGTGGCTAAAGACCATCTTTGAATATAGCTTAGTTTCAGTCATACCCGTTACTTGAGCCATTCTTTGGAGCACACAGGGGCTCTGCCTTCCCTGAGCATCAATAATGCAGCAGGGAAATTGCAGGTCTGTTCCTGAATAATGACACAGATTAGGAACATAAGCCATTTGAAAAGCTCTTCCTTTATCACTGTAATTACAAACATAGCTCATGTTTGGGACCTGGTATGGAATTTGATGCTTGACTTTTCAATATGTGACCATGCGGTTTCCATACACTTTCTTTTTGGCTGATGACACTACTGAAGTTTGCATGTAGATACAAATGCAGCCATTCATAGCCTATACAAAAACACATCCACAGATGTTTTGCACAAGAATCATGCTCAGTGACTCTCAAAATACTTTCACCACCTTCACACTCCTGAGGGATATAATACACTCAGATCAATAACAGAGAATTAATTTGTATGTCTTCCATTTCAGTGGGAGAATGGGAAGGCATACATCCCTGAGAGCTTGAGTCAGAATCTAGGGTAGGGAGAGTGGGAAGCCCTTCAGGAAGCAGGCCCTCCCAGGGGACTCACTGTTTTCTAGTTCAAGTGCAGCCTGGACTTATCTTTCTGCCAAAGCTGTATTTTCTGCCCTGCCTTCTGCCCTTCAAATCCTAAACGTAGCCTCAACCCTTAAACACTCTTCAAGAGCCAGTTGTAGTTTTCTCTTCAGCTGAGAGATGACCCCTGACTCACATAGCCGAGGCCATCTCTTCAATGTGTCATCCTGGCCCTTGCATTTAGCATTTGATTATCTCTTTGAGTGTCTGTCTCCTCCTCTACACTGTGAGCTCGTTAAGAGTAGGTGCCATGTCTCAGTCATCTCTGAAGCTCTGCATCTAGCATAGTGCTTGGCAGAGGGTAGAGAGTGAAAGCTTACAGATGGAATGAATGAAGGAGGTGGTTGATGATTCTGTGACACACGAGTCGTTGCATGCTATGTTAGTTTTTCTATAACCCCTCATGTGTTTGCAGCATTTCAGAATACCTGACCATTGCATTCTTTAACTTACCCTTACCATAGTGCTGCCCTGGAAGGCTAACAGTGACAGTATAATTAATCTCCTGTTATACACAAAAAACTCAAGTACTTGAGAGTAAAGTGGCATGACCGAGGTTGACATCAGCAGATGGAGGAGTTAGGACCAGTACCTAGGTAGTCTGACTCCAGAATGGGTTTTTTCCACTTCATCACATTTTATCTTTTCCAGCCAGTATGTGTTCCCTTTCTGCCTTTGGGGATTGGTTCAATATTTCTTCTGTTGGAGCTGGGTGGGGGACACTCCAACAAATACCTAGCCCTTGCCTCTTCTGATTCTTCTGGAAGGAGTCCACTTTCCATGAGTGGAAAATCCAAAAGCAACTATTATTCTGGAGAGGCCCAGTGCCTGATCTCTTGTGCTCTACATTTCCCAACTCTTTTCCGGAAGTTACACTGACCCCAGATGACTTCGGAGCCTCTTTCCGAGGCTTAGAGCAACAGTAATTGGCAAGCACTGTACTTGCCAACAGTGATTGGCAAGATAGTGTTTGGTATCCACCTTCTTAAAATAGAATACTTGAATATATATTATTCTATCTTTTGAAAGTTTTTTTCGTCTTCTCCTCCTCCTCCTCGTTCTCATTCTCCTCTTCCTCCTTTTCCTCCTCTTCATCTTTCTACTCCTTCTTTATTCCTGTCTATTCTTTGCAGCATTTTAAAGCTCTTCACATACATATGGGCAATTAAATTTTTTTTGCTAAGTCACTTTTGCTTCATTATAATTAAAACTAATGTGTATTTTTTTCTGCAAAACTTTGCTAAAGTCCCTAGCTAGGATACAAAAAACCTGGGTTCTAGCCATTTTTTCTTAGTCACTGGCCTTGTGACTTCGGAAGAGTCACATAATCTTTCAGTTCTCTTATTGATCATGTTTCGTTTTCAATTATTTATTTTCACGATTGCCTTCCCCACTGGACAGTGAACAAGTAGAAAGTAAGGCCAATATTCTGTTCAAATACGTATTCTTAAGGCCTAGCACAGTTTCCAGCAGATATTGGTTGAATTCAATGGTGCATTGAATGTCAGAGACAGGATGGGAGGCAATTAACTGCAGAAAAGGTAAACAGAGAAGCCATTCTCACCTGTTGGGTGCTTTCCTTGATATTTAAGGAGGAAAGTAGCAGGGTCAAAGGGGTGGGAGGTGTGGAGATGATGACAATGATGATGATGATGATGACAATGTGTGTGTGTGTGTGTGTGCAAGCACTCTCTTGTGCACACACATGTGATGTTTGTTCAGAATGGAGGACATAGAGTTGCTGGCAGCAAGGGAAGGAAGGGAGCCACGAGTGACAAAAACCCAGACAGTGGATCACTGAATATCAGGATTTGATGTAACCAGAGAAAATGGAGTCAAAATTCCCTAGTCCAATACCCAACAGAAACCTAGTCAAATACCCATGATCTTAACACCACTGTGTGGCAAGAGCTGGGAGTCAAGGATTCTTCTAACTCATTGAGTGACACAAGGAAAGCTGCCTCTACTTTAAGGTGACCTTTCAATTTCCAAGACAGCAGAAGACAATGAAGGTTGTCAGCTGAACTTTCGAGGATGCAAAAATACCCACGAGTTGTTGAGTGTGCCATGCTATTTTCTGGGAAAACAGAGGCATACTAGGATTTGCTTGTTTTGGAATTGCTTCATATTAACATTGCCAAGGAAAAGGCCACACGATGCCAGAAAGCCGAACTATGATTAGGATTGTTGGGCTAGGGATAAGAAATGCCCAGAAGATAGGATTTTTTTTTTCCAAAAGAAAGACTGTGAAATATATATGAAGGTGAAAATAGAGCAACCACATATGATTAGTGTGATTGGGACCAAGACATTATGGAGAAGGCAATTCTGCTTAAATATCTAAAAGCACAAGAGATACCACAAATAAATCCTAGGAGAGAACACAAGTCAGGAGATTGACATGGGTATGAGGAATGTAGGAAAGTATTTTTACCAACAAAAAGAGGAGTGTGGAATATATTTCCTAAGAATGCTTCATACATCCTATCCTTCTGATATGATTTGGCTCTGTGTCTAAATCTCATCTCAAACTGTAATTCCCACATGTCAAGGGAGGGACCTGGTGGGAGGTGATTGGATTATGGGGGTGGTTTCTCTCATGCTGTTCTCGTGATAGTGAGTGAGTTCTCATGAGATCTGGTTGTTTGATAAGTGTCTGGTGCTTCTCCCCCTCACTCACTCTCCTGCCGCCTTGTGAAGAAGGTGCCTGCTTCCTCTTCTGCCATAATTGTAAGTTTCCTGAGGCCTCCCCAGCCATGCAGAACTGTGAGTCAATTAAACCTCCTTTGTTTATACATTACCCAGTCCAAGATAGTATTTTTATAGAAGTGTGAAAATGGACTAACACACCTTCTTAGGAATAATTTTAACATTAAATTAATGTTCAAGATAATACAAATAGTAGTGTTTATATAAGAAAATATTTTGTGTAAAAAGACCCAGATTCTCAGCTTTATGTATTCTGTGGCTGTCCCAATAACAATTTTCTTGGAATTAAGCAGCCATCTGTTCACTGACTCTCAAATGCTTTTCCCATTACAATGGCCAGCATGAGAGGTTGAGACATACATCTCCATCCTTATATAAGAATTCGGGAGCATTTCAACAACTCAGCTGACTGTGTTTCATCTTCTCAAAGTACTTCTGTTTTGATCATTTTTTCTTATGAAATAGGGAAAATAAAACAAGAAAAACCCAAACCACAATTCCTATGAGTTTCATGCCTTGTAAGTGTGTAATAACACTGCCAATACTCTCTATGAGCATCAAGGTAACTTTTCCATAAAACATCAGGTTTTGTTTGCTTTTCTTAAACTTAAGAAGCAGGTTTTTTCCTGCCATGATTTTGCAGCGTTAAAGGCAACAGAGGGGTCTGTTTCCTGCATGTTTACTTACTACAGAGCACAGGGTTGCTCTGCACATAGTACTCCGCCAGTTGTCTGGGCATCATTTCATCCTTCTTGACTGTGTCTCATCAGGTTTCACTCTGAGTTGATGATCTATTTTAAGAGTCACTGTTTCACTCTGCTACATCTGAGGAAACACTGTAGAAGAATGCAAAACTAAATACTGGTTCTACATTATCGCAGGGGAGAGATTTTTTGCACATGTAGCCACCTTTCTCATAACATAGCTATAAACATCAAAGCCCAAATAGATCTGAGACCACCTGTAGCCCAAACTAAGGAGAGAAATTTAGCCCAGAGCATCTTTAGTTTGAACAAAGTGAATATGATTCCTGGGCAGAATATCTAGAAGAAAAATAAATGGGCACTGCATCTTTCTTTGTCTATAGAATGAGGTAATAAGATGTCAGATGAGAGTTGATCGTGGTTTGGGACAACTGGTAAATTGGAGAAATTTGCTTTCAAAGGCACTAGCCTGCGTATTCCCTGCACAGTGTCTCAGGCTGTCTGAAAGGCAGTTGATGCCTTAGATGCTTGAAGAAATTAGTGTTAGTCATTTTCCACTAGAAAGACTGTGTCATGGCATGCTCTGTCCTCATCTTCCCTTCTCATTGGACCCATTTCTTCTTCCTTCTTGAAGTCATCATATAACGTGGACTCCGTATCTGACAAGCACCAGTGATCACAGAATGAAAGTTCTGCCTCTCTGCCTGCAACTTCACAGTGCAGAGAGGGTCAACCCGAATGTTTGTATTCAACATTTCTTGACTTTCATTTTCTAAGTTCATCATCACTTTTTAAGCTTTTGGGAGTCCTGGGTTTTAACTGCTTGCAGGATTTCTGGGTTCTAATTACTGTGAATGATACCTGACAATTTCCTTGGCCACAATTTCTCTGTCTGAATTTTAAACATCAAAAAATATACTGCACTTAATAGCCAAAAACACATTTTAAGTAAAAAAGTTTAATATAATCATGATGATGATAATTTTCCAACCATAGAGAAAATGGTTTCATACACTTGTTTTTGCTGAAATGCTGGCAGTGTGTGTCTATTGAGGCATTCACCTCCTTCCTACTCAAGAGACTCTTCCCATTGTTCCTGGGTTGAGGCTCACATCCCATCCTCCAGCAAGAGACTGCTGCAAGGCCATTCAGAATAGAGATTTATGTGTGCTTCACTTAAAATGAATCTCATCCCTGTCACCCACATAAAATATTATATCTCAGGCCATCACCGAGAGGAAATTCCAAGTCAGCTAAATGCCTTCCTGATCGTGACACAAGAGCATGAACAAGGCTCTAAACCAGCTCCGGCTCCTGCCTCACTTTCCAGCCTTGCCTCTGCCAGTGTACCCCACGCCTCAGACAGACACAATCACTTGTACTTTTCCACTGTCCATGCTCTGAATTGCCTCTGAGCAGGCATCCCCTTGATCTGGAGATCTTCCATTCATTGTTCAAAAAAAAGGCATCTTGTCCTCTGGGAAACTGAAACACTACTTTGCTGCTGTAAGGATGAGATTACCATCATTTTTTTTTTTTTTTTGGCACTACTGGCATTCATTTTTCTCCAATTCTCTTTATTATTTTTTAGAAGCATTTAAAAACTTACAAATGAGTGTGCGTAATATAGCCATACACTTTAAAGAATAATAATAAAATGAACACCCAGATACCTACCACCTGGCTTGATTGTCAACTTTTTGAAAACATTGTGTGCCTTTCCCTGACCCATTCCCTTCCCCTCCCTGGGGAAAAAAATTCAGATCACCACTTTCCTGAAGTTTTGAATTATCTTTTTTATTTCTGTAGAGTTTGACCACATTTGCAATCATATGTAAACAACACATTACATAGTTTTACCTATATTTAAACTTTCTGTACATTGAATCAAATGACTTACAATTTGTATTCTTCTGATTTGCTTTTTTCACCTAACATTATATCTTTGAGATCCATCCACGATGATGCGTAAGGCCAATGTCCGTGAGTTCCTTCGTTGTTATATAGGGTTCCACTGTATAAATCATCACAATTTATGTATCCATTCTCCTGATGATAGAGTATTATTTTTTGTTCTTGTAAGAAATTCTCATAAACATTTTTGAACATTTCTCTTAGTGTAGACTGTAAGTTAAAAATATAGTTTTTAAACTATATACTTAGAAATGACAGTGTTGTGTCAAAAATGCAAATTTCATTCCTTTAGGCAATCAAAATTGTTTTCAAAAGCCATTATACCAATTTATCCTTCCTTTACTACCATTTGTAGTTTCCAAGTTTTTTTGTCTTTCCTTTATTCTTTCGTTCTTCTTCTTTTTTTTTTTTTTAGATGGAGTCTCGCTCTGTCACCTAGGCTGGAGTACAGTGGCACAACCTCAGCTCACTGCAACCTACACCTCCCCGGTTCAAGCGATTCTCCTGCCTCAGCCTCCTGAGTAGCTGGGATTACAGGTGCCCACCACCATGCCCAGCTAATTTTTGTATTTTTAGTAGAGACAGGGTTTTGCCATGTTGGCCAGGCTGGTCTCAAACTCCTGGCCTCAAGCAATCCACCCTCCTTGGCCTTCCAAAGTGTTGAGATTACAGGCGTGAGCCACCACGCCCTACCTTTTTTCTTTCTTGCCTTCTTTTGGATTGATTTACATCTCTCTTTCATACTTTCATTTTCTTCAACTACTGTGGAAGTTACATACATACACACACACACACACACACACACACACAAGTTAAATCTGAACTTGGTCAGTATCTTTAACTTCTTCTAAACAGTATGAAAATTTTATGACACATCAACTCTGATCATCTCAATTCTAAATAATTTGCTAATGTTGTCCTGAATTTTGGCTCTTTCTTGTTTATTTAGGTGTATGAATTTACTCTACATATTATAATAGTTTAATGCAATAGATATTTTTACATTTACTCACATTTTTAACATTTTCTTTGTTTACTATTCCATTTGTAGTCTTCAACTTTCCTTCTGAAATTATTGTACCTCTTCCTTTTTTCTTAAAGCAGTGATTTGACTTCAGTCTTTCTTCTTTCTCCTCTGGTGATTCTAATTAGACATATTAATAGCGTCTCAATTTATTGTTCGTGTCTCTTTACTTGTGTCTTTCTATTTTTTGGTGGGGGTGCACATTCTGGATAATTTTTTTCAGATGAATCCTTCAGGTCATAAATTTTATCTCCAATTAAATTGATAGTTAAATGTAGCCATTTTTAAACACATATACATTTTTATTTTTTTAGCTCTAGAATTTATATTTGTTTATTTTTTCTATTTTACATCTGTCTGATCAATTTTAGTATCTTATTTCTTCATTATACTTTTGATTCCATTTTATATTTCTAGAAACATTACAGATATTTGTTTCATATTCTCTTCCTCGTAACTGAAATACCTGCAGCCTTTTCCCTTGTAATTCTATATGATTTACACCACCTCTGCTAGGGACATTTCTCCTTTTCTGTTGAGTGAGTTTTAATTGCGAGCTCATGCTCTTTAGTTCTTTATCTGTGGGAATTCTTTGAAGCGTTGGTTTAAAATACATGTCTGCTGAGAGGATTTGCCCTTGATGTCTTTGGAGCAGTAGCAACGTAGGCCTATTAAGAACTAAAGCCTAGAGAGTATTTCTGGTTTTGGATTTTTTTTCTTTTTTGCTACATAGATAAGTTTAATTTTGATCACAGACCTACAGGAGTATAGGCACAAGTTTAAAAATTGTAAAAGAATTTGGTTTTTATTTCTTTCTTGTTTAATTAAAACATAGCCTCACTGTGTGCTTTTGTAGGGTATGTTTTATCCCCTTGTTTTCCCATTCTAAATGTTGCTCCCCAAAGCGGCCTGGCTTTTGTGGGTATCCTTGATTCAGTCAATCCTACTAAAGGCCAAGGTTTGTCTTTGGTCTTATTTGATACTCATTAAGACCCAGGTTCTAAGCACCCAGATATCAGCATACAGCCTCAAAGTACCTGGCTCCTGGGCTAGTTTCACCTGCGGATTAGTGCTTATAACTTCCTTGTCATTTCTGGCTTCTGAGGAATTTCCTTTCCATCTACCTTAGCTATGGATCAAATATATATATTTTTAATTTAGCTAGCATTTAAACTGTGCTTAAGTGATTTTCCTGTGTATCTAATCTATCATGTTGTCATAAATAGAATCCCCATCCTGAAAATTATTCAGTCTTAACACTTATCACAATTGCCACAAATATCTGGTTTACTTACCTGACTCTCTCCAAGAGCTTCTTAGAAGCAAGAACTGTGATTGCTTCATCTTTTAATTCCAGTGCCTGATACAAAGTAGGGACTCAATCAAAGTTGCATGAACAAAATAGTACATTTTCAAAACCAATAATCCAGCAACTGGAGATTTCCTCTGTACCAAACAGAAGCAATTTATTAAAGTTGGTTACCCTCACATTCCAGATTGATTACTATAAATTGGATATTTGAATAAATGATGGTCTTCTTTTAAAAATTCTGAATTTGCTGGAGGATTTATGGGATTGGAAAACCATGCTGAGAGTTAATTGGCTTGGATATTGCATACCATGAGGGACTACGGAGAATGTGTGGGAAGGGGTAAGTCCAACAGACAGCAAGGTGAAGAGGCAGGATCTGATAAGCAGGTGCTTTTAATCTTCTGGGGTAGCACTAAAGGGGTCCAGGAGCCTCCCGTTAGACCGCATGGACATCGGAGCCTGGAGTGAAGGGGGAGCCCTGGCTGGATCCTGCCTACCTTGCTGGTGTTATCTCAAGGTGAGGGATGTAACTACTTCTGGTCCTAGCCTCTTCTTCTCCGTAGTCCCATCAGAGGACTCTAGGCTAGCAGACTGATTTGCAGACTGTAGAGCAGGCCTGGCTGAGACTCTCCTGGCTGCATTAATTCAAGAACTATTGGACATAAAGTGACCCCAGTGAAGCTGTGAGCCTGTTCATTTGATCTCACATTGTAATAATCAGAAACAGGTCTCTATGCTCCCACAGCTACCTCTTGCCCTCAACCAAAGAATTCTAAGTAGCTCTGAACTTCAAAAGGAAAATGAACATTTGCATGATCCCTTCTCTTATTCCAGTGGAATGGTGTTGCAGCATGGCAAGGTGATGGTTGCACTGGAACTCAGGGATTGAGGCCACACTCACTCTCAGCTCTGTCACTGCTGGGTACCTTGCTTAGTAACCTCAGGCCAGTTGCTCCCCATTGGTAGACCTCAGTTTCCTCATCTATTCAGTGAGGTAGGGCACAGAACATTCTCTAAGGTGTTTGCTAGTTTAACAAGGCTAGGATTCTGTGACTGACAATGTTTTACTTCCCGATTGTACTATAGGCTATGATTTATCTTCTTCTTTGGAAACTGACAAAATAATTTCCAATAAGGCATTCCATCCTCCTCTAAAAATAATGTACATGCATCTTTTGAATCTGTTACTAAGTAGTTTGCCTATAGACATTAGGTGAGTATTATTTAAGGAGTCATACATTTAAAAATCACACCAAAATAAAAATATATCACCCATTACTCATTTTTCCTGTGAATGTATAGGCTTACCTACATTTTTCAGTCTGCTAGAATTGTCTCGAGAATCATGCATTTTCAAATGATTATTTTTGAAGACTTGGCCAGAACTAATTCTTCC
Source organism: Symphalangus syndactylus (assembly GCF_028878055.3). NCBI lineage: Eukaryota > Metazoa > Chordata > Mammalia > Primates > Hylobatidae > Symphalangus > Symphalangus syndactylus. The sequence continues at coordinate 95,622,843 of NC_072440.2, read as the reverse complement.
ATGTAATTACAATGTAGAACCCTTCAATTGACTCTGAGACCTTGGAACAGGCTAGGTCTGGATGGCTGCTGTATGTAGACTTCCTTTGATATTTCAAATTGTCCTCAGTTCCCTTCCCTCAGCTCTTACAAATAGAGTTTTGGGGTTATAGTAATTGATTTCCTAGGACTTCATGCCCTGTTCCCTTGTGGAGACATTGACAGCAGCCTTCCCTTCTTTCTCTACCCAAGATGGTCCAGTTTCTTCAACAACCTCTAGTGAGCACATGCCCAGGTGCTGAGCTGGGCACTGGGAGAAAGGGAGCTACCAGAGAAGGGTCCCAAAGACCTCATGGGCTGGTTTAGTGGGGGAGACAAGACAGGGCTACTTTATGAATTCTAAGGCCTTAGGTACTCTTGCCTTCATGGGCTCCTTCTGCTGTTAAAATAAAAATTTAAAAATTGAAAATCATCATATATTTTATGACTACATTGGCATAAAGATGAACACAATCTGGGCATGAGTCATTATTACATGTTCATTAACGTTACTATGTTCAGTTTGTCTTTTTATTTTAAAGGAGATTAAAACATTTTTATTAGTTTCTAAAAGTATCGTGGGTCCCAGGCACTGTACCTAATGGGAAAAGTCAGCCCTGGGCAGGTGGAGAGGGGTTATACCTATGGAAACTGGCAAGTGAGCCTTCAAAGGAGCTCTGTGGGTGCACAGTGCTCTCTGGGACCCCAGAGCAGGGTTTCTCAATTCAATGAGGCATGCAGTGAGAAGTGCTACCCTGCCCAGGGAAGAGAGTTAATGGTGAAGCTTAAGCCAAGTGTTGAAGCTGAGTAGGTATGGAACAGGCAAAGGGAAGTAGAAAGGCCCTTGTGGAAGAGAAAACAACTTGAGAAATGAAGAAGTAAGAAACGAAAGCCTGTGTGCAGAAAACCAGAAGCTGCTGGATGTGGGTACAAAAAGTACCAAGCAGGAATGGTCCGAGATAGAGCTGGAGAGGTGGATGGGTCCAGACAGTGGCGAGTCTCATGGGTCACTTACTTGACTGGCATGGACTTTGTCCTGGATGGACAGTAGGGATCTATGGACTTTAAAATGAGAAGAGGATGATCAGATTTCAGATTAGAAAGAATGGAAAATACATGTTTTAATCGAATCAGGCAAGGAATAAGAGTGAGTGAGTGTGTGTGTGTGTGCTTATGTGCACACAAGTATATTCTGGGCATATTCTGCTCCGTCAGGGCCTCTTTGAAAGCCAGTGAACTTTCTTCCATGGATGTTCCACGGGACTGCAAGGCACAGCCTCTGACAAAGTCAGCTTTAGGAGCACAGGCTGCACAGTACGGTCTCTCAAAACTCCTGTGAAAATAAACACTTAAAAAACTTTTGTCCTGTAATATCATATGTGGCAATGTTTGGTACTGTTCTCAAGAAAGCAGAGAGAGAACAATCTCTTAGAGAAGTCCCATTTTCCCCATCCTACTAAATATCGCACAGTTCCCCAAAGTGACTTTGCTGTCTTCTGTCCCCCCAGTGCCGTCCTGCATGCTGTTCCCTTTGCCCAGAATAAATTTCCTTTCTTGTCTTGTGTGTTGAACACCTGTGTGTGTTGTAAGATGCAACTCAAGTGGCTCCAATGAATGTTCGCTTGATTCTTCTCTCCGGCCATTACTCACTCCCTCCTTGGATCACAGCTGTGGTAAGGCATGGTTCTCTCTATTAGAGCCCCTTCTCTGGGGCCCCCACTGTGGGCACGACTGAGACCCTATGGAAGAGCAGGTCCTTGAGGGCACAGATGCTGTTTAAGTGTATCCTCAGGATCCAGGCCACTACCAGCACATGGGATCCAGGATAACCTTGAATCAATAAATGAGTTACTCCTGCGCTCATTTCACTTCAACAGGATGGACTCATCACTCCTGGTTTTAAGCAAAGTGTCTCACATCTAAAAAACACCAATGAAGTGGGGTTTTTGAACTTTAAGCTGTATTTCAATGTTTTTCACAACACTGTGCATGCTTTAATATCTCATTTTCCCAGTATTATCTCACTTCTTCAGAGGTTGTATAAATCTCATATTACAGGGGCCAAAGTCGTCAGCACAGTGTGGGGTTTTTTTTCTTCCTTTGCGTGTGAAAGAGTTTCAGGCGCACAATTCATGTCAATACATTCTACTCCAGAGTCTTTTCTAATAGAATAAAATGAGACCATGCATGTGTTTAATTAGAGTTCAGTTTTCCGGCTTGGTTTGTCTGCCTTACACAGAGGAGGGCATTTAGGAATGAGCTGAATGCTTGTGATTCACATGGTGAATCTGGGTGATGATATGTCCAGGGCCTTCAGAGGAAGTAGAGATGATGGAATACACTCTAGGCCTCTCAAGATCAAGGCTCTTCTGTTTGCTAAGGATGGAAGAAGAGTGAAAAGCCTTGAAAATTCTTAATTATGTGCCTGAGTCTGCACACAGGCAGGTGCCCAGAGGCTCAGTGCTCTTCTCTGGTTAGCTATGTTCTCTGGCCCCTGAGTAGAAATATACAGGCTTGGATCAATGGGAATAGGCTAGAAGAGGCCACTCAGAATAACGGCTACTATTTACTGAGTGAGCCAGGCACCGTGTGGGGACTCTACAGGCACAATCTTATTCAATACTCACAGTTCATTCATTCAAGAAATACTCACTAAACATCTTCCAGTCACCATTGTGGCCAATGAGATACAGAGATTGTTAAAATACTTAAAACACAAAGCCCAAGTTCCCCATAGAGTCTACTTTGTGTTTTGGAAGGTACACAGACAATAATGAAGCATGTAAACAACAAACAGATAACTGTGGAGTGTTGATAAATACAACAAAGAAAGTAAACAGGGCAAGAAGATAGAGTGAGATAATGGAGTGTATGCTATTTTATATAAATGATAAAGAGAGGCCTCACTGATCCGATGACATTTTGGCCAAGACCCTATTGAGATAAGAGAGTGAGCTACACAGATAAATGGAGGAACCTTGTGTTCGGCAGGGGTAACAGCAACTGCAAAGGTCTTGAGGCAGGACTGCAAGGAGTGTGTTTGAAAATAGTAATCACCCTTCAAAGTACTTGCTATTATCCTCATTTTACAGATAAAAAATCAGAGGCACTGTACAGCAAAGCAACTCGTCTAAGGTCACAGGACTGGTGAATGTACAGCTATAATTTCAGCCTGAGTCTCTCTGACTCCAAAGCCTTTGTTATTTCCTTCGCATTGCCATGTTCAAAGGCAGTGCTGGTGGTATGAAAAGAGAGAGTGGAATGCCCCCTGAATTTATCATCCCACCTCACTCTTCCAGGGAAGTTTCCTGGATCCTTCGTCCATCTATCCATCAAGCAGTTTATCTTGACTGAGCAACCACTATGTGCTCACTCGTGCTGGGCACCAAAGGAAAGCCAGTGTTCATGACCACCTGATGATCTCACACAGGAGAGAGCTCACAGAGGGGTCAAAGTCCACCCGGAGTAGGTCAGAGAATGAGAGCTGGCCTGGGAATGCTTGTTGGGGGAGATCGAATATGAGCTGGGCATGAAAGAATGAGGAGTAGATAAGCTTCTGGCTTGGTGACTACTCAGCTTCCCCATCACCCCCACCTGTAGTAGGTAGTATTATTTGTTGACCCTTATTTCTTTCTCTACTTCTATTGCCAAGTCCTCCCTGTGGGCAGAATGTTGTCTGTTTCATTGACTTTGGCTTTGGCCATATGATGTGCGTGGGTTAATGGAATGTGGGTGACAGTGACAGGTACTGCTTTGACCTGAAACTTGGAGTCATGGCAAAGCTCTGCTGGTCTTTTACTCTTCACTTCACCACAAGAATAAAAGCATCCCAGGTAGTTGCTAGTCCAGAATGAGTAGATATATGGAGTGGACCTAAATCCAACCCATTTTCTAAAGTCAAGCTCAGCCAACCCGGCAGGTGCCAATAGTATCACTGCTGGCCTGTCCACCTGTGAATGTGATATAAACATTTGTTTTAATAAGCCAGTGAGATGGTTGTGATTGTGTATTACCTGGCACTCTTACAGCAGTATTTAGGTAATACACCTTTGCTTTTAATCATAGGTAAACTCAGGTAAGCACCTTAACTGCTTTGGGGGATGGGGCACATTATGAAAACAAGCCAGAAAATGTATTAGTCACACAGGTTCATGAACTCTGCAGCTCAAGATTCTGTCTCTGACTTTATAGATATCCCAAGAATTGTGTTTTTGTTCCCACTCTCCTCACCCTTATCATCTAGCCTACAGATTGTGCCTAGCACAGAGTATGAAAAATTTTTTAAAAGTTGGTTCCTGTATTAGTCCACTTTGCATCACTGTGAAGGAATACCTGAGATGGGGCAATCTACAAAGCAAAGGGGTTTGTTTGTCTCATGGTTCTGCAGGCTGCACAAGAAGCATAGCAGCAGCATCTGCTTATGGTGAGGCCTCAGGATACGTTTACTCATGGCAGAAGGCAAGGGAAGCTGGTACGTCACACAGTGGGAAAGCGATCAAGAGAAGAAGGGAGAGAGGTGCCAGACTCTTTAACAACCAGATCTTGCACAAACTAATAAAGTGAGGAGTTACTCATTACTGGGGGGAGGACGCTAAGTCATTCACGAGGGATCCACTCCCCTGACCTAAACATCTCCCACCAGATCCCACCTCCAACATTGGGGTCACATTTCAACCTGAGATTCACAGGGAACAAATATTCAAATTCTATCAGCTCCTGTGTCCCAATAATTTCTAGTTCTTTGCAGTAGAGAATATTAACTTTGCTCCATGAAATCCTAGAGCACTAGAGGGGCTACTGAAGGACCAGCCATGGTACGAGAAGGACAACAAGACCAGGGATTCTAGACCCCTATCTGTGCTGCAACTCACAAATTTCTACTTTTATTTGTTGTATACAATCAGATTCCTTATAAAACTTTGTTTGAAGCTGAAATCCACTACTGAAGAATGTTTGGAATCACTAGTGTACATGGAAAGCCCCACTTCCACACCCTGATATCTCAGGGCCTCCATAACCTTTCCCCCCTTTTTAGTCCCGTCTCTCCCTTGGCTCTAGCCCCCACTCCCAATAGTCTGTGCACTCCAGTTATTGTTCCCATGCATACTCAGATTTCTTTTGCCTCCCTTCTCTCTGTTTGCAAAGCCCTTCCCACTGCTATCTGCCAAAGCCACCATTTGTCTCCCAGGACCTAGCATCAGAGACAGAGAAAGTCCCCCAGAGAATGTCTAGTCCAACCCCTCTATTTGTAATGTTGTAATGTTGATTTGTAAATGCCAACATCTATTGAGTATCAGGCACTGATAAGCATTTTACATAAATCAGTTCAGTGAATCCTTCAATACTTTGTACTGTGTACTATTATTCTTTCCATTTTATGGAGGAAGAAACTGAAGCCCAGAGAGGTTAAGGAATTTGCTCAAGGTCACACAGCAATTTAGTACATAGTCAGTATCTGAATTTAGACAGGCTCCAGAGTCTGCACTTTAACCCTTTCAAAATATTGCCTTCCTCATTTTATAGATGAAGAAACTGTGCCATTCAGTTGAAAGAGATTTGCTTAAGGTTACACAGCTGGTTTATGACAAATCAGGTCAGTGCCCAGGCCTCTCGGAGCCAGTCTGGGCTTCATTCAACCTTGGTTGTGACCACACTGGAGGTGCCCAGCTGGTGACACAGCCAGGAGGAATCCTTGCAATGGTGCCTCCTGCCAACTGGCCATACCTGTGGGCAGTCAACGCTGGGCGTGTTCTCATTTGCTTGCAGAGCTGGAAGGGACCTTGGAGCACGTCCAGGCCAGTGACATTTACCTGACTACCCATTAAACTTACCTGGGAAAGTTTTAAAAGTACTTCTAAGCTGCACTCTCAGGGTGTCTGATTTAATGGTACAGGGGTTGTGCCAGGACATTGGTATTTTGGACACACTCCCAGGTGGTTCTGAAGTGCAGCCAAGGTTGAGATACTCTGTTGTAATCCAACATCCTGCTGTGCCACCGCATTTCATAGAACAAGAAATGACCTGTGTCAGTCCCCGAGTAGTAAGAAGCAAAGCCTAGCCTAGAGGAGACTCCCTGATGATATTAAACCCCACACTCGATTCTACTAAACTGGAGTTCCCCGCTGATCATATCAGGCATCTACACCTTCCTGTGGCACATGAGCCCAGAGCAAAGCAAATAAAATCCCACCTGGTTGGAGAAAAATAAAATGAAGACCATTGGGCACCATCACCATAAGTATGTGTTGCTATCACAAAGTATTATAGACCGGGGAGCTTATAAACAGCAAATTTATTTCTCACAGTTCTGGAGGCTGGAAGTCTGAGATCCAGGTGCCAGCATGGTTGGGTTCTGGTGAGGACCCTCTTCTGGTTGCAGAGTGCTGACTTCTCACCACATCCTCACATGGTGAAAAGAGAGTGACTTAGCTGTCTGGCCTCTTCCTATAAAGACACTAACCCCACTCACGAGGGCGTCACTCTCATCACCTAATCACCTCCCAAAGGCCCCACCTGCTAACAAGATCACATCAATCCCGATGCCATGGTGTTAGGAGGTGGGGCCTTCGGGAGGTGACTGGGATTAACTAAATGTTTGTGGGGAACACAAACATTCAGTCCGTTGCAGCCACAGGACCTGGGATGTCATTGAGGCTCTTTGTGATGGCACAACCCAATGGTTGGGGATCAGGAAATGTAAGCTTCAAAGGCTTATTCCATTGTCCATTGTATTAAATTCAGTAACTCATGTATTAATTTCAGTAACCCTGGGCTGTCATGGGTCTGCCCCCTTTTGTGGGGCATGGGCTGAGATCTGGCCACCACCTTCCTACCTTCCACACTGTTAACCCCAGTACTTCATATGGAGCACACCCTAAATATTGATTTTTTTTAAAAAAAGTCATAACCAAACACCTCATATTTTATCTTTTTTTCTGCAAAAGAATTTTAAAATCTGACATGCCACTTAAAAAAAAAAAAGAAATTGCATGAGTATAGGCATGCCAGTTTAACTGGGGGTTAAAAAATCCTCACTTTCACAGCCTCTTGCTATGTAGTTGTCCTTGGTTACTGTTCTGCCTCTGTCTCCACAGAGACCACTCTGGGCCAGTAACCATGGCGATAGGAGAAGACTTGAGCAGATGGGAGCACTATGTGCAGAACTTAAACATCCTTGTGTTGGGGGGAGGTAAGTGGGGAATGAGGGAAGGAGAGGAAAGAAACCTAAGACAGACAGAAAGAAGTTACAAAATCCTTAACCTAGGAATAGATTGCAATGTTGGGGACAAAACACAAGGCATGTTTTTTTATTTTTCTTTTTTGCTGCTGAGCCAAGCTCTTCTTTTTCATTTCAATAATGATTTATTCCTAGGGAAATGGAGACAAAAGCTTTCAACATACAGAGCTGGAGGCATTTTTTAACCATAAATGTATTGCACTAATATATGTTTAATGCGTTATTCAACTTGGGAAAGCAAGAGTCTGAAACCCTGTCAATTTAGGTACAATGTAATTGTGGCATATTGGGAAGACCATAGCCTATGCAGGAGGAATGACATTGGGACACATACCCTGCCTCAGCCAGTCTCCTCCTGGGAGCCACAGGCCAGGCCCTGCTTCCAGAGACTTGGCTTATAAGATTCTCTGAAAGGGAGCCAACAGATAGTTGGCTTTGAAATTATGCAAAAAGAAAATCTTAAAGGATGCTAAACTGAGACTTTCTGTATTAGTTTTTGCTGAGGTTCCAAAGAATGACACCAAAAAATTAGGTGGCAAGCAACCATGCATGGCATATGAAGAAATTGCAAATTCAGTTTTTCAGTTCTTAGCCTAAAAGTAATAGGGAAGTGGCCAGGGGCAATTTCTTTGCAGAGATAGTTAGCTGAATATCACTCCCAGCTCATGGGAGAGAGAAAGGGACCATTTTCCTGCCACTTACCTAAAACCAAGGAAGGGATCATCAAGAAACCCACTTGGAGCTTGATCCATGACCCTCTGGAATTTGAGGGAAACATACAAACTTGCACCTGACTCAGAATAGAGATTATGGCTGATACTGCAGCCTGCAGGGTGGGTGGATGGGGCAGGGGCTGAGGGAGAGGCTAGGAGGAGAAAGAACATTGAGAGGAGGGGAAAAGCTGTAAATTCCACAAAGAGTCCATGAGCTTTTGTTTTAGACTTAAATAAGCTTTTATTTGGTTTATTTATTGAAGAACGCTGGAAAAGTTGAAGCTAGCCTGAGACTTTATGCAGGGTGGTGCTAGGAGGAGAAATGCACAAATGCTGAAAGCTGTGTCTCCTAGTCTTAAAGAGGAAGGATGAAGTGGCTTTCTGTTTGTACCCTACAGGTGCCAGCCCATTCAGTAAACTGGTTACAGGGTGTTAGGGAATGAATTGTGTCCTGTCAAAATTTAGATATTAAAGTTCTAACCCCCAGTACCTCAGAATATGACTGTGTTTGGAGATATGGTATTTAAAGAGACAATTAAGGTAAAATGAGGCCATATGGGTGAGTCTTAATTCAGTATGATTTGTATCCTTATAAGAAAAGAGAATTAGGGGCTGGGCGCGGTGGCTCACACCTGTAATCCCAGCACTTTGGGAGGCAGAGGCAGGCAGATCACAAGGTCAGGAGATCAAGACCATCCTAGCCAACATGATGAACCCACATCTCTATTAAAAATGCAAAAAAAATAGCTGGGTGTGGTGACACATGCTTGTAGTCCCAGCTACTTAGGAGGCTGAGGCCGGAGCATTGCTTGAACCCCGGAGGCAGAGATTGTAGTGAGCCAAGATTGCGCCACTAAACTCCAGCCTGGAGACAGAGTGAGACTCTGTCTCAATAAAAAAAGAAAAAAAGGGATTAGGACACTGACACACACAGAGGGAAGACTATGTAGCTTTGGTCCTCAAAGGACTTCACAAAACCTGCTCAGAGACCAGACTGGACTGGAAGATACCGTGAAGTCCAGGAGGACAAAAACTGTGAAGATACCAAAAGATGACCATCTATAAGCCAAGAAGAAAGACCTCAGGAGAAATCAATCCTGCTGACACCTTGGTCTTGGACTTGTAGCCTTCAGAATTGTAATAAAATTTCTGTTAAGTCACCCAGTCTACAGTACTTTGTCATGGCAGCCCTAGCAAACTAATATATGGCTATGACTGTTTTGGAACTCCAGCTGCCTGTATCTTTGGCCTGAAGAGAGTTGAAGTCCCTCCAAGCATCTCTGCAAAATACTATTTCTAGAATCTTTAAAGAAACTTGAGGTTTTGCTGCTTCTCTATATCCTCCACAACTCACTCCTTGTCATGCATTCTTGAGTGAAAGCCATTTACAGTCATCACTCATTTATCTGCTTTGAGGCCATTGGATCCTGGTTGTTCTGGTACTCTGGGTTCAGATATGTAGAAATTCATGCCATTTCCCCTGGATCTCAGGACTGGAAGTCAATGCCCAAGCAGGTCATGGTGGCAGGTGAAGTAGGGGGCTGCTTGTGGTGTGGTAGTTTAGGACAGATGGACAAGCCTACAGCCACCAAGTCACCAACTCAAACCAAACTGAACCTAAAACAAAGTCCTTCCCCACTTGCTCGCTGACTCTGATAATGCTTTCCCTGGAGTTCCTTCACTCCTTTCCACAATGTCCAGAGCTAGAAGGAGCCACAGAGCCTACTCTGTCCATCACAATGACACCTGATACACAATCTTCATTCATTCATCTACTCACTTACCTAACAAATGCAAATAAACCAATAAAACAGGGAGGAGATATGCAAACAAACAGAATTTGTATTTTTCCATGAGTTCTTCCAAACAATTTCTTTCTAGGCTCAAAGAGTGCTTCTAAGGGGAAAGAAGTTTCCAGAAAAAATAATCTGCATTTCCAAGTGGCTGATGATGAGGCTTGGTCTGATTGATTTCAAGGGCGTCTCACAAGCTTGTTCTGCTCAGAGACCAGGCTGAACTGGAGCCAGTACTGTGAATTCCAGTGAGGACCAAAGCCACAGCCACACATGCAGCAGAAGAGTAAAATTCTTCCGTCTACTGGTGCCTCCAGCCATGATGCCAGGATGCAAAGGCATCCAGCTTTCCAGGATCCCTTTAGGGTTGCAGTCATGAGCAGGCACATTGCCTAAGCACCTGGTATTGCTAGGACCTGTGCCAGGAAGATTTTCTTGTTGCCCTTAATTTAATGCAAGAGCCTTGGAAGGTTGGTCACAGTATCCCTCACCATATAAATGAGGAACATGGTATCCATAGAGGGTAAAGAATTTATTCAAAGCCACCTCATTGGTTTTAAATAGCACAAGCCAAGCCAATGTACCCTACTGTTTTGAGGCCAAGAACAGTGCCCGTTCTTTAACCCAACACTGAGGGATCCTGGAGCTATGGCACAATTTGGGCTCTGGAACTGAAGCTTGGGTCCAGGCAAAGCCCCATCCTGCTTGATTCACTACCCCGAGAGCACTCCCTCAAAAATCACTTTCCTAGGAGTCCTGGTCTCAGGCTATGCTTCTAGGGAAACCAACTAAGACAGCATCCTCCCTGCCCCTCAGGGTCACAGTTAGTCTCACTTGGATATTGCCATTAGTTGGAGCTTCTCCTTCAAATTCTCAATTCAAACGCACAACTCTTAGCCCACAGCCTTCTGCATTTCAGACGTCTCGTTTCTTCCTCCACCCCTCATCTTTGGGGGCAGCAAAACTGTGCTTTGACCCTGCTACTCTTATGAAACCCATTCTGCCATCCCTCCCTCCCTCCTGCCCCGCCCTTCCCCTCCCTCCCTCCCTCCCTCCTTCCTTTCTTCCTTTTTTTCCTTCCTTCCTTTTTCCCTCCCTCCCTCCCTCCCTCCTTCTTTCCTTCTTTTTCCTTTATCAACCTGGGCTTCAGGGTCCATCCATTCAAACATCTCTGTCATGTCCTTAAGTTTTTCTCTTGTTAATTTTTTTGTTGCGTTTTCCTCAGCCTGGACTCTGCATTGATGCAACTGTCTCTGAGACTCACAAGGACCTCTGGGGAAATTCATACCACTCTGCAGATTGCTGCCTGAGAACATTCATGGCCTCAACTGGAAGCTGTCGAGCAATCCTTCTGTTTCTGGAGTCAACTTTCTTACCCATAGTAGCTATTTAAAACCTTCTTGCCAATTCTCAAAGTTCCCACCCACCACTTCCCACTCCTTCCCTGCAGATAACCTTATCTTCTACTTACAGAGAAAGTAAGTGGCAGCAGATATCTTTCTCTACTTCCTGCCTTCACACCTACGAGCTTCTGACATCCATTCCCATCCTTTGAAAATTCCCTCCCTACAGCCAAACAAAAACAAAAACAAAAAGAAAACAAAAAAAAACCTTGTTCTCTCTGTGCTGTCAGTCTAAAACCTCTGCCTAAGATTCCATTCCCTCTCTCTTGCACTTTCTCGAAGCCTCGCCCATTGATCCTGCTCCCTTTGGCTTGCCTTTGAATCTTTCCTTTTCCTGGAGCATCCCTTTTAGCTCAAGTCACTTCCATTCTTTATCCAGTCTGAGTACAGCCCCATCTCTCTTTCTCCTATGTCTATGCCATCTGGGTTTCACCCACAACTAACCTGAAACTGCGTTCACTAAGGCCCCAAACATCTCAATGAAGCTAAATGCTGCAGCCATTGCCCAGGACCTGCTGGCTGCACTATGGCTTTCATCACTGCATGCAATCCCTTCGTCCTTGACCCCTGTCTTCTTTTGTGTTACTCCCCAGGTTAGTCTCAAGACACTTGGGCCCTTTCTTTTGAGGCTTTTTTTTTTTTTAGTAATTAATTCTCTTTTTGTACCTAAATTTTGTGTCCCTGATCTTCTTCACTTTGTCCCAAGATGTGTTTGGGGCATGTCCTTCACTCCATGAGGCACTTCCTCCACCCCCTTACAGAAGATTTTAGATTTCCCAGCATTGATGGCTCACACACGGCTTTAGATTACTACATCTAATCACCTACTGGATATTTCTACTCAGAAATCTCACAAACACATCAATCTCAGTACACTAAAAATGGAACTCATTGTGGTTTACCTAGGACATCTTTCTCCTTCTGTGTTTGCAACCTTGGTGGGTGTAGTGAATTGAATGGTGTATTAGTCATGGTTCTCTAGAGGGACGGAACTAATACATTCATACATATAAAGGACAGTTTATTAAGTATTAACTCACACGATCACAAGGTCCCACAATAGGCTATCTGCAGGCTAAAGAGCAAGAAGAGCCAGTCCAAATTCCAAAGCTGAAGAACTTGGGGTCTGATGTTCAAGGGCAGGAAGCATCCAGCACTGGAGAAAGATGTAGGCTGGGAGGCTACGCCAGTCTCTGTCTTCACGTTTTTCTGCCAGCTTATATTGTAGCCATGCTGGCAACTGATTAGATTGTGCCCAACCAGATGAAGGGTGCATCTGCCTTTCCCAGTCCACTGACCCAAATGTTAATCTCCTTTGGTAACACCGTCATAGACACACCCAGGATCAATACTTTGTATCCTTCAATCCAATTAAGTTGACAGTATTAATCATCACAAGTCCACCCCTTGTCAACTTGAACTCATACACATCTCCTGAAATCATACATAATCTTCAAATAAAGACAGTAATGGGGTCATAATTATGCCTTACATAATACAACTGTCCTTTGTACAACTGGAAATGCACCAATCCCCAACCCTAATACCATTACATAAAGTTAACAATACTTCAATGCTGTTGTGAAGTCAATAAATCTTATGTCACATAATAAAATAGAAAGAAAATAAAATGAAGATATTTTCTTAGTACAAGTGTATACATTCACAAACATGTTTTTAACAAAAAAGGAGGAAATACTCATGACAATTACAGTTGTTCTTTCTGCAGCTAGTCACGTGGTCATAGCTGGTATTGATGACCACCTTCTTTTACTACCCATTCTGTATTCCTTTGCACTCAGCAAGCACCTCTGCAGGTCATGGTTTTTTTCCTGGTGGACTGACCCAAACCTTCATTCCTGAAGGGTCTGGGTCATTTGTAGTCCTGCCTGGATTGGGCTGTTGTAGTTTCCCATTGACCTTAATCAAAGGCCATGGTAATACGAAGAGATGCCCTAATGGATCTCCTGTATTCCACACATACTCTTGCTTACCTCCTCTGTGGTGTAGTAGACTGATTTCATCTTGATAGTTCAGGTTAATCACCCCAGCCAACACTGTAACTCCCTTCTTAGCCTGTTGACTTAAAGATTGGAAGAACCCAAATTGTCCAGGTGGCAATCTTAACTTCCAGTTTAATGGAACTGTTGTGTCTCCTGGTGGCAGTGCTCCTCCCTCTGGAACTAATACCTCTAGGCCAGCAGAATGCAATGTTGCAGGAACAGGAAGGAAAAATTTTGCTAGTGGATTGCTAGGGGTGAGGGTGAGGGATGCTACTTCCACTTCCACTCCTTGATTCCTGGAAATCCTGGCTATGGGAGAAACAGTACCATATATTGGATGCTCATTCAGCACATACACAGCCTTCTGGAGAACTTTGCCTCAGCCCTGCAAAGTATTGTCACCTAGTTGGCATTGAAATTGTGACTTCAAAAGGCCATTCCACCATTCTATCAATCCAGCTGCTTCAGGATATGGGGAACATGGTAAGACCAGTGAATTCCATGAGTATAAACCCACTTCCACACTTCTTTAGCTGTAAAGTGAGCACTTTGGTCACAGGCAATGGTGTATGTAATGCCATGGCGGTGGATAAGGCATTCCTGAGTCCATGGATGGTAGTCTTGGTAGAAGCATTGTGTGCAGGATAGGTAAACCCATATCTGGAGTAAGTGTCTATTCCAGTGAGGACAAACCTCTGCCCTTTCCATGATGGAAGAGGTCCAATATAATCAACCTGCCACCAGGTGCCATATCCAGGACTCAAGGTTGGTGTCTGCTGCTGGCAACTTGGGCACTCTGCAGTGGCCACAGCCAGGTCAGCCTTAATGAGTGGAAGTCAATGTGGCTGAGCCCACACATAACCTCCATCCCTGCCAGCATGGCCACTTTGTTCATGAGCCCATTGGGTGATGACAGGGGTGGCTGGAGAAAGAGGCTGAGTGTGTCCACAGAACAGCTCATCCTATCCACTTGATTATAAAAGTCTCCCTCTGCTGAGGTCACTCATTGGTGAGCACTCACATGGGATATAAATATGTTCAGTTTTCAATCACTTACAGAGGTCCATTCACATACTTCTTTCCCAAATTTCTTTGTCATCAATTTTTCAATCACGCTTCTTTCAAGACCTGACCATCCAGACAAACCATGGGCTACAGCCCGTGAATCAGTATATAATCACACATCTGGCCATTTCTCCTTCCATGCAAAATGCACAACCAGGTACACTGTTTGAAGTTCTGCCCACCTGGAAGATTTCCCTTCACCACTGTCCTTCAGGGATGTCCTAGAAAGGGGTTGTAGTGCTGCAGCTGTCCACTTTTGGGTGGTGCCTCCATATCATGCAGAACCATCTGTGAACCACACCCTAATCTTCTCTTCTTCTGTCAACTGATCATAGGGAACACCCCATGAGGCCATAGGTGCAGGCTGGGGGAGATAAGGCAGGGTGGCAGGAGTGGAGACCATGGGCATTTGAGCCACTTTCTCATGTAACTCACTTGAGCCTTCAGGACCTGCTCGAGCCCAGTCACCTATATATCACTTCCATTTGATGATGGAATGCTGCTATGCATGACCCACTTTATGGCTCAATGGGTCAGAAAGCACTCAGTTCATAATAGGCAGTTCAGGTCACATGGTGACTTGATGACACATGGTGACTTGATGACCCATAGTTCAACATTCAGTTTCCACCAAAGCCCAGTAACAGGCCAAGAGCTGTATCTCAAGAGGAAAGTAGTATCTGCAGAAGATGGCAGGGCCTTGCTTCAAAATCCTGGAGGCCTCTACTGTGATTCACCTATGAGGGCCTGCCAAAAGCTCCAAACAGCATCCTTATCTGACACTGACACCTCAAGCACCATTGAATCTATTGGGTCATATGGCCCAAGTGGCAGAGCAGCTTGAACAGCAGCCTGGACTGTTACAGAGCCATCTCCTGTTTTGTACCTCACTCAAAACTGACAGCCTTTCATGTCACTTGTTAAATGGGCCAGAGTAACACACCCAAGTGAGGAATATGTTGCCTCCAAAATCCAAATAGGCTGAATAGGCATTGTGCCTCTTTCTTGATTTTAGGAGGGGCCAAATGCAGCAACTTATCCTTCACCTTAGAAGGAATATTGACAGGCTCCACACCAATGGGCCCCTGGAAGTTTTACTGAGGTAGAAGGTCCTTGAATTTTAGTCAGATTTATTTCACATCCTCTGGCATACACCATTAAGTCCAGTGTGTTTGCTACTTCTTGCTCACTGGATCCAATCAGCATAATGTCATCAGTGTAATGGACCAGTGTGATATCTTGTGGAAGCGAAAAGCGATCAAGTTCTCTCTGAATAAGATTATGACAAAAAGCCAGAGAGTTGATATACCCCTGAGGTAGGACAGTAAAGGTCTATTTCTGGCTTTGCCAACTGAAGGCAAATTGCTTCTGGTGGGCCTTATGGACAGAAATGGAGAAAAACGCATTTTCCAAGTCAATGGCTGCATACCAGGTACTAGGAGGTGTGTTAATTTGCTCAAGCAATGAAACCACATCCGGTACAGGAGCTGCAATTGGAGTCACCACTTGGTTAAGCTTACGATAATCCACCGTAATTGTCCAAGATCCATTTGTCTTCTGCACAGACCAAATGGGAGAGTTGAACGGGCATGTGGTGGGAATCACTACCCCTGTGTCTTTCAAGTCCTTGACAGTGGGACTAATCTCCACAATCCCTCCAGGGATGAGGTATTGCTTTTGATTTACTATCTTTCTAGATAGGGGCAGCTCTAATGGCTTCCATTTGGCCTTTCCCGCTGTAATAGCCCTCACCTCACCAGTCAGGTAGCCAATGTCATGGTTCTGCCAGTTTCTAAGTGTGTCCATGCCAATTATGCATTCTGGCACTGGGGAAATGACCACAGGATGAGTCCGGGGACCCGCTGGACCCACTGTAAGTCAGATATGAGCTAAAACTCCATTAATTACCTGACCTCCATAAGCCCCTACTTTTATTGGAGGACCACAAGAGCATTTTGGGTCCCTGGGAATCAACATCAGCTTACAGCCAGTGTCCAGTAGTTCCCAAAATATCTGATTATTTCCCTCTCCCCATTGCACAGTTATCCTGATAAAAGGCTGGAGGTCTTCTTGGGGAAGGATGAGAGAAAGATTTACTGCATAAATTGTCAGTAATGTAGTGGGGTCCTTCCTCAAAGGGGCCCAGCCTCCCCTGCATTCAAGGGTTCTGGGTCTGTAAACTTGCTCAAGTCTGGCAATTGATTCAGAGGCCATGATTCTCTGTTTTTATAATTCAAATTATTCTTTGTCCATTTGACCTAGTAGTGTTCTGCTAGTATAAATTAAGTGGGAATGCAGTAGGCATCTTCTCAATTTCACTTCTAGGAGCACCCTGATTAATTAGCCAATGCCAGAGCTCTACACAAGTTGGACTATTCTGATTGTCACTTTGCCTCTGGTGATCATTACAGTAGTTATGCCCACCTTTGCCTTTGGTGGTTGAGTGCTGCCACTTGGCCCTTGCAATCTCAGGATCCAATTATTCTCACTGTATTTAATTTTTTTAGTTGAGTGACTGCAGTTCCCACTGTTAGAGCTGACATATACAGAAGAGCAATTACAGGGCTCTTCAAAGATGCAGGTGCTGCCCTCACAAATTATATTTCACAAGGCATTGGTCAAGGGTATATCTTCTGGACCCTCCCAGCTGGGATGAGTAGGTCTAAAGTGACTAATCCACTCCACCATCTCAATTTCCCTCAGCCTTTGTATCCCTTCCTCTACATTAAACCAACGGAGATCGGGGATTTCCATCTCACTCACAGTGGGCCATCTTTTAATCCATATTTCAGTTAAACAAGCAAATAAACTATCAGAACCTTTTTTAACTCCCTAAGATGTAACATTAAAGGCAGAGTCCCTTCTTAATGGGCCCAAATCAATAAATTCAGCCTGATCCAACTCTATATTCCTTCCACCATTATCCCACACGCTTAATATCCATTCCCATGTTTGTTCTCCTGATTTCTATTTATATAAATTAGAAAACTCAAGCAATTCTTTTCAACTGTAGTGCACTTCCTCATGGGTCACACTCTCAACCTCACCTCAAAGGGCCTACCAGGACTTTAGTCCAGTTATAGGTCTAGAAGCAAACAGGGGTGTTGGGGATGGCTCCTGAGGAGAGCCAACATTATCTTACCTGGCAACTGCATCAGGGGAGGCCATCACTATTGCCTCAGGCAGCACACGCTTTACCTCCTCAGACAAAGGTGGAAAGGTTAATGGGTAGGGGAGGGGATGTTGCCACTACTGGGGATGGGGAAGCTGTTCCTTCCGGCAAAAAGGGTTCATCAGAGTTTACAAACTCAGTGTCCCCAGCTTCATCAGCGTCCTCCCACACATCCCCATTCCAACTTTCAGGGTCCCATTCTTTTCCAATCAATGCCCTCACTTTAACAGTAGACACCTGGGGAGGCTGAGCATGCACCTTTTGTTGCAGGTCAGCCACTCACATGATTAGAGCTTGTGTCTGTTTTCCCACAATTTCAGCTCTTACTCTGTAGGAGATAAGACTCTCACTCAGAGCAATCTTTGCAGATTAGAGGCTCAGTATTTGCTTCTGAAGCCAGGAGACAGAATCCCTGAATTCCTCATTTTCTTTCATCACTTTGTCCACTGAACTTAGGAGCAACTAACCAGCTTCATTTTGTTCCTTGGTTCTCCACATATGGTCAAAAGTATTATGTACAGAGTCACTAAGCTCCTTGTCTCTCATGAGCGATGAATCAGGAGTGTCAAATGCATTTATTTTGCATAACTCTTTAAACAGTTCAAGCCAAGGACTATCAGTGTTCTCCATACTATTAGAAGTAGAGTTCTTACCATTTTGGGGTCAATCACATTAAGCAGCCAACTCCAGAAACCCCAAAGCCAATGAAAGAACTCTATCCTTAATACTCTGTTCCTCTAGAACCACTCCTGGTACAAAATCTGTATTAGTCAGGGTTCTCTAGAGGGATAGGACTAATCTAATGGAACATATATATATATATATAAAAACTCATATATATATATATATATAAAACATATATATATATATGAGTTGATTAAGTATTAACTCACACGATCACAAGGTCCCACAAAAGGCCATTGTCTGCAGGTTGAAGAGCAAGGAGAGCCAGTATGAGTTCCAAAAACTGAAGAACTTGGAGTCTGATGTTCAAGGGCCGGAAACAGCCAACACAAGAGAAAGACGTAGGCTGGGAAGCTAGGTTAGTCTCTCTTTTCATATATTTCTGCCTTCTTGTATTCTATCCGTGCTGGCAGTTGATTAGATTGTGCCCACCCAGATTAAGGGTGGATCTGCCTTTCCCAGCCCACTGACTCAAATGTTAATATCCTTTGGCGACACCCTCACAGATACACCCAGGACCAATACTTTGTGTCCTTCAATCCAATCAAGTTGACACTCATTATTAACCACCGCAAATGGTGCTCCCCATAAAAGATGTACATATGAACCTGCACATGAGACTTTATTTAGAAAAAAGGTCATTGCCATTGTGATTATGTTAAAGATCTCAAGAAGAGATCATCCTGGATTAGGGTGGGCCCTAAATCCACTGCCAAGTGTTCTTACAAACAAGAGGAGAGAAGGCCATATGCAGAGGGAGGTAGAGCTCCTTTTTGGTAAGACTGAGTGTTGGTGCTAAACTTGTTAGTATGACTGTCAAGGTCCTCCAGGATCCTGAGTCTGCCTAAAATTTCAGGTGTGATTGCCACCTCACCTCCTCTTTCATCCTCATGCTCTGAGTGAAGAATCCCACAGTTTTCAGACAGTAGACTCTTCCCCTGTCCCTGTCATTGCACCCACTGTTTCCTCTGCCTGCTTTGTCTTGCCTGGAGTCAGCCAGAAACCCTCTCATCCTTCAAAGTGGGGCCTGCAGGCCATCGCTTCTGTGGTGCAACTGCTGTCCATCTGCACACTTTCCCTCCTGGGCTGTGGATGCCTTGAGGGCAGGGGCTGATTGTTTTCTAGTTTGAATCTTCTGTCCTCACCCCAACAACCATACTGACCCTACTGGTAAAAATACTCTCGATGGAATCAGAGAATCCTACTGTAGCTGGAAGGAACTTCAAGACCATCCTGTTAACCCCCTTCATTTATAGTGGTGGAGAGTAGGAATAAAAGTCCCGAGGCCAAGATAATTTAAGTCATTGGTTGTCATTTGCATCGCTGGTTGGCAATATATTTGGGACTATCAGCCAATAGTCTTCACTTCCAGGTCATCACAGGGATCCTCACAGGGTTCAAACTAGCTCCTTAATCAGGACTTTCAAAGAATATAATCTCCTGTTCCTGTCATGTCATTTTGGGGAACTTTTCTCAATAGCATTTTGTCCACAGACAGCCCTGGGATCCTACATCCTACCAAGAACAGAGCCCTGTGTTCAGGGCCAGGCTCAGCCCCTTGTCCTTTCTTGAGCTGTGGACATGGCCACATGTGATGGAGCTGCAGAGAGAGGTGGGCATTGCAATCCTGTTCTTCAGATAGGAACTGCCTTGTCTCCTGGGAGAACTCTGCTAGTTGGAGGAGCCACTGTGGCCTGTGCAATGGTCTTGTAAAGAGTTCAGGGCCCAGATGGATCCAGCAGATGCAGAGCAATGGGACTTGGAAGGAGCCCTTCTTAAGTGTCCAGCGGCTGGCTTGTCTCCCTGAGTCCGAGCTGTGTCTCTGGTTAGAGTGAGTGTGGGTGGGGAGAGGGGGCGATCTACACCGCTTGGAGAATTGATGCAAACAGTAAGTAAAAACAACTGTGAAGGGAAACTGGTCCCACGACCCACGCTGCTTCATAATCACATTTTTTTCTGCCTTTTGATTCTGGCTTCATCTCATCTGTTTGTTTTGGATGCTTCGTTGAAGCCAGCTACTCCTGAGAAATAGGAAATGACACTATGCAAACAGCTGAAGTTGGGACAATCCCGAGTCGTATTAGACACGGGATTTTCAAACAATTTCATCAGAAAAAAATCAGTGAACAAAGAAAGAGGAAGACAAGATCTTCAAATATCCTCCACTGTTAGCCAGTGAAAATATAAACTGATTTACACATAAATTACATCTTGAGGATTTCTCTCCTGTGGATTTATGAAAAAAATAATTGTCACCATCAATGGGGCTTATTTTTCCTCTGTTGATATTGCTGCCAGGCGGAGATCCTCATTTGCTGCCTCCTTTCTATCCTGTGGCCACGGCCCTAAGTCAGGCTGCATCGACTTCCGGCAAAGCTCCTACCTGTGAGTCTGGCTCTGGTCTGATCCCATGCAGCCTCCCAATCCATCTTTGCATCAGGGCGCAGCCATGCCACTCTCCTAAGCTGTTTGATCCCTTCCTTCTCCAGATGAAAGCCCCATGATGACCAGATAACTATCATTGCTCTGGAATAATGCAGAGCTACGGACCACTCCATACACTGGGTCTATGTGCTTCCTACCTCCCCGGCTCCTCCCTGCCTCTGTTGTATCTAACTCTTCTTCTAAAATCTAAGTCCCAGCTACCCCAATACATGTTCAGCCCTCCAAACCCTGACTCTCTCATGGCCATGCCTTTTCCCACTGCCCTCCTACATGGATAGAGCCCTCATCCTCCTAGTGTCCTCCTGCAATGCTTGGCTCATGTGTCAGTTGTTATATGAGTCTTTCCTGACCGGCCCGAGTCTCTGTGGGAATTAGGCTGAGCCACTCTAGCCTCGGTGGACCCTCCTTAGACTGTCCTGTCACCTGTAGAGCCCTGTCACCCCTTTTTATGGACCCATCTGTCTGCCTGCTGGTCAGGGAATTCCCGAAGGCGGCATCAGCTCTGCCTGAGGCACAAGATGCCTGGCATAGATGAAGGGTTAAGTGGATGTTTGTTGAATTTGTCAGAGAGCGTGAACAAATCTCAAGTGCAATGGTCCCGGCTCATTCCTCTCTCCAGCCCCTGCCTGCACGTGCCTCTTGTAGAGACAGCTGCAGGGCCCGCAGGCCAGAGGCCCTGGGTCAGAGCAACAACTGCCTTGTGTTTTCTCCAAAAATGAAGATTGCAAAATCCTCGTGGCCTCGAGTTCACAGCTGTGGAAGGAAACTTCACGAGGTGACGGTGGGGTCAAGGGGCCCGGGTGGGGACATGGGGACCACAGGAATGAGCACCCACGGAGAAATGCAGTCCCCACCCCTTCCACCCCCTCAGGTCTGGTTGTATAAACACGGAGAGGAGGCTGCTCTTCTCAGCTTTTCCCACGTTGAAGTTTTCTCTACATCTAGTTATGTAGCAATGCCTTCTCATCCCCTGAAAGCCAGCACCCCAACATATTTACTAAACATCGGGCTGGGTTATTCGCGTGTCAAGCTCCAAGGGCATTCAAACGACCTTCTGGAGGATGCACAGTGCCTTGGGGAACGGCGCCACCTGGTGGTCACTCGGGTTTAATAACCATATTCTAGGGCGAGGAAGCCTAGAGCATACTGGAGGGACCAGGTGGAGGCTCAGATTAAACAATTCCTGCTGCCACTGACACATCTGTTCCGTGATGACAGAGCTGAGTGTGTGTCCCTGGCTGGAGGCAGTGAATGGGCAAGGATGCTGAAAATGTATTCTTCTGGAATCTGAGCGCTGAAGGGTGGTTTAGAGACCAATATGATCCCAACCATTCATTTCTCAGATGGGCAAACTGCAGTCCAGAGGGGACAGAGGTTACCAAAAGTCTTTCAATAAATTAGTTGAAGAGGTGGGGCAATAACACAGGTTTCTGGGCTCCTTGTCTGATACTCCTCCATTCTAGCACTTCAGAGCACCTCACGGTGATGTCCGTCCTTTATTTTATTTTTAAATTTGAATTGCTGCCTTAGAGGAAAAAGAGGGCCAATCCCTCACTGCCATATAAATCTTCTTCCTCTTTCTGAAATTTATATCACTTAGTCCCGACACCAGTCTTCCTTCCTCCAGGAAGTTTTTCTTGAGCAGTTGGAAATCATCCTTCGGAAGCTCCCAGGCAATCTACCCCATACTGACAGAGGGACCGAAGTTGACTCTGGGATATGGCATGCACAGACACAGCCTTGCCCCCAGCAGCTTACAGTCTACAGGGGAGAGACAAGTGACAGACAAACACACAGACAGACAGATAGATGCAGAAATGATGGAAGGATAATTTCAGGTACTAATGAGGGCTTTGAAGGTGATAAATAGGGCACTGTGATAAAGAGTGGCTTGGAACGGAGCTATGTCAGCTAGAGGGAACGGGAGGCTGGTCTGAAGAGAGCTTAGCTGTGGAGGACAGGGAGAAGGTGGTGATTAGGAGGGGTGAGCACTCCAAACAAGAAGAACAGTAAGTGCAAAGGACCCAAGACTGGAATGAGGTTGGCAGGTCCAAGGCACAGCGAAGGCTGGAGAGACAGCCGGCTAGCGGACAAGGGAGAAGTCGAAGATGATGGGATCAGAAAAGACAGGGAAGGCTGGATCTGGAAGGACTAGTTGGGTTTGTATGCTGCTTGCAATGGGAGGTCATCGGGAGGCGTAGGCGGAGAGTGGCATGATTTTATGTATACCTCAAGTGGTTCGCATGTGCACTAATGCTTAGGAACTCCTGATGTGATCCCTCGGCTCCTGCAGAAAGTCTTTTCTTACTCACCAAGTTAAGGAAGGTGTCCTTCCTCCGACTCCCTGCGTTAACATCTTCATGCCTTCATCTCTGGGCCTACCACCTTGCTTTTGAATCAACTGTTTATATGTCTTTTTACTTCACTGGAAAGTAAATCCAATATTCAGAGAGACAGCAGTACAAAGTCAAGATCCAGAACAGACTGTCAAGATTCAAAGACTCGCTCTACCACTTAGTAACAGTGTGGCCTTGGACATGTGTCTATGCTTCACTTTCTTTACCTGAAAAATGGGGCTAACAGTATCCGCTGCATTGGACCGTTATTATAATTAAATAGTAGATGTAAAAAAATCTCATAACAATGGCAGGTACTATGTAATTACTCTATAAATAATAGATATCGTTTCTGGGTGTTTTCTCAGGCCTGCCATTAATAAGGTTGGTCCCAGAGTCTGTCAGGGCCTCTGGCTTTTGTGTGCATTGCTCATTGAATGGGGATATGGGACTACACAGGGAAGATTATTCCGGGACACAGTTTCTGGCCTTGGAAGAAAGAGTTGGAGGAACTGAGTTGACAACAGACCTTCAAGCACACCTGCCAACAAATGTAAGAGGCAGGGATTGTTCTTATCTTCATTTTATAGGCAGGCCCAGAAAGGGTAGTTTGCGAAGTGACCCAGGTATTAAGTATTAAATCCAGAATGCAAATATAGGTCTGTTTCACTCAACATCCATGGTTATTCTTTCTAGTTTTGTTTGTTTTCATTTGATTTTAACCCCACAGTACCATGTAAGGGTAACAGCTGGCCTTAGAGCAAATGTATTGCCCTAAACGATCATACTGGTGTCCGAAATCCTGCCATCAGCCGTCTGCCTTGTCCATATGAGGCCCGGCTTTCTGGCAGGGGACTAGGCTCCTGGGTGCAAAGGTGTGAATTTTAAGCTCTAGGTAACAACACCATAAATATGGAACAATGTCTTTCTTAGGCCCTGACCCCAAAATGGAGGTAATAATCCCCATTACCTTCCAAAGGGCTAAGCCCACAGAAGCTGTTAATGGTGTTCAAGCAGATTCTGGTGGCTACTCTCAGATCAGAAAAGGCCCTGGGTATGCTAGCCTTTAAAGTTTGAATGTGATGAGGATAAACAGCGATAAAATGAAAGTGGCATTTGAAAAAGAAATATTTTCAGAAACAGATTGAAGACTGAAATTTACATTGTAGTTGTGTCTATCAAGCTTTCCCTTATCCTGTTTAAATTAGAACTTGCTTATACTTTTTGAATTTATAATTTGCCCTCTTTCAAAATTGCAAGGATACAAACATAGGCAGGCTTCTGCTGGGAAGTAGCAGGGCCTGGTGGTCAAGAGCACAGGACCCGGAGCTTAGAGGATTGGCTTTGATCCCTAGACCTCCATTCACAGATCTGGGACCCACCTATATGAGTTCTTCAACTCCCTCTGCCCTATTCCTCTTTGTAAGATGAGAGTGACAGTGGTACCTGCCTCCTGGTGACTGGCACTGCTTAGAAGAGCACTTGGCCCACAATTTTGTTAGCGGTTATTGTTACCATTGCTATTATTGCTCTAAAAAGTAATTTGAAGGCCGGGCGTGGTGGCTCATGCCTGTAATCCCAGGACTTTAGGAGGCTGAGGTGGGCGGATCACGAGGTCAGGAGTTCGAGACCAGCCTAGCCAACATAATGAAACTCCGTCTTTACTAAAAACACAAAAATTAGCGGGATGTGGTGGCCCCTACCTGTAATCCCAGCTACTATGGAGGCTGAGGCAGGAGAATCGCTTGAAACCGGGAGGCAGACATTGTTATGAGCCCAGATCATGCAACTGTACTCCAGCCTGGGTGACAGAGCGAGATTTCATCTCAAACAAACAAACAAACAAAAACATGATTTGAAAACTTACTAAGAAAGAAAAGAACATTATACCAGGGCTAGTGACTAAAGAATTCTTGAAATAAGTTCCACATTTGGTTTTATGTAAAAACAGAACCCACATGTAAAACCAAACAAAGCAAAGAAGAAGTACAGTATTTTACAAGGTTGTTAAGATAAAGCACAATCTAGTTCACTGGAAGAGTTGACTGCTGTCACAACAAAGTGATCTTGAAATTCCAGAAGTAAAGCGGCTGCCTTCAACTGTGCTTGCCCATGTTGCTTCTGATTTTTCATTATTTGGGCTGGTGTCTTTCCCTTCAAAATCCAGCACAAGGCTGCCCCATCTCCCTGCCTCTAATGCCGTGGCCCAGTCACTGTCCCCCTCCCTGGGATTGCTTCCCTGAGCCTCAGTCTCCTAGGTGGTCTCCCTGTTTCCACACTTGCCCCTCTGCAGTTTCTTCTCCACCCAGGAGCTGAGTAAACGCCCAGGTCCTTCCAGGTCACTAGAGCCCTGTGTGATGTGACTCTGGGCACTTCTCTGATTTCTCACATCTCCTTCCTCACTGCATTCCCACCATCCTGTGCCCTCAGTAAGGTTTATGAACCTCTGCAAACAAGCGGGTCCAATGGCTTCCTGGGAGCTGTAATAATTTGCGCCTTCCCTTTCCCTTTCCTAACATTTCCTCTTGTTTTCTTCTCTTTTCTCTCTGTGGTTTTTATTCCTCAGTTACTAAATTACTGATTGTGTTTCTCAACCAAAGTGGAGTTTGGTTCTCTTGGTAGGGCAAATGGGTACACCCATTCCCCTCTGAATTAAAAGCACATTTCATAGACACAATTCAGAGGGACCCTTACAGAAAGGTTAAAGCTTGTTAAAAATAGTTTCTAAACAAGTCAGTTATAAGCTTTATATTTTTATTTCAATGAATTTGCTTCAAGAGTAGAAAATTCTTAGTCCTATGAAAGTTTATTAGAAAATTACTCAACAATTTTGTCAGAAATTCTAATTTCTTCCAGAAGAAAGATACAAATAACTTTATATAAAAACATTCTTTCCCAGAAAGTAAATCAGTATATCAAAGGAATACCTGCACTCCCATATTTATTGTAGCACTGTTCACAATAGCAAAGATATGGAATCAACCTACACGTCCACCAACAGATGGGTCCAAGGGCTTCCTGGGAGCTGTAATCATTTGTATAATAATATCTACAACAGATGGTAGATAAAGAAAAATGTGACATATATATGTATATGTGTGCATATATATATAATCACATCTTCACAGTGTATGTGTGTGTGTGCACATATATGCACACACACACACACACACACACACTGGAATATTTTCTGGCCATAAAGAAGAATGAAATGTCATTTGCAGCAACATGGATAGAACTATAGCGTATTATGTTAAGTAAAAGAAGCCAGGCACAGAAAGACAAATATCACCCGTTCTCACTCAGATATGGGAACTAAAAAATTGGGCCTCACAGAGGTAAAGAATAGAATAGTAGATACTAGAGGCTGGGAAGGAAGTTTGGGTTGGGGAGGGAGAGGAAGAAAGGCTGGCTAGTGGGTACACACATAGTTAGATGGAAGGAATTAGTTCGAATGATAGATAGCACAGTAGGGTGTGATGATCGTTAACATGATATTGTATATTTCTTTTCTTTTTTTTAAACGGAGTCTCGTTCTGTCGCCCAGGCTACAGTGCAGTGGCGCAATCGCGGCTCACTGCAAGCTCCGCCTCCCGGGTTCATGCCATTCTCCTGCCTCAGCCTCTCCGAGTAGCTGGGACTACAGGCGCCCGCCACCACGTCCGGCTAATTTTTTTTGGTATTTTTTAGTAGAGACGGGGTTTCACCGTGGTCTCGATCTCCTGACCTCGTGTTCCACCCACCTCGGCCTCCCAAAGTGCTGGGATTACAAGCGTGAGCCACCACGCCCGGCCCCATATTGTATATTTCAAAGTAGCTAGAAGAGAGGACTTGAAAAGTTCCCAACACATAGAAATGATAAACACTCAAGATGATACACCAACTTAATCATCACACATTCTATGCATGTAACAAAATATCATATATGCCCCATCAATACATGCAAATATTATGTAACAATTAAAAAATGTCCTTCCCAGACCCGGTTTGGTATAATTTTTCCTACTCAATGGTTTTGCAAGCACAGTTTAGATGGAGTTTTACCAAAGCCCTGCTTTTCATCATGTGACCAAGTTCCCGGACTGAAAGGGTCGGCACTGAATGAGATGTTACTTTATTCATGATTTGTGCCTAGAGCAGCCATGCAGGACCCAAGGGGATTTAGATAGATTCCCCAAAGCTAGATAAGATAGATAGATTCACCAAAGCTCTGGCAGGGCAGAGAGGAGCAGACATCTGCCTCCAGGCCCAGTGAGAGAGGGCACCATCGTGTCACACATTATCATTTCAGAATGAAGTTCATCTTGGGTGACTGACTCTACCCTAAAGATTCTGATTTGTCTCTTGAGATATAATAGTAGACTGGGATCTATTTCAGACTATGGATATTTTGTAACCTGGATTTTCTAGTTATAAGAAAATAAAATTATATTAAATAAAATTTAGAAATTTCTATAAGTAAAAACAAGAGAAAATAAACTATCTACATTATGAAACCTATCTCCACAAAATAGTGGGTTAAAAAATCATAACCTGAACATCATAGACCGTTTCTTTCTAGTATTTTATATATTTGTTTTTACCTAGAAATATAGTTGTATGTATATTAAAATTTGTTTACATTTAACTTTTCAAAATTTTTCCGTTTTAAAATAAAGTCTAAAAAGTACAGTTGTATCCAAAGCATTTTCCCTTGTTAAATAAAGTTGATTCTTTATGAAACTAATTTTTCTTTGTTTTATTGAAAGATAAGTAGTCCATGGATTTAAAAACATCAAATAGCACATAATACAGTGTAAACTATATTTCACTCTCAGTCTAGACCCCCAGTCCTCCTTGAAAGTAATTGTGAATAAGGTATTAATGGTGAATAGGATGCTAAAATAGGGGTTTTGTCCATTTTAGCACAGGCCCTAAGCTGAGAGCAGTACCATAGTAGCAGAGTGCCTCCCGCCTAAAGTCAGATGTGAACTCTCCTGTGCAGGGCATGCAAATAGATTGTGAAACTGATTCTGCCAAGACACACCAACACCAACCTCTGGCCTGGAAGAGTTGAGTTGGGCAAGCTGGGAGTTGAAGACAGCTGTCAGACTGTTGTCAATATCAACCTCCCTGCTTGTCCCAACAAGAGGCAAAGAAGTGATTGTCTCTCACCTTGAGTGAGAGGCTTTGGCTTCAGGGCTACTCGAAGAGCTTTATTTGCACTCCCTGAAGTTTGAAGGACAGAGGGGACTATAGTCTGGAACATGCCTGTTTGTGCCTGAAGCAGGAGGAGCGAGAAAGCCAGGGCTGTCCAGGGAGCAAACTGCTCTCCCACCTGCTGGGGCACAGATGAGAGACCTTTCCAAGGGCCCGTGGACTCATGGGGTGGAGAAGCTGGAGTCCCTTGGAAGAGCTACGTGCAGGGAGACTGTCTGGTGGAGGAGTTAGGGGTGGTGGTGTTACCAGTGGAAGGTGTCCACATTCTTGGCATTTTGAACAAGGAATTGCACAATACACCCAAACAAAGCAAGGGAAGAATGAAGCAACAAAAGCAGAACTTTATTGAAAACGAAAGCACACTCCACAGGGTAGGAGCTGGCCTGAGCATAGGGGCTCAAGAGCCCCTTTACAGAATTTTTGGGGTTTAAATAGGCTATAGAGGTTTCCCATTGTTTACTTGGCATACATCCTGTGTAAATGAAGTAGTGGCCCACAATCAGTCTGATGGATTGCTTTCTGCAACCGGTCAGTTGTGGAAATGGTTGTGTAAAGTAACTAATCTGAGGCTGAAGTTACAAAGTTACTCTTCAATGCAAATGTTTGATTGGTTGCAGAAAGCAACCCCCTTTTCCAAGCAGAAAATGGGGGGGGGGTGCAAAGGGAGTAGCCTCTAGTTCTTTTGTTACTTAGGTATGAAAAGTTGGGGTTTTCCTTTTGATTGAGTTGTAGGAAGTCAGCGTTCCCTCAGGTTCCTGGCCTTCACACCCTATTCTGCCTCAGTGGGATCCAGCACAGTGGCGGGTTGCGCAATGTCTGGGGAATAGAGGCCTCTCTCATGTCAAGAGAGATATGGGTAGAGGTCCTCAGTAAAAGACTCTGAGAAACCTACAAAACATCCACCAAAGAGGGAGAGATGTTTGCCAAGGCTAGACGGCTCAATGCCAGGTCACAGCCTGGTAAGACCTTTCCTGCCTCCTCGCTCCTCTCCACGGCTTCCAACCCTAGTGGGGCCTGAAATAGCAGCCTGTGAGATGCGGAAGTATGGAAAAGTAAATAAAACAAAACAAAAATCAACATACATGCATCTGTATCTGTGTATCTCCACATACATCTGTTATGGTCCTTTATGCATACATACATATACACATGCACATAGATGTATATGTACATAAGTGTGTGTGTGTGTGTGTGTGTGTGTGTGTACTCCTATCATAGCCCTTACTCACTCAATCAAGGCTTCTAAGTCTGGGTGAGGCCTGCACAGAGACGCAAGGACAGATTGAACTTGGTTAAGAATTTGAGGTTTTCATTAATACTTTGGGTGACCTTTTTAATAATCAAAATGAGATTGCTTTCATGTGCAAAAGTGATCTGAGGACACTTCTTTCTGTGAGTGTGACCAGAAAAGCTTTTGTACAATGGAGAGAAAAAAATAACTCTCCACCCACCTATTTCAGTGAGTCCTGCCCATTCAGTAATGCCAGTTTCTTTTTTATTCTTCCAGAAATATTGATTGCAAACACAAGTGCATGTGAGTGTAGAGGGACAGGCCTACTCTCTGTATCCCTCTCCTGGCCCTCCCTGTGCTTTTGCTTTGGTCAGCAGGCTAAAAGAGGAGGTAAGGGGCATTTGCAGTCTTCTCCTGTTTGTTAGAGGAGCCAAGGCAGCTGGTGGGTAGATGTGGAACTGGGGTGGGGGTGGAGTTGGGTGTTGGCATGCAGGTTCACTTGTTTCAGGGCTGGCTTGTGTAGCTCTCTTGGCATCTAGGATTCCCTGGAGAGATTGGTGTGAATTGTCAGTGTGCTTCCCACCTGATTACACAGTGTCAGCATTCCCCTGACCTCGCAAAGTGGTCCTCCACACCTACCTACTCTTTCTGCCTTCTATGCAGGCTCCAGAACCCTAAAGCAACCATCTCCCACACTGCTTGGGCACCACTGGGATCTTGATGATTCATTGTTGTCCGTTCCTGCCTAGAAGGCTACATCTTTCTCCTGTAAGCCTTTTCTTAACACTTAATGGCACCACTGTGCATCAGTAGACATCGTGTCTCACAAAGAAATCTAGGCACCAACGAGACACCCCCTTCACCTTGTGTGTGCAGAAACCCCCATGTTCCATGGGTGACTCTTGCCTGCTCAGTTCCGTTTGCGTCCTCCAGCATGGCCTCCCTTCAAAAAGGGATAATAAATATGCTTTTTAACTTTTCATTTTAGGTAAATTATCTCTCCTTTGTAAGTTTTGTTGATAAACCTAGCAAGTCCTTTTGTAGTCATGAAGTAATATAGAAGTAAAATATATTTTCATTTTCTTGAATAAGAAGCTAAGTTGCTCACATGACATTGTGATCCCCTGTCCCAGGTCCCACCTTCCATCTACAGCTGGGGCAAAGCATTGCATAAGGGGATCGTTGTTTTTCCTTCAGTCTTCCTTCAGGAATCTGGGTGAGCTGGCAAGGAAACACGGTCTCAACTTGCCATCACACATTAGATGCATGCCCTTACCCTACTCTATAAGAATGTGTGTGATATTATCATACACTCAATGTAGTTATACTACTCAAAATACATAACTTTGCCCCAATATTTTCCCCAATTAGAGAATTATACTCCACAGAAACTTACAAGGATGTTTGTAAAAGCTGAAGACTTGGAATGACAAAAATATTTCATTATTTAAGTGTTGGGTTAAGTCATTATGTAATATCTATACAGTCAAATCAATAGTTGGAATGTATAGATATTATGTAATGACTTAACCCAACACTTAAGTAATGAAATTATTCAGTCAAAATTAACAGCTGGACTGTATACGTATTATATAATTACTTAACCCAACACTGTTAACAACAGTCAAATGTTAATTTGATATTAACAAATTAATATCAAATATTAATTTAACAAAGATATTAACAACACTGAGGTCTTTAATAAGACTGAGGAAGGCTTGTATGTTCTGCTGTGTAATCTTCTCTAAGATATTACATTAAGTGAATAAAGTTCATTTTCAATTACAATTTAGCATCCCCAAATTAATACATTGTTTTACTTACTTAGTACCTAGCAGAAGTCAGCTATGTGGCTTCTTTGCTTAATTTCTCCAAATCAGGCCCTAATGAAAATCTCTGTCCTTAAATTTTTACTGTGCATGTCTCACTCTTTCTTTAAGATAATCCTGGTGTTAGAATATTTGGAAGATAAAGTACTCACATTTGCTATTTGGGCACATATTGTCAAGTAGCTTTCCAAAAGAGTTGTATACACTTGTAATTTTATCTGCATAATGTGAGGAGACTTATCTCACTAGGGCCATTTTTGTGTTTGACACATCCTCAGACAGCCCCCAAAGATACTCATGGTACTCATGCCTGTTGGTATTTGTGAGGGTTACATATATTCACTACCCTTCATGTGACTCCTTTCCCTTGAGTGTAAGCTGAACCTAGAGATTTGCTTCTAAGAAGCAGCATAAGGCAAATGTAATGGGATGCAAATTCCATGATTATGTTACAAATCACCTTGACTTTGTCTTTTTAGGGCTCTGTATCTTGCTGCACTCTCTCTTGCCTTCTTAGCTTGGATTCTTTGATGAAACAAGCCACCATATTGGAGCATTCCACCTGCCAAAGAACTGAAGGCAAGCTTCAGCCAACAGCCAGCAAGGAACTAAGATCTTCAGCCCAAAGCCACAGGGAACTGAGTCCTGCCAACTGCCACATCAGTGAGCATAGATGGGATCCTCCACAGTTGAACTTTCAGATGAGACCAGAGCCACACCTGACAATTTGATTGCAGCCTTGCAGACAACCCTGAAGCAGAGGCCCCAGTTCAATCATGCTGGGATTCCCGACCCACAGAATCCATGAGAAAATAAATGTGTGTGTTTAAGCCTCTACATTTTGAAGCAATTTGTTATACAGCAAGAGATAATGAATGCTTTTGTTACTTTTCATTTTAGGCAAATTATTTCTACTTTGCAAGTTTCTGTAATAAGCCTAGTAAATCCTTCTGTAGTCATGAAATAATACAGAGGTAAGAAAAAAAATCCCATTTTCTTGAATGAGAAACCAAAGTGCTGACATAACATTGTGATCCTCTGTCCTAGGTCTGTCCTTCCATCCACGGCTGGGGCAAAACATTGCATAAGGGGATCTTTGCTTGTGCTACTCCTCCCAGGTGGACATCTTCTCTTCTCTGTGATTTTCACTGAGAGCATTTATTCAACATGGATTTGAGTTCCTAGTATGAGCTTGAAATCATGAAGGAATAAGACATATGGAGATTTGATGTGCATATCTCACATCCCGCCTCCATGCCATGTCTCATGTTGTAACTCCTCTTAGGAGCCTCTTCTTTCCTCATTTTGACTTTCAAAATATTGTCCCAATTACAAAGCCCCACATTCTCTATGATGTTTTCTTTCCAACCCTTTGGTGTCCATCTGCCTCTAAATGTCTATGACAACAGAACCACATAGCAAAGCCTGATGTTATCAATTCTCTCTGAGTTAACCTCCGACTTGGTAAGATGTGTGAGCCTTTATCAGTTATGAACAGGGAATGATTCAAACCAAGTTATAGTTCCTAAAATAGTTACATGACCCTTAGGCAGCCTTGTTATAAAATGCTCTAAGATGAAATTAAAAGGTCACACAATTATTGTTTTTCCTTATTACCAAGGTTCAGAAGTATACTTAACACATTTTAGCTCTTAATTATTTTTAGTTCTATAATACTAAGTCTTCTAATGAATATTAACTTAAAGCTGGGCATTAAACATTCAACTGTGAACTAAATGTAAACTCTCTGACCCTAGCCAAACAGAATTTAATTTTTTAAAAATGTGGAAATCTAATTAGCTATCACACTTACGCCCCATGAGGCCACTCATAATGTGTAACTGACACTTCCAGGTGTCCTGCTGGTGGCTTGAATCAATTAGTGATCTTTACTGAAGCTGAATATAATTAATTACACAACTTTGAGATGTTCAAGTCTAATTTCACTAAAATTACATCATAAAGCTGGGGCATTTGCAGGGCTTCTGACAGAAAAAAAAAACAAGCATGAATAATTACTCAGTTAAATTCATGGCACATAAATTCACACCACAAAATTGAACTCCTTTAGCTTACCGTTGTCAGAGATAAAAATGCCCTGGGGTCACACACATAGGATTGTTGAACGGTGCTCACTACTGAAGAAACGTGTGTTACTTATCTAAACTATAAGCCTATCAATCAGGGGACTATGTGCACAGATATTTTTCTGAAACGTATAAGTTAATTGCTTATTCACTAGGATGACACCACCATGACCTATTTCTGATATGAGGTGTGTTCCCTGTCATCCTAGCTGCAATAAAGGCCTGAGCAATAGGAACTATTACAGAAAACCAGATCCAACACATACAATAACTTAGGATCATAAAATACTTGAGAATCGAAGCTAATATTGCCTCTTCCTCTAGTTTCCCTAAAATGTGATTGTAGGTTACATCTGAGACAAAATATCAAAGAAATTCGAGATAGTTTCTCAGCATCTATGTCAGTTATCTATTACCACATTAATACTGTGTAACAAACTGCCCTAAAAGTAATGTCTTAAAAGAAGACACATTTACTATTGCTCATGAGTCTACAGGTCAACAGAGTGGTTTTGTTCTGCTGATCTTGGTGAGTTTGTTTGGCAAGTTCTAGTTTGAATCAAGGCTTACTCACTTGTCCGGTGGTTGGCAGGCTTTTGGCTGATTGAGGATGCCTCTGTTCCATGGGCATGCTTTTCTGAAGATCTCAGGGGTGAGAAAGGAAGAGAGAGACTCACACACACACACACACACACACACACACACAGAGAGAGAGAGAGAGAGCTGCAAGGCTTCATGAAGCCTGGCCTCAGAAATGGCACCACATCACTTTTCCAACATTCTGTCCCCAAAGCAAGACAAAGACCAGTGCAGATTCAAGGAGTGGGGAAATAGACTCTAACTCTTAGAGGAAGAACATGTAAAGTCACAAAGTAAAGAAAGGGGGGAGAATTGGGTCTATTTCCCAATCAATCTACTACAGCATCCAGAAATGGATGGACTTATTCACGTTTGCACTCAGAAATATATAGTTCATTTTCATTATTCTTGATAGTCATATTCTATAAAGATGCTGTGAACATTGCATTAGTGGGTACTGAATTATTGCTTCAAGGGGAAATTTGCTTTACATAGGTTATTTGTCAACATTATTCTTGTGAAACAAGCCAGTCTCATCAGTGCTGAAAATTGTGCTCTTCCACTTAGCCCTTTTCCTATGTAATACTTAGCAGGTGTTTTAAAAATTCTTCCATCGTCTCCTGACCTGCAGAAATGCATCTCCTCTGCAAGCTTAACATTTTTCACACTGCATTGCCTTTTGAATCATGTGAGCCAGCCAGCACCAGCCAAGAAGAGTGTAACATTTTCCTGACCGTGGGTTATCTGGCTGTAAATTTGTTTGGCTTTCAGTCTCATGACAATGCTCTCTCCTTTTTAATTATTTTTAAATTAGTTGTCATCTCATGAATCCATCCATTTAGCCACCTCCCTGTCTTTTCCATAGCTTCATCATGCACTATGGACTACATGCTACTTCAACACCTTCTGGAGCAGCCTCGCATGTGGGTCTGCAAATTTCCTCTTCCTTTTTCTGGATGTATCTTGTTGTTGATTCATTCACATGGAACTCAGCCAACAGCAGTGTAACTTATGCCTGCACAAAGCTTAGCTAACATGTATTCTCTCCAAAAGGTATATCACAGTCTCCTTGCACTGAGGAACACTAAATGGCACTTTAGCACCATGCTTGGAGGCCATTTTAAACAGCAAAATTATCAACAAAAAGCACAAAAATACAAAAAAAAAATGGCACTAAATAGACCACACACACAAAAGACACTTGTTTATAGTTTGAAAGCTGAAATAAGAGAGGGAGGGTGCCTTGTTCAACCTCAGCTGGGAACAGGCGCATTGAGTGGGGTACATTTTTTTGCAACTCTCTTCTAGTCCATGAATGACCACAACATCACTGCAAGGTTGGATTTGGGGGGTTACAAGTAAATTTGTGCAAGTAGACAAATCTGCAAATATGCAATCTGTGAATAATGAGGATGATCTGCATATGGAAAACTTGCTCTGAGTCAAGCCTGGGGAAGAGGCTGCTCAGGGACCAGCCCTGCCCTTGAAGGTGCTCACGGTGTATCAGTCAGAGGCAGCGAAAGGAATGACAGCACAGGCTCCTAAGGGGTTACATTCTGGAAGGAGAAAATGTTTGGGGAACACAGAGGTGGCTTCCAGTAAGAATGTTAATTCTAGTTGTGGTTCAGGGTCACTGTTTCAGTCTTTACTTACGGTCTCTACTGAGGGATGATTGAGTTTGGGATCCAAAGGTATCCTGGGCATAGGCTGAATAAAGCCCAACTGTAAAGTTGGTGGTGGTGTTTGGATTTAACCAGATTCTTATTTCTGGCTAAATAAGCGTTGGTGGAGCTCAGAAAACACGTGGAGCTCAAATCACCACTGCTCTGACTGCTTGCTGCAGTATTGGGACCAAGGCAACTCCTTCTCCAGGGAGTCTCACCTTGGGGTGACAGGGGAGGCGCAGGCATACCCAGCATTGCTATCATAACTGGATGAAAGAGAGGTCTGGGGCTCCAGAAGGAGAGGGGTTGTTTCTAGATGGGGATATCTGGGAAGGTTTCAGGCCACACATCGTGTTTGATCTGGGCCTTTAATATAGGAAATGTTTTCATACATTGCAGTGAGTGAAGGAATGTTTCAATCACAGGAGACATAGGTTACATAGTTCAGTGTTTCTCATCCTTTTAAAAAGCATGACCCCATTATTCTAACTGACTCTTTTTTCTTTTTAATTATGAAAAACTGTCGAGCTTAGTTTTCTATATTTTGTTTTATGAAAACAGTAATTGCACTGTTCGCTTCATGTTTCCTCTCCTCAGCACCTCTTCTCCCCATAACAGTGGTACTGCCTCATCCCCATCTCCACGACCAGTCACAGGAGACAGTGTGCTCCTAGATGGCAGGGGAGGATGTCAGCTTCAGCTCTGTGCTCCCAGAACCTAGCACAGGACCTGGCCCACAGCAGATGCTTAGGAAGCATTTGCTGATAGAAAAGATAAATGGGAAGAAGGAAGGAAGGAGGGGAAGAAGGAAGGAAGGAAGGAGAGGAGGAAGGAAGGAAGGAGAGGAGGAAGGAAGGAGCGGAGGAAAAAAGGAAGGAGGGAAGGAAGGAGGGAAGGAAGGAAGGAAGGAGGGGAGGAAAGAAGGAAGGAGGGGAGGAAGGAAGGAAGACGAAGGAAATAAGAATAAAAAAGAAAAGAAAAAATGATAGGCAACCACGTGGCCTCTAAATGCACTACCTGAATCAAAATCACCTTGAATCTTTGTTTAATTAGTAAGTGCAGAGTATCTGCTATGCCTGATGGAGGTTCTGCTGCAAAGCTGTCAGGGATGGATCAGGAAGTCTGTATTTTAAATAGCACAGATCCACCAGAATCCACAGGGGATTCTGATGGACAGCCAGGTTTGGGGACCACTTATGCAGATACAGGATGTGAAATCATTAATAGTATCATTGCATCAGTGTTACAAGTTGTCAAGAATAGGCTTCCCCCACCTGCCTTCATATACCTCCAGTATCACAGGCATTGCAGGAAGAATGAGCCCTGCCGTAGATGCAAAAGTGTGCCTGCAGCTCTGCGGGCCCTTTTCTGCTCTCTGCAGCTGATCACCTCTGGGGACAGGGGAATTGGATGACCTTAGAGAAAGCTCCCTTGTACTCTTGTGCTTTGAACATGTTTTCCCATGTATGTCCTCAAGTTGCCTAGGCAGCTTGTAAAGTGCAGGCCTTTGGGATCCATTCTAAAGCTGGAATTTCCAAAATGGAGCCTTCCCTATGATAAGGTATGAGAGGTTAGTGACACAGGCGCTCACTATTTGATACGCAGGTCTTTAATATTTGATCGAAGGCAACACTTCCCAATGTCTGGATGTTTGATCTCCATTGCAGCCTGCTCTCCCGATCTATTAGGGTGCAAACAAATATTAGAACTTGTATTATATTTTTTATCTCATCCACTATGTTAAAAAAAATGAAATGGGTGTA
Organism: Symphalangus syndactylus; assembly: GCF_028878055.3. Lineage (NCBI taxonomy): Eukaryota > Metazoa > Chordata > Mammalia > Primates > Hylobatidae > Symphalangus > Symphalangus syndactylus. The sequence continues at coordinate 95,585,623 of NC_072440.2, read as the reverse complement.
GCATCGGCACTGGCACAGCAGTCCCCTTGCTCTGAGCCCCTCCCATTTCTCACCTGGATAAAGGCAGTAGCTCCTGACTGGGCTCTGCTTCTGCCCTTGCCCCCTGCCCCACAGTATTCATCTTCTCTTACAGGCACGAATGATACATTTAAAACGTCAGTAGGGTTAAGCCACACCTTTCTCAAAGTCTTCTGATGACTTTATTTCACCCAGTTAAAGTCAAAGTCCTTAAGGCCTGATGCGATCTGTCCCTCTGTGTCCTCTCTGACTTCCTCTCTTCCCTCAGGGACGGCTTACTCCACTGCAGCCACAGACGTCTCCTCTGCTCCACAAACATGGCAGGCACATCCTGCTCAGAGCCTTTGCACTGGCTGTGTCCTGTGAACAGGGGCCTGAACTGTAAACATCCACATGCCTGACTCTCTCACCTCCTCAGGTCATATTTAAACATTATCTTCTCAACCTGCCCCCATTACCCTCAACATCCCTTACATAATGCATGGCACATACCAGGAACTCAATCAATTCACTACATCATATTTATTGAAGAATTGATTGAATTAATAGCTATATTTTATATGCAGTGAATAATATACTGAAGTTATAATGCATGTAACTTAGCGATAAATCACACATATTTAGTTAGATGGTCAGTTTCTTTTCTTCTTCTTTTTTTTTCCTCTTGGAGAGAGTCATTGAGTCATTTAATGAACATTGGCTCAGATGTCTGGGAAATGATTCTCTGGTAATCTTCGACGTGTTTCTAACTATGTCCAGGAGATGGTGCTCATTCCCAACAAGTCACGCCGTAGCAGGCACAGGGCTGAGCCTCAGTCTTGGTGCTTTTTCATCTTGCTACTTTTGTCATGTGAGTAATGATTGATGGCTCTGGTACCGTTGTGTGACTTAGCCATGCTGGTAATTGAATAATTGTACCCCTGAAATTCCTACCTGTGGAGAAGGACTTGAGATCATTGTTTTGTGGATGTCAGCAGCCCGTGCCAGGATTGAGTGTATATTGGTGGGGGACTCCCCATGCCCCAGTGGCTCTACAGCCCCTTTTGTTGGAGTCCTCTTCCCAGTGTAATGCCACAGACCTTCTCAGGGATCCTTGTGCAAGCAAGACCTATTGCCCTTGTAATGGCTGTTGCTTGCTAAGTACTGGTTGCCAGCCAGGCACTGGGAGAAGCCCTTTATGTGCAGAGTCTGATCCTCTCAACCTCCTGGAAGAAAGAGATTTAGAGCTTCATTTTACAGAGAAGGTAACTAAGGCCTCAAAAGATTAATAGCAAATGACATGAAGGGGTTTCTTTCCCAGTAAAGCAAACACAGAAAGTCCCTGTGCTGCTCTTTCCCCTGTGCACAGAAGTCCAAGAAACTAAGAACTCAGAGGTAGGCAAGTTCAGGTTCCGTGTCCTCCAGGGGTTCTGTATCTGATGAGACGGAGAGAGACAACCATACAGAGAAAGTCCATTTTCAGGCAGCTTGGAATATGCGTTGAGACAAAAATATGGATAACTTGCCAAGGGGGAACTTCATTCAGTACCTACAAGTTTCCATGGAAGCTTTTGTTGTCTTATTTTTGTTTTTGCTATTAGAGAAAAACACTGGTTCCCAACTCCTCATGTGAAATTTTCCAGATTAGTGATTTTTACTTGGGATCAAGCTGAATGCAGATTCTGCTTCGGTGGGTTGGAAATGGAACCTGGGACTCTGAATTTCTAATCACCTGTCATGTGATCCGCATGCTGTGATTTCAGGGACCCCAATTTGAATAGGAAGAGGCGAGAGAAGTGAATGGCCCAAGGTCTGGCTCATGACTCATGAGCTAAGAATGTTTTGTGTGTGTGTGTGTGTGTGTGTGTGTGTGGTTGTTTTCAAACTATTTTTAAAGGGCTGTGGGGGAAAAGAAGAAAGACTATGCAACACATGATATGTGGCCCACAAAACTTAAAATATTTACTATCTGATCCTTTACAGAAAAAGTTTGCAGAGCCCTGGGCTAAAGTAAAACTGTTGACCTCTTAATAAACTCCATTGGAAGAGCAAGTTCTTTTTAATGGTGAGTTTGGAAGAAAGCAAGGTGTGCTCAACTCTGCCCTTTCTCTGGGAATTCCTGCCTGCAGGGAACACAGATTCTGGGAGCCTCTTGGTAAGAGTCTCTGTGGAGCCAGGAAGGGGCCTGCGGTCTCCAGTGTTACACTGATGGCATCAGTCCGTCTAGTGATGTATTCAGGAGCCCACATTTCAGTAGACTTAGGTCAAACTCTTCAAACCACCTTATCAATAAAAAGGTTTCTATCTGCTTGATTCTTATTTCTGTATCTTAGTGATTCAGAGATTGAGTTGGAAGGGGAGGAGGAGTGCTCCCTTAGAGCCTCCCAAGCCCCAGTCTTTCCTATTTCCTTCAGGCATTTGTTCTGTGTGTCTGTGTCCTTGTTGGGCCCTAGGGCAAGGCTTGCATTCTGGGTCTGACTGACAGATACATCAGTCATGCGTGGCCACAGACCCACCATCGCATGCTACCAAATGACTCCTGTGTCAGACCATGCCAGTGGCTGTCATATCAGAGGGCTCATTGCCAGTCAGAGTTAGATCTCTGAGCTAGGAAGCTGATGTGCATCCTGGGTGCAGGCAGGCCTTCCCTAGTCTGCAGTCTTCCACATGCCATCTCTGTGCACTCCTCTGGGGAGCAGCCGTCAGCTGCTTTGCAACAGCGGGGCCAGAATCAAGCGAAAGTGGGCCTGATTTCACAAAAGCTGCAGCCGTGTATTTTTTACTCTTCGAGGTGTAACCATGGTAATGAGATCAGAAGAAAAACCCTCAAATGCACATGGCAGTTTGGGGTACTGGAGAAGGGTTTAATTTTAGAACCTGAGCCTTGCTTCATGGAACAAAGAGCAGTGGAACGGGGCTTGCCACAGAGCTTCCATAGCTGCCTCTCCTTCCAGGACTGCACAGCCTGATTGCAAGCAATTTTTGTGTTCATCAGTTGTGGAATTTGTCTGGCTTGTGACATTCGTCTACTGCTGCAGCTATTGTGACAAGGGTGCGCCATTAGAAAGTCATTTTGTTGTGGCAGTTTTCAGGAGTATCAACCGAGCAACAAAATAACCGAACTCAAGAAAATGCAGCTGTTCTAATCATTCCATATTTAAATGAGGCACTTTATTTGCTTTCATAATCCTTACCACAAACTCTATAGGGGAGATACCAGGATTATCCCCATTTGACAGATGAGGAAATTGAAGTGCATAGGTTGTGTAAGATGCCCTATGCCCTGAGGTCCCAGGATGAGGAAGGAAATGATGTCAGTATTCGATCCAAGCAATCTGGCTGAGAGCCTGTACTCTTTTTTTTTTTTTTTTTTTTTTTTTTTAGACGGAGTCTTGCTCTGTCACCCAGGCTGGAGTGCAGTGGCGCAATCTCGGCTCACTGCAAGCTCCGCCTCCCGGGTTCACGCCATTCTCCTGCCTCAGCCTCTCTGAGTAGCTGGGACTACAGGCGCCTGCCACCACGCCCGGCTAATTTTTTGTATTTTTAGTAGAGACGGGGTTTCACCGTGGTCTCGATCTCCTGACCTCGTGATCCGCCCGCCTCGGCCTCCCAAAGTGCTGGGATTACAAGCGTGAGCCACTGCGCCCGGCCGAGCCTGTACTCTTAACCATTGCGTGGCCATCACAATCCAGCATCAGTTATGCAAGCTGCGGGCAGGGCCACCTGGGGAAAAGAGAATCCCTGGCAGGAATGTAGGAAGCTGCAACTTAAGAATTTTCAGTCATTGCCATTGTCCGTGCATCTGGAAGGGCCAATCTCTGCTCTCATAAAAGGCAAGGCTCTTGGTTATAATTTCCAAGTATGACTATATGTCCTCCCAAGGTTTCAGGGCTGGAGGAGAGGGAGCAAGAAGGGATCTTTAAACCCTGCCAGGGGTAGGGAATGAGTGTAAAATCAGTGTCACGTCTATAAAAACAAGTTTCCAGGATGTATAAACAGCTTCTAAATGTGCATACATGTTAATCCACTAATTCAATTTCTAAGATTCATCCAAAGGGAATACTAAAAGCGTAAGAAGTTTTTTCTTTTTTCTCTTCAACAGTATACACATCACAGTTTTCTTTATAGCAGAAAATTTTCAAAAGAGCTTATGTAGTCAACTTTTGGGGATTGATCAAGTAAATAAGTAAATCTATTAAGTAGAATAAAAATAGCTAAAAATATTATTGTTGAGAAACTTTTAGTAACATAAAGAAATATTTGTGATATAATTCTGTGTGAAAAAAACAGGGAGCAAAATTAGGCCACATGTAGTGGCTCACTCCTGTAATCCCAGCAAGCACTTTGAGGGTTGTGCCTTGAGCCCAGGAGTTTGAGACCAGTCAGGGCAACATAGCAAGACTCCATCTCTACAAAAAGTAAAAACTTAGACAGCCATGGTGGTGCACACCTGTGGTCCCAGCTACTTGGGAAACTGAGGCAGGAGGATTGCTAGAGCCCAGGAGTTTGAGATTACTGTGAGCTATGATCCCACTTTCATGTGCGTCCGTGTGAAGAGACCACCAAACAGGCTTTGTGTGAGCAACATGGCTGTTTATTTCACCCGAGTGCAGGTGGGCTGAGTCCAAAAAGAGAGTCAGCAAAGGGTGGTGGCTTATCATTAGTTCTTATAGGTTTTGGGATAGGCAGTGGAGTTGGAGCAATGTTTTGGGAGCAGGGTTGGATCTCGCAAAGTACATTCTCAGGGGTAGGGAGAATTACAAAGAACCTTCTTAAGGGTGGGGGAGATTACAAAGTACATTGATGAGTTAGGGTGGGGCAGAAACAAATCACAATGGTGGAATATCATCAGTTAAGGCTATTTTTACTTCTTTTGTGGATCTTCAGTTACTTCAGGCCATCTGGACATATACCTGCAAGTCACAGGGGATGCGATGGCTTGCCTTAGGCTCAGAGGCCTGACATTCCTGCCTTCTTATATTGACAAGAAAAATAAAACAAAATAGTGTTGAAATCTTGGGGCGGCAAAAATTTTTGGGGGGTGGTTTGGAGAGAGAATGGGCGGTGTTTCTCAGGGCTGCTTCAAGAGGGGTTAGGGGCGGTGTGGGAACCTAGAGTGGGAGAGATTAAGCTGAAGGAAGATTTTATGGTAAGGGGTGATATTGTGGGGTTGTTAGAAGAAACATTTGTCATGTGGAATTATTGGTGATGGCCTGGACATGGTTTTGTATGAATTGAAAAACTAAATGGAATAAGAGAAGGAGAAAAACAGGTATAAAAGGTCTAAGAATTGGGAGGACCTAGGACATCTGATTAGAGAGTGCCTAAGGAGATTCAGCATAGTCCTGCCAGCAAAGATTATTTACTTCAAGAGTTAAGAGTGGCAGTTTGGGGAAAGCACCTGGAGATATCAGCTGTGATGGCTTGGAGAAACAGTGTAAACCGGCAGTGTAAACAAGAGCAGGGCATGTATGAGTAGTTGAGAACAGAGAATAGGAGTATGACTAGACAGAAAATAGTAGGGATGACAAGTTTTTTTGGGGCACAGTCTAAGTTGGTCTGGTGTCTGGAATGAGACTGGGGCCTAATAAAAAGGAGCTCAAATGGGCTGTACCTTGTAGCATTCCGAGGACAGGACTGAATTCTGAGAAGTGAAAGTGGTAAAAGTATTGTCCAGTCCTTTTTAAGTTGGTGGCTGAGCTTGGTGAGGTGTGTTTTTAAAAGACCTTTAGTCTGTTCTACTTTTCCTGAAGACGGAGGACTGTAAGGGATATAAAGGTTTCACTGAATACTAAGAGCCTGAAAAACTGCTTGGCTGATTTGACTAATAAAGGCTGGCCTGTTATCAGACTATATAGAGGTGGGAAGGCTAAACTGAGGAATTATGTCTGACAGAAGGGAAGAAATGACTGCAGTGGCCTTCTCAGACCCTGGAGGAAAGGCCTGTACCCATCCAGTGAAAGTATCTACTAGACTAAGACGAATTTTAGTTATCTGACTCAGGGCATGTTGAGTAAAACTAATTTGCCAGTCCTGGGTGGGGGCAAATCCTCGAGCTTGAAGTGTAGGGAAGGGAGGGGGCCTGAATAATCCCTGAGGAGTAGTAGAATAGCAGATGGAACACTGAGAAGTTACTTCCTTGAGGATAGATTTCTACGATGGAAAGAAAATGAGAGGTTCTAAGAGGCGGGCTAGTGGCTTGTACTATAGCATAGCCTGCCTTTGCTGGTGTGTGGTGATTAGGCCTGGTGGAACTGCCATCAATAAATCAAGCGTGATCAGGGTGAGGAACAGGAAAGAAGGAAATATGGGGAAATGGGGTGAATGTCAGGTGGATCAGAGAGCTACAGTCATGGGGGTCAGGTGTGGTATCAGGAATAATGTGGGAGGCCAGATTGAGGTCTGGGCCAGGAACAATGGTAATTGTGGAATTTAACAAAGAGTGAGTACAGCTGAAGGAGCCGGGGAGCAGAAAGTATATGCATCAGGTATGAGAAGAAAATAGATTTTGGAAGTTATGAGAAATGTAGAGAGTGAGTTGAGCATAGTTTGTGATTTTGAGGGCCTTTAAAAGTATTAGGGCGGCAGCAGCCGCTGCACGGAGACATGAGGGCTAGGCTAAAACAGTAAGGTCAAGTTGTTTGGACAGAAAGGCTACAGGGTGTGGTCCTGGCTCTTGTGTAAGAATTCTGACCGCACTAACCATGCCTAGGGAGCAAAGGAGTTGTTGTTTTGTAAGGGATTGAGGTTTGGGAGATTAATCAGACATGATCAGCAGGGAGAGCACGTGTGTTTTTATGACAATTATGCCAAGATAGGTAACAGATGAGGATGAAATTTGGGCTTGACTGAAGTAATGGGGGCTGTCTGTGAAGGCTTGTGGCAGTACAACCCAGGTAATTTGCTGAGCCTAATGGGTGTCAGGGTCAGTGTAAGTGAAAGCAAAGAGAGGCTGGGATGAAGAGTGCAAAGGAATAGTAAAAAAAAAGTACGTTTGAGATCCAGAACAGAATAGCGGGTAGTAGAGGGAGGTATTGAGGATAGGAGAGTATTTGGGTTTGGCACCATGGGGTGGATAGGCAAAACAATTTGGTTGATAAGGCATAGATCCTGAACTAACTTGTAAGGCTTGTCTGGTTTTAGGACAGGTAAAATCGGGGAATTGTAAGGAGAGTTTATAGGCTTTAAAAGGCCATGCTGTAGCAGGCGAGTGATAACAGGCTTTAATCCTTTCAAAGCATGCTGTGGAATGGGATACTGGCATTGAGCAGGGTAAGGGTGATTAGGTTTTAATGAGATGGTAAGGAGTGCATGATCGGTCACCAAGGAGGGAGTAGAGGTATTTTATACTTGTGGGTTAAGGCAGGGGAGTATGAGAGGAAGACGAGAAGGAGGCTTTGGGTTGGGGAGAAGGGTGGCAATGAGATGCAGCTGTAGTCGAGGAATAGTCAGGGAAGCAGATAATTTAGTTAAAGTGTCTCGGCCTAATAAGGGAACTGGGCAGGTGGAGATAACTAAAATGGAGTGCTTACAAGAGTATTGTCTAAGCTGGCACTAGAGTTGTGGAGTTTTAAAAGGTTTAGAAGCCTGGCTGTCAATACCCACAACAGTTACAGAGGCAAGGGAAACAGGCCCTTGAAAAGAAGGTAATGTGGAGTGGGGAGCCTCCATATTGATTAAGAAGGGGATGGGCTTACCTCCCACTGTGAGAGTAACCTGAAGCTCGGTGTCGGTGATGGTTTAGGGGGCTTCCGAGGCAATCAGGCAGTGTCAGTCTTCAGCTGCTAAGCTGAGAAGATCTGGGAAGGAGTCAGAGAGCCTTGGGCCAGAGTTCCAGCGGCTCTGAGAGTGGCTACCCGGTGAGTTGAACAGTCTGATTTCCAGTGGGGTCCTGCACAGATGGGACACGGCTTGGGAGGAATCCTGGGCTGTGGGCATTCCTTGGCCTAGTGGCCAGATTTCTGGCACTTGTAGCAAGCTCCTCGGGGAGGAGGTTCTGGAGGAACGCCTGGCTGCTGCGGTTCATGCATTTGGAAGTTCTTGTGTGCTGGAGATGTGGCTGGGGTTTGTCTCACAGTGGAGGCAAGGAATTGTAACTTTTTTCTTTTATTGTACACCTTGAAGGTGAGGTTAATTAAGTCCTGTTGTGGGGTTTGAGGGCCAGATTCCAATTTTTGGAGTTTTATTTAATGTCGGGAGCAGATTGGGTAATAAAATGTATATTGAGAATAAGACGGCCTTTTGACCTTTTAGGGTCTATGGCTGTAAAGCGTCTAGGGTTGCTGCCAAACAAGCCATGAACTGGGCTGGATTTTTATATTTGATGAAAAGAGTCTAAACGCTATCTGATTTGGGATAAAGAAAAAGGAGCATTAACCTTGACTATGCCTTTAGCTCCAGCCACCTTTTTAAGAATAAATTGCTGGGCAGGTGGGGGAGGGCTAGTCACGGAATGAAACTGTTAAGCTGGACCGGGTGTGAGGAGGGGAGGTGATAAAAGGATTATAGGGTGGAGGAGCAGAGGCTGAGGAAGAATTGGGACCTAGCTCGGCCTGGCTAGGAGGGGAAAGGTCAGATGGGTCTGTAGAAAAGGAAGATTAGAAAGACTCAGTGACGCTTGGGGTTGGGATTGAGGGGACAGGTGGGAGGGAAAGAAGGAAGATTTGGTATGACCTGCATTGGGCACAGAGACTAGGAAGGGACTGCTGTGTAAAAGAGTGCCTGGACGTCAGACACCTCAGACCATTTGCCCATTTCATGACAAGAATTATTTAGATCTTGTAGGATGGAAAAATTGAAAGTGCCATTTTCCGGCTATTTGGAACTACTGTCGAGTTTGTATTGGGGTCAAGCAGCATTGCAGAATAAGATGTTTAGATTTTAGGTCAGGTGAGAGTTGAAGAGGTTTTAAGTCATGGCACCAAATTTCATGTGCGTCGGTGTGAAGAGACCACCAAATAGGCTTTGTGTGAGCAACATGGCTGTTTATTTCACCTGGGTGCAGGTGGGCTGAGTCTGAAAAGAGTCAGCAAAGGTGGTGGCTCATCATTAGTTCTTATAGGTTTTGGGATAGGCGGTGGAGTTGGAGCAATGTTTTGGGATCAGGGGGTGGATCTCACAAAGTACATTCTCAGGGGTAGGGAGAATTACAAAGAACCTTCTTAAGGGTGGGAGAGATTACAAAGTACATTGATGAGTTAGGGTGGGGCAGAAACAAATCACAATGGTGGAATATCATCAGTTAAGGCTATTTTTACTTCTTTTGTGGATCTTCAGTTACTTCAGGCCATCTGGACGTATACGTGCAAGTCACAGGGGATGCGATGGCTTGGCTTAGGCTCAGAGGCCTGACACACACCATCGCACTCCAGCCTGGGTGACAGAGTGAGACTCTGTCTCAAACAATAACATCAACTACAAAAATTATATGCAGCATGAACTCACAAATTTGTGGAGAGATCTCTTTATATATATGATTGAGGAAATGATCAGAATATTTCAGAAAGATAGAATTTGGGGATATTTTAATTTTCTTCTTTATATTTTCCTAACTTTCATAATAATCAAAAACTCTTGCAATTAACAACAATGTTGTTAATGACAGAAATAATAATAAAAATAAATACTACTTATTTTTATTAAGTGCTTACAGTACATTTGGCGAGATAAGAAAGAGATCTATATTTAAAGTACTTTCCTTACAAAGCCTAGCATTATATATAAATTACTGTATCTGTTTTACCAAAAATTAAATTAAAAGATGAAGAAATTAATTGACTTTCTCAAAATGTATTAAATAAACAAATTATTAAAGGTAGCTAAGTATAAGCATTTGTGACATGCTCAAGAAACGAGCTGGCATCTATTTAGTTGATGGACAGAGCTGAGGAAATCACAGGAGTTGAGGAATGAAAGGAGAGTGGGGTTGTATCATGGAAAGCCTCGAATGCCATACTAAGGGGGGGACTCTATCCCACTGGCAATGTGGAATCAGATGCACAAATTGAAAGGGAGAGAGAGAGAGATCATTATAAGACTGTGTGTGTGTGTGTGTGTGTGTGTGTGTGTGTGTGATAAAGTCTCACGGAGTAGTGCTCAGCAGCACTTACTGACATTGCATGTCAATTCCATCCTTCATTAGGGACTACATTTCCATACACTCCCTGCAACATAATTGTTACAGAATTCTGGGGAGTGTTCACAGAGTTTCCCTGCATGAAAAAGGCAGAGGTAGTCAGCCCTTCAGGGTGTCTAGAAGCAGATGAACACAGTCAACACAGAGTATCTTCAAGTCCATTATCTCTGTTTCTTTCTTTTATAGCATCAAGTCATGTGCTATTTGCACTGCAGGGGCTCCATTGTCCTGCGTGACTAATTTCTTTGCCACCTCAGCCAATGCTTGGTTAATGCTACAAACCTAGCTGCATTTGGCATGTGTTTCAGCCTGAGAGATGCCAGTTCTCCAGCCTGCACTCTCCATGTATGTCACCTTATTTGCACCACATAGATCTCTCCCCATGTTACTGTGACCCTCCACCTCACACAGCCAGCACGTGCCATGAAACCCCGAGTCCCTGTCTGTTCAAACTTCTTGATTGGAACATCCGTTGTATAGTCAACCACCCTGGCCATTTTTATCCAAACTGTGCATGAGGTGGCACAATGTTCCAATCATTTTCTTTCCATCTGGGTGTATATCCATAAATATAAATATCTAACATTTTCACAACACTTATTCTATGTCAGATGCAGGTCTCAGGACCTAACTTACATTAACACCAGTAACCCTCAGGGTAACCTTCCAAGGTGGCAGCCATCCCCACTTTACCAAAGAAACAAAGAAGGGCTCAGGGACTTGCCCGAGGTCACAGCAGAACTGCCAACACTTGAATTCACAGTTTTGATTTCAAAGTCAATGTTCTTAATCATCGCACCATGCCGCCACTCACAGCCAGAAGAGAACATACTCTAAAAACATAGGAAATCTTAATCACAGTTAACATAGTTTCTCTACACGTGATGTTCCAACCCTGAGCTTTTGATGTGCAATCATGGCTGGTTTTAGACAGATGTGTGATGATGATGTATTAGCTACTATATTTAGTGCTGCCCTCCCCCTGTCCCTTTTCTCTCTCTTCTGCTACTTAGAAGACTCCTTATTTTCTCTCTTCTTTCTTTGGTAAATCCTTCCTTTCCTGGTTATCTCACATGGACCCATGGTTTCCCCACCCATGTCCCTTGCTGAAGATTCTTGATCCAGTCTCCAACCTTCCCCCACCGTCCAGTTGTAAATGTCCAACAACAGACTAGATAGCTCCTCTGTATGTGACACAAAGACATCAAACTCAGCACATCCCAAACCAGGCTTATTGCCTCACCCTCATGCCTTGTCAATGGCTCCCCCTGTGTCCTATTCCCAGTGAGAAATCTCAGAGTCAATTTTGACTCTTGCTGTTCCTTGACTCCAGTATCTCCTGAGTATGTCCTTTCTGTTGATTTTTATCTCTTCCTCCTTGGAATCAACACTTTCCTGGCTCATCTTGCTCTGGTATGTCCTTGTTTTTTGAAATGGTCTTCCTGGACTTGAGTTACAGTTAGAAACTCAGGGATGAACAACTTACTTAAAACATTGTACTCATCTTCCCTCCTCAATTTCCACCAACTTAATGCCTGGAAAACATCCCAGGTGCCAAGATAATGCAGCTGGAAAGTGAAACAAGAAACTCAACAATTTCTAAAAGAAGAGGGCTCTAGAAACTTGCAGGGTATTAAGCATGAGAGTGCAAGTTTGTAAAGCCATTGAATCTATGGGAAAGTTAAGAGCTTGTTCCCCGCTTTCAGGCAAGGAACTGGAAGGTAGCCTACTGATGTCACTCCCTCTCTCAGACCCATTCTTCATGGTCCAGATAAATGTCACCTCCTTCATGAGCTTTTCCTGCTGGAACTTCTTGGCTGTCTAGACTACCTGAGAAATTTACCCCTTGCTATGAACTGAATCTGTGTGTCTCCCCACAAATTCACATGTTAACATTCTGTCCTTGAAGTGTTGGTATCAGGAGGTGGAAGCTTTGAGAGGTGACTTGGTTGTAAGGCTAGGAGCCCTTGTGAATGGGATTAGTGTCCTTATAAATGAGGCCCAAGGGCCTCAACCCTTCCATCCTGTGAGGATACAGTAAGAAGATGCCATCTATGAATCAGAAAGCAGGCCCATAGTAGACACAGAACCTACCCATGTCTGGATCTTGGACTTCTCAGCCTCCAGAACTATGAACAATACATTTCTGTTGTTCACAGCCTCTGAGTCTAAGGTAGTTTGTTTTAGAAGCCCCAGCTGACTAGGACGCCCCCTTCACAAGATACTCAATGATGCATGGCCCGTATTTTCATGTGCTTGTCTCTCCTGTTAGGTTGGAAACTATAGACCAAAGTCTGCTTCAGTCCAGAATAAGCCTGGCCACAGAGGCACTTCCTAAAGTTGGCTGAGTGAATGAATTAATGAACACAGTCTGCCAAAAGCAGTGTGCTAGATTGCATGAAAAAATGGCCATGGTAATTTTTCCCTAGCATCCATGCTCTTGGGTGACTTTCCCCACACTGACGCTGAGTTTGGCTGTGTGGCTTCTCATGGCCTGTGGGATGATAGTGACTATGACACAGGCATCTCTGCAGGGCTGACTCATAGAGGATTCCCCTCTCCCTCTTCACTCAGAACTCTCAGACCACCATGGGAATGACCTGAGCCACACTGTTAGATGCTGAGTGGTGAAACAGAGGACTGAGAGGCCCCAATCTGCCAGCTGAGCCAGGTGCATGACAATGCCTGGTGTGAACATCAGCTGAAATGGCTCAGGCATTGAGAACCACCAGCTGATGCACAAAACCATGAGATGAACAGAACATTCATCTTTTTTTTTTTTTTGGTTTGATAATTGCCATGTATGCAACACAGCATTACTACTTTTATTTATTTATTTATTTATTTTTATTTATTTTTTTTATTATACTTTAGGTTTTAGGGTACATGTGCACAATGTGCAGGTTTGTTACATATGTATCTATGTGCCATGTTGATTTCCTGCACCCATTAACTCGTCATTTAGCATTAGGTATATCTCCTAATGCTGTCCCTCCCCCCTCCCCCCACCCCACAACAGTCCCCGGAGTGTGATGTTCCCCTTCCTGTGTCCATGAGTTCTCATTGTTCAATTCCCACCTATGAGTGAGAACATGCGGTGTTTGGTTTTTTGTCCTTGCGATAGTTTACTGAGAATGATGTTTTCCAGTTTCATCCATGTCCCTAAAAGGACACGAACTCATCATTTTTTATGGCTGCATAGTATTCCATGGTGTATATGTGCCACATTTTCTTAATCCAGTCTATTGTTGTTGGACATTTGGGTTGGTTCCAAGTCTTTGCTATTGTGAATAGTGCCGCAATAAACATACGTGTGCATGCGTCTTTATAGCAGCATGATTTATAGTCCTTTGGGTATATACCCAGTAATGGGATGGCTGGGTCAAATGGTATTTCTAGTTCGAGATCCCTGAGGAATCGCCACACTGACTTCCACAATGGTTGAACTAGTTTACAGTCCCACCAACAGTGTAAAAGTGTTCCTATTTCTCCACATCCTCTCCAGCACCTGTTGTTTCCTGCTTTTTTAATGATGGCCATTCTAACTGGTGTGAGATGGTATCTCACTGTGGTTTTGATTTGCATTTCTCTGATGGCCAGTGATGATGAGCATTTCTTCATGTGTTTTTTGGCTGCATAAATGTCTTCTTTTGAGAAGTGTCTGTTCATGTCCTTTGCCCACTTTTTGATGGGGTTGTTTGTTTTTTTCTTGTAAATTTGTTTGAGTTCATTGTAGATTCTGGATATTAGCCCTTTGTCCGATGAGTAGGTTGCAAAAATTTTCTCCCATTCTGTAGGTTGCCTGTTCACTCTGATGGTAGTTTCTTTTGCTGTGCAGAAGCTCTTTAGTTTAATGAGATCCCATTTGTCAATTTTGGCTTTTGTTGCCATTGCTTTTGGTGTTTTAGACATGAAGTCCTTGCCCATGCCTATGTCCTGAATGGTATTGCCTAGGTTTTCTTGTAGGATTTTAATGGTTTTAGGTCTAACATATAAGTCTTTAATCCATCTTGAATTAATTTTTGTATAAGGTGTAAGGAAGGGATCCAGTTTCAGCTTTCTACATATGGCTAGCCAGTTTTCCCAGCACCATTTATTAAATAGGGAATCCTTTCCCCATTTCTTGTTTTTGTCAGGTTTGTCAAAGATCAGATAGTTGTAGATATGCGGCATCATTTCTGAGGGCTCTGTTCTGTTCCATTGATCTATGTCTCTGTTGTGGTACCAGTACCATGCTTTTTTGGTTACTGTAGCCTTGTAGTATAGTTTGAAGTCAGGTAGCGTGATGCCTCCAGCTTTGTTCTTTTGGCTTAGGATTGACTTGGCGATGCGGGCTCTTTGTTGGTTCCATATGAACTTGAAAGTAGTTTTTTCCAATTCTGTGAAGAAAGTCATTGGTAGCTTGATGGGGATGGCATTCAATCTATAAATTACCTTGGGCAATACGGCCATTTTCATGATATTGATTCTTCCAACCCATGAGCATGGAATGTTCTTCCATTTGTTTGTATCCTCTTTTATTTCATTGAGCAGTGGTTTGTAGTTCTCCTTGAAGAGGTCCTTCACATCCCTTGTAAGTTGGATTCCTAGGTATTTTACTCTCTTTGAAGCAATTGTGAATGGGAGTTCACTCATGATTTGGCTCTCTGTTTGTCTGTTATTGGTGTACAAGAATGCTTGTGATGTTTGTACATTGATTTTGTATCCTGAGACTTTGCTGAAGTTGCTAATCAGCTTAAGGAGATTTTGGACTGAGACAATGGGGTTTTCTAGATATACAATCATGTCATCTGCAAACAGGGACAATTTGACTTCCTCTTTTCCTAATTGAATACCCTTTATTTCCTTCTCCTGCCTGATTGCTCTGGCCAGAACTTCCAGCACTATGTTGAATAGGAGCGGTGAGAGGGGGCATCCCTGTATTGTGCCAGTTTTCAGAGGGAATGCTTCCAGTTTTTTCCCATTCAGTATGATATTGGCTGTGGGTTTATCGTAGATAGCTCTTATTATTTTGAGATACGTCCCATCAATACCTAATTTATTGAGAGTTTTTAGCATGAAGGGTCGTTGAATTTTGTCAAAGGCCTTTTCTGCATCTATTGAGATAATCATGTGGTTTTTGTCTTTGGTTCTGTTTATATGCCGGATTACATTTACTGATTTGCGTATGTTGAACCAGCCTTGCATCCCAGGGATGAAGCCCACTTGAGCATGGTGTATAAGCTTTTTGATGTGCTACTGGATTCGGTTTGCCAGTATTTTATTGAGGATTTTTGCATCAATGTTCATCAAGGATATTGGTCTGAAATTCTCTTTTTTGGTTATGTCTCTGCCAGGCTTTGGTATCAGGACGATGCTCGCTTCATAAAATGTGTTAGGGAGGATTCCCTCTTTTTCTATCAATTGGAATAGTTTCAGAAGGAATGGTAGACAGTTCCTCCTTGTACCTCTGGTAGAATTCAGCTGTGAATCCATCAGGTCCTGGACTCTTTTTGGTTGGTAAGCTATTGATTATTGCCACAATTTCAGAACCTGTTATTGGTCTATTCAGAGATTCAACTTCTTCCTGATTTAGTCTTGGGAGGGTGTATTTGTCGAGGAATTTATCCATTTCTTCTAGATTTTCTAGTTTATTTGCATAGAGGTGTTTGTAGTATTCTCTGATGGTAGATTGTATTTCTGTGGGATCGGTGCTGATATCCCCTTTTTCATTTTTTATTGCATCTATTTGATTCTTCTCTCTTTTCTTCTTTATTAGTCTTGCTAGTGGTCTATCAATTTTGTTGATCTTTTCAAAAAACCAGCTCCTGGATTCATTAATTTTTTGAAGGGTTTTTTGTGTCTCTATTTCCTTCAGTTCTGCTCTGATTTTAGTTATTTCTAGCCTTCTGCTAGCTTTTGAATGTGTTTGCTCTTGCTTTTCTAGTTCTTTTAATTGTGATGTTAGGGTGTCAATTTTGGATCTTTCTTGCTTTCTCTTGTGGGCATTTAGTGCTATAAATTTCCCTCTACACACTGCTTTGAACGTGTCGCAGAGATTCTGGTATGTTGTGTCTTTTTTCTCGTTGGTTTCAAAGAACATCTTTATTTCTGCCTTCATTTCATTATGTACCCAATAGTCATTCAGGAGCAGGTTGTTCAGTTTCCATGTAGTTGAGTGGTTTTGAGTGAGTTTCTTAATCCTGAGTTCTAGTTTGATTGCACTGTGGTCTGAGAGACAGTTTGTTATAATTTCTGTTCTTTTCCATTTGCTGAGGAGAGCTTTACTTCCAACTATGTGGTCAATTTTGGAATAGGTGTGGTGTGGTGCTGAAAAAAATGTATATTCTGTTGATTTGGGGTGGAGAGTTCTGTAGATGTCTATTAGGTCCACTTTATGTAGAGCTGAGTTCAATTCCTGGATATCCTTGTTAACTTTCTGTCTCGTTGATCTGTCTAATGTTGACAGTGGAGTGTTAAAATCTCCCATTATTATTGTGTGGGAGTTTAAGTCCCTTTGTAGGTCACTCAGGACTTGCTTTATGAATCTGGGTGCTCCTGTGTTGGGTGCATATATATTTAGCATAGTTAGCTCTTGTTGTTGAATTGATCCCTTCACCATTATGTAATGGCCTTCTTTGTCTCTTTTGATCTTTGTTGGTTTAAAGTCTATTTTATCAGAGACTAGGATTGCAACCCCTGCCTTTTTTTGTTTTCCATTTGCTTGATAGATCTTCCTCCATCCCTTTATTTTGAGTCTATGTGTGTCTCTGCACATGAGATGGGTTTCCTGAATACAGCACACTGATTGGTCCTGACTCCTTATCCAGTTTGCCAGTCTGTGTCTTTTAATTGGAGCATTTAACCCATTTACATTTAACGTTAATATTGTTATGTGTGAATCTGATCCTGTCACTATGATGTTAGCTGGTTATTTTGCTCGTTAGTTGCTATAGTTTCTTCCTAGCCTCGATGGTCTTTACAATTTGGTGTGTTTTTGCAGTGGCTGGTACCGGTTGTTCCTTTCCATGTTTAGTGCTTCCTTCAGGAGCTCTTTTAGGGCAGGTCTGGTGGTGACAAAATCACTCAGCATTTGCTTGTCTGTAACGTATTTTATTTCTCCTTCACTTATGAAGCTTAGTTTGGCTGGATATGAAATTCTGGGTTGAAAATTCTTTTCTTTAAGAATGTTGAATTTCGTCCCCCACTCTGTTCTGGCTTGTAGAGTTTCTGCTGAGAGATCAGCTGTTAGTCTGATGGGCTTCCCTTTGTGGGTAACCCGACCTTTCTCTCTGGCTGCCCTTAACATTTTTTCCTTCATTTCAACTTTGGTGAATCTGACAATTATGTGCCTTGGAGTTGCTCTTCTCAAGGAATATCTTTGTGGCGTTCTCTGTATTTCCTGAATCTGAATGTTGGCCTGCCTTGCTAGATTGGGGAAGTTCTCCTGGATAATATCTTGCAGAGTGTTTTCCAACTTGATTCCATTCTCCCCGTCATTTTCAGGTACACCAATCAGACGTAGGTTTGGTCTTTTCACATAGTCCCAAATTTCTTGGAGGATTTGTTCATTTCTTTTTATTCTTTTTTCTCTAAACTTCCCTTCTCTCTTCATTTCATTCATTTCATCTTCCATCAGCGATACCCTTTCTTCCAGTTGATCGCATCTGCTACTGAGGCTTCTGCAATCTTCGCGTAGTTCTCGAAACTTGGCTTTCAGCTCCATCAGCTCCTTTAAGCCCTTCTCTCCATTGGTTATTCTAGTTATCCATTCTTCTAATTTTTTTTCAAAGTTTTTAACTTCTTTGCTATTGTTTTGAATTTCCTCTCGTAGCTCAGAGTAGTTTGATCGTCTGAAGCCTTCTTCTCTCAACTCATCAAAGTCATCCTCCATCCAGCTTTTTTCCGTTGCTGGTGAGGAACTGCATTCCTTTGGAGGAGGAGAGGTGCTCTGCTTTTTAGAGTTTCCAGTTTTTCTGCTCTGTTTTTTCCCCATCTTTGTGGTTTTATCTACTTTTTGTCTTTGATGATGGTGCTGTACAGATGGGTTTTTGGTGTGGATGTCCTTTCTGTTTCTTAGTTTTCCTTCTACCAGACAGGACCCTCAGCTGCAGGTCTGTTGGAGTTCACTAGAGGTCCACTCCAGACCCTGTTTGGCTGGGTGTCAGCAGCGGTGGCTGCAGAAGAGAGGATTTTCATGAGACCACAAATTCAGCTGTCTGATAGTTCCTCTGGAAGTTTTGTCTCAGAGGAGTACCTGGCCGAATGAGGTGTCAGTCTGTCCCTACCGGGGGGGTGCCTCCCAGTTAGTCTGCTCAGGGGTGAGGGACCCACTTTAGGAGGCAGTCTGTCCGTTTTCAGATCTCCAGCTGCGTGCTGGGAGAACCACTACTCTCTTCAAAGCTGTCAGTCAGACAGGGACATTTAAGTCTGTGGAGGTTCCTGCTGAATTTTTGTTTGTCTGTGCCCTGCCCCCAGAGGTGGAGCCTACAGAGGCAGGCAGGCCTCCTTGAGCTGTGGTGGGCTCCACCCAGTTCCAGCTTCCTGGCTGCTTTGTTTACCTAAGCAAGTGTGGGCAATGGTGGGTGCCGCTCCCCCAGCCTCACTGCCACCTTGCAGCTTGATCTCAGACTGCTGTGCTAGCAATCAGCAAGACTCCGTGGGCATAGGACCCTCTGAGCCAGGTGCGGGACACAATCTCCTAGTGTGCCATTTTCCAGGCCCGTTGGAAAAGCGCAGTATTAGGATGGGACTGACCCGATATTCCAGATGCCGTCTGTTACTCCTTTCTTTGACTAGGAAATGGAACTCCCTGACCCCTTGCACTTCCCGAGTGAGGCAATGCCTCCCCCTGCTTCGGCTTGTACACAGTGCGCTTCACCGACTGTCCTGCACCCACTGTTTGGCACTCCCTAGTGAGATGAAACCAGTACCTCAAGCAGAAATGCCGAAATCATCCGTCTTCTGTGTTGCTCGGGCTGGGAGCTGGAGACCGGAGCTGTTCCTATTCGGCCATCTTGGCTCCACCCCTCAGAACATTCATCTTTTAAGCTTCTTAATTTTGGAGTGGTATTTTATGCAGCAAAAGCTAACTGGACAGTCACAGATCACTAATTTTCAAAGAAATCGATATGGTTTGGCTGTGTCCCCACTCAATCTCATCTTGAATTCCCATGTGTTGTGGGAAAGACCAGTGGGAGGTAATTGAATCATGGGGGCAGGTCTTCCCCATGCTGTTCTCATGATAGTAAGTAAGTCTCATGAGATAGGATGGTTTTTAAAAGGGGAGTTTCCCTATACAAGTTCTCTTCCTTCTTTGCCTGCTGCCATCCATGTAAGATGTGACTTGCTCCTTCTTGCCTTCCAACATGATTGTGGGGCCTCCCCAGCTGCCTGGAACTGTAAGTCCATTAACCTCTTTCTTTGTAAATTGCCCAGTTTCAGGTATGTCTTTATCAGCAGTGTGAAAACAGACTAATACAGAAATGAAGTGCAGTCAAGCTGTGTATTCACTAAACAGCTTTTGCTGCTGGTAAAATGGAAACAAATAAACAAAACACCCATATTCTAGTCAAACAGCCTTAAACTCAAGTCTAGGCTGTCACCCACTTGCTGTGTGATATTGAACAAGTTACATTGCCTGTTAGATATGAAAACTGTCTTTCAGGTTCTCAAAAAATGTAATGAATCTATATTTATAAATTAGCCAATACAAACTACTGCATAGTACATGGTCAGCATATGTTTGGCTATTTCTCTTGGCTGGTCTGTGATTGAGAATGAAGCTCTGATTCTCTTCCCATGGACAAAATTCTAACCCTTGCCCCTCTCTCCTAAGTGCGGACAATTCTTTGCTATTTAAATATATGAACAAAACAGAATAAGACAGTTAGTACCAAATCACCCCAGGTTAAGTCCTGAATTGTTTCTGAGGAGTTAATTCCTTACACAAGTATATGAGTCAGCCTTGGAATTGCATAGGTGCTCCTGCTTAATTAACACTTCCTACCTCAAAACCAGCAAATAAATAAAACAGTGACCAGATTAGGAGGACGATCAAATTTCTCTCAATGTGGGTTCTCTCCCTGCCACATTCTCTACATGTCCAAGCAAAAGCTTAGATAAAAAGATTTGGGGCTTCTATTCCCAACTCTTCCTTTCTTGTAATTTTAAGGCACTCTGGGGCCCCAGAGTTAGAACATTTCTCAGGGCTGGAGGGGTGGGTGCAACACTTCACCAACCATTTATGATTTATTGGCTGATTAGCCATGGTCCCTGCCTTCATAAAGCACTTACTCTACTAGTAGGAGACAATTCTATGAGTGCCACTATATCAGGAAAGCTATGGTGAGGATTACACATTGTAATGTTAAGTATGTCAGGTGTTTGAAGCTCTAGGCTAAGTATGTAATGAGTTTTATTGACCCAGGGAATTTAAAAATGGTGCAAATATCACTATCACAGATAGACCTGCCCTTACCACCTCATCTAGAATAGGTCCCTCAGCTCACCTTCTGTGCCCCTTGTGCCCTTGGCCTCTTCCCCTACTTTTCCTTCTCCTTACCACTTATGGCTCTCTGAAACCCTATTATTTACAAACTTGTCTACTTCTTTATTATTGGCCTCCCCAGGAATACAAGTTCTAAGAGGGAAAGAACTCAGTATGTCTTGTCTGTTGCTGCCTAGAATAGCACGTGGCACACGGAGGGCTCTCATTTGTTGAATGATATGAGATGGACATCAAAGCAATGGGTGAGGAGTTGATTGTGTCTCTTTCTCCAAATAGGATGAGAAGCTCTCAGGATTGGGACTGTGTCATATGTGTAACACAAGCTCCCAGCACTGTGCCAGGCACATCATGGGCCCTCAATCCATATTGGGTAATGAATGGGACAGGAAAATCCACTGGTAAATAGTAATATGTATTGCAAAAATGTGATTTCTGATATTGGAGTTTTTCAGACTATTAGGGGAACTCAGCAATTAAGTTCCCTTGGATGGATGTATTTGAAGGAGTCACTGCAAAGGTAACTAGATATGAGACTTGTATTTTTATTTATTTATTTGCACTTCTCAAGTAATTTGGGTTAGTACAATGTAATTTTGCTAACTCAAGCTCATCACTGAGAATGTAATTCTTAGCATTATCATCTTACGCTGTATTTAACAATTGCCACGTCTTTCCTCCCCAGGAGCCTCTAGGCCCTTGGAAGACAAGGATCTTTATGTCTATAATGACCAGCTCGGTGCTTTGTTTACAGTAGATGTTCAGTAAATGTTAAGTTGAATAAGTGGATATGTGGCTGAGCATTTCTTATCACTCTCTACTGTGGCTGTTGTGCCCTCAAGGGCTGCCCAGCCTTCTTCTGGCTAGCTGGCCCTACACATGCCAGCTTCAGGTGGCTGTCCCTTTGGAAATGCTGTGTCACCTTCTGGTAGTTTTCTTGCTTCTCCCATGATCATTCCAGTCATGTCTTTTTTCTGTGCAGTTGACTTGCGTGGTAGGACTAATGATCAAAATATTGAACAGCTTTGCCTGTGACAGTATCTTTTCCTTTCTATCTGCCTTTGATCCCATGTGAGTAGAGGAAAAGGAACACAAGTTTGTTAGCATCTGTGGCAGATTAAAGAAAGCTGAAAATTCTTTGATGCTTTTCTCATTAAGAAATGGGTCTCTTTCCCTACCTATTAAATCTGGACATCATCAGTGACATTTTTGACCATTAGGATACTGCAGGCCTGGCCATGTCAGTTTCCAGGCACAGGCTTAAGTGATGGTTTTTGCTCCTTGTAGCTCTCCTGAAGCCCTAAACCATCAGGTAAGAAGCCCACGTACCTGCTAGAGGGACAGAGGAGAGCCTTTGAGACTTCCTGTAGCATAGGAGGATCCCAGCTCAGCTCAGACCATTAGCCAGCCCACCATGGCCCCCAGCTAGAGAATGAAGCCATCTTGGACCCAGCAAAGAGGCCAGCTGCTAGCTGAATGCTGCACAGGGAGTCCAGTTGGTGGCACAGGGGACAGAATTGGTCAATCATGTTCTGCCAGGATGCCTGACCTAAGAAATCATGCAATATAAGAAAGCAATTATTTTAGATCACTAAGTTTTGGGGTAGTTTGTTATGTAACAACAGAAAAGCAAAACAGCATAGATAATAAAATAAGATTAAGTAAGTCTCAAATTGGTCACTTAAATGTAATGCTCTGGGTAAAGTGCAAGAATATTGTGATCCACATTGCGGTTCTTCAGTGACTATGTGCATTTCTTTTCTGATTCTCTGATGCGCTCAGAAGTGGTAAGCTTGCTAGAGAATGGGGTTCCATAGACAAGAGCACCTACTGTTTGCAAACACTGTTGTAAACAAAAATGAAGTACTGGTTAAGCAAAAATGAAGTTCTTGGCTAGAAAAGGGTACATAAACCAAATTAACAAGCTTTTATGCAATACCTGCATCACTTCTGTTACATTGTTTTGAGGGTTCAGAGAATTAATAAACAATATTATATGCATTTAATTTACTAAATACTTGTGTTTCTAATCTGTACAAGGTATAGGACAGTCAGAGTGTACAGAAATGAAAACTATAAACATTTGTGATTAGTTATACCTTACATATGTGGTGGTCCTGATAGCCCCAAACATTTTTATAGTAAATATACTGTTTTATCCTTATAAGAGGCCTACGTGATTGCCAGGGCTGGCTATTTCATATTTTATAGTTTTACAAAGGCCTGGAAACATGAAGTGGTTATTACAGGCTGCATTGTACCCCCCAGACCCCCCATTTCTGGGACTTGTAAATATGTTACCTTATGTGGTAAAAGGCCTTGACCATTTTGGATTATTCAGGTGGACTCATTAAAATCATAGTGTCTGTTTAAGGAAGGGAGAACAGAGCTAAGGTGAGGGAAGGACGATGGAAGCAGTGGTTAAAGTGCAATGCTTTGAAAATGGAAACAGGGGCTACTAGCCAAGCAATGCCGATGGCCTCTAGGTGCTGGAAGAGGCAAGGAAACAGACCCCCCCCTACAGCTTCCAGAAGGCAATGCTGCCACAATGACAGCTTGATTTTAGCCTGTGTTACTGGCTGAATTATGTCCCCTCCCACCAATTCATGGGTTGAAATCCTAACCCCCCAGTATCTCTTTAAAGAGATAATTAAGGTTAAATGAGGTCATTAGGGTGGGCCCTAATCCAATATGCATGGCATCGTTATAAGAAGAAGAAATGTGGACACAGACATGCACAGAGAGATGCCCATGTGAAGGCACAATGAGAAGGTGGCCATCTCCAAGCCAAGGAGAGAGTCCTCAGAATGAAATCAGACCTGTCAACAGCTTGATCTTCGACTTCCAGCCTCCAGAACTCAGAAGATAAATTTCTGTTGCTTAAGGCATCCATATGTGGTACTTGGTCATGGAAGTCTGAGCAAATTAATGCAGTGGTGTGCTCCTAGCTACTTCAGGTCATTAGAGGCAGAGTTAAGAATGGATCCAGGAGATTTGGCTCCTAGTGCTTCTCCTGCTGCCTAAACTACTGTCCCTCCTGCTGGACTCTGGTGCAATGGTTACAAATTGCTTATATTGCAATCTGAGCCTCCATCAATCTCCAGCTAGGCAAACTTGGAAACATTACTTAAACTTTCTGTGCTGTGGTGAGGACTATAGCATGTACTACCTGTTCAGTGACTCTCAGATATTGTTTCTGGTCTCTGTATTCCAGTTCGAAAGAGGATGAATGGAGTTTTACAGCAAAATTCCTGAGAGCCTTTCCCTAAATGTTGATCACTTAATAAAATAAAGAGAATAGAATGGAGGAATGAGGTATAAGAACTTGAATGTACAAACTGCACAGGAGGGACAGCGTTTCTTTTCTAGAGTAAACTGCTAAATTTTGCAGCAAATCTCTCTCCTATATCAGCTATAGAATCTATAATCGTTTGCAGGGGTGGAAACCATTATGCATCAATGTCACTGTCATCAAATAAAATGTAAGTGCCTACAGAGACACAGTGCACAATGTGGTCTAAGGAGTTTTGCAAAGAACCCGTAATTGGTATCCTGCTGTTCAAATCATCGAGAAAGTAGGAGCTTGGGGCAGGAGCTCCTGGCTGCAGATTTTATACATGATTCTCATGAACCTTGAAATATCAGACCAAGGCCATGCTCCCCCCTCCCCTATCCAGCAACTTCCCAAGGGCTGTTCTTCCTCTGTCGTGGACAATCAGTGCTGTGCGAGGATGTTCTCATATCCTAGAAAGCCTGAGGTAGTTTCTTACAGCCAATACAAATCTGTGATTTTAGCTCCAGAACCCAGAGTGGCAAGCCCAGGGAGGCAGAAGATGATCCAGGCACCTGCCTGTGTAGCTCAGGAAGCGAGGGCAGTCTTCTTTTGTCTTGATATTTTCTCTTTTCTTTGTTTGTTTTGAGACAGAATTTCACTCTGCTGCCCAGGCTGGAGTGCAGTGGTGAGATCTGGGCTCACTGCAACCTCCACCTCCCCAGTTCAAGCGATTCTCCTACCTCAGCCTACTGAGTAGCTGGAACTACAGGCACGCACCATCACACCTGCCTAATTTTTGTATTTTTAGTAAAGACGGGGTTTTGCCATGTTGGCCAGGCTGGTCTCAAACTCCTGACCTCAGGTGATCCACCTACCTCAGCCTCCCAAAGTGCTGAGCTTACAGGTGTGAGCCACTGTGCCCAGCCCTGTTTGTTTTTTGAGATGGAGTCTTCCTGTGTTGCATAGGCTGGAGTGCAGTGGCACAATCTCAGCTCACTGCAAGCTCTACCTCCTGGGTTCAGGTGATTCTCCTGCCTCAGCTTCTCAAGTAGCTGGGATTACAGGGGCATGCCACCACACCCAACTAATTTTTGTATGTTTTTTAGTAGAGATGGGGTTTCACCATGTTGGCCAGGCTGCTCTTGAACTCCTGACCTCAACTGATCCACTTGCCTGGGCCTCCAAAAAGTGTTGGGATTGCAGGCATGAGACACTGCACCTGGCCAATATTTTGTCTTTTCTGAGATAAATCTCAGTTTTCATTGTAGTGAGACCCTGAAGAAACAAGTACACAGGCCCATGGACCCTACTCAGCTGCTCTGGCAAACCATCAAAACCAGCCGTGTGGAGCTCTGTGTCACTGAATGCCAGAGCATGTTAGTGCTAAAATCTGAAAAATCCTGGATCAGAAAATATGTAGCTTAGAATAAAAGATCACAAGATACTCTTTAGCTCTGTCTTCTGATAAGTTTCATTTTTTGTCTTATTTAACTAAAGGCAGGTTATAATCAAGCCTAATCTTTCTCATACAATGAAACAAAAATTCCCCAGGATAGCTTCCTGAGCCCAGCCTGCACACTTGCAGACTATTGGTAGTCATACAAGGCCCCGAGTGCCAGGCCAAGTGTTGCTGTTGCATTTAAATCATGGTGCTTACTCATGGCTCATGCTAGCTGTTAACTCTTTATGTTCTCATTCATTCCTTTGTTAATGCATGTTTTAAGTATGATTTACTTTAAGCCACATGCTAAGCATTCAAAAATTAGTGAGCAAGAGGCCCTACCTGCAAAGAGGTTTACAGTGTAGTGAAAAAATAATGGTACTATTATGATTGGCTAGCAGTCTATGATATGCTTTCACAAGTGTATCATTTACATAAAGGTTTCTCAAAAATGCTGAAATCTATGGCTATGAGCCCAATAGCAGCCTCATACTCCCTCAGGGCTATGGAGAGCTTCTTCCTGCTTAGCCCACCTCCTCCTGGGCATCAAGGGTAAGATCACAGATCATTTATAAAAGTACCTCTTAGGAAGAGCTAGCGGGCAGCCCCAAGTATGTCTCTGAGAGTTCAGTCCAGAGTCCAGAACTAGGACTATTCAAAGTACAGTACCTGGGCCACTGGCTACTGCTACAGTATTGGCTTCCAGACTGTGTGTGGTGAGTATGCAGAGAGATGGGAAGAGGGAAGACTGATAAGAGGAGAGAGAAAGAGAGGAAAAGGGAGGAACAAGGAATAAGGGAGTCAAGAGTAAGTAAAGAGAGAGAAAGAGAAGAATGCTCAAGTGAGGGAAGGACTGGGAATGGGATAAAGAGGAGGAGAGGAGGAGAGAGCAAAGTTAAGAATCCAGCATGGCCTTGTAGCATCCAATGAGGTTATATGTTTATTTTTCAGTAGTTCCTATCGCAGGTACGTAGGAACAATCTCTGTACTGTATGAATACTACTCATCCATAACTTATAAATACTGTTTTATTTAATAGGATAATATAGGTGAAGTCTTATCTGAGGATAGAACTTCTTAATGTAATGAGCATTGCATTATGTATGAAGGATTTAAGATGATACCCATAAGGCTTTAGCAAGAACCTTTTTGAAATAAGTGTTCCTTCGTGTTTGACATGGATTCACTCACTCATCTAACCAAGCAAACTTTTTAAAGTGGCAGTCACTGGAGAAATAAAGATATTAAGACACAGCCCTGCATTCTAGGGACTCCTAGTCTAGTGATGGGAAAGACAAGCAAACAGATCATTATGCTTCAGTGTGAAAGTGCTAAGGGTTTGAAGCCCAGAGTCCTTTGGGACACACAGGGGAGGCAGAGATGCCTAAGCTGAGACATGAAGGTCCATTGTCCTGATCCAGGCGAACACTGCAAGGGATCAGCATATGCAAAAGCCAGGTAGCAGTGTCTATTTTGGGAGCTGCCAATGGAGTAGAACGTGAGGAAGGTTGCCTGCAGGAGATGAAATCAGAGAGCAAAATATGGAACAGAAAACAAGAGGCTTTGTAGGCTGCTATCTTCTGGGAGCGCTCCTGCTGAAAGCCTCTGCAAAAATACT
This sequence comes from Symphalangus syndactylus, assembly GCF_028878055.3. Lineage (NCBI taxonomy): Eukaryota > Metazoa > Chordata > Mammalia > Primates > Hylobatidae > Symphalangus > Symphalangus syndactylus. Next base: position 95,558,672 of record NC_072440.2, on the reverse strand, counting down.
TACACTTGGCATTTTTTCTTAGAGGTACCTGATATCTCCTGCTTCTCTTTTCCTTCCCTCTCTTCCTTCTTTCCTTGTATCTTTCTTTTAATCTCATGTGCTCCAGAAAAAAATGAATCATAAAGGTGGCCTTTGTAACCATCAACATAATGGGCCCTGCAGTTGGAAGTTAGAAGCTCCAATTCCATTCGATTATTTTTTTGACCCCAGTAGGTCCTTTCTTCTCTTTGGGCCTCAGTTTCCCTATATCTAATACATGGGAGGGAGGGGTTGATAAGTTTAAATTGTCCTTTTAGACTGAAATATTCTCTATTTTGCTCATCAGAACTTAGATTTGCATAAGAAAGACTTAGTTCTTAGAGTGTTGGGAGAGGGTTTGTTGAAAAATTATTAATTTTTGAGGGAGGCACATTTTTGTTTTCAGTCTCATCAACAATAGGTTGGTGCTGGAAGGAGAGGCCTGTCACTGTTTTCCTGCTGGTGTGTGTCCTGAACCCTACATCTACGTCAGAACATCTCCAACCCAGCCTCGGAGCTTGAAAACAGCCTCTGAGGCCTGGGGAGTTGTTTCTCCATTATATTTTGGCTCTTTTAAGTTTAATATTTCTGCAAACTTTTCCCTTGGTTATTTCTAAATAACTGTTGTTAATTTTAGCCATTTACTGATTGCCTACTATGCACCATTTACTTGTCTTTGAATATATTACTTGCTTATTCTAAGTAAAAAGTACATTAAAGTATGTATTCTCACCATAGTTTTGTAAATGAGGAAAATAGAGTTCCTCTTTTAAAAAAAATTTTTTTTTAAGAGACAAGGTCTCACTCTGCCACCCAGGCTGAAGTAAAGTGGTACACAATCCTAGCTCACTGCAGTCTTCAACTCCTGGAATCGAGAGATACCCCTGTTCCAGCCTCTAGAGTAGCTGGGTGTGAGCCACCATGCCCAGCAAAAATATAGTTCTTCAAAGAGATGAGGTCACTGGATTATAAAGAAGTAACAAAGAAATTGAAACCAAATCATGTGACCCAATCCTTTGTCCTTTCCACTCTGCATCACGTCTCCCCAGGCAGACCCTAGAACTCACACGTCTTCCTCTGTTGGGCTGCCTTGTGCTGGGCCCCAGGGATCAACAGCTCAGCAGCAGATGGGGCATTCTTAGGTGGTGTTCTTTCCTCTCCCTGTGAGATCCAGACCCCCAGAATCTCACTGTATGTCCCAGGCCCTCAAGAATTAGTTATTATTCATTGATAATTTAATCTTCACAATAATTTTATGAAGCAAATATCATTGACTCCATTGTACATAGGAAGAAACGAAAGCCTACCAATGCATTCCAGGCCTCTCAGTTAAAGTAGTCATTGATTAAGACTCAGCTCTGTCCAACTATAAAATCTGGGTTACTCCAGTCTATATACTGCCTCAGTAAAGACATTTTGAATTAAAAGGCAAGATAAACACAGCCCTTACTAGAGGAGCAGCCATCTCACTGTGGCTTTCTGCTTCCTGTACTAAGTCAAGGCTGTTGCATTTAGGGCAGGGCCCATTTGAACCCTGGGATCTAGGCAGGGCTGTCCTCACACCTCTGTGGGCCATTGGTCACCCTCTTGGACTGCAGAGTGTCCTTCCCATGGTCAGCTGAAAACTGAAAGCCCAAAGATAAATCAAACACTAGCAAAAGGCCCTACAGAGACCCTGAAGTAGAGTGTTTGGAGCCATGGAGCAAGGTGGAGGCTGAGGCAGGAAACTAGTGTTAAAGGAAAAATTATCTTGACACTTTTTAAAGTGGTAAGGAAGCCTTTATTCAGGATTATCTTTTAATAAGCAGAGAAGTTGTTCTGGCCAGCCCGTGGAGCATGCACAGTAAGGGGTTTTGTGTCCTCTGCTTATCCTGTTGGTATTGGAGAGCCAAAGACTCCACCCTGAGATCATGCTAATGCAGTCTTTTTTTATTTTATTTTATTTTTTTGTACAGGGGACCTGTGAATGGGCATGAAGCTCTTATGTACATCTTTCTCCTTTCATAAATATTCATGACTTCTCCTGCAGCTTATGAAATGTGTATATTTGGCCACTCTGCACAGTATAAATTTCTGTTCCCTTTGCCCCTCCTTTGAAGTGTCTGTTTCTGGCTTCTGGCTGGAGGCTAAACTTCCCAGCCAGTCAGAATGGCCAACCTGAAGGCTGCAAACCCTTTCTGAGAAATAAAGCTCCCCTTTCCAAATTTCTGAAACTCATTATTCTTCAATTTATATCAAGTTAAAAAAACTGTTTTCACATATTTATCTTACTTTTATTTGACACACACAGTCTGTTGTTATGGTGATTGTGTTTTATTACAGTTACTTTACCAATAAGAGAATTTAGTCTCATAGAAGAGAATATTTTGCTTAGGACAACTCACAATTTAACGGTGAAAGGAATTCTTGAATACAGACACTCTAATTCCTATCCTTGTCCTTTATGCTCATATTAAATGCTTGGGCCTCAATCACCTGTCCCTTGTTCAGTAATGAGAGCTCTCTCTTTAACCAAACTTTATCAGGCCCCTCTGAACTCTCCTCTTAGCCTTTTCCTTGGGCTTCTCTGTCTACTCTTGAAGAGTTCAGTTTAGCAAGAATCCTGCTAAGTTAGTTTAGAGAGAATCCTTCCACTCTTAATATGTGATTACCCTGGCCTGCTCTATTAGTCCATTATTGCATTGCTATAAAGAAATACCAGAGACTGGGTAATTTATAAGGAAAAGAGGTTTAATTGGCTCATAGTTGTGCAGGCTATACAGGAAGCATGATGCTGACATCAGCTCAGCTTTTGGAGAGGCCTCAGAAAACTTATGGCAAGAGGTGAATGAAGAGTAGGCACATATTACATGGCAGGAGCAAGAGAGAGTGCAGAAGGAGGTGAGGTGCTACATACTTTTAAACCATCAGATCTCACAAGAACTCACTCATTTCCACAAGTGCAGTACCAAGGGGGATGGTGCTAAACCATTCATGAGAAATTCACCCCCATGATCCAATCACCTCCCACCAGGTCCCACCTCCAATATTGGGGATTGCAGTTAAACATGAGATTTGGGTGGGAACACATATCCAAACAATATTACCTGCCCTCAGCAAAAATCCTGTTAGATCAGTTTAGCAAGAACCCCTGCTCATGATGTCTCCTCTTAGTAATTGTCCATCCAACTCCCTCCAATCTGCTTCTTGGCTGCACATTCCCACTTGTTGTAATGGAGTTGAGTCTCATCCCTCTCCTTATTAAAAGATAGTCCTGAATAACATCTTCCTTATCATTTTAACAAGTGTCAAGATAATTTTTTCTTTAATACATTTCCTTACTCAGTCTTCCTGAAGAAATGCTGGTTAGTTGTGCTGAAACTGCTAAAAGGAAAGGCAGCTTCAGGTGGTTGGTTAATATCAGTGGGTGGTCTTTTGAAAGGGTTGATGTATTAGTCTGTTCTCATGCTACTGTGAAGAAATACCTGAGACTGGGTACTTTATAAAGAAAATAAGTTTAATTGACTCACAGTTCTGCATGGCTGGGGAGACCTCAGGCAACTCACAATCCTGGCAGAAAGGGAAGCAAACATGTCCTTCCCATGGTGGCAGGAGAAAGAAGTGCTGAGCAAAGAGAGAAAAGCCCCTTATAAAACCATCAGATCTCATGAGAACTCACTCACTATCATGAGAACAACATGAGGGTAACCACCTCCATGATCCAATTACCTCTCACAAGGTCCTTCCCACAGCATGTGGGGATTATGGGAACTACAAATGAAAATGAGATTTGGGTGGGGACACAGCCAAACCGTATCAGTTTTCTGTTTAGCCCTCAGAGGAGAAACCTAATGGCAGTTAGCAAGGGAGGGGGATATGGGGGGTATAAGGAAATGTATCTGACATCCCTTCCTAGGCCGGGAACTCAAGATTACCAGGTTGCTCTGGGGTCCTCTTGGCCAGAAGTTCTGTTCAGGTTAAGGGACTTAAGATTGCATTTTTGTTTCTGATTGATTACAATATCCTTAAGGGGAAGGAATATGTCTTTTTTGAGAGGTGATATTTAGTATGTGTTTAAGAGCATGGGTCTGGAGCAGACTTCCTCGGCTAATCCTGGTTTGAACATTCAATGAATATGTGGCTTGAGGCAAATTATTCAGCTTCTCTATGCTTCATTTTCCCGATCTGTAAAATTTGCTCAATAATAAAATCCAGTTGGGATTCACATGTCTCTGCAACATGGCGACAGGTGACTGGGTCGAGTGGACAAATTCTCAGCTCTGCTCTGGCTTGTGTGATTTGTCAACCAACTAATGGCTTATTGTCAACATATATCCTTCATGTCAGATGCATTCTTTTGTCAGCAGTGTCCTAACATGAGTTACATTTTTCCAGGAACTAGAAGGTATCTCAGTGCCACCTTTTCCTTTTAATAGTGGGGAATGAAGATCCCTGAAGGGAAAGTGTCTCCCAAGTTTCAGAGACATGATGGTGGCCTCTCTGGAACATATTCCAATGTTCCTACCCAAGAAATGAGTCAGTGAGTGTTCACTTTCTTGAGAATTATGCAGGTATATGAAGCATCTTAGTTATTGAATGGCTAGCAAATTTTTCATTATAACTTCCTGGGGGTAGATACTGAATTTCAGTGAAACCTCTCCTCAGGTGACAAGAGCTAATGAATAAAAATGGTGTCTTAGCCTCTGGAAGATTGGGCATGCTTTATGATGCGAATCTGTTTTCTATGAAGTACTTGAAAGAAGGCCATTAAATAAAAAACATCTGCCTGCTCTAACTGCTTCAATTCCTTAAGCTGAGGTAGTGTTATATACTAAAAACGGTCCAATCTTCAAAGAAGAAAATATTTTGTTTAAATCCCAATTTAACCACTTGTTAGCTGTGTAACCTTGTGCATGTGCATAGCATAGTCTAAACCTCACTAAACTGTAAAATAGGGCTGTTAAAAGAAAAACTTTTGTCAAATTAAATTTAGCAGAGTTTAGTTGAGAAAAGAATGTTCCGTGAAGTGGGCAGCATTAAGATCCAGAAGATGTTTAGAGAGTTTCCTGTGCGTCCATGTGAAGAGGCCACCAAACAGGCTTTGTGTGAGCAACATGGCTGTTTATTTCACCTGGGTGCAGGTGGGCTGAGTCCGAAAAGAGAGTCAGCGAAGGGAGATAGGGGTGGGGCTGTTTTATAGGATTTGGGAAGGTAATGGAAAATTACAGTCAAAGGGGTTTGTTCTCTGGTGGGCAGGGGCAGGGGTCACAAGGTGCTCAGTGGGGTAGCTTCTGAGCCAGGAGAAGGAAATTCACAGGGTTAATCACTCAGTTAAGGTGGGGCAGGAACAAATTACAGTGGTGGAATGTCATCAGTTAAGGTGGGGCAGGGCCTTTTCACTTCTTTTGTGACTCTTCAGTTACTTCAGGCCATCCAGATGTATACCTCTAAGTCACAGGGGATGCAATGGCTTGGCTTGGGCTCAGAGGCCTGACTTTCCTGCCTTCTTATATTAATAAGAAAAATAAGACAAAATAGTGTTGAAATGTTGGGGTGGCAAAAATTTTTGGTGGGTGGTATGGAGAGAGAATGGGCGGTGTTTCTCAGGGCTGCTTCAAGCAGAATTAGGGGCGGCCTGGGAACCTAGAGTGGGAGAGATTAAGCTGAAGGGAGATCTTGTGGTAAGGGGTGATATTGTGGGGATGTTAGAAGAAACATTTGTCATATAGAATGATTGGTGATGGCCTGGATACAGTTTGGATGAATTGAGAAACTAAATGGAAGATACAAGGTCCGAATAAAAGAAGGAGAAAAATGGGTATTAAAGGACTAAGAATTGGGAGGACCTAGGACATCTGATTAGAGAGTGCCTAAGGAGATTCAGCATAGTCCTGTCAGCAAAGATTATTTATTTACTTCAAGAGTTAAGAGTGGCAGTTTGGGGATAGCACGAGGAGATATCAGCTGTGATGGCTTGGAGAAACAGTGTAAACCGGCAGTGTAAACAAGAGCAGGGCATGTATGAGTAGTTGAGAACAGAGAATAGGAGCATGACTAGATAGAAAATAGTAGGGATGACAAGCTTTTTGGGGGCAGAGTCTAAGTTGGTCTGGTGTCTGGAATGAGATTGGGGCCTAATAAAAAGGAGCTCAAATGGGTTGTACCTTGTAGCATTCTGAGGACAGGCCTGAATTCTGACAAGTGAAAGTGGTAAAAGTATTGTCCAGTCCTTTTTAAGTTGGTGGCTGAGCTTGGTGAGGTGTGTTTTTAAAAGACCTTTAGTCTGTTCTACTTTTCCTGAAGACGGAGGACTGTAAGGGATATAAAGGTTTCACTGAATACTAAGAGCCTGAAAAACTGCTTGGCTGATTTGACTAATAAAGGCTGGTCTGTTATCAGACTATATAGAGGTGGGAAGGCTAAACTGAGGAATTATGTCTGACAGAAGGGAAGAAATGACTGCAGTGGCCTTCTCAGACCCTGGAGGAAAGGCCTGTACCTATCTAGTGAAAGTGTCTACCTAGACTAAGATGTGTTTTAGTTATCTGACTCAGGGCATGTTGAGTAAAGCTAATTTGCCAGTCCTGGATGGGGGCAAATCCTCGAGCTTGAAGTGTAGGGAAGAGAGGGGGCCTGAATAATCCTTGAGGAGTAGTAGAATAGCAGATGGAACACTGAGAAGTTATTTCCTTGAGGATAGATTTCTACGATGGAAAGAAAATGAGAGGTTCTAAGAGGCGGGCTAGTGACTTGTACTATAGCATAGCCTGCCTTTGCTGGTGTGTGGTGATTAGGCCTGGTGGAACTGCCATCAATAAATCAAGCGTGATCAGGGTGAGGAACAGGAAAGAAGGAAATATGGGGAAATGCGGTGAATGTCGGGGGATCAGAGAGATAGAGTCATGAGAGTCAGTTGTGGTATAATACAGTCATGAGGGTCAGGTGTGGAATAATGTGGGAGGCCAGATTGAGGTCCAGGCCAGGAACAATGGTAATTGTGGAACTTAACAAAGAGTGAGTACAGCTGAAGGAGCCGGGGAGCAGAAAGTATATGCATCAGGTATGAGGAAGAAAATAGATTTTGGAAGTTATGAGAAATGTAGAGAGTGAGTTGAGCATAGTTTGTGATTTTGAGGGCCTCTAAAAGTATTAGGGCGGCAGCAGCCGCTGCACGGAGACATGAGGGCTAGGCTAAAACAGTAAGGTCAAGTTGTTTGGACAGAAAGGCTACAGGGTGTGGTCCTGGCTCTTGTGTAAGAATTCTGACCTCACTAACCATGCCTAGGAAGGAAAGGAGTTGTTTTGTAAGGGATTGAGGTTTGGGAGATTAATTGGACATGATCAGCAGGGAGAGCACGTGTGTTTTCATGAGAATTATGCCAAGATAGGTAACAGATGAGGATGAAATTTGGGCTTGACTGAAGTAATGGGAGCTGTCTGTGAAGGCTTGTGGCAGTACAGCCCAGGTAATTTGCTGAGCCTAATGGGTGTCAGGGTCAGTGTAAGTGAAAGCAAAGAGAGGCTGGGATGAAGAGTGCAAAGGAATAGTTAAAAAAAGCATGTTTGAGATCCAGAACAGAATAGTGGGTAGTAGAGGGAGGTATTGAGGATAGGAGAGTATATGGGCTTGGCACCATGGGGTGGATAAGCAAAACAATTTGGTTGATAAGGTATAGATCCTGAACTAACTTGTAAGGCTTGTCTGGTTTTAGGACAGGTAAAATGGGGGAAATGTAAGGAGAGTTTATAGGCTTTAAAAGGCCATGCTGTAGCAGGCAAGTGATAACAGGCTTTAATCCTTTCAAAGCATGCTGTGGAATGGGATACTGGCATTGAGCAGGGTAAGGGTGATTAGGTTTTAATGAGATGGTAAGGAGTGCATGATCGGTCGCCAAGGAGGGAGTAGAGGTATTTTATACTTGTGGGTTAAGGTGGGGGAATGTGAGAGAAAGACACAAAGGAGGCTTTGGGTTGGGGAGAAGGGCAGCAATGAGATGTGGCTGTTAGTCCAGGAATAGTCAGGGAAGCAGATAATTCAGTTAAAGTGTCTCAGCCTAATAAGGGAACTGGACAGGTGGGGATAACTAAAATGGAGTGCTTAAAAGACTATTTTCTAAGTTGGCACCAGAGTTGTGGAGTTTTAAAAGGTTTAGAAGCCTGGCTGTCAATACTCACAACAGTTACAGAGGCAAGGGAAGCAGGCCCTTGAAAAGAAGGCAATATGAAGTGGGTAGCCTCCATATTGATTGATATCTTCTCAGCTGCTAAGCCGAGAAGATCTGGGAAGGAGTCAGAGAGCCTTGGGCCAGAGTTCCAGGGGCTCTGGGAGTGGCTGCCAGGTGAGTTGAACAGTCTGATTTCCAGTGGGGTCCTGCACAGATGGGACATGGCTTGGGAGGAATCCTGGGCTGTGGGCATTCCTTGGCCTAGTGGCCAGATTTCTGGCACTTGTAGCAAGCTCCTGGGGGAGGAGGTTCTGGAGGAATGCCTGGCTGCTGCGGTTCATGCATTTGGAAATTCTTGTGTGCTGGAGATGTGGCTGGGGTTTGTCTCACAGTGGAGGCAAGGAATTGTAACTTTTTTCTTTTATTGTACACCTTGAAGGTGAGGTTAATTAAGTCCTGTTGTGGGGTTTGAGGGCCAGATTCTAATTTTTGGAGTTTTATTTAATGTCGGGAGCAGATTGGGTAATAAAATGTATATTGAGAATAAGACAGCCTTTTGACCTTTTAGGGTCTATGGCTGTAAATCATCTAGGGTTGCTGCCAAACAAGCCATGAACTGGGCTGGATTTTTATATTTGATGAAAAGAGCCTAAACGCTATCTGATCTGGGATAAAGAAAAAGGAGCATTAACCTTGACTATGCCTTTAGCTCCAGCCACCTTTTTAAGAATAAATTGCTGCGCAGGTGGGGGAGGGCTAGTCATGGAATGAAACTGTAAGCCGGACCGGGTGTGAGGAGGGGAGGTGATAAAAGCATTATAGGATGGAGGAGCAGAGGCTGAGGAAGAATTGGGAGCTAGCTCAGCCTGGCTAGGAGGGGAGAGGTCAGATGAGTCTGTAGAAAAGGAAGATTAGAAAGACTCAGTGATGCTTGGGGTTGGGATTGAGGGGACAGGTGGGAGGGAAAGAAGGAAGATTTGGTATGACTTGCATTGGGCACAGAGACTAGGAAGGGACTGCTGTGTAAAAGAATGCCTGGATGTCAGGCACCTCAGACCATTTGCCCATTTTACGACAAGAATTATTTAGATCTTGTAGGATAGAAAAATTGAAAGTGCCATTTTCCAGCTATTTAGAACTACTGTGGAGTTTTTATTGGGGTCAAGCAGCATTGCAGAAGAAAATAAGATGCTTAGATTTTAGGTCAGGTGAGAGTTGAAGAGGTTTTAAGTTCTTAAGAACACAGGCTAAGGGAGAAGAAGGAGGAATGGAAGGTGGAAGCTTGCCCATAGTGAAGGAGGCAAGCCCAGAGAAAAGAGTAGAGACACTGAGAAGGTGTGGGGGCTTCTTGCCCTCCAGAAAAGCAGAGAAGGGGTTGGGGCATGGAAATAAGGGATTGGGGCACAGAGATAAGAGGTCAGGGTGTGGAAATAAGGGATTGGGGCACAGAGATAAGAGGTCACGGTGTGGAAATAAGCGATTGGGTGTTCTTGTCCCCTAGAAAAGCGGGATTTGCCACTAAGGGTGAAGAAGAGTTGAGGGGTACTTGCCCCTGCCCCAGGAAAGCGGGACTTGCCACTAAGGGTGAAGAAGAAGGGGTTGAGGGGTACTTGCCCTGCCCCAGGAAAGTGGGACTTGCCACTAAGGATGAAGGAGAAGGGGTTGAGGGATATTTGCCCCTGCCCCAGGAAAGCAGGACTTGCCACTAAGGGTGAAGAAGAAGGGGTTGAGGTGTACTTGCCCCTGCCCCAGGAAAGCAGAGAAAGGGTAGAGACACGGAGAGAAGGGGTTGGGGTACTTGCCCCTCCCCCAGAAAAGTGGGACTTGCCGCTAAGGGTGAAGGACCAAGGCAGGCGTCCCTGCGTGGTCTGACATCTCTGAAACATGGGTTGAATAATCAGAGAGGCGTCCCTGCAATGATGAAACACCAAGGGAAGGCTGCCTTCCCAGTCTGTGACCGGTGCCGGAGTTTTGGGTCCACGGATAAAACGTGTCTCCTTTGTCTCTACCAGAAAATGAAAGGAACTGAAATTAAGAGAAGGGAGAGATTGAAGTGTGGTGCCAAGATTGAAAGGAGAAACAGGTTGAGGGATAGTGAGGGAAATTGGAGAAGACAGTAAAAAGAGGCTGCTTACCAGATTTGAAATTGGTGAGATGTTTCCTGGGCTGGTCGGTCTGAGGACCTGAGGTCATAGGTGGATCTTTCTCACGGAGCAAAGAGCAGGAGGACAGGGGATTGATCTCCCAAGGGAGGTCCCCCGATCTGAGTCATGGCACCAAATTTCACGTGCATCCATGTGAAAAGACCACCAAACAGGCTTTGTGTGAGCAACATGGCTGTTTATTTCACCTGGGTGCAGGTGGGCTGAGTCCGAAAAGAGAGTCAGTGAAGGGAGATAGAGGTGGGGCTGTTTTATAGGATTTTCAAAGGTAATGGAAAATTACAGTCAAAGGGGTTTGTTCTCTGGTGGGCAGCGGTGGGGGTCACAAGGTACTCAGTGGGGGAGCTTCTGAGCCAGGAGAAGGAAATTCACAGGGTTAATCACTCAGTTAAGGTGGGGCAGGAACAAATTACAATGGTGGAATGCCATCAGTTAAGGTGGGGCAGGGTCTTTTCACTTCTTTTGTGATTCTTCAGTTACTTCAGGCCATCTGGATGTATACCTCCAAGTCACAGAGGATGCTATGGCTTGGCTTGGGCTCAGAGGCCTGACAGAGAGTTCCCATCCATAGATCTCAGGCAGAAAGGATTTATGGATAGAAAACAGAAGTGAGGTACAGAGATAGCTCAATTGATTATAGGTTGGCATTTGCCTTAATTGAACATGTTTTGATCAGTTGGCCTCCTGTGAGTGACTGAAGATCGGCTACTGTGATTGGCTGAGACTTAACTATTTGTTACAAAAGTATTCTCCTAAGTTAGGTGTACAGTTATTTTGTGTACTAAGTTAGGTTGCAGTGTGTTGTACTCAATGAATGGAGGCATCCCCTGGCCAAATTTAGTTCAGTTCAACAGAAGTCATAATCACTAAATACCTCACAGAATTATTGTGGCACCACATTTAAAAAGGAGTATAAAATATTATATTTGAGGAAATTATTACTTATATAGTATATAAAACATCCTAATTTAATAAGTAAGGGTTTAATTAGGGCAAATCAGCAAATAAAGGTAAAGCAGAGAATAATATTGAATTGACATCTCTAGTGCATGGTGGCTAGGAAGTAAACACTCTACAATTATTAGCCTTGTTCTTTCCATATTTAATAAACATTCATCGAGTGATGAATACCTGGCCACTCTGTGCCAGGTAGTCAAATATGGGCATAATAGGATGCCAAACATTAAATAGTCAGAATATAATCTTCTTTTCTTCTTTCTTGCGACAGCCTTGCTCTGTCGCCCAGGCTGGAGTGCAGTGGCATGACCTTGGCTCACTGCCTGCCAGGTTCAAGCAATTCTCATGCCTCAGCAATGGGAGTAGCTGGGATTATAGGCATGCACCGCCACGCCAAGCAAATTATTGAATTTTTTTTTGCAGAGACAGGGTTTTTCCACCTTGGCCAGGCTGGTCTTGAACTCCTAGCCTCAGTGATCCACTTGCATCGGCCTCCCAAAGTGCTGGGATTACAGGAGAGCCACTGTACCCAGCTCAGAATAGATTTTTTTGTAGTCCCAAGCCCTACCTTTATTAGCTCTTTTTTGACAATATTGTTTTGCTCAGACATTAATTACCAATTAGTAGCCTCTGAAATCAGTCACTGAGATGGCAACTAAGTCTCCTCTTTTCACCAGCACCTGCCTGTATATCTTTGTCTTGTCTTCAAGAGTCCCATGTGAGACATTGTCACATGCTTTGGTATGGATCAGACCCATTTATTTACTGCCTTTCCCTAATTTCATGTTGTCACTTGTCATCAGTGGTCCTGCAGTGGCTCCCTGTGATTGCAGCTTTACTTTCTGGGTGCTCACAAACCATGTCTTTAACAATGTACAGAACCCTAAGTAAATATCAAACTCTAAGAAATACTTTGCATCATGTGCTTGCTTCTCCATTTTGAACACCTAGATGGCATTCAGTCTTTCAACTGATATCTAGAGCTTATCTCAGAGAGGTCCACAAAAATGTTACTCATCCTCTCTATTCTATTTCATGAAAGCTTCAGATATCTTTGGCAACTGTTTAGCTCTCTGATTTGCCAATTCTCTTACTATGTCCTAAGAAACTTGAAATCTTTCAAGGCAGCTGGGGGCTCTCTAAAGTCTCCCCACTCACCTATGGTTTCAGAGTCCCATATCGATTTTTGTGGCCCTTTAATAACTTAGTGCTCATTTTTCTTTATTAAAAAGACAATTGCACATTGAAAGGCAAGTTTTCTACACTGCCTGCAGCATCCACCCTGGAAATCTGGCCACTCTTTTGCTCCTAATAGAAAGTAAAAAGCCTCATTGATCATCCTTATAAATTTTTGAAGCGTTCTTTCTAATTTCTTTCAGATGGGGCTCAAGACATGCTACCCTAAAATGTGACTCCTTGGCATTTGAGAAAACCACAGAAGGAGTATGACTCCCTGTCCTTCTCCCCTGAAGCAGGCCATAACACCTAGAAAATAATTTCTGATCTTCTCCTTCAGTAGATCATAAAATTCATATGTGAGAGGCCCTTACCCTATACCCAGAGAAAAGGAACTTCCTCCATGCTGGAGACACAGAAACACAAAGGAGAATCTGAACAAGCTGGCCTTGCTAAGTTCCCCCCAGTTCACTATCATTAAATCATACCCCCTTTTCCAATCATACTTCACAACATCCACTTCATCACACTTAGCATAAAGATAACAGGATTTTCTGTTTCTTTGAGCTTTCATTTTTGAAAACTCTTGTGTCATGTAAATTTATCTGATATTTAGAGCTTATCTCAGAGATGTCCACAAAATGTTACTCATTAGCTCATTAAAAGCATCCATTGTATGCTTTTAAAAAATTAATCTGAGTTTTGCTATAGGTGTCTCAGTCATGAGCCTAGTGATAGGTGAGAAAATAAATTCTTCCTCCCCAATGCTTCTCTTGGGGAATTGTCTCCTGCATTCTATTCTTACAGATCTCTGCTCAAATCTGAGATCTGCTTTGTGCTATGAACCTCTTCCTCTACATTCTTTAATGTATTTTTTTTTTCTTTTTGAGACGGAGTCTCTCTCTGTCACCCAGGCTGGATGGAGCTACTGCACAATGGAGCTATCTCGGCTCACTGCAACCTCCATCTCCCAGTTCAAGCGATTCTCCTACCTCAGCCTCCCGAGTAGCTGAGATTACAGACATGTGCCACCACACCTGGCTAATTTTTGTTTAATATACCTTTTTAAAGGAAGTGGAGCATAGGCTTACTTATTCCCCTTACATAGCAATCTACTAATGGAATCAGAGGCTCAAGTGAAGAAAATAAGCTTAGCAATTTACTTGGATTTTAAATTCTAAAACTTAAATAGTTCTTCTTTAGGGTTTGAATGAAAAACTTCAGGTACAGGAAAAAGCCAGTATTTAATGGCTCCAGTGTATCAGAGCTTCTTTTCTTAAAGTAAAGGAGTTTAAAAGTCAAGTGCTCCACACTGGGAGGAAAATACATGCACATGAAAGAGCTCTTAAATATATCCCCAGGTTAGCAAACATTGTGATTAAAATTGCCACTGTCAAGAGAAAAGATTTTAATGAAAGAATCCTGTCTCACAGTTCCTGTGATCAAAATCTTTCCATCTTGATGCATTCTCATTGCCAGCATGTCGTCAGCTCTAGTCTAATATGTACTCTTTTCTTATATCACCTTTGCAATCAGCTTCTCTTGTGGCAGAAAGCAGAAGCATAATGAGGGACTGGCACATTCTCAAAACTCTCCTTTCTTTAAAATATTTCCATCTCTAGATTCTCCTATTCTCTCACTCAACCACTCACTCAGCCACTAATTAAAACACTCATTAATTTATTCTTTAATTAATAATGTAGTAAATATTTACTGGATTCCAGATGCTGGTTTTGCGGCTTGGGGGGCATCACAGAACCTGCCGACATGTGATGTCTCCCTTGGACACCAGCTTTAAAATTTCTCTCTTTTGTAGTCTTCCCTTTATTTCTCAGACCGGCTGACACTTAGGGAAATAGAAAAGAACCTACGTGAAATAACATTGAAATAATATTGAATTATCGGGGGTGGGTTCCCCCAATAAGTCCTAATATCAGTCTTTTATTTTTTTTTCAGTGGCAAGATTTAATAGAGTGAAGTAGAGTGAAAACAGAGCTCCCATACAAAGGGAGAGGACCCAAAGGGGTTTGCCGTTGCTGGCTCGAATGCCTGGGTTTATATTCCGATCCTTGTCCCTCCCGCTGTGCTCTCAGGCAACAGATGATTGGCTATTTTTTTACCTCCTGTTTTTGCCTAATTAGCATTTTAGTGAGCTCTCTGATTGGGTGTGAGCTAAGTTGCAAGTCCTGTGTTTAAAGGCAGATGAGGTCACCTTCCCAGCTAGGCTTAGGGATTCTTAGTCGACCTAGGAAATTCAGCTAGTCCTATCTCTCAGTTCCCCCTCTCAACAGGAAAACCCAAGTGCTGTTGGGGAGGTTGGCTGATGACCACTCTAACTGCTTCTTGCTGAATTGGGGCATAGTGGGGGTTGTGCAGTTGAGATTTCCTCAGGAGGGGTGCCAATATCAGTCTTAATCTCAATAATCTCTTTTTGTGCAATTATGAAATATTTTGAATTCAGAGCATCTCCAAAACAGCCCATAAGGTCAGAACTTCTAGATATGACAGAGTGAAGAAGACTTTAAAAAAAGAAAAAAGAAACATGTTGGGTGCAGTGGCTTACGCCTGTAATCCCAGCACTTTGGGAGGCCGAGTCAGACAGATTGCTTGAGCCCAGGAGTTTACGACCAGCCTGGGTAACATGGCAAAACTCCATCTCTACAAAAAATACACACACAGAAAAATTAGCCAGATGTGGTGGCCTGCACCTGTGGTCCCAGCTACTTGGGAGGTTGATGTTGCAGTGAGCTGAGACTGTGCCACTGCACTCCAGCCTGGGTGACAGAATGACACCTTATCTCAAAAAAAAGAAAAAGAAAGAATTCAGTGTGTTGTATGTTGACCCAAGTGGAAAAACAAATTGAGTATCATATCTAAGAAATCATTCCAAGACCCATGCTATGAAGATTTTCCCCCATGTTTTCTTCTAGAACTTTTGCAACTTTGGGTCTCATGTTTAAGTCTTTGATCCATTTTAAGTTGATTTGCATAAGTGGTATAAGATAAGGGCCCAATTTCATTATTTTGTAAATAGATATCCAGTTTTCCTAATACTATTTGTTGCGGAGACTACACTTTCTTCATTGTATAATCTTGGTACCCTTGCTGAGTGTCATTTGGTACATTGGGTTTGTTTTTGGCTGTCTATTCTGTTACA
This sequence comes from Symphalangus syndactylus, assembly GCF_028878055.3. Lineage (NCBI taxonomy): Eukaryota > Metazoa > Chordata > Mammalia > Primates > Hylobatidae > Symphalangus > Symphalangus syndactylus. The sequence continues at coordinate 95,543,058 of NC_072440.2, read as the reverse complement.
TTAGTCTATATGTCTGTCTTTATATTAGCACCATACTGTTTTGATTACCATAGTTTTGTAAAATTAGGAAGTATGAGGCTGCCAGTTTGTTATTCTTTCTGTAAATTATTTTGGCTATTCAAGGTCCTTTGTGATTCCATGTAAACTTTAGGATTGTTTTTACTATTTCTGCAAAAAATGCTGTAGGGATTTTCATAGTGATTATTTTAAATCTGTAGCTTTGTGTGGGTACTAAGGCTATATTAATAATATGAAGTCATCCAAACCATGAACATGGATGCCTTTTTATTTATGTCCTGTTTAAATAATTTTCAGCAATATTTTATAGTTTTCAACATACAAGTTTTTTGCCTTTTTGGTTAAATTTATTCCTAAGTATTTTAGCCTTTTTGATGCTACTGTAAATGGGCTTATTCTCTTAACTTACTTTCAGATTATATGCTGTTAGTGTATAGAAACACAACTTATTTTTTGTGCTTTGATTTCCTGGATGTGACACCAAAGGGACAGGCAACAAAAGCAAAAGTAGACAAGTGGGACTACATCAACTAAAAAGCTTTGGCACAACAAAGGAAATAGTCAATAGAATTAAAATGTAACAGTATTAGTCTGTTTTTATCCTGCTGATAAAGACATACCCAAGACTGGGAAGAAAAAGAAGTTTAATGGACTTACAATTTCACATGGCTGGGGAGACCTCACAATCATGGTGGGAGGCAAGAAGGAGCAAGTCACATCTCACATGGATGGTGGCAGGCAAAGAGAGAGTTTGTGCAGGGAAACTCCCATTTTTAAAACCATCAGATTTCATGAGACTTATTCACTATCACAAGAACAACACAGGAAAGACCCACACCCATGATTCAATTATCTCCCACCGGGTCCCTCCCACAGCATGCAGGAATTACGGGCACTACAAGATGAGATTTTGGTGGGGACACACAGCCAAACCATATCATTACACCCCCTGGCCCCTCCTAAATCTCATGTCTTTACATTTCAAAACCAATCATACCTTCCCAACAGTCCCCCAAAGTCTTAACTCATTTCAGCATCAACTCAAAAGTCCACAGTTTGAAGTTTCATCTGAAACAAGGCAAGTCCCTTCTGCCTATGAGCCTGTAAAACCAAAAGGGAGTTAGTTACTTCTTAGATACAATGGGGGTACAGGCATTGGGTAAATACAGCCATTCCAAATGGGAGAAATTGGTCAAAACAAAGGCCCCATACAAGTCCAAAATCCAGAAGGGCAGTCAAATATTAAAGCTCCAAAATGACCTCCTTTGACTCCATGTCTCACATTCAGGTCATGCTGATGCAAGAGGTGGTTCCCATGGTCTTGGGCAGATCCGCCCCTATGGTTTTGTAGGGAACAGCCTCCCTCCAGGTTGCTTTCATGGGATGGCATTGAGTGTCTGTGGCTTTTCCAGGCATGCAGTTCAAGCTGTTAGTGGATCTAGTGTTTTGGGGTCTGGAGGATGGTGGCCCTCTACTCACAGCTCCAATAGGCGGTGCCCCAGTAGGGACTCTGTGTGGGGGCTTTGATCTCACATTTCCCGTCTGGACTGCCCTAGCAGGGATTTTCCATGAGGGCCCTGCCCTGCAGCAAACTTCTGCCTGGACATCCAGGCATTTCTATACATCCTCTGAATTCTAGGCAGAGGTTCCCAAACCCCAATTCTTGACTTCTGTACACTGGCTGGCTCAACACCATGTGGCAGTTGCCAAGGCTTGAAGCTTGTACCCTCTGAAGCCACAACCTGAGCTCTACATTTGCTCCTTTCAGCCATGGCTGTAGCAGCTGGAATGCAGGGCACCAAGTCCCTAGGCTGCACACAGCACGGGGACCCTGGACATGGCCCATGAAATCGTTTTCCTCCTTGGCCTCCAGGCGTATGATGGGAGGGGCTGCCTTGAAGACCTGTGACATGCCCTGGAAACATTTTCCCCATTGTCTTGGGGATTAACATTTGGCTCCTTATTACTTATACAAATTTCTGCAGCCGGCTTGAACTTCTCCTCAGAAAATAAGATGTTCCTTTCTATCACATTGCCAGGCTGCAAATTTTCTGAACTTTTACGCTCTGCTTCCCTTATAAAACTGAACACCTTTAGCAACACCCAAGTCACCTGTCCAGTGCTTTGCGGCATAGGAATTTCTTCTGCCAGATACCCTAAATCAGCTCTCTCCAGTTCAAAGTTTCACAAATCTCTAGGGCAGGGGCAAAATGCCTCCAGTCTCTTTGCTAAAACATAACAAGGGTCACTTATGCTCTAGTTCTCAACAAGTTCCTCATCTGCATCTGAGACCACCTCAGCCTGGATTTCATTGTCCGTATCTTTATCAGCATTTTGGTCAAATCCATTAAACCACTCTTTAGGGAGTTCCAAACTTTTCTACATTTTTCTATCTTCTTTTGAGCCCTCCAGACTGTTCCAACCACTGCCTATGACCCAGTTCCAATGTTGCTTCCACGGTTTCAGATATCTTTTCAGCAGCACCCCATTTCTGGTACCAATTTACTGTATTAGTCAATTTTCATGCTACTGATAAAGACATACCCAAGACTGAGAAGAAAAAGAGGTTTAATGGACTTACAGTTTTACATGGCTGGGGAGGCATCACAATCATGGTGGGAGGCAAGGGGCAGCAGGCAAAAAGAAAGAGAGCTTGTGCAGGGAAACTCCCATTTTTAAAACCATCAGATCTCATGAGACTTATTCACTATCACAAGAACAGCACAGGAAAGATCCATCCCGATGATCCATGTATCTCCCACCAGGTCCCTCCCACAACAGTGGGAATTATAGGCGCTACAAGATGAGATTTGGGTGGGCACCCAGAGCCAAACCATATCGGCAACTTACTAAATGGTAGAAAATATTTGTGAGCCATATATCTGATAAGAGAGATCAACATATCCTTTGGGATATCTAATATATTCTTATATTACTGAATTTGGGTATCCCAATATCCAAAATATCCAAGGAACTCCTACATCATCATGCATGAGTGCACAACACACACATACACACACACATATAATGAGTAATTAAAAAATAGACAAAGGACTTCAATAAATTATTTGTCCAAAGAAGACATACGAGTGGCCAACAGGAATGTGAAAATAATGCTCAACATCACTAATCATCAGGAAAATGTAAATCAAAACTACAATGAGACATCACCTCACACTTCTTAAGATGGACATAAAAAATAATGAAAATGAAACAAACAAAATAACAAGTGTTGTCAAGGATGTAGAGAAATTGGAACTCTTGTGCACTGTTGATGAGAACATAAATGATGCAGCCACTATGGAAAACAATATTAAGCATTCTCAAAAAAGTAAAAATATAATTATCATATAATTCAGCAATCCCACTTCTATCCAAAATAATTGAAAACAGAATCCCAAAGAGATATTTGCAAGTTATTTGCAAGTTGATGTTCATTGCAACATTATTCACAATAGCCAAGATTTGGAAATGACCTAAATGTCCATTGACAGATGAATGGATAAAAGAAAATGTGGCATATGCAGAAAATGGGATGTATGCAATATGTATATATTGAGTGCTGAAAGAGAGAGAAAGAAGCAGAAAAAAAAAACATTTAAAGGAATCATGGCTTTAAAATTCCCAAATTTGATAAAAAATATTAATCCACAGATTTAAGAGGCACCATTAACCGCAGGTAAAATAAACACAGGGAGATCCACACCAAGACATGTCATGGTCGACTGTTGATAAACAAAGACAATGAGAAAATATTGAAGGCAGCAGGAAAAAAATTACTCATCGGACACCAGGGAAAAATGTGATTAATGTCTAACTTCTCATCAGAAACTATTAAAAATCAAGACAATGGAATGACATTGTTCAAGTATTGATAGAAGAAAAATAAGAACTTCATATTCTTATTCTGAAGGCAAAATCATGATATTTTCAGAATTAAAGACAAAAACAAAATAAAATAAACTAAGAATTTTTTGCTAGCAGTCTTGTCTTATAAGAAACAGTAAAGGAGGTCATTAAGGCAATAAGGTTATCAGATGGTAACTTAAGTCCACAGGGAAAAATGAGTAGTACCTTAAATAATAAATATGTGGATAAACATAAAAGACTGTATAAATATATTTTTTCTTTTTCTTTTTTTTTTAAAAAAGAAATAGATTGCATAAGGCAATAATTATAACACTGTATTGTTGGGCTCATCACACATATATGTGCAATATATGTGATAATATCAGGACAAGGAGGGGAGAGAAAACGAAGTTATATTGGAGCAGAATTGCTATGTTTAACTGGAATTAGGTCAATATTAACCAGAATTAATTTTTGATAATTTAGGAGGCATATTGTCATCTCTAGAATAACCAATAAAAAAACCCCAAAAATGTAGTTACAAAATCAACTGAAATTTCCACTTTTGGCCAAAATGTAGTAATTGAGACTGAATTTGTTCTCTCACCTAAAATGACATAGCAGAAGAAAACAAAAAATTAGACCAGTTATATAAAATAATAGTTTTCAAGATACTGGATAACATGCATTGAAAGACAATGATGCCTGAAAGATGGGACACGATTCCAATAAGCGGTGTAGCTGTCTCTGCTTCTTGCCTTGGGAGAGTCTCCAGGCTATGGCACAGAGAAGGGGAACCCAGGCAGAGTCTGGTGGACTCCATTAGTTAAGGTGAAACTGGGAGTCTAGGGAAACTAAGGCAGATAGAGGTCACAGCACAAAGCTCTGGAAAGCAGAGAAGTAAACAGAAAGACAACTCTGGAGATCTGCAGAGGATTCTTCTCAAATATTCAGTACAATAGCAATCAATGCAATTATTTAAGGAAACTACCTGAGACTAGAGAAAGAACCATTTAAAAGGATTAGTGATAACAGTGTTCAGCACTCACACGAGGCCAGAAATAATGCTTGGTTTTCACCCATCAGCCGGAGAAACCTCATGATTTATGGGACCCTGGGTAAAGCACCTTGAGTACTCCACTTTCATCTAACCAATCTTTAAAACAAGAATCAAAAAATGGAACTGTTCCTAAATAACCTAACTGAATCCCAGAACAAAACTCAAGAATATTTATAAAGATGTAAAAATATTAATCACCCAAGAAGGTAAAATACATAATGTCTAAAATCCAATAAAAAATTAAAAGACACAAAGAGAAGCAAGAAAATATGACCATCATGAGGAAAAAAGAAATCAATTGAAACTATCCCAGAACAGACACAACATCAGAATTAGAAGTGAAGAATGTCAAGCAATTATTATAACGGTATTCTATTTGTTTAAGAGTTATGTACAGCAATGGATGATAAAAACCAACCAAATTAAATGTCTAAAGATGAAAACTACAATGCTTTCGATACAAAATGTACAAAATGGGATTAATAACAGACTAGATATTGCAGAAGTTAATGCTAGTGATTTTGAAGACATGGCAGTAAAACTACCCACAATAAAACATGGAGGGAAAAAATAATTGCAAAAAAATGAAAGCGCTCACTTAATGCAAAAGGAAGCAGTAGAAGAGAAACAGAGGAATAAAAAAAACATGAGAAATGCAGAAAACAAAAAATAAAATGAGGGACATAATTCCAACTATATCGATAGTAACATTAAATGTAAGCTGATTAATTCAATAAAAAAGCAGAAATTGTCAGTCAGATTGAATAAAAAAACATGAACCAACTCTATGCTATCTACAGGAGGCAGACCTGAGATCGGAAAATACAAAACAGGTTGAAAGTAATAGGACGGGAACGAAAAGCTGGAGATCATGGGTGAGCAGGACAACTCTTCAAGGAGGTCTGAAACGGCTGGAGATGGCAAGGAAAGCACTTTGATTTAGGTTTCTTATTGTGATTATGAAGTGGGGCCAGAATAAGACCTCCCATGTGTGGGCACCTATGTCAGTCATTTGGAAAATGTAAAATAAAATCACAATGAGATACCACTTTACAACCACTAGAATGGCGATGATGAAGAAGGCTGACAATATCTATCGATTGTTGGCAAAGACGTAGAGAAAGGAGAATACTCTTACATTTCTGGTAGAAATGTAAAATGGTATATAACCATTTTGGAAAACAGTTTTATAGTTTCTTAAAAACTAAGCTGACACACACAATCTGATTCAGTTGTTCCACTCTTAGATATATACCCAAAAGAAATAAAAACATATCCCCACAAAGATTTGTATACAAATAAATATTCATAGCATTTTTTTCATGATAATGAAAAACTGGAAACAATTCAAAAGTCCATCAGCTGGTGAATAGATAAACAAAATGTGGTATATCCATGCACTCAAATACTACTCAAAAATAAGAAGAATGAACTGTTGATACATGCTCCAGCATGGGTGATCCTGAAAAACACTGCAAGTGAAAGATTCCAGACACAGGAAACACCAGATGTATGATTCCGTGTACATGAGTTTGGGGAAGGGACAAATCTGCAGACACAGAATGCAGGGCAGTTGTTACGTGGGCAGCGGGTAGACACAGAGATTGATGGCAAGTGGACAAGAGGCAAACTTTTGGAGTCATGGAAGTGTTCTAAAGCTGGATTGTGATGATTGCACAATGCTATATATTCACTAAACATCATCATCAATGCACACTTATTCTGTGGCATGTAAATTATACTTAAAGCTCTTTTTACAAAGCCTACACAGTGAAAAAACTCTTATCTGTGTATACGTTGGGCCTTTTAAATGCAGCCACATCACTGTCACGCATGTTCAACATCTGTAGGTAATAACTTGCTCCAGATCCCGTGAGTCCTCTTACTCATTCGTTATCCCATCTTTTCTGTTCCAGCAACTTGAGTCACAGTGAAAGTCAAGGGTTAACAAACACAGAAATTACTGCCTCTGTTTAATAATCAAATATCTTTTTTGGTTTTTGAACAGAAAGGCTTTCTGTAAAGGAGAATTCAAACAAAATTTTTATAATAAAAGATTATAAGTATGTTTTCAAAAGATCTGACAATTTTTTTCTTTTGCTTAAGGAATTAAGGCCTAAACAGTAAGGCCTTATTATTATTCAAGAGGAATAATAGAAAAAAAGTGTTTCTATATGATTTCCATTATGGTAGGTAGGTAATGGAAGATGAAAGAGAAGGAAGTCAGTTTTGCCTGACCCTGAGGTTTCCAGGGCTGCTGAGCTCTCACGTAACCAATGATGCCCCAGACAGCTACTGCTCCCAGAACAAGTCAAGATGCTGCTCAGCTAGATTGGCACAGAAGGAGAACTGCATCTTGAGACTGGAGAATATTTTCTAGCGTAACCAATTTTAGGGGCTTGAGGTTCCAATTCCAGTACTAATTAATTTTGCCAAAGTCTAAGCTTTTCTAATATGAAACTAGAGGCCATAAAACCACATGTTTGTGATGATTTTGTAGCCCAAGATGGATTTGAAAACACAGGAGACATGGCTTCCTGTCCCACTGATACAGTCTTTTGGCAATGGACCGCTACCAACAATCTGGGCTGAACACCGTGAGGAAGGGAAGGCTTTATGAAGAAGAGTCGTACCTTTGGGCACCAGGAAAATGCAGCTTCATTTAATGTGAATTAGAACTATTGGTTATGGGTTTGTTTTAACTTTTGATCCGCAGAAATTTCTTATCATTGACATTAAAATAAAAATTTATGAATTGTGAAATATTTCAAAACACTAAAATAGAGCCTCTATGTGCTGTCATTTATATATTCAAAACCAAGATTGGATGAAGATGTTAACTCTGACATTTTCACTTCAGATTGTTCTTTTCAAAGCAAATTAAAGTCTGCCCTCCCTAGACCGAACTTTTCACCCTCCCTCTCCAGAAATTACCATTTTCCTGGAGTTGGTGGGAATGGTTATTATATATTTTTGTGCTTTCACAATGTGTCTACATCTACATATATTTACTGTTGTTTTCAAGTTTTAAAATGTCCATAAATGACATTCTGTAAATTTGCATGTGTGAACCATTATTGAAGAAAGTTTCCTTGTGCCTCTTCACAGACCATCTTCACTCCTCAAGGTAAAAACTATTCTGATATTTATCACAATAGATAAGTTTTGCCTGTTTAAAACATTATATAAATAAAATCATCAGTATGTACCTTTTTATGTCTGACTTCTTTTTGTATTTTATAAAAATAAATTGAAAAAGAAGGTCTTTGGCCTGAATTTTTTTATTTTTATTTTATTTTATTTTTTTTTATTATACTTCAGGTTTTAGGGTACATGTGCACAATGTGCAGGTTTGTTACATATGTATCCATGTGCCATGTTGATTTCCTGCACCCATTAACTCATCATTTAGCATTAGGTATATCTCCTAATGCTGTCCCTCCCCCCTCCCCCCACCCCACAACAGTCCCCGGAGTATGATGTTCCCCTTCCTGTGTCCATGAGTTCTCATTGTTCAATTCCCACCTATGAGTCAGAACATGCGGTGTTTGGTTTTTTGTCCTTGCGATAGTTTACTGAGAATGATGTTTTCCAATTTCATCCATGTCCCTACAAAGGACACGAACTCATCATTTTTTATGGCTGCATAGTATTCCATGGTGTATATGTGCCACATTTTCGTAATTCAGTCTATTGTTGTTGGACATTTGGGTTGGTTCCAAGTCTTTGCTATTGTGAATAGTGCCGCAATAAACATACGTGTGCATGTGTCTTTATAGCAGCATGATTTATACTCCTTTGGGTATATACCCAGTAATGGGATGGCTGGGTCAAATGGTATTTCTAGTTCTAGATCCCTGAGGAATCGCCACGCTGACTTCCACATTGGTTGAACTAGTTTACAGTCCCACCAACAGTGTAAAAGTGTTCCTATTTCTCCACATCCTCTCCAGCACCTGTTGTTTCCTGATTTTTTAATGATGGCCATTCTAACTGGTGTGAGATGGTATCTCACTGTGGTTTTGATTTGCATTTCTCTGATGGCCAGTGATGATGAGCATTTCTTCATGTGTTTTTTGGCTGCATAAATGTCTTCTTTTGAGAAGTGTCTGTTCATGTCCTTTGCCCACTTTTTGATGGGGTTGTTTGTTTTTTTCTTGTAAATTTGTTTGAGTTCATTGTAGATTCTGGATATTAGCCCTTTGTCCGATGAGTAGGTTGCAAAAATTTTCTCCCATTCTGTAGGTTGCCTGTTCACTCTGATGGTAGTTTCTTTTGCTGTGCAGAAGCTCTTTAGTTTAATGAGATCCATTTGTCAATTTTGGCTTTTGTTGCCATTGCTTTTGGTGTTTTAGACATGAAGTCCTTGCCCACGCCTATGTCCTGAATGGTATTGCCTAGATTTTCTTGTAGGATTTTAATGGTTTTAAGTCTAACATTTATGTCTTTAATCCATCTTGAATTAATTTTTGTATAAGGTGTAAGGAAGGGATCCAGTTTCAGCTTTCTACATATGGCTAGCCAGTTTTCCCAGCACCATTTATTAAATAGGGAATCCTTTCCCCATTTCTTGTTTTTGTCAGGTTTGTCAAAGATCAGATAGTTGTAGATATGCGGCATCATTTCTGAGGGCTCTTTTCTGTTCCATTGATCTATGTCTCTGTTGTGGTACCAGTACCATGCTGTTTTGGTTACTGTAGCCTTGTAGTATAGTTTGAAGTCAGGTAGCGTGATGCCTCCAGCTTTGTTCTTTTGGCTTAGGATTGACTTGGCAATGCGGGCTCTTTTTTGGTTCCATATGAACTTGAAAGTAGTTTTTTCCAATTCTGTGAAGAAAGTCATTGGTAGCTTGATGCGGATGGCATTGAATCTATAAATTACCTTGGGCAGTATGGCCATTTTCACGATATTGATTCTTCCAACCCATGAGCATGGAATGTTCTTCCATTTGTTTGTATCCTCTTTTATTTCATTGAGCAGTGGTTTGTAGTTCTCCTTGAAGAGGTCCTTCACATCCCTTGTAAGTTGGATTCCTAGGTATTTTATTCTCTTTGAAGCAATTGTGAATGGGAGTTCACTCATGATTTGGCTCTCTGTTTGTCTGTTATTGGTGTACAAGAATGCTTGTGATTTTTGTACATTGATTTTGTATCCTGAGACTTTGCTGAAGTTGCTAATCAGCTTAAAGAGATTTTGGGCTGAGACAATGGGGTTTTCTAGATATACAATCATGTCATCTGCAAACAGGGACAATTTGACTTCCTCTTTTCCTAACTGAATACGCTTTATTTCCTTCTCCTGCCTGATTGCTCTGGCCAGAACTTCCAACACTATGTTGAACAGGAGCGGTGAGAGAGGGCATCCCTGTCTTGTGCCAGTTTTCAGAGGGAATGCTTCCAGTTTTTGCCCATTCAGTATGATATTGGCTGTGGGTGTGTCGTAGATAGCTCTTATTATTTTGAGATACGTCCCGTCAATACCTAATTTATTGAGAGTTTTTAGCATGAAGGGTTGTTGAATTTTGTCAAAGGCCTTTTCTGCATCTATTGAGATAATCATGTGGTTTTTGTCTTTGGTTCTGTTTATATGCTGGATTACATTTACTGATTTGTGTATGTTGAACCAGCCTTGCATCCCAGGGATGAAGCCCACTTGATCATGGTGGATAAGCTTTTTGATGTGCTACTGGATTCGGTTTGCCAGTATTTTATTGAGGATTTTTGCATCAATGTTCATCAAGGATATTGGTCTGAAATTCTCTTTTTTGGTTATGTCTCTGCCAGGCTTTGGTATCAGGACGATGCTGGCTTCATAAAATGTGTTAGGGAGGATTCCCTCTTTTTCTATCAATTGGAATAGTTTCAGAAGGAATGGTACCAGTTCCTCCTTGTACCTCTGGTAGAATTCAGCTGTGAATCCATCAGGTCCTGGACTCTTTTTGGTTGGTAAGCTATTGATTATTGCCACAATTTCAGAGCCTGTTATTGGTCTATTCAGAGATTCAACTTCTTCCTGATTTAGTCTTGGGAGGGTGTATTTGTCGAGGAATTTATCCATTTCTTCTAGATTTTCTAGTTTATTTGCATAGAGGTGTTTGTAGTATTCTCTGATGGTAGATTGTATTTCTGTGGGATCGGTGGTGATATCCCCTTTTTCATTTTTTATTGCATCTATTTGATTCTTCTCTCTTTTCTTCTTTATTAGTCTTGCTAGCGGTCTATCAATTTTGTTGATCTTTTCAAAAAACCAGCTCCTGGATTCATTAATTTTTTGAAGGGTTTTTTGTGTCTCTATTTCCTTCAGTTCTGCTCTGATTTTAGTTATTTCTAGCCTTCTGCTAGCTTTTGAATGTGTTTGCTCTTGCTTTTCTAGTTCTTTTAATTGTGATGTTAGGGTGTCAATTTTGGATCTTTCCTGCTTTCTCTTGTGGGCATTTAGTGCTATAAATTTCCCTCTGCACACTGCTTTGAACGTGTCCCAGAGATTCTGGTATGTTGTGTCTTTGTTCTCATTGGTTTCAAAGAACATCTTTATTTCTGCCTTCATTTCATTATGTACCCAATAGTCATTCAGGAGCAGGTTGTTCAGTTTCCATGTAGTTGAGCGGTTTTGAGTGAGTTTCTTAATCCTGAGTTCTAGTTTGATTGCACTGTGGTCTGAGAGACAGTTTGTTATAATTTCTGTTCTTTTACATTTGCTGAGGAGAGCTTTATTTCCAACTATGTGGTCAATTTTGGAATAGGTGTGGTGTGGTGCTGAAAAAAATGTATATTCTGTTGATTTGGGGTGGAGAGTTCTGTCGATGTCTATTAGGTCCACTTTATGTAGAGCTGAGTTCAATTCCTGGATATCCTTGTTAACTTTCTGTCTCGTTGATCTGTCTAATGTTGACAGTGGAGTGTTAAAATCTCCCATTATTATTGTGTGGGAGTTTAAGTCCCTTTGTAGGTCACTCAGGACTTGCTTTATGAATCTGGGTGCTCCTGTGTTGGGTGCATATATATTTAGGATAGTTAGCTCTTCTTTTTGAATTGATCCCTGTACCATTATGTAATGGCCTTCTTTGTCTCTTTTGATCTTTGTTGGTTTAATGTCTATTTTATCAGAGACTAGGATTGCAACCCCTGCCTTTTTTTGTTTTCCATTTGCTTGATAGATCTTCCTCCATCCCTTTATTTTGAGTCTATGTGTGTCTCTGCACGTGAGATGGGTTTCCTGAATACAGCACACTGATGGGTCCTGACTCCTTATCCAGTTTGCCAGTCTATGTCTTTTAATTGGAGCATTTAGCCCATTTACATTTAACGTTAATATTGTTATGTGTGAATCTGATCCTGTCATTATGATGTTAGTTGGTTATTTTGCTCGTTAGTTGCTGCAGTTTCTTCGTAGCCTTGATGGTCTTTACAATTTGGCGTGTTTTTGCAGTGGCTGGTACCGGTTGTTCCTTTCCATGTTTAGTACTTCCTGCAGGAGCTCTTTTAGGGCAGGTCTGGTGGTGACAAAATCACTCAGCATTTGCTTGTCTGTAAAGTATTTTATTTCTCCTTAACTTATGAAGCTTAGTTTGGCTGGATATGAAATTCTGGGCTGAAAATTCTTTTCTTTAAGAATGTTGAATATCGGCCCCCACTCTCTTCTGGCTTGTAGAGTTTCTGCTGAGAGATCAGCTGTTAGTCTGATGGGCTTCCCTTTGTGGGTAACCCGACCTTTCTCTCTGGCTGCCCTTAACATTTTTTCCTTCATTTCAACTTTGGTGAATCTGACAATTATGTGTCTTGGAGTTGCTCTTCTCGAGGAGTATCTTTGTGGCATTCTCTGTATTTCCTGAATCTGAATGTTGGCCTGCCTTGCTAGATTGGGGAAGTTCTCCTGGATAATATCTTGCAGAGTGTTTTCCAACTTGGTTCCATTCTCCCCGTCATTTTCAGGTACACCAATCAGACGTAGGTTTGGTCTTTTCACATAGTCCCAAATTTCTTGGAGGCTTTGTTCATTTCTTTTTATTCTTTTTTCTCTAAACTTCCCTTCTCTCTTCATTTCATTCATTTCATCTTCCATCAGCGATACCCTTTCTTCCAGTTGATCGCATCTGCTACTGTGGCTTCTGCAATCTTCGCGTAGTTCTCGAAACTTGGCTTTCAGCTCCATCAGCTCCTTTAAGCCCTTCTCTCCATTGGTTATTCTAGTTATCCAGTCTTCTAATTTTTTTCGAAGTTTTTAACTTCTTTGCTATTGTTTTGAATTTCCTCTCGTAGCTCAGAGTAGTTTTATCATCTGAAGCCTTCTTCTCTCAACTCGTCAAAGTCATCCTCCATCCAGCTTTGTTCCGTTGCTGGTGAGGAACTGCGTTCCTTTGGAGGAGGAGAGGTGCTCTGCTTTTTAGAGTTTCCAGTTTTTCTGCTCTGTTTTTTCCCCATCTTGGTGGTTTTATCTACTTTTTGCCTTAGATGATGGTGATGGACAGATGGGTTTTTGGTGTGGATGTCCTTTCTGTTTCTCAGTTTACCTTCTACCAGACAGCACCCTAAGCTGCAGGTCTGTTGGAATTTACTAGAGGTCCACTCCTGACCCTGTTTGGCTGGGTGTCAGCAGTGGTGGCTGCAGAACAGCGGATTTTCGTGAGACCACAAATTCAGCTGTCTGATAGTTCCTCTGGAAGTTTTGTCTCAGAGGAGTACCTGGCCAAATGAGGTGTCAGCCTGTCCCTACTGGGGGGGTGCCTCCCAGTTAGGCTGCTCAGGGGTGAGGGAACCACTTTAGGAGGCAGTCTGTCCGTTCTCAGATCTCCAGATGCGTGCTGGGAGAACCACTACTCTCTTCAAAGCTGTCAGTCAGACAGGGACATTTAAGTCTGTGGAGGTTCCTGCTGAATTTTTGTTTGTCTGTGCCCTGCCCCCAGAGGTGGAGCCTACAGAGGCAGGCAGGCCTCCTTGAGCTGTGGTGGGCTCCACCCAGTTCGAGCTTCCTGGCTGCTTTGTTTACCTAAGCAAGCCTGGGCAATGGTGGGCGCCCCTCCCCCAGCGTCGCTTCCACCTTGCAGCTTGATCTCAGACTGCTGTGCTAGCAATCAGCGAGACTCTGTGGGGCATAGGACCCTCCGAGCCAGGTGTGGGACACAATTTCCTAGTGTGCCGTTTTCCAGGCCCGTTGGAAAAGCGCAGTATTAGGATGGGACTGACCCGATATTCCAGGTGCCGTCTGTTACCCCTTTCTTTGACTAGGAAAGGGAACTCCCTGACCCCTTGTGCTTCCCGAGTGAGGCAATGCCTCCCCCTGCTTCGGCTCACGCACAGTGCACTTCACCGACTGTCCTGCACCCACTGTTTGGCACTCCCTAGTGAGATGAAACCGGTACCTCAAGCAGAAATGCAGAAATCACCCGTCTTCTGTGTCGCTCGGGCTGGGAGCTAGAGACCGGAGCTGTTCCTATTCGGCCATCTTGGCTCCACCCCCAGAGAGTCGAATTTTTTTTATTTTTAAATTTATTATTTATTTATTTATTTATTTACATTTTGAGATAGGGGCTCACTGTGGTGCCCAGGCTGGAATGCAGTGGTTCAATCACAACCCGCTGCAGCCTTGACCTCCTGGGTTCATGATTCTCCCACCTTAGCCTCCCAGGTGTGCACCACCAGACCTGGCTAACTTTTTTATTTTTTGTAGAGATGAGGTTTTGCCATGTTGCTGAGGCTGGTCTCAAGCTCCTGGGCTCAAGCAATCCTCCCATCTCAGCCTCCCAAACTGCTAGGATTACAGCTGTGAGCCACTGTGCCTGGCCTGTGTCTGGCTTCTTTTGCTGAATGTTTGATCTGTAAGATTCACTCATGTTGTGAGTTGTAGTGGTTCATTCTTACTGCATAATGTATTCTGTTGTAAGAGTATCTACAGTGTATGTATCCATTCTACTGTTGTTGGATGTTTGTGTGGTTTCCGTATGAATAAGGTGCATGTCTTTATAGACATATCGACTTACTCTCTTGAGTGTATAACCAGGAGTGGAACTTTTAGGTCGTAGAGTAAGCTTATGTTGCACGTTTGCTGATACTTTCATCACCAATGTCTGAAAGTTCTAGCGGCTCTACTCATCAAAGCATGGTATTGTCTGACATCTTTTTAATTTTAACCATTTTGGTTAATGTGTAGTGGTGTCACATTGTTTTAATTTGCATTTACCTAATGACTAACAACATTGGGCATCTTCTCATGTGCTTGATAGCCACTTGGATGTTCTCTTTTATGAAGTGCTTGGTAGATTATTTTGCCCCTTAAAAATTGGGCTGCTATGCTTTTTCTTATTGAGTTGTAAGGATTTTGAAATAGTTTGAACTCTACTTTTTGTCAGTTTTAGGCCTTACAAATGCCTTTTTCCAATTGGTGGATTATTTTCACTCTTTTAACTGTGTCTTTCGATGAGCAGAAAGTTTTAATTTTAATTACATCTAATTTATCAGTGTTTTACGGATAGTGCTTCTGGTGTCTTGTTTAAAGTGCATATAGTTTACAACTTGATTTTTCATCTAACATTGCATGTTTTTCTGTTTTGAGAAAGTATTTAATTGATGAAAAAAGGTTATATATATTCAAGGTATACATGATGATTTGATGTATGTATACATCATATAGATTGTTAATCAAATTTGCACATCCGTCACTACCCATGCTGTGTCATTACTGCACTTTTGAAACATGTTCCTGTTGATAAATTTAATCTAAAATCCCCATTTCAAACATATATATAGTATTTATGTTGTACAAATAAATCACATTTACACATTCTATTGAATAAAGGTTGTGCTTCCCCCATCTTTGTTTTAATTACAACAAAGTTGTGCTCAATGTGTACAAATATGTCACTTTGAGCTCATATTCCTCCAGATTAGATACTTAGAAGTGAAATCCCTGCAGCAAACTGCTCTGATGGTACTTACCTACATTCCCATTGACAAAACATAAACGTTCTTCTTTCCTCTCCTCCATGCCAACGCTTGCTGTAACTGATGCTAAATTTTTTCAGTTAATTGGAAATGTAATCACACTTTGATAATAGTGATTATCACCGGGGAAACATTTCTTCCTCTGCTTATTGGTGATTAAAATGTCTTCTTGAGTTCCTTGTTCTAGTCCTTTAACACATTTTCTGTTAGGTCAATAGTGCATCTGTGACAGCACACATGGAAGGCTTTACTGGTGGTCTTCAGAGCTCCAGTTTTTCTGAGGACACCCTCCTTCCATGGTAATACCACCATCTGAAGTCTAAAAAGAAGTCTGCTAAATGCTGTGTGTTAGCTTCATGTTTCCTGTGGCTGCTGTAACAAATTACCACAAACTTAGTTGCATTAAACAACAGAAATTTACTTTCTTACAGTTAGAGGCCCAGCTTGAAATGAGTCTGAAAGGTATCACCAGGCAAGTTCCTTTGGAAGCTCTAGGGGAGAATTTGTGCGCTGGTTTTTCAAGCATCTGGATATGCCTGCATTCCTTGGCTCACGACCCCTTTCTTGCATCAGTTGTCTTTCCTCCCTCTGCTTCCAGAGTCACATGGTCTTCCTCTGTTGTAAAATCTCCGTCTGCCTCTCTCTTTAAAGGACTATTGTGATTACATTGGGCCTATGAGGCTAATCCAGGATAATCTCTCCATTTCAAAACCCTTAATTTAATTACATCTGCAAAGTCTGTTTTGCCATACATGGTAACATGCTCAAGTTCCAGGGTTTAGGACCTGGTTATTCTTGGGAACCATTATTCAGCCTACCACCCCTTCACACTGCTCTCAAGAGTACTTCAGGGAGCTCATAAATCTAGTAAGATTACCATCCACCTACTGACAGTGGTAGTCAGACAGGGCTGATTGCCAAAGAAGATTCACGGAATCTAAAATAATAATGCTGTTCATCCGCAGGTTATTGCAGGAAAAGGGTGCAATGGAACAATGATATTAAACATGCTTCCCAGTCAAAGGCTGGCTCACAATTAGGGGTTCAGGGACATTGAGCACAAGCTCTGACTGTCTTGCCTCTGCAGGACCACATCAATGTGTTTTCTCTCAGATCAGGAACCCCCAACAGGAGTATTGTATTAGTCCGTTTTCATGCTGCTGATAGAGACATATCCGAGACTGGGCAATTTACAAAAGATGTTTAGTGGACTTACATTTCCACATGGTTGGGGAGGCCTCACAATCATGGTGGAAGGCAAAGAGGAACAAGTCACATCTTACATGGATGACAGCAGGCAAAGACAGAGAGCTTGTGCAGTTGAACATCCCTTTTTAAAACCATCAGATCTTGTGAGACTCATTCACTATCAGGAAAACAGCAAGGTCAAGACCTGGTGATTCAATTACCTCCAGGCAAGTCCTTCCCACAACATGTGGGAATTCAAGATGAGATGTGGGTGGGGACACAGCCAAACCATATCATGCATGAAGCATTATAGGAAATTCTTATGATTTTATGATTCCTTGGCATCCATTTTGGATATAAGTTTAACATTCTCATACCTGCACAGGGTTTAGTCACCTTTGAGAGTTTCCAGTTCTCTAACTCTTCCCAGTTCCTCAGTGTGGTTGGTCCAGATATCTGCCTTATACAACTGCCTGCTGGGTAACCACCTCCACATGGGATAGCTGAATACAACCTAGTTGATGTGGTCACTGACCCCCAACCCCTGCGTGGACCATGTGGATATGCCACAGTAACAACCTTGCAGTCACGACATGACCTCCTGGAACTCATACCTGCTTGCTTTAAACCTAGCAATTAGAACTGAGGGAAACCTCTAGGTAATGCCCTGGACCCTTGTAAAGGTTTTGTTTTGGCCCACAGACCCCTAGCTCTCTCTCTCTTACTCTCTACCTGCTGGTTGAAGGTACATGTCCTGGTCCCTCCCCACCTTCCTGTTGATCCTGTGAGGTATGCTGCCCTTTTTGCTCTGAAGCTGTGAGTAAGAAAACTACTTTCGTTATTCCATGTGATTTGGTGTTCAGCATCTTGTGTGTGACTGACACACCTAAACCTACGTCTTTTCCAGGTCAGGGGTTTCCTAGAAAGTGGCTATCTTGGTTGGTGGCCACTCTGAAGAGAGAGACTTCAAAACCAAATTTGGAGGAAAATACAACAAGCACCTTGAAACAACAGAGGCCAAAATTGAGTCTGGCTAAGGCTTCTTATACCCTGCTGGTTACATAGGCGTACTCTTGCTACATAACCAGCCCCAATGTCATCAATAAACAATGCTAACAAGCTGGTATAAACTGCCTCGAGTTCCCCTTGGACCCATAATTACAAGTAATACTTCTAATTATATGTCATGATCATGGGCCAGTACCATGAAGATAAAACTTTTACTCAGCAAAATATCTCATGGCTAATCCCAGGCCTACCAAAATGAATCCTCAAATCCCAACCACATTTGCCATGCGTGACCCCAATAAACAGCCTCAGTGACCATCCCAGGAAGACTGGAAAATTGATTATGCATCTCCCCTAAAAGACTATCAGAAGCAATTTAATATGACTGTTTTCCCACATCAGATCATCCACCATTTCCAGGACTTTGATCTCAAATGGTTTGTATATTCTGTAATGTAACTAAATTTCTCATCCCTTCCTAGAGCTTTTCTCTACCCTCATAGGACCTCAGTATGATGTTAGTAAATTTGTCTGTATTCTAAATATCTTCTAGGAATGTTCTCTTCACTTTCTTATTGTATCTGAAATACAGACATATCTTAAGAACTTTGTCCCCACCCAGCAGCCCTCTCAAGTGGAGGCTATTTTTTTTCTCTTACAAATTGAAGGGTCTAGAGGTAGGATAAGTTTGTTTTTAAGATTTCATTGTCACATTTGCTCAGTGTTATACTCTCCATACTAAAAAGTTCTAGCTTCAAGTACCTTCTATTTTCATTCTAGTTGCAGTTTTCTTCCCATATCCTGATTAGGCTCACTTTACTTACCCTAACTCTTCCCTCCCTTCCCCACCCTTTTCTTCTCCTTCCTCTCCCCCTCCTCTTCTCCCTTCTCCACAAACTCACTGTGATCTCATCCAGTACTAAATTTGTATCTTTTTCCAAGACTTTATATCTTCAATTTTCTATATTACATTTGTGCTTAAATCTCTTTTGGGCATCTCAAACATTACTTGCTTAAACAGAACTTTTGATGGCGCTCCCCAGCCCCACCCTGCTATCTCCAAGTAAATAACTGTCCTCCCTCAGATTTCCCCATTTTAGAAAGTGCTATTACTACTTAACAAACTCCTTGGGCTGAAAAACCTAGAGTCATCCTCGGTTCCTCATTCTTCATCTCCCACATCTATCAGGAAGCACTGTTTGCTTTATCTCCAAGATACATTCCATAACCACTGCCTTCTCTCCCTTACTACTGCTGCTACTGTAGTGAGATCCACCATCTCTCTTCTCTATATTAGTGCGACAGCATTCTAACAATCTTACTATAATGATTTCCACTCTTGACCTCTCAGAATCAATTCTACACATACTTGGCAAAATTACTTTTTTAAAATTAAAATCAGATCATGCATTCCTCATAATTCTCCAGTGGATTCACATTACACTCAGAATAAAGCCCAAATGACTTTCTAAGTCCTATGGGTCACAACATGCCCTGATGCTTGTTTAAATTGACCAGGCTCATCTCTTGCTACTTTCCAGCATACTTAGTCCATGGGTCTTCTTGCTGTGCCTCGAATATATCGTGTGTTTCTGCTTCATAATCTTTTCACTTGTTCTTCTCTCTTTTTGGGATGTTCTTCCTCTAGAGGTTTGCGTGATTGGAGGTCTCATTTCATTTGGGTTTCTGTTTACCTCTTTATAGAAGACTTTCCCTGCCTGCTCGTTAAAAAGACCACTGCCTGACCCCCGCTGACAACAATCCAGATCTACTTTGCTATATTTTCATCATAGCACCAATGAAGACTTTATTTATTATGTATGTACTTGTATACTCAGTTATTTTTTAATGTGTGCATTTTTAAATTCTAGAATCTAAGTTCCATCTGAGTAAGATCTTAGTTTTTTCAGGATCTGGAAAGCTTCCTAGCATGTAGTAGATGCTCAATCACAATTTGTCAAAGGAAGCATTAATAATATGAGTACTTGATAGCTCTATGTTTTCCAAGTAAAAATCCTGTGCTTTTTATTTTAGAGTATATAATTTTTTTGGTAGTATGTGGTTTTAATTTTCACTTTGATTATGGCATACTTTGAAATATAGAAGGTCTTAATTTTGATGTGGACATATTACTATTTTTGCCACCATGTTTTTTTGTTTTTTGATGCCATTTAGCAACCCTTCTCCTTTTTAATAACTCCCTGCACTTTGGGTGTATATTTTGGAGCAGTCCCCCTGGGTGCCGCACCTGCTTCTCACAGGATCAGTGCGTCAGAGCAGGACTGGTGCTGAGACACAATGAAGTGTTTTCATTGCTTCCAGGATGCCAGAGCCAACAGCCATGTGGGCGTTTGCCCTCACACAAGCAGCATAAATACACAAATGTCAGAGGCAGCAGAGTATAATAGTAGGTACAATTTGTTGAGCACTACCATGGACTGGCCAGTACCTAGATTTCATCATAGTCTTTACAGCATCTTTGGCTGATGGATAATTTTATTACCCCTATTCTGAGGATAAGGGAATTGAAGACAGAGAAGTTAAATGACTTGGTCAAATGTCATGTGGCTAAGAAGAGGAATAGGTCTTGGGTGACAGAGTTCAAGCTGTTACATAGCAAACCATATTGGTTTTCATGGTCCAAAAGTTCAGATCATGACCCAGACATTTGTTATAGGTAAGTCGCTTGTTTTGTTTAGTTTTCTTATTTGAAAAATGGAGATAATGATCTGTCTGTTATACATCACAAGGTTTTTCTGAGGATCAAACCAAAGTAATATGTATGATTGGGCTTTATAACTTGTACTACGTAAATGTGAGGTGATTGCTATTATTATAAAAGCACCAAATATAACTACACAGTAAGGTGACTAAATTATAACAAAGGCACTAAAATATATTGTGGTCTGGCTCAAAATCAATACCTGGGAAGGCTGTGTACTTATTCCAATGATTCTATCTGTCTTTAGTAAACATGTCCTTTTGAGTATTATCTGTGGAGTAGATTGTGTGCTGTATGTTGATTTAAGTTAAAGTTTAACAAAGAGCTAAGTGTTATTTAGAGTCAAGTCTGGTGATGATGTGAGGGAAAGATAGCAGAGAGGAATGAGAAATCACTGAAGTAATGAAATTACCTCCCTGTGTGGTGGCTTTTAAATAGGCTCTGAAACCTTTCTCCAAATGTAACTCAAATATTGAGTCACAAGGAACAAACTGTTTCCCTCTCCAAAAGGCTAGCTTCTCCAACATCTGTAAAGTTCAGTGCATGGCCATTTAGTCCAACTTCCCTCTCACTGCAGACATCTTTCTGATGCAGTCAACCACCCTGCACCTCTGTGTGTGTCTCCAGCCTTGTGGGCAAGTCACCTCAAGAAATAGCCTGCTACACTGCAGGACAGCTCTCATATTTGGAATAGGCTACTTTATATTAAGGAAAATTTGTATCCTTGCAAGTTCCACAATTGTCCTGAGTAATTTCATGTGAAGAGACATAGAGTAAGATATTTATATATTTACATTTATTTATAGATACATAAATATATTAAATTAAAAATAAAACTAATTATAAAACTATATATGCTCCATATAATATATGTAGATAATATTCTATATATAATATGTGGTATTACACACACATATATATATGCTCCTTTTTTTTTTTTTTTCACATAACAGTCCTTCAAAGAGTTGAAGGTGTTCAGGAAAACTTACGGGAGGCCATTGATTTGGACTAAGCCCCTGCACTAGGCTCCAGCAGATCAACCCAAAATGGAGTCACTTGTGCTAATGTTCACATCGTCACCAAATGAAACCTAAGCTGTTTACTCATAAGATCTGACTTCTTGAGAAATCAGGAGAGAGATAATAGCCAAATCCCCAAACAGGTCAGTTTTTCCAAAAAGCTAAGAGATCCACAGCACCCAATAAAAAAGGGCCTAATCATCCTGAGCTGGCATGCTATGGAGGTCCCCTCTGCTTTAACACTGCAAGGAAAGTAACCTGAAGTAATCTGTGATTTATCAATCTGCTTCTTTTCCCCCTTGTTTCTGCTTTCTCCAGCCTTTCTCTCCTTATAAAGTCCACTCCCTACGCTCAGCAGATAAAATGCTGTCTGATTCATAATTGCTAATAAAAGCCTATTATATATGTGAACTCAATTTGTTAAAATGTTGTTCTTTGACCAAAGCAGCCCAAGTTTTTTCATTATTCAGTTGAATATCCTCATCTATCTCATCATTTCTTATGTGACTGTATTCTAGATTTTTCTCTGAACCTGCTTCACTTTAAATGTCTGGTACCCAGAACTAGATCCAGTATCATAGATGTGCAGAGGACTATGGAGCACCTTATTTCTTATTTTTTTTTTAAATTATACTTTAAGTTCTGGGATACATGTGCAGAATGTGCAGGTTTGTTACATAGGTATGCATGTGCCATGGTGGTTTGCTGCACCCATCAACCTGACATCTACATTAGGTATTTCTCCTAATACTATCCCTTCCCTAGCCCCGACCCCCTGACAGGCCCTGGTGTGTGATGTTCCCCTCCCTGTTTCTATGTGTCCTCATTGTTCAGCTCCCATTTATGACTGAGAACATGTGGTGTTTGGTTTCCTGTTCCTGTGTTAGTTTGCTGAGAATGATGGTTTCCAGCTTCATCCATGTCCCTGCAAAGGACATGAACTCATCCTTTTATAAGGCTGCACAGTATTCCATGGTGTATAGGTGCCAGTCTATCACTGATGGCATTTGGGTTGGTTCCAGGTCTTTGCTATTGTGAATAGTGCTTCAATAAACATACATGTGCATGTATCTTTATAGTAGAATGATTTATAATCATTTGGGTATATACCCAGTAATGGGATTGCTAAGTCAAATGGTATTTCTAGTTCTAGATCCTTGAGGAATCACCACACTGTCTTCCACAATGGTTGAACTAATTTATGCTCCCACCAACAGTGTAAAAGCACTCCTATTTCTCCACATCCTTTCCAGCATCTGTTGTTTCCTGACTTTTTCATGATCGCCATTCTAATTGGCGTGAGATGGTATCTCATTGTGGCTTTGATTTACATTTCTCTAATGACCAGTAATGAGCTTTTTTTTATATGTTTGTTGGCCTCATAAATGTCTTCTTTTGAGAAGAGACCACCTTATTTTTATTTATGTCTTCATTTTGTTGGAAATGACAATTGTCACTTTGCTGGTTCCTCAAAATTAATGGAAACTCATTGGATAGAAAAGAAAATTACAGGAAAAGATAACAAATGCAAAGACTCAAAGTTGTTACAGTGCATACATGTCCAACAAATTACTCTAAGTTTGGTGTAGTTTTCCTATGTTTGAAATTCCAAATTGGTTAGAAATTGTGACTTTCGGGAAAAGTGAATTGCCTGAGGACAATTTAGCTCACACTGGGCAACTATTTCTCCTCCCTCAGCTGTCTTCACTGTGCTGGGCTCTTTTGGATATTTTTATAAGGGATAAAAAATATATACATATTTCTTAGATAATGTATATTCTTCTTCTATTGGAAACAGCTCAACTGTGAGTGTGGGATATGAAATAGTTTGTCTTCAAGATCCTGTGGTCATTCCACGACACTGTTCTTCCCAATTTTACAGTTTGTCTTTTTCCTAAAATTCCAATAGCAACATATATGTCTCTTCTATCAGAAGGAACTTCATATCACCTGAAAGAGAAAAAGTAAATTCAGTTTTCTATAAAAATTCTGTTTTTCCCACTGCTGTGTTCTTTGATCAAAATATCATTTGCAAAGTGTCTGATCAGTATTAATGTTTAACACATCTGAAGTAAAATAATAGAGAAGGAGACAAATGTACCCTGATTATAACTTTCCTTTTGGTAAAAGCCTATTGCAAGAATTATTTAATCTCTAAAATTATTAACTAAAAAAAAAAGACTGACTGAGTCTAAGAAGAAATGAAATTTTTGTTTGTTTTATAAAGAAAATTGCCAGATTAATTCATCATTATGTTATGTACCAATTAAAGTAGATATTAGTTTTAGATATTAATTATGAAGTAGCCAGTGCTACTGTAATTATAGTTCGCATTTATGTCAGGCATTAAATTATATTCAGTTATTGTTTGAGAGTAAAAAACAACTAAAATTATATTTAAGAAATATCATGCACAGTATAAGAGAAAATAAGAGGAATCAGAAATGTCTTTTGGGAGTTTGTACATCATAGAAATTATGAGCATGGGTTTTGAATTCAGACCTGGCATAAAATCATAACTCTCCCATTTTCTAGGGAGACCTTGGGCAACATGTCACTCTAAGCTTTAGTTTTCTCACCAACATCAGAGGAGGGATAACAATAGAACCCATATCACTGAATAGTTGTAAGTCTTTAATAAGAGATTGCATGCCCAATCCCTAAGCTAACAGAAATCTTTCACATTGTAGCAAAGATTCCCCCTTTTAAACACTTTTTACTATCCTCTGCTGGAAAATTTTTATAACTATATAAATTTATAAGGACTGTAATATCCCTTGGAGTTATGTAATGCATAACTTGCCCATTCCAGAGGCTACATTTCTTGTAAAGTGATTGCTGCACAGTACCCAACCTGTGGCAATTTCCCTGTATATGCTGGTGACTTCTGTTGTTCAATTCTGGGCCTCCCCAGTCATAGGTCATTGAACTAGATAGGCCTTTGTCTCCACAGTCATGGCTTGGGTGGCACTTTTGTTGCAGATGACCAAAGAGGTTTACTGTAGTCTCAGAAAGGGAAGAATAGCTGGAAAGAGTGAATCACAATAATCACTGTAGTGTGCATGTTTATTTAAGATGAGAAGAGAGGGACAGTGATGAGAATCTTTGCCTTCATTACCACATGGGATTTTAAGATAAAAAATATACAGAACTTGAACATTTAATTATTGAAACGTGAAGAGAAACAGGAAACTGAAAATGCTTTTGGAAAATTTTATTTAAATTATAATGGGTTGTCAAGGGAAACTAATGGGCTTGAATTATCAGACAATAGGAACATTTTCTTTTAGTGCTGCCAAGCATATTACATGTCAGGAACGGTGCTAAGTGCTTTCCATACAAGGTATGCATTATCTTATTTGCACCCATAACCTGTTTTTCCTCAAGTCTTCTTCTCAGTAAATGGCCAGATTATCCACTAAAGCAGGATTTGGGGGGCAGCCTAGAATTCTCTCTTTCATTTACCCCTGGTACCCAATCTTTCATCAAGTTCTTTTTATCCTATACCCAAAAGACCTGCCTGTCTTATATCCAAAATGCTGCATATGAAAAATATGAGCATCTCTCTGCTCCAGTGCTACTGTCCTAGCTCATGGCCCTACCTTCTCTTTCTAACCTGATATGATTTGCCTCCTAACTCATCTTTTCGCTGTTATTCTTGCTCCTCTGCTGTTCATACTCCAGACAGAAGCTAGATTATTAAAAAATGTAGGTCAGATAAAGTCATTCTCAGGCTTGATACTTCTTACAGCCTTGTTTTGCCCTTACAATAAAGTGCATACTCTTCTAGGATCTAAAGGCCTGCATGGTCTGACTTTGACTCCTTTTTCTAACTCACCTCGTGCTCCTTCTCCTTGCCTTCTGCTCTTCAGTACCCTGGCCCTTATCTGGAACTCACTATTCCTAGGGCATTGGTGTACACCATTCTCCCTGCCTGAATCTGTCGTTCCTCCATGGTGCCTCCTCACACCTAAAGTTTCAGATTCAATGACATCTAAGAGGATTTTCATGACACTACGGTCTAAAGTAGTCCTTCCAATTATTTTTCTATCAATACTTTTTAAATTTTTGTTCAGAGCATTACAGCATTTATTTGTTGTCTTTTTCTTTGTGTATTTCCCATCTGGAAGGTAAATTCCTAAAAGATAGGGATCTTGTGTCTGCACCTAAGCTCCTAGCAGGGCGCCTGGTGTAGAGGATGCAACTTGTGTCTATTTGTACAATTAATAAATGAGTATTTCCTTATAACTTTCTTGTAACATAAATATTCTGAACTGATGCCAAGGGATTGGTCTGGGTCTTGTTGCTTGCCACACAGGAAGCCAATCAAAGAGACAGTGAGTATCGCCAGGGAAGAAAAGCTTTAATTGGATGACATTAGCTGAGAAGACCAGAGAAAAGCCTTAAATCTGTCTCCTCAACTAACTAAAGTTTGGAGTTTATATAGCAGGGAAGGAATGTAGCTATGCAGGAAAACAGGAATTAGCAAGAGGTAAGGAAGCAATCGTGACAAATGAGGGGTTTGGCATCTCATTGTCTGGATGTGGTGATCTGGTGAGTTTCAGTTCGTTTGTACTATCTGGGAGGCCAGAGGGTCAGTTTCCTGAAAAAGGGACTCAGATAGGACAAATATACATTTCAAGCTTTAGGACCAGGAGGGTCAATCACAATGTTAATTCAAAAAGACCTTAAATATCAGCTGTATGGGAAAATTTGGCTGGTTTTATCATGTTCCCAATTTTGCAAATGAGAACTTAGACTAGCAAGTGAAGGTCCAGGAAGCATTGGTCTGACTTTTCAAACTTTTAAGCCTTTATGCACCATTCTGTTCTTCATAAATAACTTGGCAATGGAGGTGGGGGTGGTGGTGGTGGTGGTGGTGGTGTGTATCTGTATGCATGTTTGTGTTTTAATGTATGTGTTTCATAGAGAGTGACCAGAGAAAATAACACTAGTTTGCCACATTATTAACTATAGAACAACCTGACATTTTGACATTTATCCCTCAAATGGAATTAAATATAACTAAAATATACATTTATATGAAATAAAATTATATAAAGGCTGAGATTAAGCCCCATGCATTTTTACAAAGGAGTCCTGAGGGAATCAGACTCTGTGGCATTTTTCATCCTTAGGCAATCTTGAAATCCGAGTCTAATTTTTATAAACCTTAAGGTTTCAGTTATTTTGATGTGTTTATCTCTTTTAGTAGTGCACTTATTTCTAGGTAGTTTTGGTTGTTGTTGTTTATTTGCTTTAATAAGTATCTTTTCATTTAACTTATGAACTATTTTATCTCAAAATGCAGTTTTTCTTAATATCTTCCTTCTTTCCTTCCTTCATTTTTTCTTTCTTCCTTTCCTCTCTTCTTCCTTCCGTCCTTCTTTCCTTTCTTTCTCTCCTTTCTTCATTCTTCTTTCTAGAATAATAGATGGAGCATGTGCTGTGTGCCAGTCCGTTAGGTATAAGATGCCAGACATGCCTGAAAGTATTGATGTATTTGGCGTTCTTTGTGTTGTAGGTGCTGCTGCAGTGGAGTATCCAAGGCTCTCTTCCTCTAATGCAAAAACACTCACAGGTGATACTAACAAAGTGCATTCCTTTCATATAAAGGCCAAAACTGTTTTCTGACTTTGTCAATACGAAAATCTATATTATGAAATATTTGTTTTATATGAGAAAAATTTGTGGTCCTAAGGATTCTGGGAAGGAGTGAGTGATGATATTGATTCATCAACCTTGGTTTACCTGTTCTAACTTGCAAAGATAGAAAATACCTCCAATTCTACTAGCAGTAAGGAGGAAAATAGTTCTACTTGCAGTAGAATTACAAATCCATTGTTAAAGTTTCAAATATGTACAGGCATACCTCAGAAATATTGGGAACTGGGTTCCAGAACATGACAGCAGAGCAAATTTTGCAATAAAGGAAGTCACATGAATTTTTTTTGGTTTCCCAGTACATATAAAAGTTATGTTTACACTATACTATAGTCTATGAAGTGTGAAATAATGTTATCTATAAAAACAATGCATGTATCTTAATTAATAAACACTTTAATGCTAAAAATGCTAAAAATCATCTGAGTCTTCAGCAAGTTGTTATCTTTTTGCTGCTGGAGGATCTTGCCCGACTAACCAGGGTGGCTGTTGCTAAAGGTTGGGACAGCTGTGGCAATTTATTAAAAAGACAACAATGAAGTTTGACAAATGGATTAACTCTTCCTTTCACAAAAGATTTCTCTAGAGCATGTGATGCTGTTTGATAGCATTTTACCCACAGTTGAACTTCTTTCAAAATTGGAGTCAATTCACTCAAATACTGTTGTTGCTTTATCAATTAAGTTTACATAATATTCTATATCTTTTGATATCTCCTGTGAACATATCAACAATATTAACAATACCTTCATCCAGAGTAGATTCCAGCTCAAGAAAATTTGCTTTGCACATCCATAAGAAGCAACTTATCTGTTAAAGCTTTATCATGAGATTGCAACAATCAATTCACATATTTAGACTCTACTTCTAATTTTAGTTCTCTTGATATTTCTACCCCATCTGCAATTACTTCTTCCACTGAAGTCTTTATCACCTCAAAGTCATCCATGAGGATTGGAATCAACTTCTTCCAAACTCCTGTTAATGTTGATATTTTGACCTCCTCCCATGTATTGCAAATGTTCTTAATGGCATCTAGAATGGTGAATCCTTTCCATAAGGTTTTCAATTTACTTTGCTCAGATCCATGAGAGGAATACCTATGTATGGCGGCTATAGCCTTATGAAATGTATTTCTTATGTAATACGATTTGCAAGTTGAAATTATTCCTTGATCCATGGACTGCAGAATGGATCTTCTGTTAGCAGGCATGAAAACAACATTAATCTCCTTGTAGACCTCTATTGATGCTCTTGAGTGCCCAGGTGCATTGTCAATGAGCAGTAATATTTTTAAAAGAATTTTTTTTTCCTGAGTAGTAGGTCTCAACAGCGAGTTTAAAATATCCAGTAAACTGATGTAAACAGATGTGCTGTCATCTGAGCTTTGTTGTTCCATTTATAGGGCACAGGCGGAATTTATTTAGCATCATTCTTATGAGCTCTGGGATTTTCCAAATGATAAATGAATATTGGCTTCAACTTAAAGTTACCAGCTGCATTAGCCCCAAATAAGAGAATTAGCTTGTGCTTTGAAAATTTGAAGCCAGGAATTTGACTCCTTCTCTCTAGCTATATAGATCCTAGATAGCATCTTCTTCTAAGAGATGGCTGGGTTTTTTTTTCACTGAAAATATGTTGTTTAGTGTAGCCACTCTCATCAGTGATCTCAGCTGAATCTTCTGGAAAACTTGCTGCTCCTTCTCCATCAGCACTTGCTGCTCTGCCTTGTACATTTATGTTACAAAGATGGCTTCTTATGAAGCCTTAAATCTAATGAACCAAACTGCTGGCTATAAACTTTTCTCCTGCAGCTTCTTCACCTCTCTCAGCCTTCACAGAATTGAAGAGAGTTAGGACTTTGTTCTGGATTAGGCTTTGGCTTAAGGAAATGTGTAGCGGGTTTCATCTATCCAAACCACTGACACTTTCACCACATCAGCAATAGCCTGTTTCACTTTCTTATTATTCGTGTATTCACTGAAGTAACACTTTTAATTTCCTTCACAAACTTTTCCTTTACATTCACATTTTGGCTTAGTGTTTGGCCTGTCTTACCTTTTGACATGCCTTCCTCACGAATCTTAATCATTTCTAGCTTTTGATTTAAAGGGAGAGACATGACCCTTTCTTTCATTCAAACACTGATTGGCCGTTGTAGGATTATTATTATTATTATTATTATTATTTGAGATGGAGTCTCGCTCTGTCAGCTAGGGTGGAGTGCAGTGATGCGATCTCGGCTCACTGCAACCTCGACCTCCTGGGTTCCCCTCTCCCATGCCTGGCTAATTTTTGTATTTTTAGTAGCGACAGGGCTTTACCATACTGGCCAGGCTGGTCTCAAACTCCTGACCTCAGGCTTTCTGCCTGCCTTGGCCTCCCAAAGTGCTGGGATTACAGGATTGAGTCACTGCACTCAGCTCCACTTTAGGATTATTAATTGGACTGATTTCAATATTGTGTCTCAGGGACTAGAAAGGGGTTAAGGAGAGGGAAAGAGACAGGAAATAGCTGGTTGAATACACACAAGATTTATCAGTTAAGTTTGGTGTCTTGTATGGGCACAGTTCATGGATCCCAAAAACAATTACAATAGTAGTGTCAAAAGTCACTGATCATAAATCATCATAACAGATATAATAATGATGAGAAAGCTTAAAATATTGCAAGAATTATTAAAATGTGACACAGAGACACAAGATGAGCATATGCTAATGGAAAAATGACACCCAAGGGTTTGCTCAATGCAGGGGTGCCACAAACCTTCAATTTGTAAAAAACACAGTACCTGTGAAATACAATAAAGTGAAGCAGAGTGAAAGGAGGTATGTCCATATTTGCATCGTTCCATTCAGAAGCACACACCTTCTTAATCATCTGAGAGGGACCATGGGGGTCATTTTGAGCATAAGTTCATCTTAAGCAGAAAGATGAATGTCAGAATCCATTTCTATGAGTAGTATGTGTCTTTTAGTTCACATTTAGGAAAATATATTCAACTCTGAGCAGGGCTTATGCTGAAATCAGAGCTTGGAAGGAGAGTATTTTAAGGCAGTTGTCTGTAAAACGGCAATGGGAGGTTGTTGCAGCCCAGTTACAAGATGACCTAACTGCAGTGGGTGTAAGGTGGAATTGCAGACACATCATGATGCTGGCCAGCAACAAGGAGACCTTATCTATAGGCCTACACATCCTTTAATATTTCTGAGTAACCTCACTTAGTTAATACCTTTTGTGGATATCTTTAAATGGGGACAATAATCTCTTCATCTCTAATCTGCTTCATGAAGACATGAGATATTGATTGAGAAAGTGCTTTTTTTTGTTTGGTGAGAAGTGTGTTAACTTCTTTAAATCTCGGTTTCCTGATTTGTAAAATGAGGACTGCATAGTATTTTATAAGATAAAGCATGCAAAACATTAAAAATTCCTTGTCTCATACTAAGTGTTCGCTACATATTAAGCATATACATTTCTTACCTTGCCTCTCTCAACTTCTTTGCTCTTTTTCCACAAAGATAACTAAACATGTAATTGTTGACCATGTCCCAGCTTGAAATGTCCTGGATGATTAAGGCTTGCCCTGGGGTTCCTTTTCAGGAGTCCACTTGTGGATAATGGTGCACAGAAGTACTAATTTGGATGTAATGTCCAGGACTCCAGTTCATAGGGAACTCAGTATCATCTCACCTGCCCTTGGAAAGCAAGTTCCAGAGATCTGTTCTATTACCTCCCTTTATCAACAAAACATGCCAGATTCAGTGCCACGAGCCAGTAAAGCAATAGGATTTGCTTCAGGTGCTGGAATTTTGCCTTTCTAGGAGCACTTTCATTTTGCTTCAATTGTGTATAGGAAAATTCCCAAGGAGAAGACCACCTTGCTTTCCCTAGTGCCTGATAGCTACTGGGGAAAGTGTTTAGAGTTTAGAATTGGTTTAGCTTCCAACTCCCAGCTCAGCCTCTGAGGCATGGTGTTTCCTGGACATATCACTGCCCTCTTTCTGGGCTTCAGTTTCTCCAGCTGAAAAATAATAAAGTCAGAACAGTGTAACCACCTCCTCATATGCAATAACCCTCCCCAAAGACCTTAGTTCAGGACTAGCTGCAGGATAGGGACTGGGGCAGGAGGGGGATGAAAGGTGCAGGGGGCCACAGAGGAAAGGCAGAGCAATGGAGGAATTAGAACTTTCGTTTGCTTCCTCCTTAGCTTGCAGGGCTGATTTTTTTTATTGTTTGTTTTGTTTCATTAAAGAAAGCAGTGAGTCTAGGAGCTAACTGGGCTGTTTTATGACTTTTTGAGACTCTGCGTCCCAGGGAAGCTGCTTCAGGACCCACACTGAAAAGTAGGACAGAGAGTCAGATGACAGCCCCTCCCAATCCCTTCCTCCAGATTCTAGAATGCAGCTCTGACATCTGGAGAGCCCAGGAAGCCCAGGAAGTCCCTGGTAGATGGCGCCAGCAGCCAAGAGAGGTGTTTGCTTCCCTGAAAAGGGACGATTGGAACTACCCTAAGCACGTGTGAAACATTCCTGAAGAAACTAAAATAAATATAGAAGGCTTTGAGTCAGGATTCTAATATAATTCAGGTGGAAATTCAAAAACATTGTAACATAGGAACTGATGTTATCGTGTCTTACTTGTGTACACCTGCTGGTGAGTCCTGGAAATATTCAGGTTACAATTTTAAAAATATTTTATTTTGAATAATTGGAAACAGGCACACAAACAGAATAATATAATGAACCTGTCTCCCTCATACCTCTCTCATATTTAACAGTTAGCAGTGAATGGTTAACCTTGTTTTACCTATACCCTCATGTGTTTCATTGCCTCCAAGTCATCTTAAAAGCAAATCCAGACATCATATTATTTGTTTTTAAATATTACCGTATATATGTATAAAGTATATATGTATATATGCACATATATATGTAAAAATAAAGACTATATTTTCAATATACCCATAATACTAGAATTGTAGATTTAGCAGATGTAAAACACCGGATATATTGCATGAAATATACAAGAAACTTATATGTTGTTTATTTGAAATTCAAGTTTAACTGAATATTCTATATTTGATCTATAATGCCTACAAAATACTTTTACTTTAAGAAATAACAATAATTCCCTAATGTCATCAAATATGCAGTCAATATTCTAATTTCTCATTGTCTCATAATTGACATAAATATTTTGTTTTGCTTATAGATTGTTTTACTCATGATCTAGTGAAGGCCCACACATTACAATTGGTTGATTGAATTTTTAAGTCTTTTTTAATCTGTAGATTCACTACCCATCACTATTTTTTTCCTTTGCAATTTATTTTTTGATGAAACTAGACCATTTGTCTTATGGTTTCCTATTTATTGATTAGATTACCCTGTGATATGTTAAACATAGATCTCAATTTCCTGGCTTCTTTTATAAACCTGCAGCTAGGTTTAGAGGATTAATATTTAGATTTGAACGTTTATTTTTTTCTAAGAACCTTTCATAAGAGGTGTTGTGTTTTTCATCTGGAGGTGCATAATGTCTGATGACTCTGTTTTGTTGTTAGTGGCTTTGAAAAATAATCTCTAGATTCATTAATTAATTAGGAGTTGTAAAATGGTGATATTTTGATTTTTAATTCTATTATTACTTTTCCATTGTTAGTTGAACTACTCCTATGAAGAGAAATAATGATACTACCATGTACCAATATGGATGCTAAATTAAAAAAAAAATTTTTTTTTAGATTTTTTTCCCTTAAGGTATATCCCACTAGGAAAGTTCAGACAAATTCTTACGTTTTAAATTTGCATGAAATACTTTCTTGTTAAACACACATTTATCCTACCAACTGGAAACATATTTAGTTCACTCATTCTTTTTAAAAAATATTTAGAGTTAGCATTTTATAAATTTAACTTTTTATTATTATGTAAAGTGTCCTCATTGCTTCAAAATCTAATCTACAAAGCAAGGTATATTCAAGGAAATCTATGTTTTTCGTTCCTCTTGCCTCTTTCATTCTACCTATGTCCTTCTTTCTCCTGTTGTAAGTCATTTTTTAAAATTTATAGTTTAACACATGTGAGCAGATACATCAATATCTTTCTGTCTTTAAGTTACTATTAGAATACTATTCACATGGTTTCTCGCCTTTTGTATTGATACTTTCCTTTAAAAGAGTTTTTGGAGATCACTACCTAACAAGAACTGCAGATATTTCTCGTTTCCTTCCTGTAATAAGACTGGTTTGTTCAATTAGTGCCATTTTGATAGACAAAGATGGAAACTTGTTTCCAGGCTTTTGTTCTCACAGACAGTTCTATAATAAAGACAGGCTACATAGTTCAGCAATGCTAAGGTCCATTAGGATAAGTCCTTGAAATATTGAACTGCTAATTGTCGATACTGACTGATGATATGTCACGCTTGTGTTCTGTCATTTATTCTAACACAGATTTGGGGGACAATTCAGTATTAATAAATGCATCTGAGTTTTCCATGTTATAGGATTCTCGTGGCAAAAATAATAAGGGAAGTGAAATAAGAGATAGACTAGAGAACAAAAAGTTATAGAAGTTTTATCAAGTTGTGAATTTTAATACTTAACAAGGAATAATGAAGAATTACCCAACATTTAGAAACAAAAGCTAAAAATCACAGATAAATAATCTATGAATTAAAGGTCATATAACAAAAATTAATAAAATAAGATATAATTTTTATAAAATAAATTTAAAAAGTAACAATAATTGTTGAGTCCAGTGTTATAAGTGGAGTAGAAAACAAGTATTCTATTCATGGCAATTTGAAATAAAATTTCCTGCAATATTCCTAGAAGGCAGACTAACAATATTTCTTAAGATTCTTAAAAATATTAATTTAATGTGACTCAAAACTGATGCATTTAAAATGGAATCTGAGTCTTCTGTTTCTGATTCTAACAGAAAATCTTTTGCCAGATCGATCCATCTGCTAAGAAAAAATATAAAAATAGAACAAAAAATAACTGCTCAATATCATCAGAGAGCAAAGAAAGCAACCATTGGACCAATAATGTGGAGAGAAGATAAACATTGTATGAGCTAGACCTTCTCTGTCACTTCTCCTTTGGTTACTCACTGATTTTCAATATAGAGCACCAAAGACAAAGAGAAAATCATGGCATAGATCTTTCTGCAGTCTCGTCGGGTGGGAGAAACAGAAGTGGAACTCAGATTTATCAAAGCAGCTGGAACTTGAGGGGGCCAAGATCCAAAAGACAGGCCATCTCAAACTGCACAGGGGCAAGAGATCTGGAAACCAAGCAAAAAGCAGAAGTCAGGAGACGAAAAACTAGTCTCAAGTTTCAACGATCTCATAGATCTGGGTGGGAAAACATTGGATTTCTGAGCCCCGGAGGCAGAGTAGTGAATATTTGCTGATCAATAATACAAAGGATCACACTAAATATGATCTAAATTTTAATGCCAAAAAATAGAAAATAAAACCACATGGTTTGATATAAGTAATTAAACTTCTCCAATACTCATTTTAAAAAATCCATAAAACAAGGTTAAACACACATACTGTTTGTAGAGACTATGAATGTTAAGTTAGTATGTCTACATCTTAAGTAAATATTTATTAAATATTAAATATTTAATCAACTATAGTTATTATTTTTGTCATGATTGCCCGTTATTCTGGAAACAATAAGTGATAGTCTGTCACCAAGACTGAGACCATATTTCTAATATCCATCTTGTCTTTTGCTTTTTTTTTTCTGGATAGGAGTATCATTTGCTTTCAAACAATGCTGAATAAAAGCAAAATACTAGTTTCTAGCCTCTCTTGGCTGAACATGAGGCAGGAGAGTCAGAAAGTGATAGATGAAGCCAATTCTTCTCAGGGGTCTGGCTGTTCATAGATGGCCTGGCATCATGCAATATTCCTATTTTTCCACCTGGCATAAAGCATGTAATAGATGTTCCAAAACAGGAAAAGGAAGCCAGAAGCCAATATTTTGCTCTCCTTTCCCAACTTCAAACAAACTTCAGTGCTTTCGAGATCATTGCAGAAATGTTCACCTTCATGGGGTCTCACTGGCGTGGTGGTGATGTCCATCCTCAGATGGTATTTTCTCATCTGTTTTCTGAAATCTGATGTTCCTCCCCTAAAGACATTCACTGTCTTCCTTGGGGGAGGTGAAGCTCAATGTGGGAATCCTGAGGGGTGAAAACCAGGAGTTGACATTGATACTAAATTATGCCTAAACTGAATTATTTAGTATTATGACTCATACTAATGTGAGTGCTCCCTGCTGGGAATTATTGTTAGCCCTATGGTCCAGGAATAATATGAAGGCATTGGATAATTCCGGTAGATGGGTGTGGGCAGTGAGGCAGGGTTGAAGTAAAGAAGGTGGACCTGAGACCATCTGGAGCTGGTGGTGGTGATGAAGAAAAAGAAGAAGGAGGAGGAGAAGGGGGAGAAAGAGAAGAAAAGGAGGAGGAAAAGGGGGGGAAGGAGGAGACTGAAGAAGAAGAGGGAAAAAAAAAGCAAGAGATGGGGAAAACAAGAGGAGGAATGGGAGAATGTGGAGACAATTGTCGAGGAAGGACCACTTCTAACTGACTCCATACTCTGGTCCCTGCCACCACCCTCTGAGCTTCAACTGCAATTGGCACCACCTCCTGTGATTATCATCACCTAAGGGAAAAGAATTGCTAAGTCCCTAAACAGAACCCAGGACATTCACTGAACCCAGATATCTGTTTTTGACCTCAAAATGGACGCTCTGTCTGACCTTGGGGAGTCACACATACTCTCTTGTTCTCTGATATCCCATCTTTGTTTTCATCTTTAGCTCCAGCTGTGGCTAAAAGGGGCCAAGGTTTAGCTTGGGCTGTGGCTTCAAAGTGTTCAAGCTCCAAGCCTTGGTGTCTTCCACATGGTTTTGAGCTTGTGGGTGTAGAGAAGACAAGAGTTAAGATTTGGGAACCTCTGACTAGATTTCTGAGGATGTATGGAAATGCTCGGATGTCCAGGTAAAAGTCTGCCACTGGGGTGGAGCCCTCATGGAGAACCTCTACTAGAGCAGTGCAAAGGGAAAATGCGGGGTTGGAGTGCTCATAGAGTATTCATTGGGGAACTGCCTAGCGTAGCTGTGAGAAGAGGGCTGCTGTCTTCCAGACTCTAGAATGGTAAAATAGATCCACTAACAGCTTGAACTGTGCTCCTGGAAAAGCTGCAGACACTTAATGCCAGCCCATGAAAGCAGCCAAAGGGGCTATACTCCGCAGAGCCACAGATGCAGAACTGGCCAAGGCCTTGGGAACCCACATCTTGTATCAGCATGCCTGGATGTAAGACATGGAGTCAAAGGAGCTTATTTTGGAGCTTTAAGATTTAATGACTGCCCTGCTGGGTTTCAGACTTACTTGGGGCCTGTAGCCCCTTTGTTTTGGCCTATTTCTTCCTTTTGGAAGGGGAGAATTTACCCAATGCATGTACTCCCACTGTATCTAGGAACTAACTAACTTGCTTTTTATTTTACAGGCATAAAGGACGTGTATTGTCTCAGATGAGACTTTGAATTTGGACTTTTGAGTTAATGCTGAAATGAGTTAAGACTTTGGGGGACTGTTGGGAAGACAGGATTGTGTTTTGAAATGTGAGAGGGACATGAGATTTGGGAGGGGACAGGGACAGAATGATATGGTTTGGATTTGTGTCTCTGCCCAAATATCATGTCTGATTAGAGAAGGGACCTGATGGGAGGTGATTGGATCATGGGGAGATTTCTCCCTTGCTGTTCTCATGATAGTGAGTGACTTCTCATGAGATATGATGGTTTAAAAGTGTGTGGCACTTTCCCCTTTGCTCTCTCCTGCCACCATGTGAAGAAAGTGCCTGCTTCCTCTTCACTTCCTGCCATGATTATGTTTTCTGAGGCCTCCTAGTCATGCTTCCCGCTAAGCCTGTGGAACTGTGAATCAATTAACTTCTTTTCTTCATAAGTTACCCAGTCTCAGGTAGTTCTTTATAGCAGTGTGAGAACAGACTAATACAATAATAGTGACCAATTATTTCCATTTTTCTGACACTGAGAGGTTTCCCATGATAGAGAGTTTTTAGTTTGAAAACTGGGAATGCCCCTGGAAAATGAGAAAGAGATGGTCACTTTACTTCTAGACATGGTTGTGGACTTGGGAATTTTCCCTGGTCTGACTGGGTATCTTCCATCAGAATATCAGCATGCCTGTCCTCACCACCTGAGAGTTGACTGGTGAAAGCTTGGGGAAGAGTAAAGTAGGGATGTTTGCAGAGCATATTAGAATTATGAAGACACAGAAATGACCTTAGAGGATTAACATCAGGATGTCCCGACAGGGGCGGTATCAGCAAAGTCATTCCCTTCCCTAGCTCAAGTTTCCATTTTCCTGAAACACACAGAATCAGGTATCCAGGCCTGTGGAAATTGAGACATTATCACATTACCAGGACAAAAGTTTATCTTGCCTGATTCCTTGTGTCTGATCAATAAAGGATTTTATATTTGTTTCACCAATGAATCTATTCAGAAGAGAGACATGTAGAATTCTCTGTAGCCACACTGTGAATTAGCAATAAGACCACAATTAGATTGTTGGGCCCTGACCCCAAAGCTCATTACTCCACATTCAAACTTTATCCTCCCACTGGCTCCTGTGCTGCTGGTGCAGATTTGGGTGATAATACATTGAGATGTCAGGAGGCTGAGGGTACATCTGCTTTCAGAACTGCCTAGGATCCTTGAGTGAAGAAGAACTTGCTGTCCAAATACCTTATGGTCTCTGAGTGTCCTTCAGTAGAGGAAAATTAGTCTTTTTCCTCTACAGATTTATTAAACCATATAAATCCTCTCCTTTCATGCTTGGGGTTGGGTTATATGAGAGCCATGGCCTCACTAAAGATGAATGTCATATTGTCCAGGAACTTGGGCACATTTTAACATAGTCTAAAATTGTCTATATACCAGGTACAATGTGCCTAAGAATGGAATTACAAAGAGAACTCTGGATCTCTTTGTTCAGTAGCCTATTTTCTGTTTCTGGCTTCCTTGCTAACTTACTGCTGACCCTTGGATTTAATTGCCGTCCCTAGATCTAGAACTTCCATGCGGACAATATGGTGATGATACCCACAGACCCATGATGGCCCTGCCATTGTTTTGATATATTACAACTCCATGATTCTGCTGGTTAGCAGCCTGTGGCGAGCATTTTTCCTCTGGCTTGCTGATGCCTGAGATACCACTGTCAGAACTTCATCTGCTGTTCCTAATTCTGGCCCCTGTGAGCATTTATATTGCCTTGGTGGCATTGAGAAGTGAAGGCCAAGATTAACTCTGTTTGGGCTCTGATGCTTCTCTGTGAATGAGTACCCCACTTCATTTTCTTGGCTCCTGGAAGCTCTGAAAGAATTCATGAATTCCCTGCTATTGAGAGGAAGAATGAGAATCAAATCTGTCCTCTTTGTTACAAGCAAAAAGTCCATGAATACAGGAGAAAAGAAAATAGGAACCCCGATGGCAGAGAAGGAGGAAAAAATATCCTGGGGATTTTTCTTTTCTTTTCTTTTTGAGACAAGTTCTCACATTTTTACCCAGGCTGGTGTTCAGTGGCACAATCATGGCTCACTGTACCCTCAACCTACCAGGCTTAAGCAATCCTCCCACCTCAGCCTCCTGAGTAGCTGGAACTACATGTGTGCATCACCATGCCTGGATATTTTTTTGTAGAGGTGGGGTTTCACCTTGTTACCCAGGCAGGTCTTGGACTCCTGGGCTCAAGCGATCCACCCACAGTGGCCTCTCAAAGTGCTGTGATTACAAGTGTGAGCCACTGTGCTTGGCTTATCCTGGGGACTCTATAAAGCTGCCTTGGGACCATGAGGGAAATATCTGGGACCTGGGAGACTTAACTCACAGAGAAAATTAGCTTCAGGTGTCCAAGGCAGAAAGAGGAGCAAAACTTCACTCAAAGCCCATCTGCATGCTCCTTATGCTGTCTGAGCAAGTGGTCTCATTATCTTACGCTTCCTTTGCTTCAGATGTAGGTCAAACACAAGACCTTAGTCTATCTCCAAGGATGCTGCAGGAATATAAGCTGACTTGAGAGAGATATCATGGGGCAGAATGTAGTTGAGGGACCTGATTGTCACTATGAACCAAGTAGGATTAGGGTGGGGGGCAAGAGAGAAGGACCACAGTAATTGCCTTCTTCTGGGAGAACCTCTGAATCTCACCTCTCAGTGTATCTTAGAGCTCTCTAGGGCAAGATGGGGTCTTTATTAGGTGCAATTTCAGCAGTAAGTAACAGATCGCTTGATCCTCAATGATTTCAACAAATAATACCCCTCACCATCCATATAATAAGAACCCCAGAGGTAAAGAATATGGGTCTTACAGTGATTTAAATGTCACCCCTCCAAAATTTATGTTGAAACCCAGTCTCCATTGTGGTGTTATTAAAGCACCCACTCTGTATACACTGTGCTCTAAGCATGTTGGATATATCAACTTATTTCATTCTCAACACTCGATGAAGCAGACTACGCTTATCATTTCATAGATAAGATAAATGAAGCACAGAGAGATTAGGTGACTAGTTGACGATTACACAGCTGATTCTTGGTGGGACTGGGAATTAAATCCAGAAAAACTGGCTCCTCCATTGTTTGTACTGTTAATCACTCTATTCCACTACTTCAAAAGAAAACCAAAGACAGCTATACACAATACAAACAGAACATATTTTGGGGCACGAGAATGTCAAAACTTTTTTTTGTGCATGTGCCCTGGGAAGGGTATTGAGTCTTCAAGGGTGACCCAGCTGACCTGGACAGGCATTGGAGTAGAGCTAAGGAGGATGGAGAATGACCTGCATGAACATAGTGACCAATTAATGAACAGAAGTGTAGACCTCTCTGTCACGAATGCAGTGATATAGATGAGGAATGATTGTTCATCTTGGAAAATGCCACCATAGACGCGTGCTGATGGTGAAGGACCAGTTAACTTCCCCTCAATGCCTGGATAATATGCAAGCCCCCTATTCAAACCTAAACAAATTAATAAAAGGAAATTCCTAGGAATTAGATCACCATAAAGCACACCCTCAGGAAAAGGGAAGAGGAAGAGGAAAATAGAGTGTTTCCTCCA
The DNA here is from genome assembly GCF_028878055.3 of Symphalangus syndactylus. Taxonomy (NCBI): domain Eukaryota; kingdom Metazoa; phylum Chordata; class Mammalia; order Primates; family Hylobatidae; genus Symphalangus; species Symphalangus syndactylus. Next base: position 95,502,407 of record NC_072440.2, on the reverse strand, counting down.
GAGACTGAATATTAAGCCAGAAGCGATTGAATGATTCTTGAATTGGTAAAATTAAATTACCTGCTACCAAAGAGAGATGGTCATTTCAGAGATAAGTTACAGTTAATTGCAAAGAAACAAAGCAAGTAATATCTTTATTAGTCTACAAATATTGACTGTCAGATTTGTACCTTGCATTTGTATCTACTTAGATATTCCTTCATCTGTTTGCCTTCTGCATGGGCAGTCAGTGACTTCTCTCTGAGCTTTCTTAAGGCTTCACTCATGTCTCTGTAATTCATCTTATCATATAGAATTACCATTTAGGTCTTCTGCAGTTACACAACTATAATCTTTCAGAACAGAGACACATTTCCTTCCCTTCTCTTCCCTTGCCTTCCCTTTCCTTGTTTTCTTTCATTTTATCCTCCTTTCTTTTTCTTTCTTTCTGAGAATATTTGCTCCTACCTAGTAGTATCTGGAACATTAAGTGGGTGCTCCGGAGATATTTTATTCAACTAGATTAGAGTGTAACAGCTGATTGAGATTTTCCTTAACCTTACCTCTCTGCTCCCTGATCTCCAAGAATGATACATGCTACCTGATTTGCAGGAAAATAAATGTGCTGACATTAGACAGCTTCTGCCTCCATCAGGATTGGGCCAGTCTTGGCTGTTGGAGGGAAGTGGGTGTGGCTGTCAGAGGGAAGTGAGGGTGAAACTGTTCTCAGGGCTTTGGGGCTATACATTTTTGCCAGCACTAATTTACAGTCTTGCTGAAAAAAATACCTCCAATAAATGATGAAGGTTAAATATTAACATTATTGAAACTCTAACCCATTAAGATATTATTAATTGGTACAGAACTCTTCAGCTAATAGTATCTGTGTGTTTTGCTTATGTACATCTTTGGAAAGTTGAAACCTAAATTTAAGTTACATCATATCCTTGTAATACAGTAATAAAAGCAATTGTATGGGACTTTTTCTCACTATGATGGAACTAGTACTAGTCTAGCCTTCCCAATGTAAACAACCATAGAATTAGACAAAATTGAAAAGGTAACACTTTCAGTATTGACCACCAGGCAGTGCAAGACTCTAACCCTTAAGAAAAGAGAAATTCATGAGGTGAGTCCCACAGTGTTACAGTATGTACTCTGTATAATAATCTCTAGAGATGGAAATCAGGCCAGGGTTCTCTAGGGCAGTGAGTAGAGGTGATTGATGGCAGATGAGGAAAATTTGGGGCTAATGGAAATATACTCTATCTTAAACGGTAGTGGTTGCATCGTTTATGCATTTGTCACAAAGCACCAAACTGAATGTTTATAATACGTGCATTTGTTTACATATAAATAATGCCTTGATGATGTTGATGAAAAGGATTGCATAAGGTTTAATAGAATTTGATTTCCTGATGGTTTCTGTAAAATAAATTGTTCTAAGGGAAGGATTTGTTGAAAAGGTGAATTGTGGACGTTATTACATTTATAGACACTTAAGTGAAGCACCAAATTAAGTGAATTTAAATCCATATTCTCTGAACATTGAGAGATCAAAAGCAAAGCATGGCGGTCTCACTGATTTGAGGAGGTAGAGATCTGAGTTTAGAACAATTACAATGGCTGTGATTCTGGGGCAGGGCACTGTAGAGGGTGGAGTTGTACAGGGTGGAGGGTGGGGCCAAAAGCCTGTGTGGAGGCTTCTCACAAATTCTTAGCTAAGGATTGAACTGCACATACATGTGGGGAAATTTCATGACATTTTCCAGAGAGTGACAGCTACGGACTTCCAAGTGGAACAGATAGCCTAGCAATTTGTCAGAGTTAGGGAACATTAAAGTTTTTGTCTACCAGAATGGACGGAAACTCTTAACACTTCAGGAACACCATAGATATTTAGCTGAGATACTACAAAGGTCTTGCCTAAGGAGCAGGGATCAGATTCAAGAGAAAGGTATATTTTAGGTCCACCTTAAAACTGAAATTAAGGCCTGATAAGATTTACAGGAGAGGCAGAGTTTGAAGGTCAAGTCCCAGCAAGTTAGAAGGGAATATCTTCCTTACTGCCAGAAGATTCACTGTGCTTCCTGAAGTCCAGCTCTCCCTTTGTCCCAGCCCCCAAGGAACCACCACTCTGCTTTTTGATACTGTAGGTAGATTGCTTTTTACACAAATGGAATTACTGTCTGTATGGGTAGGTGTGGGTGTGTTTATATGCACATGGTTATAATCATATGAATTTTTTCATGTATTTGATGTGTTAAATCTGTTGTATCTATTATTCATTTAGTGTTCAAATTAGCCTATACTGGGGCAGTGAGAACCTCTTTAAATCAGCTATCTGTTCTTTTGACACAGCTCTAGTTGTCTTTCATAGCTTACTTGCTTTGTGGCATAATGAGTATTCTAAGCTCCTGTTATATATTTTCTTTCCATAATTGTTCTGTTTTCTTTTGGTATAAAATGAATTTAAACACCAACACAATAAAAAATAGGCAAAAGACTTGAAAGGACACTTCACAAAAGCAGCTACATGCATGGCTAAATGAGCATATGAAAAGATGGCCTGTATCAGGAGTTGGCAAACTTTTTATGTAAAGGGCAAGGTGGTAAATAGTATATATTTTGCAGGCAGTACAGTTTCTGTTTCAACTACTAATCTGTCATTGTCTAGCTGTTGGTAATAAATGAGTGAGCATGGATGCATTTCAGTAAAACTATTTAAGGATGCTGAAATTTGAATTTCTTCTAATTTTCAAGCATCACAAAATATGATTTTTTTAATTTTTAAATTATTCAAAACTATAAAAATTATTTTAAGATCACAGGCCATATTGAAACAGGTGCTGGAAATGGGTTTGGCTTATAGTCAGGGCCAGGTTTAAGGAAATGAGACCTGTGCAATCTCACAGAGCCCTGCACTATGAAGGGCATCTTGTTTTGTTAATATGTGGCTATTGTCATCTTAAAATCTTTAATAATTTTTGAACAAGTGGCCCTGCATTTTTATTTTACGCTAAGGCCCACAAATTATGTTAGTTGGCCCAACCTATGGATAGAGTTGCAAATTCTTGCTGTATATCATTAATCATTCATTCATCATTAAGCAAATATAAATTAAAACCACAATGGCAATTTCACAATACATACCAGAATGACTAAAATAAACAAAAATCTGTGGGCAAAGATGTGAGTAAATTAGAACCTTCGCACATTGCTGGTGGAAATGTAAAATGGCATAATCATTTTGGAAACTGTTTGATAGTTTCTTAAATTGTTAGTTAAATATACACTAACCATGTAGCCCAGTGGTCTCACTCCTAGATATTTACCAAGATAAATGAAAACAGATTTTCATTAAATGGCCTATAGAGAAATGGTGGTCAATAGGTAAATGAATAAACAAACTATGGTATATTCATACAGTGGAATACTGTTTAGCAATAAGAAGAATGACTATGTGATATCTATAACAACATAAATGAGTCTCAAAAATATGATATTACATGAAAGAAATCAGAAACAAAGGAGTACATACCATCTGATCCCATTGACTTGAAACTCTGGAACCAGTAAAAATAATCTCTAGAGTTGGAAATCAGGCCAGGGTTGTCTCAGGCAGTGAGTAGAGGTGATTAATGGCAGATGAGGAAAATTTGGGGCTAATGGAAATATACTCTATCTTAAACAGTAGTGGTTGCATTGTTTATGCATTTGTCACAAAGCACCAAACTGAATATTTATAATATGTGCATTTGTTTACATATAAATAATGCCTTGATGATGTTGATGAAAAGGATTGCATAAGGTTTAATAGAATTTGATTTCCTGATGGTTTCTGTAAAAAAAATTGTTCTAAGGGAAGGATTTGTTGAAAAGGTGAATTGTGGAAATTGTTACATTTATAGACACTTAAGTGAAGCACCAAATTAAGTGAATTTAAATCCATATGATTACAGGCTAATTATTTTGAAGGATACATGTAAACTGTGAAGCTCAGTTTAACTCCTCTTATTTCACAAGAAAATGTGTGGCTGTGTTCCTGGGACAGTAGTGGGCCCCCTGTGGAGACAGAGCTATCCTCAAATGCAATAACTTTATTCCATTTGATTTTGTGTGAAATTTAATGGCAGAGGAAAAACAATCTACCCCGCTGCAAGGTAAATGCTTCTCATATACATCTACACATCCCCTCCCCACACGTGGGCACCACCTTCAGCAGGACCTGGTGGCTTGGTGACTACCAGGCATGGAACCTTCTTAGGCCCCTGGAAGCTCCTGTTCAAGTGTCCCCAAACTGCCTGTGTTCTCCCCTCTTTCAATGTACCCTGTTGGGAATGACAGCTTATCACAGATTAGTACGTTGTTTCTTCCTCCTTGAAACACCCAGGGCAGTGTTTGGCTCTAAACAGAATTCCTTGTAAATTTCGACTGATGAAATGTACTAGCTAGAAGATAACTGGATTATTATAGCTGGTATCTAGGCACTGATCATCAGGATGTGTTTTATCTACCTGGATTGTTTGTTGTAAATCTTAAATTTATGGATTTATCAATTATAACCGTATTGGGGAATATTTGTGAGTTATAAAGTCTTTTAGTTGCAAGACAAATGAGGTATAAAAGCTAAGAGATCCCCAAACTAAGTGACTGCCCTGTGCCAATGAATCCCAACACTTCCTGATGGTGCTGATTACTCTAATCCCCAAACACATCCCCATGCAGGATGAGAAGCCAGTGAACTACATCTGACAGGTTCGGGTCCTTCCTGATATTGAGTTCTTTGCTGGGATTTCATTATTATAATCTTTGTTAATCATTAGTGATGCCTCCCAGGACTCTGATTACAGTTCTATGCTTTATATAAGTGTATCTGCCTTTCCTATTCTACCTGGGTCTTTCCTGCCAAAGTCTGAGGATAAGGGGAACATATCCTCCCAGATTCCCTTCTCCTGCTGCCTCTGAGACCAAGCTATAGGTCCTTTATCTTTTAAGAGTCTTAGTTACTGAAATCCTTTTAATAGGTTATCAGGGTTTGCTTTTGGTGTATTTCCTGTATCATTCACCTATTTTTTCTCTTTTACCTTAAACCCCCACCCCCTCTACTTGTTCCTTCTTGTTAGAGTTTAAAAACAACCATTAGACTTCCATTTGTGGTTTTGATGGTGTAACTTTGAGGAGACCACCACTCCTAAGAACAACTATAAAGGCCAGATAAAATATTTCTTTAAAGCAGCTAATAAACATGGACCAACCAACCAATAAGCAAACAGTATAATGAAATGAAACAGTATCAACAAAAATAAAACATTTCTGAAGCCACTGGATACTAGCCACACAGCCAGGATATGGAACACAGATACCAGATAAAAGAGACATGGATTACGCTGCGGCCACCTTTCCGTATGTTATTTCCCCCGATAGCATTTGCTGATTTTGGGCCTGGGAAAGACTTTGAGGAGCCAGGGAAAGGGCAGTAGCTAAGAGCAGGTAAATCAGAAGAGCTTTGGGCAATGCAGTAGAGCTGGGGAGACACAATGAGAGCAGCCAGGACTCAGGGGCCAAAATAATAGAATGAAGGGAGGTTCAGATGAGTGAGGCTGACACAGCACAGGTTTGTTTCCTGGAACAGGTGCCTGTTACCTCCTCAGGGAAAAAGGCTAAGAGGCCAAGCAGAAAGCCACTGAAGAGTAGAGAAGAGTTTTTTGTAGTCTCATTAAGGCAAGCACCCAAAACTTGAAGTTCAAGGCTTCCAAGGAGGACAGAGCCTCAAAAGCAGTCCAGTCTTTCCATTGGGACCTGTGGAGGGCTCTTTCCTTAGCATGAGGCTAATCCAGAAGTAGAGAGAGATGCACAGCAGTGGGTCTGCTCAGGCCCTGGTGAAAACAATGGGTCCCTCTGCTTCCTGCAGGATTTCTACAGCTTATAGGCTCCTGAGAAATACTCATTTGAACGTATCCTCAGATTACTCTGCTTATCCCTTTGCCAGTTTTCTAATGGTAAATGGACACAATATCATGTTATATTAAAATTTAATTCTAACTCTTTAATACACCTAATCTCAGTCCCATCTCATGAACTCTGGTGAAGAAGAGAAAAACTGTGGGAATCTGCACATAAAATGATGGAATTGGGCTGGGTGTGGTGGCTCAAGCCTGTAATCCCAGCACTTTGGGAGGCTGAGACTGGTGGATGGCTTGAGTTCAGGAGTTCGAGACCAGGCTGGGCAATAGGGTGAAACCCTGTCTCTACAAAATCTAGCCAGGCGTGGTGGCGCGTGGGGCTGAAGGGGGAGGATCACTTGAGCCTGGGAGATTGAGGCTGCAGAGAGCCGAGATTACACCACTTCACTCCAGCCTGAGTGACAGATGGAGACCCTGTCTCAAAAAAACAAAACAAAACAAACAAACAAACAACAGGATGAACACATCTACAGGTGAGGAGAGCAAAACATTAGAATTCTTCCTTCTTTGAGTCTGTGCCTTTAACTTGCTGAGTGACCTCAGTCATGTCGCTTAGCCTCCAATCATCGGAGACATTATTTACTTTCCATTTTCTTTCACTAAGTTGGGGCTTAATCAGCTAAGGCCTGTAAAGGTATTTGAATAGTCTCCACTTTGAAGCTTTCTAAAGCTCCCCCAGCAGTTTTGGAAGCATGAATCCTTCTTCCCCCAGGTACTGCTGGTCAGAAGAATGGGACTGAGTTTGCCTGGAATGATACACCCAACTTTTAAGATGACACTTAGATATGCTTGATTTATAGCAAAGCATATCTAGGATATTTCCAGGTTGATGTCTTTTAAAAGCAGCCCAAGCCTGAACTCTTGTAATAGTGATAGTTTGCCATGGCCCAATGCAGTGTAGGTTTAAGAAATGCACGTAGCAAATGCTATGTAGAATTTAGAACGTGTATAGCTTCATTTCTGGACGATTCTTTGGTGTCATCTCTCTCCTTGGCTCTATGTGTGCAGACGCCCACTTCCACGTCTGGTCTCCACTAGAAATCCCTCTCCAACAACACCCTCTGGTCTAACACTTCATCTAATGTCCCTCTTATCTCTGGCTCATGCTTTCTTAGTCCTATTTCCCTGCAGAGAGGCTCAATTTAGGTTTAGATTCTCCTAAGACACCCTCTCTTTTGTGTTGATCAAAATCCAACTTCCTTCTCTGTTCTTAGCGGTGGCCTTATGCATTCACCGTGTGCTCGTGTTTCTGTCTGGTCATTTTATATTTACAAGCTATTGTGGGTTCCTGTTCCTCTGTTCTTACCCATCGCTCAGCATTCCCAAGCATTCTGTCCTGGACCTCTTTTCTTCTCACTTCACTTCCATTTCATTGTTTTAATTCTTTCTGTACACTGGAGGTGCCATATCCATATCCTCAGCCCAGATTTTTCTTCTTTGCCTCAGGACCAACTATTTAATTGCCTGAATCCCCACTTGTAGGTTACACAGGCAATTCCAGCTCAACATACCCCAAACTAAGCTTCTCATGTCTTCCCAAGTCTGTAACCTGTTTTACATAAATCTCACTCGTGTACACTTCAGAAATCTAGTCATTCCTTTGTCTTTACTCCAGTTCAGCTCTTTCTTTTGGCTCTCCAATGAAGTTCCCATACTGCAGGGAATTTATCTTTCTAAATGAAAACCCAGTCATGTTATAAACATCACTTGTGCACACCACTCTTATGATGTGAAGCTCCAGGGTACATCTCCTGCATCTACACAACTTGATATCAATTTGATTTTCTCCTCTAAGGAAGACCCAGGAAAGTAAGACCTCAAGGAGATAAGCACATCTTTTCCCTGCCTACCTATGCCTTGGTCTTCACTTTTATTTCTTTCTTGTCAAGAATCCATTATTTTCCTGGTGACTGACATAAAAAATAGCCATTTTTTTCAAGTGAAACCTTAGTTGCCTTGAGATACCTCCTCAGAAGAAACATCACAAGACAACTCTATGTCCTTTCATATAAGGGACACCAACATGTAGTAATGAAGAACTATATATTTAGGAAAATTATTCATCTGTGACATCCAAATAGGCTAGAGGCTTCTTTTGGGCATGTGCATGTGTGCGTGTATGCAGGCACACACAGAGCACTTTATATTACTTCATAGGAACACCCAATATTTTGCCTAGGAAGAAAATTATTTCCCTGTTTACTCAGAAACTTAAAACCAATTCCAAGCACTATTATTGGAAGAAAGGGATGAGATAAAAGGGATCTGATGGAAATATCCCCCCACTACCTCTTTTACTTTGTTCAATAGACATGTCTCTCTCTTTTTTAATGTAGTGAAGTCAATAGGGATCTGCAATTGTTACTCTCAACCATTTCACTCTCTTCTTGTCTTCCCTGACACTAATATTGCCAACTGCCTACCAATCCTAGAACCATAATTTTTCCTGCAATTCTTTGGCCCAACCAGTAATAAGCTCATCTGTTTCTTTCCTGCTGGTTAGAAATAGGGGAAATAGCCTAATTACGTGTATCTAAATGACTACTGGGTTATGGGCTGTTATAGTTAATTTCTTATGTCAATTTGACTGACTAGGAGAGACTTCGAATGACAGCCCCCATTTTGATAGGAACTATAACCTGGATCTTAGAAAAGTCTGAATTCATCTATTTGACAAGTTGGCATCTGCAAACATCAGATGTTATCCAAACATCAGAGACAACATCCTTCTGAGTGTAATGAAAAGAGTTTTGACACGTATCTTCACTTGCCGGAGATCAGTTTAGTTTCCCTTACCTGACATTTTTTGGATATTTCCAAAAACCAAATAGCTGTAACTTTCAAAGTTATAGTTTACACCTTGATGTCCAGAAAATACCAGATAGCTGGGATGTCAAAAAGACACACTTTTTATTCTCCCAGGTCTGGAGATGAGGGTCATTGGCACGGGAAAGTGATGTTTACAGTTTGTGTGGTGATGTTCAATCCAGTGTCAATGACTGGAGACAGGAGAGGCTGTTTTCTTGGGAAAGAGCTATTCTTTCTTTTAGGGTTTATAAGGAATAAACGTTCTGTTAATGAGGTGGAAAATGGTGCATATGGCCCTTGCAGAAGCTGAGTCAGTTTCTAACTTGGAAAAACTTTGTTGATGTCATCAAGTCCCTAGTAAAAGTCAATCTGCTTAGGGGAACTCCTGGGCTTTTGGAGGCCTTTCTGCCTCTAAGAATACATCCTTTTTTGTTGTATGTATGTATATATGTATGTATGTATGTATGTATTTATTTATATTTTACCTTAAGTTCTGGAATACATGTTCAGAACATGCAGGTTTGTTACCTAGGTCTACGTGTGCCATGGTGGTTTGTTGCACCTATTGACCCATCCTCTAAGTTCCCTCCCCTCGCCCCCCACCTTGAAACAGGCTGTAGTGTGTGTTGTTCCCCTCCCTGGGTCCATGTGTTCTCATTGTTCAACTCCCACTTATGAGTAAGAACATGCGATGTTTGGTTTTCTGTTCCTGTCATAGTTTGCTGAGGTTGATGGCTTCCAGCTTCATCCATGTCCCTGCAAAGGACATGATCTCATTCCTTTTTATGGCTGAACACTTTCAAATTAGCACTCATTTTCTGGGGGATATTATTGTCATTCAAACAATCTAAATTTCCGGGAAGGTGACAGTTAGACTCCTGCAAAGTCAGGGTCTTTATGTGAAAGAAAAGATATTTACTGAGGTGAAAGGAAGGAGAGACTGAAGCATAAAAAAAAGAAGGAAAGAAGAAGGAATAAAAAAATTTCTTATTGTCTAATATTTTAAGAACTTCATAGGCTCATTTGAGTATTTTAAATGGTAATTTAATCCTCTCAATAATCTTTTGAGAAAGTATTGCTACCTTCTTTTAAAAAACAAAACTCGGCCAGGTGCGGTGGCTCACGCTTGTAATCCCAGCAGTTTGGGAGGCAGAGGCAGGCAGATCAAGAGGTAAGGGATTCGAGACCAGTATGGCCAACATGGTGAAACCCCGTCTCTACTAAAAATACAAAAATTAGCTGGGCATGGTGGCAGGCGCCTGTAATCCCAGCTACTCAGGAGGCTGAGGCAGGAGAATTGTTTGAACCTGGCGAGGCAGAGATTGCAGTGAGCCGAGATCGTGCCACTGCATTCTAGCCTGGGTGACAGACGAGTCTCCGTCTCAAAAAAAACACAAACAAAAAACAAAAAACAAAAAAAAAGAAAAGAAAAAATCCAAACTCATGCCACTCAGAGAGGTAAACTAACTCTTCAAATGGTAGAGAACTAATACATGGTGGGGTCCACTAAGAGCCCATGTTCTTGCCCTGCTCTTGGCTATTTCACAAAGGAAAGCTCTCTACCCTATTTCTCACCACAACACTCCTGATCAACACATCAGACCCAGGAGACAGTGAGGTAACAGATGTTGCAGCCTGAGCTGAGTATAAAACCTAATTACTTGAGGCTGTATTTTTCTCCTGCTCATTTTGACTGGAACTCACCAGGAATGACATTTCCTATTTTCTTCCAGACACACTTTCATGAAATATTTTTTGAAACATGACCATAGAAGAAAATGAATGATGTGAGATTGTGAGAATGTGTTCAACATTACAGTTTGTCTTTGTTGAAATAAGGTGTGCCACTGTCTGCCTCAACTGTAGACTTCTAAGCCATCACCTTTTTCTTTTCTAATAAACCTGGCAAAGTCTGGATCATGCACTGACCACCCTTTCACCTCCATTATTAGAGGACATTTTGCTATTTCCTCAATATTCTCAATGCATGGCTTCTCTCTGAAAGTTCTGCATGCTTGCCAAGAAATATATAACATCAGCTGTGTTCTGTGGCTCTTGCCTGTAATTCCAGCACTTCGGGGTGCTGAGACTGGTGAATCACTTGAGCTCAGGAGTTTGAGACCAGCCTGGGAAACAGGACAAAGCCCCATCTCTATTAAAAATACAAAAATTAGCCCAGTGTGTTGGTGCACATCTGTGGTCCCAGCTACGCCAGAGGATCACTGGAGCCCGGGAGGTTGAGTTTACAGTGAGCCTTGATTGAGTCACTGCACTTCAGCCTGGGTGACAGATTGAGACCTTGTCTCAAAAATAAAAAGGAAAAGAAAAATTATAACATAAGTGAATTAAACATTTCCTGTTTTCTTTTTAATAAGGTCACTCCTTTAATGAGGATACTCTGCGAAACCTCTGCCCAAGGAATTTCCCTTTAATTTTTACAAAGAATCAACATTATATAATGAGATTTTCCTAATGGCAAAGGACATATTCAATATATGCTGAATAATAGCATTGACAGTTCACTACAGTCAGTGTCTGCTCTGACTTTCCCACAGCGCTGCTCTCCTTCAGGTCACCATGATCTTTATGTTGCTAAACCCAATATACAGTTTTCAGTCCTCTTCTTGATTTAGTGCTCTCATGGCAGAACTTCTTCCTAGATTTTCTTCTGCGTGCTCCAGTCTCCTTCAGTGGCCTCCCCACTGCTGCCCCCAGGTTCTTATGAGCTGATGATCTGCAGAGTTTTCCCCTTGAGACCTTCCTATTTTTCATAAATATTCTCATCTACATCCCAGGGTTTACTTGTCAGGTATGTGCTGAGGACTTCCATATTGACTTTTAGACACAGGGTAAATATCTACGCTTAGCATGTTCACTTAAACTTCAAAACCACTGTGCCGTGTTTTCTCTATCTCAGGAAGTGCCACTGCAACCCACACTGTTCCCTGTTACCTAAGCTAGGAAACTAGGCATCCTGCTTGCCTCTTCCTTCTCTCTTATTCTCTTCACTTAGAGGCTCTGTTGATTCTTTGTCCTAAATAGGTTTAAAGCCTAGTCTCCTTAAGTCTCAATGTTTACTGTATCTATTACTTAAATGCCATTTGTTATGGGTCTGTCTCCATCTCTCCATCTATCAATATGTTTTTCATTTGACCATCCTGGAGGATTACTTTACATGCAAAGAAGCACTGTAACTCTCCTGTCAAACAATGAATCAGTCTTCACCACCAGTAGAATAAAGTCTAACAGCATTGTACAGTAGAATGAAGAGTAAAGTAGAATAAAGTGAAATAAAGTCTACACGTGACAGAATCCTTTATTACTTCCTACTTTACCTTCCCACTCCCCTGCTCATCCCCGCTCATCCACCCTCTGCTTTTCACTTTATGCTCCCCAAATTCACTGCTTATTATACACACTCTGTAGACCAAGGTCATTTCTTGCTCTCTCCTCCTTTTTCTTGTATTATTCCATCTCAGCACCTCCTTTGTCTTTCCACCTAAAAACAAACAAATAAATGAAAAAAACCCAGCATTTTTTCTTGCCAACTCCTTCTTATTTTTCAAAATTCAGTTCAGGGGATTTTTTTTCTGATATGTTTTCCGTGAGCCTCTTTACTTTCCAGAACAGGCTGGATGCTCACTTTTCTGTTCTTGCGACACATGAGAATTCCATGTTTTCATAGATCATATTGAGCTGTATTATCTCTCTCTAATAGTCAAATATCTTGTAAAGCAGGGCAATGTTTTCTTTGTTGTTGATTTTCCTAATACTTAACAAAGTGCCTATCAAAGAACAGGCACTCAATAATATTAAGTTAAATAATACACCTTAAATAAACAAATTGATCTGATTTAATTCATACTAAAAGGGATGAAAGAGAGAGATTTGAGGGAAAAAAGCCTATCCATAAATTCTCAGTGACAACATAATTCATTTTGTGACCTGGAGATTAGAGAATGTCCTGGTCCTCATCTTTTAAAAAAATTTCTTCTCTGTAGTCAGGAGGGATGGATAATACATTTGTTTGTGACACTGACAAAGCATTTGAAAGATGGATTGTGCAGATTCCTACAATGGGGACCGTAAAGGCTAGGTTGAAGTACTTAAAAGTCTAAAACTATCTGTACGAGCTTCAGAAGCAAGAACAGGAGCTTTTGCTCAATAAAAAGGTAGTTTATTGAAAAGAGAAGAGGAAGAAGAGAGGTTTCCCCAGAGATAACCATAGTTGGCTCATTTGTCTCATGGTAGGTAGGGGAGCCTTTCTTGCTCCTGGCTCATTGACTACCTAAAGTAATCAACCTTTCACCCTCTTAGGACTACTGGTGAAGCCTTACCACTGCTAATACTTTTTCAGATTGAAGTGTTGTGCCATAATACTAGCCAATTACAGCCTCACCATTGTGGTTCTGTTTTTTTTTGTTTGTTTGTTTGTTTTTTGACACAGAGTTTCGCTCTCATTGCCCAGGCTGGAGTGCAATGGCGCCACCTCGGCTCACTGCAACCTCTGCCTCCCGGGTTCAAGTGATTCTCCTGCCTCAGGATCCTGAGTAGCTGGGACTACTGGCGCCCACCACAATGCCTGGCTAATTTTTTGTATTTTTAGTAGAGATGGAGTTTCACCATGTTGGCCAGGCTGGTCTCAAACTCCTGACCTCATGTGATCCACCGGCCTCAGCCTCCCAAACTGCTGGGATTACAGGCATAAGCCACTGCACCTGGGCACCACTGTGGTCCTTAAAACTAATCTATGCCACATATTTGGCTTTCTGATCCATTTATAGTCTGAAAATGGTATATCTTTTTTATTTTATTTTATTTTTTTTGAGACAGGGTCTTGCTGTGTCACCCAGGCTGACCTGCAGTGGCCCGATCATAGCTCATGGCAGCCTCGACCCTCCTGGGACTACAGATGTGTCCCCAAGCCTAGCTAATTTTAAATTTTTTCGTAGAGACAGAGGTCTCACTATGTTGCCCAGGCTTGTCTTGAACTCCTGGACTTAAGTGATCCTTCTGCCTTAGCCTTCCAAAGTGCTGGGATTACAGGCATGAGCCACACAGCACCTGGCCCATCTTTTATCTCAAAACCCACTCAAAAATCTCTCTAGTTATTTCATGGAACTTCCATACTTCTTACCATTCACTGTATGGTAATACACCTGGTCTTATTGAGTGTTGGAAAGACTTCCCCAAAACTTGACTCAAAAAGGTTTCTGAAACTATCTATCTCAACTTCACCTGGTCTACACACCTTAGTAAGGCAGTTTGGCCACTAAGTGTGGCTATCCCAAAAAAGGGGTCATCTCTTATAGCCTGCTTCCTGGGGCATGGTCAAGATGAAAGAGGTGGGAAGTTACATAGGCCTCTTTTAAAAATTCAGAATTCCATCTTGACGATTCTTGAGCATGTTGCAACTTTCTTTCCCTGAACAGAGAGCCCTAGTCTGCTTGACTGATACACTCTCTGAATTACAGTCCAGTCAAAAGGGGAGATAGGATATTCAACCTTAATTATGGTTAAGTTTTATAAAAATGTCATGTTCCTCTTACTCCTGATCCTTCCAGAAAAAAAGTCTGAGTGCAAGTAAGGAATAAGTAGAATAAAAAGGTACAGCTATAGCTACTGGAATGGTATACATCAATATTGTGGAAGTGAAGAAAAAGCAACTATCCTAATTCCTGAGGAGGGCATACTTTAGACCTAGGGATATATGAGGAAGGGTGGGATGTTAATAATCCTTGTCTCTTCAAGAAACACTGCTAAAACTTTCTTTTGGTGTGTTGATATCCCAAATTGTTGCAAGTGTCTTGAATTTCGCTGACTGTTAGGTCTATGCCCCCTTACCAGGTATGGTCTGGTAAGTCTAGCAGAAATAGCAATGCATGCCCCCAACTTCTGTACTCTCAGTGAAAAATACTGTCAATATTTCTAGTTACCCTCCCTGTCCAATGATCAGTTATTCCATGGAGAGTATAAATGCTGGTGGCATGAACAAACAGAACAGGTTGGGCTGACTCTCTTCAGGCAGTGCCTCAGAAAGAAAAGATTTAACTAAGAATCCTAAAAGTGACCCACTGAAATACTATGTTAGAGGCATCAACCTGTGCTCTTGACCAATAAAAATCCCACTTGGTGGGTCACAACACTTTTAAATAACACTTTTCTTCTTCAACTTTTATTTTAATTTCAGGTGTACATGTGCAGGATGTGCAGGTTTGTTACAGAGGTAAATGTGTGCCACGGTGGTTTGCTGCACAGATCATCCCATCACCTAGGTATAATATTAAGCCCAGCATCCATTAGCTATTCTTCTTGGTGCTCCCCCTCCCACCACCTGCCCAACACCCACATGGATCTGTAGGGAGAAACAATAACATTTTATTTTCTATGGGCACCGTGTCTACCCTTGAGATCGTACTTGCATAAAAGTCAGATGATATCTTCCCTCCATCCTAAAGACACAGTAATTGCCCCTTACAGGGGTGGTCATAAGTGACCTGAAATTGTTTAACAAAATGATTTCTACCAGTAAATCATTTAAACCTTAGATGACTTCAGAGATCTCTGCAAAATGAGGGTTCC
Source organism: Symphalangus syndactylus (assembly GCF_028878055.3). Classification (NCBI taxonomy): domain Eukaryota; kingdom Metazoa; phylum Chordata; class Mammalia; order Primates; family Hylobatidae; genus Symphalangus; species Symphalangus syndactylus. The sequence goes on along the minus strand of NC_072440.2, from coordinate 95,487,072 downwards.
TTTGGCTACTTGAAGAAGCTTTCTGGAAGAATAACTGGCTTACTGTTTTTGTAGATCCTGCAAAAAAAAAAAAAAAAAAGTAGGTTTTTCCATAATGAGCATCATCCATTTAAAAAGTTGGCATGAAGTTTTTTCTTAACTTTAGGTAAAGTGATCGATGACACCAAATATGAAATGGAAAGGCATTCAGGGCAATGCCAATTCATTAGTCAAGGTTGTTAAGGATGATGGGATTGCCTTAGACTTCCACCTTTCAGACCAAAGCAGAATCTGTGTCATCACTAATCATAGATTACTAGCTAAGGCCAAGTAGAAATGTCAATACAACAACTTAAGGAGAAAGCAAGCTGATTTTTAAAGATAGATGCTCATGTTTTATGGAATTTGTTAGGTGGTTGAGTATCCCCCTATCGTGGGGATAGGGAGGGAGGAGACATGTTTGAGGTTAATACTCCAGATTGACCTCATCTTGCTAATTGGAGTCCTATTCATAGTAATCTTAATTAAATACTGTATGAGACAAATTGAATGGAGTTGATCTCACCCATCAGTTAGATTAATCAAAGTAGCTAAAGTAGTGATGAACTCATGGGGGAAATTAAGTAGTCGACAAGATGATACAGAAATGAAGGAAGAGTAGATCTTGTTGACAGACAATTCTCTATGGGTCTCTTGTATTTCTACATATCTTGTAAGCAATGATACTAACATCTTTGTTTTGAACCACCTTTTCAAGGCTCTTCCTATATTAATAATGTCTCCCTCCAGGACAAAGGTCAGGCAGGTTTGTTTAGAGACCACTATAAAAGATTTGGGCTTCCAAAGCTCAAAGTTTCTTTCCTATGATGCAACTGCCGCATATGCAGGCATCACCTGACACTTTTCACATCACCCTGTGGTAATTGAGACTTAAGAACTGGTCAAGAAAATCATGACACTCTGGCTATACTGCCATTGCTGTGAGTATCACTCCATCCTTTGTATTAGACCCAAGAGTCTCATATCTTTCACAGTATCTGTAAAACTGTAACAGGATAACATCCTGATTTGTAAGTAGGGAAATATTTTAGACCCTCAGCAGTTCTTAACAGTTTATAAAATTTCATACCATTCATAGTTTCTGATAAAAGTATTTTTAAGGAACGCTTGTTTGAAGGCTTTGGAATGCTACTAAGATTGTGAAAAATTTCAGGCCCAAGATCTAAGAAAGGAGACCCTGGAGAAGTGAAACCAGTATTTTAGTACTTTTCCCTTTGGGATGGTTTCTGATCCATTTGCCTTAGTTCAACACCTTAAGGAAAAACAGAATAAAATTAATTTATCTTCAATGTAGTGGTACATGTAAGTGTTTTAACATATCCTCCATGAATGTCCTCAGGCATCTCTCTTTTGATTTCTCATTCTCTTCCTTCAGTAGTTCTTCATAGGAAATGATTTGGAGTCCATTCTCTCTATCCTGCTTTGTCCTTCCTGAAGTAAGTTCCAGTTTGTCAATATCTTATGCAGAATGTGGCATTCAGAAATGAGGACAATTCTTCTAGTGAAATAGTTGATGCTTATGTAAGTATAACAATGTGTTACTGGTGAAATGAATCAACATAGTAAATTCTGCTATAAACATACAACAAAATATCAAGCAATAATAAAAATGGTATTATCAAAGAATCTCTCCCTCTCTTTTTCTCTTTACTGGGTTGTATAATGCTCCCCTTTCTCCCCCAAACCCCTGCCCCCAATCCATGTTTACTTGGAACTTAAGAATGTGATTTTATTTGGAAATAGGGTCTTTGTAGATATAATTAGTTAAGATCAGGTCATACTGGATTAGGGTGGGCCCTAAATACAATCATTGGTATCCCTTTAAGAAGGCCATGTGAAGATACATAACCACAGGGAGAATGCCACATGATGACAGAGACAGAGACAGAAGTGATGTGTCTATAAGCTAAGGAGTGCCAAAGATTTCTGGCAACCATCAGAAGCTAGTGAGAGACAAGGAAGGATTCTGCCAACATTTCATTTTGAACTTCTGGCCTCTAGAATGGTGACAGAATACATTTTGTTGTTTTAAGCCAACCAGTTAATGGTAATTTGTTGTGGCAGGTCTGGGAATCAAATGTATCTATCTATATTAAATTTGTATTGCTGCTTTAAAAATTATCAGAGACTACTGGCTCAAGATAACATAAATTTATTACATGACAGTTCTAGAAGTCAGAAGTTCAAATACATTGGGAAGACTGCCTGCCTGTCAGAGCCTCTAGAAGAGAATCTGTCCCTTGCCTTTCCCAGCTTCTAGCGGCTTCCCTCATTCCTTAATTCATGACCCCGTTAGCATCAGTCTAAACTCTGCTTCTGTCTTCGCATCCCCTTCTCTGATTTTGACCCTTCTGCCTGCCTCTTATAAGGACTTTTGTGATTAGATGGGGCCTACCCAATGCAATCCAGGATTTTCTTTTCCTTCCTCCCTTCCTCCCTCCTCCCCTCCCTTTATTCCTTTTTGACTGAGTCTCACCCTGTCCCGCAGGCTGGAGTGCAGTTGTGTCATCTTGGCTCACTGCAATCTCCACCTCCTGGGTTCAAGAGATTCTCATGCCTCGGCCTCCTGAGTAGCTGGGATTACAAGCATGTGTCACCAAACCCAGCTAATTCTTGTATTTTTAGTAGAGACAGGGTTTCACCATGTTAGCCAGGCTGGTCTCGAACTCCTGACCTCAAGTGATTCACTCACCTTGGCCTCCCAAAGTGCTAGGATTACAAGGGTGAGCCACCATGCCCAGCCCAGGATTATTTCCAAGTCAGGCTCTCACTCACATCTGCCATACCTCTTTGACCATATAAGGTAACATATGGGGATGAAACATGAAAATCTTTTCGAAGTCATATCTATCTATCTGTCTGTCTGTCTGTCTGTCTGTCTGTCTGTCTGTCTGTGTCTGTCTATCCATCCACATATCTATCATCTGTCTATTATACATATATCTCTATCTAGCTAGCTATTTGTACACATGCATATGAGAATGAGAATGATAGTAGGAAGGCAACATCCCTAAATGACAAAGTGATTATTCCTGTATAAGTTGTTTTTATTTATGTTTTTAGTAAATACATAAAATATATGTTGTGCCATTTTACATGCCATACATGAAATAATGTTGCATCAGCATCCTGAATACTAATTAAAATGTTGATCTGAATGCCACAGAGAGTAATCAATATACTTGTTGACTTACGATTACACTTGCATAAGTTTAAGGTCTAGTCAGGGGCCTAGACTTTGGAAATGATGCTTAGGCTATGGATTGGGAGACATGCTTTCCAGTCAGAAAGTTCAGCATCTCCCTTTGATTCAGTTTCATTGGATAAATTTGTTCAGTTTTACTGGACAGCTGATTTGTCTTTTGCTCATTTCACCAGAGCATTGATATCTGCTTGGTGTCAGACATTCTTCTTTCAGACACAGGGCATGCAGACATGACTAACAGGTTATTCCCTCACTCTAGGAGCACATAGTCTAGAGGGGAGACAGATGGAGAGCCAAGATTATAGCATAATATAGTAAGTTTTGCAATAGATGTAGCAGTATGAAAGCATCAGTGTTCACATGTCAGGGCACTGACGGAGATTTAGTGATGAATGAGTGATGTTAGGTTTATTTTAAGTGAAAAGAAAACTAAAAAGTCTCAAAGGCATGAAAACATTTCTAGAGCCATAATGATGACTCCTAGAACTGCCAAAGCTTTAGGAGAGCCCAAATGCCACAATTCACTAGTTAGACACACACGTAAAGGGTAAGCCATTTCCTGGGCTATTTTCTCAAAACTGGGACTTGCCCAAGGGCTCCTCCTCCTAGACCTTCTCCCTAACTTTCCTGTGGTTAGTGATTGAGAAGCATTTCTTTCTCAAGGTGTCTGCAGGGGAAGAACAAATTGGCAAAGGGTCAAGTATCACACCTGTTTGGTTATGCCTCATGTGGACCTGGTTCTCAGAGGAGCTGTTAATGCAGCAAGTATTGATGCCTGGGATTACAAATCCTCCTCTACTTCACGGGGCATCTTTCCACCCCTGGGGCTTCCTCTCCACCTGCTGAAAGCATGTGAAGTTCCCTGGTACAGGTGCAGCTCGGCATGTTGAAGGAAGTGACCCATGTATCCTAAATCTTTGAATGTATGTCCAGAGTCAATTGAAGATTCAGGAAAATACATGCTACTCATTTGCCTCTGTTGTGCAGCATAGTAGTTAATCAGGAACTAGACTGCCTGGGTTCAAATCCTAACTTGGGCATGTTTATTAGTCTCTTTATGCTTTGGTTCTAGTATAAACTAGCAATAGGATTGCTATGAAGATTAGATCATTCAATGCATGTTAAGTGATTAGCAGAATGTTTGGCAGAAAAAATACCCAATACAGACAATCTCTAAACTTTCTAATATTCAATCCTTTATTCATTAAATCTGGGCTGAATGATGTTTCTTCCTGGATGGCCGTGTTGCTGACCATGAAGGTGGCAGACATTTTTAGCCCCGGGGTGGGGTGGGATGTCACAGACAACCAATTTCACATTGTGGGGGAGCCAATCAGCAACATAGCTGCTGTGCTTTCTTTGGATGTTAAACATTTGCTTGTCCATCTCTTTCATGGATATGTGGACCCTGAAAATGGCAGCCATCATCATTAGGTAGCAATCATGGTGGGGGTTGCAAGAAGCCATCATATTCTTGGCGTGAAACTTCTGCTGGGTGAGCTCCGCCACCATCAGGGCTAGCCAGTTATTCCAGCATCATTTATTGAATAGGGAGTCCTTTCCCCATAACTTGTTTTTGTCAGCCTTGTCAAAGATCTGACAGTTTTAAGCGTGCAGCTTTGTTCCTGAGTTTCCTAATCTGTTTCATTGGTTTATGTGTCTTTTGTGCCAGTCTCAAGCTGTTTTGGTTACTGTGGATTTATAGTATACTTTGAAGCCAGGTAGTGTGATGCCTCTGGCTTTGTTATTTTTGCTTAGGATTACTTTGGCTATTTGGGCTCCTTTTTGGTTCCATGTGATTTGTAGAGTGGTTTTCTCTAATTGAATAACACTTATGTTTTCTATTTAAAGCTTTGTTTGACATTTAAGTCTTTAAACCATCTGAAATGGTCTGGCTCTGTGTCCCCACCCAAATCTCATCTTGAATTGTAATCCAAATTGTAATCTCCGCATGTTGAGGGAGGGACCTTATGGCAGGTGATTAGATCATGGGGGCAGTTCCCCCATGTTGTTCTTGTGATAGTGAGTGAGTTTTCACGAGATCTGATGATTTTATAAGGGACATTCCTCCCTTCACTCTGCACTTCTCTCTCCTGCCACCATGTGAAGAAGGAAGTGTTTGCTTCCCCTTCTGCCATGATTGTAAGATTCCTGAGGCCTCTGCAGCCATGCAGAACTGTGAGTCAATTAAACCTCTTTCCTTTATAAATTACCCAGTCTTGGGTATTTCCTTATATCAATGAGAGAACAAACTAATACACCATCTGACATTGATTTTTGTAGGTGGCATGAGGTAGTCTATTGTTCCTGTATTTGCATCAACATTTTTTTAATCAGCTCCACCTCCATTTAAAAAAATTTTTTTTAAATTATACTTTAAGTTCTGGGATACATGTGCAGAACGTGCAGGTTTGTTACATAGGTATACACGCGCCATGGTGGTTTGCTGCACCCATCAACCAGTCATCTACATTTCTCCTAATGCTATCCCTCCCCTAGCTCCCCACCTCCTGACAGGCCCTGCTGTGTGATGTTCCCCTCCCTGTGTCCATGTGTTCTCACTGTTCAACTCTTACTTATGAGTGAGAACATGTGGTATTTGGTTTTCTGTTCTTGTGTTAGTTTACTGAGAATGATGGTTTCCAGCTTCATCCATGTCCCTGGAAAGGACATGAACTCATCAATTTTGATGGCTGCATACTATTCCATGGTGCATATGTGCCACATTTTCTTTATCCAGTCTATCATTGATGGCATTTGGGTTGGTTCCAAGTCTTTGCTATTGTAAACAGTGCCACAATAAACATACATGTGCATGTGTCTTTATAGTAGAATGATTTATAATCCTTTGGGTATATGCCCAGTAATGGGCTTGCTGGGTCAAATGGTATTTCTGGTTCTAGATCCTTGAGGAATCACCACACTATCTTCCACAATGGTTGAACTAATTTACACTCCCACTAACAGAGTTGGTGTTCCTATTTCTCTACATCCTTTGCAGCATCTGTTGTTTCCTGACTTTTCAATGATCGCCATTCTAACTGGCATGAGATGGTATCTCATTGTGGTTTTGATTTGCATTTCTCTAATGACCAGTGATGATGAGCTTTTTCTTCATATGTTTGTTGGCCACATAAATGTCTTTTTGTGAGAATTGTCTGTTCATATCCTCTACCCACTTTTTGATGGGGTTGTTTGTTTTTTTCTTGTAAATTTGTTTAAGTTCTTTGTAGATTCTGGATATTAGCCTTTTGTCAGATGGATAGATTGCAAAAACTTTCTCCCATTCTGTAAGTTGCCTGTTCACTCTGATGACAGTTTCTTTTGCTGTGCAGAAGCTCTTTAGTTTAATTGGATCCCACTTGTCAATTTTGGCTTTTGTTGCCATTGCTTTTGGTGTTTTAGTCATGAAATCTTTGCCCATGCCTATGTCCTGAATGGTATTGCCTAGGGTTTCTTCTAGGGTTTTTATGGTTTTAGGTCTTAGGTTTAAGTCTTTAATCCATCTTGAGTTAATCATTTGGATTTTGTTATATAAGGCATCCAAGTTAATAAGATAATCCTAATTTGTATTGTTCATTTACATAAATCGAGGTGCTGTGATATTAAGTTAGTGCTAGGATAGCATTTAGAAATCAAATTGTTGCATGTCTTGCATTCATTTACTCACCTATTCATTTGTCAAATATATATTTTTCACCTGTTATATATATGCAAGTATCTGTGTTAGATGCCAGGAGAATGCACAAGTGAAGCACACCCTGTCTTTAAATAGTCAGATAAGGAATCAAGTAGGTAATTAAATGACTGTCATTCAAAACAGAAATTAGTAAGTACCATAGGAAGAATACAAACAAGATTCTTTAAGGGAGAGAGATACAGAGAGAAAAACAGAAATATTTCATATCTTGACCAGGAAATCAGAGAAGAAATTTGATAAAGTATTTTATATAGGTAGGTCCAGAGGGGAGTAGGTGAGCTGGCTTTTCATAGAATGTGGTAAGTCATTCTGTAGAAGGCTTGAGAAAGTAACTATGGGTAATTACATTGCAGGGAGAGGCTGAAGCTTAATTATGGAGTGCCTCATATCACAAGCTAAGAATTTAAATTTCATCCTATGGTCCACAGAGAAGAGAGCCTCTGAAGTTATCTATATAGGGTAGTTGAATGATACGAGTTGTGTTCTAACAGAAAATATTTCAAAAACCTTTTAAATCTGCACAGTTGTAGACTGGATATCACTTCAAAAAGTGAGAGCTTCTTCCAAATCACATTCTATGTACATTCTGGTTCCCTAACCTGAGGTCTGTCCCTGATTCTGATCTGGCACTTTTGTGGCAGTTTGTGTTTGATGATTGCAATTTGTTCAACTTTATCTAATATTCTTCTAATCTCCTGCCTGCCACTGAAATTGATGTGTTTGGTCACGTTTCACAAATGAAGAAGTCAAAATTCTGTGAACTAGTGTGGTCCCTGCTGTCTTCCATGTGGGCAGAGTGAAAATTGGATTTTGCTACCAAAAAACAGGGCAAGCAGCTGCTGAGCCCCAGGGGACCATACAACCTGCCAGAATCTTTGCTTCTCTCAATCTAAGCATGGCCAAGACCACTTTTTAAATTCTGTGTGAGATCGACTATGCATGAAATTCAATAGTTTCCAAAGATAAATCTGGTTATCATGACCAAATACATCCAAGACTAAGAGAATAAGAATGGATCTTTTTTAAATCAATAATTTTAAGCAAATTACAAAATATAACTCCTTCAAAAGTTACCTCAATTAAACACCCTTTTGTCACAGCCTTTCTCAGAGTGATGATTCATCAGTGATCACTCACGTCAGTGAGTTTCTTGACCAAGTTAGGAAGAAATAACAGATACAGTGTGAGATTGCAAAATCCATTTCTTCCTGATAAATGCACTGAGTTTTCACTTACTTATCCAGGTTATGTAACAACAGGCAAAATATGTTGAGCTCTTTGGTTTCCAAGGAGAAAGAAACACAAGCATTTCACTCTTGCATGACAAGCTCACATAAACATATGAACACACACAAATATGTGCAAACACACACACACATAGACACACATATATATACATAATGCATACACAACCTTCACACATTTGTATATTATTTTGAAACACATTGCAACAAAACTTACATGTGTAATTTTGTATACATATACCCTTATGTAAATAAACAGATAATAGGCACACACATGAGGCACATACATGCAGACACATATGAAGGCAAGTAGAGTAGAAATATAGCATAAATACATAATGCATTCCTATGAAGTTTTAAAAGAAGACAAGGAGGGTATGTAACATTATGTAACATTAAAAATGAATAAGATTAAAAATGAACGTGTAATCACTTTGCTAATAACTGCAAAAGCATTAATGAACAGGTTGATATAAGGGGATCTGTTAAACTCATATAAATACTTTGAAGGAGTTTCTTGGTCTAACATTGACTATAAAAATTATTTGATTAAGAATACAGTACATAATCTCTGTATCAGTTTAGTGGGATAACGTATTGTGACAACATCAATTTAAGGGTCTGGTGAAAATAATGAAGGTGAGAAAGATGCAGGCTGGTGACCATTGACTATGAGACCTGGCATTAAAAGACTGAAACCTCAAAAATATTGAACTTTCAGAAAGTCTGTCCAATTCTCTATGAAATATCAAAATTGCTAACTGTAAAGAAGAATATGAAAACAATAATGACTGATTATCATCTTACAACTTTCATTGTGATGAGTAAATGTGGGAGAGTGATGTGCTCTGAAGAATATGAGCAATAGTTTTCCCATGTTGAAATAGTTGGCAAGTTCTCCTCCACTCTATGCTATAGTAACAAAAATAGTTCAGGTTTTGCATAACATGCAGAAGAGAGGGAGATAAGATTATGGCAACATTAATCTTGACCCTATGGTGCACTGGGCTGTGTTCAAGGTGCTTTCATACGTTACCTTATGATAATTTTTTTTTTTTTTTTTGAGATGGAGCTTCTCTCTTGTTGCACAGGCTGGAGTACAATGGCATGATATCCACTCACTGCAACCTCTGCCTCCCGGGTTCAAGCAATTCTCCTGCCTCAGCCTCCCCAGTAGCTGAGATTACAGGCATGTGCTGCCATGCCCAGCTAATTTTGTATTTTTAGTAGAGATGGGGTTTCTCCATGTTGGTCAGGCTGGTCTCGAACTCCCAACCACAGGTGATCTGCCCGCCTTGGCCTCCCAAAGTGCTGGGATTACAGGTGTGAGCCACAGCACCTGCCCTCATGATATTTTTGAGATCTAATTTCTATACTCATACATAGTTCTTCTTTAAAAGATAATTTAATATAAACTCAGAAATTTTGAAATCTGTCACTCTCCTTCCACTCTGTCTGGACAGATTTTCTTTTTCAATAGCAATTGAATGATGCTATTTCCCCTGTGTTTAAACAAATATGTCTTCACTTACAGTGCCCTGTGGTAGAGGTAAAAAGCATAAAAGATATGCATCTTTCTGGTTTATATATCTTCAGGAATTTTGAGTTTTGGCATGGGGTACTCTGGAAGCTAGTCTTGGCCTATTTGGAATCTCTAAGTTTCCAATCTAAGGACAAAGACCACAATAGTAACATGCATTACATATATAAGATTCTCACTGCTCCCTATTCTCCATATAGTTCTGGGACGTTACAGTCTTCTGCTGAGAGGTGGATGAAATTAATGGCAAAGCATTTGGGGAGTTATTGGCATTGGGAGTTTATATGTATGAAAACTTTTATGAGTGAGAATTGGTCGGGGGCAGTGAGTAATCCCAAAGGATAGAGAAATGGGAAAATGCTAATTACATTTCTTTGGATTTGGCCAAAGATTCTTATTCTAACAGAAAGTAAAATTCCATCATTGTAGAAAGGGAAAGTGGGAATTTAATTTAATCTAATAATTATTCCATTGGATATAAGCAGAAAGACTAAAATTATCCCAACTTCTCAAGAGGAGAAATGTTGAACAAATCCATAGAAGAGATGATGTGTCAGTCCATAGAAAGGCTATGCTAGGCACCCACTGGGAGATAAGGAAGGAATCAGAAGACTTAGTCCAACCTGTTAAGAAGCTTATGGTATGGTTCAGGGGACAGCAGAAGGTATTTCAGACAACCAGTGAATGCTTTAGAAGCTCTGGAAAACAGGAGAGAAATCCTGGGTAGGCTGGGAAGGTTTGCTGGAGGATGTAAAAACTGGGAATAGAACAGTGGGCAGGATTGATCAGAGATAAGTAAGCAGAACCTAGAATGTTCCTAAGAAAATGAGGGGGGGGGGCATTTTGCCTGGCTCCAATATCAGTTTGGGAGTATTTGAAAATACAAAAATAACAATGTGTATTGTGCATCAGTTATGCACCAGTTTCATATGAGGCACTGCAAGGTTTGTTTTACATATTATGCTGCATAATCCTCACAACAACTCTATGAAAACATAAGCTATTATTCTCACAACGCATTGAAAACGTGATGCTTCCTGGGTTTAGTGGCTCACACCTGTAATCTCATCACTTTGTAAGGCCAAGACAGGAGGATCCCTTGAGTCCAGGAGTTCAAGGTTACAGTGAGCTATGATCATGCCATTGCACTCCAGCCTGGACTACAGAGAGAGAGACTCTGTATCAAAGAGAAAGAGAATAAAAAGGAGAACATGATGCTTGACCTGTGGAGCTAGCCCACAATCACACACATTAACTTGTAGACATTAAGAGGACCACACTCAGCTAGATTTTTTTAAATAATCAAAACTGTTTAATAGTGAAATGTGTAAGCCAAAATCTTTGGTCATTTGGAGTACCCAGGCAAACGGATGGTTAGCCCTAGTTGGGGACTTGCTGTACTAGTTAGATTTTGAAATGGATAAGATTTAAGGCCAATTTTTAAGATACTTTAGTAATAAAATCTATGAATAAATAAACACGAAGTGAATTTTTATCTCAGCCTTGTCATGAATATCCTCTGGAAGATACCTCCTCTGCTCAGTGCTGTTTTAAAGACCATTTCTCTGGAAAATGCTGGTGCAGTGCAAATTTACATTTATAAATTCTACCTCTATATAGCTTATGGATAATTTGCCTGCAGATCTTAAATCTGGCAGAATTTTATGAGCTGAGACTCTCTATGCAAGTGTAATTAAGAGATACTCTACAATTTTAGGTTCTAAATGATGGCTTAAGGGTAAAAGAGTTGTTTTTTTTTTAAGGTAAAGAATAAAAGTACAAATTAAAAGAAAATCATCCTTCATCTGATGTAAAAGAAATGCATTCTAAAGTGGAAAATTTTGGAAACACAGAAAAATAAAGATGCTAAAATAACATGACCCTTAAACCCAACAATGTAGATAACCAGTCTTAGCAATTCATCTGAGTCACAACAATTCAGCACATCTTTCCCAGTTCTTTCTTATAGAGGTGAAACAATAGTTTCTGACATGAGTTCTAAAGCTTTTTGACCTTAGAACTCCTTTTATATCTTATAAATTATTGAGGATTCCAAAGGTTTTGTTTATGTGTTTTGTTGATATTTACTATTGTATGTTAAACAGGAAAAAAAGTATATTTTAAAAATTTATTTATTTATTTTTATTTGTTTATTTATTTATTTTGAGATGGAGTCTCGCTCTGTCGCCCAGGCTGGAGTGCAGTGGCACAATCTCTGCTCACTGCAAGCTCCGCCTCCCGGGTTCACGCTATTCTCCTGCCTCAGCCTCCCAAGTAGCTGGGACTACAGGTGCCCTCCACCGCGCCTGGCTAATTTTTTGTATTTTTAGTAGAGACAGGGTTTCACCGTGGTCTCGATCTCCTGACCTCGTGATCTGCCAGCCTCGGTCTCCCAAAGTGCTGGGATTACAGGTGTGAGCCACTGCACTCGGCCTTTAAAATTTATTTAAAATTGCAATAATAAACCTATTACATGTTAATTAACCCAAGTAACATATTTTAGTAAAAAAAAAACAAAAACTTAGTGAACATAATGGCATTGCTTCACAAATCTTTTTGTGTCTGACTTAGCAGAAAACAGCTAGATTCTCACATCTGCTTCTGCATTAAACCCATTATGATATAGTGCTCTGGATAAAGTTCATGAAGAAAATCCAGCCTCATACAAATGTAAAATTGGAAAAGAGGGGAGTAGGTAAATAGCCTTTTAAGATAATTGTGATATTACCTATGGCCTCTAAAAAACTTCACTATACTCTCATCAAAGTATAAGATTGAGGCCGGGCGCAGTGGCTCACACCTGTAATCCCATCACTTTGGGAGGCCAAGGCGGGTGGATCACAAGATCAGGAGTTCGAGACCAGCCTGGCAGAAACGATGAAACCCTGTCTCTACTAAAAATACAAAAATTAGCCAAGTATGGTGGTACATGCCTGTAACCCTAGCTACTCGGGAGGCTGAGGCAGAAGAATTGCTTGAACCCGGGAGGCGGAGGTTGCAGTGAGCCAAGGTCACACTACTGCACTCAGGCCTGGGTGGCAGAGCAAGACTCTGTCTCAAAAAAAAAGAATGAGAAGGCCAATAATGTCTTAGCATTATCATGAAAACAGTTTTGACTTCATAAACGCCTTAAAAGGCCCTCGGGGACCCCAGTGATCTCTGTACTAGATTTTGAGAAACCCTGTTATGTATATATTCTGTGTTGGTGACATCAATATATTTTAAACATCCTTAAAAATAATTCAAATAAAAACACATTATGATAGATTTAAACAATCTCCATGTTATTTGGACATTAGGGTGTTTTCTTTCTTATACTAACAAAAATAACACTAAAATTCCTAAATTTAATCTATAATTCTGCATGTAAATATTATAGTTTCTTAAGATGGATTACTCGAAGTTTGAGATTGTATTTTATGATAATTAATAGGTTGTGCCAATTTGATTTTAAGAAAGATTATGCCAACTACTATTTCACAAATAGAATATGAGAGCAGATATTTCATCAACTGCTCCACAGCATGGAGTATATTGCATCAAGTTACCTTTACTTTGTTATTAGGGTGAAAAAAAGTAATTTTTTCAAATCCTTTGCATAACGATGAGGTTGACCATTTTTTCGTGCTGATTCGTCACTAATATTCTATATGTAAGAGTATTATAACCATCAGCTCCCTGGCATTAGTATTGGTCATCCATTCTGTTACTTTACTCATTTTAGAGACAGGGGCTTGCTCTGTCACCTAGGCTGGAGGGCAGTGGTGTAATCACGGCTCATTGTGGCCTCAACTTCATGGGTTCAAGCAATCCTTCCATCTCAGCCTCCCAAGTAGCTGGGACCACATGCATGCACCACCACACCTGGCTAACATTTTATTTTTTGAAGATACAGGGTCTCACTGTGTTGCCCAGGCTCGGCTTGAACTCCTGGATGCAAGCAATCTTCCTGCCTTAGTCTCCCAAAGTGCTGGGATTACAGGCGTGAGCCACTGTGCCTGGCATCACTCTGTTACTTTGAAAGATGTTTATAAATCTGACCAAATACTACAATGATTTTCCTTAATAACATTGTAAGCAGCAGTCTATGTGTGTTGGCATTCTAAGGTTGCTGTAAAAAAAGTATGGGTGGCTTGCAGAAATTTATCACCTCACTGTTTTGAAAGCCAGGAGTCTGAGATCAAGGTGCTGACAGTGTTGCTTCCTTCCCAGGGCTGTGAGAAAGGATGTGTTCCATGACTCTCATTTGATTTCTGGTGGCTTTTCTTTCTGGCAATCTTAGGCATTTCTTAACATATAGAAGTACCACTTTGATCTCCACCTTCATGTAGAAGCACCACCTTGATCTCTGCCTTCATATAGAAGCACCACCTTGATTTCCGCCTTCAGCTTCACATGTAATTACACTCGTGTATGTCTGCATACAAATTTTGCCTTTTTATGAAAACACTGGTCATATTGGAGTAGGAGTCCATTCCACTCCAGGTGATGATCTCATCATAACCTAACTAATTGCATCTGCATTGACTTTATTTTGAAATAAGGTCACATTCTGAAGTACTGGGAGTCAAGACTTGAACATATGAATTTTAGAGGAACAGTTTTATCCATAACACTGTGCTTCACAGACGGACACACCTACTGAATGGAAAATTTGAAGATTCTGTTTGAACCCTAATATCTACCTCCATTGCCTATAAAAAGCTGTATGTCTTTTTGTGGCTTATCTAGTTGGGCATACTAATAACATAATTCTCCTCATCACTGTCATCATCATCAATTGTATTTGTCCAGAATTTTACAGATTATGAAGCATTTCTGCATGCTTGATATTACTTGCTCTTCTTGGTTATTTAAGGAAGGCAAAGTTATTATAATACCTATTTTAAAGAAATCTGAGGCTCAGGTAGATTGCTTTGCTCAAGGTCACTGGGAATGACATCTAGCCTCACCTTGTGTTTGACCAGAGCCTGCAGGGAAGGCTTCAATGACCATCACTGTAGATGAGAGGCAGTCAAAATGCTCTTTGATTAAAAAAAAACCAAACACAGCATACACAGTGATGAATTATTTAACACAAGTGAATGAATGAACACAAGGATGGTGAATTATAGCTTAAGTAAGAAAATTCAGTTTCCTAGAACAATTGTTTTTAATCTTTTAAGAGAATAGTTACAATATCTCATAACATACAGCACATGTTTTGTAATCTTTGTGGTTAGAAGTTACATTTACAAGCTTTATAATCAGGCAGTTTATAACTCTCTGGAGGTCTTCTCATCAATTATCAGTAGATATAGCATGAAAATGTGAAAGCAGGCCGGGAGCGGTGGCTCACGCTTGTAATCCCAGCACTTTGGGAGGCCGAGGCAGGCGGATCACGAGGTCAGGAGATTGAGACCATCCTGGCTAACACGGTGAGACCCCATCTCTACTAAAAATACAAAAAATTAGCCAGGCATGGTGGTGGGCGCCTGTAGTCCCAGCTACTCTGGAGGCTGAGGCAGGAGAACGGTGCAAACCCGGGAGGTGGAGCTTGCAGTGAGCCGAGATCGCGCCACTGCACTCCAGCCTGGGCGAGACTCCGTCTCAAAAAAAAAAAAAAAGAAAATGTGAAAGCAAAGTAATTAGAGGCAATATTTAACATTATATAAGATCTTCGCTCCATCGGGGCTCATTTCTAACACTACTATTGGTTTATTGTATTCTTATGGTCACAGAAATGAAAATGTTCTGTGAAGTTCCACTTAATTTTTATTCTATTTAGAAAGGTGATATCAGCAATTATTCTGTTCTCTAAACACTCATATCGAAAACTTCTCATCTCTACAATTGTCATTTACATTTCCAATATCAAGATCACTAAAAATTGAAAGTTTATAAATTTTGATACTAGTCACAGAATCAGATATTAGTAACCCCATTGGGAGAAGTTTATCATAGCATCCTTGCAATGTCCAAAAAACAGCCTACCTATCTGCTTTTAGAGAAATGTATAAACACGTTGTCAACTTATCATTTAATTAATGGTATGGAGCAGTGAAAAGGAATGTGTCAGTATGGCTGAATCTCAGAAACAGAATATTGATTGAAAAAAGCAAGTCTTGGAATAATGCATACAATATGAATCTGTTTTTATAATGTTCAAAAATATGCAAAGCATGACTATATATGGTTCAAGAATATACATCATGATGTGACTAAACTATAAAGAAAAGTATGACAATGATAAAACACAAGCTTAGGTGCACCCAAGGCACTCATAACGTACCATTTTATAACATCCCATTTGAATCTAGGAAGTTCGTTTTATTGTCTTTGTAACTTTTCTCTTGTATGTACTTAACATTTTATAAAAACAAATCTTAAATGGTAGATGTGACATGTAGACACTATTTCTGCACTTCATGTCCAGTCTTGTATCCCCTAGATAAGTAAGCAGGAAGAAGATAATAAGCAGGAAGAAGATAAAGGATGACTGTTTGAATTCAGCATCCCTGCAGAGGCCTACTACATGCCTCTACCCTGCTGGGCACTTTCAGGCAGAAATAAATCAGGCCCAGTTCTTGCCCTTGTGGCACTTAGTGAAGCCATTCAGGAGACAATATTCACCTCATGAAATAACTAAGGGCATGGGGCAGACTGTGCTTTCCTCATTTTTTGTCTGGGTTCCTGCAACAATCTCCTGATTAGTAAAGAAAAACCAGTTCTGTCCACTTGGCATTCATCTAATGCAGAAAGTGCTTTTTCTAGAGCTTCTGATCATGAGAATTGCAAACAAATGGAGTTTTCCATCATGCCCCCTGTGCTTGTATTATACGCGAAGCTCTGTGTCTTAGCCAGCAAGAGCATTCACACTCTGGCTCCTACGCCACCAGGTTTGGCTCTCTCCAGCTCTACCAAACACCCACCCTGGCAGCCTGCCCCAAACCATTTGTTCCTGCTTGCAAATCCTTATATTTGGCAGGCCTGCTTGCTCCTCTGGTTCTTTGCACACGCTTCGCCCTCTAGGTTGAGACACTATTGCTTTTAGCTATCTAATGAGCAATGCGTAGCTCCTTATACTCAATGCAAAAAATCTTTCCTGACCTTGGGTAATTACCCTTCACTTGTACTCTTAAAGACCTCTATACTTTCCTTTATCAACACATGCATTCCACAATGAACAGTGATGATCTGCTTATTTTTCTGAATTCGTGATAACTCTATGAGATCCTTGAGGTGTATGAATCTCAGGATATTATATAAGAGATAATATTAGTAACAAGTGAAAGCAATTTAGCCATGAGGCCGTATTTGCAAATAAAACATGACTGATTGATCTAAGTATTATATAGTATTTATAGGGTAGGATTGACATCTTCTTAGAGGAAGTAATATTAGAACTGGCCTTTGAAGGGTAGACTTGGATCAGCAGGAAAAAAATATTCTCAATGGAGAACCACAGAAGAGAAAGCACACAAGGAAGAATTTGTAAGTTTTTTTTTTTTTTTTTTGGAAACAAGGAAAGCACAAGATTGACTAAGTAGGAAGTTTGTATTATTGTGAGAAATAAACTTGAAAAGGAAAATTGGACTAAAGTAGGACAATAGTTTGGAATCAATCTTGCATAAATGGGAAGGACTGTGAAGGACTGAGATAATTAGAGTGATCTGATGAAACTCTGGCCAACACTGAGTTAACTGGAGCAAAATTGAAACTGGAAATGCCAAATCTAAGATTGTTTTTCTGTCTCTGATTACAAATACATAATAAGTCCAAAACAGTACCTGCCTTAAGTCTTCCTGAAGGAGGATGTTTGGCAGATTGGAGGCAATAGGAGAGACTGACTCATTCCAATTACTGTTCTGAAAATGAAAGATGTAAAGGAAGTAAATCCACTTAAGAGCTTAGGGAAATTGTGAAGTGCCTGTCAGATTACAATAATTGTATGGAAGCCTTTTGTGAGCTGTGATGGAGGACAATCTAGGTAAGGGGGGAAAAAGGCAAAGTAAAATGTTTTCCTCCATTAACAGTTTCTAGAAATAGACTCTGTGATTGTGGTGTTTATATGCTCCACGCAGGTTTCTGTAGGAGAAGAAATGTTCTGAGGAGGGGAAACCTTCCCAAGGACAAGCTAGAGAACATGACTTGCCTCTTCCCAACCCTCCACCCTCCCAGGTCCTCTCAGTACTCCAAGTACTAAGTCCAAGTAAACTAAGTCTAAATAAACCAAGTAAGTAACTAAATCTAAGTAAACCAAGTCCAAGATTTATTTGGGAGCTGGGAGTGTGTGCTTCTGCCAGGCAGGGCAATACTCTTGAGAACTTAGGGGACCCAGGCAATAACACACTTCTCTGACTTCAAGGCAGAGATCAAGATATTATTTTCATTACTGAAATTAAACTGATGTTGGAGAATGTGGCTTAGGCAGGCTATTAATATAATAATGAGCTATTGAACACCATACAAAACCCTGAGACCTCCTCACATTGGGTTCTGGACTGTAAATTTATAGCATGGGGAAGAAGAATAGAATGTGTACTTTCAGGAGGTCGTGAGTTTCCAAGAAGAAAAAGGAACTGAGGGATTTAGCTTCTCATTCGCAATTTTTTCTACTTCACAGTTGAGTAAAGTCATTCATCCTCCCTGGGGGATAAATGATTAAGGAAAGGGAGAGAGGTTGGGAAAGTTAGGATTCAGAGACTTCTCCAAAGAAAAGAAAACATGACTATAAAGATGTGAGCCTACCTAACAAATTTCTGAAATTTCTGTGTTCTCTGTGTAGCTGGAGGGAGCCATTTTAATATCTGGAAGACCAAATCCAGTGTCTTTGTAAGTCTCACTGAATTTGATTTACAAGTAAGGAGGCAAAAAGGATACAAAGGGGTCAGAGTAGTCAACTGTATATTAGGGCAGGTCAGGAAAAGTTTCTTAAAAGAGAAGACATTTGGTGTTAAAGCCTAAAATAGTAAAGTGAATATTTCAGACAGAATGTACAAAGACATGGGTTTTAAAATGGCATGTCATGTCTGGAAAATTCCAAGTATCCTATGTAAATCCTATGTAAACCAAGTATCTTACGTAGTGAGTGCAAAAATGCTGAGACTGTTTATGTTCACAGGTGGGCCCAGTTTTGTAGGGGACTTTGTTTAATGAGATAATCTTGTCCTGTTAAAATTGGGGAAACCACTGAAGGATGTTAAAACTTATTTGCTCCCTGAGGTTCTCTGACACATCAGTGAGCCCTTGAACCCCGATCTTTTGTTTGTTTCCATCTTTAGCACAGCTCAGCTTCTACTCTGGCCATCATTGTAAAGCAGTTTATTTCAATTTCACTTTCCAGGTCTTATTTAATGGTATCCAACAAATTATTTTACAATTTCATTGAATTGTCTGACCTTTCACTAAAAATCAAGTGAGTTTGGGGGAGGCATGAGGATGCTACAAACATGACCCTTACTTTCAAGGAGGCTGCCTTCTACAGTGTAGGAAGACAGAGGTCTACAAAACCAGATCTGGAACAAATCAGAGATGGGGCCCTAAAAGAGGAGCAAATGAGGGGCTTTTGGAGCACAGAGAAGGAAACACTAAATATTTGTCAGAAGAGGTGGTGTTAAGGAGGGCTGTACAGAGGAGATAACCATAGGCATGGCAGAACAGGGGCAGTTTCCTGACAGATGTTGTCTTGTTAATCTCTACCTTCATTTATGGATACTTAAACCTTGTTCTACAAACGCTTAGGATACACTGGAACTCATCCATAGCTAACGGTATACATGGGGCGGGGGTGATGAAAGCTTGGAGACAACAGCTGTGAGGAGATGGGACACAGGGACACAAACACAAGTGATTTATTTCTGAGGTCAGATTGAGAGAAGAGCTGCAGTTTGAATGTGAGGGAGAAGGAAGAGCAAGGAAATGTTGCTGGAGTTTCTGACTCTGGTGAGCTTGTGGAGATTATTCAATCTCTTAGGATAACGACCTGCAGGCACCTTAAGCCAGCTCCCTGGGAGTTAGTCCATGGAGGGAAACTGTGAAAAACTTGAAAATGAAACAAAAATATTACTGGGTGAATTCAGTGGGGAAGTAGAGATGGACATCTTGGTTGCTGCTTTTATTCAGTCTTTATGCTTTCCCATGTCTTTGTTTTTTCAATGTCTTCAGTTACAGATACCTAGTGCAAATGATTTCGTTCATAGATATGCAAACGCATTTTGTCTACTGAAAAAGACAATTGATTTCTCCTCTCATTCCCTAAAGTCCGTTTTTATCCATTTTAAAGTATATTTTAGCATTCCTGATGGTATGTGTATATGCACACATGTATGTATCGATATATAAATACATACATATGTGTTTTAATTCCCCTCTGAATTGGTTGCAACATCTTATTGGTCATCTCTTTAGTGAGTTAAGTAAAATCTTTGATTCATGCTAAGTTTATTTTTATATGAGAGTCATGATTTTACTGTTTAAAAATTAATCTTTAAATGTCCTCTTTAAACTGAACTTTATTTGCATGTGGGTTCAAGGATCTAGTTCCTTTCTTCTTAACCTCACATTTCCAATGACAGGAGAAAAGCTCCCTAGTTCTCTAGTTCATAATGCAAGTTTATGTTGACTAATCCATAAATCTGCCAGGTAAATAACTGGTCATTTCTTTCTTTCTGGAGAAATGTCTAAAGTAGGTGACTATTTCTTATGCTGTTCTCCCCAGGGAAGAACATGAGTGTAAGGCAGTAGCCTGAGATATATCTTTCTTGCCTTGCCTCTAGCTTTTTAAATGTCAGTTGCTTATTTTAGACAAATAATGTGCTCTGGCTGCCTTCTAATGTGCTCACATCTCATACTCTGTCCATAAATTTCTTAGTTATGGCTAGAGGAAGTTTCAAAGCCAACACAATGGGTCACTGGGGAAGGAGTCTTAAGTAGAAGTTTTATTTTCATAAAAAATAAAATCCAAAAGGCAGCTCAATGAGTAGAAAAAAATCTTAGTTGAGGACATTCAATATTCCCATCTGATACTTGCATCCTATAGTAGATTCGACTGCCTTCCCCTCAATTGTCGCCACACGACCTGTGCATGCTCCTGTCCTAAGGGCTATAAGCCTTGATTGTATTTATTTCTTAATGTATGTGTCTCTCTTGCTAAAATGTGAGGCTCTTTAAAGCAGGAGGCTAATTTGATCTTTCTCAATGTCATTCAGAAATTTGGAATACAGTAACTTTCTAATATGCATTCCTACCTCTCTGGACAGCTCTCATGATTTAAAAAGACCTTCCATGTTTTTCAAAAGAAGACATACAAATAGGCAACAAGCATATGAGGAAATTCTCAACATCCCAAGTCATCAGAGAAATGCACATTAAAACCACAATGAGATACCATCTTATACCAGTCAGAACAGCTATTATTAAAAAGTCAAAAAACAACAAATGTTGCCTAGGATGCAGAGAAAAGGGAATGCTTATAAACCGTTGGTGGGAAGATAAATTAGTAGAACCTCTATGGAAAACAGTATGGAGATTTCTCAAAGAACAAAAAATAGAACTACAATTTGATCCAGCAATTCTACTACTGGGTATATACCTAAAGGAAAAGAAATCATTTTATCAAAAAGATTCTTGCACTCATGTGTTTATTGCAGTGCTATTCACAATAGAAAAGGTATGGAATCAAATTAAATGAATATCAATGGAGGATTAGATAGAGAAAATATGATATATATATATATATATATATATATATACATACCATGTGTATACACACACACACACACATCATGGAATACTGCTCAACCATAAAAATGAATGAAGTCATTTTGCAGCAACATGGATGGAACTGAAGACCATTATCTTGAGTAAAATAACTTAGAATAGAAAGTCAAGTACTGAATGTTCTCATTTTACTTGACTGAAAGTCAAGTAAATAATGTGTACTCATGGATATGCAGGGTAGAATAATAGACATTGGAATCTCAGAAATCTGGGAGGGTGGGAGTGGGGTGAAGGATGAGAAATTACCTATTGAGTGTAATGTACACTATTTGGGTGATGGTTATACTAAGAGCTCAGACTTCATCACCACACAATATGTCATGTAACAAAACTGCACTCTGGGCCCTCTAAATCTATAAAACTAGATAAATAAATATATGTAAGATAAAAATAACAAAGACCTTTTATGTTTAGATTCAGAATCTACCTCTTCATAATTTCCATCCTTATATCACAGGTGTGTCCTTTGGAGTTACACAGATCAAATTTATTATTCTCTCAATGTCATAGAGACAAGGCACACACAAAAGAGGAGGCAGTTAGAACAGTGGTCCTCAACATTTTTGGCACCAGAGACCAATTTTGTAGAAGAAAATTTTTCCATGGACTGGGGAGGGAGATGGTTTTGGGATGATTCAAGTGCATTTCATTTATTGTGCACTTTGTTTCTATTATTGTTACACTGTAATATATAAATATATAATGAAATAATTTTACAGCACGTAATATAGAATCAGTGGGAGCCCTGAGATTATTTACCTGCAACTAGATGGTCCCAACTGGGGGTGATGGGAGGCAGGGACAAATCATCAGGCATTACAGCCTCATAAGGAGCATGCAACATAGATCTCTTGCATGTGCAGTTCACAGTAGGGTTTGTGTTCGTATGAGAATCTAATGCCACCACTGATTTGACAAGAAGCGGAGCTCAGGTGTTAATGCAAGCAAAGGGGAGCGACTGTAAATACAGATGAAGCTTCGCTTGCCCACTGGTCACCTTCTGCTGTGCAGCCCAGTTCCTAACAGGCCATGGAATGATTCATCGTCTGGGGGTTGGGAACCCCTGAGTTACAATAATGGAAGCCACCAAATTAGTTTTTCCACACATCCTCCAAGAATAATAGTGATAGGAGAATAAGCAAAACCACTTAGACCATGCCTGCAGCATAACTGTAGGATAGAGACTATTAAAGCTTCAATTTATATTTTAGTTAGGAAATAAACTTCTGAAACTCACAGATGGCCTCAGGAGCCCAAGCCAGAGCTGAGCGTCATATAGGAATGCATAGAAGAAAGAAACATGTGTCAGGATCCTGGATGTGATAGAACCAACAGCATCAACTACGGTTTACAACCGGAAAAAGGCCCCATCTTACATGATGACAGATGTAAGGACCACAGATCAGAGTTACTGAGGAGTTAAGAACTCTAGAATCTCAGTGTCTAGGTGGAAGGCACGGAGGTGTTCACTGTACTGTTCTAAATACTCTGTATCGTCCTAGTGTGTTGAAAAAGTTCAAGGAACTCATGAAGAAGTTTAAAAATATGGTAGAGAGAATGTGCTGTGGGAACACAGGGGAAAAGTCACGTCTTCCTGGGGCTATACAAGAAAGGGGCTTTAAGAGAGATCTGGAAGGTGGCACAAGATCACCTACTCATCAAGAAGGGGGTGTAGTCATGCATATTCCCTCATGGACTCTCAACACAGTGCCTGGGCACTACCTTGATCACCTTGTGGCTTCAGATCCTCTTCAGCCCAGGGATACCTATCAATATTAATATTCTTTGCAATAATCTGTCCTCATGCCTTGGGTTTACTCTTGTTCTTGAATTTGGGAGGTGTTAGCTTGCTGCAAATATAATGTTGCTGAAAAAAGATATGGTACAAACAAGTCAACATTTTAGAGAAATCATAGAGGCCAGCAGATTTTAGATTTTTGGTGCTAAAAAAAGAATTAAGGCCCAACTTTAGAGCAAGTTATTAAGCAAAGAGAGTAAAAAGGCTCTTTTAGCTTTCCAGCATGTGTTGTACTTTTTGGGTGTCTTTTCTCTACCAGGGCCAACTTGGTACCTGTGCTAACATGGTATTTTTGAACATTATTAAATAAATATGCAAAGTATCCTTTGCTCAGGGAATAACTGCAGGAAACTAATGTTTATAGAGGTAATGCACCGAGTCAGGCATTGTGGTAGGTGCTTTGTGTACATTTTATCAGATATTCCCTACTTGAATGTCATGGATCCTGGAATACCAGGAAGTAGTTGCAGATGTGTTGAGATATTTATGCCCTTCATGTCTGGTGTGGTTGAAAAGGGCCTAGTGCAGCCAGACAGAGCCTCTAGGCCAGACACTTCAGGCTACAGAGAGCCTATTTCTGTGTGCCATGCATGACATGAAAACATCTGGGCAGCATGGCCTTATACCAGTTATTTCTCATTGTAAACTATAAGGTAAATATCACTTTCACTATTTCAGAAATAAAGAAACAGAGGCTCAAGGGATTGAATGAGTTTCTGTCTAATCCCATAGACAATGAGTAGCAGAGTCAAGGTTGCAGTCTGGCTGTCTGGTATCAGGGTTCAGCTTTCTCTCTGCACCCTCTTCAGTTCATGGATTACTTCAGCTCTGTGGCTTAGACATCTCTGCATTATGTTTGCAAATGCACAGAGGGCAACCACTCAGATTTGGAAGCTGAAGTAACACATGAGCTGGAAAGATCTTCAGACAGCATAAAGTTCTGGAACTTTCTACTGAGGAATACAGTTTGAAAGCATCACACTAGAGGGAAGAGATTGGAGAAGTGGTGTGGGTTCAAATCATGAATATCTTGCAACAGGTTTGGGAGACTGGCAATAAGGCATAGAGAATGGAGGAGCCATTGAAAATATTTTTTCCTTTAATTTCCCCCTCAATTATTTCTTATTGCTGTGTAACTCAAAAGTAACTAGAGATCCCCTATCTCTAGGTGGATATGGAGTCACTTCCATGGGAATGCCAAGGCTATATGAGCTCAGTGGGTGTCCCTGTTTAATGGCAAGACCTTAGTTCTTCTAGGGCATCCTCAGGGATATTCCACTGTTCTCGGATATTAGGTCAGTCTGCATCCTCAGCAGCTGGACCAGGGCCAATCCTGCTGCCATTGCCTGTCTTTGAGGTACTGCTTTCTACTCCACTGGGGCTGCTGTCTTTAACACTTGTTGCTCTAGGCTGGGATGTGGGTCTAGTGAGGCTTGTGTCAGCTGCTGCTTCTTAACCCTGTCATTCCCCTATTGTAACTTGCCCCTGCGCTTTCCTGGTAACCTTCTGACCACCTTTATTCCCCCAATGTCTTCCCACTCCAGACCACTGCCTGCCACTTTCCTGGAGTGGGTCCATTTTTGGCTTACAGCTCTGAGTAGTATCTTCATCCACTTGCTTGGGTTCCTGCTATTGATACAGCTGCTGTCACTATTGGTTCCTGGCAGGGCAAAGGACCACTCTTCTTTTCTACTTCTCCTTACTACTTCAGGTTCTCTACTTTAGGTTCTTACTCTTCTCTACTTTAGGTTCTTGCCATCAAGGAAGATTGCCCAGCTGCCTGTGTTAGTTCAAGCTGTTCAGATATTTTCTCAAGTAACACCCACCATGTGGCACTACTGCTACCCTCCAATCTTCAGGCCTTGTCACCAAGCCTGGCTCATTACAGCAGATTTCTTCTTCCCTCAGGGTAAATTCTTCCCATAACGATCCCTATTTCTTCTCGAAATGTCACTGCACTGGGTTACTCCCACCCAATTTACCAGATGTGCTTGTAGCTCTGCTGGCACCCGAATCTTGGTACTGTTAGTTCTTTACCAAGGAGGCTATTTAGCATCTGCATCAATAGTGATTAACAGGAGTGAGGAAGTCATGTAATTCATATGCACATTTCCTCTTATTTCAAAACATGTCATTTTTATTGTAGAGATTTTAGAAAATGCAGTAAAAAAATAAGATGACAAATACCACTAGTAATTTTTCCACCCAGAGATAAAGTTAATGTTTGCTGGATGTCATTTATATTTATTATGTGCCCTGTGCCAGGTATTGTGCTAAGCACAGCAATAAAAACAAAACAAAATACTCTCTGTCAGTGCTTATGGGAGTATACCACATATACTATCATGGAGCCTCTGCTCTCCCTCATGCTACTATTTCATAAAGCCTATTTTTTAAAAATTCTTTACTGAAGAAGACAGAGTTTTCTGACATTTTTCTCCTGGTTTCTGAATGAAATCACATTCAGACACATGCCTTTCTCAGAATTTTCCAGATGTCTTTCATTCCCCTGCATTGCAGCATTTTTCTCCTATACTTCATTTTTCTCCCTTCTTTGTTCTCAGATAGTGGCTCAGCTGTCATCCTCAGTATTTGTCAACAAATAGAGCCTTTAGCTCTCTCCTGCTCACTTATGTGCTGTTAGAGTCTTTCCCTCGTATCTGCTCTTGGTGGAGATGACCCCTCAACCCCCATACTCCAGGACTCATCTTCTAGTCATTATTAGCTTAGTGCCCTGTGCTTTGTGGAGCTGATAGCCTTTCCTACCCCAGTGACTGGTGCACCGCCCTCTTGAATTATTGGAAAATTCAGGTGTCTGGGGTACACATCTCAGTTATACTGTTCTCAGGCTGTCTGTTCCCAGTCTACATAAAAGATTTTCTTTGTGGAGCCTATTCCTCCCAGTACGCAAGGTGCCCCAGCTGGTACCCCTGGGCTCCAAAAGTTGCCGCACACAGATGTGGAAAGGACAGCAGAAGCTGCCACCTCGTGAATCAGCACCCAAGGGGCAGATGGGCAGCTGCTCAGCTTTCAGATTGGTTTGGACAGTGGAGAGCCTTTGAATTTGGGGCTAGATATTGGGAGAAGTAAAAGTGCTTTTCTTTCTTTAGATACTATCTGTTTCATAGTAGAAAGTCTGGGTTCTTCCCTATCTGGTTCTAAACTCATTAGAGTTCGTAGAAATTTCTCCGATTTCTAATGTTAGGTTGTCAGTCCATCTGTTCATCCTAATAGTCTCTGCTGTTATTTTCAGTTTCTTCTTTCCTTTGTCTTTATTCATATTTGATTGGAAGTTAGGAGGGGCCTCCTTATTTCACTGAAGGTGCTAGGCTAATCTTCCCAACAATCATGATAGTTGCATTATTGAACACCTGTGTGCCTGATACTTTTCTTGCTGCTTTATGTATGTTATTGCTTTGATTCCAGCCCTATGAGGTAGCTGTTATTATCTCCATCTTACATATAAAGAATACAAGGTGAAGAGGTTATTAAAAATTTGCTCAAAGGACACTGAAGTTGTAAGGTGCACAGCCTAGCTTAAAACCTAGGACTCTTATACTAAAGCTCTTGACATTTCCCCAGTCTCTTAATATCTTTAAGGTTAATTGCGTTGTGTTATTTTGGAACATTTGTCTAAAAATGAATTTTGTGCAAAACTTCCATTGATATCTGCAATTGCTGTACTGCAGGTAAAGGATGAGAACAGTCTGGCACTTTAGTGCTATTAAGCATCTTCCCTCCCTTCCTCTGTCTCTCTTTTCCTTCCTTCCTTTTTTCATTCTTCCCTTTCTCTCTCTTCCTTTCTCCCTCCCTCTCTCCCTCCTTTTTTCCTTCCTTCCTTCCTTCCCTCCTTCCTTCCTTCTTTTTATTTCTTTTTCCTTTATTCTTCCATTTACTGTCTTACCCTGCTTCATCCTTTTACTCCAGGCTCTCATGCTACTGTGAGTTCAAGACCCAATAATGCCTACTTTTTTATGTGTTACATGTGTAAAATTCCTAGCACAGTGGGGTTGATTGGAAATAAGTGAGATTGAAAGCGTTGAAGTAAAAGTGGCTTCTCTGCCATCTCAAAATGGAGTGTAGACTTATTCACAATCAGGAATAATTAACTGATGGCATTTTCATGTGTTGGTGAGGAGAGAGAGACAGGTTACCTCCAAGAGGAAGCAGGGCAACCAAGAAACTTTTAAACACAGTAGCTGAGCTCTCTGGTGGGGCTGGTTGGTGCCCTACAATAGGAACAGTGGAATATATGCCACACTCAGGATGAACCTTTAGGCCACTCCCATCTCTCAAGGCATGATGAAATTGATTCCCCCAGCAATGGCCCTGACAGGTGGGCTGAGAAGGTGTGAGATTACTCAGACTCTAGTCCTTCCTTCCATATTTAAAAGTGTGGTTGGTGAAGCCCATAAACTTAAGTCACAAATATAAAAACTACCCGTCTTTTTCATGAACTCATTAATATTGTGCTTTTTATTAGAAATTTCACTGATTTTAAAGCATATGAATAGCAGTGCCTATTTTGGGCTAAATTCTGTCTTTAAATATTTTAGATCCAATCATAAAGCTTATCTTTGCACTTGAGCAAGTAATGTCAGACAAAGAAAAAATTGTTTACCAATTTGTACATGAATTTTTTGCCAAATGAGCCTTTACATTTGTTCGTGTTCTTAATATTTACACATTTGCAGTGAGGTCAGCTCCCCAGGTTATCCCATTTCTGCGTAAATATATCCATATGATTCACTTCACCTGGACTGTCTATATGCACAAATACATGGGTAGATAATCATATTACATATTCATAAAGTTTGGTCCACAACCCATCCTCCAGGTTATCCCACTTCGGCATAAATATATCCATATGATTCACCTCACCTGGATTGTCTATATGCACAAGTACAAGGTAGATAGATTACCATATTACATATTCATAAAGTTTGGTCCACAACCCATCACTATATGATGAATGTCCGCTGCTTGCCTTGGCTGAGCAGATTGGGGTCTGTCTACATGTTAATTTATAGTGACAACTCACAAGAGTTCCCTTAGTGAATCTGTCATTTATTTGCACCATAAGGAAATCAGATTGTCAGACCTGATAGCTGAAATGTATAACAATATCTGTCAAAAATCTGAAGCTACTGCCCTCAAATAGACCTTGGAGAAACACAAAGGCATTTAATCCTAGTGGCCACTAGGCAAATAGAAGGGTTTTAGAGAATGTAGAGAGTGTCTCAGACAGAAGCTCTGTGCTTCATGGTTGAGCTTAGAGATAGCACAGCCTGTGACACATAAACGCTACCAATATCCTAAGGAATAAAACTTTCTTTCCCTTTTTAAAAAGCTTTGTTGGGACATGATTCACATACCATAAAATTCATTCACTAAAAGTGTACAGTTCAGTGGTTTTCAGAGTACTCAAGGAGTTATGTATCCACAAACGCTGTCTAAATTTCTGTTCATTATGTTTTGTGTTTTCATTATTGTTTAGTGATTCTTGGACTTTCTGTATATGAAAACCCATCATACAAAAATAGAGAAAATTTTGCTGCTTCCTTTCAAATCTGAATGGCCTTTTTTTCTTTTCTTGTTTAATTTCCCTGGTTAAAATTTCCAGTGCAATATTAAATAGAAGTGGTGAGAGCGGTAATGCTAATCTTGTTCCCACATTTACAGGAAAAGATTTACCTTTTATCATTAAGGGTGATTTTGTCTGTAGATTTTTCACAGATACCCTTTATAAGGTTAAGAAATTTCACTTTGATTCCTAGTTTGCTAAATGCTTTTATCACAAAAGAGTGTTGGAATTTGTCAAATTCTTTTATGCATTTATAAAGATGACTATGACTTTTATCCTTTACTCTATTGAAAGAGTATTACACTAATTGATTTTTTAATGTTAAACTAACTGTATTCCTGGGATAAATGCTATTTAGTCATGATTTTATCTTTTCTATATGCTTCTGGATTCAATCTGTTTGTTAGTATTACTTGAAGAAGATTTCTGTATCTATTTTATATTATAAGAGTTATTGGGGCCAGGCAAGGTGGCTCACACTTGTAATCCCAGCAGTTTGGGAGGCCGAGGCGGGCAGATCACCTGAGGTTGGGAGTTCGAGACCAGCCTGACCAACATGGAGAAACCCCGTTTCTACTAAAAATACAAAAAATTAGCTGGGTATGGTGGCACATGCCTGTAATCTCAGCTACTCAGGAGGCTGAGGCAGGAGAATCACTTGAACCCGGGAAGCGGAGGTTGCAGTGAGCCAAGATTAAGCCATTGCACTCCAGCCAGGGCAATAAGAGAGAAACTCCATCTCAAAAAAAAAAAAAGAGTTATTGGTTCATAGTTTTCTTGGGATGTCTTCATCGGCTTTTGGTATCAGGTATACTAGCCTCGTAGACTGTTTGGTAAGTGTCACTTCCTCCTATTTTTTGGAAGAATTTGTGAAGTGTTAGTGTTAGTTCTTTAAACATTTGGCAGAATGATCTAGTAAAGCCACCTGGTCCTAGGCTTTTCTTTGTGGAAAATATTTGACTACTAATTTAATGTCTTTATTCATTATAGTTATATCCAGATTATCTATTCCTTTTTAAGTTAGTTTCAGTAGTTTTTGTCTATGTATAATTAAAAAAAAATTATCCATTATATAATTTGTTGACACAAATACTATAACAGTTGTTCATAGTATTTTCTTATAATTTTTTTCCTGTAATGTTTGTAGTAATGTTCCATCTTTCATTCATTATTTTAGTAATTGTAATCTTCTATAACTTTTTACTGAACAGTTTAGCAAAAAATTTGTATTTCGCAACTTAAAAAAACTTGATTTTGTTGATTTTTTTCTATTGATTTTCTATTATAAAGTTCATTTATTTCCACTTTAATCTTTATTATTCCTTTTCTTCTACTTACTTTGAATTTAGTTTACTTTTTTTCTAGTTTCTTATATTGGGAGATTAGATTATAGATTTGTAATTTTTCAGTTTTTAACACAGGAGTCGAAAAGTGTAAATTTCCCTCTGAACACTGCTTTAGCTTCCTCTTCTAAATTTGGATATATTGTTGGATTCTCTTTTTTCAATTGTTGAAATGATTTTTAAATTTCCCTTATGAATATTTCTTTGACCATTGCTTTATTAGCAGCTTGTTGTTTAATTTCTAAATATCTGTGAATTCCCCGTGTCATTTTTTTTTTTTTTTTTTTTTTTTTTTTGAGATGGAGTCTTGCTCTGTTGCGCAGACTGGAGTGCAGTGGCGCGATCTCGGCTCACTGCAAGCTCCGCATCCCGGGGTCATTTATTTTTAATTTAATTTCATTGTGATTAGAGAACTTATTTTGTATGATGTCAACACTTTTCAATGTATTGAGGCTCATTTTATGGCCTAGCATAAGGTCTATTCTGCAAAATAGTTTATGGGCCCCGGAGAAGAGTGTGTATTCTGCTGCTTTGATGGAGAATCTATTAGATCTTGTTGGTTTATAGTGTTGGTAAAATTTTCTGTATCTTGTTTTGCTTCTTTTACATTGTTGTATACATTATTAAAAGGAGATATTAAAACTCCCCAACCATTATTATTGAATTGTCTATCTCTCCTTTCAATTCTGTCAGTTTTTGTTCCATGTATTTTTTATGTCTGCTCTCGGGTGCACATGGAAACTCTCCATTGGGTTTTATTTATTTATTTTTCCACAAAACACTCTGTGATCTAGTTATCAGAGAAGATCATAGTTTAGAAGACAAAGTAAGAGGTAAAATGATTCACTAAAATCATACTCTGTGTTAGGCACTATGTTTAAATATTTGTACATACATTTTCTTAGTAAATGCTATAAAGAATCCTTGGCTATCAGTATTATTGCCTCATTTCAAATGATAATATGAAGTTTTTCAGCAGGTAGTAAGATCACAGAACCAGTAACTGGTAAATTAGGGATTTAAATTCTGTTTACTTGACTTTCAGTATCTGAGTTTTTTCTAACATAACTGGCTGCATCAGACCTTGGAGAATAAAAATTAAAAAATCACTAGCATATTAACAAATACAGAGTATAATAAAAAAAATTGTAATACTTTGTCTAACTAATACATTGTTGATAAGCTCCCAGAGGCAAGAAATTATTTCACATCATCTTTTCCCACTAGCACCTCTAAACCTCAAATCTGAGCAAATAAGAATTTGCAAATTATTCATAGCATTCAAAACACAGTATTCTTATTAACTTCATATAACTCTCATAAAACAATACAAGGACACAGTGGCCTGGTAAAATCAAGAGCTTTTGGATCAACTAAACTTGTAAGAATTTTAACTCTTGCTATCTATTAGTTGTACAATCTTGGGCAAGTTCAATATCTACTTTAAGCTTCAAATTTCTCATCACTGAAATGGAGAAAATTATAACTAAATCTTTGCAGGGGGAATTAATGTAAATCTTCTATAATACAATCATAATAATTACAGAAGTTAGAAATGGTATAAATTACTACAGAACCTTTTAAAAATGATTAGTTGAAACTGTTTAAAGCTCTTGCTTTATCTGACTGAAATGTATTGATAGAGTTCGGTAAATTAGCTTTCATGTACTTATCAGTTAATCCATTTATTTTTGCAAGTGCACATTGATTTATTCAAGAACTGTTGAGCAAAATCATAGAGGTGGTATAGTTTGCTTTTGTTTCTTAGCTAATTTTCCCTTTTTAAATTATCCATTTAATTAATTTCTGCACTTTTTATTTCCTTCCTTTCTACTTTGGCTTTTCCTTTCTTTTTCTACTTTCTTGAGATGCAATATGAGATACTGATTTCATATGTTCCTTCTTTATATGTTTTTATTTTTAATTTTTGTAGTTACATAGTAGGTGTATATATTTATGGGTTACAGGAGACATTTTGATACAGGGGGAGATGGTATAGTTTGTGTTTGAAGTAAATTCATTAGATATTTATGGAAATAAAATAATATTTCATGTGGGAGATCACGTTAGAAAGAGCATGGAACTTGAAGTTGCCTTCAATGTTACAAAACCTGCAAGAAAGTCTTTAGAAGTTTGAGAATAAAATGTGAGGGACATTATCTGAAATAAGGACAAATAATTGGCAAGACTGGACCCTGAAAGATACTATCTTCTGCACTTTATGTTCAGGCATATAGGGATCTATTGGGAACATGTACAAAAGATAGTGACCAGGTTAGGCTTGTATTTTAGAACAGGGGTCCCCAGTTAAGAAATAGGCCTCACAGCAGGAGGGGAGAAGTAGGTGAGTGAAGCTTCATCTGCATTTACAGCTGCTCCCCATCGCTCGCAGTAGCGCCTGAGCTCCACCTCCTGTCAGATCAGTGGCAGCATTAGATTCTCATAGGAGTATAAACCCTATTGCGAAATGTGAATGCCAGTGGTCTAGGTTGCATGCTCCTTATGAGATTATGAGAATCTAATCCCTGATGATCTCAGGTGGAGCCAAGGCAGTGAAGTTAGTGCTGGGGAGTGTCTGCAAATACAGATTAACATTAGCAGAAAGGTTTGACTGCTCAGAGACCATACTAAATCAATTGTTTGCAGACCCATATCAAAATCCTATCAATGAGTGGCAAATGACAATTAAGCTGCAACTGGTGGCAGGCTTTATAGCGGCAAGTGAATTGATGTACTTCAATTATACAGCTGCATCTGATGGAAGGCTTTAGGTCAGAATTCAACACTTATTTTAGTCCATGCATGGCCCACCCATTATTTTTTTATCACTTTCATCTGTACCTCTTTCCTGCACTGAGCACTTGTCTCAGTCACGGTTTTGGTAAGCCCACCAGCTAACCCTAGCCAAAATGAGTTTTTTAAAAAAAAAGTCACTGGAGAGCTTCTTTGAAAAGGGGAAAGACCCAATGATGAGCCAGCAGAAGACTCTAAGACTGCCAACAAAAGAAAATCTGCATGATATGGTTAGACTTTGTGTCCCCACCCAAATCTCACCTTGAATTGTAATCCCCATAATCCCCATAATCCTCACAGGCCAAGGGATAGACCAGGTGGAGGTAATTGAATCAGGGGGGCAGTTTCCCCTTTGATGTTCTTGTATTAGTGAGTTCGTTCTCATGAGATCTGATGGTCTTATAAGAGGCTCCTCCCCCTCTTCACTGGGCATTTCTCCTTTCTGCTGCCCTGTGAAGAAGGTGCCTTGCTTCCCCTTTGCCTTCTACCATGATTGTAAGTTTCCTGAGACCTCCCCAGCCATGTGGAACTATGAGTCAATTAAACCTCTTTTCTTTATAAATTACCCAGTCTTGGGAAGTTCTTTATAGCTGTATGAAAATGGACTAATATGCTGCATTTGGAAGAAAATACCAAGAGTTTACTTAAATTATGGGTTCATTGCGACTGGTTATTCACATTCTCCAATCCTGCTTTGTATAATATGTGGTGACTGGCTATGCAGCGAAGCCATGAAACCTTCAAAACTGCTTCACCACATGAAGACCAAGCACCCTCATTAAAAGACAAGCCTTTAGCATTTAAAAAACAAAAACCATGAATATGAAGAACAGAATCAATTATTGAAGACCATCATTTCATCAAATATATCTGCACTGAATGCCTCATCTTAGTGGCTAACTTCATTGCTAAAGCTAAGAAGCCCTTTACTATTGGTGAAGAGTTGATCCTGCCTGCTACTAAAGATATTTGTCATAAACTTTCAGGAGTGGCTGCAGTTCAGAAGGTGGCATGCGTTCCTCTTTACTAGCACCATAACTAGATGAACTGATGAAATAACAAAGGATGTTGAGGCACAATTGTTAGAGGATTAGTGAGTCACTGTGGCATATAATCCAGGTTGACAAGTCTACTGATGTTGACAACAAGGCAACAACGCTTGTTTTTGTGTCATATATTTTTCAGGAGGATGCATGAGGATATGTTATGTGCACTTTCGTTGCCAACCAACATCACAGCTGAAGAACTATTCAAGTGTTTGAGTGATTATATATCAGGAAAACTGAATTGGTCATTCTGTGCTGGTAAATGCATGGACAGAGCGGCTGCGATGATTAAATGGCTTTCTGGTTTCAGTACTCGCGTCAAAGAGTTCGCTTCTGAATGTGAGTTTATGCACTGTGTTATCCACAGAGAAATGCTGGCTAGCTGAAAAAATGTCACTTGAACTTAACATTTTGCAGGATGTGATTAGAAAAATTATCAACCACGTTAAAGTGCATGCCTTTAACTCACATCTGTTTGCGCAGCTCTGTGAGGAGATGGACGCAGAGCACATACATCTTCTCTTATATACAGAAGTGAAATGGCTTTCTAAAGGTATATCACTGGCCAGAGATTTTGAGTCACAAGAACTCCAGAGATTTCTCTTAGAAAGCCTGTCATCACTGGCAGCACATTTCAGTGACACAGAATGGGTCACAAAACTTCCTGACTTGTGTGACATATTCAACCTGCTCAACAAACTCAATCTGTCCCTGCAAGAATGACAACTGTGTTCAAATCAGCAGATACAGTGGCTGCATTAAAAACCAAACTGGAATTATGAGGGCGACAAGTGAACATTGGGATCTTTGACATGTTTCAAACATTAGAAGAGATTTTGAAAGAGACTGAGCCAGGGCCTTCTTTCTCCCAGCTGGTGCGATCACCTGTCTTAGCTTTCAACAGAGTTTAAGCATTACTTCCCAACCACAAAAGATTCCCAGACTGGGAAGGAATGGATCCCACAATCCATTTGTGAATAAGCCAGGTGAATTGACTTTGTCCGTGATAGAAGAGGATCAACTGCTGGAGACTGCAAATGACGGTGGCCTTAAACATATGTTAGAGACAACTTCAAATCTCCATACATTCTGGATTAAAGTTAAGGTGGAATATCCTGAGATTGCTACAAAAGTACTGAAAAGCCTGCTCCATTTCCAACATCCTATGTTTGTGAAGCAGAGTTTTCTGCAGCAACAGCAACCAAAATGAGATTATGTAGTAGGCTAAACATAAGCAACACACTTTGAGTGTCCCCGTCTCCCATCATGGAAAAATTGTCTTCCATGAAACCGGTCCCTGGTGCCACAAAAGTGTTGGGGACTGCTATTTTAGAATATCAACCAGAACTATATACTTAATTAGTTAATACATAGCCATACTTATAGAACTCAAGATAATGAGTGAATTTTTCATGGGAGAAAGGCTAAGGAGGAATCACAATGGCAATCAGAACTTGTACTAGGGAAGCCACTACTGGGTGAGACTCCAAAAAGTGCTTACCTAACGGATAAGCACGCAACCTAGAAACAACCAATGTATAATGAAAACCAAAAATATGAAAGCAAACCCACAAACTCAGTACATGAAAAAACTTACCCTTGAAGAAAAAAAGGTAGTAGATGAATAGCTACGTTATAGTGAAACTTGGCATCAGAGAGAATGAGAAACCATAACCCTGAAATACATATAGAGGTTAAAACAAGTAAGAGTGAATTATGATAAAGACCCAATTGGGGACTTTGAAAATGAAAATACAATTGTAGAAAATAATATATATGTATATTTTTAAATAAAATGATAAAGAAAGGAGCTTCATTGCATAATGGTAACTAATGAAGAGAAATTAGAGAACTGGAATACTGAGTTGCATCATCCTTCTAAGGTATGACATAAAGAAATAAAGAGATGAAAATAATGACCAATTGTCATTTAAAAATTGAATTATGCTTTTCATATTGTAAACGTGCTTCTTTTCTATTTTCATATGGTTATATTTATTACCTTTTTACGGAATATAAGTCACAGTTAGGAAAGTTTTCCCACTCCTATGCTATACAAGAATTATTTGGTGTTTTTTAAGTATTTGCATGGTTTTAATTTTTATATTTAATCTCTGATCCATGCATGATTTACTTCTGTATGATGTGAGAAACATATGGTTATCCAATTTTTCCAACATGATTTATTGTTTTCTTTCCTTTTTTTTTTTTTTTTTTTTGATACAGACTCTTGCTTTGTTATCTAGGCTTGAATGCAGTGGCTCCATCTTGGCTCACCGCAACCTCTGCCTCCTGGGCTCAAGCGATCCTCCCACCTCAGCTTCTCAAGTAGCTGGGACTGCAGGCGTGTGCCACCACACATGGCTAATTTTTGTATTTTTTGTAGAGTTGGGGTCTCACTATGTTGCCCAGGCTGGTCTCAAATTCCTGATCTCAATCGATCCACTTGCCTTGGCCTCCCAAAGTACTGGGATTTCAGGTGTGAGCCACCATACCCAGCCTCCAACATTATTAAAACCTCCATCTTTTCCACACTGATTTGAGATGGTGATTTTATTAGTAGTGAATTTAAAAGGACAAACTAACAGGTAGTAAGATAACAAAGACATATAATTTAGGAAGAAATGCCAAATTGACAGAGCAGACTTCTCAACAGCAACAGGAGATACAAGAAAATGGATATATAATACTTTTGAATTGCTGAGAGAAATACATTTTCAACTTAAAAAATTTTACCCAGCTAAATTAAATACTCAAGAATAAGGGATAAATACGCACATCGTTGGACAAATAAAAACACTCACAAATGAAGCACATCATAAAAAAGCAAATAAAACTAACAAGGCCAAAAATTCAGAGAAATAGTGAAGGAAAAAATCAAAATCATGTGAATTAAAAAGCATTGTGTGGGTGTAGAACAATAATAACTAAATATAAAAATAAGAAGGTAGAATTATTATACTAAAATAAAAATAACTTGTATGAGAGATGTATACAACTAAGTTCCATATACTATGAGAGATGCGTACAACTAAGTTCCATATACTATTAGGGAAAAAGTTAAATGAATGATTAATTTTACGCTTTTAAAAGTTGATATGTTGAAACTTTAAAAATACTAAATTTTAAAGAACTAAGTAATGGAAAGAACTAAGTAATGGAAATATGCCAATAAATGAATAATTTCCAAATCAATGGTTGCAAAAAATAATACAAAAATATCACTCCAAAACAGTACAAAAATGAGGAAAAATGAAAGCAAAAGAAGTACTATAAATAGGAAGTAGAAGGCAGAAGTTAATAATTATAAAAGGAGAAAGTAATACAGTGGTCAACAGTGAAAATATAAAAATGATTTACAAAGCAAAAATATTAGGTCTTTTAAAAAGACAGAGAAACAAAGCTCTGTCGTAATTGATTTTGAAAAAGAGGTACTAATAAACAATATTGAGTTAAAAAGAAGTATACAAACTCACAAAACTTGAGATTAAAATGATAAAGGAATAAATAATAAAATGAATAATTTTCTTGAACATAGTGTTACCAGTGGTGACTGAAGAAGAGGTAGACAATAGGAATTGACCAGCAAACATTTAACACATTGACACAATGATCTATCTCTCACCCAGAAAATGAGTCCTATATTATTTACAAGGTAATGTTATTAACTCTTCAAAAAATAAATAATCTCTCCAGTATATACTTTCCCCCCAAGAATAGGTGTGCTTTATATAAGTTGACTATCAACATCTGACAAGGCAATAAAGCAAAAGGAAAATTATAAGTGAATCATTCCGAAGAACATAAATATAAAAAGAATACGTGTTGACGGAAAGACCAAATGTATTACAGGAATGTAAAGATTATCCAGTTCCAGAATATCTGTCAAAAAGAAAAAGAAAGAGCACATGCTTATCTCGACAGATATGGAAAAATTATTTTATAAATATTTATGTTTAAACAATGGCTCTGAAAATATAAGGATATTTCTGTTATCAGATGAAAAGTGTCCAACAAAATCCACAGAAAAAAGTACTTAGTGATAAAATTTTAAAAGCATTTCCATTAACATTATGGGAATATTTGCCAACTTTCGTTGCAACTATTCAACACCGTTTGAGAGGTTATAAACACTTACTGTGCAGAAGAAATAAGATTAGGGATTAAAGAGAGAAAAAATTGTTGTTACTTGCCAAATTTTCTATACAGAAAATTCACAATGCTACAGACAAAATGCTACACTTAAATAAGAACCTTCAGCTAGTTTTCTAAATAAAAGATTAATAACAAAAGAAGTTTATTAGCATTTTTTGTATTTATAATAACTAATGTAAAATGATACCCAATACCACAAAGGCATGAATAATCCTCTCACTAATTAACAAACAATAAAATTTCAACTTGGAAAAATGACTTTCTAAAATTTATACACAAAAATGGGGGGGAAAACAGGCTTATTCTAAGACATTTTTCAAAATGGAGAATAATACTGGAAGACTTGTTACAATAGCATAATAATACTTATCTTAAAGGGATAGTCCCTAAAACAGTGTGTTTTTGGCACAAGGCTGAACAAATAAACCAAAGAAACAGAACAGAGACGGAAGAAACCAACCCACACCTGTATAGGAATTTGATATGTAACAGAGTTTAGTTACGGAAATTAAAAAAAAATTGGGGAAGCACAGGTAATTCAATAAATACAAGTTTTTGGAACATCAGCATTATCAAAGTCTACTGTAAATTGTGACCCTTCTTTGAATCTTTAAGTCATTCTGTATCTCACAAATTAATAGTTGGTTGTAGCTTTTCACCCATGTCTCTATCATCATTCTAGGAGTTTATTTCCTAATAAACTGGGATGTGTATAGTAAATATATGTCCAAGTGGATATGGCATCTGAAAGGGCTTTAAAGTCAGAATATGTGCTTAATTTTGGGTCCTGTTTCTCACAATTTCCCCAGGCCATGGGTTTCTTATTTCAAAAATGGGAACAGAAATATTTGCCTTCTGTATCGATAGATGTGAAGTAAAAATGATCAAATGAATGTGAAAATATTCTATAAATATGAAACTCTACAGGTGTTAATTCTTTGTTGCTGTATTATTTTCAAAGCCTAGGATATAACAGATGTGAAGTATGATGCAGATGGCCAACAGGACTGGCTTCATGGGCATTTGACCTGTGTGGTCAACCGAGCATGCATGTGAGCAGAGGAGTTACAAGCAATATGCACATCCCCTGTTCCTTGCCAGCCATTTCTATGTAGTGTTCACAGTGTCTCATGGATACAGTACTCCAGGGACCCAGGATGCATGACAGACTCAGAGAACTACAAGGGACATTTGTTATGTGTAAGACAGTGATAAAGATGGAAAGGGTAAGATTTCACATTCCACAGTTCCTTTTTCTTTCAGTCCTTTCTTACTCATCTGAAGGTAGAGAGTGTTGGTAGAATGTGTGTGTATCACAAAGTGAAATATAAACTGTTGAGTTGCTTTTGCACAGCATTTCCACTGTTCTAGTAAGAACAAAATACATATGTATGTACAAGCTGTGAAATACAAACTGTAACTTTGGTGATTCTACATATGAGTTAAGTGCTCTTATATTTGCATTTTAAACTGGCATTGCACAAAATAAGGATAAAGGTAAAATTCACTCTAAGAATTTATTTTTTGAATTTTTTTTAACCTGAAATGTCATTAAATACCAAATATAAAGCCTGGTGGCAAGTCGAGAGACTGTGGAAGAAAGGAAAATATATTTTAATGTCTTTAAAGGACTTTTTTCCTTCATTTTCACAAGAGACTCTGCAATTTCATTTTGCACTTGGTCCCACAAATTATATGAGCAATGCAATGACTGATCAAATTGCTCTGTGAAACACACATTGGCTGAAGTATGCATATATAGTCCCCCCAACCACTAATATCAAATTAAAGAAGTAGAATGTGACACTGATCCCTTGTTTTGAAAACCACAGACTTTCCTAATAAGAGTAAGATTCTAAAACCTTCCTAGTAATGGCTTCAACTCACCTTAATAATTTAAATTAAATACTAGTCAACATTTGCAGTGGCATTGCTTAAAGAACTAAAATAACCAATCTGCTTCTCTTAGGCCCAATTTTAAAAATGCTCCAAGGAGTTTTTGGAGCATGGGCCAATGGAAGCTTCCTCAAGACCAGAGCTTCCATCCTATTTTCTTTTCTTTTTTCTTTATTTATTTTTGAGACAGAGTCTTGTTCTGTCGCCCAGGCTGGAGTACAGTAGCATGATCTCAGCTCACCACAACCTCTGCCTCCTGGGTTCAAGCACTTCTCCTGCCTCAGCCTCCTGAGTAGCTGGGATTACAGGTGTGTGCCACTACGCCCAGCTAATTTTTGTATTTTTTTTTTTTTTTTTAGTAGAGATGGGTTTTCGCCATGTTGGCCAGGGTGGTATCGAACTGATGTCAGGTGGTCCGCCTGCTTTGGCCTCCCAAAGTGCTGTGATTGCAGGCATGAGCCACTGCACCCAGCCTTCCTCCCTGTTTTCTAAGCAATTTGCACACAAGAAGCAAGGGGGCAGAGATTTATTCATAAGCTTCATCTTGACTTTAGGCCTGTGTGCTAAAAAGACAATTAGACAATTTCTGAACTACATCCTCGGAAACAGGAGAAAAGGACAGGAAATCTATCAGGAAGATATTAAGCAAGAAATTCCAGAACATTGGTGGTAAGAATTTGGTAGGGATTCTTGAATCTCTGCATATTCCATCAGTTTATTTTATTTTTAAATTATTTTTAATTTTTTTTTTTTTTTTTGTAGAAATGGTTGAGGGGTGGGGGGTCTCACTTTGTTGCTCAGGCTGGTCTCGAATTCCTGGGCTTAAGTAATCATCCCCCCCAGCCTCCCAAAGTGCTAGGATTACAGGTGCATTTCCTTCCTTCCTTCCTTTCTCTTTTTTCTTTTATTATTTTTTAAAAAAATATTTTGTTTATTCTCTCTTCAATCATTACCAGTCAAGTCACCACAATGAGAGTTAAGGGTGTGCTTGCCATAAGGAATAATAACTCCCAGACTTGGGAGGGGAGAAACCTCACCAGAGAGTGGGCATGGCAGCTGCGGTAGATGAGAGAGGAAGTGTGAGTCAGGCCATTGCTGCACTGAAGGCAATGAGTCTACTCCTCTGGGGCCAGAGACTGGTCTTTCCAGCCCTGCAATCCATGTCCGCAAGTCTCGTTGCCTGGCATGGAGAAGATGTGAAGGAAATGTGAGTGAATACTCCTGCAGCTTCCCCTGCACCGATCCTCTACATGATTCTGACACTGCTCCTAACAAGGATAAGCAGATGGAGGCTGGGAACACACTTCCTTAGGTGTTTAATTTATTCCTAATAACCATGCTGCATCGTTCTTGAACAAAAATCAATTTCCTTTCTGTTTATGTCAGAACTCTCATACTCAGTGTCTTAAAATCACTGGTGCAGAAATTTCACATCGAGATCTCATTTTGTGTCGAGAAACCAAATTGCATAAAAGCATTTCTGCTCTTGCAACATGAATTTTTATGAATTTTCTGGGATGTAAAATTCTTCACATTAAAGATCTATCATAACTAAGAGCAAAGTTTAGGCGAATGACTTAGACACTCTTATTAGGCTAAAAAGATGTAAATATTTAACTGAAAATAAGTAGATTTTATATGTATTTTTCAAAATGTAAATCTTATTTCAAAACCTGTTGTGACTAAAGCAGACATAACTTTGGTTGAAAAATTAGCCTATTATTGGTTTGACAGAAATAATAAAAATAACACTGAAGTACAAGTAAATAGTAATATAACTCATTTAAACTCTATGAAATTGGGATAGAAAGATCTACTCTGAGTTTTACCTGAGGGATCATTAACCAGTTCATTGCAGTAGGAGAGAGAAAAGAAGGAGGATCTGGGGTTGGTACCTAAAATTGCCCCCTGACCATTGGTGCTAGAGGGATGCCAGTCCAGTACAGCTTGAGGCAGTAACTGCTTACCTCATCTGGATGGAATATGTCTCCAGATGATGCTGGTGATGATCAAGGGAAGTAGACATGTTCTGAGGTCACATGCAGAAATGAGACAACCATTTCTCTAGCAGTGAAATTGGGGCATGTGACAAGGTCATACCTTGATCTGTCTGTAGACAGCAGCACTCCAGGCTCTGAGTTAGCATTTTAACTCTAGAGATTAAATCCCTGGCTTGGGAACACGTTCGCAAGAAGAGCACAGGCTGCAGTATAAACTAGACTAAAATGAGATAGGTCATCCAGAAAAACATGTGGGCCCAATAAAACAAGATTGTGGCTGCTCATCAGACCCGCCACAAAGTGGGTCTTGAATAAGGTCACAGCCCACTCACCAGGTGTGTAATCAAGGTCAAGGACAGAGTAGACAGTATAGATTTGGTGTTAGGTTGTATATTTAATTGTGAGGCTGAAATCGAT
The DNA here is from genome assembly GCF_028878055.3 of Symphalangus syndactylus. Taxonomy (NCBI): domain Eukaryota; kingdom Metazoa; phylum Chordata; class Mammalia; order Primates; family Hylobatidae; genus Symphalangus; species Symphalangus syndactylus. Next base: position 95,444,552 of record NC_072440.2, on the reverse strand, counting down.
AAGTTATTTGGTTTGAAAATGGTTTGGAGGCTGGGAAAAGCTTGAGAAGGAGAGCCTCATGGCTAGGAGCCAAGCGGAACCTGCCCTGGGGAGGAACCTGCTGCAATAGTCCTGGTTAGAGACAGTTATGAGGCTTTGACTTTGTGAGTAACCTAATACGAAATTCATCAGCCTAACTGTATTATTTAGGTATATTTTGTCACGAGGAAGAAAATAAAATATCTCTGAAGATATGAGGTCCCTGGATGATTGGTTGTTTCAGTTCTGTTAATTCTACCCGCTAAGGGAAAGTGGTGGATTCTGGCTTGAGGAACATGTGTGCAAACAAAGGTGGGTGTCTCATTTGAGGTGTCTATGACTGGTTTTAGTTACTCTCCAATCTTAAAATGCCAGGCTGTATTAGTGAGTGTTCTTTAGAGGGATAGAACTAATGGAATACATACATACATATAAAGGTAAGTTTATTAAGTATTAACTCATAGGATCATAAGGTCCCACAATACACCACCTGCAGGCTGAGGAGTAAGGACAGCCAGTCCGAATTCCAAAATTGAAGAACTTGGAGACTTTTAGTTTACCTATAGGCTGCTTGTGTTAACCAGCTGAGTTAGACCCTCTACCTTGCCACAAGGACAGACAGCTTTCTATATCCTGGATTCTTGCCTTGGTATACTGGAAGAATTGGATCACACGTGGGCTTGGAGAGTGAGTGCAAAGGCAGGGAGAAAGTGGCTACCTAGGTTTTTAATAATAGAAACAAGGAGGCCCAGGAGAAAGAGGGGAGATACAGGTATTCCCGGGTGCACCTATTAACTGCTAAAGATATGGCAAGAACAGTTATCTCTTTTCTAAAAGTTTATCCGCTCCCATACAAGGTTTAATTTCTTTCACCAAGGTGAAACGGCTCGGAGTACAATGTTGTTAGTATATTTTACTTCTTGTCTCTATAATCTTTGGGACTAAATTCTTTCCTTGTATAATACACATGTTTAACCCATGCACACTTAATCTTATAAAACTTGTTTTTCCTCTCATGCCTAGAAACCGCCGAACTCCAAACGGTCAGGCAACCAGAGCCTCGGACGATGGCTCCCCTTTGCTAGGAACCCTTAGAGAGACCTCTGAGAGGAATCTGACTGCTATTTTTTCCCCCCAAAACGATGCCCCCTGTCAGCAGAAAGCAGCTAATACTGGTCATCTTCCATATTCTGATGGCAGTTAGATGTACCTCTTCAGAGGGGCAGAATGATATCGGAGTGCTGAGAAGGGAAGAGCATGTCCCATTAAATGATACAGAAGAGGAGGAAGGGAGGTGCTGGGTAGAGGAGGGCGTGGTCCCTTGTTATGGCTCCCTCCCCACTGACATAGGTGGCGACAGGCGCTCCTGCTTTCTTGCCAAATGTTGCATTTTCCAAGACCACCCGGGCCCACCATGCCCCCATCCTGGGCCTATAAAAACCTGAGACCCTAGTGGGCAGACAAACAGGCAGCCAGACTTTGAGAGGAGTATATCAGTGGAAGAAGACATAAGTGGCTGGTCATCGAGAGGATGTTGAGAGGAGCACGTTGGAAAAAGAGCACACTGATAGGCACTGGAACCCCACCAGGCCATTGACTGGCAGGATGAGGTGGAGTTTGGCCGGGCCAGTTGGAGGAGAGCCGGGAATGCTGAGTAGCCAAACTCCATGGGAAAACCATCTCCTTTCTGAGCCCCTCATCGGCTGAGAGCTACTTCCACTCAATAAAACTTTGCACTCATTCTCCAAGCCCATGTGTGGTCCAATTCTTCCAGTACACCAAGGTAAGAATCCATGATACACTAAGCACTCTGTCCTTGTGACAAGGTAGAGGGTCTAATGGAGCTGGTTAACACAAGTAGCCTACAGGTAAACTAAAAGAGCACGCTGTTGCACAGGCCCACTGGGGCTTCAGGAGCTGTAAACATTCACCCTTAGACACTGCCATGGGGTTGGAGCCCCACAGCCTGCCCGTCTGTATGCTCCCCTAGATGTTTGAGCAGTAGGGCACCAAAGAAACAAGTCATACCCCCATCACATGCTCTGTGAGGGGGACAAGGAAACCTTTCCTATTTCAATACATTCAGGTTCCACCACCAAAGCTCTGTAACAAGCCAAGAGCTGTCTCTCAAAAGAGAATAGTTATCTGCAGAAGATGGCAAGGATTTGTTCCAAAATCCTACAGGCCTCTGCTATGATTCACCTATGGGGGCCTGCCAAAGTCTCCAAACAGCATCACTATCTGCCACTGAATTATAAAAACAGAGAATCACAGCCCCTCAATCAATTTCCAGACTTAAGCAAGTTAAAAGCCCAGAACCCCTTGAATGAAGGGAAGACCAGGTCCCCTTGAGGAAGGACCCCACTACATTACTGACAATGTATGCAGTGAATCTTTAAGCACCATTAAATCTGCTGGGTCTTATAGTCCAAGTGACAGAGCAGCTTGCACAGCAGCCTGGAACTTTTGCAGAGCCTTCTCCTGTTCTGGTCTCCACTCAAAACTGGCAGCCTTTTGGGTCACTCAATAAATGGGCTGGAGTAATATATTCAAATAAGGAATGTGTTGCCTCCAAAATCCAAATATGCTTGCTGGGCGTTGTACCTCTTTCTTGGTTGTAGGAGGGGCCAGATGCAGAGAAGTGTCCAAGCTTGAAAAAAAAACCCCAGTAGATTCAATGCCATCCCCATCCAGCAACCAATGACTTTCTTCACAGAATTGGAAAAAACTACTTTAGAGTTCATATGGAACCACAAAAGAGCCCGCATCGCCAAGTCAATCGTAAGCCAAAAGAACAAAGCCGGAGGCATCACGCTACCTGACTTCAAACTATACTACAAGGCTACAGTAACCAAAACAGCATGGTACTGGTACCAAAACAGAGATATAGATCAATGGAACAGAACAGAGCCCTCAGAAATAATGCCGCATATCTACAACTATCTGATCTTTGACAAACCTGACGAAAACAAGCAATGGGGAAAGGATTCCCTATTTAATAAATGGTGCTGGGAAAACTGGCTAGCCATATGTAGAAAGATGAAACTGGATCCCTTCCTTACACCTTATACAAAAATTAATTCAAGATGGATTAAAGACTTACATGTTAGACCTAAAACCATAAAAACCCTAGAAGAAAACCTAGGCAATACCATTCAGGACATAGGCATGGGCAAGGACTTCATATCTAAAACACCAAAAGCAATGGCAACAAAAGCCAAAACTGACAAATGGGATCTAATTAAACTAAAGAGCCTCTGCACAGCAAAAGAAACTACCATCAGAGTGAACAGGCAACCTACAAAATGGGAGAAAATTTTCACAACCTACTCATCTGACAAAGGGCTAATATCCAGAAACTACAATGAACTCCAACAAATTTACAAGAAAAAAACAACCCCATCAAAAAGTGGGCGAAGGATATGAACAGACACTTCTCAAAAGAAGACATTTATGCAGCCAAAAAACACATGAAGAAATGCTCATCATCACTGGCCATCAGAGAAATGCAAATCAAAACCACAATGAGATATCATCTCACACCAGTTAGAATGGTGATCATTAAAAAGTCAGGAAACAACAGGTGCTGGAGAGGATGTGGAGAAATAGGAACACTTTTACACTGTTGTTGGGAATGTAAACTAGTTCAACCATTGTGGAAGTCAGTGTGGCGATTCCTCAGGGATCTAGAACTAGAAATACCATTTGACCCAGCCATCCCATTACTGGGTATATACCCAAAGGATTATAAATCATGTTGCTATAAAGACACATGCACACATATGTTTATTGCGGCACTATTCACAATAGCAAAGACTTGGAACCAACCCAGATGTCCAAAAACGACAGACTGGATTAAGAAAATGTGGCATATATATACCATGGAATACTATGCAGCCATAAAAAATGATGAGTTCATGTCCTTTGTAGGGACATGGATGAAACTGGAAACCATCATTCTCAGCAAACTATCGCAAAGACAGAAAACCAAACACTGCATGTTCTCACTCATAGGTGGGAACTGAACAATGAGAACACATGGACACAGGAAGGGGAACATCACACTCTGGGAACTGTTGTGGGGTGGCGGGGGGGAAGGGACAGCATTAGGAGATATACCTAATGCTAAATGACGAGTTAATGGGTGCAGCACACCAATATGGCACATGTATACATATGTAACAAACCTGCACGTTGTGCACATGTACCCTAAAACTTAAAGTATCATAATAATTAAAAAAAAATATTGTTACTTTTATGAACCACTCCCCTCCATTACTAAAATTAAAAATGAATTAACCTATTTTACTATTTTAAAATAATTTTAAAATTAAGAAACACAAAAACACTCAGTTCAGGAAATCTCACAGATAGCTTTCTCAGCGGAGCCAGTGTGTATTGCTGCCGAGCTAGCTTTCAAAATCTGTTCTTATTTCGTTATAAATTAATGGAGATGTCATTTTCTCAAAATATGGTATTGTTCTTGAACCCTGCAATACGAATAGCCAATCTCTGACTCTCAGAGGTGAGAGGTTTACCTGAATGATGCTGTGTTTTCTGACCACACAGGGGGCCACTTTATCAGTGTCACAATTTTATCTATCCCCCAGACTTGCCCTCCTAAATGAAACCAAACTTATAAATGTTGCTAAAAGTTAAATTTATTTTAACTGATGATTTTGCTTTCAAATACATATTATTGTTTTGCAAATTTGTTATTAAAAATAAAATAAACAAGCCCAATGAAATTATCAAATTTTGATACCTAGATATTTGTCCAACTGGTTTGGCTTTAGATCCTCATCCAGTTGCTCAAGTGTTTTTTTGTAGTAAACAAGTCTCCTGTTTCAGCAGCTCCTGATGGTTGCTTTCAACTTTCCTAGTTCTTTTTCATCTGTGATAGATTGAGCCGTATCTATGGCATACGACATAAGATTTCTCCTTTGACATCAAGTTCACTTCTAAGTTAATTCTGAAACTAACCTTTCGGAGGCAGTGTCAAAGTTTTTTTCTGAGAAGAGGGGTCAGTTCAATTCTACTGTTAATTTTTAACTAATCTATTTACTTGCATTTAGATTTTTCTTCAAGTTTGCATGATCTAGTTTTAATTGTCATTATGAGCAATTTCATCCCATTACTGTTTGTTTTTCTTGCACAAGTGATCATACCTTTAGTGTCATTTGAATTTTCAAAATAATAAAACTCATACTTTAAATAAGCATCAACATCCTACCTGTATTGACTACAATTGCTTGTAACCCATCTACCCATTATGGCTGAGGTAATATTCCCAGTCTCCTTACTTTTGTTAATCCATATCTATCTTATGCCTTGATGTTAGATTATTCTGAGGGGAAGAAAAGAGAAGAAAGAGAGAAAGAAGAGGAAGAAAAGAATTAAGGAAGGAAGTGAGAAAGAGGGAAAGTGTTTCTCCATTCAAGGTATTATTATATCTAAAATTCACTAGTTGATTATCTAATATTTGTAAAATTACCTTCCAGATGAAGGAAATTATCTGAATAAGATTCATGTAGGGGAAAGTCAAGGGAACTGTGATTAGGTGTCCATTAGATTCTTGGTACAATTTACCCTATTAATATGCGAGCTGACCTATCTGTACATGTAGCATTGAAATACACAGATACAGGTGGTTTGGTCCAATTTGTTGATGTGTGCCCAAAAGAATCAAGAAAGTCCCCTTATTTGTACACACATACATAAGAAGTTTCTCCAGGGAGCTGAGAAAATAGCCAGCTGTCGACTGTGACCGTCTCTCAACAGGGCTGGGGAATTCATTGTCAGCACTTGCAACAAGGTGTAAAACAAACAAAAGTCACAAAAAGCATCCTGTGAAAGGACAGCTCTATGCCTGGGCAGACATGGGCGCACAGTAGTGCCCACTGCATCAGCAAGTAGCTGCAGTTCTTCATGCCATCCTTTAGGCACCTCAAACATTTTACTACTGAGAAAGTCTCTTAGACTTTCATTTCTAACATGTTTACTCTTATTTTCAACCAGTTATAACTTCCTAGTCTTAGGCTCACTATTGGGTTTAGTTTGTCTATTTTGAAGAATAATGTACCTGTATCCAGTACATGGATTTTACAAACACTACTAAAATTTTAAGGGCAGGGAAGAAGATACAATGAGGATTGAGTCATTTATTGCCAAGCTACCGAAATCATTATATGTTGTCTCTGTAGGAGTCTACATGTACCTTGGAAGTTAAGATGGGGCTCAGTCCCGTCAAGGGAATATCAGTGCACAAGTGACTAAGCCTGGGAGGAGGGTGTTTACCAGAGGACTCGAGGCCTAGAAAGGTCATGCTGATACTGAGCATAGTTACTCACATTTGCTTTTCTGGGACAATGTTACTTTAGAGTTGTACTACCCTGTAGCTGCTGCATGAAGAAAGTTGGCAGTCAGCTAATGGTGATGCCAAAATCATAATTCAAAGTTGTTCAGTGTCTGAGAAACTTTCAGTAAAAACCTCTAGAAGCAAAGAGAAATTGTAAAATGTCATGAGACATAAGGTGTGTGGTGATGTCATCTTGCTCAAAAACATTGTTCCTTATCCTCTTCAGTGTGTCACCCTCACTCTCTAGGGAGGGTTGAGATACTTAGCTCTTAGTTTGGTACCTCTCTGTGTAGGACTGACAATAAATTTCTACCAGGAGGTCTGATGAGATTAGAGGCCCTGGTAAATGATGGGAAACGTGAGCCAGTCCCTTAAAATCTGAATAACCACATTCCACTCAGGCTCCAATAGGAGATTTGTCCTTGGAATAAAAAGGTTTAGTTTGTCAACTTAATTTCCTAGTTTGAGGCTCATTAGGTAAACAAATATACAGTGTATGGAAGAGTGTGTAAAGATGGGGTTACATTGGAATGTAAAAACTTCAGGAGCATGCGTGATATTGTATGTGCACCAAGTTCTTGTAACTGGCACAGTACATGCCATGACTCATGCTGGGCTGCCAACATGTGTTTGTTTTATTAAACTAAACTAATAGCAGAAAACCTATCAGAGAGCTCCCAGATGGACAGGAATAATGAAGAAAGAAATCATTAAAATGATTAGTCACTGGCCCTAGAAACAGGACATTATTGAGATAAAGTAAAAGAAATCTGGACCATAATACAAAAAAAAAATTGGCTCATGGCTCAGTTTTCATTACTTTGAAACCCATCTCTAGAGAAATACAAAGTAATAGAAGGAAAAATGGGGAATCAAAAGCTGACCCATGAGGCAGGTATTTATGTGCAAGTGGCTTATTTGGGGAATAATCACAGGTAGCAAAGATAAAGGAATTAAAAAATGAGGCAGGGGTGGAAAGAGAGCCCATATAAAGTGTGGTAATGGGCACAATGTCTCTGTGGACCATGGGGTCTCAATCTCTCAATGCTCACAGAATCCATTACATAAATTTTCTATCTGTGGGTGAGAAAGTTAACATATTCATCCACCAACTCCCATTTGGCACTTGTTTGTGACGTCTCTATAGTTAATGAACTTCTATGCATTTTCTGTTTGCCCCACATATGGACCAAACAGAATTCAATGGTCAGAGAGAACTCAGAAGAAAATCCAAGGTACTTGCAGGAGAAAAGGAAAGGTGAAGACTGGAGATATCAGCAAGGCACTGACAGCATCTGCTACAGAAGCTCAGGACATCTTTCTAGTCTTGATTCTGTGACTAGAGAGTTGTGAGACCTTGACCAAGTCACACATCCATTTTGAGGCACAGTTCCCCACTAACAAAATGGGAGAAATTTATTCTGGCCTCTCACAGCTCATGGTGGCCACATTCATAAAGTGAGATACAGCATCTGTATTCAACAAAAGGCAATTGTCATTTTTGTTTTCTGAGCCTTAGAAAACTGTGATGAATTTTCTTAGCCAAAAGACCTGATCAAATACAAACTAAGATGAAACTCATACTTAAAAATTTGGAAATATACAGCAAATTGGTCAATGAATAGTGTCCAAAGGTTTGAAAAAAAAAATAGATGGCTAGAAGATTGATTAAGGAGTTTTGGTGTCATATGTCAAAAAGTAACATATCTATTAAGAGAGAGGAAAGAAGTGGAGAGGGGAAAATATTGAGGGAAGGATTGTTGAGATGGTTAAGAGAACTAGAGACTGATTCTTGATCTTTACTCAGGGCATATTTCTTGTTGAGCAGCACTTTTCCCCTTCTGCTCATTCTCAAGGTGGTTTATTGCTTCATAGCTCCATGAATTCATTGCACAGGCCCATTGAATCACAAAACTATTTCTCACTTAAGTTCCCTGCAGAAAAATCCCACAGCCACTGCAGTTTGGAAAGCAAAGGATTTAAATTATTTTTTCAAAAAGTGAGAATGAAAATAGTCCCATTGCACCCAGAAACCCTCCACGAATGTTGAGACAAGGCTAACTAAAAAGATTACCAGGGAGAGTAAAATGTGAGAGACGTGATTCCCCTTCCAGTTAATGCTTCCCTGGGAAAGGCACTTGTTAACTCCCACTGAAAAATAGGCCCGCTGTCCAAGTCAGCAGTGAATTATAGAAGAAATGGTGCAAAACTTCACAGCCTGGAGAGAAAACCCCAGTTTCACTGAAGTGGAGCTGTGAAGTGATTCCCATATTTCAATGAGAATTATTTTATCTTTTTGCTAAGTCACTGAAATAAACAATCACATCTCTAAACTGTGAAAAACAGGAAGAAATACTGGGAAGATTTATAATACACATGTTTCTACTCCCTGTAGGAAAATGAAGATAGTAAACATAAGTGCATTTCTGTAACATCCAAAATTAACAAAATAGTGTCTGTATGTTGTAGATAAAAAACTAATGTTCAAATAGGTTTAAGTGACTTCCCTATGGCCACAAAGGTGAGAAACAGTGATGTTGAAATGGGAACCCTAGTCTTCTGAACTTCGGTCCATGCTTTTAGATCCCAGTCATAGCTATAAGAGAAATATCTTAGAAGCCAATTGTGTTATCATAATCCTGGATATGCTTATTTTTTTACCTGTATTATTTATTGGAGTTTTAAAAATGATTTTCCCATTTCTGTAATAAAAGCCAAAACATATTTGCTATAGTTTTGTGTGTATTATTTTATAACATGCCATTCTCCCACTTAAGGATTTGGTTTGAGATCCAGATTTTGATATTCATTACCTCTAAGCAACCCTGTGTCATTTCTCACATATAAGTTATGAATAATAACATTTGCCTTAGGATTATATTGTGTCTCTAGGTCCTAGTGAGTAGCATGTGTTCAACAAATGGCAGATGTTGTATTTGTTTCTATCCCAAAGCATGTGAATACACACTTTGTGCACATAAACAAAGGTTAATTAAAACAGAATTACACATATGCCAAATGAGAAACTAGAAGAAGGAGATGAGGAGGGTACTAAGAAACAACAGTAACAAGAAACACAATTAGCAAATCATTTTTTTTCAATCATGTGCAAGCCAGAAAAAAAGAAATAACAATGTGGTTCTCATCAACTGGGTTAGGACCTCTTCTCTAGCAACCTGTATTTCTCTTTTTATAACACTCACTTCATTTGATATTTTTTTTTCTTTTTGGTAATTTATTTAGGACTGTAAGCTCTATGATGTCAAGCACGTTTTCCTTCCTGTATATCTAGCAGATAGAATAGAGTTGGGTACAGAGGACTCTCATCATATTTTGACAGCTCAAGTCTTTCCTCCTCCCTCTCAAATAGCCCCCTGATTTGATTTTGGCAAATAATTCCTCTCTCCTTGTGTGATGTCTCAGTGGGAAAGTAAATCTATGTGCCAACATTTCACTATGTGGGTCCAAGTGATCAAATGCTTCTCTCTGGCTACAGTGGGGGCAAGCCTAATGCCTAAATTCAGCCAAACAAATACTCTCTCTTGAAAGTTTGAATTCTGAGTAAATGTCCACAATACAAAATAAATATTAGAATGTATTAATTTCACTTTCAGTGTCCTGATCAAACTATTGACTGCTACGGTATCATTGTTGTTGTTTCAAATAGGCATTGGCTTCTGCCTCTGATAAGGTCTGAATACACTCAATCTGACATTCCAGTATACTCAGTGAAAGCTGCGGAGGCCAAGATGGAGTCATTTACATTAGACTGAAAGCAAATGAGATATGAAAGGTGATATGGTATGGTTGTGTCCCCACCCAAAATCCCATCTTGAATTGTAATTCTAATCGTAATTGGGGGAGGGACCTTGTGGGAGGTGATTAGATCCTGGTGGTGGTTCTCCCTTGCTGTTCTCATGATAGTGAGTGAGTTCTCATGACATCTGATGGTTTTATAACGATTTTTTCCCCCTTTGTGAAAAAGGACATGTTTGCTTCCCCTTCTGCCATGACTGTGAGTTTCTTAGGCCTCCCCAGCCATGTGGAACTGTGAGTCAATTAAACCTCTTTCCTTTACAAATTACCCAGTCTTGGGCATGTCTTTATAGCAGCATAAGAACACACTAATACAGGAGGTCATGAAGAAGACAATCTCATGCACACATCTTTGAGGTAGGCACTATCACAAGGACTGACTAAACACCCACAAGAAATTTGTGCACTCCTTGCATGCCCTGCTTATTCTGTATGTGTGTCTGACACAGGACTCAGCACAAAAAATTCCTCAAGACTGTAGCATTAAGAGATAAACTGCCTTCATAAGAACACCCTGCCTAGCAAACAGCTCTTTCCACCAATGAGTTAACACCAGCTTCTGCAACAGGCCCCTGCGACCAATGATGTTTTTTTCACAACAGCTTATGTAGACTTCTTTTTGACTTTAAAAGTTTCCCTATTTCCAGGCATCTCCAGATTTGACTGTGATTAATCATAGCATGTGTATGATGGATTATAAACCCATGGTTATTCCTGAATAAGTTTATTTCCTTAGAAAGCCATTCCTTCTCTTGTTTTTTTTTTTATATTAGGTTGATCTAATTCGGTGTCATAAGTGGGAACTGAAGCAAGATGCCATTTCCTTTCACCTTTGGAAGGAATTGATAACTCTTGGAATTGAGAGCTCCAATTCTCAGGACAATTCTCACAAAGGACTCATGGAGTCTTTTGTGTTATTTCCTTCCATAACTTGCCTTTTCTGCAAGTCTTCATTGCCAAAATAAAGTCACTTATGTCAAACCCCAAACAAAGGGAAGCTGGGAGGTCATAAAGAAGAGAACAGGATCTCATTATATACATGCGTTCAAGACAAGTACCATCACAAGGACTTTCTAAACCCCGATCACAAAAAAAGATCTGCATGACCTACATGTCTTGCTCATCTTACTTGTCCTACTCATGTCCATAAGAAGATTTCATGAAAATTCCTCAAGACTACATTTAAGATAAGCTGTCCTCACAAAAACATTTGCTTAACAACTGTTTCCACCAATGAATTAACATCAACTTCTACAACAGACCCCTGGAACCAATAATGTTTTGTTTCAAAACTTACACAGGCTTCTGTTTTTGCCTTTTAAAAGTCTTCCTTACTCAACCTCTTCAAATATGCCTATGATTTGTCATAACATACATATTTCAGATTATAATCCTCTACTTATTCCCAAATAAATTCATGTCTTTAAAGAGCCAGTCTCTCTGTTGTTATTTTAAGTTAAACATTCCATTTGTTTAAGTGGGCCAGATTTGGTTTCTATTGCTTGCAAATGATAAATCCAAAACAAGAAGACGTAAGTGTTTTAGTTACATTGAATGTATAAACATCACGTATCAGTTTATAAGAAGATAATTTTTTCCCTAGCTCAAATTCTATAAGAATTTTACTCTGAGCTTGTGTATATAGTAGATAAGCATCATCACAATCACTTAGTGGTAGATGGTGGAGGTTTTTCTATATACTTATTTTTTATATCAAAGCCTCAATAAAACTTGAGGGTACAATGTGGAGTCAGAACTCATTGGGGGTATTTTTTGAAGAAATTATGTTAATAAACTGTAGATTAATCAGTTTGGTAACAACTGGCCTATTTCAAGCAGTGAGCTAGAAGACACTATAGGGCTGTTTATAATGATTATTTACTCTGATGAATTTTCAAAAGTTTAATCATGCTTTTAACTATATTGGACACAGTCAGTATAAGGCTAAAATCCCATACTTAGAATATACTCAGTATAAATAAAATATTATTTATTTATTCATTTTATCTATTTTCTTAGGCATCTATTTTCTTTGACTGGGCACTCTCACACTTAAATTCTAATCTATAGCTCAACTTATGGCTATAGTTTAAATCTCTCAAAAAATGGAAAAAGGAGAACATCATGCTTAGCCTGTTTCTTTTCATGAGTCCACCAATTATGCTGTTTGGCAAACAATGTTCAATATTTTGGAAAGGTACAGAGTACAGAAAATACCACAGTTTTCCAGATAGAATATTATTTTAAGACAAGCCAAAACCTTGTTGCTCCAACTAAAGGTAAAGACAATGGTTTCAGGATAAGCTTATAATTTGTATAAATTTAAAGTACAGAATAAAATAGAATGTCTTCAATATAATGAGTGTATATATTTTAAGGAATATGCAAATCAAATCAAAGCATCACTATGGTATTAACCATAGGGCTATAACACAGCCTGGCTGAAATTTTTAAAGTATTTAATGCTCAGGGGAAATATTTTGATAACTTTTAATCAAACCATAATTTTTAAAAAGAACACCAGATTAATAACTAGGATATCCTGGTTCCAGTCTAGGATTTCTCATGTATTACCATATGACTGTGGGCCTCAGATGTCTGATCTACAAAATGGGAAGGTTGTACTTACTGATTTCAAGCTTTCTTACATCTTTAATGTTCACAGAGATGTATAAAATATGCCAGAGGCTACACAAGACCACATTGCTTCTGAAAGTTTAGTTTCATGATCATTATTGAAACATGCAATGGGATCAACACAGTAATAAGCTATAGGTATACAAAGTACTTCTTAGGAAGATTGCACAATTGAAGAAAAATGCTGCCAAGTAACAATTGTTGTAGAGAATGTCCTAACTGCAGACATAGAGGTTAGGAGGTGTGTAGCACTGAGGAAGTTTGCATACGTAGGCTAGATGCTTAAAGAATGATTACTGGAAGAGATAATTCCTGCAGTGAGGTTTAAAGTATGAAATATTAATAAGATGAAGGGAAGGAACTGGAGCACACCGAGCAGAAGGAACAGCTTGGGAAATATACAAAGTGTGAAAAAACATGCTGTGTACAGGAAATGAGAAGTAGCCCAGCACTTCAGAATATAAAATGCAAGGCTAAAGGTAGTGATAGGTTATGTTGCTGAGAGGTAGGTGGCTTTAGAGCAATGTAATATTTTCTATTAAGGCAATGGGAAGAAATTAGAGGAATTTAAACATGACAGTAAATGATTGATCTGTGTTTTAGATGAACTCTAATGCCCATGTAGAGAATAAAGTTGAGGATGCTTAAATTAGAAGTAGAAAGACCGTATACAGGGCCAGTTGACAAAGCCTGAACCAGGAAATACGTAGTGAGAATGATTTAGAGAGGTCAGTTTCTAAAGATTAGAGAGAAGCTCTTGCAAGATATGTACGGTTAGCCATCTGAACAGAATAAATAAATACATGGGGATAGATGGGAACTCCTAAATGAAGTAATCAGAGCTATAAACCAAGAGCAGAACACCAAAAACTGAGTGGTGGATGGAAGAAATGGTACCCAACAAAAGGTCTTAAAAGGAATAGTCAGAGCTCTAAAGTTCTTTCTTCTGCTTGTTCAATTATATGGCTGAGACTTTCCAGAACATTTTGCATTTCTCTAAGAGCATCCATTATTTCCTGAAGTTTTGATAGTTTTTTATTTATGCTAATTCACTGAAGACGTCTCCCCTCATTTCTTTATCATTTTTTTTTATTTCCTTAAATTGGATTTCAGCTTTCTCTGGTGCCTCCTCGATTAGCTTAATAATCAACCTTCTGAATTCTTTTTCAGGCAAATAAGGGATTTCTTCTTGGTTTTGATCCATTGCTGGTGAGCTAGTGTGATTTTTGGGGGGTATTAAAGAACATTGTTTTGTCATATTACCAGAATTGCTTTTCTAGTTCCTTCTCATTTGGGTAGCCTACGTCAGAGGGAAGATCTGGGACTCAAGGCTGCTGTTCAGACTTTTTATTTTCCCCACAAGATGTTCCCTTGATGTAATAATCTCCCCCTTTTCCTAGGGATGTGGCTTTCTGAGAGCCGAGTTGTAGTGATTGCTATTTCTCTTCTGGATCTAGCCACCCAGCAGGAGTACCAGGCTCTGGGAGAGAGCAGTGTCATAGATCCAAAAGGTAAAGGTTCCAAAAAGGTAGAAGTGGCAAACAGTGTGAAATTCAGCCAGACTGACAGCTCAGATATGTTGTTTATTTAGACTTGGCTGTAGAAATAATAATTGATGTCAGAGAAAGAGCTGTTGCAGGAGCAAGGCAGAACAGAATACAGATGCCCCTGATTAGAAAAATAAATGAGAAGCACAAAAAGGAGGAAATTGTAACTTGGCACAAATAAAATGATAAATTTTGATCCCGTGGACGTTGTTAAAAATAAAAAAGAAGAGACAAAAAAGGTGACAATTTTTGAAGATAGGCAAAGACTACCCAATATATGAATAGCAGCAGTTCCTGAGAAAGAAAAACAAAGAAGTGAAGCAATGACAACAAATATATTAAACATGCTATCATTGAAGAAAACTTTCCTAAAATCATGAAAGTTTTGCAATTACATTGAAAGAGTACACTGTTGAGCCATACTGGAGTACTATGTATCAGAGTAGCCCTTCTAGAAAAAAAATGGGGGAAAAATAAAGCAGATGTTTTCAGATATTAGACAGTAGGTGGTATGGGCATGTGACCCCTAATTAGGGAAATCAGTGAAGCTAGCCTTAAAATCACCCTAGGTTTCTTCTGGGAGGCACCTTCTGAACTGTGGTGTAAGAAGGGGAACCCCAACAAGAGAAGAATGGTTTTGCTGAATTGAAGAACCAAGGAATTAGATTTCAGTGAAGTCTGAAGTGCATGTAATTTTTAGGGCAGGGTACATGAGAGAAAAAGAAAAATTCAAGGGAAGACTTCTAAAAACTAGCATGGGACTCTCCTTGAGTTTTTGGCTGACTACTAAGCTTAGTTTGTTCAGAGTAAGATTCCAGGGGACAAGGAAAAGGACAGCCATCAGGGAAATAACCGCTGCTGATAACTTACTGGTTACTAAGGTGAACAGAACTGGGGCTAACACTGAAGTAGGAGTTGTTCAACTTTCAGTCTACCAGAATAGAAAGGCAAGCTGAATACCAGGGACATTCATTATAAACCTCAGAAAGATTACATTTTATTAACCATCGAGGTTAAAATAAACTAGCCCTATGCTAAGCCACCTTTATACAGCTTAAAACCAAGTCTCAAAAGGGTCAAGTTCGTCCTCCAGTAAATTAACTGCATGAAAAAATAAACTTTAAATCTCTTTAAAGGAACACAACAATATCTAGACACTCACCAGCAAAACATTCACAACATCAAATGCCAAATCCAAAATTATACAATCATCTCAATAAATACAGAAAAAAGGTTGCTCCATTGATCCATTTTTGACACAAACTTTCTTCTAAGTGGGAATAGAAGCATACTTCCTCAATCTAATAAAGACAATAAAATAAAATACAAAGTTACAGCTAAAATCATCATTAATGATGAAAAATCAAATGCTTTCAGTAAACGATTGAGGACAAGAATTTTCTTCTGTCACCACTTCTGTTAACATTATAATTGAGATCCTAACCAGTGCAATAAGGCAAAAAAAAAAAAAAAAAAAGAAAAAAAAAAGAAATAAAAGAAACAAAAGGAATTCAGATGAGAAAGAAATAAGTAAAAGTTTTCTCTCTTTTATTTATCATGAAAGACAGCACAACATAAGTTGGGAAATAACCAAGAAGAACCCACACCAGGACACAGTCTACCAAATCTGCTGGATTAAAAAAAATATATTAGATTTCAAACAGGGATGAAAAATCCCTTAGCATCTAGAAGATGTGAGAAATATCAAATTATTGTATTTAAGAATGCACATTTGTATGGTATAACCATGTGGTAGTTGTCTTCCTGTGACTTATTTTACTTTGGATAATGTTCTCCGGTTCCATCCATGGTGCTGCAAATGACCAAATTTCCTTCTTTTTAAGGGATGAATAGTATTCTATTGTATTTATATAACACATTTTATTTATCCATCTGTCTGTTTTTGGACATTTAGGCTGATTCCATAACTTGAGATGTTTTATATTTTGAACCCATTCTATTTGGTCTATTTTCTCTAAACCATAATATATGATGTTTCTAACACCTTCATTCAATGTTGACAAATTTTGAGTATCTGACTTGTAATTAGAATGTTAGGTATAAAGATATAAAAATTAGCAAATATGGTGTTTGTCAAAAGAGCTCACTATGTAACAATGAAGACAAACTATTGAACAAATAATCCAATTCATATGGCAGAATAAGTTTGATATATTTTACTCCATAATTTGTAAAAATATACAAAATTGTGTAAATAAAAAAGGAAGATGACCACCTGAGAAACATTACTTGTAATCTTATTACAAAGATTAATTTTCTTGGCTGGGCGTGGTGGCTCATGCCTGTAATCCCAGTGCTTTGGGAGGCCAAGGCAGGAGGATTTCTTGAGTCCAAGAGAGCAAGACCAGCCTGGGCAACATAGTGAGACCCTTTCTCTTAAAAAAAAATAAAAAATTAGCTGTGCCTGGTGGTGCATGCCTATAGTCTTAGCTACTGCAGAGGCTTGTGGAGAGGATTGATTGAGCTCAGAAGCTCAAGGTTACAGTGACCTATGATCCGGCCTGGGTGACAGAGTGAGACCCCGTCTCAAAAAAAATGATTGATTTTCTTAATGTATAAAGAGATCTTTCAAATCAATAAGAAAAAGGCCATCAATAGAATAGAAAAGCAAAGGACCTATATAGATAATATACAAATATAACAATATAAATGATGAAAGAACATATGAAATATGATTGTCCTTGCTCATATAGTCATCCAAATTTAAGCAATACAGTATATGAACTGCAACCCGGCAGTGCCAATAGCAGCTATATGTTTGGGGACATCGTGGAAAATTTCCACTGATTAAATTATATTTGAAGTGTCTGTTAAAAGATGAAGAGGAGCCCACCAGGCAGATACATTCTACAAGATGAAAATAGTTTGAATATACGCTGTGTTTGGAAAAGGTAAAAATGAAAGTATTATTGGGACACAGGGTGTGTAGGCTGGCATAGTAGGATAAGCAGCTGGTAAGATTAGTTGGAGTTAAAATGGAAATGTATTGTATGCTGTGCTATGCAGTTTGGGAGTGCCCCTGACAGAAGACAGGGAACTTCAAGGGATTTTGAGAGTGATTTAATCAGATGTTATACTATAAAGATAACAGTACTATGGAAAATAAACTAGGTGGATATTTAGGAAATTCTCATAAAGATTCAAATGAGACACAATGGAGGTCTAAACTCAAGAAGTGGCAGGGAGAATGGAGAGGAAGATAGAGAGGTGAACATGCAGGGTTTATCACAGGTTTACTGTAGACTGAAAAGGGTGATGACTTTCTTAGAGCAAAATCGTGAAATTTGAATTTTTAGTTTCCATAGTAGTGATGAAAATAGGAAGACATGGTATATTTGGATGAAAACTTGTACAGCTATACCAGCACTAATTTGGGGGATTTTTTAAAAGCATGACAAAAATAATGAATAGTCATTTTCTTTTTTAAAGGGCAGAAAAAAATACATCATCTCTCAGAAAGAAAGGAAAAAATTATGCTGGTCTCTTTAAGCTATGTTTTCATTTTATTAGATTGGTGCAAAATTAATCCAATTTTGACAAAAACTGCAATCACTTTTGCACCAACCTAATAGTAGCACAGGTACAGTAGAAATTATTAAAATACTCTTACTTTCACCTTAACACAGAAATTATTTAGTAAGTTCAGGAGCTCCTTGATTTCTACAGGAACAGAGCCCCCAAATAATGACCCATGATTTGAAGACCTTAGCTATCCATAAGATGAATGCAGCAAGACAAAATGACATCAGACGTATTCTCAGGACTTTTAAATTAAAGAGATTAAAACATAGATCCATTAAGCATTTATTCAAATATTCTTTCCTTTGTAAACTCTTTCTTGATGTCCTATTTTAAACTATTTTAATTGTCTTATTGCTGTATTTACTAAATTCACAATATATATTTGCCATATTCTACTTTTTATTCCAGTTATTGGCATTCTTGGCCAATTATTCTATAAAAAGATGGATATTGTAAACTAATAAGTGTAAAGTGACTAAAATGTATGAAGTCTTTTTTCTGTGCCAGGCTACTGTTTTGAGTCATTTACATATATATTAATTTATTGAATACATAAGAAACCTACAAAAAGTTACTGATCTCACCATCCCATTTGGAGATGAAGAAACAGGCACAGGAAAATTAAGTGCCCTGTCAAAACCACACACTAATTACAATCTGCACATAAGCTGATCCAGAGTCCATGCATTTAACAACTATTTTATGCTACGTTTTATGACCTGTGATCTCCCACCCTTAGGAGAGGGATGGTATTACCAGTGGCGAATCTGTACAGGTCTGCGTCAATCTCAATTCTTACCTCTTCAGAAGAAAGAATTCAATTGAGGGGGCATAAGGCAGAGTGAGAGATTGAGGCAAGTTGTAAAGCAGGAGAGAAAGTACTAAAAAGTTTTAGGGCAGAGATGAAAGGAAGTAAAGTACACTTAGAAGAAGGTCATGCTGGCAACTTGAGAGAGTCAAATGCCCTGTTTAACCTTTTACTTGGGGTTTTATATATTGGCATACTTCTGGAGTTTTGTGTCCCTTCTCCCCTATTCTTCCCTTGTGGTGGTGGTGGGCTGTCCGCACGCACAGTGGCCTACCAACACTTGGCGGGGGAGTGGGGGGCACATGCAGTGTGTTTACTGGAGTTGTGCACATACTCACTTGAGACATTCTTCCTTTAACAGTCAAATGTTCCTAGAAGGTCATATACCAGTTAAACTCCACCGTTTTGCCTCTTAGTATGCATGCATGAGCCCACTTGCTTGCTCAGCTCTTGAGATCTCATTAGGAAGCTGCTGATCACGTTTCAGCTGTTTCTGTCTATTGGGAGACTGCATTTCCCTGGCACTGGCTGTGACCAGAGAGACAGTTAACAACCGCCTGGCCATCACCTGATTGTCACCTGGCATTGCTGCTGCATGTGTCAGTCAGGGAGAGCCCTCTCCTGCCCTGCACATGCCTGGCTAGCTACCTACTATAACAATGAATGCTTAGGAGAAAGAAACATTTAATTAATAACTTAGTAATCAGCAAATGCCAGAAATTGTGGAGTCTGTCCTATCCACAGTAGGGGAACACCTGTAGGGATCAGAGAAAAAGATTACAACGGCCTGGAACCTGTAGATCTCTAGGTTTTGATCTCTCTCCTAGTTTCCTTCTGATACATATTTGGAGTAGGAATAAACAAAGTGTGGAACTCATCTGCATCTGGGGAAGAAATGAAAACAAGAATAGAAAATTGTTAAGAAAAGTTGGTAAAAAGATACTGTTCTCTATCATCTTGATCATCTACCCAAAATCTTAAAAATGGAAAGTACTTTTAATTATACCAGGCTCATCACTGAAAGAGAGCAGAGCACAGATGGTCCAGGAAAGTGTGTCAGTCTGGTAATGTATATATAAGCAGAGCTGTAATTAATGGGGCTTCTCCTGAGAAATTATTTCCTTGGTCTTAATGCCTTTCTTCCTTCAAAACTCAATGAGTCCTGAGCAGCCAGAAACAAAGTGAATTAATTAACTTTGCCTTCCCAAAAGCTGGCTTAAGTTATTAAAATATGGAACAGAAGTTTGGAGTTGGAGGTAATCATGGAGATTATCTGGTCCAGATCTTGGAAAGGAAATTCTACCCAGAATGGGAAGTTCCAGGTACTGGTGACAAAGTGATTGTGGCCTTGTTTTTGGGCCTCTACTTATACAATACACATTCCTGTTAGAGGAGTTTTGTTCAAGCACAGAGTCATACCCCTAGTATGTCTTAGTGGCTGACACTCGTGTTTCATGGCCCTCTTCCCCTTACATTTAGAAAGAAAAAAAAAAAGTCATTTTGAAAACTCTTTGTGCTAGTGATATTTCGGGAGAACTAATCAAAGTTTTGTTGTTTACATAATGAAGTTAAGTTTCTTTTTGTGAATCAAATTCGCAGGTCAATCTTTGTTTCTACTGTACTTTACAATCTCATAAATTGTGTTGTCACATTTTCCCCAACACAAAATTTCTTATCACCAAGCTTTATTAGATCCCTCACTGAACCTTCCCTCTTCCCCCTTTTCTGATTGTCAAAATGTGTTTTATCTTTCAAGGGCTCACTGAAATACTTCTTCCTCTGAAGGCTTATTCCTTCTTGAGTACTTTTTTCTTCACTGAATCTTCGGTACCTTGTATTTGTAATACAACGCATCATGGTCAAACATGTGTCTTGTTATAGCCGTCTGTGTGTATCAATATTTTCTTAGTCCTTTGTAGTGCCCAGCTTAATTTATGGAACATGGTATTGACCCAGTAAATGTTTGAATTATATTGAATCGACTCATTGTTGCTGGGAGACAGTGTAATATAATGAAAAGAGCACAAAGTTTGAAATTGCAATGCCTGTGTTCAGGCATCACCTTCTTCACATCAACTATGTGACCTGACAAAGTTTACTTAACCTTACTCAGTATCAGCCTTTTTACATGTAAAATCTGGATAAAAATGTTTAACTCACAGATTCATGGTCCAGTTTAACCAAAATTATACCCGCAGAAAAGTGTGTTATAAACTATAAATCTCTGCACAAATCATTGATGTGAAAACCTCTCTGTGACTTTTAGGTTAGGTTTGATTGAGAATATTTATTTTACAGGCAAATATAGAACTTTATGCTGTTATTTCTAACTTAACAAGCTGGCTGGCTTCGCTTCCTCAGACATAGACCCCCCGCACACCATATCACAGCTGGATAGAGCTTGCTTTCTGATTCAGTGCCTTTTTATAGTCCCTTTTCTCACAAGCCAACAAAACAGAACACACTCTTGCTACTGCTAATCAATGCCACATGTAGTACAATGAGCAATTAATCCCTGAAAAAGGAAGAGGACATTAATAATAGAACACTTGATTACTGAGAGATTAGAACCTGAAATTGTGTTTGCATTCTCTGTCAGAAGGTATAATTTAATTAGCCAACTTGAAAAGGTTTTAAATGTGACAGAAAACTAATATTCTGCTTCTGCAATTTCATTGCCCTCTTTCCCTCAGAAAAGAGAGAAATAGTTTCTGAATAAAGTTTTTAAATATTCAGATCTGTTGACACCTCTAGGGATGCAGATCTTGGGCCCTATACTTTTAGAAGAGCTCTTGCTATCCCTAGTTCTTAATTTGCCTCTTTATGATAGCAAAAATCACCCCAGAAGTGTGCCAGTAAGATGCCAACCTTTCTACCAATTGTTCCATAGGAACATGTCTGGAGATCACTTTTCCCTAATTGCCACTGCCTGTCAAGAAACTTAAACATCAGCCAAGTTCTTTCACACAAGAGCTCTTTCCTTGTGATTCTAAGCAGTTCCTGGGTGCTCACTGTATGCTCAGTGTAAAAACCTTGGGTGGTCTTGGCCTAAAAGTGAAGGGTAGAAACTCAGAAATTCTTTAGAATTTAGAAATTATTACTAAAATGGTGACAATGGCATAAGTCTCTGTTGACACATAATACACCCGTTTCTGAGAAGGGCCGCAGGGAATTTACTTGTCAGGGAGTGGAGTGCAGAACCCACCAACTGGGCTGGAGGGTAAAAACTTCCTGGAAAATTTCACACATGACAGGAGGTTGGCTTTGGAGTGATTAAAAATGGACGAGAGGCCAAGATCATATTCTCATAGCTCACAGCAACTTCTAAAGAGACGGGAAAGGAAACTGGAGTTGGGTAAGATTCTAAACATTGATAGCTGCTGAATAGAAAAAAGCCTCAACACTTGGAAACTTTGGCTTGTGATAAATCTCATTTTAGGGAAAATTGCATATGAGATGAGGAGCAAAGACAACTTTGTCCAAGGTACCCCCTTCAAGGTATTTCCTTGCCTGAGTACAAAGACGTCCCAACTCTCAGAAAGCTTACTTGGGAGAGGGGAATGGAAAGGATGAGTTGTCAGGAGATCTCAAGCTCACTATGAAGGTTTATGAAGAAACCCCAGTGGGTTCAATTTAGTTGGCCTTACCTATCTAAATTGATAAGAAAATACCTCTGAGATGATCTAACTATAACCAGAACACTCCAACAGCCCAACTCTAAGAATGTAAGGAGAATAGACTTGTGAACCAGGGTGGCAGTGGTGGCTAGGTTGCCAAAGTACAGAACACCCAGTTAAATTTGGGTTTCAGATAAATAATACTTTTTCAGATAAGTCCCAAATATTGCATGGGACATACTTATTCTAGAAAAAAAAAAGAGTTGTTTACCTGAAATTCAAATTTAACAGAGAATCCTGTATTTTCATTTAGGAAATCAGATCACATTGGCTGAGGGAATTCTCCTGTCCCAGAAGGTTGAAAACTCTTGTTCTAGGTTCTCCAGTAATACCCGAGATAGGTTTCTATGTCCTGTTGTTATTCAGATCCTTTGGATTCAGACTGCCTGGTTTTGGAATCCTGAATTCCCCAATACTAGCATGTAACCTTGGCAAATTAACTTTTCTGTGCTTCAGTTTCTCCATTTACAGAATGGGAATCATAATAACTGAAACTGTCTCATTCTGTTGTGAAAATTAAATGAATAAATACGTGTAATGCCCTTTGAACAGTGCTTGGAACATAGTAAGCACTCAGTAAATACTTGTTGAAAAAATTGTAATTACTTATTATTATTTCAGTAGTTCAGCACTATTAGGACCATGAGTTATTTTGCTGGGTGGCAACTAAGAACAGTAAGCAAGTAAGAGAACCTTGGCACAGAAGTTCTTTAGTGTTCCTACACTAGGAAACTGACTTCCACAACCCCAGTTATGTCAGCCTATCAACACAAGAACTTAAAGGAACAAACTAAGTCATGGCCTCATGAACAGACATCATACTCATGCTGGGAAGGAATCTGGTGTTTCTGTTAAGGCAACAGCCACTTCTGGTGCAGAAGCAACCTTGAACCTGTATGAGATAATGGAAACTGGGAACAAAGCTGACAGGAGATGGCACTGGGTGGAGAATAGGGTTGTCTAGATGTTTGCTTGAAGATATAACTTGATAGCCAATCTTCTAATTAAATGTATGCAGATGATTCAGTGACTTTTCAGCTCAAGCAGGCAACAGAACTTTCCTTTCTCTCCATGGTAGGTGAGAGTTTCAACTTGTTTTCCTTGTGTCTTCTGAGCTGCCTTCACTGCAATCACTCCTAAAGCCTGGCAATGTAGTCTTTCACATTTTCTCTAGTCTCCTGGTCTGATGTTATTACTGAAGATAAGTACATATGGTCTTTGTGATTTAAAGAATTTTAAATTTACTCTCAAGAGGAGGCTGAACAACAGAGCCCTGTCACAGCACCATGGTGGAATGATTTGAACACTGGAACCGACAGCTGCAATCTGGATCTTTTGTCTGGCCCCATCAACAACACATGACGTGACATTGGGCTGTCTGGTTAAACAGCCTGGGCCACATTTCCCACAAGCATGAAAGGGGGATAATTATATTCCCTGCTCTGCCTACCACATAGGGTTGTTATAAAAGTCTTAAGAAATAATATATGTGAAAGAATTGTGTAAACCATTAAAAACACCAAGAAGTTGTTGTTTCTATTGCTATTAACTCTTGCAGCCTGTGAGAGACTGAAAACTTGTGTGAGAGACATTGCCATATGCTTGAACAAACTAGATTTGGGGCATTTATTCATTGCAAAAGGAACATTCAAATTAAAATTTTAAATTCAAGAGTAAACCATGCCATGTCTGAATCAAATATTTTCATATCTGTGGCCTGAGTGCAATCCAGTCTGTCACCCTTGATAGAATGCTACCTCTGCTAAGTGCGTGACTCATATTCAGTGAGATCTGAGTTTTATAAAGCTATGGAATGTCTCTTAGTACAACTTCCAATCAATCTACCAAGATGATATTTTAGTTTCATGTGGCTAGGATGATATCCCCCAAATGTCCTCAGCACTCTCAGGATGCTAGAAATACAGCAGAACTAGACAAAAAATTTTAATTGAAAGACAAGGGTTAACTTTAACTCAATGGTTAGTCTTCCAAGATTACAAAACCTTACTGTCCTTCTTCCCCACCATGCTAGCTTAACTGACTCTGAAAGAGTTTGTTTCAAGCCTACTCCCCTGCCATGACTGCATCCCAGGGACAGCACTGCTGTCTCCACTCCTCCCTTCTGGGTTCTCTTCAACCAACAGCAGCCATCGGCTATATGCAGTCTTTTCTGTCTCTTTGCAAAAATAGGTAATTTACAGAATACTTTTTTTGCTGACAGAATGGGAGGTGACTAAGTTTTCTTTTCCTTTGTCAATTCTCTTCTCTTTGGATAGTCTTGTATCTCTTGGAGCAGCACTTTCTCCTCTATCACTTGAAATTTTATCTGGCACTTTTCTGTACTGTAGACATGGAGAGAAAGAGACAGGGGAGGGGGAGGAGGAAGAGGAGGAAGAAGAAGAAGAAAAAGAAGGAAGGAAAAAGGGAAGAAAGGGAAAGGATGGAAAGAAGGAAGGAAGGAAGGAAGGAAGGAAAGAAGGAAGGAAGGAAGGAAGGAAGGAAGGGAGGGAGGGAGGGAGGGAGGGAAGGAGGGAGGGAGGGAAGGGAAGGAGGGAAGGGAGGGAGAGAGGGGAAGGCTTGACTTTAGGCAAATTCTGACATTCTTCTGGGCCCCTATTTTAAAGCTATCAATATAAGTACCTGGTCCATTCTAGTACTACATAATTCTCTGTAATGCTTATTGGTTTTACAGGACTGCTGAAATGAAGAAATTTTAAAAGCAATTAGCTTAAAATTACTCTAGTCATGCAACTACCCCTACACTAAATATATGTCTCCCATGGCTTTATAAAGGAGCCATTTGCCAAAGTAAGTGACACACTCCAAAGGTAGGTTGCTTTCCCCTCAGGTGTGTAAGGTGCAGATGCAGTTATAGATAGGAAGCAAGCCTTTGTGAGTTGCGTTAGCTTGAAGCTTAATTCTGGGCTATAATCCTAGTCTTGACCTAGTTATTGTAATGCACATGGAATCCTACTTTTCCTTATGGGTTGAAAACTCTTTTTGAATCACCTTAGACAGGAATCTGGAATAGAAGCTCAAAGAATGCAGCCTTCCTATTATTTGCATCTGCTTGTATATACAATTATGCCCATTGATTTGTCAACCCAAGGTACTGGGAAAGGGGAGTGAGGCTGAGGCAATGGAAAGACCCTGTCTGAGTAATCAATAACTTGGTTTGTGCAGGAACTTTAGGAGACATCATCCAAATGGGGATGTGGGGTCACGAAGTGAAGTTTGAATCAGGAAGTGAGCAGAGAAGGCTGAGTCAAAGAATGCTGTATTAAAGTTCATGGGCAAAATCCCTAGATAACATCACAAATTTGAGTTTGTGGAAATCAAAATCTCAAGTAATTACACAGATAAATGGAGATTAAAGATTTCAGAGTTTTTAGAGCAAATGACCATGTTCTCCAACTTCCTATTGACAATTGTTCTGCATATTGAGTATTTTGAAAAATGATGACTTTCCCACAAGAAGCACATATATGAAAACGAAAAATAAGTGCACAAGTGTGTGCAGACATAGTCACACATACACAAACAATATAAGAAAATAAGCAAATATGGTTCATTATTCCAGGAAAAGAGCTCCTCAGATAGAGGTGTTCCGAAACAAAGCAAAACAAACAAACGACAACAAACAACTCCGAACTTATTTTGAAAGGAGGTGCCTTTATCATAGTCCTTGTTTTCAGCACCTCATACTCATCTCTTTTTGGTTCCTTTTCTGAGAACGTGAGCAAAATTCTCACCTAGGCATATTGACTGTTAAGTTGTTTTTTTGTTATTTGTTTGTATCGTAGGTGGGTGGGGAGTGAGATTTCTGACAGGAATAATTGGAGACTTGTTCTTCAATGGATAAAATCTCATTTTGGTTTCTACTAAAACAGTTCTACTGGCTAATAGCAGGAAGCATATTCCTGCTTTTCACAGAACTACTCAAGACAGACATTTGCTAATCTTAAAGGTTTCTCCCTCCCCTTTCCTGCGAAAAAGCACAATAATCACCAGTGGCAGATATTATAATACACTATGTAACTCATGACTCTTGTTTTGTTTTTGGTTTGCTTTTGTTTTACACGTAGTTAAGTCTAATAAATTCCAAAAGAAGCCCACTTTTTCCCTTCAGACTATATCTATCTTAACTTGTAAGATTATCTTTTGTAAACATCATAGCACTTATCTGTTTCCAGCCATTGAACTAGAATGGAAGAAAGGGTGAGTTAATTGCTATCAAGTGCATTATAATGGTACCTTTTTCTACTTGGAATGCACCATTTCCTTATGTCTAATTCTTAATTATTTTTCAGGAACTAACACAATTGGCACATTTTTAAAATAAAGTGTGATTTATTAAGCCTGCATGTGAGGAGCATGCTAAGTGCCAAGATATCAGGCAGAATGTCACAAGCTACCGATAAGTCTTCCAAAGATTGGAAAATATTGCTCAAGAGAAACACTCTTAGAGAATAAGGTCACAGTGGCAGGCTGATTTCTCTACTGATAATGTCTTTAGTTGACAGGATCATAAAAGGTGGCTGAAATTGAGAGGATTGTGAGAGAATGCAGTAGGATAATATTTGCTCCTAGCTTTTATCAGCTTTGCTCAAGAAGATATTCTTTAGTGCCAAGCCAGAGACACGCATAGCCATCATTCTATGTGCTAGCATTATTGGTGTCTCATCTCTGTATTAATCCAGACAGAACTGTAACATGCAATGGCAACTTGAAAATTCAATGCAGTACATATTTCAATGACATCTTGCCTTTCTATTTATGTTTTTCAACTATGCTTGAAGAAACTCTTCATTAAGGAACTTCACAAAGGTTGACTCACAAAAGAAGTTGCCTTTCACGCAGTGCCATTTCCATGTCACAATTCACTGTCCACTTCGGTAGAACACTTGCCGTTGCCTCAGTGGGTCAGACACACCCGGACTACTTTCTAAGGAAGTGACAATTTGTCTTGCTTTGTTCAGAGATAAATAAAACCTCCTTTAAATAGATTCACAAGAAAAAGACAGGGAATTAGTAAAACAGCACTAGGATTTTTGTTTTAGTTTTATTAAATTTATTTATCAGAAGAAGCTAAATTCTAGATGGAAGTCTTATTATGAATGTCCTTTATTATTATCATTATTTTAATGAGCTGTTCAGCAACGCAGTCAGGATAGATGTTTTCAAAAGTCTGAGCTAGCAGGGTGTTGTGTATCATGCCTATAATTCCAGGGAAGGCAGAGGTGGGAGGATTGCTTGAGACCAGGAATTTCAGAACAGCTTGGAGAACATAGCAATATGCTGTCTCTAATATAAAAATGAATAAATAAATGACAATTTTTTAAAAAAAATATTGCTGAGCTGATTAGTTGATTGGTTAGGAATGGGAAACAAAAGTTCACACCCACCAATGTGACATACATAGAAGGTTCCACTCCCTGCCAAGGGTGACCCTCTTTCTTCAGCTCCACCGTCCTCTCACAATAGTATTATGGAGTCACAGATCTGCTTTCTCAACTCTCCCTTCTCTGTCTTCTTTCTCACTGAGGTATGAAGATTAAAAGTTGATCTGTTATTTGTGTTTAAAATCTGCTATCGTGTTCACATAGAAGCAGATAAAGGGGTCTCATTGCTTTTCTGGACCATTCTACACAGTATCATGCTTCTTAAGATTTGGATGTGACTCATTTCATACCACAATGAAACTCAAACATTCTCAGGAGGCTTGCACCATTGTTGGCAAATGAAGTCAAGCCCAGAAATATGAGAAGTGTCTGAATTTTCTTTTAGGGAAAAGAGTATTGAGTGGGAACCATACTTTCTGAGGCATAACTTCAGTTCTAGGATTAATACACTGTCTCATCAGGAGTCAGAGCTCCCCATTTCTCTAAAATGAAGAAGCTGGATTAGATTATTTCTAAGGGCTATTCCAGGCTTAAAAATGATTTCTAATTGTAATATATTTGGGACAAGTTCACAACTTGGTCATTTCTCTCAAATGACAGGATCTGACAAAAAAGATGCTCACAATAAATATTCATCAGAAGAAAAGATGTGTGGATGGATAAATGCGTGGATGGATGGAAAGATGGATGGCTAAACAAGTGCTTATTTTTTTTTAATTTTTTTTTATTATACTTTAGGGTTTTAGGGTACATGTGCACAATGTGCAGGTTTGTTACATATGTGTCTATGTGCCATGTTGATTTCCTGCACCCATCAACTCGTCATTTAGCATTAGGTGTATCTCCTAATGCTGTCCCTCCCCCCTCCCCCCACCCCACAACAGTCCCCGGAGTGTGATGTTCCCCTTCCTGTGTCCATGAGTTCTCATTGTTCAATTCCCACCTATGAGTGAGAACATGCGGTGTTTGGTTTTTAGTCCTTGTGATAGTTTACTGAGAATGATGTTTTCCAGTTTCATCCATGTCCCTACAAAGGACACGAACTCATCCTTTTTTATGGCTGCATAGTATTCCATGGTGTATATGTGCCACATTTTCTTAATCCAGTCTATCGTTGTTGGACATTTGGGTTGGTTCCAACTCTTTGCTATTGTGAATAGTGCCGCAATAAACATACATGTGCATGTGTCTTTATAGCAGCATGATTTATAGTTCTTTGGGTATATACCCAGTAATGGGATGGCTGGGTCAAATGGTATTTCTAGTTCGAGATCCCTGAGGAATCGCCACACTGACTTCCACAATGGTTGAACTAGTTTACAGTCCCACCAACAGTGTAAAAGTGTTCCTATTTCTCCACATCCTCTCCAGCACCTGTTGTTTCCTGATTTTTTAATGATGGCCATTCTAACTGGTGTGAGATGGTATCTCACTGTGGTTTTGATTTGCATTTCTCTGATGGCCAGTGATGATGAGCATTTCTTCATGTGTTTTTTGGCTGCATAAATGTCTTCTTTTGAGAAGTGTCTGTTCATGTCCTCTGCCCACTTTTTGATGGGGTTGTTTGTTTTTTTCTTGTAAATTTGTTCGAGTTCATTGTAGATTCTGGATATTAGCCCTTTGTCAGATGAGTAGGTTGCAAAAATTTTCTCCCATTCTGTAGGTTGCCTGTTCACTCTGATGGTAGTTTCTTTTGCTGTGCAGAAGCTCTTTAGTTTAATGAGATCCCATTTGTCGATTTTGGCTTTTGTTGCCATTGCTGTTGGTGTTTTAGACATGAAGTCCTTGCCCACGCCTATGTCCTGAATGGTATTGCCTAGGTTTTCTTGTAGGATTTTAATGGTTTTAGGTCTAACATATAAGTCTTTAATCCATCTTGAATTAATTTTTGTATAAGGTGTAAGGAAGGGATCCAGTTGCAGCTTTCTACATATGGCTAGCCAGTTTTCCCAGCACCATTTATTAAATAGGGAATCCTTTCCCCATTTCTTGTTTTTGTCAGGTTTGTCAAAGATCAGATAGTTGTAGATATGTGGCATCATTTCTGAGGGCTCTGTTCTGTTCCATTGATCTATGTCTCTGTTGTGGTACCAGTACCATGCTGTTTTGGTTACTGTAGCCTTGTAGTATAGTTTAAAGTCAGGTAGCGTGATGCCTCCAGCTTTGTTCTTTTGGCTTAGGATTGACTTGGCAATGCGGGCTCTTTTTTGGTTCCATATGAACTTTAAAGTAGTTTTTTCCAATTCTGTGAAGAAAGTCATTGGTAGCTTGATGGGGATGGCATTGAATCTATAAATTACCTTGGGCAGTATGGCCATTTTCACGATATTGATTCTTCCAACCCATGAGCATGGAATGTTCTTCCATTTGTTTGTATCCTCTTTTATTTCATTGAGCAGTGGTTTGTAGTTCTCCTTGAAGAGGTCCTTCACTTCCCTTGCAAGTTGGATTCCTAGGTATTTTATTCTCTTTGAAGCAATTGTGAATGGGAGTTCACTCATGATTTGGCTCTCTGTTTGTCTGTTATTGGTGTACAAGAATGCTTGTGATTTTTGTACATTAATTTTGTATCCTGAGACTTTGCTGAAGTTGCTAATCAGCTTAAGGAGATTTTGGGCTGAGACAATGGGGTTTTCTAGATATACAATCATGTCATCTGCAAACAGGGACAATTTGACTTCCTCTTTTCCTAACTGAATACGCTTTATTTCCTTCTCCTGCCTGATTGCTCTGGCCAGAACTTCCAGCACTATGTTGAATAGGAGTGGTGAGAGAGGTCATCCCTGTCTTGTGCCAGTTTTCAGAGGGAATGCTTCCAGTTTTTGCCCATTCAGTATGATATTGGCTGTGGGTTTGTCGTAGATAGCTCTTATTATTTTGAGATACGTCCCATCAATACCTAATTTATTGAGAGTTTTTAGCATGAAGGGTTGTTGAATTTTGTCAAAGGCCTTTTCTGCATCTATTGAGATAATCATGTGGTTTATGTCTTTGGTTCTGTTTATATGCTGGATTACATTTATTGATTTGCGTATGTTGAACCAGCCTTGCATCCCAGGGATGAAGCCCACTTGATCATGGTGGATAAGCTTTTTGATGTGCTGCTGGATTCGGTTTGCCAGTATTTTATTGAGGATTTTTTGCGTCAATGTTCATCAAGGATATTGGTCTGAAATTCTCTTTTTTGGTTATGTCTCTGCCAGGTTTTGGTATCAGGACGATGCTGGCTTCGTAAAATGTGTTAGGGAGGATTCCCTCTTTTTCTATCGATTGGAATAGTTTCAGAAGGAATGGTACCAGTTCCTCCTTGTACCTCTGGTAGAATTCAGCTGTGAATCCATCAGGTCCTGGACTCTTTTTGGTTGGTAAGCTATTGATTATTGCCACAATTTCAGAACCTGTTATTGGTCTATTCAGAGATTCAACTTCTTCCTGGTTTAGTCTTGGGAGGGTGTATTTGTCGAGGAATTTATCCATTTCTTCTAGATTTTCTAGTTTATTTGCATAGAGGTGTTTGTAGTATTCTCTGATGGTAGATTGTATTTCTGTGGGATCGGTGGTGATATCCCCTTTTTCGTTTTTTATTGCATCTATTTGATTCTTCTCTCTTTTCTTCTTTATTAGTCTTGCTAGCAGTCTATCAATTTTGTTGATCTTTTCAAAAAACCAGCTCCTGGATTCATTAATTTTTTGAAGGGTTTTTTGTGTCTCTATTTCCTTCAGTTCTGCTCTGATTTTAGTTATTTCTAGCCTTCTGCTAGCTTTTGAATGTGTTTGCTCTTGCTTTTCTAGTTCTTTTAATTGTGATGTTAGGGTGTCAATTTTGGATCTTTCCTGCTTTCTCTTGTGGGCATTTAGTGCTATAAATTTCCCTCTACACACTGCTTTGAACGTGTCCCAGAGATTCTGGTATGTTGTGTCTTTGTTCTCGTTGGTTTCAAAGAACATCTTTATTTCTGCCTTCATTTCATTATGTACCCAATAGTCATTCAGGAGCAGGTTGTTCAGTTTCCATGTAGTTGAGCGGTTTTGAGTGAGTTTCTTAATCCTGAGTTCTAGTTTGATTGCACTGTGGTCTGAGAGACAGTTTGTTATAATTTCTGTTCTTTTCCATTTGCTGAGGAGAGCTTTACTTCCAACTATGTGGTCAATTTTGGAATAGGTGTGGTGTGGTGCTGAAAAAAATGTATATTCTGTTGAAACAAGTGCTTATTGTTAGCATTAGCTACTTCATTAGTAACTTATGGCCTATTGGCTTAAAATATCATGCCAGTTTAGAAAATTGTTTTCATTCCTTGTTCTTTGTAAGCTCTTTCAGGGGCTAAAACTTTACAGAGAACTGTGATGGTTACTTTTTGGTGTCAACTTGACCAATTTGTAGTGCTCATTTCTTTGATCAAACACCTGTCTAGATACTGCTGTGAAGGTATTTTTTCTTTTAGATATGATTAACATTTAAATCAGTAGGCTTTGATGAAAGCAGATCATCCTCCATAACGTGAGTGGCCTTCATCTAATAAATACGATACAGCCAAGTATAAAGGGGTCCCTGGAGAAACTCCAATCAGCCTGCACACTGGGAGAACAGGGTGGAGCCTCAGAAGTTCATGCCCTTGCAAGGGGGAAGATCCTGGCCTTTCCTGTTCTGATGTGGAACCTGGGATTCAATCCGTCAGGCGAGAAGCGCACTAGCAGGACTCTGGCTTTACTGAGAGTCCCTGTTTCTCTATTTTTTCCTTTTCTCCCAATAAACCCTGCCCTTCTTACCCTTCAAAGTGCCTGCAAGCCTAATATTTCATGGTCGTGTGACAAGGACCCTGTTTTTAGCTGAACTAAGGAGAAAGTCCTATAACGAATTGATGACCTTAAGAGCAAAGTCTGATGTCCCCCAAGAAGGAAGGAATTCTATCTCCAGACTGCCTTCAGACAGCAACTGCAAAATCAACTTAGTTGATATGTGTTCTTATTTGGATGGTCAAAATATCATCTCATTAGCAATAAAGGATATAGTATCTCACTTCCTGTAGCATCTTCCTGCTACATCCACTTCCTGTGACATGTCACTCCCTGTAACCTCTTGCTGCTACATCTACTTCCTATAGCATC
Organism: Symphalangus syndactylus; assembly: GCF_028878055.3. Lineage (NCBI taxonomy): Eukaryota > Metazoa > Chordata > Mammalia > Primates > Hylobatidae > Symphalangus > Symphalangus syndactylus. Next base: position 95,411,640 of record NC_072440.2, on the reverse strand, counting down.
TCACTTCCTATGATATTTTGCTGCAACATTTACCTCCTGTAGCATGTCACTTCCTGTAGCATGTTGCTTCTACATCCACTTCCTTAGCATCTCACTTTCTAAAGTATGTTGCTATGTCCATTTTCTGGCTTACAACAATGTTTGGGTCATTGACCTCAACCTTTTCCACCTCATTTATTCTTCCTTGTGAAAAATCAAAGACCACGACAAATGTTTGTTATCAGTAAGAGAAGTCAGAAAAAAATTCCCACTTGAAAACCAGTGGCACTCTGTTCAAGGAAAAATAAGATAGGAAGCCACTGGCATTTATCTCTGTGATCACATATCATTCAGTTCTGCATCTCCAGCATCAAGCAATGTAAGAGACATAGAGGGTCCTCAATGAAATTCTGTGGAATTAACGATGTGATGGCTTCAAGGTTTGCATGAGTTAATCTCTCTTCTTTCATTATTCTCCATTTTTAACCTTTCCTTAGGCTCCTCACCAACTTTCCCCTCTGGTCTTTTAAGTGCCAATTGTTTTTTAGTATTTTGAAACTATCTCTTTCTCTACATTTATTTTACAAATCCTTGTGGGCTAATCTCATCTACCTAGCATATACACTTAGATTTTTAAATACTATTTCTACTCCCACTTTCTTTAAGAGCTCCAGAATGTTTCAGGGACTCCCAGTATCTGAAAGGAGTTAATAACACCCTAGTTCTCTCCTCGTAAGTGTGGGTATCACTGTGTTAGTGATTATAACATTGTGTCACAGATACTGTTTTTATCTCTTGCCCGTCACTAGTGTACGTTTTTCTGGAAAATAGGAAATGTCAGGATCTAGCACACAGTAATGTTTATTTAACATAGAGCTGGTTAACCGAGTATGTAAGTTTATTGTATTCATATGTTCTGAGCTTTCTTTGGCAAATAAAAGATTTGATGTTTATGTATTCTAGGTGAAAATGGATATATTTAAGGAACAAAATTCACAGAGAGCCATGACAATAACTCCTATTTAAAATGTAAAAATGCACAAAATATAGGCATGATAATAGCTACAAGTAAAGGTCACAGGTCATGCCAAATTCATGTGTATTGTACCAATATATTGAGGTGTTTGGATGACTATATTGAGTGATGGCACTATTTTGGATAATTTGTCTGTTATAAAAGAACCATTTTGAAGGACATTCCTAGGTTTCTAGGAGTAAATAGCCTTCCTACCACAGAAGTAGACATCTAACATGATGTTAATTTCTTGTTGAACATTAATTTATTTCTCACAACAAGGCTTTGGGGTAGATATAATGCCCCTGTGCCTTGTATTTGGGAAGTACTCAATAATCCTATTGCACATTTCCAGGTCTGACAGACCCTGGGCCATCTTCCAAAGTCGCCACCTGTGTGCAACAACTTGTGTAATTTATCTATGATTGCTCAATTTTGAACTGCACAATCTTTTTTTGACAAAGCTTCTTGTTGTGTCCATTTTTTGTTTAGAACTACATTAATAGACAGATAGATATAGATACAGACTTTGTTTTCTGTTTACACTGTACTTGGATCACATAAACCTGGACATAGTAGTGCAGAGTAAAGGGTAGGAAATGCATTGCCAGCTGGCAGAACGTGAGACCTGGTATGTGTCCCCAGTTAAAGAATATTGAGTCAGTCTGTTCTAATTCCTTTACAGAACTGCCAGTCTTCATCAGAGAGCAGACTTTCCTGAACCAACTTACTCTGAATCTGACAGGATTAATAACAACCCACCCACAAGTGTTTCCTCGCATCCTTTTACACTTACTATTCTCTGCCTAGAAATGTCTCCTCTGAGACACTCATGTGGCTGGTGCTCTCAATTCACTCAGGTCTCTGTTCAAATGGCACCTTATTAGAGAGGCCTTTGTTGGTGACCCTTATAAAATAGACTCCCTAGTCAGTTTCTAGCCCTTTCTCGGCTTTATATTCGTTCATAGCACCACCTAGCATCTGGCATATTTATTTATTTACTTATTTGTTTATTATCTGGGAACTTCACTGGAATGTAAACTTTCTAAGAGCAGAGAATGTGTTCATTTATATCATTATTATATCCCCAGTGCTTAGAACTGTGCCCCAGTGCCTAGTACTGAGGAGGTGTTCAATAATCATTTTTCAAAGTGTAAAATAATGAATCATAGCCAGTTATAGCCAGTTATAGTAACCCTAAAATAATTATAGCCAGTTATAGTAACCCTAAATGCAAGCATCTGATGATAGGACCCCCATTGTGTGTGTGTGTGTGTGTGTGTGTGTGTGTGTGTGTACTGATAACTGATATGTGTGTGTATATATATATATATGTATACCATTTTATTATTTACTATTGTGAATCTCCAGGGTGGCATGTATTAATAGTATCTAGCTTTTTGGACTTAGAATGGTGTTTTGTAATCATGGAAAAGGCCTAAATGACATTTTTAAGAAAAGACAGATCAATGAGCTACATTGTTTCTCATTTTCTTTGAATAATTCGTGTATTCTAAATTCCTTAGGATCCTCCTAGTTCTCACCAAGGTCTAAATAAAGTTAAATTGGCACCAAAAAACATCATAATCTCTTTGCTACTGGAAGCTAAGCTGAATTCACCATCTTTTCTTTGCTTGCTACTAATAATTGAAAGAAAATATTATACCTCATGTTTAGCCTTACCAGTGGTTAAGCGGTCAGGGGCTGTTCTAAGTAGCAGCCTTCTGGTGCTGAAGAAATTGTACAGTACATGCAAACAAAAACACACACAAACTGACTGGACACACTGGGGTAAGGAACTGTACTGGGGTAAATCTCCCTCACCTGCAGAGTACCTTGTGATTTTCCCACCTCTTCCCTGGAAGTTGAATGCCTGCTGGAGCTGAATTCCTGCTCCATCACTTGTGTGCTGGTGACTGAAATAGAGGCTAGCAGGGAGACCCACTCCAAGTTTACCTAACTTAGAACTGAGTCTTCAACTTACCCATATTGACATCATATTCCTGTTGTAACCTTTGGTTCTTTGGGTTTTTTAAAAGCATATAATTGAAATTTATATTTTAACCTTTGGGAACAGGCAAACAGTGTGGTAAATTCACACGGTTTGGAAAGGGGGAGCTCAGATTGATCAAATGTCAGCACTGCTCCATCTTCCTACATGTCCGGGGCTAATCTTTGGAAAAGAGACCTAGGTTTTAGGCTCTGGCAATGTGATGGTGTCAAGAAAGATGGGCTCTGTCCTAAACTAATGCCAAAGTAACAGTGATCTATTCTAGGTATTAATATATGTTTGTTTCCATAGATACCGGATTAAATAGACTATACAAATATCTTTTCCAAATGTATTCAAATTTCATCTCTGATTTGGTAAACCTCCTAACATCTTATTCGATTGTTTTCTCATTTCTCTTTTAACAAAATGCAAATGCTTTATTAAGCCTTTAATAAAGATTGAATGAATAGAAATTGAATTTTACCTTGCTATGGAGATATGCATCTGCTTTTCTTCTGTGTAGTGAAGTTTTAAACACAGGCAATCAAAGTTTCCTCTCAATTCTAACAATCTATGTGTCCCAGAAAACAAGTTTGTACATGTATGTACACATTTTGATACATTTAGACATCAACTTGCAGAATTATCTCATTGACTATACTGTAAAAGTAGGAACTAATTTTTTAACAGTGGAATTATATCCTCATTCTCTTTCCAGCACATGCTTTCTGAAGGATGAAATCAATGTACTTCTAGTAATTCACACTTATGCTTTTATCTTTTTTTATTTAACATTTTGGAGTGTGACATTAAGCCTCACATATGAATTCCTGCTTTGCCCTAGCTGGCCAGACACCTAGAACCAACTAATTTCTTCAAACTTCTGAGGGTCAAAACAAGAGAGGGTGCAATTTGATTCTTTCTAGGTGCTCCTTAGGAGAATGAGCTTCATCAGCAGCAGCCCTTGTTCGGATATTTCAAAGTGGAACAGGTTTATCAGCATGAAGATCAAGTAAGAGTGTGTGTTTGGGGTCAATTAGGGATGAGTGCTTTATGCTCTGTTGTCTCAAGGCATTATTATAATACATAATAACATTCCCCTGAATGTAAGGAAGACATTTAACTTTTCAACTTGCATCCCCACATATTATTTTATTTTGATCTTAAAGAGTAAAACATTTATTATTTGGCTTCTATAGAAAGGAAATGTAAGATACAGAAAAATTTTAAAAGAGAAACTTGCTCATATTTACATAGTTACTCATATATGGAAAATTATCAGATCTAGAATTCAGGTCTCTATGTTCCTAACTCTATGCTAAATATTCATAAATCCCCCTTTATCTGTTTCAGAAAGAACCACATACTATGGTAACAACTATAATATTCCATAACTTTTTATAACTAAGTAATACATTCATATAATGATTCTTAAATGTTTCAGACTTTTAAGTGTGAATATACTCTGAATTAACTAAAGCATATGTGCCTGTAGAGAAACACAGCACACACACACACACACACACACACACCCTATTTTTGCCTCTTTTTACTTCTTTTACCTATTTTTAGAGCTGGATCCTCTTAGAATCACTTTCAAATCTAAGTGTGCTTTTGTGGGGTAGTGATAAAATATTATTAAATTTCCTATAATGTAAAGCCTGAACCTTTAGTCATTTCATTTTAATGTTAACACAGTGCATTTCTAGACCACTTAACGATGAAACACATACCAAACTAATAGGTGTTCAGAAAATTTTAACAATTGTGATATTAGGCAATGCTAAAATTACTTTCCTGTTAGTAATTATGATTAGGTATCTGTAGAAGTAGCTGCATGTCAATTTTCAAAATAGACAATTAGCTGGTAAATTGGCCTTTTTTTGCAATATACACAAAAAAATAACAAAGAGGCCTCTCTTCACATGATTATGTTATCTGAGAGGACCTGAAAAACAATTTCTTAAGGTAAAAAATTGGCCCATGAACCACCATTTCTGGACAAATATGACTCAGTTTACTCCTTTGTAGGAGTGAATATTCTGGGTGGGACTGGCATTTATTATAATCATCACTGTACCAATAATCAGAACAATGGAGTCCATATTACCTTCTTTATTGACCTGGTATGACCTTGTTTCTTAGTTTTCCCATACATAAAACTGCATCTGGTGATAGTGAGTGATATTTAACCACCTGGCAAATGTTAAATATTTACTTTAGGCACAGTAAAAACCTTATTGTTATTGATAGTAGTATTTCATGCTGCATTACTATTTATACATCCCCCACACCTTCCTTACATATGCTTTTTGATTTACCCATGTGACAGTTAATATTAAGTGTCAGCTTGGTTGGATTGAAGGATGCAAAGTATTGTTCCTGGGTGTGTCTGTGACGGTGTTGCCAAAGGAGATTAGCATTTGAGCCAGTGGACTGGGAGAGGCAGTCCACTCCTCTCAATCTGGGTGGGCACCATCTAATCAGCTACCAGCATAAAAGCAGGGATGGAAAGGGCAGATTTAAAGAGTCTTCTGGCCTCCATCTTTCTCCCATGCTGGATGCTTCCTGCCCTCGAACTTCGGACTCCAAGTTCTTCAGCTTTTGGACTTTTGGACTTACAGCAGTGGTTTGCCAGGGGCTTTCGGACCTTCGACCATGGACTGAATGCTGCACTGTCGGTTTCCCCACTTTTGAGGTATTGGGACTCGGACTGGCTTCCTTGCTCCTCAGCTTGCAGATGGCCTATTGTGGAACTTCACTTTGTGATCATGTGAGTCAATACTCCTTAGTAAACTACCCTTTATATGTAAGTCTGAAGCAGCATCATTTTCTGGGTTAAATACCCGGGGTTCATCACCTTGTGCCGAGAAGATTAACCACACAGACGCACACACACGGAGTGGGTTAACGAGTGCAAAGTTTAACACAAAGAAGAAAAGAGAGAGGAGAGCAGCTCTGGAGAGAGAGACGTCCAGAAAGGAAAAAGCAGCAGACCACAGCAGATTTTAAACGCAGGCCTGAGGAGGAGGTGTTTGATTTACGTAGGGCCCACAAATTGGTTCAACCAGGTGTGATGTTTACATAGCATGCGGGGAAGCCTAGTCACCCCACCCTAATCTTATTATTCAAATGAATTTTCCACTTGGCTGGCGCCATCTTGTCTGCTTCTTACTGAGGGAAAGTGTAGTGTCACGGTGAAGTTGAATCCCAACTTTGCTGCTTGCCACCTGTCAGACTTTGGGTGAATTAATTTGAACTGTGTGTCTCAGTTTCTTTAGCTGTAAAATAGGCATAATACTAATTATCTACTTCAAAGCATTCTTGGTCTCATGGAATAAGTTAAGATATGGAAGAGTCCATCTGTCTAAACCCTAGGCAGCTTGTGAAGGAAGCTAATGTTTATCCAAGAGCTAAACAATCAGAGACAAACATATGGGTTTTGTCTTTTCTTTTCTCTTTAAAAATAAATTGGAAAACGTTAAGAGAATTAGCTCATACTGGGAACATATCATGAACCACAGTTTCTATAGGTTGTCCTAGAATCTGTCCACATTTAATGCCATTTCTCGCCTATAAAAGAAAAGCAGCCAATAAAAGAGTTCTCCTTAGAAGGAAAATCCTGAGATTCTGGGCAAGTTTGGCTGCTTTATGAATCAAAATAAAATTAACTCAAATAAATTGGTGTGTTGAAGGTACTTTCTGGTACTTTAATGTCATAGGAAGTGGAACTCTGACTTTGGAGGGCATAAGGATCCCCCAACACTCCTGTACAGACACACACATCATCATTATCACCATCATATTCACGACCCACTTTATTTTAAAAGCTTTCTTTATTCTTGTTATTTGATACATGGGTGCTCTTAGAGAAATATTTTTCTTAGTCCCTGTTTAGAATGTCTGATTTCTCTAAGCAGCTAAATTTCCCATACCAGGCTGTCTTACACACACACACATGCACACACACACACACAAACACACACCCCCACACCCCTACCTTCTAAGGATCGTGCGAACTGACTTACGTTTGGCCATAAAAATTCACACTAAGATGTGAATGGTCTATAATGACCTTTATTAGTAAATCAATAAAACAACTGAGAACATACTCCTACCATTCTCAAATGACAACCTGTTATTTGCCTAGCTGTTGTCTACTAAGTAAACACGTTTTTCTGTGAAAATGTCAATAATGCAAACCCTCTTGCTAAGACACTGAGCATCTACTTTCCCAGGTAGAGGACACTGGAAAGGGCTTTTAAGGGAGCAATGGAAAGTTCATCAGTGGAGATGTGAGGGCAGCATTTTAGATGAAAAAAGAAAAAAGGGCCATGAGTAAAGACATAGTGATTTATTTAAACAGCCGTATGTATTTTGTTTTCCAAGACTTGGTACTTGGTGTAGAATCTGACACCAGGTAAAGATTTCTCACTGGGTTGTTGATGGAAGAAAGGAAGGGAGGGAAAGAAGAAAGAAAAAAGGGAGGATGAAATAAGAGAGTCAAGATTAAGTGTTTTGTCCCGTTATCACAATTGTGTTGTGAAGCACCAGAAAGAAGGATTTGTTTGGAACAAAGTGTCCTGTTTCTCTGCAACTAAAGATAAGATTATTTTGATTCCAAAAGTGCCAAACAAGGTTTTCTTAAGAAAGCACTTTTGACAATCTTCTCGACTTGAGGTTATTGGGTGTGAGCAATAGCTTACAGGGTATTTTACTATTTTACTATAAGTTGAGTTTATCCTTTTTGAGCTCCCTTTTCAGAAAAGAAACAGTGATTACCCATTCCTTTTTTGTCTTTGTGGTTTTTTTTTTTTTTTTTTTTATCGTGGAGGTACTGCACTGACGCTTCACCTCTTCCAGGGGTCCCATTCTCAATGGCAATTCGGCATTGGTGAGGTGGCTTCCTGCCAGTGCTCGAGCTTTCCTGAGTCCTCTCTGGAGGCTTGAGAAATTTGTGAGTTAGAGAGGAGGGAAGGCTAGGGAGTATAACACATTATCCTACCTCAATAGTTTTTCACTTTGCAGACTCTGAGGTGAAGCTCAAAGACACAGGAGTTAGAGAGTGAAGACTCTGGCCCTGACAGATGCCTGCCACTTACTGCTCCACTGACCCAGGCCAGGTGCAACTCTTTAAACCTTGGTCCCTCTGCCTGTAAAATGGGGTAATATTATTTGTCCCATGGAGCTGTTATGCGGTCAGTCGAGATCAGGCATGTGCTAGGTCTTTGTAAGCCCCAAAGAAGCCATGATAAAGAAGTAAAAAGATGAAGATTTCGGAGATGGAGAGGAATTGTGTGTATGCGTGTATGTGCATATGTGTATAAATAGCACTTATTACTGAGGATCCATGCCTACTTGTGGAATGTTTGAGCAGATTGCTTCAGATCTTAGCTACCAAATGCAACCCAAACAACTTGTAAAGATAAGAAAAGCTCAAATGCACTGCATCTAAGAAGGGCCAAGAAGATAGTGTTTGGTGCTTTCCCTTTGTCTTCTGTCCCCGCAGGATCTGATAACAGTGCTCATGCTGGTCTGATACTGGGTGATTCAGAAAGTGTGCACACAATCATCTTCTGGGTGATTCACAAAGTGTGCACACAATCAACATAGTGGGGGGTGGCCACTCTTTGAATAGTCTAGGGCCATGGTGGGAGGCTACCACCAGGAGGTCGATTAATTTCCATGTTTTCTTCTCACTTCAGTAATTCCAGTTAATACAGCTGAGAAACTGATGACCCAAAATGCCCGTCTGTGAAGAAAACTGCAGCCCCCTGCTTTGAAAACTCACACTGAGGCTTGCAGAAACAAAAAGCTGTTGCTGGGCTGATGTTTGTTTGATTTTGCTAAATAATGTCCTTTTCATCCACTTCCTAGGGATGCCTCCCTCATCCTAAGGAGACAAGTCTAACAAGAGCTGCATGCATGTCTTATGTACATTGTGGGTCCATGTTTATTTCCAATTTATTTCTTGCTTGAAACATCAAAATGGAGGATTTCAATGATGCAATTATAAGTATTAAAATATGCCATTTCTGAGAGCTTCACTGATTTAGGAACAGATTGTTGTGGATTTGAATCCAAACTCTGGAATTTACCTATGGTATGACCTTGGGCAAGTCATGTTCCCTTTCTAAGCCTCAATCTCTAATATGCCCAGTCTCTCCTCCCTAAAAGTCATGGCTATCTGAAGACTATATGATTATTTAAAAAATATGAAGACATTGGCAGAACATAGTTCAAGAAATATTTCATTTCCTTATGAATTCAAGAGTTTCTATGGGGGAGAAGAACACCACTTCTCATGTTCAAGACAGAGTACAGTTTGGCTCAGACATATGTAGGAATCAGAATGCCTTCCCCCACAGCATAGCAGGGAAAAAGGTATAAATGATTATCTTTCCTGTAGCCATGTATTATCTTTTTTTTTTTTTTTTTTTTTTTTTTTTGAGACAGAGTCTCGCTCTGTCGCCCAGGCTGGAGCGCAGTGGCGCAATCTCGGCTCACTGCAAGCTCCGCCTCCCGGGTTCATGCCATTCTCCTGCCTCAGCCTCTCCGAGTAGCTGGGACTACAGGTGCCCGCCACCACGCCCGGCTAATTTTTTGTATTTTTAGTAGAGACGGGGTTTCACCGTGGTCTCGATCTCCTGACCTCGTGATCCGCCCGCCTCGGCCTCCCAAAGTGCTGGGATTACAAGCGTGAGCCACCGCACCCGGCCCATGTATTATCTTAAGTATCCATGTTTTCTAATAATCCCAAAAATTTAGAGGTGGAGAATAATATTACCCTTGCCTTTGAAATATTAATCTATTCCTATCCTGATAGATAGGATAGTGGAATAATTAGTGAATTAGTGCATGACAATATGCAAATGCTGGAACATTTAAGCCTTCCATCTTGGGATGATTGCCAAAAATCCCAGGAATCAGTAGGAAATAGGGAAGATTTCTGAAGTGCTGTAATCTGCATTTACTGTTGTAATAAGCATGATGGGAACCTCCTTTTCTCTGCTTCAGGTCCACCCGGAGAGGCTTCAGTTAGTAAAACCCCTTGCATCTCTCAATACCTTCTCCTTTATCTCCTTACTGGAGTCAATTGTCTGTTCGGCAAATTTGGAAGCAGAAACTGAACAAAAATCTGAATCTCTTTTATTTGTTGGGAGCTATTCCTGTTACAGGTTCCCTCTTCATCATAGGTTTAAGAGCCTGCCCCCAAAAGGGAGACCTGAAATATTCCAGAACTGACTTTACCAGGTAATAATTCTGTCTAATTTTACAGCTCAGTATTAGCAAATTATCAATGCTAAGTTTATAAGTTTCTCATCTTTATTAGTTTTAATGTTGGCATTTTGATCTCCACTTGCCTGACTTCTTTATCTCAGTTGATACTCAAGAAGGAAACTTAAGTGGGGAAAAGAGGGATGTTACTTTTTAACTCCTATAAAACCCAGAAATATAATTTTGTTCTAATTTAATAGTCAAACATTATAAAGTATGTCAAAACTTTTTTCATCTATTGGAGGCGGAGTAATGAAAATGACCTACATACTGTTACTACATACATTACTGTTATGAGAATTAATTGTAATAACACATACAATGCATTCTCAACAGGAGTGCTAGCATCCTCTTTAGCATACACTGCTCAGAATTTCACTAGTCAGTGTGGCTGCCAGAGGGAGAGGTTGTCATTGCAGCATTGTTACAGCTGGGAGGCAGAGCCTAAGAAAGGCAGCATAGAGTTCTGGGCAAGAGGGTCTTCCAGAGATGGTACAGAGAATCTCCCCAAATCACAAACCAAGTCTAGATTCTTCTTAAGAGGTAGGAGGTGGCCTGATTGGAGGAAGTGGACCTTCAGTGGTGTGTTAAAAAGTAAGAGGTGGGGGAGTCAGTAGACCAAGGTAATGTTTAAGAAAGCTGTTCAAATATCAAAGGGGAAACTTGGAGGGATGATAATAACTGCTGTTTATGGAGAACATGTAGTAAGCACTTTACATCCATCATTTAGTTTTGTAGATTAGGAGCTCTTGTATGTTGACCGTTTCCTTGAGAAGGACATGCCCAGGGTAGCAGGTGTTCCCAGATAAGCTGACCCTACTGCTAAGCTACAGGCTGCTGAGAAATAATCAATAATAAATGACCCTTGTCCTAAGTCATAGAGTTGTGAGGTGGCTTATTGTACAGCAATAGCTAATTGATGTAGAAGTTTGTTAATCATCATTTAATCATCAAAGTAACTTGTCTAAAGTAATAAAGCTAGTGAGTGGCAGAGCTGGGATTCACATTCAGATGTTTTCACCTCAATGACGGGTTTTTCTTTTTTTGACCCCTGCACTAGGACACTAGACTATAATATGAAATACAATTTGTATTTGAAGTTCATCTTAGGTGCTAAACAGAGGTTTCTCAAGCATTACAGAGATGCAGAGAAACAGACATGTGGATTCCCTAGGAACTAACATTGTAAGCTCAATGAGGACAGAAACAGATCTTCCTTGTTCCTTGTTTTGTCCTCAGCAGCTAGCACAAAGCTTGCAGAGTAAGTATCCAATAAACCCTGGAATTAATGAATTATAAAATTCACTATGTCATTTCTACTTGTTTGGGTCTTTTAATGAAAGTGGGGAAGTCCACACAGCAAAAGAAACTACCATCAGAGTGAACAGGCAAACTACAGAATGGGAGGAAATTTTTGCAACCTACTCATCTGACAAAGGGCTAATATCCAGAGTCTACAATGAACTCAAACAAATTTACAAGAAAAAAATAAACAACCCCATCAAAAAGTGGGTGAAGGACATGAACAGGCACTTCTCAGAAGAAGATATTTATGCAGCCAAAAAACATGAAAAAATGCTCATCATCACTGGCCATCAGAGTAATGCAAATCAAAACCACAATGAGATACCATCTCACACCAGTTAGAATGGCGATCATTAAAAAGTCAGGAAACAACAGGTGCTGGAGAGGATGTGGAGAAATAGGAACACTTTTACACTGTTGGTGGGAATGTAAACTAGTTCAACCATTGTGGAAGTCAGTGTGGCGATTCCTCAGGGACCTAGAACTAGAAATACCATTTGACCCAGCCATCCCATTACTGGGTATATACCCAAAGGACTATAAATCGTGCTGCTATAAAGACACATGCACACATATGTTTACTGCGGCACTATTCACAATAGCAAAGACTTGGAACCAACCCAAGTTTCCAACAACGATAGACTGGATTAAGAAAATGTGGCACATATACACCATGGAATACTATGCAGCCATAAAAGATGATGAGTTCATGTCCTTTGTAGGGACATGGATGAAACTGGAAAACATCATTCTCAGTAAACTATCACAAGGACAAAAACCAAACACTGCATGTTCTCACTCATAGGTGGGAATTGAACAATGAGAACTCATGGACACAGGAAGGGGAACATCACACTCCAGGGACTGTTGTGGGTTGGGGGGAGGGGGGAGGGACAGCATTAGGAGATATACCTAATGCTAAATGACGAGTTAATGGGTACAGCAAACCAACACGGCACATGGATACATATGTAACAAACCTGCACATTGTGCACATGTACCCTAAAACCTAAAGTATAATAATAAAAAAAAAAAGAAAGTGGGGAAGTCCATTAAAAAAAGGTATAACTTAAGACATAACAAGAATTACAAATATTATCAGATTATGAAATACTAAAAAAATTCTCAAGAATCTTTCAGAAAATTACATTGTTTGCAAAGTCAGGTCTCACTTTGGTGAAGTCCTTGGAAATGAAATTATTCTTTCCCAGTGGACTTCTCTATAAATACCAAGGTTACTGTCTGAATTACTGTCTGGTTACTAAGTTATGTTTCATGAAGATGTTGGTGGGTTTGTTATGTTGGACTTCTTTAGAGCAGATGGAAGGGCTGTTTCAAACAGTGTTTTCTTTTCCATTCTGTCACCAAAAATTATCTGCCCTTATTTTTATACTGAGTCCTAATTGCTATTGTATCTTTGATTTCAATTATCACAGAAGACAAAAGAAAGTACTAAACAAAAATTAAGTGAAATTGAGGATTTGTTAATTTTTTGTGTTTTCTATTTATGTGTCCCCTGCCCCTACTCTTCCTGGGAAGTCCTAAGAATCAAACTAATTTGACTTCATAATGGATTTTGATGCCACATAGCTGTCTGATCTTAAGCTAGTCAAGATAGCTGGGCCTCAACTTCCTAATTTCCTCATCTAGCTAATAAAATTGTTGTACTGAATTATATTCAAAGTTCTTTTTTTCCTCCTAAAAACCTATGATTCTATGTATGAGGGACTACCAGATAGGGAGAACTACTATGCTGTCGATCAACTTTGCCTTGAGGCTGAATGATTATCATTGAATTACCCTTGAATAATTATTCTGTGATGGGCACTGTGGTATAAAGGACCATAAGAAATGCATGCAGGAGAGATTCACATGGACTTAAGGAAGCATCCAAGAAAGAACAAGGGGCCTGAACATTGCTGTTTTGCTCAAACAGAAAACAGCTGGATGGCATTTCTAGACTGTATTCCATGGGTCCTAGAGATGATGGGCAGAGGGGAACCTTGTTAGGTAAGCTCTTTCAGGTTGCTGGAACAAAGGTAAATTTAGGTTATCTCAATAAATAGAGATTCACAGTAATGGCACGAGGGCAGAGGAAAAGAAAGAGAATTCTATCAGCAGCAATACAGCCATTCCTCAGAGGGAACCAGAATGTCATGATATATTAGGAACTCTGCAATGGAGTTCTCCACTAAGTATGCAAGACTAGACAGAGTGCAGGAAGAAAATATAGAGGATTTTTTCCATTTGTTTTTATTATTTACACTTTTTACATTGCATGGCTTTCTGATAATATACATCATAAATTAAGATAGATATCTAAGTTAAAAATACATGAATATAAAATATTAGTCATGCATGACAGAGAGAATGCTTACCAAATATTGCTTTTTTACATTTCTCAGCCCTGTGCAATTCAGTGGATTCATGTGACTAGTCCTGGGGAAAAGAACTTGAGAAAAAGTTACGTATATTTCCAGATTAAGGTCATATAAAGCCCATGGATGATTGTCCAGCCTCTCTTGTCCCTGAACATGAGCAGAGAGCCTGTATGTTTCACCTGGTGTGGCCACAAGGTAGTGAAGCCATTTGTCAGTCTGAGTTCCTGTGTCACTATACGGAGCAGAGTTCTCATTGGCACTGCATGAGAATATGTAAGAAATAAACCTTTGTTAGGATAAGTTGCCAAGATAATGTTGTTACTGCAGAAAAGCATAAACTCTCCTGACTAATAAAGGGTGCCTACTCAAAAAAAAAATATTTTTGATGGAGTGAGCAACCAATTTTTTTTTTCCTGACTAACTCTTAGGTTTCCCAAGAGATACAATCTGATGAATTTTCTGATGTACAGACAGCCATTCATCTTTAGTCCAATTTGCTGTGGCCAGGGTGTCAGGCCCATAAAATGAGAAAGGGATTCCTCTGATCACTTTTGCCATAGGCAGAAAAGTTTTTGACGAGGCACCTGTGTTTTACTAAAGGAGTTTTCAAGGCCTGCCTAAAATAAGAATTCATGTAACAATTGCACACAGAGACATCAAATCAAGGATTAAAAGCTAACAATAATTGTGTGTTCAAGAACCATATTTATAACATCTCTGCATCCAAATTTCACATGATCTTGATCAACAGAAGGCAGTTAGTAAGTGATACATGGATGAAACAAAAGACTAGACGAAGAAATACCTGCTGAAATTGGTGGCTTTTGCAAGAGAAAGGTGGCAGTTATTAAGTGTAAGGAAACTACCTTTGGTAGAAAGCCAATCCCCTGGGAATAGCATCTTCTTAATGGAGAATTCTGCAAACATTTTCAATTCACACATTCATACAACACATACTTATTGAGTGCCCCTTATGATCTCAGTCCACTTTCCCAAAATAACTGCAAAGAAAATGTTTTCCACTTTTTCTTCTCCATCTAGAAAGATCTATTTTAAAGGACAGGATTATGAATTTGAGCACTGCTTTTCGCACACAGTCACGAATCCAGGCATTTGGTCCAGGCAATGATGGGAAAAGAACGGGTAATGATTTTAACAGAGCCTGCTGCAAACACCCACTCTTTCTTCCATAAGCAACTAATCTTAGGTCTCAGCAATGCAATATCCCAGTGAATAGAGGATGAAACTGACTGAAAGGTGAAATGCTGCCAACAGAAGAAGCCAAAAAGAAGCACACTTTTCAAGGATTGTTCATTGGTGTCAACTCAGGTCAGAATAGTGTTGCAGTGGTTATGGATGGTGCTATCTGGCCACTCAGCTAGGAAGGTGTGATGAAGCTGATGCTGTTAGCTCTTAATATAATGTGTGGGAAATTTACGTGTAAGTAGAAGAGGAAATTGATGAGAATGCTTTTATATTTGACTTTAATTATAATGTGCAGTTAATTTTTAATAGGATTGTAAGGCTGTAACTTCAATAAGCTGTCAATCAGGCATTGTCAAAATACTGACTATATGCTTGGAATCGGGTGAAGACTGGAGGGAAAGAAACACAAGTCCTTGCCTTTAAAAGCCTTATATTTTTACTGGGAAGGCAAAAATAGCCCAAAGAAAATGATCAATTGATAAGAAGAACCCAGAACAGAAAAATAATAGTATTGACAAGCAGAAGAGTTTAGTGGTCAGTCAGGCAAGCTGTGAAGCCAAAAACCTTGGATTAAAATCCCAGCTTCACCACTTCAAAGCTGAATAGCTCTAGATAGGTTACTTAACCATTGTGCATCTTCCTCATTTAAAATATGAGGATAATAAGAGTATTTTAATGTGGTACATATGAAGTGCTTAGCACAGTGGCTAGAATGAGACCAGGAATGAATATTAGTTATTATTATGGGCAACTGAGGTCTAGAAGGACTCTTAGTTTGGTTGATCACTTTCTCTCATCAAATACGCTTGCTGTCTCATTATCTTCTTGTTAGGATTTACAATTGCCAGAGGAATATTGATTTCTTGAGCATGATCTTTTTTGCAACATCAAGACTACTGGTCTGAAATCTAGGAGCTGTGCTTCACCACTGCCACTGTAGTCTCCCCGTGATCTCTCCAGTGTAGTCTCCCTGTGGAGGACCGTCCAAAGGTCAGTTCTGGCCAAGTGCGGTGGCTAACGTCTGTAATTCACACACTTTGGGAGTCTAAGGCAGGCAGATCACTTGAGGTCAGGAGTTTGAGACCAGCTTGGCCAACATGGTGAAACCCCATTTCTACAAAAAATATAAAAATTAGCCAGACGTGGTGGTGGGTGTCTGTAATCTCAGCTACTTGGGAGGCTGAGGCAGGAGAATCGCTTGAACCTGGGAGGCAGAGGTTGCAGTGAGCTGAGACTGCACCGCTGCACTCCAGCCTGGTTGACAGAGTGAAACTCCATCTCAAAAAGAAAAAAGTTTAGTTTTCTCCTGGGATCATCAAAGTTTTCCTAAATAAATAAATAAGTAAAAGAAAGTCAAAGCCTTTATTACATTACACCTTCTTCTGTCTCCTTCGAGCAAAATGACCTCTCTTTTCCTCTGCACATATCTGAATCCTATAGACCCAGGATCTGGGGCCCAGTACAAGATCTATATATAGTGGAAAGAAGGAATGGATTTATTGAGTTGTGAGTTATCTCCAGTCAAACTTCGCATGTCCTGACCTTTCTGAGAGTTTTAAACATAAGTGGGAATCTGGCACATTCAGTAGAAATGGCCCCTTTTCTTCCAGAAGATTCTCGGATGACATCAAGTTAGCAATGGTTAAGCTTCCTCATTGGCCCGATCAGTCTCAAAAAAGAAATGCTCATCAAAGCTGCTTGCATTCCTGACCCAGGCCTGACTATCAGCTATTCCTCCCTCTGTCTTGGAGCTTTTGATCCTTCACCCTGACTTATGTGACCAAATCTTGTCCACCTGGTGCAGTTTATTCACCTTGTCTGCCTTGGCCCTAGAGACAGAAGTCACATTTGAAGATAGCAGCAGTGTGGTCCCTCCAGCCCTGGGCTCCCCAATTTTGGACTCCCATAAAATAGATATTGTATGTGTTTTATTTAAGTCAATTCTGGTATTTCTGTTATGGTAGCTTAGCCTGAGTAATAATAAATATAATAAATTCCTAAATTATTATGTGTTATCTGATCATGGCCTTAGATTTCTAACCTATTTAATGAAATGATTTAAACATTGAATCTTTCAAGGTGTCTCCAGATTAAACACTGTAGGATTTATGTCCTGGAACCTGGCAGGTATGAGGAAATGTTGTGTGATAAGTTCTCTTCCCCTGAGATTTACCACTGAATCCAACAGAAAGAACGTAAAGAGCATCCTGATAAAGAACAACAGCATGATTGCTGTCTGGGCCTTTCACCTTACTGCTGTCCAGATTGCTAGTCTAGAATCCTAAATATGCCTGACTTGGAGAAGGATACCTCTTGTCCTTGGAGACTGAACTCTTGAGTGCTGCTTTCCATGTTTTTAACCACACAGAGAACTCTGATTTGCATAGCATGTAAACTCAGAGTCCTAGAGGTTTAGATAAAGAAGGTCCCTTGGAGACATCTACCTCCTCCGTGGCTCCAGACCCACAGCTTTACCTTAACCTCTAATATCAGTTGTGCAGACTTGTCCTGTTTCTGCCTTCCCTACCACCTTTCTGATCATCACCCCAATCGTCCTGGTCCCCACCACCAGCACCATCAATTGGCCCTTCATGCCAAGAGAATAACAGACCACAGAATTTTAAAGCACAAGTGATAGAAATTTAAGAAACTTTATTTTTAAACAGTGGACTTTTTAACATAAGAAAGTTTATGTAAAATATCATACATATAAGATACAACAGCAGAGCTCCTCTGGTTAAACAGGCAGTGGAGACCTAGAGACAAATGTTATTCTTTCTCCTTGTACCCATGATGGTTCCAAAAACACCTCCTAGCTATGCTATGCTTTTCTGAACTGAGATTCACAACCACTGGTCTATTCCAATCCTCTTCAATTTACACACAGGAAGATTAAGATGAAGAAAGGGTTAATGACATGCCCAGGCCTCTTGATTCCAAGGCCAGGGTTCTTTCCACTAACTGCACTGCCAAACCCCTCTTCCTTATCAACTTTGTCACAGCTATGGTAGACTGAGACTCAGCAAACTTGCTCAAGTAAGAGATATCTTGGAAAAAAAATAAGTTCCTTTACATATGTATTTTTATCCATGCATTTTCTAAAGTCAGTAGAATCCAAACCCCCAAATATAGCCACGAGGTCATCAAAGTTCATTTTAGTGAGCAGTGATATTGTTTTACCTGACACCCTCTTCAATACATTAGGAAGAGGGTGTCTAAGTTAAGGCTGATGAGGAACAGACCACAGAGTCACCTACATCACCTTCCCATCATTAGAGCTGACGCTGTTAAGATTCTGGTTCCTTCTCATTTGTTAAGAATGGCTCACCCATCATCTACCCCACTGGTCTGTGTCCACCATGACAAAATATCCTGTAGTGACTATAAAAGCATCCTAGAGTCCTACAGACTCACTTTGAGAAGTTCTGCTTTTATCTTCTAGAACAAAGGCAGCCAAATCTTTTCTCTAAAGATGGTAATTATTTTGGACTTTGCAAGTCATATACAGTCTCTGTTACATAGTATTTTTTTTCTCTCTTTTAGTCGGTTCTGTGGTACAGTTCTTTGGGTGGCCTTGGACAAACCTAGTTTTCCCCACCCACCCTTTCCTGCATGTAGATTTTAGAATAACTGTGCTGGGATATAATATCCTAAGATAAGAACTGCCTGAAGCAGCCTGGGCCTGGCCTTGCTCCTGTGTTTCCTAAGGAATAATATATATATATATATATATATATATATATATATATATATATATATATATATTTTTTTTTTTTTTTTTTTTTTTTTGAGACAGAGTCTTGTCCTGTCACCCAGGCTGGAGTGTACTGGCGTGATCTCAGCTCACTGCAACCTCCACCTCCCGAGTTCAAGCGATTCTCCTGCCTCAGCTTCCCAAGTAGCTAGGATTACAGGTGTCTGCCACCACGCCCAGCTAATTTCTGTATTTTTAGTAGAGACAGGGTTTCACCATGGTGGCCAGGCTGGTCTCGAACCCCTGACCTTGTGATCTCCCTGCCTTGGCCTCTCAAAGTGCTGGGATTACAGGCATGAGCCACTGCACCTGGCGGAATACATCTTGATTTAAGGAGGAACTGACTGGGATGGCCTATCATTTGTTCCTCCCTATGCTAGAAGAATGATAACCTTTAAAGCTTTGTCCAGTGATTCATACTGCCCCTGAAGTATATAACCCAGGACTGGCTCTCTGTCAGGGTCCTTCAGCTGTGGTGCAAGAGGGGCACATGCAATTGATCCTCCATCCACCCCAGCAGCTTTCTTGAGTCTGGTGGAGAAAGGACCAGCTCACAATGGATCTGAGACTCCTTTTGTCCCTTGATGCCTATTTGTAAGTAATGAACCCACTTCAAGTAACTTGCTGTGTGTGAATATGTTCTCTCTTGCCAAACTCAGGCCACTGGTCAAACTGTAGCCCAAGATGCACTGGGCAGACACGTTTGGACTCCTATTCCTGGTGGTTGGCATAGTGATGATCTTAGCTCTTCTCCATACAGTGGGATTCCTCCCTCAGGATTGGTAATTAGTGAAACTACTCTGGAAGCTTTGTAAAAATATAAAGAACATTTTTAGCTCAGGGTTGTACAAAACCTGCTACAGGCCAAATTTTCAAAATGGTAAAGTCCTACTTTTTTTTTTTTTTTTTAACAGTTCTTCTCTCAATTTATCTCTCTCTTCTCACATTTTACTATGAGCAGCAAGAAACCACAAAGCAGCTTGGAAATCCCCTTGCTAAAAACCAGGCTCATCACTTACAGCTTCTGCTTTCCACATACGTACAGGAGATAATTTCACTAAGCATTCTTTCACTACCTAATGACGAGGACCCTTCCTCTAGTTTCCAGATGCATGTTCACGACCTCCTCCTAAGCCTTCACCAACGGCACCCTCAAAGTTCACATTTCTCCTGACAATCTGTTCAAGCCAATTAAAGCTTTCTCTGTTATACTCTTCAGAATTCCTCCAGTCTCTCCCACTGTGTAATTCCAAAGCTCCTCCTACATTTTTAGGTTTTCATTACAGTAGCACCCCACTTCCAGTTACCAAAATCTGCATTAGTTGCCTATTTCTGTATAATAAATTGTCATAAATTCAGTGGTTAAAACAACATCCATTAATTATCTTGTTGTTTAGTGAGTCAAGTGTCTGGGCAAGGCTTGCCTGGGACCTTTGCTCCAATTCCCACAAAGTATCGGCTGGGGCTACTGTCTCTTCTGATATTCTGGGTCTTCATCCCGCCTCACATGTTTGTTGGAAGAATTATTTTTCTTGAACCTGTAGAACTCATTGTGGTTGCTCCTTCAAGACCAGCAGGAGAACTTCCCTTTAGGTTTATCTGACTGCTTTTAACAATTCACCTGATTAGGTTGTGCTCAACTAAGAAAATATCCTTTTTGATTAACACAAGTCAATTGATTAGAACCTTAATTATATCTGTGAGATCCATTAAGCTTTGTCATATAAGGTTAGCAAATTATGGTAGTTGTGTCATATCATTTTCACACCCACATTCAAAGATTAAGGATTATACAGATGAGTACACCAGGGGGTGGGAGCAGAAATCTCGGAAGACGTCTAAGAATTCTGTCTACAATAGCCCGAAAAGATGTTTAAACAAGTTTAAAGGCCCAGTACATTTCTCCATTTTATTCTCACATGAATACTTTTTAAAAATGTTTTCCTTCATCATGCAAATTATATTGGGCTTAGTGTATGGACTAAATTAACCCTACTTCTCATTGTTGTAAATCATAGCTTTAATACAGAGTTCTAGTCTGGGACTCAGGAAATTTGCCTTTTAATCACATTTCTGTCCTAAGCTGACATGTTGGGTATTCTCAGGGAATGGAACCACATCTCACTGAGTTTCTATTTCTTTTTGATATATTGAATATCTTACTACCAGTTTTTTCTTTTAGCTCCTAGGTTCTTTGGTTCAAATATTTCTCTGTCTTGAGGTATAATTGTTTGACAGCATATTTCTTAATGAAAAGCAGACTTAGTGAGTGAGGGTAACAAGAGCCACAGGCCACCAAAGATGAGATAAAAGGGGAAAGGATGAGGGGGCTAGAGTTAACCCCACCCTTTATTGCCCAGAGGAGACAGGCTCTGCTTGGGAGTTTGGATTTGGAATCTCTTCCCAAAAGAGATTTTCAGTGAGCCTCTCAGGAGGCAAGAAGAATGTGTGTACTCCTAGTCCACGTACTTGCCCCTCTAATCCTGCGGTTGAAACAACCTTTTTCTTCACAGCATCTGAACTGAGAGTGTGAATGTTAGCTCTGCCATTTTCATGATTAAGTGGTTTTATGGTACCAAAAATTAATCCAAAAAACTAGGAGCTTAGAAGCTAGAGGTCTTCGTAAGTCAAATTTAAAACCAAATAAGATACCCTTAGCTTCTGTATGTACTAAATTCAATCTTCAATTTTTAAGGGGTAATAAAAATTTTAATCAGCCCACACATCTTTATGTTGGAACATTTCCCACAGATATGATAGCAAGTTCTGTGGCTAAAGTTTTCTATCAAAGCTGAGTCTGTCTGATAAATGACGAGTTTGCAGGCCTTTCTCCAAGTGAGGGCAAGTCTCAGTGGAGACAAAGGATGGGGGTTGGTCCCAGAATGGGTGGCTGTGTGATACAGTGTTACTTGAATACAGCTGTTCCAGGTCTGAGATAAAATTGATGGGCCCGTTTGTAGTCTGAAGATGCAGATTCTGAATGAACAACATCAGCTCAGAGTCTATTGAGCTCCTGAAGCTCAGTCCAGACTGATTCCTGTTCATAGACAAAGGGCAAAGAAAGATCCTTAGAGTAGAACAAATAATCTTATGTTGTTACTGACAGACTTCTCCACAGAGAGCTATTTAGGCAATAAAGGGGAGATAAATAGAGACTTTGTGTCTAGAATTACATTGTACTCTATAGAATAGTGGTCAAATACACATGCACGCACATACACACAGATACACACATACACATACACACACACACACGTTTAATAGACAAGAACTAATCTGCAGGAAAACTACTGTAATCTCCACTTTACAGATGAGATTAGTGAGGCAGAGAGAAGTGAAGCAACTTTTCAATGATGACTAAATTGTGTGTGTATCTTTGAAAGTGAGGAGAATGGGAGAGATAAGAAGCAAAGTGTGTAGATATCAAAGAAATGTTCTCTCCATCGATTTCCTTAGGACATGCACATTTATGGCTTACAATGGTACACCTGGAAAAGATGGCCTAGTTCATCTGTCTTATCAAGATAAAATTTAAGGGAAGATTCAAGACTTGAATTACACTTTCCCACGTCAAGATCACTGTGATATATGCAAGTTAAATTATAGGCAATCCATCAAATAAATGCTAAAAACTTCTGAATTTCTGTAGGTTCCTCCAAAGAACTAGATTTAAGTTTAACAATATTGTCTCTTCCTTTTCTGTGATGACCAGACCCCTGGTGTACTCTGACAAAGAGCAGTATACCCATATTGCAAGGTTTCTCAACGGCAGCACAGTGGACATTTTTGGCCGGGTGATTCTTTGCTGTGTGGAGCTATCCTGTACATTGAATGATATTTAGCAGTATCTCTGGCCTCTTTTAACTAGATGCAAGCAGTAGCTCTTGTCTTGCAGTTTTCTAGTTGTGACAGTTGAAAATGTTCCTGGGGTTGGAGATGGAGTTGGGAGGAGTTACCCGCAGTTAAGAACCACTGCTTCATTATAATGCAATTTTAAAAGCTGAGCTATTGCTCCTATTACTTCAGTTACTTTTTTTCAATCAAATATATATTGAGCATTTAAAAGGTAAAACACATTGTGTATATTTATATTTTCTGCACTTGGTCCTTGAAGAATATTTTACATAAGTAAATCAACTATCTCCAAATATAAATTGAGTTTTACAAGTTTGTAATCTACATAAAACTATGTAATTTTTAGCATATTAAATCTTGAATATTTTATTCAACATTAGTAGGATTTTTTTCGTGTTTTCACATGGTCTATGTAATTCTTATTTTAAGAATCACCACGTGATACTCCATTAAACAATGATTACTGCTTGGTCTATTTTTAAATATTAATAATACGGTTTGGATCTGTGTCCTTGCCCCAAATTTCATGTTAAATTGTCATCCCCAGTATTCAGGTGGGTCCTAGTGAGGGATGATTGGATCATGGGGATGGATTTCTCATGAACGGTTTAAGATCATTCCCTTGGTGCTGTAGTGAGTGACTTCTCACAAGATCTGGCTATTTAAAAGTGTGGCACCTTGTTCTGTCTCTCTTGCTTCTGCTCTAGCCATGTGACAGGCTTGCTTCCCCTTCACCTTCTGCCATGATTGCTAGTTTCCTGAGGCCTCCCCAGAAGCCAAGAAGATGCCATCATCAAGCTCCCTGTACAGCCTGCAGAACCAAAGCCAGTCAAACTCCTTTATATATATATATATAAATTACCCAGTCTCAGCTATTTCTTTATAGCACTGCAAGAATGACCTGATACAATTAATCATGGCTCCAATTTTTATTTTAAGTAATATCTCATTGATCATGTTCATATCTCTTTGAAGATAGTTCTAGAGGTAATTAGTAGGCTAAAGTGTGAAAATATTTTATATGATTCAGATTACCACAAACTTTCTAAGAAATATAAAAGTTCTCAGGTTGGAAGGCCAAGGTAGGAGGGTCACTTGAGCCCAGAAATTCAAGACTAGCCTGGGCAACAGGGTGAGACACTGTCTCTACAAAAAAAATTTTAAAATCTGGCGGGGCATGGTGATACATGCCTGTGGTTCCAGCTACTAGAAAGGCTGAGGTGGGAGGATTTCTTGAGCCCAGGAGTTCAACTATGCAGTGAGCTATCTTTGTGCCACTGCATTCCAGGTTGGGTGACAAAGTGAGACTCTGTCTCAAAAAAAAAAAAAAAAAAAAAAATGTTCTCAGGGTCCAAGATCAGCATGATATGAAAACACTGGTTTCCTATACCTTCTGAAACAATGATAATAACAATATGTTGAATGCTTACTATGTACATTGCCCTGTTTAAGGACTTTTTTGTGTTGGTTATTGATTCTCATCATAACCTAATATTATGAGTACTGTTTTGTTGCTGTTGTTGTTTGGTTTGGTTTGGTTTTTTGAGACAGTCTTGCTCTGTTGCCCAGGCTGAAGTATAGTGGCATGATCTTGGCTCACTGCAACCTTCACCTCCCAGGTTCAAGCGATTCTCCTGCCTCAGCCTCCCAGGTAGCTGGGATGACTACAGGTGCTTGCCACCATACCTGGCTAATTTTTGTATTTTTAGTAGACATGGGGGTTCACCATGTTGGCCAGGCTGGTCTTGAACTCCTGATCTCAAGTGATCTGCCTGCCTCGGCCTCCCAAAGTGCTGGAATTATAGGCATGAGCCACTGCTCCTGGCCAGATGATGGATACTGATATTAGCCCCCATTTTACAGAAAAGAAAATCTAGCAATAAACAAGGTTAACTACCCTGCTCAAGGACACAAAGCTGACTAGTGGCAGAGCTAGGATTTCAACTCAGTCTAGGTTCAAAAGCTTTGGTCTTAACTATTTTGCTGTACAGAAATTCCCATGGTATACTCTTATTTTACACATAGGAAAACTATGTAGACATGATGACAAAACCCTCAAAAGCTGATGCTTCAGTCTATAAAATGAACATGCCGTGAATGAAATAAAGTTTATATAGATGCCAAAATGAAAGCAATGTCAATAGAAATTAAACTGTGATTTGAAATACTTTGTGGGACATGAAGCCCACATTCCTAATCCTAAATTCAATTTGATTATACAGAATACGAAAAGTCTTCCTATAGTCACTTTGGTTTGTTCCGCTGGAATATATATACACATTAAAACTAGAAAATATAACCATTTTCATAATACTTTATATCAGAAAAAAATATTAACAGTCTAAAATCTTAAAGCTAGTATCAAGCCATATATCCTATCCTTGCCCAAGTTAACCCATGCAAAATTAGAACCTGAGTTTATTCACATATTAAGTCATAGTCCTTATCATGTGCCGAGTACTGGAAATATACTAATAAATATTGTTTCATTTCTGCTCTCAATAACTTTACAATTTAATGGATATTGATATGTAAAAAATAAGCACATAATGCTGTGAAATGTATTAAAATAGAGTATGGTAATGCACAAACTTCCAAAGTAGTAGAGAAGATGGGATAATAAACTGGAAGATAGGGCTAATCAATATTACAAAGCATGTGTATTATGGTTTGAATATGTCCCTCAAAGGTCATGTGTTAGAAAAGTAATCCCCAATACAACAGTATTAAGAAGTGGAATCTTTAAAATGTGATTAGGTCATGAGAGTTCTGCCCTCATGAATGGCTTAATGCTGTTATCTTGGAAGTGCATTAGTTGTTGCAGGAGTGGGTTCCTGATTAAAGGATGAGTTTGACTCCTTCCCTCTCTTGTGTATGTATTATTTTACCCTCCTACATTTTCCCATGGGATGATACAGCAAGAAGGCCTTTGCCAGATGCTGGCCCTCAGCCTTGGACTTTCTGGCCTCCAGAACTGTAAGAAACGAATTCCTGTTCTTTATAAATTTCCCAGTCTCAGGTACTCCATTATAGTACAGAAAATGAACTAAGATATGCACCTGGGCAGAAGTTACCTAGGACAGTAAGGAATTAAATGGAGGGCATAGCCCAGAGATAGAAGACAATGTATAAACACATGGAAGAATAAGACAGAATGGTGTGTTTAGAGAATTATTAAGTAGGTCATTTTTCCAACAAAATAAGTTGTAAAAAAAAATAGAATGGATAATAATACAGATTAAAATATGAACTTGTTGAGTGAATGGCACCCCCAAAACAGTCTGTGAAATTGCAAAAATAAGTCAGTAATCTATTTCATTTATTTATTTGCAAATATTCAAGGATTTTCTGTAATGAAAGGCATGGGACTTCAGTGGAGAAGGCAAAAATGCAGAGCAAGACAAGCAACATCCTTTTCTGCATTGATTTAGTTCCCAGGAGGTAGAAACAGACAAGACAAAGAACAGGTAAACAAATAAACAAAAGTAAACAAGATAATTTCATATAGTCAATATATAATGATGAAAATAAAATGATGATGTATGAGAAAAACTAAGAACCCTTTCCATTTATGCCTAGTGTTCCATTGTTGGAATGCTATGCATATGGGAGTTATTTATATCTTACTGCTAAAGGTCATCGCCAAGGTCTGATTTTTCACACATGTCTGTTATTCAAAAAATTGCAACCTCTAGCATAAATGGGTTAAATTGGACTCTGTGAGGCTTTCTGAAGTGGTAATATTTGAACTAGGAGCTGAGTGATTTGAAAGAACCAGGCACATGAAACCTCAAGAACACATAATCCCAGGTACGGAAAACAAGAAGTGCAAAGCCATAAGGTAAGTCTGAACTTGCCATGTTCTAGAACAAAAAGAAGCAGAAAAGGCAAGATAGATAGTAAATGAGTTAAGGAAGGCAATTAGAGCATTTTAGGCTGTGGTATAGAGTTCGAGTTTTTTTCCTCCAAGTATCACTAAAAGTCAGTGAAAAGTTTTACACAAAAGATTGCACCATATTGAATAGATTCAATGGGGTAATAATACCAAGAACAGGGAGACCAGTCAGGATTATAGGTTATTTCCAGTAACCTATAAGAGAGATGATAGTGGCCTGGAGTAATAGAGATAAGTGGATGAATTTAAAACAAGTTAATAAATGGTGGCATCATTTTACAGGGTTGATCAATACTACTGATTTTGGGCCAGTGATTATTTGCAAAATTTTTCTACTTGATTAGTAATAGGTAGATACTTCCGAGAAGGCCAGTTTACTCACTGCTGTACTTTTCCGTCTCTCCAACACTGAAATATTACATAATTAATGCTTTCTGAGAGAATCATCTTTTCTATAACTTGTTTATGTCTAAGGAAGAGAAACAATAACATACACAGAGGCTTTGGTTTTTACATTTCTCTAAGGCATGGTTTGATTATGTGGCACAGGGCATTGCTCACCTCAGGGTCTAGTGGAGAGCTTGGCAAACTAATTAGGGGCATTTTACACTGACTCAGCCTTTTCCTGGATATCTGCAGGCTTCTGCCTTTCGAATACCTGCCGACTTTTGTTTAGAAAGGCACAGTGATTAGCCCCCAGTGTCTTTTTCAAGCATAGCTTTACTTAATGCTCACTCACAATCTTTGTCATACAGTGTCAGACAGATCTCTCTCCTCTTGACCCACAGGAGATAGTAAGTTAAGATACAGCAGTGCTTTGAGCCCTTCTTGTGTCCTATATCTCTACCCAAGCCTCCAGGATTCTCCCTAATTGTTCAAGATTCCTAAGAATCCAAATGCCACATCATGTCTCTACAAACCTTTCTGTAGTTCCCAAGTAACTCATAATTTCTCAGTGAAATCAAAGATGTTGATTATTCTATTTGTAACATCTTTTTTTACTATAAGATAAAATATGTACACACAAAAATTACAAAATCTATAACTTAATGAGGTATTATTAGATAAGCACTCACTGCAACCCAGTTCAAGAAAGAGAACTTTGCTGGCCAATCCAGACACCTCTTCATCCCAGTCATGGCCAATCCCTTTCCTCAAAAGTGAGCACTAAGTCGATCTTTATATTATACTAATTACTTCTTTGTATTTTGTCACCCAAGTGGGCATCTTTATACTCTACAGTTTAATCTTCCAGTTTAAAAATATATTATAGCTTTGTTATTTAATCTGTAGGTTTCCCCTCCTGTAAAACTCATAAGGTTTTATTTCCTTATATCTGTTGAACAAACTGGATCACTTGGCTTATAGATTTTTCCACAGTCTAGACTTTGCTGATT
Organism: Symphalangus syndactylus; assembly: GCF_028878055.3. NCBI lineage: Eukaryota > Metazoa > Chordata > Mammalia > Primates > Hylobatidae > Symphalangus > Symphalangus syndactylus. The sequence continues at coordinate 95,383,582 of NC_072440.2, read as the reverse complement.
GAATACTCATGGTACAGCTCAACGTCTTCTTCTGCCCTCTGTATTTTTTGCAACCAGCAGCTGAATCCAGAAGCCTAATCAGGCTCATGTTTAATCCCTTTGGCAACACTAGAAGTTGTGTGATGTTGTCATCTTTGTCATAAGGCACATGATGTCTGGCTGTTGCTCTTTTTGTGCCAGGAGATGTTGGGGCTCAGTGCCTGGGTCCATTAATTCACTGGAGGTTGAAAAAATGGTGACATTCTAATACGTTATTTCTTTTTTCTTTTTCTAAAAGTATGTGTTATAGACTACATTTATAAAGGGACAATGTCTCTCTCATGCTTTTTGTACACTTGGTGGTACAGTTCATATAGAACAGATAGGATAAGTACATGATTCTTTCTTTCAACTTTCAGAAGAAGGAGGCTTTCAGTATATAGCCTCACAGAGCTCCCTCCTCTCTAATTTTCACAGTGTTCAAAGATACCGTGGCCTTCTTCCTGAAACTTCTCTGTTTTGTTCCCCTGCAATTTATTTAGAATTCTTTTACCTTCTCCTCTTATTTCTAATCTGCTCAATGCCAAATCTCCTCTTGGCAGTTTCTTCTCAGTGTGGATTTCTGTTTGGAAAAGGATGCACTGGCAGCTTAGTTTTAAATTTTCATGGTAGCCAATCTAGAACAGCTCCTTCAAGCATTACTGTAGATTCTCTTTCTAGAATGAACAAAATTATTCCTAGTTTCAGCTGCTATTCTAAAAGTAGTCCACAGCATTTTTAAGCAAATAAATATTGACTATTTTTAAGTTGTAGTCTCAGGTACTTCAGACATCTTTTGCTTCTTTCTGCTTCTGCCAGCACAGATGCTAATGTTGCTCAGCTGTGTTACTGTTGGGAGGCTGCCCTCACACACTTGTATTTGGAACTCATGGGGATACCTGTCGCTTGGTTTTGTTGTAAGTGTTGTTCATGAGTTTTGGTTTCTCACACTTGATCTTAGCCAAAAGGCCGAGAAGCGATAGAGTTTTGGTTTCTCTATCCAAATTTTCTGTTAGTTTTTATTCAGATAAATTTAAAAAAAATATTTTGTTGCTACAGCATCTTTCTAGAACTCCCTCAAATTAATCTAAATTTTGCTTCATATTCAGGCATCGATGCTGATGTTATGAAAATATTGGATCAGTGAATACCAAATCTGTAACCCTGATACTCCCGTGTCTCAAAAGGTATCATGAAATTATTTTTAAAAATTTCTTCAAATATTAATAGTTAACCAATTATAAGTAATTATATAAGCAATGAGTAGTTATAATTGGTATACATCATAGTTATCCAATTATAAGTAATAAATGCCCATTTAAGCATGATGTAGAATCACTGAATATCAAAGATAAATAAAAATTAAGTAACTTATTTATTAATTCACCTGCCAATTAATTCTTTAATAAAATGTACCAGACTGTCTACTAACTACAGATACTGTGTTACAAATTAACATGTAAAGAAGGCATGAGCCCAACTTTTGCTATGATATAATTAAGCCATTCAGCACATCTTGCTGATGTGTACTATATGTCATGTTTCGCACTAAGTGTTGTTCTAGATTTATACTGGATGTAAACAGTCTATGGACACCTTCTTCCTATTAAGATCTGTGACCCTGGGGACATCAAGAGACTTCTATGAACTCTATCTTCAAAGTGTGTATAGTAGTACTGTTTTTCTACAGGTTGTTTATAAAAATTCATTTATATAGCAGTTCACAAAGCTTCTTGTAATTTCTTAAGTGCTTTCTACTTGAAAAATTCATGAATTTGTTCATGTAAAAAATATTGAGTACCCACTGCTATGGTTTGAATGTTTGTCTTCTCCAAAAGTCATGTTAAAATTTAATTGCCATTGTAATAGTATTAAGAGATGGGACACTTAAAGGCTACACTCTCATGAATGGAATTTGTGCACTTATCAAAGAGAAATTTGGCCCCCTTTCTTCCTCTCTTGCCCTTCCTCTTTTCACCATGGGATGAAATAGCAAGAAGGCCTTCACCAGATTCAGGCCCCTTGATCGTGGACTTTCCAGCATTCAGAACTGTACAAGCCCCTTGATCTTGGACTGATATGGTTTGGCTCTAAATATCTTGTAGAATTATGATCTTCAGTGTTGAAGGCGGGTCTTGAAGGGAGGTGATTGGATCATGGGGGCGGATTTCCCCCTTGCTGTTCTTGTGATAGTGAGTGAGTTCTCATGAGATCTGGTTGTTTAAAAGTGTTTAGCACTTCCCCTTTAGCTCTCTCTCCTGCCATTATGTGGAAACATGCTTGCTTCCCCTTCACTCTTCTGCCATAGTTGAAAATTTCTTAACGCCGCTGATATGGTTTGGCTCTGTCCCCACCCAAATCTCATCTTGAATTGTAGTTCCCATAATCCCCACATGTCATGGGAGAGACCTGGTGGGAGGTAATTGAATCACGGGGGCTGTTTCCCTATGTTATTCTTGTGATAGTAAGTTCTCACAAGATCTTATGGTTTTATAAGGGGCTTCCCTCTTTCCTCACTTCTCATTCTTCTCCTTCCTGCTGCCATGTGACGATGGATGTGTTTGACTCCCCTTTCATCATGATTGCAAGTTTCCTGAGACTTCCCAAGCCATGCTGAACTGTGAGTCAATTAAACCTCTTTTCTTTATAAATGACCTAGTTTCAGGTAGTTCTTTACAGCAATGTGAGAACAGACTAATACATGGACTTCTCAGCATCCTAAATTTTATTATAAATTGCCCAGTCTCAGATATTCTGTTATAGCAGGACAAACAGACTAAGACACTACTGTGTGTCAGGCCCAATTTTAGTTTTGCAGGATAGAGCCAGTGACAAAGACAAGTTTCTACCTTCTATGAAGATACCTTCCTGTGGGAGAAGGGTGATTTTAAACAAACACATGATGAAAACATCTCAGGTTATGGATGATAAGTACTATGACGCATTTGAAACAGGAAGATGTGGCTGAGAGAAACCAAGGTACTTTTTAGACTGAATGGTCATAGACGACCATGACAAGGACTTTTTTTCCCCTGAGACCTCAATAATAAAAAGGAACCATCCAGGCAACAATGAGGCTGTTGTGTTGCAGCCAGAGAAACAACTGGTTAATGAGTTCTATATGACCAAGGAGCAGAAAGCAGTTGAGTGCAGCAGGAGTTGCATGAGAGAGTGAGGAACTGGTAAGAGATGATGTTGTAGAGGAAGCTGGAAACTGGACTGTGAAGGGCTTTATACTCCAGAAGTTTGGATTTTTTTAAAGATAAAGTTATAAACTATGGAACAGCTAAGCCCTTAGGAAATTATTTTAATAGTCCAGGTAAGAAATGGTAAAATAATGTAAGAGCAAAGATATCATCTAGGTAATAGTTAGTCCAGCTAAGAAATGGGGGAAGGGAATGGAGAAATGGCTGTGTCTTAGATGAGGATGACAGGAGTGAAAATGCAGAGAAGAGGTTTTATTAGCAAAATTAATGTTTTGAAGTGAGATCCAAGAGGACTTGCCAATGCATTGCTTATGAGGAATTATGTAAAGTGAGTCATCAAGAATAACTCTAAGGTTTTGGCTTAGGAAATTGGAAAGCTAGTGAAACCATTTACTGGGATGTGACAAAACAGAGTGGGTAGACATATTGTTCTGGAATGGGTAGAAATAGTATTTGGTAAAGAATCAAGATTTTTCTTTCAAATATGTTAATTTTAGATACATATTTGACATTTAAATGAATACATCAAAGAAGCCTTATATATAGGAGTCTGAGTCTGTGCTTTCTGGCAGAGGCCAAAGCTGGAAATATCAGTATTAGGTCAGTGGCATATAGATATTATTTAATGCTAGGTGAACTGTGGAGGTCACCTAGGGAAAGACAATTAAAGAAGAGACTTCTGGATTGCAACTGAGAAAAGAGATTTAAAGAAAAAGAAAAGGGGAAAAAACAAAGAATAGTGCTGATAAGGAGATAGGAATAGAATCAGAGGAGTAAGTATATTGTCTCAAAAGCTAGCAAAATGATGGATTTTTTAAAAAGTAGAATGATCAATGTAGGATCTTGCTGAGAGTTGGAGTAAGAGTAAGGAAGCAATCATAGGATTTGGCAATGTCAAAGTCACTAACTTTGGTGACCATCACAAGAAAGTTCCTTGGAGTGATGGGGTCCAAGTCCTACTTGGAATAATTGTTATGATATAATTAGAGATGCTATGACTAAAGATAAAAAATAGCAAGAGAATAATTGAATGCTAAACTCTGTAATAGTTTAGAAGCAGATCTGTACAGACCAAATTGTCAAGGCAGATGATATTTGAATAGAGTCCTGAGTGGTGGATATATTCAGAAAGCCAGAGACAGAGAGAAGCATTGCAATCAGGAAAACTAGGGACAGTGCAGAGTTTGAAATTGCTATGTGTCCTCAGACCTTTCCCAGGTGTAGGGCACCAATTATATTTTTAAGAGGAAAGGTAAACTTCGCTTGAGGGTAATATTACTTTCTTGGCAGCCACAGAGGACAGAATATATCAACAATCTGGATCCCCCTAAACTGCATATGAGAGCCACTAGCCAATGCAGCTATTGCACACTTGAAATGTAATTTTTAATAGTATTTAATTTTAATTAACTTAAATGAAAATTTAAACAGCCATAGGTGGCTAGTGGCTGCCAAATAGGACAACACAGATATATTTCTATTATTACAGATAATTTTACTGGACAATGCTTCCCTCGAGGAGAGATTCCTCATCATTGGCTTTAACTGCTAAGGGAAACATAGAGGCTCATTGGTTTAATTAAGGATTGAGAGAAAAAGGAATCTGATTACTTCTCAGTCCTCTCTGCCTCCCCATAGAGCTGAGAAATACACTGACCACAAAGCCCTGGATGATGTCCAAAGCTGTATGAGATGAAGAAAAGAAATGCCATGGAGAAATAAGCCGGCAGTCAAAAGATGCTGCTGTCCACAACTTAAATGAGAATTACATCAAGAAACCCAACTTAAGCCAGCTAGGTGTGCCAAGGGACTGAGACAACTGCCGCCAGGCTACACTCATCCCAAGTCCTGAGAAGAGTCTCAAGAGGGAAGAGAGAACAGATTCCTTTGAGCACATTAGATTGAAACATTCTAAATATATAGATATAATCAGGTGGTAAGACTGCTTCAGAAATATGCTGACAATGCATGAAAAATTAACATCCAAACTTATTTTGCATTAGTCAGGCCCATTAGTTGTGCCACAAAAAGAAAAAAACAAGTTCATATGTTCCTATTAATAAGAGAAACTGAATGCTTAAACTTCTATCTTACAAATTAATTTTTTTCCTGTTTATTCTTGTGTTGACTCTTAGAGATTCAAACTTAAATGACTGTACTCTGCAGTCTCCTATTGTTTGTTTCCTCGCTCTTCTATCTGATACCTATTTCCACGTTCATTTTCTCAACACACAATTTCGATAATAACATTTTTTCTGTCTTCATTATCTTAGCATTTCAGATCTTCTACTCTGTTCTCCGACTCTCTCTCACCATATTTGCTTTTATTCACAAGTATGCCTCAGCCATCGAAATGGGCCACTCCTAGTTCAAGCTTCTTGCAGAATATATAAGTAAACTGAGGTCTAGAGAGGAGCAGGAATGTCTAAGAATGCACATTTTGTCAAAGTCTTATTCCTTAATGTGATCCGTTTATTCAGGTTGTGATGCGTCTATCAAGTGATTTGTATATAACTAATTTCAAACAAGTTGGAGTTAACTAACAAGAGAGTGAGATAGATGGCAATCTCATCAACTCTTTTCTTCTCTTCCTCCCGTATGCTTTAATACATGTCTAAGGAGAATATTCTAAGGAGAAAAAGGAGAAAGCATTCCACCACTGTTCACGTTTCCTGATTGATTCAACAACCCTCATAATATTCAGTTTTGATAACACTGAGGTTGACTCATGTGCATGGGCCTTAGAGGCAGACTAGATTCTTGCTACACTCAACTTTGACATGATACATGGGATAAAGTAGATTAAGAAGTTTTATAGGAATGTATTGTCTTTGTGGAAGGCTATTGGTAGAAATCCTAAGGATATTTAAAAATTAACCCTTTATTAAATTTAAGATTATCTCTATTCATTCTACAAGTATTACTGAATTACATACTCTAAGCTAGGCAGTGTATTAGGTAATAGAAAAATAAACAAAGCCAGTCAGTGTTCTTGTCTTATTGGAACCTAGAGACCAAGGTAGGGGATACTGACATTAGATACTAAATCCTATGAATGAAGGATACACACTTTTATGGTATATTCTGTTCCAAATGTTTGCCTAATGGTTCTCTATTCCAAGCTGACTATTCTATATTATGACCTAAGAGCCGTCCTCCTAGATTTCCAAGACACCTTTTTCAGCAGTGTTCTCTTAGGTTTTGCCAGTAGGAAGTAATAAAGGGAGACTGGAGGCAGAGGAGAACAAGACACTTCTTTCCTGTGTCTTGTTATTGACACCACCCAGGGGAAGAGGTTTGGTCCAGCCTCCAACTTATTTTAGCACTCGCAGAACCAGACTCATTGTACCCTTTGAGAGAAGCTGCCAGCAGCCATATCCGTGATGTTAAAAACAGGGATGCTTGCACTGGAGTTTTTTTTTTTTTTTTTTTTTTTTTTTACTATTACTATTATACTTTAGGTTTTAGGGTACATGTGCACAATGTGCAGGTTTGTTACATATGTATCCATGTGCCGTGTTGGTTTGCTGCACCCATTAACTCATTTAGCATTAGGTATATCTCCTAATGCTGTCCCTCCCCCCTCCCCACAACCCATAATAGTCCCCGGAGTGTGATGTTCCCCTTCCTGTGTCCAGGAGTTCTCATTGTTCAGTTCCCACCTATGAGTGAGAACATGCGGTGTTTGGTTTTTTGTCCTTGCAATAGTTTACTGAGAATGATGGTTTCCAGTTTCATCCATGTCCCTACAAAGGACATGAACTCATCATTTTTTATGGCTGCATAGCATTCCATGGTGTATATGTGCCACATTTTCTTAATCCAGTCTGTCGTTTTTGGATATTTGGGTTGGCTCCAAGTCTTTGCTATTGTGAATAGTGCCGCAACAAACATGCGTGTGCATGTGTCTTTATAGCAGCATGATTTATAGTCCTTTGGGTACATACCCAGTAATGGGATGGCTGGGTCAAATGGTATTTCTAGTTCTAGATCCCTGAGGAATCGCCACACTGACTTCCACAATGGTTGAACTAGTTTGCAGTCCCACCAACAGTGTAAAAGTGTTCCTATTTCTCCACATCCTCTCCAGCACCTGTTGTTTCCTGACTTTTTAATGATGGCCATTCTAACTGGTGTGAGATGGTATCTCATTGTGGTTTTGATTTGCATTTCTCTGATGGCCAGTGATGATGAGCATTTTTTCATGTGTTTTTTGGCTGCATAAATGTCTTCTTCTGAGAAGTGTCTGTTCATGTCCTTTGCCCACTTTTTGATGGGGTTGTTTTTTTCTTGTAAATTTGTTTGAGTTTATTGTAGATTCTGGATATTAGCCCTTTGTCAGATGAGTACGTTGCAAAAATTTCCTCCCATTCTGTAGGTTGCTTGTTCACTCTGATGGTAGTTTCTTTTGCTGTGCAGAAGCTCTTTAGTTTAATTAGATCCCATTTGTCAATTTTGGCTTTTGTTGCCATTGCTTTTGCTGTTTTAGACATGAAGTCCTTGCCTACGCCTATGTCCTGAATGGTATTCCCTAGGCTTTCTTCTAGGGTTAGACAGAAAGTTAACAAGGATATCCAGGAATTGAACTCAGCTCTGCACAAAGCGGACCTAATAGACATCTACAGAACTCTCCACCCCAAATAAACAGAATATACATTTTTTTCAGCACCACACCACACCTATTCCAAAATTGACCACATAGTTGGAAGTAAAGCTCTCCTCAGCAAATGTAAAAGAACATAAATTATAACAAACTGTCTCTCAGACCACAGTGCAATCAAACTAGAATTCAGGATTAAGAAACTCACTCAAAACTGCTCAACTACATGGAAACTTAACAACCTGCTCCTGAATGACTACTGGGCATATAATGAAATGAAGGCAGAAATAAAGATGTTCTTTGAAACCAATGAGAATGAAGACACAACATACCAGAATCTCTGGGACACATTCAAAGCAGTGTGTAGAGGGAAATTTATAGCACTAAATGCCCACAAGAGAAAGCAGGAAAGATCCAAAATTGACACCCTAACATCACAATTAAAAGAACTAGAAAAGCAAGAGCAAACACATTCAAAAGCTAGCAGAAGGCTAGAAATAACTAAAATCAGAGCAGAACTGAAGGAAATAGAGACACAAAAAACCCTTCAAAAAATTAATGAATCCAGGAGCTGGTTTTCTGAAAAGATCAACAAAATTGATAGACCACTAGCAAGACTAATAAAGAAGAAAAGAGAGAAGAATCAAATAGATGCAATAAAAAATGAAAAAGGGATTATCACCACCGATCCCAGATAAATACAATCTACCATCAGAGAATACTACAAAGACCTCTACGCAAATAAACTAGAAAATCTAGAAGAAATGGATAAATTCCTCGACAAATACACCCTCCCAAGACTAAACCAGGAAGAAGTTGAATCTCTGAATAGACCAATAACAGGCTCTGAAATTGTGGCAATAATCAATAGCTTACCAACCAAAAAGAGTCCAGGACCTGATGGATTCACAGCTGAATTCTACCAGAGGTACAAGGAGGAACTGGTACCATTCCTTCTGAAACTATTCCAATCGATAGAAAAAGAGGGAATCCTCCCTAACACATTTTATGAGGCCAGCATCATCTTGATACCAAAGCCTGGCAGAGACATAACCAAAAAAGAGAATTTCAGACCAATATCCTTGATGAACATTGACGCAAAAATCCTCAATAAAATACTGGCAAACCAAATCCAGCAGCACATCAAAAAGCTTATACACCATGATCAAGTGGGCTTCATCCCTGGGATGCAAGGCTGGTTCAACATATGCAAATCAATAAATGTAATCCAGCATATAAACAGAACCAAAGACAAAAATCACATGATTATCTCAATAGATGCAGAAAAGGCCTTTGACAAAATTCAACGACCCTTCATGCTAAAAACTCTCAATAAATTAGGTATTGATGGGACGTATCTCGAAATAATAAGATATATCTATGACAAACCCACAGCCAATATCATACTGAATGGGCAAAAACTGGAAGCATTCCCTCTGAAAACTGGCACAAGACAGGGATGCCCTCTCTCACCACTCCTATTCAACATAGTGCTGGAAGTTCTGGCCAGGGCAATCAGGCAGGAGAAGGAAATAAAGGGTATTCAATTAGGAAAAGAGGAAGTCAAATTGTCCCTGTTTGCAGATGACATGATTGTATATCTAGAAAACCCCATTGTCTCAGCCCAAAATCTCCTCAAGCTGATTAGCAACTTTAGCAAAGTCTCAGGATACAAAATCAATGTACAAAAATCACAAGCATTCTTGTACACCAATCACAGACAAACAGAGAGCCAAATCATGAGTGGACTCCCATTCATAATTGCTTCAAAGAGAATAAAATACCTAGGAATCCAACTTACAAGGGATGTGAAGGACCTCTTCAAGGAGAACTACAAACCACTGCTCAATGAAATAAAAGAGGATACAAACAAATGGAAGAACATTCCATGCTCATGGGTTGGAAGAATCAATATTGTGAAAATGGCCATACTGCCCAAGGTTATTTATAGATTGAATGCCATCCCCATCAAGCTACCAATGACTTTCTTCACAGAATTGGAAAAAACTACTTTAAAGTTCATATGGAACCACAAAAGAGCCCGCATCGCCAAGTCAATCCTAAGCCAAAAGAACAAAGCTGGAGGCATCACGCTACCTGACTTCAAACTATACTACAAGGCTACAGTAACCAAAACAGCACAGTACTGGTACCACAACAGAGACATAGATCAATGGAACAGAACAGAGCCCTCAGAAATAATGCCACATATCTACAACTATCTGATCTTTGACAAACCTGACAAAAACAAGCAATGGGGAAAGGATTCCCTATTTAATAAATGGTGCTGGGAAAACTGGCTAGCCATATGTAGAAAGCTGAAACTGGATCCCTTCCTTACACCTTATACAAAAATTAATTCAAGATTCATTAAAGACTTACATGGAGTTCTTGAAAAAAAAAATACCAAGTTCACTAGGCTTTAAATTCCTAGTGCAAGTCTTAGTCATAAAAAGCTTCTAAAATCCTTATAAAATAATTAAGTATAATTTAATTCTATACATTGCACAATTACCAAAAAAAAAAAAACCGTTGGATTTATAGATTCATTACATTTTACAAATGAAACCTAGAACTTCTTTCAAAAGATTGGGTTCCTGAGACTTTGAATGGGGTATCTAGAAAAATCTGAATGAAGCTGAGAATACTGATTCCCCACCTTTTTTTTTTTTTTTTTTTTTTTTGAGACGGAGTCTCACCCTGTCACTCAGGCTGGAGTGCGATGGCATGATCTTGGCTCACTGCAACCTTCGCCTCCTGGGATCAAGCAATTCTCCTGCCTCAGCCTCCTGAATAGCTGGGATTACAGGTGTGCGCCACCAAGCCCAGGTAATTTTTTATATCTTTAATAGAGACAGAGTTTCACCATGTTGGCCAGGCTGGCCTCGAACTCCTGACCTTGTGATCTGCCCACCTTGGCCTCCACTTTGTAATCCCAAAGTGCTGGGATTACAAGTGTGAGGCACCACGCCCTGCCAAATCTCCACATCTTTCTGAAGCTCTCTTACCAGCAGATGCAGCCCTTTCTTCCATAACAGAATAGACCAGTCTTCTCTTGCTTGTAATAAGGTCACCTAAGCCAATGGCTTTGTGAGGAGGGTTTTACTTTTCTCAAGTTCTACACCCATCCCTCCTGACATCTAAAGGTTGAAATAGAGTCGGATCTCAGCATACTCAAGGGGGATAAGGCGCAGAGGCTGGCCTAGAAGGCTCATACTCCTAAAGATACACAAGATTTTTAAATTTGTATTGGCAGAAAACTGAGTGATATACATGGGAATTCTAAGGATTTTAAACTAAGAGGAATATATCATTGAATTGGGTTGAATTTATTGACGTCGGTGCATGAAACTGAGATTCTGGGTGTGATATGTTGGCTTGTGTGCTAATAATAATATGTAGTCTCCCAGGAGCCTTTAAAGGGACACATCCCTGCTGACACCTTGATTTTAACCCATTGAGACCCATTTTAAATTTTTGTTTTCCAGAACTGTAAGGGAAATTTCTGTTGTTGCTAGCCACTATATTTGGATTAGTTTGTTAAAGTGGCAATAGGAGACCAGTACACTCTTTTAGCCTAGACAGCCTCTTTCCCTCTTCCTACAACACAACCAAACTCAAACTGCAGTCACCAGATCACCTGCCCTTAGAGTTTGGGCCATACAACCTCCTCCAGAATGGAGTTAGGCAGTTCTGCAAGGCTTAGCTGTGGAATGAAGTGAGACTGCCCCATCTCATTAGCACAGGAGAAACTGGAAACTAGAAAAAAAAAGAAAAGAAAAAAAAAACTTTGAGAACACAGGAATACACTTTTAGATCTAGTTTTTTTTAACTGAAAAAATTTTTTTAGAATGTATAATATGTTTACATCATTCAAAAATTTCAAAAAACACAAAAGGGAAAACAGCTTTACCCTTATCCTCATCCATCTACTTTTCTCTCTTGGATCACCTACTATTATCAAAGGAACAGATAATACTTGGAGAGGGGAGCTTCATATACTGGGTCTTGGGAAGTCTGTCTGATAAGGTAGGATCTGAGCAGAGATGTGAATTAAGGGAGTGATGGTTGCATGCAGGCATCTGGGGGAAGAGTGCCACCTTTGGCAGAAGCATCATTTAGTGACCCATGAGAATGATAAAGTTAAAAACAACAAACCAAGAAAAAGTTATAATTTTCTAAGGAGTCAAAACATTGTATTGTGGAAGAAGTATATTCTCTTCATGCTCAGAAGATGAAGCATTATTCATGCAGATTACACTATGGTACACTGGAAGAAAAATAAAAACCCAAATGATTATTGTTTTTTAATGGTGAAGCATGTTTTAGGATAAAACCTTGCTGTAACACTGCTGAAGAGATTCTAAAGTGAGTTGAAACAGCCCACTGACCCTTGACCTCCCACAGATCAGAGCTCACTTCCCATACTGGCTGCAAGGTTAGAACAGATGAGAATTTAATGACATATGAATATACAGTGGTAGAGTTTGTAAGATGTAAGAAGGGATTCGACACTTTACTCTTTTAGCTACAACTGGATCACTGCTAAACTATTAATCCCATTAATCACTGGATTAATTGTTTTACATTCTCTGAAGACTCTTACTTTAACTTACAGTAACAAACAAACCCACCAATAAAAGTGAAAAGATCTGGGCACATTAGCTCATGCCTATAATCCCAGCGCTTTAGGAGGTTGAGGCGGGAGGGTCACTTGAGAACAGGAGTTCAAGACCAGCCTGGCCAACACGGTGAAACCCTGTCTTTACTAAAAATACAAAAATTAGTAGGCTGTGGTGGTGGGCACCTGTAATACCGGCTACTCAGGAGGCTGAGGCAGGAGAATCGCTTGAATCTGGTAGGCAGAGGTTGCAGTGAGCAGAGACTGCGCCACTGCACTCCAGCCTGAGTAATAAAGCGAGGCTCTGTCTCAAAAACGAAGGAGAAGGAGAAGGAGAAGGAGTAGAAGAAAGAGAAGGAGAAGGAGAAGGAGAAGGAGAAGGAGAAGAAGAAGAAGAAGAAGAAGAAGAAGAAGAAGAAGAAGAAGAAGAAGAAGAAGAAGAAGAAGAAGAAGAAGAAGGAGAAGAGGAGAAGAGGAGAAGAGGAGAAGAGGAGAAGAGGAGAAGAGGAGAAGAGGAGAAGAGGAGAAGAGGAGAAGAGGAGAAGAGGAGAAGAGGAGAAGAGGAAGAAGAAGAAGAAGAAGAAGAAGAAGAAGAAGAAGAAGAAGAAGAAGAAGAAGAAGAAGAAGAAGAAGAAGAGGAAGAAGAAGAAAATTTTGCTTAATTTCTATCCATGGCCAGTATGTTTTCAGTCTAGTAAAGATGATAAGTTTATATTGGAAAATAAGGTTGCTTCTACTCTGGTATGAAGGAGCCAACTCTAGTCCATTCCACTGTGTGCATTGATAAGCAGAGATGACCCGACTGGAAGACCAAAAGAATGAATTCCACGGTCATTTCTTTCTCACAGAGGGCAGCTTTAGGTTCCCTCTGCAGAAGAGAAAGAAGGGGCCTTGGCCAACAGGTTGTTAAGAAATTTTAGCACCACAAACAGACTCAGAATCAAAGGAAACATTCCAAGAGCTGAAAAAGACAATTCATTCAACTAAATAAATGGAATGGTTCCAAGACTGGAAAAATACCAGTGGTGCGGAAACAAAAGCTATAAATACTGCTCTTGGAAAGAGAACACTCAAGACTGTCATAGACATGGCAGGAAAAATGTTGAAAAACCAGAAAATTGAAGATGCTGCAGCTGCTTTGCAAGGGACAGTCTTGGCGACTGGAAATAGGGGAGGATGACAGCAAGAGATAAGGGAAAAGGGTTAGGAGTTAGAGCCATAGGAGAGGAGAAATGTTTTCCTCTCACAACCAAGGCTGGCATCAGGAAAGGTGGTCCTACAGCTGTCATGACGTCATGAGTTGGAACACAGAAATGACAAGGAACTTGCAATCCTTTCCTTCAATGCACAAAATGCCCAGGATAGTTGGCCCACCAGAAAAGTCTTTCTGGAATCTCAAGAGTCTGCACAGTAAACAGTGCTGGTGCAGTTTCCCTTTCCTGTTGATAAAAAGCCTAAAAGTGGTTGGACATGGTGGCTCACACCTGTAATCTCAACACTTTGGGAGGCAGAGATGAGCAAATTGTTTGAGCCTAGGAGTTCAAGACTACCCCGGGCAATATAGTGAAACCTTGTTTCTATAAAAAATCAAAAAATAAGCCAGCCAGGTGTGGTGGTGCATGCCTGTAGTCCCAGCTACTCTGGAGTCTGAGAGTTGGGAGGATTGCTTGAGGCCAGGTGGTCAAGGCTGCAGCGAGCCATGATCATGGTACTGTACTCTAGCCTGGACAATAGAGCAAGACCCTGTCTCAAAAAAAAAAACCCTGAAAGCACAAAACTGTGGCCCCAGTTCTTTGTATGCTTCTACATGGAGAAGCTGGAGGGCTCAGTAACATTGTACTGGTCAAATATTACCCCTTGGCCAGGTGCAGTGGCTCACGCTTGTAATCCTCGCACTTTGAGAGGCCGAGACAGGTGGATCACCTGAAGTCAACAGTTCAAGACCAGCTTGGCCAACATGGTGAAACCTTGTCTCTATTAAAAATACAAAAATTAGCCAGGTATGGATGGTGGTAGGCACCTGTAATCCCAGCTATTCGGGAGGCTGAGGCAGGAGAACCACTTGAACCCAGGAGGTGGAGGTTGCAGTGAGCCAAGATCTCACCATTGCACTCCTGCCTGGGCAACAGGAGCAAGAACTCCATCTCAAAAACAACGATAACAAAAAAACAAATATTACCTCTTTCAACACAGTACATTAGGGCCTCCCAGACTACCACATTAAGGCTTAAAAGAATTCAGGTCTCATAAAGAGGAGATTTATAAAAATCCATGGCAATTCTTACCGAAGCAATGTGAAATATGTGTGCATGAATGCAGAGCAAGGCATTTGTCAACAGACTTTAATAGAAAATAGTGAGGAGGGCAAAATGAAGGGACACCTCATCCAGACACTGATGAGATTACAGTTTGTCATTCACACCAATTTCCTTTCACAAATTAGTTTCCAGAGTCTGATATTTTAAAATCAAACCAGGTCTCTGAAACCCATTTTATGTTGATAGTCTTAACAGCTAACTTGAATCATTTTCCAATCTGGAAATGAAAATCCGAAAGGCTTATAAATGCTCTGCATGGCCTGCCTGGAAATGTCATTCTACATTTCTCCTCCCCTGACAAAGTATTTAAGAAGGCCCTCCATGTGAGCTGAGTAGCTACTTTTCACCCCACATTTTCAGAATTTGTCTTCACACACAGGAAAGTTCATTCAGAAACACAAGGAACTCCGGGATTTTTAAAAAAATTCTTGGCTACGTTGGGGCAGTAGAGAAGTTATTTCCAGTTTGCCTGAAGAATAAACCAAATGAAGAAAAACAAGAGAAGCTCTGAAATAGCCAAGTGGGGAAATGGGGACCTTGGGAAGTGGAAATGCAGGTAGCCTTGAGGAGGACAATTTCACAGTTACACAGAGAGGTGTATACATAGAGACCCCAAGAGCATGGGCTCTGAAACTGACCTTTATTAGCAAGGAGAAAATTACTTAATCCTTCTGGGTCTCCATTTTCTCACTGATACTTAGATAAATGTAGCTCAAAGAATTTTTATGGGATAAAATGTATGTAAAATATTTACCATAGGACTTGGTGCCAGCATAATAAATATTAAGTATTTGATTTATTGTCATTATTATTTCTGTTGATATTGTTAGATGAGGCTCCCCCCAAAAATGTGCTTAAGATAATTTGTAACCGTGACAAGGCCTAGTCTTCAGCAAACATGTTCATTCCATGGTTGCAATTCTGATTCTGGTCCTCTATGAGTACCCATCTTCTGTGTGGTATATCTAACAAGAAAAATTTTCATATACCCCCAAACTTGATCTAAACTTTGGCAAGAGGTTATACCAACTTATTCATACCAACTTAGCACTTTAACAAATAACAATTTAGATTGGACTATGTGCTTGTCACCATGCAAACATTCCAGGGCAACAAAAGTCAATAAATGTGGATCCATTATCCATAATTTATAGTCTAGGCAGCATTACAAGGCAAGATATGCCCAGTACCAAAGGATCAAAAGAGACTTTTAGTGTAGCTGAAGTCAGTCTCCAGATGGACTGCATTGATCCCAAAGGACTAGTCGAATTGGAATGGGTAAAGTATGGGACAGGTACAGCCCCACAGGGAACATGGGGGAAGGGGCAGTCATGTGAAAATTAGCATGCATGATGGCAGGTTAGCTTTAGTTTTTAAAAGATTACATCTTTCAAACATACAACATTGAAAAAAATGAACATATATGAATCCACTAAATCAATATAAACCTAATTAATATGATTCATAATTTTTGGTTACAAGAATTAAAATAGTGGAAGGCCCCCTTTTTTCCACTCCCTGGTGCCATCTATTCTTCCCATTCCCATGAGTTAACCATTATCCTAAATTGATCAATATTTTTTCTTTATTTATATTTTTATTCTTTATGAATGCATACATAAAAGTATTATGTGTGTTTTTAAATGTATTTATACATTACCATAAAATATATATCTCTGATGGTTAATATTGAGAGTCAACTTGATTGGATTGAAGGACACAAAGTATTGTCCCTAGGTATGTTTGTGAGGGTGTTGCCAAAGGATATCAACATTTGAGTCAGTGGACTGGGAGAGGCAGACCCAACCTCGATCTGGGTGGGCACCATCTAATCAGCTGCCAGTGCTGCTAGAATAAAGTAAGCAGAAGAACGGAAAAGGAGCTGACTTGCTGAGTCTTCTGACCTTCATCATTCTCCCTTGCTGGATGCTCCCTGCCCTCAAACATTGGACCCCAAGTTCTTCAGATTTTGGACTCTTGGACTTACACCAGTGGTTTGCCAGGTGCTCTCAGGCCTTAGACCACAGACTGAAGGCTGCACTGTCGGCTTCCCTACTTTTGAGATTTTGGGACTTAAACTGGCTTTCCTGCTCCTCAGATTACAGATTGCCTATTGTGGGACTTTACCTTGTAATTGTGTGACTTAACACTCCTTAATAAACTCCCCTTCACATATGTGTCTATCCTATTATTTCTGTCCCTGTAGAGAACTCGACTAATACAGTATCACTCTTTCAACTTGCTTAATTATATATTTTAAAAATGTTTATTGACACACGTAAATTTGTTTTCATATTACCTGCTGAATATTATTAATAATAGCCTTATTGAGATATAATTTGAATACTGCAACATTTACCAGTTTAAAACAGACAATTCAGTGGTATTTTTCAGTCACAGAATTTGTGCCATCACCACAATATCTAACTTTATAACATTTTCATCACCTCAAAAAGAAACCATATGCCAATTAGCAGTCATTTACCATTTCCCCTTCTCTGTCCCAGCCACCTACTAATTTACTTTTGTCTATGAATTTTCCTATTCTGAACGTTCTTGTAAATAGAGTCAAATAATCTGTGACCTTTGTGTCTCATTTCTTGCACTTACTATGATGGCTGCAGGGTTCATCAATGTTGTAGCATACATCATGACTCCTTCCTTTTTGTGGCCATATAATATTTCTTTATGTGGATATACTACATTTTGTTTATTAATTTGTTCCTGGACATTTGGGTTGTTTCCACTTCTTGGCTACTATGAATAATGCTACAATGAATATTTAACAAAGGTTTTGTTTAAACTTATGTTTTGATCCATGAATATGGAATGTCTTTTCTATTATTTAGGTTTTCCTTAATTCCTTTAAATAATGTTTTATAGTTTTCCTTGTACAAGTATATATGTCTTGTCCTACTTTTGTTAAACTGATTACTAGCAATTTCATTCATTTCACTGCTATAGTAAATAGAAATCATTTTCCATTTTATTTTCAGGCTGCTTGTTGCTATTAAAATATAATTGGTTCATTTATATCGATCTTGTATCTTGTCATCTTGCTTAACTCATTTAGTAACATTGTGTCCATTGAGATGATCAGGTAGTTTTTGTCATTTATTCTACTAATATGGTATGCCACATTCATTGACTTTCAGATGTTAAACAAACTTGCATTCTTGAGAGAAATCTTAGTTATTTCTATTGATAAATTTGTATCAATAGATATAAATTTATATCTATATCAATAGATATAAATTTCTGTATTTTTATGTTACTATCTTTTTTATACATTTCTATCCTTTATATGTTACTGATACATTTAAATGTGTCTGTAGAAATATAGAATTTATATAAATTTATATTTAGATATATAGAAATATAGAATATAAATTTCTACTGATATGTTTTTACATATCAGTAACATAAAAAGGATTAAAGATATAACACTTTTTACATGTTACTGATACAATTTGTGTTGAGGAAATTGTGTCAATATTTATAAGAGATATTGGTGTGTAGTTTTTGTTTCTTGTGATGTCTTTGCCTGGTTTTGATATCAGGTTAATAATGATCTCATAAAATGAGTTGTGAAGTATTCTCTCATCGTCTGATTTTTGGAAGGGTTTGTGAAGAATTTATGCTAATTCTTTAAATATTTGACGGAAGTTACCAGAGGTCATTTGGGTCAATGCTTTTGTATTTGGGAAGTTTTTTGATTCCCAATTTATTCTCCTTTCTTGTTGTGGGTCTATTAAGATTTTTTTTTTTTTCTTGAGACTGTTTCAGTAGTTTGTGTCTTTCTAAGAATTTGTCCATTTCCTGTAGGCTACTAATTTGTTGGCATACAATTGTTCATAGTATGCCATTCAAATCCTTCTTATTTCTATGATTTCAGTATTGATGTCACCTCTTTTATTCCTGATGTTAGACACTTGAGACTTCTCTTTTTCTTAGCCAGTATCTATTTTCCATATTTCCATTCTAATCGTTATTATTTCCTTCCTTCTTCTTAATTTGGCTTTCATTTCCTTCTTTTGATCTTTCTTTTTTTTTCTTTTTTTTTTTTTTTTTTGAGATGGAGTCTCGCCCTGGTTCCCAGGCTGGAGTGCAATGGCGCGATCTCGGCTCACTTCAACCTCCGCCTCCTGGGTTCAAGCGAATCACCTACTTCAGCCTCCTGAGTAGTTGGGATTACAGGCATGCGCCACCATGCCCAGCTAATTTTTTGTATTTTTAGTAGAGATGGGGTTTCACCATGTTGGCCAGGCTGGTCTCAAATGCCTGACCTCAGGTGATCCGTCCATCTCGGACTCCCAAAGTGCTGAGATTACAGGCGTGAGCCATCGCACCCAGCCTTTCGATCTTTTTTTAAGGTGCAAGGATAGATTATTAATTTCAAACTTCTTTCTTAATATAGGCATTTAGATCTACAAACTTTTCTCTAAGTACTGCTTTAACAGCATCCCATACATTTTGATTTGTTGAGCTTCCTTTCTGTTTCTTCTCAAAATATTTTCTCATTTTTCTTGAGATTTATTTTTTGACTCATTCAGAAGTGTGTTGTACAACATATATGTATTCAAACATTTTCTAAATTTTCCTCTATTATTCAATTTTAATTTTATTCCATTTTGTTTGGATAGCACACCTTGTATGATATCTTTTTAAATGCAATGAAGCTTGTTTTGTAACCCTGCATATGTTTGATCCTGGAGAATGTATCATCTGTGATTGAGAAAAATATGTAACATGCAGTTATTTGTCATATACTATAGAAATCTGCTAGATTTGGTTAGTTTAAAACGTTACTCAACTCTTCTACTCCACTGTTGATCTGCCTAGTTGTTCTAGCCATTCTTGAAAGTGGGATATTGAGGCCTCTGACTATTATTGTCAAATTTTGTATCTCTCTTTTAATATCTGTCAGTTTTTGTTTCATGTATTTTGGTGACTTCTTATTGGAGATTTGTATGTGTGTGTGTGTGTGTGTGTGTGTGCATGTGTGTGTGTGTTTAAAATTGTTACGTCTTCCTAATGGATTGACCTTTTATTATTATAAAATAAAAAAGGTTTCTATTCATCTCTAGTAACATATTTTGATTTAAAATCTATTTTGTCTACATATAATATATTATTGATAAGGTAAGATATATACTTGCCATTTTCCTATTTATTTTCTTCATATTTTATTTCTTTTTTGTTTTTCCGTTTCTCCATTACTACCTGTTTTTGTGTTAGATATTTTAGAGTATACCATTTTCCCATATATATATATATATATATATTTTTTTTTTTTTTTTTTTTTTGAGACGGAGTCTCGCTCTGTTGCCCAGGCTGGAGTGCAGTGGTGCAATCGCGGCTCACTGCAAGCTCCGCCTCCCAGGTTCATGCCATTCTCCTGCCTCAGCCTCTCCGAGTAGCTGGGACTACAGGCGCCCGCCACCACGCCCGGCTAATTTTTTTGTATTTTTAGTAGAGACGGGGTTTCACCGTGGTCTCGATCTCCTGACCTCGTGATCCGCCCGCCTTGGCCTCCCAAAGTGCTGGGATTACAAGCGTGAGCCACCACGGCCAGCCATTTTCCTATATTTTTATAGTTATTTCTTAGTGCTTTTTTTGAAGATTACAACTAATATCTTTAAAACAATTTGGTTAAAACAAACTATATTTCAAAATTATACAAAACTTTTACTTTGATATAGCTTCATTTCCTCTCCCCTTCTTTGTGCTATTGTTTCATACATATTATATCTTTATAATCACATCAATGTTATTTTATAATTGTTGCTTTATTCAAATTTATTTTAAATCCAATAGCAAAAGAAATGTGTTTGTACTTTTAAAAAAATACTTTTACTTATGTAGCTACTTCACCATTTATCTTTATTTCTTGATGTGGACTGGAGTTTCTGTCTGATACCTTCCTTCAGTCTGAAAGACTCCTTATTTCTGTGGGACAGCTCTGCTTGCAATCAGTTCTCTTAGATTTTGTCAAACTGATACTGTCTTTAATCTTGAGAAATAGTTCTTCTTTATATAGAATTTTTGGTCAGTATACTTTTTCTTTCAGCACTTTGACTATGTAGTCACACTGCCTTCTGGACTTTATGGTTTCTGATGAGAAGTAGGCTATTAATGCCATTGAAGAGCACTTTCACATTATGAATCATTTTTGTCTTGCTGTTTTCCAGGTTTTCTCTTTATATTATGTGTTTGGCAGTTTGGCAATGATTTGTGATATGTCTACTGTGACTATTTTTGAATTTATCCTACTTGGAGTTTGTTGAGTCTCTTGCACATTCAGAGAATATAGATACAGATATAGATTATATATATATATATATATATATGTAATATGAATACACACACATATACCAGAAACTTTCCACATTCCATAAATACATATGAAAGATTCTGGATATTATTTCTTCATTCTTTCTCTTCATATTTCTTTCTTTTCTCCTTCTGGGACTCCCATTAAGTGTATGTTGGTATGCCTGATGGTGTTCCATAAGTTTCCATTCACTCTTCATTTTTTATTTCTTTCTGTTCCTCAGAGTGTAAAATTTCAATTAAACTATCTCCAAGTTCTCTTTTTTTTCCCCCTTCTGGTCAAATTTGCTGTTGAGCTCTCTAAATTTTTGTTTCAGTAATTATATTCTTCAAATAGATAATTTCTATTACATCTTATTTTATAATTTCTATCTCTTCCATGATATTCTTTATTTGGTAAGATATTGAACTCATACTTTTTTTTAGTTCTCTAGCATGCTTTATTTTAGTTATTTGAATATATTTATATTACATGAATTAATCTTTTGTCTACTAAGCCCAACATCTACATTACCTCAGGGACAGATCTGTGTGAATTTTTTTCTTGTACATGGGTTGCATATTCCATTTATTTATTTATTTATTTAGAGACAGAGTCTTGCTCCGTTGCCCAGGCTAGAGTGCAGTGGCGTGATCTTGGCTCACTGCAACCTCTGCCTCCGGGGTTCAAGTGATTCTTGTGCCTCAGCCTCCTGAGTAGCTAGAATTACAGGTGCTTGTCACCACGCCTGGCTAATTTTTGCACTTTTAGTAGAGACGGGGTTTCACCATGTTAGCCAGGCTGGTCTCAAACTCCTGACCTCAAGTGATCTGCCCACCTCAGCCTCTCAAATTTCTGGGATTACAGGTGTGAGC
The DNA here is from genome assembly GCF_028878055.3 of Symphalangus syndactylus. Lineage (NCBI taxonomy): Eukaryota > Metazoa > Chordata > Mammalia > Primates > Hylobatidae > Symphalangus > Symphalangus syndactylus. The sequence continues at coordinate 95,361,631 of NC_072440.2, read as the reverse complement.
CACCATTACCAGCTCCTATTTTTGAATGTCTTATAATGTAAATTTTGTTAAAAATTTGGCCATTGAAAAATATAAGGTAGCCACTCTGTAAATCAGACATCTCCTTCCCCCTAGAATGTTTGTTTTTATTTATTTGTTGTTGTTTTTTGCTGTTGTTTCTATTGTTGCTGTATTTAGTGTCTATATTGTTTGATGGATGTGACAACTGAAGTCTTTGCTCAGCTTAGTGTCAGCTAATAATTGGGCAGAGATTTCCTTATATTTCTTTGGCCAATAAATCTAACAGTCTTTTCCTAAAGGCTCTGTGTGTGTGGGACCTACCTTCAAAGCTTCAGCAAGCAGTTTCTAACTCTGCTTTAGCCTTCACTTCCTGCTTCTGCAAATCTTCCAGGTCAACAAGAAGTGAGAGATAAAGGCCATTTTGTGTTGTTTCTAGGCATGTACACAGTCCTTTACATATACATATATTTCTAGATTCCATGGAATCTGATATTCTCAGGAATGCCTAATATTCCCAGGAATTGCAGAGCTTTTCAACACCCCCTATGGACATCTCATTCCCTACTTTTTCAAGTTTTTTGGTTAGCCTCTTGTTGGTCCCCACTGTTATGGTGATTGAGTGTCTGCAATGTTAAATTTACACTGAATGTTTATCAACATTTAATAAATGTTCATAAATGTTTATTAACATTTATTGAATGTTTTCAATAAATACCCTAGGAATACAACTATTTTCACAGAGCAAATAAAGACATGCCCTGAGAATGGAGATTTTTAGGGAGATATTTTTCTGGCCAAGAAGTGACCATCCTCTGGGGATCTGGCTTTCAGGTTCTGTTCTGTCCGTTTCAGTGGCTGACATGCTGCTGTTTTTCACAGCTATTGAAGTTTTGAGGTTGTTGGTTTTTAAGGCTACCACAGAGCTGAAGAAGTCATGGCATGGTAGGAATAGGATAAGTTAAATCACCAGAAAGCCTACTATACTTACGGAGATCCAGTTGTTTTTCTTGGATAAACGCTTTTTGGATTAATGGAAGCTTTTAGTTTGTTTACAGAATAATGACAAAGATGATATTGGCATTTTGGGGTCAATATTCTAGTTGCTTTTATACAGAGGCAGGTTTTTACAGGTCTTCACTCTGGCATCCTAGAAGTGTTTCAATTATTGAATATTTTATTATCTTAATACTACAAAATATTTCCCATTTACTATTAATGGATACTTGTATGATTTCCACTTTTTCTGTTATTGCAAACATGCCTAGCTATTAATTCTTGTCAGACCAAATTCTGTCATTCCTTGACCAAATCTTGCACATCTCTGTTCTTGGCATACTAATGCCTCAGCCAGTAGTGCCTTCCTTCTTTTATACCCCTTGTGAGCCTCAATCTCTGCTCAAACATCTACCCTAATTGTTGCCTTCTTTCTGAGATCTTCTTAGGTCCTTTCACCCACTTAGTTGTGTTCTCTCAGACACTTGACTTTGATTTCTAGTGTAGGGTTTATCCCACAGTATTGAAACAACTTGTACACTTGCTGACATTCCATCTAGATGCTCAGGTCCTAGGGAAAGGGTATTTTCTGTGTCATTCTTTATCCTGAGTTCTTCAGATTATAAACTTTCCTGTGCCATATCATCTTTTCATGGCTTCCCAGAATACCATTCTTGTCTTTTAATCATTTATTTAATATGTATACTATGGGCATTAAATCTTAAAGCCAGTCCATTGTGCAAGTATGATTTCAACTGGCCAATAAATCTCAGTACACCAGGACCATTTTTCATAATTCCCCAACACTCCCTTAGTTTAATCATAGCCTACATCTATTTGGCTGTGACCTCCTCTCAGCTGCTGATCTCAGGATTTTAACCCCTCTCACACCTCCCTTTGAACATGGTACCTGAAAAGTTTGCTTTCCTGTACCATGATCTGATCTCTATATTCAGTGCCCAATCCCAGTCTTGCTCTCTCTGTCCTCCTCCCCTGGCTCTCTGCACTGGCTTGTTTCAGGAGGTTGGGACACCATACAGTGCACCATCAATTCAGTGTCATACTGGGAGGAGGAAGATGTTCACAAATCATAGGCACAGAATTGCAGGCCCTGGGGAAGTACATCAGATCTAACCATATACTATATCAGATTTTTCCTAGCTCTGGGCCAGGGATGAAGAATCAAAGGACCCCCAGGTAACAGACCAGTGACAATTTTAGAAATGCAGAGTGGTGGAGGTGTCAGAGAGAGAGCTGAGGTGCCCTAGAAAATTCATCTAAAATAGGACATAGAAAAATAAGAAAAGAATTCAGTCCTGAGATAAGGTGTGGCAGGAACAAGTACATCAGCAAGTTTCTGATGGGCTCTAACTCCAGCCTATGCACAATGTCATCTACGTCCCTGAGACCAAAGGTAGGACTCCCCACCAGGCTTTAGTGTCCTGTAGGAGAAAAAGTTCCAGTCACAAGGGGCTTGGTAGTTCTTTCATGGGTTTATTCAGGGGTTATTGCCATTTGGTAACAATGAAGAATCACTGAGATCTTCTGCTATCAGACATAAAACAATAGTTACAATTTCAAAACCCTTAGGAGTTTTAAGGACTACTCATACCCTGACTATTTGATTTCCCCCTAGTCCCAAAATAGCCAGCAGGTAACTATGTGTACTGTACCATACAGCATTCATGTATTCATTTATCTGTCTTTTATATAAAAATGCTGTTTGTCATGAAGGATGTAGGAGAGTAGGACATAGTCTGTTGATTTGCTGTAGAGAGAACTAAAAAAGACTTCAAGTATTCTCCGTCTTGTCATTTGGCAGTTTTAAATGCTTCATTGCATCCATTCACAACAGAGAGGGCTGAATCTGTCTAACAAAAAGGTATCTGCCCCTTGATTGCTGAGCTTGTGATGGCCTGTTAGATTTCCTGATGTGGAATTGGTTTAAAATGCAGAAAATAGTGTCTGTCTATTTTCTGATTGAAGTTCACTGTGGTTTGGACTTAACGTTCTTTTTCTTTTCTTTTCTTTTTTTGGCACGATAATTACTACATCAGGCAAGTCAGTCAGTCCTCCTATGTCTGAGGGGAGGTCAAAGCACTTAGGCTAAAATTTCTTTTAAAATAGATATTTTAAAAGAAAGAACAGACAGACATGTATAATAAAGATGGTTCTTATAAGAATTTTATCTGGGAGTGAATGAGAAAATAAAAGATGCAAGACGTGATCAATGCTATTGTTCATCATAATTTATGTTCCTTTTGTCTATTTTCCTCCTGAAATAGAAAGCGAGATGGTAAAATAGTTGCAGGTCTTATTTTAAACTAGCCTAAGAAGAAATGTGCCTTTTCCTGTGATTGACTCAATTTTAAAAAATAATAATTTGAAGGGGTAAAAAATATTCTCTCTGAGGAAGCAGGTTTTAGATAACCTAAGGTCAAGTTTATGAGGCTCTGGATCAATTACTGAAAAATCAATTGTATTTTAATCGTTGATCAAATTTTGTTATCTTGATAAGTAAAAGCACTAGAATTTTCTGAAATCTTGTACTTGATTGTAGGATTATTGGTAAACAGATCAATTCAACCTATAGACCCAAAACAATCATTTCATCTTAAAAATATTTGAATTGTTCTGACAATCACGTAGGATGATAAAGTAAAGCTCTGTTTATTCACTAAATGAACCATGTCATCTAGGGAGTAGAATTTACCCCATTAGGTCCCGTGACTTTTTTGTGTGTCTGTGGGTACATAGTCGGTCTATATATTTATGGGTTACATGAGATATTTTGATACAGGCATGCAATGCATAATCATCACATCAGAGTAAATAGGCATTTATCCTCTGTGTTACAAACAATCCAATTATACTCTTAGTTTAAAATGTACAATTAAAGTATTTTTGTTCCAGGCACAGGGGCTCATGCCTGTAATCCCAGCACTTTGAAAGGCCTAGGTGGGCAGATCACAAGGTCAGGAGTTTGAGACCAGCCTGGCCAACATGGTGAAACCCCGTCTGTACTAAAAATACAAAAATTAGCTGGGCATGGTAGCGGGCACCTGTAATCCCAGCTACTCCAGAGGCTGAGGTAGGAGAATCATTTGAACCCAGGAGGTGGAGATTGCAGTGAACCGACATTGCGCCATTGCACTCCAGCCTGGGTGAAAGCGTGAGACTCCATCTAAAAAAAAAAAGAAAAGTATTTTTGACTGTAGTTACCTTGTGTGCTAGCAATGCTAGCAAATACTAAGTCTTATTTATTCTTTCTAACTGTTATTTTTGTGCCTATTAACCATTCCCACTTATCTCCACCCCACCAAACCCCAACCCCCAGCAACCCTTCCCAGCCTCTGGTAACTGTCCTTCTACTCTTTATTTCCATGAGTTCAATTATTTTAATTTTTAGCTCCCACAAATAAGTGAGAGCATGTGACATTTGTCTTTCTGTGCCCGGCTTATTTCCCTAAACATAATGACCTTCAGTTCTATCTAGTTGTTGCAAATGATGAGATCTCATTCTTTTTTATGGCTGAAAAGTACTTCATTGTGTATATGTACCATATTTTCTTTATCTTTTCATCTGTTGATGGAAACTTAGGTTGCTTCCAAATCTTGGCTGTTGTGAATAGTACTGCAATAAACATGGGAATGCAGATATCTCTTCAGTATACCGATTTCCTTTCTTTTGAGTATATACTTGGAGTAAGATTGTTGGATCGTATGGTAGCTCTTTTATAGTTTTTTGAGGAACCTCCAAAATGTCCTCCATTGTGATTGTACTAATTTACATTCCTATTAATGGTATATGAGGGTTTCCTTTTCTCCACATCCTTGTCAGCTTTTGTTATTGCCTGTCTTTCAGATAAAAGCCATTTTAACTGAGGTGAGATGATAGCTCCTTGTAGTTTTGATTTGCATTTCTCTGATGATCAATGATGTTGGGAACTTTTTCATATACCTGTTGCCATTTGTATGTCTTCTTTTGAGAAATGTTTATTCAGATATTTCACCCATTTTTAAATCAGATTACTTGATTTTTTCCTATAAAGTTGTTTGATCTTCTTATATATTCTGGTTATTAATCCCTTGTCAGATGGGTAGTTTGCAAATATTTTCTCCCATTCTGTGGTTTGTCTCTTTACTTTGTTGATTGTTTCCTTTGCTGTGCAGAAGCCATTTAACTTGATGTGTTCCTATTTGTCCATTTTTTCTTTGGTTGCCTGTGCTTATGTGGTATTACTCAAGAAATTTTTGCCCAGTGCAATTTCATGGAGAGTTTCCCCAATGTTTTCTTTTACTAGTTTCATAGTTTGAGGTCTTAGACTTAAGTCTAATCCATTTTTATTTCATTTTTGTATACAGTGAAATAGAAGTCTAGCTTCATTCTTTCGTATATGGATATCCAGTTTTCCTAGCACTATTTATTGAAGAGATTGTTCTTTCCCCCACTGTATGTTCTTAGAAGATTTGCCAAAAATGAGCTCACTTTCAAAAATGAATAGTTGTATGGATTTATTGCTTGGTTCTCTATTCTGTTCCACTGATCTATGTGTCTGTTTTTTATGTCAGTATCATGCCATTTTGGTTACTATAGCTCTGTAGTATAAAGTCAGGTAATGTGATTCCTCCAATTTTGTTCTTTTTGCTTAGGATAACTTTGGCTATTCTGGGTCTTTTGTGGTTCCATATAAATTTTAAGATTTTTTTCTATTTCTGTGAAGAATGTCATTGGTATTTGGATAGGGATTGTATTAAACCTGTAGATTGCTTTGGGTAGTATGGACATTTTAACAATATTTATTCTTTCAATCCATGAGAATGAAATATATTTCCATGTTTTGTGTGTCTTCTTCAATTTCTTGCATTAGTGTTTTATAGTTTTCATTGTAGACATATTTTGCTTCTTTGGTTAATTCCTAGGTATTTTATTTTATTCGTAGCTATTGTAAATGGGATTACTTTTTTGATTTTTTTTCACATCGCTTTCTGTTGACATATAGAAATTCACTGATTTTTGTATGTTGCTTTTGTGTCCTGCAACTTTACTGAATTTGGTTATTCTAACAGTTTTTTTGTGGAGTCTTTAGGTTTTTCCAATTATAAGATCATATCATCTGTAAGCAAGGATAATTTGACTTCTTCCTTTCCAATTTGAATGTCCTTTATTTCTTTCTCTTGTCTTATTTCCCTAGGTAGGACTTTCAGTACCATGTTGAATAATATTGGTGAAAGTGGGGATCCTTGTCCTGTTCCCAATCTTAGAGGGAAGGACTTCAGTTTCAGTTTGTCCCTATTTGGTATTATTTGAGTTATACATCCATCCATCATATATGGCTTTTATTATGTTGAGGTATATTTCTTCTATACCACGTTATGTGAGGGTTTTTTTTTTTATCATAAAGGGATGTTGAAATTCATCAAATCTTTTTCAGCATCAATTGAAATGATCATATGGTTTTTGCCTTTCATACTGTTGATATGATATATCACATTAATTGACTTGCATATATTGAGCCATCCTTGCATCCCTGAGATAAATCCCACTTGGTCATGATGAATGACCTTTTTTAATGTTGTTGAATTTGGTTTGCTTGTATTTTGTTGATGATTTTTACATCAATATTCATCAGTGATATTGGCCTACAGTTTTATCTGATTGATGTGTCTTTGTCTGGCTTTGGTATCAGAGTAATACTGGCCTTGTAGAATGAGTTTAGAAGTATTCCCTCCTCCTCTATTTTTTAGAACAGCTTGAGTAGGTTTGGTATTAGTTCTTCTTGAAAGGTTTGGTACAATTCAGCAGTGAAGCCATCAGATCCCAGGCTTTTCTGTGCTAGGAGACATTTTTTTACAGCTTTGATCTTTGATATTGGCCTGTTCAGGTTTTGGATTTCTTTAGGGTTCAATCTTGATAAGTTGTATGTGTCTAGTAATTTATCCATTTCTTCTAGATTTTCCAATTTATTGGCATATAGTTGCTCAACCTAGCCACTCAAGATCCTTTCAACTTCTGCAGTATCAGTTGTGATGTCTCCTTTTTCATCTCTGATTTTATTTATTTGAATCTTCTCTCTTTTTTGCTTAATTACTCTGGCTAAAGATTTGTCATTTTGCTTGTCTTTCAAAAAAGAGTTTTTGTTTCATTGATCTATTATATTGTTTTCGTCATTTCAATTTATTTCTGCTCTGATCCTTATTATTTCCTCTCTTTCTACTAATTTTGGGTTTGGTTTGCTGCTGCTTTTCTAGTTCTTTAGGATGCCTTGTTAGGTTGCTTATTTAAAGATTTTCTCCTTTTTTGATGTAGGCAGTTACAGTTATAAACTTCCCTCTTAGTACTACTTGCACTGTATCCAATAGCTTTTGGTATGTTGTGTTTCCATTATCATCTGTTTCAAGAAATTTTTCATTTTCTTTCTTAATTTCTTCATTGACCCCACTGATCGTTCAGGAATATATTATTTGATTCCAATATGTTTGTATAGTTTCCAAAATTCCTCTTGTTATTGATTTCTAGTTTTATTCCAATGTAATCAGAGAAGACATTTTGTATTATGTCATTTTTTAATGTTTTAAGACTCGTTTTATAATCTAACAGATGGTGTATCCTTGAAAATGATCCATATGCTGAGGAGAAGAATGTGTACTCTGCAGCCATTGGATGAAATATTCTGTTAATATCTCTTAGGTTCATTTTGCCTACAGTACAGATTAAGTCTGATGTTTCTTCGATTTTGTCCAGTGCTAAAGTGGGGTGTTGAAGTCTTCAGCTATTGTTGTATTGAAATCTATCTCTCTCTTTAGCTCTAAGAATATTTGCTTTATATATCTGGGTGCTCCAGGGTTGGGTGTATATATATCCATTCAGCCACTCTACGTCTTTTGATTGGAGAGTTTAGTCCATTTATATTCTATCTTATTATTGAAGGTGATTTTCTCTGGTGGTATAATTTAATTTCTTGCTGTTTATTTTTTGTGTATCTGCTGTATGGTTCGTGATATGAGGTTTCCATGAGACTTGCAAATATTATCTTATAACCTATTATTTTAAGCTGATAACAACATTGTTTTCACAAAGAAACAATAAAAACTCTACACCTTAACTTCATACCCCCTGCTTTTCAACTTTTTGTTGTTTCTGTTTGTACCTTGTTGTACTATGTCTTGAAAAGGTATTGTAGTTATTACATTTAATTGGTTTATCTTTTAGTTTTTCTACTTAATATGATAGTAGTTAATATACCACAGTTACAGTGTTATAATATTATGTGTTTTTCTATGTACTATTATCAGTGAATTTTATACCTTCAGATGATTTTTTATTGCTCATTAATGTCCTTTTCTTTCTGATTGAAGTACTGTTTTTAGCATTTCTTGTAGGGCAAGTCTGGTATTGATAAAGTCCCTTAGATTTTGTTTGGGAAAGTCTATATTTCTTTTTTATATTTGAAGAATAATTTCACCAGATATGCAATTTTAGGGTAAAAGTTTGTTTTTTTCCTTCAGCACTTTAAATATGTCATGCCACTGTCTTCTGGCCTGTAAAGTTTCCACTGAAAAGTCGCTGCCAGATGCATTGGAGCTCCATTTTATGTTTTGTTGTCTTTTTCTCTTGCTGCTTTTAGGATCTTTTCTTCATCTTTAACTTTTAGGATCTTTTCTTCATCTTTAACTTTTAGGAGTTTGATTATTAAATGCCTTGTGGTAGTCTTTTTGGAGTTAAATTTGCTTGGTGTTCTATAACCCTCTTGTATTCAGATATTGGTATCTTTTCCTAGATTCGGAAGTTCTCTATTATTATCCTTTTGAATAAACTTTTTACCTCTGTCTCTTTCTCTATATCCACTTTAAAGCCAATAACTTTTAGATTTGCCCTTTTGAGGCTATTTTCTAGATCTTGTAGGCATGATCTATTGTTTTCTATTCATTTTTCTTTTGTCTCCTCTGACTGTGTATTTTCAAATAGTCTGTCTTCAAGCTCACTAATTCATTTTTCTGCTTGATCCACGCTGCTATTAAAATACTCTGATGCATTCTTTAGTAGGTAAATTGCATTTTTCAACTCCAGAATTTCTGCTTGATTCTTTTTGATTATTTTAATGTCTTCGTTAAGTTTATTTGGTAGAATTCTGAATTCCTTTTCTGTGTTATCTTGAATTTCTTTCAGTTTCCTTAAAACAGCTGTTTTGAATTCTCTATCTGAAAGGTCACATAACTCTGTTTCTCCAGGATTGGGCCCTAATGTGGTGCCTTACTTAGTTTATTTCCTGAGATCATGTTTCCTGGATGACATTGATGCTAGCAGATGTACTTTGGTGTCTGGACATTGAAGAGTTAGGTATTTATTTCAGTCTTCACAATCTGGACTTGTTTGTACCCGTCCTCCTTGGGAAGGTTTTCCAGATATTCAAAATGACTTGGGTACTGTGATCTAAGCTATATATGTATTAGGGGCTGGGGGTGGGGTGACGCAAGCACTCCTGTGGCCACCATCATTTAGATTGTTCTCGGTCAGACTAGATGCCAGCACAGCACTGAGTCTCACCCAACACCCACTATAACCACTACCTGGTTACTGCCTATGATTGCTCAAGGACCCAGGGCTCTACAATAAACAGGTGGTAAAGCCTGTCAGGTCTGTATTCCTCTCTTCAGGGCAGCAAGTTCCCCCAGGGCCTGGGTGGGTCCAGAGGTGCCATCTGGGAGTTAGGAATTACAGCCAAAAACCTTAGAAGTCTATCTGTTTTTCTATTGTACTGAAAGTGAGCTGGCACTTGAACCATGAGACACAGTTCATCCCACTCTTCTCTCCCCTTTCCATGGGCAGTGGAGCTTTACCCTGTGGCCACCACGACTACAGGCCCATGGGCTCTTCAGTCAGCTTATGGTGAATGCTGCCCAGCCTGGGACTCACTCTTTAAGGCAGTCAGCTCCCCTCTGGCCCTTGACATGTCCAGAAATGCCATCCAAGAGCCAAGGCCTGGAATTGGGGACCCTAAAAGCCCACTTGATTTTCTACCCCCTGTGACTGAGCTGGTACTTAAGATACAAGACAAAGTCCCCTTTACTATTCCCTCCACTTTTCTCAAGCAGAAGGAGTCTTTCCCCATAGCCACCACCCCCAGGAATGTGCTGAGTTTCACCCAAGGCCCATAGTGTACTATCTATGTATCACTCCTGGTTATTCAGAGCCCAATGGCTCTTTAGTCAGCAGGTGATAGGTCTTGCCAGGACTGGGGTTGTGCCTTCAAGGCAGCAGGTTTGCTTCTGGCCTAGGATGTGTCTAGAAATGTCATCCAGGAGCTAGGGCCTGTAAAGGGGGCCTCACGATTCTGACTGGTGCCCTATCCTACTGCAGCTGAGCTGGTATCCAAGATACAAAACAAAGTATTCATTACTCTTCCCTCTCCTCTCTGTAAGTGGAAGGAAGGGGTCTTTTTTGGAGCCCTGAGCTGTGCAGCCTGGATTGGGAGGAAGGGTGGCACAAGCACTCTCTTAGCTGCCAGGGATGGAAAATTTATTTTACACATTTTAATTTAAATATGTCCACATGTTGTATCTCGGTTTTACATAGTGAATTCTGTTGAAATTCAGTTCCATGACTTATATTGTAAGGGTGGATAAAAAAGTTTTCAAAGTCAAGTAAGTTTGGGCAATGCAGGGTTAAGCAATGCAAAAACAACAAAAAAAGTTGTATTTATTATAGGGGTATTTTACATGCTAGTGTGCAGTGTAAACCACCTAAAGCTTACACGGAATGCAGTATTGCAAAATCTCATCTGGCCGTAAAACCCTCGTATTTTCATTCATTTTTGAGGGACTGCTATATCATGAAATGTACTTAACAAAATATATTATAACTTTTCCTGCATTTTTAAATATACTGAATATTTTTCTTCGTGACCAATATATTTTTGGCTGATCAATATAATTTTGAGTTGTAATATGGTGGATAACCTTAGATGCTATTGAGGAATATGGAGTAATTTTTCCCTACATTAAATGCCAAGTAGTGACATCTATGTATGTGTCTGTGTATGTGTACTTCTTTGGTCCATTTTTTAAAAAAATTCACTGGAAGCTGTCTAGTATTCATATGACTCAGGTGTGACATTTCTGTCCCTTTGGGCATTGTCTGTGTGCATGCCTCTAGTGATGCCTTCACCACCTGTTATATTTCATTTCTTAATTGCTGCAAATTAAGAAGCCAAATGAAAAGTAATCTGAGAGAAAAGCACAGTGAAGGGAGAAAAGATAATCAGGGCCATTTGGAAACAATTAGAATCATGCATATCTGACTTTGAAATCTGGCTCTGCCTCTTACCGGCTGCGAAACTCTGGGCAAAGAATGAGACCATTCTGAGTCTCCGTTTTCTCATCTACACAATGAAAGCAGTGGTATCTGTAGAAGAGAAAAAGCTACTGCCTCTCTTCCTGCTTGTCTACCTACCTTACCCTAGGTTCCTTTACCACTCAAGAGATGAGGAGTTTCTCATTAGGTGGCTCAAAGGCTGGGGTATTAATTTTGCCCCATTTACTTGTACACAGATCCAACGTACCTTCAGTGGCCACACACACACATGCATGAGGGCCCCAGTTGGGTCATGGTCAGCTTCTTCTTTCTCATCTTTCCTCCTTTCATCTGGAGTAAGAGGATGACAAAGTTGGATTCAAGCCCTGAAGCAAGGTGGAAGCCAGCACACTTTTCTCAGAGAGCTTATGTGGGCATTGACCCAGCTAATAGTGAGAAAGGATTTTCATTTTCTTTCTGCTGCCATTCACTGTATTTTCCAGAGTTCAGTCTGGAATCTCTGAGCAGATGTTTTCTGTAGGGTTGGATTTGCCCTATACTTTGGTCACTTTTTCCAACAAATGCCACAGATATCTTAAGACACCTACCTCATTCTACTTCACAGTAGAAGAGAGAGAATTAAATAATGTCACTCTAAAGTTGTTTTTTGGAAGAACTCTTATTTTTAACTACTTAGAAAGTAAGAATAATGTAACAAGTTTTTCATGATCTCCCTTATAAATAAGGTGCATGGTCAGGCATGGTGGCTCATGCCTGTAATCCCAGTGCTTTGTGAGGCCAAAGTTGAGGGGTCACTTGAGGACAGGAGTTGGAGACCTATAGGGCAATATAGCAAGACTCCATCTCTATTAAAAATAAATTAAGTTTAGCCAGGATTAGTGGCATGCACCTGTAGTCTCAGCTACTGGGAGGCTGAGGCAAGAGGATCTCTTGAGCCCAGGAGTTTGAGGCTGCAGTGAGCTATGATTGTGCCACTGTACACCAGCCTGGACAACAGAGCAGGACCTTGTCTTAAAAGGATTACAAAATTTGACCAAACAGGTGCCTTAAGAAATCATAGCTAAGTTTCAGATTACACACTTGGATAAACAATAGTTAAGTATTGTCATATTTAACATTAGTATTTGGTATCTAAGAAATATTTAGAAAAATGTTAATAGATATAATAAAGTAAAAAGAAATGCTTCTTCTTAAGCATGCCATTTAATATACTCTTTTACCAATGACAGCCTTATAAAAGGGTTGCCTGGCTATGAAATCACTCCAATTAAAACATCCGGAATCAAAGACTACATTAGAGCTTGTTCTTAAATATGTTTAATTGATTCACTTATTAGCTACACATCAGATGCTATTTTCTCCCTCTCTAACCTATCTTGTGTCAAGCTTAAATGGCAATCTGTTTCATCAGGAACAATGTCATCCCCTGGGCTACAGGTAAAAATAAATATGTCATTAGGATTATGTGGGTTAGTCTGATCTGTGTATTTACTGAATAAATGCAGAAGCTAAGAAAAGTGTTCTGCACTCCCTGTTCCATTTTCTTGATGAAGATTGGTTTCGAATCTTTTAAAACAGAAAACACAAGAAAGAGCTTGAGATGGGATTTTAAAAAGTAGATTTCTGTTGGTCTGTGAATAGTACATGTTTTCTCTTTAATCTATTGCTGTCTTTGGTAACATCTGACTTTTCTCTAAGGAATTAAACATGTTTTAGAAGATACATTGGAAGCAAAACCTCTTTGTAGTGGTCCAGAAAAGTAACAAAATCTAAATTTAATATTCCAGAAAAGTAAATCTTGCAGCACTATGCTGGCATAGCATTTCTGATTTATGTCAATTATCTATTCAGAAAGTTAAATTTAAATGTTTTTATTAAGGGACATGCTTTTATGACTTTAATAATAGTGCTAAGTAATTTTAGATAAAAATAATGTGTTACTCATAAAGGAAAAGCAATATCCTTTTACATGTATATTTTGCTCTTTCATTTATAAAGCTCTCTCATATGTGATCTTTATCCAACCCTCATTATAGCCTTGCTAGAGAGAAGGTTTAATGACCGGATGTATTGGGTACTGAAGGGTTAAGAAATTTACCCAGTGTCATCCATTTATTGAGTGGCATGAACACGTACAGAAATGGGCCTAGACTTCTAATTGCCAACTCCTTTTCACCTCCTTTTTGTAATTTAACAGCATGCATTCTTGCATATGCCAGGTACTATCTTAGTCCTGGGAGGGTCACAGGAGTATAGGGGGTAGGCTAATATCAGCTTTCTTGGAGTTTCATTCCAATAAAGGGAAAGACTGACAAAAAACATTTAACAAACAATTGTGATAATATCAGATAATTATAAGAGAAGAAGAAAGTGGTAGGGGGATGCTTGGTTAATTTATCTAGAGTAGCTATAGAAGGTATATCAGTCAGGAACCACAAAAATTGAAAATCTCAATTAAAATAGTTTCAAGCAGAGCTATCATCTCACATAATAAAGTAGGCAGGTAGGAAGTTCCAGGGCTAGTTGACTCGAAATGAAACAATGTCAGCTTTTGTGCAATGGCTGCCATAGTCCACAGTTCCAAGCATTGGGTCCTCACTTAACTGTAATAAAAGAAGGCACAGGCCTCCCTGTTTCCTTTGTTAAGAGGAAGGAAACATCTTAAATCATCCAGCTGTTATGCGCCTGGGTGGTATCCCATGACCAAGCCTAAACTCATCCCTGGCAAGCATGAGATGATCAAAACTGGCTTGGCTTAATAAACAGTCCTTCTACTTGAACTGTAGAGGGCTCATGCAATACTTGAGTAGCCAATATCTGAACAAAATTGGCATAGAGGTCTCTCAGGGAGTGGTATTTGAGTTGAAGTTTGAATGAATTGAATCATTCGATGAGAAGTGAGTGAAGAATATGCCAGGCAGCCACATGGCACCCAATATTTATTAAGGACTTTGTATGATCCAGGCACTACTTTAAGCACTATCTGTGTTAACTCATTCAACACTGATAGCAATACTACTAAGAGGCTCACTCACATTAAGGAGAGTAATCTGCTTTACTCAAAGTCTACTGAGTTAGATGTTAATCACATTTAAAAATTACCTCCATGGCAACATCTAGACAGGTGTTTGACCAAACATCTAGACACAATAGTCTAGCCACCTTGAACACAAAATTATAAATTACAGTTGTTAGTTTGTATGACAAAGTGACTTACAAAATGTAAATCTCTCTCTTCAACCCTGTTATGTTATCTCTATCCTTCCAATTGACTCGATAGATCTCACATGAGTAATTCCCCAACCACCGATCCTTCTGACTTTGTACTTTCATTTCTCACATGTCCTTACTCCCTCAGTACAGCTCAGATTCCATGGCTCAGCACTGTAATTGCTCCATCATAAACACCTTTAATTCCCAGTCCTGGCTAAATTAGACTACTACTCCCTTCACTTCTGCACTCGGGCCTCTGATGTTACTGAATTGTAGTCACACAGCTACACTGATTAAGTCACAGAAATACTGTTCATATTTACGACCACATATTTCAAATGACCACCACATTTCTCTATCAAAGTCATTCCTCCACTCTCCAAAATGACTATTCCTCATCTCCTTTTCTCTATTAAAAGCTCTCAGGACTAATCATCCTTATTTGCAGTTGATTATTGCAAGAAAGGGAAGAGACAAACTCGGATGAAGGCTACTTCATTCTCACAAGACCAGCTGAACAAACCACCAGCATCTGGACATATATTTTTGACCTCCTATCACAATAAAAAAAGCAAATAAGCTTTTATTTGAGTCCAAACTCTTCATTTATCTCTAATTCCATCCCATCTTACTCTCTAAGAATCTCAACTTTTATATTATAAAACTCCTCTCACTGGATTACTCCCATGAGGATGCTAACATCTTTCTGAAAATCTCATTTGCCCTCCAGAAACAATCACATTTCTCTGATCTTCTTAATATCAAAGGCCTCCAAAGTAATGTACTACATGTTGTCTTGTCACATTCACTCCTCAATCCACATCTAGGCTTTTCCATCCTCTCTATCACTGAAATAGCTCTTATTAATCTCACAGAAGCTAAATATTTCCAAAGATGATACTCAATTTTCAGTCGTCTTTGTTTCACCTGTCAGTAGTTATGACATAATAGATCTCTCCTTTTTGAAACCTTCTCTTACCTATATTTTAGTACAATTGTCCTAAACTGGTTTTCCTTCTCTCCCAGTGTTTTTCTTTCCAACTACCTTTGATATACCTTATTCCTCTTCTGCTTTTAGTATGGGTATAACACTCAAAGATTTTCTTTATTTCTGCCTTTTCTCTTCTATATTTACACCCTTCCCTAGATGATCTCATTCAATCCCAGGAACTAAATTCTTCCTGCTCGAATCTCTTTTTTAAGGTCCATGCTATGACATCCCACTTCCTTCTTTACATTTACACTTTGATGTTTATAAATTCTTTCTGCCTCAATGTGGCTGAAACACTGACAATGTCTCCACTGTTCCCCAAATCAGCTTTTCCTTATCCATCCAGCCCCGCTTCCAAGCTCCTCATTTTACACTTCCCCATCTCTCTCATTCAGTTGCTCAAGCTCAAAACGTCATTTTCAACTTTCTCTTTTTTGTATACCACAAATTCAATCCAGCAGTAAGCCTTGTTGCCACTACTTCCAAAACATACCTTCAATCTGACAATTTTTCACCGTCTCCCCTACTACAAGACTAGTCCAAACCTCCAACATATCTTCCTGGACTATTTGGTTATTCACTTTTTTTCCTGAGAGTCCTTTCCCTCATAGCAGCCACACGAACCTTTTTTTTTTTTTTTTTTTTTTTGCGGGGGGAGGACAGAATCTCGCTCTGTCGCCCAGGCTGGAGTGCAGTGGCGCTATCTGGGCTCACTGCAAGCTCCGCCTCCCGGATTCACGCCATTCTCATGACTCAGCCTCCCTAGTAGCTGGGACTACAGGCGCCCACCACCACGCCCGACTAATTTTTTTGTATTTTTAGTAAAGAAGGGGTTTCACCGTGTTAGCCAGGATGGTCATGATCTCCTGACCTTGTGATCCGCCCACCTTGGCCTCCCAAAGTGCTGGGATTACAGGCGTGAGCCACCATGCCTGGCCCACACGAACCTTTAAAAGGACAAATCTGGTCTCCTTGCTCTTGATTCCAACTCCACAATAACTGCTTACAGCACTTGAAATATAATCCAAACTGTGCCAGCTAGCAACTTCATGATATTTCTGTCCCCTACCTGACTTTTTCACATCATTACTTTCACTTTTTCTCTTCTGTTCACTATACATTATTCTACTTTATCTTCGTTACAGCACTTTTTTGTTCTCTCAAGTTGTCTCAACTATTTATTGGTTTACATGTCTGTTGTCTGTAAATCCCCACTTGACTATAAATTCCACAGCATATTTCTTTTTTGTTCACTTCCATCAACTTGTGCTAGTGACTGGCACTTTGGATAAATATGTGTTTGCTGTTTTCTCAGTTTCAAGTGAAGTACAAGTAAAAGAACTATTTTACTCTGAATTCTACTGTAAGAAGAGAACAGCTCTTCATTCCAACAAATTAAAATTGACACTCAACCTTACTGCAAGGACATGAGAAAAGTCTGTGAAAATTGGGATAGCACATATCTTATGCAAAGGAGGTGGCTGCTATTAATCTCTGCCCAACAGTTACTATGAAGGAAGGTGAGTCCAGTGTCACAATACATTCCATTTTATTTTATTCTTTTTTTGAAACTCTAAATTCTAATTTTTCAGTAATATCCCCAGATTTTAAAATATTCATAATTTACTCCATTGTTTGTTTGTAAGTCTTTAACCCAGTATGAAGGCCAAACAGAAACAATTTGCAGAATGGTTTCAATCTGTGGACTCTCAATTTTCAGCCTTGATTGTGGAATAATTTTATAAACAAGGAGAAAAAAACCTGAAGAAACTTAGCTGAGCACCATGGCATGGAGATGAGGATGGTGGAGCCTGTAGGCAACTCAAAGAAGCTTTACCATTGTCTCAGCACATTTGGGCTCCTATAACAAAGTACCACAGACTTAGGGGCTTTATAAACAACATAAATTTATTCCTCACAATTCTGGAGGCCGAACGTCTGAGGTGAGGGTGCCAGCATTATTGGTTTCTGGTGAGGGTCCTCTTCTGGGTTACAAAATACCGTTATCTTATTATATCCTCATACATCCTCACATGGTAGAAATAGGCAGAGAGCTCTCTGGGGTCCCTTTTGTAAAGGCACTAATCCCATTCATGAGGGCTCCATCCTTATGACCTAATCACCTCCCAAAGGCCCAACATCCTAACACTATCACATTGAGAGTAAGGATTTCAACGTAAGAATTTAGGGTGAACACACACATTTAACCCATTGCAACTCATTTCAGAGTTTTCTTTTTTTTTCTTTTTTTATTATTATACTTTAAGTTTTAGGGTACATGTGCACAATGTGCAGGTTTGTTACATATGTATACATGTTCCATGTTGGTGTGCTGCACCCATTAACTGGTCATTTAGCATTAGGTATATCTCCTAATGCTATCCGTCCCCCCTTCCCCCACCCCACAACAGGCCCCAGTGTGTGATGTTCCCCTTCCTGTGTCCATGTGTTCTCATTGTTCAATTCCCACCTATGAGTGAGAACATGTGGTGTTTGGTTTTTTTGTCCTTGCGACAGTTTGCTGAGAATGATGGTTTCCAGCTTCATCCATGTCCCTACATGAATGAACATTTTTGAGGACATGAACTCATCATTTCTTATGGCTGCATAGTATTCCATGGTGTATATGTGCCACATTTTCTTAATCCAGTCTATCATTGTTGGACATTTGGGTTGGTTCCAAGTCTTTGCTATTGTGAATAGTGCCTCAATAAACATGTGTGTGCATGTGTCTTTATAGCAGCATGATTTATAATCCTTTGGGTATATACCCAGTAATGGGATGGCTGGGTCAAATGGTATTTCTAGTTCTAGATCCCTGAGGAATCGCCACACCGACTTCCACAATGGTTGAACTAGTTTGCAGTCCCACCAACAGTGTAAAAGTGTTCCTATTTCTCCACATCCTCTCCAGCACCTGATGTTTCCTGACTTTTTAATGATGGCCATTCTAACTGGTGTGAGATGGTATCTCATTGTGGTTTTGATTTACATTTCTCTGATGGCCAGTGATGATGAGCATTTTTTCATGTGTTTTTTGGCTGCATAAATGTCTTCTTTTGAGAAGTGTCTGTTCATATCCTTTGCCGACTTGTTGATGGGGTTGTTTTTTTCTTGTAAATTTGTTTGAGTTTATTGTAGATTCTGGATATTAGCTAAATAGGGTCTAAGGACTTCGGAGTTGGGCTATTTTATATTCTGAAGCTACAACCTTCATAGACAACTTTCAGGAAGTCATAGATATTTTGTCTTCCTGCAGGACACTGGTTTCTGGGTTTTGTGAAAGCAAAACAACCACAGAAAAATAAGAGGATGGTAAAATAGCCAGAGGTCTCCACTTGTATAGGGGTGGAGGTGGCGGCAACCTGCACAGAAATTAAGATTTCTCACGTAGAGTTTGGGGGAATTTGGAAACATTTAATTTAGCCCTGAGATTCGGTGATCCTAGAAATTTATCTTAAGAAATTTTTAAAATCACATTTGTAAAGAACAGTATACAGGCATACCTTTACTTTATCACGATTCACCAATATTGCATTCTTTACAAATTGCAGGTGTGTTGCAACCCCACATCAAGCAAATCTATTGGCACATTTTTTTCCAACCACCTGTACTTGCTTCATGTCTTTGTGTCACATTTTGTAACTCTTGAAATATGTTAATTTATTATTATTATATCTGCTATGCTGATCTATGGTCAATAATCTTTGATGGTACTATTGTAATTTATTTGAGGTGCCAGAAACCATGCCTATATAAGAAAGAAAACTTAATTGGTAAATGTTGTGTGTATTCCAGCTGCTCCACTGACTGGCTGTTCATCAAACTGTCTCTATCTCTCCTGGGGCCCCCTATTCCCTGAGAAACAGAAGTATTAAAATTAGGCCATTTAATAACCCAATAATGGCCTTTGAATGTTCAGGTTATAGGAAGAGTAACATGTCTTTCACTTTAAGTCAAAAGGTGCATGTAATTAAGCTTAGTGAGGAAAGTATGTCAAAAGTAGAAATAAGTCAAAATCTAGGCTTCTTGTGCCAAACAGTTAGTGAAGTTGTGAATGCAGAGGAAAATTTCCTGAAGAAAATTAAAAGTGCTAACCCAGTGAACACACAAATTATAAGAAAGCAAAACAGCCTTATTGCTGATATGGAGAAAGTTTCAGCAGTGTGGAATGAAGATCAAACCAACCATAAAATTCTGTTAAGCCAAAGCCTAATCCAGAGCAAGACCCTAATGTTCTTCAATTATATGAACACTGAGAGAGGTAGGAAGCTGCAGAAGAAAAGTGGGAAGCCAACAGAAGTTGGTTCATGAGGTTTGAGGAAAGCTGTATTCTTAATATTAAAGTGCAAGATGAAGCAGCAAGAGCTGATGGAGAAAGCTGTAGCAAGTTTTCCAGAAAATCTTGCTAAGATGACGGAGAAAAACGATTATATTAAACAATGCATTTTCAATATTGATAAAACAGCCTTTGAATAGAAGGTGTTTATCTAAAACTTCCATAGATAGAGAGGAGGAGTCAGTGCCTGGCTTCAAAGCTTCAAAGAAAAGGCTGGTTCTCTTGTTGGGGCTTAATGCAGCTAGTGACTTTAAGCTGAAGTCAGTGTTCACTTACCATTCTGAAAATTTGATGGCCCTTAAGAGTTATGCTAAAACAACTCTTCCTGTGCTCTATAAACGGAACAACCAAGCCTGGACAACAGCACATCTACTTGCAGCATGCTTGACTGAATATTTTAAGCCTGATGTCGAGACCTACTGCTCAGAAAAATGATTGCTTTCAAAATATTACTGCTGATTGACAATGCACCTATTTTACTCAAGTGGTCTGAAGGAGATGTGTAAGATTAATGTTGTTTTCATGCCTGCTAACACAACATCCATTCAGCAGCCCATGGGTCAACAAGTCATTTTAACGTTCAAGTCTAATTTAAGAAATATATTTTGTAAGGCTATAGCTGCTATAGGTAATGATACCTCTAATGATTCTTGGAAAAGTAAATTGAAAATATTCTGGAAAGAATTCACCATTCTAGATGTCATTAAGAACATTCATGATTCACAGGAGGAGGTCAAAGTATCAACTTTTTCCCAAACAGAAGTTTGGAAAAAAGTTGATTCCAAACCTCATGAATGACTTCAAGGGGTTCAAAACTCACTTAAAGAAGTAACTGCCTATGTGGTAAAAATAGCAAAATAAGTAGCATTAGAAGTTCAGCTGGAAGAAGTGACTAAATTATTGCAATCTCACGATGAAACTTGAATGCATGAGAAGCTGCTTTTTGTGAATAAGCAGACAGTGGTTTTTTGAGATGGAACCTACTCATGGTAAAGATGCTGTAAACATTGTTGAAAGGACAACAGGATTTAAAATATTATATAAACTTAGTTGATAAAGCAGCAGCAAGTTTTGAGGGGATTGACTTCATTTATGAAAGACATTCTACTGTGGGTAAAATACTATAAAACAGCATCACAAGCTACAGAGAAATCTATTGTAAAAGGAAGAGTCAATCAATGCAGCAAATCTTGCTGACCAGGTGTGGTGGTGCATGCTTGTAATTCCAACACTTAGGGAGGCTGAGGCAGGAGGATCAGTTGAGCCTAGGGGAATGAGGCCAACCTGGGCAACATGGCAAGATACTGTCTCTACAAAAACTGAAAAATTAGTCAATGTGGTGGTGTGTGCCTGTGGTCCCAGCTACTCAAGAGGCTGAGGCAGGAGGATTCCTTGAGCCCAGGATGTCAAGGCTGCAATGAGCCATGTTTACTCTGGCCTGGGTAAAAGATCAAGATACTATTAAAAAAAAAAAAGAAAGAAAGAAAAGAAAAGAAAAGAAAAGAAAAGAAAAGAAAAGAAAAGAAAAGAAAAGAAAAGAAAAGATTGCCACAGCTGGCTCAAACTTTAGCAGCCACCTTCCTGGTCAGTCAGCAGCCATCAACATCAAGGCAAGACCCTCCGCCAGCAAAAAGATGATGATTCTCTGAAGGCTCAGATGATCAAGAGGACTTTTTAGTAATGAAGTATTTTAAAGAGCATTTTTAGTAATAAAATATTTTTAATTAAGGTATGTACATTGAGGCCAGGTGCAGTGGCTCATGCCTGTAATTCCAGCACTTTGGGAGGCCGAGGTGGGCAGATCACCTGTGGTCAGGAGTTAGAGACCAGCCTGGAAAACATAGCAAGCGAAACCCAATCTCTACTGAAAATACAAAAAATTAGCCAGCCGTGGTGGCATGTGCCTGTAATCCCAGCTACTCAGGAGGCTGAGGCAGGAGAATTGCTTGAACCAGGGATGCAGCGGTTACAGTGAGCCAAGATCATGCCACTGCACTCCAGCCTGGGCAAGAGTGAAACTCCATCGCAAAGAAAAATGTATATTGTTCTTTTAGACATAATGCTACACATTTAATAACCAACAGTATAGTGTAAACATAATTTTTAAATGCTCTTGAAGCCAAAAAAACTTGTGTGATTTGCTTTATCATGATATTCTTTTAATTGTATAGTCTAGAAACCCACAATAACTCCAAGCTGTATCTGCACATTTCTTCATTAATATATCTTAAAAAGGTGAAATCATTTCAACTCATTCAATTTAAACAAGCTAACATTCTCTGGCATCTTCCTATGGTCCTATACACAGTGGTTGATGTTGTAAAAAATGCTAAAATAAATAGTATCTAGAATTTTTTATAGCCAAATCATATTTCATTGTATGAACGTATGTCATTTTCTTTATCAATTTATCTGTCAATGGAAACTTGAATTGTTTCCCTATCTTTTTGTTGTTAAATGCTGCAATAGACATGAAAGTACAGATACCACTTTGAGATCCTGATTTCATTCTTTTGAATATATACCCAGAAATGGCTCTGCTGAATCATATAATAGTTCTATTTTTAATTATACGAGGTTGGCCATATTGATTGATTTCTAACCTGCACCATTTAACATTCCTGCCAACAGTGAACAGAAGTTCTACTTTCTTCATATCCTTGCCAACACTTGTTATCTTTTTATTTTTGACAATAGCCATCTTAACAGATATGAACCTGGAGAACGTTATGCTAAGTGCAATAAACCAATCACATGGCAAAAACTGCATGATTATGCTGATATAAAGTCAAACTCATAGAAGTAGACAATGGAATGATGGTTTCCGGGGAGGACGAAGGAGAAATGGGGAGCTGTTAAATGTGTATAAAGTTTCAGTTATGCAAGGTGAATAAGTTCTAGAGATCTTCCACACAACATAATACCTATAGTTAAAAACATAGTATTGTTCCCTTAAAATTTGTTAAGAGGGGAGATCTTATATTAAGTGTTCTTACTACAAAAAAACAAAATAAAGAGACACAAGGAAACTTTTAAGGATGATGGATATTTTTATTACGTTGATTATAATGATGGTATCATGGATATGTTCAAACTCATTAAATTGTATACATTAAACATACACAGTTTTTTTGTATAGCTATTAAACCTCAATAAAGCTGTTAAAAACAGTGTATAGTTTTTTGCCTTTAATTAGAAAAACATATTCTTTGCACTTCTTCTTTGAAGCCCTTCCTAAACACCCCAGTCATAGGAAACACCCCCTCCTCTCCAGATTCCCTTTAGAGGAGAGTCTGATGGAATCATTGGCAAGCAGCAAAGCCTCCTATATAGTGTTAAGCGATTATGTCCATTTTATGTTACTATTACCTTGGCTGTAAGCTTCTGTTTGGGAAGAATTGAGTTTCAAACTTCTCATTTTCACTTCCAGTGCCTAACACAGGGCATGGACCACAGGTTTTCTCAATTAACCCATGTTAGCCCTTGGGCCATCTTAAAATGTTTTTGCCAGTTAAGGGCACTTGCTACTTGGACTTGCTACTTAAAAGGTAATAAATGGACAACTGGTTGAAGCTTCATTTTTTTTCATTATTCCTTCTAAAGCAGAAAGAAACTCCACAACCCTTCACAGAAAGGTCTATTTTTAGCCTGGGTGTTTGTTTCCAGAATTTCAGTAGGAATTTCAACAAAAGTTGTACCTTCTAAGGGGTAAACCCTATAGCAAATGGCAGTTGATTCCCCATCTGGAAGTTTGGGGGAGTCATGACTTTTATTAAGGCTGTGAGATTTAAAAGAATCACAGTGATATGCACCCACCTTGTTCTAATTTTGAACACTGATAATGAACTCCACCATTATGAGAACTAAACTACTTTCAAAATTCATTGAGTCTACATTTCTTGCTAGGTGAAAATTGCAGGACATGCCTCAGAGCTGACAAGAATCACCCTTTTATTCAGAGCAGGCAGAAAGAAAAATATAATGAAATGGCATATTTGGAACTCAGTGTGAACCCCACTCACACTGGGTTTTAGCCAATGAAATACTGTGAATTTTCAAAGTTCATAACATATTTAACACCCCTATTAGGCAAATTAATCTCTTTAAACCCAATTATATCAAAGGACGTAGAGACATTAAATGACTCAGAATCTTAAAAGCTGAGGAAAACAGGCTCAGTCAGAAGTCAGTCTCACCTGGACCATTTGCAGGGAGAAATATTGGTCTCCTCTCCAGAGTCTATTTCAGGTAACCCCCCTGCCCCTGTGATGTGTGCTGGTCAGTGTCCCTGCTGCTGGTACTCCTGAAGAATGCGTGAAATGAGAGTAGACAGACCTGGAACCAGTGAAAAAGGAGGCATGCTAACTCTTCAAGCCTCAACAGGAAAGAAGGGCCAGAAATCTCAGATGGCCTCAGCAGAATGGAGTTTTAATCTTCTTGCAAAGGAAGGAAAGGAGACTTAAGCCCCTAGCTTGTTCCGTGCATCCCATGGGTGGCTTCCTACATTATCATATTTGATTCTATTCTCCTAACTATCCTATGACATAATCTATTAACTTCATTTTATAGATAAGTAAGCCATGGCTCTGAGAGGTTGAATAAATAGCTGAAGCTGTTAAGTAACAATATTGTAACATGAAATGATCCCAGAGTTCATTCTCTTTTCATGACACTGTATGTATGACTTCCACACAGAAATTAATAAACTGTGTATCCTTGGAAAAATTCCTTCATTTATCTGGCTCTCTATAAAAACAAAGGAGTTGGAATAATATCCTGGCAGCTCTTAAATGTCTGTGGCTCTAGAGGGGAGTTATTTTTCTATTTGGCACATCATGGGCCAACCCTGTGAAGAACTGTGAAGCATCTGAGATTTTACCCTGCTTGAAAGCCAACAAGTGAGTCTACCACAGTTTCCTAGATATTGGCAGAAAACATGGGACTCCTGGGTAAGAGATAAAGAACTTTATTGCTCACAGCACAGCAGGCAGCACAAGCTTCATGTTTGCATCAGTTCTCCTTGCTCCCCAAGTTTCAAGGAGCTGATTTGAATGGAACCAACTGAGTGCTGCACAGAGTAGGTTTGCATCACTGCTGAGGAACCCTTACCTTGAGAAGCCACAGTCTTATGAGGGACTGCTAGCAAACATCCCCTTATTTTGCTGATAAGGAAACAGACCTGCCCTTTCCCTTAAGGAGACACGACCACTGTCTTCAAGAAATTCTTGAAACAATAGTGTGGAACAAAAACAGTTACTAGCTATATAGAAACATGGAGATCCATCTCTCAAAAATCTATGTACTCGAAAAAAAAGAAAAATATGTGTACTATATATGGTGAAATGCTGTGGCCAGCACCTTCTTTGGTCCAGTTCAATACCAGTTGAGCAAAAGTAAGAGCTTGCTCTGTGCCAAGCAGTGAGTTGAACATTGTTGATAAAAATAAATAACGCACCCTATAATGGGAGAGATAAGTGAGCAAAGACAAAACTGTCCTACTCATAAGAAGGACTGGGATTGTGTAGCACAGGTTAATAAATGAGCAGAGAAGAGGTATATTTAATATAGTCAATGAGGTAAAAAAAAAAAAAAAAAAAAAAAAAAAAACAAAAAACAAAACCTGACAGTTGAGCTGTCTTTAGAATTCGTAAGAATTTGGGGATGTGGGGAGATGGATTTCTAGGTAGAGGTAATAGCTTGAGTATACGGTGCTGAAGGATGTTCATGTAAACCTAAGAGGTTTTGCTAAAATGTCAAGTACAAGACAGAGAACGAGGATGGATGCTGTTGGCTAAGTCAGAAGGGAATCTGACAATAAAGATTCTTGCACAAAAGAACGCTTAGATTTTTTTGTCATGAAGAGAAAAGGAGCCCATGGGGGATTTTAGGCAGCTGAAAATTCCTCTGGATGCCCTAAAATGAATGGATTGCAGAGGATGATACTGAAGGCAAGATCAGCCAGGAAGCTGTTGATTTTCTCCAAGAAAGAAATGAACTAGATGGTAGCAATTGGGACCAAAAAAAATAATAAAAAATAAAACACGACAAATGACCCAGTGTCCTAGACCTTTGGTAAATGTGCTCTGTTTAGGGAGACAGAACCAGTGACTTATTAGGAAACAATGGTGGAATGACAGTTATCAGTAGAATTTGGAAAATGTTTATATTACTTTTAAATATCAACTGGTGGTTAAGCATAGAGGATACAGGTTCTGGGTTTGGAAAGACTTCAGTTTAAATCAAAACTCTACTACTTAATTGCTCTGTGAATGTGAAACAGTTACCTTCTCCGACCCATAATTCTCTTATATGTAAAATGGGTTAAATAGCAACACCTATCATATAAAGCTGTTGTGAAGATTAAATGAAGGGGAAAAAAAGAGAAAAACATGTAAATACTTGGCACAGTATCTAACACATAGTAAATACTTAAAAGTCATTAGATATTATTATTGTGAGCCAGAAAACTCCCATTAACGCTACACCCTGAAATCCAAACAGCAGCAGGAGGGCATTTATATGTACACCACCCATGACTAGTAGTATTGCTTAGTAAATTTATCAAGTAAGCTGTTACTGGCACCAATGACCATTTTTGATTTTTATTTATTTATTTATTTTCTTTCCAACTTTTATTTTAGATTCAGGGAGTACATGTGCAGGTTTGTTACAGGGTAAATTGCATGTCCTTGGAGTTTGGTGTACAGATTATTTTGTCACTCAGGTAGTAGACATAGTACCCCATAGGTAGTTTTTGGATCCTCACCCTCCTCCCACCCTCCACTTTCAAGTAGGCTTCAGTGTTTATTGTAATTCTTTGTGTCTAGGTGTACTCAATATTTAGCTCCCACTTATGAGAACATAGAGTATTTGCTTTTCTGTTCCTGCATCAATTCACTTATGATAAAGACCTCTAGCCCCATCTATGATGTTGCAAAGGATGTGATCATATTCTTTTATTCTTTTTTATGGCTGCGTAATATTCCATGATGTATATGTACTATACTTTCTTTATCCAACCTACCATTAAGGAGCACCCAGGTTTATTCCATGTCTTTGTTACTGTGAATAGTTCTGCGATGAACATATGAGTGCATGCATCTTTGCAGTGAATTATTTGTTTTTCTTTGTGTATATACCCAATAATAGAATTGCTGGGTGGAATGATCATTCTGTTTTAAATTCTTTGAGAAATCTCCAAATTGCTTTCCGCAGTGGCTTAACTAATTTACATTTCCACCAGCAGTGTATAAGCGTTCCCTTTTGTCTACAACCTTGCCAGCATCTGTTATTTTTTTATTTTTTAATAATTGCCATTCTGACTAGTATGAGATGGTATCTCATTGTGGTTCTGATTTGCATTTCTCTAATGATTAGTGATGATAAGCATTTTTTCATATGGTTGTTGGTTACATGCATGCAGGACCATTTCTTAATGCATTCACATGCTATCCTGTTCAATCACTAAAGCAGATCCCCTGAAGACACTGACTACACTAATTCCAGCTACTTCGTGTTAAAAGTAACAAAACTTTATTGGTATAAAAATAGAAAAACATTTCTATTTTCAATAATTACAACCAGCCTTTTCCCCAATTACTGTGAATTAGAAAAGCATAAAGACTTACTAAAGTTCAAGTTTTCTTCAAAAGGATAAAACAAATTGTTCTACTGACTTAAAAGAATTATTGTATTTTCTAAGTGCCATTTCACCCACAATATTCTTTTATTCTATATTTTCCTGGGAGGCAATGAATGCATGCTACTGAAAATCAGCTTCTTTAACCAAACAAATTAGAGTCAAGTTTTTACTCTGTGTGACTTTGACAAAGTTAATAACTTCTCTGAACTTGAGGTTCTTCATACATTTCTTATATCAACTTTACAAGGTTGAAAATTATATGAAGCCAAACGGGTGGGACAGAGTAAACACCAACTCAGAACCAATTTTTTTCCATTCCTATACAATCATGTAGGAAAAGAGCAACAAAAGTTCCATGGCCTTAATGGATTTAGTGCAAAGTGTCCTTATTTTTTTTTAACCCTTCATGGTCTCTCTGGCCTCACTTTTTCCTGGGCTATTTGGCTAATTCTGCTGGTGCTTCCAAGTTCAAACTCCTGAAACAGAAAATCAGGTTTATATAGCTCATGTTTGTGAATGAGGTCACTGCACAAAGATTCACCTCCAGACCATGGACTCACTGGTCTTGGGTCAAATAACTACCCTGGCTCACATATTCACTTCAGTGTTATTTAAATAGGAAGGGAGGAAGTGTCAAGTGGTAAGAAGCATGGACACCCAGCACAAGGTTTCAATGGAGTCTGTGGGCAGAAGTGTTGTCACAAGGGATTTCAGGTAGGCACAATGATTGGAGTCGCTGATAAAGCGTGGCACACAGAAGGCCCACATGGAATGTTTACTAATAAATAAAGTTCTACTTTCTGATTTACTGTGGAATCATTTATGTCCCAAGCATTTCTTCCAAATGTAGTTGTAGACATTTAGCTTCTCTGCACAAGATGGGACTATGGCAAGTGTCTCCTACTCTGCCTTGTAAGAGTTACAGATCTCACTATGCATCTGGTATTCAATGTCATCCTCTCTTTCGGCAGGTAACTTTCTGAGTAGGTATGGCCTCTCATGGTCTTGACAGCGGAAAGGGGATTGTGAAGGAATGTAAAGAATCTATATTCACAAGCAATTAACTCAGAAAGTTTTTCTTTTCCTTTGACCTAGGCTTCACCATGGGGCTCAATCGTGGTCAAGGCAGGAGTCTTCATGCACCCTAGCTCCTGTTCAGTAAGTAGGGGGATAGTAACAGGCAGACGTCTTCAGTGTTTCTTCACTTTCTTCTACTTTGTCTTCCTTTAAATCTTCTGTCAGAATTGCTATTTTTTTGCATGTGGTCTCCTATTTGTCCTGGTTTGCCCAGGACATATCTCAGTCCTAACCACACTGGGATCATTTTTACCCTACCTATCTCCTGTCTCGCACTTCCTGGAGTCACAGCCCACTTTGTTCCACACCTGCTGCTCTTGTTTATCCATCTACCAGTTGATAGACATGTGGGTTGTTTTCACTTTTGACTATTATGAATAATGCTGCTATAAATATTTGTGTACAAGTGTTTGTGCATAATATTTCAGTTCTCTTCAGTATACAGCTAGGAGTGAAATTTCTTGGTCATATGGTAATTCGATGTTTAAAATTTTGAGAAACTGCCAAACTGTTTTCCACTGAAGGTGCAAAATTTTGTATCCCTACCAGCAATATATGAGGATTTTAGTTTTTACAAATCTATGTCAACACATTATTTTCTGTTTAATATTATTATTGTTATTATTAAAGCCTTTCTTGTATGCATAAAGTGGTGTCTTCTTGTGGTTTTTGTTTGCATTTCCCTAGTGACTAACAATGTTGAACATCTTTTCAAGTGCTTATTCACAATTTGTATATTTTTCTTTACAGAAACTTCTATTCAGGTCCTTTGCTCATTTTTTAATTGGGTAATTTGTCTTCTTATTACTGCATAATAGTAAGAGTTCCTTCTGGATTCTAGGTACAAGCCCTTTTGCAACTATTATTTTCTGTTCTGTGAGTGATCTTTCACTTTCTTCATAGTGTTCTTTTATGCATAAAACTTTTTAATTTTTGGCCGGGCGCGGTGGCTCACGCTTGTAATCCCAGCACTTTGGGAGGCCGAGGCGGGCGGATCACGAGGTCAGGAGATCGAGACCACGGTGAAACCCCGTCTCTACTAAAAAATACAAAAAATTAGCCGGGCGCGGTGGCGGGCGCCTGTAGTCCCAGCTACTCGGAGGCTGAGGCAGGAGAATGGCGTGAACCCGGGAGGCGGAGCTTGCAGTGAGCCGAGATTGCGCCACTGCACTCCAGCCCGGGCGACAGAGCGAGACTCTGTCTCAAAAAAAAAAAAAAAAAAAACTTTTTAATTTTTATGAAGTTCAATTTATCTATGCTTTCTTTTTCACATATGCTTTTGTTGTTGTATCTAAGAAGATTTTGCCTAACCCAAGTTCATAAACATTTACTACTATATTTTCTACTAGGTATTTATAGTTTTATTTCTTGTATTGAGGTCTACCGTCTTTTTGGAGAGAGAGAGAGAAAGAGAGAGAGACAGAGAATGTCCATACAATATAAGACAAGAGCCCAAATTCATTTTTATATGTGAATATACATTTATCCAAGTACAATTTGTTGAAGAGACTATTGTTACCTACTGAATTATCTTGGCATATTTATCAAAAATCAATTAACTATAGTTAAGTATTTATTTCTGAATCCTCAATTCTATCCTATTGGTCAATGTCTCTTCTTACGCCATTAACACATTGCTTGATTACTGTAGCTTTCAAGCAAGTCTGAAAATTAGGAAGTGTAAGTCCTACAACTTCTTTTTCAAGATTGTATTGCCTATTTTGGTTTGTTTGCTTCTTCGTATTAATTTCAAAGCAAGCTTGTTGATTTCACCAAAGAAAAAGACATTCAGAGTTTTGATAGAGATTGCATTGAATCTAAAGATTAATGTATTAGTCTATTCTCACACTGCTATAAAGATACTGCCCAAAACTGGGTAATTTATAAAGAAAAGAGGTTTAACTCTTTTTTGACTTACAGTTCCACATGGTTTGGGAGTCCTCAGGAAATGTACAATCATGGTGGAAGGTGAAGGGGAAGCAAGGGCTTTCCTCACATGGCAGCAGGAGAAGGAAGTGCAAGCAGGGAAAAAGCCAGATGCTTATAAAACCATCAGATCTTGTGAGAACTCACTCATTATCAAGAGAACAGCATGGGGGAAATGACGCAATCACCTCCCAACAGGTCTCTCCCTAAACACTTAAGAGTTACAATTCAGGATGAGATTTAGGAGGGGACAAAAAGCCTAACCATATCAATCAATTTGGGCATACTGCCTTCTTAAAAACATTATGCCTGAAATCCATGACCATGGTGTCTTTACATTTATTTTGGCATTTTAAAATTACTTTTAACATTGGTTTATAGTTTTCAGTGTACAAAGCTTGCACTTCTTTTGTTAAATTTGTTCCTAAGTGTTTTATTACATTTGATGATGATTTTACATAGTAAAGGAAATTGCTTTCTTAATTTCAATCTTTTAAGAGACTTGATTTCTTAAAGTAGTTTTAGGTTTACAGCAAAATTGAGAGGAAGGTGCAGAAATTTCCCATATAATTCCATTCCCACATATATCCTTCTCCATTATCTACATTCCCTACCAGAATGGTACATTTGTTGCAAACAATGAACCCACACTGACACATCATAATAACCCAAAGCCCAATGTAAACTACATTAGGATTCATTCTTGGTGTTATACATTCTGTGGGTTTGGACAAATATGTAATTATATGTATCCATCGTTATCATATCACACAGAGTATTTTCACTGGCCTAAAAATCCTCTGTGCTCAACCTATTCATGCCTCCTGCAACACTTAACAACTCTGGATCTTTTTACTATATCCATAGTTTTGCCTTTTCCAGAATGTCATATATTTGGAATCATATAGTATGTACCCTTTTGACACTGGCCTTTTCACTTAATAATACAAATGTATTTTAGGTTCTTTCATGTATTTTCATGGCTTGAGAGCTCATTTTCTTTAGCACTGAATAATATCCCATTGTCTAGATGTACCACACTTTATTTATTTATTCACCTACTGAAGGAAATCTTGGTTGCTTCAAAGCTTTTCCAATTATGAATTAAGTTGCTATAAACACCTGTGTGTAGATTTTTGTGTGAACATAAGTTGTCAACTCCTTTTGGTAAATACCAAGAAGAGGATTGCTGGATTTTATGGTAAAGGCATAATTAGTTTTATAAGAAAACTGCCCAACTGTCCTCCAAAGTGGTTGTAGCATTTTCCATTCTCACCAGCAATCAATGAGAGCTCCCGTTGCTCCACATCCTTGCTGAAGTTTGGTGTAGCCAGTGTTCTGGATTTTGGCCAATCTAAAATGTGTGTAGTGATATCTCATTGTTGTTTTAATTTGCATTTCCTTGATGACATATGAGCTGAAGCATCTTTTCATATGCTTATTCGTCATCTATGTATCTTCTTTGGTGAGGTGTCTGTTGATACATAATAATTGTATAAATGTATGAGGTTATGTGATATTTGATAAATGCATATTATGTGTAATAATTAAATCAGGGTATTTAGAATATCCATCGCCTCAAACATTTTATCAGACCCATGCTTTAATCAAGCTGTTTGTTTCTTATTGTTGAGTTCTAAGAGTTCATTGCATATTCTGAATGACAGTTCTTTAACAGATGTGTCTTTCACAAGTATTTTCTCTCAGTCTGTGGCTTGTCCTCTCATTCTATTGACATTGTCAGATAGGAGCAGTTTTTCATTTCAATTAAGTTCAGCATCAGTTATTTATTTCATAGATTATACCTTTGGTCTTGTACCTAAAAAGGCATCACCATAACTAAGGTCATCTATATTTTCCCCTACGTTACTTCTAAGAATTTTATAGTTTTGATCGATACTATGATCAATACTATGACCAATACTATGATCAATTTTGAGGTAATTTTTTGGGAAGGGTATTAGGTCTGTGTCTAGATTTATTTTATTTTTCATATGGAGGTACAATTGTTTCAACATCATTTGTTGAAAAGCCTGTCTTTGGTCCATTGCATTACCTTCAGTTCTTTGTCAAAGATCAATTGACTACATTGATGTGAGTCTATTTTTGGACTTCTGTTCCATTGATCTATTTGTCTCTTATTTTGCCAATATCATGCTATCATGATTACTGTAGCTTCATAGTATGTTTTGAAGTTAGGTAGTGTCAGTCCTACAATTTTGTTCTCCTCCTTTGATATTATGCTAGCTATTCTGGGGCTTTTTTCTCTCCATATAAACTTTGACATTACTTTGTCAATATCCACAAAGTAACTTGCCAAGATTTTGATAAGAATTATGTGGAATTTATAGATCAAATTGGAAAAAAAACCTAACATCTTGACAATGTTGAATTTTCCTGTGAATCAACATAATATTTATCTCCATGTATTTAGTTCTTCTTTAATTTGTTTAATTACAGTTTTGTAGTTTTCCACAAAGAGATCTAGTACATGGTTTGTTAGACTTATATCTAAGTATTTCAATTTTGGGCACTAATGTAAATGGTATTGTGTTTTAACTTCAAATTCCACTTGTTCATTGCTGGTATATAGATAAGCAATTGATTTTTGTATGTGGTATTCTACAGTCTTGTATCCTGCATCCTTGCTATAATCATTTATTAGTTCAAGGTTTTCTGTTTATTCTTTCAGATTTTCTATGCAAATGATGTTGTCATCCGTGAACAAAGAGTTTTGTTTCTTCCTTTTCAACTTGTATAACCTTTATTTCTTTTTCTTGTTTTAATGCATTAGCTAGGAATTCTATTAAGGTGTTGAAAAGTTGTGGTGAGAGGAAATATCCTTGTCTTATTTTTAATTTTAGCGGGGAGGCTTCTAGTTTTCTCATCATTAGATATGGTGTTAGCTATAGGTTTTTTGCAGATATTCTTTATCAAGTTAAGGAAGTTTCACTCCACTAGTTTACTGAGCCTTTTGTCAAATTTTGTCATGAATGGGTATTAGATTTTTCAAATGCTCTTTCTGTACTTATTGATACTATTACGTAATATTTCCTCTTTAGACTATTAATGTGATGGATGACACTGATTGATTTTCAAATGTTAAACCAGCATTACATACCTGAAATAAATTCCTCTTGGTTGGTGTATATAATTCTTTTTATATATTGTTGAATTCAATTTGCTAATATTTTGTTGAGAATTTTTGCACCTATGTTCATGAGATATATTGGTCTGTAGCTTTTTTTTCTTGTAAGGTCTTTGTTGAGTTTCAGTATTACAGTAATTCTAGATTCAGAGAATGAGTTACTATTTCATCTGCTTCAAATCTGCTGAAAAATATTGTAGAGAATTCATATAATTTCTTACTTAAATGTTTGGTAGAATTCATCAATGAACCTATATGAGCCTGGTATCTTCTGTTTTGGAAAGTTATTAATTCAATTTATTTAATAAATATAGGCATATTCAGATTGTCTATTTATGTATTGCATTGCATGAACATACCACATTTTTTTTACCTATCTATCAATTGATAGATTTGTAATTTAGGTTGTTTCCACTTTTTGGCTATTAGGAATAACGTTGCTATGAAAATTCATGTACAAGTTTTTTTTTGTGAACATGTTTTCATTTCTCTTAGGTATATACCAGTTATCTTAGAATTGCTACATTACATGGCAACTCTTTGTTTAATCATTTGCAGGACTTCCAGACTGTTTTCCATGTACAATATTTATATTCCTATCAGCAGTGTGTGAGAGTTTCAGTTTCACCATGTACTTATCAACATTTGGTTGTCATGAGTATTGTTTTGCACTTTTATTTGGGTTCAGGGATACATGTGCAGGTTTGCTAGAGAGGTGAATTACATGTCCTGGGGTTTGGTGTACAAATTATTTCATCACCCAGGTTATCAGCATAGTACCCTATAGGTAGGTTTTTTTATTCTCACCCTTCTGCAACTCTCCACCCTCAAGTCGGCCCTGGTGTCTGTTGTTCCCTTCTTGATGTCCCTGTGTACTCAATGTTTAGCTCCCCCTTATGAGTGAGAATATGTGGTATTTGGTTCTCTGTTCCTGTGTTAGTTTGCTTAGGATAATGGCCTCCAGCTCCATCCACATTGCTACAAAGCACATGTTCTCATTCTGTTTATGACTGTATAATATTCCATGGTGTATATATGCCACATTTTCTTTGTCCAATCTATTGTTGATGGGCATTTAGATTGATTGTGTGTCTTTGCTATTGTGAATAGTGCTGTGATGAACATATGCATGCATGTATTTTCATAATAGATTTATCTTCCTTTGGGAATTTACCCAAGAACAGGATTGCTGGGTTGAATGGTAATTCTGTTTTAAGTTCTTTGAGAAGTCACCAAACTGCTTTCCTCAATAGTTGAACTAATTTACATTTCCACCAATAGTGTATGAATGGTCCCTGTTCTCCACAACCTTGCCAGGATCTGTTATTTTTTCTTTTCTTTTTCCTTTTTTTTTTTGAGATGGAGTCTCGCTCTGTCGCCTAGGCTGGAGTGCAGTGGCGCAATCTCGGCTCACTGCAAGCTCCGCCTCCTGGGTTCACGCCATTCTCCTGCCTCAGCCTCTCCCAGTAGCTGGGACTACAGGCGCCCGCCACCACGCCCGGCTAATTTTTTGTATTTTTAGTAGAGACGGGGTTTCACCATGGTCTCGATCTCCTGACCTCGTGATCCGCCCGCCTCGGCCTCCCAAAGTGCTGGGATTACAAGCGTGGGCCACCGCGCCCGGCCTTTTCTTTTTTATTATACTTTAAGTTTTAGGGTACATGTGCACAACGTGCAGGTTACATATGTATACATGTGCCATGTTGGTGTGCTGCACCCATTAACTCATCATTTAACATTAGGTATATCTCCTAATGCTATCCCTCCCCACTCCTCCCACCCCGCAACAGGCCCCCGGTGTGTAATGTTCCCCTGCCTATGAGCCATCTTAACTGGAGTGAGATGATACCTCGTGGTTGAGGTTTGCATTTCTCTAATGATTAGTGGTGTTGAGCATTTCTTCATAGACTTATTGGCCTTGTGTATGTATTCTTTTGAAAAGTATCTGTTTATGTCTTCTGTCCAGTTTATAATAGGCTTGTGTTTTGCTTGTAAATTTGTTTAAGTTTATTATAGGTTCTGGATATCAGACCTTTGCCAATGGCACAGTTTGCAAATATTTTCTCCCATTCTGTCAGTTGTCTGTTTACTCTGTTGATAGTTTTTTTGCTATGCAGAAGCTCTTTACTTAAGTCCTGTTTGTCAATTTTTGGTTTTGTTGCAATTGCTTTTGGTGTCTTCATCATGAAACCTTTGCCAGGTCCTTGGTACATAATGGTATTTTGCAGGTTATCTTCCAGAGTGTTCATAGTTTTAGCTTTTGCATTTAAGTCTTTAATTCATCTTGAGTTTATTTTTGTGTAGGGTGTAAGGAAGGAGTCCAGTTTCAATGTTCTGCAGATGGCTAGCCAGTTATCCCAGAGCCATTTATTGAAAAGAAATTTCTTTCCCCATTGCTTGTTTTTGTCAATTTTGACAGTTATTAGATGGTTATATGTCTGTGGCATTATTTCTGGGCTCTCTATTTTGTTCCATTGGTCTATATGTCTGTTTTTGTGACAGTAGCATGCTGTTTTGGTTACTGTAAACTTGTAGCGCAGTCTGGAGTTGAGTAATGTGATGCCACCAGCTCTGTTCTTTTTGCTTAGGATTCCCTTGGCTATCTTTTTAAGTTCTGTATGAATTTTGAAATAGTTTTTTTCTAGTTCTGTGAAGAATGTCATTGACAGTTTGATAGAAATAGCATTTAATTTGTAAATTGCTTTGGACAGCGTGGCTATTTTAAGAATATTGATTCTTCCTATCCATGAGCATGGAATGTTTTTCCATTTGTTTCCATCTCTGATTTCTTTGCATACTCTGTTTGCAGAAAACATAATTTGTACCTAGGAAACCCCATACTTTCTGCACAAAAGCTCCTTGATCCAATAAACAAATTCAGCAGAGTTTCCAGATACAAAATTGATGTACAAAAATCAGTAGCATTCCTATACAACAACAATATCCAAGCTGAAAGCCAAATCAATAATGCAGTTTCATTCACAATAGGCACAAAAAGAATAATGTATCCAGGAATACAGCTAACCAGGGAAGTGAAAAATCTCTTCAGTTTTTTTCAACTCAAGAGTTGAGTCCATCTCAGAAAAACATGTTCTTTGCTTATTCATTAAAAGCAACTCCTCATCCATTAAAGTTTTTTGCTGAGATTGCAGCAATTTAGTCTTATCTTTGGGCTCTACTTCTAATTCTAGTTCTCTTGCTATTTTTACCACATCTGAAGTTACTTCCTCCACTGAGACTTGAACTACTCCTAGTCACCTGTGAGTTTTGGAATCGAATTCTTTTGAACACCTGTTAAGACTGATATTTTTACCTCCTCTCATGCATCACAAATGTTCTTAGTGGCATTTCGAATGCTGAACCCTGTCAAGAAAGTTTTCAATTTACTTTACCCATATCTATCTGAAGAATCACTATCTATTGCAGCTGTAGCCTTACAAAATGTATTTCTTAAACAATAAGATTTGGAATTTGAAATGACTCTTTGATTCATGAGCTACAAAATAAATGTTGTATCAGCAGGCATAAAAATAAAATAAAACAAAAACATTAATCTCCTTGTACATCATTATCAGACCTCTTGGGTGACCAGATACATTGTCAAATGGTAATATTTTGAAAGGAATCCTTTTTTTCCAGGCAATAGATGTCAATACTGGACTTAAAAAATTCAGTAAACTATGCTTATAACAGATGTGCTGTCCTCCAGGCTTGGTTGTTCCATTTATATGTCACAAGCAGAGTAGAATTAACATTATTTTTAAGGGCTCTAGGATTTTTAGTATGGTGAATGAGCACTGGCTTCAATTTAATGTCACCAGCTGCATTAACTCCTAACAAGAAAGTTAGCCTGTCCTTTGAAGCTTTGAAGCCAGGCATTGACTTCGCTCTAGCTAATGAAAGTCCTAGATGATGTCTTCTAATTGAAGGTTCTTTGATCGACAATGAGAATCTGTTTAGTATAGGTACCTTCATCAATTATATTACCTAGCTTTTCTGCATAACTTGCTTCAGCTTCCATATTAGCACTTGCACTTCATCCTGCACTTTTATGTCATGGAAACAGCTTTTTTCCTTAAACTTCATGGCCCAACCTCTGCTAGCTTCAATAATTTTTCTGCATCTTCCTTACTTCTTAAACTCATAGAATAAAAGATAGTTAGGGCATTGATCTGGATTAGGCTTTAGCTTAAGGAAATGTTGTGACTAGTTTGATCTTTTATCCAGACCACTAAAACTTTCTCTATATCAACAATAAGGTTGTTTCGCTTTATTTTTATTCCCGTGCTCACTGGAGTGTCACTTTTAATTTCCTTCGAGAACATTTTGTTTGCATTCGCAACTTGGCTATTTGTTGCAAAAGGCCTATCTCAGCTTTCGACATGCCTTCCTAACTAAGTGTAATCATTTCTAGCTTTGGTTTTAAAATGATAGACATGAAAGTCTTCCTTTCATTTGAACACCTAGAGGTCATTTTAGTGCTATTGGTTGGCCTAATTTCAATATTCTTGTGTCTCAGGGAATGGGAAGGTCTGTAGAGAGGGAGAGAGTTGTAGAAACAGCTGGTAGATGAAGCAGTCAGAACACACATAACATTTATCAATTAAGTTTGCTATATTATGAGGCATGGTACATGATACCCTAAAACAATTACAATAGTAACAGCAGAGATCACTGATTACAGATCACCATAAGTAGTATAATCCAAAAAATTTTTTAATGTTGTGAGAATTACCAAAATATGATACAGAGACATGAAGTGAGCACATGCTCTTGGAATAATGGTACCAATCAACTTGCTTGATGCAGAGTTGCCACAAACCTTGAATTTGTAAAAATTATAATATCTGTAAAGCACAATAAAGTGAAGCACAATAAAATAAGGCTGGGCTGCACTCATATTTGTGTTTTTCTTCTCTTATTAATTTCTCATTTCAATCTACTAGGGTAAAAAACATGCTTTTCAATTTTTAAATATTTATTCAAGTTATTTTTCTGTGGATTAGCATATGGTCTATCCTAAAGAATGTTCCATGTGCAAAAAAAAATGTGTATCCTATTGTTGTTAGGTGGAGTGCTCTATAGAGATCTGTAAGATCTGGTGGTGAAGTCAGATTTTCCTCCTAGTCTCTTGTCTTGTTGCTGTATACATTATTGAAAGTGGGGTATTGAAACCTTCAAATACTATCATTAAATTTTCTATTTTTACCTTTCATTCTGTCAGTTTTCATCTCATGTATTTTGGAGTTCACTTGTTAAATGCATATATACTTAGAATTTGTTTATCTTCTTGATGGATTGACACTTTTGTCATTATAAAATGTTCTTCCTATCTCTAGTAACAATCTTATCCTAAAGCCTGCTTTTTCTCTGGTATTAGTATAACCACTCTAGCTCTTTTTTTTATTACTGTTTTTACATACTGCTGCATCATATACCTTTTTCTAACATACTTTCAACCTATTTGTGTATTTGAAATTTAAATTGTGGACTTTTAAGAAAGCATGCACATAGTTGGATCATGTTTTTTCTTTTAATCCATTCTGCCAATCTCTGTCATTTAATTGGAGAATTTAATCCATTTAACACAATGTATTACTCATAATTAATACTTAATATACTACTAATGTATCATTTAAGGTTTCATATCTGTCATCTTGTTCATTGGTCTCTACATGTATTTTGTTCTTCAGTTCTTGCATTACTGACTCCTTTGTGTTGAATATTTTGTAGTATTATATTTTAACTACCTTATCATTTTTAACTATATATTTTGGATTTGTTAATAGTTTCCCTAGCTATTACAATTAGCATCTTCTCTTACAACTATTGGTTTAAATTAATATCACTTAATTTCAGTTATATATATATATATAGTTATATATATAATTTAATTTATATATATATTTAGATATATAATTTATATATATTTGTATCTATATAATTTAATTTATAATATATTTTATATATAATTTATATATTTTTTTATATATAATTTAATTTATATATATATTTTTATATATTATTTAATTTATATATAGTTATATATATATAGTGTGTGTGTATATATAAACTTTACTCCTTCATAGCTCTGTTCTCTCCTTTATGCCATTATTGTCATAAATATATTTACATACAATAACATACATAAATATATTTACATACATAAACATATTTACATACAATTTATAAGCATAAACATATTTATAATGATTGCTTTATTCAATTTTCTTTTAAATAGGAGGAAAAGAAAGACTTAAAAAGTGCATTTATATTGTGTTTTACATTTACCTTTACCAGTGCTTACTATTTTTTATGATTATGATTATTGCTTATGATTATGATTATTATTATTGCTTAGTAATCTATTAAGCCTAAAGCACATCATTTAGTAGAGTTGATTTGATTAATACTCTCAGTTTTTCTTTATTTGTTTTAGCTTTCATTTGGAAGAATAGTTTTTCTGACTGTAGAATTATTGGTTAACAGGCTTTTTTTTTTTTTTTTTCTGTTTGCTTATTTCCTGAAGTTGGCTGTTGGTTCTCCATGGTTTTAAATGGCAAGTCAGCTATTAATCTTAGTGAGGATCCCTTATATATGATGATTCATTTCATTCTTGTTGGACTCAAAATTCCCAGTCTTTTGATAATTTGATTAGGATTGTGTTTATCTTATTTGAAGTCTGTTGAAATTCTTAAATGTGTGTATTAACTCTTTGCTATCAATTTTTGAATATCTTGACTATTACTTTCTCAATTTTTTTTCTCTCTCTCTTCCTCTGTTTCCTTTCCTGTTGTGATTCCCATGATATGTATGTTTGCATGCTTTATGGTGTCATACAGGTCTTTGAGATTCTATTCATTTTTCTTCTTTTTTTCTCTTTCTCTTACTAGATAATTTCAATTGATATTTCATGTGATTCTTCTGCTAGCTGAAATCTACTTTTGGGTCTTTGTAATAATTTGTTTTATTTCATTTATTCAACTTTTCGCCTCCAGAATTTCTATTTGGTTATTTTGAAATAATACATATTTCTGTTGTGTTCTATCTACTGAAACATCATTCTCTACTTTCCTTTGGTTCTTTAAACAGTTTCCTTTAAGTTCTTTAATCACATTTAAAATAAGTAATTTAAAGTCTTTATCTCTGTTTAAAGTCTAGAATTCCTTAGGGACAGATTTTAATCACTGCTTTTTCCTGTATATAAGCCATGTTTTCATATTTCCTAGCATGTTTTGTAATTTTTTGTTTAAAAAATAGACACTTTAAAAAATCAAATTAGGCAACTCTGGGAATTAGGTGCTTCCCCCACCTCCAAGATTTATTGTTTTTGCTGTTTATCGTAGTGACTTTTGTTGTTTAGTGACTACTATAAACTAGTTCTATAAGTCTATATGCTTCACATGTGTGGTCACTGAAGTCTCTACTTGGTTAGTTTACTGTACCACTAATGACTAAACAGAGATTTCACCAAATGCCTGCAAACAGTAAGTATCTCAGTCTTTGTTAAATGGCTTCTTATGTGTGTTGAGGACACACCTTCTGCATTCAGTCAGGTGGTTAGCAATTCCTTCTTAGCTTCCTCTTCTTGCTTCTACGAAGCCTCAAAATCATCCAGAATTCAGTTTAGGTCCTCCTGAGGTCATGAACTTCTAGATTCCCAGGATATG
Organism: Symphalangus syndactylus; assembly: GCF_028878055.3. Classification (NCBI taxonomy): domain Eukaryota; kingdom Metazoa; phylum Chordata; class Mammalia; order Primates; family Hylobatidae; genus Symphalangus; species Symphalangus syndactylus. The sequence continues at coordinate 95,320,317 of NC_072440.2, read as the reverse complement.
CGGGAGATTTTTGAAGCCTTATGAATATATTTTACCCTAGTTTCTTCTTGTAAGTTTGTAGTTAGTTTATTGTTTGCCCCATTTGCCCTTTACTACCTCAGGCAGCCAGCAATTAAAATGGTTCTCTGTAATTTTGGGTTTTTTGACAAATGTCCCTGAGTGAAGTCTTTGCACACTATGCAAGCTTTGAGTCAGGTTATGTATAGAAAGCTTTGTAAATGGGGAATTCCAGGAGACCATTAGACAGGCCAAATAATGGCAATTCTTTGAAAACAAGGCTTTGAAATAATTTAAACTCCATTCTATTCCCTTCAATGGATTCCAGGCTGCACTTGGAATGGGGGATCTCATTTCTCAAGGCTCCCATAGAGTTTAAGTGTGGTAATTAGTACTAGAAAAAATGACAATGTGACAAAGCCCCCTATTCTTCCTGAAATTCAGATACATTTCTTAAACCATGTTCTTGAGTTGGTACAAGTCATTGGTTAATTTCTAGAGTTCTGAAAGAAGTTGATTCTAATCCTATTTTGGCTGTATATTTTAAAAATTGCTTTTATGAAGGATTGACTATCTAGAGGTTTCTATTTTATCATTTTTACTAATATCACCTCTTTCATTAGATTTTCAACTTCTTAAAGGAAGAATTATTTTATTTACCTATGTATTCCTGGTAATAATCATAAAGCTTACTACAAATAGAATGATCAATATATATGAGGAAAAGGAAAAAAGGGGATTGAGGAAATTTAAAAAGAGGGAGTGAGGAAGGCAAACAGGCAGGTATATTATTGTAGTATTCTCCAGCTAATGGAAATGTATATTTTCTACATTACTATTGAAAAAATAATGGCTTTTTGCATTTCAAAAAAAATTTGAGAATCAGACAGCAGTTGAGAATACATTTTTTGAGAGGGAGAAAATATCGTTGGAAATGTCTTCCAAAAAATACTATATAGGGCACCCAGTCATACAAGCAGAAAAATGAAATACCAGGAATGGGTTCTTTTCACTTTATCCTTTATGTCCAAAATGACTGGAACAATGTAGGACCAAGAACTAAATCCTTCATAAAAGCCTACAGTTAATATGACCAGGGTTGTAGTTTATTTGTTTTTTTCTTTAGTTTTTTGTTTTTTGCCTCAGTTATTTCCTTGGGGAAAAGTCTCAGAAGCAAATGTGCTGAGTGGAGCTGGATATGGATTTAAATTTATGACTTTTGAAATGAATTGCCAATTTTCAACACCATGCAAAGTGATACACAGTGTTCCAGTTTTGTCATATTCTACCTTATATTAAATATTATAATTTCAGTTCCTTTGCCTCTACCTTATTCACCAAAGTACATCTTTAAACACTAAAACTCTTTATTATACCTATTGATTGAACATGCATACAAATAACAGGATATAATTTAAAAGGTGCTAGTAAAGACTAAACTCAAAACGATTATTCTCAAAAACAATTTCAAGTCACAAGTTAAAAATAAGAAAACGAAAAACAATCTCACAAAGGGTGCCTGATTTTTCAATTATCTTCACTAAGGCAGGTCTGTACAAACAGCACACAGCTTCAAACTTAGTTACTGCAGACCTTTTACTCCCAGTAGGGAATTGACAAAATGTTATCAAGCATTTTTCTATATTGCATTGTGGGAGTTACAGCACTTATCTACAATGAAGGAGGCAAAATTGGAGGAAGTAAGTGCCTGATTAGAATTTGAAGATAAACACAACCTGTTCTGTAGCTGTCAGGCAGCTGCTCAGAGCAGCCCCGTTCAACCTGATAATTAGTTTATAACTGAACTGTTGAGATTTATGATAAGCTCTAGCAGGTCCCTCTTCTCTCCATGCTCTTCCAAAGATGGCTGATGACACTTACAAAACTTGAACCACTGAGATTCCCTCCAATTCTGATATTCTGTAATGCCTAAAAATTTCCACTTGAAAATTAAATGTATGAGCAGGTATCCCCTAAGACAGATAACTAGACTTAACTTATTTTATGATGGTTTCAAAAGTTCAATGAATGGAATGTACTCAATTTTTTTATTTTGAGATGATGTCTCGCTCTGTTACCCAGGCTGGAGTACAGTGGCAAAATCTCAGCTCACTGCAACCTCTACCTCCCAGGTTCAAGTGATTCTCCTGCCTCAGCCTCCTGAATAGCTGGGATTAAAGGCACAGGCCACCACGCCTGGCTAATTTTGTATTTTTAGTAGAGACAGGACTTCACCATGTTGGCCAGGCTTGTCTCAAACTCCTGACCTTAAGTGATCCGCCCGCCTCGGCCTCCCAAAATGCTGGGATTATAGGCATGAGCCACAGTGCCCAGTCACCCAAAATCTTAACTCATTCCAGCATTAACCCAAAAGTCCAAGTTTAAAGTCTCATCTGAGACAAGGCAAGTTCCTTCTAAATATGAGCCTATAAAATAAAAAACACGTTAGTTACTTCCTAGATACAATGCAGCTACTGGCATTGTGTAAATACATTTATTCCAAATGGGAGAAGTTGGCCAAAATGAAGGGGCTAGAGGCCCATGCAAGTCCAAAATCCAGCAGGGTACTCGTTAAACCTTAAAGTTCCAAAATGATCTTTTGCTCCATGTCTCACATCCAGGGCATGCTGATGCAAGAGGTGGGATCCCATAGCCTTGGGGAGCCCCACCCCTGTTGCTTTGCCCCTGTGGTACACCCCACTCCCAGGTGCTTTCATGGCCTGGCGTTGAGTGTCTGTGGCTTTTCCAGGTGCACAGTGCAAGCTGTCAGTGGATCCACCATTCTGGGGTCTGGAAGACAGTGGCCCTCTTCTCACAGGTTTTGTTTCTACTAGGCAGTGCCCCAGTGGGGACTCTGTGTGGGGGCTACAACTTCACATTTCCCTTTCTCACTGCCCTAGCAGAGGTTCTTCAGGAGGGATCTACCCCTGCGGCAAACTTCTGTCTGGATACACAGACATTTTTATACATCCTCTGAAATCTAAGTGGCAGTTCCCAAACCTCAGTTCTTGACTTCTGTGCACCCACAGACTCAACACCACATGGAAGCCACCAAGCCTTAGGGCTTGCACCCTCTGAAGCAATGTCCTGAGCTGTACCTTGGCCCCTTTTAGCCATGGCTGGAGCTGAAGCAGCTTGGATGCAGGTCACCATGTCCTGAGGCTGCACAGAGCAGCAGGGCCCTGGGCCTGGCCCACAAAACCATTTTTCCCTCCCAAGGCCCCAGGCCTGTAATTGGAGAGGATGCTCTGGAGACCTCTGACCTGCCCTGGAGACATTTTTCTCCACTGTCTCAGTGATCAACATTCCACTTCTCATTAGTTATGCAAATTTCTGCAGCAGGCTTAAGTTTCTCCCCAGAAAATGGGTTTTTCTTTTCCACCCCATTGTCAGATTGCAAATTTTCCAAATTTTTATACTCTGCCTTCTCTTGAATGTTTTGCCACTTAGACATTCCTTCCACCAGATACCCTAAATCATCTCTCTCAAGTTCAAAGTTCCACAGATCTCTAGAGCAGGGAAAAAATGCCACCAGTCTCTTTGCTAAAGCATAGCAAGAGTGACCTTTACTCCAGTCCCCAGCAAGTTCCTCATCTCCATCTGAAACCACCTTAGCCTGGACTTTACTGTTCATATCACTTTCATATCATTTTTGTCAAAACCATTCAACAAGTCTCTAGAAATTTCCAAACTTTCCCACATCTTCCTGTCTTCTTCTGAGCCCTCCAAACTGTTCCAATCTCTGCCTGTTATCCAGTTCCAAAGTCACTTCTACATTTTTGGGTATCTTTATAGCAGTGCTCCACTACCTCATACTAATTTACTATATATAGTCCGTTCTCACACTGCTATGAAGAAATACCCAAGACTGGGTGATTTATAAAGGAAAGAGGTTTAATTGACTCAGTTCCACATTGCTGGGGAAGCCTCAGGAAACTTACAATCCTGGTGAAAGGCAAAGGAGAAGCAGGCACCAGGGCAGGAGGATGGAATGAGTGCCAGCAGGGGAAATGCCAGATGCTTATAAAACCATCAGATCTCCTGAGAACTCACTCAAATTGCATAGCGGTCAAGTCAGGTCTTCTAGGGTATCCATCAGCCAACAGACATTGTAACCTTTTGTTTATTATTCTCCAAGCTCTCTGGCTTCCTTTCTTCCCATTGAACGCTTCAAACTCATTCTCCTCTCAGGGCCTGTATATTTGGTATTCTAAGTGGAATTTTCTTTCCAAGACCTTTGTGTGCTCCCTTCTCCTTCTCCAATATTTTCTCCTCAGAGAGGACTTGCTCAATGGTAGCTGAAGCAGCCATGCCCAACCCTTTCATCTCAGCCACTGTCAATCACGCTTGCCACTTTTGTGTTTCTTTTCTGTCTCTTTCTCCACTTCTGAGAACAAACATGAGCTCATAATTATGTTTGTGTTGCCTAAACCACACCTTGATAAGTAAAAAGACTTCAATATTAGATTTGTTGACTGCCTCACTTCCACCTAACCTATCTTGAGTTTTTTAACCTGAAAATGGGCCTCATTACTCTTATCACATAACGTTGTTGCACAGTAAGCAAGATGGCCAAATGTGAATTATTGATGTTTACTTAATGTGAACTTGATGTCTCAAGTTCCACACTTCGTGTCTCGTCTCAATCCATTCCAATCACATATCCATCTTTTCCACTAAAAACGCTCTTGGAAAACTCGCCAGCGATCCCCATGAGGGGATCCAATGGCCCTTTCCCTTTCTGTATTTTATCTAACACCCTGCCAGCATTTGACAAATTTAAATGCTCCTTTTTTTCTTGAAACATTTTATTGGACTGAAGCCATTGACTGCATAGTCTCCCTTTTGTTTTCTCCTATTTCACAGAAAGCTTCCTCTGAATTTATTTTGCTGTCTCTAGTCAGCTTCTGTAGTCAATGTTGAAGAGTCTTAACATTGAGAAATGTGTCCTGGGCACTGTTCTCTTTCTAAATACTCTCTTGAAATGATCTCATCCAACCTCAGGCTTTCAAATGCCATCTACATGCTGTTAACTTTCAAAATTGGTTCTCTCACCCTGACCTCTCTGTTCATATGTGAACTTGCCTAACTAATGGCTTACCTGATGTTTTTCAGTTGGAGTTTTTTGGTTTTTTTTTTTTTTGAGACAGAGTCTCACTGTGTCATCCAGGCTGGAAAGCAGTAGCATAATCTTGGCTCACTGCAACCTCCGCCTCCTAGGATCAAGCAATTCTCCAAGCCACCCCCGAGTAGCTGGGATTACAGATGTGTGCCACACACTCAGCTAATTTTTGTATTTTTAGTAGAGATGGGGTTTCACCATGTTGGCCAGGCTGGTCTCGAACTCGTGACCTCAAGCAATCTGCCTGCCTCAGCCTCCCGAAGTGCTGGGATCACAGGCATGAGTCACCACGCCTGGCCTTCAGTTGAATTTCTAGCAGGTATATAAAACCTATTATGCCTAAAAGTAACTTTGATTAGATTCCCCCAAGCTCTCCTTTCCATATTCCCTTTCATCACAATAAATGATGCCACTTCTACATATTGCTCAACCTTTTCCCCTTGGTCAACATATTTAATCCATCTGCAATCATATGCTGGGTCTGTCTATTTCTCCCTGTTTCAGCTTTCACCTGAATAACTTCAAGATAACTCATCTCTTTTCTGTCTCTTTTGCCCTCTGCAATCTCTCCCCTAAAAAATTAGTGATTTTTTTAATGTAAGTAATATTATATCACTCACCTGCTGAAAATACTTTGTCTTATTCTTATTGTTAAAGTAAAATCCACACTCTATCATAGCTGACACATTCCCTGTCATCTGACAGCAACCAGATTTTCTCCCTCTCATTCTCGCCTCTCTCCCTGCTCTAGCTATGCTAGGCTTCATCATGGTCCTCTAACGTCCCAAGATGACTTTATCCTAAGGAACTGCTGTCTTTTTGTGTGGACGATTATTACTTTTGCACTATTGTTCCTCTGTTATTCCAGTCTCAGCTTAAATGTTATCTTCAGGAAAACCTTTCCTGACCATCAAATCCATCAGCTTATGTTGCCAATCTCCCAGGCAGTATGTTTTTTCATATCACACGGTTTTATTTTCTTCATAGTAATTTCATAGTACTTATCACTTCTTGACATTATATTTTGTATTTACTTGCTGATTTTTTTAAATCATCCATCAGAATTTAAGCCCCCTACGGATATTTTCCTGGTCTTTTTGTATCTTTAGTAGCCGGGGCAATGACCGAATAGTAAGAGATCAATAAACGTGTGAATTAATGTATATTGCACAGTAAGGACAAAATTAATTAAATTAAATTCCTAGCTTCTTTCCCGAATTCCGAACTGAATTTTCAAATTCTAACTGTATTTATTTCCTTGGATGACCCCCTAGGGTCTTTAATCTTCTCAACTCAAAACAACAGAATTCTAATCATAGTACTCTACTCCTGACTTAAAACTTGATCTCCTTTTTTCTTTATACCTATAAATACCATCTAGCCTGCTCACTCAAGAAAAAAAACCTGGGAGTCATCTCTCTCATGTTACCTACATTTATTTAGCCACATGTGCTCTGAAACTAGCCACCCTGGCCATGGTCTCCTTATTTCTAATCTATCCCCACTCCAGTTTCCCAAGAAATCTGAAACACAAGCCAAACATGTCACTCCACTATGCAAGGTCACTGAGTTCCACTTGGATAAAGTCCCAATTGCTTCCACTATGTTTATTCATTCATGCACTCATTCAGTAAATATTCAGTGCTTACTGTTCAGAATTACAGGTGCCAGGAACAGAGTCGAGAAAAATGAAGCCTCTGCCCTTATACCACTTATATTCTAGTAGGAGAGACAGGCCAAAGGGACTGTCATTCATTCATTCATTCATTCAGTAAATATTCATTCACACACTCAGTAAATATTCAGTGCTTACTGTTCAGAATTACAAGTGCCAGGAACAGAGTCGAGAAAAATGAAGCCTCTGCCCTTATAGCACTTACATTCTAGTAGGAGAGACAGGCCAAAAAGAGAAAAGCAAATGAATATATGAAAAATGGAAAGTAGTGAAAGGTTCAGTAAGGAAGTGAGAACAAAATAAAAAGACCACAAGTGATTGGAGTTGGAGGGCTTCTTTAGATAAGATGGTCAAGGGAAGATTGCTCTGAGGAGCTGACATTTGACCAGATCCTGAATGAAAAGACATAGGACCATGTGGATATTCAAGGGAAGGGTATTTCACATGGAAATAACAACAGGAGCAAAAATCCTGAGGTGGAAATGTACTTGGTACATTTGAGGAGCTGCAAACAGGCCAGCAGGGTGGGAGCACAGTGACTGAGGGGCAGGATCTTTCTGACTTTGCCCATCCACCTCTCAGATTTAATATCCTCCTCGTTCCCCTTACCCATGTTGCACCACTGGTCATTTCCCAAGCACATCAACCAATCACATGGGCCCTTATCTTTGCATGTATTATTCTCTCTTCCTAGAGGGTACTTTTTCTCCTAATTCTCTAGTCAACTCCCATTTACCCTTCTGGTACCAAAATAAACGTCACCTTCTCAGAAACAACTCTTGCTCTGCCAAGCAGTTAGGTGGCATTTCTGTGAGTTCCCACTACTGTACTCCTCTATCATAGCATTTAAAGCACCATTCTAGCTGTTTGCTTGGTTTCCCCCCATACAGTAGTTCTGTGAGAGATTGGATGTTTATAATACGTATTTTTTTAAAATAGAAGGAAGGAAGGAAGGAAAAAATGATAGGCAGATAGAAGAAGGGAAGGAAGATAGAAAAAAAAGGAAGGAGGTAAGCTTAGGAAATTTTTGTAATCTAAGAATTTGTTTTCTAGAAATGCCGTTTTGCTGCATAACTTTCTTACTGTATTTGGTTGTATTTCATGGAAATCAGTGTAGAGAATTCCAGTATTCACATAAAAATAAAACCCTGGAAATCATTTGATCATCACTCCTCTTCACAAAACACAAATGTACTCCTGTATAAAATCAGGCAAAAACCTGAAATGGCAGGTTGCCTCATGCACTTCAGACTTACACATCATCTTGGAAGGCCAGCTTTGTTGCTATAGTAACTGGATCTCTATCAGAAACCAGGAATTAATGTAGAGAAGAGGAGAGGTACAGAGGCAATATGAAGAATTCAGTCTGAGCATTAGTGAAGGTATTGGGTCAGCTATTCCTCAGCGGGCATAGTGATGTGCACAATTCCTGGTTCCTGGTGCTGGTCAGTGAGGTCAGAATTATGAGTTTCAGGTGGGTCCCCTAAGGAGCTACAAGAGAGGCTTGCTCAAGGTTGTTGATTGACTTATTTTAGTTGCAGACATTTGAATTAATTATATTTCTGGACATATTATAATAATCATTTTGTATAAGGACCCACTCCTGTTTTGTTTTGTATATTTTTTTTATTACCTAGACCTTCATTCCTCTCTTACTCCCTTCCAAAGTGTTCCACTGTAATGTGCTTGATATGGCTTTTCAAATACTTTTATATAAATTGTTTTAATTGGCATAAATGACAATGTTCTATTAATTTTATTCTATTGTTTATTTTTTAACCTAATGATATATTTTTACGACTTACTCATTTTTCTGCATATTTGTTTTACTTCCCTCACTCCCTAGTAATTGATTCCTTCATTATTTCTAACACTTCACTATTGAGAATGGTGTTCAAATGATGTCCTTCTACAGGCTACCTGATGGAACAGTGAGGAAAAATTGTTTCCTGCAGAAATAAAAGACACAGGTAACAAGCCAATTGCTTTTCTTCCCCTTAATATTATCAATATCACCCTTTAAAGAAACCACACTTTAGTAATGTGGCAGAAGACTGCAAGCTTGAACAAAGAGCCCTTGCCACAAACTACCTGGAAACAGGAAAACATCCACCTCTAGACAAAGCTATCATAAGGAAAAAACAGAAGATCTGAATCAAACATTGCAGCTGATGGGCACTTCCACCTCCCTAAGTTAACAAAATACAAAAAGAAAAATAAAACAGAATACTCCAAACTTCAATAAGAATCCATAAATAAGGTTGTTCAGATAACATCTCTAGTCAGAAATTGAAAAAGTAAGAACAGCAAAGAACAACAACAGAAACTAAAATAGATGCAGCAAGAGTTGATCAAACTAATCAAAGATAATAAAGAAAAAAATAAAACCATCTCAGAAATGAAGACTAAATTATGCAGTTGCCAAGGGAGAATAGATTCAAGTTAGATCTAACAAGAAGAATTGAAGAAAAACAGAAAACAGTCAAGGAAATAAAAACGAAATAAAGAAGTAAACATGGTCAGAGAAAAAGCAGTTTAAATAGAAAGCAAAGAAAGTATAATGAGAATTTCTGAATAATACTTTGAAACAGAACTAATATTTAAAACTACAATGCAAGAAGCCTCTCCAAAAATAAGAAAACATAATTAATAAACTGAGGGTCCTCTGGCACCTTGGAAAATTGATTTAGAAAAATTAACTTCAAGAATACTTTTTTTTTTTTTTTTGATGGTGTCTCTCTCTGTTGCCCAGACTGGAGTGCAGTGGCTCGATCACGGCTCACTGCAAGCTCCGCCTCCTGGGTTCTTGCCATTCTCCTGCCTCAGCCTCCCGAGTAGCTGGGACTACTGGCACCTGCCACCAAGCCTGGCTAATTTTTTATATTTTTAGTAGAGACAGGGTTTCACCATGTTAGCTAGGATGGTCTCGATCTCCTGACCTTGTGATCTGCCAGCCTTGGCCTCCCAAAGTGCTGGGATTACAGGCGTGAGCCACCACCCCCGGCCAAGAATATTCTTAAAAGCAAAAAACAAAGAAAAATCCTCGGCACTGTTAGAGCAAGAAAAGTAGGTTGGCATCAAGTCTCTCAAGAATAAATATAAGGCAATGCTGTGGTGGGAGAATTTTATAAGAAATGTTAGACCTAAAACCATAAAAACCCTAGAAGAAAACCTAGGCAATACCATTCAGGACATAGGCATGGGCAAGGACTTCATGTCTAAAACACCAAAAGCAATGGCAACAAAAGCCAAAATTGACAAACGGAATCTAATTAAACTAAAGAGCTTCTGCACAGCAAAAGAAACTACCATCAGAGTCAACAGGCAACCTACAAAATGGGAGAAAATTTTCACAACCTACTCATCTGACAAAGGGCTAATATCCAGAATCTACAATGAACTCAAACAAATTTACAAGAAAAAAACAAACAACCCCATCAAAAAGTGGGCAAAGGACATGAACAGACACTTCTCAAAAGAAGACATTTATGCAGCCAAAAAACACATGAAAAAATGCTCATCATCACTGGCCATCAGAGAAATGCAAATCAAAACCACAATGAGATACCATCTCACACCAGTTAGAATGGCCATCATTAAAGAGTCAAGAAACAACAAGTGCTGGAGAGGATGTGGAGAAATAGGAACACTTTTACACTGTTGGTGGGACTGTAAACTAGTTCAACCATTGTGGAAGTCAGTGTGGCGATTCCTCAGGGATCTAGAACTAGAAATACCATTTGACCCAGCCATCCCATTACTGGGTATATACCCAAAGGACTATAAATCATGCTGCTATAAAGACACATGCACATGTATGTTTATTGCGGCACTATTCACAATAGCAAAGACTTGGAACCAACCCAAATGTCCAACAATGATAGACTGGATTAAGATGTGGCACATATACACCATGGAATACTATGCAGCCATAAAAAATGATGAGTTCATGTCCTTTGTAGGGACATGGATGAAACTGGAAACCATCATTCTCAGTAAACTATCGCGAGGACAAAAAAACAAACACTGCATGTTCTCACTCATAGGTGGGAATTGAACAATGAGAAAACATGGACACAGGAAGGGGAACACCACACTCTGGGGACTGTTGTGGGGTGGGGGGAGGGGGGAGGGACAGCATTAGGAGATATACCTAATGCTAAATGACGAGTTAATGGGTGCAGCACACTAACATGGCACATGGATACATATGTAACAAACCTGCACATTGTGCACATGTACCCTAAAACTTAAAGTATCATAAAAAAAAAAAGAAAAGAAATTCAAGGACATCTAGCCAAGCCTTTAAGCAACAAGAGGATAGAAAGCTAGTTTTAAATGTGAAAGGATTCAAGGAATGCTATTCCCTTGAGCTCTTTCTGAGGAGTATGTTAAAAGACGGGCTCCAGAAATCTAAGGGTTGACTGGAGAAACTGTCAAGAAAACACTAATGAGTGCGTGTATTAATTGTAGAACTAAGAATTAAGCAAAGTTGGAGCGGACTGGAAAATTGAATATAAATATATGGTTCTGACAAAGCAGAAGGAACATAACTAGAATAAATGAGAAAAGTGAAAAAGGAAAGTAGAATTAGACAATGACTACTATATAGTTAATAGGTAAGAATCAATGTTTATCACATAAAAATTATAGACCTGATAGTAAAATTTAAATAACAAAGTGAATTAAGGGCAATACAAGTTTTATAAATACAAATATAACCAATACTATCAAAATACAAACATTTCTAAAGGCTAAAATATTTAAATATAAATATATACATATGGAGAGAGACACGTAAAGAATTACAGTCAAGCCACACAATAACTCCAATATTATATAACAGTTTACTGGAGGTATTAGCGAATATAATTGGGTAAGAGAAAAACCGAGAGATACAAGAATTGGAAAAGAATAATAAGAACATCTTTATTTGCCAATGACATCACATTATATTCTATAAATATGACTGAATCTATGATAAAGCCAATTATAAAAATAAGCATTTGTTAAGATAACAGGATAAAAATTAAAATACAGAAATCAATATGCTTTTTATGCAGCATTAAGAACCCCTTGAAAGAGAAAATACCATAGCAACAAAAATGTTTATATTACTTAGCAAGAAATGTGCGAAACCTATATTAAGGAAACAACAATAATTATAAAACACTTTTGAAAGACACCTACATACACTTGAATAAATAGAAAGATACACCATTAACACACATCACCAAGATGTCAGTTCTCTCTAAGTTAAACATTTAATTTATCCCAATAAAAATACAAACAAGGTATTTTGCTATAGCTAGACAAGTTGATACTAAAGTCCATATAGGAAAAACTGAATAAATAATAATATGTAATTATAATAATACAGTAAAAGAAGGCCTGTGAGGAAGGGAGGACTAGTCTTACCAGATATTAAAACATACAGCTAAACCTAATAAATAAATAAATTAAATAAATAAATAAATACTAAAGCACGCATAGACAGAAGACCAATGAGATGGAATAGAAATTCTAAAATTACACTGAGCTGCATATGGAAATCTGATATCTAAAAAAGGAAGTATCTCATATCAATGAGAGCAAAGGAGTTTTTAATAAATGGTGTTAGGATAACTGAATAGCCATCTGAAGATAGTTTTAATTAGATTCATTTCTCACATCATATGTAAGAAGGGAATCATGATAGATTAAACACCTAAGTTTAAAAAAATAGAACTATCCACAGATTGGCATAAAATTATTCTAACCTGGCTGTAGAGAAAGAGTATCTATGCCACAACATCCAGAGTCAATTTAAAAAATTGATTATTTTTCTACAAAAATTTGTATAAAATTATGGTTAAAAATATGTAGGCAAAGTCACAAGGAAATGGACAAATTGTGGGAAAATTTGTGACATATATGAGTAAAAACTAATTTCCTTAACATATAAAGATTTTTATAATTGGTGAGAAGACCAAAAATGAAAATGAACATGAAAAGAAAATTCATATATATATATGTATACATATATACGTATATATGTATACATATATACGTATATATATACATATATACGTATATATGTACATATATACGTATATATATATATACATATATACGTATATATACGTATATATGTATATATATGAGAAATGGCTCTTAAACCTCTGAAAAAGTACTCAATCTCACTCATGATAAAAAAATTAAATTATTAAAACTTAACTGGAAAATATTTTCTTACTAATTAGATGGACAAAAGATTCAGTCTTGATAAAACATGCTCTTGGCAAAGCTGTGCAAAAACAGTCATTCTCATGCATTATTGATGGAAATAAAAGTGGTATGACAAGAGAGGGAAATTTAGCAATACCTAAAATTTAGCAAAACCACCTGTTCATTTACCTTTTAGCCCAGACATCTCACTTCTAAGAATTTATCTGGGCCAGGTACGGTGGCTCATGCCTGTAATCTCAACACTTTGGGAGGCCGAGGTGGGTGGATCACTTGAGGTCAGGAGTTCGAGACCAGCCTGGCCAACATGGTGAAACCCAGTATCTACTAAAAATACAAAATTTAGCAAGGCATGGTGGCGAGCACCTGTAATCCCAGCTACTCGGGAGGCTGAGGCAGGTGAATCACTTGAACCCAGGAGGCAGAGGTTGCAGTGAGGGGAGACTGCACCATTGCACTCCAGCCTGGGCGACAAGAGCGAAACTCCATCTCAAAAAAAAAAAAAAGAAAAGAAAAGAAAGAAAGAATTTATTTGAAGATTAATGTCCAACAATAGGAAAATATACATGTATAAGGTTATTATTTGCAACATTATTGTAATTTCAAGATATTAGAATCAATCAAAATATTAAAATATAGGAGATTGGTTAAACAAATTGTGTTGCGTCCACACAATGGAATGTTATACAGCAGGAAAAATGAATGAGGGTGAACTGACATGAAGCACTTTTATATATTTTTAAATGAAGAAACAAAAAGTACAAAAGGCATATATAATATGCTAACTTTTGAGTAAGAAAAAAATAAAGTAAGATAACATCTGTCTGCTTACTGTTACAAAATAAAACACAGGAAGGATAAACCAAAAAACAGTAAAAGGGGAAACTGAGTGAAAGTTATAAGGAGGGAAGATATTTTTCTGAGTATGTCATTTTTACTTTTAGAAGCATTTTAATGTTCTACAAATTCAAAAACTATGATGAAATCTATAAGGATGAGATAAAAGTAAAACCTAAAATGTAAAAGAAACAAATGAACCCAACTGCATTTCAAATGCATAACATAACTACCACTCCAAAATGAAATCCCTGGGATAAAGGTTGAAAGAAGGAGGTTGCTTTCCCCATATATAAGAGATGGCCCAGCAGTTTCCATGAAGACTTTGTATTTTTCCAGTTAGAGAAACTGATCATATGCAAAAGAGCATACTGAAGGCAGAGGCTGCCTGTGTGTGTGCATGTGTATGTGTTCATGTGTGGCCCTACACGTGTGAAGCATGCGATTGGAAGGATGAGAATTGGTTGATAAATGGGAGTCGTGAATTTAAATCCAAGATTGGGTACACAGAGAGAGTAAGTTAACCAGTAGTTTCCTCATAATGCTTAATGTAATCACCAGGGTGGAGTATACTGAGGATTTGATGAGATAATGTGTTTCAGAGCCCAGGCTGTGAAATCCTATTCTTGGGTGCAAATCCAGCTGAATCTCATTCTTACTTTGGAACCTTGGACACATACTTAATTTCTCTCAGTCTAAGTTTTCTCTTCTGTGGAAATGAAAAATAGTTATATCTTCCTCGTATGTTTAGGGTGGGAAATAAATTAGTGTGTTCATGCAACAAATGAGGTAATTCGTAGTAAGGATTTCACTGGAAAGCAAGATGCAAACTCTGCAAAAGGCAGGTTCCTTTTCATCTTGTTCACCGTTGTGCCCACTGGCCTAGACTACTGCTTGGCAGGGATCTATCACTTCTTTCACATCTGTGGAATGAATAAATGAAAACCCTTTCCTGACCCCTGACCCATAAAAAGATTCATAAATGTTAGCTGTGTTGTCATGATCTCCATAATTATGATTATCCTCATGATCATTAATGTATATAAAGGTGTTTTATCTTCAAAATCAAGTGGGAAATGTAGACAGCCCCCTGTACTTTCAACAAGTAATGTTGGATTTTATAGCATCATATGAAGAAGAACGACCACTGGGGAGGAATCTTGGGGGGAAAATGGTTTAATAGCAAAAAAGAGTATATACAGTTCTTTCCTGACTGATGTTTCCACATTGGTTATTTGGTGCCTCCTCTGCCCTTCTCTCTGACAGCTTGAAAGGCAAAAAAAAAAAGAAAAAAAAGAAAAGAAAAAAGTCTTCCAAAAGCTGAAAATACTCAGTCTGAGACCACAGAACTAGGGCAGCAGTCCTGAGTATCAGTAAATTGATCCCTTTGAAGTTTTCTGTTAGGAGAAACTCAGGCCCATAACAGAAGCTCCTGATCTCATTAGGGAGAAAGTAAATCCTTTAGAAATAAGTCTTCTCACAGTTTAATAACTGGGGTTTCAGTTCTTGAGAAAAATTCCTGGCTGGATTACACTCTAGAGCCATATTTCTTG
Source organism: Symphalangus syndactylus (assembly GCF_028878055.3). NCBI lineage: Eukaryota > Metazoa > Chordata > Mammalia > Primates > Hylobatidae > Symphalangus > Symphalangus syndactylus. The sequence continues at coordinate 95,304,908 of NC_072440.2, read as the reverse complement.
CAAAATCCAACATCTGAAATCCTAGACTGAGCAAAGAATTAGCTTTTTGGGGGAAAAAAAGGAGTTTAAAGTTGGGAAAAAAGATCTTTTATGGAAAGACATCCCAAAATCACAGCATGCACTGTTTACTTATAAACTTAACTAATTTTATTACATACAATTCTTTGTTTCTATTTTTCAAATAACAAAACTGAGAAGAAGGGCAACTATCTACTTACCAAAAGACACATAATTAGTATGTGGTAAAACCCAGTTGTCAACATTGGTACAACTGTAAAGTCCATGTGCTTATCTTTTCTGATAATATGTACCAGATTACAAAAGCCTCTTTCCACAAAGTCTGGGGCATTCCAGATACGCCATTGAATAAAATGACATTGATAATAGGAATTCTGGAATTAGTGACCAAAAGCATTTAATGAAAAATGTAGGGTTTAAATAATAATGGCAATAAGTCTTGAAATTTTAATAAAATTTCTGGAAGCACTTTCACATCTTAGAACTATCTGTTCATTTTTACAAGGAGAGTAAGCCAGTGTGACATAAAGGAAAGAGTATTTTGCTAAATGTCAGGAAGTGAGGATTCTTGTTCTGACTCTGTTCCTGGCTAGATGATTTTAAACGAATCATTTTCTTATCCTCAGCCCTACTTTCTGAATCAAGAGAATAAACTCATCAGATTAGGTCATCTCAAGATTTTTTGCAGCTTTATCACTGAATAGATAACATCGATTTCACCACTGCTAAATGAAAATAAAGACCTGATCCATGGACTCACACATTTATTACCAAGTAGAAATCTGCACATCCCAAAGGTTGTGACCTGCTGAAGGTCACACAGCAATTTGGTGGCAGAGCAGGGATGAGGACCCAGGTGTCCTCAATCCCAATGCCGTGTTTCTCTTCATACTAGTAGCTTGCAAAGTGGTCACTTAATATTTGTCTAAGTCAAAAATTGAATCATTGGAATTCAGTGCCTTTGGTGGATAGGCCCCCAAGAAGGGTGTTTTTGTAAATATAGAAATATGTAAATGTTTAGCATAAAATCATAATAGAAATTTCTAAAAAAATAAAATTAAATGACTAATGTGTTTGATTCTCAAAGTCAGACATCATGAAAGTGGGTGGGGGATGCTGGAGAACATCAGCTCTGGTGACGGACTGCCCAGAGTCCAGTTCCATCATTTGTTGCTCTGTGTTTCAGTTTTTCCATCTGACAAACAGAAATAATAACACATGTACACATATGGTGCACAAGTGGGGAATAATGGGTCAGCACATGTAATGCATATAGAGCAGCACCTGGGAAAGGAAAGCTATGATTATCACAAGTTTACAGATGAGGCAATTGAGCCTCACAGTGGGTTAGAATGCTGGGAATGCTCAGCCAAGTTGATGGGAGCTTTGTCTCTACTGAACCTCCTGCTCAGTCCCTGAGGAATCACAGGGCACTGGAGAAACCATACAATTTGAAACCAGGAGACCCAGGTATGAATCTCTCTTCTGCTCTATCCTCAGCTTATGACCTTGAACAGATTACTTCAATGCTCTGTTCCTTCTTTGCTTCATCTGTAAATAGAGTAACAGTGATATCCAGTCTACAAATTGGTTATGAGGATCAAACTGCAATATTCCATCACAACGCTGATTATTGCTGTGATCACTATTACCAGCTGTAGCTGGGTTATGGAGTCAGACTTGGTGAAATGACCAGTGTCCTCCAAACTCTGTTGGAGTGGCTCTGTCAGTGCTGCTGGGTACAAGGGTCCACAGCCACCCCACAGAGTCCCTAGTTTGAGAGTGATCTTCAAAGTACAAGGGGAAAAGAGAGCTCTGATAGGCAGGTAGAGAGCCTCACACAGGCAGGCAGATTATACGAAACCTTTCAGGGGCTTTAAAGTAGCTCAAACCAACTGGCCTTGATGAAAGACACATCTGGGGCCTGTGTGATGGAATCACTGAATTCCTGGCGTGGATCCTAGAAGATCTGTAGACAGCAGGGAGCCTCTAGTTAGTTCTCTAAGATGTAAAGTAATTTTTAAATGTAAATTTGACCAAGCACTTTTTCAATGGAACACTTCCATGGTGTGCTCAAATGATGCACTCCATGTTCAAAGGATAAAGACAAATCTCTCGCAGGTGTAGCACAGGACTTCCTTTCCCACTTGCTCTGCCCCTTGCTTCCCTGGCTCCCTGCCATCAGCCAGCCTAGCTCGGCACTTCCACCACCAAAGGGCTATGTACAGGCATGACTGTTTTCTCTCTTCCCCACCTTCCCCACTGTATTCGTTCCCTTTCACACTGCTATAAGGAACTACCTGAGACTATGTAATTCATGAGGAAAAGAGGTTTAATTGACTCACAGCTCTGCCAGCTGAACAAGAAGTGTGACTGGGAGGCCTCAGGAAACTTACAGTCAAGGCAGAAGGTGAAGGGAAAGCAAGGACCTTCTTCACATGGCGGCAGGAGAGACAGAGCACAAGGGAGGAAGTACCACACATTTTTAAACAAACAGATCTCATGAGAACTCTATCATAAGACAGCACTAGGGAGATGGTGCTAAACCATTAGAAACCACCCCCATGATCCAATCACCTCCCACCAGGCCCCACCTTCAACACATGAGGATTGCAATTTGACATGAGATTTGGGTGGGAACACAAAGGCAAACCATATCATCCATCTCTGTCCTGCCTCTTTTCTGGTTCACTCCTGCACAACCTTCAGATCTCAGGTAAAGCATTATATTTCCACATCCTTAGTTGTTCCTCCCCTGAGCTATTTACTAGGCCAAATTTCATTATTTTATGTGTTTTGAGTACCACATATCTCTCCGTTGAAGCACGTGTGAAGGTGCAGTTGTATGCACATTTGTGTGATTTTTTTTTTAATTACTGACTCTTCCCTAAGCAATATTTGGAGCAGAGACAAATTCTGTGTTTCTTATTTACAACCTATAATAGTGTCTGGACATGGAAGGTGCTGAAATTAATTTTATTAATGAATAAAATAATGAATGAAAAACTATGACTTGCTTTCAAGTAGTATTCCTGGTCTGACAAATTAAATAATTTAGTAAGTCCCTTAATGAGGACTTTGTGATCGCCTCGTGGAGAAGGTGAAGAAATCTACTTTTGGCTATGATACTAATGGATTAAGGCCTAACTTAACAATTGACTGGCTTCAAGGTAAGTTCCTTAATTTCTCCTTCAGAGTCAAATTGAAGAGAGGATTGTGGTAGCTCTATCCTATGCGACATAACAATAATTTGGATAAAGACATTGGGTACACTGCCAAAATTTGATATGATTGATGGCAGAATCACAATCCACAAAATTACTGATGGTTGAAATATCTGACCAAATCTAAAAATTTGAAATTGATATTAGATAGAGCTATATACAGATCATTATGTTGGGCTAAAATAAACAGATAAGCAAATAAAAATTCCACTGGTAGAAGATAGTAAAAAATGGTTGGAAAGTGCATATGAACAACTTTTATGCCTATGGTTTCTAAAAATTGTGCCAAGGTACCTAGGGCAGTTAAGCAGACTCGCAGGGTTATGCAGGATATTTAACACATCTGAGGGAAATGGTGAGAACTGCAACCTCAAGGTTATTCCTAGTTTCAACATGAGATTGAGCTGCATTTCTTTCCACGTTTTGGTAAGTTTGTGAAGTTGGGTTGTAGGAGCTTGCTGGGATAAAAAGCAAGCACCATGCAAAAATCAACGTGGAATAAGAAGGAAGGGGTTGTGTCCTGTGGTATGCTGAGCCAGTTGGGTGTGCCCAAAACCCAGGCACTCAAATGGTCATGTCCCAAGTTAAAGAAGAACTTAGACTTGTCTACAAAGGGATCAATCAGTTTAGATAGAATTTTCTGTGTGAGTCAGTAGACATTTGGAATTTCCTCTAACTTTACAGCCTACTACCACACCATGGTAGATTAGAATGTGCATGGACTCTTCCCCAGAAGACCTAGATCCTTGTCTTCCCTGCATCTAAATAGCTCTCTCTTGTCTGAATCCTTGGTTAAATCCTTGAGCCTCAATTGTACTTTCATAAAAGTGAAAATAGAAAATTCTGAATGGCCAACCTCAGAAAGTCATTGTATGAATAAAATAACATAAAGGAAGTAGATATGTTCTCTCATTAGGATCCTGACATTTGCTCTTCCCACTGCCTGGAATGCTCTTCTCATTACTCGGCAGTCAGTTGAGATAGCAACTTTTCAGAGAAACTTTCCTAAAGATCCTATTGATCTTACTGTCCCTCCTCCCTCTTGCCTGAGGCGTTTGTTAGCCTATCATTCTGATTCTTTATCATTGCATTAAAAAAATTATTAGACTTTACTTTCCAGAGCACTTTCAGATTAATAGAAAAATTGAGCAGGAAATACAGAAAGAGCCTATATACTCCTTCTCCCCCTTGCAACTTCCCCTATTATTAACATCTTGCATTAGTGTGGCACATTTGTTACAATTGATGAAACTGTATTCATATATTATTATTCACTAAAATCCATAGTTTACATGAGGCTTCATTGTGTTGTACATTCTATGAGCTTTGACGAAGGCATGACACATATCCACTATTGCAGTGTTATGAAGAATAGTTTCACCACCCTTAAAATCCTTTGTGCTCCACCTATTCATCTTTCCCTCTGCCTGAATGTTATATAGTTGGAATCATACACTAGGCAGCCTTTTCAGATTGGCATCTTTCACTTAGCAATATGTTTTTGAGGTTATTTCATATCTCTCTCTGGCTTGGTAGCTCATTTCTTTATATTTCTAAATAATGATATTCCATTGTATGGATGTTTGTTTATCCATTCACCTATTGAATAACATCTTGGTTGTTTCCAATTTAGGGCAGCTAAGAATTAAGCTTCTATAAACATTAATTTGCAGGTTTTTGTGTGGACATATGTTTTCTATTCATCTGAATAAATACCTAGGAGTGTGATTGCCAGATCATATGGTAATACTATGTTTAGCTTTCTAAGAAACTGTTACATTTTCTTCTAAAGTGGCTGTGCCATTTTCTATTCCCACTAGCAATGGATGAGAGTTCCTATTGCTCCACATTCTCATCACCATTTGGTATTGTTGGTATTGGGACTTTAACCATATCATTGGATTTTTCACTATCATAAATTATCTTCTTGATTTATTTTGTTATGAATAGAACAGCTGTCTCCCAACTCACCAGTAGGTCAGAACTGAGGATTTTGTCTATCTTGTTAAGTGATACATTCATACATAAAGTTAGAAAAAGAATGCCTGACACATAATAGGCACAGTATAAACATGTAACTAAAGAACGATTAAATAAATTTGTTTTACAAATTGTGTTATTATAATTAACTTCATTGATGCTCACATCTTCAAACTCATCTAGTTCCCACTTCCATCAATCTTACATCTAAGTTCCTCCCTATATATTTCTCTCTTTTCACTGTTATTGCTAATTCTCTGTTCTATACTCCTGAGTTTCTGATCAACTTGTGGGGTGGAGGTGTACTGCACTATTTTTGTCAAACAAAAATTCAGCTCCAGAAATTTGAAAACTGACTTAATGCATTTTTTCACTAATGTTTCTATTTATTCCATGTGTTCTTCTTCCATATGAGGAGCATAGCCTGGTTTTCCCTTGTTCCTGCTGGCTTGCTATTTTTGAGGAAGAAATCAAATTGGCAACATGAAAAACTTATTGTCCAGTGAACCCAACCCCCAACAGTTTCAGAACCATTACAAACTGATGAGATGAAAACTTTCTCTGTTCTTCTTCATCAGGGATAGCACATTTTCCCCAAGGGCTTCTAGAGACCAGGCTATGTAAGACTCAGGAAGCAAATATTTGGAGTGGTCACTGGAACTATGGACAGTCATATCAACAAGTGTTTATAGGGACCTGCTGCAGCTGAGCCCAGATTGCAGCTGAATTTAAGATGAGGACATGGATATCAACCAAAGGTATAAGCCAGAGCTAAAGAGAAGAAAAAGATTAGAGCCCAAGTATCTGGGACAAATTCATTTGTTAATTTAACTGCTTTAATAGCTGTTCCTCATCTATTGTGGCTTTCATAGGATTCAGCTCATCACCTTGACATCCCTGGGCAGACTACATGATAGATGAATTCGCAGTGAAAGAAGATTTCTCCTCTGGCAGTAATCTGCAGTGTGACCTTGGACAGGTCACAAAAATCTCTACTATCAGGAACATCAACTTCAGGGATATGACTGAAACTCAATCTCAATATTGTTTCCTCGTGGACTAGCCAAACACGTTTATCACTGAGAATTTAACAGCAAGAATGAATCCAGTGTAATTTTGCTGGCATCTCCCTACTACAAGTCTAAGATTCACGGCAGATTTAAGGGTTCACTTCCTTCCTAGTATATTTGAGAAGACTCAGGTCCATCGAGGGAGAAAAGTTATCAAGAACATGGAGTTACTGTGTGGCAAGAACAGAAGTAGAATCCAGTTCTACTGGATATAATTCAGTGCCAGATGCTGTTAACTTTTTCTTCTCTTAAGTTTTGGCTTATATCTTTGGTTGATATCCATGTCCTCACTTAAATTCAGCTGCAATCTGATCCCCAGAAACACTTTTTGATATGACCATCCAAAGCTCCAGTTACCACTCCAAATACTTGCTTCTTGAGCCTTATGTAGCCTGATCTCTGGAAGCTCTTGGTCGAAATTGCACTGAATTACATCCAGCAGAAGTAAATTCTACCTCTGTTTTCAGGTATGGTATTCAGAAGCAAAATGCAACCATTGCCCTATCCTCAATAGACAGAACTCATCCATGGTTGATGAAGGTAGCCTGGGTCCTAGAGGTGATCTCCATTTTATGATAAAGGACTTGAGCCCTTAAGAACATTTTATGTTTTACCAGACAGTAAGAGTAGCAATCACTCTGTACAACTTGGGTGAGACTTCCTAAAAATGCCTATGCATAGCCAACACAATACCCTGTTAATTTAAGAACCATAATGTTTTGAAATGAAATTGTTTCTTGTATCTTCTATGAAAATGGGGTTAGCTCAGTCAAAGAACAAGAATCCAGCTCGTTATAAGCATATGCAGGGAAATTTACAATGCGCAAATAACGGCATTTTAAAATCAGGCTTGTCTATTGATGAAAGCACTTGCTAACATGTTTAGCTGACTTGCAGTTCCTTGAAGTACTGGAAAGCAATAAAACTTCATTAAATGCGTTTTCCCAGTGCTTTTACAAATTCAGAAAGATGGTACTTCAGTTGCTTCAAATTTGATAATACAGTTCTCACCTATATGCATATGGAGGGTTAGGCTTGGAAAGGGCTTGCCAATCATCCGACATCACCTTCTCAGTTTCTACTGTGGGATTGAAGACCAGAGAGACTGAGTGATTTGTTCAGGAATGCACAGTGCATTTCTTGGTAGAACCATTGACATCTCGCATGGCCTTTTATTCCTATATATTACATTTAGAAAGTTCATTTTAAAGAGCTTGTGATATGGCAGAATTTCGGTTTATTCTCATAGATCTTAAGTCTGTCTTAGAATACATGAGGATTCAGAAAGCTAAACACATACGTAGACTTTGGGACATGCTGTATCTGAGCAGCACATTCATAATGTCTGTAGAACTCTGTTAGGCCAATAACAGCTAGTTGGAGTAGCTTGACTTAAAGAAAACAAACAAACAAACAAACAAACTTGCTTCTTCTCTTTACTTCTCCTCATTCCTTACACCCTCTCAAATCAGAGGAAACCTTTGTGTCTTTGCCCAAGCTATTTACCTTGGGTCCCTCTGATAAGTTCCTCTTTATCCTGCCAGGCTTATCTCAGAGGAGACCTATGTGAAGAGTCCTCTACCCCTCTTCCTAGCCACAGGCAGTTATTACCCTCTTCTCCCTGCTGTCTGTGAACTTGATAAGTATCTTCATCACAGAACATTACACATTATTTCATATTTATTTCATATTTGTAACTATCTTGATCAAAACTGTGAGACTCTACAGACAGGAGCCAAGCCTTATTTATTCTTGGTCCCTAATATGTACAACATTGCAAGCAATATAATAATATGTGCTCCATAAATATTGTTTGAATTTATTTCTGAAACCATTCATTCTAAAACAGCCTTTGTCACTGCTATGAGGTCTCATTGACAGTTTCCTATTGAGCCTTTGAAATTGTCAAGGTGAGATTAGGAACACAATTATCTGGCTCATACTCCAGAGATCTCTCCCTATAAAATGAGGAGGAGGGATAGGTCCCTACTAGATGATGCTTTCTAGCCAGGAGAAAAACTAACTTGTAGCCAAAATACATAGTAGGAAGGAGATAAATAACTTTTGAATGACTCCATAAGCTCGCAATCTCGAATCAATTTTTATTATTTTCCTATCCCCTACCGTAATTCTATTGTTCATCCAGCAAAGATTGATTCTGCACCTACCATCTCACAAGACAGAGTGAGAAAGGAGAAAAGAAAGGGGTTCAGAGGTTCCTAACCATTTTTTTTTGCCATGGATTTTCTACTATGGACCAAATGTTTAAAATAAATTATTTCGGTTGTTAAATATTACTTTTCTGACTTTATAGAAGGTAATACTGAGATTCAGAGAAATAAATGAACTTGTCGGATATCACACACGGCTTTTGATTGCTGAGTTGGAGGTTTGAATTAATATCTAAGTCCAAGGTGTGTGCTGATTTCACTCCAACTTGTTATTAAAGAGAAGTACATAGACCTTGTCCTGAAGGAGCAGGTGATCTAAGAGGTGGCATCCTGCAAGTATCCCTCAGGTACAAGTCTGCCTTGTATCATTTGTCTTCGGTTACAGGAATGTGTGGAGCTCAGTTTGGAGAAACTAGAAGACTCTTGGAAGACTGCCAGGGAATATTCCTGAGAGAAAAGGCTGGCAAGGCCCTTATTCTGTGACTAGTAGAAAGGACATTAATTATCACAGCCCTAGGGTAGAACCCCCTCCCTCTCTACATCTGAGGCTTTGTCCTGGGTGGCAGGAAGGAAGTGAAAACACAACCTTACAAGCTCAAATTGGTCTCTGTTTGCAAGTCCCTCTGTGAGGCCCTGACTCCTTAGCTTCCTTATATCTGCTGTGCTGCCCAGCTTCAGCCAGTTTGTGGTCCTGTCAGAGCTATGCAGACTGACATAACTGCTTGCAAGGAGATGGACTGGCTTAAAAGGGCGTGAACATGAAAAATTACCAGGGGATAAGGGGAGGAGTGGTTCTGTTGCATGTAAGGTTGGTGCTATGGACCAAATGTTTGTGTCCCCCACAATTCATTTGAAACCCTAACCCCTCCAGTTATGGTATTTAAAGATGAGGTCTTTAGGAGGTAATTAAGGTTAGATGAGATCATGAGTGTGGGGCCCTCATGATGGAATTAGTGCTTTTATAAGAAGAGGCACCAGAGCTTGAACACCCTCTGAGTACACACAAAGAGGAGGTCATGTCAGCACACAGTGAGATGACGGCCTCTTACGAGCCAAGAGAAGAGGCATCAGAATAAAGCCTACCTTGCCAGAAACTTGATCTTATGGTTTCTAGCCTCCAGAATTGTCAGAAAATAAATCCTATGGATATTTTGTTATGGCAGCCTGAGCTGTCTAAGAAATTTGGACAGGCAGATTAGGGCAGGATTGTGTGTGGTTGATGATTAAATCAAGAAGCCAGGAATGCTATAACAGAGGTAGAGGAGAAATGAGAGGGTTTTTTTGGGGGGGTTTTTTGTGGTTTTTTTTTGTTTTTTTTTTTTGTTTGTTTGTTTTTTCCATGAGTGTGACGAGCTAAGATCTGGAATTTCTAAGGACTTAACAGAATTGCCAGATCTGATAGTTTATAAGTCTATGATCCCCTCTGTTTCTATGCATTTCATTGTGCAAAGCCTTTATAGAGAGTCATCTTTATGCAAGGCAGTGTTAGGAATTGGGTGACTGAGAGTTGGATGAGAGACATTGACCCGTGCCTTCAGAGTAGCAACTGACAAAAAAGAAGGAAATTGACTATTTCCTTTAGCAATAAGCACTTGACAAAAGAAGAAGAAAAATAAGAAACTAGACCCATGTAGCTGTGGGCACGTTGAAAAGACCAGGCTGTGCTCAGTCCTTGGGACTGGTCACAAGAGGTGTTGTCCCATGTTAACAGCAAACTACCAACACATGGAAAGGTGAAAACCTTATCTGGTGATTCAAATTCTGAATAAGCCTCCAGCACCTCGCTCAAGGCCACAGGAGGCTCACTGGGAGCACTCTTTGTTCTTACTGATTGGACCACAGTCTGCACCTGGGACTTGGTGCCCAGAAGTTGCAAGTTCTTTAGGAATACTTGTCATTCAGAGGATTAAATTCATTATCAATCAGAGGTGAGGCTAAAACTTACATAAGAAAAAAACACAGAACAGAGATTTCATTTTCATTAAGAAATAATAAAGAAAGGATATTATAAAATACTTAAGGATAAACCCAAACGGAGAGATCTGGAAACTTTTAGAGAGAAACTACAGTCTCAAATTATGTTATTCTTAATGTCATTCATTTATTATTTTGTTGTCATTTTTTTTTTGTTTTTTGAGACAAAGTCTCACTCTGTTGCCCAAGCTGGAGTGCAGTGGCATGACCATAGCTCACTATAACCTTGAACTCCTAGGTTCTAGTGACCCTCCTGCCTCTGCCTCTTGAGTATCTGGGTCTACATGTGTACCACCATGCCTGGCTTTACTAAATTTTCCTTTTTTTTTTTGAGATGTGGCCTCACTATTTTGCCCAGGCTGGTCTCAAACTCTTGGCCTCAAGTGATCCTCCTGCCTCAGCCTCCCAAAGCACTGGAATTACAGGCATGAGCCACTGGGCCTGGCCCACAAGATTGTTTAAACAAATAAGAGAATCCTGTTGCTTAATGGAAAAATTGAATATTATGAATATTTACTTTAATGCAAATTACTTTATCAGTATACCAATTTTACATTAGTATCACATAGGATTTTTAAAATTCAATAAAGAATTAGAAAGATGCATTTAGAAAAATATATGTTTAAGAAGGTAAGATAAAAGAACAACAAATCAAGATACGGTGATGACCTAAAAGTAGAACTATAGATAAGTGCAACAAAAGAGAGGATCTATAAGTAATTCCAAAGCCTTCTTTTCTGAGTAGAAAGAGCTCTAATTCTAACCATCTCAGACTTATTTATTTCATGTCACTGTTGAGGAATTTACAATCTCCAGATCTTGACAAAATTCAAGGAGGATGGTAAGCACAAAATGAACTTTTATGACCGACAACATAGAGTCTGCTGTACTCTGAATAGTTGGCAAAAAATGACTAACAATGTATATCTTTCTCCATGAAGACAAATAGAGTCCACCAAAACTGTCTGCCTTTAGCTTCCTCTTAAAGGGATAGGATAGAAGATATAGCCTGAACTGAAAAATTTAGTCATGAATCTCAACATTCACCAAATCTGTAAAGATAATATGCTGCCTGCATTCACTCAATGAGGCCTCAACCTCTTCGTCAGGCAAGATCACAACAGGTATTTTTTAATTTGGTGAGAGCCTCAGTTTGACAGAAAGTTTAGAAAAGAAGTTGCTGGTTATCACCATGGGTGTGAAGGAGAGGCAGAGAAGGGTTCTGTTTATTCGACTTGGGATGATACAGCTCAAATAAGTTTTTTCTAACATGCCTGCTGAAGCCTGAAATCCCTTTATTAAGGAATAAAGTCTTACTGAGAAGCTAAGCTTAAATGCAAATTTCAACAAAAAAGCCTATGTGAGAATATCATAAAGAAGTGAAAATGACTGATTCGAAGTTATTTTCTGAGAGCATGTCATTGAGCAATAATGGGAAACACAAATGTTGGTAAAATTTTGAGTTTAAAAGCAAAATACATTGTATGTCCTTGCACTGAGAATTATATAACACAAGTAAATAAAAAAGTAAAGAACTTTGCTAATATTGCCTACATAGACATTGATGATTCAAATAAAGAACAAAAGAACTCAACAGTCAACTCTGAATGTGAAGGGTGTTTAGGAAATCTTTAACCAAATTATTTATCTTCAGTTCCCTTTCATTTATGCAAAAAAACATATATAATAAGATTTCTTCCTGCATGTCTAAAATGTTACTTCATAACTCTAAAATAAAAATTATATAATAAAAAATGTTTAATATAATTTGATATTATTTTCCTCAGTGGTATAGAAAATAATGCGGAGTTTTACAATCAGTGGCATTTTGGATTTGTAAAATTTCTGTGCTATATCCTTGGACGATATGCAGAGATTACATAAAGCCATATGTTTTTAGAGTTGACTTCATTTAAGCTTTAAAGAGAAAATACTGTCAATGTTACTCTATTCTAGGCCACAGGAAAAAATGAAGACGTCCTCAATTCACGTGATGATAGTATAACTTTATTATCAAAACCTAATAGCAATAGTACAAAGAAGGAAAACTATAGTTCAGTTTAACTTACTAAGTACAATAATTCTAAACACAATGTTTTCAAACTAAATCCAACAGCATTTAGAAGCATAACATATCAAACTCGAGAATTTATTTCATGAATAGAACCATGGTTTACTAACAGAAAAAACTAGAAGCATAATACCTTACATTTTAAAAAACCCATATGATTATTTTAAAAGATACCGAAAAGTCACTTGATAGAATCTAGCAGTCTTTTCTTTGAATAAGTTAGCTCAAAGGCCAACAATTTGCAATTAGTAGTAGTGAACATTGACATAAATAGTGAAATAATAAAGCTACTCCCATTGAAATCTTAAATAAGACAAACAACTTTGGCATCACCACATATAGTCTATAGTTTTGATGTCTCTAGTTCATAGAGCCAGAGAGGAAAGTTTAAATTAAATAATCAGTATAAATATAGCAAAACACAAAATGTATTTTCAGATGCTGTGATTATATATCCAGAACAAAACAAATAATTTTAGTCAAAATAAAAAAAATTCTAATTTGGCGGTAATAGAATGTACATAAAAATGATGTTTTATGCAATAAATACACATAAATTCATTCATATTTTATTTAAATATATTTGAGCAGTTATTTTATGCCAGACATTATTTACAGTGCTAGAAATTTAGAGGTGAATAGAAGCTTCTATTCTAATGGGAGAGAAATAGTTAATAAACAAGTTTTATAAATCAGTAAAATGTTAGATGGTAAACGCTGTGATGAAATTACAACAGGGTTGGAAAATAGGCAGAGGGAAACACAGGGGGAGCCCCATCAATTGGATAGCCATGGAAGACTCAGCAAAGAGGTGCCACTTAGAATAAGATACGTTGTCAAAATTCTACAGCTTTTATTCTTAAGAATAACAAATTCAAAATGATAAAAAAGGGAAAAAAGTCACTTTACAGTGGCCAAAGCTCTAAAACATACCTAGGTCAAATTTTAACAAAGATGTATAAGATCTACAAGAAGAAAGCTATGCTTTACGTAGAAGGACATAAAACAAGACTGAAACAAATGGAGCAGCATGCAATATTTTTGGATGGAAAGATTTAATACCGTAATAATATCAATATTTCTATTATTAATATATCGAGACAGCCAAATATAAAGGGGTCACCGGAGAATCTCCTACGGGCCTGAGCACTGGGAGGAGTGCGTACTGGGCTGGAGCCTTGGGAAGTTCATGCCATTTGCACTGGGGAGGAGACTGGCCTCTCCTCTCCTGTTCTGGGGTGGAACCTGGGATTCAATCTGTGAGGCGGGAAGCAGGCTAGCAGGGCTTTTGCTTTGCTGAGAGACCCTGTTCCCCTTTTTTACTTTTTTGCCCAAAAAATCCCATTTTTCTCACCCTTCAAAATGTCTGCGAGTCTAATCTCTCATGGTCATGTGACAAGGACCCTGTTTTTAGCTGCACTAAGGAGAAAGTCCTACAACAATATGAAGTTAATGCACACATTGGTGTGCTGTTCCCAAGGTAAAAAAAGAAGTGAAGAAAGAAAATCTTGTACATAGTTTGGGGAGCTGAGAACATTAGGAGGAAAGATGAAGGATTTGAAGTTAGACATGTTGGGTTTGCCATGTCTGTGGGACATTTGGATACAGATGCACAGAAGAAGATTGAATTTTTGAGCCTGAAGCATGTAAGACAAGTTTGCCTTGGAAATCTCTGTCACTGACTTATTTGCAACTAGCACAGAACCTGAAATTTTTAAAAACTAGCTCTCAGTAAATGTCACTACACAAATTGAGTGCCCACTTAAACGTGATTTACCCTTGTTAAACCTTCCTCTAGGGGATGGTAAATTGCAAATAAGTAGGAATTTTGTTTTAGGATGCTAGAGAAAAAAATTCTATTGATATGAGTGTTTATGGGGCAAGAGTTTTTGTTTTCTACTTTTCTAATTGATGTACATCTTGACATTTAATAATTTGCTTCTAAGCCGCATGTCCATGTGTTCTGTTGGACTGATCAGTGGACTTCCAAGTGCACACTGTTATCCTTTGATTGATGCACTTAAAAATATTTACTCAGAGCTTCTGACCTCCTGCAATGTGGAGGTGTAGCTCACTTATTCATACTGTATACATATGCATGAGGTCATAAGACAATGGGAAGGAGAAACTAAGCCCCAGGGAATCTAAGCAACTTTGTACTTGAAGCCTGTTAAGAGCTCACATCCTAATCTCCTTGCACTTTCCATTACACCAAAGTACATTTGTTTCTTTTTTAATGGCTTAGAAAGTCTCATCTGCCCTCTGATAGCATTAGCCACAAATAGAAGCAAGTATCCAAGACCTTAAAGAAACCAGGAAGGTATTTTGCATATTTAAGTCAGAGGAGACATAGAAAGTCAGTGAAAGCACCTGCTAGAAATTTGGATAGATCTAAGTGAAATTGAGAAGCCCAGTGCCTGGCCAAAAAAAATCTATGTATGATGTTTCAGGCTTGACTCCAGGCAGTTACAAAGGCTTTACCTGTCAGGTCAGAAGGGGGAAACTGCCCTCCCCACATCAGACTTGATACACAGCCAGTACAGCACAGTCCCTGAGAGGTACTGCAGTCAAGGACTCAGGCTCCTATGGCCAGCCTTGCTTCTACTCATGTTTGCATTCATAGTGTGCCGACACCACCACAGTTAGTGATTAAAACTGACTGCTGCTTTCATTTTTGTCCTGTTGCTTTAATTGACTACTCTGACACCTGGTTGCTCAGCTCTCTTTCCAGCTCAGCTGAGCCCTGGATGGAACTCAAACCTAAAACTCGGTTAGGAAAATGTGCTGAATTCAGAGATTGGAAAATCCCTGGGATCTGGGACTTGTAGGGGGGCCTGAGAGAACAGGTTTTCTTTTGATTTAGAATCTTGTAACATGAGTGAGTAACACTATCAAAGCTAGATTAGGTGTGGGAAAATATTTTCCAAATACTCTCATTATCAAGAGGGAAACTGACATGTATAGTGCTGACAACTGACTTAAAGTAAAGCATGAGGTAGTGGCAGAGACAGGAGAAATCCTGCACAGAGCACCATGCTCACGCTTTGTCTTGGGGAAGGAGCCTGGCCTTTTGAGGGGAATGGAGTGTGCGAGAGCTTGAATTCTGACTTGACAGACGTCTTCACCACTACTGTGATCTCTCTCTTTTGGGCCTGTTAGTTGTCTATCTCCTGATGAAAGTCTGCTTGAGAAATACAGGTATGCCCTGACCAACACCAAATACAGAGGGCCTGCACTGACTCTTTACTTGAAGACAGGCTCAGCGTTAGCACATTCTAGACCATTGGTTGTCAACTGGAGGTAACTGTGCCCTTACAGGACCTCTGGAAATGTCTGGAGATGTGTTGGGTTGTTTTGACTTTGGAAGGGCTGCCACAGGCATCCAGAGGGTGAAGAGCAGGGATGCTGATAAAGCATCTCCAGTACACAGGACAGCGTCCCATAATAAATAACTATTCAGTGCTGAATGCAATAGCAGGAAGGTTGAGAAGCCCTGTTCCATACCATTCCAGATCTAGAATCCACAAATGCATGGCCTTTGAAAGTCCCCCTTTTTTTCTCTGTGCCTCAGTATATCTATCTTTAAATGGCTGGACAGGCTTATTCCTGAAAGTACTTCCCATTCTACTGCACAGTAATTGTAGCTATATGTTCAAAAATTAAGAACTGTTTAGTGTTCTTGAAAACTATTTTTCAAAATTGTATTTCCTGCTTTAAAAATATAGTGTGATTCTTTGCTGATTAAGCAATCCTTTGAGCAGGACAAAAAGGTAATCAGTACTTCATCCACCCATTTGTTTATGTCACAGATGTTAATCCAGCCCCAACTCTGACAGGGAGCCATTGACTTGAAGAGAACCGCCTCAGTCACAAAGAATCTTACCAGCTGTTCCAGCCTACCTGCCTTGCTCCTTCGGCTCCTTTATTTCCATGCCCTGATTCAACAGAGACTTTTACTTCACGAGGATGTATGACTGTCAAAGTGTGAGGCAGCTAACCGCTGAGAGAAAGTGTTGACAGGCCCTTGGGAGCTTACTTGCTCAGCAGGACCCTGCTAAGTGCTGGTGGTAACAAAAGGCATTCTCCAAGCCTCTTTGAAGAGAAGTATGAAAGACTATAAAAAGAAAAAAAAAAAAACAGAGTGTCATGGGGCCATTTCTGGAGACCCAGCTTAGTGCAGACATTGGGAAGGAAACAGGCGAGAGGAAGGAAAAGCCGAGGAAGACAACTGAGAGTTTACACCATGTTTTCTCCATGCATCTACCTATTATTCTTTTATCTTTCTGTATGCAAGATAAAGTTAAGTGTTAAGGATCCCATTCAAGTTCCCTTCCTGCTCTTCAGTGCAGCCCTAACCAGTTCACTGAATGAGAGGATCATTTAGACATCTGGTCTAAGGCAAAAAAAAAAAAAAGCTTAGAGAGACACATAACTTTTGCACTAGTCACAGCTGGGTAACCCTAACAGGTGTTCCCTGCATGCACCATGACATGGAGATGACTTTGAATCTTTGCCAACTGTGTGGTGTTTTTTTTTTAATCAAAAATGAGTCTCATTGAAGCTGGATGTCTTTTAAATTGTGCTGTCCATGTATCATCACCATCTATTGTCCATTTCTAACTATCTGAGCACATAATGTGTGTGAGGAAAAGGAAGAAACAAATGAAAAGGAAAAAAGGAAGAAAGGAAGGGAAGCGAGAAGGAAAGTAGAAAGAAAGGAAGGGAAGATAAAGGAAAGAAAGAATTTTCTAAGCTGCCACACTGCATACTGAAGAAACTCTGAGTCCTCAAATGAGAGGTTAATGTAGAGTGTTTTGGAAGAAACACTGTTTTTTGATGGCAAATAAGATTTCTCAGGGCAGCCAAATATGTAGACGCAGCTGTGAGATCTCCCCTATGCAATAGTGCCAGCCTGACATTAACCTAAGTCTGTGGAAGAGGTCTCCAATCAGGCAGAGCCAGGCTGCACAGCTAGTTCATCATCTGAAAATGGAGATGAGAATGAAACAATGTTGGAACACTGACAGGCAAGCTCTGGCCTTACTATTGAGAAGGTGGATGGCAAAAACAACAGATTCCCACTCCATGCTTCAAGCATATTCACACTGGTTTTTCCAAACCTCCAGGGAATATAGGAGGGGGCAGAAATGTCTATCCCTAGCAGCTTAGGCAGTACTTTGTAAGTAGGTGCAAAATAAATATTGAATAAAAAGCAATATTTAATACAAACTGAGATGTGCTTAAGTTTTGGCAACTGATTAAAAACAGAAGTGGGACTAAAACTTTGCTTTCCAAACTAATGATTTCCTGCACCCCAAACAATAATGATTCTAATCACCACCAGTACCACCGGACAGGTCCAAATCATTACATACCATGCTTCTTAGTGGACAAACAGCTACAGAAACCACCAACACAAAGATTCATTCTAATAAGAAAAGTGTTCTTTAAAGAAAATGCAGATTTTTGCATATATTTTTAAAATTACATTTTTTTTAAATCACCACAAGAGGAAATAAAAGTTTAGCCCAGTATGTGGTCTGCTGTTAAAAAAGACAGCATTGTAACTGGCCCTGCAGGACCATCTTATTTGGTTACAGAGTAGTGAAGGGTAAAACAAGTCACTCCAAGGTGAGGCATACCTTTGGGTTATAAAGAGAAGCCTCACTCACCTGAACACGGTTTGTCTTCTTTCCCCATGTGCAATCCTGAAATTAGCTACCCTAAAAAATATCCTTGGTCAACCAAGAGTAGTAATAATTATTAAAAATTATAATTATTCAATTATAAGATGAACTGAAAAGAGAAAAACAGGTAAAATATAGGAGATGAAGTAATCTCACCAGAAAGTATACTGTGACAAAGTTGATGAAAAATTTAACCCATGTGTCACCGTGGATTAGAAAATTGAAACAATCATGTTCACAGTACAAGAATACAATCAGAGTTATCTGAGCTTAGGGAGGTTTTTGACATGCAAATAGAAAGAGATAAATCATGAGCTGACAGAGCCAAGGGAAAGTCAACATGTGAGCAGTTGGAAGTGACCCGAAATGGAGAAGAGGAGGCTGAACATTCCACAAGGGAAATAAGAACCAAAATGATGAATGCGAACAATATGGAATTTTTAAAAACACAAAGCAATCTGTATAAAAAGGAAAAATACATCCCAACTATGCCAATCAATAGTCTCCAATTCCTTAAAATCCCCAAAAAGACAAATAGATTATAGGACAAAAAGGTAAACTAAGTCAAAATAGGTTTTCAGGAATAAAAGAATACTTCAATATACAGACTGAAGACACTAGACATCAGGCAATGAAAGATGATCAATGGGACATGAGAAATAAAGGATGTGAGCCCTAGGATTACCTAAATCATTGCCTTAAGAGAGTTTCCAGACCATGGATCAGGAGGTGTGTACTTCCTGAGTTAAGGAGGTGAAGCCCTGTGTACTTCTTGAGTTGAGGAGGTGAAGCCCTGTGTACTTCTTGAGTTGAGGAGGTGAAACTGATGCTTTGGGAAGAGCAAGGTGGCTAGAGTTCACTGGGCAGAGTGCTGAAAAGGAGAGAGCTGCACGCAAAGAACTTTGAAGATCTGCAGAGACCTCTTCTAATATATAGCAAAGTACAGATCAATGCATGCATATGAGGAAATGTCCCAAAGCCAGGGATAAAACCATCTGAAAGGATTACAACAAACAGTGCCTCATGCTCACAGGATCAGGAACAGTACTTACCCTTACTAGCTAGACTGGACCACAGAGAGAAAAAGAAAAATTTTAGAATCTAAGAAAATAGAAGCTTTTCTAATAAAATATACATAATGAAAACTGGTTTCAGATGAGATAGTAAATCCAAATTCATCAATTATCATAAGAAATAGACAAAGTTACCAAAGACAGTGGCAGAAAAAATATTACATTTAAATGATTTCACTAGAAAATTTTGTCAAACTTTTAAGAGCAAGTATCTTCAGTACTTAAACTCTTCCAGAGCATTAAAAAAAGAAATCTTTTAAATTCATTGTATGAATTTAGCGTCACACTGATGCTAAAAATCTGACAAAGATAAGAAAAAGAAAACTGAAGAAATAACACTTATGAATGTTGATGAAAAATAAAATATTGACAATTAAACTATTGAAAGAATAATATAACATTGATGAAGTACTTATTCTAGAAATGCAATAGTTCAATATTAGCAAAACTATTAAAGTAATGCCATACACTTATAGACAAAAGAGGAAAATTATGTAATCACCTACATGGGGGTTAAAAATAAATTTTAAAATTTATTATATATTCTTAATTTTAATAAACTCTTAATAAAAATGAATAAAAATGTGAGAGATTCCCTCCCCCCACTGTATTACTTTCCTTTTGCTGTTGTAACAAGTTATCACAAATCTCGTGGTTTAAAAAAACACCAATGTATTATCTTACAGTTCTGGAGGCCAGAAGTCCAAAATGGGTGTTATGGGCTAAAATCAAGGTGTTGACAGGGCTGTGATCCCTTCGGCAGGCTCTAGGGTAGAGCTCGTTTCCTGACCTGTTTTCACTTCTGCCTCCCTCTGAGGACCCCCCTGCCTCCTTCTTACAAGGACCCTTGGGATAATATTAGGCCCACTCAACTAAGCCAGGATGATCTCCTCATCTCAAAATCCTTGAAGTGACCACACCTACAAAGTCCATTTTACCACATACAGTGACATATTCACAAGACTTGGATATTAGGACATGGACATTTTCAGACAGAGACAGGTCATTATTCAGCCTATGATATCAGGAAAAGCTGGATATATCCTTAGCTATATATATATGTATATATATATATATATATATACATATATATATATTTCTTTTATTTCCCCCAACCATAATCCAATGAACTTAAACCAGATATATCATTATTTAACTCAGTATAAGAGGTGCTAATTAATACAATTAGAAAAAAATAAATAAAAATAAAAAACCTTCTGAAAAGGAGAAAAACGACCAACATTTTAGGTTGTGTTTGCTTATCTGCAAAACGTAAGATAAGAAACTGAAAAATATTAATATGATAAAAAGAAAATAATAAATTGGATACAAAATTAATATTGCCATCATGTAAATAAATAACCAGTTGTGAGACAGTATAAAGTTAATAATATTAAATAATGTTAACATTAACAACATCACCTAAAAGGTATACTTGGGAATACACATAGGTAGAAATATGCCACAGCTACAAGATTGATATTTCAGAATACTCTTGACAGACACAAAAGAAGACTTAAGCAAAGTCCAGCATGTCCCAGAAGAGAAAGATTTACCATCATAAATATACAATTTTTCCCTAATTGATCAATAAATTACATTAATCCATATCAACAGGTATTTTTTTCTTTAGTAAATCATACATTTATGAAAAACATAATTAAGTCAGATATTCTTTTAGGGATATGTTTTATAAGTTCTCATTTAAGAGTCTCAACAACCTGAGGAGATATTCTAAACAATATTTTATTTTAAACTAAATAACCTGATCATATAATTTACTTGGAGAGCAAAATAAGCAATAATAGTGAGAAATATTCTGAAATAAAAGAGAAATAAGTAGGCATTAAATTAACCAGATATTTTAAATATTTTAAATCTGTAATAATTTAAATATGTTGGGCCGAGCACGGTGGTTCATGCCTGTAATCCCAGAACTTTGGGAGGCCGAGGTGGGTGGATCATTTGAGGTCAGCAGTTTCAGAGCAGCCTGGCCCACCTGGTGAAACCCCACCTCTACTAAAAATACAAAAATCAGCCAGGTGTGGTGGCAGGCGCCTACAGTCCCAGCTACTTGGAAGTCTTGAGAAAGGAGAATTGCTTGAACCCGGCAGCCGGAGGTTGCAGTGAGCCGAGATTGCGCCACTGCACTCCAGCCTGGGTGACACAGTGAGACTCTATCTCAAAATAAATAAATAAATATGTCACATTTCGTATTTAGATAGAGCGATAAAATACATTACACTAGAATATTCAGGAAGAAAATTTCTGATTCAAAATGATAATTTAGTATATAATCAATTTGTCATTCACATCACTAATTAATGTACGGCTTCTTTAATAAATGGCACTAGAACAATTAAAAATCAATCTGGAAAAAGTGAGTGGGATACATTCTTTATACCTTAAACTGAAATAAATCCCATAAATAATATGCACAATTATTTAAATTTATAAAATAAAACCACAAACATAATAGGAAAAAAGCATGGATGATTGTTTATAATAATTTGGGAGCGGGAAAAGCCTTTCTAAGCATAACACAAATGCTAGAAACCATAACATAAAAGGATGATAATTGATCCAGTGGTGATGGGGTGGGTGGCAGGATATCTCAGAGTAAAGATGGAACAATAGCAGCCATGAATTGTTGACTACTGTAGATGGATAACAAGTATGTAAAAGTTTATTGTATATTTTTTTCTGCTCTTATGTTTTAAATTTGAATAACAGAAAGTTTTAAAAGGATGAAGAGGATGTTATATCCTATAAATGATTACACCTAAAAGTACACTTTATTCTGCTTTGTCCAACAGATATAGCACATGATGCTTCTCATCAGGAAGACAGAATTTATGAGACCACACACTAGAGTAATAAAAGGAGAATTACATACCTCTATGGAATATCACTAGATATTGAGTTGTATAATGAGAAGTCAGTTGAGATTAAACTGTATATTTGGGGACACCAAGCTGAGATAATTATACATTGTATGTGGCAATATGCAAGAAGTTATTTTAAGTGCAGAAAAAAGTCTACTTTATACTTGTCAATATAGTCATATATATACTAATAAATCATTTTTGAAATAAAATGAGCTACAAAAAATTCAGAACATTTCTCATGGCAAAAAACAAAGTCAAAGGACAAAAGGTATACAAATAGGGAAATAAAGTAAGTGCAATCACAGGTTATCATGCAAAAGGTTCAAGATAAACACTGTATGCATATTTTGGTGACCTGTTGGTAGAGGGTCAGCAATTTCCATGAGTCCCTTTCTCTTAGCAACTGGAAGGATATATCCTAGGTCAGATACTGTAGGATTCTTTTGGGGTCATGCTGAAGGAGAGGAGCTTTGCTTCCTTGATGCTGTCACTTTTTTTTTTTTCTTTTTTCTTTTTGAGACAGAGCCTTGCTCTGTCGCCAGGCTAGAGTGCAATGGCGAGATCTCGGCTCACTGCAACCTCTGCCTCCTGGGTTCAAGCGATTCTCCTGCCTCAGCCTCCTGAGTAGCTGGGACTACAGGCATGTGCCACCATGCCCAGCTAATTTTTGCATTTTTAGTAGAGACAGAGTTTCACCATGTTGGCCAGGATGGTCTCAATCTCTTGACCTCATGATCTACCTGCCTGGGCCTCCCAAAGTGCTGGGATTAAAGGCGTGAGCCCCAGTGCCTGGCCACACTTTTTAAAGGAAAGCATGAGAACAACCCTGTAAGTCCAAGGAATGCAATCTGAGATTTAGTGCCAGCTGCGCAGCAGAGTTGTATATCACTGCTGGATGTGTAAGGTGCTTCCATCTCTGAGTTATCTCATAGGAAATTGAGACTGAGCCCAACCTATGCTGTTAAAAAGAGGGGGAGCCACTGGCTCATTACCAGGAAATCAGGAGAGATCTGCCAGGGTTACCCAAAAATGTTCTCTTTCCACACAGAGTTGAGTACATAACATATAAAATGTTCTTATAAATCAGTTTAAAAAGACAACATAATATAAAACAGTCGAAGTTTATGAACAGAAAGTTCATTAAAAAGGAAAAGTACAAATGGCTCTGAAATCTGTGTAAAATAATTCATTCCTAGTAATAATTACACTGATGCTCACCTAAAGGAAAGAGAGGTGTGGAATTGGAGAGTCCTATATATGGGATTAAACAGTATCATTTATATTATACTTCTTTGGCCAGTGGTGGATACAAGATTCTTGTTGAATTATTCTTTATAATTTTTCTTATGTTTAAATATCTCATGATAACATTTTACACAGAAAAATATTACAATAGATACATCCTGTATGCTAGTTATACAGGATGTTCACTGCTATATTTTTTAACCAGGAAAATATTGAAAATTTCAAATTGTCTTTCTTAGAGTGTTGTTTAAATAAATTATATTGCCTTCATTCAAATAATAGGCATTAATTTAAAAAGGATGTAGCAGTGTTTTAATAATAATGACTGATAAATAAATACAGAAGCATCAAAGAGAACCTTGTGTATAGAATGTTGTCATTCGTAAAACAAATAGAAAATATGTATATAAAAGTGTGTAGACACACACACACACACACCCCATCTTCTAGAACACCTACAAGAAACTAACAATGATTGCCTCTTGGAGGGGAACTAAACAGTGGAGAGACAGAAAAAGGAAAATAGAAACATAGTTTTTAATGTACGTCTTTTGAACATTTTTAATTTTGTATCACTTGCATGTATTACCTATTCAGAAAGTAAATAAACTTTAATAAATAATAAATGAATGGAAGTATGAATACCCTATATGGCATACTCTGAGGACATTAAGTATAATATTCTACAAATATTTATTAAATGCCTACTATGAGCCTACTGTCATAGGCAGCAGGGATATAGCAGATCTTACCTTCAAGTAACTTACTTTCTAATGATGATAACATTTCTAAATATGTCACCTTCTCTCCTCATTCCAAAGTCCTCAGTGGATCCCCAGTCCCGTAGTCTCAAATGTAATCATACCAGTTGCTTGGAGACCCCACGACCTCATACTCCTTCCTTTTCCTTTTTTTACTCCCTTTGTCACAGCCTTTGATCCAGGGAAACCTGATGACTTGCTGCTCCCATTGTCTACCCAGACTTTGCTCATCTCATTTCCTCCAGTTGATACCTAATTTATTTCAAATCTTTTCCAAATGCTTTATGGCCTAGTTCACAATCATGACTTTTGTAAATACGGGCTTAACCTCTCTGAAAGTAAGCTTTTCTTTCTCTCCATTAGAAGTAGTTTAATTTCTTTTACTGCATGCTTTCTTTTTTTTATGTTTATAAAATTCTTATGAGTTCATCCTCCTTGAGGATATCTCTGTATCTTCCATTACCTCTAATATACCACAATTGGTCAGCATTAAATCACTGGATCAATTAATACATGACCAAAATAATGACTAAATAGCTGAATTAATGAAAAATTATAATTAAAGATAATGGTATTAATGCATATCCATCAAGTAAAAATTAGCCTGCAGCTAATACGTGGCACTATCCCAAGGGAAGCTGAATATCTAA
Source organism: Symphalangus syndactylus (assembly GCF_028878055.3). Classification (NCBI taxonomy): domain Eukaryota; kingdom Metazoa; phylum Chordata; class Mammalia; order Primates; family Hylobatidae; genus Symphalangus; species Symphalangus syndactylus. The sequence goes on along the minus strand of NC_072440.2, from coordinate 95,280,096 downwards.
GAAATGTGTTAAATCTGATTGAGCAAAGGAAGTACTCCAAAGAAAATGAGGCAGAAGCAGAAAGCTTCAAATAGGCTGCCTTCACCCACCTCCTAACCCTGAGCAAGGAAAGTTCTCATCATCTGTAATTTTTTAAGCCACAGGATTGTGTCTGTCACTCTGGCCCATGCATTAATTTTATTTTTAGAAATAATGAAGTATAATCCTAGTACCTTTCCTAAACTAAATTAGCATGTTTATTACTTTTAAGTAACACCATTGAGCCGCACATTATGCATTTATTTCAGCTGGAATGCTGGGCATAATATTCCTTTTAAACCAAAACCTAAAATAACTCATATTTTAGAGTATTTGGCTTGCCATGTGGCATCTCAATTTGAGCTACGGAAGATCCTGTTAGATCCCATTGCCTCCTGCTTTTAATAAACCATCAAATATCAGTACCTCCAGTGTTTCCTTGGCCTGAGATACAGTGTATTTTCTTGGGTGAAAGAGATTCAAGCTGGGAATTCTAGAATTCTACACCCGTTTATGTTCCATGTATTTCACAGTTACTCCCTGCTGCTTTTTCTTCTGTAGTGCTAACTGCATAAATCAGATTTATATTTGAAAATACAGTTGGTACACTGAAGAATCTATTATTTTAAATCTCTTTTTTTAAAGTAAGCATGACCCTTATAACTCTTTTGGTGAATTCAAGAGTGCTAGCACAACTTTAGGGAAACTACAGAATTGAAAATCTGACTTTACTTATCATCTAATCTTTTTCCTTCATGCTGCTGTCACTTTCTTAAAACCTTTCTCTCTGTCTCTCTCTTATTTGACTGATTGATAAAATACGCATAGAAAAAAAGAGCAAACACACAGTGAATGTCTCAAATTGCACTCACATAAACAAATCAAGAAATAGTAACGAGTTTCTCAGAAGTCAACCTTGTACTTTCTTTCTGTCATTACTTTATCTCAAAGGTAACCTCTATTTTGGATTCTTAAAAAATCCATTACTGTTGCTTATTTTTGTTGAAATAAATTACACAATAGGTTTTTGCTTATGTCTGACTCATTTCAAGACTCTTTGTCAGATTCTTCTTGTTGGGTGAGCTGTAGATTATTCATCCTAATTGTTGTATAATATTCTACTAAATAAAATACATCACCATTGTATTAATCAGGGTTCCCTAGAGGGACAGGACTACTAGGATACACGTATGTATGAAAGGGAGTTTATTAAGGAGTATTGACTCACACAAACACAAGAAGAAGTCCTACAATAGGCCATCTGCAAGCTGAGGAGCAAGGAAGCCCGTCTGAGTCCCAAGCCTCAAAAGTAGGGAAGCCGACAGTGCATCCTTCAGTCTGTGGCCAAAGGCCAGAGAGCCCCTGGCAAACCACTGGTATAAGCCCAAGAGTCCAAAAGCTGAAGAACTTGGAGTCTGTTGTTCGAGGGCAGGAAGCACCCTGCATAGGAGAAAGATGGAGGCCTGAAGACTTAGCCAGTCTAGTCCTTCCACATTCCTCTGCCTGCTTTTATCCTAGCTGCACTGGCAGCTGATTAGATGGTGTCCACCCAGACTGAGGGTGGTTCTGTGTCTCCCAGTTCACAGACTCCAATGTTAATATCCTTTGGTGACATCCTCACCGACACAATCAAGTGTCCAATCAAGTTGACACTCAATATTAACCATCACAAGTAAATTGGTACCTGGTAGGGGGTAACTGCTATATAGATACCCAAAAATGTAAAAGCAACTTTGGAACTAGATAGCAGGCAGAGCCTGGAACAGTTTGGAAGGCTCCGAAGACAGGAAGATGTGGGAAAGTTTGGAGCATCCTAGAGACTTGTCGAGTGGCTTTGACCAACATGTTGATAGTGATGTGCACAATAAAGTCCAGGCCGAGGTGGTTTCAGATGGAGATAAGAAAATTGTTGGGAGCTGGAGTAAATGTTACTCTTGCTATACAAAGAGACTGGCAGCATTTTGCCCCTGCCCTAGAGATCTGTGGATGTTTGACCATGAGATATATAATTTAAGGTATCTGGTGGAAGAAATTTCTAAGCAGCAAGCATTCAAGAGGTGACAGAGCATAAAAGGTCGAAAAATTTGCAGCCTAACAGTGCAGTAGAAAAGAAAAACCCATTTTCTGGAAAGAAATTCAAGCTGGCTGCAAAAATTTTCATAACTAAGCAGGAGCCAAATGCTAATTACCAAGACAATGGGGACAATGTCTCCAGAGCATGTCAGAGACCTTCCCAGCAAGCCCCTCCCATCACAGGCCTGGAGGCCTAGGAGGAAAACATAGCTTCCTGGGCCAGGCCCAGGGTCCTCCTGCTGTGTGCAGCCTAGGGACTTGGTGCCTTGCATCCAAACCATGGCTAAAAGGGGCCAATGTAGAGCTCAGGCAGTTGCTTCAGAGGCTGCAAGCCCCAAGCTTTGGTAGCTTACACTTGGTGCTGGGTCTGCAGGTGCACAGAAGTGAAGAATTGAGATTTGGGAAAATCTGCCTAGATTTGGGAAACTCTGCCAGTGCAGCTAGGATAAAAGCAGGCAGAGGAACCTAGATTTTAGAGGGTGTATGGAAATGCCAGAGGTTGTACAGTCATCCAGGCAGAGGTGTACTGCAGATGCGCAGCCCTCATGGAGAACCTCTGTTAGGGCAGTGAGGAAGGGAAATGTGGGATATGAGTCCCTACACAGAGTCCCCACTGGGGCACTGCCTAATGGATTTGTGAGGAGAGGGTCACTGTCTGTCTTCCAGACCCGAGAATGGTAGATCCACCAACAGCTTACACCATGCACCTGAAAAAGCCACAGACACACAATGCCATCCCGTGAAGGCACCCTGGAGGGAACTTGTACCCTGCCAAGCCACAGGAGTAGAGCTGCCCAAGGCTGTGGGAGCCCACCTCTTGCATCAGCATGACCTGGATGTAAGACATGGAGTTGAAGAAGATCGTTTTGGAACTTTAAGGATTAATGACTGCTCTGTTGGATTTCAGACTTACATGGGGACTGTAGCCCTTTTGTTTTGGACAATGTCTTCCATTTGGAATGGATGTATTAGCCTCATTGTATTTAGGAAGTAACTAACTTGCCTTTGATTTTACAGGCTTATAGGCAGAAGGGACTTGCCTTGCCTCAGATGAGATGTCGGACTATGGACTTTTGAGCTAATGCTGAAATGAGTTAAGACTTTTGGGGACTGTTGTGAAGGCATAATTGTGTTTTGAAATGTTAGAACATGAGATTTGGGAGGGGCCAGGGGCAGAATGATATTGTTTGGCTGTGTTCCCACCCAAATCTCAAATTGTAGCTCCCATCATTTCTGCATGTTGTGGGAGGGACCTGGTGGGAGGTAACTGAATCATGAGGCTGAGTCTTTCTCGTGCCGTTCTCATGACAGTGAATAAGTCTCAAGAGATCTGATGGTTTTATAAAGGGGAGTTCCCCTGCACATGCTCTCTTTCTTGCCTGCCACCATGAAAGACATGACTTTGCCCCTCCTTTGCCTTCTGCCATGATTGTGGAGGCCTCCCAAGCCATGTGGAACTGTGAGTCAATTAAACTCTTTTCTTTATAAACTACCCAATCTTGGGTATGTCTTTATTAGCAGTGTGGGAATGGAATAATACAACCATGTATTTTTCTATTCTACTCTTATTGAGTATTTGTCTCCAGTTTGAGACTAAGTGTGACTATGAGCATTCTAGAAGATGTCTTTTGGTAAAATTTGTACAAATTTCTTGTTCACGATGTATACTTATGTTTAGCTTGAGTAGGTACAGCCAAACAGTTCTGTTAGCATCACATTCCCAACAGCAATATCTAGAAGATTCAGTTACTCCAACTGTTTGCCATCACTTGCCATTTTACATCTTTTTCCTTTTAACCATTCTATTGAGTGTGTAGTAGCAAGCCAGTGTGATTTTTTGATTTTTAACTTGCATTGTTATGCTGAATAATGAAGGTAAGCACCTTTTCATTGGTTTATTGGTCATTTGGATACCATCTTTCAGGGAGTATTCATTTTAGGTCTCTAGCCATTTTTAGAAATTATGCTGTCAATCATTTTATTATTTATTTCTAGGGATTCTATACATGTTCCTAGAAATAAACATTTACAGTACATATATTCAATAAAGAACTTACATGTTGTGTGTGTGCGTGTGTGTATATACAAGTTTACACATATATAAAACATATAAGTTATATTGTGCATATATGCATGACCAGAGCTATGGACTGAATGCTTGTGTTCCTTCAAAATGTATATTTTGAAACCCTAATTCCCAGTGTCATAGTAGTTGGAGGGGGGCCGTTTGGGGCATAATTAGGGTTAGATTAGGTCATGAGGATGAGATTCTCATGCTGCGATGAATGCCCTTACGAAAGTGACACAGATATTTATCTTTCCACCATGTGAGGATACAAAGAGAAGATATCTACCTGCAAACCACAAAGTAGGCCTTCACCAGAAATTAGATCTGCTGGTACCTTGATCTTGGACTCTCCAGCCGCCAGCACAGTGAGAAATAAATGTTTGTTGTTTAAGCCACCCAATCTATGGTATTTTTGTTATAGCAGCCTGAACTTCCTGAGAAAGAAATTGGTACTGAGAAGTGGGGTGCTGTTGTAGCATATACTTAAAAATGTGGAAGCAGTCTTAGAACTGGGTAATGGGTAGAATACGGGAGAGTTCTGAGGTACATGCAAGAAAAAGCTGTGGTTGCTGTGAAGATATTTTTTAAAGCAATTCTAATGAGAGCTCAGAAATAAAAGTTTAGAACCAGAGAGGAAGCCTTCAACTTCTTAGAGAATAATAACCATAAATAGAATGTTGGTTGAAACAGGGACAGTAACGGCCCTTCTCATCAGGTTTCACATGGAAATGAGAAACATGTTATTGCAAGCTGAAGGAGATACGATCTTTTTTATCATAAAGTGGCAAATAACTTGGTTTAATTGTGCTTGTGTTCCAGTGTTTTGAGGAAGGTAGAACTTGCAAGTGATAAAATTCGATATTTAGTTTAGGAGATTTCTAAGCAGTGTTGAAGAAGAAGCTTGGCTACTGCTTATATAACATATGATAAGAGAGAAACAAATTGAGAAGAAATTGTTAAGCAAAAAAGGAAGCAGAATTTAAAGATTTGGAAAATTCTTAGCCTGTTCATCTTATAAAAAATAGTTTTTAAAATGTTTTTTAAAGAGAAAACTAATGATGTTATGGCCCCTCCATCTGATAAGTAGTATAGGTGTGTACACAGACCTAATCAGATAAGATTAGTATAGGTGTGAACCACAGACCTAATCAGACACCCAGCTGAAATGCTGTAGTTTAAACTGAAGAGGTCAGAGATGGGACAGAATGAAAGAACACTGATGGACTTGGATTTTATAGGACAAGACCATAGACCTATTTGGCTGCTAATGTGTGCTATTTTTCAAGACATGGGAAGAATAACCCCCAAACCCCAAAGGTGATTCCAAGATCATTTATGTTCCTTTATTTGTTTCAAAAGGTGGGCCATTGCTTCACTTTTACCAAGCCAGCGGGCATCTACCAAAAGCCTTGAGGGCGGGGCCTCCTGGATCCTTGGGGATGGGGCCACTCTGTGCCCTGTGAGCATCACTCCCACCCAGCAGAGCTACAGGGGCAAAACTGCCATCATAGTGGGTCCAGAAGTCAGAGCATCTGGCCAAACAGGATCATTCTCAAGACAAGATTTTATGGAGTTTGTCTCACTAGGTTTTGAACTTGCTTGGAACCCATCACTCCTTCCTGCTTTTCTATGCTTCCCTTTTGGCATGGGAATGTCTATTCTATGCCTTTTTCACCACTGTATTTTGGAAGAATATGACTTTTTTGGTTTTACATGTTCACAGATGGAGAGAAATTTTTCCTCAGGATGAATTGTATGTACCTGGAGTCTCACTCATATCTTATTAAAATGATACTTAGGTGATACTTTGGATTTTAGACTTTAGATTTGATGTTGGAACAAATTAAGACTTCAAGGGCTGTTGCAATAGAATGAATGTGCTTTGTATAATGTATGAGAAGGACATGAATTTTGAGAGCAGTGGCAAAATACTGTGAACTCAGTTTTGATGTTTCCGCCCAGATTTGTATGTTGAAACACTAATCCCTAATGTGATGATATTTAGAGGTAGGTCCCCTTTTGGAGTAATTAGAGTTAGATTAGGTCATGGGGGCCCTCATGATTAGATTAATATTCTTATTATTATTAATGCTCTTTTTACTAGGAAGAGATATTAAATCTTTCTCTTTCCCCCATATTAGAACACAAAGAGAAGACAGCCATCTACAAACCAGGAAGAGTGCCCTCAGCTAGATCTGCCAGGGCTTTGATCTTGGACTTCCAACTTCTATAAATGTTAGAATAAATGTTTGTTTCTTAAGCCACCCAGTGTATGGTATTTTTGTTATGGTAGCCCAAACTGACTGAGATAACTGCTAAACATTGCCAGGTCATAGTTTGTAGCACACGTGATTTATGAGCTAAGTCCAAAATAATGCAAAGAGGTTCACACACTTTTCAATGGTTGAAATACAGGCTTGAATATTGTAGTAAGTTAAATCACTATAGAAGTTCCTAAACATTTACTCTTAGTTTTTGTACTTACCACTAAGTATTAGGAAACAAAATCACGGACATACTTTGAGTAGCAATGGTACAGAGGTCTTGTACATCTTTCATTAGATTTTTTGGTATTGAATTTTTTATATTTAATAATAGATTTCATTTAACTCAATAGTAAAAAATACGATTTCAACAGGTAGTCAACATAAACATTATCAAGAAATTTTCCATCCTTTCATTTCGTATGAAGCCTTCAATTCCATGTATATTTTATGCTTACAGCACATCTCAATTTAGATGCTAAATTTTCATTAGAAACACTGGATTTGCATTTACATTTTATAAAATGTAAAGCTTAAAAAGTGGATTCACATATGCAACCTGTTTCAAATATACTTAAATACTTACTTTAATTAAATTTAAGTTCTCATTAATTCCTCAATTGCATTAGGCACGTTTCAAGTCCTCAATAGCCACTTGTGACTTAAACTATCAATGTCACTCTTCACATAACTAGAAAAAAACTAATCTTAAAATCATATAGAACCAGAAAAAAAGCCTGAATAGCCAAGGCAATCCTAAGCTAAAAGAACAAAGCTGGAGGCATCACAATACCCAACTTCAAACTATCCCAACGATGTGAGTTGGTCTGAAGGGGTGAGACAGTGAAATGAATGTTGTTTTCTGGTTTTAAATGCTCTATTTCCCTCCATGGACAACAAATTCCTACTTTCTCCACCTAACCCTCCATCACCCTTTCTCTCTGGAATCTCCTGTCTCTCTCTCTCTCCTTATCAAAGAGTCAGGTACATATGTGATCTGCATCCAACGAAGTCTTGTGGGGTTTTTTTGCCTTCATCTCTGATGGATAAAACGATTTTAACATTGCAAGTAAAATTTTGACTTGTCATTAAATGAACTGTCATTCTCAAGACTCAATATCCAGAAAAGCCTCAGGATAACTATTTCTTTTATTTATAAAATCTTAAAATGTTAGCTCTAGGAGCATCCTAAGTCATTCACCAGGAAAAAAATGAATAAATATATTTGAATAAATGTGCAAACTCACTAAAATTCACACAATTAGAACAACAAAATTGATTTTTATTAAGCTCCTTGACTACAGATGGGTTGCATAAGCTCCAAGACTTCAGTGCCTTCTTGTATTAAATTGAGAAAAAATATTAATACCTACTTAACAGGGTTTTATAAATAATAAGCGATACAATGCCTACAAACTATTATACAACAACTGGTGCATAATATACATGCAACAGATAGCTCTTATTTATAAGGTATTACATTTTATTATGGATAAAAATAATGTATGTTATCATCCTTTGCCCTGTGTCTTCCCCTCACCCTCTAGCAAGGCTCTTCTGTCAATGCCTTTTACACACGGCTGTGATTCAGTCACTCTATTTCCTCCCAAGGAGCTTGTAAGTACAGACTGGCTCTCCAGGGAATGGTAAGCATGATCTCTGGGAGGGGCATTCATGGCCTCATGGAGCTATGGGCAGAGACTCCACCTGGAACTCAAGACTAGACCACTGTTTCATTTGCTTATATGAAACACCAGCAGTACCATCAGTACATCCAGCAGACACATCCTAAAGACAATTTGAGCTTTAACTATATGTTTTTATTGAGCTGCTTCTATGTATTCATGTCTGGTCTGCACATCTTTTGGACAATAACTAAAAAAAATATTAATTTTCACACTGGCTCACAAGGAGTATAGGCCAGAAAAGAATTAGTCAACAAGATAAAGATGCAAGCATTTTAGTTTTAAGAGATTTGATTTATTCATGATCTTTTTTGACTCTTTCTTCTTTTATCTACAGCACAAATGAACTGTTCTTGAACTCTTCTCTTAGTAAATTTAACTCCAGTAAAAATATTACAAAGCCCTCACTCTATCCTGTATAATCCACAGGAAACAAAGTACGCATTTTTGGCATGTTCTGTAAACTGCTATTCTGCCCAGTGACTTGGGGACACTGGGAAATTACAGAAGCACTGAGTCTGCAAGAGAATCACTGAAGGAGCCAGAGAGTGAGGCCAGCTGACCGCACAACACCTGTATCAGCACAATGCTGCTGTTTACTACTTATCAGCTGGTTTTCAGCAACTCTAACTCAGAGCCTACAATGGTCACTTAAATTGCTCAGCCATACTTTACTGTAATTGTGTATGGGAAATTACAAGTTTTCAATTTGGAAATTAGAAACGTATTTGTAAAAACAATACCTAAGACAAGTAAAAATTATATTTAAATCCATAGTGACAACATGAAGTTGATAGCTGTTTGTTTCTCCTCAGTATTTGGCAAGAAACAAATGATATTTACCATCAGTGAAATGAATCTTTGCTTTATAAGAATACATGGGCTCTATCACCCTGTCCTTATGCTTTTAGTATATACTCATGCAAGTCTGGATGGGTGTAAATCAGTGTCATTCTATACAGAGCTACTGGAGAAGCAGATGCAATTAATAAGCTTCTTTTTTTTTTTCTTTTTCTTCTTTTTTTTTGAGATGGAGTCTCGCTCCGTTGTCCAGGCTGGAGTGCAATGGCGCAATCTCGGCTCACTGCAACCTCTGCCACCCGGGTTCAAGAGATTCTCCTGCCTCAGCCTCCTGAGTAGCTGAGATTACAGGTGCCCACCACTACGCCTGGCTAATTTTTGTGTTTTTAGTATTGATGGGATTTCACCATGTTGCTCAGGCTGGTCTCGAACTGCTGACCTAGTGATCTGCCCACCTTGGCTTCCCAAGGTGCTAGTATTATAGGCTGAGCCACTGTGCCTGGCCCTTTTTTCTATTTTTTTCTAAAGACACTTTCAGCATGTTACTTCCAACTCAAAAACTTCCAAAGATTTCTTATTTTCAAACTTCTTAGCTTGGTACTCCAGATCTTCAATATGTGAATCTACTACACCTTGTGTTTTCTGTTACAGTTCTGCAAAGAACTCTCTATTCAAGCAACACATATCAATTCTTGCTCCCTTAAACCTGCTACTTCCATCTCAAAATTTAAGTTTCACGCAAATGATTACATGTACTCAGAAGTTACACCTTTTCTTTCTCCTAAACCTTTAAACATCTATGCTGTTCCAAAAATTTCTCAGAACATCAGATATGGTTTGGCTCTGTCCTCACTCAAATCTCATCTTGAATTGTAGTTCCAACAATCCCCATGTATTGTGGGAGGAACCTGGTAGGAGATAATTGAATTATGGGGGCAGTTACCTCCATGCTGCTATTCTCATGACAGTGAGTGAATTCTCATGAGATCTGATGGTTTTATAACGGTCTTTTCCCCCTTTTGCTTGGCACTTCTCCTTCCTGTCACCATGTGAAGAAGAACATGTTTGCTTCCCCTTCTGCCATGATTGTAAGTTTCCCGAGGCCTCCCAAGCTGTGCTGAACTGTGAGTCAATTAAACCTCTTTCCTTTATAAATTACCCAGTATACAGCAGTTGTTTACAGCAGTGTGAGAATGAACTAATACAGTAAATTGGTATCACAAAGGGTGGGGTGCTGCTGTAAAGACACACAAAAATGTAAAAGCAACTTTTGAACTGGGTAACAAGCAGAGGTTGGAATACTTTGGAGGGCTCAGAAGAAGACAGGAAGATGTGGGAAAGGGTAGAACTTCCTAGAGGCTTGTTGAATGGCTTTGACCAAAATGCTGTAGTGATATAGACAATGAAGTCCTGGCTGAAGTTGTCTCAGATGGAGATAACAAACTTGTTGGAAACCGGAATAAAGCTGATTCTTGCTATGCTTTAGCAAAGAGACTGGCAGCATTTTGCCCCTGCCCTAGAGATCTGTGGAACTTTGAACTTCAGAGAGATAATTTAGGGTATCTGATGGAAGAAATTTCTAAGCAGCAAAGCATTCAAGAGGTGACTTTGGTGCTCTTAAAAGCATTCCATTTTATGTATTCCAAATATAGTTTGGAACTGGAACTTATGTTTAAAAGGGAAGCAGAGGATAGAAGTTCAGAAAATCCGTAGTGTTAGGATACAATAGAAAAGAAAATCCCATTTTCTGAGGAGAAATTCAAGCCAGCTGAAGAAATCTGCATAAGTAAAGAAGAGCCAAATATTAATTGCCAAGACAATGGGGAAAATGTCTCACAGTAGCCTTTCCCATCACAGGTCTGAAGGCCTAAGAGGAAAAAATGGTTTCATGAGCGGGGCCCAGGGCCTTGCTGGTTTTTGCAGTCTTGGGACCTGGTGCCCTGCATCGCAGCCATGGCTAAAAAGGGCCAACAAAGAGCTCAGGCCATTTCTTCAGAGGGTGCAAGTCCCAAGCCTTTGTGGCTTACACATGGTGTTGGGCCTTTGGGTGCACAGAAGTCAAGAATTGAGGTTTGGGAACCTCTCGCTAGATATCAGAGAATGTATGGAAAATTCTGGATGTCCAGGCAGACGTTTGCTGCAGGGGCAGAGCCCTCATGGTGAACCTCTGCTAGAGCAGTGTGGAAGGGAAATGTGAGGTCAGATCTCCCACGCAGAATCCACTGGGGCACTGTCTAGTGGATGTGTGATGAGAGGGCCACCATCTTCCAGATCACAGAATGGCAAATCCACCAACAGCTTGCACTGTGCACCTGGAAAAGCCACAGGCACTCAACACCAGCCTGTGAAAGCAGCTGGTAAGGTGGTTCTACCCTGCAAAGCCACAGAGGCAGAGCTGCTAAAGGTTGTGGAAGCTCATCTCTTGCATCAGCGTGACCTCAGTTTGAGACACATGGAGTCAAAGGAGATCATTTTGGAGCTTTAAGATTCAACTGCCCCACTGGATTTCAGACTTGCATGGGCCCTGTAGCCCTTCACTTTGGCCAATTTCTCCAATTTGGAATGGGTATATTTACCAAATGCCTGTACCCCTATTGTATCTGGGAAGTAACTAACTTGCTTTTGACTTTATAGGCTCATAGGTGGAAGGGATTTGCCTTGTCTCAGATGAGACCCTGGACTTGAACTTTTGGGTTAATGGTAGAATGAGTTAAGACCTTGGAACACTGTTGGAAAGGCACTCTTCTGTTTCGAACTATGAGAACATAAGATTGGGAGAGGCCAGGGGTGGAATGATATGATTTGGCTGTGTCCCCACCCAAATCTCATCTTGAATTGTAATTCCCAAAATCCCCACATGTCCATTGGAGGGACTCAGTGGGAGGTAACTGAATCATGAGGGCAGTTACACCCATGCTGCTGTTCTTATTATAGTGAGTAAGTTCTCATGAGATCTGATGGTTTTATAAAAGGCTTTTTCCCCTTTGCTCAGTAGTCCTTCCTGCTGCCATATGAAGAAGGACATGTTTGCTTCCCCTTCTACCATGATTGTAAGTTTCCTGAGGCCTCCCCACCCATGCTGAACCATGAGTCAATTAAACCTCACAGTATACCCTACTATACACCTGGGCTATATAGTGTAGCCTACTGCTCCTAGGTTACAAACCTGCAGAGTATGTTACCATACTGAATACTGTAGGCAATTATAACACAATGGTAAGTATTCATTTATCTAAATGTATCAAAATATAAAAAAGATACTGTGTTGACTATGAATATAGGAATTTTTCAGCTCTATTTTACACTTATGAGACCACCATGGTATATGTAGTCCATCATTGACTGAAATGAGGCTATGTGGCACATGATTGTAATAGCTAATGTTTATTCAGCACTTAGTATGTATGTCAGTTTTACATAACTGCTTTATATCTATCACTGCAATTAAACCTCAAAATGTCTTTATCATGTAGCTACCATAAGCACACCTTGAACTTTAATGTGCATATACATCTCCTGGGGATCTGGTGAAAATTCAGATCGAGATTCAGAAAGTCTGAGGTGGAGGCTGAGATTCTACCCTATTAATAAATACTTCAGTGATGCTGGTGCCACCAGCTGCACCCACACTATGTGTGGCAAGGAGCCAGTTATGTTTTCTCATTTTATTAATTAGAAAACTAAGGCACAGAAAGGCTCTATAATATGCCCAAATTTACACAGCTACATGAATGGTAGAGTCAGAATTTTAACTCAGTCTATGTGGCTTCTGGACCAACAATGAGTAGGTTTATCTAGACCGAAAATAGAACAAAAGCATTCTTGGCCATGAAATTAGTATAATCGAAATAATGACAACATGACAATGTTCAACAAATGTGATGTTCTAGATATGTTAGTTTGATTGGAGAGCAAAGAAACTGAAGAAAGAAACTACGTACTATGAGTAGGTTTGCATAAATATAGCGAATGTCTCAGATTCTTTCACTAGAGGGCTTCACCATCACATACCTTCTGAACCTGTGTTATTTCAGCTTTTACTGAGAACATCAGCCTTGTTCTCTTTCCAAGAGCCTGTATCCTAGGGAGATTTGGCCTTTGAAGTAGACTCATTTAAATATCTACTGTCCCTCTTCTTCCTTCTCAGTACAGAACGTTGAAAAACAGAGAGCTATTCTCTGTCACATTTCACATTCTGGCGTAATTGCATCAGCAGGCAGTTGTCCACTGGTGTATGAATTAGATCTTCCTCAGAGTGAGAAGAAGGCAGGCACTGTGGTGTTGGGATTGCTCAGAATGTCCAACCTATCTATGGTCAACTATTCAGCACCAGGCCAGGTGGTGCACTAAGGTCGTAGTGCAAGAGTGGGCTTAATGTCAGAGGTCACAGAGCCCTTGTCTAGTCTGTCACATGAGAGTAATCCTAGCCACTGCTTACCAAGCACCCACAATGTGTTAGTTTCTCTGCTGCACACTTTACACACATTATCTGTTATCCTCCACACAAATTCTACAAATTAGATTTGTTGTCTATATTTGCTGAGGATAAAACTGAAGGCATGAGGAACTCAATTCCTAGTCCGAGGTCACGGAGCTAGTGAGAATCAGAGCTGGAATACAAATCACATTTGCCTGGCTCCAAAGCCCCTATTCTTACCACCAACCCTGTCTTGCTACTTTTATTCCTTACCCTGTCCATGAATACATGGCTTAGAAGAAGCCCTTCGATGTAAATGCCCTCAGCATGTGATTATATTGGGAAAGATTTATTTCTCCATTGCCTATAGAGTGCACTTAATGCTCTCGCTTTTCTGGACTACAAATGCTAGCATTCAGGAGAAGAGATCATCAATATTTCACCAAATGCTGTTAACATGTTTGAACTTGCTTTAGAGGAGCCAATTCAAGGATTCATTATCACAAACAAATGGAAACAAATTAGAGGGCTGGCAGTGTCTGATGGAAAAAAGTCAGTTTTGACAAGCAGTCCTCAGAATCCAAGGTCTGAAGGGCACTCCGATCCTTGCATGGGGCCCATGCAAAGTCTGCAGAGGAAAATCACACCATCTTATTAGCACTGTCTTAGCTGTGAGTAAAGTTACTAAAGCTTAATCTACACGTTCAGACTTTGAGGATCGTCAGTATCCTCCCAGATCAACCTGGTAAGTAATATTCATCATATTAACAAGTTACTTACTTTTAAGTGAATTTATTGTTTTTTCTGGTTCATGAAACCTAGTAAGAACCATCCATGTGAAAAGTAAATATTTAGGGAAGATTATGAGAGATCAGAAAACAAAGCACTATGGTTTCTATTTAAACAACTACAATTTAGCTGTTACTAAATAATCCCTTCAGACCTTAGCAGATGCTTTAGGAAGTATTTTAGATAATTTATTTCATTTTATTATCATAAGAACTTTAAGAAGTATATGTTAGCTTCATTTCTAAAAGGATGGGCACAGTCCTTTGTCTGAAATTACACAATGAGTAGAAGGGTTTAACATTTTTTTTTTTTTTTTTTTGAGATGGAGTTTCACTCTTGTTGCCCAGGCTGGAGTGCAATGATGCGATCTTGGCTCACTGCAACCTCTGCCTCCTGGATTCAAGTGATTCTCCTGTCTCAGCCTCCTGAGTAGCTGGGATTACAGGCACCTGCAACTACACCTGGCTAATTTTTGGTATTTTTAGTAGAAACGGGGTTTCACCATGTTGGCCAGCCTGGCCTCAAACTCCTGACCTCAGGTGGTCCGCCTGCCTCAGCCTCCCAAAGTGCTGGGGTTACAGGTGTGAGCCACTGTGCCCAGCCAAGGGGTTTTATTCTAACCAAGATCTGCCTGTCTTAAGGATCCAGAGACTCTTCCACTGCTCCCAAGTTGCCTCCCACATCTAGAACAGACCAAGTTAGAAGCTTGCTTACTGTCAAGAACATATACCAAAAAAAAAGCATTTCTTCTGGCAGAAAATACTCCAAGGAAACAAGAAAATAAATATTTTAACACAATTAAACCTGAAGTAATGTTTACAGACTGAAAAGCTTGTGAGGACAAGACAAGCTGTCTTTTAAAATTAAGTTATTTAACCATTCTTATGGTAAGAGACAAATATTTTTAAAAATTAATAGCCAGTAGAGAACTGCTTAAAAGTACTCCGATTTCAGTGAAAACGCAAGTCTTTTCATCACGTTGGGTTATCCATGCCCATGGCAGCTTTGCCATAGCAGAGCCTGCCCAGCGTTGAGAGAAGACCAAAGGCCTTAGAAAGTATGGCAGTCTTAATCAGAGAAAATCTCTTTGTTGAATAATCACAAGTCATTTGATTAAGTGCTCTCTCCCCATGACACCAACATTTTCAAGTTGAGGTTCAGGGCTGAGTTGTCTCAACACTAATTAGTTGGAAAACAGACTGTGATTAGAGCACTTAAAAGTGATAGGAGAATAAAGCAGAAGAGGCTAGTGCTAAATTGGTTTCCTACAGAAAGGAATCTTTCTTTATGAGCCAGCTGTGATGCCCAGGGAGCTACATATCTGATCCCTTCACATAGGAAACTTGAAAGAGAAACAGATGCGAGAACTAATTAAATAGTTTACAGTAGGTTTGGCCATGGAGAGGGCACTATGACTCTCAATGCCAAGGCTGTCTAACCACAGTTGAGCACATTCCTCTTTATATTTTTTTCCTCCTATGTAATGCTAAGCCTAAGAACTAACAGGCATGCAGCTTTGCCAATTAACTGCATGACATTCCAGTCATTAATCAACTGATAATTAATGGTCATTGAAACACATCTTCCAACTCCTCCTCAATATCACTGTTATGGTAATAACTTCAATAAGCAAATGTGAACATGCTACTTTTCTATATAAGATTAACTAATGATACTTCATCTCCCATGTGGTAAAATCTAAAACAACAGGCTTAGCAAAGAAGACCCTTCATGATCTTACTCTGCCTAGGTGCCTATCCTATTTTTCTGTTCTTACACTTTAGGTGAACTCAACTCCTTATAGTTCACTGAACTTTTGTGCTTAAAATGCATTCTCCAGACTTGTCCACCAGGAAAGCTCTTGTAAAACCTTCAAATTTCAGCTTAAACACTTCTTGTCTGTGTGACCTTCCCTTTGGCCCCAAAGGAGATTTAGTTTCTTATTCCCCATGGGCTCATGGAAGCTTTATAGCAATTATCATAGTGCACTGCCATTTGTATATGCTTACTTTTCTATTTCCCCTAGTCTACTGATAATTATTTGACAGCAGAGATCCTGTTTTTCATTTTAGTACAAATACGCCAGACATCTTAGTGCCTAGTGTAAAACCTGGAACAGAAGAGGTATTCAGTACATGAAGAGATGAAAGGGATGTGTATCTTTGGATCCCATCTCCCATCTACTTCTCCATTAAACCATGTGGCCTATTTTAGGAATGACATTTCTCATTAAATGTAGGATTTTTATGTTTGAGTAGCAGTAGCAAGAAAAGGATAAGCATGTTTCCTAAAGGAAACATCTGTTTAATGAGAAATGTCATTACTCATACTGCAGCATTACATACTGAAAACTTCACTGCAGTAAAAATATCTGCCTTTATCCTATTATCTTTAGCCATCAACCACAGGCTACCAAAACAATCTAGACTAACAGAGCCCAAAGGTACAAATAGGCTCAGATGTAGAGCAATGTGAGTAACTGACATTGTTTCTGCTGCTTATATTGAAGCACAACACACATTTTCTGGATGCTTTGGCTACCTCTCTTTTCCAACTTGTTTTAACCTTATCCTTTTCTTTCTTAGGTAGGACAAAGATTGTGGGACAAAGACATTCTCTTCCTCTGGCTAACCTTATTATCCCACCCACTTTCACCTGAGAAGAGACCTTGGCTGCAGCACACTTGGAAAAGGCCTTGAAACTCTAGCCAGAGTGGAAAAGGCTGATGAGAGTTACAAAGTTGAAGCCTGGGATTAGAGATAAATGTTCATCTTCCTCTATATGAACCACAAATCCTATTAGTCTAGAAATCAATAAATTAAATCCATTAAATTATGAACTAGTTTGACACACATAGACTTTGCACCTAGTATGTATCACATATGAAACAGATGCTGACTGTATAAAAACTGAAAATACAGTCCTTAAGCTGGTGGGTTTTGGTAGCTGCAAAGAAGCTTGTATGAGCCAGACCTGAGGGGAGGAGGTAAAACAAAATGAATTCACAGATCAAAGCATCTCAGAGAAATACCACATGAGTAATAAATTTTATAAAGTTATATCTCTAAAACCAGCAGTAAGATCTTACAGTGATTAGATAAATTATTTCAAAAGGCATTTCGTGTTTATTGGTGCATCTACATTTCTTTTTTCTTTACTCCAACAGCTCCAACCATCACAGATTTTTATCTACATAAGAAGATTTTCTTCCCACTGATGGCCACTCTGTCAGTAGAGAAACATAAACAGAACATAATAAAATAAAATGAAGTGGAAAAAGTAAAATGCAGACCACATGGGTAATTCAGTTATCTCAAATTCAAGTGCTTTATTATCCCCAAACAGAGAAGAAATACAAGAATCGCAGCAAGAACTGTCAACAAAGTAAAATAGCATTTAGTACAACAACATTTTAAATCTTCAAAATATTTTTTACTTTATGTTTAATTTTCATAGTCTGTCTGCATGTTTATTTGCCCTAACCTCTCCCTTCAGGAAACTCACAGCTCCATGAAGGAATTGTCTCTCTGCATATAAAGGTGAAAGATGTGAACTCCATGAATGTTCCAAAGTGCAAAGCTGTGCTACGGAAATTTCCAGGAAGGGAAAATGATTAGCATGTTGTTCTGGGTTGAATTGTGTCCTCACAAAATTCACATGCTGAAGTCCTAACCCCAGCCTAGTACCTCAGAATATGATCTTATTTGGAAACAGGGTCTTTGCAGAGATAGTTAAGACAAGGTCATTAGGGCAGGCTCTAATCCAATATGAATGTGTTTTTAATATTAGGTTGGTCCAAAAGTAAGTGCCGTTTTTGCCACTGAAAGTCATAAGGGCAAATTTAGTCACAGGGACACACATACTCTGGGAGAATACCATGTGAAGGTGGAGGCGAAGAATACAGTGATGATTTTTGTGCCTAACATCGACAGCAAGCCAACAGAAGCTAGGAGAGAGGCAGCAAAAGAATATTCTACACAGCCCTAGGAAGGAGCCAATCCTGTTGACACTTTGCTCTTGGACTTCTAGACTCCAGAACTGTGAGACAATATATTTCCGTTGTTCAAGCCACCCAGTTGGTGGTACGTAAATGCAGTAGCCCTAGCAAACTAATACAGGCAACCCTTGGCGATACTGCAGGTGAAGTTTTAGAACACTGTAATAAAGCAAATGCTGCAATAAAGCCAGCCACACAATATTTTCGGTTCCCCAACACATATAAAAGTTATATTTACACTATACTGGAGTCTATTAAATGTGCAATAGCATTAGATCTTTAAATACAAACTAAATACCTTCATTAATAAATGCTTTATTGCTAAAAAAAATTGCTAACAACCATCTGAGCCTTCTGTGACTCATAATCTTTTTGCTGATCAAGAGCCTTGCCTCGATGTTGATGGCTGCTGACTGATCGGGGTGGTGGTTGCTGAAGGCTGGGGTAGCTGTGCAATTTCTTAAAGTAAGATAACAATGATGTTTGCTGCACAGACTCTGTTACAAAAGATTTCTCTGTCAGATGCAATGCTGTTTTACAGCATTTTACCCACAAGAGAACTTATTTCAAAATTGAAGTCTGTTTTGTTCAAACATTGCTGCTGCTTTATCAAGCAGCAGCATGTAATTACATAAAGTCATGTAATATTCTAAATCCTTCATTGTCTTTTCAACAGTGGTTATAGCCTCTTCACCAGGAGTAGAGTTCATCTCAAGAAACCACTTTCTTCTTGCTTTGCTCATCCATAAGAAGCAACTCCTCATTCACTCAAGTTTCTTCATGAGATCATAGCAATTCAGTCACGTCTTCAGGCTCCACATTTAATTCCAGTTTGCTTGCTATTTCCACCACATCTGCAGTTACTTCCTCTACTGAATTCTTGAGCCCCTCGATAATGAAGATTGGAATTAACTTTTTCCAAACTCCCACTAATGTTGATATTTGACCCTCTCCCATGAATCATGAATGTTTTCAATGGCATCTAGATTGCTGAATCCTTTCCAGAAGACTTTCCATTTACTTTGCCCACATCCATAAGCAGAATCATGACCTTTCATAGCTATAGCCTTACAAAATATATTTCTTAAATAATAGGACTTAAAAGTCAAAATTATTCCTTAATCCATGGGCTGTAGAATGAATGTGGTGTTTGCAGGCATGCAAACAACATACAATAGTAACATGAAAAATCACTGATCACTGGGCTGGGCACGGTGACTCGTGCCTATAATCCCAACAGTTTGGGAGGCCAAGGTAAGTGGATCACCTGAGCCCAGGAAGTCCAGACCAGACTGGGCAACATGGCAAAACACCATCTCTGAAAAAAAAAAATTAAACATGTCTATAGTCCTAGCTTTTTGGGAAGCTGAGGTTGGAGGATCACCTGAGCCCAGGGAGGTCGAAGCTGTAGTGAGCCATAATCGCACCACTGCACTCCAGCCTGGGCAACAGAATAAGACCCTGTCTCAAAAAAATAAATAAATAAATAAAATAAAATAAAAGTCACTGATCACAAATCATCATAACATAATACTAATAAAAATGTTTGAAAGATTGTGATAATTTTGAATTACCAAAATGTGACACAGAAATTCAAAGTGAGCCCGTGCTGCTGGAAAAAAATGGTGCCCACAGACTTGTTCAATGCAGGGTTGCCACAAACCTTCAATTTGTAAAAAAATTGCAAAAAAGCAAAGCACAATAAAATGAGGTATGCCTGTACACACATTCTTTTTGTCTCCATATTCTGATTGTGTTTTTTCTCCTTAACATCTTGACATTTCCTTAGCTCCTTAACATTTCCATCTCTACTGATTGACATAAATTGTTTTTCTAAAGAAACCCGATGGGGCTATCATCTACAAACTCATTGGCAAGACCTTTCCTCTCCTTCTCCTCTTTGACCCTTCATAGCATGTGACTCTGCTGACTATCTGACCCCTGCCGCAGCTGGAGAGGTGGGCAAGCGGCAGGCCTCTTTGATGGGGTCCTCAGAGCTGGAGCCTTAGTGCCTACTTCCAGGATAAATGTTAAAATTATGTCTAAGGGTGACTGCTGAGTTTGAAAAACATTCTTATTAAAGCATCATTTTTCAGTGAGGGTGGGAGGGCAAGGGTTGAAGAGAATAAGCCAGGTTTTCTCAACCTCGGTGCTATTGACATTTTAAACCAGATAATTCTTTATTTTGTAAAATCACACACACACACACACACACACACACCCACACACACACCCACACACACACGTAATTCTTTGCTTCATAGGATGTTTAGCAGCATCCCTGACCCCAACAGACTAGATACCAGTAACATACACCTGCAGCCCTGGCAACCAAAAATGACCACTGATGGGAGCAGGGGCTTGGGGCAAAATCACTCCAATTTACTAATGGCTAGAACTACAATGCTGAGACAAGCAGAGAAGCAGAAGGCAAAGAACTCCAGTGCACTTGAGCCAGGAAAGCAGGCTTCAGTGGGTAGGCAGAAGGGGGGCTGAACTGATTCTAAAGAGACACAGGTGGGAAGGAGGAGGCTTTGCCTGTGCCTCTGGGCCTCTTCTCATGTCTTTTTCCGACTTGAACACTCTCTCTTATAAATCCATTTAACCACTAACTGTCCTTCAAGGCCATTGTATTAGCCAGGGTTCTCTAAAGGGATAGAATTAATAGGATTATGCATATATGAAGGGGAGTTTATTAAGGAATATTGACTCACATGATCACAAAGTGAAGTCCCACAGTAGATCATCTGTAAGCTAAAGAGCAAGGAAGCCAGTCTGAGTCCCAAAACCTCAAAAGTAGGGAAGCCAAACAGTGCAGCCTTCAGTCTGTGGCCAAGGGCCCAAGAGCCCCTGACAAACCACTGGTGTAAAGTGCAAGAGTCCAAAAGCTGAAGAACTTGGAGTCTGATGTTCGAGGGCAGGAGGCATCCAGCGTGGGAGAAAGACAAAGTCCAGAAGATTCAGCAACTCAGCTCCTTCCATCTTCTTCTGCCTGCTTTATTCTGGCCGCACTGGCAGCTGATTAGATGGTGCCCACCCAGATTGAGGGTGGGTCTGCCTCTCCCAGTCCACTGACTCAAATGTTAATCTCCTTTGGAACACCTTTACAGACACACCCAGGAATAATACTTTGCTGTCGATCCAATCAAGTTGACAGGCAATATTAACCATGACAGCCACTTTCTCCAAAAAAACTGGCCCTGAACACATGGCTCAGAGGTCTTTGAGTTCTATCAGCTTGGACTATCTGTGCCCCTTTTAGGACACCCAACAAGGTGGTCATCTTAAGTTGTTTAACTGCCCAAATGTGGAACTTCCTCCTCAGTTGCGTGATAGCTTTTGCAAGGTGAGGTGGGGTCAGGTTTTGGCATTGCCCATAGGGTCTTGAACATCAGAGATGTTCCCGACACTTTTGAGTAAGGAATGAATGGCATGATTATGAATGACTGGAGTGCTTTCTGAAACATATGACGCCTATGAACCACTTCCTTCTGAATTTGTAGTATGCTGCCTTTCAGAGGAGATGTAAAACTGCCTGGGGTAGAGTTCCTCAGGCAACAGCTACCTGAGAAGCAACAATGAGACCCTCAGGCTCAAGGTACCACAACACCTCCTTTATCCCATCCACAATGAAGGCTACAACACCATTGTAGCAGTCTGTATGTTTCTAGGATAGCTAAAGACCTGAACCTTCATCCATATAAAAGTGTTTGTTGTTTGTTGGTTGGTTGGTTGGTTTTTAGGGACGTAGAAATTGAGTTTTTCAGGGATACAACATCCACACCTCTCGGAGCATTTGGAGCTATACAAGAATCTATGCCACTGCTTGGTACATAGATTTTCACTGTATCAGCATTACTTCCCTGAAGCAACCAACCCCACCACCCATAGCAAAAACTGGAGAATGCCAGAAACATTAGTGAACCAGACGCAGCAGACTTTACCATTGACTCTGACTTCGTGAAAATTCTTACATAAATTATATGAAAGGACCATCCTCATTTGTTCCTCCGGTTGCCTCTTTGGCTCCCCCTCCCACTGCTCTGAATCCTGCAACCTACTATGTACTTAACCACTCACTGCTCCCCAAACTTGTCCTCTTCATGCATGTGTTCCCCTATTGTTTCCCTGGAAAAGATCCACTCACCCTTTGAGCCTGACCTCAAAAGTTATTTCCTCATTGAAACTTTTCCTGAGTCCTGCAAACAGAGTCATGCCCTCATTGTCCTGGGCAACTACTGTCCCTTGCACCCACTTCCATGATGAACACATTCACCTATTTTAATTACTTCTTTTCATCTGTTGCTTTCTCGTCATTCCTTAACTCTTGACCAAATAACATTACTTCACTCATCTATGTAAACATCTCTGACACAGGCCATGCTATACTAGGGGTGGTTCTAACATATCTGTTGCTTTCTGTCTTAAATAATGACCTGCCACTGGAGAAAACATTCCAGACCTTATAGGTAAAAATCCTAAAGAAAACTGGCATTAACTTGAAGATTTTATCATCTCTTATGTCCCCAGTTTTTGTGGCATCAATAAATGTATTTGTGCAATTTTTACATTCATAGTATTTACTCTGAAATGATAGATTACCATTCATTTGACTACACTGTGGACTGTCTCAATTATTTTAAAAATTATTATTAAAACCAGTGTATGGCGTATCAATGTTTTCTCAGAAATAGAATTCCTTATTATAGAATGAATGGAAAGATTCTCGTTTTAAAAGAATGCATTTAAACTTCAACATCTAACTCTAAATATTCAAAGATTTGGCAGTCCCAGTTGAAGTGTTTATACCTGTCTAGAATTTAATAATTCCTTTTTAAAATACATTTTTTGATCATAAAAATTGAGAAATATTTCTACTCAGAATTTGATTTGAATGATACTTTGTCATAATAATAATTGCTAACTTCTATTGAGCAACCTTCCATATGACCATAAATTGCTTTATTTTATCATCATAACATTTTGAGGTAGATTTTTAATCTTACAGCTAAAGAATTTATAGGTCAGAGAGATAGGTAGCTTTTCCAAGGTCACAAAGCTGGGTGGGGGTGGGGATGGAGAGCTAGGATTTGCCCCAAACTCACACACTGCTTATGTTATGTTTAATCTAAGACTTCTTCAGTTCAGCTACCAATAACACTTTAACATGTATGGCTCTGCACAGTTTGCAAAGCACTTTTGGAACACATAATAGACAAGTCTGGTGATTCATGTGTTTATTTCTTATTAAAAATAGGTAACTTATAGTTTGTAAGATAATTTGTCTAAATTCAAAGAGCTGAAAAGTAGAAAAACTGGAATATCAAAGCCAGGTATTGTGATTCTCAGTTCAGTGCCTAATCCACCCTAAATTACCTTTTCCACATATGTGGACATTTAGAAGAAATAGGAAAATATGCATGAGCATATTATGATGGCTCATTTTATGTGTCAACTTGACTGGATCCATAGAATGGCCAAATGTTAAGCTAAAACCATTTCTGACTGTGTTTGTGAGGGTATTTCCAGATGAGATTTGCATTTGAGTTGGTAGACTGGATCAATCAGATTGCCTTTCCCAGTGTGGTGTCAATGTACATTAATTGAGGTCCTGAATAGTACAAAAAAAAAATACTGGAGAAGGGGAGAATTTGCTCTTCCTGCCTGACAGCTTGAGCTAGGACATCAGTCTTCTCCTTTCCTTGGATGGGGATTTACACCATTAGGTCCCCTGTTTCTCAGATCTTCAGACTTGCACTGCACTACCTGCTTTCCTGGGTCTCCGGCTGGCAGAGGGAAGATAATAAGAGTTCTCTGTCTTGGCTGGGCGCGGTGGCTCACACCTGTAATCCCAGCACTTTGGGAGGCCGAGGCAGGTGGATCACCTGAGGTCAGGAGTTCGAGACCAGCCTGACAAACATGGAGAAACCTGTTTCTACTAAAAATACAAAATCAGCCAGGTGTGGTGGCACATGCTTGTAATCTCAGTTACTCAGGAGGCTGAGGCAGTAGAATCGCTTGAACCCAGGAGGCGGAGGTTGCGGTGAGCCAAGGTCACGCCATTGCACTCCAGCCTGGGCAACAAGAGCGAACTTCTGTCTCAAAAAATAAAAATAGAATTCTTTGTCTTTATAATTGCTTA
The DNA here is from genome assembly GCF_028878055.3 of Symphalangus syndactylus. NCBI lineage: Eukaryota > Metazoa > Chordata > Mammalia > Primates > Hylobatidae > Symphalangus > Symphalangus syndactylus. Next base: position 95,255,842 of record NC_072440.2, on the reverse strand, counting down.
AGCCAATTCCTCATAATAAATCCATATATATGTGTATATATACCTATATCTATATATGTAGAAATATATGGATACAAATAGAAGATAGATAGATGTCTATCTTTATCTATCCAGCTGAGATCTCCTATTGGTTTTTTTTTTTCTTTGGAGAATTAGTACGATTTGGATGTTTTGTCTCCTCCAAATCTCATGTTGAAATGTGATTCTCCAACATTGGAGGTAGGGCCTGGTGGGAGGTGTTAGGTTCATGGGGGTGGATCCCTCATGCAGGGCTTAGTGTTATCCTTGCGGTAATGAATGAGTTCTCCTTTTGTTAGTTCATGTGAAAGCTCCTTGTTCAAAGGAGCCTGGCATCTCCTCCTCTCTCTCTCGTTCCTGCTCTCACCATGTGATGCACCTACTCCTCCTTCACCTTCTGCCATGATTGTAAACCTCCTGAGGTCCTCGCTAGAAGACAATCTGATGCTGGTGCCATGTTTGTACAGCCTGCAGAGCTGTGAGACAAAATAAACCTCTTTTCTTTATAAATTACGCAGCCTCAGGTATTGCTCTATAACAGGTTTTCCTTTATAACAACGCAGAACAGACCAACACAAGAACTATGACTAATACACATCACACACACACACACACACACAGACACACACACAAAACCAGCCTTACATGATTACAAAGCCTTTAAAAGTTACATGAAAAAGAGACATTAAATGCTAAGAATGCTCTAGTTTATCCCCCAGGCTGGATTAAATTGGCATAAACTGAAGAATTGCTCCATTCTTCACTGGGATAGAGACTTTTTTAAAGATAATTAATTGATTGATGTCATTAAAAATATTTGTGAAGGGTATTATTAACACATGATTCTATATGTATAATGAAAATTAATCAACTCTGTTTAACTTAACAAACAACAAAGATGTTATTTTTCTCTGCAGGTTAGATATGGTCAAGCTCAAGGTCATCTGAGTCTCAATTCACTCACAGTACAACCAGAATGCATGCTCAGATTTACTCTTAGACTCACAGAGTCTGTGTTTGCTGGTGAAGTACATGGATTGCATACAGATGAATTCACCTCTGCAGCACAGAATTTAAATCAGGCAAGCAAGAAGCCAGCTAGTCTCCAAAATACATGTTAATCTGCCTCCAGAACAAACCCACAGACTGACTAAATATTTTGGTTTCATCAAAACTCCAACATATCAAACATAACTTCAAATAAGGGTAATGTTAAAAGCAACTAATTTTATCAAATTACCCTTGCATTTATTATAAGGAGTTCTTCTCTGTTCATCTCTTGTTTACATTTTCATTAGAGAATAATCAACATTCAGCAAAATGTTTAAAGTGTTCAATTTGATACAGTTTGACATAAATCTGTACCTGTGAAACCATCACCACAAACAAGACAATGAACACATCCATCCCTCCAAAAGCTTCTCTGAGATATTTTGTAATCTCTCCCTCCTGCCTGTGTCCCTCTCCCCACAGTCAACCATTGATCTGCTTTCTGTTATTGTGGATTAATTTATATTTTCCAAAGTTTTCTATAAATGAAATCATACAATATGTACTCTTCTTCACCTTATTCCATTCACTTAGTAAAATTTTGTAGTCACATGTTTTACAACATTCATATTATTGCACCTATCAGCGGTTCATCAATTTTCATTTCTGAATAGTATTTCATTGTATGAGTATACCACAATATTTTTAGCTATTCATTGGTTAGTAGATATTTATTTCCAACTTTTGCCTTTTACAAATAAGGCTGCTATGAATATTTGTGTGCAAGTCCTTACATGGACATATGCTTTCTTTTTGGTAAATATGGAGAAGAGGAGTGGCTGGGTCATACATTAGGTGCAGGCTTAACTTTTTAAAAGAAACTGCCAAGCTATTTACCAAAGGCATTGGACCATTTTATATTCCCCCCAGCAGTGTATGAGAGTTCCTGTTACTCCACATCGTCACTAACATTTGGCGTGGTCTGCCATTACTTTTAACTCTTCTATCACAAATGCAGTGGTATCTTTTGCTTTCAATTTATATTTCTCTAGTAACTAAAGATGACAAACTTTTTTTTGTGCTTATTTTCCATTGTTAGTTCTTCTTTAGTAACGTGCTTGCTCTAATCTTTTGCCAATTTTTAATTGGGCTGTTGTTGATTTTCCTACTGTTGACTTCTAAAAGATCTTTATGTGGATTCTGTTATCAGATACACATTTTGCAAATATATTTTATCTCAGTCTATAGATTGTCTTTTCAATCTTTTAATAATTTCCTTTAAGTAGAATATGTTTTGATTTTGATGAAGTTCAGTTTGTCAATTTGTTCTTTTATGGGTTATGTTTTTGGAAGAAATCTTTGCCTTACCCAAGTTCACAAATATTTTCTCCTATTTATTTTCAGTTTTATAAAGTTTTATATTTAGGTCTATGATCCATTTTGAATTAATTTTTATATGATGAGAGGAATAAATTCAGGTTTATTTTTTGCATCTCAATATTCAGTGCCATTTATTGAAAATAAAATCATTTTTCATTATTGAAAAGAAAATCAAGATTCAATTGAATTGTCTTTGCAACTTGATTAAAACTCCATCATTCATACTACTGCACCTATCAGAGTGAGTCTGATTCTGGACTTTCTACTCTGTTTCATTGACCTATTTATCTTGTTGTCAGTATTACACGGTCTTAGATAATAGTTTGGTGTTGAGGTCAGGTGGTATTAAATCTCCAACTTTGTTTTTCACTCCCAAAAGTGTTTTGACTATTTTAATTTCTTTGCATTTTAATATCAATTTTATAACTTGTCTATTTCTAGTAAAAGCCTACTAGAATTTTTATGGCAATTACTTTGAATCTATAGATAAATTTGGATATACTTTGCATCTTAACAATATTAAATCTTCTGACCTTTAAGTAAGTATTTAGGTCTTCTTTGATTTAAATCTTTATTTTCTCTTAACAATGTTTTGTAATTTTCAGTTCACAGGTCTTTAACATGTTAGATTTATCTGTTATTATTTCATAAATGTTGATGCTGTGATTAATAGAATTTTTAAATTTCAATTTCAAATGATTTATTCATAGTATATAGGAATTCAAGTTATTTTTGCATATTGATTACGTATCCTGCAAGTTTGCTAAATCAACTTTACATTTGAAGTCTTTTTTGTAGATTCCATCAGATTTTTTCCATGAGCAATGATACATAGCCTATGTAATGATAAATCACCTCTATAAAGACTGTTTTACTTCATTTCAATCTAAATACCTTTTATTACATTTTCTTGCCTAATTTTACTGTCTAATAGCCTCCAATTTAATATTGAATAGAATTGATGAAAAGTATATATCTTCATCTTATTCCTGATCTTAGGGGGAAAGTATTTGGTCTTTCAAAATGAACAAGTAAGATGTTAACTCTTAAGTTTTTCATAGATGCTTTTTATGAGGTTAAGGGAGTTTTCTGATGTTACCAGTTTGCTGAGAGTTGTTATCAGAAATAAATGTTGGATTTCACCTGATGTAATTTGTTCATATAGCAAATCATATTGTTTGATTTTCGAAGGTGAGATCAACCCCAGGTTCTTCAGATAAATTATGCTTGGTCATGATGTATTATACTTTGTATATAACTTGAGATCTGAATTTTTTTTTCACATAATGATTTATTTCTGAAAAATTTAGGGTATATGAAAATTATGCAAAAAATGCTTCTTTTTCTTTATTATATTTTAAGTTCTAGGGTACATGTGCACAATGTACAGGTTTGTTACATATGTATACACATGCCATGTTGGTGTTGCACTCATTAACTCATCATTTACATTAGGTATATCTCCTAATGCTATCCATCCCCCCTCCCCCCACCCCACGACAGGCCCCAGTGTGTGATGTTCAAAAACCTCCTTTAGAAAATGTGCCTGTATGTTCATGAGGGCTGTTGATCTGCATTGGGCCATTTCCTGAAATGTCTCTGCCTACTTTGGGTTTCAGGTAATGCTGGCCTCAGGCAATAAATTAGAACGTAATTCTTCTTTTTCAGTTTTCTGTGACAATTTGTGTAGAAAGGGTATTATCTCTTCTTAAAATAGTTGGTAGAATTTACCAGTGAAATAATCTGGACCTGTAGTTTCCTTTGTGGGAATGTTTTTAACCATAAATTCAATTTTCTTAATAGACTCAGGTTATATATTTTTGTGCATGTGAACTCCACTAATTTGTGTCTTTGAAGAAATTCGGTTGTTTCATCTAAGTTTTCAAAAATAAAAACATAATATTTTTAATAATATTCCTTTTTAATATCCATAGAGTCTATATCGATTTCATCTCTTTGATTCATAATTCTAGAAAATTGTGTCTTCTCTATTCCTTATCAAACTCTAGAAGTTAATTGATTTTACTGGTATTTTCAAAGATCCAGTTTGAAATCTTTTCTTTTTTCTTTTTTGAGATGGAATCTCACTCGGTAGCCCAAGCTGGAGTGCAGTTGCACGATCTCGGCTCACTACAACCTCTGCCTCCTGGGCTCAAGCGATTCTCGTGCCTCAGCCTCCTGAGTAGCTGAGACTACAGGCATGTGTCACCACGCCCAGCTAATTTTTTGTATTTTAGTACAGATGGGGTTTCACTATGTTGCCCAGGGTGGTTTGCTGTTGAAGTCAGGTGGTATTAACTCTCCAACTTTGTTTTTCATTCCCAAAAGTGTTTTGACTATTTTCATTTCTTTGCATTTTAATATTAATTTTATAACATAACTCCTGAGCTCAGGCTATCCGCCTGCCTCAGCCCCTCAAAGTTCTGGGATTACAGACATGAGCCACCGCACCCGGCCCAGTTTGAAATCTTAAAATACAGGAGGAAATACTGAAGTATAAGAGGAAGATAAAAGAATAAGTTGAATTTAAATAGGCCAAGTCTATGGCTTTAACTTTCCTAAAATAAAAATTAGTTTTAACAAGGAAAATTAAAACACCTTTTCTAGGAGCATTTGATTTCATTAATAAGAGACACCCAAATGTGAGGGTTACAGGTAATAGATTCTGGAACCAGATTACCCACACTTGGGTCCTGCCTCTGCCTCTCACTAGCACTGTGACCTTAACCTTACCTAACCTTTCCATGCCTCTGTTTTCTTACTCATAAAACATAAATAATAATAGCACCAAGCCCATAATGTTGTCGTGATGATTAGACAAGTCAATGTGGTTAGCATATGTGAAATAATTTGAAAATTTTTGGCATACCATGCATACTACATAAGTGTTAATTCTTACAAGAAAAAGAATCCAGAAATCATCCATCATACCTTAGAATAACAAAACATACGTATTTTATATTGCAGATAAACACTTTTTATTTTGGTCAAGAAAGAAAAAAAAAAAAAATCAAAGAGAGCTAAAGTGGCCACAGAGGAAGAGTTGGCATTTGAAGAGAACAAATTGAGATTCTATAATATGTCTGTCTTTCTGCTAGACCTGTCTCTAGCAGGTTTGTTTGTTTGCTTGCTTGTTTGTTTGTTTATAAAGATGGAGTCTCACTCTGTTGCCCAGGCTGTAGTGCAGTGGCACAATTTCGGCTCACTGCAACCTCCACCTTGCAGGTTCAAGCGATTCTCCTACCTCAGCCTCCTGAGTAGCTGGGATTACAAGCATGCACCACCATGGCCGCTACTTTTTATATTTTTAGAAGAGACAGGGTTTCACCCTGTTGACCAAGCTGATCTCGAACTCCTGACCTCAAGTGATCCGTCCTCCTCGGCCTCCCAAAGTGCTGGGATTACAGGCTTGAGCCACTGCGCCCAGCCTCTAGTAGGTTTATGAGTGTTACCTCAATTTAAAAATCCTTGTATTTGGTAGGGCCTTAACACTGATGGAACTCTCACTCTTAGACTCTCAAGAACAGACCTAATTGCAAATACTATGTTACTATGTTCCATGGACTTACAAACTGCCAAGTTGTCCCTCATGTGCCTACATTTCCACATCCACAATGCATTCCAAGATTGTATTACCATCCAAGATTGTCACCCAAATCTGTGCTTTGTTTTTTAGCCCAGAAAGTGTGGTTCCATAGTTTAAAAATTTTATTATATAGATGAGAAATGTGAGGCTTTCAGAAGAGATATGCTCTTTTCCTTTCGTAAGGTAGAGCCTGTTGGATTCAGGTTTTCCATAGAAAAAATATATTTTTATAAGTCATTAATGAAAATTAAAACATGGACTCTCTTAGTAACTTCATAAAGTTCAAGACATCAAACAAGAAGGTGGTGAATGTAATCAGTAGTTTGGCATTTTCACAGCTGTTTGGATAATAAATGCCAGGGAGGATGAATAATACACCTTTATTCTGAATTCTAAGAAATATATCATTCTGATTCTTCAAGACCTCAGCTTATGCTAGAGAATATCGTATACCTCAGGCTCTGGCCTTGTTCAGCAGGAGGAGAAAAGCACAACACACCAGCAATTGTAAATGTTCTTCATGAGATATTCTTACTATTCTGTTTTCAAAGCTATTCAATGAGAGTGCAAAATAAAAACCTAAGTGTTTCCTGACAGTAAATTCTGTGTTTATTGGTGCTTTTGTTTAAAGTGGACCATTCAGTATGGCCAGGAATTTAGAAATCTGAAGGGAAGTATGGAAGCTAGGTAGAAGCACGTTGATTAATAAATAAAACTATCCTTGCTCTCATTTGTCCACTGATACTTAAATCTGTTCTTTGTATAAACAAGATGAGGTCTGCAGTTCTGCAGTTCAAATCTCCCTGAAGAAGAAAATAGGGTTGCACTTGTTTATACTAAAGTGTGAATGACTATCATGGTAATACTATTCCCTTATAATCTAAGGAAAGAGAAGCAACTCCTACAAGCTTCTATACCCTCTATCTAACATTCCCAAAATGTAACCATCATTCCCCCCATTTGTCCCATTTGTCCTATTTGTCCTTAAAAATAAAGCAGTGATTTTGTATCTCTTCCATGTGCATAATAACTGAGGCCTTTCTCTTGAAACTCAAGCCTAATTCTCAATTGTCTTTTGGCAAATAATTTGAGATTTGATATAATTTTAATTTCATGGGGGTGAGAAGTTTCACTTCTAGATGTTACTTTTTAGAAGAGTAAAGAAAATGTGGAGATTTCTGACAGTAGGGCAAGTCCTCAAAGTTGGAAAGGGATATTAGGCCTAAGAGAATTTACTCAAATTCTTGGAAATTATACTTTATTAAAACCTTTTCCTACCTCTCTATGAGTAATATTTTTTCTCTCTCTCTTGCCGAGAACTGGGACTCAAAACACACCTGCTCTATGATGCCTCCTTCCCAGAACTACACAGAAGTTACTGTTTGTCTCTCACATCCAGAGAAATCTTTTGACTTTGCAGCTGTCTCATCTTCAAAATGAGATAATAGGAACCAGGAGGTCTGGTGATACATTCTTATTATTTGCAATGTTCCCAGACAGACTTGATTCATTTTTTTAATAAGTATGCAAGAATCCTTGTTCTTTGCTTGGCACTGGAGTAAGCAGAGCATTCAAAATGTTATAGTGCATTTCATCTCCTCATCAGGGGCTCACAGTCAAATAACAGCTCTCATAATAAGAAGGACACGTACTTATTAGAGTTTTAACCTCTGTTGTAGATGCTAGGAAGTCAGCAATGAACAAAGGAGATAAAATTCTTACCCTTGTGGAGCTTATATTCTAGTTACAGGCTTTAAAAAGTAAATTATACAGTATATTAGAAAGTATTAAGTTCTGTGGAGAAAAATATTGCAGGAAAAAGGAAGAGGTGAAACCAGAGGGATGCAAATTTACGTAGGTTCTAAAAATAAAAAGCCTCACTGAGGTGATGACATTTAGGCAAATACCTGTAGGAGACTGGAGAGCAAGCTAAGGGGATCTGTTTTATTATGTTTTCCCAAGTAGGTACCCACTGTTCATCTGATGGACATTTACTGAGCAATTGTTCAGCATCAGGCTGAACATATGTGTGTTTTACAGCAACATGGGTGCAGCTGGAGGCCATTTGCCTAAGCAAACTAACAGAAAACCAAATATCACATGTTCTTATTTACAAGTGGGAGCTAAACCTTGGGTACATATGGACGTAAAGATGAAAACAACAGACACAAGGGACTCCAAAAGATGGGAGAAGGGAGGGAGGCAGGGCTGAAAAACTTTCTATTGGTACTATGTTCACTCTCTGGGTAACAAGATCAATAGAAGCCCAAACTGCAGACACACAACATAACTTTGTGATAAGCCTGCATATGTACCTCCTGAATCTAAAGTAAAAATTAAATTTTAAAAAAAAGAGTATCCAGGAAGAAGAAATAGGAAACAATGAGTGCAAAGCCCCCGAGGCAGAAGCATGTGATGAACAATAAGGAAGCCAGTGTGGTTGGGTCCGAGTGAACAAAGGAAGAGAACAGACCACCCATGGTATGAAAGGTCATTGCAATTGACTTTTAGACTGAGTCAGATGGAATGATTTGAGCAGAGAAGTGACATAATGTCTTTTGCTTTGAAGTGTTCATTCTAGCTGCTCAGCTGAGAAGAGACTGGAAGACAGAATGAAAGCAGCGGGATTGTTTAGGAGATCATTGCAGTAATCCAGACACGGGGGATATATGCTAGGATTAGCATAATGGAAATGGAGGTGGTGAGAAGTGGTTAAATTCTGGATGTATTTCGCAGGTGGAGCCAAGATAATTTCAATATAGACTACATGTGAACTGTGAGAAAAAGAGAAGAGTCAACTACAACTCTGAGCGTTTCGCCTGAGCTCCTAGAAAGATGTTCTTTTCATTTACTGAGATGACAAAGTTTTGCGCAAGGAGAGCATCTTGAGTGGGAATAGGGGAAGATCAAAAGTTCAGTTTTGGATTGGTTACTCATCCTAGTGGAAATGTCAAGTAGGCAATTGGACAAGCGAAGGTGAGTTCAAGGGAGAAGTCTGGGCTGAAGAGAGACACATTTGGAAGTCACTGGCATTTTGATGGAATTTAAGGACATGAAATTTGATGATATCATCATGAGTGTAAGTATACATAGAAAATAGAAGGACTAGCACAATTCCAGGGCTGCATTGCCTCTGAGGTCTATAAATGTGTATGTGTGTTTGTGTTAGTTTCTAGTCAATTACAGACTGACACTTCTGTAAAATAAAATAAAAGTGAATTACTAGAAAAAGAAAATGAAATAAAAATAAATACATACAAAATGCAAGCCCAAATTTGTATTACTATATTCAACAGACATGAAACTACATTTCAATAATATAATCAGGAAAAGCACAATGTAGGAAAAAATTACCAAAACTGTACATTGCTCATTGAAATTATGCACATAGGTGATTAGTGACAGCATTGCATTTCTTATTTTTTATCCTTTTGAAATTATAGCTAAGCAAAACATTAAGAATGAGACAGTGATTTCACATTTTCAAAATCTCTACACACATTTCGAACATTCACTGTATATCAACATTTAACTTTTTAAAGGGACAAATGAACTTGCTTCTTCCTTGTTAACTTATCTAAGTTGGATTGATGACAGGAGTATTTATTGAGGACAAGGTGTACCTAAATTATTTCTATGTTTTGTTTTACTATTATTCATGGTAGAAGAGGTAGGTTGATGGGTATGGAAGAAAGAATTTTAAAGCAAATTCTTTAGGCTCAAGATATTCATATTTAACTTTTATGTAAAATGAAAGTTATATTTTCAATATCCATCTTCAATTCTTCAGCAGCAGCCACATTCAATGACATATCCTATAACATGTTAGTTGATTTAAATTATATTTTTTCAGCTTTATTGAAGTATAATTGACAAATAATATTGTATATCTTTAAAGTGTACAACATGGTATTTAATATACCTATACATTGTAAAATGATTAATACAAGCAGGTTAACTAGTTAACACATTCATCACCTCACAGTCATCTTTTTTTGTGTGTGCGTGAGAACACTTAAGATCTACTCTCAGTAAATTACAAGTATCCAATACAATATTATTAACTATAGTTGAGTTACTTATTTTTTATTGAAATTATTTTTCCATAAATGACATGGATTCAGATTTTATGTACTTTCACTTGACTAATTTAAGTTAAAATATCACACTCTATCATATTTCACATGCCTGGTACACAGTTCACATCATGTGTGTCCCTCCACGAGTTCAACAATGCCCAAACTGGTCTATACCTGATCAGATCATGAACACTAGAAGAGTCTAACTGGGGTAGCATGGATGCAGCAACACTGTCACATTGTTCTAAATGTTTCTAAATAAGTGCTCTCAATATTTGTCCTTGTCTTGTTGTGAGCTGGCAGCAAACAGTTGGTAGACCAGCATTGATTTGTCTATGATCATGCTTCAGCAATGGTTTAGTGAATAACTGGGCATTGCAGAACTCCAGATAGCACCAAGATATCTACGTGAATGTGCCCCCTAGTGTAAATCCATGCAGCATCTTAGAGGTCTAAGAATTCTAAGAACCAGGAGACTGCAATGTTTTAGAGCTCAGGTTAATGAGAGCTCCATGAAGAAGAGTGACATAAAAAGGGGCGAGCCAACTCAGGAGACTATGGTATCCTGGAAAGCACATGGTCTGCTAGGTCAAATGCTGCTGATAGGTCAGGTAGGACAAGGCCCAGGAAATGACTTACAGATTTTGTAACATGGTCATTGATGAGCTAATGGGGAGATTTGCAGTCTGATTAGGAAGCTCCAAGAAAGACACCATCAACCAAATCATTGCCCAGCTGCATTCTCAAAGAGAAGTTGTGTGAATGGGCTCTAAGAGTTTTATGAGCCTTCACTGTTTTGACAATAGATGAATTAAAGGCTCCCTTAAAGGATGTAACATCATGCATGAGGCAGTAAAGTCATAGAGGGTAGATTCCTTATGTAGATGGACTGCTGAATTTCTAGACAACTCACCACCAGGCTCAGTTCTCACTCTCTCTGACTGCCCCATGCACCTACGGTCTCAGCTGCCAAGATGCCATTGACTCGCATGTACCCTATTTAGCTGATCTTGGTCTGAGCTTGTGGGAGTGCTATCTCCCCACTGTGTGCAGGATGGAGCTTGGCAAGGTGATAATTTATATCAATTACCATGACAAGAAAATCATAGAAAATCGTAAGTGTTTTTGTTTTGTTTTTGGGGGGCTTTTCTTTTCTTCTTTTCCTTTTTTTTTTTTTTTTTTTTTTGAGACAGAGTCTTGCACCGTTGCTCAGGCTGGGCTGGAGTGTAGTGGCGTGATCTCAGCTCACTGCAACCTCCGCCTCCCAGACTAAAGCAATTCTCCTGCCTCGGCCTCCCAAGTACCTGGGACTACAGGTGTGTACCACCAAGCCCAGCTAATTTTTTGTATTTTTAGCAGAGATGGGGTTTCACCATGTTGGCTAAGCTTGTCTCAAACTCCTGACCTCAGGAGATCCGCCTGCCTCAGCCTCCAAAACTGCTGGGATTACAGGTGTGAGCCACCGCGCCCTGCCATAAGTGTGTTTCTGTCTTTGCTTTTAATATTTCGGATAAGGACAGCTCTTTATTTGTAAAGAAATTAATTCGGAGGATACCTCTCTGAAATAGAAATGGTCCTGTGGAATCCAGATATCTTAGTCCCAGCCCTCTCTCTAAATGCAAATCCTGTGGTTGGAGTCTTCCCCAATCTATGTGTAAGTACTTATGCTCTCACTTCCTGATGCCTCACAATTTAAACATCTCCAGTTGCTGTCGGTGCCCTGACACTAAAATACAAATCAGGAAAATACCTCCCTGCTTCAATCAAGTCCTCCAGTTCATTTGAAACACAGTGAAGGCCTTCAGAGAAGGGAGTGCCCAGGGGCTGCTGCTATCCAGCATCCACTTCCAAAATAGGCTTTGAGCAGCTGTGTGGTGTTTCACCACCTCCCATGAGGAAGAAGTGAATTAGTATGGCTGCTTCATCAGGACTCAAAGAGCATTGCAATATTTCCTTAAGCATTTTCTTTTTTTTTTTTTTTCAAGTCTCAGCAGAGGGGAGATGTAGAATAATTTTCAAAATACAACTGATTGCCATGGAGGGCTTTATGAGGGTGAGATATCCCTCCAGTCTAAGTAGTTATGGGTCTCAGATGAGACCTCAGGAGAGGTCAGGGGGAGCTTCCATGGGGGGTAGGGCCACGGTCCATTGCTGCTGTTTATTTCCTCTTTACCTGAGAAAGGTGTGGGCTGGACTCCCTGGCCCTGGGAAGGGCCCTGGCAGCCTGGGTAGTGGAGATGCCTCATCTCTATCCTTTATGTAATTATTTGTGGCTGTGTGGTCTTGATTATCTTGACATTTAAATGCTAAGTAATTTTCTCAAAACATTCACACTCTCTGAGGGACGAATGCAATTTCTGCTGTGTTTCAGACAGCAGTGTATAAATGGGGTAACAACTGCATGTAAAGGCCTGGAGCTCGTGGGGTTTGGGGACTTTTGAGGACCCAGAAGCTAGAAGTCAAAAGCTCTTTTGAAGAATGTAACTGCTTTAAGCCCCAAAGTGATATTCACAACCTGGGGACATTCATTGGAAGAAGCTGAACAGAGAATCAGAAGGGAATTCTGAGATGGGGCAGAGCTGGTGCAAGCTCCTGGGGACACCTGCACAGCTTTGAATGAGGGAAAGGAGGGCAGTCAAATCTCTTCATGCTGATCCCAAGGCCTAAACCCCACCTTATTTGACATTTGAGCTATAAAATCTAGAGAAGACATCTCGTCTTCAGTAGGAAGTAAGAAACAGCCTTCCCATGGGGAAGGAAGGCGGAATGAGACTTCTCAGGAGCCTAAACCTGGACCCAGTCCAAATCTGCTGAAACTAATGAAAAGAAGCCAGCTGGAGGTAGACTGTCAGAAACAACATCCTGAAAGGGCAGATGCGTCCAGGGGGTTGCCAGAGAGTGAAGAGGGATATCTCCGTGCATCAGCATTGTGCTAGGCACAGCTAAGCATGTAGTGATCAGCAACCACACGCGGGGCCTGGGAGTGGAGGGTGCTCCTGCGGCATGGAGAATGATGGTGGTGCAGGGCCCGAGACTGGCCTTGAACCTGAATCAGGAGGAGAGACTTCCTCGGAACCAGAAGAAATCAGTCAACGGGGGCAGAGTGGATGGAGAGGTAAGCGGGAAGTGAAGGGGTGTGGAGGGAACAGAGCCACTTTATAGTATTCCATAATATTCCACACTTCTGTAGTGGGAGAAACCCCTGTTACCCTAGCCTGGGGGTGCCCCTTGAAGGGTCCAAGGAATCCTAGCAGGAGGAGCTTCAAAAAGAGCAAGTCTGCTCGGCTCAGAGCTTATGATCAGATCTGTGTTTGCATTACAGGGGCCAGCCCACTCTGGGAAATCAAAATGCTTTTCAGTGGAATCTTTCCAGGATTCCTTCTCATTTGCCCACATAAACCTATTTGGGGTTTTTCACTGGGAAACAGTTACCACCACTTCCTCTGGTGACTTCATGGTTTCTTTCCTATTCTGATGCTTTATGATTCTATTTAAAATTCCTTTGTAAATAAAGTTAGGTGATAGGACAAATACATTTTATTATGTTTTCCCAAGTAGGTACCCACTGTTCATCTGATGGACATTTACTGAGCAATTGTTCAGCATCAGGCTTGATACTGGAAACAGTGGTGACTGAGACTGTGACCACTCGTGAATATTTCATCATGTGCAAAAGAGAGAAACAAGCAGATACCAGGGTGGCTTTCAGCACACAGCAGGGTAACCACAATGTTAGAGGGATGTATGTGGTTCTGTGTACACTGCAGAGGACGTAATGAACTGCACTGGAGAAGGGTGAGTGTGAGGGAAGGATGCACAGAGGAGGAAGTATATGAGCTGGACCTGGAAGCCAGAGTGAGATTTTACCAGGTGCTGAGTCGGGGTGGTGGTAGGGAAGAACACAGGGGCTGGGAAAAAAATTTATGCCCAGAGATTAGCATTCACAAAGTAATGTTGGCCTGAAATGTTGATATTTACTTGTGCAAATCCATGAAGAGTAACCACTTTGGACTTGGACTGACCAATCAGCAGGTGCCCAGACACCAGTCTTCCAGTTCTGCAGAAACTATAAAACGGGAACGGACAAAAGAAGAAATGTATGACAACTATTAGGTAGCTACCAGGTCAAGAACTCTCTTGTCTCATCACTGCCGGTACTCCAGGCTCTGAACCCCCTTCAGGGCAGTGGAGACTAGAGAAGTGGAAATAACCAAAGACATCAAAAGCAGAGCTATTTTCATACTGAAGCAAACCGTAGACTGTTTATATTACAGGGGATAGAGGTTGCCACATAACTTTTGGCAAATCTGTGAGAGGAAAATAGAACTCTTATGGACTGGTGAGATGGGGATAAGTAAAAAATAATAATAACATTTGCCCTCTTGCAAACCACAGAGCATACAGCTGAGTGTGGAGGGGCTGGCAGGAAATGTGGTTGGAAATAATAAGCAAAAGACATATGAAGGTTGTGCATGGTATGCTAGGGAGCATGGACTTAACTCTGCATGCCTGAGAGCTTTTCAAGAATTTTAAGCAGGAAATTGGCATTACCACATTTGTGTTTCAGAAAGATTACCTTGGCTTCAGTGCAGTTGGACGGATATAAGGGCGAAAGCTGGAATCACTGAAATGGGACTTCCAAGTGTTGTTTCTATAATCTAGGCAAGAGATTTCTGATAGCTAAAATAAATCGCAGGGACATTTGAAGGTAAAATTTGGTGCCTGACTGGATGTTTGAGGTGAGCTTGAAGAGCTTATGGGTGGCTGATGTTTTGGGCTGGGCGGCTGGATGCAGGCTGGTATCTGTTATTCACTGAGCTATGGAATGCAGGAGGAGAAGCAGGTCTACACAGGGCAACATGGAGATGGATAAGTCTAGGCCAGACATGTTAGACATGTTGATTTGAGATGCCCCTGGGATATCCAGGTTGGAAGTCCAGATGTTCAATACAGAGGTGGTCATGTGGCTGGTGCTCAGATGAGAAATTGGGGCTGGAGAAAGAGATTTGGGAGACATCAGGTGATAGGAGTAGCAAGAATGCCAGGTGAGGAGGAAGTCACACAGAACATCACTGTGAGACCAACAGCAGGGAAGAACCTGAAATGGGTGGTAACAGGCAGTCAAGGAAGGAGCCAGGTTTGAAACTACTAGTGTGGTAAAAACTATCAAGGACAGCAGCAAGGACAAGAAAGTGAAAGAAAAGTCTTCGGGCATTTCTGAGGTTACTGCTGAGCTTGGCATGAGCAATTATAGTCAGGCTTGGAGGACTTGAAAGCTGCATTAAAGTTAACTAAAGACAGGAAGAGAGGGGGTGACAGTGAGGGAAGAGAAGAGATGGAGCTGTGCCTCGTGCAGGTGCTGAGTTGCAGGAGAGACTGGGGAACCTGGCGTTTTTTTTTTAAGATAGAAGAGATTTGTGTATGTTATCAGCTGTGTATATTGTAATATTTGTGTATTTAATCAGATGTAAACTTGTATATTTAACTTGAATCAAGTGCAGAAGCACATTCCAGAGCACAGAGAGGGATTCTTCACATGAGGGAGGAGAAAGAGAAGGATGGCTGTGTGCACTTGCAGATGAGTTTAACAGGGTAGGAGGCAAAAGACTGAGGGATGCCTGGCCTGATTTCTTCTACTTTCTAAATTAGTCAAAAGTTCAAATAAATGTCTTTCATTTCCCATGAATTTGTATCCTAATCTTAGAAAACATGTATCACAAAATATCACAAATGCCTTTGTACTCTAGTTTTTACCTGACTGTGCCTGAGGAGTCCTTGTCAAGAACAGCAGATTGGTGAGAGTAGGTAAAATGAATACAGCTAGTATTTGGTGAAAGCAGAACTCCATATTCTAATATCAACCCAAATGAAACATACAACTCTAAGACACTGGAGTAGTTACAAGAATTATACTTAAATTTTAAGAACTATTGATCTACCCAAAATAAATCCGATCAAACCAATGCAGCACCCAATCCAGCTGAACCTCCACCAATAGCTTCCAAAACTTCTTCCTTAGCAAGAAATCAGTAATAATCATAACGATAAAAATTAGTACAAGGATGATCAGAACAAAGTCCAGGAGAACCTCTACTAGGCAGAAACTATGTATTTTCCATTTTCTTATTACAGAGACAACCCCAAAATGAATGTATTTTACAATGTTTGTTCACTAAAAATATGATTTATAAAAATTATTTTTTTTCAGTAACTGCCAAGACATGTTAAGGCCTATATGGGTGAAGAGTGGCCACAGAGATTCTAGAAATATTACAAGGTAGATAAAGCAAATTGGAATCAGGGGAGAGTTAACAGGAACTGTGGAGCTTAGGGCATCAGGACAGGTTGAGTGGGATTGTACGACTCAGCTAAGTTCTGATGAATAAGAAGTGACTTTGTTCCTTATTAACTTGGTTCTATGTCTGGCTCCCCATTCTTTGGGAACTCTGGGGCTCTGAGTGTGCCTCAGGTATCGGAGGTGATCCCTTAGGGGAGTGATTTAGCCACCTTTGCCTGCAAGTCTCCCCAAGGGATAACTCCTACCTCACAACATTCTTTGTGGCAATTCAGATTGACTTCATCTTTAATCATAAGAATGCTGGAAGGCATGCAGATGGGTGTTCAATGAAGACAAATTAAGCTTATTATTAATTTGAGGAGTAGTTTAATTATATTTTATGCTCAGGCAGAATAAAGATTAATTTTCATTATCTTTTGTTTTGCTCATCTGTGGTGCTGAGCAAGACTTATTTGCAATGCATATATTTTTACTTAGAATAAAAATTTCTCCTCTCAATCCTTATTTATTTACTTGTTTTTTCTTTTCATTTGACACATAAAAATTGTGTATGTTTACTGTATACAACATCATGTTTTGAAATACATATACATTATGGAATGGAAATATAGAGCTAATTAACTATGTGTCATCTCACGTAATCATTTTATGTGGTGAAAACACTTAAAATCTACTCTCTTAGTGCAATTATTCTTAAACTTAAAATTGATAAAGCAGTAGACACCTTTTCAGGTGTTCTCCCAGGCTATGGGTCAAAGACATTCTATTTTCGTTAGAACTATCTATCCTGTTTATACAAATGGGCTCCCTACAGTCAAGTCACATAGAAGATCCCATTCTCGTGGCCAAGGTTAACTAGGCTGAGGATGGACACCTAACACAACCTAAAGAGATCCCAGTCACTTTTTAAGCATTTGGAATTGTGGCTAGAGATTTCAATCACAGCACAGCCTGATGTTTGGAACTTAAAAGCTATAGAATCCCAAAGCTGCAGGGCAGGTGTCTCCAGCCACCTTCACTGAGTCGTAGGAAAGTCGGCAGAAGTGCAGAGGAGAAGCAGGCATGGAAGGAAGGGAGAACACTCCTTCACTTTCACTTACTCAATTTCCTAGTTCCACAGGATCATGTCTCCTTTTAATTCAGCAAGCTTTTACCTGCCACACCCCCCCAAAATATAGACAAGGTTCCTTTAGCCCCACTCAGCCACCCAATGTGGTCTCACAATGTCTGACACACATCCTTTCCTTAGATTCAGTGGAAATTCCCTTAATCTCATTCCCTCACAATATGTGCAATATTAACCAAAATGAACTTTACTCTGAGAAGGAAAAGTAGCCTTAAAAGTTTTGTCAGAATATATTTTTACAATGAAATTACTTCAAACTTTTGACAAAATTCAATTTGGGCATAAAACTCTTTTGGTTTTCAATCTTTTTTTGCTCTCGTTGTTGGTGCAAAGACACTTGCAGGTTTTTTTATCATAGGTCATAGGACCCTCATTTACCTGCAGTGTTCACCTGTAGTGTGAGACAGACAATCAATGGATTCAGTTGCCAAAATCAAGTCTGCCAACCTATTGTCACTGTTTAGTGTATCAGCCAAATGCATATATTTCTTTAGTTTGGAGAATTAGTATTCTGGAGATGTTGTTCAGTTTAGGAATTTTTTTTAGTTCCTTCCAGCTGCTATAACAGGATGTCATAGAGTGGGTGGTTTATAAACAACAAAAATTTATTTCTCACAGTTCTAGAGACTGGGAAAAGGAGCTGGCAGATTCATTGACTGGTATGGGTCAACTTCCTTGTTTATAGATGGCCATGTTTTGGCTGTGCCTTCACATGGTAGAAGGTGTGAGGAAGCTATTTGCAGTCTCTCTTCTATAAGGATGTTAATCTCATTCACAAAGGCCACTTCCTCATGACCTAGTCATCTCCAAAAAGGCCCTATCTTCAAATATCTCCACGGTGAGGATTAGATTTCAACATAAGAATTTTGAGTAGACATAAACATTCAGTTTATAGAAAGGCTCTTGATGTACTACAAATGCATAGTATGTGGTTTACAAAATCCAAGGAAGTAGTAACATTCCATGAGACCATTGTGAACCCTTCCAGAGATGGCAATTCTGTTACTTCATCAAACAGCTAATTTTCTTTTTTTTTTTTTTTTTTTTTTTGAGACGGAGTCTCGCTCTGTCGCCCAGGCTGGAGTGCAGTGGCGCAATCTCGGCTCACTGCAAGCTCCGCCTCCCGGGTTCAGCTAATTTTCTTAAGTGAGACACCACCCTGCCTTCCAATAACATCTTCTAATTAATAATTCTAGAAGCAGTAAACAATGAAACCTGTATGTTTTTAAGAATTTAAGGTTGAATATTCTATCAAAAGTATTACTGGAGTAAAATCCAAAAATAGTAACTCCCATTGCATTGATTCAATGACCATTTGTGTAATTATGAATTTGTATATTTTCCTCCTAAGACTGCAAGCCCCACTAGAACAGAAACTGTCTGGATTGATAGACCTCATGTCTCTCTTTCACAGTGCTGCCACACAGTTGCCATTCAATAAATATGTGTTAAATGGTGAATGCATTAAGGAAATCAGTTTCTTACCCTTTGGCAGTCCCCGTAAGTTACTCAAAGCAACAGGATTTCTGGTCTGTATATCAGAAGCTCATAAGAAATCAAGAAGATAAAATAAAGCATTTGAATGTGGAATGATCATGTTGGACAGCAGTGCAAAGCCCTAGAAGTAAGGTCAATACCTCAGAAGCAAAAAGGCAGATTGTAAATCCTCCAGTAGAGAAGGCTATTCATTTTTACTGAAATCTAGTCTCCCAGATTCTACTAAACACTACCTCCATTATCCTATTTATCACAGCAACTTAACAGGTCACAGAAAAAAAAATATTTAAAGGACTTATTAACACATATCTTGCCCAAGTTACTTGGTTTGTAAATGTTACCATATGTATTTAAAGCCAGGATTGTCAGCTTCTAATGTTCTCACCTTTCTATGGCACCAGAGAAGAGTAATGGTTGTGAAACAAAGTAATCAAGAGAGGCTTCTCAGCAACAGATGATTTGAGCAGGTTCAACACTATTAGGTATCTAATAATCACTAACATTGATTTACTGCCTATTGGGTACTAAGCTGTGTTCTAAGGCTTCATATTTTTTCACTAATTTAATCCTCATAATAGTCTGGTGAAGCTCCATGAAATAAATGCTATTATCATCTTTATTTTATATGCAAGAAAATTGAGGCATAAGCAGGATTGGTACCTTATTTTACGATTACATAGGTAAAAAATTATGGATCTAAGATTTAAGCACAGTTTTTACCAAAGCATATGCTGTCAACCATGACATAACATTCCCTTTAGTAAGAACCTACTAACAGCTAGTTTACATAGATTCATCTGTTATACCAGGAGAGCTTGTTAATTTATATTTTAGTCAGCTCCAATCATTCAAACCCAAGTGTGAACGTAAGAGGATATTCCCTGAACAAATAAAAAAGTCATAAGAGTTGGATTAGAGGATGCCAAGTAGCTCAGTCTTCCCCATGTCTTTGCCTGCTCCATCTGCCCAGAAGCTCCAGCCAAGAAATAGCTCTTGGCCATGGCATTCGTCTGCTCTGATAAATAAATTTTCTTCTAAATGTAATGACACTTATCTAGTCAGAGACTTTCAAGAAAATGGCCTATTCCTCAGCAATGGGGACACTAATATCCTTTGGTTTCTTTCTAGAGTTTAGATTTTTCAGTAAAACAAATCACAGCTGTTCCATAGGAGAAGAAACCATAGATGCCTCAAGTTCTCTTAGAAAGATAGGACCTAAGCTAGTTAATAAAAAGAGACTGTCAAGGGCAGAGGATACAGAGAGTCCATCTCAACCTTAGCAGGTTACACAGGCTGGCAGGATATGGCTGGGGAAAGAGATAAGCCCCCTTTTCTCCTATATATGACCACATTACTGTTACTCTGGTCCACTGATTTTATAGAACATTAACCATCATCACTGGGACTCCAGAGCAAAGGAGAGGTACAATAACCAAGAGGTGGAAAAGCGTGGGGGAGGAAAGTGAATTGTGTTTAAAATCAGAATAGGATCCGGGAACAGCGCTGCAACAGCCAGACAGGCTGTTGTCTACCTCCCCAATCCTTGTGCAGCTTTTACCAGATCTTATTTACCAGACTTTCAACACAGGAGCAGGTAGTGGTGTGTTCTTGCACTGGGAAAAATATAATTGTTGCATCTTGTTCAATGATACTAGCAGCCATTGATGAGCAATACCTAGTCCCATTAATTATGGCACTAGACCTTCATGCATTCACTAGGGAAACTAAAAAGAGAAACCACCCTTTATCTGCTATTTGGTTACTCAGTGGCACAGCATAGGCAGGAAAGATAGATAGATGTTTTACTCTTTCCATTCCTCTACTCAAGGTGCTGATGCCACCAAAATTCTTTATAAGGAGAAGAATTTGATGACTCCTCCTTGTGGTTGCCTTCTTGTTTCTTTCCTCTACCATTTCACTTTTCTGCGTAGGCTGCAAAGTCATTTTCAGTCTTCATTAGGCCACTCAAAGCATATTGGTTAAATCATTTCTCAAATTCCTCCCCTTTGCTATCGAATCCCTGTATTGTTATTATCATATGCCTAGATCACAGTCTCATTTACAGTGTTGGTGTTAGAAATAAAGACCACACAGCATTTTCCTATTCTTTTAAGACATTACAGCATCATAAATACTGCTAAAAGTGAGAGAATATGGAAGAATATACTCTCTTGATGCTCAAACTGAGGACTATGCAGGCTCTTTTCCTACCTCATGTTGCAAACAACGGACAGGAAGACAGTGGATTCAATCTGGTCTCTCTATTTTGTTTGTCCAGTGAAAAAAACTTACGAAAACTACCAATGAAAAAACTTCAAGGTCTTTGCCTCTAAAATAAACATAATTTACTATATTTAATAGAATAGAATATATAAACAATGGGACTACCACCTGCACTCTGACAGACCATTTGTCCTGATGTTGGGATTCGCATTGCTGCCCTGCCCTAAAGCCTCCTCTGTCACTGCCATGAAGCCACCCTTAGTCTGTCGTCCACTGTCCATCATAGAGCTGAAAATGTGTCAGGGTGAATTTGAGGGAAACGTTTTACATAAGTCCAGTGCATAGTTCCAGCTCTACTTAATTCTGTGATTCAAAATTCCCACTGCCATTGAAACTCCTGGTATCATCATCTATAAGATAACAATACATGCTTTCAATGATATTATGAGGATTAAATGAGATAACATAGGTACAATGCCATATATACTTATCAAATACATATATATTTACCAAGAAATGCCATTAAATAGCAGCTATAAATACTTTTGGATTCCCAGCTTGTGGAAGAAAAGTACACATTTCAGAAAGCAGTTAAAATGTTCACTTTCTTTATGTCTTTCAAATTCAGTGCATATAATAATCACTCCCTTTGGTAAAACAGATTCTAAAATATCCCTTAAAGGAAGCATTCACTGTACTGCCAGCATCTCCTACAGATGGTAAACTCCCTGAAGAGAGGCACTTTCTTTGAGTACTGAGCTGATGGTGCCTGACACATACTCAATAATTAGCTTTGAAATGAATGGATCTAGCCTTAAATGAAAATACCATCAATGCATCACTAAGTTACAGAATGTCATTCGTATAAAATTGCTTCCCCTAGAAAGTTATAACATTCTAGAAGACAATGTGAGAACATGCTCTGTTTTGCACGGATAACACGTTTGGTGTTTAACCAATGTCACTTGGTCCTCTCAGAGTGTTTCACAAATTTTATCTCCTCCTTCCACCTCTTGTGCCCAGCATACAAGAATTCAGCACTCTTCTAGCCTCCTCAATAATTCAATGCTTCATCTGCAATACATCTAAGTAGAAGATCATAAAAATCTAGTTAATCAGGTATCTTAACTCCCTAACTAGTATGATTAAATTTGAAGCCAATTCATCTTGGTTTGGAGCCAACTGGGTCTTTGTCATGCCTCTTATCCAGTGCATTTATTAATAACATCCCTTTCACTCTCAAAAATGCCCCAGTTTGGTCATCCTAATGATAAGCTACTGGAGAGGCATGCCCTCTGTCTCACTGGTCTTCCTAAGCACAAAATTTACTCTCAACAGATGTTTGTTGGTTGAAACAAGGATAGTGCTTTGCTAATCAGTCTAATAAGAGGCAGGTGTTC
This sequence comes from Symphalangus syndactylus, assembly GCF_028878055.3. NCBI lineage: Eukaryota > Metazoa > Chordata > Mammalia > Primates > Hylobatidae > Symphalangus > Symphalangus syndactylus. The sequence continues at coordinate 95,233,245 of NC_072440.2, read as the reverse complement.
TTGTCTGTGTACATTTTTCCTCAGCTCTTCTCCGAATTAAGTATCTTCTCCAAAAGCCTTCATTTTGACTTATCCTTAATAATGCTTCTCTTGTCCTTAAATAATTAATGGGTTTAAAAATATCTGTCAGTGAAAACAGAGTGATACATGGAGCAGAGAAAAACAGTGAATATTTTGGCAGAACAAATAAAAGCTGCATTACTAACTACATAAATCTCACCAATAGAGTTCATCTGCCTTTCACAGGAAGAGTTTTAATTTCCTTTGTCACCAGGACTCATAAACACATGCCGCATGACTGGCCCAACTGCTTTATCCAAGACTGACACTAAATTTCTTATGTGCACTAGTGCAATGATCAACTTGTGCTGAGAGAGACCAGGTAGGTGACTGGGTGACAGTGACAGAGAAAGAAAAGCATAGAAAGATGGAGCACAATCTGGGTAGGAAAGCTTCCTACATTAATTGGCTTTGTTATAGCCACACAGAGGAAAGTATATTTCACACGCATACATGTACACGCACGTGTGCACATGCACACACACACACACACACACACACCCTAATGTCCACTGGCCTGTTTTTATCACTACTAAGGGGTTTAGAGGGATACTTTTCTCTAGCATATCTGCTCCTCAAAACAGTGTCAAGGAGCGAATCAATCAAGGCAAGAAATAATTGCAAGTAATTTCATTTTCACCACAAATGTCAAACATGTTGGCTAAAAATCTTACATTCAAAGTATAAGAATATCATTTTTATCAACATAGCAAAATGTCTTATCATATTGTCAAACATGAGTGGCTCCAAATTGTGAATAATTTCCGCCCCGCACCACCTGCCAGGGGATATTTAACAATGTCTGGAGACACTTTCGAATACCATGATGATGGGGTGAGGGGGAGGGTTGCTACGGACACCTAGTAGTCAAAGACCAGAAATGATGCTAAGCATCTTGTAGTGCAAAAGATAGGCCTCTACGACAAAGAATTAATTGGCTTAAATGTCAATAGCATTATGGTTGAGAAATATTGGTCTTTGTTAAATAAAAAATATGGAATTAGAGAGAGATCAATTTACTTCTTCATTTAATAACTATTTACCAAAAAACTAAGCAGTATAATGTTTGTTCCGGATTTGAGATTAGAGGTAAATATGACATGGTGCTGAAAGATCCTCTTCTGGCATTTGATGGCCTAGAGATCCTGAAAGCCTCCTGTAATACAATATTTGAAAATTCTCAGTGTACCATTATTAATAATAGCTTTATATAAATGAAATGATGTTATAAGAATTTTTTTTTGAAGGAATTCTGTTCAAGTCGAAAAGTGAGAATATTGGGAACAGGAAAGTAGGCCCATCTGAGCCACTTCTCGTCTTGAGAGTTAAGGGAAGCCTGTGCACTGGAGCTTCGGCCTGCTAAGGGAAGGGGAGAACAATTTTGCCTTTTAAACCCCATAAATGTTGCACATGTTCAGAAAATAAAATTTTAAAAAGAGAAGTAAATGCAAATCCGCAAACTGAAAACAAATATAAATAATTGTATATCAGGCATAATAGTGTATCAAACTAGAAACAAAACTTGCAAATAAAATGTTTCAGGTTACTTTTGAAAACAAAACTGGGAACTTTACATTCTAGGTGAAATCTAGTTTGAGGCCAAAATAACTAAAAAATCTTAAACAGCAATCAGTAATTTTATTTTTGTTAGTAGTAACATCATCATTTTTCATCTTAAAACCTTTATCTGTTTTGCAGCTAGAGTTTAACCAGGAAATAAAAATACATGTTGAAAGACATAGAAAATTAGACAGTATGTTAATTTTACCAGGAATCAAATTTTCAGTATAAGAATAGAAATGAAGTATAAAATCAAAAGTTAAGAAAGGATGTATAAGGTTAACTTGAATTGGCAATATCAGGATTTTTAAATATATCTCTCTTAGCACTTTGCACTGGCCTAGAAATCATGAAACCATGACATCCCAATAGCAGTAAGGGCACAAATGTTATTTTATCAGAGCCCAGCACTCGTGCCACTGCCTGAGGAAAAAAAAAAACTGACTAGATAGCGGAAGACAATAAATCACTAGAAATATGTGTGTATTGTTTACCCACAAGTGCAATGAAATAAATTTCGGTGGACATAGTCTTGTTAGAAGAGATCAACTATTAAACCACAAAATGTAAAGAAATAGAAATGTTGAAATTAGTAAGACTAAAAAGAATTGGATGTAAATGTTGATGAGGCTATATTAATATCAGACAAAATATACAAGAAAGTATTAATAGAATTAAAGAGGCTTACTTCAAAATGATACAATTTTAATTCAATATGAAGATATAACAATTCTGGATTTTCATGAATAAAATATTATAGCCTCAAAATGTATAAAGCGAAAATTGATGTGACTATAAGGATAAATTATCTAGGGAATATATAACAAATCTCTCTTACTTTGGAACAATAAGCAAAAAAATACTATTGTAGATTTCAATATTTTTTATTACCTAATGGACATATGCAAACTATTTTACAATACTGCCCACCAACATTTTTAAAAATGAACCACAAATTGTTAAACTTACATATTAACTCTAGTAGATGGTTTTTTAAGATTTTCTTCATAGGTTATCATGTCATGTCATAATAAAGAGTTTTGTTTCTTATCAATCTAGGAAACATTTATTGTTCTCACCTTACTGTATCAACTGGAACCTAGTACAAAATTGAATAGAATTATTAAAGTACTCACTTTAATACTCTTTCCTTTGTTCCCAGTCTTATAGACTAACATTCAGACTTTCAACATTAAATACATATGATGTTAGTTATAGTTTTACATAGATCCTCTTTATTTCATTGAGGAAGTTCCTTCTCATTCTTACTTTATTGAGAGTTTTAATAATGAGAGGATACTGAATATTGACAACTGCTTTTTCTGCATATATTAAGATGATTGTGTGGATTCTATGCTTTAGTCTGTGGCTAAAGGAAATTACATCAATTAATTTTTTTAATGTTAAACCAACTTTGCATTCCTATAATAAACTCCTCTTAGTCATAATGTATTATCCTCTTTAAATATATTTTTATTTTAAGTGCTATTTTTAAAGAATACTAGCTATATTCATGAAGGATGCAGTCTGCAGTTATTTTTCTCTGTGGTGACTTTGATATTGGTAACAGGGTAACACTGTTCTCATAAAATGAGTTAGGATATATGAACTTCTCTTTATTTTCTGGAAGAGTTTGTGTGAAATTGGTATTATATCTCCCTTAATGGATTTGCAGAATTATTAAATGTTCCTATCAAATTATTCTTGCATGAGGGTTGGAATTTGTTCTTTCCAACTAAGTTTTTGAATTAATTAGAATAAAGTGGTTCATCATATTCCCTTTTTATCTTTCTAATATCTGTAGGATTTGTAAAATTGTCCCCATACTGGAAATTTCTGCCCTCTCTTTTCAGTTATTTTGTTGATTTTATAAAACAATTGGGTTTTATTTTATTTTTTATTCAATGTTTTGAATTTTTCTGTTAACTGGATAAATGTATTTAAGTATGTAAATTTCCTCTGAGAAATTTCCACAGCATGAATTCTTTAAATGAATACTATTTGTCATGAAGCCTTAATGAAAACATTTAACAAAGCATTAGGCTGACAATTTGATTGACAACATAAACAAACCTGTTCATTTTCTGATTCTTCTGTTCAGTAGTTCCTTCCAATCATCTGCATTTCTACTGTGTGCCGGGTATAGACATTTACATTAAATAATAATAATAATAGTAATAATAAGGGTACCATAATAAACCATTATCCACGGGGCTCTTAAATCAGTAGTTACTGAAGATCCTATGTCTGATTGCTACTTAACTCCTGCAGGCTTTGATTTCAATGACACAGGACTAACTTTCACATTTCCTATTGAGACTTGGAGCCTCCCTCTGAGCAGACTATGGCCTAGGTTGAGTCCCTGTGTCCACTTCAGCTTCTTCCACTTGCATCTTGTCTATGATATTTTGACATTAAATCGTTAGTTGGCTTCTAAAATTTTCTGTTCTACTCCTGTCTTTACTACATTTTTCCCTTTGTGAGACAGTCTTGTGTATATAACCAGCGCATTTAAAAAGCAAAGCAAAACAAAACACTGATTTCAAAGATATTACCACATTTAACTAAATTTTGCTCAGCCTGCCAGAGGTTGTTTCTTTTCACCTCCTCCCATATCCAAAGTTATATAAATTCCACAGCTGAACTTAGTCGTCAAAGCCCTCATGCACTTCATAACTCCTTCTGTGTCATAGACCAAATGGAGAATACAGTCTTAAAGCCCTGCTATATTTTGACTCACTCTCTCAAATATCTCCCAGATTTTCACTGTAAAAATACTATTCCCATTCTCTTCTATTTACTTTCTCTTCTTTCAAATTTATAAAAATTATCCAGATATTTCTTTTAAAATAAATGTTACTTGAAAACCTATTTTAATTGCAGTATAATATTCCATCATGTGATTGTACTTATTGAATAATTTTTGTATTGTTCAGGATTTTCTTCTTAATTTCCTCGTAGGTGAATTTTGTATGCCTTTGTGATTAGTACCCTGGGACATATTGCCCTAGGTGAAGATTCTAGGCAAAACAATATAGATATTTTAAGACTCAATCCATATCGTTAAATACTTTTCTCAGAAAGTGACACCAGTTTATCATAAGAAGGTTGTATACATTACATTCTTCTTATTCTTTTCTAAATTGGTGAGATTTTTGGCTCTTTTTTCTGTTAAGTAAAATAGTATCCTTTCATTTAAATTTGCATACGTGGTAACTTAACAATTTTTTAGTTTTAAAATTTGTGCTAATTATCAACTTGTATTTAACCTTCTATAAATTGTTCTCTGCACTTTTTCAGTTTTAGTGTTTTTCTTATTGGTGTATACAATATTTCACAAAAAAATATCAATTTGTATTTTATATGTGAAAACAATATTATCAATGTATCAAGGTTTTAAATGTTAATCTAGTCAAATTTACCAGCCTTTGGCTTCATGATTTTTCTTATCGTTTACATCCTTATAAAGTTTATTTTCTTTGCAAGATCAATTAACTAAACATGTATATATTTTGTAGCTTATAATTTCACTTTTCTCAACCATTTTAAACATCTAAAATTTATTTTTAACGCCTTATAAAGTTTTTTCTTTTTTTTTTTTTGGAGACAGAGTCTGGCTCTGTCCCCCAGGCTGGAGTGCAGTGGCACCATCTCAGCTCACTGCAAGCTCCGCCTCCTGGGTTCACGCCATTCTCCTGCCTCAGCCTCCCGAGTAGCTGGGACTACAGGCACCCGCCACCATGCCCTGCTAATTTTTTTGTATTTTCAGTAGAGACAGGGTTTCACTATGTTGGCCAGGATGGTCTCAAACTCCTGACATCGTGATCCGCCCACCTCGGCCTCACAGGCTTGAGCCACCGCAACCGGCAAAGTTTGATTTTTTTTAAAGAATTTTCTCCTAAATACAAATTTTTGACTTAACTTGCTTAATAATTTTTTACAGCCCTAGGTTTGTGATTTTATAAATATAAATTGTCAAAATAGGTCACATAGAAAAAGTTTAGTATATATTTAGTCACATTTACATATATGTACAGAAGAATGAATAAACGAATAATTTTACAGATTCATATTGATAGGTTTGCTATTATTTTCCAGAGTTTAATATTTTATAAAATTGAGGAATACTTGCTTCTCAAGCCCTTTTCTCTGAATTCAGATTTGGAAACTACACGAGAAATTTATAGTAAGTGTCTTCTGTTCTCTAATTCCCAAAAATACTTCCAAATATGAGAATGTAAATGAATAGTGCTTGAATTCTCTGTTCTTCATTTCCTCTTAAGAATCTTGTATTTTACAGATTTTAGATACATAATGCTAAAAATGGAATCATTATAGCCATGCTGGGTTTATAAATTTAGCTTCTTTATAATTCCACTCATGTAGATAAATAGTTGGAGATCTTTTCCCCTAGTAATGAAAACTAGCAGCAATGAATAAATCACATTATGTAAGGGTCAAGTCTTCCTATCTTTGACCCTTACATAATGTGATTTATTATTACTACTAGTTTATAACTTCACTAGCGGTGAGATTTTATCTCTGAACCCATACCCTTCCACTCTGTCTCCTCACTGCTTGTATCCTGATCTTTAAATCCAGACTCTGACTTGGTAATTTGAATTTGACCTCAATTTCTGGTTATTCTCTTTGCTGCTAGTGGGATTCAACTTTAACTGAAACTGGCCCTGTACTCTGTGGTATACAGATCTCCTTACCCTACAAGCCAAGTATTTTATCTAGACTAATCCCCCCAAAAAGCTCATTAGAAGGAGATTTTTGCCTTGAAAAGAATCTCTTATGAACAATAAAATAGCACAAAGATTGATTTGTTCAATATTTTATATTAGAATGAGCTGCCAAGGAGCCCAGTGCTGCCTTTGGTTTTCTCATTTTCATTAATCTTAAAAGAGATACATCTTATTAATCAAATCTGCTGTTCTAAATTGGATGGCATTATAAACTAGAGAGAAATGACCCAAAGGAGGAAATTGAAAATGGGTGGTGGTGATTAACAATAAACACAAGATTCATCTCAGAAGAGGATAAACAACCTCCTAAAAGAAAGTTTTTCTGTTTTTACTACGCTTCAAATAGAAATAATAGAAGCAAAGAAGACCCAGAAACTGACACTAGTGAATCCACAACTTGTGTAGACAGATAAGGAAATCTGCAAACTACAATCTGGGGGGAAAAAAAAAGGCTAAGCTGATTCCATCAAAATCCATTAAACAATGCTTGAACCTTTACTCTTCAAATACTGACACTTAGAAAAGTGGGCAGTTTACTTTGGGAGGCCGAGGCAGGCGGATCATGAGGTCAGGAGATCGAGACCATCCTGGCTAAGACAGTGAAAAGCTGTCTCTACTAAAAATACAAAAAAAAAAAAAAAAAAAAAAAATTAGCCAGGCGTGGTGGTACATACCTGTAGTCCCAGCTACTCGGCAGGAGAATGGCTTGAACCTGGGAGGCGGCGCTAGCAGTGAGCAGAGACCCCGCTACTGCACTCCAGCCTGGGCCGCAGAGCAAGACTCTGCCTCACAAAAAAAAAAAAAAAAAAAAAAAAAAGAAAGAAAGAAAATTGGGCAATTTATGTATAAGCAATTCAGGCAGTTGTATTAGATACATGTTTTTTGCTCATGATCATTAGTCTGGGCTCCAGGAAATAGTATGTCACTTTTTCAGTTACTATGGGTGTGACTTTGGGCAAAGTATTCAAATCTTCTGAACTGCAAATGCCTTATGGGTACAAAGAGGATAATAATCATTTCCATTTCATTGGGTTGTTTGAGAATTAGAAGATAAAATGCACATGAAAAACTTGACAAAGTTTTGATACATGTTAACCATTTTTAACGTATGATTTCAAAAATGATAACTGTAGGAGCAAGAAAAGGTCGATGCCCAGGCCAGGTCTAAAACTGTAAACTTAGCTAGTAGGAAGGAGTAATGAGGCCATGTCACAGACAAAGAAGACTATAGGAATAAGTCAGGAAAAACGTCCTCTAGAAGCTCACTGTACAGAGAAAAGTACAGGTAAGTATAAGGTGATGCTTTGATTCCAATAACAGAGACACACATTAGGTGCAGTGAAACTCCAAGGGAAAAAAGTCACTAAATCTGTATTGAGGCATTTAAAAAGGCTTCACAGAAGAAAAAGTATTTGAGTTGGTGCTTCAAAGATGAGGGGGAATTTTGAGAGCTTGTTTGGAGGTTCTAGCAGGGGAACGCAGCTGCTCGTCTATTGGGGAATACCACCCTCCTCGACCAAACGCACAGCTTCCGGAGGGATGCACACGGAGCAGTGAGGGAGGAAGTGGACACCCGCCTCGCCAGCTAGACCAGCTGAGTCAACCCTGGTTATCATGGGGTGACAGATGTTACAGCCAGATAACCCTCACATCCTAAGAGAGAATTTTTCAAGTAGAGATTGGTACAGGAGTATCCTAAAGACTGAAACCAATGCTCGTGAGGAGGAAGTGCCCAAAAAGCACAGAGTGAGTAGTGTTGGAACCGAAAGCAGGTTCAGTCACTTGCCACTTGCAGAATCCAATTTAACAAGAGCGAGGTCTGGTATAAAGAAAGTGACTTTTATTCCAAAGCTAGCTTAGGGGAAGAAGTACAGGCTTTCTGCCTAAAGGGTACCATTTTGCTTTTGGAGCAGAAAGTGGACACTTTCATAAAGATGAGGGGGAAGTCAGCAGGTGGTGTGGGGATCCGTGTGCTAGCTTGGTGCCTTATCTACCAGGCAGTTGAGCTGGCATCCTCAAGGGCAGAAATTGGTTGTACAGGTGGCCAAAAACTCTCTAGATGGAGGAGAGTTTCATAGCAGGATGCTGGGTTGTAAATTGACTGTCATCTTTGGAGGCAACGTTCTGGTGGGTGAAAGTTCTGCCCTAGAGCTTCTAAACACATAGTTAGATGAACTTGTCCTTAGGGAGTGTCTGGTGAAGGGGAGGTGGAAGGCTATAATGGCATTTCTAAAGGGCTAAGTAGGAAGTGGGGAACAAAGGAAAATGGAGAAAAGAGAAAAGAAAATAATTTTAAAAAGTAACTCATTCTCTTTTTCTTTAAAAAATAGAGGTACTTGGTTACAGTTTGATATATTTGAAGTAGACTGAGGTAAAGCAAGGAGTGGAAGAGATGTGGAACTACAATAATTCAGCTGAGAAAAAGATGAGTTCAGTTTGTGAATACCTTAAATGGCGTGTTGGGGATGTATACACTACCCTGAAGACAATGGTGAATTGAAAGACATTAAGCTGGGGAAAGACAAGTCTTCAGGTTATGACCATGAAACAGGACAGCAAGAAACCCATGGCAGCATAGGCGAAATGGGTGTTTATCCCGGTCAAGAAAATCCTCAAATGAAGAACACTTCCAGAAGAGATAACTAAATGTTCAGTCAAGGGGCATACATAGTTAGAGCCATGCTCTGAGGAGATGGGAAGGGAAGTACCAGCTATAGATCCTGGAGTGTATGATGTTGGATGGAAACTCAAGAAACTATCCAAGTAAGAAACCTCCTGTTACAGCAAATAGGTTATTCCCTGATCCACTGGTCAGGAGGAGTTCGTATGGAATTTTTCAAGGGTTCACAAAGCCAGGTCCTCTATGAGTTAGGAGGAAAGAGAGAAGATATATCTGAAGCACTCTTGAGAGGTAAAAGGAGATATTGAGAAGTGACTGAGAAGAAAAAAACAGAGCCAGTGAGAAGTCCTGCCTTCATTACCCTAACGACAAGCTCTCCTCTTGAAAATGTCTGGGCAGTATATATGGGAGAAGGAGAAACACACATGTAAAAGACCAAGTCTGGGGAATAATGCTTTCAGGACAAGGCAGGAAAACAAACACTGGCTTTACAGACATAAAACCTGAGACTGAACTCTAAATCTATTTGTAACTGTGTGATCTTGGATATATTACTGAAATTTTCATAGTTTCAGTTTCCTTATCTGTAACATGGTGATTATTGTAGTTACGCTGCAAGACAATTGTAAAGGAGAAACAGATAATATATGTTAAACATGTAACACAATGATGGTGAATCACACCCGGGCCAAACACAGTAATTCCCCTCCACCCCTGCTAGCTCTGGCAGCCTGGAGGTACCAAGCACATGTATCTTGATGATTTTGTCCCAGCTCTCTATGGGGCTCAAAAGTATAAGAGAAGCAACTGAGGCATCCAGCCCTGACACAAAGAAGACCACCAAATCCTGCCCCAGCTATCTCAATTGGTCCCTTAAACACTTTTCTTTTATATCATTCTTTTCTCTATTGTTAGAAGAGAAGTTTGTGGCTGCTTTTCTAATAAATGGGTACCTTTTTGCTTTTCTAAGAAGCACGTACTTTTCTAAGAAGCCGTTAATCGTATGGGGCTCATTTTAATATGGCTTTTAAGGACCAATAACATAGTATATATTTCAAAATAATTCCTATTGGATGTTTTATTAAAACAATATATGGTTATTGATAGCTACTGCCATGCTTAACAGCCTTTGTTAATTTATCAAAGGGAAGTTCAAGCAAGTATATGAATTAATTTGTTTTAGTCAATAGGTAATGGGAACTTGCAGCATCATTTAAAAGTCATTGAAAAAACAAAATTCACTGTCATTTTTTCCTGAGCTTCAAACCATATTATCAATAAAAGAAGATGACTAATTTCCTAGCCCCATTGGATCCTGATATAACATCAGACTACTAGCTCAGAACAATAAAACATTTCTTGTCACCTAAAATTTCAGAGTTTAATATCCTCTAGAAAACCAGCTCACAACTTTATGAAGAGTTATAAATTATTAAAATTAAACTACAGTCATGTCTTGATTTACTCACTGTATACCTAATAGAAGGCTCTCAGCATTATTAAGGGGATTTAAAATGGTATCATTTCAAATGATATCAAAGAGCTTATAAGAGTCACATGACCTGAACTCTGTTAGTTTCTCTGGGACCCTGAGCAAGTCACTTCACCCTCCAGTGCCTCAGTTTACCCATCTATAAAAATGGGATGATGGCTGCCCTAGTATCACTCAGGACTACTGAGGGCACATTTTAAAAATGTTATTGAAAATTATAAAGCACAATATAAAATCTGCTGGAATTATTGATATTAGAAATGGTACAATTTATGTTGAATTTTAAGCTGTCAGCTTATGAAAGACTTGTTTTCAGGACTGAGTTCACTAATGCCTGACTCCCTCTAAAAATAACAAGCAATTTCAGTAAATTGTAAAAGGGGAACATTTGCATGGCTTCCTGTCAGTAAAGACCATTTATGTGCTTGAAAGAAATACCATTTAGATATGACATAAACCCTGCAATTGCTTATAACTAACCTTGCTCAGCAAAGAAAAAATTCTCGTAGAAATTTACCATGTCAACAGCATCTCCCTGGGACACGAAAGACCTTTATTCCAGCAGGTGAATTGAAAGAGTTTATAAGTGTCACTGCAATTTTTAAACACTTTTTTTTTCAAGTGCAGGTTATCATCACCCTCTAATTTACAACAAATGCTCTCTATATGGTGACTCCTCAAACTATAGCTCCAGCCCAGATAGCTCTGTTGAGATTAAGCTCCATTCATTCAACAGCCAGTTGGATATTCTGCACTCAACATATCCATTACTAAACTTATCAGCCTCTACACCAAAACTGCTCATCTTCCTTTCTTCCCATGATTGTGGCTGGTTTCTTTTGCATAAGCTAAAATCTGCCCAATGAATGGAGGCAAGGATAGGTGCCATCCAGGCATCTCACTGCTATTTAAAGATAAAATTTCCATCTTCCATACCTCTTGTTTTCCTGGCTGTGCCTTCTTCCAGCTATACCTAAAGCAGCCTTACTCCACTATTTCCACATTACAGTAAGTACTAGGAAAAGAAAGAGTGCAGAAGTGGGAGTGAAGCCAGCAATATTTTTGCTTCATCTTAGGTCTAAGAATTAAGGTTTGACATGTCTAGTGACATTGAGTTTGACTGTTTTCCTGACCTTGACAAAAGAAACCTAAATTGGAAATCAAGCCCTGTATCACCACTTACTAGCTTCTCATCTTGAGACAGTCATTTGCTGTATCTGACCTCAGTTTTTTCATTTATGATTTAAATGTAATAATAACTACTCTTTCTCACACAGTTGTGGTGAGGCTAAAGAGGAAATACTTAAATGTAAAGCAGCCATGTGTATTGCAAAGTTTTAGGTAGTACAAATGCCATCATTTTTCCTCCCAAACTCTGCAACTGTGCTTGCATCTCCATCTCCTCCTCCTTTCCTTCTGTTCAGGTGAAGCATGAAGGCTCCTCCCACCACAGTCCAAGCCATCTACTGTGCCTTGCTCTACCCCATTTCTTCCTCCTCACTCAAGAATTGTGTTCCATTTAGATCTCTTTTCTCTTTCCTGAAAGAGAGAGATCTTTAATCTCATCTGTTCTCCTAGCTCATCTTCATCAACATACAAACATGTTGCAGTATCTTCCATTGAAAATAAATCTTTCTTTACCCCTCACATATGTCTCCAGTCATTGACTGTCTCTCTCTTCCCCTTTATGTGTGTTTATCAAATGCATCGCTCACACTCATTGTCTCCCCTTCCTTACCACAATTCTGTCTCCAACTCATTTTAATCTCATCCTTTCCCTCCTTCTGTAGTCAGCAGAAATTGTTGTTCTTAAAGTCACCATTGACCTCACTGCTGTAATTTAATCCTATTCAATCTCCCACCCAGCATTCCCTATGATTTGGCCACTCTTCTCTCCTGAAATCTCCTCCTCTCTGAGTTCCCCCACCTCACTATCCTGGTTTAACCCTCAAATTAAGATTCTGAGCTTACTTAGTTACAATCTATGTCCATGCATATGTATGTCCTCAGCTTCTAACGTAGCTATCAGCACCATGCTCAGGAAGTGTTTTTATTTCTTTGCCTTGCTTGCTTGTTTTTAAAGAAACTGTCTGGTCTCCCAGTTGTGTTTGTTAGTTTGTTTTGCTTTTAAGAAGGGTGTTACATTTGGATAGAGAATATATTATATTACAAATAAATTCTAGTTTCTTTTGTTCTTTTTTCCCATCCAGTAGCAATTTTTATGACTATATATAAATATATGTGAAATAAAATGGTAGATATTTGTCTCATGCTATCTGCGATGTTTACATTTTTATTTTTTAAATCAATTTTATACTGACCTCAAAATGAGCTGGGTTGCTCTACTTCTTATCTTGGTTGTCCCAGATACAGATGTCCTATTCATTTATGTAATGCGACGTTTACATTTGTAGAGGTCTCACTCGATTATCCATAAAGTCTGCCATATCTGCTAGACTGTCCTGAGTTTGCAGTTTTAAAATCTCATTCTTTTTATTTATCAGTATCAGCGAAGGCGGGTTTTATGCTTCTATGTATTTTAGTATTACTGAGGTAAATTTAATATATAGTAAGTTTTCAATAAAAAATAGATTAATGTATATTAAAGTATAATATGAATACATTTAAATGCACCCATTTTAGTGTGCAGTACTGAGTTTTGACACCCTTTTAGGTAGTATCAGTATTATATTTTGGTAACACTGATTATATTTTGTTATGTAGTTGTGTAACCACTACTACAATCAAGATATAATACAGTTTGAACACCCCAAAGAATTTCTCTGTGCCCAGTGTAGTCAAGTTTTTCCCAGTCCCCTGCTCTGAGCAACCACTGACCTGTTTTCCGTATCTACAGTTTTGCCTTTTCTAGACTGTCAAATAAATGGAATAGTATAAAATGCAGCCTTTTGAACCTGGCTTCCTTTATTTAACAGAATGTTTTCAGGTTTATTCATGTTGTGTGTGTCTGTAATTCATTTCTTTCTATTCCTGAGTAGTGTTCCACTGTATGTATTTATTACGTACTATTTATACATTTATTCACCAGTTGTGACAGGCATCCTCATCAGCTCCGAAAAATGTCCACGTTCTAATCCCTGAAACCTGTTAATGTATTACCTTACAAGGCAAAAGGGACTTTGCAGATGTGATAAAGGTTATAGACCTTAAGATGGGAAGGTAATCCTGGATTATCCTGGTGGGCCAAATATAGTCACATAAGTTGGGGGATGATAGCATCAGAAGTCACTGGTGCCCTGTTGCTGGTTCTGTTGTAAGGAACCACACGCGAGAATCAGAAAGAGGCCTGTAGGATCTAAAGCTGGCACTCAGCTGACAGCTAGCAAGGAAAGAGACCTCAATCTTCCATCCCCATGAAACCAGATTTTGTCAACACTTGAGCAAGAAAAAACACATTTTCCCCTAGAGCCTCCAGAAAGGAATGCAGGCAGGCTGACACCTCGATTTTACCTAGTGAGTCCCCTACTAGACATCTATCTACTAGATATTCAAAATAATAAATCTGCGCAGTTTTAAGCCAGTAAGATTGTGGACATTTCTTACATCAGTAACAGAGAAGTAACATGCCAGTTGAAGGACATCTGGGCTGTTTACAGTTGTTGGTAATTGTGAAAAAAGCCACTGTAAAATGTAGAGTATAGGTTTTTGTATGAACTTGAGCTTTCATTTCCCTTGAGTGGAATTGCTAGGTTGTATGATATGTATATTTACTTTATTAGAAATTGCACCACTGTTTGCCAAAATGAATGACTTCATCATTTTGCACTTTTATAATTAATGTACTCGAGTTCCAGTTGTTCTGAATCCTCACCAGCATTTGATATTGGCAGAGAATCTTTCATCTGTTTATTTGTTTGTCCAAATCGGATGAGTATGTAGTGGCATCTCATTGTGGTTTCATTTGCATTTCTATAATGATTAATGATTTTGACTTGGTGAAGTGTCTGTTCGCATTTTTTTTTGCCAAATTTCAATTGGGTTATTTTCTCATTATTGAATTTTGTATATTCATATATTCTGGCATATTTATTTCCTAGTGCTGTGTATATTGCCACTAACTTGGCAGCTTAAAATAACACTCATTTATTATCACGTGATGTGTATGTCAGATGTCCAGCCATGGCATAACTGGATTCTCTGCACACGGTTTTAGAAGACGAATTCAAGGTGTCAGCTGGTTGCATTTTTATCTGGTCTCATCTGGATCTCAGGGTCCTTTTCTAAGCTCATTCAGGTAGTTAGCAGAATTCAGTTTCTTGCTCGTGTAGGCAGGACTGAGGTCACTGATTTCTTGCTGGCTGTCGGCCAGGGGTTGTTCTAGAGGCCACCCTGAGGCCTAGCCAAGTGGCCCTCTCACACCATGGCTGCTTATTTCTTTAAAGCTAGAAGGAGAATCTTGCCAATCTCTATGATAGATACTTAGCAATGAAGTGACTATCAATCACATTTCTCATAGAATGTCATCTAATCAAGGGAATAACTATCCCATCATGCTAGAATGTTCTGCCAACACTCAAGGAAAAAAGATTACAAAGGGTTTATAAAACAGAGTGTGAAAACTTTGGGCACCATCCTAGAATTCTGCTTACCACATCTGGATACAAGTCCATGGTCAGACATGTGTTTCAGAAACGTTTTCTTACAGTCTTTTACTTTTCTTTCTTGTCAAAGGGGGTAAAAAAAACCTTCTGAAGAATGTAAATTTAATTTTGGAAAAATCCAGTTTTTCCCTTTTTTTTTCTTTTATGTATTGTTTTTTAAAAATATTTTTTGCCATACCCAAGAAATCTTTGCCTAATCCAAGGGAACAAAGAGTTTCTCCTGTTTTTTTTCTCCTGGAAGCTTTATAGTTTTAGGTATTAAATTTGAACACTTATCTATTTTGAATTAACTTTTGCATATAATGCATAAGTATGAGTCAAAGTCTTTTTTGCATATGGATATACAATCGTTCTAGCACCATTTGCCAAAAACACCATCCTTTCTCCATTGAGTTGCCCTTGTACCTTTGTCAAATATCACTTTTTAATATATGTACGAGTCTATTTTTGGAAAATTCCTAAATAATTTATATTTTTAAAAACACAATTTTAAATATTCTACAGGTTAAAAGGAAATAGCAAGGAAAATTATAAAATCTTTAGAATTGAATAAAAATAAAGACAAGAGTTCCGTGATTCAGCTAAAGCAGGGAAAATGTAGATCACTGATTTTATAGTAGAAAAGAAGATTTCAAGATCTTTCTTAAGAAATGGAAAAATACAAAAATGTTCTCCCATTCTGTAGGTTGCCTGTTCACTCTGATGGCATTTTCTTTTGCTGTGCAGAAACTCTTTAGTTTAATTAGATCACATTTGTCAATTTTGGCTTTTGTTGCCATTGCTTTTGGTGTTTTAGACATGAAGTCCTTGCCCACGCCTATGTCCTGAATGGTATTGTCTAGGTTTTCTTCTAGGGTTTTTATGGTTTTAGGTCTAATTTTT
This sequence comes from Symphalangus syndactylus, assembly GCF_028878055.3. Lineage (NCBI taxonomy): Eukaryota > Metazoa > Chordata > Mammalia > Primates > Hylobatidae > Symphalangus > Symphalangus syndactylus. Next base: position 95,217,258 of record NC_072440.2, on the reverse strand, counting down.
GCAATCTACTCATCTGACAAAGGGCTAATATCCAGAATCTACAGTGAACTCAAACAAATTTACAAGAAAAAAACAAACAACTCCATCAACAAGTGGGCAAAGGATATGAACAGACACTTCTCAAAAGAAGACATTTATGCAGCCAAAAAACACATGAAAAAATGCTCATCATCACTGGCCATCAGAGAAATGCAAATCAAAACCACAATGAGATACCATCTCACACCAGTTAGAATGGCGATCATTAACAAGTCAAGAAACAACAGATGCTGGAGAGGATGTGGCGAAATAGGAACACTTTTACACCATTGGCGGGACTGTAAACTAGTTCAACCATGTGGAAGTCAGTGTGGCGATTCCTCAGGGATCTAGAACTAGAAATACCATTTGACCCAGCCATCCCACTACTGGGTATATACCCAAAGGATTATAAATCATGCTGCTATAAAGACATATGCACATGTATGTTTATTGAGGCACTATTCACAATAGCAAAGACTTGGAGCCAATCCAAATGTCCAACTGGATTAAGAAAATGTGGTACATATATATCATGGAATACTATGCAGCCATAAAAAAGGATGAGTTCATGTCCTTTGTAGGGACATGGATGAAGCTGGAAACCATCTTTCTCAGCAAACTATCGCAAGGACAAAAAACCAAACACCACATGTTCTCACTCATAGGTGGGAATCGAACAATGAGAACACATGGACACAGGAAGGGGAACATCACACACTGGGGCCTGTTGTGGGGTGGGGAGGGGGGTAGGGATCGCATTAGGAGATATACCTAATGTTAAATGATGAGTTAATGGGTGCAGCACACCAACATGGCACATGTATACATATGTAACAAACCTGCACGTCGTGCACATGTACCCTAAAACTTAACGTATAATAGTAAAAAAATAAAATAAAATAATACAAAAGAAGATGATTTCCCAAACTGCCAACAAAAAAGAAATGGAAAAATACAAGTAAATTAGACTGCAAGCAAAGAAGGAAACAATTGACAGCAAAATTAAATGCAATTGAAAACAAGAAAACCATAAAGAAAATCAGTGAAACTGAAAGTTTACCAATTTTATTGACCTTTCCAAAAAACCAGGTTTCAACGTGATTGACTAAGAAAAAAAGAGAGAAGACATACATTATCAACATCAGAAATGAAAGACAGGCCTCTAGTATAGAAGCTACAGGCATTAGATAGATGATAACTATTACAAATAATTTCATGTCTATACATTGAACAACTTGGATAAAATAGCAAAATTCCTTGAAAGCACAAACCCCTAAGCTCACTCACTAAATAAATAATCAGAATTGTTCTATAACTTCAAATAAGTGAATTTGTGGTTAAAAAACAACACTTCCAAAAAACGAAACTCCAGGCTCAGATGGCTTCACTGAAAACTTCTACCAAACACTTAAGGAAGAACAAAATGCCAATCCTACACTTTTTTTTTTTGCAGAAAATACATAAAGGGAGACTTCCCAACTCATTTTATAAGATTAATATTACGCTGAATCCAAAACAAATAAGAACACTATAAAAAAGAAAATGAGAGATAAATAACCTTCATAAAATAGAGGCAAAATTCTAAACATTTTAGTAGATCAAAGCCTGCAATATATAAAAAGGATAATGTATCCTGACCAAATAGGATTTATTCCAAGAATGCTGTTAGTTCATTATTTAAAAATCAATCAATATAAATTACCATATGAAGAAAATTATGATAAAAACCTTATAATACTTTTAACAGGTACACAAAAAGCATTTGACATGAATCAAAATCCTTTAATAATATAAATCCTTTAGCAACCTAGGAATAGAAAGAAACTTTCTCTGTCCAATAAAAAACATCTACCAAAGACTGCTTTCTCTCTGAAATTAATACCTACTCTCGCCTCCCCTATTGAACAACATACAGGGGGTCCTAGCTAGTGCAACCAGAGAATACGTTTCAAAAAGTAGTAAACATGCAGATTCCAAAGTAAGTAATAAAACTCTATTTGCAAATGGCCTGATTATCTACATAGAAAGATCCCAAAGAATTTTCAAAAATCTACTATAACTGGGAAATGGAATGTTGCAGTGTGCAAAGTGAATGTATAAATATCCGCAGTACTTATATATTTTAGCAATAAACAACTGGAAACTGAATTCAAAAAGGACTATTTAAATTAGCACTAATAAACATGAAATTCTTTGGTATAAATCTAGCAAAATACATATAGAAATGTATCCTGATAACTACATAACCATGAAAAAGATAACAGATAATAAAGAATACGTAAATAAATGATGAGCTACATCATGTTCATAGATTAGAAGGCTGAATATTGTTAATATGAACTTTGAGCTCTGGTTTCAGATAAATACACATTTAGAATTATGTCTTCTTGGTTAATGGACTCCTTTATCATTCTGTAATATCTCTTTTTATATCAGGTATATTATTCTTTGTTCTGAAATGTGTTTTGCCTGATTCTAATATAGCCATTCCATCCAGCTTTCAGTTAGTGTTAGCACAGCATACTTCTCTTCATTTTTTTCATTTAACCTGCCTATGTTTTCATATTTAAGATGAGTTTCTTGAAGCAGCGTACAGATGAGTCTTGCTCTTGTTTTATCCTACCTGTAAATTTCTATATTTTAATCGGATGTTTAGGCCATTCGCATTTGTGAAATAAACATAAAGCCCCTCAGCCCCCAGGCAAAATGAAACAGACTCCCTATGGCAAAGGAGACCCCAGAAAACTTTAAAAACTAGATTCAACAGCTTCAACAAGGCAAGAGGTCAGTCACGTCTCAATATTCTCACAACTCGCTAACCATCTCAAGATCTTTTTCCTATAATTAAACAGAAACCAGTTTGTGAAAAACAAGTATAGAAGTTTTCTCTCTCAATCTAGGCAAACCATTTGACATGCTGGCCAAGTGGCCCACCTTTATCATGGTTTCGCCATGAAATTTGACCCGTCTTACAAAGCATTCCTTCCTGATAAATGACCACCAACCACAAACTCACTTTGGCTGGTTTACAGACATACACAAAGTGCTTTTGTGACCTGTTTTTCACCTTTTGATATATAGAGCTTTTACTACATTTTAATGTTAAGTCTTCATTCCTAAATGAACATGGGTCATATGCAACATGTATGCTTGCTCACCGCACATGCACGTGACTCCCTCCATGCATATTCATAGCTCCTCCTAGAGCCCACAATATGTGTGTTCGGCTGATCATGTCAAGCATAAATTCCTACCCTCCCATTTTTCCTTGGAGCACCAGCTTTCCGTTTTGGCCAGATGCTCTGTTTCTTTACCTGCAGGTTGTAACTTTTTATAAGAAATAATGTCCATGTTTTCTGCTTTTATAGATCTTATGGTTTTAATTTGACACATTTAGTGTTACAATTGATGTGATTGAATAAAAATTACCAAATTGATAGGTTTTCTATAGTTTTCCATGTGTTCTATGTTTTTTCCTCCTTCTCTGACTTCTTTTGAACTAAGTGTTTTTTATTTTTGTATTATTCTATTTAATCTCCAATATTGGTTTATTTTTCAGACTTCCTTTTTTTTTTTTTTCTTTTTTTGAGATGGAGTCTCGCTCTGTCACCCAGGCTGGAGTGCAGCGGTGCGATCTCAGCTCACTGCAATCTCCGCCTCCCAGGTTCACACCATTCTCCTGCCTCAGCCTCCTGAGTAGCTGGGACTACAGGTGCCCACCACCACACCCGGCTAATTTTTTTATATTTTTAGTAGAGACGAGGTTTCACCGTGTTAGCCAGGATGGTCTCGATCTCCTCACCTCGTAATCTGCCTGCCTTGGCTTCCCAAAGTGCTGGGATTACAGGTGTGAGCCACCGCGCCAGGCCCAGACTTCCTTTAAAATATTTTTTTAGTTGTTGTCATTAAGTTTACAATATATATTATCAAATAATTACAGTAATTTTAAACAATATTATATCACTTCACATAATTATGAGCCTGACAACCATATGCTCCTAATGATTCCCTCTTTTCTTTCTGTGCTGTTGTTATCATGAATTTTACTTTTGAATATGCAGTAAACCCCAAATATACTCTATTTTTACTTTTAAGACAGTCAATTCCCTTCTAAAACAATTACTAAGAACAAAATGTATTTTGTACTTACTTTCTTTTTAGCTGTTTCTGAAGAACTTTCCTTTTGTGGATCCAAGTTCCTGTGTATTATCATATTCTTCCACTCCAGTAACTTATTTTAATATTTCTTCTAGTGTCAGTCTGTTGATCAAAAAGTATATCCTTTTTTAAAAAAATTGTTTTAATTTCTGAAATATACTTTCACTGGATGTAAAATTCTGTGCTGGTCTTTTTCTTTTCCCACCCCTTTGAAGATATCACTCCATCATCTTCTGGCATGCACAGTTTCTAATGAGAAATCTGTTATATTTTTACTCTTTTGTTGAGATATATATAGATATATATATGAACAAAGTCATATTACATATATATGAACAGTCATATTATGTATATGAACAAAGTCATATTACATATATATATATATATATATATATGCCTTTTTTGCCAAACTGCATGAAGAAAATTGCCCTTTCTCTTTGACTTTCTGTGGTTTAAATACAATGTATGTAGATGTCTGCATGGGAGTGTTGGGGTTCGTGTATGTATGGGAGTGACAGAATGTTTTCATTTTATTCCACTTGGTGTTCCCTGAGCTTTCTTGATGTATGATTTTATGTCTTTTGATATTTTTGGAAAAAAATCAGTCATTATCTCTTTAAATAATTCATAAGTTTCATTATCTTTTTATTTCCTTCTAGGATTCAAATTACACAAATGTTAGCTCCTTGGATGTTATTCTACAGTACTTACATGCTTTGTTCTGTTTCTATTTTTCCCAGTATCTTTTATCATTGTGTTTCAGTCTGGGTAATTTCTATTGACCTATTCACTAATTTTTATGTCCGTTATGTTTGTTGAGTCTGCCAATGAATTATTCAATGGCATGCTTCATTTCTGTTTCTGTATTTTAATTCTAGCCCTTGAATTTGAGCATTTTTAAGTGTTTTTCATCTCTCTTCTGAAATTCCCCATGTGTTCATGCATGTGTTACACTTTTTCCACAAGATTCTTTAGCATATTAATTATAGTAATTTTTAATTCTCCATCTCATAGTTCCAATATCTGCTTCATATATGAGTCTTTTTTTGCCTCTTGGCAATGGGGTGAGGTTTTTTCTTGTTTTTTAATGTGCTATTATATTTTTAGTAGAAGTCAGATGTACAGGACAGTAGAGACTGGGTAAATAGCATTTATGCCTGAACATGTGACCTGTTGTTTTGCTTGGTCATTAGTGAAGATATTTGTGTCTTCTAGGCCTAAACTACAAGGTATGCTTTCTAGGGTCTCTTGCTATACCATCTGTATTTTTCATGTAAGTTCTTGTGAACTCCATTTGTGTCTAAGTCCCCAGGGGCCTTACATTATCCCACTCTCAAATTTTAACAATTCACTAAATATGTTAGTGAAATTTTCTCCTTCTCACTTAAATGGAGGAGCTGTCTTCCTCCCCTCCTTTGCATAGGTTAGTCCCATCTCTTGCTGGAAGTGCCTGCCTTTCCTTAGATTTCAGGTTAGTGGCTTTCTTGGCAACCTCACCTCTTTGAGGTTGATACATTTAATAATTTTTACATTTCCTGAATTTTCCCTGTTATTATTGTGAGAATGATATTCTTTCCAACTTTCTGTGTTCTAAGTAGAAGCTGGAAGTCCAGGATATTTTTATGACAGTAAAAACATGTATGTTTGTATATACACATACATATACACACATCAAATCAATCAAGAAAGAAGTGAGAACTTTAGTTATAACAAATGAATTCAGCTTCAGTGTTTCCAGAAATTGTCCTGTGTCCAAGACAATTAAAGAACTACAAGAAAGACTCAGAATTTATTCCCGTTTTTAAAGAGCTTACAATCTTCAGGGAAGGAATAAGGAAATAAGTAAAAAGAGCCAGCGTCAAATTCTTTCTGCTATTCCCCTATTCAGCTTTGCATAGTAAAGATAACATGAATTTCTTCTGTGAAAGACTGTGGCTTGGGGCCTGACGTGATGGCAACTCAGTCAGCCAACTCTCAGGCAGTTAGGAGCTCGTGGGGAACCTAGAACTGCCACCTAGATGCAGGTGTCTTATCTTAATATAATAAACTCCTATAAGAAGAACAGACTATACAAAACCTTACAGAGCAAACTAAAAGACTTTAGAACTAAATCCGGCTTAAAAATAATGCTGAAACAATTTGATTCTCATTGATCTTCTTTGATGACTATTGAAATATATTTTCAGCAATTAATTTCTACTTTTCTTTGATCCTACCAAAGTGGGAAAAAGATTAAAAATGGAGGTATAAGTAGATAGGAACAAAGAAAACATTGGGATCACAAGAGTCCAAGGGATAGTTGACATTCAAATATATATGGAGATAAAGAGTTTTAAAATTCTCTGCAAAACCAATCTTAATCTTGGGTTATACAATATGATATAAGGACAAACTTGGCTTTTGAAGCAGAGAACAGAAGAGAATAGAATCAGCCAGATGTTCGGATAAATTGCTGAAGTCCCACAGCAGTTTTACTTAAGGCCACCCTATCACAGGCTTTAGTACAATTTAAGATCAAATTCACAGTTAGCCTGACAAATATATTTGCCCAAGACCTTCTCCATTATAATTCCATTAATATCTCTGGGCTCGGAGCCAGCCAGAAACATCTGGTAGGGATTATGTTTTTGCAGAGAGAAACTTGCAGATGTTCACAATTATTTTTAAGAAAATTTATCTATAAAATATAATAACCAAATGAAAAAAAATAGCAAAACTGTGATGGAGAATGATATAGAAGTATTTTGGGAAATTGGATTTTTTGAAATATTTAAATGTACAAAAGCAATATATTACATAGTAAAAAAAAATCCATATGGAAGAATAAAAAAATTTGAAATATTTTACCCCATTTTCTTGCACTTCTAGTCCCACTCCCCATTTAATTTCCCTTAGAACTGTTTGTATCTTTTAATAATTTTGGTAGCTTTCTTCACAATTTCAAAGTATATACTCAGCTTAATTTCTTAAGCTATAAGCATTATTTAAATATTGGCTCCCTATTTAAATTATAAAAATGTTAGTTTATTTAATCTTGTCCCTCCTCTATCAAATGTTCGAATTTATGCTGTTAATTTAAATCTTCCAGTTATTAATTAATTCACAGTTTTAAAAAAATATGTAAACCTGCATTTCTTTATCCATCCTCTCCTTCACTATCCTTCACCACTGCAGGAAATGAGGTGATGAGTGCCCTATTCTTTCTCCAGTACTAGTCTCACTGACTGTTGTTAGCTCTAATATTATTTTCACATTCTTAAGTTTGTAATATTTAAATTCTGCTGCATAACCATTATTAAGACATTCAATCATCTATAGGAGGATAATAAAATTGAAAACAAAGCAAAGTAATTTAAAATACTATAATGTTTCTCAGCATTACGCATCATACATTCAGCAATGTGATTGATTCCTAGAGAAGAAAATGCAAGGCTATATCTAAATTCTTGCCACTCGGAGAAGAGTATTTTAGGCTTCAAAATCAGATAGATTCTCTTTTTTCTTCACGACATCAATTCATAAAATCCATGCCGTGACACAATTCTGTTTCTTCTATACTTAAATTATGATTTTCATGTATAGTATACTGAGACAATATTTAAATATACAATTCTATATATTGTTACTTATGATTATTTAAATTGTCTATTGATCTCTGTCTATTGAGCCTGAGATTTCTATTGCATCAGAGGGTGGGATAAACTCAGCTGAGAATAAAAGGATTAGTGTTTTATTTACACATATATAAATATACATTTATACATATTTTACTTCAAATATAGGCTCTCAAGCTTATTTCAAAAGAAATGAAGCTTGTTGTGAGACTTTTCATACACAAGATCCTTGTTTTGCTGAGAGTAGATAAAACTCATTAGTGAATGAGATAGAAGTGGTAGCTTCAAAACAGGGCCTATTGGCTCAATGTAGACTCAAGAATCCACATTCTTGCACAACACAGTGGAAGACCCAGGAATGTTGAAAGAGGCAAAAGACTGAAAGGTGCATGACAATGGGAATGGGAGGGTAAAGAGGATAGACAACTGGCTGAGGGCAGTGGCACATGCCTGTAATCCCAGTACTTTGGGAGGCCAATGCGGGCATATTGCCTGAGGTCAGGAGTTCAAGACCAGCCTGGCCAACAGGGCAAAACCCCATCTGTGCAAAAATACAAAAATTAGGCAAGCGTGGTGGCCCACTCCTGTAGTCCCAGCTACTCGGGAGCCTGAGGCAGGAGAATTGTTTGAACACAGGAGGCAGAGGTTGCAGTGAGCCAAGGTCTCGCCACTGTACTCCAACCTGGGTAACAAATCAATACTCTGTCTAAAAAAAAACAAGTATAGACAACATAAGCAGAAACCATAGTAGGCAATAGGCACCAGCAGCATGTTGTGGCACATACTCAAAAGCAAATTTTACAAGTTGTATCAGCAATAACAGAGGCTATCATTCAAAGACCAAGTAGATGACACATCCCAGTGGAAGCCATCAATAATGTACTGGATATCCAGTGGAGCTGGGACAGACTCTCCCTCTTTGCTACATCCCAGTACAACCAGACATCATTTGAGGGATGAGAGATACAACTGTAAACCAAAAAAAGTGTCTGAGACAGGTCTCAATCAATTTAGAGGCTTATTTTGCCAAGGTTGAGGATGTGGCTGGGAAAAAAAGACACAAGCCACAGGAGGATCTGTGGCCTACACTTTTTCCCAAGAAAGTTTTGAGGGCTTCAACATTTAAAGGGGGAAAAGCAGGTAGGAAGGGAAGGAGGAAAAAAGAAGATGGAGGGTAGAACCAAAGAGATAGTAATGTTCTTTTGAGGTTTTGATGAGTGCTCACTGAATCCACACATTGCATGAGAAAAGGAGTGGGAAGAGGAATAGCCAACTATGTCTAATATCTCAAGCTTGGTGAATCTGCATTTTACATAAGATAAAGTAATCATACAGCAGAGAAAGGCGGGATGATTTCCAGTCTCCTCTTGTCCCATACCAGGAAGATAAGCTATTAATTTATGTTGACAGGTTAAGGAGGCTACCTGGGTAGATATGTGGGCTTCTATCTTGTAGTTATTTGTTTAGGAGCAAAAAGAAAGACAGAATTTTTTTGTTTTGGTTTGATTTTTTTTGTTGTTGGTTTGTTTTTGTATAACTCAATTTCCAAGTTGGCTTAACTTTTCCTTTGGCATAGTGAGTTTGGGGTCTCAAGAGTTTATTTTCCTTCCACACAACCATGTTTCATTTTGCTTTTTAAAAAGTTACATAAGGTAGTAAATTTTCTAAGGTTATTTTACCTAACAATTGATCATTTTGTAAGGTATGTAGAATTTTACATTCAAAGTCTAACAGCATTAGAAAAATTAGCAGCATAATTCATACTCCCTGGAATGTATCACTCAAAATATCTGGCATATGATTTAAAAATTACTACCCATGCCAAGAAGCATTTGATGAAAACAAACTCATATTTTCAATTTCAGTCCAACATGTAAAGAACTCGGAAGCCATCACTCCTATTGTCACAAGGAAAAAATCTGAATAAACTGAAAATCAACTCTTCTTAGATCCATCAGAGAAATTAGGTCATAGAACAAACTTGTGCCCTGAAAACTAAAGTGGATACTGTAGGAGAGGAAAGATTTTCCTCTACCATCTGAGGGTTTGATAGTTAAGTCTATGAAATAAACTGATGGTAGGCAGATTAACAGGAGAAAAGTATACAAATTTATAATTTTCACGGTAGCATCACACAAAAGAAAATTGAGTACCCCAAAACCCAGTGAGAGCTAGAAACTTTTAGATGCCCTCTTCAGAGAGGAGAGAGGAGGGAGGATTTAGGCAACTAGGGGAAAGTAAGTGATTTTGGGGGAAGATGAGTGAGCCCTCAGAAAAAGAGGTGATAGCCTGTGACAAATTCTGTCTGGGTGTGGTGTCAGACCCAGGGGAAGGGAAGTACCCTAGGTCAAATGACCACCCTGCCCAACCCTACTTTCACCCCCAAGCCTTCCCATTTCTCCTAAGGAGGTAGAAATAGCTGAGAAGCAGTTGTGACATCTATAGACCAGAGACATGAAAAGACATGGATGTTAAAAGCATATTACTAAATGAAAAAGACCAGTCTGAAAAGGCTGCATAATACATGATTTCAACTATATGACATTTTGGAGAAGTCAAAACTACGGAGACAATAAAAAGGTCAGTAGTTGCTGGTCAGTAGTTGCCAGGGATTCAGGAGGAGGGAAGAAGGAATGAAGAACAGGTGGAGCACAGGGCATTTTTAGGGCTGTGAAATTATTTTTTTATGGTATTGTAATGATGGATACAAGACGTTGTGCATTTGTCAAAACCCATAGAAGTACAATAAAGAATGAACTCTAATGTAAGCTATTAACTTTAGTTAATAACAATGTATCAGTATTGGTTCATTAATTATATTAAGTGTACCACACTAATGCAAGACGTTAATATGGGAAACTGTGCAGGGGTGGAGGGAGACAGGAGGTATAGGGGACTTTCTGATCAATTTTTCTGTAAACCCTGAATCAATCTTAAAAAAAAAAAAAAAACCCTCTAAAAAACTGAGACAACATGATGTTGGAATGAGGGCTGGTGTATTTTGGTTCATCATTATCCTGTGGCACCTTTGGTCTTGGAGGATGGGGTTCTTACTTCTATGGTACAGTTTTTCTGGGGTTTCAAGAAATGCTGAAACTAAAAAGAAAGAGAAAGAGTTCCAGGTGAAAAATAAGCATATGAAGCCTGGTGTGGCTTTATAAAGCAGACTTCAAATCAAGAAGTATTTCTAGGCATAAAGAATAACATTTTATAGTGAAAAAAGAAAGAACAAATATAATTGCATATGAAAACACTGAGCTAAGAGTATAAAAAATCAAACTGACAGACATAAAATATGAAGTAGACACATATAGAATCAGAAGTGGACAACTTAATGAATCTGAGTAATTAACAAAACAAGTAGACAAATAAACTAAGTGAATATAGAAGGTTTAAACAGCATTGTAACAGGACTTGATGTAATGACATTTTTAATAGCACCATGTACAAAAAAACCGTGGAATATACTTTCATGTGCGCACCAAAATAGACCATATTCTAGATCATAAATTATTATAAATTTCAAAAATTAAAATCTTACTAAGTGTATTATCTGTATACATCATTAAATGAGACATTTATAAAAATAAGATACCTTAAAAACTCCAAATATTTAGAAATTAAATAACACACTTTTAAATAACCCATGAATTACAGAATCAGAGAAACCGCAGTGGAAATGGACAATATTTTGGAGTAAGTGACACGAAAATAAAAATATCAAAATTAGTGTAATGCCAGATGTAATGGGAAATTTATTAATTAACTGCTCATATTAGAAAAGACAAAATATTTATAAATAATTCTTTAATTTCCAATCATAAGCTACAGAAAGAACAATTTAAACCTAAGGAAAGAAGGACAGAATTAAAGCGAGCAGTAATCAATAAAATTAAAAACATAAAAACAGTATATATATATATAACATACAAAAGTAAAGTTTGTTTTTGTGAAAAGGTTAATAAAACATTAATTAAAAATAAAATTGATAAATTGATTGGAATTAATAAAAGTGAAAAATGCAAGTTATCACTAGCAGGAAAGAAAGAGTGCATCATTGTAGCCACTGCAGACCTTAAAACATAATAAGGGATTGTTATGAATAATCTTATGCCCAATAACAAATCATAAATAAATTTGATACCTTATATAAAATAGATAAACTAACAAATAAATAACTTAAAAGAAGAAAGGAAAATATGAATGATTACATTTATTAAAAAGTTTGAATTTGTAATAAAAACTTCTCCATGGTTAAACTTTATTGAATATTTAAGGAAGAAATAATATCAACTGTATTGAAACTAGAGGAGGGAAAGACTGTTAACTCATTTCTGAAGACAGCATAATCCTGAAACCAATAGAATATTGTAGCAAAAATGGTAAAATAAAATTACAATCAAATACACTTCAAGAACATACGTTCAAAAATCCTTAAACAAATTTTTCTGAATAGAATCCAGCAACGTATAAAAATAATACTTTATGATCAATGGGATTTATCCGAGGGATGAAGAGTTGGTTTATGTTTAAAAGAACAATGAATGCAAATCATCATATTTATAGAATACATTATTAAATCTGTTTATAGAATAAGAAATATACATTTTAATAATGTAGAAATATCATTTAGCAATTTTCACCAGGTATGCATGATAAAAAAAAAAAAAGCAAACTCTCTGCAAAATAGGAATAGAATGCAACGTCATCACTCTGATTAAGTGAAATAAAAACAGCTTACAGGTAAATTCATAATTAGTAGTGAAGCTCTAAATACTTCTTTCTGACATTCAGGAACAAGACAAGAATGTCTGCTCTCTATTTCTTATTAGATGTCCTAGCCGGTGTTCTAAGTCAAGAAAAATACATAAAAATATAAAGACTAGAAAAGAAGTAGTAAACTCTTTTATTAATAGAAAACATAATATCTCTAAAAATAATTAAATAACTTTTAGTACCAATAATAAAGTTAGGAAAAAATATAAACTTAAAGTATATTTCTATAATTAAGCATCAAACAATTGGAGAATGAATTTTTTAAAAAATCATTTTCGATAGCATCAAAAACACTACATTGCTTAGAATAAAAATAACAAAAGATGTGCAAAGTCTCTAAGTTAAAAACATGAAATATTGCTAAAAGAAACTGAAGAACACTTAGGTAACTTGAAGATATACCAAATTCATAAATTAGAAGACATTAAGATGCCTGTAAATGCAACACAATCCTAATCAAAATCTCAGTCGGCTTTTTTCTACAAATTGTTTGTAGTAGTCCTCCGCTTCTCTGCAGGGAATATGTTCCAAGACCCCAGGGGATGCCTGAAACCACAGATCGTACTGAACTCTACATACCCTGTGTTTTTTTTTTTTTTTTTTTTATCACTTATGTAACATAAAGTTTAATGTATGAACTGGGCATAGCAAGAGACTAATAACAATAATAATAAAATAGAACAATTCAAATATATTGTAATAAAAGTTACATGAGTATGGTCTCTCTCAAAATATCTTATTATACTGCACTTATCCTTTTTTTTCTTATAATGAGAAAGGGGCACAGAAAGATGGCATGAGATTTCATCCCACTATCGGGAACAATGTACAGTTTAACACTTATGATTCTTTCTTTCTTTTTTAATAATTTTAATTTTATTTTAAATACAAGGGGTACATATGCAGGTTTGTTACATGGTTTTATTGTGTGATGGGTTTGGGGTACAGATACCATCACCCACATAGTAGGCATAGTACCCTGTATGTAATTTTTCAACTTACAACCCCATCCCTCCCACCCCTCTCTAGTAGTCTCCAATCTTTATTGTTCTCATCTTTATATTCATATGTACTTAATGTTTAGCTCCCACATAGAAGTGAGACCATTTCCTATTGCTATGTTAATTTGCTTAGGACAACGGCCTCCAGCTGCATCCATGTTGTTGCAAAGGACATGATTTCATTCTTTTTAATGGCTATGTAGTATTCCATGGTGTGTGTGTGTGTGTGTGTGTGTGTGTGTATGTATATGTATGTGTGTATATACATATATATACACACACATACATATATATGTACACACACACACACCACATTTTCTTTATCCAATCCACCACTGATGGACACTTAGGTTGATTCCATGTCTTAACTTTTGTGTGTAGCATGATGATGAACATATGAGTGTATGTGTGTGTAGCCACACAAATACAACCATCTTATCTTTGACGAAGCTGACAAAAACAAACAATGAGGAAAAGACATCCTATTCAATAAATGGTGCTTGGATAATTGGCTATCCATATGCAGAATTAAACTGAACTTTATCTTTCACCATATGTAAAAATTAAAATTAACTCAAGATGAATTGAAGATTTAAATGTAAAACCTCAAACTAAGAATTGTTTATTACTGAGATTTTCCATTTAATATTTTGGGACTGAGGTTGACTGTAGATAACTGAAACTGTGGAAAGTGAAACTGCAGATAAGGGAGATGCCTTATGTATTCTATAATTTCTATGGAAATGCAAAGCATTTATACAAGACATTACTACTTAAAATGAAAAATGAATTAAAGGACTCAAACTCTGGTTTTAAATTTTCTGTAAAGTTACGGTATCAAGACAACATGATATAGGTAAAATGGTACACAAATAGATCAAGGGAACAGAATAGAGTCTGTAGAGACCCATACATATATGATTAAATAACTTTTGGATAAAGATGCCAGGGCAATTTAATTGGAAAACAAATATCTTTTCAAAAACTTCCACTGCAACTTGATAACCACATGGAACAAAATCCCAGCTCTCTCTAACATTATGCGAAACAATTAATTTGAGACGATTAAAGACCTAAATGTAAAAACTACTAGCGAAATGCGTCCAGAAGAAAATGTAGGAGAATCTCTTCCCAACTTTGAGATGAGTAAACATTTACCAGATATTACACAAAAAAACTGGGAAAATTGAGTATTAGATAACAGAAAATGGGCCATCGTTAAAATTTAAGACTTTTTTATACATCACAGGCTATTGTGATAATTGAATGCTATAATGGGCATGGAAATATTTTAAAGTATATAAACACTAAACACATTTATTTTTCTTCAATAGACAGTCTTCATACCCTTACACTCATATGTATTCTATCAGCAAACATTTATCTGTGCAGGCTATGTCCAAGCACTAAGCTAGGCTCTAAGAATAAAGAATTAAGCAAGTCATGGTCTCTGCCCAGCTCAAGGAACTTGCCATCTACTAATTTACATTTACAATTCAATGTGAGAAGAGCTATTCCGAAAGTAAGTCTAGGATACTAGAGTCATTAATCAAAGCCTGTTCTAGGACTCAGAGAGTCACATCTAAATGGAGAACTAAAAGCTAGAGAGAAATTTGCCAGTTGAAGAAATAAAGTCTGACTTTTGGGAGGTGGGAGAGTGGAGGCAGTATGAAATGGAGAAGAGCTATTCCAACCAGAAAGAACAAAAATATATACAAAGGTTCTGGGGAGAGAGAAAGATGGAGCATATGATTTGGAATGACTGAGCACAGAGCACAGTAAGGTGTGGTTGAAGACAAAGGTAAGAAATAAGCTGGATACAAAAGCAAGGATATGATTTTTGTAAATTATATTTAGGGCATTCAATTTTCATGTTAGCATCAATGGGAAGATAGTGAAGTCTTTGGTTTGTTTGCTGTTAGCAGGAAATAATGAGATGAACTAGAAATTCTCTGGTGATAGTATGAAAAATAGATTGTGTTTGTTGCCAGGGGTGTGGTGGACTAAAACTAGAGTCAAAGAAGCCTGTAAAGAAATAGATATGTACAGATGATAGGCATTCAACACTTAAATGAGGCAGCAGCAGGAGGTCTGGAGAGCAATGAGTAGAATGGGTTTGAAAGATATTTGACAGAATTTGCTTTCTAGACATGGAGGGTGGGAAAGGGTAAAAAGTAAAGATGTCCTCCATCATTCTGGGTGTTACAAGTTGGAGAAACTGCCTCATCTTATCCTTTGTTGCAGTATAGTGAAAAGGAAAAGTGGTGCAGGTGTCCATGGGTTTGAGCAAGAAGGAGGTCTTTGGTGGAGTAATGAAAAGATCTTCAGCATCATGATGGGGCAAAAGATGAATTTCAGTAGTTTAAATAGTAAATAGGAGGAGAACAGGTCATACTATTTTGGAAATTTCTAGTAACTGTGAAGAGAAGAGAAAAAGGCTGTATGTAACTAAGGGAAACAAGGAGTCAAGAGTAGAGATTTTTTTTTAAGATAAGAGAGATTTACTTATGGTTAAATATATTGCAAGAAAGCCAGAAGACAGGGAGAGAAGAGTTACAGCAAAAGAAGAGAATAATTCACATAGTGATTTGTAAGGAATGTGTATATGCATGTGGGGGATGGGGAGCGGAAAGCATGCTTGTATGTATGATGGCTGACAGTTGAAAGATTTCCTGCTTAGTACCCCCTTTTTTTCATATTTGTGTGTCTGTGTGTGTGTGTGTGTGTGTGTGTCTAATAAGAAATGAGGCCATCTGCTAATAATCTTGGAAGGGAAATAATGTATGAAAAGTGGGCAATTTTAAAATAGACTGTGTTTAAAAAATGGGGAGGGGTTAACTAGCAGCATATAAGTTTGCTGAGTTTCTAGTTCATGTCGGTTACCTGGAGTTTATGTAGCATGAAACTCCATAGATGCATCCTTTGGTTCAGCAATGTTCAGGAACCTACGCTAATACAAGGAAGTTAGACCACTGGGCTGCTTCATAATAGTGATTTTTCTTTTTCCTTTTTTTTTGGACGAATTTCCGCTCTTGTTGTCCAGGCTGGAGTGCAGTGGCGTGACCTCAGCTCACTGCAACCTCCGCCTCCTGAGTTCAAGCCTCAGCGTCAGCCGCTGGAGTAGCTGGGATTACAGGCGCCTGGCACCACGCCTGGCTAATTTTTTTGTATTTGTAGTAGAGACAGGGTTTCACCATGTTGGCCGGGCTGGTCTCGAACTCCTGCCTTCAGGTGATCCACCCTCCTCGGCCTCCCAAACTGCTGGGATTACAGGCGTGAGTCACCGCACCCAGCCCATAATAGTGATTTTTCAAGCCAATGTGGCAGAAAATAAGAAGAAAATCTGAGGCTGTTAGTAAGGGTGATTGAAATGAAGACCCTTTTGCATAAGCTGGACACAGAAAGAAACAAAAAGAGGCAGCTGAGAGATAAAGTACATGAATGGGAGTTTTCAGACTGAGGATCTCGACAAGAGTATAGAATTCAGTTAGTCAGTCATGGATAAGGCACCAGAAAAGGAAGAGAAGATTCTAGATAGAGAATAGCAGATTTAAATATAAGATCTTAAAGTTGAATGATTCCTAGGTACGGGAACGCCTGAGAGTATGTAACTGAAGTTGGGTGGACAGAAAGTGCAACTGGGACCAATGAAGTCAAGGTTTGGATTGATTATCAGAGCAGACATAGGAATTACTCAGTATAATGGCTTCAGTGGAAATGGAGAGGAAGAGTCAAGTGAAGAAAAGTGAGAAAAGCAAGAGGAACAATGCATCGAGGTTATTACAGGCAGATAGAACACCTATGCAAGGCCACAGACACCCAGAAGAAGGCAGCAAGTTTCAGACCCACAAGTGCTGCTGCCTGGAGCACAGGAAAGGGGAGAAAGGGAGCAAAGAGAGGGAGTCTGCAGAGACCTCGGACTTTCATTTTACATAAAGGGACTTATGAAGGCATTTTCTCAACAGATAAACAAATAGCTACATATTTACAAACATACTTGTCCAAACTTTGTGGATTTAAGTAGCAGGTTACATGACAGCAGAGATGTGAAAAGGCATTGTCATTACATCTGAATTGAAAAAGTCATCGAAAACTTAAATAGTGGTTATTAAAGCTTCCAAAATGTGCTATATCCAGAAACATTCTACAACTAGAAACTTGATGAGAAGGTGACTTTAAAATGAATAAAGATGTTTGCAGCAGGAAATAAAAATAAAGAGCTGCTGGTAGAGAGAGACAGAGTTGGTCCATAATTAATAGGAACATCAATCTTTTTGAATGTCAGGATAAAAGCTTATTCTTGCTCAAATAATTTGATTCACTGTCTCTTAAAATAGCATACAAGGGGAGAGAAAGAAGCACGGCAAGGAAAAGGTTTGTGAAAATAATAGTGCCTAGCTTCTTCCCTAGTTTCCTTTGGTGTGCAAAGTCTTAGAAGAGGGAAAGTTCTTTTATGTTAGATGCTGGGTCAGTCCGCTCCTGGCGCCACCCTCTGGGAAAAGCAGGTGCTGGTTTGAGCAGTTGAAATAGCCTCAGAGAACAGGACGTTCCTGATCAATGTATATTAGAAAGGAAGTCATGTTCCAGAGGTATTTCAGCCTAAAGTGCAATCTTTCCTCATTATGCAACCTAGAAGTGTCCCTGAAAAACGCTGACATTATGTTTTACATAACATCAGTATGACACATTGCATAATACAGCACTGCAATTAACTTTACTGAGGGGCTGCTATGGGGCAGACATGTATTTTATACATGTCACTTCCTTTAGTCGTTACATCCGCCCTATATGGAAGACATAATCCCTATTTGGAGAGAGGAAAACAGATACTTGGAAAGGTTAAGTGTTAAATAATATCTCTTAGAGGTAAGCTGCTGTCTCTGTGGCTGCCCACCCTATGATCTTTCCACCAGGTCACACTACCTTCCAAACAAGAGTCTCTTTGGTCAATGGCACTTCCTTAGAAAAGGTTCAGAAAGGACATGACAAATTACATCCTGCTTCAGCTTACAGCAATGCTCTTTCCAGCTCAGTGGCTCTACAGTGAACAGGGATCAGACCCACGACCTCAGGCTAGTACAACAGAGACCAGCAGCCCTTTACTACCATACCTGGAAACTAATCACTGTCGGAGAATACCCTAAAGCAAAGTGGTCATATCTGTCCTTTCCTGATGCTAGGTCTCAGTCCCACAGAGAGAGGGCCAATGTGTCCTGGTGATAATCTTAATTCACGCATTCATTCATCCAATGTGCATTTGGTGGGCACCATCTATGGGCTATGTGCTATGATGGGCATTCAGAATATACAAATCAATAAAGCAACCTTTCTACTCTCAGTGAACTCACAGATCAGTGAGGACAAAATAATGAGAATCAATTATTACAAGGCAGTGTGGCAAGGGCAAAGGGAGCATTACACAACTATGGGAGTGGATAAAGGGAGAGATGCAGAGATGGGTGAGTATGTCCCAGTGCTCTACGTGGATACTACAGACCACAGGGGCTCCTACATTCACTGTCTCCACAAACAGCTTGTGTTGGTGAAAGTGTTGCCACTTCAGAAATATCAATTTTTTCAGCTATAGGTCAATCCAGGAGCAAAGGAAAAGTAAATCAATACTGAGGAGTCACTTTTGTAAAGAGTCTAATGACTTTATAATAAAAGGGTTTCTACTATAAATCTGACGAAAAGAAGACCAAAATATACTGGCTTGTTTACTGTTGGTTTCCAGAACTCAGTCTTCTTACAGATTTCTGAAGATACAGTATTTTTATCTGCAGACAAATGTTACCATTGAGGAGTTGCATTCGCTGTGAGCAACAGATACCAGGCAAATAGAGGTAAGGTACTTTTGTGCTCGTTTTTCCTCATAAAAATACAAAGTCTGGGAGTAAACTATAGTTAGAATTGGTTTCAGTTGGTGTGGATTGTTTCTCCTTGCTTTGTCCTTACAGTCCCTGTTTAGGGAGCTGTGGCTGTTCTGGATGTGACTTGCGCCCTGGGATGGAAGAAAGGGAGAAGCAGAGGGAAACGGGTACACACCCGCTGAGTTGGCCTTTCTCAGCTTTCCTGGAAGCTGCACCCAACAACTTTTGCTTCTGTCTCAAAGACAACCGCTGTGTAACTGCCCCATCTGTAAGGGATTTCCCCCATGGAACTCTATTAATAAGAAAAAGCAGGAAGAATGACTGTAGAGGGCACAAATATTAGTCTCAGTCACAATTATCAACCTTTATTTTTAGAAAATGATGCTACTTTGGCGTTTTAGGAAAACTTTTATAAATTACTATGTGAATAAATTGTAAGACAACAGGAAGAAAAACAAGTTAGTGTGTTCAGCTTCCCTACCAGTAACACAGAAATATTTCTTGCTCCAAAACCAGAGACCAGCAGACAAAAAGTCATGGTAGTGCTGATTTACTTGTACCGATTCAATTTATGAGTTTGCATTCATTAATTTATCCTAGCCATCGCTTAAGAACCTTATGGTGATATGCTTAAGTACTGGTTCATAAACTATGTATCTTTCTTTTATAAAAATGCAAAATGTCAAAAGAAAGAGGCTTATTTCTGTTTCTGCTTCCGGATATTGAGTTTTAGGGAGAAAGAAAATATAGCATGAAGTAAAAATGCAATCTGATTTGAAGTTGGTATTCTTGGCCTAGCAATTCCAGCTAGCAAAGCAATTTACTGATTCAAAATAGTACTCTTCTTGAAGAGGAAGCTGGTGTGTATGTATTTATATATACGCATATATACATGTGTATATATATTAAAAATATATGTATATGTTATGCATATAGGTACATATTTAACATCTCACTTAGTATCTCAAGCACATATTTTTTCTGAAGCAGGTGCTTATTATATATTTTAGGTTGTTTTAGTTGTTTGTTTTACTGCTGCCAAAGAACAAAAGCACTCCTTGGAGTGATTTCTCCCTTCCATCAGAAGGAGACCCCTCAATGTTTCATGCAGGGGAAACCTCCGAATACTTCTTCCCATTGCAAGTGATAAATTGGTTGACCAACTTTTTCCAGCTGAAAATAGTTGATGGACTTAGTCTCTTTCTATTCTTTTAAGATATCAGCAGTTCTAACACTTTGTAATTTCTGAGGCATTACTATATTTTGGAAAAATCTTACTGAACATGTTAAAATTTAGTAAATAAAATGTTTTCAGCTGAATAGCTATATTATCTATTTATATCCATTTACCCAGCGATACATAAATGATAAGACATTTGTTTATATCTATTATGAACCAGGACCTCTACTGGCCACTGCGGCTTCAGATAGAAATACATATCTGTGTGTCTTCAGTGTTGCCCATAATGGACAGAAGACTACAACATCATGCAGTAAGTTCCACGACTGAAGCACAGGGACTTGAAACTGTTTTCCTGAAATATAAGTCGAGTAGGGAAGGTTGAGAGGTAATCACAATCAAACCCAGTATCTCTGTGGTACACTAGTAAGTAAATGCGCAAATGTACCTTATTTATTTATTTATTTATTTATTTATTTATTTATTTTTGAGATGGAGTTTCTCTCTGGTGCCCAGGCTGGAGTGCAATGGCGTGATTTCAGCTCACTGCAACCTCTGCCTGCTGGGTTCAAGTGATTCTCCTGCCTCAGCCTCCCGACTAGCTGGGATTACAAGCACGTGCCACCATGCCCAGCTAATTTTTGTACTTTTATTAGAGACAGGGTTTCATCATGTTGGCCAGGCTGGTCTCGAACTCCTGACCTCAAGTGATCAACCAGCCTCGGCCTTCCAAAGTGCTGGGATTACAGGCGTGAGCCACCGTGCCTGGCCACTTTCTCTTTTTTGTAAGATTGTAATACTGTAGTGCAGCATTCACTCACATGGATGATAATCATCACTTTTCCTAAACTAAGCACTCTTTGTTGTGCATTAGTGGAATATTTATGTGAGTTACACTCATACTCTTTGTAAAAGGCTTTGGTTTCTTCTGAGGTCTTTGAAAAATGTTAAAAAATTATGTTTTTCCCCTTTTTGGCACCAGGGACTAGTTTCGTGGAAGAAAATTTTTCCACAGACAGTGATGGAGGAGGGATGGTGGAGATGGTTTTGAGATGATTCAAGTGCATTACATTTATTGTGCACTTTATTTTTATTATTACACACTCACCATAATGTAGAATCAGTGGGAACCCTGAGCTTGTTTTCCTGCAACTAGACGATCCCATCGGGGGGTGATGGGAGACACTGACAGATCTTCATACACAACCTAGGAGCACACAACCTAGATCCCTTACACGCACAGTTCACAATAGGGTTTGCACTTCTAGGAGAATCTAATGCTATGGCTGATCTGAGAGGAGGCAGAGCTCAGGCCGTAACGCCAGAGATGAGGAGCAGCTGTAAATACAGATGAAGGTTTGCTCCCTGGCCTGCCATTCACCTCCTGCAGTGCGGCCTGCTTCCTAACAGGCCTGGGACTAGTACTGGTCCATGGCCCCCGGTTGGGGACCCCTGCCTTAGACCACTTAGCTATCTAACACACTGGCAATTATGTGTCAACTCAAAACAAAACGTTTAAATGTTGTTTTGAAGAAATATTCTTAATAAATCAACTTAGTCTGGTTTTAGAAAGCTGAAAGTTGAAAAATTATTTTAATTTTACATAAAATAATGTAAGTACAAATATTTTATTCTTCTGAACTTGAAAGTAACAAGATTCTTTATATAGTTGATATGTAGCATGTGCATGTGTGAGTGTATGAGTGTCAGTGTCTGAGTGTGTGTGAATGTGAGTGTGCATGCGTGCATCTGTGATGTGATATAAATCCTATATTTATACCATATTTTTTAAAAGAATTTTAAAAATTAACAGAAACAGCTCTTCCCAAACTTCTGCACAGCAAAAGAAACTACCATCAGAGTGAACAGGCAACCTACAGAAGGGAGAAAATTTTTGCAATCTACTCATCTGACAAAGGGCTAATATCCAAAATCTACAAAGAACTCAAACAAATTTACAAGAAAAAAACAACCCCATCAAAAAGTGGGCGAAAGATATGAACAGGCACTGCTCAAAAGAAGACATTAATGCAGCCAAAAGACACATGAAAAAATGCTCATCATCACTGGCCATCAGAGAAATGCAAATCAAAATCACAATGAGATACCATCTCACACCAGTTAGAATGGCGATCATTAACAAGTCAGGAAACATCAGGTGCTGGCGAGGATGTGGAGAAATAGGAACACTTTTACACTGTTGGTGAGACTGTAACCTAGTTCAACCATTGTGAAAGACAGTGTGGCGATTCCTTAAGGATCTAGAACTAGAAATACCATTTGACCCATCTATCCCATTACTGGGTATATACCCAAAGGATTATAAATCATACTGCTATAAAGACACATGCACACATATGTTTATTGCGGCACAATGCACAATAGAAAAAACTTGGACCCAACCCAAATGTCCATCAATGATAGACTGAATTAAGAAAATGTGGCACATATACACCATGGAATACTATGCAGCCATAAAAAAGATGAGTTCATGTCCTTTGTAGGGACATAGATGAAGCTGGAAACCATCATTCTCAGCAAACTATCGCAAGGAAAAAAAACCATACACCACATGTTCTCACTCATAGGTGGGAACTGAACAATGAGAACACTTGGACACAGGAAGGGGAACATCACACACTGGGGCCTATCATGGGGTTGGGGGAGGGAGGAGGGACAGCATTAGGAGATATACCTAATATAAATTATGAGTTAATGGATGCAACACACCAACATGGTGCATGTATACATATGTAACAAACCTGCACGTTGTGCACATGTACCCTAAAACTTAAATTATAATTTTAAAAAATATGGTATAAATCAGTTGCAAAAGCTATTGATGTTTTTTATAACTCTCGTCTAGAAAAGAACTGACAGTTTCTCTTTATGAAGAGACCAAATTCTAGATGAATTTTCTAGTGTGCTTGCAGATGCTTCAAAGTTTTTTGACTATTTGATTAGTTTTCTATTTAAAGGGATGTAGTATCTGCAGTGGATCCAAGCACAGGTGAAGGGGATGGGGAGAAGCAAGTTGAAACTGATGATTTGGGCAGGGTGCTCATCAGTAAAAAAGAGGCCTTAACATTTATCTCATTAAGGTATTGTGAGAATTAAAAGACACAATGTATGTGAAGTGCTCATCCCAGTACGTAGGAAGTGTCCTGTGATTAGGAGTTAACATTATTATTATTTAGCATTTAAAAAACACCTTGTTACTCAGTTATTCTCAGGTACTAATTGAGTTGTTTAATTAAAATCAGTTGGGGCATAATCAAAGCACTGGCCTTTCAGTTTGAAAAGGCAGAGACCAGGCCGGGCGCCATGGCTCACACCTGTAATCCCAGAACTTTGGGAGGCCAAGGCGGGTGGATCACGAGGTCAGGAGATCGAGACCATCCTGGCTAACATGGTGAAACCCCATCCCTACTAAAAATACAAAAAATTAGCCGGGCACCGTGATGGGCGCCTGTAGTCCCAGCTACTCGGGAGGCTGAGGCAGGAGAATGGGGTGAACCCGGGAGGCGGAGCTTGCAGTGAGCTGAGATAGCGCCACTGCAGTCTGGCCTGGAGGAAACAGCAAGACTCCGTCTCAAGAAAAAGAAAAGGGCAGAGACCATTTACATAGTCCCCATTTCTACAGTGTTATTTACTAACACATCTTAAAATGTCAAGTGATTTTTTTTCTTGCTCAGAATATATGTAATTCATACAGTAATAAATTTTCGATAAATAGAAATGTCAAAATATTAAATGGATGATTTAAGACTAAATAAATTGGGCAATATTTTCAAAATATTCAATGTATTCCTTGATAAATACTTTTATTTTCTCCAACTGAAACATTTATAAAACTTTATTCCATGTCAAACTGTCTGAAACACACTTTTGCTTTTCTTTGCAGTAAAATAAGAGAATATCCACAAATAAATCTAAAGAGAACAAAGCATGACCTAAAGTACAAATTACTACTGCAAGTTATAAAAGAAGACTTGAACAAATGAACAAATGTACTATGTTCCTAAAAGAAAGTTAAATATCACAAGGGTATCAATTCTCCATAGTTAGTAAATCAAGCCCAACCAAAATATCAATAGTATTTTTCTTGTTATTTTAAAAGTTGTAAAATTCATCTACAATATATATTTTGAAAGAAACGAGAACGAAATCATCCCCAAATATATTAAGATATATTAAAAAGTTGAAATGATTGCATTATAGGACTAATCTGTAGATCCTGATGGAGAAGTATATATTCTATATATTCTAGAATATATACTGCTAGAATATATATATTCTAGCAGAAGTTCATTTCCTCAAATAAAACTTTCTACGGAATTAGGATAGCATCACAAATCAGTGAGAAACAGATTTATCAAATTGTGGTGAGTAACAATTGGGATGTAAATTAATTTTGCTTAATGCAAGACCATTTTCCAATATAAATTCTTAATAAATTGAAGAGTGAAAATTTTTTAAAATTATAGATATATCAGAAAAGATAACAAAAGAAAATAGTGGCTGGGCACAGTGGCTCACGCCTGTAATCCCATCACTTTGAGAGACCAAAGCAGGTGGATCACCTGAGGTCAGGAGTTCAAGACCAGCCTGGACAACATGGGGAAACCCCATCTCCACTAAAAAAAAAAAAAAAAAAAAAAATATATATATATATATATATATATATATATATATATATATATATATATATACACACAAAAATTAGCCAGGCATGATGGCGCACGCCTGTGATCCCAGTTACTCGGGAGGCTGAGGCAGGAGAATCACTTGAACCCAGGAGGCAGAGGTTGCAGTGAGCCAAGATCTCAACACTGCACTCCAGCCTGGGTGAAAGAGCAAGACTTTACCACAAAAAAGGAAGTATACATTTTTTAAAAACTTTTAAAAGAAAGGGAAAATAGTAATTCATAATCCTGTCATAACGTGAACTCCATGTTGACTCTGTTTCCCCTCCAACCCTCCTTTCATTGCTGGACTGTATTCACTTATTCACAATATTTCTCCTGTAAGTGAATTTGAGTCCTTCCTCCTTCTTATTCATATTCCTTTGTACATCTCCTAATGTATACCAAGTGTTCTCAGGGAAAATTCAGAAAAGGGAAAAAAATAAAGAAAAGACAACTTGAATGAGTCAGGAACCATATCATTTTTGGTTCTGTTCTAGAACATAGCACAGTGCTTGTACTAATAGATTCTCAGTCATATTTGCTGAATACATGAATAATGGGATGAGAACAAGAATACCAGTGGCAAATCACTGGGGCTTTGAAGAATCAAGAATCAGCGGAGGATACAGCTGAAAAAACATCGAGAATTCACTTGGTCGCATCTTCCAATTTGCAGACGGAGAAGCTGAAGTCCAGAATTAAAAGAAAATGACTTACTTGAGATCACACAGCTTGTAAATGGCAGAGAGCTAAATGAATGAGAGTTAATATATCCCTTTCATACTTTCTGTCTCTACTAGAACACCCAAAATAGAACTAAGGTTGCAATTACAGATCCAATCATTCAAAAAACACCACTTTCTCTTCATATTAAAAAAAAATTGTGTAGACATTTTATAAACTACAGCAGAGAGGAGAGCTGAGGTAAATATATTCTATCTACAGACCAGAACAAAATGGGGCAGTTTTTTCTTAACTTTCTACCATTGTCCATTTTTAATATGAAAACCAAAGGCAATCTTTTTAGCAAATGTCTAATTAGTTGTTAGCAGAGTAGGACAGGAGCTCAGCTCTCCTGGATTTGTATCTAATGCTCTTTCCACCATATCCTTATACTAACCAAAACATGTTTTATTAAAATACAGCAGGCCAGGTGCAGTGGCTCACGCCTGTAATCCCAGCACTCTGGGAGGCCGAGGCGGGCAGATCGCAAGGTCAGGAGATCGAGACCATCCTGGCCAACATGGTGAAACCTCGTCTCTACTAAAAATACAAAACTTAGCTGGGCGTGGTGGAGAGCACCTATAGTCCCAGCTACTCGGGAGGCTGAGGCAGGAGAATCGCTTGAACTGGGGAGGCAGAGGTTGCAGGGAGCTGAGGTCGCGCCACTGCACTCCAGCCTGGCAACAGAGAGACCGTCTCAAAAAAAAACACACACACACATAACAGTGCTAGGCGAAAAAAAGGACATAACTGTGTTATATTTTAAAAATAAGTGAAAAAAGTACTTAAGTAAACTTACTAAATTGAATACTTCAAAAAGGTATGTAAAACATAACATTTACTCAATCAAGTTTTATTTTACTCAGCATATATTTATTAATCACTTTCTATATCAAGGCACAATACGAAGTGCAAGAGATATAATAAACAGATGACAAGCCTTCCCTGACTTATGGAATTTTCTATTTCTAAGGATCAGCAATGAAATTGAGATTGCAAAATCTGCCACTCTGGGGATTCGGCCACTTTAAAGTTAAAATGTAACCACTCATCTGAGCTATTCTGGTTAATTAAAATCAACTTAGGAATTCAGATTTTAATAGAAATATGTCAAAACAATCTCTGAGAGGAACTGTATTCGTGTTATTAGCTTCTGGAGCTCATTTCTCATCTTTTAGTTAGAAAACTCTGCACCTTAACAACCACAAGTCCAAACCAGTCTTCCACCTCTAGAACAGTATCAGTCTCATTAAAATGTACACAAAGGTATCTCTAATGACTGTTGTCAAATAGAATAAATCTGAGTATAAAAATGAGATCTTCAGGGAAGATAAAGTAGAAAGGCCTGATCACTTTGTTTTTACAGTTTCGATAGACTTGTAAGGCTGCCTCATTCATCAATCAGTCCAGATGTGTAACAGCAATTGCTAACACTCAGTCACTGAAATCAAGGCACATGTGGGAAAGACAGCTACAAGCAAAGGTGCATATTAAGTGTTCACATTGCAACATTGTTTAGCATCACAGCAGACATCTGAGAAAAAGGGGAGTTAAGAAGAAAGAATCACCAAATAACACACAAAATCAAGAGGGGAAGTATTATTTCAGTCCACTTGTCTCTATTGGTTCTTCGGACTGAGCATTTTGATCATTTTCCTGATTACAAAGCCCATCTCTTATTAAAGCAAAGAGAAAGGAGGCCAGGTGCCCATTGTTTGTAATGACAGTGCCACACTTAGGTTGTGTGCTAGAAGCATATCTATGTGTGTCACCGTGTCTCTGTGTAGTATGTGCACGTAAATGCATGATCGTACACGTGTACAAAGTGCTCAAAACAAGTTCTGTGTGCTACCACAATAACAGTTGGCTTTAATAACAGGAACTCCTCAGACACACCGATTTGTCTCTCTCAAATTTAAAATCTCTGGTTCTATACCTTAGTTATGATTTCTTTTGCCTCCTCTCTGCTTTGGGGATCCAGAACATTGACTCCTAGAATAGGGGCATTGATTGTTCCCTTTGTCTTCTCCCTTTTCCTCTCTCTAACCAGTTTTTGCACCACCTGGAGGAGTTGCTAAGGTTCTTAAGAGGAAGGGAAATTTTTTTCCAGAATCTAGAAGAGTGCTGAAATGAGCAAAGAAGAATACCTGTATTTACTGAATGCGTGTATTTACTGACCACAATACAGGGATTATCTGTTGGTCCTCCCCGTGGGTTTCAAAAGTTAATTTTCTCTTTCCTGGAAGTCAAACCTTGGCTTATCCATTTGAATCATCTTTCATAAGCCTCTATCTGATACAAATACTGCCCTGAAGATATAATGGACCCAGGTTCTTTTAATTAAGAATCCCAGCATTTAACAAGGATATTCAGACTCAGCAGCATCTGCAAAGATAAAGTGAGAAAGAGTGGCAACAAATTGCTCCAAGCTGATGGCAGAGAGTCAAATGATTATTTACGGAAAATCATTGAATTTTGGTTTCATTTAAGCCTGAAACTTTAAGCATTTCTCTAATGTTTCTCTCTGTGGTAGTAATTGACTGCAAATTGTGATTTTTAATGGAAAATATGATGAAGCATATAGCTACAGCCCGAGTTCCTCAGCTCAAATTCCCTCTTCAATTATTTGCTATTCTAATACATCAGGTTTTCAAAACAAGAAAATTTCTCTTCAACAAACTTCACTCTGTAAAATTTGCTAAAAATCCAAGCTAAGTGAATCATCGCTCAGTGTCACTTTTCTCAAAGTTTACATTTAACTTTATACTAGTTTCAAAATGTGATTTTGATGTTTACTGGTGTGTCTCAGCTCAATGGCTATGAACATGAAATGGCTTTATGTTACTCCAAAACCTGTTTCCCAACTGTGCTGTGTCACTCCCCTTTCCTAATGGGTAATACCTCCCTTAATGTAGCATTTTGGTCTGATGCCTTGACTTTTTGGTCACTTAAAGTTATTAGGGGAATCTTATTCTGGTACACAAACTTCTGGCACACAGGCTTCATTTAAATATCACGAGCTCATTTTTGATCAAAGCTCTTCTTTGCTCCTTTGCCAATACAGGATAGAACTCCAGCTTGCAGTGTGGAGTGGGTGCTGGGGAGGGCAGTGAGGAGGTTGGCCTGCCTTCTGGACAGCCTGAGATTCCTCTCCTTCTTCCAGACAGCAGTCTCTCAGATGTTGCAGATCCTGCGCAATGATGGTCGGAGAGAACAAGGTCCAGTATCTTTCTCTTACTTGATTGGAAACATTATAACCCTTCTTTTGGTCATTGCTACTTCTCATGCTAATGGCCATTGAGGTTCTTTGGGTGAATTTCCAGAGGGGTGGAGATGTCATATATGAGTAAGCTTTCCAGAGGTTCTTTCCACCACACTGATGTAGAAGATCCTGTCCCAGTGTGTCCTCTCCCAACAGGGAGAGGGACGGCATTGCTGAAACACTGATCAATCCCCAGTACTCACACCACTTACATACACACACTCCCTGTGGCATCCATGTTGCTCCATCACCTACTTTGGGGTGGAATTGCTGAAGCACTGATAAATCCTCTTGGTTTCTGATGTTCAGACCTGTCCCCTCATGCCCCTAATTGCCACATCCTCAGAATATCTTTTTCATCAGGAGAACTGCTCATCTTCCCTTTATGGACCAAGAGAGGGTCTACCCCTTGCCCTCTTATTGCCAGAGCCCACTCTCCCAGCAGGTGACCATCCTGGATGAACTCATAAGTGACAGTTAAATCCAAGCTATGTTCCACAGCTTTCACTAAGCTCTTAGGGAATTTATATTCTTATCAGGACAGACAGTGAGAATGCTCACTGCATTGCTTCAACTCCCCCTACTCAGTTTCATGATCTATCTTCTAATTCTCTTTTGGGCTATATAGGCTGCATGGTGGGTGGGTGATAGTCAAGTTCACCAGC
Source organism: Symphalangus syndactylus (assembly GCF_028878055.3). Taxonomy (NCBI): domain Eukaryota; kingdom Metazoa; phylum Chordata; class Mammalia; order Primates; family Hylobatidae; genus Symphalangus; species Symphalangus syndactylus. Next base: position 95,187,300 of record NC_072440.2, on the reverse strand, counting down.
AAATAAGGCAAAGAAGGACAGAAAATGACAGTGTCCATCTCACAGACTCTCCACGTCATTTGGAGAGATTCTCTTGGAAGTCATCTTCTTCACTACCTTGTAGAAAGAGGAGCACTTTTCTGCAGAAAGTAACATACTTCAGAATGCAGAGTCTCCTTTTCCTTGTTTAGCCCCATGTTGGTTGAGAAGCTGCTATATTGCAGGGCCTGTGATGGTTGGGTTAGTTCTGGTGTCTTTCAGGAAATCTTCTAGGAAGGTGGCTGGCCCCAACTGGTGATAGCTAGGCGAACTTAAAATGTGAGATATTTAGCACTTGTCATTCTCAGTTTGGACCTTAAATGTGAGTCTGATAAGAAAGGAAAGACTCTTAGTGGATATCACTCCGTAATTAAGTTGTAGCCTTGAGTTCTGCTCCCCTGCTGCCAAGAAGACACCAGGTAAATACGGAAGTGGGAGTGTATCTAGCCACCACTGTGTTGTTTTGACCTGACTGTCCCACTCTTCACGGGAGAACTGGTGTTTCCCTCAGTCCAAAATAGCTTTTTTTTGGATGCCAGCTTTCTGGCTAGTGTAACCTTCCTTTGTTTTCATGGTCCTAAAGCTGATTACTCCTCACTTAGATTCAGAGCTTCCTCCAGTGCTCACCACACTTACATACACACACTTCCTATGGCATCCTTGGTTGCTCCATCACCTACTTTGGGGTGGAATTGCTGAAGCATTGATAAATCCTCTTGGTTTCTTTTTGATGTTCAGACCTGTCGCCACATGCCCCTAATCGCCACTTCCTCAGAATATCTTCTTCATCAGGAGAGCTGCTCATCAATCTTTCCTTTATGGACAAATCAAACAGGAGCCCCAGCTCCTCCTTTCTGATTCTTCCGCTTTCCTCCTGACCTTCTATGACATCTTTGCTCCTTTTAGGATGTGGTGATGAATAATTCAGAGTTTTCACTGCGCTCTACCATAGGCGCTGATTCTTTAAACTATTCAAGACAGCATTCGAGCAATATGTCTCTGTCTGACTCAAAAAGCAAGCTTCAAACCTCCTGGCATCCAGGCCAGACTTTTCCTCGAATGTCTGCCCCCGACACATAAATAAATATCTTGTTAGGGAGACGATAATGACATAAGAATAAATCGACCAGAAAAACCCTGTACTATACCAGGCTCCATTGCCCCAGGAATCATAGAGAAAATAGATTATATAGACAAAATTGAAGGATTAACCCTAAACCAAGAGGTCAGTTTTACTGAGTTAGATGATGCTGTTTCAAGTTAAAGTAGTTAAAGAGTGGATTTAATTTCACTTTATTCAACAAACAGTAACAAACACGTTCCCTGACCTGGAGAAGCTCACCATCAAGAAGAATGTGTCAACATCTCCCCAAGGAGCTCCAACAGAAGGCAGATGGGATTATAGAGGTGGCAAGCATGAGAAAGAAGAATTGATTGTGATGATCTGACGGCAGCAGCTGGGGAAGCTGCATGGAGATGTTGCACTCAGGTTGGATGTTGGATGATTACTAAGGTGGGCAGTGCAGAGCGAAGGGAAGGGAGTCTGAGCAAAGACAAAGGAAAGAGAGAGCTCAGCCTATGTTTCAGGAGCAGGAATTAGTCCAGTGGACTGAGGACTGAGAGCTTAGGAAAAGAAAAAAAGATAATGTGGGGTGGCAGAGGGTCTTAAACACCAGATTTAGTTGGGTTTGACTACATGTGCGAAAAGGAGCTGGTGGAGATTCCTGGAGAAGGAAAAAGAACTGTATACACAGTTCTAGGAACTTCATGTGATTAACACATTTTATTAGGATAACAACCCTCTGAGGTATGTACTGTCATGATCCCTATTGTAAAAAGAAGGAAATTGAAATGATAAGGAATTAGCTTACTTGCAAAGATTACATGGCTTCTAAGTGGCCAAGTAGAACCCAAACCCAGTGCAAAACCCATGATGTTTAACTACTATGCACATAGCCTTTGAGTCCAGGTAGTGTGTGCCGAGGTTTCAGGGAAATCAGGCATTAGGGCTGCAGGAATTTGGGAAATAGTAGACAAAATTAGGGCTGCATTTGGGAGTGTGGACAGGGAAGCCTTTCTGAAAGCAGAGAGGCCTGGAGGTGTGGCAGGAGGCTGTATGCCCTTTCCAACGTGCTGTTGCCAAGGGCACTGTGTGCCACAGAAAAAGTGGGGTAAAAGTGGTGAGGTGCTTCAGAGGAGGGAGAAATTGCTCTCATGATAGAGATGGAAGAAGATTTCACAAACTGAGCACAACTGCATTTAGTCAACTTTCTTGCTCACTACTGGATCCCTACAAAGCACAAAATGTTCAACATGAAACAGACGCTCAATAATTGAATGAATGAGAATATAAATTGATAAATAAATGAATAAATGGTGCACTTCAGAGAAAGAGTTAAACTGAGGGATGAAATATAGAGATACATGTCCTCTGTGCACACTTCTCCATTCTTCCTAGACATGATCATGCCCCATCAGTGCTGTTTATAAATGATTTTTTAACTGTGCTTATTTTACTAAACATACCCTGCCTGGAAGTCTGGCTTTTTGCCCAAAAGTCTTATTTACAGATGTCAATATAAGGCAGCAGATGTGGTAGGGGAGGACTAGAATGGGCCTTGGAATCCAGCAGACTAGGGCTTGACTCCTGCTACATGGTTGTGGACAAAATACCTAAGCCTATATTTCTCCATTTGTGAAAAGAAGCTCTTAAAAGTAACTATCCTTAATATAAATATATAATTATTCTGTTTTAATCTAACAAAAAGAAAGAATTAGGCATGTGCACCATACCTTTGCGCGTATGTTTCTAAATTCAGGAGGAAAGTTCATACCCAAGGGCAAAATCTGATACCTGGCAGATTGGAAAATTTTTTTTTTTTTTTTTTTGTCTGGCATAAGGGAAACTGGTTTAAGTGTAGAATTTTAGAATTAAATTTTAATTCTCAACATCCATGGTTAAGTAGGCTGACACTTTGCATTCACTCCATTATGCTGTTAAAGTCTCTGCATGGAAGAGTCCATTTTAAAACTTGACAATCCAAGGGAATTTCATATGAGTGAACATCTGGGCTGTGGGGAAGATCTCTAACGAATGATCCTGACAACTCTACATTGTGCTCTTGCCAGCCAGGAAATCACATCTCTTCTGTGGGGCTGTGTGTGAAAAAGAATTTCTGATTGAATTACCCTTTGAACTTTTATTTTCTTAATACTATTGTAATAATACAATAATGATGATGGCAAAAAAAATCACTAGTATCTACCAACTATTAAACATCTTGGTACTAAATGCTATAAATGATACTCTTTATCTGATCTCATTTTATCACCACAACAACTTTGTAAGACAGGAATTACCATCTGCCTTTTAGAACTAAAAAGTTCTTGGAAAAATTAAATTATCTGCGTGAGGTCATCTGCTAATAAGTACTGGGCCAGGATTTATGTTTATAGGTTTTGATTTGAAAGTCATTTTCTTATCATGTCTTTGACAGCATAGGATGTACTCTCACCAAACCACAGCCCTGGAAACTTATTATCAACAAATGCAGTTGGCCATTGGCAGCTACCTGTTGGCCCCAATCTACCTCTACTTCCCCTGGCTACTTTGTTACCAGTTTATCCACTTAGATGTTATTCTGCTGCAATATTATCCTTCCATTCTACACTTGACACGTGGAATAATTGTGCTTTTTAATTTGACCTCCTATCAGAGTACATTTTCTCAGATTGGATGACCTGTATTTAGAACCTACCTGGGCCTAAGAGATACTTTCTCCTGCTCTTACCAGCAAGAACAAGCCCAGATATATCTAATATTCCACCTCTCGTAGGGACTAGGATATGTCTAGTGTTTCATTTATAAAACAGAGTGACTCTATACAGAGCCTGACGGCTTACATGGCTGAATGTACTTCAGGGATTCAGGAAAAGATCCTCAGTGCAAAAACACTTCAGTCTAGTTAAAGGTTTGTCAATTTTGTTGCCCTTTTCAATGAACCAACTCTTGGTTTCATTTCATTCCATTTCTATTTTTTCCTATCTCTATTTTGTTAATTTATACTCTAATCTTTGCTACTTCCTTCTTTGTGGTTGCTTTAGGTTTGGTTTGCTCTTACTTTTCCAGTGTCTTATGGTATGAGGTTAGGTTATTATTTTTGTTTTTAAAAAAATATAGACATTTACAGCTATAACTTTCAATCTAATCACTCTTTAGCTACATCCCATATGTTTTAATTTGTTGAGTTTTTACTTTTATTCATCTCAAAGTACTTTTAATTTCCCTTGAGATTTCTTCTTTGATCCATTCAGGATTGTATGTTCAGTATTCACATGTTTGTGAATTTTTCAAATTTCCTCCTGTAATTCCATTCCATTGTAATCACAGAACATGTGTGTGTGATTAATCATTTTAAACACATTGAGCGCTGTGACCTGGCATATTGTCTGTACTGGAGAATGCTACATTTGTGCTTGAGAAAAATGCATATTCTGCCATTTTATTGTGAATAGTTCTATAGATATCTATTATGTCTAAATGGTTTATAATTTTTTCAAGTTTTCTATTTCTTTGTTGATCTTCTGCTTAGTTCTATCACTATTGAAGTCTCCAACACTTTTTGTAATTGATATATAATTCACATACCATAAAATGTGCCCACTTAAAGTACACAATTCAGTGGCTTTTAGTATAATCACTAGGTTGTACAACCATTACCCTTTTCTAATTCCAAAATATTTTCATAACCTGCAAAAGAAACACATACCTGTTAGTAGTCATACCCTATTCCTTCTCAGGGCAACCTCTTGGTGGTAGAGGCCAAGTTGGCAGGTACCATGATCACTAAGAGGGCACAGCCAGAGTTATCATGAATGAATCTAAGGGTTACTCCCCTCTGCCCAGGTTACTCCTTTTTAAAATCCCAAAGATGTTGATAAGTCTTCCAAAAATAAAACATGGTCCATTCTTTAGAATTCAGAAGTACGTTGGAATTAGAGGTGAAAGACCTGGGTTCAAACTGAGAAACCACCACTTAGCACTCTGTCCACAGAACATGTCACCTCCTCCCTTAATTTTCTTTTTTTTTTCAAGGACTAATTGATTTATTATACAATATTTTCCATGTATTTTTTTCTTTTTTTCAATTATACTTTAGGTTCTAGGGTACATGTGCAGAACATGCAGTTTTGTTACATAGTGCCATGGTGGTTTGCTGCACCCACCAACCTGTAACCTACATTAGGTATTTCTCCTAATGTTATCCTCCCCTAGCCCCCAACCCCCCAACAGGCCCTGGTATGTGATGTTCCCCTCCCTATGTCCATGTGTTCTAATTGTTCAACTCCCACTTATGAGTGAGAACATAAGGTTTTCTGTTCCTGTGATAGTTTGCTGAGAATGATGGTTTCCAGCTTCATCCATGTCCCTTCAAAGGACACGAACTCATCCTTTTTTATGGCTGCATAGTAGTCCATGGTGTATATGTGCCACATTTTCTTTATCCAATCTATTATCGATGAACATTTGGGTTGGTTCCAAGTCTTTGCTATTGTGAATAGTGCCACAATAAACATATGTATGCATGTGTCTTTATAGTAGAATAATTTATAATCCTTTGGTTATATGCCCAGTAATGGGATTGCTGGGTCAAATGGTATTTCTCGTTCTAGATCTTTCAGGAATCGCCACACTGTCTTCCACAATGGTTGAACTAATTTACACTCCCACCAACAGTGTAAAAGCATTCCTATTTCTCCACATCCTCTCCAGCATCTGTTGTTTCCTGACTTTTTAATGATTGCCATTCTAACTGGCGTGAGATGGTATCTCATTGTGGTTTTGATTTGCATTTCTCTAATGACCAGTGAACACATAGAAGGGAATAATACCATATTTGCAGAATTTACAAGCAGAGCAAATAAAATATTGAAATGTGTAAATAAAGGTATATATAGACATGAATTGTTTTTCTATAACTCCACAGGAGAAGCTACTTTTTGACAAGATTTTCAAACCTAGAAGACAAAATGGTAATATCCAGAGAAATGAGTCCAGGAAAGCAACCTTCTGTGGCTTGACCATCGAGATGGAAAATCATTGATCTTATGAAAAGCCTTCATAAGATCCTCAGAGGATGGTCTCAACATCCTTCAAGGTGACATTTCTTTAAAGATATTAACCAACTTCTGCCCTTCCCTTCAGATTCCACAGCCCCCAGAATTTGGGGCCATAAACATATTTTCCTTGGAAAGCCTAGTTGTCATAAGCGTAATCCTTCTCACTCCTGCAGTATCTGGCACAGGCTGCTACATGGATAATAGCACATGAGTGACTGACTGGCTCAGCAGTGATCCGGAAATAATCTCAGATGCCATGACATCTCTCATGCTACAGTCTCAGCTTGGCAGTACCTCTGTTGGCAAAGGAGAAGAGCTGGTCAACATCTATTAAATTACCTTGCTGAAAACTGAAGCACTGTAACCAATCTCCACCCTTCACTCTCTAGGCAAATTAACTCAGGTTTCATTTCTCCTTATTAGCCTTATTTTTTAATATTAGGATCTTCTTGGTGGCTAAATTCCTAATTACATAGCTACAAAGCCTCCCCTGATAAAAAAAATGTCCTAAATGCTTAATATTTCTTTGGTCCTCTGTGCCAGGGCCAATGTTTGTTTTTTACAGAGAGGAAATTTTAGGAGAAAATAAGCACCTTACTCAGAGCCACTAGATTAATTACTGCCAGAGATAAGATACAGAGCCATGGTTCTCATTAGTCTGCACATTCAAATTATCTGGGGAATTCTTAAAAATCCTAATGCCCACGTACACACTCAGACCATTTATATCAGAATGTCTTAAGTTAGAACTACGAATAAGTATTTATTTAAAAGCCCCCCAAACAATTTTAATGTGTAGCCAAGGTTTAGAATCACTGATTTACAAAGATGACACAAACAAATGGAAAAACGTTCCATCCTCATGGAAAGAAATAATCAATATTATTAAAATGGCCATACTGCCCAAAGCAATTTATAGATTCAATGCTATTCCTATTAAACTACCAATGACATTCTTAACAGAACTAGAAAAAGCCTTTTTAAAATTCATAAGGAACCAAAAAAAGAGTTTGAATAGCCATGGCAATCCTAAGTAAAAAGAACAAAGCTGGAGGCATCATGCTACCCGACTTCAAACTATACTACAGGGCTATAGTAACCAAAACCAAGCATGGTACTTGCACAAAAATAGACACATAGACAAATGGAATAGAATAGAGAGCCCAGAAATAAGGCCCCACACCTACAACCATCTGATCTTTGATAAAGGTGACGAAAACCAGCAATGGGGAAAGGATTCACTATTGAATAAATGGTGCTGAGATAACTGGCTAGCCATATGTGGGAGATTGAAACTGGACCCCTTTCTTATACGATATACAAAAATTAACTCAAGATGGATTAAAGACTTAAATGTAAAGCCCAAAAACAATAAAAACCCTGGAAGAAAACCATTCTAGACTTAGCAAGGGGCAAAGATTTCATAACAAAGATGCCAAAATTGACTGCAAAAAAGGAAAAATTGACAAGTGGGGTCTAATTAAGGTTTCTCCCATGCTGTAGGTTGCATCTATGTTTTCAAAAGAAGACATGCATGCAGCCAACAAGCATATGAAAAAAAAGCTTAATATCAATGATCACTAGAGAAATGCAAATCAAAACCACAATGAGACACCATCTCACACCAGTCGGAATGGCTGTTTTCAAAAAGTCCAAAAATAACCAGTGCTGCCAAGATTGTAGAGAAAAAGGAATGCTTATACAATCTTGGTAGGCAGGTTAAATTAGTTAAACTATTGTGGACAATAGTGTAGTGATTCCTCAAAGACCTAAAAACAGAGCTACCATTTGACCTAAAAACAGACCCACCATTTGACCAAGCAATCCCATTACTAGGTAAAACCCAAAGGAATATAAATCATTTTATAATAAAGACACATGCATGGGTATGTTCACTGCAGCACTATTCACAAGAGCAAAGACATAGAAACAACTTAAATGCCCATCAGGGTAGGCTGGATAAATAAAATGTGATACATATACACCATGGAATTCTATGTAGCCAGAAAAAACAACAAGATCATTTTCTTTGCAGAAACATGAATGGAGCTGGAAGACAACCCTTAGCAAACCAACACAGGAACAGAAAACCAAATACTGCACTTTCTTACTTATAAGAGGGAGCTGAATGATGAGAACTCACTGGCACACAGAAGAGGACAACAGACACTGAGGCCTGCTGGAAGGCAAAGGGTGAGAGGAGGGAGAGGATCAAGAGAAATAACTAATGGGTACTAGAATTAATATCTGTGTGACAAAATAATCTGTACAACAAGCCCCCATGGCACAAGTTTACCTATCTAACATACTTCCACACGTACCCTTGAACTTAAAATAAAAATTAAAAAAAATCACTACACAAGTGCTTCTCAAACGTTAATATGGGACAGGACTATCTGAGGATTGTGTTAAAATGCAGATTCTGATTCAGTAGGACAGAGTTCAGAAAGAGGGCTGAGATTCTACAAACATTTCTAACAAGCTCTAGGGGCTCCTAATGCTACTGGTTCATGAGCCATATTTGAATAGCAAGGATCAAAATATCAACAGTTCTCAAGCTTTGTTGCCCATTTGAATCAGCTGGGGAATGTATGAAACTCTGAATGCCTGGGATGCACCCTATATCAACTAAATCAGACTTGCCGGGGATGCCACACAGATGTTAGCATTTTTAAAAACTCGTAGGGTGATTCCAATGTGTAGAACATTTGTGAAACAATGATTGAGGATTTCAGTTTTTGCTGATTCCAGACCTGGTTTCATCCAGTAAGCAGGAACGATAAACCATGGAGAGATTCTAATCCACTCAGTCAGTGTCTCATAGAAGCAAAGTCAAGCCATGCCTGGTATAGAGGATCGCATGAACACACAGAGCACTTTGAGATTGGAGGATGTCAAATCCATGGTGTGTGTGAGGGAGTTTACAATCGCTGTCATTGAACATTTGGAAGATTATTGGAAAGAAGAGTCAGTATACTTGGTCTGTGTAATTGCAAAACTAGGCCTCAGATCAGTGAATGTAGTTGCAGGGAGACAAATTTAAATTCGACTTATGAAAAGTCTGCCTACAAATTGAGCTGTTCCAAAATAGGTTAATTTACGAAGGAGCACCTATTCCTGTATCAGCTAAAGGGTTGGCAAGGAGGAGTCCTTGATTATTCTTTGTAATCCTTTTCACCTATCATCCCCATTGGCCCCAGCCAACATCTAATCCATCAGTCAATCCTGCCAGACCTACCTTGACTCTATATATTTAATACATCTACTTCCTCTAGGACTATCCTTCAGCAACCTCTGTCATTTCTTGCTGGAATTCTGCGATATTCCTCAATTGGAATAGCCTCCTGACATGCCTCTGCTACCTTTGCCTTCTTATATCCTCTCGGGCAGCCAGACTGGTCTTTTTAAAAACATGAAATTACATTATTCCAGGCTTTTCATAAAAAGCCTCCATGATCTTCCATGGCATTTAAATAAAATCCATGACCATGTCAGGCAAGACCTTTTCTGATCTCATCCCCGTCTGCTTCTGTCTAAGTCTATCTCTTTTCCTTATCCTCTGAAGCCAGTCCTCACCAGCCTCTCCAGCCGCAGGTCTCCTTGCTGAGTCTTGAACTTGTCAAGCAAACCTATTTCAGGACCTTTGCACTTGCCATTCTCCTTGTCTGGAAAACCGATGTGCACCTGATCAATTCCTTCTTGTCATGCAATACTTGGCTCAAATGCCACCTCTAGAGAGAAGACTCCTCTGCTTACTAAGCTAAAATGCCCACACTACTCTGTTACTCTCTGAATCATATTTCTCTGTTTTATGTTGTTTTAAGATAAATAGCACTTAACATAACTGACTTATTTGTTTGTTCAACAAATATTTACTGAGCACTTAGTATGTTTCAGATGTTCTTCCAGGCAATGGAAAGAGATATGTGAACAGGAGAGCAAAGTCCATGCTCTCATGGGAGTTACATCTCAGCTAAAGCTCTCACTCATGGTCTGAATTACCAGTTTCACTTATTTTTGTGTTTGTTGCCTGTCTCCCTTCTCTGGACTTCCAAATTGCAGGCATCTTGGCAATTTTTTTCTGTGTACAGTACTTAGTTTCTGGAAAAGTATCCATAACATAATATTGGCCCAATAAATATTTTTAAAAACTAATAAATGATTGGAGACTTTTTAAAACATTAAGAGTTCTGAGATTATTGATCTATTCATCAAGGCATCTAGTTTCCTTCTTTTTTAAACCCAGTATCAAGGTTAAGAGCTTTTGAAGAAAATCTAGTCCCATGCAATTCAAAATGTGAACTCCAGAATAGCAGCATCCACATCACCTGCAACCTAGTAACAAATGCAGATTTTCTGGCCCTAGCCCAGAACTACTGAATCAGAATCTCCTTTTTTTTCCAAAAGAAACAGTGCTTCACTTTGTTTCCCAGGCTGGAGTGAAGCAGCTATTCACAGATGCAATCATGGCATACTACAGCTTCAAACTCCTGGCCTCAAGTGATCCTCCTACCTCAGCCTCCCGAGTAGCTGGAACTACAGGCATGTGCCACTGTGTCTGGCCCTGAATCTGCATTTGATGAGATTCCCAGGTGATTCCTACACAATTAGAGTTTGAGAACCCTAAGATAGTCCATATCCCTTTTGTTAGAGGTAGTAAACTGAGGTTGAAAGAGGGCATGAATTGCCCAAGAAATAAGATCCTATTCTGATTTGAATGTTCTATCCTTCATATTGGGAAGCTTCACAAGTACCATATTTGTATCTCAATAGGAGACTGAGACACAAAATTTGCAACCTGGGAAGTGACCCCATACTGAGTATTTGTAGAAGACTATACCTCAGACACCTCTAAAAATCTCACTGTACATGTCCTACCACCCTCACATCTTACTGCATCCAGCACACATTATTGAATGACTTCTAGGTATGAGTGGTTCTCCTCAAAGATCATTCCTTTGTGCACACTCAGGCCCAAGTTTCCTCATCACAGGACATTATTTTTGCATGTTATTCTCAACCTCCAGGAAGTTTTCTCCTGCAATCTTTTTGTAGGGAGGGTCGTTTTCTGCTCATCTTACAGGAAAGATGCAAACATTCTCTCTGCATGCTTCTGCACATGTGCAGTCTCTGTGTGTCCTGGAATTGCAGCTGCATTTCCCCACTCCACCAGCAGAGCCCTGGCTCACACTCTCGCTGTTGTTTTCCATTAGGTCGTCCCTGGGACTCCGCAATGCAGTAGCTTTCCTCTGTTGCCTGAGATGGACTAGCTTCTGGCTGTCACTTTCTCACTTGACTCTCAGGCTCTGCTCTGCAGAAAGGCTCATGGTGAAGCTATTCCATTTCTAAGCTACCTTGAAATGTGTGTAGCAAATTGTATTATTTGGCTTAACAAAGAAAAGGAAAAAGAAGATTTCAAAAGGCTATATTTTGCTTCTCGTATTCAAACTCCGCATTTGGAGCCCGTGGCTTGGGTTATACCTGAAGATGTTTATGCTCCCTTACAGGGCACAGCACTGACTCAACCTGGCTCGCAGCAAATCTTTGGAATAAAAGAATAAGAATAATCTAATATAATAAATATGAGAAATCATTCTAGATTCTCATCTTGAAAAAGTAAAATTGGTTCTTTTCTCATCCAGACTTAAGTTTGAAATGCTACAATTCATACTCAACTAACACAAGTATTGAAAAGACACTATTTGCCTTCCCTTCATTTTAGTGGAAGTAGCAGAGGTTTTGAAATCAGACAGATTTGGGTTTGGATCACAGCTCTTCTGCTTACCAACACTGTGACCTTGAACATGCTATTTAATTTCTCTGAGCCAAGATTCTGTATTCATAGTAAGGGACAAATCTACTTCAAAGAGAAACGTTAGAGCCTCCACGAAAGCTCCTGGGAAGTGGTCGGTGTCAGTAAGCAATAGTTGCTTCTGTAGCTGTAATTATTAGTGTTTGCAGCCTTCAGTGCTGGTGGTGGCAGCAACATATAAATATATCATGGGCATCCACTCAGGTAAGTGGCTGAGGATTTGGGATTTGAATTGATTTTAAAACTAAATGTGTCCAAGTATACACATGATGGATGTGGATAATTAGTCAACAGAGAACAGTAATTAGCAAATTCCTGAACCCCAGCTCTGCTTGCAGGGATACTAAAGAGGATAATTATCTATTGGCTCAGAAGGCCACATGGCAGCTGAGAATAATGGCCATCAGGTGACAGTATTGGCTGGGGTGGCCTCTGTGGGAGCACAAGCACATCCGTGTCTCAGCCTGGGGCAGGGCTAGAAGGGTGGGCGGACAGGACCCAGGACAAGCCTATGGCCTGAGCAGAACCTCAGGATATAAGTGGACACAAACAGAACTAAAGTTCTGAAGCAGAATCTCTGGGGTTACAACCCTGCCATCTTCTAAGCTTTTCCATGTGACTCCTTTGTACGCTAACTTTTGGAATTCTCTAGTGAAAGAGAATGCCTTCCATTCAGTATTAATCCTATTAGAAGGAAGCCTTGGTCAAAACAAATAATTTTACGTAAGATCCAACCAACAGCATGCCCTCAAAATATTTCCCTGCATCTTGCCCCTCTTTATAGATAAAACTCATTCATTTTATGGCAACATGAACAGGATTAAGGACTCTTTCTGAATCGTTCTGAGATTGCATATCACTTTTATGATTGAATGCTATCTGTTTTTCTCTTTGGTAAAGTTCCTATAAATTCTATACAGCACATAAAATATTACATAAAATTGTTTATACCAGAAAAGTCAACAGGAGTTTATTCTCTCAACTCCACATTTTCAAGCATCACAGGATTTTCTATCAGTGAGTTATCAAGTATTTACTAAGCATTTAGTACCAGTCAGGTGCCTAGGGAGGAGTAAAATCTAGCCTTTCTCCACAGATTTTACAATTTAATATAGAAAAAAAATCACAAAAAAGTGAAATAATACTAGAATAATTACTATTGAAAACATAATGACAGGAGTAATAACAATACCCATTCACTGAGTGCCTCCTGTATATCAGGGGCCACACTAGACCTTTATATAAATTATGCCTCATCCCTACAACGGCAATGCAAGAGAGAGAGACCACCTCCTTATGTTATATGAGGAGAAACTGAGGCTCAGAGATGTTGAGAAACTTGTTCAAGGTCATAGGGCAAATAATGGAAGAGTGGGGATTCAATCCTTGGGTTATCAAGCTCTAAAATCACTGCTTTTTAGAATTAGGAGGCCAGGAAAGAATCCTCAGTGATGGGAACATGCTGTCAGGCTATCTCTTCCATGCCAATGGAAAAATGAGGTTGAAAACATGACCAAGTGCATAAATGAGGAAAAATGAGATTAATTACATGGCCAAGTACTTAAGACTAACAAGAATTTGGGCATCTTTAACCTGTGAACTTTTGAGTCAAATATGTCACTTTCATTTATTCAATGTTCCTCCACCAGAGATGGCCCTGTTCCTCACCTACCTTCCTTTTCCCTTTATCCCCCGCTCCTTCCCCCTCTTTCTTTCCCTCTTTCTCTTTCTCTCTCTTTCTGCACCACTCAAAGGGATTCAAAACAGAATATATTTAATTAAACTAATGATTCTTAAATATGCCTGTTTCATGGATCACTTCATCTAACAAATATGTTCTTTCTCATTCTGCTGGGCATTTTCACAGGATATGCTCTGCCTAGAATACATCACCTACCTTTCTGGTAGGTAGACCTCATTTCAAGGCCTATCCAAATACCTTCCCTTTCCCAGTACACTGTGCCAAGTTAGTCATTTCTTCATTTGTGCTCTCACAGGTCCTGCTACTGTGCTCCATCAAAACACTAGATTGTAAACTCCCTGAGAGCAGAAACTATTTTTGATTTATTCTTTATCCACAACTTCTAACTCAGGACCAAGAATTAACAGGTGCTTAAAAAGTCTAGATAGATGGCAGATGGAAAGATGAGTCTAGTTTTCTTTCGGTCTTCAGAAGGCCCAACAGTACAGAAACAATTTCTTCTTACTGGCACAGTTGGCACTAGTCAGTAGTCGCCAGGACGGAGGAGATGAACAGAGGTGATGTGATTGTGGAATAACCTCAGTCCAAAACTCCAAAGAAACATGAGGGACCATTGATGTGGTCATGTTTAACTAAAAAATTTCATGGATTGTGAATGTGGCAGGAACCACTTTTGCCATCAGAAAATAGACATCCTACAGGCTTCCTGGATAAATTCATCAGGAAGCACCAGCATGCTTTCAGACACCCCCACCTTTTCCTATTACCTCAGTGTGAGAGCTCCTAGGATCTCTGTTTGACATTCTCTACCCCTTCCTCCCCTTCACACACATACTCAGACTATGCGCTGCTTCTTCCATTCTCAGGAATCATTTTTCTTCCATTCTCAGGAATCATTCTTATGTTTTCTCCCCTTTAATAAAAGCTGCTCTCAGGATGGGATATCATATCAATTATTAGTTACTTAGCACAGATTGGAATAACTGATTCCTGTGTTATTTCTATCAGTCTCAGGACTGAGTTTACATTATTCAGTAATAACATAGCATGGAGTAACTTAGAATAAATCTCTGTGGATTTTCCGTCTAATCCTTGGAAGCAGGGCTTTGTGCCCTAGGAAGAGATCTGAGCTGGGAAAGGGAAAGATGATGGGGACACTCACTTCTTGGAATACCCCAAAGTGCCTGAAGTGGGCAGTCACTGAGTCCAATATTATTGTTCTCATTGTTATCACTGAGTACCATGTCCCAGTTGCTATGCTAGGCACTCCAGTAAGCATAGTCCATTATCCTCTCAACAACCCTGTAAGTCAACTCACCCTGTTCATCCTTTTTGCCGCAATTTTAGAACTTTTTGATTCCCCCAAAATCAAGATTTTTGATTTCAAACATCCCCCAAATCAAGATGTTTTGATCTCCCAAACATTCCCCCAAATCAAGATGTTTTCATTTTCCTGTGTTAGGCTGTTTTTTGTTGCTATAAAGAAATACCTGAAACTGAGTAATTTATAAAGAAAAGAGGTTTAATTGGCTCACAGTTCTGCAGGCTGTATAAGCATGGCACTGGCATCTGCTCAGCTTCTAGAGAGGCCTCAAGGAGCTTTTACTCATGGCAGAAGGCAAAGTAGAAGCAGGCACTCACGCGGAGAGAACAGGAGCAAGAGAGAATGTGACAGGGGAGGTGCCACCCGCTTTTAAATGACCAGATGTCATGAGAACTCACTCACTATCATGAGTACAGCACTAAGGCATAGATGAGGGATCCACCCCCATGATCCAATCACCTCCCACTAGTCCCCACCTCTAATATTTCCAATATATTGGGGATTATATTTCAACATAAGATTTGACCAAGGACAAATATCTAACTATATCATCTCCCATAGCCTTCATCAACATTTTAATTATTTGCATAATTATCTATAAAATACTGTCTTCTTCAGTAGACCCCAAGTCCATATAGATAGTAACCATATATTTTTATTTTTAACCTTGGCTGCATTCCCAATAACTAGAATAATGCCTGTATCATAATAGGTATTCAGTAAATATTTGTTGACTTGTGAATGATTGAAATGAGTGAATATTATGTAACTATCACTAAATTCCCTTTACAAATGAGAAAACTGAGGGTTGGCATTTGCACTCAGCTCAAGATCAAGATGAAGTTTTGATAGCTTGAGAGCAGCTGAGCCAGTTCACCCAGGTGAGCCTGACTGAGAAGCGCACGCACCTCCTACCACATCACCCTGTGCTGCTTTCAGCTTCAGGTACAAACACGCTTGTTAATGGAGTATCAGGCATTTATTTGCCTTCTTTCTCCAAATTCTTCCACATGAAGAGCTAGATAAATGTCTTTTGATTTCTGCATTAGAATCTTACTTATAGGTTTGGCTGGGCCTGCTACCATTATCAGATCAAGAGATCTTTTGAAAGGTAACCCAGTTAATTATTAGATCATTTACTCTGTTGTTTTTCTGTTGAAGAAGTCATAACTGAATTTTAAAATAAAAAGTGATCAAGAGAATAGTTGTATAAAGTATATAAAGGAAGTCCCATAAAAGCAGGAAACCATTTTGTATCTTGAAGATGAAGCATTGCACACATAAGTAGTCAGTGCAGGAAGAACTCTGGAGAGCTCAGAAAACAGTGATGCTTTACACAGGCTGTGGGGTTGAGCAGCGAGAGCCTGCAACTGGGAATCAGATGAAGGAGTCTGAGCTCCACGTCCTCTCTGTCATATGATAAAATCCACAGAACAAACTTGTTCTGAGAAGTAAGTGATATGTTATATTTGGAAAATATTTGTAAAATCCTTTATAAATACTAAAAGCCGAAGGCTGACAAAATAAAGGCTTGGAAATGATCATAATATTGGGGATATATTGATGACTGTGACAGGCATGGACACTGACCTCAGAGACTACTTAGCCCAACAGGCAGCTACCACTGGACTGACCAATAGTAGCTTTGGACTACCGACCTCATAAGAAGCCCATAAACAGTTAAAGAGAACCAGGGATTAAAAAAAAATTCTGATATTTGAGTACCTGAGACCAGTGAAGTCACACATTTTTATCTAAGAAGCATTTCAGGTTTGATTGCTGCAGACTTTGCCTGCTCTAGAAAATAATCCTCACAGACCCTGTAAACCTCATTATCAGCTTGGACAGCCACATCTAAAGCCACTGGCACCATCTGCAGCACAAACTTAGTTTAAGCAATTTATAGGCATAAGAGATTGTCTAATTTGCACATAACTGATGGCAGGAAAATGAAAGATGAGTTCATAATAATTCAGCTGACTCTGCAGTATAGCTCAGTGGCTTTTTTTATTTCCTTCAAAATTCGAAGGGATAGAAATACAAGCACAATGATTTCACTGATTGTGGGGCTAGCTCTTCGTCCTGTGCTCAAAGCCCTACACAATTTGCCTCCAATCTCACATTCCAGCTTCGCCTGAAGCAAGACCACTGATGGAATTACCTATACACGGTAGTGCAAGCATATCTTGTGCCTCTGTCCCTGATGATGTTTGTTTTACCAGAGAATTTATTATTTTAGTCATAAATGAACCCCTCTCTGGTGCTGGGTACTGGGGACATGTTGACAAATGTGACAGACACGGACCCTGACCTCAGAGACTACTGAGCCCTACAGGAAGCTACTATGAACATATGTCAAGTGTGTCTCTCCCCAGTTTCCATCAATTGATATCCTATTTCTGTTTTCCATATGTTACCTATTCATTGAAGTTTGTTTTAAATTCTTCAGTTGGGTGCAACCTCTCCTTCTTGCTTTGTCCCTCCCCTGACATTTCATAGCTGTCATCCATAAAGCACTATGTGGCAGTTGCTGGGTTAAATGTTGTAGACAGGCTATGTGGTTTAATTTTCAAAACAACACTACAAAGTAGACAGTATCATTAAACCCAGTCTTACAGATGATGAAACTGGAGCTTAGAGACACAGTGTGCCCAAGGTCACTCAGATCTAAGTGATGAGACCAGGCTGCAGTCTGACCCCAGCACCTGGGACTTCATTACTATTTTCTGCCTCCATAGTTTATCATAGTTATTTTTCTTATATCCCTTCCACCCTCTCCACCCTAGGCTGAGAGTTTCCTGAAAGCAGGGTTTATGTCTTACTCACCTCTCATTTCACCCTGCCTATTACACCCCACCACCCTGCTAACGTGTCCCAATGAGACTAGACACTGAGTCAATATTTGCAGGTTTAATTGAATTCTATGGGTACCCAATTTAAATTCTGTGATCTATCCTTGGACCACCTAGATATGACCTTTTGAGTTCTGATAACACATCAGCTCACTTTGTACTTCAATATTTTTGTGGTTTCATTTGCATAAACTCCTTGGTGTTTTTGTCTCCAGATATTTTATCATGCTAGAAAGCTAGCTGGGTTTGCTTTTATTCATGCAGCTGCCGTTATAGGAAGTGGGGAGGGAATTTGATTTGTCTAGAAGGCTGAAAAGCATTTCTGAGGATAGATGGGCCTACTAAGAAAGCTGCTGGGTTTGCCAGGAGGGCACAACTCGGGAAATGCTTTGAGCAGAGATTCCTGCAGACTCATCCCTTCCAGTGACAGGCCCACCCAGGATAGCTGCCTCTGTCACCACATCAGAAGGCCCTAGCTGCAGGACCCAACCTGGAAATACAAAAACTCTTTCCTCTTACCAATTTGCAGAAGAAATGCTTTGCAGAAATTACTGGGAGTTGTAAGTCTAAATGCAGGATAGTAACGTGGACATGATTTTATATAACTTCTGATCTCTAGTCAAGGCCTTTGTAGAGACAAAAGAATGTAGCTCCTAATAGCTAGATAGTCCATGCAGACTTCAGCAAAGTATTTCCCATGGAGAAAAATTGGCACAAGTGCTGGTGGTCTCTGTGATATCACTGCTCTTAGAATTTAAACAGGATAATGTAAAAGACAGCCTTTTATCCACAAATTTGGTGAAAATATGGTTTTTGAATCACCGGAATGAAATCTTTAAAGATATAAAAATTATTTGGTCATTGGCAATACAAATAGGTAGGCATAATAGCATGGATATGATCTGAAACCACATCATCTGTACTGTCACAGTCATCAAGACCAAAGGAAAGAGCAATGAAGTTGGGGCATCACCTTCCAGTTTCCCAGTATCAAACCGATATTGAATTTCTTTCTGGAAAGAGGTATGCTCTCAAAAACTACACAAGATCTGTCAGAGAAACAAGTGTGAACTGGTTAATACAGGGCAGTGTGATGGAAGTTCTAATATAGATTAAATGTCCAATATCAAGAAAATGGATGAATAAATTTTGTTACATTCATACAATAGAATATTGCACAACACTGAAATGAATTAACTACTGCTAAACATGACAACAATAAGAAATAGGCAAAATGTGGAGTGAACAAAGTGATAAAGCAAAAGAGTACATACTGAATGATTCCATTTATATGAAGTTCAAGAAGAGGCAAAACTACTTTAAGCAGAGGGAAGATGAAGAAATAATGTGCCCAGTAAAAGGAATTTTGGAGCATTAGGTTTGCCATGTAACTATAACCTCATATGTCAGTGTTTTGCACATGTTACTCCCTGCCTGGAATGTTGCTCCCTCTCTTGTAGGTACCTGTCCATCCTTTAGGACTTAGCTCTGTGAAGACAGTCATAAACCTTCCCTTACCCTCTACAGAGTATCTCAGGTAAATGGTTACCAGAAACTAGTAACAATTTTTCTCTGGAGAAAGAGACTCGATGTCTGAACAAAATGGGTAGTAGAGAAGCTTATTGTCACTGGATACTCTCTGATTGCATAGTTTTCCTATCTAAAATAGAATTTTTTTTTTTTTTTTTTTTTTGAGACAGAGTCTCGCTCTGTCGCCCAGGCTGGAGTGCAGTGGCACAATCTCAGCTCACTGCAAGCTCCGCCTCCCGGATTCATGCCATTCTCCTGCCTCAGCCTCCCCAGTAGCTGGGACTACAGGCACCCAGCACCATGCCCAGCTTTTTGTATTTTTAGTAGAGACGGGGTTTCGCCATGTTAGCCAGGATGGTCTCGATCTCCTGACCTCGTGATCCACCCGCCTCAGCCTCCCAAAGTGCTGGGATTACAGGCGTGAGCCACCGCGCCCGGGCTAAAATAGAATTTAAGGAAAAAAAAAAAGAAAAGAAATAGTGGCAGAAGTTAAGTGCCAATTCTACTAGTTCACCAAAAGTTAGGAATAAAGGAGCCAATGCTTTCTAAGCCCCAGGAAGCTTCCTTCCTCTTGCCTACCTCAACCAGAAGGGTAGTTCTGCTTTCTCAAGAAGGCATTTAGTGAAGCTAAGTTAAGCTGGGGGACAGCAAGTAAAGACGGAGTTCTTTTTTAAAAACTCAACTTTTTACTAGTCATAGTAAGGATCTAATTTAAAGTCCTTATATGAGAGCAGAGCTGATAAAATATAAAATCCACAAAGAAGAGAATTCACTCACTACCCAGGTTAAAATAATTCACTCACTACCCAGGTTAAAATAATAGTCAGTCAGATTTCCCTAGCTTAATCTCTTTTCCTCACACTCTGGTCCCTCACGCCTACATTGTGTGATAAGACATCCCTCCATGGAGATATGGAGAATTGCTATAAAATGACATCCTTTTCTCCTTGAAATCAAAGGATCTGACTTAGAGGAGCATGGGATATTTTTCTGAACTGGGATCCACAATTTATTATGGGTAGCATGAATTTAATGTTACCATAAACTGAAAACCACAGCTAAGATATTATCTTCTAGAATCCCTGAAATCCTCCATTTTAGTCTTAGATTGCTCTGAGAACAAAATACACATTTTTCTCATTCAAACTTGAGATAGATATTTATTTCAAATCTACTAGTGCAGGATATAAAAACCATGCTTCCACCCAGTTTCATTAAATTCATGTTCTTATAAATTATAAACAGGAGGAAAATGCAACAAAAGGATGAGTGTCACATCTCACATTAAAAGGTTGTGGTTTCAGCCATACCTCTGTCATTTTGTAGCATATATTGACCAAGTCACTATATCACTTTAAATCTTAATTTCCTCATAAGATTGGGTTAACAACATTGAAGAATAGGATCTCCATCTTCACGTAGGAGCCATTACCACATAGAATCCTTTCACTGAGGGACATGGACATACGATGCTGTCTTCGCCTCCAGAAGTCTACAGAAAGCACAGATTGCATTGCCATCTTTATTAAACTGGGGCAAAGAAATTATAATACCACGTGACACATAAAGAAAATGCCATGGGCTATACCCTCACTATTGGTGGTTGTCTCCGCAACTGATGTGCTCCTGGGTTCCCACCACAAAAGCTCTATCAACAGCTCACTATGCTCCAAGTGGAAACTTTGTAAACAAGATGATGTATGAAATCACCATTGCCTAGTGGAAACAGATACCTATGCAAGCTTGTGATAATACCTGTCTTGGAAGATACAAATGCAACCTACAGTTTTAATAGAGGGCCTGACTTTCTAGAGAGATTATGTTTCAGAACCAGTATTCATGCATTTCAGTTGCCATGGACACAGGCAGCTGTGTGGGTATGAAGTCAGTTTTTAAGGTAAGCAAAGGAGACCCATGATTAAAGCAGATCTCAGCTTGTCTAATGAGCAGTAACAGATCCTAAATCGGATATTCCAACTGCTTAAGGGAACTGTCAATGTAATTTATTTGCTTTTGATAATATTCCTTAAGTCACATTTATTGCAGGAATTAATGGAAAGTTCATTTTATATGTCTTCTTTGTATAATAATTTCCACAATCAAGCTAATCAACTATTTATTTCTTTCATTATTTATTCTTCAATAAATAGTGGTATTTATTGAGGGTCTGAGTGTGACAGGCATTAGACCAACAGACAGGGATGCAAAAAATGAATAAAACATGGTTTCTTCTCTTCTTCCCTCAAGGATCTCACTCTTCAGTGGAGAAGGAAAATATTAATTATAGTAAGTTTTAAAATAGAGAAGTTTTATAGATGACAAAAAACACCATTCCTGGGAGGAGAGGAGAGTAACACAGAAGGCTACGCAGAGTGGAGTGACAGTGAAGTTGAATCCTAAAGGATAAGTGGGCTTGGCTCCAATATATTGGAAGATGAAGAGCATTCCCAAGAAAGGGAGGAGTTGTCGAAAGCACAGTCATGCAAGAGCATGAACATGAGTAAACTCAAGGGATATTTCTAATTCAGACAAAAAAAAATTCTAATATCCCTCAAGCACTAGCCAGTAATGCCTCCAGTGTCTGGCAATCTTAGTCACAGGAACATGGCCACAGATCTGCAAACAGCTCCGCAGCAGGGGGCAAACTATGATAAAGTCCATGATATTTTTGGGGAACAGTGACACCATATTCAGAGCAAAAGACTTAGTAATGCTTCATGTGATATCAAGTTTAATCCTTTAACAAGCAAAGTTTGTAATAGTCTTTTGAGGACCCACACAAGAAGAAATATTAGCTGGAAATGAGGAAAATAACCAGAAACATACAGAAGTCTAGTAGTTACCTTAATAGCTCCTCACACTCAAAAACTGCACATCCAGCTACCAGAGCACTCACATGTGACATGAGAGTATAATAGTTACTTATAATGATTCCTCTAGGCAAGGAAACTAGTCAAGATTCCTAGTTTCTATTAGTTCTTAGTTTCCTACTGTTTGTTAAAGTAAGGTAATGTTTAATGACTCTAGACAGTTTCTCACCAAAACCACTTAAATATCAACAAGTCTTGCTTATTCAAGGTGTTAGTTATATATTAGTTTTACAGTTCTGTTCACGGAATTATCTATTCCTGAAAGGCTTGACTGAAAAAATAAGGTATTAGTACATTTTCACTTATCTGATAAATGAAGCAAATGTCTTTCTTATGATTTTTGCAATTGATTAACAAGATCAAGTTAATCAGAAGACAGTTTATATAGTTGAAATACATATTTTATTCAGACATAAAGGAGTAGAAACATTATTCCAACAGGCTACAAATTGAAAATCAAATGACGATATTAAGTAGAATTACAAAAGAGATGAAACTCCTCCAAAACACAGATACTTTTCCAAGGAAGACATAAAAATGGCCAACAGACATAGGAAAAGGCACTCAACATCACTAGTCATCAGAGAAATGAAAATCAAAACCACAGTCAGATATCACCTCACACTTGTGCGGATGGTCAGGATCAAAACGTCAAAAGATCATGAACGCTGCTGAAAGTGTAAAGGAAAAGGGAACCCTTGTACACTGTCAGTAGGAATGTAAATTGGTACAGCCATTGTGGTAAACAGTTTGAAATTTCCTCAAAAAAATTTAAAAGTAGAACTGCTATATGACCCAGCAAACAACTTCTGGGTATATATCCAAAAGAAATAAAATCAATATCTCCAAGAAATATATGCAGTCCCATGTTAATTGCAACATTATTCACAATAACAAAAACATGATAACAAACAAAACATCCATCTGCAGATGAGCAGATGAAGAAATCATACCATGTATACATAATGGAATATTATTCAGCCTTTTTTTAAAAAAGGAAATTCTGTTGTGACAACATGGATGAAACTGGAGGAGGTTATACTAAGTGAAATAAGCCAGGCACAGAAAGACAAATATTTTATGATATCATTTATATGTGGAATCTTCAAAGATCAAACTTGGAGAAACACAGTACAATGGTGATTGGCAGGGAATGGAGGAAGTGATGGAAATGGACTGCATCCATAACCTTCAGCTGTAAGATGAATAAATCGTAAAGATCTAAAGTACAGCATGGCAACTACAGTTAATGGTAATGTATTGTTTACTTGAAATTTGCTAAGAGAGTAGGTCTTAAGTATTCTCACCACACACACACACACACACACACACAATAGTAACTATGTGAAATAATGATATGTTAATTAGCTTGATTGTAGAACCATTGCACAAGGAATATTTATATCAAAACACCATACTGTACATGTTAAATATATATACTTCTATTTGTCTATCATACCTGAATAAAGCTGGAGAAAAAAACAGAAAAATAAAAGTGAAATACTGTTAAGGACAGGAGGCTGAAGGACAAGCTAATGGAAGGTTTTGATTGTCCTTACACATTTCTGCAGATACAGAAAAGCACAAACACATGCAATATTAATCACACATACAACAAATCCATCACAGCTAGATGGTTTATCCCCAAAGAAAAACAGAACTGCATCTCAGCCCTACTTCCTGTTAAATTTTAACACATCTGAGAGATTGCCTTACTCTGAATCCCTGTTTAATCTTTAGAAATTGATTTGTCTATCAGAACCCAACTTACCTTTGAAATTTAAATCAAGCAACTCTGTATAAATGTATAAGCTTTATTCCATAAATCTATTTTCCCTAACAAGAATTTTTAGACGGCCTATTGCTGTTTGTGTTCTCCCAGTTTTATAGGGTTTTTGTGATATTAGAAATCACATATGTTAAGTGCTAGCACATGTAAGTGGTAACTAAGTAATGATTAGTGTTGTTATTTTAAGAGTTTAAAGCTCCAGGAAATAATTTCCATCTTAAATTTTGTTTCTACAGTAGGAGATCATTAGGAAACGTTTTGATTTAAAAATAGGTACAGGCCGGGCGCGGTGGCTCACGCTTGTAATCCCAGCACTTTGGGAGGCCGAGGCGGGCGGATCACGAGGTCAGGAGATCGAGACCACGGTGAAACCCCGTCTCTACTAAAAAATACAAAAAATTAGCCGGGCGCGGTGGCGGGCGCCTGTAGTCCCAGCTACTCGGGAGGCTGAGGCAGGAGAATGGCGTGAACCCGGGAGGCGGAGCTTGCAGTGAGCCGAGATTGCGCCACTGCACTCCAGCCCGGGCGACAGAGCGAGACTCTGTCTCAAAAAAAAAAAAAAAAATAGGTACATGGCTATTCTTCAGTTAAAAACCTAACTCATTCCTTAAGTTAGAAATAATGCCTTCAAAGATTTTTGGTTTCTGCAATGACAAGACTTCTGCTCATAAGAAGATTTACTTTAATATTGAATCTTCCAGGGCTCTCACTTGCACAGGCCCCTTAAGGCTTGAAGGAGGCAAACAATGAATTCTATCAGTTACATGATTTCACATAATTTGCAGAATAAACACGTTTTAGCAGCAGTGAACACCACTGACTTTCCACTTAACTTTATTGCTGTCACACTTCTTCTCAGGTATTGAGTAGGAAATTAAATTTGCAACACGTTTAGCTTGGTTTTAAAGAAATTTAGTGGTGTGGTTTGCAATCACTTCCATAAACAGATGAGTGATAGTTGGCCATTTCTGTACAGAAATGGCTTCCAGGGATGCTACTACCACCAGTTGTGCCAGTTGACCCCGTGTCTTGACAAGAAGGTATAGGGTAGTGTTTGTGTGCTGATAGGACTCTGTCTGTAGCACCAGATACTGAAATTAAGTGGGTAATGGAGCAGGGGCAAGGTTTGACATGTACAGAGCTGGAAGCTAGTTTACAGAAAATTCTCCCAAATCTTATAACTTATGAATGAAAGATATATGACAGAGCTTTTTCGAAATTTGAAAATGAACCCCCAAATTTAGATACCATTACTAGAATTATTTCTGATCGATAATTTTGAAAATTTAATTAACTATGATTGAGAAAAAGACTGAGCAACATTTTTATTCTCTCTATAGATATTATAAAATATTATATGAAAAGATAATCAAATAGTACTTATCCAAATGAAGAAAGAAAAATAGAAGTCAGGCAGCTAATTAATAATAAATAGTTCTCAACTTTAAAAATTTATGTATTATAATTTGTTTTTTATTCTAAATTAATATTTATGTTTACATCTCATTTTGCATTTTTTCTTAAGCAGATCCCCAAAATAGATAAGTTTCAAGCCTTATAAAATCTGTATCAGTCAGTCTTCTCCCCACCTGCATTCTGATCCACAATTGTCTATATATACAGGGGTTTGGGTGGTCCAGGCGACATTTAATCATCCGCCTGACATTCAGCATTGAATCAGCAGAGAAGAGGCACCAGGAATAAATTGGAGACAAAAGGTGATTCGTATTAATGAATGCCCAATGCCCACTAACTCCCCAATTATGCTTTTTAGTTTCCAAGAAATAAGCCTATGGGGCAAGCTCTCCAACTGTGGAAGAGGCCCAGTAGTTCCCATGAGTTTAACTTGGGTCAAGAGAAAACCTTGAAACTAAGCCAGGCTCAAGGAAGCAGAAGAACTGGGTGCAGCAACTGAGATCTGAGGCCAGCCTGGGCTTCCCATTTCCCCTTCATGAGAGGCACCATAATGTGATTTATCCACCAGTCACAATCAGAGACAATGGAAAATATTGGGCCTCTTTCACCACTGAAGACCATGCCCCAAGGGTTTATTTCCTGGAAACTGAAAATCCATCTGTCCAATCCACTGGGGCATATGGAGTTCAAAAATGTCAATAAATAATAGGGAATACAACATCTACATTGCCTTCCCAGTGAAATCATTCTAGGGTGGGATGGAGATGAAGAGGACAAAGACACATGTTTCTTCAAATATCCTTCTCCATGGACAGTCCCTCCTATAAAATAAATGAGCAAAGGATAATAAAGACTTCTCAGTGGAAAGGGTCTTAAGTCTAAATTAGATAGAAGACCTAAATTCTTCAAACTGATAGCAAAACACAGTAAAAGCAGATGTGTTTATATTAGCTTTATTGCAGAACATACCTATTAACGTTTTTAGGGTCTTTCTTAAATCTTAGACCAAACGTACAAATTCTTCTGCTTTATGACAATGTTCCCGGAGCCAACACAGTTAAAAGCAATCATTCTCTAATAAATATATAACCTAGGACTACTACTAAGATTTAGCTTGCTTCGAGGAATTGTACTATTCCAGGAATTTGATTTGTGTAAGTACATTTTTGCAATATGGAAAGCAGCAAAGCTGGATTATTTGAAGCTATTGTCAATGAGAAATAACCTGCAACTCCCAGTTAAGAGGACTACAAGAGGTTAGCGTAGGTCAAGAGAGAACTTTGAAATTAACCTGCCTCAGGGAAGCAGAAGAACTGGGTATAGATCAAGAAGGGGGGCCTATTTAGGGATGTAAGCTACCTTAGCGATGTGAGTGAAAGAATAAAGCAGGTATTTTAACCACAATTATGCTGCTAACTAGCCATTTGATCCTTAGCAAGTAAACTGTATTCTCTCTGGACCTCCATAGGTTCATCCACATCAAAACAAAACAACAAAAAGAAAATAGAACTCATCCAGCTGTTAAAATTTGTAGTGTGGCAAAGGATTGAATTCTTCATGCAGTGTTTCCCAAGAACATTTTTCTCAATTCCAGTCCATGAAATGAGAGAATCTCTGAAAAATAGCTTCCCATGGTCAAACAATTTTAGAAAATGCTGCATACTTTTTCCCACATTGGTATATTCAGTACATTAGCATAATGCTGGCTCTAAGATGTACTGCAGTAAAGTAATATTTTTATCTTGTTTAGGATACTGCTTGCAAAATGTATTTAACTGTGAAAACCTTTTAGCATAACATCTAAAACATGTAATTTGGGAATGTTCCTCTAAGGCAACATTTGAAAGTTTCAAGCAAGTTCTTTAGAAGAGACCTATAGCACAGTACCCACAGTTAGATAGCACAGTCAGAACCCTGCTGTGAGCTGTCTTCTTGTGATACGCTGGATCTGTTATTTGGAACTATCCAGAAGACAGACACATCAGAATCTTTTAAGATAGAACATCCTATCTGGGGATAGGGGTGTGGATGGGAGTAAACAGCTTGTTGATCTTTAATAAAATATTTATCAATGGAGAGAAAAATATTTAATAACAGAAAATCACATAGGGTTGGAAATTTATTGACTATAAATATAAGCTTCTTTTCTCACCATGGTAAGATCTGATCTAAGGAAAGGTGATACAACAAAGGCAAAGAAGGTCACAAATTTCAACCATGAACTATGAGAGATACAATGAGAGTACACATTTATGGTCTTTGTTATTAAAGGACTTAGATTCTAGTTAGGGAAAATATTGCAAATATATATGATTATAAAACAAGATATTGTTGGTGGATTTAAAGTATGGCAGATACAGTTGGAGCTGCAGATATTAGCAGGATGAATAGACCCCTATGTGTGATCAGGGAAGACTACCTAAGGAAAATGGGTGGTGTAAGTCTTCTAAGAATGAATAAACTGAGGATGGAAGGATGGATGGATGGATGGATGGACACATGGATGGATATAAGAGCAAAAACCAGTAATGAAAATGAAAAGAGCTTAGATAAAAAAGAAATCATGTATCAGAATATATGGAGTAGGAACACTACCAATGATATCTGATAAAGAGAAATTTGAAACAAGATCTGTCAGGCTTCAAACATAACCAGTCAAAAAGGCAAAGAAAGCAAGCAGTACCTATCCTTGACGCCCAAATGTTGATGGTAAAGGGGTCCAGTTATTTCAGTTCATTAAACAGCTATAGTCCAAGCCCTTGGATATCAGGTAATTATTGAGGATACAACAAACAACACATTCTCTGAGCCACCAGAACTCAGGAGCAGGAGGAACAGACATATACACAGGGAATTCTAATAAAAAGATAGTGATTCAATCTTTAATATGTCAAATCCAAAATTCATAGAGTACAAAGGAGATAATTTAGTTTGATTGTGATATT
Source organism: Symphalangus syndactylus (assembly GCF_028878055.3). Taxonomy (NCBI): domain Eukaryota; kingdom Metazoa; phylum Chordata; class Mammalia; order Primates; family Hylobatidae; genus Symphalangus; species Symphalangus syndactylus. The sequence goes on along the minus strand of NC_072440.2, from coordinate 95,158,922 downwards.
CTGTAAATATTATATAAATGAGGTGACATTTAAGGCAAATCTTTAGGAATAAATAAAACTAAATGAGGCAGAAAATGAAGAGAGAATTTCAGGAAGCCCAAACCGATAATCAAAGGAATGAAAATGTGAGAGTGAATGGGATCGTCAAAGAATCATAAATAGCAAATGTGGCTGCATGAGATGCAAATGGCAGTGGATAAGACTGAAAACGTACTTTGAGAAAAACTGTAAAGGCCTTCAAGTGCCATATTAACAAATGGTTTATGCAGAAGAACATTATGATTAAGTCGGTTTTAGAAGAAAACTTTTCAAATCATGCCCTCTGAGCTTTACAGATACCACTCAAAAATCAACTCAGAGGAGACAAGAACAGAGGAAAATAAGAGAGCCCTTGGCTTCAATTCCAATTCCAGATCCCCAAGTCAGTTTGAATAGTTCTGTTTTGTGTCTCTCTTCACATTAGGCTCCCACTGGGATTTGGTTTAGACCCACAGTTCAAGAAATGTTTACTACCCAAAGATTTGAAATTAATCTGGTTGTCAAATAGAAGACATGATAAAGACAAGGATACTTCAGGGAGATATTGAAATAATCTAGCTAACATATGATGAGCACTTAATTAGATAAACTGGCACTAGTAGAAAATGGAAAAATTCCAAAATATTTCAGAGTTATAGGCAGGCACTGGTTGTGTATTAATTATGAAAATGAGAGGAAGGATACACATGTAATGATGACTCCAAAGTTTAAGCTCAGGGGCCTAGAAAGACGATGGTATCATTTACTGAGATAAGGATCATAAGTTCAAAAAAACGGAAGCAGCAGGACCTGTTCAATTTTGTATAAGCTGATTTTAGGTCCACAGCTTACAACTGGATAAAAATATATAATTAGGTATCTAAGGATATAAATATGAGCTAGAGATATATATTTTGATGTTCAACTGCAGAAAAGTAAGTATAACCCACCAAAGTAACCCACCAAAAGAAAAATTAACAATAAAAGAAACATTGAGTTAACATTATCTAGGCATTTAATTTCTGCAGTAACTACACTAAGAGCTTTACATGCATTATTTTATTTAAATTGCATATAAATCCTATGAGTAAAGAATATCATTATTGAGGAGCAGCATAATGTAGCAATTAACACTGGGGGCTGAACTACCTATATTCAAATCCTGTCTCAGCTGTTTAATATCCATGTCATTTGGGGCGAATTATTTAACTTCTCTGTGTTTCAGTGTTCTGATAATAACCCCCTAAAGCTGTGATAAGAAGTAACTTAACGCATATAAAGTGTTTATAACAGTACCTGGCACATCATAAGTGTTCACTAAAATGTAAGCAATTATTTTTCACCTCATCTTACAGATCATGGATGCTAAGTCATAGAGATATTATGTAACTACTAAAGGACACACCACTTAATAAATGGCCAGTGTAGCCTACTCCTAAGCTCGTACTCAAGTTTTACACTAGTCTGATTCATGTGGATAAGAGAAAAAGTCAAGGTTGTAACCTTGCAAATACCTACTTAATCGATGTGTAGAAACCAGAGCCCATGTCACTAAGCTATTGGAGGAAAGAAGAACGGGATGGTCAATAATTTCAAAAGTTTTGCAGAGTTTAAAAAGGGAACATAATAAAAAGAGGCTGCTAGATTCATCAATCAGAAAATTCTGGTGGATATTTAAGAGATGATTGAGCAGATCCGTCGAGGCAAACACCAAGCAGAAACATTTAAGAAATGTTTGCACACAAGGGAATTAAGAGCAGTCAATGTAGGTGTGAAATGGAGAAAGCATGTCAATTTAACGGTACAACTTAAGGGAAAATTTAAGGCAGGTTTTCATAGAATGGAGAATCTTAACCATTTTTGTATGTGGAGACAGCAACCAGTGAGAGGTGAAAGGGTGAAGTTCCTAGGAAGGGGCTGATCAATGCATCATAACCAAGGAAGATGTAGGAATCTATGGGAAGGAGACCACAGTGATACATTTTAGCATTAGAAGAAAAAAAAAAGACTCAAGTGACATTGAGTAAAGAGAAAATGGAAGACATTTTTAAATGTGAAGTGTGAGAGAAGTGAGTGGAATTTATCCCTTAGAGGCTTCACTTTGTTTGTGTAAAGAAAACAGTGTGTTTGTAATCACCAAGAAAGGGGTTGCGTAAGGACCTTGGGGAAGAATAAAATTTTCACCACAGGATAAGAGATAGATTGTGGAACAATTGGGAAGGCCCTGCTGAGCTCAGAGCAAAACAACTGATTAAGCAGCTTGTACAAGGAAGTGGAAGAGATAATGAATCTCCTATGCACAGAATAAGTTAAAGGGAAACAAAAGTTATATAAGCAACCCACACAAATGGAAATAATGCTTTTCATTAATACACATTTTGTAGAAAAAAAGAGAGAATGTTAAAATCTATTCGAATAAGGCATAATACACGAATGCATGTAATTTGATGTGGGATACTTGTTATGGAACTGCTTGTAAAGGTGCATATATCACAGTATCATTTTCAGACGTTTCCCTCACATGGCATATATGTGGGAACTTGTTGAAATAAGATCCAAATTCTGACACTGACAATGACTTGTTAATGGTCTAACCTGGTAAAATGTGTTTCCTCTTTTTTAGCTTCAATATCACTGCCAATAAAATGAGGCTAAAGTAGAAGCTCTTTAAAAATTATTGCAGTTTTAAGATTGGATGAGTCTATATCACAATAATGACATAGCTGCCTTTCCTCTCTACCTCCCATGCCTACAGAGATCTGCTTTTCTAACGGGATCTAGCTCTTAAGCTGACGTTAAAGGGATATATTAGTTAGAACTCGCAGGATACAGGCATGCTTCACTGAACCATGAGCAGGTGTGCAGCTAGGGCTCCAAACAGAGCTGCTTCATTCTTATCTCTCTCTGCAGCTTTCTCTGCTATTTATTCCGCATGGAGGAAGATGAATGCACCATAGTTCCAGAGATTTAAGAGATTATATCAGATGATGCACTAGAATCTTTGAGTCCCTATTTCCAATTGGTTTAGATGAATTTTAGTAGTGTCTCCTAATTCTACATAGGAACTATATATACTCTGGATATAGAAGTAGTTTCTATATACCCTCTAGACAAAGGGGCAGTTTTATTATATATATGGCTATTGATAAACTTCTGGAGGCATATATTATGGATCAGGAAGAGTAGTTCCAAGCTATGAAAGAAAGTATACGTTTCTATTATAAGGGTTTAGATCAAATGATGGTAATGTAAACAGTATCAAGGAGTAGACAAGTCAGGATTTATTTTTATTTATTTATTTATTTTTAGTTTTTACTCTTGTGTCTCCTCAAAAATCATCTGATTTTGTGTCAAGATCAGCAAATTGCTTTGTCATAAAAGATGACACCCTACACCAGGCGTGGTGGCTCACACCTGTAATCAGAGCACTTTGGGAGTCCCAGGCAGGTGGATCACCTGAGGTCAGGAGTTCGAGACCAGCCTGACCAACATGGTAAAACCCCGTTTCTATTAAAACTACAATAATTAGCCGGGCATGGTGGCAGGAGCCTGTAATCCCAGCTACTTGGGAGTCTGAGGCAGGAGAATCGCTTGAACCCCACAGGAGGATGTTGCAGTGAGCTGAGATTGCACCATTGCACTCCAGCCTGGGTGACAGAGTGAGACTCGGTCTCAAAAAAAATAAATAAATAAAAAGATGATGCCCTAGACAGTTATACGCACTGTCTCTTTACTGTTCTCCTCGAAGGAGACCCATATCCCTATTACCCCTATTGAATATGGGAACACACACTTTCAATCATCCATGGTTTTTATTTCTTCCATTTTTCCCCTCAAGGCAGGTAAAATAGGCATGTGAGTGGGGTCAGGGGCAAACATATTGTAGGCACCCCATAAATATTTGTTGGAAAAAAGTGGCTGCCTGAATCTAGGCTTCTTAGCATACACTTTGAGATTTGATTCAAGAGGCAGCATGAGACTCCTTTTCTGCAGTTGGAATCAATTATCAACATAATGTGACATGGTGCCCAGGTTACATGGCTTAAACTGCAGCACCAGTGCTTTGTCTAGAATTCTGACAGGGGCTCTCAGTGCAAACCTACCTTATTGATATAGATACTTGATAATAAAGGTTGAGGCTAATTTTATCATAAGATTTCATGTGTATGTCTTCCACCAGCCTTGCTACCCTGCCCACAGAAAAATAAATCAATGCATAGGTCTAATGATTTCAGTTGTATTAGAAAATATTGTTCACAATGGAGTTAGTGAGTAATTTCACTTGTTAAACATACCTCCCTACCTAAAGTGGATGTCCAGGCACAAATAAATGCATTTGTAAACATGTTTTCCTCAAAGTTTAATTATTCATATATTCATTAAATAAATGTGTTCTTCCTTCAATTTGAAACTGCAGTCACAAATTTCATTTACTCTGAGAAGTAAATGAATTGGTCTCAGAAAAAAGATCCCTTATCAACACAAATAAAAAATGTTCATTCATAGAACTGCTGGTTTTCAAAATGATGTAATATGCGTAAAATTAAAAATAACCAAAACAAAAATGGAAAAGAGAGATATTGAAAGAGCATGTCCATTTTACAGTAAAACCACGATAATCAAGAAAAGAAATAACTGATTTCTACAAAATGAATACTGTTTCTATTATAATTCCCTTATTGATGACACCTGGAGAAATTATCCAGAAGATTGATTACAGGTTGTACGATCATGCTCTTAATTACTAACATAAAATCTTCAAAACAAGTCATAGTCTAAACGCATCATAAAAGCACATTATTAAAAGTCTCCAATACAATTTCAATAAAGTAAAAATTTACTCACTAAGACACTGAGAGATGACAGCGTGCTGGCAGTCCTCAAAGCCCTCGCTCGCTCTCCGGGCCTCCTCTACCTGGGTGGGCTCCCACTTTGGCGGCACTTAAGGAGCCCTTCAGCCCGCCGCTGCACTGTAGGAGCCCCTTTCTGGGCTGGCCAAGGCCGGAGCCGGCTCCCTCAGCTTGCGGGGAGGTGTGGAGGGAGAGGCGCGGCCGGGAACAAGGGCTGCGCGCGGTTCTTGTGGGCAAGCGCGAGTTCCGGGTGGGCGTGGGCTCGGCGGACCCCGCACTCGTAGTGGCCGGCCAGCCCCACCGGCCCCGGGCAATGAGGGGCTTAGCACCTGGGCCAGCAGCTGCTGTGCTCAATTTCTCGCCGTGCCTTAGCTGCCCTCCTGCGGGGCTGGGCTCGGGACCTGCAGCCTGCCATGCCTGAGCCTCCCCCGCCCTCCGTGGGCTCCTGTGCAGCCGAGTCTCCCCGAAGAGCGCCGCCCCCTGCTCCAGGGCGCCCAGTCCCATTGACCACCCAACCGCTGAGGAGTGCGCGCGCACTGCGCGGGACTGGCAGGCAGCTCCACCTGCAGCCCCGGTGCGGGATCTACTGAGTGAAGCCAGCTGGGCTCCCGAGTTTGGTGGAGACGTGGAGAACCTTTATGTCTAGCTAAAGGATTGTAAATACACCACTCGGCACTCTGTATCTAGCTCAAGGTTTGTAAACACACCAGTCAGCACCCTGTGTCTAGCTCAGGGTTTGTGAATGCACCAGTCATCACTCTGTATCTAGCTACTCTGGTGGGGCCTTGGAGAACCTTTGTGTCCACACTCTGTATCTAGTTAATCTAGTGGGGACGTGGAGAACCTTTGTGTCTAGCTCAGGGATTGTAAACGCACCAAACAGACCGCTGGGCTCTACCAATCAGCAGGATGTCCGTGGGGCCAGATAAGAGAACAAAAGCAGGCTTCCCGAGTCAGCAGTGGCAACCCGCTCGGGTCCCCTTCCACACCGTGGAAGCTCTGTTCTTTCTCTCTTTGCAATAAATCCTGCTGCTGCTCACTCTTTGGGTCCACACTGCCTTTATGAGCTGTAACACCGCGAAGGTCTGCAGCTTCACTCCTGAAGCCAGAGAGACCAGGAACCCACCGGGAGGAATGAACAACTCCAGACGCGCCACCTTAAGAGCTGTAACACTCACCGCGAGGGTCCGCAGCTTCATTCTTGAAGTCAGTGAGACCAAGAACCCACCAATTCTGGACACAACACTTTTACATAAATGTAGATTCTAAGCCATATCAGAATTATGCTGACATATTCCTTAAATTATGAATATTAGAAACGATATTAGTAAGAGTAAAGTTACTATTGCTTGCAATTTGATATTTTTCTCCACATTGTTGCTAAGCCACTACTGTAGCAAAAGCCAAATATCTTAGACTGTCAAAATGTTAGTGCGTACTTAAGTATGAATAAAGATTAACCTTCCCAGCACACCTGTAATCATATAACCACTTTGTTCAAAACTCTCTGATGATTCCTTCTGTTTAAAAGTAATTCATCATTCATATTACAGCATGATCTGATTCTAATCTACCTTTCCTATATTTTCCACTTCCTTTCCTCTAGCCAAAGTGGATTTTTCAACACTCGCTGAACGTGCTTCTGTCTCTATGTCTTTGCTCATGGCATTCCCTCTCACCTCGAATGGCCTTTCTCACATCTTTACCCACAGAAATTCCATCCAGTCTTGAAAGCTCATGAACATACCTCCTCCTCTATGAATTCTTCTCCAGTGATCTCAGTGAGAAGTGTTTTGGTCCCCTGAACTCCATGACATTAGTCCAGATGTCTGTGACTAACTGATTCCTACGAACCTGCCACCTTTCAGCCTCATAGATTTTCTTCTCTAGCCTTACAGCACCTACAACACTCTGCCTGAAAGTGAAGTAAATTTAAGTACTTGGTTGTTTTCTTAATCAAGTAATATCTTCTTGAAGGCAGGCACTGTCTTTCCTTCTTAGTATTTCAATATTCTTCAAAGAGTCTCATTCACTTTAGGTATAAGGCAAGTATTTGGGTGAGTGTATAAAATAGTACTTGATAAAACAACCCACACCATGATAACTAGAAAATAATTTTTATCCTTTCTGTATTTGAGAACATTCCACAAGGTATGTACAAAGTTTAGTCACATAAACTAATTGTATAATACCCAGCAAATCTGAAACTAATTCTGCTCACCATAAGAAAATATTCTAATGCATTTAAACATGCTGAGCATCCCTCAGTATGTACCCATTTAAAGACCTGAACTCAACCACCATTCAAACTGGCCAGAAACAAACTACCTTTATGATGTCTGGAAATACAGGACATTATGCCACATTATGAGAAAGAAAGAAAACATGCAACTGGAAGAATTAGATAAATTATTTTTAATACTTTGGACAGATGGACAAAAAAATCAGATCAGCTAAAATGCTTTCTGTAGTGGGACTTTCTCATCTGCTGTTAATTTTAGTGTAAGAATATGGAATCTAAAGGTCACATTAGGCTCATTTGCCCTAAATGTCTATAAATTTATCTATATCTGTATATCTAACCAGCTAACTAAGATCCCTGGTGGGGAGCTCCTTAACCTAGAAAAGTATATTACAAATAAAATTTTGATAATAAAACTGCATATACTCTCTGGAGTGAGAATATATGCAATTTATGATGCAATGCAACAAAAATGGACATTTACTGGGTTTCGTCTCAAGTTCTTTATCACTAGGAATCTAATAAGCTTGTTTAGCTCGAAAATTTAAACAAACTGACATAAATCTTTAGGGGGCTCATATAAAAATATCTGGGCAGCCCAAAGTGTGTTATATAAAAGTATATTTAATATTCTAATTTTATACTTTGAAACGAATGCCTAATTCTTTGTAGACAATCTATGGAAAATAAAGCTAAACATTTCTTGGGCTGTTGAAGTTTTACCATGCAAAGCTATCTTTTCCTCTAGTATGTCATCCATAAAACTGCCTGACTTCCCTTCACTGCTAAGTGTAGGGCTGCTCAGTGGTGCTGTATTTCCCTGTCCCTCTTCCTCTTTCTGAGTTCTGCCCCTCATTGTCAGTACATTCTCTGTACTCTGATCAGTACCTGCACTCAACAGATGTGGGAAAATGTCTTAATTCTTCCTTTGGTTAGGAAAGCCAATACTTGTCAGGGTCCAAAATGAAAGTAAATCCCGACTTGGACAGCAACATGACAGTTACTGAGAATATGACTTCCCAGGGCATTATTGTTTAATCTTGCACGTCTAAGATCATGTGGGCTACATATCAACCAGGCAGAAATGTCAGCACTTTCTAAAGAAGAGAAAGCTGAGCTTCAGGTAACTAGCTTTGGATGTTTCTTCCTCAGATGCTCACCTGAATCACCACTATCCAAGGCCAGCATTAGGATAGCTGTCAGCTTTTTCCAACTTTGTCCTGCTCAGCTGGTTTAGAGCAACCCAGACACTCTAAGATGTGAAGAAGGGAAGCAACTTAGGTAGAAATATCTTTGTTCAATGATAGGGATTATTTGGGGAAGGGTAGGTAGGTAAAAGAGTTGAATTTGCTCTCATGTCCACATAGTTAAAATCCTCTGTGGCCTATTTTCTCAGGTTTCAATAATCCCAAAATATGGGCATTAATCATGAAAGTCTGAACTTAGCTTTCATGTAAATTTTTGGTTGTGAACATTTTCTGACAGTAAGAAATGTTTCATCTATTATGCACTTCCAATTATAAGAGATGAGTGTCAGCCATCATCACCATCTACCATGGATCCACTGACAGCCAAAGCCATCAGACCAATCCTTGCCCGACCTGTTTGAGTTGATGAGAGTGGCTATGCATTGAAACCCCATTACAGGGTGGTCTAAGTGCACTTGTCTCTAGTTCTCTGTAACACCACATCTGGCTTATGAGCAAAGGAAGATACCAGGTTTGTTTCCCCAACTTTTATAAAAGTTATAAAATAATATGTATAATATTCTGATATAACATCGAGAATAAAATCTTCAAAACTGTCAATCCCTAATTGCATTTTCTATAATATCTGATCATTAATGCTTCATACTTAATAAGTACTCAGCAAAGAATTGTTAAATGAATGAATGGATTGCAACTATGTCAAGATGGGTATGAAAATGACCAAAAGCTATAAAAGATTTTGAAAAAAGGGATACAATTATTGTGGTACAGAAGTGGGGTTCTGAGTGCTTTCATTTCCTGATTAAAAATGTCTTTCATCTCATACCAATAATGTTTCAATAATAACCACAACTTAAATTGACATTTAATTCAGTTCATCAAGGATTGTTCACTGAAAATGTGCCTAGCCCCATGGGACAAACAAGAACACCTAAGCCATGGTCATTGTCCTTAAAAATTACATTGTATCCTGGAAGATAGAGCATAATCGTGAAATGGAGAAGCTTCACACAGGTCAGGGATTAGCAGAATGCTCAAATGAGCAATATATAGAAGCACTGGAAACAAAAAGCTCTAGCTCATGCTCCAGGAAAATCCACAGAGCCTTAAACATTCAAAAGTGAAGCATTCATTTTGCCTACTGTAGCAATTAGAAGCTGGAGCTGAAATCGATGCAGCAGCCACTAGAGCAATCTGCAGCTCTGCGGCTGCAGTTACTTACAGCCATTGATTTTCCCTGGCTTTGGTGTTTGGTTCACCTCACATTTACCACCTCAGATCCACTGTGGCTCCAAGGTGTAAGGCACAGGTCGTTGCTTCCTTGAAAATTACCCAAGGCTCATTATTGGGCTCTGAACCTACAAAGGCTACAGAAAAGGAAAAATCACATAAAGGCTTTCTGACAACTGCCAACTATTGCTAAAACACCACTGCTGTTCCTGGCATATAACTCAGTCTTTCTTAGAACAATCAAACTGATTCTTACTTCCAACTGTGAAATTTAAAACTCTCCACATTTAAGGTGGCCTCAAATGACCTTCTAGATTCATCTTTTAACACACTACCCTCTCTCCCAAACCCCCTTCTCATAAATTCATTCATATCAGCCTACTTGACATTTTCTGAATATGCTCTCAACTCACCAGCCCATGGAATCTGCTCAAGCCTTTCTTACTCCCTACACTTCCTTTAAGACCCTACATAAGAGTCCCCACATCATCCATCCAAACTAATTCCCTTTTCTCCCCTCTCCAATCTATTGTACTTTCATTACAAAATATTAACTATGTTCCTAGGTACGTCTCACTTAATTGATGATTAATTTCTAGAAAGTCACTCACAGTTTATCCAACACAGTATCCTGTGTTATGTACTGCACACCCAGACAGAAATAAGTCAAGCTAATGTAGCATTGTACAAAAAGATGTTTATCTGAGCACCAGAATTATGGCACTAATAGTCAGGTGTGGTTCACGAGGTCAAGGTATTTACTTATAACTACCTGGAAGGAAGTCTTTAGCTGGATTTGGAAAAGATGATAAAAAGATTGATTGGAGAGTAATAGAAGCTACATTGTGAAATGTGTAGGAATGAGACCTGTGAAGAGCGTGTTACATGATTACTGACAATGGACTATGAAGGATAAAAACGTGGTTCTGAACTCAATCTCTAATGCTTCATCAAGAGGAAAATTGGTCTGGATTGGGACATCTGCTTTCTTGTTTCAGAGTGCTTCTATTACTGACCACATCAGTAATTCTTAGTTTTTGAATACCAACTCTGTGACTAGCTAGAGAAAGCTGCAGGACTGCAAATGATTCTCTAGATTGTGTTTCCCATATAGTATCAGAGGATTTTTGATAAAATCCAATTAACTGATACTGCCTGGTCTCTGCAGACCAGTGAGAAGTTAAAGGGATAGAGCACAACACCAAGAACATGGTTCCCTTTCTCAGAGCGGCAGTAGCAGAAGCAGCCAGCAAAGGCAGCCTCAGGGCAGCTGAAGCAGGAGGCTGAAGAAAGAGAAAAGGATTTCTGAGCATCTGAGATGCACCATGTAGAACTCTCAGAAATCACTGCAAAACACTGTAGGGAGTTTAAAGCTTGGCGAATTTATTTTACCTTGTGATATAATTTGTGTTGTACACACATTAAAAAAAAGCTCAGAGCGGATAATCAAACTGCCAAATATAAGATGTGGTTCGGTTACTTTAATAGAACAAGCATTAAAAAAAATACTTACTATGCATCAGGCACTATACTTGATAAATTCTGGTGATTTTAGATCTGGAACCCAATAACTCTCTCACAAATCCAGGATTCCATAACTGTGTCAAGATGACTTTAAAATTCAAATAATGAAAGGCATTGGACTTGATCCCTGAGGTTCCTTTCCTCTCTGCATTAAAAGGATATAATGCACTTTTCCTTGAGCGAGGTTGAGCGGATGCTTGAGAGGAGACTAGTGAGGTCTGGGAGCCGCTCCAGGTACTTGAAAAAAACATGGAAGTTTTTTGGTCTGGGCGAGAAAGCATACTGACTGTATGCAGTCAAGTTCAGGTCAAAACTTTATTGAGCTTCTGATCTGTTTTCACATTTTGCTAGGAATTCAGATGCAAAGCAAGCAATGCCCCTCATGTTCAAGGGCACTTCCCTTTCAGTCAAATGGGGGGAGACACAAGCAATAATTCCAATATGACATGAAAATATTATGATAGTGTTAAGTACAGAATGCCTTCAGAAAGCAGAAAATTACCCAGAAAATCTGGATAATCAGGACATTTTGGGGGAGACAAGCTCTCCGTTTACACTGATATTAACTAGTGGTTGGTGAGGCAAGAAGAAAGAGAAGGGCAATCCAAGCAGCTGTCACTGGACGAGCAAAGGCATGGAAGAAAGAGGCAATGCAGTGTGTTTAGGAAAACACAAATACTTCTCTGGTTCTAAAGAGTATCCAGCAAAAAAGCAAGGTTCACTGGCAAGGAAGCTAGAGAAGTGAGTTTGATGTTCCTCTCACCATATAGAGGAATAGAGTTGTGTGTATATATATATATATATATATATATATATATATATATATATATATATATGACAAATTACATAGAGCCCTCTACCTGACTCAAAATTCAACCATGGCAATTGTATCCTGGTGTCTAGTAGAGGATCCACCGCCCTGTAGATGGTAACTGTTTTTACACATAAATCAATGAACATTATAAAATGATTTAGTGGTTTCAGTGATAGGAAAAGAAACTTATCAGTACAAATACTTTTGCTATTCAGTACATTTTTTTCCACAGCAGTTAGACGATTGGGTAGAAGACAGATGCCACCTTGGCTCTTTGGTAAAGTCCATTTCCTGGATTGCCATTCCCAGTCCAAATAAACCAGGCCACGACCACATTTCCTAGCCAATCCTGGCATTATGCTTATCAAAGGGTATAAGGCAAAACTCTATATTTTTATAAACTATACATTCCCATCACCCTACCAGGGAGACCTCAAAGGACTGGAGCCATTGCCAGGCTCCCTGAGAATGAATAAATACATACCCACGGTGACTTCACTAGATCATGATTAATTCCTTTTTGGCAAAGATGGGTCTAGCAATAGGCAAAGATCTCAAAACGACATGGAAGAAAATAGGTGATAGCAGAAAACTTTGAAATATGCCAAATATTTGTGTCCAGAGAAGTCTGGCTAATTCCAAGCCAGGGACCAGGCTGAGAAAGATGGATATCCTAAAGCTGAGCCATTTGAGATTTACTTTTTGATGTGAAAGCTTCATATATTTTATACAATCATAATTAGTTCTCTATTTCCTAGTTTAATTGTATGACTACTGGCATTTTGAATTAGAGATGCTTTTCCCTGTTTTAACAAGCAGCTCTCTTCAGACTGAGAAACTGTAAGGGAAATTAATGTTCTTACTGTTCTTCAGCCTCTGAAGAATTTCTCCAGATTTCACGGAACCCAAAGCCTAAATAGCTTAGAGTATGCTTGAGGGGAGGACAGATGGGGGGGCAGGCAGCCACTTGTTGTTTGGACTAAAAAAGAAAAGAATAATGGGAAAAGGGGTTAGAAAGGTGGAGAAAGGTCAAGTCAGTGATGCATTTGAATGACAGATCAAGGAGTTTGGATATTTCAAGAAAGCTCATGAGATAATCATAACAGTGGATTTAGGATTATTTTTTATAAACTTATTCTATGGTAGTTTAGCTGAAATACAATCCCTTTTTCAGTTGGCAGAGCAATAAATGATGGGCTCACATTATAAAGGCTTACTGCCAACTTAGTCTTTCTTAATGATACAAAATCCTTTTGAGTCTCAGAATTTGGAGGCCATTTTATTTCCTAGAATTTTATGCCTTTTCATTTATAAACAAATCTGGATATCCAGTGGAAAGTAATTGTCAAACATTCATATTTCAATGTGAGCCTGTTGTCCTTTTCTCAAATAGAAAACAAAGAAATTTCACTTCTAATAATAACCATTCTGTGTTTCTAAGGAAATTAAATAGACTGAGGGCTTATACCACAGGGTACTTGCTTAGTGGTGTGTGTGTGTGTGTGTGTGTGTGTGTGTGTGATGTTGTGTGTCTGTGTATAATTTATCAGAGTCCAATCAGGACAGTCAGGTATCAGAAACCAAATCTCTTAATTTAGCAGATAAAATGTAATATAAATTAAGTTTTTGAAAGGTTAACTAAATAACTGGTGGTAATAGAGTACTACAGAATTCTGAAGCCATCTTATCCTACCATAAATTACTTTATTTTACACACTTGATGCCACAATTAGCAGCATCAAAATTCCAATTCCTATTTCAAAGAATTGCACTGTTATTCATGTACTGCTTGTATTTACTTTTCACATGTAAAGTCCAGTAGAATGCAACATTACTAAATTCATCATAAACATTTAATTGGATATCTTACGTTGGAATTATTTATAATTCAATTCGATTCAATTGAATGTCTATCTTGTGCAAGGCCAACAAGTCACTTCTGAGAAAGGGTAAAATCAAATTAGGAAGAAAATGCGGCATTCAGGTTAAATCTCAAGTACTATTCTATTGTGTTAGGCTACTTTCTTAGTCCACTTTATGTTGCTATAACAAAATACCACGGACTAGGTAATTTATAAAGAAAAGAAATTTATTTCTTACAGTCATGGAGACTGGGAAGTTCAAGGTTAAAGAGTCTGCCTCTAGCAAAGGCCTTCCTGCTTCCTCATCCATGATGGAAGGTGGAAGTGCAAGAGATTATGTGTGTTTATGCATATGTGCAAGAGAGAGAGAAAGAGAATGGGAACCAAACTCATCCTTTTTGTGAATAACCCATTCCCAAATTAACTAATCCACTCCCTTGATAAAAGCATTAATCCATTCTTGAGGGAAGAGCCCTCATGATTGAAAAACCTTTCAAAGGTCTGACCTCTCAACACTGTTGTATTGGAAATTAAGTTTACAACACATAACTTGGAAAACACAATTGAACCATAGCAGCTGCCCTATTCTATCCCTCTGAAAGAATTGCTCATCTAGAAAACTAGCATTTCTGGCTCCCAACACAGAGGCGTCTATGATTTACCCCCAGGAGAAGAGGGCTTGGTGTCATTATTCAAGAAGTAACTACACACTTACGGAATTATGAGTTTTCTCTCTTATGGTTGGACTCCAACTACCACCCTTTCTATATATATATATATATATATATATATATATATATATATATATATATATAAAACCACCCAAACCTATTTTCTGCACCCAAACCTATTTTCTGCTCTCTGCCTCACTACATGCTACCCAAAACACATTATTCTTTTAGAAGCACCAAATTTGCATTTTAGAAATCCACAATATTTCTTTTGTATGGATTAATTTAAACTAAGTATGTGTTTTCTCAGTCATAAAGATGTGCTAAATGTCTGTTTAGATAGAGCACTGTGGTAACTAGGCCCTCAGCAAACACGTTATTTCATTCATTTCCAGACACAAAGGGATTGCAAGCTAGAAGGAAGAGTAAGTGCTGGGTGCTCAGACGTGTTTCTACCATTTAGTCACATGACCATGAGTAGGTTATTTAACATTTTCATGCCTTGGCATTTTTATTTTTAAAATTTACTTTATAAAAATTTCTATCACACCAGGACTGTGATAGGCAGAATTTTGGCCCCAGTGATCTCTGTACCCTGGCATTCCTCCCAGGAATGGTTATGGTACATTACATAACAAGTGGGATTTCACAGATGTAATTAAGTTTACTAACCAGTTGACCTTAGAATAGGAGGATTTCCCTGGATTATTCAGGTTGGCTCAGTGCAATCACATGAGCCCTTAAAGCAGAATAGGAAAACAGAAGAGGGAGTAAAAGAGGAAGTAGAAGAGTTCTGATGCATGAGGACTCAGCCTGCCATTGCTAGCTTCTAGATAAAGAAAGACAGATGGAAAATATAACAAAGAAATTAGTTCTTTCAATAACCAGTGAGCGTAGAAGACGACCCTGCGCCCCAGATGAGAACTGCAGCCCCAGATAATACCTTGATTATATCACAGTAAGGCAATTACTAGAGAATCCAAACACATTGTGCCAGACTTCTGGCCTATGGAACCATGAGATAAATAATAGCTGCCTTTTTTTTTTTTTTTTTTTTACTTGAAGTTCTAAGGTACATGTGCACAATATGCAGGTTTGATACATACGTATACATGTGCCATGTTGGTTTGCTGCACCTATCAACTCATCTACATTAGGTATTTCTCCTAATGCTATTCCTCCCCCTGCTCCCCACCCCCCAACAGGCCCCAGTGTGTGATATTCCCCACCCTGTGTCCAAGTGAGCTCATTGTTCAATTCCCACTTACGAGTGAGAACATGTGGTGTCTGGTTTTCTGTCCTGATAGTTTGCTGAGAATGATGGCTTCCAGCTTCATCCATGTGCCTGCCAGGGACATGAACTCATCCTTTTTATGGCTGCATAGTATTCCATGGTGTATATGTGCCACATTTTCTTAATCCAGTCTATCATTGTTGGACATTTGGGTTGGTTCCAAGTCTTTGCTATTGTGAATAGTGCCGCAATAAACATGCATGTGCATGTGTCTTTATAGCAGCATGATTTATATCCTTTGGGTATATACCCAGTAATGGGATTGCTGGGTGAAATGGTATTTCTAGTTCTAGATCCTTGAGGAATCGCCACACTGTCTTCCACAATGGTTGATCTAATTTACACTCCTACCAACAGTATAAAAGCATTCCTATTTCTCCACATCCTCTCCAGCATCTGTTGTTTCCTGACTTTTTAGTGATTGCCATTCTAACTGGTGTGAGATGGTATCTCATTGTGGTTTTGATTTGCATTTCTGTGATGAACAGTGATGATGAGCATTTTTTCATGTGTCTGTTGGCTGCATAGATGTCTTCTTTTGAGAAGTGTCTGTTTATATCCTTTGCCCATTTTTTGATGGGATTGTTTGTTTTTTTCTTGTAAATTTGTTTGAGTACTTTGTAGATTCTGGGTATTAGCCCTTTGTCAGATGGGTAGATCGCAAAAATTTTCTCCCAATCTGTGGGTTGCCTGTTCACTCTGATGGTAGTTTCTTTTGCTGTGCAGAAGGTCTTTAGTTTAGTTAGATCCCATTTGTCTATTTTGGCTTTTGTTGACATTGCTTTTGGTGTTTTAGTCATGAAGTCCTTGCCCATGCCTATGTCCTGAATGGTATTGCCTAGGTTTTCTTCTAGGGTTTTTATGGTTTTTGGTCTAACATTTAAGTCCTTAATCCATCTTGAATTAATTTTTGTATAAAGTGAAACGAAGGGATCCAGTTTCAGCTTTTCACATATGGCTAGCACCATATGTGGCCGGTTTTCCCAGCACCAATAATGGCTGTTTACTTAAGCCACTAAATTCATGGTCATCTATTTAATTTGCTACCCAGCATTAATTAGAAAACAAATACAGGGCCAACATGTGAATTAAGCAGTACATACAAGGAGTCACTATGAACAGTAAAAATCTTTCCAAACATGTTTTGGTTTTGCGTTATCATTGTTTCCTTTAATACCAATTCCCTGTATCCCTGGTTTTCAGTCTTCTTTTTTTTGTTTTGTTTTGGTTTTTTTGCTTTTGACACAGGAAGCATATTTAAGAAAGTTCCCTTTTGGTGATCCTCTTTATCTGAGAAAAGTTTGTTAGCCATCCTCTCAGAGAAGGTAGACAAAAAACTATCAAGCCTCCTGCCAGGCTCACTGTTCCTAGATCTATGTTCCTTGCCTGAAAGACAGGCACGTGTCTGAGATTTGTTCTGAAGGACTTTTACAGGCAGCCATTCCCTTTAGGATTTAGCATTCTCCCATTTCGAATTCTCTGTAGATAACGATCCACTTATCTGACTGTAATTCCAGGTTGGCTCTGGGATTGTCTATGCCTCTGGTGCCTCATTTTGGAGCCTGTGCGATAGGAACATCAGGTTGCTTCATCATTATTTCTTCCCTTTGGCTCTCTGCATGCTCCTCCTTGTTTGTGACTATATTACTCTGGAGACCTCATTCCAGACTCTTCACACAGCCAACTAGAAGAAACTAGAAGATAAATTAAAATCCTTGGTCTAATTTTGAGCTGAAAAACAGAGACTGGTTCTTCATCATGTATTTTTTTTCTGTGCACCTCTCTCACTAGAAAAATACATCACATCTAAAAGGATGGATTTTAATCAAGAGAAATAAACAAGAACTGTTCTTTCTCCCCCACCCTCCATAATTCTATTTTTTAAGGAATCATATTCTATTTTTATATCAGCTATATCTCAAACTATCTTCAAAAATAAAAAGGCTTCTTTATTAAAAATACTTCTACCTCTATTACATTTAAGTAATTAGTTAAATATCATAATAAAAGGAGATTTTTGTCTTTGGTGATTTGGCACATATACTTCAAAACTGAAAACTTCCCCTGACTACCATTAAGAGTGTTCTTAGTTACAAAGTAGTTTTGGGTTGTAAACACTGACAAAATGTATTTATCTACATTCTGGCTCAACTAAGTATGCAGAACATGTAGTATCTGGGAATTCATGCTATTGAAAATAGTCAACCTCAGTTTTGTGTTGCAGCTCTGTCAATTACTAACCCAGATCTTGTGCAAATTATTTAACCCTTCAAGCCTCAGATTTTTCATCTATAAAACTCATTCCTTCATTACACATACTTGCTGAGCACTCACCATTTTTGTTATCATTATTGTTATTATAATGCCGTTCAAATTCACAGAAGATACTTAGCTATTTCACTACATTTGACTGAAATGATTATAGAGCACTCAACTGGTTGGAAACAATAAATAACAAGCCATAGCTCAATTGGCACTCTAAGGTCAAGAGTGGGGATATAGTGTCTCCTTCTATGTTCCCATAGCATCCTGGGCTTATGGGCTTGGTTGCATTTTTTAATACATATATATATCCCTACACTTGAAGTGAAGAGCTATTCTATTCATCTTTCTATTTCCAGCTCCTAGTATAATACAATGCACAATATGGTGGGCTTAATGAATGTTTCTTAAGTGAATGAGTGAATAAATGAATAATGAAGCATATGTACTGAGAAACAGGAAAACAATTAGAGAAAATAGAAAAACAATTAGAGAAAAAATATCAACCTGGAGATACACTCTGCCCTCTCACCCATCACAGTAAATCTATAAAGCAGAACACATTTGGAAAGGAGTTGAAAGCAGATATACCGGAGCTAGAATTCTATAAAGTTTGGGATGGTAGTAATTAAAGAAGAGAAGTGACAAGCTGAAGAGTAACAGAGATGCAGTCTCAGGACGTGGGAAATGGATCAGAAAACCTATATCTATAGACTAAACTTTAAGCAACTGTAGAAAGAGATGAAGCACTTTGAGCCATTTTTAACATATTAGCACTGATACTAATAAACGACTATCCTTGCTGGGCCAGAGGGAAGGATCAAGGCAAGAAAGGCTGTCTACAACATACAACCATGTCAGTTAACGTAGATCTGGACCTGACCAAAGAAGACAGAGCTCTAGTCGGTCAAAGTTAAGCTTTACCAGGGCTTTTGTAAATAAAACTGAAGGCTCGGTTTATGGCCATATCACTCTAATTTCTGCCTCCATGTTCACTGTGTCTTCTCCTCTATATCTTCTACTCTGCCGTCTGTTCACCTCTGTATATTATTAGAAGGACACTGGTCATTGGAGTAGACCCATCTCAATCCAATGACAATTAGCCAGGATCTTACTTCAAGATTCCTAACATAATTACACCTGCAAAAACCCTTTTTTCTAAATAGAGTAACATTCACAGATTCCAAGGATTAGGACATAGACTTTTTTGGAGTCGGGGGATGAAGGGAGAGACAATATTTAACCCACTACAAGAAGGAATACTTCACAACTTATTTTATGAGGCTTATGTTACTCAAATGCCAAAACCAGGCAGTGACATGACAAGAAAAGAAAATTACAAAGCAATCTTTGTTACGAATGTAGACACAGAATTCTCAGCATAATATAGGCAAATGGATAAAAATTTGCTTTTGGTCCATGACCAAAAAGAGAGAGTGAGGGGAAGAGACAGAGACAGAGAGAAAGAGAGAGAGAGAGAGAGAATATCAATAGACAGAAGAACAAAAGCCACATGATGATCTCAATAGACATAGAATAAATATGAAAGGAATGTTTGACAACATTCACACTCTTTCACTATAGAAATACTCAACAAACTGGGAATAGAAGGGAAATTCCTCAAACTGATGAAGGAAAACTACAACAAACTCACTGTTGACATTGTACATATGGTGAGAGACTGGGTGCTTTCTTCCTGAGATCAGAAATAAGCAAAGGTATCATCTTTTGCCACTTCTATTCTGCATCATACTGGAAGTTCTGCTCAGTTCCATTGGGCAAAATAAATAAATAAAGTCACCCAGATTGGAAATAAAAGGAAGTAAAACTGTCTCTACAGATGTCATGATCTTGCATACAGGAAATTCTCAGGGACTTACTAAAAATCTATTAGAACTAATAAACAAGCTTGGCAAAGTTGCAGAATACAGGATCAACATACAAAAATCAATTTTATTTCTACACACTTGCAATGACTAACAAAATATAATTAAGAAAATATATACAATAGTATCAAAAACAATAAAACATTTAGAAATAAATTTGACAAAACCGCCCCAAGCTCATATTTTTAAGTGGAAAAACTCATTAATTTATCTATCTTATAACTGTAAGTTTGTACTCTTCAACCAACATCTCCCCATTTTCCCCACCCCTGATGACTGGCAACCATCCTTCTAATCTCTGTTTCTATGAGTTTGACTTTTTAAAATTTCACATATAAATGAGATGATGCAGTATTCATATTTCTGTGGTCTGGCTTATTTCACTTAGCATTATGTCCTCCAGGTTCATCCACTTTGTTGAAAATGGCAGGGTTTCCTTTTTTAAGGCTGGATAATATTTTGTTGTATTTATCTATGTATATACACAACAATTTTATTATATATTTACTCACCGATACACACTTTGCTTGCTTCCATATTTTTACTACTGTGGATAATGCTACAATGAATGTGGGAGTACAGATATCTCTTGGAGACACTGATTTTATTTCCTTTGGATAAATGCCTAGAAGTGGAGTTTCTGGTTTATATAGTGGCTCCATTTTTAATTTTTTAAGGAATTTGCATACTGTTTTCCATAATGGCGGTGTCACAAACAATTCCACAAACATTCCACCGCAGTAATATATAACTGTTCCCTTTCCTTCACACCCTTGGCAACACTTGTTATCTTTTGATTTTTTGATAATAGCCATCCTCACAGGTGTGAGTGATGTCGCCTCGTGATTTTAATTTGCATTTTCTTGAAGATTAGTGATATTGATCACTTTTTCATATACCTGTTGACTATCTGTATGTCTTCCTGGGAAAAATGTCTATTCAAGTCCTTGGTCTATTTTTTAATCTGGTTAATTGTTTTGTTTTGTTTTGTTTTCTACTGAGTTGTATTAGTTCCTAATATATATAGAATATTGACCCCTCATTGAATATATAGTTTCCAAACATTTGTCTCGATTCCATGGGTTCTTTTATATTTTACTGATTGTTTCCTTTGCTGTGCAGAAACTTTTTGGTTTTATGTAGTCTCTCTTATTAATTTTTACTTTCGTTGCCTATGATTTTAGTGTCGTAGCCAAAAAATCTTTGTCCAAACCGATGTCCAGGCCGGGCGCAGTGGTTCATGCCTGTAATCCCAGCACTTTGGGAGGCCGAGGTGGGTGGATCACGAGATCAGGAGATCGAGACCATCCTGGCTAACACGGTGAAACCCCATCTCTACTAAAAATACAATAAATTAGCCGGGCGTCGTGGCGGGCGCCTGTAGTCCCAGCTACTCGGGAGGCTGAGGCAGGAGAATGGTGTGAACCCCGGAGGCGGAGCTTGCAGTGAGCCGAGATCGCACCACTGCACTCCAGCCTGGGCAACAGAGTGAGACTCCGTCTCCAAAAAAAAAAACAATGTCCATGGAGCTTTTTCTTCATGTTTTCTTTTAGGTATTTTACAGTTTCAGGTCTCATGTTTAATCTTTAATCCATTTTCAGTTGGAGTTTCTGTATGGTACAAGGATACAATTTGCTTTTTTAAATTACATGTACATACCAGTTTTCCCAGCACCATTTATTGAAGCAATTATCTCTTTTCCATTGTATATTCTTGGCATCTTTGTCAAAGATTAGTTGACCATATATGCATGAGCTTATTTGGGGGATCTCTATTCTTTTCCATTGGTCTATAATGCTTTGATTGCTATAGTTTTGTAATATTATTTGAAATTGGGAGGTGTGATGCCTCTGTCTTTGTTCTTCTTATTCTATATTGCTTTAGCTTTTCAGGGTCTTTTATAGTTTTATACAAATTTTAGGATTTTTTTTCTATTCCTGTGAAAAACGCCATTAGAATTTTCATAGAAATTGCACTAAACCTTTAGTTCACATTGGGTAGTATGAACATCTTGACAATATTGATACTTCCAATCCACAAACATGGGATATCTTTCCATTGATTTGCATCTTCATCAGTTTCTTTCATCAATATATTATAGTTTTCAGCATACAGAACTTTCACTTCCTTAGGGGAATTTATTCCTAAGTATTTTATTCTTTTTCATGCTATTATGAATGAGATTACTTTCTTAATTTCTTTTTCAGGTAGTTCATTTTTAGTGTATAGAACTGCAACTGATTTTTGTGCTTTGATTTTGTATCCTGCAACTTTACTGAATGCATTTATTTGTTCTAAAAGGTTTTTGGTAGAGTCATAGGGGTTTCCATATATATGATAATGTCATTTGCAGAGACAATTTTACTTCTTCCTTTCCATCCATTTAGATGTCTTTTATTTTTTATTTGTTTCTAATTACTCTGGCTAGGACTTCCAGTACTGTGTTGAATAAAAGTGGTGAGAGGAGGCATTCTTGTCTTATTCCTGATATTAGAGAAAAAAGTGATCAACTTTTCACCATTGAGTATGATATCAGCTGTGAGTTTGTCATATATGGCCTTTATTCTTTGGAGGTACATTATTTTATATCTAATTTTTTTAGAGTTTTTATTATGTAAAAATGTCAAATCTTATCAAATAGTCTTTCTGCATCTATTAAGATGATTGTATGATTTTGTCTTGTATTCTATTAATCAACGTATCACATTTATTGATTTGTTTATGTTTAATCATACTTGCATCTCAGGGATAAATTCCACTTGATTAAAATGCATGAAACTTTTAATGGGCTGTTAAATATCACTTGCCAGGATTTTGTTGAGAATTTTTACAACTATGTTCATCAGAGGTACTGAGGTACTAGCCTGTAATTTTTTATTCTTATAGTGTCCTTATCTGGCTTTGGTATCAAGGAAATGCTGACCTTATAACATGACCATAAAATGTTACCATCTCTTGAATTTTTTAAATGAGCTTGAAAAGGATGATATTAATTCTTAAATATCATCCTTTATTTCACAGTTTCAACAGTGAAATAATCAGGTCCTGGGCTTTTTTATTGGAGGTATTTTTTATTACTGATTCAATCTCCCTGCTCATTTTTGGTGTGTTCAGATTTTCTATTTCTTCATGATGAAGTCTTGTTATGTTGTATGTGTCTAGGAATTTATTACTTCTAGATTATTCAATTTTTGGCATATATTTGTTCATAGTATTCTCTTTTTTTGTATTTCTGGGGTATCAGTTTTAATGGTCTCTTCTTTCATTTCTGATTTTATTTATTTGCATTTTCTTCATATCTTAGTCTAGCTAAATGTTCGCTAATTTTATCTTTTCCAAAAGTCAACTCTTACATTCATTGATTTTTCTACTGCTTTTCTAGTCTCCATATCATTTAATTCTGCTCTTACAATTACTATTTTCTTTCTTCTACTAACTATTAGCTTAGTCTGTTCTTTTTACAGTTTTTGATTGTAATATTAAATTGTTTTATGAAATCTTTCTCTTTTGATGTAGACATTTATTACTATACACTTTCTTCTCAGAAGTGCTTTTGCGCCATCCCATAAGTTTTATTATGTTGCGTTTCCAATTTTTTTGATCCTAAGAAATTTTTTTAATTTCTCTTTTAATTCCTTCTTTGACATATTGGTTTTTCAGAAGCATGGTGTTTAATTTATATATAATTGTGATTTTTCAAAAATTCCTTTGTTACTGATTTCCAGTTTTATACCATTACAGTATGAAAAGATACTTGAAATGATTTCAGTCTTCTTTAATTTGTTAAGATTTGTTTGGCCTAACATATGTTCTCCACTGGAGAATGTTTCTAATATGTATGCTTTCAGATATATGATTTTTAAATTTACAAATATTTTCTTACATTTTGTAGGTTGTATCTTTGCTTTCTTGATGGCATTGTTTGCAGTACAATAATTTTTAAATTTGATAAAGTCCAATGTGTCTAGTTTTTTTTTTCTTCTGTCACTTATGCTTTTGGTATCATATGTAAGAGGTCTTTGTTGTGTATCTGCTGCTATTGGATGAAATGTTCTGTATGTATCTGTTAAGTCCATTTGATCTAAAGTGTAGTTCAAGTCCAATGTTTTCTCACTGATTTTCAGTCAGGATCATCTATCCATTGTTTAAAGTAGGACATTGATATCCCCTCATATTATTATATTTCTGTCTATCTATCCCTTCAGATCTATTAACATTTGCTTTAAAGATTTAGGTACTCTGATGTTGGGTACATATATATTTATAATTTTGTAACCTCTTGATGAATTCACCCTTTTATCATTATATAATAACCATCTTTGTCTCCTTCACAATTTTTGACATAATGTCTGTTTTGTCTGAAATATCTTTTTCTATCTTTTCACTTTCTGTCTATGTGTGTCTTTGATTTTTGACAGTTTGATTATAATATGTCTTAGTGAATTCTTACTAGAGTTGAATCTCATTGAAAATATTAGTGCTTTATTTATGGATGTTCATATCTTTTCTCAGATTGGAGAAGTTTTTACCCTTTTTTAAAGTACATTTCTGTCCCTTTTTCTCTTCTTTATAAAATTTTATAATATGAAAAATGGCTTTTTGATGGCATCTCATAAATCTTGTAGACACTCATTCTTTTTTTTTTCCTTCTCTGACTGGATGTTGTCAAATAAACTGGTCTGAGTTCACAGATGCTTTCTTCTGCTTGTTCAATTCCATTGTTGGCACACTTTTTTTTGTTTGTTGTTTTTTTGAGACAGGGTCTCGTTCTGTCAACCGAGCTAGAGTGCAGTGGTGCAATCTTGGCTCACTGCAGCATCAATCTCCCAGGCTCAAGTGATTCTCCCACCTCAGCCCAAGTATCTGAACCTATAGGCTCATGCCACCACACCCAGCTAATCTGTGTTTGTTTGTAGAGTTGGGACTTTGCCATATTTCCCAGGCTGGTCTTGAACTCCTGGGCTCAGGCAATTTGCCCACCTTAGCCTTCCAAAGTGCTGGAATTACAGGCATGAGCCTCCACGTCTGACCCATTGTGGACACTCTATCGCATTTTTTTCTTTTTTTATGGAGTCTCGCTCTGTCACCCAGCCTGGAGTGCAGTGGCATGAGCTCAGCTCACTGCAGCCTCCACCTCCTGGGTTCCAGCGATTCTCCTGCCTCAGCCTCTCGAGTAGCTGGGACTACAGAAGCATGCCACCATGCCTGGCTAAATTTTGTATTTTTTAGTAGAGACAGGGTTTCACCATATTGGCCAGGCTGGTTTCAAACTCCTGACCTTGTGATCCACCCACCTCAGCCTCCCAAAAAGCTGGGATTATGGGCATGAGCCACCGCGCCCGGCCTTCTATTGCATTTTTAAATTTTCATTCCTTGTATTCTTCAGCTTCAATATTTCTGTTTGGCTCTTTTCATGATTTCTAACTCTCTGTTAAACTTGCATTTTAATCATGCATTTTTTTCCTGATTTTGTTAAGTTGTCTGTTTGTTCTCTGTTTCCTGGGCTCTCTTAAAACAATTATTTTGAATTCCTTGTAAAGAAATTCATAGATTTCTGTTTCTTTGAGGTTGATTACTGGAAAATTATTGTGTTCCTTTGGTGGTTTCAGTTTTCGTGTGTGTGTGTGTGTGTGTGTGTGTTCCTGTTGCCCTGCATTGATATCTCCATATTTGATGGAGCAGACAACTTTTCCAGATTTTACGGACTGGTAAGTGGGGAAACATCCCCAAAATGGGTGGATGCAAGGTCATCGAATGGGTGGTGTGCAGCAGTTCCAGTTCCAGGGAGGGCACAGTGGCATAATTTTTATGCAGTTCTGTTACCTGAGGCAGTGTTGGCAAATATTGCAGGAGTATTCGGCTGCCAAGGCTGTGGGTGTCTGCAGTGGCTGCAGGGAATGTTTGGGTTTCTAGTGGCGAAGACTGCTGAGATTCTCCTGATCTCTCTTGGCACTGGTTCAGGTTCACAGGTACTTTCATGATGGCACATGAAACAGTCACACAGCTGGAACCTGGAGCATAAGCACATGTATAGTGACAGTGGCTCTGGGATTCAATGTGCAGGATAGCCTGTCACAGTGGTGGCTCCAGTGTCTGAGTCACACTTGCTTATGGAGCAGCAGTGGAGCTGGGGTCTGGAGCACAGGTGTATGCAGAGCAACCATGGTCCTGGGCTCATGGCAGGGTTATCCTGCAGTGACAATAACTCCAGTGTCTGATGCATGGGTATGCACAGTTTGGTCACAAAGCAAGGGTCTAGAGTGACATGCAAGGAGCAGCCACAGATTTGGGCATGTGGATTGGCACATCCATGGCACATGTAGATTGGGTGGCCTGGTGGTTCCAATCCCAGGTGATACAACAGTGCCTCTTTCTAGGGGTAGGGGACAGAGCATAACAGCATCTCCTTCTCCAGAGCGTCTGCAGTCCATGACTCTTGATTTCATCAGTAGTGAATGCTACCTGTGTCCTCTGCAGGCCATCAGAGACCATGTGCCACCATGTGGCCGAGACTAATATCTTCAACGCTGCTTCTTTGTTGCTAGCTGTCTCCAGATGTCTCAGGCACTCAAATCTCTCAAGCCATCTTTTCTGTGCAGATATTCTCCTTTTTTTTTTCTTCACCGTGTTACTGCAGGTTCTTAATTGGACCCGTGAGCCACCGTGAAGCTATTTTCATTGATAGATAGCTATCTAATTGTAGATTTTTGTGGGAGAGGAAAGATTGATATTTTCTATTCTGCCACCTTGCCGATGACATGGTGGTCAACAAGAGTGCTGAGACAATTCAAAGTGGAAAGATAATGTTTTCAGTAAATGGCATTTGGGCAACTGCATATATACATGTAAAATAATTACAGAGGGCCGTTTCCTTAATGCATACCCAAAATTTAACTAAAAATGCATCACAGATCTAAATGTAATAGTTAAAACCATAAAACTCTTAGAAGAAAATATAGTCATAAATTGTGACCCTAGTAACAACAAAGACCTCTTAGATATGATACCAAAAGCATAAGTGACAGAAGAAAAAAAAACTAGACACATTGGACTTTATCAAATTTAAAAATTATTGTACTGCAAACAATGCCATCAAGAAAGCAAAGATACAACCTACAAAATGTAAGAAAATATTTGTAAATTAAAAAATAATATATCTGAAAAGGCATTTGTGTCCAGAATATATAAAGGACCCTTACAACTCAATAAAATAAAAAGATAAGTAAGCCAATTAAAAAGTAGGCCAAAGACTTTATATGCATTTCGCCCCAGAAGATAATGGCATTTGCTGAAAAAGATAACTGTACCCTTACCATAAGACCTAGAAATTTTATTCCTAGATATCAGCTCAAGAGAATTGAAGACATATGCTTATACAAAAATGTAGACATGAATGTTCATAGCCATTTTATTTATAATAGACAAAAGCTGGAAGTAAGCCAAAGGCCCATCAACTGCTGAATAGATAAACAAAATGTGTTAATTTATAAAATGAAACACCAGTTAACTGTAAAAAGGGATTAAATATTGATACATGTAACCATGTGGATGAATCTAGAACCATTATGGAACATGAGAAAACAGGCACAAAAGGCTAAATATTGTATGATTCCATCTGTATAGAATTTCTAGAAAAGACAAAATAATAGAAATAGAAAGCATACTTACCTGGCACTAAGATAGAAATGGTGATTGACTGCAAACAAGCATAAGGGAACTTTTTGGGTGATAGAAATGTTCTAAAACTAAATTTTGAGGATGGTTGCACAGGTCTGCTAACTTACTAAATAATATTGAACCACACATTTTTATAGATTAATTTTATGATAAGTAAATTACATCTCAATGAACCTGACAAATTAGATTTATAATTAAAAACTTCATTGATTAAAAGACATATTAAGAAACACAAACTGCTAACCACAGAATCTGTGATGATATGTACATTAAAGAATATATAATTAAAATATGTTTATATATTTTAAGAGACTACTGAAAGAATAAGTGATTTATTTATTTTTTATTTATATATTTATTTATTTATTTATTTATTTGACAGACTTTTGCTCTTGTGCCCAGGCTGGAGTGCAATGGCACGATCTCAGCTCACTGAGATCGCCTCCCAGGTTCAGGCGATTCTCGTGCCTCAGCCTCCTGAGTAGCTGGGATTACAGGCATGCACCACCACACCCAGCTAATTTTTTATTTTTAGTATAGATGGGGTTTCTCCATGTTGGTCAGGCTGGTCTCGAACACCCAACCTCAGATGATCTACCCACCTTGGCCTTCCAAAGTGCTGGGATTACAGGTGAGAACCACCATGGTCAGCCAGGAATAAGTGATTTTTAATTAGATCAAAGCTCATGAATTCTCAAAGGAGGATGTCTAAATAGCCAATAAATATATAAAAACAATTTGTTAGTAATCAAGAAATTACAGATAAAATTACATTGCCATACCATTACACACCCATCACAATGGTTAAAATGAAAAAGACAGTCAATACCAACCACAGGAAAGGATGTGAAAAATAGAAACTCTCAAATATGTGAATGAAATTGGTACAGTCAATTTGCAAAAAAAAAAAATTGTTTTGGATCATCTATTAAGCTAAATAGTAATACCTCGTGATGCAGCATTTCTATTTCTAAGTGGTATATATGCAATAGAAATGCCTATGTAGGTTCACCAAAGATATGTATGAGAATGCTCACAGGAGTGCTATTATAAATGGTCCCAAACTAGTAATACAAATATATGGATAATATATTTTGTTACATTCATACTATACAATGATGAAAATTAATGAATTATTTCTTTATGCAACACGGATAAAATACAAAAATTATAAATCTAAATGACAAAATCTAGAGTTTTGACTACATTTAAAGCTTAGCAAGACTAAGCTATGTGTTAGAAGTCAAGATATTTGTCATATTTGGGGAGGAGGAGTTGTATTTGTCATATTTGGGGAGGAGGAGTTGTGTAGTAACCTACTGGAGGCATGAGAAGAGCTTCTGGGATGCTAATAATATTCATTTCATAATCTACCTGGTATTTATCTGGGTGTGTGTATTTTGTAATAGTTAATCAAGATATAAAATCATGATTTCTACATATATTTGTATATATGCCATTTTTTAATAAAGAAGTGTATTTGAGAACAAAATGGATAATGGCTTAACCAAGCCAAACAGCAACAGAGGAAAAGCTGCCATAGACTCTCTTATCTTCTAACACATGTTCCATTGTCTTACCATGCCACTGTATTGCCCATTGCTACTCTTAATAGAGTCAAATTAGATAGCTTCAACAATGTTAGTTTATAATAAAAATAATCATGTTCTTTTCAGCGTATCTTGGTAACACATTATAGTGCTCAGTTTAGATTATTTTTCTTGACTCATCTTAGAATGCTTGTTGACTCATAACCTATAGAGAAATATCTAAATCTAACAATTAACTTCAAATCATGATGCAGAACTATGTATAAAGTAAATTCCATTTAGTATTCACCCTTGAGATTATGTCATCCAGTCTATTCTTGAGATTTTACCATTAATTTTAGTTTTGAAGTACTTGGTTTTTATCCACTGACAACAACACGAACAAAATTCTGCCTTATTATTTTCTTTCAATAATTAAAACTTCATAAAAACTTGCTACATTATGTGAGAGGTCAATATCATTATTTTTACTTTGAAAAATATAAAATTAAATTATTACTGTCCAACTTGGGTCTTCTCATAACTTTTAGATTGCCTATATATCCTGCCTGCTGTAAATATCAGAGCCACAGTTATTTTAGTTCCTCCAGTTAAAGCAACATAAGGATATATCGCAATTATGATTCTTTCACATAATTAACCTTAGATATTATCTAATTTGACACTTAGAAATACTCTAGCTTTGTTCTACATTGATTTTACATTACAGATTACCCATTCTGTCTCTGTGAGTCTTTGTCAAACTAATAAAATTATGACCTAAAACTATAGGCCATACTATTTTACAAGATTGTCTTATCATAAAGGAATTACTTTATGAGAACAAAAATTAATGGAGAAGCAAATCTACTTAGTCATTTTTGCACATAAATTTAAGCAACTCATGGAAAATACTTTCCACCAAAGGAGAATACTTAAGTTGAACCCAAGCCAATATGATTCTAGCAGTTTCTCCTACCCTCCACTGCATTCACTCCTTTTCATGTCAGGTCTGCGAGCCTGTTGAGAGCACCATATGTGTTTTATCTTTGTAACCTCGGCACCCAACAAAGTGCATGGTACATAAAAAGTGCTTAATAAGTATTTGTTGGACAAATGTCAATTGTTCTTCCAGAACACATCTTTCCCTCTGGAAATTTGTAAGCATTTTTTGTTCCTCACAACTTAGCAAATTTACCAATACCTAAAGGGAAGACTAATGAAAAACAGACTTACGGTCTAATAGTAACTTGATTACTGAGTGAGAAAGACTCAAAACTCAGAACTCTTCCATGTTACAGTAACTTCAGAGTCAGCCAGATCAAGTCTTTAGAGCCTTAACTGCAGATACTGGAGAAAGACTAGACCCTAATACCTAAGGAACAGTAAAATCCCAAGTCTAAATATTGTTCTTTTCTTCCCTATAGTGCAAAGTTTTGAATTTTCTGAATTCAACTTTGTCTAATACTCTGGTCTTTAATCTAAAAGCAAAGTGGTCAATGATGACACAAATAAACTTATTAAGGATAAATTCAAAGAAATATCTTAGTGCAGATGTCCTGGGCACAGAAAGCATTCACCTCTCTGTCCAAGATATCGTCCTTCTGTAGTTTGTACAATGAAGGTGGACTTAGAAAATAATAACCTAGAAGCTGGAAAAGGCCAACTGCCAGCACTAACATGCAAATGTGCAATGCTGATTTTAAATGTCACTTAATATGATATAAACTACATTAATTTTAATGCCAATTCTCCATGCCATTAGGCTGGTAGGAAATTTCTTATCAGCTTGACCCTAGTATGTGGTATATTTATGGAATGTCCAGAAAACAAGGAAGGGACTTATTCTCTCCAACTTATTATGGTGTGATTTAACATCTTGGTGGCCCAAGCCACGGTTCTGCTTTTGGTCCTGCAACTCTCTGACTGTGCCAGGTGCCAGAAGTGAGTCAGGTCTCATTGCTGAGGCTGAGAGCCCCAGTACCTAAGACACTAGCACACATCACAAGCACTGTATTTCTCACCTTCTCAGTGTTCTGCTGTGAAGAGCTCAAGTCTCCATTGCTCATGGGACCCATTGAACTCTTTCCATTCTAAAGAATTGCACTTCTCTTTCTTCTTACCCTTGAAAGACTTTGTTTCCCTATATAATTGAGATGTCCGGTATTGTGTTTTCCATTTAAAACTTTTCCAAAAGAAAAATTATTCAAGAAAGAATAATTGACTTCAGGATATTTCCACTTTTGCTCTACAACAATACTCTTAGACTCAGGGAGGACAGGGAATATACAAAAAAATTTTAATTCAAAGTAATATTTCTATAAAATATTCTGCTACTCCAGTATTCCACTGAGTGTTCAGATAATATAAGGAACAGTCAGATTTTTTCATTCAAGTTTATGATATCTCATTTTGTTCGTGTGATAGAATAACATTTGTTCTGAATAGTTTGGGATTCACTTCTGTAATTTAGATTTGGTATCCTGGTAGCATACAGTCGTTTGTGAATTCGTACTGAAAGTTCTGTAATGTTGTTTACATACTTAAATAAAATAGGTGAAGCAAGCAATAAAAATAGCCAATTCTTTCTGTGCACTTACTATGTCCATGTACTGTTTTAAGCTCTATGTGTATCTCTTCTTGTTGGTAGAAATAATGAGAGAATAATTAAAATGTTTTTAGTCATCTCAGAATAAAATGAATCAAAGGTTACCTTATATTTTGTCATGTTTTGTACTTTCAATGCAAATATTTATTTTCAGTTTGATGAACTGACTATTCTAGTCTGGGGGAAAAGAGAAGAAGAAGGGAAAAAACTATGGAAACTAACAAGGATGCAGGGCTTACCTAGATCCTTTGGGGAAAAGGAACCCAATAGAAAATAACAATTATTTCTCCTAATTTGTTTGCTCAAACCCACTTTGGGTATGCACTAGTTCTTCCTCTGCACATTTTGGAGAAGTTCTTTCTGTTCTTTTCTTGTCACCCTTAGTTTATTAATATTTCACCAAACATTTTCTACTTAAAAAGAGTCTTAATTTTGAACCTGAAACACCCAGCCCAATGTCAGAATTATATGACTCCCTCTTCTTATTCTATTTAAAATTTCTTTGGCAGGGCACAGTGGCTTACGCCTGTAATCTCAGCATTTTGGGAGGCCAAGGCAAGAGAATCACTCAAAGCCAGGAGTTTGAGACCAACCTGGGAAGCAAAGAAAGGCCTGTTTCTACAAAAATTAAAAATTAAGAAAAATAGCCAAGCATGGTGGCATGCACCTGTTGTCCCAGTTACTCAAGAGGCTGGGTGGGAGGATTGCTTGAAGCCAGGAGTTTGACGCTACAGTGAGCTATGATCATGCCACTGCACTCCAGCATGGGTGACAGAGTGAAACCCTGTCACCAAAATCAATTAATTTAATAATTTAATTAAATTCTTCCCAGCCCTGCAGTGAAGAGGCAAGACCCTGGATGTGCTTGCCTTCTAGCTCTCCCTGCATCTCCTTGTCCTCTCAGGCAGTAGTTTCAGATCCTTCAGTGTAGAGGAAATGGTATTGGAGGAAGGGCACAGCTCCCCTCAACAACAGTGATGTATTGGGTATTTACAGCTAGTTCTTTCTCTCAAGGGTATGTGGAGAGCTCTTGTTAGCTTTGCATAGATGTGCCTACTGGAGATCTTTAACTTTCTTTCCTTCATGCATTCACTGTCTCCAGTGTAGCTGGTTACTTCGAATTCCTCCCTTAGTCCCTGCAGAGCCAGTGGTCCCCTCCCTCTCTGGGGACTATTTGCTCCATTGGGCAATTCTCTAAAGGATCAAAGTTGGCCCAGTCTAGCTCCCTCTTGGGGAAACAATCCATTCTCTGTACTGAACTTCATCCTCTGATATAGAATCCTTCTTCTGGACACTCCTCTAGAGACAAATTTTTGGTACCTGTACCTCAAAAACTCAAAGGAACATAGATCAATTATTCTGAGTGTTTCTCTTGAAGTTCCCTAAATGCTCTCCCTTCCTGTATGGGCAAGGAAGAGGGTGTCAATCACATCAGCATATCAACAAATCTCTCCCCAAAATCCTTTAAACTGAAACAAGTCTCCCTGCTCAACCTCTGCAGCCTTAAGAGGTAGATTTTAATATCTGAATCTATCTTTAGGTAGGTATTAAGATCTCCAAATAGAGGTCTCAAATTTGAGGACTTCCTTAGCCAGCTGGGTTATCATCTTTGCTTTGTATAAGTGCCTTTGGGACCTTCAGCCTAAAATGAAATAGAAAGGGTCTCATTTTGCCATCTATTTCACATGGATGTAGCACCTAATTATCCTTCATGCAGCAAGTCAGCAAACACAACATACTCCTCCCTGCCTCACACCATTACTTACGCGGGATGAAAACAAGTTTTTCAGAGTTGCTACCACCCACATTCCAATTAACTCTTTTGCAGGGCCGATTTACTTCTCCATGATACTGGACCCAATTAAGACTCCACAATAGGTGGCTTAGATACCTCTGGGGGTGATGAAAACATGAGGAGGAAGCCAAGTTAGAATGGATGTACACCCATTCAAGAGTGGATGTAAATGAAATCAGCTGGTAGCTATCCAATTTACATATTTAGCATCCAGCATGTGCTTGGCATATAGTTGACACTCACAAAATTGTAGTTTTCATTTCTTTCCTACTGAACCTCACTTTTCAATTAAAGAGGACAATACCAAAAATTTTCTCATTTTTCCCCAGACCAACAATCATTCTGAGGAGAAAAATCACGAGACAATGTATGTGATTTCACAAAAGCATTGCATTATCTCTTTTGTCTGTGCATGCTTGCCACCCAGAAATATGCTATGAAACTAATTATTTGATGGAATGAATTAAGAACTGACTTCGAAAACAGGACTAAAGTTATATCTACATCAAGCCTGGGAGGAATGCATAGAAGATAATAGTTTCATTTAACACAAGAAAAATAAGAACAAAGTAATTGTGGGCCTTACCCAAAGTTGCACAACCCAGAGGCAGAGGGGTTAGTAGGTTCTACCAAGGTCTCCTCATTTCAACACTAGATACAACAATAAGGGAGGCATGATGAGAATTTCTAGTCCCCAGATTTAAGAGAAAAGTCAGGAGTTAGAGTTGAAGCCCTGGTGATCACTCTCATTCTTCATAGACACAGCTATCCATTAAGACAACCATGAACATAACTCATCACTGAGGGAGAATGTAAAATCTGTCCTCATCAAAGAAAGAAACAGAAGATTCCCAGAGATTTGTACATAATTCAGAATATAGCACAACATTTTTCAGGCCTCTTAAGCAATGCCATTTCACTTATAAACAGTTCGGAGAAGGAATATTTATGGCCCTTCGATCTCTCCCACTGGCCCTGAAAGAAACTGAATTTCTAACCAAATCCATTTACAAGGAGAGAGCTATTCATTCTAACAAAACCACATGGTAAGTACATTAAACAAGGAAAAAATCTTTTGATGAACCGAAATATTATACCCACAGGAGGGGCAGCAGCCTCAGTGAAAGTTAAATTTGGCTGCGTCTGATCTCATGTTTCTCAATTTTCCAAGCTCTTAAAGCATGACAATACTACAATTTAGCTGCTTTAGGATGACAGAAGTTCAACTAGCCAGTGGGCCCAACTTTGGCCTTTATATTTGGATTGTGAGGTGATGAATGAAGAAGAAAATTTCCACAGACTCTTTTAGAGGAACATCAACTTCCTTTTTTTAACCTGAAAGTTTATTTTATTTATTTATTTTAATTTTTAACTTTTAGCTTTTGTGGGTACGTGGTAGGGGTATATATTTATGGAGTACATGAGATATTTTTATACAGGCATACATTGCATAATAAGCAAATCAGGGTAAATGGGGTATCCATCACCTCAAGCATGTATCCTTTCTTTTTGTCACAAACAATCCCATTAAAATCTTTAGTTATTTTAATATATATAATAAATTCTTGTTGATTGTAGTCACCCTGTTGTGGTATCAAACACTAGATCCTATTCATTCGATCTAACTTCATCTTTGTACCCATTAACTATCTCCACTCCCCTCCCCAACCCTCCAACTCTCATGGCCTTTCTGAACTTCTGGTAACCATCAGTCTACCTTCTATCTCCATGAGTTCAATTGTTTTAATTTTTAGCTCCCACAAATAAGTGCGAACATGTGAAGTTCGTCTTTCTGTGCCTGGCTTATTTCATTTAACATAATTATCTCCAGTTCTATCCAAGAATACCAAATTCAAAACTACATTTAAATGTACTACATGTATAGCTCTAGCACCAGAATTAAAACAATGCATATGCCAAAAGGTAGGTAATATAATATCTACCTTCAAGAAAGTTTATCTATTTGGAGTGAAAAGACCATTGCATGTAGTATAGAACATTACAAAGCCAAATACAATTGGATGTTAAAACAGACTATAAACAACTAGAGTAATTTCGCCAAGTTCAGATGAACTCCTCTGTGGCATGGCAGTGAGGCTGGTGAGAAAAATGTGAGTTCAAGTCTTTGAAGAAAATACAGACTGAACTTGGAAATTGAGAAGGAATAAGGAAGACAAAGGTATTAATGATTACATCCTTGTTCCTGATGTAAAAGAGTTAGTGAATTGTGGTGGCATTTACTGAGATGTGGAACACAGAATGAGAATTAAGAGAAAACATGACGGGTCAATTTAAATGTAGTTTAACATATAACATCCAAAAAAGAAAAGTCCAGCAGCAATCTAGTTATACATATGGAGTCCAGTAGGGATATATGTGCTAGATAAAAAAAAAAAAACTCACAGTTGCTAGGGAATTCGGATTAGCCCTGAGATCATAACTGTTTGCTTTCCTTCCAGTTTATATCAGTTAACAATTCCTTGTGATTGTGCCAAACTCTAAGCTTGCTTTTAAAGAGAGATGTGTTGTATTTAACAATGCATACAATAAATATGGCAATAATTCAAATATGTGATTGCTTTAGGAAAGACATTCCCAATCTAAACCTGGTTGTCAGATCAGAGTTACACCTGTAACTGACTCCTCAGATTTATTTTGTTACTGCTGGGAACATTTCTGGAATACAGTCCCTGAAAAGAATCAGAACTAGACTTCTACAGGCCAGGTAACAGAAAACCTGATTTCCTCACCCTGGTAAAGCCAAAAAAAAAGATAT
This sequence comes from Symphalangus syndactylus, assembly GCF_028878055.3. Lineage (NCBI taxonomy): Eukaryota > Metazoa > Chordata > Mammalia > Primates > Hylobatidae > Symphalangus > Symphalangus syndactylus. The sequence goes on along the minus strand of NC_072440.2, from coordinate 95,122,676 downwards.
TCTGCAAGATCCAGTTTATTGTGTCTGCTGAATTGGGAGTTGGTATGCTCTGGAACTACGGTCACTCCTTCCAATACTAGTCAGTGGGAGAGATAGTTCTGCTAGGTGAGCCACAGACAGCTTCAAAACCAGAGAAATCTGGGTTTGGTAACTATCAAAATGTTGGCTGAGAAATAATGAAAAAAGAATAGAAATAAAATTAAAGAGAGATGGGCTACACACACACGCAGAGAGAGAGAGAGAGAGAGAGAGAGAGAGAGAGATTTCAGCCCTCAGTGACTATGTCATAAATAGGCATGGAAAGTTCCAGCTAAGCATGGAGAAGATGAGATGAAATTATACATCAGGCAGAAGATGGGACTATGAGAGTACATGACAAGAAGAAGTAGTTGTTTCTTTATCTTACACAAAAGTTCCCTCATTTCGCTATGTGCCAGAAACCAAAACCAATTTCCTTTCTTTCTTATCAGCAAAATAAAAAGGCAAGTCTAAATGTGTTCTGATGAGAATTAGAGAGAAAATTCCAGTTCTTCTCAACAAACATAAGCAGTTGATAAACTCGCCAAGCAGAACGAGTAGAGGAAAACAATAAGCATCCTGAGAAACCAACATATAGGAAACGGGTAGAGAACAAGATGCCTGCATAAGTATTCCAGAGGAGATAACAGAACTTAACTAAAATTAGCATTATAAACTGCTGGGAAATGAGAAGCCTTAGGGGACCTGAGTTTAATGATGGATAAGAGTGCTGTATGATTAAATTACTACTAGTATATAATTAATGCAACAAGACTGCAATTCAGTGTGTAATAAAGAAAAGGATGCACTAGGAGAATTGAGTGTGCAGAGAAGGACTCCACAAGGATAAGAGGGATCATCTGATCTCAACAGGAACAGGTTACAGGAAAGAAGAGAAGCAGAAGTTTCTTTCCCTCTGGAGATAGCAGGGAAAAGTTTTTTACTTGGTTGCTTGGATATAAAGAAAGTTTCAGGTCAGGCGTGGTGGCTCATGCTTGTAATCCCAACACTTTGGAAGGCTGAAGTGGGAGGATTGCTTAAGCCCAAGAGTTCAAGACCCACCTGGGCAATATGGCAAAACTTTGTCTCTAGCTAAAAAAAAAAAATTAAAAAATTAGCCAGGCATGGTGGCACCTGCCTATAATCCCAGCTACTTGGGAGGCTGAGGCAGGAGGGTTGCTTGAACCCAGAAGGCCTTGAGCCCAGGAGGCAGAAGTTGCAGTGAGCCGAGATCATGTTACTGAACTCCAATCTGGGTGACAGCAGAGCTAGCATGGACAGAAAGAAAGAAAAGAAAGAAAAAGAGGAGGGGGTGGTGAGGAGAGGGAGGGAAAGAAAGGAAGAAAGAAAGAAAAAGAGGAGGGGGTGGTGAGGAGAGGGAGGGAAAGAAAGAAAAAAAGGAAGGAAGGAAGGAAGGAAGGAAGGAAGGAAGGAAGGAAGGAAGGAAGGAAGGAAGGAAGGGAGAAGCAAATGGGAAGTTAGTTTCTAATCCAATAAATCTGGGAGATGGTCAGTGCCAAGGAAGATGGGAGATATCTGTGCTGCCATGATGGATCTGAGAGAAAATACTCGACCACAATCACAACTAAGGCTCATGAAGATGGACTGTGGTGGGAGCTGGGCTGGGAGTAAGGATGGAACTCTAGTCCTCTCCCAATGGAGAGATGAGGAGGCCGTTAGGTCAAGGCAGAATGGTCAGCTGTGGGTCAATGTGTGGTCTCATGAGGTTTTTACAAGAGGATTAAGCAACATAAGCCTGTATTCTGGGAAAGGGTATGGAATCATTGAATTTGGATACCCATTTTGGTTCCCATTTGGTAATATCATGAAGACTAGAAAAAAAAAAACAGATAAACTGATCTTGTGGGCAAGGATGGTATTCAAAACATTTCATAGCCAGTAAGTCATGGACCCCAACCAATCATCAGGGGTCAATCAGAATGCACATAAGCTATAAATTACTCTTATAGCTATCCCAGTGGGTAACAGCAGAATTTCTATCCTGCCTGTGAGTAAGATTTGCTCTTTGAGGTCATCATTCCTGGATGAAGCTGTTGATAAGCTTCTAGCATGCTTTAAAAAGGCATCTGTTTCTAAGCAGGCTGAATAATCCATGCTGCCATATTATTTACTCTACTAAAATCATTTGTAAATTTTACGTTAATAAGATGGTACAACCGTAAAATTCTTACCAGCTCGATGACAACAAACCTACATCCAAGTCCTGACAAATATATCTTTGAAACGTCCTTATTTTTTTTCACTTGCATTGGCTTTACCACTGGTATGTACCCTTCTGGACTTTTCCGCCCATATTCTACTGACTTTTCTAACTACATTTCTCATCTATTTACTCCATCCTTCACATTGCCACCAGAAACAGTGCTAAAATTATTTACTATCTGCAAAAAAATAATAACTACTTCCCTCTAAAAAAAAGATACATGTTTCTCCCTGCGGTACTCAAAACTTTAAAAAAAAAAAATCCTAATCTTCCTTTATGTCTGCATCCTTTATTACTACTCCATTCTCCATCACTCTCACCACTCTATCACTTTTCCTGATTTAAGGGCTGGATAAATCCTGGGTCTCCATAGATTGCTTCTCTTCTAGGGCCACGTAATCTCAATGTCAGCTTGTGTCTCCCTGCCCTTAGATACTGTAGAAGATTAATTATAGTTCTCAATTATTGAACTGCTGCATTCTGTAAGAGAATCATATCTTTCTGCCACACTGACATCAGGCTCAGCTGTGTGACTCATTTGGCCAATAAAATGTGAGTAGAGATGTATTAGTCCATCCTCATACTGCTATAAAGAAATACGAGTTAATGGGTGCAGCACACCAACACAGCACATGTATACATATGTAACAAACCTGCATGTTGTGCACATGTACCCTAAAACTTAAAGTATAATAACAATAAAAGTAAAAAAAAAGAAATACCTGATACTGGGTAATTTACTAAGAAAAGAGGTTTAGTTGGCTAACAGTTCTGCAGGCTGCGCAGGAAGCATAGTGGCTTCTGCTCAGCATCTGGGGAGGTCTCAGCAAACTTACAATCGCAGCAGAAGGCAAGGGGAAGCAGACATGTTTTACATGGCTGGAGCAAGAGCAAAAGAGAGATGAGAGAGGTGCTGCACACTTTTAAACAACCAAATCTCTTGAGAACTCACTATTCAGTACCAAGAAGGGATGGTGCTAAACCATTCATGAGAATTACACCTTCGTAATCCAATCACCTCCCACTAGAGAGGTATAATGTTGGAGGCATTACACCTCCAACATTGGGGATTACAATTTAACATGATATTTGGGTGGGGACACAGATCCAAACCATATCAAGAATTAATATTTCTTTGCAGAAGATTTAAAGGCTCCTAACACCACTCTTTTCCTCTTACCATGAGAACAGCATGTCCCAACCAGCAGCTGCTTCCACAGCATAGATAATAGAATGAAGCTGTGTGGTCAGAGCTGCAGCTGACCCACAACCAGCATGAAGCATGAGCTACATTCTTTCTTTTTTTCAATTTTTTTTTTTTTTTTTTTTTTTGAGACAGTGTCTCACTCTGTCACCGAGACTGGAGTGCAGCAGTGCAATCTTGGCTCACCACAATCTCTGCCTCCCAGGCTCAAGCAATTTTGCCTCAGCCTCTCAAGTAGCTGGGATTACAGGTGCGTACCACGACCACCCAGCTAATTTTTTAATAGAGACGGGGTTTCACCATGTTGGCCAGGCTGATCTCAAACTCCTGACCTCAAATGATCCACCTGCCTCAGCCTCCCAAAATGCTGAGATTTCAGGCGTGAACCATCACACCTGGCCTACATTACTTCTGCATATTACTTAGCCAAGGCTGATTGATGCAAAAATCTGGTTAAATAAGTCCCAAATGCCAAGTACTGCAGTACTCAGTCTTCCTTGAGGTGCCATGATTCACTTCCTTTTACAAACTCTCTCTATCTTCACTTCATTGGTGCTACCTGGGTTCTGTTCCTTAAAAAACTTAGACCCAAAGCAAAACTCCTTTACTTACAATTCTCTGTAAGAAATCTAATCATACTTTTTGTTAGTAGTTCCTGAGTTTGGTAATATTTAAGAAAACTTGAATGCCTGAGAGACTAGATCACGTCTCACAGCACACAGTCTTTCAACACGCAGTTCCAGCTCCTCATATTCCACCTTCTTCTAAAACCTCACAGCAACTCATGACCCTCTCCACCTACCACACGTGCTCTCCTGGAAAGGTAGGTCAGCACCCAGCTCCTGTTGTGTCCATGTGTGTCTTGGAACAGTTCCATCAGGGCAGCCTGTTTTCCCTAGACCTATTGTTACAATTTATTTAAACCAAAATTTCATTTTCTATGAAATTATATTTTAATACTATTACAACTAATGTTCAACCTCAGAAGATTATATCTAGCATGCTATCAGACTTTTAAATTGCAAAAGCACTTTCATGTCCATTATCTCATCGTATCACCTGTTTTGCCTTCAGTCTCTATGAAGACAAGTGCCATGGCTCATATGTATCACTGAGCATGCAGCTCTTAGCACACTGTCTGACATATGATGGACACTCAGTCAATGTCTGTGGGTGAATAATGAATGAATAAATGAACATAGCTATTAAGTAACAAGCCAAGGATCAGGTATATCTTATAAGGAACAGAATTCCAGTTCATGTCTCGGATTCCAGTCTCTATGACCTTGCTCCACTGCTCCTGGGTCTCAGACTCTTTTACTGTGGATATGTGTAAAAAGAGATTGATGAACACAGTCTGATGGTTATAAAGAGAGGGTCAAAGTGCTAGACAGGTATTGGGCTAAAATATATGAAAGTTTCTTCCAATCTAGAATTTTAGTAAGAAAACTAACAGTACTCAGAGACTTGCTACTAGTATCTATGAAATGAAATTCCTCCTTTAGAAAATTTTGTTTACATCACTGAAACTGTGGATGCAGATCATATAGATTCAGAAAACCTTGATCTTTCAAAAGGACAATGTAGACTGAGATGTCAAAGTCATAAATTCTGCCAGCAAACATTGCCTTCCCCACTCTGCAATGATAGAAGACAAGTTGTTTCTGTCTGCTAAATAATTCATCCACTTCAGTGTGTACAAGTTTACAAACACAAGAGGATTTACACCTTTATAACCACACTAAACGCCCATTTTAAAAGACTGGCGTCAGTTTTTATAAATGCATAGGTTCATTATTCCCTAGTTGCTGTTGTCAAAGTGAAGAGAATCATTATTCTCCCCTAGAAACAACATGCGGAGTCAGACAACTTTATGAAAGTTTTGGCTCAACTGCTTATTGATTGCGTGACCTGGGGCAAGGCATATACGTTTCAGGTTTGTGAGCTCTAAAGTAGGGTTAATAATAAACATAAGTGAATAGTGAGGATCAAGCGAGATAAGATAGTAGCTTTGAAACCACATTTTAGGAAGCCTCTTGGGTGAAGAGAGAGGTCAAGCAAGAGAGTGTACAGCCCCTGCCCCACCCTCCACTGCTTTGTCTAGAGAAAGTCAGCCTTCAAACTTGCAGATCTCAGCTTCGGGGCTTTGAATTCCCAGCTCAATTACCTGGCCACCACACCAGTGTGCACACTCCCTTACAATTGTCCAATGCTGTAGAGTGCACAGAGCACATTTGTATACATTATTGTACAGCTAATCCTTACCATGATACAAGAAAATTAGCTTTCCCACTTGGGAGCTGAAAGACTGAAGTCCTAAAAGATTAAGTGGCTAAGGGTAGTTCCCAAGATAGGTCAGCAGCAGCCCCCAACCAGATAGTTGTGCTTTTCCTGAAACTCTGAGAAACCCATACATTCCTGTTGTCTCTAATACACAAGATACCATCTTTAATTTGAGAACTCTTTGCCTTTTCAGGTGACCTGTGTTCTCACAATAAACAAGGCACATTCTCATTTTTCTTAAAAGAATGAAACTTCTGGCTTATCTTAAGAAGGTGAAAGCATTGGTTCAATATCTGATAGGATTTATAGCACAGCCCCAGTTTCTATTTCTAAGGCCATAATAAACACACTGTCCTCAGACCACAAGGATAGTTATTCCAGCCCTGGCACAGCACATTGGGATAGACAGTTGTCTCTAGAGGGAAACAACAAATGTATCAGCATAAGTGCCACCTGATTTTCCTGCTAATGATATTAACTTTCTTCCCATTTGAGAGGGGCAGCTATCTGAAATTTTTTGTTGTTGTTGATAACATGCTCTCTCCATCTCCATCTTAATTCTGAATGTCTGTCCCTGGGGTATATTAAAACATTTTATATTCTCACTGAATTAATTTATTCATCTATTAAGCAAGCAATAAGCATTTACCCTGTGTTGTGTTTGGAGGTAGGCATTGTTAATACCAAATATATAAGAAGCAATTACTGCCATCAAGATGTTGGCAGTCCTGCTGGGGAGAACTGACTTGTATAAATACGGAGCAGAAAGAGATAAGCGCATGTGAGAGGTATAAAAAGCTCTGGGAATTCAGAGGGGAAAAAAAACTGCTTGTGACGTGAGTTATCAGAAGCAGTTTCTGAGGTAAGAAGGGACTGAAGCTGCAAGTGAATGAGTAGCTGGGATCTCACCAGGAGAAAATAGGGAAGAGCCTTGATATGGTTTGAATCTGCATTCCCACCCCCCAGCCAAATGTCATGTTTAAATGTAATCCCCAGTGTTAGAGGTGGGGCCTAGTTGGAGGTGATTGGATCACAGGGGCGGTTTCTAATGGTTTAGCACCATCCCTGGAGTGCTGTTCTAGTGATAGAGTTCTCAGGAGATCTAGTTGTTTAAAAGTGTGTAGAATCTCTCCCATCTCTTTCTCTTGCTTCTGCTCCCAGCCATGTGAAGTGCTGGCTCCTCTTTCACCTTCTGCCATAATTGTAAGTTTCCTAAGGCCTCCCCAGAAGCCAAGCAGAGGCAGATGCTGCCATGCTTCCTGTACAGCTTGCAGAACCATGAGCCAAATAGGCCTCTTTTCTGTGTAAATTACCCAGTCTCAGATATTTCTTTATAGCAATGTGAGAACAGACTAATACAAAGCTGTTCATGATGGAAAGAATGACAAAGTCAAAGGGAGAGCCTGAGAAGCTTGGAAGAAGCACAGTGTAACAGCAAAAATATCAGTAGGTAGAGTCAGGAAGTCTGGAGTTTCTACTTTAGTTCCAACTGCTTACTTGGACAAGTTACTTAATCTCCCTGTATCTCAGTTCAATCATTTCTAAAACAGAAAATAAAATAGGTATCCTGTTATAAAAATAATGTCTGGTTATTAATTTATACACATTAACTGACACAATTGGCTTCAAAAAGTTGAGTTGACAGTAGTGAGTTAATAATTAGCTGTGCTTTTAAAGGCCACTTGGAAACTTAAGTTGGACACTAAAGCCAACTTTTACAAAAGAGAACAAGATAACACAAAATAACATAAAAGATGACACAAGTGGACATAAATATAATGAATTAAATGAGAAGTCAAAACCTCAAAGGCTCTTATTTACCTCATATTATTTATTTCATTGCTCTAATAGTCTATTAGAGAAAATGAAATTATGTTATCTCTTTTAAGATGTGTGATTCACGTTCCTGTATGAAAAGGAAGCAGTGCTTGTACTTCCATGATGAAAATCTAGTTATAAGAACTAGGATTAAAAACAAAGAAAAGACTTTCCAAAAGCAGACACATACATGGCCAAGAAGCAAGTGAAAAAAGTGCTCATCATCACTAATCATTAGAGAAATGCAAGTCAAAACCACAGTGAGATACCATCTCATACAAGTCAGAATGGCTATTACTAAAAAGTCAAAAAATAACAGATGCTGGCGAGATTGTGGAGAAAAGGGAACTGGAACACTTATACATTGCTGGTGGGAATGTAAATGAATTCAGCCAATATGGAAAGCAGATTTGCAACTCCTCAAAGAACTTAAAACAGAATTATCATTTGACCCATCAATTCCATTCTTGGATATATACCCAAAGGAATATAAATCATCCTATCATAAAGACACATGCATGCATATATTCATCACAGCACTATTCACAATAGCCAACATATGGAGTCAACCTAAATGCTCATCAAATGTAGACTGAATAAAGAAAATGTGGTACATATACACCATGGAATACTATGCAGTCATAAAAAAGAATAACTCATGTCCTTGCAGCAACATGGATGGAGCTGGAGGCCATTATACTAAGCAAACTAATGCAGGAACAGAAAACCAAATACCACATGTTCTTACTTACAAATAATACACATGGACACAAAGAAGGGAACAACAGACACCAGGACCTACTTGAGGATGGAAGTTGGGAGGAGGGTGAAGATCAAAAAACTACCAATCAAATACTATGCTTATTATCTGGGTTATGAAATCTTCTGTATACCAGACCCCCATGACATGTTATCTTCCTATATAATAAAACTCACATGTATGACTGAATCTAAAATAAAAGTTTAAAAAGAAAACAAAAACAGTTTCTTTGTGTAAATTGACAGACATTTTGAAATGATGTGGAAATTCAGTCAAGAGTAGCCAAGATAATTAGAAGAATGATGTCCAAGAACTGACTCAAATGGATATCAAGTGAATATCAAGATTTCTTATAAAACTACAGTAATTACTAGATATGGTGTTAACGTAAGGGCGAACAAAGACTATTAGTATACTTGAAGCATGCACTATGGAAGTCACACTTTCCAAATCCCTTTCCCTGTCTCCATGCTTTCTCATCCACCATCAGGGTTATAGCTGTATATCACAGTAATGAGACCATCTCTGAAGTCAGATTCCCAGAATTAGACACCCGGGAAGAACCAGAATACTCTTTGCAGCCTCTAAGGCTTGTCTTGTGACCCACCAATGTCCTGTGCCCATATTATCATAGATGCCACCTGACACTCTCAGAGGCATCCTTCAAATTAGAATAAAATTGTTCTAATACAGCATGAAACCCTTTACTCTGATACAAAAGATGCAGCCATATCATAAAGGTACATGTTTGGGGAGAACTGCAATATCAACACACATCTAATCAAAAGCTTGGCCAGTTCTAGCAACCACATTGTGATTCTTAAGCAGGTAGTAGTTATTCTCTCTTTTCCTGCTGCCTCTCCATACTACACCAAAACTTCCAGAATGCTCACTTTTTTTCCAGGAGAAATAATCTCTGGGTATCATCAAGGTTACCTCAAGTCTCAAGTACTCCCCATGGTCATCATCAGCTTCTCTCCCAGGATAAACTTGCATACTGAGGATATTTCACCTTAAAACAATCTATTATTCCCAAGATCCTCATTCAAGACAGGAGGTTTAACAAACTGCACTTCTAGAAGTATCTTGGGAACCAATTAAGAATGAGAATTTTAAAACTAAAACATAAGTGATCTATTAAGAACGTGAAATAAGAAGAGCAATGAATTGCTGTTCCTTAAATGGATAAGAGGTAAAAGGAAACATTTTTTGTCAGGGTGATTTTATTCAACTGTAGTATCTGATTTGTTCTCTGCAATGCATAAATAAACTTCAGAAAAAGAGAAGGACGACATAGAGTTGGGAACAGAAGTAAATCAGAGCTGTGCCAATATTTGCAAAGACCTGCTATCACACAGCACTGTGTTCATAGGGAAAATCTGTTATAAGTAATATCAAGAGTGTCCTAAAAGACTTGCGTCGAGCATAAATGCATCCGTAGTATGCCCTTGTTTTTCCACTTCACATACTGTATGCCCTGGCCAGTCACAAATACTCACTAGTACTCATCAATACTATTAATCTATGCCCCAGTCCTATAGAGTCCATGTGCTTCTCTGTCTGAAATCCTCAAAGTTCCTTCTGTGCATACACACGAACACAAGGTCCAGGCCCAGGTAAACATCTCCATTTTTGACTGCTACTTATTTCTTTTTAACGTAGATTGTAGCACACTTAGATGGATCAAAGCTTAAAAATCTCCCTCCCAGCTCTGTTATCCAGCCATTTATTACTCTCGCCTGTATATTCTTCACTCCAAAATGATATTTTATAAATACGTGTGCAGGTTCCCATATTTTACACAAACCATGACATTTTAATGGTTTGTTGCTTCTTGTGTGTAAAATGGGAGATAAATAATATGACCAGCTGGGGTTGTTGAGTAAATCAAATGGGCTAATATACATAAAGCATTTCGAATAGTGCCTAGCACAGAGCAAGCTCCATGTAAGAATTAGCTATTATAATCTTCATCTTCATCTCAATCATTGCTTTCATGTCTTCATAAAAATAAATATAATTTTACAGCATGTCTGCTGGCTCTATCATATTCCTCTACATCATTTATTTAGAGATGTTCCTATTAAAGGAGATTTAGAGTCATTATACTTTTTCTGTATTACAATGGACATACTCAAGAACTTACCTTTGTGCACTTGTCAAACTACCTGCATAGAAGGAAATCTTAGCAATGAAGTTAATGGCAGTGTTTTAATGGCCTTTAATAGAAATTTATGGGTAAGATAGCAGCATGAATACACACAAGAGCTTTCCCTCCAACTTCAAACTACTAGAGGTAGACTTCATTTTTTGTTGTTGCTCATAAGTCAGAGGGGGAATTTTATAGGTCCCAGGAATTCAGAATAAATCTTAGGCATGGTGGTGACCAGTGCATGAAGCTGTAGTATGCCTAGGGGACTGGAATCTGAAACAAACATTAGGAGCTGGGGCTTTAACTTCCGCAAGGAAACTACAGTCTGATTCCCAGATGTTATAAGGATCCACAAGGGAGCATCAACTGAACTGAAAAATACCTACTTCCTAGGATCATAAGAAAGATGAAAGCCATATTTTTGTAAATATGAAGACATTTAAGGAAATAATAAGTATATCCCAGGCTGTGATTGGAAAAGATAATTGTGACCAGAAATCAGACCACTTGCTCTTATTCCAACTTTATACTAACTGAATACTTTTTTAAATCCAGAGTTAAGAACCTAGCCTAAAAGTTAGTTAATACTGAAGAATCCCATGGAAACTGGGCAGAATCACCTGTGAGATCTTTTCACAGGGAATCTTTCAATGACCAAAGCATATATAGAAATTCTATAAAATGCACCTCCAGTGTTCGTTATGATAAAGAATAACACCAAGACAGCCTCAGAAATTAACAAACAGAAGGAGTCACATTGTGGAAATAAAGATAACAGAAAAAATGAATAGAACTTTAAAGTAGGTGCGTGTAAAATGTTTAGGGTAATAAGATACAAATATTTAAAAGGCAAGAAAGAGACATTATAAAACAAGAGAAGCCAAATAAAAACTACGAATTAAAAAAATAAAATCATTAGGAGATATAATTATTTCAGGAAAATAATAATAAATTTGGAAGGATATCTGAAAAATAACCAAAATATAGTACTGAATCTTAGAGGTAAGAAATGTAATTTAAAAAGTTAAGAACATGAAGAACAGTTGTAATTTCTGATATAACTTTTACATGAGTTCCAGAAAAAAAGTAGAGAAAATGGAAGAGAAGCAATATGAAGAAATTTGAAGAAATAATAGTTGTAATTTAAGGAAGATTTAAATCTTCAAATTTAAAAGGCACAGAAAAAAAGTACAAATAAATACAAATACATTCTTACATATATTTAGTAAAATGTTGAGTTTCAAGGATAAAGAGAAGAGTTTAAAACTGCTAATGAGAAAGGAGTGACTACTTGCATAAGAACATTATCAGCCTCTGTTAATAATGGAAGAAAGCGAAAACAAAAACGCTTCAATATATTCAGAGAAAATAACTACCAAAGTCAAATGTATATGCAGCTTGACAAAATTGAGGGCAAAATAAAAACACTTTGTGTCATCTAAAGATTAAGAGAACTTGTTATTCAAAACTATTCTTCTACTAAAAGAATCAATAAAGTCTGTATTTTAAAAATCTGAAAGGGAGAAAAGGAATATAAAAAGCAATGATGTACAAAGATATCAACAGAATATTTGGCAAGCCTAAATATGTATTTATCGAAATTAACTATTACTGTAAGTTTAAAAACACTATGGAATTAAAAATAAAATTGAAGACTATCTGTGGGCTTATGTGTGTGCGTCGGGGGAGAATGTTGTCGAGATGGGAGCTTCAGTGTAAGATTTTATATATACATATATTGGGGTTGTGATTAAAACAACAAACTTAGATTTTGATTAAAATAAATGTACATATAATTTGTATTTTGATTACAATATGAAGTTATGTGTGAGAGAGTAATCACCAATTGAATAGAAATAGAAACTCTACATATAACTTCCAAACTAATAAAGGAAAAGGGCATAATAATAAAACATCTGTTACTTCAAAACAAAATAAGAGAAACAAATAAAAAATGACACATAGAAATAACAAATATGTCCAAATATATTAGTAATCACAATAAACATAAACAGACTAAACTCACTAGCTAATAGATAAAGACTTTCAGCTTTAGAATAGACTAGTTGACATTAGACTACTGCTGCCTCATGGAACAATTTAAACAGCCACATTAAAAAAAATTATCTGGTTAAGGACAGCTCAGACAACAATAGCTAGAAAGACTGTGACTCCTGAGAAAGAGGAATCTCAGAAAAGTAAAATGACCTTTATACAGTGCTCTCAAAAGACAAAAATCAAAATATAGGAACTTGCAGACTATTATGTAAATGAGTCTAAAGTACCCCTGTGTATTGGCCCATGAACTGTTTATTTCTTCACTACAGGCTGAGACCCATTAGCTCAAAAGTCTACCTGCTTTAAGCTTAAAGTTTTACATGTTAAATTTTTTTTTAAATAGTTCAAATAATTAGATTTGTAGTCATTTAGAAACTGTATTACATAACCTACAAGCTCACTGGACAGTAGTCACTTATCGATAAAACAGAACCTTGTAGTTATAAGGCCCCAAGCTGCTACTGTCCTTTGGAGCTCTCTGACACAGAGACTCCTACTTTGCTGTTCAACCCGTCTTTTACTCTATTCTCCCCCAGGAGTTCCGTTGCTCTCCTTCTGTTCTGCGTAGAAGCCCCAGCTCCATAAGCCTCTAGATTGTTTCATATTATAAAGCACTTCCTCTCTCATGCAACCCTGACCAAACACAACTCTGCAAAAATTATTGTGTGTTATTGACTCTTACAATCATGTATTTTAATTTGATCAGCCCCCAAATTCCTCAAGCTCCTAAACTGAATACTCCAGGCTGTCATTCAAAATCTTTGAAGGGCCAGGAGAGAATTAGTGTTAGGCCCAGCCTTACCAAAGTTCACCTTGAGAGAGTCCCTGATTGAATTAAAGTAATAATTAATCACTATCACTATCTGACTGGCTAAAAGAAGAGTCCATTCTAGAAGAAACATAATCTCTAAATAGTTTCATTTACAATTCATTCAATCAAAAATGGCATACCAAAGGAAATAACTATATAACTGGAATCCAAGAAAATAAATAAAAACATATGTACAAATAAGAAAGATAGTATCATAATCTCACAAAGATTTTAAAAGAGGAGAAGTATAAACAATCTTATGGAAAAATGTATTAGATAATTGTCATCCATAGGAAAGAACAAATGGAAGTTTCTCCACTGATAATTTCCAAATCTAAAATTAGGATAAATGCAACATATATGTAAACTAGACATTCAGAAGAATGGGACAGAAAGAATGCAGAAGAAGCAACATTTGAAGATTTTCTCAGAAATTGATGAAAGATATCAATTTCATCAATCTCTCAGAAATTGATGAAAGGTTCTCTGAAAATACTAAAACAAATATATGCAAAGAAATCTGCAGGTGAGCAAATGATAGTTAAACTGGTGAAAAACAAAAGAAAAGAGGAAAATGCAATATAAAAAAAAAAGAGGCATTACCTAGAAGGAGAACAATAAATCTGACTGCTGACTTCTCAGTGGAAATGATGGAAGCCAAAAAAGAATGAACAGATATATATGTAAAATTTTGAAGGAAAAAAAAAGGAATGCCAAATGAAATTCTATAACCAGTGAAAATGTCATTCAAAAATGAAGGTGAAGCAATAATTTTTATATTTCTAAATTTTATACATCTAAGGTATACAACATGATGTTTTGATATACATATACATAGTGAGATGATTACTAGTCAAGCAAATTAACATATTCATTACCTTCCATAGTTACCTCTTTTTGTGTGCATGTGGTAATCTACTCAGCAAATTTTCATTATACAATACAATATTAACTATAATCCTGCTGTACATTGGATAACTAGACTTATTCATCCTACATAATTGCAAGTTTGTACCTTTGACTTATCTCCTCATTTCCTCCTCCCCCACGCCCCTGGTAGCTACCAATATACTCTCTGTTCCTATGTATTCAGCTATTTTTAGATTACACATATCAGTGAGATCATGCCGCATTTTTATTTCTGTTTCTGAATTATTTCACTTAGCGTAATGTCTCCAGGTTAATCCATGTTGTCACAAATGGCAGTATTTCCTTTTTTAAGGCTGAATAATATTCTACTGTAAATGTACATACCAGAATTTCTTCATCTACTCATTTGTCAAAGGACACTTAGGTTATTCTTATATCCTGGGTATTGTGAGTAATGCTGTGATGAATATGGGAACACAGATACCTCTAAAAAGTGCTGACTTCTTTTCCTTTTGATATATACCCAGTAGAGAGATTATTGGGTAATAGGTAGTTCTATTCTTTTTTTTGTTTGTTTGTTTTTTTTGTTTTTGAGACAGAGTCTTGCTCTGTCACCGAGGCTGAAGTGCAGTGGCATGATCTCGGCTCACTGCAACCTCCTCCTCCCGGGTTCAAGCGATTCTCCTCCCTCAGCCTCCTGAGTAGCTGGGATTACAGGCATGCACCACCACGCCCAGCTAATTTTTGTATTTGTGGTAGAGACAGGGTTTCACCATGTTAGTCAGGCTGGTCTTGAACTCCTGACCTCATGATCTGCCTGCCTCAGCCTCCCAAAGTGCTGGGATTACAGGCGTGAGCCACCACGCCGAGCCAGTAGTTCTATTCTTAATTTTTTGAGAAATATCCATACTGTTTTCCATACTGGGTGGGCCAATTTAAATTTCCAACAGTGTACAAGGCTTCCCTTTTCTCCACACACTTGCCAACACTTTCATATCTTGGGTTTTTAATAATAAGCATCCTAACAGGCATTAGGTGATATCTGATTGTGGTTTTGATTTGTAGTTACCTGATGATTAGTGATGTTGTGCACATTTTTGTATACCTGTAACCATTTGTATCTCTTCTTTTGAGAAATATTTATTAGGTTTTTGGTCCAATTTTTCTCAGGTTGCTTTTTTGCTATTAGGCTGCATGTGTTCCTTATAGATGTTTTGATATTAACCCATTATAAGGTATATAGTTTGTAAACATTTTCTCCCAATCCGTAGACTACCTTTTCATTTTGTTGATTATTTCTTTTGCTGTGCAGAAGCTTTTTATTTATTTTGTTTATTTGTTGTTTATTTTAGCTTTTGTTGCCTGGGCTTTTGGTATCATATCCAAAAAAAAAAAAAAAACACGTGATTAAGACCAATATCAAAGAGCTTTTTCTCATATATGTTCTTCTAGGAATTTTGTCATTTCAGATTTAGGTCTTTAACTCATTTTGAATTGATATTTTGGGTGTCAAATAAGGGTCAAGTTTCATTCTTTTGCATATGGATAACCAGTTTTTTAACAACATTTATTGAAGAGACAATACTTTCCCCACCAAATCTTTTTGGTGGCCTTGTCAAAAATTAGTTGACAAAACCATATAACACAAGTATATGTGCTTGAGTTTATTTCTGGGGCTCTCTATTCTGTTTCATTGGCCTATGTGTCTGTTTTTATGCCAATACCACAATGTTTTGATTATTATAGTTTTGTAATATAACTTAAAGTCAGAAAGTCGGATGCCTCCAACTTTGTTTTTCTTTTCAAGATTGTTTCAACTATTCAAGGTTTTTTGTGATTTCATACACATTTAACCATTGTTCTACTGTGATGAATGTCATCCAAATTTTGATAGGGATTGCATTGAATTTGTATATCACTTTGGGCATTTTAACTATATCCAAAATATTTTAACAATATTAATTCTTCCAATACATGAACATGAGATGTCTTTCCATTTATCTGTGTATTCTTCAATTTCTTTCATCAGTGTTTTGTATTTTTCAGTGCACAGGACTTTCACTTTCTTGGTTAAATTTATTGCTAAGTGTGTTATTCTTTTTGATGCTATCATAAATGTGATTATTTTATTAATTTCTTTTTCAGATGGATTGTTACTGGCTTAAAAAGTGCGACTAATTTTTTTATGTTGATTTTGTGTCCTCCTACTTTGCTGAATTCGTTTATCAGTTCTAACAGATAATTTATGGATTCTTTAGAGTTTTCTATATATGAGATCATATCATCTGCAAACATCTTACTACTTCCTTTCCAGTTTGGAATTTTTTTCTTTCTTGGCCTGATTTTCTCACTAGTACTCCCAGGATAGTTGAATAAAAGTGCTGGGATTGGGCATCTTTGCTCACACCAGATCTTTGAGGATAAACTTTCAGTTTTTCCCCATTGGTTATTATGTTAGCTGTGCACTTTTCATGAATGGCCTTCCTTATGTTGAGGAAATTTGCTTCTTTACCAATTTTGTTGAGAGTTTTTATCAAGAAAGGATGTTGAACTATGTCAAATGCTTATTTTTTGCATCTTTTGAGATAATCATATGGTTTTTACCTTTCATTCTGTTAATGAGAGGTATAGCAATAATTTCCTTGTGGAAACTAACCTTGCACCTCAGGGATAAGTCCCTCTTGGACACGGTGTTTCATATTTCTGATGTATTATTGAATTTGGTGATGTTTTTAGACGAAGAGAGAATCTTCCACCAACAAATTTTCACTAAAATAAATACACTAGAGAGAGGTGTTCCAATGGAAGAAAAATGATCCCGGAGCCTATTAAGTAAATGCAAGTTAGAATAAAAAAAGAAAAATAGATAAGTAAGTAGATACACATGAATATTGACAAAATGTTAACTATACAAAATAATATAATATTTGTGAAGTTTAAAATGTAAATAACATTAAAAGACATGACAAAAATAGTGCAAGCTGCAGGAGGGTATAAATGAATTAGAAAATACAATGGGAAAAACTTGGATTGCATTTCAAATAGGACATATAAAAACAAGCACAATTGGAAAAAAACCCACAAAATACTCAGGAATAACACACCTGACAACATATGTAAAGGCAAGCACAATGCTAGGAAAACTTTAAAAATTTAACAAAGACAGGGAAAAAAACAAATACTATATATTTTTCCTGGAGAATTATTCTGTTTTTTAAAGCAAATGCACAAATTCTAACCAATTCAAATGAAAATCATGGCAGGAGATATTTCTTTATATAAACAAACTGATTCTAAAAGTCATCCAGAATAAAATATGTAAGAAAATTTTTTTAAATTTTGAAATATAAAAAGTAACTAACTTACACCAAAACATAATTTTAATCTCTAGTGATTAAAATAGTACTACAACTTCACTGGAATAGTATAATACAACAGTGAAACTGAATTGTAAATTCAGAAATTGTTGCATATATATAAAATAATTTATTATAAATTAAACACAATAAGAAGAAGATATATTATTTATTAAATTGTACTTCTACAATAGTGGTTTACTATGGGAAAAAGAAGAGGTAAGTCTCTATATCATACCTTATATAAAATAAAGTCCAGATAAATTTATTTTCCTAAGTAGTCAAAAGAAAATAAAAAACGTAAGAAAAACATTTTATGATATTGAGATGCAGAAGACTTAAAGAAATGTAAAGTAAAACAAAACAAATGTTGACATCTGCCAAACTATCACAACCCATTTGAATATTATAAAGTATTATTAAATATTAAATATTATTCGAATAGTATATGATTTAAATATTAATATTTAATTATTATTCAAATCATAATATTTAATAGGTTATCTTATACCTCTTTAATGAGTATGGATAGGTACAGAATTTCTGGAAAGTAATTTGAACAATATGTATCAAAATTCTACCTTTGGCCAATTAATTTCATGTCTCTGGAAATAATCCCAAATGCAAAAAAAAAAATTCTAAAGGATATTTTTAGCCATATTTAGAAGAATGAAAAACTGAAAGACCTCAATGACTAACAACAAAGGAACAGCTAAATATTCATGCTACCTTCCACACAGTTGGCATATTACATTCACCAGGGACTTTTGATTAACCTGAGACAATGCTTACACTTAGGTGGAAATGATATTAAATTACACAGGCAGAATGATTTAGACAATTACAAAAAATGCAGCTACACACATATACTTAACACTTCTAAATATAAAACAAATACACTTCGAAAAATGGCCAGGAAGAAATATGAAGCAATAGCAAAGGTAATTGTTCTGGTTTGTTGGTGAGTTGTTTGTTGGTTTATTTGTTTTGTTTTATTTGAGACGGAGTCTCGCTGTGTTGCCCAGGCTGGAGTGCAGCCGAGCGATCTCGGCTCACTGCAAGCTCCGCCTCCCGGGTTCACGCAATTCTCCTGCCTCAGCCTCCCCAGTAGCTGGGACTACTGACGCCCGCCACCGTGCCCAGCTAATTTTTTGTATTTTTAGTACAGATGGAGTTTCACCATAGCCAGGATGGTCTCGATCTCCTGACCTCGTGATCCACCCGCCTCGGCCTCCCAAAGTGCTGGGATTACAGGCATTAGCCACCACGCCCGGCGTGGTGAGTTTTAAGTAATGGGTTTGGATGAATGATTTTCTTTTTTCTTTTATAGACATCTATCATCTGCCAGACAAACAAATTAGATAAAAAATTTCTATCTTACATTCTAAGATGTGAAGAAAAATGTTAAAAAAAATAGAGAACTAAAATCTATAATATAACAAAACTAAATAAATCTTTAAGATGTATTGCTATTGTAACCAAAGGAAATACACACACACACACACACACACACACACACACACACACACACACATTTAGAGATGCTGATTAGCAAAGAGTAGGGAACTAGGTCAGCAGCCACTGGTGCCCATCTTACAGAACCTTAAACGACCAAATCTCCCCTGCCCACCCAACCCCACAAGTCTGGGCGCTTTATAGACTAATATAGATCCCCTAGTGGATGACCAACTCATTCCATTTTCCCAGGACTTTTCCGGTTTTAGCACTTGAAAGTCCTGTGTCCCAGGAATCCCCTCCTGTACCTGGCAAACTGGGATGGTTTGTCACTCAACAACTTTAAAACAATAAAAACCATTTGTTCACTCTTGTATCAGTTGATTTACAACAAGGGTGTAGCCAGTGAAACTGCTGTTGACTTTAAAAATGTGCTTATTGGTCAGAGCATCTGCATGTGGGTTTGGCATTCCAAGTTAGAATAACCCCTTCACAAGTCATGGGGAATAAGAATCGAGATGTTTCCATGGTTTAAGTGAAACTGTACTACAATAATGTACACTGGATTAGCACCATTCAGAGTTACTAGAATAATCCCACATACCTCTCACATTATCCTCAGATTTTTCTCCTTAATGTTGGGTTAAAACATGTGTTACTTCTTGTTGGAGTTCTTTCTCCTAACAAGTATCCAACATCATCTATTTCTATGCATCTGTTGTAGTGATTGCCATTTTCTGAACACAGGTAGCAGATGACTGGGGGCAAGATGTTTCACAAGTATTATCTTGTTTATTCTAAAAACAACCCTGGAATGTACATACTATAACTATTTTACAGATGTGTTAACTGGCATTCTGGGAGGTTAAGTAATTTATACAGAGCCAAAAAGCCAGGACAAGGCTGGTAGGGGAACAATGGTTTGCCTGGTGGCAACATTCAATTTCTTACTAATTTATTCTAAAACTTACTTTAAAAAACTTTGAGTCATCAAACACAAAGTTAGGCTTTAAAAAGTGATTAATTCTTATAACCTCTAGTTTTTTTTAATACCACTTTTTATTCTGAGCTGAAAAGATTTAAGTCATATGATCTAAAGTGATTTAAATGAGAGGAATTATGTGTCTATTTCACCTAGGCACACAAATGTCTCCCTGCTATACATTGCCCTCTAAATAGAAATTGCTCTAAATTAAAAAAAAATTTAATAGCTGAAATAATTATATAGTTTCTAGGTGAATCATTCTGTAACTTTTTAGTCTTTGGGAAGATTCCATGTTTCTGGTTATTTTTTTATGAAATAGTTTCCAGCTACCCACTTACGTCTTTGGTAAAATTACAGCTCCTTATTAAACACATTTTTTACTCAATACAGTTGATTTATTTATTCATCAAGCCTGTATTTAAAGTGTACACTAATATCAAAGATGCATATTAAAGTTTATATCACGGCCTTTAATAGCCTCATGAGGCATTTAACCATATTTAACTAGATAGTACCCTAGGAAAAGGTTGAATTTAAACCAAAAGTTCTGCTGATTCAACTTAATTGAATTTCACAAATATTTATTGCATTCCTCCTTCCGAAACAGCAGGCAGTCATCCTGCTTCCAGAAACGAGGTATTGCTTCTGTTTCAATGAACTCTCCATCTTGAGAGACATACCAGCAAATAAACATGGTGTAGCAAAAGTATTAGTAGACATGTGCGCAAGATACAGAGGTGAGATTGAGCAGGAAGTGATTCAGAAGGTGGAAAAGAATACCAGGAAGGGCTGTGTAGAAGACATGATACCTAAGCTGGATTTTGAAGGATGGATAGAAAAAGCTACCATATGGGAACCCCTAGGACCTGTTCTCATTGATGTGATCCTTCTCCACTTCACTTTCAGCTTTGGCCAATTGGAGTAATACAAATGTCCCACATATAATCACTCTCTTCACCCCTGGAGATTTTGTTATCTTTTAACCCAATATCAATGCCATCATCCTGCTTTGCCTATGTTATATGCATTCTCCATTGTCAGATGCCTCTACTTTCAGGAAACTTTATCACAACTGGACATAAACTTTCACTGCCTTCTGAAAGAAGACTTAGTTTCTCAGTTACATCACTTACTAAATTCTGCATTGTCTTTGGGTTATTGTAATCATTGTTCTATCCTTAATAAGTGGTATGCCTTCTGAAGAGATAGAACAGGCTGTGTTAATATCTGCACTTCCTTCTTCCCACTTTTCCCACTCATCACTGACCACAACACTGAGCCCCTGGTGTCTGCAAAAGAGAAGGGTTTCCATAAATGGCACCTCACTGATGAAGGAGTTTTGCCTGAGAGATGAGCCATTACATCCCTTGGCAGGAAGCATAAAAAAAGGTCTTCACTTCCTGTAGTGGACACACTCCTGATTTGCAGTGTAGGTGGAATTTGAAACAAAACCCAATATGTCTTTATTTAAGGGGAATCTTTTCATAAGAAATTAGTCATTCACTAATGCTTATATTCTGACTTTCAGAGACTCAAACTGGAAGAAATATTTTTTCTTGATTTGTCTTCAGGACTGACACTCACAGCACTTGGCTTATTTTAAGCTATACAATATAGAGGAACACCTCATCCTGCCTGGAGTCTAGAAAAAAGAACAAGACCTGAGATATTTCAGGAAATCCAAGGGAAAAAAATAAGCAAAAAGGTGTTGAATGTTTCTGAGTGGTCAAAAAGAGAAAAGACTGAGATAAGGCATCAGGTTTTATGGGGAGGAGATCATTTAGCTAAATCAACCAAACTCAAAAACAAATTAGTTTCATCAGGAAAAAGTAAAAACTAACCATTATTTTTTAGAAAGATAAAGAAGTTCAGAATATGCAAAACAACTAAAAAATTATAATATTTAAAATTAGAATTAGGGACATGGATGAAACTGGAAAACATCATTCTCAGTAAACTATCGCAAGGACAAAAAAACCAAACACCTCATGTTCTCACTCATAGGTGGGAATTGAACAATGAGAACTCATGGACACAGGAAGGGGAACATCACACTCCGGGGACTGTTGTAGGGTGCGGGGAGCGGGGAGGGACAGCATTAGGAGATATACCTAATGCTAAATGATGAGTTAATGGGTGCAGGAAATCAACGTGGCACATAGATATATATGTAACAAACCTGCACATTGTGCACATGTACCCTAAAACCTAAAGTATAATAAAAAACAACAACAACAACAACAACAACAACAACAAAAAGATTAATCCCAAGAAAAAGCTTGGCAAATAACCCAAGTATCTCCTAGGACTCGGTAAATGACATGTTTCATCTTTAAAGGATCACAGTGCCTGTATCTTTTCAGAACTTACACAATGAAGAAAGTAAGGTGTTCTCATTTCTCTACTCTATTAAAAAAATTAAAATTTGAGAAGTAATCATATAGCCCATTCCTAAATTATCCCTTAACATTATGCAGACTCTATAATTCTTATTTCAAGTCTTGGCAGTCAGCTAAGAACTAAAACAACAACAAAAAATGCTATAGGAATTTCTTAGGGAGTTTAAATTATGCATTCCACTTTAGTGCACAAAATAGTTCCTTGTAAAATGAAATATCTCACTTAAGCTAAGAGGGAAGGTTGATGAAAGAAGTGAACTTTGCTATTCAAGGTCATTTCATACTATGTCCTTTTGACTATGTTCTAATCTCTTCCACCTCCTGAGATTATTTTTTTGGTGAGAAAAATAGGAAATTACTTTCAAAAGATTTATGTTTGTGTCTATCATGAACCCCCTTTAAATATATGTTTAAGAACTTTGATCAGAAAATTTTCTAAGATGAAAACAGGTCCAGAGAATTCCTTGAGAACCTCTGTTGGAGCCACTAGTAAACTCATAGATAATCAAGTATATAGCTAAGAAATTGTAATACTCAGTGCGATATTGGAGCTTAATTTTTTTGTCTTCATTACATAAAGAAAAAATTCAACATTGTGTTCACAGCTTGGAAAAAATATAAAGGTAAAATATCAAACTCCAGTATATTATTTAGGATAGGAAGACTGCTACAGCAAACACACTTTATAATAAATATTGGCTCAATTACAATAGATGTTTGTAACAACTTTAGGCTACTGTAATGGTCCATAGAGTGGCCCCGATCCATGCAATCATTCAAGGATCCAGGCTCTCAGAGAATCTTCTGTCATGAACCTGTGGTCCCCAAGGTCACCCTCTTTGTTATAGGCAATCAGCAGAGAAAAAGTGTAAAGGCACACAAGTGTTGATGGATCCGGTCTGGAAAAGACATAGGCTACTTTTCTCATATTTGCCAGTCATGTGACCGCACATGAAGGCGGGAGTGTGTTCACAGAGCTACGATTCTGGACTTGGCAGCAACTTCCCAGTAGCCATTCTACAATGTAGAAGAGGAAGAACAAATATCTGGAGACAGTTTGTCATCCCTGTCATGATCCTGTACACTGCAGGGAGTAGTCATAAGTACAACCACTTCGGTCAAAATGGCTCGTTCTGTGCAGGGAAATCTGGAGTCAGATAAGTCCAGAATATGTCTCCAAGTTCTTTGCTGTTTCTTGCTTGTGAATGAATAGCTGATGCTTCTTGAAATAAATAAATCTACCCATTTACTTGAAGCTATGGGCAGGATTCAGTAAGATTTCCAATACAAAGTCGACACCACCAGGCCAAATCACACAAACACAAGTTATCGATTTTGGATTAAAGATGGTGATTTACACCTAAACCTGGGAGACAGAGGTTGCAGTGGGCCGAGATCATGCCACTGCCCCCAAGCCTGGGTGACAGAGCAAGACTCCATCTCAAAAAAAAAATAAAATAAAAGATGGTGATTTAAGCACAGCCTTCACCTCTCTCTCAGTTCAAATCCTTGGAAATGAAAAGATAAAAAATGGTAAACTGGGCTAGGTAGACATCAAAGGATAAAGACAGAAAATTCATCCAAATTATAGATCATAGTAAGACACATCAGAAGGTAAAGAGATTAGTAAGTCAAACAATATTGGACATGAATGAGTCAGTTCTGATCATGACTTTCTGGAGCACATGGCCTGGCTTTGACCTCTTAGATTGTTGCTAACCTATATAAACCCTTCAATAATTGGTAAAAATCAATTTTTTAAGTTCATTTATATATTTTTACCAAAGACAGGTGTGACAATTTTGTAACCTGCTTTTCTACTTACACGTTTGTGTCATTAAATATTTTTCTCTAGTATTATTTAAATGCTGTATAGTGTACTATAATATAGATTTACCATTATTTATTTAATACTGAAGTTAAAATAATATATAGTCATGATCTAAGCTCCATCCTAATTTTATACCATATCTCATTTAGTCCTCACAATCATGCTATGCAGTGGATATTATTATTATTACCCCCAACTTAAAAATGTATAAACATAAACTTTATGAGATAACCTACCTCTTACAAGTTTATACATTGATTCTACTCTTATTTACCTGCTTCCAAAAGCTGTGGCAGGCTCAACTCTATTTCCCAAGTAATCACTGCATTTCAAGCATTCTTTTGTGCTTCAATACTTAACTGTGCCACAAAATTGGGAAGACAAAAGCAATTCAGATCACCACAGAAAAAAATCACATTTATCAGCCTACACTATAAAATGCGGTTTATTGCTGCCCCCAAGCTAGCTTTCAGAAAATACTTCCACATGATCTACGGCTTAATCCATAAATGGCCTAAGAAATTGGACTGCTGCCATGCAATGAATCCAAGAAGAGGGCTATTTTAAAGCTCGCTTCTTGAGCAACAACAACAACAAAAATAATGCAGGCTTCAAATGCTTGCTTTTTAAAAATAAGACAAAACTGAAAAGGTTGTTAATTTAGCTTCATAAAGAAAGCACTGAGTTTACTTAATAGGTTGTAAAGGTACACTGTTATGCTAACGGTGAACATTTCTACTGTGTTAACTATTCATAAACATTTTGGTGGGTAACTTTCACACCATCTGCATGTAAGGCAGGTATCCTTTCATCAAAAGAGATGCTCACAGTCAGCCTATCCTTCAAGATCTAAGTTAAAAGTCCTCACTTTTGTGATTATACTGTGCATCCTTGCAGTTTCCTTCCTGTCCTTCAGGTCCCAGCGAGCCTTATTAATTTTACAGATGCACCTCTCTCTGTGTTCAGTTAAGATAGTAAATGAGTAAATTCTTGTTCAATGCAAAAAAATACTGGCGAGTGTCTTACGCTTTAAAACTTTCTCAGAAACAGAAGTCATCATGAAGTGTGC
Organism: Symphalangus syndactylus; assembly: GCF_028878055.3. Lineage (NCBI taxonomy): Eukaryota > Metazoa > Chordata > Mammalia > Primates > Hylobatidae > Symphalangus > Symphalangus syndactylus. Next base: position 95,097,383 of record NC_072440.2, on the reverse strand, counting down.
AGAAAAGAAAATTGAGAGTGGCTTGGCAATCATTTAGTGAGGGGCTTTTGTGCTCAGCACCACAGGAAAAGGTAGAGTAAGAACTTTGCCAGGAGCTCAGTATCTTAAAGAAGGAGTAAGATCATTACAATCCCTTTAACACAAGCAAAACTAAAAAGTGTCATAGCAGTGAAACACAAAATGTGACATGCATGCTCCAGGGAGGAAAAGATTATACCTGTTTGGAAGAGTAATAAGGAAAGTTGCATTTGAAATGGACCTAGGTGGATTAATGTAATTTCTGGGACTGGAAGTGAAATTGATGAATGGTGTTTCAGCCAGAGGGAACACAGGGGGTCTGTTTCACATGGGAGAAAGTTCTGTAGAGCTCAAGAAGAGTCCATGTGTAGAAGATGATAAAGCATAAGCTCTGATGTGCCATAGAGTTTGTATTTAAATTCATCAAAAATTTTTATGTAAGGATGTCATATTTGATATATTTGGGACTCAGGAAAAGTGAATATTGTCGTATATGTTTATGTTGGCTTGGAAGAAGCTTCTGTTGAGAACAAGGGGAAAATAGTGCAGTTTGTCTTGGTCTTCTAACTAATAAGGTCTCAATGGGAAGGAAAAAGAGAATCAAGATAGTAGATACGTTTTGGAAGTAGGATTTGTAGGACATAGAAAATTCACAGACTGAGCCCAGAAATCAAATAGGCTTTAGAAATATTATCATACCAGATTCAAAGAGAGAAAGCTATTAGACATTGTATTGGTAACATACATATATAATGTGTATCTCTTAGGTTTATATTATGGAATTTCAATAAGCTCCTTGTCAGTTTAATTACCTTCTCTGTATCCTGGTATTGGGTCCATTTTACCAACAAGAAATCAAAAAGCAGTAAAGTATTGCTCCCAACACAGCTGAAGTTGCTTGGGTGCCTGGTTCTCTAAACTACAGATCAGTGAATCACTTTATAATTTCTCAGAAAGCCAGACGGGTGTTTTAAGTGTACTTGTTGAGATTCTCACTTGAATAGCTCCCACCTGGGAATGGATTAATTAAAGGGATAATGGAGGTGGAAATCTCTTATATTATATCAACCTCTGCAGATGTGAAGAATTGTTATTTTAGCTCTCCTCTTTCTGCACTCATCTAAATCAGATTTTCAGCACCTTTCAATAGACAGCAATTACTATGCACTCACTCTGTAATGTGATTTAGCCTTGCTTAAGGAAAGGCAGCATAGTAATACAGGGGTAAAGAGTGTGGGCTTAGATATGAAGTTTCCCCAGGTTTAAATCCTATTTCTAGCATTTTACTTCCCATTTGATCTTGAACAAGTTACTTAACATCTCTGTACTTCAAGTTCCTTGTCTGTAAGGTGGAGATGGTAATAATAGTATCTACATTACATGATCCTTCTAAAGATTAGAGGCACTCTTACCTGTAGCAACTAGAAGAGTGCCTATCACATAGAAAATGCTCATTGAATATTGATTACAACACTTATGCATCCCATATCCCAAACTAGAAAGTAAGATCTTTGAGAATAGGGAATGACTTAAGTAATTCATTTTGAACGCTTTCTGATTTTCAACATAATACACTTAGGTTGAGTATAGCAAAACTATTAGAGAACATTTTGATCTGCAGAGATTCTCTGATACCACAAACATTCAAAAAATGGGAAGGTCTGAATGGAGCAATAAACCTAATAAATTTTGAAGAAAGAAAAATCTGAAACTCAGGGTTCCAGAGAAATTGAGACTGTGTGAAGGAAGTTGCTTTTGGCTATTCTTTCCTACCTCCACATACTGTAAGTAAACTGCGATGGTATGGTTGAGACCACAGACTAGTTAATTTTGCTTACTCTAAGGAAACTGGATATGAAAAGAAATGCCCTGTCTAAAGGCAGACTTGAGTTTCAAGAGCAAATCTGTGAAGAGTTGGAGAAGACAAGGAACCTAGATCCTTCAATGAGCATGGAACACATAGCCAACCAGACCATAGCTTATAAGTTCTACACTTATTAGCTATGTGACAAACATAATACCTCTCCTTACATGCAACTGCTCTCTCTCTCGCTCGCTCTCTCTCTATCTCTATCTCTGTCTCTGTATCTCTCTCTCTCTCTCTCTCACATGCACACACACACACACACACACACACAGATTTCCTAAGGCAAGGTTTTGATGAGATCTTACCAGTAATAATTCAGGGACGTAGTGACTATAAATCTCATATTTCTGAATGCTTATGTAAGATTTATGAAATAAAAATTAGAATTTCTACAATATATAACCTTAAATATCTATGGCTTGTTTTGACCTTAATATGACCGCTCATACACATTTTTATATACGGTATGGTATGTTTCTAAGCATTCTCTTATTTGATTAAAGAATTATATGTATTTATGAGCTTTTATTTTCTGAAAAATGCATGTTTTAAAGTTTTGAGAAGTATAAAAATGGCTGAATCATGAATTAGATCTCAAAGAAACCTAGAATGAATGCTAATGATACATAAGAAGAAAGATCAAGCCGACTAGAAAATAGAGTTAGACCTCTTCCATAATAAAGGACAGAGGACACTGATGGAAGACAAGCCATGAAAAATGAGCAAAGGACATTTGTGTATACCAACCAAATGGGGGAACCACTCAAAGCAGCAATGCAGATGAGCGTCAGAAACCCACATGAAGGTGCCGCTGCTTCAGGGCAGATGGCTGGGAACAAGAGTTAACTAAATCAGGTCAATTCAATTATAGTGTATTAACAACAACGAGATGGAGTGGAGCGGAATATGATACACCAGGCACAAGTGATGTGCACTAAGATCTCTGATCTTCAGTCTCCTCGTGTCTAAATCGAGATGATAACAATTTCACCAAGTGATTTCAAGGCAGTGTGTCTAGCCTACGACTGACCCTCTCCCTAGGACCATGGCTTCTTTCTGCCAACTGGTGTGGTCCATTATCACCCCAGGGATGGGAAATGGGAGTGTCGACCCCTCCAACAACTTGCCAGCAGCTCCCTGGGAAAACCAGAAACTCAAAAAATTTCCTCCTCACTGCAGAGGAAGTCAGGTCTAAGTAAAAATAATGTTATTAATGTAGCTGATATTTATGAAATGTTTACAATGTGCCAAGGGCTGTGGTAAACCATATATATATCTATATAGACACACACATATATATACACATATATATATACACACACGCATACATACATATATATAATCATCTATTTAATCTTCAAGACAGACTTATGATATAGATATGATTACTCTTCCTGATCTATGAAGGAGAACACTGAGCCTCCAAAATGTTAATAATTTGGTTCAAAATGCACAGCTTGTTAAGTGGCAGGGCCAGTCCTTGACCCTAACCATTGCACCACACTGTCTCTGAATGAGCTAGTTCTTGCACAGCTTGAACCAGAAGCTTTATCGAGTATAAATTACATGAGGCTTTATAACACCATGTTCTCAGAGGCCTCCATGACTAGCTCTGCTTCAGACTCCAGAGGCCTAATGCACCTGCCCTGGTAAAGGAAATCTTAGGAAGACTGAGAGCCTGGCAGTCTAATGGAAAAATAGTTTAAATAGAAGAAAGGGAATCTTAACTTATAATTAACATTTGTTTCTTCTTTGTTCCTTCATCAAATGTTATTTCCTGTGTCTTCTTTAAAATTAATGTACTGCTTATAATTCCTAGTGTTACTAAGAATGCATTTTTGAGAAAAAAAAAAAAACTGAGGTACCTCTCATTCTACACTTGCCTGTGAACAGATGTCTATTTTGCCTGAATCACTAAAAAGTGAATCTACTAATAACTAAGGCACTTCTTTTAAAAGGCAAGCATCAAAATCAGCCACCTTGTGCAAAACCTCAAATATAAATAGCAAGCAAACAAACAGAAGTGATTTGCAGAGGCAGCCACTGCAACAGACAAGGCTTCAGGGGTAAGCAGACCTGGGTTCAAGAGCCTCCAAGTGATGTCTAAATGCTACCACTTGGGCCCAAGACTTCTTCCCAGACTGCTTTTGCAATATTGTTGGACTGGGACCTCCCTGGGTGGCTTAATCATCCTCACTACCAGTCATTCAAGTCTTACTCCTCCATAAAGGCCACCTTAAATGCCCCCTCCTCATCAAGCACACCCTGACTGCCCATCCTGAAGCCATCGTATCTTCTTTGCCTCCCTTGACGTTTACTTTGCCCAAATGGGCTGGAAATACATGCCATGAAATCATTAACTGTGAGCTCTTCTCTGGCAGGGCCATTTCTGAGTCTCTCAGGGGCCTAGAACACCTCCTGACCATAGTGGGTGTTCAATGCACTTGGCTAAAGCAACACCTGAAATCATAAGCATAGTTCATAGCGTCCACTGAACCACTCAGAAAGAAAAACGGTACAGTTAATACTTATCAAGTATCATAATGAAGTGAAATAAAAAATGCAGAGATGTAACTTATGAAAGTGGAATGAGTTCACAAATGGCCTCATGGCTTTTATCATTTGGGGACATCTTTAATGTTCCAGGCCCTGAGCTCATGTGAGTAAACTATAAAACCAGACCTGAATATCAAATGCATGGAAGTCAGCCAAGATGAAAAAAAAATAAGGGCCAGACAAAATTGGCAGAATGAAAGCACATAAAAGGCAGAGACTAACACCAAAGGGACAGCAGCCATGTGGGTGGGAGAGACTGAAGAAGGAGACCACCTGACATGCACAGGCTTCAGTTCCCAATTTACTGAGCCAAGAACTCAGAACTAATCAAAGAAAGGCTGCCACAGGACTACACAAAGCAGATGCCACATGCCCTCCTTTTATGAAGCTTTTCCTTTACCTGCTGTTTCCAACAGAGCTTACTGCCTCCAGTGACAGGTGAGGCGCTTCTAGGACTACGAAAGAAGCCATATTCTTGTTCTATCCCTGCCTTATCCACAGGCAGACACCACCATGCCTGAGCAGCTTACACAAGCAATCAGTTCTCTTCCCATTTATATTTGCATTCATTTATATTTTTGTTCAGCAGGACATCTTGTTTTTTTGACACAAATAGCACCAGTAAAACCAATCCTCAACTGGGTAGAGAAAGCCAAACCAGTGACTGGGAATCTTCTAATAATTTCTCTGCTTCCAGCTTCCCAGTATTCCAGAAAACTCCTGTCCACCTAAGGAGGTACCACAAACACAGGTAAAAATCTTCCATATGTTCCTCAACCATAAGGATGTCCCCTCCAGACCTCCAATTAAAAGGAGAACAATTGACCAAGGGCCCCACCAGCTGTGCTCTGAAGTCTACCCCAAGGCTGCACCCAGGCCACACTCCCCACTGGAGTGTGAGAGCAGCAGAGGTACAGGCCCATTCTGGGGAGACCTAGGACTGTTTGGGTGGTTAAAGTTGGCTTGAGGAGTCTCCAATGCCTTTACGCCAATCCTTAGACTTCAGGACAGTCTGGGACGCTTTTATTCACCCCATATTCACTCCTTCACTCAAGATCACAGGGCAACGTCTCTCTCACACTTTCCTGACCTGACTCCCTCCTCATTTTCTCTTCCAGATGTTTCGTGTAATAATCTTGTCTTGACACCTGATTCTCAGAAAAACCAGCTAACACTTGCCCTACACAACTATACCTTTGCTGATTTAGTCACTTTTGAAATATTTGCTAACCATATACTACTTCTAAAGCACTATGCTAATAAGCACTCTGGGGCTACAAAAAAGAAACTGAGCCCTGACCTCAAAAACCCACAGAATAGGCTGGGCACAGTAACTCACGCCTGTAATCCCAGCACTTTGGGAGGCCAAGGCCGGTGGCTTACTTGAGGTCAGGAGTTCGAGACCAGCCTGGCCAACATGGCGAAACCCCATCTCTACTAAAAATACAATAAATTAGCCAGATGTGGTGGTGGTCACCTGTAATCCCATCTACTCAGGAGGCTGAGGCAAGACAATCACTTGAACCCAACAGGCAGAAGTTGCAGTGAGCTGAGATCGCATCACTGAACTCCAGCCTGGGCGACAAGAGCGAAACTCTGTAAAAAAAAAAAAAAAAGCCATTGAACATTAGGGGAGAAGATAAATACATAGATATTGGTAAGTGCTATATTAGAGGAAAGTGCACAAAAGTGTGGAAGCCCATGATGGAGCGATGTGGAAGGCAAAGGTGGAGGATTCATATAGGCTTCTGAGCCAAATACTAAACTAAAAAAAAGCGTTTCTCAATAAGCTGGTCTCCTTTGTGGATTCACTCTTGAAACAAATCCCAATGCTACATCGTTAGGTGGGCACCTGTGAGAGAAAGATCTATAGGCACAAGACACTGACACTGGGGCAGAATCACACTCCTACGCTTTTGAAGTAAATTTCATTTATCTTTAGAAAACAGCTTGGCTTGCAAAACCCCCAGAAGCTATGCAGAGCCCTGAGAAGCAATGAAAGAGCACAAAGAAACTTCCGCTTCAACATAAAACATCTCCTCAACGTCATCATATGCAAGAGGTATTTAACATTTTAATTAGTTCTTGAGGTTTAAAAATAGATATCAAAAATATGGATATTTAAGTAGAACCTATTATTTTGTCAAAAATAAAGAATCCTATTTAGGAGAAAAAAGTGTTTGAACTCACTGGAAGGCAATATGTGGCTATGCCCCAGTCTGTTCTCATCCTCTTGCTTCAGGCTACATTGAGAGAAATGTGGCAGAAAAGAATGACACCAGAGCCCTAAGCCTATTTCTACTCTTGGCATCACCCCTGTCTCAGAGCAACCTTGAACAACTGCTTTACTTCTAGACGTGTTTTCTCATGGTTCGAATTATCTCTAAGTTCACTGCCAGCTTTAGCCTTTTAAGTCCTTAAATTTAATGAACTCATAAGAGCAAACGGAAAGTTACAGCCTCATCAAAAGAGAGTTTGCAAATGATGACTGCAGGTGAAGAAAGGGGAATTTGGCATGGGAGGCACGAGGCAACATGTGTGTTTGCCACCAGTCAGGTGGCTTTCTGTGCCATTAAATGGATATAACCTCTTATCTGTCACTAAACTAGAACGGTAGCAACAGAAGGCACCCAACATTGTAGGTGAAAAACCAGAGCCCGGAAGAACTTGAGATTCTAAGCAGCCATTAAAGGAGTTATCTTAGTTGACAGTAAGGCCTCATCGTCACAAAGTGGACAAGAGTACCCCCTGAGTAGCCTTTCGCATACACAGTCACACCTCTGGATGTCAATCTGAAGAGAGAAGGTAACAAGGAGTCCTCCAACTGCACCCAAACAGAGCAAAATGGTCTCAAGTGATAGTCTGCGGATAAGATCAAAGCTAATAGTTTTAAATACATTTCTCAAGAAAGTTGAACACTTTGAAGTCTAACACTCAGAAAGATCATTCTGAACACATTTTAATGGAATGTGAGTCACCAAGTACAAGGTGGGTGTAGAAGAGCAACAGCAAAAAGTTACACTGGAGACAAGGTTTGGGGTGTTGAGGATTTGTTTTTGAAACTTTCTTATTATTTTGCTAACAGGAACACTCTTGTCTTCCCACTCAGAATGTCATTCCAGGGCCAACATCAAATCAGAGAACTAGGCCAAATGTCTGGGTCCCCTGGAAGTAACAATAGCTTTTAAAAATTGGAGGCAATTTATTTTTCTTTAAGTCATAAGACTATAGAACATTAGATTTAGGAGGAATCTCTGAGGTCATCCAAGTCCACGTCCCTCGTGTGTTGGGCAAAGTGCAGGCATAAGTGAATTGTCAATGGTCATGTACAAGATTGGAGTCAGGTCTCAGAAGAGAATTTTCATGTCTCAGCTCCGTGCTCTTCCTATCATAATATGCTATTTGTGTTAATAATTATCCCAGAATGCAAAACCATCCCATTATCCCCTTAGGCTAGACGTGTAGTCATACTACCCAGAATCACAATTTGCTGAGGGCACTTGGCAAATGTCTGCTGAATGAAGACATCCTTTCCAGGAATATGGCCAAGCCATGATTTGCAGGTATTCTGAACTCTCAAAACAAGCAAAATGGTCTGTTATGTGTCACTAAGTAACAAAAGATGAAAAGAAAAGGGCTGTATTTTTTAGTTCATTTCTAGGCCATTGTGGGAGTTGCACATCTGAAACAAGTCTCCCGCTTCCTTTTCTATCAAGGCTATCATTTAGTCAAGGAAAAGTTCCTTAATGTACTTTAAAATGTGCTTTATGTTCTTCAAGGACAATGCTAAAACTGCCCAGAAGTGAACATTTTAAGAAAGCAGCAGCCACTAGCATCAGAGTCCATCAGAACCTTCATTCTCCATGTAAGTAGTATCTGCTTTGATCTTACCACAGCATAAAGCGCCCCTCTCCTCTGAGAAAGGCCCCATTGGCTTGAACTCTGCATGGCCCAGAAAGTCCCAGACCCAATAATTTAAGGTAAAAATAGAATTTATGAAAATGAATGTAACTGGAGATTCAGAGTGAGTGTAGTCAGAATCACCCACCTCTAAATATTGGAGTATCTGAAGACGTCTTCTCTGTCTCCACTTTTCTCAGGTAGTGACCTCACCCAGCCTCAGGGCTTCAAATACAATCTATGTGCAGATAAAAGCTAATATACATCTTATCTCCAACCTCTCCCTGGACTTCGTAGTCATCTATCCAGCTGCTTACCTGACATCTGTTATAGATTGAATCATGTCCCCCCAAAATCCATGTTTCCTAACACTTAGTACTTCAGAACGTGACATTACTTGGACAGAAAATCTTCATAGAGGTAATTGAGTTACAATGAGATTATTAGTGTAAGTCTTAATCCAATATAATTGGTATACTTACAAGAAGAGGAAATGTGAACACAGACACACATAGAGAGAAGATGATATAAAGACACTTAGAGAGAAGACAGCCACCGACAAGCCAAGGTGAGAGGCCAGGAACAAATCCTTCTGTCACGGATGTTAGAAGGAACCAACTCGGTCAACACCTCGATCTCGGACATCTAGCCTCCAGAAATGTGAGGCAGTAAGTTTCTGTTGCTTAAGCCACCCAGAACATTTGTATTACCTTGTTGCAGCAGCCCCAGCAAACTAACACATCTCTGTTTAAATATCTAATAAATGCCCTAAATTTAACATGTCTAAGCCCCCAGCTTAGATTCTACTTTTTTCTGCCTGGTGCTCTCCAATATCCCCGATCTCAGCAGATGAAATTCCAGTCTACAGCCAACAACAATGAAATCACTCTTGAATCACCAGTTTTTCTCCTATCTGTTAAAATGTTTCATTTCTAAAATAATTCTGTATTTGATTACATTCAAATTATATCCAAAAATAGGTCACTGCTCACCTCTGTTCACTTTTGTCACCTAAATCAAGCTGCCATCACCTCTCATCTGAATTTTTAGAATTGCCCCCTTACTTGTCTCTTTCCTTCCACACTTTCCCTCTCATAATCAAATCCCCACACAGCAGAAAGAGTGGTCCTTTTAGAAGGCAAGAGAGATTTGTGAATCTTCTGCTCAAGACCCCACAAGGGTTTTTTTTTAATCTATATTTATTTGACGTCCTACTAAGTTATACAATGATCCACTTGAGTTTTCATCCTGGGTAACCTTCAGACCTCTTCTATCTCTTTCTGCATTTCACTTCTTCTGTTCCAATAAATCTAACCTCCTTGCTATTCCTCAAACAGTCCAGCCATGTTCCTGCCCCAGGGCTCTTGAACTTACTGCTCCCTCCTAGCAGAATCATCTTTCCTGAGATACCTGTTGCCTTATTGCCTTTCCTTATTAATGTTGCTGCTGAAATAGCACCTGATCCAGGAAGTCTTTATGACTTCCTATCTAAATAGTATCCTTTGTTGTAAATGGAGAAGTAAGTCCCCCTCAGGGAGTCTTTCAGGATCATTTCAAAATAGCCATGGAAATTACACTCAGAGAGGCATATGAAATTAAAGGATTTATTGTACTCACAGATCCTAGAGGAGAGAGGCACACCATGCCATGCCAGGGGCCACTTGAGAAAAGCGCTCAAGGAGTGAGCTCAACTGAGCAGATGGGGAGCTGAAGAGGGGAAAGTGAGGACCTGTGGGCAAGTGGCCTTATTGGGGGTCAGAATGGAGTCCACAAGCCAAAGGCACAAGCGGGTTTCGTTGGTGTGGTTGAATGTCATTAGGTCCCATTCAGGAGTGGGCAAGAAGGGGCCCTTTTGGAAGGGAACAACCCTGTCTGTCATACTGGTGCACCTGGACAACCAGGCAGGGTGCTCATAGCCTGCTTGTGGGAATGTTGAGGCATTAAGGCAATATAAAGATTTAAAAATTTGCGGTACATACCCCCATATATTTCATTGCTTATTGTTATGTTTCTCCCACAAGACTCTCCAAAAGACTAGACATTGTGTGTTCTGTTTATTGCCGTGATCCTATCACCCAGAATAGTACCTGGCATCTAGTATGTGTTCATGAAATATTTGTTGAGGAAAATTTTTAAAGGAGAGAGGGGAAGGATGAAGGAAGAAAGAAAAGAATTCCCATTTATCTGAGTATGTCAGTAAACCCATGGGGCAGTCTGAGAGATGACTATTTTCATGAAGAATAAGGAATCTTTTGAGACTAACCCTAAGGGAAAGAAAAAGCCTGAGATTGAGTCAATAAGTAAATTCTGAGTCATCAAGAGGAAGGTTGGGTCTAATTATAGCATGGTGATGATTACTAGGCTTTGTCTTCTGGCTCAGTCCTCACTGGACTCAGATCTAAATCTTTTAAGAAATGGAGGGGTTATAAGTAAAATATGAAAAAGCCTTTTAATTAAAATTCTGTACAACTTTGGGAACTACATGCATTGCTGGAGCACTGAGGGAGATGGACATCTTTGACCATGCCTTACAGGGCAGCCTTCGTGTCTTGAAGGCTCAAGTGTACTGATGGAGTCCTCAACAGAAACTATAGCATCACACTGTGCCCCAGGGAGCTTAAAGTTCCCAGAGGACATTGGAGACCTGCAGAGACTATGGGGCCCAGTAGAGAAACAGCAATAACTAGAAAAACTGCAGTGACAGACAAAGTAAACTCTGTACCCAAGCAGAGCAGACTTTCTTCTTGAGAACTAGTAACTTACTCCCCAGGGACTTCTAGAAATTCATAGGAGGGCAATAGTTTAGTGAGCCAAAGGTACGATGTTCTGTAGGTCTATCTATAAGCCTGTGAATTTTCAGTTTATATTACTATGATCTCTTTTGCACCCTGAAACTTGTGAGTTCCAGAAAAATTCAGCATATATGTATATCATATGCTTTAGGTAACGACATTTGAGATATCAATCTTCCAAATATTGAACATGACTTAGCCTTTTCCTGCCACCTGAGGATTTTTATTAGGAGTATTAAGCATGGTGCTGTCTACTGTTGATGCCCTCAAGCCTTCTAAAGTATATTATGGTATTCGCCCATGAACTAAATAGCCCTATTGGGCAGTTGTGTCTGCTTGGTTCATTTGTGTCAGAATAAGATATTTAAAATTAGAACTGCTAGCAGCTATTTTCATTGCTGTCCATGTACCTGTTTCTAAAAATGGCATATTTCTTTCCATTTTTTCCTTCCATTCTGCCATGGGAAACCAAATCTCAAGCTATAATTCATGTTGAGTTAACAAATACATGGAAGTCAAGCAATATTCCAGAAAATGCATGAAATGCTATAGAGAATAAAAGATGAGTAAGATGCCACGACTGTCCTCTAGGACAAGTGGATGAGCACCAGAGGGGCTCTCATCTGAGAAAAGTACTTAAGCTTTAGTCCCTGAGTTTTGCCACATCCGTTGTGCCTAGGCAAAGGCTGATTATACATGGTTCATGATTCCTGGCTGTAGTCCAGATGAGATGCAGTTACTGAGAGACAGCTTCAGAAGAGTAAGATTTTGCTGTATGTATACACTTATTGACACATACACACATGCACGCACACACAGGGTAAATTCCCAAATCAACAATGTAGTAAGAGAATTATTATTATAAAGCATTCTAGATAAAGTAGCTTGATCAGGAAATCCACATTGTTATGCTGGCTTTCAATAGAAGCTAGCATTTATTAAGTGCCCATTCTAGTCAGGAACTTAGCTATGCCATTATATATAACATCTCATTTGATTCTCACATCATCACACCATGAAAATATGTGAGAAAGGCAAATTCAGAAAGTTTGACTAACTTGTTCCATCATACACTTTGAAAAATAGACAAAACCAGGATTTGAACTCAAATTGCAGAATCCTAAGCCCACATTCTCAATCACACCATCCTTTTTTTCAGCCCTTGCAACAGAAAATCACTTGAAAGGAACTACTCTACCGTGTTGCCCTTTAAGGCCAGGTGGACAAACATTGTGGAATTATTCTTTCCTAACTAAAGACATTCCCAGACCATGAAATCCTCACTCTGGAAGTTTCTGAATAGGGAATTAGGCCAAATACAGGTTACATCGTAAGACTTTGAGTATCCCTTTATTATAAAATGCATTATTTTTATTTAACATTATGAAATGCATTATTTTTATTCAACCTATTTGTATTTTTATTCTTCATTCTTTCCTGAAGAAGAAACTAAGGCAATGATTTTAATAGCTTGGGTTCTGTTACTTAACTGAAGTTTTATAATACCCAAATTAAATACATACCTCCTCGTTTCTATCCCCACAGGTACCAAATAACTATGACATATTTGTTTAGTTGAAAATACATTCATAAAAGGTGTGGGTATAAAATATTGAGGCTAATTTGTATAGAATTTTGGTATCAGATTCAATAATATTGGCTGGTTGGCAATCCCCTGATAGAGGTACAATGATATAGAAATGAGATGAGGCCCTGACCTGCCTGGTAAAGCTTATAGCTTAATCCCAGGCTCTCCTTGGGATTAAGAAAGTCTTGCAAGGAAGTTAGAGGCAAAGAGGGAGATGAAGAGAGTTACATTCATAATCAAATCTAAATGAGTAGAAAAATACATATTTGGGCCAAGAACATTGACTACTTTATAGGGAAATTGTTTGCTGCTCAGTTAATATGACTCTTGTGGGTGCAAGAAGTAAAGAAGAACTCAGAAATGAAAGCAAAGCAGTAGTCTGGCTGCACGGTCCTCTCAGGCCAAACCCATTCTCAGAAGCTGGGATGAGTCAGGTGCAAAGAGGATGCAAGTTGCTCCAAGCCCATACCTCCTTTATAAAAAAACGAAGGTGAAATGTTCTTTGGGTGCTAGACCCTGGCATCTTGAAAAGGAGTCATCTAACATAGTTCAAAGGCAAAGAAAGCCCTGGCCTAACCCTTCATCCATTCCTGCTAAGGTGGAGAAGATAGGGCATGAACAGGAGGCAGTAGACATGAAGGAACTAACTGATATGAACCCAGGCAAGAAGGAAGGGCTACCAAAATGGTATGTTTGACATCAAACCCAAAGTACTTCTGGCACTAAGGCAGAAACTAAATAGAGCTTCTCGAAAATTCAAAAACTATCTATTATTTATCTCTCTCTCTCTAGAGAAATGGAAGCTTCCAAAAAGAGCATTCCAAAGACAGTCTCCGGCAGCCAGTGAACTATGCTCAACAGGGCAGAGCTATGACTCTGTGTCCAAGATCACCAGTGTCTCATTTTAACGAAGAACGGATATGCAAAAAAAACCTTTGACCATCTTTGTTATACACAGAGTTTGGAGGCAGTATATATATACATATATATATATATATATATATACACACACACACATATATATACACACATATATATATACACATATATATATACACATGTATATGTGTATATATATATACATATGCCTGCTTTCTAAGATGTTCCTATGCTCAACAAAGCTACAATGTGATACATGCTACAGTAGCACACATGGTGAACATGCCGCCCAATCTAGGGGTTCAGTCTCCTTTCTTTTTTAATTTTTATCTTAGGGTGAGGGGTATATGTGCAAGTTTATTACATAGGTAAATTGTGTGTCACAGGGGTTTGGTGTACAGATAATTTCATCACCCATGTGATAAGCATAGTACCTGATAGGTAGTTTTTTGGTCCTCTCCTTCCTGTCATCCGCTACCCTCAAGGAGGCCCTCAAGTCTGATATTCACACTCTATGTGTTGTTTTCTTTCTCAGCAGGTGCTATAAAATGGAATTACCTATTGACAGGAGTGTTTTTGGTTTAACATCTCCCACCACACTGTAAGTTCCATGCAGGTAGAAATAACTTCTGCTTTACTAGTCGTTGAACAACCAGCTCCTAATTTAATGCCTGGCTCATAACAGGTATTCAAAAATGTTTTTGGAATAAATTAATTAAATGAGACACTGTAGGTGGCAGGGTCTATTCCAATGTCTAAATTATGTTTTTACATGATCAACAGTGTCTGTTGTTTCCTTCTTTGAGTCCATATGTTCTCTTTGTTTAGCTCTCTCTTAGATGTGAAAAAATGCAGTATTTGGTTTTCTGTTCTTGTGTCAGTTTTCTAAGGACAATGGCCTCCAAATCCATCAATGTTGCTGAAAAGGACATGATCTTGTCCTTTTTTATGGCTATGTAGTATTCCATGGTATATCTGCACCACATTTTTTTTCATCTAGTCTACCCTTGGTGGGCATTTAGATTGATTCCATGTCTTTGCTATTGTGGACAGTGCTGTGACAAACATATGCGGGTATGTGTGTTTATGGTAGAATAATTTATATTCCTTTGGGTATATACCAGTCATTCTAACCGGCATGAGATGCTATCTTATTGTGGTTTTCATTTGCATTTCTATTTGTTTACTGACGTTCAGCAAACTGAACTCTGAGGCTCAACTCTACTGCACATACTCTATCTGGCTGTGGAAAAATCACTTCATAAATCTATGCTTCCATTTTTTTTGTTTGTTTGTTTCTAGGATGAGAAGGATGGACTAGAGGCTATCTAAAATACATTATCTCACATACTTCAATTCTCAATGTGAGAGCTCCCCACCCAATTTCTACAGCCTGCACCCTCAGGTCAGCAGCCAGGGGGTTTAATTCAGTTCTTGTGGCTGTGTTCACTGTGTCACCAATGGATATGAGGACCCAGTGCCAGGCTTGGTGTCATCTAAACTTACACTTCCCAAGAGACCCAGTTTATTGCTATTTCTTATAAAGCCATTTTTGCAATTTCTGCCTTAATTTGATCTAATTCCAATTAATGTTTCAAGTGAGATTTCATTAGACAATGTCAAGCACTTAATAAAAATCAAGATCTACTGCAGTTATTGTTTTTCTTCCTTCTGTTTCATAATTTCCTCATTAAAATCACCATTTGTGTGGCATGATTTGTCATTTGCATAGTTTTGGTCCTCATTGTCTCCAAAACTGGTATCTTTTGCCCTTAAAATTGTTATCTTTACGCATGCAGATTTCCCTGCTTTCCCTTTTAAATATTATTTGGTTAAGGTGGTTATTGCCTTTGTCATGTAAAACTTTACAGAACTGTCATCTTCTGTGTTGACTTTATTTTTCCCTTCTTATTCAATTTCCCCCATTTTCCCAGAACACTTTTTTTTTTGAAGTACAGCGATGTAATTGTGTCTCTTCACATTATGTGTTTGACAAAAGAATTATTTTTCTGTTTTGCTGCCTCCTCTCCTCCACCAGAAAATATTTTCCTTATCTTCCCAGGAGCCACCCACATCTGTGTCCACCTGAACCTGACTCTAAGCATAGGGATGTGTGATTTCCACATACCATTTACACAAACTTCCATGTGGATGCTGGAGTGGAGGGAGGTTGTAAAAAGTAATTTGGAGGTTGGAAATCACTGTAATAATCTTGTTCTTTTCTTTGATTTGTAAGCAGACACACAAGAGAAGCCTGGTACACTCTCCTTTTCTAAATGTATGCCTTGGACCTGAGGCCTCAAGGATAAATCTGAGATAACAAGAATAAAACAAGAATAAAAGCTGTTCACCAGCTTGCCTAGAATGGCAGGGTGACCACCTCATCCTGGTGTGTCTGCAACTTTCCCGGGAGAAAGTCCTGCAACATGGGGAAACTCTCATTCCCAGGCAAACTTCTTATATGGCACAGAAACCTCCCATTCCCTATTGGATCTGGATGACCAATGACCTCTTTCAGCTGTGTGCCTTCAGCGAAATGTTTCTTCTTTGTTCAACTAAGCAACATGACTGTCCCCAATTTGTGTATGTGTATATATAAAAGGAGTGAGTGGGAGTGGGTATGAGCAATGGGAGAGGGTCAGAGGTTGGGAAGCCAGAAGAGAGAAAAAAATCCTCACAATAATCTGAGAAATATGTAAACTCACAGGGGTATGTGAACTTCTCTGTCTTCACTATCATTATGTCAGGATCCTCTGGTCATTAGCTGCCTCAGTATGGAACGCACAGAGATAAACATCTTGATCATTACATATATGTATACATATTTAACATATATTAAATTATACATATTATATATTAAGTATATAGATTATAATTTATATATTTTAATATTTATATTAATAACTAAGTTATATATATATAATATATATGACTTGGTTATTAAAAGTCCCAAGACAAGCATTTGAAGTGGAAATTCAGTAAGGGAAGATTTAACAGTCTGAGAGGTGGATGGCAAGACATGCTTCATGGGGGAGGCTGCTGCTATATGGGTGTTATTTGGATAGACATAGAGAAGTAGGATCTAGATGACTCTCCTGCCTGCTCATGCATTTACTAGTTCAATAGATAGCTGTTGAATACATATATGGTATGATAGATACTCTGTTGAGTGCACAGTGTATGATGATGTAAAAACATAATTTAGACATTGGAATAGACCCTGCCACCTACAGTGTCTCATTTAATTAATTTATTCCAAAAATATTTTTGAATACCTGTTATGAGCCAGGCATTAAATTAGGAGCTGGCTGTTCAACGACTAGTAAAGCAGAAATTATTTCTACCTGCATGGAACCTACAGTGTGGTAGGAGATGTTAAACAAAAAACACTCCTGTCAATAGGTAATTCCATTTTATAGCACATGCTGAGAAAGAAAACAACATATAGAGTGATGAATATCAGACTTGAGGGCACATGATTTCCTTCGGGAATTCAGCAGAGGCTCTCTCTGGGGAAAGGACGCTTGAGCTGAGACTTGAGTGATTAAGAAGAGGTAATTAGATGTCAGAGTGAAGAACATCCCAGGAGGTTGTCACAGACCACGTGGTGGCCCCGACACAGCAATGAATGTGATGTGACAGAGGGATCTGGCTGAAGATTATTGAGCAAAGGGAAAGTGGTTCAGGGTAGAGTGGGAAGGATGGGCAGGACCACATCATGCTGGGTGCTGTGGCTCATGATAAGGGATCTGGATTTTATTCAAAGTGTAATCTATTTTTAAAAAAATAAACTTTTATTTTAGAGCAGTTTTAGATTTAGAGAATTATTGAGAAGACAGTACAGAGTTTCCATATCCCCCACATCCAGTTTCCCTGTTATTTATATCTTACATTAGTACAGTCCATTTGTCACAATTAATAAATCAATGTGAAAACATTACTACTCACTAAAGTCTATACTTTATTTAGATTTCCTCAATTTTCTCCTAATGTCCTTTTTCTCTTTTATTATCCCACTAAGGATGCCACATTAGAATTAGTCATCGTGTCTCATTAGGCTCTCTTCATTGTGACCTCCTCAGATGTTCCTTGTTTTTTTTATAACCTTAAAAGTTTTGAGGATTACTGGTTAGATATTTTGTAAAATGTCCCCCAGTTTGGGATTTGTCTGATGTTTTTCTTATGATTGGACGAGGGTCATGGGTCATTGTGAGGAACACACAGAAGCAAAGTGTCCTTCTCATAATGTCAAGGGTACATATTATCAATATGACGTATCACTGTGCATATTGACCTTGATCACCCGGCTTGAGGAACTATTTGTCAGGTCTTCCTACTGTAAAATTATTCTTTTTTCCCTTGGCATACTCTTTAGGGAGAAGTTCCTATGGGCAGCCCACATTTAAGAAGTGGAAAGTTAACCTCTAGCCCCTTAAACACAGAAGATGTACATAAATTATTTGGGATTGTTACGTATGGAAGACTTGTCTACCTTTTCTCATTTATTTGTAAATTCAATCATTTGTTTATATCAGCATGAATTAATGGATATTCATTTTATACTTTGGGTTAGGATTAAACACTATTTTATTTGTTTTGTTGCTCGGTTGCTCAAGCTTTGGCTATTGAGGGCTCCTTCGGTTGGTTCTTACATCTCTTTGACATGCCCCTGACCGTGCGATTCATTTGTTGGATTTTGAGCATTTTGTTAGTTTCTGGCACTACAAGATTTTCTAGTTTTATCTTATATATTTTCTGCCCCAGTCCTAGAATCCATTATTTCTTCAAGAAACCCCTGTTTGTTGGAGAATGGTGTTAGAATCCAAGATCTGGGTTGCAGATATGCCCATTGCTATTGAAGTGTTGTTGCTTCAGACCTGCTTCAGCTAACACAGCAAAGTCACATGTGCATGCATGCTAACCTGTGTTATATAGATATGTGTTTAGATATAAACACATATCGATACATATTTCCATATGTGATTATTTGTGTCTATATTAAGCTAAACATGAGTTTATACTGATGTCTCCAACTCTAACCCATTGCACATGGATCTACCCACATGAAACTTATAATGTGATAAGAGAGAGAGAGATGTTCTTAGGTTGGTGCAAAGGTAATTGCTGTTTTTGCCATAACTTTTTCACCAATGTAATAAATAGACACTCTGCTAAATAGATAATTCCAACTCTAATCCATGACCCATGGACTGTTCTAACTTACTCTTGCTTGTCTGTAACCTTCCACTGTAACAGTGAGAATCAGTCTCCCACTATTCACTGTTCATTCAACTAATTGTTGAATTCCATATACATGTATATGGTTTTGGAGTTGTTAACCCATAGCCCCATGGAAACAACTTATTATCTATAGTATGGTGATTTCTTCCTTTTGCCTGTAGTCTTATAGACTCCACTAATTTCCCAAGTTACTTATGTCTTTACCTCATTTCCGTATCCCTTTAGTGTGGTTGTTTCTTACATTTGCAATACATTTGTATTATTTTTTATAATATACTGCATTTCTTTTTTTTTTTTTTTTTTTTTTTTTTTGAAACGGAGTCTTGCTCTGTCGCCCAGGCTGGAGTGCAGTGGCGCAATCTCGGCTCACTGCAAGCTCCGCCTCCCGGGTTCACGCCATTCTCCTGCCTCAGCCTCTCCGAGTAGCTGGGACTACAGGCGCCCGCCACCACGCCCGGCTAATTTTTTGTATTTTTTTAGTGGAGACGGGGTTTCACTGTGGTCTCGATCTCCTGACCTCGTGATCCGCCAGCCTCGGCCTCCCAAAGTGCTGGGATTACAAGCGTGAGCCACCGCGCCCGGCAATATACTGCATTTCATCCTGAAATCCTCTGACCTTCTACATGATGTTTACAAATATATATACACTAACATTTTTATTTGTTCTATAAAGTTCTGTAGGTTTTAACAAATGCTTAACGTCTGGTATTCACTGCAACAGTATCATGCAAAAGAGTTTCATACCCAAAAGCATTTTCTGTGCCTCACCTATCCAACCCTGTCTCTGCCCCCACACTCTTAAATAAACTGGGTTATCATTAATCTCTTTATTACCTTTACTGTTCTCTCTTTTCTAGGGTGTCATATAATCAGAATTCTACATTATACAGCTTTTTCAAATGGTTTCTTTTCTTAGCAATATGCACTGAAGATTTATCCATATCTTTTCCTGGCTTGAGAGCCCATCTCTTTTTATTCCTGAATAATATCCCATTTTCTGGATGTGCCACAGTTTATTTATCCATTCATCCACTGAAGTACATCTTGGTTGCTTCCTGGTTTTAGTGATTATAAAGAAACCTGCTGTAAATATTTGTACGCAGCTTTTTGTGTAGAAATCGGCTTTCAAATCTGTCAGGCAAATACCTAGGAGCATGCATACTTGATGGTATGGTAAGACTATGTTTACTTTTATAAGAAACTATAAAGCTGTCTTCGAAAATATCTGTTTTATTTTGTCTTTCCACCAGCAATAAAGGAGAGTTCTGTTGCTCTGCATCCTTCTTAGCAGTTGGTGTTGTCACCTGTTTCAATTCTAGTCATTCAAATGGATGTGTAGTAGGGTTTTTATTAAAGAAAAAATACATGCACAATTGTCAATTGCCCAGTGAGTCTTTGCTCAACATGTTTTTCAGAATGAAGACTTAGAAGACTTTATATCTACATGTGCAGCATGGATATAGCCTAGACCTTCAACTTTTGTCTAAACTCGAGGAAGCCATTTCTAGGATTGGGCTAGTATAGTCCCCGTACATAAACTGGAAAAATCCAGCTTCTTTTCCTTCAATCAACCCAGACCAGAGATTAAAAACTCACATGCTTATTAAAACCAGGAAGGTATATTCTTTAGTGAAGTGAGTTGTGTAGAAAACAACAGCAGGGCAGACTGGGAGCAGTGAGTCTTGTCCATTTGGACAAGATTTCACAGAAACAATTTCTGTTTCACTTCCTGGTTTACACAGGGAATCAGACATAGTGTGAGCAAATATAATTTTTCAAGGGACTCTGGGAATCTGAGTTTTATGAGAAATCTTCTGATTTTTAAATGTAGGCAGCTAATTAAAATCCTCTTCAGGACAAACAAAACATAGAGGCTCAAACCTTTAGGCTGACAACACCAATTTAGACCTTTATATATAAAGAGTAGTTTATTCATGAAGGCATTTTGTAAAGGTTTTTAATCCAGAAAGTTCCATGAGCTGAATTATGTTCCAAAAACCCTGTTAAAATTGTGCTGGAGAGATGCAAGAGAGGTCAGTTAGAAAAACATTTTAGTGATACAGGAAGATTATGCTGCTTGGACTAGAGTGTTGCAGTACAGATGGACAGAATTGCACAATTTGTGGAAGATGTGAGAAGTAGATTTTATTTCTACTGATGAGTTGGATAAGGATAGGTTGGGGTAAAGGAGGACCATGAATCAAAGCTGACTACCATGTTTCTACAATGAACTAGGGAGATACGGTGTTTACTGAGACAGAATAAACTGGAAAAGGAGCAAGAAAAAATGTTATTGAGATGAAAGGAAGAAAAAGATATGTGGTATTATTATCTCTACTTCATGGTTAAGGAAACTGAGACCTTGAGAAGTTAAGTAATTTGCCCCAAATCACACAGAAAATATCTTGTAGATCTAGAAATCAGACACAGGACTTCTGATTCTCAATTCAAAACTACCTAATTGTCCCTAATGTGTTTCATTGTTTTTAAACTAACACGGATTTTAACAAGAGGAGCCTAATCGTTTTTCACTGACCATTATAATAATGCAGCACTGATGGACTCTAACCCGGAGGAGGGATGAAGAATCACAAGTATTGGTTGGATAAAAAATTACAATTTTGTAAACCTGCTATTATGCTAGGAAGGATAGGAAAGAGACTGAGGAAAATGATAAGAAGACAATTGTACAGGGTATTAAACTACTAGTGCAAGACAACTGCAAGTCATGTCTTGATTTATCTGCTTTAATTAACATCTGAGAAGTTTGTGAGATCAACATCAGGTTTCTTCTGTGCTGCATGGCTTCTACATTTCTAAATTATAACCAGAGAACTGGTCCTGTGAGGAATACAGGAACAGAAAGAAACAAAGATGTGCTATTTGGAGAAAGTGAGCAGGAGCAGAACCCTTATCTGAGAAGCAGCTTCTCATCTGGTGTCTCTTCTGGGAATCACTTCTGGGAATCTGTAGCAAGCCTGGTTCTCTAAGGTGAGAGCCTCAGCCCTCAGAGAGAATCTCTCTGCCCCTAAGATGGGAAGGAATGCTGATAACCAGATAATAGATGGGTATAAGGGCTGATTTGAGTCTTTGTTGGATATTTCTATTAAATAAAGAAAAGGGGAGTTTTTCAATAGCAGAAGTGGAGGCAGACTATATTCTTTGCTCAGAAAAATATCTTGATTAGCTATTTGAAGGTAGGGGATGACACTGTAAACCCATGGCTTGGTTGGTGTCCAGAAATTAGGAAAGAGAGACAGTTGTGTCACTTTGCTTAGGAAATGAATAGAAATGTGTGCCTGCAGCCTACCAAGGAAGTGATAGAGAGGAAGACAGGGGGAAAGAGGGGGAGCTGGTGCTTAAAATGATAGACTCTTAAAAGAGAGGAATATCTAATATTTAAAGTTTTTATTATTATGATCATATAAACCAACACCTCTGCATTCCGATTCTTACATTTATGGTAAACTTTGCTACACAACTGTATCAGTTTTCTGGGGCTGCCATAACAAAGTACCACAGAATGGGTGGGTTAACAACAGAGATGTAGTGTCTCACAGTTCTGGAGGCCAGAAGTCTGAAATCAAGGTGTTGGTAGGGTTGGCTCCTTCACAGAGCTCTGAGGGAAAATCTGTTCCCGGCCTCAATCTTGGCTTCTGGTAGCCTCAGGCATTCTTTGGCTTGGAGAGAGTGACCTCCCTATGTCTTCACATGTGTTCCTTCTATGTATGCTTGTCCCTGTGTCCATTTTTTTCCTTTTTATGAAGACACAGTCATATGAGATCAGGGCCTATTCTAATGATCTCATCTTAACTGGATCATCTGCAAAGACCCTTTTCCAAATGTCATATTCGCAGGTACAAGAGGTTAAGACTGCAACATCTTTTGGATTGACAAAATTCAACCCATAATAACAACAAATATCTGTTTTGATTCTTTATTCTATTTATTTAAGTTTTATTGAAGTAGGATGAGGACATTGTGGAACCAAGGAAATGGGATGCATTCTCTGCCAGAGGCAACATGTTGAGCAACAAGGATAGCACTTGAGGGATGATGGTAAATAAAAAAGAAAACAAACAAACAAACTCAACTAGTATTAGGGAAATTGTACCTCAAAACAAGAAATGAATTATAATCCAATTTTTTTCTTTCCCCACCAAGTTTCTTACCAAAGAATAATTGGATTTGAGCCTATTTTGTAAGCTAAAGCACATCAAAGAACATCTGGGTTGTAGCTTTTGTCACTTCGAGCTTCTACTTTCATATAGTATCCAGCTCAATTTGACATAAATTCTTACCCTAGGACTGAGTCAGGACACGCTTTTGAAATGGCTGCCAAAGAGTTTCATGGTAGAGAGGAAGACAAATTAACTAGCTTTGGCTTGTCCTCAGAATACCTTCCCAAAGTCAGAAGGAATTTATGAAACAAATCTGAGATTATGTTTATGGTATTAGTCTCTCTCTCTCTCTCTCTCTCCATATTTTAGATAGAAAGTCAGCCGTATGCAGTACCTTGTGAAAATTTTGGCTCAAGAAATCCTCTAGCAAAGTAGGCATGAAAGAATCTTGGAAACCAGAATCTCTGTACCCTTTACTTTCTTTGCATTTAGTGTCTCCCTAAGAGGGCTTAGGAGGTCCATGGAAAATGTGCTTGCCATTGGTCAAATCACTGAACAAGAATGTTCAGGTGATTGGACTGACACTAGGAGGCATGTGATTAACAAATTTGGAAGATGCCATATGCAATATAAAAGAGAGAATATTCACGGGCACTGGAGAGGATTGTGAATTGTGAATAGACACTATACTATGGAGATGCTTCAATGCTACAAGGTCCTTCAGGCAGAAAAAGAAATACAACTGATAAGAAATCTATGAGGCTTCAGTATATATATGCTCCATCTGCAACTTTGAAATATCAAGTATCTCCCTCTATGGCTGTGTGTTACCACCATTGAAGTCAGAAATACTGATAGGATCTACTTAGATACTGTAGAAAGAAGGTTCCCAGTATATATAGAATTATCTTCATATCAACTTTAAAAAACAAAAACCATGAACCAATTCATTTGAGGACCTCTGGATATATTTTAAAAGTAGAAATTCATCCAATGGATGATTGAAGTGAGCAGTTACAATTATTTGTGGTACTGTTTTGCTACAAGAACTTGAACTGCTGTGTAGAGTTAGGAAACTTCTCCAGTTCCCTGGTTAGAAGGTAAATTTTAGATGAAGTGGAGAAGGTGTTGTCTACTCCTACGGAATAACATGGAACAAAACATGAGCACTGAAAGCTCCAGTTCATATTGGGGAAAAAAAGAGGTTGATATGGGTATGATTTGGCCACCTGAGGTTGAGCTCCTGACGGTTAAGGACTTGGGGAGTAGAGGCGAAGATGCTTTCCACTTCTAGTTTTGAGAGATGGGTCCTTAGAAAGTGATTGGTGACAACACTCATGAACTGCCCTTTGTCCCTGGACCTGTGGAATGTATGCCAGTAATGGCAGAGTAGATTGTTTCACTGGTGGCCAGGGTGAACGCAGTCATGGAAGAAAGCATTGCTCAGGTCCGAATGGGGAGTACCTATGGGGAAGAGTCCTAGAACTCTGATGAGAAGAAACACAGTTTTCTTTGACTATAGGGAATGATAATGGATATTTCTTAAGAAACTTAGCTTGTGCTAAGAAAGTGGCTTGAATCATGTGGAAGCTAAGGCCTGGGAAGGCCAAGACTATGGGAGCAGCCTAGAGAGATGAACCATCCATTTTCCTGTCAGTTAATAAGCTCAGTTTCTAGAGCTTCCCCTTCCTTTTCTGGAGAGGGTGGACCTAAGAGAGAGTGAAGTGTGCAGTCTACCAAACCACAATAACACTTCTGCAGAGTCCTGATATGTAAGCAACAATAAGGAAGGGGACCGTGGTGGGGGAGAACAATTGTTCCAAGAGATGGCTAATCACAGACAATGCTCTGGCACAACATCCTGTTTCCTAATACATTGCTTTGCATATAGCACCAGCAGCATGATCTTGTTTTGCCTGTAGCTCCTTCTAGCACGACCCTATAAAACTTCCTTCCAGCCCTTGCCTCTTTTCAGATAGCTCCTTCTCTGCTATGCTGCTGTTGCACCCTTGCACCATATCTTCATACTTTCTTGAATAAATCTGCCTTTCTTTACCTTTGACTGTCTTGGTAAATACCTTTACTGGTCACGACGTCAGCCTCAGCCAGTCACACCTGTGACAACTTCTTCTTTGGGTTTGGAGGTCAAAGTTCCAGAAGAGGGTCCTGACTTCAAGGGGAGCAAGAAATGCTGAAAGACAAGATGTGAGATGAAACTCACTCTTCCGGATAAACAAAAGGTTTGGAAACCTTCCATGGTATGGAAGAGCCCCGCTGTGGAAGTTATCCAACTACAGTGAAGGATGAGCAACCATGCAGAGCTGGGAAGAAATATTTCCAGCATTTCTAAGAAAAAGGGGATGGTCAAAATAGGAATGTAGGACAGCCAACAGCCAAATGAGTGGCAAAATTCCCAATACTTCCAGATGTTATTTCAAATATGGGAATGTTTGAATAGCCAATTAGTTCAGAGAAGACTGTGCAGGCTTAGAGCAAACCCAGACTCCTTAGATATTGGGAAGAGATGGGGCGTCAATCCCAGTTCCATGGGAAATGATGTCTGGGCCCATTTTATGTAAAGTAGAAAGGACAGGTACCTCAACTGAAAGCTAGACTATATATGTATAGCATGTTCACTTGCTTGCCATGTTTTGGCTTATAACTGGGCTGGAGGGAGGCCAGACAGGGAAGCACGAGAACAGGGAGAAGGACCCAATACCCTACAGTGTTTCACCACCAGCATGCTGGGGAGCTCAGTTTGGGAAACAGGGCTCCTCATCTCTCTCCAGGAGAAGCAGTATGTTACAATGGGAAGAGCTCAGGCCATGCATGATCAGACAGTCTTGAGTTTGAATCCTATCCCTGCCAAGCCTGTTATGTGACCTAATCTAGTATCTGAGTCTTCTTTTCCTCATCTGTAAAATACTTACATGATTCTTATCAAGGTTATCAAGAATCTGTGTAAAGCTCATAGCAGGTGTTCAGCTCTGGCTTATTGTTATTCCACCGTGTCTAGCAAGGTGCCTTGCACATACTAGGAGCTTAGTATGATTTTGTAATAATAACATATTGTAGTCTTGAGCAAGACACGTTTACCCTTCAGCATGTACTTGCCTTGACTTGTTCCTGATATCTAGTCCAGGTATTACAATCCTCACATTTCCTCTCATTCCCTCCAGTCTCCTCTTAGGGTTGGAAAGTGTCATGGTTGAGGGAGCAGGACCCAGCACTAGTCTGCCTAGATTTGATTTCTGGCTCTTCCACTTATAGCCTATATGGCTTCGGTAGGTTTCTTTGCCTCTTTTTGTCTCATTTTCCGTATCTATACAATACAGATTATAACAATCCTGAATCCTCTGAGAGGATCAAATGGATATATGTGTGAAGCACTCAGAAGAATGGTAAATGCTCAATAAATGTTATTTATTGTTGCTATGGACTTGCTTCAAATACTATTCAGCCGAGAGACACAATTTCTCTGACTTCAAAGCAGAGGAGTGCTAGAGAGGGGATGAATATGTGCATTCCCTCCCACACTGTGCTTAAAAAGGTACTAGACTGATCCGAAACTGCCTCCTACTTACAAAGCCGTAGAGTGTACTGATTACTGGAACTGCTCAGGGCCTGATGGTGACCAAACCGTAGTGGCTCATGGCAAACCATGTACTCCAGTTATTGTTCATGTGTGAAGAGCATCTCACAGGCCATGCAGTCCAGGGCTGCATTCATAAAATGATCATTTATTCATTCACTCATTCAACAAATATTTATTGAGCACTGAACTTGCTAGGCAGCAAGTGTGTAGTGATCAGCTTGAGAAGATACATTAGGGGAGGGTAGGAGCCAGTGAGAAGGGAGAGGGTCTTGCTGATGCCCTTGTTCGTACAATAGCAGTGAGTGGAGTAGAGGTGATTACAGGAAATGCAGCATCCTGGAAAATCCACATGCAGATTCACAAGAGAATTCTAGGAGGCTGAGTTTCTGCCTGGCTGGGGGTCAGGGGTGAATCACTGGTAATGTTTCCCGAGGCTTGCTTCACTTTGTCTTCTGTTTTATTAAAGATGGGACATATGCCAGGAGGGGAAGCGAGGTTTAAGTACCGCTCAGAATAGAAAGTGGGATCGATACTTGGCTGAAGGCCGCTCTGGCTGCTCTTCATTTGGGCATCACTCTCACTGGCTGGGCTTCCATCCTGCCAGGGCGGTCTCAAGGTTACTGCTCTGTTTCCTCACTTGTTTATGATGTGAGTGTGCAATGGAAGAATTGGGTGCATGCACTCCTTCCATCCCACCCCTTCACACTTTGGCCCTCTTCAGTTAAAGCTTTTGGTACTCTTTCTTTCTTTTTTTTTTTTAAATCTGTTTTGAAATGTAGATTTTCCAAGAAAAGGAAGCCAAACCTGTAATTTTATACCTGTATGTAAAATTTGCTAACTTTGTGATGAATGAAGCCTTCTCACACTCACTTTTTATTTGTCCTTATCACAACCCATACGGCTAGTAGGAATTGGCGTCCATTCCCCATGGAGCACTGCTGTGTTGCAGCCTTGTGCTGGGTAGAAACATTCTGGTACCATCCCAAAACACAGTACTCAGAAATGAAGGCCCAAAAAGTAGGAGAGTCATGCCTTGAAATCACATTTCTTGCTTTCTACTCCAGTTTTCTTACCACCACTCCAAGTACTTGCTATAATTTTGTTGAAGACAGAAGAGAGATAGATGCATACCTGCACTGTAACTATTGAGTATGGGCCCAGCAAGAACATAGCGCTCTGAAGAGGGCTATCCAGTCTTATGAAACATCAGTGTTGCCTCCTCACTTTAATGCATCCCTCTCAGACTCCTTCCTTATCATTACAGGACAAATGGTGGAGCTTCCCTTTCTCTTCCTGCCTAAGGATTATCCATCGTCTTGTTTTTCTCAGCTCAATCACTCTCAGCTCATTATCCTCTGTTATTGATTCTTCTGTATCTATATCAATTAACTCTTCTCTCTCTCCTCTATATACAATCACATCCTCTCTAAGGGCCTATTATCACCTGCAATTAAACTTATACAGATCTCTCCTACCTTAAAAGTTTTCCCACTGAGATGCCATCCATCCCTTCATCTCTCTCTTTCCTCCCCTCTGCAGCCAAGCTTCTTACAGAAACTACACTTACTTCTTCAGTGACTGACTACTTATCTCTCTGTAGGCTGAATTTGATCCCTGATATTTTGGCTCAAGTGGCTTTTCTGAGATCACCACTGACCCCTGTGTTGGGGAATTCAGTGAATGCTTTCTAGTCCTCATATTATCTGATCTCTCTTCAGCATCTGACTGTGAACTACACCTTTCTTTGTCACATCTCTGCAGATTATGTATCTTCCAATCCTCATACAGTACTTCATGTATGTTTATTGAATGAAGAGATCATTATTGAATGCCAACTATGTGCCAGGTGCTATTCTTAGAACTGGGCATTTTACCATATTTCAGTACCTTGGTCTTTGATAACAAGTTAAGTGTGTTTGTGGGTATACTTATGCAAGTTTAAAAAGAAATACATGCTGGGCAATATGAAAAAAAACAAGATTCGGTTGCCTGTTTTTTTTTTATTATAAAAGCTGCACACCTACATATTGGCCATGGAAAGCTTCCATGTCCCTTTTTTTTTTTTTTTTTTTTTCTTGAGATGGAGTCTCACTCTCTTGCCAGACTGGAGTGCAGTGGCACGATCTTGGCTCACTGCAACCTCTGCCTCCCAGGTTCAAGCAATTCTCCTGCCTCAGCCTCCCAAGGAGCTGGGACTACAGGTGCACATCGCCACACCTGCCTAATTTTTTGTATTTTAGTAGAGACAGGGTTTCTCCGTGTTGCCAAGGCTGGTCGTGAACTCCTGAGCTCAGGGAATCCACCCTCCTCAGCCTACCAAAGTGCTGGGATTACAGGTGTGAGCCACTGTGCCCGACCCCATGTCCCTTTTCGTAAGAACAACATAGAGTCTACTTAATCATCAAATAGAAGACTCTGACGTCACACCCTTTAGAAATCTCTCTCTATTTCTCAATTGAAGATTCATCAGCCCACTAAAATGACTTGGTACTGAAATGGGAACTGTCACTAACGTATCCCAGATTATCAGAAGAAGAACACTAAGACCAGAAAATAACTCAAAGATTTGGAGCACCAAAATTTCCCATTATTTGGGAGAAAATGGGACATTTAGGGAAATTATCTATTTATAAAGAAACATATGGTTTTATGTTTACAATTTAAAACAGTTGTAAACTTGTACGAATGCTCCTCAACTTACCATGGAGTTACTTCTGATAAATCTATATGTTGAAAATACTGTTAAGTTGAAAATGGATATTTTGTAGACATGATGGGATGCAAAAACAGAAAACGCAGTATCCAAAAAATGCTGGCAACACAGTACGGTGTTAAGTATTGGTTGTTTACCGTGGTGATTGTGTGGCTGACAGGGTGCTGCGGATTGCTGCCACTGCCCAGCATCACCAGAGAGTTATTTTCTGCATAGAAACTGGAAAAGATCAAAACCAGAAACTCAAAGTTTCATTTCCACTGAATGCATATTGCTTTTGCACCATCATAAAGTTGAAAAATCATAAGTTGAACCAGTATAAGTCAATGACTGTATTGCAAATTCAAAGAGCAGTTCATAAAACCTGTACCAATTCTCACATTGAGAATTGAGCTGCTGAAAGACACATCAGTGAGGACAGACGAACTCAGCTATCAGCAACCACCTTCAGCACCCAACTCCCTGAATCATAATCTCAGCAATAAGTGTTTGATTAAGCCCTCCAAGTGACTCTGATGCACATTACAGGCTGAGAATCAGATGACTAGGGAAACATAGTAGAGTTATTAGGCCATTATTAGGTTAAAAGTATTAGACTTTATTATTAGGCTACTATTTTATTGATGTAACAAAATTATTATTATCCAGCTCTAAGAGTCCACTTGAGGCTAGAATTCATAAATTGAAAATGAGTTCAGACAGCATGATTTGGAGTTTTTCTCCTGTTAACACCTCAATTTAAGGACTTCAACTTCCAGAATTGTAAGATAATACAAATTATCTTATTTTGATTGTAAGATAATACATTTATCTTATTTTGAGCCTCTAAGTTTGTGGTTACTTGTTATAGCAGCAAGGAGAAACTAATACACATTCCCTCCAGGAACCAATATGCATGACCCTCAATCCTCCACACTTTCTTTCTTCCTCCAACCACAGTGTGGCACAGAGGATCTTACAGAGACCCCCAAGGCCCTACAGGAAGATGGGGCCACCAGCTGGCAGCAGCCTGGGTCCCAGAATCACTATTTAGCTAAACACCTGTATTGAACTATATGTGAGAGAGAAATAAAATCTACCTTGTTAAAACTCTGAGATTTGGGAGTGTATGTGAGAACAGCTGGCCTACCCTGATGAGATTGATCCTAATAGTGGTGAAACAGTGAGTAGTGGAGTGAAAGTGGTAAGTGGTAAGATGGTCTCATCACAAGTGCATCATGATGATGATCCTTGGATCGTGCCAATGGTGCAATAGAGGCTGCAGGAAAATCAGTAATACTTACATATAATAACTACACTCTGGTTAAGGACTATGACCACATCAAATGGAAATAAGTAGCACATATATTGAGGTTATTTTGTAGTTCTACTGTGAATGATAATTGTTTGTACCTTAAGACTTCATGCCTTGATCAGGTGTAAGATATGTGTAAACAGTCATTCTCAAAAGTTCTCCTCTAAGTCTGTACTTGGGACGCTAATGACGGTAAGAAAGACAAAAGATTGAAGTTAAACAAATCAAGTGAGCACAGCTGACAAGTGGATAAGTGCTAACCAATGAATGTACAGATTATCTTTCCTTTCAGATCTATCTTTGGACTTGATTACTATTAGATCATTCAGAGACACACCACCCATCTGCACCAAGTTGCATTCTATCTTCTTTCAAATTTCCAAATTTCTGTTTAACCACTACAGTAATTGCCCCTTTGTCCTCACATACGCATTGACTGCAGCAATTGATACGTCAAAAATCCTTGAAAACAGTGCCATAGAAATGGAAAAACAAATTTCATATTTGGAATATTTGAGATGGTGATGAGGAACAGCATCTACGACAATGAAGAAAATCTCTGAGATACATCTTGAAGTCAGTCATTTAAATCTAGGCTATAAATAAACAAGAGAACATTAAGTTCTCAAAAATAATTATCCAATGATAGCCTAGATTAAATAAACAAGTGGTAGTGATAATGAGTACACTTTTATCCTCAATTTTGTTTTGAGAGTTTAAAAGATTAATGATTGATGTTTAAATGGAGATAGTGTCATTTTATTCTTATACATAATATAGATTTTTTAAATATAAATAAGAAAAATTTTGTAGATTGAAGCATGCTGGGGTCATTGGCAAAGAACTTTGGGAAGACTAGGATGAAACTTAATAGTGAAGGTATAATAAGTAATTCCAGAATTTGATTGTTGAACCAAACTTGGAATATTTTTTTAAAAGTGACATTTCTTAATCACCTCCACATCTTCAGTATCAGTCACAGCACCTAAAACAAGTTTTCAACAAATACATTTATTTTAATGAACAAAATGTATGATCATTTTATTTATAGCACGTGGCAATATGGGTTTTTATTCCATTAGAATGAAAAGTCAGTCCCATGCCAAAAAAAAAAAAAAAAATTAAGAGCAATACATCCAACGAAGGTCAGTCACTTGCAGAATTGCCCAATTCATTACAATTTTGAAAGTGACGGACAAAATGCAGCTAGTCAGTCATCATTACACAAAGATACACAACTGAATGGGAATAGTACATGCCATGCCATTATCAAGATAACCAAGTTATGCTGTATACATTCTAATTTGTATTTTCCTCTTGTTCCTGTATTAGCTGAGACATTGGAAAGAATATTCCTTATCAGCTGGGGACAGCTAAGGAAAAAGTTATTGATTTTCAAAAGCATTTTGAATGCGACAAAATTACATGGCCAAAGCTTGCCATGATTAGCAATAAATCAAAGAGGCAATTTTTCTTTTTTCATAGTGATGACCCATGTCCACATTCAGCAGTTGAATCTGTAATAACTCTAAGGTCATTAATTTAACAGTCCCCCCAGGACCCACACCTTGCAGAGATGTAATCACATTTATCCCACTCTTACAATGTCACCTGCCTACTCGAGACTCCCTGATAGCTTCCTCTGGCCTGCCATACTGTTTTGGTTTGTATGAGCCAAAATGTCTTGCCCCTCCAAGAATTTGCATGTTGAGCCCCAAACTCCCAGTACTTCAGAATGCAACTGTATTTGAAATAGGGTCTTAGAACTGACTACGTTAAAATGAGGCCATTCAGGATGTGCCGTAATCCAATCTGACCAGTGTCTTCATGAAGAGGAAACTTTGGACACCCAAGGAAACACCAGGGATGCAAACACAGAGAGGAAAGTCCATGAAAGGACATAGCAAGGTGACCCTCTGCAAACTAAGCAGAGGCCTCAGAAGGAGCCAATCATGCCAACACCTTGATCTTGGACTTTCAGCCTTTAGAACTGTGAGAAAATAAATTTCTATTGCTTAAGCCTCCCAGTCTGTAGTATTTTGTGATGGTAGTCCCAGAAAACTAATGCACATCAAGTCCAAACTCCTCTTTCTGGAATTAAAAATCTTCCCTCAGGCAACTTTTTTGATCCAACTTTCCATTACTCATCAACCTGAGCCCTCAGATCCCACCTTCATGCCCTCTGCATGCTGTGTGATTTTCTCTTTAGCATTCACCTTCGATGCCTTCTCCAGGGATGCTGTCTCCCCTCTTCCATTATCCATAAAGCCCAAAGCAGGGGCACCATGAAGTCTACTCTAGTCCAGCCCAGACTCCTCTCTCCCAATTCCTAACATTTACCTAGGGCTACTAGATTGAAAATTGAATTGTTCCTAAGATCCCAAAAAGCTCAGTTCTAATGAGAAGCCTTAAGGCAATATCATCAGTGCCTAAACTAGAGCTGAGCATTGAGAAGCACTCCAAAAACATTGGTTGAATCAATGAACTATTTATAAAGGATTTTATTATTTTCTTATTTTTTACATGATAATCTTTATATTCCTTACTCTTTTAGGCAAGAAGTAGTTAATAAGCTTCTGATGTGTTCCTTGTTATGTACTAGGCAGAATACAGGGATAAATGGTATAAATGCCATCCTCAGGGAGCTTATGGTCTAGTACAGACTGCAGATAAGTAAACATTAATTGGGGCTAACTACTGTCTTCTCTTATTTCCTGCATAATTTCTTTTCATAATTTCGATTACAGGGTGAAGTGCCTAGGCAACCTATAAACTCTTGCTAAATGTTTGAGGAGGAAAAGAGCTAGTATTAACTGGAGTTACGTTCTCCAGCCAGACTGTAGCTCTTCTTCAGCCAAGTCCCTGGGAAGCTCACCGTAGCTCTTTTCTGCTCCTGGAAATCTCCATACCGTGTTACATGAGGGAGGATCTGAGGAACTCACCTTCAAGTCTTGATAGTTCTTTTGAAAGAACAATCAAGCCTCTTCTGTCTATAAAAAGAGATAAACCGGACAGAGATAGGGTGACTATACTTACTAGGTAGCCCATGTAAATTCCAGTCTAAGCCAAATGTCTCAATGTAACTGTGAATAGTGCCCCTTTCACTACTGTTTAGTGAGTGTTCTGCTTAAGTAACACAAGCATTCTATTTAAGTAACAAATTATATGGTTGACATAGGCAGAGACAACTTATCTTGAGGAAGGCTATGAGACCAGGAATGGCTTTTTAAACATTTTCAAGTAGCCAGGATCATTTTATCTGTTCTACTTGTACTGACTTGAGAGAATATGGCAGATCCTCTTGGGCTCTTTCATTTTATTTATTTTTTTATTTTTGAAATGGAGTTTCACTCTTGTTGCCCAGGCTGGAGTACAATGGCATGATCTCGGCTCACTGCAACCTCCACCTACTGGGTTCAAGCGATTCTCCTGCCCCAGCCTCCTGAGTAGCTGGGATTACAGGCGCACACCCCTATGCCTGGCTAATCTTTTGTATTTTTAGTAGAGATGGGGTTTCACCATGTTGTCCAGGCTGGTCTTGAACTCCTGACCTCAGGTGATCCGCCAGCCTTGGCCTCCCAAAGTGCTAGGATTACAGGCGTGAGCTACTGCACCCAACCCTCTTGGACTCTTTTAGAGGCCACACTGCCATGGTCTCTCTTTGGCCATTGCCAGCCCTAGTTCCAGAGCCTTCTTCCATATCAGTTCTTCCAGCCCCTTGATGGACTTGCAGGTGTCTCACCACTTCCCTTCTTATTCTACTTCCCCCTGACCCATGTCCAGCCCCTGGGCTTATACCTACCCTCCAAGTCTGACTGTCATTCTGAGCCTATTGGGCCTACCTGCATACTTGGACACCATCCATTTTCCTCAGTGAGGTCCAGGCATCCCCTAAAGGCATACATTCATTGATACATTCAGCAAATAGGCAGTAAGCTTGTGTACTGCATATGAGGCCCTGTCCTCAGGCACACAAGTAAGGATAACTGGGGCGTCAGCTCTCATGACATGAGCACCCTGACAGTCCAGGCCATACAAGGAACAGGACTATTAAATTCAACTCTCTCAGCAAGCCTGCGAGTAGGCATTGAGCTTCACTGTTGTACAGATGAAGAAATTCAAAGTCAAAGAGATTTCCTCACCTGCCCAGGAGCTCTCAGAGAGGAACTGACCAAGCTCAGTGCATGCACAGGTCTGTGCAGATCAGCCCCATTACCCTGAATTCTGGGTGATGGGAATTCTCCTCTGATTCTGCTCTGAGGGAAGTACAAGTGCTCTGGCTGCCTGGAGGAGCGGCTTTCCAATGGAGCCACTTTGGCACTAGGGCCTGGGTGACATGGGGTAGCAGTTTTGAGTTAGAAATCAATTAAGGGCAGTGCAGAAGTTAAGAAAGGGCCTCAAAGGGCCTTATTTTCTTTAAGACTAGCTGTAGGCCTGCAAAATGAAAGCAGAGTAAGGTTGCCAGATAAAATACCAGATGTACAGTTATATTTGTTTCAGATAAGCAATGAATAATTTTAGAAATTTCATATATGTGTGTATATAAATATATTTTATGTACTTTTTTTTCCCTCAATCTGGCAACCTTAATTTCAGTGCACTTCTGGATGTCTATTTAGCTACACCCCTCAGGTCAGGAAGTAGAAGGGACCCATGCATCACCTCACCTGGAATAAAGTATGCATTTGCTACAGTGTTGTTCATCTGTTATTTCCAAGGAACCTGGGGTTTGGGGACAGGAGAGGAAGCTGACAGGCTGTAGAGGGACCAGAGGGCACTAACTCAGCTGACTTTCCAGCCTGAAATGTGCTTCCCTCCCCTACTTAATCCTATGTTTAAAAAGCAAATTTCCAAGGTAAACTCAAATACATTAAGACCTGCTTATTAATTAATTTCTGCTTAGACAGATTTAACACACAAATCCCAATGTGGGCCAAAACCAGATAATCCCACAAAGCACATTAAGCATGACCTTGTTTCCAAAAATTAAATAAATTTTTATTTATTAAAAAATAAAACCCACAGTATTTAGCTTGATATTCAAGGCTGACCTCAAACTACCTTTCTAGACACAAGTCCCTTCACAACTGCCCTGAAGTTGTGTCAAACACAACACACTCTACAGAATAGTCAAACTGGTGATAGCCCCAAGTCTTTGCCCATGTGGTCCCTTTCTCAAACAGAGATCCTACACATTATTTTTGCCTGTCAATATCCAAAGTCAGAGAAGCAATAATAGTAGCAATACCTCTCCACCCTTGCCTTCTAGCCCATCATGCCACTGACATACCTGCTGCATACACTGAAATTATGAACACTCTAGAGCCTGTGTCACTGGTTGAGTCCTCAAGGAAGTAGACACTAAGATGAAGTGAAGAATGTAAAAGTTTATTGACAAGTAACATCAGTGAAAGGAAAAAGGAGGAAACAGGTTTGGGCAGGGAGAGTTATCAGATCAGTACACCAATCTAATAATGCTTTGGCCAACCCAACAGGGAGTTCCAGAACAGAACTTTTCCATTAGAGCACTCCCATAATGGGCCGAAAGAGCTAGGCCCTTGTATCACTGCCTTGATCAGCCTTTGGCCAGAATCCATCCTGAGAATAGCATGAACACAGCCAGAGCAGAAGTGGACGCTGACAAAGCTAGTAGCTAGAAGCTCTCAGCTAATCACATTCCCCATGCCCAGGCAAGGAGACCCTTCTTTTAAAGGAGACACTGAGCAAGACATCTTTTGCCATAGCCAGAAAAAGACTCCTAGGCAGGGCTGGTCCTTGAAATGACTTCAGAGACACTTCAGACTGAAGCATCCCCTGATACTTTGACATGACACCTGAATTCCAGCATTCAAAAGTCATCACTTTTAGAGTATTGAAGTTTTTCGAATTTCCGAGATTCTCAATATAGTTCTGAAAACACATATACACTCCTAGGCTAAATCCATTAGCACAAGTAAACAGAAAAGTTTCATGATGATTGAAGCAGCTTTGGGTGTTAGCTAACACCATGGACTTTGGGTTTGACAGTTCTGGGTGTGAGTCTTGGCTAAAGGAGTAAATAGATAATGGAAAGCATGACCTCACAGGAACTAGGCAATGGATGGCGTGTGTGTTTGAGTTCATGAGTGCAAAAGCAAAAAGTCACATACAGGACTCATTCCTAGCATGCTTCTGACCTGTACCAGGGACATTAGGATTCCTTGATAGACTTCCCAATGTCCCAGACCAGTTGATCCCATTAAGAAATCCTGCTGGAGAGGAAGCCCTTTCAATCTGGAGAATGAGAATCCATTCCAATGGGGCAGGACTTAATTGAAGGACCTGAGCTACTCACATGAATAGGCATCTATAATTTTCTGGCCTCTACTGGGGCAATCTTTCTCATGAAGACTTTTGCAGCCCCCAAAGACCTTCTACACTGGCCAGTAGCCTGCTGCCAAGCAAGTTGTAGTCTTCCTAGAGGCCATAGAGGAGTCTCATTCATTTTGTTACTTATTAAGTGTTTACTTAGTGCTAACTGTGCACTAGGCATCATGCTATGCACTGAAAGAATACAGATACAGATGAGAGAGAAACCCCATGCTAATGAAATTTCCCATTCAGCAATCAAGAAGCAAGTCTTCAATTTCAATTGAGAATAAAAGTTACTACTAAAGATGTAAGAATAGGGTACTGTGGGATCTTTCAGGATGGGGCATAAAATCCTGCCTCAGAGTTTGGAGGAATCTGCCTTGGAAAGGGAAATTCAAAGGTGGAGTCTGTAAAAATTGGCCAAAAAGTAGTGGGAAAGGTTTATAGGCAGAAGTGTATGCAAAGGCCAAAAGGAAGAAACATGTTTGGAAACAGCCAGGAGTTTAGTATGTCTGGAGAAAAGAGACTGAGAATTAAAGGAAAGGAAATTGAGAAGCATGGAGAAATGAGGCTGGAGTGTTGAGCAGAACCAGTTTACGAAGGGGCTTGCTGTTATGTCAAGGGATTTGCATTTCATCCCACAGCTAATAGGGAGTCACTGAATGTTTATTAGGATGCCTACCACACAGTAAGCATTCAATTAGTGTTAGCAATTATTCAATCATTCAACAAACGGTCATTGAACATTTAAAGGATTATGTGTTAGGCACTTTCCTATGTTGGGATTATTTTTTAAAGTGAATAAAATCAGGAATTAAATTATCTTTCTTGTGGATGTCGGCTCTCTAATAGGAGAGTCAAACATCAATAAAGACTGACAGAAGAATGTAAGCTAGTACAACCACTTTGGAAATTAATGTGGAGATTCCTTAAAGAACTAAAAGTAGAACTACCACTTTATCCAGCAATCCCACTACTGGGTATCTACCCAGAGAAAAATAAGTCATTATACAAAAAAGATACTTGCTTATGCATGTTTATAGCAGCACAATTTGCAATCACACAAATGTGAAACAAACCCAAATGCCCATCAATTGATGAGTGGATAAAGAAACTGCAGAGAACATGGATTCCTTGAGGCAGGCAATGCGAGAGATGAAGGACTTCACCATTCCCTGTGGGAAGACGGACATGGAGGATCCCCAGGAGAACATCCACATCCAGTGGGTGGATGATGACAAGAATGTTAGCAAGTGTGTCATAAGTCCTATAAATGAGAAGTCCATGGAGACTATTACAAATGTGAAGATATTCCATGGATCAGAATATAAAGCAAATGGAAAAGTTATCAGATGGACAGAGGTGTTTTTCCTAGAAAACACCTAAATGATCCTGCAAAATGATCATTTTAGCAAGTGATCTTGCAAATCAAAGTAAATTGACTGAGCATGTTGCCAAGGTTTTTTGCCTTGCTCTCTGTCCTCACCTGAAGCTTCTGAAGGAAGATAGAATGACCAAACTGGAACTATGTATGACACTTGACTCAGCTCAGGTTCACTATCAAGCAGAGAGCAATGGCCACCCCTTCCCTCACAGTACATGAATGATCTGGACAGCGCCTTGGTGCCGGTGATCCATGGAGGGGCCTGCCAGCTCAGTGAGGGCCCTGTTGTCATGGAACTCATCTTTTATATTCTGGAAAACATTGCATAAACAGAGGAGACTTCATTTTTTTCTGTTCAGGCCTGTTGCAATGGCAGTCATACCCAAATCATTTGCACTTTAAAACTGAAAAATTAAGCTTTTGTTAACACTATTAATGGAGTGGGGAATAGGGTGGGAGTGGGGGTTTGGGAGACTGGTGGGAAATGGTGGATGGGGGGACACATGTTCCATAATTCTAAGTCTTCTATGCATTGTCCACCAAGAAGATCTGGGCAGCTTCTGTTCCTGCCCAACAGTTATGCTATCCTTGCAGCTAATCCCCTTCTGTTACTGTTTAGACAAGAATTCTGCTCCTCTCTCAAGATTTACTTATGGTCATGTGCTCAGAAATGCTCAAATGGGTACAACTATCACCAAGGGTGGGATGGGAGGGCAGTGGGGAAATAAAATATGAAGCATTAAAAAAATAGAAAGAAACTGTGGTATATATGTATGATGGAATACTATTCAGCCATAAAAAGGAATGAATTAATGGTGTTTGCAGCAACCTGGATGGGATTGGAGATTATTATCTAAGTAAGACAACTCAGGAATGGAAAGCCAAACATCGTATGTTCTCACTCATAGCAGGAGCTAAGCTGTGAGGATGCAGAGGCATAAGAATGACACAGTGGACTTTGGGGACTGAGAAGGAAAGGGTGGGAAGGAGGTGAGAGCTAAAAGACTACAAATTGGCTTCAGTGTATACTTCTCTGGAGATGGGTGCACTAAAATCTCACAAATCACTACTAAAGAACTTACTCATGTAACCAAATACCACCTGTACCCCAGTACCTATGGAAATAAATTAAAAAAAAAAAAGACTTACACAAAAATGCAATATCAAAACTGTGTCAGTGTTGTGGAAGAGAGATGCATGGTGCCTGAGGTTCCTTTGAGGAAGCAGCAATGCCTGGAGACCTGAAAGAAGAGTAGCTATAACTCAAAAAGCAGGTAATAGTATGAAGACAGTTTCAGGCAATGGGAAAAACTTGAGCAAATAACTTGAGGAGGGATGGCATATGGCTTGACTGAGGGCCTGCAAGAAAGCCAGGTGTCTTGAGTCTCAAAAGCTCAAGGGAGTATGGAGAGAGGCAACGGTGGAGAAATAGAAAGGAGCCTTCCCAGGCAAGGCCTTACATACAGTGTGCAGGACTTTAGTCTTCATGGTGTAAGTAACAGGAAGGTAGGGAGCTTTCTAAATGGGGTGGGGGC
Source organism: Symphalangus syndactylus (assembly GCF_028878055.3). Taxonomy (NCBI): domain Eukaryota; kingdom Metazoa; phylum Chordata; class Mammalia; order Primates; family Hylobatidae; genus Symphalangus; species Symphalangus syndactylus. The sequence continues at coordinate 95,057,549 of NC_072440.2, read as the reverse complement.
TGGGCAACACAAGGATGACAATATAATTTGCCTTCTGGAAAGATCTGTCTTGTTGCAGTGTGGAGAATGGAGTGAAGGAGACATGAAAGCCTTTGGAGATACCAGCTTTGAGGCTGAAAAGAGGTAATGTTAACTAGGACTTTGATGACAGCAGTAAAGGTTAAGAGAAAGAACACGATTTGAAAGGCTTGAGTATCAAAATAACAAAACTTTGTTTGGTGAGAGAGATTCTGGTTTATGTAACTGGCTGGATGGTGATGTTGTTTACCTTCATTGGGATCCTGGGCCAGGTTTGAGGGGAACATTATGATTTTAATGACTTGGTCAAACTCCTGTATTTTATTTTGCTTTGTTTCATGAAGTACTTCAAATATACAGAAAGTTACAGAAAATAACATAATTAACTTCTGTTCACCCACTCTCCAACTCTATCGAATCTCAACAAAAGCAGGAGAGTAAAGACATTAAAAGCACAAAGTCCACAGACAGATTACCTGGGATCAAACCACAGCTCTGCCATTTACTCTCATGTAGGCTGGGTCCTATTATTTCATCTCTTGTGCCTGGCATAGTAAGTAGCAAGTACATGTTAACCTTTCTTTCTCCATTATTTTGCAATACCTGTTTCAGACTGCTTTTTAAAAATAAAAACAAAACAGATAGTAGTGAAGCTGCAGGTGAACACCCTTGTAAGCCTATTTCCTTCCCACCATCCTCAGGAATTAACCACTATTTTGATTTTGTTGTTTATCCACAATGATGTTTTATCGTAGTGCTACCTATCCATAAATGGGATAAGCATAGTTTTGTTTATTTCCAGATGCATATAAATGGTATTATATGTAATAATGATATATATATCATTCTATAACTTGCTGTATTTGATCAACATTGCAGATTTTTCTTAATGTGTCTATCTTGTGTCTCTATAACTCATTTAATTTTTAAATAGACTTTTAAAAAGAGAAGTTATAGGTTCAAATCAAAATTGAGCAGAAAATACAGAAATTTTTTCATGTATATCCCTTCTCCAACACATGTGTAGCTTCCCCAGTTATCAGTATCTTCCACCAGAGTGGTACATTTATTAGAACTGATGAACCTACATTGATAAGTCATTATCACCCAGAGTCCATAGTTTACATTAATGTTCACTCTGAGTGTTGTACATTCTATGAGTTTGGAGAAATTTATAATAATAGTATCCATAGTATCATAGAGAGTGGTTTCACTGCCCTGAAAATCCTCTCTGTTCTGCCTAGTCATCCCTCCCTTCTCTCAACCCCTAGCAACCACTGATTTTTTTACTGTCTCTATAGTTTTGCATTTTCCAGAATGTCATACAGCTGGAAATATATCATTTATACATAGCCTTTTCATATTGGCTTCTTTCACTTAGCAATACACATATAAGTTTTTTACATGTCTTTCATGGCTTGATAGCTCATTTCCTGTCAGTGTTGAATAATATTTCATTGTCTGAATGTATCACAGTTTATCAATTCATCTACTGAAGGACATCTTGTTTGCTTCCAAGTTTTATCAATTATGAATAAAGCTGCTATAAACATCCATGTATTTTTGTGGACATAAGTTTCCTACTCCTTAGGGTAAATACCAAGAAGCATGACCACTAGATCATATGGTAAGATTGGGTTTAGTTTTGTAATAATTTCACTGATTTTTAACTATGGCATATTATTCCATTTCATGAATATACTATAATGTATTTATCTGTTATCCTCTTTGTAGACACTTAGGTAATGAATTTTTTCACACTTATTAAAAAATGCTGCCTTGAGTATTTTCATGTACAAATCTCATTGGGCATGTATGTGACAGTTTCCCAATATATATTTCCTAGGTCAATGGATGAACGTATTTTCCACTTTACTTGAAATGGCCAATTTTTTCTCTGAAATGATTATGCAGACTTCAATTCCACTAACAGTGTACTACGGTTCCTGTACTCCACATCTTTAACATTATAGACTATATCGACGGCCTTTTTTAAAAAAAAATTTTTTTGCAGGTAAGACAAGTATGAAATGACATGTCACAGCTATCTTATTTACATTTTTCCTAATTATTAATGAACTTGAGCATTGTTTACCTGTTTACTTTGAGTTTATTTTTCCATTAATTTCCTGTTCAAATTCTATGCTCAATTTTTCATTGGATTGGTTATGATTTTTCATATTAAATTGTAGGAATTATTTAGAGGTACTAAATAGTCATCTTTATTGGCTATATCTTTTGCAAATGTTACCTCTGTGTGTATTACAATTACATTATTTATGATACTGTTCTGATGTTTTACATGTTGCTTTTAATTATGTGTGGAATTTTTGTATTTATATGGGAGAAAGTTAGGATATGATTTTATGTAGTTTCCACAGGAATGTCTAATTTTGTCGAGACAATATTATTTTGCCTAGTTGATTCATAATGGCATTTGTCACAACTACATTTTCTCAATAAGTGGTCTATTTCTAAATTTCCTAATCTATTCCATCAGTTTGTCTATGCTTTTGCCAATTTCTCAGTCTAAATTAGAGCTCTACAACACTTTTCAGTGATGATGAAAATCTGCAGTCTGCACATTGCATATTCCCCAACATATGCTTAGCCTCCCAGTTATCAATATCTTCCACCAGAGTGGTGTATTTATTAGAACTGATGAGGCTACATTGACATGTCATTATCACCCAGAGCCCACAGTTTGCATTAATATTTACTCTGAGTGTAAACTGCAGAGCTGAATGTATAGCTCTGCAGTTATACATTCTATGGGTTTGGAGAAATTTATAATAACATATATCCACAGTATCATAGAGAGTACTTTCACTGCCCTAAAAATCCACACAGTGACTGCTAACTACTTATAGCTATTGAGAACCTGAAGTGTGGTTTCTGTAACTGAAGAATTGAATTTTAAATTTTGTTAATTATGAAGTGGAAGCTGCTAGTCCCTTATGTACAACCTGAAAAAATGCAGTGATTCTTTTTTTGGTAAGATTTAACCCTGAAAGCACAAACATAACATTAAAGGAATCTACATGTAAAGACCAATTCAATGTATTTAATGTCTAATAGTTTGTTAATATTTCATATGAAATATCATTTTAGCTAAGCTTTCAACTTTATTGGCATAAAATATATTTTTCTCTTGGGAATTATTTAAATTTCTAATTTGCAGTTAACTTTCCTCTTTTTCTTTAATATTTTATGTTTGCCGTTATTTTAACTGATTGACCTACCATGCAAACTGTCTACCCCATTATTTATTTTCAAAGCAGTTTTTCTATTTATTGATATTATATATTATTTGTTTACTATTTCATTAATTTCTCTTAATTTAATTTTAATCTTCCTCATGTTTCAGGAAGTGGTTTTGTGGTTCTTTTTTGTTCTTTTTGTGGTTCTTTTTCCTAGATTTTTAGATGAGAATTTAACTCACATTTTTTATTTTTCATTAAGCATATTTTGATAGATAAATTTACTTCTAAGTCCTCATTAGCTGCATCCCATTTTTATAGTATTTTCAGGATCATTTAATTCTTTTTTTTTCATTTTGGTATCCTAATTAAACCATGAATTACTTAGGTGAGCATTTTCAAGTTTCCAAACGATATATACTTGTTTATTTCTTCTTTTTCTTTTATTTCTTAACTATTACTTTGTTGCTTTGTTTTCTACTTCAATTATATCATGATCATGAAATATGTTTTACATGATAGTGATTTTTGGAGGCTGTGTGACTTCTTTTGAGATTTATTACATCATCAATTTTTGTAAAATATTTGTCATTTTTATATCTATTAGATGTAGATTACAAATTTCATTGTTAATTTTCTGGAACCATAATCTATTGCGAGAAATTCAGCCAGATATCAGGCAAAATTCACCTCTGATATTTCATGTAGGCTCTTTTCTATTTTCCCTAAGTGTTGGCTGGTCTGAGAAATAAAGGGACAGAGTACAAAAGAGAGAAATTTTAAAGCTGGGTGCCTGGGGGAGACATCATATGTCAGCAGGTTCCGTGATACCCCACAAGCCGCAAAACCAGCAAGTTTTTATTAGTGATTTTCAAACGGGGAGGGAGTGTACAAATAGGGTGTGGGTCTCAGGTATCACATGCTTCACAAGGTAATAAGATATCACAAGGCAAATGGAGGCAGGGCGAGATCACAGGACCACAGGACCAGGGCAAAATTAAAATTGCTAATGAAGTTTCCACATGCATTGTCATTGATAACATCTTATCAGGAGACAGGGTTTGAGAGCAGACAACTGGTCTGACCAAAATTTATTAGGTGCAAATTTCCTTGTCCTAATAAGCCTGGGAGTGCTATGGGAGACTGGGGCTTATTTCACCCCTACAGCTGCAACCATAAAAGATGGCCACCCCTGAAGTGGCTATTTCAGAGGCCTATCCTCAAGGACGCATTCTCTTTCTCAGGGATGTTCCTTGCTTAGAAAAAGAATTCAGCAATATTTCTCCTATTTGCCTTTGAAAGAAGAGAAATATGGCTCTGTTCCACCCAGCTCACCAGCGGTCAGAGTTTAAGGTTATCTCTCTTGTTCCCTGAACATTGCTGCTATCCTGTTCTTTTTTCAAGGTGCCCAGATTTCATATTGTTCAAACACACACACTCTACAAACAATTTGTGCAGTTAACGCAATCATCACAGGGTCCTGAGGCGACATACATCCTCCTCAGTTTATGAAGGTGACAAGATTAAGAGATTGAAGTAAAGACAGGCATAGGAAATCACAAGGATATTGATTGGGGAAGTGATAAGTGTCCATGAAATCTTCACAATTTATGTTCTTCTGCTGTGGCTTCAGCCAGACCCTCCATTCGGGGTCCCCGACTTCCCACAACAATAATCTTTTACCTATTTCATATATCCACTCTTGAGAGAGGTATACTACAATCTCCTACTATTATTGTGTATTTGTCCACTTTTATTTATATTTTTGTCTGCTATTTTGTGATATGTTTGAAGAGTAGGTTATTACATGCATACAAATTTGTAATTATTATTTCTTGGTTGATTTTTCACTCTATTTTTGTAAGTTGTCCTTTTTTATCCCTATCATTATGGGATCTTTGGGGTATTGCTTTTCTGGCTGAAGCCTCTGTGGCCAGAGGCACTTCTTCCTGAGTTCTTGTGTTGCGTTCAGGAAGAATGAGGTATGCAGACAAATGGAAGTTGAGCAAGATGAAGAGGAGCTTTACTGAGTGTTAGAACAGCTCGGCGACCTGCAGTGGCTAGCTCATCTCTGCAAGCAGGTCATTCCATTGAGTGTTCAGCTCTTAGCTGAGAGGAGGCCGTGAAGTGGGTGGCTTCTCTCTTCAGGCAGATTGTCGCATGGTCTCTGCAGCTCTCAGCAGAGAGGAGGCCTAGAGTGGGTGGCTCCTCTCTGCTGGCAGGTCATCCCAGTGAGAGTTCATCTCTCAGCAGAGAGGAGGCCCTGGAGAGGGTGACCTCTCTCTTCAGGCAGGTGGTTTGGACATCTGCTGCTCTCAGCAGAGGGGAGGCCCTGGAGTGGGTAGCTCCTCTCTGCAGCCAGTCATCCCAACATCTGTTCAGCTCTGGTGGAGCCCAGGGCTTTTATGGGTGCAGAGGGGAGGAAGTACATACCAATTGGTCCTTGGGTGGCCTGGGCAGGCTCAGAAAAGGCACCACAAGTTCCCACTTCAGTCCGTGGGACTGGCAGCCCAGCCCCCAGCCTTCAGGCCCTACCTGGCCTGAAGGTGGGACCTCACAAGGAACTCACTACCTTCCACCCAGAAACCTGTCTGCCTCCTGCTGCCATTCATGACACCCAGGCTATAAGTGCCAAGGGGGGCCTGTAGGCCAGCCCCGAGTTGCCCTCAGCCCCCTATTGGCTTCCCTCCTATGCTTGTCAGTGCCCAAAGTCCAGAAGGGGCCAAAGTGGTAGGGGGTTGCCATGTCAGCACTGCCCCAGGTGTGCACATATGGCCTGGTTGTGACAGTGCCCAGGATTGCCCCTGCTTTTGCTCTGAGATTAGAGCAGGTGCTGACAGTAGGGAGAAGCCAGGCAGTGGGAGCAGGCATTTCTGAGCCTATGAGGGAGAGGGCCTTCCCGGTCCCCTAAGAGTACAGAGATGCCTGGGTCTGCAGCTGTGGTTTGGGTGGCTGCAGCTTAACCCAGGAGAGTGGCGCAATCTCAGCTCACTGCAAGCTCCGCCTCCCGGGTTCACGCCATTCTCCTGCCTCAGCCTCTCTGAGTAGCTGGGACTACAGGTGCCTGCCACCACGCCCGGCTAATTTTTTTGTATTTTTAGTAGAGACGGGGTTTCACCGTGGTCTCAATCTCCTGACCTCATGATCTGCCTGCCTCGGCCTCCCAAAGTGCTGGGATTACAAGCATGAGCCACCGCGCCCAGGCCTGTACCTTTATTTCTAACAGTTTGATGATTACAGTTAAATTTATTTCCATTTTTCTTTAATGGGGACTTCTGATTCTCATTAGAATGCAGAAGAATATGAATTACCTCTCTTCTCAAGATAAGATCAAAATAGATAAACTAAAAATTATACTTTTTAAAGAGTCTACTGAAGAGCAAAGGATTCTAAGCCTTGACAAACTGAATTCCAGAGAAAGGCAAGTCATTAATATGTGAGCCAGGAGATGAAGAGGCTTCAGTACATGGGGCCAAAATTCTGGAAAGGATCAGCCCACAAATGGGTTGAGCCTTTTGATTACAGTAAGAGGTAATGGGATAGATTAGGATTTGCCATAGAACTAAAAACAAACATGAAATACTCTGCTTGACAACTCTCCCTGCCCCACAAGCCCCCCTTAATTTTTGCAAAAAGAGTAGCAGTCAAGGAGCTGGGCAGTAAAAAGAATTTGTGTCACCTTGGGCATTCTCATTGTAGTTGATTCCAGAGACATTCCAGCTCCAGTTGAATCCAAAGCTAAACTAAAACTGTACTGAAATGCAGCCCAGCCCTCTGCCGCTCAAATATTGGCATGACTAAAGAAATCAGTAGTAGTGGTCCAAGAGGTTGAGTATTGAATTGGCTCAATCAATTGTAAAAGGTAAGGTCTACCAAAAACCAAGTTCACTTGTGAAGGAATCTAAATAATCAGCTCATCATCTGAACTGACAGTAGACTGCGAAGCCAAAACTTTGGAGGGAAAAAATATTATGCTTTTGCCTCTTCTGTTCTTTAATATGCAATGTGTGAAATACAATGTAAAACTGCCAACAATAAAAAAAGTAAGAAGCAGGATAATGTGTCCATAAGCAAAAGTAAAATGTAATCAGTAGAGGCACACCAACAGATTACTAAACTATTGAAGTTGGTAGACCAGGACTTTAAAATACCAACTTAAATATGTTAAGAAATTAATAGCAGGAGATTCATGTAGTTGGTGAAGAGATGGGGAAATCTCAGGGAAAACTCTTAAACATAACCAAATGGAAATTCTGTAATTAAAAAAATATATATCTAACATAAAAATTAACTGGCTGGTTTTAATAGTAGTTTGAAAACTGCAGAGAAATTATTAATGAAATTGAATACAAACCCACAATTAATAAATCACAAAGGAAATTTTTAAATATTTTGAACAGAATAAAAATAAAGTACAAGATATTAAAACATAGAGGATACAGCTACAAGTAGTGCTTAAAGGTAAATTCATTAACATTAAATATTAATATGGCCAGGCATGGTGGCACACGCCTGTAATCCCAGCACTTTGGTAGGCCGAGGCAGGCAGATGACCTGAGGTCAGAAGTTCGAGGCCAGACTGGCCAACATGGTGAAACCCCATATCTACAAAAACACAAAGTTAGCCAGGCATGATGGTGTGCACCTGTAATCCCAGCCACTCGGGAGGCTGAGGCAGGAGAATTGCTTGAAACCGAGAGGCCAAGTTTGCAGTGAGCTGAGATCGCAGCATTGCACTCCAGCCTGGGCAACAGAGTGAGACCCCATCTCAAAAAAGAAAATGAATATTAGAAAAGAAGAAAGGTCTCAAATTAGTCTCTGGACAACAGTAAAGAAAAGCAAATTGAAACCAAAGTATGCATAATACAAATGATAACAAAAATAAGAGTATGAAATAGGAAACATAAAAACAAAAGAGAAAATTGATTTAGTCAAAAGGTGGCCCATTGAAAAAATTAATGAAATTGAATTATTGTCAATATTATGATTAAGATAGGTGATATCTCAAAAGATTCTATAAAAACTATTGTTATGTCAATTAATTTTCCACTTTAACTGGAATGAACAAATATGTGAAAGATACAGACCACCAAAACTAACTCAAGAATAAATAGATCACTTCAATACCCCTATATCTATTTTAAATGAACTCATAGTTATAATACGTTTCACAAAGAAAATATCAGTTTCAGATGGTTTCAGTGGTGAATTTTGCCAAACATTTAAAGAAAACATAACAACAATTCTATACAAAATATTTGCAAAATGGAAGAGGAGAAAATACTTCCAAATTACTCTACGAGCATTATGAAACAAAAACAATAGGCAAAAAGAAAGGTCCACATCAGTAATCTTCACAAATACAGACACAAAAATCCTTAGCAAAATGTTAGGAAGTTGAATCCAATATATTAAAAGGTGCTATATAATGACTAAGTAATGATAGTCATATTTATAGGGAGCAGGACTGTTTATGTAGATAACTTGAAGAATATATTATAAATGCACATATAATATCTATATAAATATATATAAACATATATAACATATAACCTAATAAACCAATATCACAGAAGCAAGATCATCATAAAATATCAGTATTAATTTATTAGCAACAAAAAACTGGAAATAAAAATCAATATTCTGACAGATTAAAGATGAACACCAATCCTTTAACACTCCTCTTATCAGAAAATTAATTCTATGCTCTCTCTCTTGCATTTGATGATACTTTGATTGTATTAGAAATACATCAAGAGACGGCATCTATGTTACCTGCATTAAACCTGAGCAGGCTCCCTAAATTCACATTAAATAATATGGTACAAATAATTCTGGCATTTTCCAAGTTGTGCCTGTAAGCACTAGCAGCTCCCACTTCCTGTTTCTTGAAACACTCGCTTCTGGAACTCAACCACCAAGTAGGAAAAAGCCAAGCCTCACGAGAAGATCACCTATAGGCACACCAGTAGGTAATCCTAGCTGAGCTGTTTGCCAGCATTGACTGCCAGCCATATGAGCAATTCACCTTGCATGTCTAACTCAGGAGAACCTTTTGAAGACTCCAGCACCAGCCACTATCTGGCTACAACCTCATGAACAACTTCAAGTAAGAACCATCCAGCTAACCCAAGCCTATTCAAAGAAGTGTGAGAAAAATTGTCTTTAAAATCCAAAATTACTGTTTTAAGCCATGAACTTTTGGGGTAGTTTGCAACCCAGCCATAACCAAATAAAATGAAAACCACTTATGATATCATCAATAAACAAATCAAACAAAATTACAGGAATGAATGTAATAAACCTCCACAGTATTGCTGAGACATTAAAGAGGCATACACGTTATGTCTTTTCATGTCTGCAGACATCTAGCAACTATTAAAACATGAAACCTCTTTTGGCCATGTTCCCTATAGGTTAGTCAATCCATGTACTTAAGATCCCAAAGATCTTTGACACTAATAGATTGTCCTTTCTAAAGATAGCTCCTGAAACAGTCTGTGCCCATCTCTATACTCAAGAAAATATTCCGCAAGAATAAATGTTTTCAATCTTCCCTCCAAGGTGACCAAATGAGAATCTAGAATTTGTTCTAAATTATAGAAAGACCATATAAAAATGCATTCTCTTTAATTAACCTCATTCTGTTCCTGATCTGAATGCAGTTCCTGGGGGTTGCACTGAGGATGACTCAGGTCAGTGCTGTGTGAGGGGGTGTCAGTAAATATTGTCAGTGACCAATAAACCAGAAATGCTATCTGGTGCTTCACTTCAGACTCACTGCCACTTTTGATTGTATTATTGCTTTTTAGCGCCTCTTCAGTGCCACAGCCCTTGACAAATATCTTATTTACACCCTTATAGGAACTCCCTTTTTAAAAATTCTAAAGCTTCAGATATTCTCAACCCAGCAAAGAGTTGTTTTCAGCCCTATTTTTCATGTGACAAAATTGATTCATAGAACCTGGAACCTATTCCTCTATCTGAAGTTGAAGTATTTACTTGGTTCACCTCCATTTTGCCTCTGCTCACCATTATTCCTCTTTGTTTATTTACTTGTGCCCCAATTAGATATCGAGATCATCAAGTGCAAAGACTATGCCTTATACATTTTTATATCCCTAGGAAATAGCACAGTGCTTAGCTCTTAATCATTATTCACAAAATGTCACTTAAAATTTTGGATTACAAATTGTATCATACACAACTTAGTCTAAGTAAGTAAGTCTTAGTAAGTAAGTCTTAGTAAGTAAGTAGGTCTAAGTCAGCAAGTCTTAGTCTTCTTCACCTAGACTAAGGTCCCAGAAGAGAGAGGTCACATTGTTCTCATCTTTGCGTTCTCAGTGTCTAGTATGATGGCTGGCACACAGCAAATGTTTCATAGTAGAGTAAATGACAGACGCACGCCAACCGATTGCCCTGGCCTTCACTAACTGGAAATGGAATTCCCAAAAGAGCTACAGGAAGCAGGAAGGGTATTAATGAAATAAGATCCTGTGAATAATTTACTAATTAATATTGCCTATATTTGCATTTATTTGCATAATGCCTCTTAGCTTATGAAATGCTTACACATTTATTTTCTGACATGGTCTTCACAACAGTCCTGTGAGATACACAAAGCAAATGTTATCATCATTTTATAGATGAAGTTTTGTGTCTTTCCCAAAGATACAGGGCTGAAAACTGGTGACACTGGAAATAATACCATTTCCTGACTTCCTTTGTGGAACATTTCCCATAGATCACCCTTTGGCTAAGATGACTAACTGAACATTCACTTTGGAATGTAATTGTCTATAGCTGTGGACTTTCAGTCAGGTTTTTTAAATTTATGAACTTCAATGTCCTCATTTATAAAATTATAATAGTTATTTGTAACCTGCCTCCGCCAACGTGAGCCATATTTATTTAAATATGTATTATTAATATTAATGTATATTAATATAATTTAATATATTAAATAACTTGATTTGAGAATGTTATTGAATTTTATTACTAGAATACTATTAATATTTATTTAAATTTATTTTTAAAGTAATATCTATTATTTCCTGAAAAATAAAAGTACAAAAAAGATAAAATACTTAATTTATACACTGTGAAGCATTAACATTCTGAACATAATTCTGAGGAAGAAACAGGAACTTTTTAAAAAGAAGCAGAGAGATTTAAAGAGTGATGTCTTTCCTAAATTCTGCTTCTGAGGCTAGGAGTCCACTGAGGTCAAGCCTTCTGCTGACCCATAGCAGCCCTTATCAATAATTCAGTGAGCTCCAGTGTCAGACCTGGCTGCCTTTCTCTCCCCTGCACTTCAAAATCTGAGCTGCATTGCTGATGCTTTAATACAGCTTCTCACCACATTAAGAATGTCTTTTGGTAATTTTGCAAATTTATGTAAACTATATCATAAATCCAAAAAGAGAAGCTGTTAGACAGTTCTTCAGTGGGCTTTCTAACTGCCAGATGAAAAGTCATTTAGCCCAGTGACACAGTGAAAGGCACCATTCATATGCCAGCTAGTTATAAGTATCACATCTGGATTAGCATGTCTTATGATGTTGTAGACAAGTGTCAAATGGTTTTTCTAGCTCAAGTCTAATTATACCAAAATTGCATTAAACTTCTAGGGCTTCTGGAAGTTCAATGCAAATTTGCAGGAGCACATGAAGGCAACGGGCCTGTGGAAATGTCAGGAATCTCTTGCTGAGGACAAATGCATGTGGGTCAAGTGAGTCTGAGTCCACTTCAATTTCCCACTACCTCCAACATAAATCCTCAACTCCAGCAAACAGCACTGTTCACTGACTTCCAGCATCCTCTATAGTTCCCTTCCTTTGTGATTGCACTCATTTGTGCCACATATCTGGAATGCTTTTCAACCCCTCTCTGCCCATAAAAATAAGGGCTGCCATTTATTAATCATCTAATAGGGTTCATCTATTCTTACATTTAAGTCATTGCAGGAATTGCTGCCTCCATTTTACAGAGGAGGAATTAGAAGCTCAGTAAAGTTAAGAAAGGTATTCAAGGTACACAACTAATGAAAGAACCAGGATATAAACTTTAGTCTGTTTAACTCACATCCATGCTTTTCACATTACATTTCTCTTCTCATCAACACCAACTCAAAGTCCAGCTGCAACAGAAAGTCCTGTCTAAGTAAGCAACTCTGAATGGCCTCCCATCTCCTTCCTTCTCACTCATTGACCACTAAGCATACCTAACTTCGTGATGACTCTCCATCTCTAATAGTCACTTCCACTAAACCATCAAATATTTGAAAACAAAATATCCTCTCCTGTTTCTGGGTCATCTTACCCATCATCCACCATGTTTTATCCCATCAAGATGAAAGCTTTGGTAAGGACAAACATTCACTTGTATGTCCTATTGATCTTTACATAATGTTAGATGTTTTGAATAGTGCTCTGTATATAGTAGACATCCCAAAATTGGATGCTGGCATGAATTTAAATTTGATTTGGACTAAATATCCATTTGGAAGATGAAGAAACTAAGACACCAAGAGGTTAAGAGCCCAAATTCTCACAGAATTTTTTTGACAGAGCTAGGTCTCTTGAATGACTGACCAGTGGATTTCCCCCTCATCATAGCCAGGGTGACCATTTAATTTATTGCCCAAACTAGGACTTTCTTAAGAGCCAAAAAGTACAATATTAAAATATTATTCCAGGACAACAGGCATAAACTAGGACATATCATCACCTAATTATTTCTCATTGTCTTTACCAATGGCAATAATAGCAGCACCTGATTATATATAGTGCTTACTATGTTCCAGGTGGTATTCTGAGATATATAGGTATAAATATACATATAAAATAGCATATTGTTTAATCTCCATAAACAATTATTATTGCGCCTATTGTACAGATGAGGAAACTGAGGCTCAGAGAGGGTAAGTGACTTGCCTAAAGTCATGCACCTAATAAGTGTTGGAGCTGATGAACCCCAATAGTGTGGCTCACAAGCCTATGTTCATAACTACTACAAAATTGGAAGCAGGTATTCAATAAATATTGGTGACTGTTTATTCCTGCCAGGCAAGAGCCATTCCTTTGGTCAAGCTGCCATTACTGTGGCATAGTGGAAAAAGCCAAGGAACAGGAAGAAATGGGGTACAGTGCCCACACACGCCTTGACTCACTAGGTCACTCCCCTCCTCTGGACCTCAGTTTCCCATCTATAAGTGTGTTAGATAACTTTATCTAGATGTCTACTAGCTTGAGAGCCTCTATTCATGGCATTGATTGAGACAGTTTCACTCCAGCTTTTAGCATGGCCTAGCACCTGATGAGTACCTAGGAAGGGAACTCACCTTGATCTAGGTCATGAGAGACAATCCTGCCTGACTTCTGAGGGCTTTGTTGACAATAGACCAGGTCATTCACAACAGCCAGTGAAATTGATGCAGCATATCCAATTTCCAGATGAGAAAGGAGAAACTCAGGAAAGCTACAGGAGTTACCCAAGTCACACGGTTAATATATGACAGGGCCAGGATTAGAACCCTGTCTTTCTAACCTCAAAGCTGTGATCATCATACTACAATAGGCCAACATGGAAATATCATCTCATTTATTTAACAAGAGCCTGTTTTCCCAGCATCCTCAGCTTCATTATTCCACAGCTGTGTGGCTCACAAGGACTAGCATCCACTGAGGACAAGAAGCATATTATTTTTCTGGGCAAGAAGTGAATTTCATTCAATTTAACGAAGTTCACTACCTGTATCCAACCTATTGCTCACACGTACTTAGACACTAGATATAATCAAGGTGTTTATGAAGATACCACAAAAGTACACCACTGTATTTTGGAGGCTCTGTGGTTGCCAGGGTAACAATAATCTTCTCTTGCATAAAGGAAAGCTTGTTGGAGAGTGGGACATGACTCAGAGATATGAGGCAATGGAATATTTACAGGGAGCTGTCTGGGTGAAGCATGCAGGGGCAGCACCATACTCTTTTGCCATTTGGGTTTCCCCAAGTCCATCTCTATCACTCAACCATTCTTGTTGCAATGATGCCAGGATGTGCGCCCCTCCCATGCTATTCAGTTTACTGAGGACCCAGCTGGCTTCCTTCAGGAATCTGCCTCTTTCTGGTGACAAGCATCAGGACCAGGAAAAAAGGGGCAATTGGGGGACAAGCAGGGCTTTCAGAAGTAGATCCTCAGCCACCCTCTGGGACCTCTTAGACCCTGCTGCATTTCCAATCTCCCTCGTTGTTGCCTTCTCACTTCAGGGACTATTTATGTCCCTATTCCCTTTCTCCTCTGACCTCTAACATTGGTTCTATTCCAGGATGTCACCATCTTCTCTCACACTGCATTGAGAAAAGCTTTGGGACTCACAAGCCAACCTTTCAAGAGATCATGCTCCTCAATCATCTCCCCAGAAATGTCTGTCCTGTGGTCCAGCCTTGAAGACATCCCCTGCCTTCCCTCATATCCAGGATGCTTACTGCTATGGGCCAGAGTCACCTCATAGAAAGGACGTTAATAGTCACCATTCCAACTCTCAGCCTGATGACATCCTTTCCTCTCTACCATTTCCAGAAATGAACAGCCAGCCCTTGCCTGGTAGCCCCCTACCCTGGGGTGCTCCCCATCAGCCAGCATTGGACAGCTCTGACTGTCAGCATCTCCTCACTGGTCCTGGTCTTGCCCTCAAGGCTGCACAGAGCTGGGCCCCATTTCTGGCCCAGGAAGGTCCTTCAAAATGGTGCAATGTGCTCTCAAACTCCCTGCCCCAAGCCATCTTCTCCAATGTAATCTCCCCATTTCTTAAGCCACTCCCCACGTAACTAAATCAGGACTGCCCAGAAGACAAGAACAATGCTCCCCTCTCTTGTCCTGACTTTGGCTACTTGAAGGAAGCAGCCACCAACAGTCATGGCACTTCACCTCCCATTCCTCCTAATGCTCTTCCCATGAAACCTCAAGCCCTGACTTGGGCTTTCAGGCTTCCTTGTTTTCCTTTACCCCAGCCTGAGAGCTATCCACTTCAGAAGACTCATTCCTTTCCATGCCCAGGTTTCCTCTTTCCTCAAGGAAGCAGTCCCTCCTCCCATTCACCTACCCTCTCTAACAACATCCGTTCAGATCCAAATTACTTCTGTTGAGCCCCTCTGGCATTCTTGCTCCCACTCACCTTCCCTCTCTAACAACGTCCATTCAGATTCAGATTAGTTCTGCTGAGCCCCTATAGTATTCTTAATTCCTCTTGCAGCACTAGGATTCCTGGATTAGATACTCACAACTCATCTATCCAAAGCCCACTAGGGAGCACTGCCTTAGAGAAAAGAGAGTCCCTTTCCTTCCCAGCTATACAAACATTCTCTCCACTCTATTTCTTTAAACCAGGCCCAGCCCCATGGATTTCTCCATAGTAGGCCAATAAAAATGGGTATTGGACATTCCATCCCCATTGGTGGTAAATGTCTCCAGGCTCCCCCATTATTTTATCCTTCTTTTCTACTTCTGAAGCTATTATTCATCTCTCAGCATCCCAACATCCAGAATCTGCCCCACACTAGTTATTCCTTGGAATAAGGCCCAGATTGGCCTTTGGACACTGTTCTGGTCTTCTTTCTCTGACAAGGTGTGTGTTCACCCACCCTATGGTGTTAGCTCCCCTGCTCAGCTACCCTGAAGTTTCGACTGAGAGGTCACCCATAGCACCCCTATGCATGGCATCCAATACTGTCACACAGATTTGAGTTCCTTTAAGCTGTGACATCAAAGGAAAAAGCTTGTGTGGAAGTTATAAGCAGTTGTCCTAACAGGCTTCTTTAGGTCAGTGGAAGCTTCTCACTGAGTTTCTAGCCCTTGTTCTTTGCTGATGCTATTGCCTGTTTTCCAGACAGATAGGCTAATTTCTGAAGCCTAACACAAGGGCAAAGTACCCACTGTGCAGCCAGAACAACTAGCCTCCCCCTCCTCATGATCAGCCTCAAGGAGCTGCTATGCATTCTGCAGCTGCATTTCCAGGATGCAGGCCAGAAGGGCTGACAGCCACTTAAAAGAAACCTCAGCATGGCCAAATGGGAGGTCCTCTCATTCACTATGCGTAGATTAGTTACACCTAGTGATATTTGGGCTAGAACTTTTTGTTTTCATTTTCAGAGGTAAGAATCACCTGATTATCAAAAATATACATATAGCATTTTAAACAGTACTCTAACAATAGTTGATGCATCACACAGAAGACTGATTAGATATAGATTATGTTCTGGAATTTTAGTCTAATCATAAGTCCCTATTTCAAAATATTTAGCTGAAAACCTAGGCAAGAGAGTAAGGGTCTATAGGAGGACAAAATGAAAGCAGAGCCTTGATGTCTTAGGCAGTTTCATCGCTAGAAGGGCACATGTTGTTAAAATTTTTTGTCACCAATGTAATATTGGCTCACTGAAAAGAAAAGGGAAAAAAAAAAAAAAAAAGACCAGTGCCTCATCTCTTTATATACGGTTCATCACCTAGAGATTGAATGTGCCTTAAATGTTGATGCCTCATCATTAGCATAGCCAAACCTAAAGTATGTGCTTCTTACATGGTCACTGAATTGATTCTCCTCTTTGCTGACTTAAATAGTGACTGACCCAGGACTAGAGGGTGCTTTGCTGTTATTTTTACCTGAGTTTACCAGACTTGACTCAATACAAACCTGTGATCAGCCAGACTACCTGTCTGTGCCCTTCTCCATTGCAATCTATGATCTGACAAAGGGAAAGAATCTATTTTAGGATCTCCCACATCCGCTGTGGTTCTGAGTAATGCCTGAGACTTGTTATCTAGCAATTAAGCAAGAAAATATGAGAAATCATATTTACATTTTCCACACTGTTGAGCTTCCTATACCTAACCTTGAACACTTAATACTATGCTGCATTATGATTCATCGAGGAGCAATGGTTTTATTTATAAAAATAGGAAACAAAGCTTAACTCTCATTAAGCTGGCTATCTTAAAAGAGGAGAATAAAATATGCATTTGAAAATTGTCAATGATGAAAAATGAAAAACAAACTATTTCTGTTATGAAAGTAAGCCTTTCAGATCTCTCTTTTCTTGCTTCCACAACTTCACCAAAATACAACAATGATCCTAACTTTTTGTTTTCACTGGACTCATTCATCTGGGAAGCCCTTGACCTAACAGCCACATGCTCAAAGTCTAGCCTCCTTCCAGGTTCAGCTTCCATACCACTTTTTCCACGCAGCCTTCTCTGCCCAGGTCTGCCTTGCCCTCCTTCCTTGTGCTTCTCTTCTGCCATTCGGCTTGCCCAGTGTCTGCATACTGCTCCCAATATGTTAGTTTTCTGCCACTATTCATTGACATCTCACATCTTCCCTCCAAACTGAGCACTACTTCAAGGGTTTATTTCTCTGAACTATAGCCCAAGACATTGTAGTCACTCAGTCAGTAGACATTGTTGACATATATTTCACATATTGTGTTTATTGTATTTCACTTATGTATATTTAGGATGCAGCATTTAAAGATATCCAGGCCAGGCACAGTGGCTCACACATGTAATCACAGCACTTTGGGAGGCCAAGGTGGGAGGATAACTTGAAGCCAGAAATTCAAGACTAGCCTGGGCAATAGAGTGAGACCACCATCTCCACAAAACCTTAAATAAAAATTTGACTGTGTGGTGGCACATACCTGTAGTCCCAGCTACTTGGGGGGCTGAAATGGGAGGATTGCTTGAGCTCAGGAGTTCAAGGCTGCAGTGAGCTACGGTCGCATCACTGCATTCCAGCCTGAGCAACAGAGTGAAAACTTGTCTCTAAATAAATAGATAAATAAAGATATCCGATTTTCTTTAGAACATAAGGCAGAAGAATGGCTACTCTTATTGACTGTAATATCCGTTTGTTTGTTTGTTTGTTTGTTTGTTTGTTTGTTTTGAGATGGAGTCTTGCTCTGTCGCCCAGGCTGGAGTGCAGTGGCACAATCTCTGCTCACTGCAACCTCCGCCTCCTGGGTTCTAGCAATTCTTCTGCCTGAGCCTCCCAAGTAGCTGGGATTACAGGCACGCATCACCATGCCCGGCTAATTTTTGTACCTTTAGTAGAGACGGAGTTTCACCATATTGGCCAGGCTGGACTCGAACTCCTGACCTTGTGATCCACCCGCTTTGGCCTCTTAAAGTGCTGGGATTACAGGTGTGAGCCACCACGCCTGGCCTGTAATATGGTTTTTAAAGGGTTGCCTGTTTAACTTGGGAAACCTATTTACAATCAAATGTTATTTTATGCATTTATGGTCAGTCGACCCAGAAGAAGACAGGACAGGCATAGACAAGGATGAGCAGGGTGTGATAGTGAACTGGTAACTCTGGTAGATGCCATTTTTAAAGCTCTTTTAATGATTAGAGTATGTTCTTTGAGTAAATATGGCTACCTGATTAAATATTAGCTCTTCACAGGCTAGCCGATGAGAGTGGTGTTTAATTCTTACTTCTCTGCCATTTTCTAAATGATCAAAAATTAAATCTTGATTCTAGTGCAATGATTCTCAACATAGCTTACTTCACTTTAGAATTGTCTTGGATGATTTGAAAAAGTACAAATTATCACACTCTATCTCCAGCGATTTGTTTTCAATTGATCTGGGCATCAGTATCTGCTAAAAGTTCCCAAGGTGATTTTAGTGTGTAACTAGAATTGAAAACCACTGATATAGTGTTTGATTTATTGATTCCCCACTCCAAGCTGTGCTTATTCTCTGTCCTAAATACTCCAGAGATTGGAAGCAATAATAAAGCCTCCATGTGGCTTCAGAAAATGGGGATTTATTACGTTCAACAAAAAGATACAGTATTCAAAGATATGGTAGGCTAGGCAAATGCTCAGTGACACTTCCAGAAGTCTGGGTCCCTTGAGTCTTGGCCATTTCTTCTCCTGCACAGAGCCATACTGTGGCTGCTGGGATCAATGCCTGTGGTTCTGGAAATCCATCCAGGAAAGATTTCTTTGGTAGAGAGATGGCAGTCCTTACCCCCTAGCAAAATGTCACTAAAGCATCTCTAGGCAATTCAGTCTTCATCACTTCTGAAAGGTGAGATCTTGAAACTATGGTTTCATACTATGAAAAATTCGAGCTCTTGCCGAAAGTAAAGGAAAGGCCATTTCTGGTGTCAAGTGTTCCCTTGAGCAGTACACAATTGGAACAAGAAGTGGGAGGCAGAGAGAGGGGGACTTACTGGGCAAACACAAATTTCTGGTTGACCAAACTTCAGACAAAAGAGCAGAAGGGATCTCTACCTGCAACATGGAAGTGAACTTAAACTGCCCAATGGGAGGCTGAAATCTTCCAGAAAAAAATAATAGGTCTGTTTTCTTGTTGCATGAGAAAAATCACCCTTGAAGGTTTGGGTCCATTAATAGTTGCCTTGGTTACAAGGGGCCTATTTGTTATAAGGAGAAAACATAAAATGGATTCAAAATGGTCCATTCTGTATGTGAGATGATTAAAAGGAAAATATTTTAAATGTGAGCAAATGCAATATGGGGGAATCTAAAGAACTATGACAGCAACATTTCCTATGACAGTCAAAAGTCCCTCAGAAATATTCTCTTGCCCATGGACTGCTGCCCCTACCTATCCTTCAAGAACCTAAAATTCAGCCAGTGAAAAAATGAAAAATGAACCCAGCATACTCTCCTATATTCTGAATCTCGGATGGTAGCAATACCTAGCAACCTATGCTGGCCTCCTGAGACTTACCTTGATTCTTCCTCCTTTCACCTCCTCCCCTCCATGCCCAGTTCTTTACCAAGTTTTACTAATTCTCTTTCTTTTTATCTCCACTAACTCTATTCTAGTTTAGGTTAGGCCCTCATTGTTGCTTGTGCAGATCAAGAGTTGTCAAACTATAACCCTTGGGCCAAATTCTGACCCTCCACCTATATCTGTAAACAAGGTTTCATTAGATGACAGCCATGCCCACTGTTTACACGTTGTCTAGGACTGCTTTCAGGCAACGATGACAGAAAAGACTAGTGGCAACACAGACCATACACGGCCTAAAAAGGCAAAAATATTTACTGTCTTACTCTTGATATATATTTTTAAAAATGCTAACTCATGGTCTAGGTTATTGCAGGTTATCCTACCTCCATGCCTACCCCAGAATTCAAACTATCTTTCACACTGCTGATTAAATGGTGTTTCAAAAATACAACTCCAATTAGGTATCTCCACAGCTTAAAAGCTTTTAATGATTCATCAACAAAAGCAATTCCAAATTTCCAGCCTGCATGTAGGACCCCTCACTGTATCTTCTCCCCTATTCCCAGATGTCCTCGGCTCCTGTTCTTCTCTCTGTCTGGCAGAATTGCTTTTCTTTCCTCAGGAAATCTTAGCTACAATTTGACCTGAAGGTCATGGAGGCTTGCTTCAACCCACAGAGGGCTTATTAGATCATCATTTCAACAAAGCAAACTCTCCCTTAAAGGAATTTACTTTCCAGCTTACTTTACTTACTTTATCATATAATGGCCTTGTTAGGGAAGGGGATCAGAAAGCTTTGCCCTTTAAGAAGAAAGGGTTAATTCCCTATTCGAGGTTATGGAAGGGCTTTTAGAGGCAATTCATTGAACAAAATTATATAATTATGAAAAATAAAGGTGTGTTTCAGAAATACCAAGAAGTTCTTGGTGGCTGCTGTGTGGTGCTAAATAGCTCCAGATGAGGACAGAATAGTAGTGTGTGAAAAACCTTTAATGCCAGTGAGGTCCTGTTACATTTCTGTTACCAGCCAAACTCCTGATGATGGTAAGACTTTGGAAATCATCCTAGATATGAAAAATCAATCCAAGATGTCTAAGCAGAGAAATGCCAGGATTAGATTTTCCTTGTAAAAGGGAATCTGATGATGGTGAGAAATAACTGGAGGGGGCGGGGGGAAAGAAAGGTAGTAGGGAAGTAATTATAATAGCCCAGCTGAAAAATGGGAAAGCTTAAATTTGTGTTGTGGCATTTGGGATCAAAGATGGAATTAACAATTAACCAGCTTTGAGGAGTCAGGATGATGAATTAATGTTGAATCTAAGGCTTCTAGTTTATACAATTAACTGACTAGATTTTGAGACTTACAACCAAAATCAGGATTACAGGAGGAGAATCTCATTTGGAAGACAAGAGACAGGGGCAAGTAATGAGTTTCATTTGGACATGCTAAGTCCCATACTTGAGGTTATCTTGGTGGATCTTCCAAAGATGCCATCAAAAACTTGTACCTGTTCCTCTAATGAGAATTTGAGGCAAGAGACTGAAATATTGTCATAATATGATATAGATTATTATCAAAGATGGAGAAGAGGATTCACTGCTCAATTCCTACCTACAAATAAAACTGAGATGAAGTTTGGAGAGTGACAGAAACCTTGGGAAAATTTGGCTATGTCATCAGCATTGCCCAGGAGGACACCAGGAACATCTTGATCCATGTTGGTTCCATGGACCTCAGGAAAAGGAACTGTAAATCAATCAGAGGAAGAAAAATTCTGACTCTGTCTACCAGAAACTTTAAAAGGAAATAGAACTCAAGGGGATGGAACAACTAAGAAATTAAGTTTAGGATATGTTTTTGAAAATAATACCAAAAATAGAGAAAAAAAAAGAGGTATTTTATAAGAAAATGTTAAGAAAGGATTATCCCTAAGTAGCCCAAAGGCCCACTTAACTGAGTATCGGTAGATCTGAACAACCACAAGATGCAAAATGTTCACATGAGACGGAGAGGTAGCTGCATCTCTGTCTCTGTTGCAGAGGGGTCATCCTAGTTTTGCTAAAACTGGATGATGAGGCAGGTTTTGGTGAGCACCATTTTCAGTCTTAAAAGCTGAGATCATAAGACCAAGGTTTCTGTGACCCTGGTGAGGGAATTAGGAGCTATAAACCAGGGGCATCATGACAGGGAGAGCTTTTCTACTTCACCTTGCTTACTTATTTTGCTTATAATAAAAAGAGCCTATGAGTTTAACTGGGGTTATAATAAAGAAAGGAGTAGGTATTAGCAGACAAGACCATGTTATGCTCCACAATCAGTCTGAAGAGAGGGAGCGTAAAGAAAACAAGTAGGTGAGGATAGTCATTAAAGGAGAAAAATAGAGGATGAATTTCTAGGTCTTAACATCAGCGAAAGGAGAGCCTGAGATGTCAGCCTGTATCTAAGAAGGAACCGACAAATAGCTCTCATTTTATGTTAGATTTTTAAGGAGCATATTATAGAAAGTATCAAAATGGCAAAGCGGCTAAGAGCGATGAAGCTAAGGGCAAGTATAGTGTCACATCTCTATCAAGGAAATCTGGAATCCAGAAACCACTAAAATTTCTAGAGACAAAGGGAATAATGAATTGGGTCATCATGACATGATGGTCAAGGAATAGACACTCAGCTGGAAGGATATTAGTGGGATAGAATTAAGGCATGGCACTCAACTGTAACTTGGCTTTTTACTTCTCCATGAAGGATGATCTCAGTTCCTTCATTCGATAAACGGTCTTCATGCATTTGTGCAAGCTACTATATCAGATATTCAAAGAAACACACAATATCTGCACTTCAAAAGACTTACAGTCCAAGGAAGGAAACTAAAACTGATTGAAGACCAGGCCCCAGATGGAAAGGAAGTCATGTGAGAGTACAGGGTCACTGTGAGGGATTCATGTGCACAGGTCCAGTCAAATCCCCCAGCCCCAAAGTGTGGGACGGGCCTACTGCTCCTATCTCTAAGGCACAGAAGGGGAGGAGAGAGATGCCAAAGACTGGAAATGAGCAAATGCAATCATGAAAAGAAAAAAATATATGCCTTAACAACTGAAGACCCAGAGCTTGATATTTTTAGACTCTGGCCAGCTGGCAGGGCCAGCCAGGCTAACATGCCCTGAAGCTGCCTCTTGGCTGCATTCTGGTTCTCTCTTCTTCCTTCCTCCCTTTCACAGATTCCTGGAAAAATAATTTTCACTCTTTCTTGTGAGGCAACAAGACACTGCGGGAATAACAAAGGCTTGGCAGTCAGATTCTCCTTCCTTCACTTGCTATTTGTATGACTTTGAGCAAACTGCCCAACCTTCCTGAAACTCAGTTTCCTCATCTATAAAATAAGAATAAAATTTTTGCCCTCACAAATTTGTTGTGAGAGTCATTGAGAGATATGTTTAGTATTTAGTTCAGAGTTTGGCAAATGGTAGCTGATCAATAAATTTATTAATTATGATTACTGTTATTCTTTTGCCCTCAGGCACACGCATACTTCTCTTACCACCTGCTTCTAGTCTTGCCCCTCCCTATTTGACTAGGAGTTCACACAAACATGTTTTTCTTAGCAGCTATAGCATCTCTCAGCCACCAACCAGACCGTCAGGTGGGAACTGTGGATACAGCTTTCCCAGCCTGAAGACCTTTGTACTCCACTCCTCTTGTACACTGCCCTCTGCTGACCACATACAGTTGATGCAATTGACCCTTCAGGTCTTAGACATGTCAGAATATAGGAGAGACCTTTGCCCCTGACCAACATTTAGAATTAGCTGCTAATGAACAAATCAGTTACAGTCATATGGAAAATAAGGGGCAATCACCAAAAGCTAAAACTGACTCATTTAGAAAATATTCCCTGCTAAACTAATATCATTCTTCATAATGATACCATTATAAGTCTAATTATTAGAAAATACATTAAATAGAACTGCCATAAGCACTTACCAAATGTTTTCTAGTAATACTGTGGAAGTGATGTAGCACTATTAGCTGAAATAAAAAGCAGACAGGAGGCTCCATGGCATGGTTGGATAATCACCATAGAACTTAAGTGAATGAATTTTGAAGATTGTACAAAGGCTTGATCAACGGCCCTGTCCCCATCAACATCTTTATAAATGACCTGAATGAAAATATAGGCATTTTATCATATTTTCCAATGAGACAATATTAAACAGAATGGTTTATGTGATACAAAGAATCCGTCTTCCAAATAATCTCATGAAACTCAATTTAATAAATAGCTATTGAGTTGCTTCTGTGTTCAAAGTACTATAATATTGTTCTAGGCACTAACGATAGGCTAACCAAAAATAAAATAGCTATCCTTATAGAGTCAATGTATTGTGAAACCTGAAAATTCAGATTTTAATTTTGAAACAACTGCATTAAAACATTCGAAACCAACTCATTTTTCTAAATGGCATATACAAAACAGAAACAGAACTAATAAGAGATAGATGATAGATAGATAGATAGATAGATAGATAGATAGATAGATAGATAATAGATAGATGATATTATAGGAATCGGCTCACAAGGTTATAGAGACTGAGAAGCCCCACAATCTGCTGTTTGCAAGCTGGAGAACCAGGAAAACCACTAGTATAATTCAGTCCTAGTCCAAAGGCCTGACAGTCCTTGAACAAAGACCCCATCAATCAACAAAACTATTCCACCAAACACCTTTATAAATGACATGAATGAAAATAGAAGACATTTTTGCCATATTTTCCAATGACACAATATTAGGCAGAATGGCTCATGTGATACACTGAATCCTCTATCTATATCTTATTGGTTCTGAATTCTCAGGTTCCACTAGACATTGACTCTCTAAAAGTAGAGTTCCTTTTTGCCAGGGGCTTCAATATTTGAAGTCAGAAAAAGGATATCCCCACTCAAACAGAGAAACCAAATTCACCCTTCCTCTACCTTTTGTCCTATGTAGGTTTCAACTGATTGGATGAGGCCTGTCCATATTAGAGAGGACTCTCTACTTTATTCAGGTCACCAATTCTAATGCTAATCTCTTCTGGAAACACTGTCGCAGACACACACAGAAATAGTTTTAGAAGCTATCAGGGCATCCTTCAGCTCAGTCAAGTTGACACATAAAATTAACCATCACAGCATGTTTCTTGGTTGACAGGAAATTAATAGAAGTAGTGTGTATGTATGTACATGCATTGCACATGTGGGCATATTTGTGGTAGACATGCAGTGGCAAGTTACTTTTCTTTTTTCAAATATTAGAGATATGCTATGACCTTCACCATAATGGACCATGGTAGATACAGTTTTTCCTGCAAGTATGCTCCCCTTTCATTGTGTCTTCTAGTAATAAAATCCTTCTGTGGGGAATCTATTTTACATGGTCCAGGTACAGCTAAATGCTTATGCTCACCCTGTCCAAATAACACCTAGACCCCCTCCTGGGGTGTCATATGATGCAGACCTGCTCAGAGTCCTCCACTGGATTTTTGCTCATACTATTAGAGAAAAGGCACTTGCATTTCTCTGAGATTCCAACTTTAAGGCTCACATAAGCCAGGAGCTACTAAGGATCATGTCTCCCACCACTTGGACAGAGCCTGACAGCAAAAAAAAAAAAAAACAAAAAAAACAAAAAAAAAAAAAAAAACTAAAACAGAGAAAAGAAAAACTTAGAGATTTAAAGAGATGGATTGCTCTTGACGTGGTTTGAGTGCCTTGATCCTCCAGAACATGATGTTAGATTAGTCATTGGATCTTTCTTACAAATTATCTTTTTGTGTCATGTGGTTTGTGTGGGTTTCTGTTATTCACCCTAAAAAAAGTCCTGATCATCATTTTCACTAAACATTAAGTGCCTTATAAATTGTGTCTTCCTTACTGATCTCTGTAACCCAGTTCCAACATAAATTCCTGGTAGTCAGTAATTGCTAGATTCAGTTGAAGTAAACCAAAGTTTTAAGGAGGTTAATTTTGATGCAGTTGAGGGCAGTCTTCCTAAAGAAGTACAGTTCAGCATCAGTACCAATTCTAGCACAGAAAGCGTCAATATCAATGTTCAAACTGAGATTGTGAGGCTGCTGAGAGTCAGGACTTGGGGAAACCACCCTGTAAGTGACTTAGGGTTCCTTCTAGTCCAGAGGTTACAGAAAATACCCTTCATGGTGTTTTTATATCAGTTTTCATGGAAATTAGCTCATCTTTTGGTCTTTTATTCATTTACTTTAGGCTTTAGAACATATGAAACAGTAATCATTGAAAAAGGTTGCCATAAAGCAAGCTGAAAGAAAACTGAAGTAGTATTGAGAATAATGTGGTTAGAGTCTCAACTCTGGCTGAGATTCTGAATGTTCACAGACAAGGTATATAAGGCTTCCCATTCATAAAATGCACACATATTCCAAATCAAGAGATTGCACTTAAAACCATCTAAAAAAGAGCAAAAATAGAACAATATTTAGTCATATATTTGAGGGCTGTCTGAAGAAAAATATGAGGAAAAAACAAAAGATAGAAGAAATATAAATATAAATGGAATATTCAAGGGCAGTGGCTGTCAGGAACCAAACTTGTTTGATTTCTTGATATCTAGGTAGATGCCACCATATCAGTCACACATTGCCATATCAAAAAGTTTCCATAATCAGGCCAACTTTTAAAAATAACGTTTAATTATTAGAACATTTAATTTTATGGTCTTCACTATCCTCTCAATTTCACATTTTGCCTGATCATTTTGTTTTTATTATTTATTTACATAAATACAGGTATAAATTAAAATCTGACAGCAAAGCAAAGGTTAAAGATTCTTTGTTATATGTAAGCCATGAAGCATCTTTGGCACCAAAACTGAGACTGAGTAGAGATCAGTATGGTCCTGAATACATGATCACCTCTACACTGGCTTAATGGATCTGCATAACGGTTCTGCAATGTTCCTATTTTCAAGGACCATTGTTCAAGTTCTTAATCTGCTTAGCTGCTCATTTACGTATGATTTACAGTTTCCTTTATTGCCAGGCAACTGCATCAAAACTATTTTTTTGTCTTTAGAAATTGTTTTGTTGCAGTAGGTAACACCAACTCTGACAATGCTATTACATCACTAATATGATTTGTGATGTGTGCTGCAGCGAAATTCTGCCACCTTTTCTGAGTAGCAAAGTTGACTCATATCTACTCAAAATGATGTCCCCATGTCCTCACTGAAATGTGTAAATCACCATGATATTTCAATAATCATCGAACTTTTTTGTACCTAGCCATCATCTGACATTCCATGTGACATGCACAGGTCAGAGATCACAAGGCAGAAAGGAAGAAAGGAGGTGATACGTTTGGAGGAGGGGGTGGATGGAGGAGGAAAGGAGACATCTTTCAGTGTATAAGGCTATGAGCACCTAATTTTTGTAAGAAAATCCTCAATTTCTAAAACAAAACCAGTCTTGTAATCACCTATTCTTCTACTCTGAAAAAGAAGAGAAACATGCTTACTGGAAAGAAAAGAGAAAATGGTGCTACATAATTTAATTTCACATTCTAACCAGTCTTCTTTTGTCACATCCTATATATAATCATGTGAGAAAATCATTTTAAAATGGTCTCAAGTAAAAGGAAAAGTACAAGATGAAAATTTATGTAAGGCTGAGGGTGTTATTTCTCTCCTTTGCAAAGCTGTCTTATTGTCATATTGCTCTTAACAATAAAAAACAAAAAGATTTTCAGATATAAGCAAAGAAATGTTGCTTTTGACTGCTATTTTCTTAGTAATATGGCAAATATTTGGAGGGGTAACATATACATACAAAAATAACACATAAGTCAAAAACCATTCCTGTGGGAAGTACTTTTAAAAGTATATAATTAACCTCAAAGAAAGGCAAGTGAAGGACACCTTTCAAAGGGCCTTTCCTGCACTGTAGAATTAGTGTGCTTTTTTTCTTTTCCAAATACAGAATGACTTTCTTTGATTCTCCTCCCACACACTATTTCAAATAAACCATGCAGTACGAAGCTTTTTAAATACTGAGATAAGATGTTTAAAAGGTCATTTTAACATCTGAAAATGGTCCCTTAACATTGTACAAATATTTAGGAATTTTGCACACAAATTTACAGTTTATGAATTTTGATGTCAGCATTCTCTAATGATTGAAACCTAGACAATTAGGAAATACTTAGAGGTGTTGCTGTCATCAACACACTTAACGATTCATTGCCCCTGTATCACCAACCATGTGTACGGACAACAGACAACAGCTAAGGGTAGATGTCCAGACTCCATTCTGAGAGATAAAGAAGGAAATGATAGAAGCAAAAAGAATTTGGGCAAAGTAAAATGACAAACATTTCACTAAACAGAGAGTCAAATAAATTAACACTTTAAATGAGTTTAGCTTTTGAGGTATAGGAGCAGAGTGTGCAGAGGGAGCCCCTGAGATGTTTCCACCACTGACTTTCTTCCTGTGGACATTCTGTACAACTGATGTACCCAGTGACCACCATTCCTACCAGGCCATTACATCTCAGTGTAAAAAATAAAACATTCTCTTCCTGGAATAGCAAAGCAAAGTGTTAGCTTGACAATTCTGGGGCTTGTTTCAAAGACTGACTTGGGTCAACAGATAGCAGAAGGAGAATGCAATATCTATAAATATGTATGTAGCATAGATGCTTTAGTGCTATCATTGCTTAATTTGACAGCACATTAGAACCACCCAGAGATCTTTCAAAATTCAGATTCCAAGACTCCAGAATCAGGTTTTCTTGAGGCACCAGAGCTGAGGGGAGTGGGAGTGAGAGGAGTAGATGAGGCTTTTCCATGTTCAAAACCACATGGCAAGAAAAAGGTAGAGCTGAGACAATTCAAGTTTCCTGTCTCTTAAGACCAAGGATACTTTAGTTACCAACTTTTCTGTCTCGTATCACCTTATTTTCTCTCAAATTAAGTAATTGGGTTACATTACTTCTAAGCCCTCCTCCTGCTGCTGGTATTTTAATCACTTCCAATAGCAATGAGCACAAAAGCCAGCCCCCTCAGCATAGCCTAGAGGTTGGGCCTGCTTCATAGGCAGGTGCAGTCACACAGTGCCCTTGATTTAATGATGCATTTGATTTAATGCTTTGTTGTCATCATCTTGAAATCCTTAATAATTTTTTATAAAACAATTTGTGGATAGGCTGCCTTCTTGCTAATCCTCACATGGCAGAGAGCAGGGAGAGAGAAAGCAAGTGCTTCAGTGTCTCTTCTTATACAAGGCAGTAATCCCATCATTAGGGTTCCACCTTCATGACCTAATTTATCTCCCAAAGGCCTCATCTTCAAACACCACCAAACTGGGGTCTAGGGTTTCAAAATATAAATTTTGGAAGGGTACATTCAGTCCATAGCAGAACATGAGGCTTAGCTTGAAAGACTGCAATAATCCCTTAATTACAAATTTAGGTCTCAGGATCTACCATCCTCAAAGCAATGATAAGAAATGTAGTGATGTTTGCAAAGAGGGAGGCATGGCAGGGTTCCAAGTGGGGCTTGATTTAGCCTGCCACTCTGCCAGGTGGAACAGAAGGGAGAGAAAGTACCATATGAACTCCTGTTTTTAATTACATTGATCTGTACCAGCAATAAAGAGGAAATATATCCCAATCGATGCTCTGGGAATTGATTAGTTGGGTTATCAATGTCTTTCTGGAGGGACGAGGGTGGGGGAAGAGAAAGATAGGAAGAATGAAAAGAGACATAAGAAGATTTGAGATAAGCAGCTTCTCCTGCAGTCTAGATTTTAGAATACATCAAAATGTATTTCTAACCCTCAATAATATAAGCTAATAAAGGAGAAAGAGAGGATAAATGTAAAAAGTCCATATTAGGGTAATTTTCAAAGAGTTTTAAAAAATTATATAAAGCTTCTTAGGGGCAACATTTCAATAAACTACCATGAAGAATTTCCCAGTTTGACAAGCCAGTTTTCCTGAGAAAATAGAGATCTTGGCAATTTTGTGGGCTATTAATCTGGTAAGCAAATCTGTTCTTTATGAATTGAACAAGAGTAATTGCAGATTTCAAATCAATAGGTACTGAATTAATGATATCCCTGTATAGAATATTTCTCTTCTCCTTAGTACAGGACAATTCTGTAATGGATGTTAAATTCAAGCACCCACTTCTACCTGGAAACCTGAGCCACGAAATCTTCAGTGGCACCTAGAGAACTTGATACTAGTGTTTCAGTTAGGCAATGTACCTCTTCCTGACAGCTTTCTCTAAGAGATTGCCCCATGTTAGGAACATGGCAGAAAGCATATTTTAAATATCAAAATTCTCATAAGTGACTGAGCAATCCTTGAAAGGCTTGGATCCCAAATGCTGGCAAAGGAACTGAATTCAAGGACTATCCTCAAAGAAAGGAACAACACGTAGTGAAAAGAGCATGGTCTTTAAAGTCAGCCTACCTCAGTGCCAGCTCTGCGTTTAGCCCCGGGGAAGCCTCTGCAAGGTACTCTAATGGAGAGGCTTCACCTGGTAAATGGGGTAGGGACACTGCCTCAAAGAGTAGTTGGGAGCATCTAATGAAATAAAACAGAGAACATGGAGGTGAGGTGGAGGATCTCCATAAACTATCATTCCGTAGTTTGTAATTCATATCACCACTTTTCTTAAACATCTCCATTAAAAAGTATCAGAACAGAGGGATCACAAAGTCATTTCATAGAATGCTTCCACTTAGCAGATGAAAATCTGGTCTTGCTCAGCACCTTGTGAAGAGCTTTGGATTAGTATGAGGATATAACCAAAGATTTCCTTACTTGGGGCTCTTTCTGCCACTCTCTTCCTCCTCTGGGAGCCACATCTTCAGGACAAACGCCACTTTAAGCAGCAAAGCTAAAAGGAGGCTGAAGTCTTGTGTATCCCCAAGTCTTATGTAGACTATCATAGACCAAAGTCATATATAGGCTAACACACCCTACTGGCTAATAATAATAATAATAACTGTTCCATCTGCTGATGGTCGGCTGGGTGTCAAGTGCTGTGCTCACAGCAGCCCTGCTTCCACAGACAAGGGAGTGGCCACCAGGGTCAGAGACCTCCTCAAGCTGGCCTGGTGGGTCCCAGGCAGAACCTGACATCAAATCAAAGCCCACCTTTTCTAAGGTTCCTGGTCTCTTTATGAGGAAGGAGGAGGAGAAGGAAGTGGGGAACCTTGAATAAGTAAATTCTCCAGGTAGTGAGAGCCACCACGACAGGCTCTATGGAGGGGGCAGTGCCTGCTGCTGGATCCCAGGGCACAGGGTCCGGCGGAGTTTACTTAGCCCTCCCTGAGGGAGGCGGTGCCAAGCCTGCACTGCAGGAGCTGCCACTGCACAGGGATGATCATTTTAAACACTTCATGAAGTTGCTCACTGCAGAGAAAGAAGGCAATATCGAGTTTTCAGAAAATCTGAATTGGAGATCAGCCAATTCAGCTTGAGAAGCAAACGGAAACAGTTTGCTGCAGAGGATTCAGTCATAAAATGCTGTGTGAATTTGGGCAGCGTGTATGGGAAAAACAAATTGAATAGGGGCAGGGTCTTTAGCCTTAAGACTATCTTCAATAATTGGACAGTGGGGCTTACAAAGAAGGCAAGTCCTGAAAAACAGTCCCTTGACAAGGAATGTAAGAAATTCTTCTGCAGGAAAAAGAAAGCAAAATAATTGATTAATTAATTAAAGAATCCACTGCTATTTTCACCTCAGGTTCAGTTACTAGTTTGGAGATTTTCTCCCAGAGGCAAACCTAACATGGTACAAGTGCCGTGCTACAGAAAACATTTGTCTAATCAGGATTTTGTTACTGGTCCCATCTGTTTAACAGGATTGCTTATCACCTCAAAGTTAACTAAAATCTGTTTGTTATCAACAAATTACATAAGAGCCTAGTAAATATTTTATGAGTAGAACTGTAAATATTTCCTTCTCTGTTCACAGCAATAAGTGAAATGCCACTCCTATAAATTTCTCTGCCCTTCTGCCTGGCCACCCCTCACAGGATGTGAGAGGACATTTTCAGAGCTGCTGCAGCTCACCACAATGGGCTGAGAAATTTCCCATCCCTGGAAAAGACAACTACCTATTATTATTTCCTGAGAGGCACCACTGTTTCCCTTAAGTCAAAGGGTCCAATAAATTGAGGAGAGACAACATTTTCTACGATTATTTCAGTTAAACAGGAAAAAAGAAAATCCAGAAGAGAAATTATTATTACCTTCAAAGATTATACAATGTGGTCAAAAGAATACACACTTGAAAGCCAGACACACCTGGGATTAAATCTGGACTCAGTCACCTACTCACTGCATGACCTTGAGAAAATTACTTTATCTCTTGAGGTGTCAGTTTTCCACATGAATTTGCCATCATCTATAAATGGGACCCTGTTGATAAGAAAAATGCCTAGAACAGTCCAAGGCCCATATCAACAGTAATAGCAATGATGACACTCATAGTACCTGTTGTAGGGCAGTTACTCAGAACACTTTCGTTGTCTTCCTCCAACCTCATCTCCATCTTTCAACCTCAAATTTTTAAAGGGTGTCACAAAAAGTGGGAGTCAAATCTATTCTGTGAAAGAGTGAGTACACAACTGAAATCAAAGAGTGAAAGCTACAGAGAAATTAATTTCAACCGAAATTTGGGAGATATTTTACAATGGAAGTTGTCCAAAGTAGAACAGATACCCTCAAGACATAGTGGGTTCAGTGGTATCAGAGGATGACAACAGAGGCTGGGTGGACATTCACCAGGGATGCAGCTCCATTATGTCCAAATCTATGCTTCTAGGAGAGATATGATACATCTTCACTCATTCTTCTAACATTTTCTGGGCACCTGTGCATGCCATCTGTGTGACCTTGGGCAAGATCCTTGCCCTCTCTAGGCCTCAGTGCCCTTATTCCTAAAGAGCAGAAGCTAAGAGTACTCATTGTAGGTTGGTGATGATTATCAATATATGTAGCTCTTGGCAGAGTGCCAGCACATAGGCCACCACAAATGCTAGTATTAATGTGCATTTTAATATTGTACTATTGTTATCACATAACGATTACGATGATGGCCCAGGTCCTGTTACTGGGAGTTAAAGATACAAAGCTAAATTTGTATTCATCTATAAAGTAGAGATCTTTATATCTATATCATAGTTTATACCTTCATCTATAAATTAGAGATGTTTGAACCTACATCATTCTTATTAAATATACAAGACAGGCTATGAAAACGGGTGTTTCTTTAAATCACAAAATGCTCTGCACACAGATGCAATCATCAGATCATCAGACTTGAACAAGCTTTCCTTGAAGGATATTTTTTCTCTTTCCATCATAGACTTTGCTAATGCTCAGAATGAACGTGGCCTCTGGGAACATGTCTTAACGACTCCTTATCTTTCCTAAGGGAAGTGTGCAAGTGGCCAGCCCTTTGTCATCATTCATTCATCCATCTATCCATCTTTCCAAAAACTGCTCTTTAGATCTCAGAGGACAGAACTGGTTAGATGTGAGTGTTTTTCAGCTCAATACAAGGAAAGACTTTACCATTTAGAGTTAACAGTGGAAAGGTAATGAGCTCCTGATGATCGCGGTTTTTGTAATAGAGTTTAGGATCCTCATCATGTGTTCATAATTTGTGGGACCCAAAACAAAATGAAAATGTAAGATTCCTTTTGAAAAAATAATTAAGAATTTAAAGACAGCCATAGCAGAGCAATAAGCCACTTGTGAGTCCTTCTGAGTGCAAGACCTTGTGCAATTATATAGCTCACAAGGTCACACACCCCGGCAACCAAGCTTGCACATTTCCTGTATTAGGTAGGAAGACCAGCTGACCTCTGAAACATTTTCCAGCTCAGAAATTCTAAGACAAGACCATAGGACCACAGCAATAATTGGTCTCATCAAAACCAGGGTGTATGGTGGAAGAAGTGCTAGAAATGGAATTGGGGAAGATGTGCCCAGCACTTCGCCTTTTCATGGTGCAGTATATAAGTCATTCTGCCATGAATGCATAAACGGATGAATGCATGGGTGGAAAGATATTTAACCCAGGACCTAGGACCCTGATTTGGAATGAACAGCTACGTGGCTTGAATACAGCCCCATAAGAGCCTAGGTCTGTATATCAGCCCTGAATAGATGGCAGTGGGGGAGTGAGGCCAAATGAGGCACAGGACACTCAGACCTCAATGGAAAAAGTAGGTCCATATTTTTGGCTATGAGAGACCTTTCTGCTTGGGCAGAAGCTAAGCCCAGAATAGGTGAATGCTAGCAATGCCTAGGTTCTTCTCATCATGCATCCATTAGCATTCAGTTGTCCCTCCTATGCCCAGGGCTGTGCTCTGCCTTCCTACTAGCTAGGGTTCCTTAACACTTGTACCACTTTTTGACAAATATTTAAAACCTTTCTGCTGGGTTCTTTCATGTCCCTGCAACGTGGAGTAAGCCTGGGATTCCTGTCTGTTAATTGCTCCCTGGCATAGAACAATCCCTGGAGGCCTCAGTCAAGGCCTTAAAACTTCAGGAGACCTGCTCTCCATTCTCTAGCACACATGGATTTCCTCAACTGCTCACAACCTAGCATATATGCCCCCTTGCATCTGTGTAAGAGTGAAGGCTCCTTGTGGGCAGGCACCACAGACCACTCTGTCCCCTTCTCTCGATTTTCTGCTTCCCACACAGAGAAGGTCTGGCTGATGAACGTTGTGCTGACGTGCCTCTGCCTCCTTCCACACAGGTTGGATTCTTTCTCTCTGACTCTAAGGCCTATATCCCTGAGAGGGAGAGAAGGAGACCCCAGGCTGAGGGGCTTTGTGCTGCTCTTCCCTAGCACAAGTGAAGGTGCATGTGTGTGCAATTGTGTATGCATGTGCCGAGTTCCTGAATAGGGCAGATGGGGTGAGGGCCAAAGTATTTGGCTCCTAAGTGTTATTGTGCATGCCCAGAGCCAAGGAACCTGTATTAGAGACAAAGAAGTTCATGTTCTATACTTCCAGAGAAGGTCATGTGCTAAAACGCACAAAGGTCCTTTCCCATAGAATGAGACACTGGACAAGCCCCTCCCAGGAGCCAGCAGTGACTAGCTTCTTACATGGCTTGGGGAACACATGCAGCCATGAAAAGTTTATGGATTCAGACTCATCCCCTTTTTCCATCCCCAGGTGGACAGTGGGACCCTGGACCCTACTTGGGCGTAGTTTATTCATTATCTTCATCTTCTCAGGACAGAAACAACTTGTGATATACAGAACAAGGGCAGAACTATGTCTCATACTCACTAAATGGTCTTGAAGTCCCAAGGCCTCTTGCAGGTGACCATTTATCAAGAGTTTGGAAGGCTACACCAAACCCCTTTCTTGCTACTGGCCCCTTGTCAACTTTAGATCTTCTCCACTAATTTTATCTGTAGTATTTTCCTTGGTCTTGGTTTTCTCACTAGATCTCCAGGCTTTGGAGAGGTCTGGGAAGTATCCTGTAATTATCACATAGCTCCCAGTTCCCTCGGTCACCTCACTTTCTGCCTCTGGCCTCAGCATTACCACAGAGCCTCCAGCAAACAAACTCGTCAGAAGGAAACCACCTAGGCCCTTTCATATGGTTTGGCTGTGTCCCCACCCAAATCTCATCTTGAATTGTAGCTCCCATAATTCCCACATGTTGTGGGAGGGTCCTGGTGGGAGGTAATTGAATCACTGGGGTGGGTCTGTCCCATGCTGTTCTCACAATACTGAATAAGTCTCATGAGATCTGATGGTTTTATAAAGGGTAGTTCCCCGCACATGCCGTCTTGCCTGCCATCATGTAAAATGTGCCTTTCTCCTCCTTTGCCTTCTGTATGATTGTGAGGCCTCCCCAGCCATGTGGAACTGTGACTCCATTAAACCTCTTTCTCTTTATAAATTGCCCAGTCTCAGGTATATACTTATAGCTGTGTGAGAACAGACTAATACACTCTCCCAGCTTGACCTCAGGAAGTAAGGGCTTGCTTTCCAAAGCACAGCTTATTGCTCTAAGATTTCCACATCCCTCGAATGTTTGATCTGGGCCTTCCCAAGGGGTCATATTGAACTACTCCTTACACTGTCATTTACCACTGGGCTATGCTCCCACAAATCATGTCTCCTGGGAAATTTTTCAAAGAAGGTCTTTATTTGAAAATCAAGTTGTTCCCTTCCTGCCTTGCCCAGCCCATGGGAGCCAGAAGCCTTTATTTCAAGGTGAAGGCAGACCAGCTAATGCACTCTATTGTTCCAGGAGTTTTAGAAGCAGTATTCAGCCTCTGCCAAAGTATGGGCTCCAGTTGCCAATCTTCTCCATTTCCAGGACATGCATTGAACTCCTCAAAATCACTAATTATATCCTGTGGAAATCATAATTCTTCCTACCAGCTTTTGAGCCTGCCTACTTTCAATGAAGACAGCAGGGCCCAAATGCTGGCTCTCTAGGAAACTGCTTCGCTATGAATGGAGGAAAAATAGAAGGGGAGAAATGTTCTTTTTGGAACTTAGAGGCCTGGGTTTTAGTTGCAGTTCTAACTTGAGTGTGTTCAATGGACTTCTCCTCATCTGCATCTATGTCCTCATTTCTGAAATGAAAGATTGGACATGGTATATCTGGGGCCCCTCCTAGCCTGAAACAATGCTAAGTTAGCCTAAAGTGGCATCTTTCTGTAGGTTCTCAGAGCTTCTATCCACTCAGAAGCAAGAAGGTAAGCCCTGGGCCTGAGGCATAGGGAGGTAGATAGTACCAAGCACAAGAACAAGGAAGACAAAGAATCAAAGCAGGGGTTTGTGGGCCATCATTTCCCAAAATGTATTTCAGGAAACACTACTTTCCTGGAAAATAGGTGCTGCTGTCTTAAGAGATAACCTATGGTCAAATAAATTAATTTGGAAAATGTTCACTCAGACAATGGCTTCCTTTCCTGCAGGTCTTCTCAGGGCATTTAATATACCAGTATGAACTGTAGACCTCCCAACACTGCACATAATGTGTGAACATTCCAAAGTAACATTCTGGAGCAACCACTCTGGGAAATGTTCATCTAAGAGCAGCTACAAACATCAATAGAGCCGATGGCTAACAGGCCAAGCTTAACAGGCCTAGTAATAACACCTGAAATTAGACTGGCATCATCGATGAATTAGTTAACGGGTATGCATTGTTCTGCATTAAATGTTTTTGAGTGTGTGGAACCCAGTTCTTTCATCCAGTGCTTATTATGTGCTTCCTATGGATTTAGGCCTGTGCTGGAAGAAAAGGGTATGTGCCTGTGAATGTGTGGTGTGTGAGTGTGTGAGTATATTGTGTGAGTGTGAATGTGTGTGTGTGTGTGTGTGTATATGAGCATGTGACTGTGTATGTGTACATGTTGAGCAAGGGTAGAGAGTTGGAAAAGCATATGAAAGAACTGTTGCCTCAAGACTCATAATCTAGCTAATTAATCATATAAAGCTCTGTAGGATAACGATGTAAGTTCATGAATCAGCACGTGAGGGAGTAGTCAAGAGAAGCTTTGTGGAGAGTCAGGACTCAGGCTGGTCAATTACTAATTCAATTAGTGTAGACCAGATGATAACCTGACACAACTGAACATGTAAGATTTATCTCCATTTACAAGTTGACAGCTGACAAATATTTCTTAGCACTGACAGTGAATAATTGGTAGTGCTATCATAAAGTGTAGAATTACTTTTCTCTGCCTTGAGCCAACTGCAATGTATGGCCATTTCTCACCTCTCCTTTAATATATGATTCTCCCTCTTCTCCTCCTACTTTGACATTATCAATCCTACTACCTGTCCTCTGGTTTTTCTTGACTCATCTAAATTAATTTCCATCAAGCCCCAATTTGTTGGCAGTCTCTTAAGAGGTCTAAGAAAAATACCATGCACCGCATTTATTCCATCATTCTTTATCATTGTGAATTTCCTGATTTCCTATGGGCTCACTAAGCAAGCCATGCTCAATGGCAGTGTGCTCATGAACATTTGCCCCACTGAAAGCCAGAGTGAGACCTCTAACACTGGGGACCTCATATTTGGATAAAGGAGATAGCTGACCATCCCCATTCTCCTCATCCATCAGGCCAAAGAGAATGCTAATTGGAAAGTATTGCACATCTCCAAGAGCACTCTGGAGAGCCTGGGCCAAAGTTGATAGAATTTTTTTTGAGACTTACAGGTATGTACATTTCTAATTCAAAATATATTTGGACAGTAGTTAGTATACAGTTATATGCTCAATGAAATTTGAACCTTAATAAAGTACATAATAATGCTACATCAGTGCAGTTTCTTGTGCTGTAGAAGAACAATGTGCTTTAAAACCAGAAGATTTAGATTTAAAGCTCAGGGTTGCCACTTACCTGCTGTGTGACATCAGGCTAGTGGCTTAACAGAACCAGAGGTTCTTCAATTATGAAATGAGTATAGTATAGGCTATCTCACCGGTCTTTGGGAGGATTCACCACTAACATGTACGTATGTGCCAAGTGTGTGCCTGGCACATACTTAAAATCCTAAACCCTTTCTCCTTTGTGGAGAGGCAGTGAACAGGATAGAGGTTAAGATGGTAGTTCCTCATGGAAGTCCCACCTCCTGAGGCCAGGAATACTCTAAGTCTATCTCACTGCCTGTCATGGCATTTATATGAGAACTTAGTGAAAAGAAATGTGTGTATTCTTTGAATGTCAGGATATACCAGCTCCTAAAACAACCTTGAAAAATCCTCTGATACCAGCTCTACATGATCTCTTTGGATAGCATTTCCCAGGGTCAGTAAGCTCTGAGATTTTAACCTGGCAAATTTCAGTAGGTCAGGAGATTTAAGGAAAAAAAACAAAAAAACAGAAAATCGTGGGCAATCAATTGCTATGATAACTGATCTCCAAAATAACTCCCGATGAACCATGCCTCCCTATACTCACTTCCTTTTGTCATCCCTTCCCATAGTGAATTTGAGTTGACCCTGTGTAACCAACAGAGTGTACCAGAAATGATACTATGTGATTTCTGAAGCCAGTTCATATAAAGCCTTGAAACTTCTGCCTTGATCTCTTAGAACAATCACTCTTGAAATGGTCCCACTGAGAAAGTCAGCTTTTATGTAAGCAAATTGACTGCCCTGAAACCACCAAGCTGAGAGAAACTCAAGCCACCTGCAGGCAACCTAAGGATGCCAGGTAAAGAGAGAGAGGCCACAGAACACTGAGGGTCTACAGGTATGAGTGAAGAAGCTATCTTCAGAACAGATCCTCTGGCCCCAGCCATCCCAGTTATTGCCACATAGGTCAAAGACAAACACCCAATGA
This sequence comes from Symphalangus syndactylus, assembly GCF_028878055.3. NCBI lineage: Eukaryota > Metazoa > Chordata > Mammalia > Primates > Hylobatidae > Symphalangus > Symphalangus syndactylus. The sequence continues at coordinate 95,018,195 of NC_072440.2, read as the reverse complement.
AGCCTTCCTGAATTCCTGACCCACAGAGTAGTCCTGAGCAAAAAAAAAAAAAAAAAAAAAAAAGTCTGTATAAAGCCAGCACATTTGGGAGTAGTTTGTTATACAGCAGTAGATAACGAGAACACTTGCTCTCACCCAATCGAGGAGTACCCTTCACATGGAAGGAAAACACAGAACAGGTTTTGATTGTTGACATAATAAGAAACTGGGCTGGGCATGGTGGCTCAAGCCTGTAATCCCAGCATTTTGGGAGGCCGTGGCAGGTGGATCACCAGAGGTCAGGAGTTCGAGACCAGCCTGACTAACGTGGAGAAACCCCGTCTCTACTAAAAAAAATTACAAAATTAGCCAGGCATGGTGGCACATGCCTGTAATCCCAACTACTTGGGAGTCTGAGGCAGGAGAATCACTTGAACCCAGGAGGCAGACATTGTGGTGAGCCAAGATCGTGCCATTGTACTCCAGCCTGGGCAACAAGAGTGAAAATCTCTTAAAAAAAAAAAAGAAGAAGAAGAAGAAGCTGACATGAAAGTTCAACTGTCTGACAGAGACAATGGTATCCATATTTTTCGCAGTTGGGAAACTGTTGATTTCAGTGAGAAAGGTCATGAAGGGATCTGGACTATCTGTAGTAGGAGTGATTTCAAGGAGAAAAGGAAGTATGTATAGAGCACTCTTTCTAGGCACGATTGCATACATTCTCCTGTTGAATCCCATAGTGAATCTTTAGAATTGCATTATGCTGTTCATGTTACAAATCAGGAAACTAAAGAAGGGAGAGATAAATGGCCCTTCCAGGTCACAGAGCTAGAATGATTATCCCAGTTATGCTGGTGAGGAAAGTAGCCTTCACCAGATACCACCTGAGTGTTATTCTGAGTTCTCCTTTAAGGTTGATTCTGAAATTAGAGATGGCAACAGAGCTGGCAGGCCATGGGCAGGGCCAGCACCACCTCCTTGAGATTGTTTAGAAATGGTTTAGAAAATCCAAGCCCCATATAGCCATCCAAGTTCAACTTCCTGAGCCCCCTTGAGAAAGTCTTCTGCACACACATTTATTGAGTAACCCTGCGCTAAGCCTTCAAAGATGGATAAGAACTCTCCTTGACTCAAAGTCCAGTGGAGAAAGCATTTACATAAACAAAGAATTTAATTGGCATTAGAGGCTGTGTGGAGTGCCACAGGAGCAGCTAGTCTGAGCAGATCTGAGAACGCATTCTGGAATGCATGCTGATGGCATTCAACTTGGCAAGATTAGCAAGAGTCAGCCAGTCTGAAGGGACAGATGTTGTCCTCCTTATAGGGAGACCCTCCACATTCAGCCTCCCTACCCACCGCTTCTAGAACCCCTGTTCTAAACCCACAGGAAGGTGTGATTGCCCCTTTCTTTCCATTAAACCTGTCTGGAGTTTCTAGTCCTTTGTCAAAATATAACTCACACGAGATGCATGAGTGGGATGATAAATTGAGGGAGTTGAATTTTCTGCTTATTTTGAAAATAAGGCCCAACTGAAAATACCTCAAACATTGATGGGAAGTTTAATATTTCATTTTTATCTTTCCCGCAAAGCACACTTCACACTCCACTGAACTAGTTCATGGGTCTGGCTGAAAATCTTCCACTTTATGTGGCTTTGCTACATGTTCCTGTTACCTCACATGCTCCTATCTCTCAATATGAAACTTTATTTCTCATCTCTTTTTAGAGAAGAGCTCTCACTGCTGCTGGTTCCAACCTGGCTAAGTCCAGGCATAAAGAATTAAATATACAGTATCATCTCTCATGCTGCCTCTCTCTCTCCACGCACACTGCTCCAGCCATAAGGAACTGCGTGCATGCCCTACATATACCATAGCATTCTCACTTCTTCATGATGCTCTCTCTCCCTGAACATCTTCCCACACCCCTCAACCTTGAGCCACCCAGTGAACACTTCCTCCAGTAAGTTATTGCATGCTTACCACACACTAAACATCGTTCCAGCACTCTTACTCCTTCTACTACAATGCCTCTCACAGGATTTTACTCACTTGATAGAAAATAAAAAGAATTTTGATGCCCCTCATCCAGTAAGAAGCAGGTAGAGTGCAAAGTTAGTTCACTGCAGTAATAATGACTCATAGGTTTTATTTCATGCCTGTAATCCCAGCACTTTTGGAGGCCTAGGCTGGTGGATCACCTGAGGTCAGGAGTTCATGACCGACCTGACGAACATGGTGAAACCCCATCTCTACTACAAATACAAAAATTAGCCAGGCATGGTGGCACATGCCTGTAATCCCAGCTACTGGGGAGGTTGAGGCATGAGAATAGCTTGAACCCGGGAGGCAGAGGTTGCAGTGAGCTGAGATCGCCCCACTGTACTCCAGCTTCGGCAACAAGAGTGAAACTCCATCTCAAAAAAAAAAAAGATTGGCATGCAAATGTAGATACAAATGAAAACATTGGCTTTACATAGAATGGGAACTTTTCCCATAGAATAGGAAGTGGGAAAGTCATTTAATGTTTAAAACACACACACACACACACACTTTGTTTTGGGGGAATGAAATACAGATATTTAGTGTGTGGCTCTTCCTCTAAGAGGAATGATGCCAACCAGGGCAACTGGTGCTGGTTCTGGGACTAATTCCAAAGGTGGGCAGACCTCTCTCTTGAGCGTCTCCTACAGCCTGGAAATTGGCTTTTGTTCTCTTCCTTCTTTCTCAGCTCTTCTCCCACTAGGTGTTATAGAGAGAGAATATGTTAGGTTGGTACAGCTCCAAACACCCAGGGGCTTTCAGGTGAGTGAAACAGCTGAGTCATCCACATTGACTTTTAAAGCAATGCAGGAGTTTCCCAGGACTACATAAAGTTCCCAGAGCTACAGTTTCTGAGGAAAGAAAAGTTTCCCAAGTGCTGAGGTGTTTAAAGAAGTTTTCCTAGAGGAGGACAGAATCATTCAGAGATGAGAGCTGGTGTCAGAGCACTTTACAAGGCTACTTTGGGATCACTTTACAAGGCTACTTTGGGATCTGGTATATCCTGACATTCAAAGAACACACACCTTACTTTTCTCTAAATTCCCATTTCAATGCCCTGATTGGCAGAGATAGCCTTGGAGTATTCCTGGCCTCAAGAGATGGAACTTCCATGAGGAGCTTCCATCTTAATTTCTATCTTCTGCACTGCCTCTCCCTAAAGGAGGAAGGGGCTAGCATTTCTTGAGTACCTACAAAGTCCAGGCACAGAATTGGCACATACGTACATGTTAATGGTGAATCCTCCCAAACACCTGTGAGATAGGCTGTGTTATGCTCATTTTATAACTGAAGAATCTCTGGTCCTGTGAAGCAGCTTGCCCAAGGTCACACACCAGGTAAGTGGCTTTAAACCCTGAGCTTTAAACCTAAATCTTCTAGCTGTAAAGCTCATTGTTCTGCTACAACATAAGAAATTGTATTGATGTAGCATTATTCTGTACTTTGTTTTATTAAGGTTCAAATTTCGTTGAGCATATAATTGTATACTATAATAACTACTGTCCAAATATATTTTGGATTAGAAACTTACATACCTGTAAGTGTCAAAAAAAAATTCTGTCAACTTACTCTGGCCTGGCATCTGCACAATGACATGATTGCTGAATTCTGCAAAGAGTAAATCATAATTTATCCTGTGGTATTTCTTATAGCTTCCCTAAACTTTTTCTTACCCAGTGCTATTCCTGGACTCCTGTCCTGTTTTCTGGAAAAAAAAAAAAAAAGCAACTGAATTACCTGCTGAAATAAGATCAATCTGAAGTTAAGCATAATTAAGTGTTAACTAAGTACAATAGTATGTCTTTCATCTTACAGTCCCAACATTGCTAATGATTTTCTTTTGGATTTTAAAGCCAGCTAATTAAAATACTGAAAGCAATGCAACATTGCATAAGTCAATTTCTTGTATAACATTTTGTCCTTGGTTTTGGCCTCTAACTCATATTGATCACCCTATGCGTGAAAAAATCTGTTTGGGTTAAGCAAATATATGATCCATGCAGATATTTCTCTGAATGGCTGCGTTGAATCCAGGGTGCTCTTGGAAATATGCAGTACTTTCCAATTAGCACTGGGATGCAGGTGTTGCACAAAAGCAAGGTCATTATATGGAAAGCTTATCATGTGGAACCCCTTGGTAAGTCTGCTTAAAAGCCTTCCTATTTGCTCCTACTGGCCTTCTCTTGGATAATGTATCTAACAAAAATTGTCTGCAGTATTCTCAGCAGAGAGAGTGAGGCAAGATGGGATTACAGGGAGATAGGAGCCCAATGACCAGGGTGCAGGTACAAGTCAGAACAGCCCAGGCACTGAGAATCACTTGATGTTGAGCTACCTATTCAATAAAATGTGTATTAAAATAGATATGCCTTTTTTATTTCATTAAAAACACCTATAACTGGCTACTATGCTTCAGTCTCCATTCAAAATGCTCTAGAAACATTTACTTATTTAAAACCTGCACAACCCTTTGCGCCAGACACTAGTGTTACCCCTATTATATTAATTAGAAAATTGAGGCACAGAGAAGTTAAGAGACTTGCCCAAAGTCACGAGACTTGCCCAAAGTCACGAGGATAGAAATTAATCATCTTTTGGCTTCCCTGGGTCTCAATGGAAGAAGAATTATCTTGGGCTGCACATAAAATGCACTAACACTAATGATTGCTGATAAGCTAAAAAAATAATAATAATGACAAAAAGAATTTCATAATGTTTTAAGAAAGTTTATGAATTTGTGTTGGGCTGCATTCAAAGCCATTCTGGGCTGCATACAGCCCATGGGCCATGGGTTGGACAAGCTTGGTCTAGACCATAGTAACCCTTTTTGATTTGCAAACATAAGTATTTTTCAGCTCCATAAAATTATGTACATAATACTGCTTTCAGGAGTATCTCTGATTTATTACCATTTGTTTTTTTTCTTGGAACACCTATCTTTCTGGGATTGGGCATTTGCTTTCTGAGTCTCATATCTATTATCATTTTATCCATGTTTTCACTTTTTCTTTTTCTTCCTCATTTCAAAAAAAAATTTGAGACAAGGTCTCACTGTCTTGCTCAGGATGATCTTGAACTCCTGGGTTCAAGTCATTCTCCCACTTGAGCTTCCCAAGTAGCTGGAATTACAGGCATATTTCACTGCACCTGGCCTCAGATACATCTTTGATTTCTATTGTTTTCCTTTTGTTTTTAAGTTTTACTTCTTTTTTCTCCTTCCTTTGCAGATTTTTATTCAGACAATAGATTTTGATTTTATTTAACAACAGATTTAAATTCTGTTATTTCAGATAATTCCCTTTTATATCTACTTTGATTTCAACTTAGTCTTTACTTATGCACCTATTCCTTATATAGAGAATGTGCCATCTTAAATTTATTAAATGGGTCTTGCAGAGGGTTTCTAAAATTGAATTCCACTTTCTCTAGCAAATTGTTTTCAGGGGCATCTCTTCTTCTGAGTATTCTAGATAATTCTACTTTCTTTGAAGGATGGAGGAGGGGCAAGGTATGTGGATTATCCTTCAAGCCACCATACACATACACATACACATGCACATACAGTCCTCTTGAGTGCCAGCAAATTCTAGAACTCATATATAGATATATCCAGAGCACAGATCGATGTGCACAGCCTTGAGTCCAAATACTGAGGCCTAACACAATTTGGTGTACCTCTGCTTGGCCCCACGTGAGATGTTCTGCTCTTGGTGTCAGGACCCCGATACACTACCAAATTAGATTCAGTCTATAGCTTTTCTTTGAATACTATAGTATGTAAATGGATACTAATTAAGCAATATAGTCCATTGTGCAAATGAAATGCTAGGGGAAAGAGGAATATGTTTCCTGAAACAAATAAACCTGGTCAGAGAACACGGAAGCATCTGACGGATGCAGTGTGTCTTGGACAAAAGGTTCAAAAATTTCTTCTGATTTTTTTTTTTCTGTACTTAGAAAAACAAACAAAAACACCACCCATCAGACCAATGATTGAGCACTAGATGCATTCTACCTTCCACAGTCCATGAGTTTAAGGCCAAATGATTAGATATTCCATCCTCCCCTCCAAAAAAGGAGCTTGGTCCTTTTATTGTAGCAGATGGTACCATGCTCAACATCAGAGCAGTTCTCAATGTGAGAGAATTCATGCTGGCTAGTTCATTACATAAATCTCTGTCCCATTTCTGCTTTTGGGCAATCGGGCATATGGGAAGTTTAGATTTTGAGGATGTATCTTGTTGAATTCTACATACAAAAAGATACCCTAATACCAAGCTAGCACGCTAGTCAGCTTATGATCTAGTAATAGAGAAAAGGCAAAAGCAAAGCCCTTTTGTCCTTCCTAACCAGTATGAGATGTCTAAGGAGAAGACTTCCTCAATCATACTGTGAACAGTATTCTCTATTCTATCCTTGTGCTATTGAAAGCAGTAGCCTTAATGGTATGGAAATTCTTGGAGTGGCATCTCCAAAAACAAAAACCAATTTAGACAAAAGAGGACAAAAAAATGTCCAGATGGCTTTGCTCTGCTCACCATTGTATGTAAGGATCTGCTGTCCACAGCAGCCAGAGTGCATCTGTTCAACATTTTATTCAATTACTTAATTAGAGTAATGTTCTCTCTTTAATTGTCACTGTTTTAATAAAACATAAAATCAAAGTAAAGTTGCTACTGGATATTTTCTGACATGTAGAGTTTAAGGCATAGAAGAAAAGCTTCATCCACTATTTCACTGACTCTTGAACACATGTCTATAGCCCTCTTTCCATGGACTCAGCACTCCCATCAGACACAGAAAGCTTCTCTTTGAGCAAAGGAAAATTTGGGAGCAAACTTCTGATGTTATCCCCTCAAGCAGATCTATCATTATGTTGTTGAGGAGAGAAAGTTGGCAGCAAGGAACAGAATGATTGATCACATTGTTCTTTCTCTAACTTGTAGAAATTCATCTCTCATGCTTTGTAAGAGTTATTCATTTGGAAAAATAAGATACAAATGAGCAAGCCTTGGAATGGAAATGCCCTGGTAGTAAGACAGACATCTTAAAAAACATCATCTACCTTTTTGGAGTTGGAACACTTTTCAGGGGCTGTTTTGCATCTCTATGTGTAAATGCATTTATAAGGTTCTGCTGAGAGAGGATCTGTCCCCTTTACAAATTAAAAGTGATATATGTATATATATCACATATATATATATCACATATATATATCACATACATATATCGCATATATATCACATATATATCACATATATATCACATATATATACATATATATATATCACATATATATATATATATATATATTTTTTTTTTTTGAGACAGAGTCTCGCTCTGTCACCCAGGCTAGAGTGCAGTGATGCGATCTCGGCTCACTGCAACCTTCGCCTCCCGGGTTCATGCCATTCTCCTGCCTCAGCCTCTCCGAGTAGCTGGGACTACAGGCTCCTGCCACCACGCCCGGCTAATTTTTTGTATTTTTAGTAGAGACGGGGTTTCACCATGGTCTCGATCTCCTGACCTCGTGATCCGCCCGCCTCGGCCTCCCAAAGTGCTGGGATTACAAGCGTGAGCCACCGTGCCCGGCCTATATATATATATATTTTGACAGAGAGGTAAGCCTCATAAAATGGCAGGAACCCTCTGAATGAAAACAAAACAAACAAAAAAAGGTGGTACACCTACCATCTACCATAGATAGGCTATGCACTCAGACTTTGGTAGACCCAGAGGACAGAAAGAAATCCCAAAGTCCAGTTAGCTCACATTAAAACCCCTTGGGATGCAGTTTAAGAATATTGATCCTTTAACTCCACTTCACACAATTAAATCCAAATCTTGGGGAAGAGGCTGGAGGCTGGATATCAGTATTTTTTAAGTGCCCTTAGGAGATTCTAATAGGTTGCCAGGGTTGAGAACAACTAGCCTCTTGCCAAATGAGGTACACGAAGAATCAAGAGGAATTCAGATTACCCAATCAAAGGAAGATCATCATAGGGGATGCAGATGGCATATATGGCATCTGAACTTTTTCTGTATTCAAGCTGGATGCAAGCTGCATGCATTAAAAATGAGCCATGACTGGACAGTGGATGAGAAGAAAAAAAAAAGACCACTTTAGTGTTATTTGAAAGTGTATACAAGGCAATTTAAAGACTTCTGTCTTTGAATCAGAAGCTGTTTATGAGAAAGTTGTTCTAAGAGCCCAAAAGATCCAAAAAGTGTCATGCAGATGTGTGTGCCCTTGAAAGAATAAACATCTGTAATTTAGTAAAAGTCAAAACAAAACAAAACAAAACCACTAATTTTACCTAGGTGCTATGGTTCAAATGTGTCCAAACCATAGACTCCATGTGTTGGAAACTTAGTCCCCAGTGCTACAGTGTTGGAAGGTGTGGCCCAATGGGAGATGACTATGTCAAGAAGGCTTCACCCTCATAAATAGATTAATGCTATTACAAAAATGGTTTGTGGGAGTGGGCTTGCTCTCTTGTGCTCTTGCCTTTCCGCCTACTGCCATGTGATAACACAGAGAGAAGGCCCTCACCAGATGTTGGCTCTTTGATCCTGGACTTCTCAGCTTCCAGAAATATGAGTCAATAAATTTCTGTTCATTGTAAATTACCCAGTCTCCAGTATTCTGTTGTATCAGCATAAAATAAACTGGGACATTGAGATAATTCTTAAACCTTTTCTGGATTTATATATTGACTTTATATTATAACCATTTGTGATAAATAGTTCTATGATTTCAAGAAGATATTTCAGTGGAAAAAAACGTGAGTGGGTACCAGAAAAGTTGAAGCAGAATGGTTAGTGTGGGAGATATACAAAGACACAAAGTCAGGGAGAATACACAGGGACACAGGGTAGTGGGGGAGGAAGGAATATTAGGAATTTATTTTTCCCTTTTACTGAATCTGGAAGGAAAGAGGTATGGCATCAAGGTTAAAAAATTGTTCTGTGCTCCTCAACACACATTTTAGAAACAGTGTATTTCTCCTAGGTCAACTGCAAGCCAATTACTTGCCCAGCTAAGAGTTTACAGTTTTGCTACCACAATACCATTCCCTGGAGACTTCGGGAATCTGGGTAGAGAGAAATCAAAGAGGTTTAGAATAAATGGTTTAGAATTCAGACTCCCTCTATCAGTCTCCCTCCTGGGCTTCTGAGCCTGGGGTGCTGCTGCTGTGACTTGTAAACCTCCAGATGGCTCCAGGCAGGCCCTACAACAGGGAATTCTGTCATCTGTCCAGGATGCCTACATGGGGCCAACTGCAATCTGTGTTTCAATTTGACCACTTGATCTTCTACATTGGCTTGTCTTCTGTTTGCACAAAATTTGATTGAGATTTGTTTTATTTTGACAAATACTGATTTGGAGCTTATATCTAACAATGCCAGATACAGCTCCCAAAGAATCTGTCTTCTATGATTTACAGAAGACTTCATGGAAAGTCAGCCCAGATATAAAGGTTATATACCAAGATGGATTTGAAGAGGACTGCATCATTTATGTTCTACTTGAGAACTTGACATTAATATGCTTTCTGTTTAGGATAGCAATCTACTATAACAGTGAAGATCCTTTTGTTTTGAGTATGGCTTAAACTTTACTGCCTCATAGAATGGAATGAATGCTGGACATGGTGTTGTGAAGAACTGGATTCAAGTTCTACTTCTGCCACTGACTAGATAAATGTCCTCATTCAGCTTGTTTTTTTTTTTTTTCTTATCTTCTTGAATTTGACTTTCTAATTTGTAAAAGAGAGAAAACATCAATTACCTTGTCTCCATGCTTAAAAGTTAATATGGAAAAAAACACAGTATATCAAGCTGAGAACAATGCCTTGCACATAGTAGTCTGTCAATAAATGTTATCTATTGTTTTTATTATTCTTATTAGATAAGTAAAGAACTATTTCAGATGGTAATTATTAAAATGGTCTCTACAAATAGAAGACAGGCTGTAAAGCAACATCTCTATCATTTTTAAAGAGTTATTTGTTATGCATGTTTTCTCCTTAACAAGCAGAAACAAGGGAGGAGAGCTGCTGAGAAGCAAACATCCCAGTGTTTTGCTAGCGGATATGGTGAGGAGTCCCCTCCTGTGAAAGAGGCCAACACTGATACTGAAGTAGATACTGGCTTATCCACTTACAGAAAATTCCCTGTTGCTGACATTACCACTACTTCCTGCTAGAAGAAGAACTGCTTTTGACATGGAACAATTCAATATGTGATTAAAATAAGACCACATTTTCAGCAAGATTTCCAACCAATTGAGCTAAAGAATGCTAGCACACTTGAGAGGAAATCCCTGGAGAAAGAGTATTATGAAAATCTGCACTTCTGCTCTGAGTCTGTTAGACAAGGAGGGTTAGGAAAAAAGAGTAGTGATGGAACATACCTAGTCTCCTGGGTTCTCACAGAAGCCACCTTGGCCTTCCAGACACAGCCAACTATGAGTGTGGGTGAGGTAGGTGAGTGAGTGACCCCAGGCATAGGTGCAGAAGAGTCTATGGTCCCTTCTCTGGACCGAGCTTCTGCTGCAATCTGTAGCTGCTGTTGGAACTCAGAGAAAGAGGCCAGTGGGTGTCAGGCCTCTGAGCCTAAGCTACACCATTGTATCCCCTGTGACCTGCATGTACACATCCAGATGGCCAGTTCCTGCCTTAATTGATGACATTCCACCACAAAAGAAGTGAAATGGCCGGTCCTTGCCTTAACTGATGACATTCCACCACAAAAGAAGTGAAAATGGCTGGTCCTTGCCTTAACTAATGACATTATCTTGTGAAATTCCTTCTCCTGGCTCATCCTGGCTCAAAAAGCTCCCCCACTGAGCACCTTGTGACCCCTACTCCTGCCCACCAGAGAACAACTCCTCTTTGACTGTAATTTTCCTTTACCTACCCAAATCTTATAAAAACAGCCCCACCCCTATCTCCCTTCGCTGACTGTCTTTTCAGACTCAGCCCGCCTGCACCCAGGTGAAATAAACAGCCTTGCTGCTCACACAAGGCCTGTTTGGTGGTCTCTTCACACAGACGCAAGTAAAATTTGGTGCCATGACTCAGATCAGGGGACCTCCCTTGGGAGATCAATCCCCTGTCCTACTACTGTTTGCTCCATGAGAAAGATCCACCTATGACCTCGGGTCCTCAGACCGACCAACCCAAGGAACATCTCACCAATTTTAAATGGGGTAAGTGGCCTTTTTTTTTTTACTCCCTTCTCCAACCTCTCTTACTATCCCTCAACCTCTTTCTCCTTTCAATCTTGGCGCCATGCTTCAATCTCTCCCTTCTCTTAATTTCAGTTCATTTCCTTTTCTGGTAGAGACAAAGGAGATGTGTTTTATTCATGAACCCAAAACTCCGGCACCGGTCACGGACTCCGGAAGACAGTCTTCTCTTGGTGTTTCATCATGTGGAGATGGCTGCCTGATTATTCACCCATGTTTCAGAGGTGTCTGACCATGTGGGGATGCCTGCCTTGGTCTTTCACCCTTAGTGGCAAGTACCACTTTTCTGGGGAGCAGGAACCCCCCAACCCCTTCTCTCTGTGTCTCTACCCCTTTTCTGCTTTTCCAGAGGGCAAGAACCCCCCCAACCCCTTCTCTCCGTGTCTCTACTCCTTTCCCACTTTTCTGGAGGGCAAGAATCCCCTGACCCCTTTTCTCAGTGTTTCTACCCCTTCTCCATTTTTCTGGGGGGCAAGAACCCCCTGAACCCTTCTCTCCATGTCTCTACCCCTTCTCCACTTTCCTGGGGGGCAAGCACCCCCCACCCCTTCTCTCCATGTCTCTACCCTCTGTTTTCTCTGGACTTGGCTTCTTCACTGTAGGCAACCTTCCACTCTCCATTTCTCCTTCTTCTCCCTTAGTCTGTGTTCTCAAGAACTTAAAACCTCTTCAACTCACACCTGACCTAAAACCTAAATGCCTTATTTTCTTCTACAATGCCACTTGATCCCAGTACACACTCGACAGTGGTTCCAAATAACCAGAAAATGGTACTTTCAATTTTTCCATCCTACAAGATCTAAATAATTCTTGTCATAAAATGGGCAAATGGTCTGAGGTGCCTGATGTCCAGGCATTCTTTTACACATTGTTCCCTCCCTAGTCTCTGTTCCCAACATGAATCATCCCAAATCCTCCTTCTTTCCCTCTCGCCTGTCCCCTCAGTCCCAACCCCAAGCATCGCTGAGTCTTTCTAATCTTCCTTTTCTACATATCCATCTGACCTCTCCCCTCCTCCCCAGGCTGCTCCTCGCCAGGCCAAGCTAGGTCCCAATTCTTCCTCAGCCTCCACTTCTCCACCCTATAATCTTTTTATCACCTCCCCTCCTCACACCCGGTCCGGCTTACAGTTTCATTCCACAACTAGTCCTCCCCCACTTGCCCAGCAATTTCCTCTTAAAAAGGTGGCGGGAGCTAAAGGCATAGTCAAGGTTAATGCTCTTTTTTCTTTATCCAACCTCTCCCAAATCAGTTAGCATTTAGGCTCTTTTTCATCAAATATGAAAAACCCAGCCCAGTTCATGGCTCATTTGGCAGTAACCCTGAGATGCTTTACAGCTCTAGACCTTAAAATGTCAAAGGCCGTCTTATTCTCAGTATACATTTTATTACCCAATCCACTCCCAACTTTAAAGCTCCAAAAATTAAATTCCGGCCCTCAAACCCCACAACAGGACTTAATTAACCTCACCTTCAAGGTGTACAATAATAGAAAAAAGTTGTAATTCCTTGCCTTCACTGTGAGACAAACCCCAGCCACATCTCCAGCACACAAAAACTTCCAAACACCTGAACTGCAGTGGCCAGGCATTCTCCCAGAACCTCCTCCCCCAGGAGCTTGCTACAAGTGCTGGAAATCTGGCCACTGGGCCAAGGAATGCCCATAGCCCAGGATTCCTCCTAAGCCACGTCCCATCTGTGTGGGACCCCACTGAAAATCAGACTGCTCAACTCACCTGGCAGCCACTCCCAGAGCCCCTGGAACTCTGGCCCAAGGCTCTCTGACTGACTCCTTCCCAGATCTTCTCAGCTTAGCGGCTGAAGACTGACACTGCCTGATTGCCTCCGAAGCCCCCTGGACCATCACGGATGCCGAGCTTCAGGTAACTCTCACAGTGAAGGGTAAGTCCATCTCCTGTTTAATTGATACAGAGGCTGTCCACCCCACATTACGTTCTTTTCAAGGTCCTGTTTCCCTTGCCCTGATAACTGTTGTGGGTATTGACGGCCAAGCTTCAAAACCCCTTAAAACTCCCCTACTCTGGTGCCAACTTGGACGGCATTCTTTTATGCACTCTTTTTCAGTTATCTCCACCTGCCCAGTTCCCTTATTAGGCTGAGATATTTTAACCAAATTATCTGCTTCCCTGACTATTCCTGGACTACAGCCACATCTCATTGCCACCCTTCTTCCCAACCCAAAGTCTCCTTTGCATCTTCCTCTCATATCCCCCCACCTTAACGCACAAGTATGGGATATCTCTACTCCCTCCCTGGCAACCAATCACATGCCCATTACCATCCCATTAAAACCTAATCACCCTTACCCCACTCAACGCCAATATCCCATCCCACAGCACACTTTAAAAGGATTAAAGCCTGTTATCACTCGCTTGCTATAGCATGGGCTTCTAAAACCTATAAACTCTCCTTACAATTCCCCCATTTTACCTGTCCAAAAATCAGAGAAGTCTTACAGATTAGTTCAGGATCTGCACCTTATCAACCAAATCATTTTACCTATCCACTCTGTGGTGCCCAACCCATACACTCTTTTGTCCTCAATACCTTCCTCCACAACTCACTAATCCGTTCTTGATCCAATGCTTTTTTCACTATTCCCCTGCACCCCTCTTCCTAGCCTTTCTTTGCTTTCACCTGGACTGACCCTGACACCCATCAGTCCCAGCAGCTTACCTGGGCTGTGCTGCTGCAAGGTTTCAGGGACAGCCCTCATTACTTCAGCCAAGCTCTTTCTCATGATTTACTTTCTTTCCACCCCTCCACTTCTCACCTTATTCAATATACTGATGATCTTCTTCTTTGTAGCCCCTCCTTTGAATCTTCTCAACAAGACACCATTCTGCTCCTTCAGCATTTATTCTCCAAAGGATATCAGGTATCCTAATCATGTCTGACTGGTCTCTCAAACCCCAATACCTTCTACAAAACAACAACTACTTTCCTTCCTAGGCATGGTTGGATACTTTTGACTTTGGATACCTGGTTTTGCCATCCTAACAAAACCATTATATAAACTCACAAAAGGAAACCAAGCTGACCCCATAGATCTTAAATCCTTTCCCCACTCCTCTTTCCATTCCTTGAAGACAGCTTTAGAGACTGCCCCCACCCTAGCTCTCCCTGACTCATCCCAACCCTTTTCATTACATACAGCTGAAGTGCAGGGCTGTGCAGTCGGAATTCTTACACAAGGACCAGGATCGCGTCCTGTAGCCTTTTTGTCTAAACAACTTGACCTTACTGTTTTAGCCTAGCCATCATGTCTCTGTGCAGCGGCTGCTGCTGCCCTAATACTTTTAGCAGCCCTCAAAATCACAAACTATGCTCAACTAATTCTCTATAGCTCTCATAACTTCCAAAATCTATTTTCTTCCTCACACCTGATGCATATACTTTCTGCTCCCTGGCTCCTTCAGCTATACTCACTCTTTGTTGAGTCTCCCACAATTACCATTTTTCCTGGCCCCAACTTCAATCCGGTCTCCCACATTATTCTGGATACCACACCTGACCCTCATGACTGTATCTCTCTGATCCACCTGACATTCACCCCATTTCCCCACATTTCCTTCTTTCCTGTTCCTCACCCTGATCACATTTGGTTTATTAATGGCAGTTCTACCAGGCCTAATCGCCACTCACCAGCAAAGGCAGGCTATGCTATAGTATTTTCCACATCTATCATTGAGGCTACCACTCTGCCCCTCTTACCTCTCAGCAAGCCGAACTAGTTGCCTTAACTCAAGCCCTCACTCTTGCAAAAGGACTACATGTCAATATTTATACTGATTCTAAATATGCCTTTCATATTCTGCACCACCATGCTGTTATATGGGATGAAAGAGGTTTCCTCACTATGCAAGGGTCCTCCATCATTAATGCCTCTTTAATAAAAACTCTGCTCAAGGCCGCTTTACTTCCAAAGGAAGCTGGAGTCATTCACTGCAAGAGGCATCAAAAGGTGTCAGATCCCATTGCTCTAGGCAATGCTTATGCTGATAAGGTGGCTAGACAATCAGCTAGCTTTCCAACTTCTGTCCCTCATGGCCAGTTTTTCTCCTTCATGTCGGTCACTCCCACCTACTCCCTCGCTGAAACTTCCACCTATCAATCTCTTCCCACAAAAGGCAAATGGTTCTTAGACCAAGGAAAATATCTCCTTCCAGCCTCACAGGCCCATTCTATTCTGTCGTCATTTCATAACCTCTTCCATGTAGGTTACAAGCCACTAGTCCATCTCCTAGAACCTCTCATTTTCTTTCCATCATGGAAAACTATCCTCAAGGAAATCATTTCTCAGTGTTCCATCTGCTATTCTACTACCCCTCAGGGATTGTTCAGGCCCCCTCTCTTTCCTACACATCAAGCTCAGGAATTTGCGCCTGCCCAGGACTGGCAAATTGACTTTACTCACATGTCCCAAGTCAGAAAACTAAAATACCTCTTAGTCTGGATAGACACTTTCACTGGATGGGTACAGGCCTTTCCCACAGGGTCTGAGAAGGCCACCGTGGTCATTTCTTCCCTTCTGTCAGACATAATTCCTCCATTTGGCCTTCCCACCTCTATACAGTCTGATAATGGACCAGCTTTTACTAGTCAAATCACCCAAGCAGTTTCTCAGCCTCTTGGTATTCAATGGAACCTTCATATCCCTTACTATCCTCAATCTTCAGGAAAGGTAGAATGGACTAATGGTCTTTTAAAGACACACCCCACCAAGCTCAGCCACCAACTTAAAAAGTACTGGACAATACTTTTACCACTTTCCCTCCTCAGAATTCAGGCCTGTCCTCAGAATGCTACAGGGTACAGCCCATTTGAGCTCCTATATGGATGCTCCTTTTTATTAGGCTGCAGTCTCATTGCAGACACCAGACCAACTTGGACTGTGCCCCAAAAAACCTGTCATCCTTACTATCTTCTGTCTAGTCCTACTCCTATTCACCATTCTCAACTACTCATACATGCCCTGCTCTTGTTTACACTGCTGGTTTACACTGTTTCTCCAAGCCATCACAGCTGATATCTCCTGGGGCTATCCCCAAACTGCCACTCTTAACTCCTAACGTAAATAAATAATCTTCGCTGGCAGGACTATGCTGAATCTCCTTAGGCACTCTCTAATTAGATGTCCTGGGTCCTCCCAATTCTTAGTCCTTTAATACCTGTTTTTCTCCTTCTCTTATTCTGTTTAGTGTTTCAATTCATACAAAACCATATCCAGGCCATCACCAATAATTCTAAATGGCAAATATTTCTTCTAACAACCCCATAATATCACCCCTTACCACAAAATCTTCCTTCAGCTTAATCTCTCCCACTCTAGGTTCCCATGCTGCCCCAATCTTGCTTGAAGCAGCCCTGAGAAACATTGCCCATTATCTCTCCATACCACCCCCCAAAATTTTCACTGCCACAACACTGTACCACGATTTCATTTTATTTGTCTTATTAATATAAGAAGACAGGAATGTCAGGCCTCTGAGCCCAAGCTAAGCCATCATATCCCCCGTGACCTGCACGTACACATCCAGATGGCCGGTTCCTGCCTTAACTGATGACATTCCACCACAAAAGAAGTGAAAATGGCTGATCCTTGCCTTAACTGATAACATCCTACCACAAAAGAAGTGAAAATGGCCAGTCCTTGCCTTAAGTTATGACATTATCTTGTGAAATTCCTTCTCCTGGCTCACCCTGGCTCAAAAACTCCCCCACCTGAGCACCTTGTGACCCCCCACTCCTGCCTGCCTGAGGACAACCCCCCTTTGACTGTAATTTTCCTTTACCTACCCAAATCTTATAAAATGGCCCCACCCCATCTCCCTTCGCTGACTCTATTTTCAGACTCAGCCCGCCTGCACCCAGGTGAAATAAACAGCCTTGTTGCTCACACAAAGCCTGTTTGGTGGTCTCTTCACACAGACACGAATAAAAGTGAGCACCAGCAGATTGGGAATATTTCCCAAGGAATGAAGAGCAGAAGCTAAGCCTTGAAGTATGGGAGAGTGAGCATAGTAGAAGGAAAAAAAATGTATCTAATACTTATGTAAATATAGACAATAAACACATACAGATAGTGACTCATTTATTAAATCTGTTGCCTCTGTGATACCTGGGGCAGGCTGTTTCTGTAATTTCACCTATCTGAACCCTGCTAAGATGTTTCTGATCATTCAGGTTAAAAAAAAAATGAAGAACTTGAGCCAAACACATGTGTCTTTACTTTATAAAGTGAAATGAGACACACTATCACCAAGCCACCACCAAATGCCAATATTTCTCTCTGTTCTTCCCTGTGTGTGCAGACACGGTGTTCCAGTCATGACAATTACAGTTGAAGCCACACCACAGTTCTTCTAAGAGAAGCTGCCAATACACAACCTCTACTTAAAGGAAAGCCCCAGGTGGCTAAGTTTTATATTCTATGACCCTGTACTTTCTAGACCTAGCTGATTGGACCAAGATAGATCTTTGAAATCTAACCAAAGAAACTCAGTCCACAGTAAAATGAGTTATTTGTAATGTGGTCTGTTGTGAAAAGATGAAGCAGGGACTATTATGTTTTCTCCTTCAGAAAAGTGAACTGCTATATCCGGAAGAATGAGACAGAAGTAGAGGCTAAATTGATGAGATGCCATGAGATAGAGTTTTATCATATAAAAAAGAAAGTTATAAGTAAGCAGAATCTAAGAGCAAACAAGGTCTACGAAGCACAGAATGTGAATAAGCAAGTCTCTAACAAGTGGAGATTTGAACAGGCATCCATGAAGTAGCAGGATAGATTAAGAACACAACATCCCATCTGTAGCCCCACTGTATCAAGAGCAGAGTGTTCAGTTTGTTCTAGTTTTCTGTGTGCACATATTCCCATGAAAGTGATCAAATAACATGCGATGACTTAACTGAGTCCCTGTTCCTTGTATCCAAAGAGAGCCTGTGTTATTCAGAGTTCTCCAGAAATATCAAATCAATGGGATGAATAGGTATGTAGATAGATGACAGATAGACAGATAGATGGACAGATAGGTAGATAGATACATACGTACATACATATTACAAGGAATTGGCTCATACAGTTATGGAGGGAGAGAAGTCCCAAGATCTTCAGGTGGCAAGCTAGAGAACCAGGAGATTTCATGATATGGTTCGAGCCCGAAGGCAATAGAAGATTGATGTTCCAGCTCAAGCAGTCAGGCTGAAGAATTTCCTCTTACTCAATCTTTTAGTTCTATTCATTTATTCAATTGACTGGATGAGGCACACCCACATTAGGAAGGACAATCCTCTTTCCTAACTCTATCCATTCAAAAATAAATCTCATCCCAATATACCCTCATAGACACACCCAGAATAATGTTTGATCAAATGTCTGAGCACCCAGTTGGCCTAGTCGAGTTGATACATAAAATTAACTGTCACAAGGCCTAACTGAACCACTTCACCTGCTCAATAATTCTGCTACTGGAGAATGACTCACTTGAACTGCCAGTGACTTTTCCAGGTGTTCTGTTAAATTCATGGGAACCATTCTGGCTCATTGGAGGCTGTGCTGCCTTAGGTAGAAAGTGCCTTCAACTTAGATACAGGGCACCTGGACTAATTAATCTTCTTTCATCTCATCCTCTGGTAACCTCTACCCTTCAATTTTCCTCCTGTCTGCGTGTACACATTTGGAGACTTCCCTGATACCCCTCAGAACTACTGAAGGAAAGGGAGAAGGAAAAAACAGAATATATTCCACTTGGTTATAAGCTCTCAGGATGCAGATTTAAGTTGTTACTCAAATTCATGTTCATTACCATGAGAGTAGTGCAAGAAGAATAAGCTGATTATCTATTTACCATAGTCCTTTTTTTTTTTGCTGAATTGATTTGTTTTCACACTTTTAGCTGCTTTCTTAGGAAAAGTGGCCATTATCAAACCAATCTGGATTATTTTATCTGTTATCATAATCTCTTAGAAATGAAAGAGCCACTAGAGACACAAACTGTGTTCCACAGCACAGTAGTTACAATAAATATTAGTGGGTACTACAAGAGGATTCTCTTTTTTAAATATGTTTAAGAGGTTGCAATGCACTGAAGGATATAAGGGCTTTAAATGTTCTACAGTAAAGAAACCTGTGAAACTTACCTTAATGTAGTACTCCCCAAGCTTAACCTTATGTGATTAAAGTAGCTTGTTTTCATGGCACTTTTTAAGGTCCTGCAGAACAGGGTCCACATGACATTGGTTTAAGAAACACTGTCGTCCAACGTGTTCTTATTAAAATATTTGGCCCTATAACCTGCCCAATTCAAAAATAGCCTATACAACATTGCTGACCAAAGGATGTTCAGTTGAGACTCTGCTTAACTATATTCCATGACTAGAAAAATATGTATTAGCTCAGGGGACAGCCGGTTCCATGTTTGGAGGGCAAGTGGTGATAAAAGCATAAAAATTGGAGTTAGGAGGCCTGGGCCCTGAAATCCATGGGCCATGAGCCTTTGTCCTATCAGCCTTGGAATCTTTCTGTGTACAATGGAGACACAGGACTAACTGGATTTCCTAGGCCAACTAAGAATCCCTAAGCCTAGCTGGGAAGGTGACCACATCCACCTTTAAACACGGGGCTTACAATTTAGCTCACACCCAACCAATCAGAGAGCTCACTAAAATGCTAATTAGGCAAAAACAGGAAGTAAAGAAATAGCCAATCATCTGTTGCCTGAGAGCACAGCAGGAGGGACAAGGATTGGGATATAAACCCAGGCATTCGAGCCAGCAATGGCAACCCCCTTTGGGTCCCCGTCCTTCATATGGGCGCTCTGTTTTCACTCTATTTCACTCTATTAAATCTTGCAACTGCATTCTTCTGGTCCATGTTTGTTACCGCACGAGCTGAACTTTCGCTTGCCGTCCACCACTGCTGTTTTGCTACCATCACAGACCCACCACTGACTTCCATTCTTCTGGATACAGCAGGGTGTCCACTGTGCTCCTGATCCAGTGAGGTGCCCACTGCCGCTCCCGATTGGGCTAAAGGCTTGCCATTGTTCCTACATGGCTAAGTGCCTGGGTTCGTCCTAATCAAGCTGAATACTAGTCACTGGGTTCCACAGTTCTCTTCCGTGACCCATGACTTCTAATAGAGCTATAACACTCACCTCATGGCCCAAGATTCCATTCCTTGGAATCTGTGAGGCCAAGAAACCCAGGTCAGAGAACACGAGGCTTGCCACCAACTTGGAAGTAGCCCGCTGCCATTTTGGAAGTGGCCTACCACCATCTTGGGAGCTCTGGGAGCAAGGACCCCCGGTAACATTTTGGCGACCATAAAGGGACATCCAAAGTGGTGAGTAATATTGGACCACTTTCGCTTGCTATTCTGTTCTATCCTTCCTTAGAACTGGAGGAAAATACCAGGCACCTGTCAGCCAGTTAAAAACAATTAGCATCACCGCCAGACTTAAGACTCAGGTGTGAGGCTATCTGGGGAAGGGCTTTCTAACAACCCCCAACCCTTCTACTGGGGATGTAGGTCTACCTGGAGACAGCTTCCACTTTCAATTTTCTTGGGGAAGCTGAGGGCTGACTAGAGGCAGACAGCCTTTGTCCCGAACTCCTGGCAGTGGCCGGTGGAGATCATGGTACAGCCAGAAGTCTCTACTCTGTAGTTGCCCAGGCATGTGCCCTTACCTTTCCTTCTGACCCATACATCCTGGGTCCCGACTGTGACTTTCTTGAAAGTGTAGCCCCAAAATTCTCCTTACCTCTGAATCTACTTCCTCTGATCCCTGCCTCCTGGGTACTAATGGTTCAGACTTTCATTTCCTCTAGCAAGTTGTATCTCCAAAGGGATCTAAGGAGGCTCTACTGCGTCTTAGGCATCTAGGCTATAACCCAAGGAGTCTTATCCCTGGTGTCCCTCCCAATTTGGGTATACAGCTCTCGACACGGGCAGTTATGTAGGACTCATTCCCCACCACGCTTGCCAGGGCCCCAAGTTTGTAATGGCTAAGAGAGAGACATGGAGAGAGAGAGATGGAGAGAGAGAGACAAAGAGGGATTCAAAGAAAAAGAAAAAAAGATAGAAATAATAGAAAAAAAAGTGTGCTCTATTCCTTTAAAAGCCAGGGTAAATTTAAAACCTGTAATTGATAATTGAAGGTCTTCTCCGTGACCCTATAACACTCCAATGCCACTTTGTTGTCAGTGTAAATAAGGGCGTATCCCAAAAGCACTGAGGTCACTGACAACCCATAGCTTTCCCATCAAAAATCCTTAACCCAGTAATCTGCGGATGGGCCAAATGCATTCAGTCAGTAGCAGCAACTGCTTTGCTAAAAGTAGAAAAGTAACTTTTAGAGGAAACCTCATTGTGAGCACACCTCACCAGTTCAGAATTATTCTAAGTCAAAAAAAAAACCAAAAAACAGAAAGGTAGCTTACTAACTCAAAAATCTTAAAGTATAGGGCTATTATATTAGAAAAGCGTAATGTAACTCCAACCACTGATAATTCCCTTAACCCAGCATATTTCCTAAAAGGGGATTTAAAACTTAATTACCATACAAAGGTCTGACCCGGACCTCGGAGGAACTCCCTTCAGGACAGGATGATAGATGGTTCCTCCCAGGTGATTGAGGAAAAAACCACAATGGGTATTTAGTAATTGATACAGAGACTCGTGTGGAAGCAGAGTTAGAAAAATTGCCCAATAATTGGTCTCCTCAAACGTGCGAGCTGTTTGCACTCAGCCAAGCCTTAAAGTACTTACAGAATCAAAAAGACTATCTGAATCCTGACTCAAAAGGTTTGCTACACCCTCTCTGAAATGAATTTGCATAAGAACTGTTGTTTATGGGAATGCATCTTGATGGGGCAGCTGGGTTGTTATGAAATACTCAGGACCCCAGCCCAGCTCTAGGACTCACCCCTGAGCGCAAAGGCAATGTTGGGCATGCTGGTAAAGGACCACTAGAATCCAGCAACCTGGACCCCTTTCTTTGTGGTCAAGAGAGGTGGGAAAACAGGTGCAGGACTGCTACATCGGTGAGTGTAACTAATCCAGTAAGCAGAGGTCCATGGGTGGTTATGCACCCTGGAAAAGAATAAGCATTAGGCCCTTAGAGGATGCGCTATGACTAATGCTCATCGGAAAATGACTAGGGATGCTGACATCCCTATGTTATTTTTTCATATGGGAAATGTTCCCCCCACCCCAAGGCCAAAAACGCCCCTAAGATGTATTCTGGAGAATTAGGACCAATTTGACCCTCAGACACCAAGAAAGAAATGACTGATATTCTTCTGCAGTACTACCTGGCCATGATATCCTCTTCAAGGGGGAGAAACCTGGCCTCCTGAGATAAGTATAAATTATAACACCATCTTATAGTGAGACCTCTTCTGTAGAAAGGAGGGCAAATGGAGTGAAGTGCCATATGTGTAAACTTTCTTTTCATTAAGAGACAACTCTCAATTACGTAAAAAGTGTGGTTTATGCCCTACAGGAAGCCCTCAGAGTCTACCTCCCTATCCCAGCGTCCCCCTGACTCCTTCCCCAACTAATAAGGACTCCCCTTTTACCCAAATGGTCCAAAGGAGATAGACAAAGGTATAAACAATGAACCAAACATTCCCTGATTACACCGCCTCCAAGCAGTGGGAGGAGGAGAATTCAGCCCAGCCAGAGTGCATGTACCTTTTTCTCTCTCAGACTTAAAGCAAATTAAAATAGATCTAGGTAAATTCTCAGGTAACCCTGATGGCTATATTGATATTTTACAAGGGTTAGGACAATCCTTTGATCTGACATGGAGAGATATAATGTTACTGCTAAATGAGACACTAACCCCAAATGAGAGAAGTGTTGCCATAACTGCAGCCTGAGAGTTTGGCAATCTCTGGTATCTCAGTCAGGTCAATGATAAGATGACAACAGAGGAAAGAAAACAATTCCTCACAGGCCAGCAGGAAGTTCCCAGTGTAGACCCTCATTGAGACACAGAATCAGAACATGGAGATTGGTGCAGCAGATGTTTGCTAACTTGCATGCCAGGGCTAAGGAAAACTAGGAAGAAGCCTCTGAATTATTCAATGATGTCCACTCTAACACAGGGAAAGGAAGAAAATCCTACTGCCTTTCTGGAGATACTAAGGGAGGCATTGAGGAAGCATACCTCTCTGTCACCTGACTGTATTGAAGTCCAACTAATCTTAAAGGATAAGTTTATCACTCAGTTAGCTGCAGACATTAGAAAAAACTTCAAAAGTCCACCTTAGGTCCAGAGCAAAACTTAGAAACCCTATTGAACTTGTTAACCTCAGTTTTGTATAATAGAGATCAGGAGGAGCAGGCGGAACAGGGCAAATGGATAAAAAAAAGGCCACTGCTTTAGTCATGTCCCTCAGGCAAGTGGACTTTGGAAGCTCTGGAAAAGGGAAAAGCTGGGCAAATTGAATGCCTAATAGGGCTTGCTTCCAGTGTGGTTTACAAGGACACTTTAAAAAAGATTGTCCAAGTAGAAATAAGCTGCCCCTCCGTCCATGCCTCTTATGTCAAAGGAATCACTGGAAGCCCTATTGCCCCAGGGGAGGAAGGTCCTCTGATTCAGAAGCCACTAACCAGATGATCCAGCGGCAGGACTGAGGGTGCCTAGGGCAAGCCCCAGCCCATGCCATCACCCTCACAGAGCCCCTGGTATGCTTGACCATTGAGGGCCAGGAGGTTAACTGTCTCCTGGACACTGGCACAGCCTTCTCAGTCTTACTCTCCTGTCCCAGACAACTGTCCTCCAGGTCTGTCACTATCCAAGGGGTCGTAGGGCAGCCAGTCACTAGATACTTCTCCCAGCCACTAAGTTGTGACTGGGGAACTTTACTCTTTTCACATGCTTTTCTAATTATGCCTGAAAGCCCCACTCCTTTGTTAGGGAGAGACATTCTAGCAAAAGCAGGGGCCATTATACATCTGAACATAGGAGAAGGAACACCCGTTTGTTGTCACCTGCTTGAGGAAGGAATTAATCCTGAAGTCTGGGCAACAGAAGGACAATATGGATGAGCAAAGAATGCCCATCTTGTTCAAGTTAAAGGATTCCGCCTCCTTTCCCTACCAAAGGCAGTACCCCCTTAGACCCGAGGCCCATCAAGGTCTCCAAAAGATTGTTAAGGACCTAAAAGCCCAAGGCCTAGTAAAACCATGCGATAGCCCCTGCAATACTCCAATTTTAGGAGTACAGAAGCCCAACAGACAGTGGAGGTTAGTGCAAGAACTCAGGATTATCAATGAAGCTGTTTTTCCTCTATACACAGCTGTACCTAACCCTTATACAGTGCTTTCCCAAATACCAGAGGAAGCAGAGTGGTTTACAGTCCTGGACCTTAAGGATGCCTTTTTCTGCATCCCTGTACATCCTGACTCTCAATTCTTACTTGCCTTTGAAGATCCTTCGAACCCAATGTCTCAACTCACCTGGACTGTTTTACCCCAAGGGTTCAAGGATAGCCCCATCTATTTGTCCAGGCATTAGCCCAAGACTTGAGCCAATTCTCATACCTGGACACTCTCGTCCTTCGGTATGGGGATGATTTAATTTCAGCTACCCATTCAGAAACCTTGTGCCATCAAGCCACCCAAGCGCTCTTAAATTTCCTCTCTACCTGTGGCTACAAGGTTTCCAAATGAAAGTCTCAGCTCTTCTCACAGCAGGTTACTTAGGGCTAAAATTATCCAAAGCACCAGGGCCCTCAGTGAGGAACGTATCCAGCCTATACTGGCTTATTCTCCTTCCAAAACCCTAAAGCAACTAAGAGCATTCCTTGGCATAACAGGCTTCTACTGAATATGGATTCCCAGGTACAGCAAAATAGCCAGGCCATTATATACACTAATTAAGGAAACTCAGAAAGCCAATACCCATTTAGTAAGATGGACACCTGAAGCAGAAGCAGCTTTCCAGGCCTTAAAGAAGGCCCTAACCCAAGCCCCAGTGGTAAGCTTGCCAACGGGGCAAGACTTTTCTTTATATGTCACACAAGAAACAGGAATAGCTCTAGGAGTCCTTACACAGGTCTGAGGGATGAGCTTGCAACCCATGGCATATCTGAGTAAGGAAACTGATGTAGTGGCAAAGGGTTGGCCTCATCGTTTACAAGTAGTGGCAGCAGTAGCAGTCTTAGTATCTGAAGTAGTTAAAAAAATACAGGGAAGAGATCTTACTGTGTGAACATCTCATGATGTGAATGGCATAGTCACTGATAAAGGAGACTTGTGGCTGTCAGACAATCATTTACTTAAATATCAGGCTCTATTACTTGAAGGACCAGTGCTGCAGCTGTGCACTTGTGCAACCCTTAACCCAGCCACATTTCTTCCAGACAATGAAGAACAGATAGAACATAACAGCCAACAAGTAATTGCTCAAACCTATGCCACTTGAGGGGACCTTTTAGAGGTTCCCTTGACTGATCCCGACCTCAACTTGTATACTGATGGAAGTTCCTCTGTAGAAAAAGGACTTTGAAAAGTTGGGTATGTAGTGGTCAGTGATAATAGAATACTTGAAAGTAATCCCCTCACTCCAGGAACTAGTGCTCAGCTGGCAGAACTAATAGCCCTCACTCGGGCACTAGAATTAGGAGAAGAGAAAAGGGTAAATATATATACAGACTCCAAGTATGCTTACCTAGTCCTCCATGCCCATGCAGCAATATGGAGAGAAAGGGAATTCCTAATTTCTGAGGGAACACCTATCCAACATCAGGAAGCCATTAGATTACTATTGGCTGTACAGAAACATAAAGAGATGGCAGTCTTACACTGCCGGGGTCACCAGAAAGGAAAGGAAAGGGAAATAGAAAGGAATCACCAAGCAGATAATGAAGCCAAAAGAGCTGCATGGCAGGACCCTCCATTAGAAATGCTTATAGAAGGACTCCTAGTATGGGGTAATCCCTTCCAGGAAACCAAGCCCCAGTACTCAGAAGAAGAAATAGAATGAGGAACCTCACAAAGACACAGTTTCCTCCTCTCAGGATGGCTAGCCATTGAAGAAGGAAAAATACTTTTGCCTGCAGCTAACCAATGGAAATTACTTAAAACCCTTCACCAAACATTTCCCTTAGGCATTGATAGCACCTATAAGATGGCCAAATTATTATTTACTGGACCAGCCCTTTTCAAAACTATCAAGCAGATAATCAGGGCCTGTAAAGTGTACCAAACAAGTAATCCCCTGTACTGCAGGCCATACATTTCAATCCCTGTGTCTTTAACATCCTTATTAAGTTTGTCTCTTCCAGAATCGAAGCTGTAAAACTACAATTGGTTCTTCAAATGGAGCCCCAGATGCAGTCCATGACTAAGATCTACCACAGACCCCTGGACTGGCCTGCTAGCCCATGCTCCGATGCTAATGACATGGAAGGCACCCCTCCCGAGGAAATCACAACTGCACAACCCCTACTATGCCCCAGTTCAGCAGGAAGCAGTTAGAGCCGTCATTGGCCAACCTCCCCAACAGCACTTGGGTTTTCCTGTTGAGAGGGAGTACTGAGAGATAGGACTAGCTGGATTTCCTAGGCCGACTAAGAATTCCTAAGCCTAGCTGGGAAGGTGACCACATCCACCTTTAAACACAGGGCTTGCAACTTAGCTCACAACCAACCAATCAGAGAGCTCACTAAAATGCTAATTAGGCAAAAACAGGAGGTAAAGAAATAGCCAATCATCTATTGCCTGAGAGCACAGCAGGAAGGACAAGGATTGGGATATAAACCCAGGCATTCAAGCTGGCAATGGCAACCCCCTTTGGGTCCCCTCCCTTTGTATGGGAGCTCTGTTTCACTCTATTTCACTCTATTAAATCTTGCAACTGCACTCTTCTGGTGCATGTTTGTTATTGCTCAAGCTGAACTTTCGCTTGCCGTCCACCACTGCTGTTTTGCTACCATCACAGACCCACCACTGACTTCCATTCTTCTGGATCCAGCAGGGTGTCCACTGTGCTCCTGATCCAGTGAGGCGCCCATTGCCACTCCCGATCAGGCTAAAGGCTTGCCATTGTTCCTGCATGGCTAAGTGCCTGGGTTCGTCCTAATCAAGCTGAACACTAGTCACTGGGTTCCACAGTTCTCTTCCGTGACCCACGACTTCTAATAGAGCTATAACACTCACTGCATGGCCCAAGATTCCATTCCTTGGAATCCGTGAGGCCAACAATCCCAGGTCAGAGAACACGAGGCTTGCCACCATCTTGAAGTGGCCTGCTGCCATTTTGGAAGTGGCCCACCACCATCTTGGGAGCTCTGGGAGCAAGGACCCCTGGTAACACAATGGTCATGATGACACTAACCTCAAAGTTTTGTCACTTATTATCTCTATTGATAGTTCACTGTTATGCAAAATTTGCCTCCTATAACTTTATTTTTGTTATCTTTGTCTTCTGAGGACAAACTGAAAATTAAATGAGAATTGTCCCATTTTCACAACCATTTTCTTAGATCACAGTTCCACCGAATTTCTAAGAATTCATTTTTCTGGGATATATCCAGTTTTTTAACCATAGCTTATAAAATGAGAAAACATGATATTTAGTTCACTCAAAATCATGTGATTTTTTTTCTGCAGATACAATTGATTAAGGTTCTTCCTAAATTTTTATTAGAAACTGAGTCCAATATTTCAGTTATGATTTCACACCAGCAGAAAAGAGTAGCACCCCTACTATGTAACAATTAGTAAAGCTAAGTTTGGGTTTCATGTATTAGCTCTAATGGGCTACTCGGAGATAAATTGATCTTGCAGTCAATTAAAAGCAAAGGATTTTTTGCTAGAAGTGTGCTACCAAGCTGTGTGTCTCTGGCTTGTGCAGTTAACTATTTAAACCTAAAAGCAGTACTTTATACCTTTTAAAGGTCAAATTGCTGGTTTCAATCCGGTGTTCTGGCCTCTCATGTTCTTCTTTGATTCCCGCATAAAAGGCTTGTGTCATCTGCAAAGGTGATGAGCCTTTCTCTCTTACACAGCTTCATGAATGTCTTAGCTGAAAATGTTGACCAGAGGCTCATCAGCAAAGTCAATTCTCTAGCCAGAGCAGTGTCCTCAACTTTCAAACCAGATTATAGTGAGGAAGTTACGCTGTTTGTCACACACAGGAAGAAAGGAAACTGCATACTGCTGCCAATATTGCACTCTTCCTGAAAATAAATAGAAATGGCCTTTGAAGAGCTCCCAAAACGAAGTTTAGGATATTTTTAAAATTCTTCTTTCAATAGTAGGATGGCAGAAGGAGCACCTGAAATATTGCTTGTTTGTATTCTCAGAACTTTTGCTTGTAATTCTAAACAAAATTGGCAGTTATTTGCATAAGCTCATATGAAAGGGAATGAAAGGTCTTTATGCCCAAAAATACTTTGTGCATTCATTCAATCAATAAATGATTAAGCAAATATTAAGTTCTTGTTATATTCAGAAAATGTAGTGGATTCTGGACATTCAAAGATAAAGTATTATCCTGCCCTTGGAGCTGAATCACATAAAGGAGGTAATAGAAACTCAAGCAAGTGGAATAAAATGTTAAGGAGTTTTATTACCTACTCAGAATAGTAAGATAGCATGAAAGTAGGATACAATAATACATAGTATATCTATATTAACATATCTAAATCTTATCTATGTATACATACCAAAACAACCATTGGAAAATATTATGGAAGTTCTCATTTAGAATTTCAACAGATAACTCTGAATAAATAATAATAATCTGATGTATTTCATATAATAAAACTATAAAATATTACTCATATTACACAACTAGTTAATATTAGGACAAGATTTAGACTTACCTCATCCACTTTCTGAGTCTGTGCACTAAAGCACTACTTTATCAGAGCTCACCTTCTAGAATGGCAAAAATCAAAATGAGTATTAATTCTCAGTGATATTGAGGATATGAGAAAACTCATGGATTGGTAGTGCAAATATAAATTGCTATAAAGAACTGCCTGAGACTGGGTAATTTATAAAGGAAAGAGGATTAATTGACTCATTGTTCAGCATGGCTGGGGAAATCGCAGGAAACTTACTTACAATTATGGCAGAGGTGAAAGGGTACCAAGGCACCTTCTTCACAAGGCAGCAGGAAGGATAAGTGCTGAGCAAATGGGGAAGAGGTCCTTATAAAACCATGATATCTTGTGAGAACTTACTATCATGAGAACAGCAAAGGGAAACTGACCGATGATTCAACTACCTCTACCTGGTCTCTCTCGACACATGGGGATTATGGGGATTACCATTCAAGATGAGATTTGGGTAGGGACTATGTTAGTCTGTTTTCATGCTGCTGATAAAGACATACCAGATACTGGGCAATTTACAAAAAAAAAAAAAAAAAGAGGTTTAATTGGACTTACAGTTCCATGTGGCTGGGAAGCCTCACAATCATGGCAGAAGGCAAGGAAGAGCAAGTCACATCTTACATGGATGGAAGCAGGCAAAGAGAAAGATCTTGTGCAGGGGAATTTCTCTTTTTAAAACCATCAGATCTAGTGAGACTTATTCACTATATGAGAACAGCACAGGAAAGACTTGCCCCTGTGATTCAGTTACCTCCCACTGGGTCCCTCCCACAACACATGGGAATTCAAGATGAGATTTGGGTGGAGACACAGCCAAACCATATCAGGGACACAAAGCCTAACCATATCACCTATAAAAATACAAAATTATGCAAATGTACTTGTGCCATGATGTTCTTTGCAGTATTATTTATAATAGAAGATTGGCTAAATAAATTTCAATACATCCATGGAGTAGAACACTATGCAATCATTTGAAAAGACAAGTAAAAGGTAAAACTATAGGGACATAAGCAGACCAGCAGTTGCATGGGCTGGGGTGGGAGTGGGCAGTGGAAACAAGAAGGTACAAGGAAAATTTTAGGGGTTGATGGAAATGTCTTAAAATTGAATTGTAGTGATAATTGTACAACTGGAAACATGTACTAAAAACTGATCAAACTACAAAAAACCTGTAAGTCTAGATACTAAATTATCAACAATAGTTACCTCAAGATGTGGGAATTATGAGAAACCTTTCAACGTAAATAATCTGTATTATTTATATATTGCTACATTTTATTTTTGTGGATTACTTTAGTACTCAGAAAAACAGCTCCTAAATAATAACTATCTTAAATCAATAAACAATATCATATAATGATGAAAACCTACTTTCCCAATTATAATAAAGATGATTACTAACATTACTATTTTTTCAAGTAATGAGGCACAAGTACTAGAAATAACCAAATATAATTACCATTATTGGTAATGATTTGATTGCCTGTATGAGAAACCAAGTGAAAGACTACAAAATGAAATGCAGTTAATAATATGGTCAGTTATGAAATAAATGTTTAGAAATCAGTATTTTTCTATATATTTACAACAAAAGAGAAAATATAACAAGAATTCTTTAGATTAACTCAGTAAGAAAGGTATACAACCTATATAAGGAAAACCACAGACATCTCTGAGGGTAATAAAAGCATAGAATAAATGCTATTTTTTTAGTTAAGATGATAGTATTTTAAAGAGTTCAGTTATATACACATTGATCTATAAATGTAATGAAATTTCAATACGTTTGTGTTTAATTTGTAAATTTTTAAAAATTTTAAAGAGTGACCACATAAAAATAAAAGACTTTTCTAGAATTATAACAATGAGGGATAATTATGTATTTGATATTAAAATTTATTGTATAGTCACTATAATTTAAAAGTAGCATTGTCATTTGAATACAACAGACCAAAAGAACAAAACATATTCCCTCACATATATAAAAGAAGAAATTATAAAGACAATACTATTTCAACTTAGAGAGAAAAGCAAGAATTATTAGATAAATACTGTTGGACGCAGCCGCAGCTCACAAGTTCAAAAATTAATTAGATTCCACCTGGGTGCGGTGGCTCACGCCTGTAATCCCAGCACTTTGGGAGGCCAAGGCATGCGGATCACGAGGTCAGGAGATCGAGACCATCCTGGCTAACACGGTGAAACCCCATCTCTACTAAAAATACAAAAAATTAGCCAGGTGAGGTGGCGGGGGCCTGTAGGCCCAGCTACTCGGGAGGCTGAGGCAGGAGAATGGCGTGAACTCCAGGGGGCAGAGCCTGCAGTGAGCCAAGATCACGCCACTGCACTCCAGCCTGGGTGACAGCGAGACTCCATCTCAAAAAAAAAAAAAAAAGAATTAGATTCCTACTTCTCACTTTATCCCCAAGACAAAAGTGATATGTGCATTTAAAACAACAGTCCAAGATTCCTAAGGAAAAGCCTTTTCATTTAAAAAAATACAAATTCACTGATAATAGTCTGTGAGCATTGTGGTTTCCAATGTCATTAGTATCTAACCTAAACATGAGATCAAAAAGACATTAAAAGAAGAAACATCCAGACCATAGAGAGAAAAATTATTTCAACTGTCCCCAGCAGTGTATTAAAAAAAAAAAAATGAATTTTTCAATCAGACAGATTTTCACTAAAATCCTGGCCCTAGCACTTACTCTCTCCCTTTGACTCAGTTTCCTTTTGGGTAAAGTAAAATAAATAATATATACCAAATTAGATATGATAGTTAAATGAAATAATTTATGCAAAGTACTTTACTGGCAGTTAGATCTTAAATTAATGTTACCCTTACCTATCTGTAATAATCTGCTTGGGCTGCCATAACAAAATACCATAGACTGAGCCCCATCTCCAAATGCCATCACACTGGGAATTAGGACTTCAATATATGAATTTTTGGCAGGAGGGATACTAACATCCAGTCCATCATGCTGTTCCACCCTCTTTCTTCTCCAAATAGTTGCAGAACAAGAAATGCTAATGGCTAGCTTCCTTAACTATTATTTTCCCTGTATGTCCTTAAAATTTAAGATAGAGAAGAGCATTCATCAAAACAGTTACTGATTTATTCAATAAACATTTCATAAGCACCTACAATTTTCCAAGGATTGTGCTAGGTGCTGGAATTATACAAATTAGTTAAACAGACATTGTTCTAGCCTTCAACAACCAGCTTTAGATAATGTTTTATTTCTTCCTTAAAAACCACTATTTCCCTCCCTCTGTAGGGCACTATTAATGTTAAGAGTTTTCCTATTTATTCAGTCATTTTCTTCTTGGAAAAAGCAGCATAGGTAGGCATGGGCCATTATTATCTCCATTGAATACATGAGAAATATATGTGCATAGAATTTAAGGACAGGCCATAATATTCATAGATGCTTGGCACTAGGGAAGAGATGAAATGAAGAAGAGTTACTTTCAAAGTCTATGTCTTTGAATGTCTTTGCTTTCTTCTCAGTCTATATTCTTTAAAGAAGCAAGCCTGTTTGGACTTCTCATAACATTGAAGTACAATGTCTTTTCAAAAATATTTACTAAAATAATTTCTCCATTTAACCTTCAGAACAGCCTCATGAGCAAGAGGTACCTCTCTTCTTCAGCAGTTTCATAAAATTGAAGTGAGGAAAAGGTCATAATATCAATTTCAACAGGACTTAAGTTGAAAAACAATATTTTATCAGTATCTGGTGATGCCACAAAGAAACATATGGCCATGTTCCTTTTCAAAGGAAAGGTTTTCATTTATGTTGTTTATAAGGCAGCACACACAAAAAATAGGAAAATTCCAAGCAATAGTTATTGAAGTAATTATCATTGATCATCTCAGATAATGAAACTAAAGTTTAAACCATCAAGTGTCTTATATAAGGTACCACACAGTTGGAGTTTGTGTACACTTATCTAATGTTCCTTTTATTTTTCATAAAAATGATACTAACACATAGCAAAACATTTTTCTTGTAAAAGTAAAAAAAAAAAAAAAAGTTGTTTCATCTCTCTCTGCAATGTTAGCCCAAGTCCTACCTCCACTACTCAGAAGTAACCAGCCTTGTCTGGTCCTTGTGAAAAATCAGGCACCTAACATTGATGTATATATGTATATAAATACCCCTTTTAAACATATAAATGAGATTATCTTAAAAATAATATTTTGCAGCCTTCTAGTATCAGTAGCAATATGTTTTGGACAGTTTTCTAGAACAGCATATGTAGTTCTACCTCATTCTTTTTAATGACACGTCAACTTCATAAGGGCCAAATTCTCATTTTTTCCTGGCTCTTGGTAACCGCTGTCCTTTCTACCAAGCCAAGTAACTCTCTTCCTTAGTAGATACAAAAACTTAAATTGAAAATAAGGTCATAATGGCAATTTCAACCGGACTAACTTGAAGAACAGTATTTTATCAGTACCCAGCCACACCATAGACTTTTTTTCAAAGGAAAGGGGTTTCCTTCCAAGCGGTTTAT
Source organism: Symphalangus syndactylus (assembly GCF_028878055.3). Classification (NCBI taxonomy): domain Eukaryota; kingdom Metazoa; phylum Chordata; class Mammalia; order Primates; family Hylobatidae; genus Symphalangus; species Symphalangus syndactylus. The sequence goes on along the minus strand of NC_072440.2, from coordinate 94,984,510 downwards.
GCTGCAACACACCAGAAATAGGACAATTCCAGGCAACGTCCTCTCTCTTTCATACACACACAACACAAATCAAAGACCTAAACTGTTAACTGGCTGTATCAACCCAACACAAGCTTCAAGTAAATTTTTCTCAGACCTTGCAACTCAAGAAAAATACCCTCAAATTCACAATAATAAAAAGAAAAAGCAAAAAAATTACATTTTCTTCACACTAAAGATAGAAAGATCAATCTGCTAGTGATAATACTGAGCTGTTATTTTGGCAAATACAGACTTTAAAAGATAATTTCCCAACATTCAACTGTAGCCAGAGATAACAACTAAAGTCCTTTCCCTAAACTCAGCAAGGTCCCTAAAATGCTGCCTTGTTAGATTCAAAGAAAAAGGTTTCAATAAAAGTGAGACCAATAAAGACAGACTGAACCCCAGAATGCTCAGAAACATGCAACTCAGCAGATTTGCAGGAAAAGAAACCTCACTTAGGTAAAAAGATTAAAACTCCTATTTAGCAAACATTGGCTTTACTAGTACAAAATCCTTAGTAATCATTCCCCTAATCAAATGATGTCCTGTTGCTGTGTAATCAATGATAATGGATGCATTCTGCAAACTGCAGTATTTAGAAGCCTTTTCAAAGCAGGGAAGCCACACTGTCCTTTGCAGCCTCTCAGAGGAAAGCAGAGATAGAGAAGATGGCCATCTTCCTGACTCCAGGCTCTAAAGGCCCACAAAGCTCATTAGCTATTTATCTATGTGCAGAGACACATTAATCATGAGATACCATTCTACAAACATCACCCAAAGGGAGACATGCTGGGAAAGAAAAATCAGGTGAGAAAGCCAGACATTCAAACTTAAGAGAGCATCAGAGCCAAAAGGAAAAAATTATGGGTGTAATTCATTTAGGTGTCACATTTTTATTAATTGCCTTTGCTATACCAGGCACTACCTATACCAAGGATATGAGTATAATAAAATTTAATCTTCACACCCAAAGATCTCCCAGTATAGAATGGGATGCAGAAATGTAAATAATTGCAATTCAATGTTATAAATTCCATGATAAAGATAAGCCATAGAGTTATAGGAGGATAAAAGAGGAATCTCTAACCCTACATGACTCAGGATAAGCACATAGAGAAACTATTTTTAAATCCTTACTGGTAAACTGATCACCACGGTTTGCTTAGGAGGGGAAATATGTGACCAAAAGACAGAATTGGAAGGAGACTTATTTTCATTGTGTACATGCATTTTTGCAAATTTTGAAATGTGTACCCTTCACATACATCACCTATTCACAAATTAATTAATTAATTTTAAATCAAATGGTGATTAAAATTGATTAAAAAAATTAATCCTTGTCCAGAGTGAAAAAGCAATAACTGTCTAATATCTGCTTATTCATAGTCAAGAAAAATAAGAATGCATTAGCACCCATGAATAAATAATAATGCATTTGAATTTTTATAAGCAAGTTTGAAATTCAAAAACCTTGCATCTTACAACAGGACACCAGGTTTCCATGCAATCAAGTCATGGACAAATATAATACACTGCTGGTCATAGCGTAAGTTGATATAACCACTCGATAAAACAGTTGACTTTACCTATCAAAGTTTAAGATATGCATAACTTAAGACCCAATTCTCATCCTAGATATACACTATAGTGGTTCTCAATATTTAATATGCATCACAAGCATCTGGAAGGCTATTTAAAACACAGATTGCTCGGCCCCACCTCCAGAGTTTCTAATGGAGTAGGTCTGGGGTGGGACCTGAGAATTTTCATTGCTAACAAGTTCCCAGGTGATATGAACGTTGTAGATTCAAATGCCACACTTTGAGAACCACTGCTCTAGAGAAACTTACACACACATGCACCAGGACACATGAACAAGGATGTACACAGCAGCAGTTTTCATAATGCCCCAAACTGTAGACAACCGAAATCACTATCAATAGAATAATGCTCAAGTTGTGCTGAAATCATGCAATGGATTATCATACAGCAAGGCATATAAATTACAACTGCAGACAATAATAGGAATGACTCCCAAAAATATAATACAGTGCAAAAAGATGTAAGACACAGCATATTCAGTATGACTTGATTTGTATAATGTCTCAAAATAGGCAAAATTAAACTCTATCATTTACAGATCCAAACATAAATAATAAAACTATAATGCAAACCAAGTAAGTGATTATCACAAAGCTGACAATGCAATCCACTATGTCTTCACTTGGATAATGGTTATCCCAGTGTTAGGTTGATAATTATTTGTTAAATTCACATATAAGTTTAATGTACTTTTCTGTAAGAATGTTGTATTTACAATAAAAGTAGGGAAAATGTATTCAAAGTGGAGAGATAATTAAAAATGGATGACTCAGAAAATGCTTCACAAAGATGCTAAGACGGAAGCTCTAGTGAAGGAAGTTTAAATCCTTTAAATGAAAAGAACACTGGATTTGATATTTAAAAATAGAGTTGTTAAAGAATTTTTAAAATCCGTTATTCAGTTAATAAGGTAATTTTTTAATTACCAATTTTATAAAATTCAATGGAAGGTTTAATAAACACGTATCAATTCCATCCCACTACCAACTCAATACATATAGATTTTTTAAATAATATATTTTATTACTGTTTTTGCATTAAAAAAGGTTTGTTTTATTATTACTAAATATGTTTTAATGCTAGAATTAGACTATTTTCTGTGTTGGGTAGGTTCTAGGTGCCAGATTGCAAATGGGAACATTATTTCTGAGATTGAGTCTTCTCAGAAAATAGTTACATTATCAACTAAAGTTTTGTGATCCAACTTTTCTCAACACATCATCCTCTCTTCTTCCCCAGAAATTAGATAAGAACTCTTTTCCTTCTCAACACAGAATCATCACTTTAATCCATAACAGGTTAAAGGTTTTTCCAAATATTTACCTCTTCAGTCAAAATTTTTGGGTGAATCAAAACACATCACTTATATTTTTGTTTCATTTTGCTGAGTCATTTCCATGCTGCTTTCAGGACACCATCCTAAAATAAGAATTGCTTTTCCTTTTGACTCATGTATCCACAGAACGATGCCTTTGTTATTTCTAAAGTTAATAATTACCTCATTTTTCTAAAGGCTGAGAAGGTGAACCGCACAACCGTTCTTCCACCATTCTCCAGTCTGCTCCTCCAAAAAAACTGTAAGTTGACCAGAATCTAACAAAAATTCAGTTGTCAATACATCTCCTCTCCTTAGGTGACCTCCCACAAACCCACAATTATATCCCCCAGTTTGGATAGAAGAAAAATGATGATGATCATTTACGTCTCTAACTGAAAGTAGAAAGGCACTTAGCAATGTATTCAGGAAAATAACATTTGTGGCAGTCAATTACAGAATATAATGATGTCTTGTAACTCCCTCACCCTACCCCCTACACATACACCAGATATCTCTAGGTTTTAGCCCCACAAAATAAAAATTTCTGTCTCTCTCTCCTCTCTTTTTCTTATGTTTGCTTTCTTCCTTTACTCTGGATCCTTTTTTCCAAAACAACAAAAATCACACTTATATTCTTTATCCCTTCTCCACCATAAAGTTTCTCTTAAACTAGTTCACATCCAGTGCTGTTGACTCCTCTAAAATCCACCCCCAACTCAGCCTCCCTCACTCTCTGTGAAACTGTGTCTCCCTTCTCTGTTCCCACAGCTCCCCACTCAAGTGTCTCTGACAATACCTTTCCATGTATTGCAATGACTTAATTATGTGCCTGTGGCTCCTAATGCTCCTTGAGGGAGTGATCATGTTTATTTTATCTCCAAATCTACACCTTACATCATAACTGGTACTCAACAAATATGGCATTGAACTGAACTCTCCTTAACTTTTTCACCTTCATACAATCTTCTGAGAAAGGTAAGTGCTGACAGCAGACCTACTACATAAGGTACTTTGTTAGAGGCCTGGGGGATGCCTTCATGGAGACTTACAATCAAAATCACCACTAAATAAAGTCCAATTTAAGTGATGAAAAGCTTTATAAATGCTCTAATGGAATTATGAAGAAAATGTACGAGAATGCAGAAGAGAGAAAAGCCTTTCTAAGTAATGAGCAGAATAGGATGGGAAAGAAGTCTCCAAGCGGAAAGTGGTACTCCATAAATGGCATTCTGACCTTCAATCCTATTATCAAGGTATGAATTGCTTGGAATTATTTTGTATTTCTCACTTAATCCCTTATGGCCAATTGAAAACTCCCAAACATTCCACTTTTGGTAACGGCCCCAAAAATCCATCGTCTCTTTTGCAATTCCACTCCTACTGCCTTATTCATTACTTCTGACATGAAATGAAAAACTGTAATAACCTTTTAGCTAATCTCTTCCTTCTTTCTTTGCCCCATCAATATATACTATACATTCTTTCAGAATTAATCCCAATGTGGAATGTTAATCCTATCACTTCTCTGTACAAAAGCCTTTAATGACTCTCATTAACTACTGAATTAATTTCTAGTTCTTCAGATCCAAGACACAGCACAATGTGGCCAAAACCAATAATTGTGGCCTTATCTCCAGCCATTCCCTTACTTTGGCTCTGTGCTTTGGCCAATCTTGTCCATTCAGCATTCCCGAACATTCTTCCATCTTTCTGCTGCTTATTTCGTTTCTCTTCTACTTGCTGTGCCTTCCCTGCTCAATTCCATTAGTCAAAATTCCAATCAGTTTCTAGAAATGGCTCAAGTGACTCAAGTGTCACTTGGTTGATAAAGCTTCTATTGTTGGCTATTCTCCTTGAAAAGCAGTGTGATCTCTGCCATACTAAACACCAGGTGTCATCCTTTATAGTGTGTATTGTTTTCATTGTCCCTGTGGGCGCAAATTCAGAGAGCTAGATAAAGTCTCTCACACTCTACAAATTAGACCTCCTTCCCCAATCCTACCTCTCCATTATGTCTGGAATTACTATAACAGAGAATAAAATTTTTACTTGAGAATGAAGCACTTCATTTTTCTTGGAACTCCTGAAGCCCCTGGTACAGGGACTGGACCTAAGAGGCATCAATTAAGTATCTGAAATGGATGTTAAACCAGAAACACATGCACATGCTCAGATGAAAACATGCAAAGCTAGGCTGAGCATGGTGGCTCACACCTGTAAGTCCAGCACTTTGGGAGGCCAAGACAGTAGAATCGCTTGAGCCCAGAATTTCAAGACCAGCCTGGGCAACATGGTAAAACACAGTCTCTACAAAAAGTACAAAAGTTGGCTGGGTGTGGTGGTGCATGCCTGTAGTCCCACTGAGGTGGGAGGATCACTTCAGCCTGGGAGGCAGAGGCTGCAGTGAGATGAGATTGTGCCACTGTACTCCAGCCTGGATGACAGAGCAAGACCCTGTGTAAAAAAAAAAAAATAAAGCTAAGATAAACCTTTTACATTGTCATTTTAAGGTCATAATGACAACATCAGTAGGGAGATAGGATTTGGTTATATACATCTTTGATCCCTACAGTGCCCTATACCGAGTTGGCCACAAAAAGCATCTGTTGAGGGAAAGGATATGGACCAACAGTTCGTCATTAAAGACAAATTAGGTTGGCAGGCAAGAATTCTCTTCACTCTTGGCAAGCTCTAAGAAATATCAAAGATACCAAAGTCTAGCCTCCTGAGACGTAGCAGCTAGGACCAGAGTGCAGAGTGGAGAACAGAGAATCTAAGGATTCTGGGCCTCCGCATTTCCTCTGGTGAGGCTGTGAGTCAGGGTGGCTGTCACTGTCAATCACACCTTACCAGACACACGAAGTCAGAAACAAACTGAAAAATATAGCAGTCTTGGACCCCTTTCAAACGAGTATTTCTTTCCTATGTGTTCAATATTTTTCTAGTGGGAAAAAAGCAATAAGGTATTTTGTACTACTAAGAACTATATGTAGAAACAGATTTAATTATTCATCCACTTCTAATGTCTGAAGAATATTTAATTTCTGAAAAAATATTATCAAAACAGTTCCTTCACTTTCTTGCAGTTCATGTCCTTGTAATTTTTTAAACCAGACACATCTTGAGAATCTTATTAAAGGTGTGGAATTTAGATAACACAGTAAGTCATTAATTCCCAATAAATAGAAGCATAGCCTGCATTATTGACTTTCAAAACTCCAGCTGACTCGGAGTGCCAAAGATGAATGCATGTGCATGTTGCAGAACAATCAATGTGCTATTACTCCTTCTCCTTCTTAAAGAGTGCAAGAAAATTCCCACTGGATAGCATTTTTAATGTAAACGGGAGTGAGAAGAATTTACATTCAGCCCTTTTATTCTAGTGATGTTGAGCATTCTGTGTCTTATACACTAGTGCTCCAGAAAACTGCCCAGCTGATCTTCCCCATTAATGGGGGCACCTAAGCAGATATGAGTTGCTCTGTGTGTAGGCATTGAAGCCTCTCTCCTCTCCTCAGCTCTTTTCTAATCTCTCTATAAAGTAAAAAATTTGTTCCTAGTTACAACAATTTCATTCACCAATAGACTGTTAGGTATTGGGGAGGCCCTACATAACCTGTGCTCATCACTGCACTGATGCACAAGGCCAAGATAAGCCTGATGTTATGGAAACTCCTTTTTTAATATTTGTACATCTGTTCACGTATATACATCATTGATTTAAAAAACCACATATGTTAGAGAAAGGATAGAAATTATTTTGAAATGCCAGGACTTCCTGTCCAAGATACTAGATGTGCTATAAAGCCATCGTTGTGTATTACAGAATATCACAAAGTTATAATCCCAATATAGTAAAGTTTTCTCATCTTATAGATTTAAAAAATCAAGTTTCATCTCTTATTTCCTTGAGCAGTGGTTTGTAGTTCTCCTTGAAGAGGTCCTTCACATCCCTCGTAAGTTGTATTCCTAGGTATTTTATTCTCTTTGTAGCAATTGTGAATGGGAGTTCACTCAAGATTTGGCTCTCTGTTTGTCTGTTATTGGTGTATAGACATGCTCGTAAGTTTTGTACATTGATTTTGTATCTTGAGACTTTGCTGAAATTGCCTATCAGCTTAAGAAGATTTTGGGCTGAGAAGATGGGGTTTTCTAAATATACAACCATGTAATCTGAAAACAGAGACAGTTTGTCTTCCTCTCTTCCTATTTGAATACCCTTTATTTCTTTCTCTTGCCTGATTGCCCTGGCCAGAACTTCCAATACTATGTTGAATAGGAGTGGTGAGAGAGGGCATCCTTGTCTTGTGCCAGTTTTCAGAGGGAATGCTTCCAGCTTTTGCCCATTCAGTATGATATTGGCTGTGGGTTTGTCATAAATAGCTCTTAGTATTTTGACATAAATTCCATCAATACCTAGTTTATTGGGAGTTTTTAGCATGAAGGGTGTTGAATTTTGTTAAAGGCCTTTTCTGCATCTATTGAGATAATCATGTGGTTTTTGTCTTTGGTTCTGTTTATGTGATGGGTTACGTTTTTTGATTTGTGTATGTTGAACCAGCCTTGCATCCCAGGGATGAAGCCAACTTGATCGTGGTAGATAAGCTCTTTGATGTGCTGCTGGATTCGGTTTGCCAGTATTTTATTGAGGATTTTTGCATCGATATTCATCAGAGATATTGGCCGGAAATTTTCTTTTTTTGTTATGTCTCTGCCAGGTTTTCATATCAGGATGATTTTGGCCTCATAAAATGAGTTAAGGAGGAATCCTTCTTTTTCTATTGTTTAGGATGGTTTCAGGAGGAATGGTACCAGCTCTTCTTTGTACCTCTGGTAGAATTCGGCTGTGAATCTGTCTGGTCCTGGGCTTTTTTTGGTTGGTAGGCTATTAATTACTGCCTCAATTTCAGAACTTGTTATTGGTCTATTCAGGGATTTGACTTCTTCCTGGTTTAGTCACAGAAGGGTGTATGTGTTCAGGAATTTATCCGTATCTTCTAGGTTTTCTAGTTTATTTGTGTAGAGGTGTTTATAGTATTCTCTGATGGTAGTTTGTATTTCTGTGGGATCAGTGGTGATATCCCCTTTATCATTTTTATTGTGTCTATTTGATTCTTCTCTCTTTTCTTCTTTATTAGTCTGGCTAGCAGTCTATCTATTTTGTTAATCTTTTCAAAGAACCAGCTCCTGGATTCCTTGATTTTTTGAAGGGTTTTTCGTGTCTCTATCTCCTTCAGTTCTGCAATGATTTTAGTTATTTCTTGTCTTCTGCTAGCTTTTGAATTTGTTTGCTCTTGCTTCTCTAGTTCTTTTAATTGTGATGTTAGGGTGTTGATTTTAGATCATTCCCACTTTCTCCTGTGGGCATTTAGTGCTATAAATTTCCCTCTAAACACTGCTTTATCTGTGTCCCAGAGATTCTGGTACATTGTGTCTTTGTTCTCATTGGTTTCAAATAACTTATTTATTTCTGCCTTAATTTCGTTATTTACCCACTAGCCATTCAGGAGTAGGTTGTTCAGTTTCCATGTAGTTGTGCAGTTTTGAGTGAGTTTCTTAATCCTGAGTTCTACTTTGATTGCACTGTGGCCTGAGAGACTGTTGGTTATGATTTCCATTCTTTTGCATTTGCTGAGGAGGCTTTTACTTCCAATTATGTGGTCAATTTTAGAATAAGTGCTATGAGGTGCTGAGAACAATGTATATTCTGTTGATTTGGGATGGAGAGCTCTGTAGATTTCTATTAGGTCTGCTCGGACATAAACAAATGTAAAAATCATTCCATGCTCATGGATAGGAAGAATCAATATTGTAAAAATAACCATACTGCCCAAAGTAATTTACAGATTCAATGCTGTTTCCATCAAGCTACCACTGACTTTCTTCACAGAATTAGAAAAAACTACTTTAAATTTCACATGGAACCAAAAAAGAGCCATATAGCCAAGTAAATCCTCAGCAAAAAGAACAAAGCTAGAGACATCATGCTACTTGACTTCAAACAACACTACAAGGCTACAGTAACAAAAAAAGCATGGTACTGGTGCCAAAACAGATATATAGACCAATGGAACAAAATAGAGGCCTCAGAAATAACACCACACATCTACGACCATCTGATCCTTGACAAATCTGACAAAAAGAAGAAATGGGGAAAGGATTCCCTATTTAATAAATGGTGTTGGGAAAACTGGCTAGCCATATACAGAAAACTGAAACTGGACCCCTTCCTTACACCTTATACAAAAAATTAACTCAAAATGAATTAAAGACTTAAACATAAGACCTAAAACCATAAAAACCTTAGAAGAAAATCTAGGCGATACCATTCAGGACATAGGCATGGGCAAAGACTTCATGACTAAAACACCAAAAGCAATGGCAACAAAAGCCAAAACTGACAAATGGGATCTAATTAAACTAAAGAGCTTCTGCACAGCAAAAGAAACTATCATCAGAGTGAAGAGGCAACCTATAGAACGGGAGAAAATTTTTGCAATCCATTCATCTGACAAAGGGCTAAAATCCAGAATCTACAAGGAACTTAAACAACTTTACAAGAGAAAAACAATCAACCCCATCAAAAAGCGGGTGAAGGATATGAACAGACACTTCTCAAAAGAAGACATTTATGCAGCTGACAAACATATGAAAAGAAGCTCATCATCACTGGCCATCAGAAAAATGCAAATAAAAACCACAATGAGATACTGTCTCATGCCAGTTAGAATGGTGATCATTGAAAAGCTGGGAAACAACAGATGCTGGAGAGGATGTGGAGAAATAGGAACGCTTTTATATTGTTGGTAGGAGTGTAACTTAGTTCAACCATTGTGGAAGACAGTGTGGCAATTCCTCAAGGATCTAGAACTAGAAATACAATATCACCCAGCAATCCCATTACTGGGTGTATACCCAAAGGATTATAAATCACTCTACTATAAAGACACATGCACATGTATGTTTATTGTGGCACTATTCACAATAGTAAAGACTTGGAACCAACTCAAATGCCCATCAATGATAGACTGGATAAAGAAAATGTGGCACATATACACCATGGAATGCTATGCAGCCATAAAAAAGGATGAGTTCATGTCCTTTGCAGGGACATGGATGAAGCTGGAAACCATCATTCTCAGCAAACTAACACAAGAACAGAAAACCAAACACCACATATTCTCACTCATAGGTGGGAGTTGAACAATAAGAACACACATGGACACCAGGAGGGAAACATCACACACCAGGGCCTGTCAGATGGTGGGGGGCTAGGGGAGGGATAGCATTAGGAGAAATACCTAATGTAGATGACGGGTTGATGGGTGCAGCAAACCACCATGGCACATGTATACCTATGTAACAAACCTGTACATTCTGCACATGTATCCCAGAACTTAAAGTATAATAATAATAATAATAATAATAAAATCAAGTTTCAGATGGAGAAAGACACAGTCAGCAGTTAACACAATGAGTTAATGATAAAAGCTCATCTCAAGGTTTCAGAGTTTCATTTTCTCCTGAGCACCATGTACATGATCAAGAAATCTATTGGTAGACCAGGAGACTGGTCTTTCTGGCATAAATTAAGGGATTTATTCTTCTCCCATCACAGACTATTCCCTAAAACATCCCCATAAATTTCTGAGTGATAACAGAAAAGAAAAGTGGTGGTCTTATATATTTCTGATTGCATACGTTTTAGATTCTTAGAAATTTTTTTTAGATATTAAACATTTGAAACAGGCAGAGAAGCATAAACACCTTTGGAAGTCGAGGAGCTGGGGTAAGTAGGATCAGAGACATAAGAAGCTCAGTGCTATGATCTGAATGTATTCCCCAAAAGTCATACCTTAGAACTTAAGCCCCAATATGATAGTATTAAGAGGTAGAGGCTTAGAAGATGATTAAGTCATGAGGGCAGAGCATTCACGAAAGAGATTAGAGACCTTACAAAAGGACTGGAGGGAACTAGCCAGGCCCTCTGCCCTCTGCCTTCTACCACATGAGGATGCAGAAACAAGGCATCATCTTGGATGCAGAGATGTGGCCCTCAACAGACATGGAATGTGCTGATACCTTGATCTTGGGCTTCCAGATGTAAGAATTTTGAGAAACAAATTTTCTGTTTTTTATGAAGTATTCAATCTTAAGTATTTTGTTGTACCAGCAGGAACAGAGAGAGACACTTAGAAAAAAAAAAAAGATTGGCAAACTAGAAACAGGTTTTACCTACTCCACAATTGACAATGGGGAAGGTAGCTTTCTATGTGCATGTAAATCCTAGCTGGCTTCACAGTGACCCTCTGTGTGAAGATGGAAAACAGAGCTATTTGTCTGTACTTAGACCCGATGGATGGAAGTCTATGGATAAACATCCAACTATTCCTAAAGAAAGGCAGAAAGATGTATTGGCAGGAACTTAGTGTCTGGAGACAAGGACCAACAATTTAGCTTTACTACTTAACAGTTTCTCAATTTTGGCATGTGAGTGTGTATCATTTTAGTTTAATTTTCTAATAATAAATCTTCTGCAATCTTTGCTCAGTAGAAAGCCAGTGACTACTTTCTAGGTAATTGCTTTCTTTAGTAATAAACATAATAAATGCCATTGATTTTTCTGTTTACAACTGTAGCTTTATTCTACAAGATTTTATATGTAGCACTGTCATTATTAATTTCTGAACAAATGTAATTGTGGTTTTGAGGTATTATCTTGCCAAGTGTTATTTGGAAGAGTTGGTTTTGTTTGGGTATGGTTTATCAATCTTGGACACTGGAATTTTGGGTTAACTTCTGTTACTGTTTCTGGTTTTATTTCATTGTGACCAGAGGGTTTGACTTATACAAATCATATTTTTTCCCACTTAGGAGCTCTTGATTGTTAAAATTGTTCCTTATTCAATGAAGAGGAGGAGGAGCTATATTCTTCTTCTGGATCTCTTGGAAATTAGTGAGTGAAAAGTAATGCTCAGAATTTACCATTACAAATGGGAATGTGCCACAAACATCTTAACTCTACCAACATTTGCTTGAGCCATTTGCTTTAAGTTGTAGACTAGAAGGCTGTTAAAATGGAAGAAGGATTTCTACAGAATAAAATAACTAGACTTATTTGTTAAAAACTTGCCTGACAGCAAAATTCCTTTAGCAATGAAAAGGCTAGATGCTTTATAAATTCCGATTATTTAAAACTTTAAACATCTGTGTAGAACCATGCCAATAACATCACATGTTGATGTGACTGCACTATATTCACATTCTTTTGTTTATGAAACACTAAAATAATTTATGATTTTTATCAGCATTTCTCTCTCTGTCGTTTCTCTTTATTTTTTTAACCTCACATAGATTTTTGTTTTTATTTCTATAGATTTTGGGGGAACAGGTGGTGTTTGGCTACATGGATAATTTCTTTAGGGGCGATTTCTGGGATTTTGGTGCACCCATCTCCCAAGCAGTGTACACTGTACCCAATGTGTAGTCTTTTATCCTTCACCCCTCTTCGACACTTCCCCCCACAGTCCCAAAGTCTATTGTCTCATTCTTATGCCTTTGCATCGTCATATCTTAGCTCCCACTTATAAGTGAGATCATATGATGTTTGGTTTTCCATTCCTGGGTTGCTTCACATAGAATAATGGTCCCTGACTCCATCCAGGTTGCTGTAAATGCTATTATTTCATTCCTTGTTATGGCTGAGTAGTATTCCATTTTCTTTTTCCACTCATTCATTGATGGGCATTTGGGCTGGTTCCATATTTTTGCAATTGCAAATTGTGGTGCTATAAACATGTGTGTACAAGTGTCTTTTTCATATAATGACTTCTTTTTCTCTGGGTAGATACCCAGGAGTGGGATTGCTGGATCAAATGGTAGATCCACTTTTAGATTTTTAAGGAATCTCCATACTGTTTTCCATAGTAGTTGTACTAGTTTACTTTCCCACCAGCAGTGTAAAAGTGTTCCCTTTTCACCACATCCACATCAACATCTATTATTTTTTTATTTTTTGATTATGGCCATTGTTGTAGGAGTAAGATGGTATCGCATTGTGGTTTTGATTTGCATTTCCCTGATCATTAGTGATGTCGAGCATTTTTTCATATGTTTGTTGGCCATTTGTATACCTCCTTTTGCAAATTGTCTACTCATGTCCTGAGCCCACTTTTTGATGGGATTATTCATATTTTTCTTGCTCATTTGTTTGAGTTCCTTGTAGACCCTGGGTATTAGTCCTTTGTTGGATACATAGTCTGTGAAGATTTTCTCCCACCCTGAGGATTGTCTATTTACTCTGCTGATTATTACTTTTGCTGTGCAGAGTTTTTTAGTTTAATTAAGTCCCATCTATTTATCTTTCTTTTTGTAATATTTGCTTTTGGGTTCTTGGTCATGAAGTCTTTGCCTAAGTCAATGTCTAGAAGGGTTTTTCTGATGTTATCTTCTAGAATTTTTATGGTTTCAGGTCTAGGATTTAAGTCATTGATCCATCTTGAGTTTTTGTTTGTTTGTTTGTTTGTATAAGGTGAGAGATGAGGTTCTAGTTTCCTTCTTCCACATGCAGCTAGCCAATTATCCCAGCACCATTTGTTGAATAGGGTGTTTTTTCTCCACTTTGTTTTTGTTTGCTTTGTCAAAGATCAGTTGGCTGTAAGTATTTGGCTTTATTTCTGAATTCTCTGTTCTGTTCCATTGATTTATATGCTTATTTTTATACCAATACCATGCTATTTTAGTGACTATAGCCTTATAGTATATTTTGAAAATGGGTAATGTAATGCCTCCAGATTTATTCTTTTTGCTTAGACTTGCTTTGGCTATGCAGGCTCTTTTTGGGTTCCATCTCAATTTTATGACTTTTTTTCTAGTCTGTGAAGAATGATGATGGTAGTTTTATAATTTATTGATTGCTTTTGGCAGTATGGTCATTTTCACAATATTGATTCTATCCATCCATGAGCATGGGATATGTTTCCATTTGTTTGTGTCTATGATTCCTTTCAGAAGGGTTTTGTCGTTTTCCTTGTAAAGATCTTTCATAATTTTGGTCAGTTATATTCCTAAGTTTCTTTTTTGGCAGCTATTGTAAAAGGGGTTGAGTTCTTGATTTGATTCTCAGCTTGGATTATGTTGGTGTATAGCCAACTACTGATTCGTGTACATTGATTTTGTATCCTGAAACTTTATTGAATTTGTTTGTCACATCTAGGAGCTTTTTGGATAGGTCTTTAGGGTTTTCTAGGTATACAATCATATCATTGGCAAAGAGCAACAGTTTTAATTTCTCTTTACTGATTGGGATGCCCCTTATTTCCTTCTCTTGTCTGATTGCTCTGGCTAGGACTTCCAGTACTATGTTGAATAGAAGTGGTGAAAGTGGGCATCCTTTTCTTGTTCCAATTCTCAGGGAGAATGCTTTCAACTTTTCCCTGTTCGGTATAATGTTGGCTGTGGGTCTGTCATAGATGGTTTTAATTACCTTAAGGTATGTCTCTTCTATGCCAATTTTGCTTAGGGTTTTAATCATAAAGGGATGCTGGATTTTGCCAACTGCTTTTTCTGCTTCTATTGAGATGATCATGTGATTTTTTGTTTTTAATCCTGTTTATTTGATATATCACATTTATTGACTTGCATATGTTAAGCCATGCCTGCATCCCTGGTATGAAACCCATATGATTATGGTGGATTATCTTCTTGATATGCTGTTGGATTCAGTTAGCTAGCATTTTGTTGAGGATTTTTTGCATCAGGGATATTGGTCTATAGTTTTCTTTTTTGTTGTTATGTTCTTTCCTGGTTTTGATATTAAGGTGATATGGCATCACAGAATGAGTTAGGGAGGATTCCCCCTTTCTCTGTCTCTTGGAATAGTTTCAGTAGGATTGGTACCAGCTCTTCTTTGAATGTCTGATAGAATTCAGCTGTGAATCTGTCTTGTCCTGGACTTTTTTTGTTAGCAGGTTTTTATTACCATTTCAATCTTGCTGCTTGTTATTGGTCTGTTCAGAGTTTCTATTTCTTCCTGGTTTAATCTAGGAAGGTCGTGTATTTCCAGGAATGTATCCATCTCCTCTAGGTTTTCTAGTATATGCATATATATATATATATTTAGGATTGTGATATTTTCCTGTTGGACTAGACTTTATCATTATATAATGTCCCTTTTTGTCTTTTGAACTGTTGTTGCTTTAAAATCTGTTTCGTCTGATAATAGCTACTCCTGCTCACTTTTGGTGTCCTTTTGCATGGAATATCTTTTTTCACTCCTTTACCTGAAGTTCATGTGAGTCCTTAAGTGTTACATGAGTTTCTTAAAGACAGAAGATACTTGGTTGGTGAATTCTTATCCATTCTGCCATTCTGTATCTTTTAAATGAAACATTTAGGCCATTTCATTGTGTTATTGTTTTATAGGCCCTGTGAGATTTATGCTCAAAGAAGGTTCTATTTTGGTGTATTCTGAGGTTTTCTTTCAAGATTTAGAACTCCTTTTAGCAGTTCTTGTAGTGCTGGCTTGGTAGTGGCAAACTCTCTCAGCATTTACTTGTATGGAAGAGACTGTATCTTTCCTTCATTTATGAAGCTTAGTTTCTCTAGATACAAAATTTTTGGCTGATAATTGTTTTGTTTAAAAATACTAAAGATAGGACTCTGGTCCCTTCTAGCTTCTAGGGTCTCCACTGAGAAGTCCACTATTTATCTAATAGGTTGTCCTTTATAGGTTACCCAACACTTTTACCTCACAGCTCTTAAGATTCTTTCCTTCACCTTGACTTTAGATAATCTGATGACTATGTACCCAGGTGATTATCTTTTTGCAATGAAATTCCCGGGTGTTCTTTGAACTTCTTGTATTTAGATGTCTAGGTCTCTAGAAAGACCAGGGAAATTTTCCTCAATTATTCCCTCAAATAAGTTTTCCAAACTTTTAGATTTCTCTTCTTTCTCACAAACACCAGTAGTTCTTAGATTTGATCATTTACCATAATCCCAAACTTCTTGGAGGCTTTGTTCATTTTTTCATTCTTTTTTCTTTGTCTTTGTCAGATTGGATTAATTCGAAAGCCTTGTCTTTGAGCTCTGAAGTTCTCCCTTCTACTTGTTCAATTCTATTGTTTAGACTTTTCAGTGTATTTTGCATGTCTCTAAGTGTGTCTTTCATTTCCAGAAGTTTTGGTTGTTTTTTATTTATGCTATCTACTTCTCTGGAGAGTTTTTCATCCATATCCTGTATCATTTTAAAAATTTCTTTAAGTTGGTTTTAACCTTGCTCTGTTGCCTACATGAGTAGCTTAATAATCAACCTTCTGGATTCTTTTTCTAGCAGTTCAGAGATTTATTCTTTGTTTGGATTCATTGCTGGTGAGCTAGTGTGATCTTCTGGGGGATGTTAAAGAATTCTGCTTTGTCGTATTACTAGAATTATTTTTCTGGTTCCTTCTCATTTTTGTAGACTATGTTAGAGGAAATATCTGGGGCTCAGGGGCAGTTGTTCAGATTCTTTTGTGCCATTGGGTTATCCCTTGATGTGGTGTTCTCCCCATTTCCCTATGGATGGGGCTTCCTGAGAACTAGACTTCAGTGATTGTTATTTGTTTTCTGGGTCTAGCCACCCAGCAAAACTACTGGACTTCAGACCGGTACCGGGGAATGTCTGCAAAGAGTCCTGTGATATGATCTGTGTTCATGTCTCTCAGCTTTGGATACCAGCACCTGCTCTGGTGGAGGCTGTAGGAGAGTGAAGTGGACTCTGTGAGCATCCTTGGTGGTAATTGTGTTTAGTGTGCTGGTTTTCTCAAATGCTGGTTGTGCTAGCAGTTGGTTTCCCTACAGCCAGGTAGCGGCACTTTCAAGAGAGCATCAGCTGATACAAGCTTGCCTGGTACAAGCTGATACAAGGTCGCCTGGATAAATACTCGGGTTTCTCACACAATAGGCAGGACCATAGAGCTCCCAAGAGATTATGTCTCTTGTTTTCGGCTACCACAGTTGGTAGAGTAACACTATCAGGTAGGGGCAGGAGTAGGTGTAGCTGAGCTCAGACTCTCCTTGGGTGGGGCTTGCTGCAGCTGAGTGTTTTTGGCTGTCTCATGGAGTTTGCAGTGGCAAGCCACTTCTTTCAAAGGGTCTTTGAATTCTTTTCATTTTCCTGGTATGTTCCTGCAGCAGTTCTTAGAGCAAAAGTTCATGAAGTGAGCCTCCACACACTGTTCTGCCCATTCAACTAGGAGCTGCAAGTTAGTCCTACCTCCTATCCACCATTTTTCTCTCTTTCTTTTTTATTAGATTTTCTTTTTCTCTTTCATAGTTTACTTGATGCTGAATGCCCTGTCCTCCATCCTGCCTTTTTCAAATAACTTCTGAAGCAGCATCTCTCGAAGCCCAGCAACTTCCTAACAGGCTTCTCTAGCCACATATTTATGTGGGCCACCTTTCGTCTGAGCAGCTTAGGCTGTCTCAAAGACATAAACTCATGGCTCTTCTGATACACATTCAGTAAGTCATAATTACACCCACTCTGAATGGAGAACTGCTCAGAATGCCAATGACTAATGGAAACTTACCCAAGAAACTGGACAAACTTGGATTGAAATTCAGAGTCTCTAACCTCAATGGCCTAGGCTTCTGCATTAGACGTTACAATGTTCTTTACTTTGGCTTTCAGTCATCTTTTCCTTTAAGTTTACAATCATCAATTTTCAAGATGGCAGAAATCATAATCCTTATTCTTTGTTATTTAAAAAAAGAAGGAAAGAAAGAAAGAAAGACAGAGCTCCAGAAAAGATAAGTGGTGTAGCCAAGTAACCAGAGCTTGAAGCAGAGTAGGACTAAAATCCTAGTATCTGACCCTGGTCCAGGGTTTCTCTGCTATTGCTGATAGGTGTGTAATTTGCTTCATGTGCCCATGCTCTTTTTTGTGTATTTTTTTTAACAATCCTCCTCTTCTTTTCTCTCACTCTTTTCTCTTGTACTCTGTCAAATTGTTCTACACAGGAATATGTTTCTTTTATTTTGCATCTACAGCATATAATGCAATGTAAATTCAAACTAATTATATGCAAAGGCCATCCTAAGTTACCAAAAAGATGTGGTAGAATCGCTTTAAAGAAACAGTTTTGCTCTGCTTAGACCCATACGTAATTCAAAGTAGACTTTCAAAATGCTCCCTAAGAGAGAGAGAGCTTTGATATAAGGTCTTAGAGATGACCACATTTTAACCACAAACCATAAGTATGGCTAAAATGCTAGGTCTGCATTTCTAATAATATTATGGCTCACATGCATAGTAATGATAACATTACTGTTTCATTTTACAGATAACAAAATGCCTTCCACACTTTATGCCATTTGAATCTCAAGCTCCCATATCGAGAGAGGAAAAGGCATCATTAATTCTATTTTATATACACACAAACTAAATGTCCATGAGGTTAAATGATTTGTTAAAAACTAGACAACCAACAGCACAAAGAAATGATAAATATTTGAGGTGATGGACATCCCAATTATCCTGATTTGACCATTAAACATTGTATACATTTATCAAGTTATTACATGCATCCCATAAAAATGTGCAACTATTATGAATCAATTTAGAAAAACAGACTACCAAGGAACGGGGCAGGACCAGGACCTGAGCCAGATCTGTTGCCTCTAAACCCTCATTTTTTTAGCAAACCACTTGTGTTCCAACTCCAGCCCCTCTCACAGTCCACTGGCATACATTTCTCTGCAAACTGGGTGCTCTTTGAGTACAAAGTACTTCTTATTTACTCCTGTGTTCTACACAGCTCCACACAGAGACTGTGCTCAATAAATGTTCCTTGTACTGAATAAAATGGCACTGAATAATTGTATTAAATGGTACTAAAATATCCCTCTGGCCATCTTTTGGGTTAACATCGCCTCATTTTTACAAAATTTCTGAATTCACGGAGCAGAGGAATTAAGTTCTTCGTATAGGGCTAAGGTCCTCAAGGAAGAAGCCTCCTTGGCTCTGGATCTGCAGGGGGCTTCTGGAGCCTGGCATGGCTCGAACTTTCTTTCTACCCAAGTCTTCTCACCTTCTAAAGCTTACCCAAGACCCACCTCCTTCAGGGAGACCTCTCTAATGTACTCTTCCTCTCTTCCTCCTCCTGAATTCTTTCTCATTCATATATCTCACTCTGAGTAGTGAACACTCACAACTTGAATTAAAACCTACTCTATTTTTCTCCTCAAATTCCATGGAAACCAATTTTTATCCTTCTGACTCTTTCCAGCATAATCCAGAGCAATATTTCATGCTTAGTAGGTGCCCAATAAACACTGATTAATTCACATTAGCTTGCCCAGGATTAGGGTTCTGAGTTCAATCTAGCCAGATGCTGAAGCGACTCTACTTCGAGCCTTACCCCAGAATCTCACACTTGCTTGGCACAACCCAAAGTATACCCTCTACTTTGCTAAATAGAGAACCAAACACAACGGACCAACATTGCATCTCTGAGCTGCTGCTCCTTTTGATCCTTGGACTATATGTAATAGAAGTTCCTATTTTCTGCCACCCTGTGCAGTTTCTAAACCTCAGCCAACTATAGCTTAGTTCTGCTCCCAGCATAGCAAGAGTCCCTATTTCCACTGCACCTGTGCACTGAGTTCCCTGAAACCCAGACAGCCCCCATGTGGCACACTCATGCAAATGGTTAGGGGCATGACAGGAACTCACAGTACTCCCAGGTTCTTTAAATGGTTCTGCTGCAATGCAGCACTCAGCTTGCTCACTCTAGGAAATGATGGCTCAGCAATTGGTGGTGTGGAAGGAATGTCTGAGAGGCTGCAGAGAGCAGAGAGAATAGCTGTAACAGAGTCATGTGGCTCACTGCCTTGGGTTCTGAATGATGAGGCACCGACAATGCTTATCACAGAAATAGTAGGGGGCAGTGCTTAACAAAAACAACAGGATACAGCTTGCTAAAAATTTTCTGAGCCATTTCTACAGCGGCTTTTGTCTGGTGGAACCTTGTTATTTTGTTTACTCCCTAGGCCTTGTTCTCCCTAGAAATGAAACCACACATCCCTTCTGATATAGCTGAGCTATATCTGAAGCTCCCAAGAGAAATGGAACCCAGGAAAACAGAGCTGACACTTAGCTACAAGAGGCCCCTTAATAAACTACCTCTAAAAGCCCTCCCCTCCCCTTCCCCAATGAGCATCCCAAGTCTTTTCCTAATTCAAGGTACCTTAGGCCCTCCTCCTCTTCCAAAATATAACTTGTTTCCATGAGAGGATGTCCAGAATTGTCGGTTACGGTCCCAAATGGCCCACATTTTCCTGGCCCTGCCCCACACCCTGAAGAAGATGACTATGTCAAGCCTCATCTCTCAGCACAGGATGAAGACCTGTCGCCCATGGGAAAGAGACCTCAGGCCTGTGTCAGCAAGCTAGAGTGTGAGTGCATCCAGGTCATGGTTTCCCCCTGCCCACTCTTTAGGTATTGTGACTGTGGTCCCATTTACTTGTGAAAGGGCAATGAAGGCTCATTCCCTGAGAACAACATAACTCCTGGCTATTTAACAGGTTTTTCTAGAATGTAATTTTTTTCTTCGATAGTCATTTCTTGGCCATAAAAAAAATTTCTGGTTTTTCAGACATTTATTTGGCACATACAATTACAGACCCAATTTCAATACAGGGAGGTCAGAATGACCGTTCATCATAACGCAGAACTAAAATGACAATTTGAGGTGTGCCAAAGCTTACAAGCAAGGGAGTGCCCCCCAGACCACTTGATGAAGTCTCAGAGCAGAATCTGAGTGCCAAGGAGCAAAACTCTGAGACCTCTAATTCCAGGCTTAAGTGGCTTATGGCAACCACATCCCTCATTTTCAATTTATACTTAAATAACCTGATACTGCTTTTAGATGAACTGGATACAAGCCTAAGAAAATGCCTGTCTGAAAAAGAGCCGAGTGAGGTCACAACAGAGCCACGTTGTAGGCCTAAACTAAGGTGACATGGTTATTAGAGCAATTGTAAATTAACCGGGGCAAGGGACATCTTCATTGTGGGCTCAATGCGGCGACCTCATGCTAGCTAACAAGAAATTAGCATTTGAGCTAGATCTGCAGGGATGATAGGAGTTCACCAAGCAGAAGAGAGAAATGTATCATGGAATGTTCTAGAAAAAGGACCAAGGATTGACAGTGCACATTGATAGCTAGGCACAGTGAGGTTGCAACACAGAGGGCACAGGTATCTGCCTTGCCACACCTTGGAAATGTATTGTTGGTTTGATTAGAAATTACGAAAACAGCCTGTACTTTTCTATTATAGCAAGTCTCATAATGTGTAATTACATATTTGTAAGATTTGCTCCATTTGTCTCCCTTCACCTCCACACCATCCTAAACCTCCAGAAAGAAAGAAATTCCAACTGTTTTGCTCACCATTTTATTCTCAGCACCTAACACAGGACTTAGTGCGCAGTAAAGCTCACTAAATATTTGACAAGGAATAAATGAATGAATTAATTATAAATGAAGTGAGACCAGCTCTGTCAGATCACTCATTGCTACATATTAAGAAGGAATGGTTATTTGTTTGTGATTGAGCTAAATTGGGTATCAATTCATATTAAAAGTCCATCAATTGTACACACAGCATCAAGTACATCATATTTGAAAATAACTATTTTATGGATTGGCTTCTCCCCACTTAGCCCCATTTTCCCCTTCTTTAGGGTGAGAATTATATGGAATACATAAGCATTTTTTAATTTAGATAAAAGACAGCTTCTTTAAAGTGAGTAATAAATCTCACCAATGTGCACTGAAGGTAATAAAATGTTGATTATTCAAGGGAATACAGTAAAGATATTGAAGGTCAGTCACTACACTGAATATGTTTTTTCCCAAAATTTTAGTAGGTGTATGAATTTAGAAATGCCAAGAGATTTAAATGGATGTTCTCAGTGCATAACCTTAGGGTGCAAGAGAAAAATCTTCTCCCAGAGATGAACCTGTATTAAAGTGGGTTGGCCTGGGGAAAGGTGAGCAAGTAAAACAAGGCGGACTTCCACTGGCCTCCCTGGCTCTCTGCTGTGCCCTTTGACGTATGGGTCAGGCTCTACCCTGGGTACTTCTTAACTAGACCTAGGCACTGAGAGCCGAGAAGGTTTTTAACTCAGTTTCCTCACTCTACACTCAGTCTGTGTAACGTGCTATAGAGGATAGTCCTCACCAGAGATGTCAGCAGCATTCAGGGATATAATACAGCCTCCTTCTCAGAGACCTCCTCCTCAGAGACCTCCTCTGACTCCTGAAAGCCTTCTATATCTCTGTATCTCCCAGGGGTATAGAGAAGAATGCCACATGTCTGTTCTGGTCTTTATCTCTCTGGTTCTATCTATATCTCTGTATCTCCCAGGGGTATAGAGAAGAATGCCACATGTCTGTTCTGGTCTTTATCTCTCTGGTTCTATCTATATCTCTATATCTCCCAGGGGTATAGAGAAGAATGCCACATGTCTGTTCTGGTCTTTACCTCTCTGGTTCTACTTGACAATCTGACAATCTTTTTTTAAATTTTTATATTTATGGGGTACATGAGATATTTGGACAGACATACAATGTTTAATAATCACGTCAAGGGTAAATAGGGTATCCATCATCTCAAGCATTTATACTTTGTGTTACAAACAATTCAATTATACTCTTTTAGTTATTTTAAAATGTGCAATTAAGTTATTATTGACTGTAGTCACCCTATTATGATATAAAATACTAGATATTATTCATTCTTTCTATACTTTGTACCCATTAACCATCCCTACCTTTTCCCTCCCACCTCCCTGGCCCTCACTACCACTACCCTTCCCAGCCTCTGGTAACCGTCTTTCTACGCTCCATCTCCGTGGGTTCAAGTGTTTTAATTTTTAGCTTCCACAAATAAGTGAGAACGTGTGAAGTCTGCCTTTCCATGACTGGTTTATTTCACATAACATAATGACCTCCAGTTCCATCCACGGTGTTGCAGATAACAGGATCTTATTGTTTTTGATGGCTAAATAGTACTCCATAGTGTTATATGTAACACATTTTCTTTATCTGTTCATCTGTTGATAGGCACAGGTTGCTTCCAAATCTTGGCTATTATAAATAGTGCTGCAATAAAAATGGGAGTGCAGCTATCTCTTCGATATACTGATTTCCTTTCATTTGGGTATATATCTAGCAGTGGTATTGCTGGATCATATGGTAGCTCTATTTTTAGTTTTATGAGGAACCTCCAAACTATTCTCCATAGTGGTTGTAGTAATTTACATTCCCACCAACAGTGTACAAGTGTTCTCTTTTCTCCACATCCTCGCTAGCATTTGTTATTGCCTGTCCTTTGGATAAAAGCCATTTTAACCAGGGTGAGATGGTATCTTTTTGTAGTTTTAATTGGAATTTCTCTGATGATGAATGATGTTGAAAACATTTTCATATGCCTGTTTGCCATTTGTGTGCCCTATTTTTGAGAAATGTCTATTCAGATCTTTTGCCCATTTTTTTTAAATCAGATTATTAGATATTTTCCTATAGAATTATTTGAGTTCCTTTTATAGTCTAGTTGTTAGTCTCTTGTCAGATAAGTAGTTTGTAAATATTTTTCCCATTCTGTGGGTTATCTCTTCACTTTGTTGATTATATCCTTTGCTGTGCAGGAGATTTTTAACTTGATATAATCCCATTTGTCCAATTTTGCTTTGGTTGCCTGTGATTGTGGGATATTACTCAAGAAATATTTGCCCTGTCCAATGTCCTGGAGAGCTTTCCCATGATTTTCTTGCCATACTTTCATAATTTGAGGTCTTAAATTTCAATCTTTAATCCATTTTGGTTTGATTTTTGTAGACAGTGAGAGATAGGGGTCTAGTTTTATTCTTCTGCATATGGATATCCAGTTTTCCCATCACCATTTATTAAAGAGACTGTCTTTTCCACACTGTATAATCTTGGCAACTTTGTTGAAAATGAACTCACTGTAGACGCATGGATTTGTTTCTGGGCTCTCCATGATGTTCCATTGGTCTATGTGTCTGTTTTTATGCCACTACCATGTTGTTTTGGTTACCATAGCTCAGTAGTGTAATTTGAAGTTAGGTAATGCAATTCCTCCAGTTTTGTACATTTTGCTCAGGATAGCTTTGACTATTCTGAGTCTTTTGTGGTTCCATATAAATTTGGAATATTTTTTTCTGTTTCTGGGAAGAATGCCATTGGTTCTACCTGACAAGCTTAATAGCTCCTCTTAGCAGTGGCAGCCATGCTAACCAATGGCTAGAGAAATCAGCTATCCAAATTCTCCCATTTTGCAGATGAGGAAATTGAGACAGTCCTGGAGAGGTTAACTGATACAATATAGTACCAAAGGGAAAGAAGAACTGAGATCCCTGCCCTTGAATTCATACTCCTTTTTTCTCCTCCTACGTATTATCTCCCCTCATTGGTATCCCCTTCTCAACATTTGCTACTTCCACCCTTTCTTGCAGTTTCCACTGTCATCATCTTGCTTTTGGGTTTACATACTTTCTTGTGTTCTCAGTATTTTGCCCATATCATCCCTCCCACACCCACCAGCAGGCTCTTCTTCTTGCCTACATAAATGTTATCATCCCAAAAACCCAGCTCAAATCTTTTCCCTGGGAAAATCCTTTAAACACGCTGTGGCCCAGCTTGTCCTTCCTATCTCTAGCCCCTAAAATCTGGATCCTTCTTTGTCACTTTGCATGTTCTTTCTTCACTGCTGATACTGTTATCTTTTGTCAAGGGAAATGCCTCTTCCCCACTCTTGATAAATCCTTCTGTAACAAGGAGCTTAATTATTGATATTCCTCTATGCCTTTTTTGCTTCATCTCAGGGCCAAGTAGGAAAGAATAAACTTACGATATTAGACTCAGCTCCTCTCTTTTCTTCTTGGAAACAAGCTTTTCCACAAACAGTGGTTCTTCTCTGTTCCATGGGGACAGAGGCATCACATGGCTAAGAATGCAAGTCTAATTCTGGACTTCAGTGTCAAGTGGCTCACTGAGAACTTTACTAAGCTCTGTGTACTTCAATTTAGCTTTTATCTACTAAAAATAAAGGTAATCTATTGCCCTATATGCATTCTATTTGGCATATTTCTCAACTGGTCCAGAACTCAGGAGGACGGGAAGTCCCTCTTGATGCCACAGCATTCTGTACGGATATTTAAGTCTTGCTCTATCATTTAATCCACTGCTTTGTGTGCTTTGTCTCTTCAGCTTTTGTGTGAACTCCTCAGGTGTTGGAATGACAGAATATAATTGTTCATATCCCCCAGAGCACTCAGTTCAAAGCTTTGCACATAGCAGGTGCTCAATCCATTTCTATTCAATGAAATATTTGTTGAAAAACTCTGATACCTCCCAGCAATCAAGTAATTTTCCTTAAAGTGTTTTCACCATAATTCTACCACCTATAAAGATCTGTAACCAAGGAAACATCTTTCCCATTCTAACTAAAACAGATCCTTTCAGTTTTTAAAATCTTCTTCCCTAAGTACTTATCATCCTCCTTCATCACTTTTCAGATTCTCTTCTTGCCTACTGGAAATAAAAAATGAAATAAAATAAAAAATAGAAACACTAGTAAGGTTTTACAGAAGGAGCAGAGGAGGCATGATGGTTCTGGTCATTTCTCATTCCCCTTGTCATTCATAATCCCTAGGAAGACATTCTGCCATTTAGACACAGTGTTACCTAAGGCTGGGAGAGCTGATAATTAATATTTTTCTGCCAGCAGACCCAATGTCTATATTATAGGGCTGAGTGAGCTTCAGACAACCCTGTGGCTTCCCAGTTACAGCATTTCCTATGCTTTTGTCTTGTGCTTCTCTGACCAATCTCCCTGTGATCAAACCCTCTGTGCTCCGTCATCCAGAGCCGTGCTTCTGCAGTGCCTGGCCCTGAGTGTTATTTATTACCAGCTGAATGCAATTGTTCTCTGCACTGCTTCTTCTGAGAATATACCCCCACTTCCCTACCACCACAATTATCTTAGTGACATATTATCAAACTTCACTTAATTTTGCCAAGCCTTAAGGGTCCATGTGTAGGACCTCTACGCAGGCTCTGCTGGGATCTTCCTTTATAAACAGTTTAATTTCCCTAGCTCCCAATTGATCTGAGGTGCTCCCTCCTATTCATCCTCTTTTCTAACCTTAACCAACCTTATGACTTGAGTCTGCCAAAGCTAGTGCAGAATCTACCTGGATAAATTCAAAGAGAAATTGAGAAACAGAACGTTTAAGATGCTCCAGTCTGACCTAATTCCTCCCTCCTTATTTTATAGATGAAAATGCCAAGGCACACGGAAGTTAAGTAAGTTACTAAAGTGAGCTAAAAGCAAACCTGGAACTAAACCTCAAGCTGCCTGAGAACCAATTTTATACTCCAATATTTTTAAGCAAATAGAAAATGCAACAACTGATATTGACTTACTGTTATAGTACAAAAAAAGAACTCCCAAAAATGATACAGATTACTCACAAACCAATGCCTCAAATCCAGGTTATTTGCAAATTGGAGATTGATTCTCAGTGGTTCTTATGAGATGGATATTAAACTATAACAAGTAACAAGTCTGAATGTGCTTCTATCCTAAGAGACCAATAATTCAATCTTTTAATCGTAGACAGTTGCAGTAAGAGAAACCCTAGAAGCCTCCAAGGTCTTATATTCCATTAGGAATATAAATAGCAGTTACACAACTGAAAGCAAAAGGATTTCACCATAATACTAAAAGAAAAAATATGCAACAAAATATCATCAAGTCAATTTAATAAAAGTTATAACTCTGAAAAAAATTCAAATCTCTAAACTTCAATGAAAATGTAACGGGTTCATGAAAATAGATAAATTCTGTCTCCACCATAATTAAATAATTTGAATTGATGCAAAGAAAAGTCTGTCACCCTTCAAATGCAAATTTTTTGAAGTATAAGATTTAAACATTTACCAACATGATGTAAACAAAAATATCCCAAGTTCAAAAATGTACTTATATTAAAAATGCTCCATTTTTTTGCTGTCAGTTTCCACCATAAACCACAAATTGTGCAAATTAGTTTTAATCAATTCAGCTGTTTTCATCAGTAAAAGACACTTGAAAAGTCCATGTATTTATTAAAATTTATCTCAAAAATTTCACACTGATAGGCAATGTTTCAATTACCAATTGTAACTACCTTCTCTATATTCAAGAGAGACAGACATAGAAAGATATATATTACCCATGAATTTTTGCTCTCAGATTCAAATACAGCCATCTAATTTGTGAAAATAATTGTAATATTCTCCATCTAAGCTCCTTGTCTTCCTGAAATGGTAGATAATGGCGGCCCTGTGGTGCAATACCTAGGATTGGTGCTTTGTCAGCACTGGGGAAATGGCTTGGTTGAATCAGTTGGAGAGTACAGCAATTTGTCAGGTCAATGCTAATCATGCAAAGGGTTCTCTGCATGCTAACAGAGGCACTTAGCACACAAGTCACCTCAACTTTAAACCAATGAGATATAGTTTCCTACTTGATCCATTCACTGAAGAAGGTGAAGGTAGCCCAGGACCTGATAGAAAACACATTTTTAATGTAGAATATTTTAAATCTTCTACATTTGACTTTGGGTTGTAAGATTTTTAACCTTGTCAGTTATTGCTTCTTCAATAACTATAGATAGAATGCTAATAGTGTCTGGCTCTATTTTGTGTACTTTACTTTGCATTCATATATTTAATCCTCATTTAATCCTCAGATGAGAAAACTGAGTCACAGAGAAGCTGAGCAATTTGCCCAAGTCAAGTGGCAGAATTCAAGTTCCAACTAAGGCAGTCTGACTTCAGGCCCCTTGCCCTCAGCCTGCAATGCAACATAGGCTAATCTATAAGGAAAAACACAAAAAACTGCTGAAGGAAAATGACACTTCAGAACAAGCTCCTCAGAGTCTCAGGACCCTCATAAATGCTTTCCCAACAAAATGTACTCTCTGTTACTCAGTCTTCATATCTGTAAAATGGGGAGAAAAACTATTCTGCTTTCATTTCTAGGAAGCTGTAAGATTCAAAGAACATAATGCATTTCTCTTTGGCAAGTGCAAAACACTGAGAAGAATAGCAATATTTCCTATTATAGCTGCCTGCCAGATTGATTTTCTTACAAGGGTTATTGCCACCTAGTTTGCAGTTATTGATAGATAACATGCATTTTTATCCATTCCCAGAAACAAAGAACACTAAGAATCATGTGTTTTCACTTGGTGAAGACAAAAGTATGCCTTTACTGTGGTAAGAATGCCAACTGTCAGCTGTCAACTCCCCAATTCTGTGTCACAATTTAATTCCCAAGAACCACTCAAAATCCTGTAAGACATCATGCTGATTTATTCCATTAAACACATTATATTGACAAGACATAGAGCAGCAAGATGCTTAAGAAGAAAAAAAAAAGAAAAAAAAAACATAACCCTGTAATGTTTGCTGGACTCTGCGAGAGAAAGGCAAGGTATTCTACTTTGGCCAATTTACCAAGTGATTCCAAAAGTCGATAGCTCTCAAAGAGGCCCAGGCCAACAGAAGATATAAAACCTAATCTTGCATTCAGTGCGGAAAGTGCTAACATATGCCCTTATGACCCACTATATCCACTGGAGCAAAAGTCCCTTCAGTTTGAGAGCATAACCATACACCCTTTAACAAATCAGCAATATTCTTTTGAGAACTAATTCTCAATGTGCTACTAAGCTTGGAGGAAGATTGAACTCACGACCATGAGAACATTAGCCCTCTTCACCTGTGAATTTGCAAACATTTCAACAGGACATTGGATTGTCACAGAGTGTGAAATTGACACCAAGACTGAGGGGACCACCCTTGCTCACACCTGAGTTACACAGAAAATAATACCTCTATTAAGTGATTTGTTCACTAGATTCCTGTTCATTTTCTAGGCTTGTGTTTTATATTTTTGCCAATTTGTTGCTTAGATAAAACAGCATGAAACTCACTGTTCAGCATTCTGTTGGAACTGCAGGGTAACCTCCACTACGTGATACTACAGCTCTCTTTCTCTAAAACTTGAGCTTCCTGTCCTGCAATTGTTTTGTTTTTCTATTTTTTTTGCAGCTGCACTGTCTCTTTAAAATCAGCAATGCATGCTCACTGGAGATGAAAACAATGTTACTAAATACTCTGGTAAATTTTAAAAAGCATATGCTTTCTTCCTGGAATTAAACTATAAACCAAAACCCCATTTCATATTATTATTATTATTCCTATGAAGCCTTGTTAAATATAATGCTTTCGAAGCAGGAGCTAATATTAATTACTACTTAATGGCTTCAAGTTCAGTTTCACTGCAAAGAACACTTTCTAGAAATTATATCCCCAGCAAGGGAAAATGTTTGAACCCACTGCTATTTGTAGCTAAATAATAGAGTGAAACTAAAATTGTTAAGTAACCAACAGGCATCTTAATAATCCGAGTTTTTTAGCTCAAGTGGCCAAGGCAAGATGGGTCAAAGTCAGACCCAGATGGTCCTGGAAGTGGCAAGAAGGATGACAAGGACAAGAAAAAGAAATATGAACCTTTGTACCAACTAGAGTGAGGAAAAAGAAGAAGAAAACAAAGGGACCAGATGCAGCCAGCAAACTGCCACTGGTGACACCTCACACTCAGTGCTGGTTAAAATTACTGACGTTAGAGAGAATTAAAGACTATCTTCTCATGGAGGAAGAATTCATTAGAAATCAGGAACAAACGAAACCATTAGAAGAAAAGCAAGAAGAGGAAAGATCAAAAGTGGATGATCTGAGGGGGACCCCGATGTCAGTAGGAGCCTTGGAAGAGATCATTGATGACAATCATGCCATCATGTCTACATCTGTGGGCTCAGAACACTATGTCAACATTCTTTCATTTGTAGACAAAGATCTTCTGGAAACTGGCTGCTCAATCCTGCTCAACCACAAGGTGCATGCCGTGATAGGGGTGCTGATGGATGACACGGATGCCCTGGTCACAGTGATGAAGATGGAAAAGGCCCCCCAGGAGACCTATGCCAATATTGGGGGGCTGGACAACCAAATTCAGGAAATTAAGGAAGCTGTGGAGTTTCCTCTCACCCATCCTGAATAATATGAAGAGATGGGTAAAAGCCTCCTAAGGGGGTCATTTTCTGTGGTCCACCTGGCACAGGCAAAACCTTGTTATCCAAAGCAGTAGCAAACCAAACCTCAGCCACTTTCTTGAGAGTGGTTGGCTCTGAACTTATTCAGAAGTACCTAGGTGATGGGCCCAAACTCGTACGGTAATTGTTTTGAGTTGCTGAAGAACATGAACCATCCATCATGTTTACTGATGAAATTGGAGCCATTGGGACAAAAAGATATGACTCAAATTCTGGTGGTGAGAGAGAAATTCAGTGAACAATGTTGGAACTGTTGAACCAGTTGAAGGGATTTGATTCTAGGGGAGACATGAAAGTTATTATGGCCACAAACCGAATAGAAACTTTGGATCTAGCACTTATCAGACCAGGCTGCATTGACAGGAAGATCGAGTTCCCCCTGCCTGATGAAAGGACTAAGAAGCATATCTTTCAGAATCACACAAGCAGGATGACACTGGCCGATGACATAACCCTGAACGACTTGATCATGGTTAAAGATGACCTCTCTGGTGCTGACATCAAGGCAATCTGTACAGAAGCTTGTCTGATGGCCTCAAGAGAATGTAGAATGAAAGTAACAAATGAATACTTCAAAAAATGTAAAGAAAATCTTCTTTATAAGAAACAGGAAGGCACCCCTGAGGGCCTCTATCTCTAGTGAACCACAGCTGCCATGAGGAAAATGGAGATTCCTTGACCCCTGAAAAGGATGAGGTTGGGGGAGTTGCCCAGAGGAATCCCTGTTCCCATTGATTTTTATTAGCAAAACATCCCATGTCTTTTGGAGTACGATGAGTAAGTGCCCATTGGGTGGCCTTTGTCGGTCACTGTGCAGCAGTCTGTTCCCAATAGAGTGTGCTCTTTAACAAAAATAATAATAACCATCTGGGTTTCTGTCCATTTGTTTATTTGATTTTTAATATTAGGATGCTTTACTTATTCGCTGCCTAACATCAAAGGGAAAATATGACCAACTTAATTCCTGGTGGTGTTATTATTGACATTACCAATAGCATATAGAATAACTATAAAAAATTCAAGAGGTATAAGCCTAGGTGTGAATCCTGATAACTTCGCCTCTGTATGATGCTGAGAAAGTTACTTAACCTCTCTGAGTTTCAGGGATGACTTACATTTTAAGTGAGATAATGCATTTTAAATACTCGCCACAACACCAGATACCAGCTGAGCTTTCAACAAACAACACCTGCTGTTATTGTCATCCTCTGTGGTCACTCTGATGGCAAAGCTGTCTTGAGAGATAGCCTAAAATAGTTCGTCTTAAACAAGAAAAAGGGCTTAATGTAACGGGAAAAACTAAAACATTATGATGGTGACTAGTATGCATTTGCCCCCTGCTTATTTCCCTAGGGAAATCTAAAAAGTTCTTTTGTAGTTGGTGGTCAATCCTACATAATAAAAATACGGAAGTTTACTAGGGAGGCTTAGAGCCTTCCATGAAGGAGAAGGTCTGAGCCACCAAAGCCCAGCTGCCCAAATTACAAGCAAGCCAACTGGTAGGAGAAGAAGCAGGGGAAATTGTGGAATAACACAAGCTATGAAAATCTAACATTCATATAAGGCTGTAGTCTAGAGGAGAGTTACCAGCCTTTTCTATGCTCTTTCTAATCATCTGGCTTGATAGAGAAAACCTTTGCCCCAGTGGATTCTATGAAAAGGTTCAGAGAATGAATGTTCCACCATGGCTGTGTAATGACTTTTTGTCTGGAGACAATGGTTGAAGAATCCAGTCTAAACTAAAATCAAGTCTATTTGCAGGGATAAAACACGGTGAGCTCCAAAAACCTCCAAGTATTTTTCTGGGGAACAAAAGACAGAGTTGGAGATATTCTTCACTGGCTCAGGTATAGACAGATATGCACACTTACTGCTATTTGTGAAAGCAATGCTGTGTGCATCATCTTATGTCTGTGGTGACCCGTGGGTGCAGTATTTTTCTTCTTCCAAGCAAAATAATAAGAGTAACATTTACTAAGCACTTATGATACACCAGGCACAAAACCCTTTAATGAAACTGGAAAGAATTTGATTCTGAGTGAGCTTAGTCATAATACAATGAGCTCTCCAACAGCCTCTGCAGTAATTCTGTTTTTTCCTGTCAGATGTCAATACATGTGAATGCTATCCAGGTTCTCATAGGGCTGGAAGCAGACAGAAAGGATTCTGCAGCTTTACCATCAAACAGTCTTCAGTTTTTAAAACAAATTTCAGATTATTCTTTTTTAACTAAGAGTTCTCTGATACTACACCAGCAAACATCCTTCTATTCCACTGCAATCATTACCTTCATTTTCTACCCTTTGGTGTGCTGCAGTATTTGTGTCAGCAAGTTCTATGCATTTGAAAGCTCATGAAGGGATTGTCATTTTACACAGTGGACTTGCTCCTCCTTGCAATACTGACAGCTGACTTGAGTCCTGGCTATAATTAATAACAACTTGGTGGTGGCTTTACATAGTGCATTTAATCTCCAGATTATAAAACACTCTGCAAAAATTTTAGTACAGTCTCTCCCCATAGGAAGAAAATATTTTAGAAGTATGAGAGGTTAAGTTACATGCCCAATAAACAGTAATGAAAGAAACAAAATTGAAATTAGGTCTTTCTGGGCTTAAGCCATTGCTTCTATTCATGAAGTCACAATGCCTTCCCAAGAAGGAAGAAGCATGAAAGCAATATATGTGGAAGCTCATAGCACAGAACACAAGTGAGAAGAACTGTAGTATTCTACTTTTCTTTGGTCTCTCAAGGTCTGTTTGTGGCTTTGAACCAGATATGTTATTCAAGTGGGACTACTATTATTCTAATTATTGATGAAGGATCTCAACAAAGGATTAGAGAGTTGCTACTACTTCCAAGTTTTGTGATTTACTTACAAAACAAGCAGTTTGGTCATGCTTGTTTCAAAATCAACAGTAATTAGGGAAATAAACTTATTTTGTGTGTTTGAACTGGACAGAAATTTTAAGACCTGTGTTACTATAGGCCCACTGAAACTGCAATGACTCCAAACTCTCCTTCTTTTTCAAACTCCAGCAACTTGTTCTCAAAGCTGGAGAAGACACTCCTGAGGGCTATTTAGGACAACTTATGACTCAGCCCTTCGAGCAGAAAGGGGCCAAAAAGTTCAGCAGAAAAAGCCCTGAACTCTTGGAAGAGCTGGCTTCAAGCCTGGCTTAGACCTGGCGTTCTGTGGGGGCAGGTTTCTTAATCTTCCAATGGGCTGTCTCTTGGAGGTGGGATGAAAGTTCTCTCCTGACTCAGCTCCTAAGGGCTGTTATGCATATTAGATCACCAGAATTAGAATGTATCAAGCTGTTCTAATGAAAGTGATAGTTACCAGAGATAATTTAAAATATTTGGTGAAGATCAACAGACAAATTTTATTGAGCATGCAGTAGGTTCAATATACTGGGTACCAAAAAAAAAAAAAATCAAAGTGTGGAGCACAGTTCCTGCCATTCTGTATCTTAGAGGCTTGCTTTATATAATAGACAAGCACGCCCAGAAAGGTAACTGAAAACCAACTTATGTTGTGTAGCATTTGAATGCAGACCTAAATGCTGTAGGAGAAATATGTGGAAGAGAGGACTTAGAAGGTGTAGAAGAGTTTACAAAATTACAGACGAAAAAAAGTTGGGGAGGGAATCAAGAAGGATACTTAAGCAGGGCTGAAGAATTCAAAAAACAGGGCTCTTTAGGGGCATTTATAGAAAATATTTCTTGAAGAACATATGGTTAGCACAAGAAAAATGTAATAAATGAAACAGAAAAGAGAGAGATGGAAGGCCCAGAATGCCATGTTATGATTCAGGCTCCATTCCATATAAACAAACAAAACTTGCTGAGAAAAAACAATGAAAAGGAAAACCTCCCATTTGTGATGTAAATAAATAAATAACCTAGGCAAAGCACTTATCAATAAATATCCAAAATCTCCTGAACAAACCATATGAAATATTTCTGAAGGGCACAAAATTAGACTGTATAAATAGAAAGATAATCCATGTTTTGGAGTAGGAAAGCTCAATGCAAAAAAGTTGCCCCTTCTCACTAAGTTAAATTATAAATGCAGTGTGATTTCAATTAAAAAATATATATATACACACATATATACACATACATATATACATATATACACATATATACATATATACACATATACATATATGTATACATAAATACATACATATATACATATATACATATATAGACATATATACATATAGGTATATATACACATATACATATATTACATATAGGTATATATACACATATACATGTACATATAGACATATATACATGCATATATACATACATATGTACATATATACGTGTATATATACATATATACGTGTATATGTACATATATGCGTGTATATGTACATATATGCGTGTATATGTACATATATGCGTGTATATATACATATACCATATACCATTTTTTCTGAAGCTAAACAAGTTAATTACAAAGTTTTATATTAAAAATAATAATATAAAATCTTTAGTTAGGTATATTCCTAAGTTATTTATTTATTTATTTATTTATTTATTTATTTATTTATTTTGCAGCTGTTGTAAAAGAGGTTGAGTTCTTGCTTTGAGTCTCAGCTTGGTCGCTAGTGTGGTTTGGCTGTGTCCCCACCCAAATCTCAGCTTGAATTGTAGTTCCCATTATCACATGTCGTGGGAGGGAGAGGTGGAAGGTAATTGAATCATGGGGCGGTTACCCCATGCCGTTCTCAGGGTAGTGAGTGAGTTCTCATGAGATCTGATGGTTTTATAAAAGGCTTTTCCCCCTTTGTTAGGCACTTCTTCCTGTTGCCTTGTGAAGGTGTCTTGCTTCCCCTTACCCTTCCACCATGATTGTAAGTTTCCTGAGTCTTCCCCAGCCATGCTGAACTGTGAGTCAATTAAACTTCTTTCCTTTATAAATTACCCAGTCTCAGATATTTCTTCATAGTAGTGTGAGAACAGCCTAATACAGTAATCTATTACTTCAGACAGTGGGGTACTGCTATAAAGTTACCCAAAAATGTGGACGTGACTTTGGAACTGAGTAATAGGCAGAAGTTGGAACAGTTTGAAGGACTCAGAAGATGGCAGGAAAATGTAGGAAAGTTTGGAACTTCCTAGAGACTTGGAGAGCTCAGAAGACAGGAAGATGTGGGAAAATCTGAACTTCCTAGAGACTCGTTGAATGGCTTTAAACAAAATGCTGCTGATAGTGATATGAACAATTAAGTCCAGGTTAAAGTGGCCTCAGATGGAGATTAGAAATTTATTGAGAACTGGAATAAAGATGACTTTTGCTATGCTTTAGCAAAGCGACTGGTGGCATTTTCCCCCTGCCCTAGAGATCTGTGGAACTTTGAACATGAGAGAGATAATTTAGGGTACCTGGAGAGAGGAATTTCTAAGCGGCAAAGTGTTCCAGAGATGACAGAGCATAAAGGTTTGGAAAACTTGCAGCCCAACAATGTGGTAGAAAAGAAAAACCCACTTTCTGGGGAGAAATTCAAGTCAGCTGCAGAAACTTGCATAAGTAACAAGGAGCCAAATGTTAATGACAGAGACCATGGGGAAAATGTCTCCAGGGCATGTCAGTGTCTCCAGGGCATATCAGAGACCTTCCCAGCAGCCCCTCCCATCATAAGTCCAGAGGCCTAGGAGAAAAAAAAAATGGTTTTGTGGGCCAGGTCCAGGGGCCTACTACTGTGTGCATGCTTGGGAGTTGGTGCCCTGTGTCCCAGCCACTCCAGCTGTGGCTAAAAGGAGCCAAGGTACAGCTTGGGCCATGGCTTCAGAAATGTGCTGCAGGGGCAGGGCCCTCATGGAGAACCTCTGCTAAGGCAGTGAGGAAGGAAAATGTGGAGTTGGAGCACCCACACAGAGTCCCCACTGTGGCACTACCTAGAGGAGCTGTGAAAAGAAGGCCACTGTCCTCCAGACCCCAGAATGGTAGTTCCACTAACAGCTTGCACAGACAATGTCCGCCAACGAAAGCCACCCAGAGGGGGTTTGTACCCTGCTAAGCCACAGGTGCAGAGCTATCCAAGGCCATGGGAGCCTACCTCTTGCATCAGCATGACCTGGATGTGAGACATGGAGTCAAAAGAGATTATTTTGAAACTTTAAGGTTTACTGACTGCCATATTGGATTTTGGGCTTGCATTAGGCCTGTACCCCCTTTGATTTGGCCAATTTCTTCCATTTGGAACAGATGTATTTACCCAATACCTATACTGCCATCATATCTAGGAAGTAACTAACTTGTTTTTGGTTTTACAGGCTTAGGTAGAAGGGACTTGCCTTCTCAGATGAGACTTTGGACTTGGTCTTTGGATTAATGCTGGAATGAGTTTGAGTTAAGATTTTGAGGGACTGTTAGAAGGACATGATTGTGTTTTGAAATGTGAGGACATGAAATTTGGGAGGGGCCAGGGAAGAGTTATATGGTTTGGTTGCGTCCCCACCCAAATCTAATCTTGAATTGTAGTTCCCATAATCTCCATGTGTCATGGGAGGGACCCAGGGGAAGGTAATTGAATCATAGGGGATGGTTACCCCCATGCTGTTCTCATGATAGTGAGTTCTTACGAGATCTGATTGTTTTATAAGGGGCTTTTTCCCCTTTGATTGGCACTTCTCTTTCCTGCCACCTTGTGAAGAAGATGCCTTGCTTCCTCTTCACCCTCCACCATGATTGTAAGTTTCCTCAGGCCTCCCCAGCCATGTGTACTGTGAGTCAATTAAAGCTCTTTCCTTTATAAATTACCCAGTCTTAGGTACTTCTTCATAGCAGCATAAGAACAAATTAATACAGTTGTTGTCAGTGTATAGCAGTGCTACTGACTTGTGCACATCGATTTTGTATCCTGAAACTTTACTGAATTCATTTATCAGATCTAGGAGCCTTTTGGATGAGTCTTTAGGGTTTTCTAGGTATATGATCATATCATCAGTGAACAGTGAGAGTTTGATTTCCTCTTTACCGATTTGTATGCCCTTTATTTCTTTCTCTTGTCTGATTGATCTGGGCAGGACCTCCAGTACTATGTTGAATAGAAGTGGTGAAAGATCTTTACAAGGAAAACTACAAAACACTGCTGAAAGAAATTATAAATGGCACAAATAAAAACACATCCCATGCTCCTGGATAGGTAGAATCAATATTGTGAAAATGATTATACTGCCAAAAGCAATCTATGAATTCAATGCAATTCCCATCAACATACCATTACCACTCTTCACAGAACTAGAAAAAAAATCCTAAAATTCATATGGAACTAAAAAGAGCCTACATAGCCAAAGCAAGACTAAGCAAAAAGAACAAATCTGGAGGCATCATATTACCCAAATTCAAACTATTCTACAAGACTATAATTACCAAAACAGCATGATACTGGTATAAAAACAGGTACATAGACCAATGGAACAGAATATAGAACCCAGAAATAAGGCCAAATACTTACAGCCAACTGATCTTTGACAAAGCAAAGAAAAACATAAAGTGGGGAAAGGACACCCTATTTAACAAATAGTGCTGCGATAATTTTCAAGCCACATATAGAAAAATGAAACTGGATCATCATCTCTCACCTTAAACAAAAGTCAACTCAAAATGGATCAAAGACTTATATCTAAGACCTGAAACCATAAAAATTCAGATGATATCATCAGGAAAACTCTTCTAGACATTGTCCTAGACAAAGAATTCATGTCCAAGAACCCAAAAGCAAATGCAACAAAAACAAAGACAAATAGATGGGACTTCATTAAACTAAAAAGCTTCTGCACAGCAAAAGTAATAATCAGCAGAGTAAACAGACAACCCTTAGAGTGGGAGAAAATCTTCACAAACTATGCATCTGACAAAGGACTAATATCTAGAATCTACAAGGAACTCAAACAAATCAGCAAGAAAAAAAATCCCATCAAAAAGTGGGCTCAGGACTTGAATAGACAATTCTCAAAAGGAGATATACAAATGGTCAACAAACATATGAAAAAATGCTCAGCATCACTAATGATCAGGGAAATGCAAATTGAAACCACAATGCAATTCCACCTTAACCAGGCAGAATGCCCATAATCAAAAAATTAAAAAAATAGATGTTGGTGTGGATGTGGTGAAAAGGAAACACTTTTGCAACGCTAGTGGGAGTGTAGACTAGTAGAACCACTATGCAAAAGAGTATGGAAATTCCTTAAAGAAAAAAAATTAGAACTATCATTTGATTTAGCAATTCTACTACTGGTGCCTATCAAGTGGAAAAGAAGTCATCATATGAAAAAAACACTTGCACATGCATGTTTATAGAAACACAATTCACAATTGCAAAAATACGGAGCCAGCCTAAATGCCTGTCAACCAATGAATGGATAAAGAAAATGTGATGTATATATACCATAGAATACTACTCAGACTTAAAAAGGAATGAGATAATGCATTCGCAGCAACCTGGATGGAGTTGGAGACCATTAGTCTAAGTGAACAAACTCAGAAATGGACAACCAAACATTATGTGTTCTCACTTACAAGTGGGAGCTAAGATATGAGGGTGCAAAGGCATAAGAACAAGACAGTGGACTCTGAGATCTCAGGAGGAAGTGTAAGAGAGGGGTAAGGGATAAAAGACTACACATTGGGTAGAGTGTACACCGCTCAAGTGATGGATGTACCAAAAGCTCATAAATCACACCAAAAGAACTTATCCATGTAACCAAACACCACCTGTTCCCCAAAAACTACTGAAATAATAAGAAGAATTTTAAAATTTTTTAAATAAATAAAAGAATCATAATATAATGCAGGAACAGAAAACCAAATACCGCATTTTCTCACTTATAAGAGGGAGCTAAATGATAAGAACTTATGAACACAAAGAAGAAAACAACAGACACTGGGGTCTACTTGATGGGGCAGGGTGGAAGAAGGGAGAGGAGCAGAAAAGATAACTATTGAGTACTGGCCTTAATACCTGGGTGATGAAATAATATGTACACATGTTTACCTATGTAACAAACCTTCACTTTTACCGCCAACATAGAGGGAACATTTTTTACTCCCTAACATAGAGGGAAAAAATAAAATAAATAAAATAAAATAATAATAAGTACTAATAGCCAGAATATCTCAGAAAACACAAGAGCAATAGGATAGGGTAAGAGGTGACTAGCCCTACCATGCAGTAAAACATAAATCCTCTAAAAGTAAAACCATATGGTATGGGTAAATGGGTTTACAAAGAAATAAATGAAACAAAGCTGAATGTCTAGAAATAGAATCAATTGCATATGGATATTCAGTATATTTAATAAGCAGCACTGCAAATCAGTAGGGGAAAGAAAAACAGTAAATGATGTTGGAGTAATTTGATATTCATATTATAACAAAAGGTAAAACTAGGTTGTTTCTCACATCATACACCAGAAAAAAAAGTGTATTATGAGAAATTTAAATGTAAAAATGGAAAACATACAAATACTAGAAGAAAGCACGAGTAAATCCTCTATAATCTGAAAGAGGAAAAACTTAAGAAGCAATAAAGGAACAGATTAATAAATATGAGATATAACAATTTAAAAAATATGGCAAAAATAAATCTTAAGTATAATAAAAAAATGACAAACTGGAAAAAATTTTTGCAACTTATATGACAGAAAAGAGTTGATATCCCTAAAATAGAAAGATTGTCTAATAGAAAAAAAACTTAAATAACCCTATTAAAAAATGAACAAGAGATATAAATATAGACTTAACAGAAAAAGAAAGCCAGACAGCCCTTTAACATGAAAATACGCTCAACGTCATTCGTAGTAATAGAGTTGCAGATTAAAACTACAGAGTTATCATTCGCACCTATCATACTGTCAAAATGTAAAAGTTTAATGGTATATTCTGTTGGTAAACCTTTGGGGAAATAAGTCATTTTTGTTGTTGTTGTTTGTTTTTTTTGACAGAGTCTCACTCTGTCACCCAGGCTGGAGTACGGTGGCATGATCTCAGCTCACTGCAGCCTCCACCTCCTGGGTTCAAGCAATTCTCCTCCCTCAGCCTCCCGAGCAGCTGGGATTACAGGCCTGTGCCACCACACCTGGCTAATTTTTTTTTTTTTGAATTTTTAGTAGAGACGGGGTTTCACTATGTTGGCCAGGCTGGTCTCGAACTCCTGACCTCCAGTCATCAACCCACCTTGGCCTCCCAAAGTGCTGGGATTACAGGCATGAACCACTGCACCCAGCCGGGAAATAAGTCTTATATATTGCTGGTAGAATGTCAAGTGGTACAACCACTAGAGAACAGATTTATGCAACATCTAATAAAATTACATATGCTTTTACCATTTTAATCAGCAATCTCACATGGAGGATTGTAACTTAATTATTCAATGACCTGCCTCCCCCAAAGAAGATATATTCATAAGGCTATTCATTGTGTTACTATTTTTAATAGCAAAAGAGTGGAAATAACTTAAATGTCTATTCAATAGAAGATTGGTTGAATAAACTATAGTATTAATACATTTATTGACACATTGGAGTACTACCAGCTGTAAGAAGGAGCAAAGATTATCCCCAATACTGTTATGCTATCTGGAATCATGTAAATGTTTTACAAAACTGTAAATACAAGTTATTCAAAAAATAGAGTAATTTTAAGAATTGGAGATTTTGGTGGGAGGAGGAGAAAACAATTGTTTTTTAAATCACACAGCTCAACGGTTCATAAATGATTCTGTCATTCTGTTACAGGTCATTCTTTTACTAGGCTTAGCTTCCAAATTATGCTTTATAGCTGTATAAACATCATGATTATATTCATCTACTTAGAAATTGTTTTATTTTTAAATTAATTTGCTTAGCTGTTTGTTTTGATGCTTAGATTATGTTCTGTTAATGGGAATTTAACATATTTAAGAAACCAATATTTAAAATGTTGGTCTAGGTTTTTTCCTTAACATATATTACCAGGCTTTACTGTATTTCACTCAGCCTTAAATGTTATAATATTTTTGGACAACTGTTACTAATTCTTTGAGACCTCTGTATAGCCTATAAAATGTATGGGAGATGTTGGTATTTTATGTGTATAAAAGCAACAATATCAGCAACTTCATGTTTATACTGCACCTTGGTGGTTGATGTCAAGTAAAAAAAATTGTTTTATAACACATAAAAAAAGTGGAAGAAACTGATACCACACCTAAGGACCCAAGATAAGAAAGCCTTCTTGCCCAAGACAGTGAAAGTAATTATAAAAACAAGCTTTGACCACTTACCAAGTATCTGAAG
The DNA here is from genome assembly GCF_028878055.3 of Symphalangus syndactylus. Taxonomy (NCBI): domain Eukaryota; kingdom Metazoa; phylum Chordata; class Mammalia; order Primates; family Hylobatidae; genus Symphalangus; species Symphalangus syndactylus. The sequence goes on along the minus strand of NC_072440.2, from coordinate 94,943,027 downwards.
AGATGAGTTCATACTATGATTTAGAAAGTGGTTCAATTCCCCTGTTGGCATATGATTATTTTTACTAAAATTAATACAGCTCTGTGGGTCTTCCTTAGTGTTTGCTTTGAAGCCAGTCTGTTTTTTTTAGGACCCCAGCCTTTGGTTTTTCATCTGTTCGAGATGCCTCTTTTCTGTCTCCTTATCAGACAGAAACGGAGTCATGTGCTGCTGCTTCACCTAGCAGAGGTTGGCCTCTGGCTCTGATGCCTACTTTTTGTCAGTTGTCTTTAGGTGGTCCTGAATCTTGGGCCCTTTTAACTGTGAATACTGTGTAGCAGGATCTTGAGAGTCTTTGTTCTTACATAGGCATTGCTCTAGTTTGTCTTTGGCAAAAAAAAAAAAAAAAAAAAAAAATATAAATATCCAGGGAACCCTGCCCAGACTAATACTGTTGGTGGCATAAGAGAATCAAGCCATTCTCAAGAGATAACTTCATAACCAGAATTGTCTGTTGGCTAGCAGCTGTCACAGATAGGCAGGGCACCTGGGATATGACCTTTCTGTCCAGGTGGTTCACAGACTAGACCTTTCTTCTCCTCCTCCTAGAGTTTTGACCTGGGACTCTAGTGTTAAGATGATGAGCCCATACATCAGGTCCTTCTGCACTTTGGTGGAAGTCTCCCAGGGTAGGTTTCCTATTTGAAACAGTGGAATCATGTTTCCAGTGATAAAGTTTAATGACTTCATCCTTTTTTTTTTTCTCATCTGCCATTTGTGTGTTGTAGATGGGTTTTAGTTGCATGAATGTGGCTAATGTGGTTCTCAGAAATTGGTCAGTATGACCCAACATAGCTTCTGATCTGTCTTACTGACTCAATACCTTTAGGATTTGTATCAGAGTTTGGATACTAGTATTAGTGGTGATGTCACCACTACTTAATTGGGAGATAATGAAACCAATCATGGATGCTGTTTTTATTGGGCATGTCATCTAAGAGAGGAGAAATAGCTGGGTTTGGGGTCTAACTATGAATAAGGACTGATTCAGAAAACGAGTTTATGGTAGGTAGACTAAAGTTTCACATCAAACCATACCATCGTGATTTTTAATGTCATCTAGACCTATCTAAAATTCAGAGCATATCATCTGGGCTACCTCAGGGTCACCACCCATGCATTGGGCTTAGTCAAGATTGACAGATACATTCTCAGCTGGCCTGTCATATAAAACACTGTCATTGAGTTTAAGCTCTGCTTTTTCTGAGGTTTCACCTCCAGGTGTTTCATTGGTGCAAAAGTGGATCTCTTCGTTGGTCACTTAATTCTTTCTTTTTCAGAAAGATAGTATGTTTACTGGATATTTGGTCACTCATAGAACCTTCCTTCACATTGTTTTTTATGGGACCCATGAATGGATAGCCTTTCTTTTCTATTGTAGAAGGAAATAGGAGTAAAAAGATGATTGTAGTAAATAAGTTCAAGGGGAACTTGGGACCAGAAACCACTGTTATGTACAAAACATTGCAAACTCAATAAACTGATATTTAAAATAATTTTTAAATTAACAGTTATGATACATTTAATTTTATATTTTATACAAATAGATTGCTTAGAATGGTTCTCAAGAATTATAAGGAAAATGAACTCACAGTACAAAAATTTTATAATTACTATACTTAAATTATGTTTTGTTTGGGGGCTGGGAAATGTATTTTTACATTGTTTGTAGCCAATCATTTTTATATTTGTAAATTTAAATCTTATGGGTCTTTTTTATCTCTCTTGATGTCAAATTTTATAGTCTTTTTAAATAAATCCATTTAATTAAAATGTTAAAAAAAAGAATTGGAAACAAAACAAACTTAATTTTGTATTGAGTGATTGGCTTAATCTCACACAGAAATTATTTCAAGTGACTTGAAAATACGGCCATGTGGCTGTACATCCCTAGGGGGATATATTCTAACAGGAAAAATAATTCCAAAGAAATTTTGATCAGTGTTTGTTATTCATAATTTTGGTTGTAATATCTGTGTTGTTATTCTGAACTGATGTATGTGTATGTAGGATAAGACAAGGGGACAATTATGTTGGTGGTGTTGGGAATAAAATATTTCCATGGGAGAAGAGAGATATGTTGTGTACAATCAGAGAAATTAAGTCAAAATGCTTTAATACGAATTTTAGTTATATAGATGTCTGCATACATTTAAGATGTATTTTCTTTTTTAAAATATGCATTTTTTCTACTTCTGCCCACTAAAAAGACCTAGAAATGATGACCAGCTAAATACCAGTGGCACCCTTATTCCCTATACTTTTCTCCATATGACACTTCTCACTGGAGCAAACTATGGTACCTACAAGAAATTCTACACCTGGGACAATAAATGTACCATATTATTCAGTTCTGAAAATCAAAGAAGTTAATGAAGTCTGCTGAAGTTGTATGAAAAGAACTCAAAAGCTAACTTGAAGTGGCTTTTAACTACCAAAGAGAGGACAATTTGAGCATCAAAATAAATGAATACGTTCATGAGAGTTAAAGCTGTCCCATATATGTCTAAATTATTCTAAAAATGGAAATTAAAAACCAGCTCAATGGTCACCTCTGGAGGATGCCAGGAGAACCAAAGCATAATTGAGAAAACTGTTAACTAAATGCAGATAACGAAACATTTGTCCTGCCTTTCTTTACAAACTATCCTTTAGTTCATAACCAAATAGTTGATTATAGAAAGTTAATCTTCTTAAAAGAATTACATTAATTAATAAACAATACCATTTTGTAGCCTCTAATAAAACAATGGATCAGAGTAATGATTACCAATCCTCCCGAAGCCAATAGGTGAAAAGCTTTTGGAGAATTTTATAATAGCCAGATTAATCTTAACATCACACACACACAAAAAGAGAGAAACTATCATTGGATTCTGCCTGGAGAAACAAAATATGAGACAACTATGAAGTACTCTTTTCAAAAATTTGAAGCTAAATCTGATCTCACCTCTAGATCTAAGTATCAGGTTAAGCCATATAAAATTGCCATTTTTACCTACAAATATGAAATTTTATTTGATTCAGCCTAATACCTAGAGGGACAGAAAACCATGTTAAGTTAAATTTCATGGTGAAGCAATTGGCAAAATTCAGACTGAACAAATCACCCAATTTCTGCAACAAAAAAGGTATAAGAAAATTTAAAAGGAGTGAGGAGAGTACTCATAGGTGAAAAAAGACTCAGTGATGAAATACAGGGGGCCAGTGAAGCGGGTACCTTATTAGGATCCTTGTTCAGACAATCCAGCTGTCAAAAACAAGAGAGAGGGAATTAAGAAAAATTTAAAACTATTTAGCTATTTGATGATAATACAAATTTAGTGTTAATTTTTAGGTGTTTTAATGGCATTGTGGTTAATTTTTAAAGGAGTTCTTGTCTTTTTTATGTATGTATTAGAGTATACTACTGATGAATTCAGATAGTTTGGAATTTGCTCTAACAATTTAAGGAATAGGAAATAAAGGAGATAAGAGTATAGATTAACAAGGTTGACAATTAAACTGCTCTCTATGACTTTGTATATTTGTATGACATTTTCCATCATTTAAAAAACTTGGAGGAAAGAAGATGTAGACTCTATTGGTGAGTCACTGAAAGACTTTTATCAGGGAAGCACAGATTCATCAAATTATTTAAAAACAACACACATGTTCTTGTCTTGCGTTTTTCTATGAGACACATAGGAGCCCAATATAACTACAATTTCTTTGAACTTGAGTGTTTGAAGCCCAAAGTAAAGGTATCTCAGAACGAATGGGTGGCAGCCACATTTGCCTTACAGCTTTTAAAAGACAGAGAGAGAGAAATGAAAGAAAAAAGTCAACATGCAAGGTCAGATGTTTATGATTTTCTAATGCTCTAATAGATCAGCTAGAACGTTTCACCAAATGAATTGATGTTGTATAACTCAAAGACAGGAAAGGTTGTGCAAAGTTTGTGCATCTTGTTTTTGAACAAGACTTAAGAAGTTATTAGAAGTGAACCAATTTGAACTCTGTAAGCAGAAAGTTAAAATGGTATAGTAATATTTTCTCTAAAGGAAATAGTTTCATATTTTCAAATACTCTTAGTAATCCAAGAAACATTAACGTATGTTCTCTGCAAACTTATTTACTTCATTAATTTTCTTAAGAAAGCTTTTCCAAAAAGGATATAGGGATAAACTTAAAGCTTACTATATCTTTAAATCTATTTTCTTTACATTTCATATAGGTATCCAAGTATTTTTAAGATCCAATTCCTGCCACCCTTGAAAATACCAGCTTGATGTGCTATTGTTCCCCTGCCACATGTGTCTTCATTGTGGTGGATACACCTTAAGGTAGGCCTTAAAATTTCTGTCCCAGGCTTTCCAGCTATTGTGTAATCCCCTCCTCTTAAGTGTAGGCAGGACCTGTGACTTGCTTCTAACCAATACAATGTAGCAAAGGTGATTGGATGTCACTTTTGTGAGTAGATAATACTACATGACAAAGGTCGTGCAATATCATTGCCACAGTTAGGTTATGAAATACATATGACTCTGCCTTGCTAGTGTGCTTTTGTGAACAAATGTGAACTTGAAGGAGCTAATGCTTCACGATAGATCCCAAGTGGCTAACTGGGTCTAAATTCAAACTGAGCCAAGTGGCCATTTGCTGAGTAGAGGTCACACATGTACTCTGAGTTCTCAGGAAACCCACACCTGTGTTTAACTTTGAGTCTTTCATAACTCACGTGAATCAATCAATCAGAGCTCCCTTGAACCAACCAATCAGAACTCATCTGCTTTGACTAATTAGGGCTCAACTGTGTTAACCAATCAGAACTCGGCTGCATCAACCAATCAGAACCAAACAAGTTTGAATCCTTCATTTGCATAAATCGACCTGATTGGAAAACTGAATGGGAACTTTCACTCTAAAACGGGCTCTCTCTGTGTTTTCTGGAACTGCACCTTGATTTTACACCAAAGTCAATGTCTGCTCGGTTTACAAACTGTTCACTGAAATAAAGCCTCTTTCATCCAAATTCCTTTTCAGAGAACTTTTATTCACACAGAGAGACCTTCCTTCAGGACTTGAAGAATCAAGTCAAGTTGTTATGATGTGAATGGAGAAGTCCCCATGGTAAAGAACCAGAGGCAGCTCCTAGGGTTTTGAGGGCCTTCATCCTATGACCATAAGGAGTTAAATTTTCCTAACAGCCACTTGAACTTAGCAGAGGATCCCTAGCTTCAGAAAGGCACACAGTTCAGCTGACACATTACAGCCTTGTGAAATCCTAGGAGAACCCAGATAAGCCATGCCCTGAACTATGAAAACTGTGTAAGAATAAAAGTGTGCTGTTTTTGTGGTTATGTGTTAGGCAGCCATAAAATATGCTGAGCACATTTTCATGGCCCCCATGCCATGTATGACGTAGTCTTTCATTTGGAATATCTCTCTCTTATTTACCTGCTATATGTTTTGCAAAATATAATGTAGCAAAACATATAGCATCCTTTAAGATTTAGTGTAAACGTATTCTCTGGTAAGTTTCTCCAGTTTTTCCTTCTACCCTGCATTCATGCTTCAGTCATCAGTCTCTATGTACATGCAGTTGCCTTAACATATATCTATCATTGCAAATACCACCTTACATTATAGTTATTCATGGACTACATCCCTCACCAGACATTGAAGTTTGCATGTATTTATTCATTTATTCAACAAACTTTTATTTCTTACTCACAACATACCAGATTGTGTGCCAAGTACTAGAAACATAGGCTTGAAAGGTCTTTTCTCAAAAGGCAGAGACCATATCTTATCCATCTTTATATTTCCTGATGAGTGCTGCATTTGGAACATAAAAAAATGGGGGGGATTGTGTTAATTTACTAAAACATCAATTTTTCAAAAGGCAATTTGCCAAATGATCAATTCATCAAAAACTACCAAACACCTTAAACTGATTTTTCACAGCCATTTCATTCTGAGAGGAAGAAACAGGGTGTGAACCTAAAAAAAAGAAAAAAGAAAGAAAAAGAAAAGAATGAGAAGTGTATTCAAGGAAAAGCCCACTCCTTGAATATGGAAACACATTTGTGTTCTAAAATATGAATTTCATAAAAAATTGATATTCAGCGAAGTAGAACTAGGGAAATTTTCGACTCTAGCAAACTAAGCAAATTGGTCACTTGGTAAATTAGTTGCAGTAAATTGGTCTGATTGTAGGTTACTACTCTTATTTATCAATTTGGTGGAAATAATAAAAGCAACTGTGATTTTAAGGAAGACAAAGTCCACCTGAGCTAGAGTAGTTGAAGTGGACACTCTGGAGGAGATGGAACATAAACTGAGATTTCAAAGAAAGGAAGAATCTAAGAAAATGGAGATTTAAAAATTGGGAAAAAACTAATTATGTACAAAGGGCAGTGAGACCACTTTTCTCACCAAAGCAATTCAGCTCACATTTAATTAATTAATTATTATAAACATACAAATTAACTATATTATTAATTTGTTAGTAAGATTCACAACAAAAAGGCAGGCATTCACAAAGAAACTTAAGATTCAGTCTCTTAAGAAACTTATGATTCAAAATTAAAGGTCAAAAATGCTGACCTTTAGAAGAATTGCATTCCTTTTAACAGTTAATGTCAGAGGATTTAGCATAAGACACGGGGAGACTTTTTATTCTTTGGAAGCAGCATGTTTACTTTACAAACAAAACAAATGTGAAGACATTCCCCTTAGCAACAACAATAATGAAACACATCCCCTTACTTTCCTTTTTGGTCTTATCCATGTCCTGGATGTCTGCTGTGGGAGTATTATCAGTTTCCTTTATTGCTTATTGATCTCCTACCTATCATCAGATTTCTGTCACTTCATGAAACAAATTCAAACTGGGATTTTGTTTTGTCTTATGTTTCTTTTTTTTTGGAATTGTGAAATTTTGAAATTACTTTTTTGTTCAATGATTGGTAGAATTTATTGATACAACCATTTTGGTCTTGTGATTCTCTAGAGTTATAGGAATATTCAGATTTTCTATTTCTTTTAAGTTAGATTAAATTTTTCTATGAATTTTTTCATTCCATCTGAGCTTTAAATGTATTAGCATAAAATCTTTATATTATTTGTTTAATGTCTATAACATGTACAATTACGTCCACTTTTTATTCCCAATGATATTTATTTATATCCTCATTCTGTTTTTGTTAATGGATCTTGCCATTTTTATTGTTTATTGGTCAATTTTATTTTTGTCCAGAAAAATGACTTTTGTCTTTTTTGATTCTGCATGTTGTATATTCATTATTGCTTATATTAACTTTATCTTACCATTATCAGTACATTTATTCTACTCTTTCTGTATTTATTCTGTTTTATCAACTTTTGAAGTTGACTGCTTAATTCCATAATGTCTACTTCTTTAGTGTATGAGCTACTTTAAAATTTTTTTTAATTTCTGGATGCATTTTTTTCCAGTAGTCTTTGTTGTTTATTTCCAATATATTATGATTTATTTCAAATTGGAACAGTTTGAGAATTTGTATTAATTCTACTTTAAAGTTTTGCTAGAATTCAGCAATGAAGTCATTTGGTCCTGAACTTTCTTTGTTGGGGGATGTTTTATTACTCATTCAATCTCCTTATTTGGTATCGGTCTGTTTAAGTTTTCTATTTCTTCTTTCTTCAATCTTGCTAGGTTTCATGTGTGCAGGAATTTATTCAAGTCCTCTAGGTTTCCTTAATTTATTGCCATATACTTGTTCACACTAGTTTCAAATGATTTTTTGTATTTCTGTGGTAACTGTTGTGATGTCTCCTTTTTCATCACTGATTGTATTTATTTGGATCTTTTCTAATTTTTCTTAGTCTAGTTAATGGTTTATTGGTTTTGTTTATCTTTTCAGAAAACCATCTTTTTGCTTTATTGATCTTTTGTATTTTTTAATCTCAATTTTCTTCCCTTCTACTAATTTTCTGTTTCAGTTGTTCTTGCTTTTCTAGCTTCTTAAGATGCTTTGTTAAGTTGTTTGTTTAAAATATTTCTAGTTTTTTTTATGTAGACATTTATTGCTGTAAACTTGCTTCTTAGTGCTGCTTTTGCTGCATTCCATAGGTTTTAGTATGTTGTGTTTCTATTTTTATTTGTTTCAGGATATTTTTTAAATTTTATTCATAATTTCTTTATTCACCTATTGGTCATTTGGGAACATGTTTGATTTTAATGCATTTGTATAATTTCTTTTTCTTTCTTTTTTTTTTTTTTTTTTTTTTTTTGAGACAGACTCTCTTTCTTGTTGCCCAGGCTGGAGTGCAGTGGCATGATCTCAGCTCACTGAAACCTCTGCCTGCTGGATTCAAGTGATTCTCCTGCCTTAGCCTCCTGAGTAGTTGGGATTACATGTGACTGCCACCACATCCAGCTAATTTTTTTGTGTTTTTAGTAGAGACGGGGTTTCACCATGTTTGCCAGACTAGTCTCGAACTCCTGATCTCAGGTGACCTGCCCGCCTCAGCCTCCCAAAGTGCTGGGATCATAGGCATGAGCCACCACACCTGACCTTGTATAATTTCTAATGTTCCTCTTGCTCTTGATTTCTAGTTTTATTCCATGTGTTCAGATAAGATGCTTGATATTACTTCAATATTTTTAAACTTTTTCAGGCTTGTTTTGTGTCCTAACATATAGTCAATGCTGGAGAATGTTCCACGAGCTGATGAAAAGAATGTGTATTCTGCAGCTGTTGGACAAAATGTTCTATTAATGTCTGTTAGGTTCATTTGGGCTATGGTGCAGTTAAAATGAAATATTTCTTTGTTGATTTTCTGTACAGATGATCTGTCCAATGCTGAGACTCAGATGTTGAAGTCCCCAACTATTATTGTATTGTGGTCTACCTCTCCCTTTAGATTAAATAACATTTGCTTTATATATCTGGGTGCTCCAGTGTTGGGTTAAGGTGTGTTTACAATTTTTATGCTCTCTTGCTGAATTGATTGTTTTATTACAATCAGAATGTGCTTCTAAAAAACTGAGGTGGGGGTAACTCTCCCTAACTTATTCTATGAGGACAGCATAACCCTGGTAACAAAACCAGACAAGGACACAACAATAACAAAAACTACAGTTCAATATCCTTTATGAACACAGATGCAAAAATCCTTAACAAAACACTAGTAAACCAAATCCAACAATGCATTGAAAAGATAATATAACATGATCAAGTAGAATTTATCCAAGGAATTCAAGGATGGTTTAACATATATGCAAATCAATAAAAATGATACAATATATCAATAGAATGAGGAACAAAAAATCTATTACCTTAAAAGATGCAGAAAAAGCATTCAATTAAATTTAACATCTCTTCATGATAAAAGCTCTCAATAAATTGGTTATAGAAGGAAAGTACCTCAACACAACGTAAACCATATATGACAAACCAACAGCTAACATCATACTGAATGAGGAAATGCTGAAACAATTTTCTTTAAAAACTGGAACAAGATAAGTGTGCGTACTCTCATCACTTTTATTCAATATAGTACTAGAAAGCCTAATTAAATCTTAATCCTAATTAAGAAAGAGAATGAAAGAAAGGGCATATAAATTAGGAAGTAGGAAGTCAAATTGACCCTGTTTGCAGATGATACGATCTCATATACAGAAAAATCAAAAGACTCTACCAAAAAAAAACCCTCTTAAAGCTGATAAGCAAATTCAGTAAAGTTGCAGTATACAAAATCAACCTACAAAATTCAGTAGCATTTCTACATATGAACAACAAACTACCTGAGAGAAGAAATCAACACAGAAATCCCATTTACAATAGTGACACAAAATAAAATAAAATACCTAGGAATAAATTTAACCAAAGCAGTGAAATACCACTACAAGGAAACTACAAAACACTAATGAAAGAATTAAAGAGGATACAAACAAAAGGAAAGACATCTCATGCCCATGAATCAGAAGAATTTATATTGTTAAAATAACAATACTACCCAAAGAAATCTACTAATTCAATGCAATCCTTATCAAAATATCAATGACATTCTTCATAGAAATAGAAAAAAAAGTGTTTAATTTGTATAGAACTATGAAAGACCCTGAATAGCCAAAGCAATCCTGAGCAAAAAGAATAAAACTAGAGGCATCACACTATTTTTCAAAATATAGATTTCAAAATATACTACAAAGCTATAGTAACCAAAACAGCATGATACTGGCATAAAAACATTCATAGATGAATGGAACACATTGGAGAACCCATAAATTAATCCATGTTTGTACAGCTAACTGATTTTTGACAAAAGCATCAAGAACATTCATTGGGGAAAGGACAGTCTCTTTAAGAAATGATGCTGGGGAAACTGAATATCCATATACAGAAGAATGAAACTGGGCCCCCACTCCTCACTTTATACAAAAATTACCTCTAAATGAATCAAAGACGTATGTTAAGAACCAAAACTATAAAACTACTAGAAGAAACATAGGGAAAATGCTTCATGGCATTTGTCTGGGAAAAGATTTTATGAATAAGACCTCAAAAGCATAGGCAACAAAAGCAAAAATAAACAAAAGGGATTATATCAAACTAAAGAGCTTTTGCCTAGCAAAAGAAACAATCAACAGACTGAAAAGACATCCTACACGATGGGAGTAACCTACACTATTCGCTTGACAGAGGTTTATATTTAGAATATACACAGGACTCAAACATCTCAGCAACAAACAAACACTCTACTTCAAAAATAAGCAACAGATCAGAACAGACATTTTTCAAAATAAGACATACAAATGGCTAAAAAATGTATGAAAATACGTTCAACATCACTAATCATAAGGGAAATGCAAATCAAAATGACAGTGAGGTATCATCTCACCCCAGTGAGGATGGCTGTTATCAAAAAGACAAAAAAATGATGGTTAATATTAAAAGAAAAGGGAAAGCTGGAAACAGAAAGTTAAACACCACATATTCTCAGTCAGATGTGGAAGCTAAAAAACAGTTGATCTCATAGAAGTGAAAACTAGAACAGAGGATATTGGAGTCTGGGAAGGGTAAGGTGAAAGGAAAGATAGGAAGAGATTTGTTAAAGGACACAAAATTGCAGCTAATCAGGAAGAATAAGGTCTAGAGTTCTATACCACTACAGCATGACAACGGTTGACAATAAGATATTATATGGTTTCAAGTGTTGCCTACACAAAAAATGATAAACGTTTGAGATGATTGATATGCTAGTTACTCTGATCTGATCACTACATATGGTATGTATGAAAAATCACTACATACTTCATAAATATGTATAATTATTATGTCAGCTTACAAAATAATTCTACTTTTAAAAATAACCTTAATGAAGCATGCTTTATGGTTTAGTTCAAGTCAATTTTCCTAAATGTTCCATGTGTACATAAAAAGCTTTCAATTATTCCAACATTCCATATATGCTCACTAGGTCAAGATTCTGATTCATGCTAAAATACTGTCTATCCTTATTTATATATTTTTTCCTGAACTCATACATTGAGAGAGCATGTCATAACCTTCCTCTAACATAATGAATAAATTAATGTCTCCCTTGAAGACTATCAAGTTTTGTTTTATTTATTTTGAATATGTGTTCTTATGTGCAAAGAAGTTAAGAATTACACCTTCCTAAGAAGTTGAATCATTTATTGCTAAGGATACATTTTGCCTTGAACTCTTCTAGTTTTAATACAATTAAGTCATATCTTTTTGTTTATGTTTGTCTTATATATAGTTCCATTTGATATGATCTGAAAATGTGTCCCCACCGAAACCTCATCTTGATTTGTACCCCCATAATTCCATGTGTTGTAGGAGGGACCCAGTGGGAGATGGTTGGATCATGGAGGCGGTTTACCCCATGCTGTTCTTGTGGTAGTAAATAGGACTCATGAGATCTGATAGTTTGGCAAGGGGAAATCCATTTCACTTGACTTTCATTCTCTCTCTTTGCCTGCCACCATCCATGTAAGATGTGACTTGCTCCTCCTTGCCTTCCACCATAATTGTGAGGCTTCCCCAACCACATGAAACTGTAAGTCCAATTACACCTCTTTCTTTTGTAAATTTCCCAGTTTCAGGCATGTCTTTATCAGCAGAATGAAAACAAACTAACACACCATTCTTTTACTTTTTTATATCTTTATGTTTTAGGTGTGATGCTCATGAAAGCATATAGTCTCAATTTGTGTTTGTTTTCCTATCTGGCAAATTTTGCCTTTCAGTTGGAAAAATTACTCCATTTCAATTTATTTGGATTACTAATTTTTTATTTGTGTGTCCTATCTTTTATGTGCTTATTATTTGTCCTATTTACTGACGTTTTTGTTTGTTTCCTGTTTCTTTCCTTCTTATATTCTTTTGCATTTTTAAAATTTGTCCCTTTCCTGTTCTACTAGTTATTTTAAAACATTTAAATATGTACACTTAAAGATATATTTTACTATTTCCTCTACTTCTAAACAAGACACGAACAATAGGAACACCTAGCTTTCTTGTTTTGTTTCCATTGGTTTTTGTTTGTTTCTTTGTTGTTGTTTTTTGGTGTTTTTTCGTTTTGGGAGAGAAGGTTTAGCTCTTCCCCCAGATTCCCCCAGCCTGGAGTACAGTGGCACTATCATGGCTATCTGCAGCCTCCACCTCCCAGGCTTAAGCAATCTTCCTTGCTCAGCCTCCTGAGTAGCTGGGACCACAGGTGTGCATCATCACACATGGCTATTTTTAAAAATTTTTTTTGTAGAGATGGGGTGTCACTATGCTGCCTAAGCTGGTCTCAAACTCATGGGCTCAAGTAATCCTCCTTCCTCGGCCTCCCAAACTGCTAGGATCACAGGTGTGAGCTGCTGTATCTAGCCAGAAGATCAATTTTGATACCCACTATGGTATCAATTGAATTTTTTATATGTTTGACTGTGGAGAAAATAATGGACTGAAAACCCTAGTGTTCATACTTTGAAATCCATCACTGCATGTGCAATGAGGTCATAATCAAGGGTGATGAAGATACCGAGTCAGGTCTATTTTGGGAAATGCAGTCCTCCTCTGAAGGAGAAGGTTTGTCTCAAGAAGTCAGCATCAACCTTTTAATCTTTCTATAATTGCATGCTGTCTAAGTTTTTTCCATCCAACCTTCCCTCTCTTCTTTGCAAGTGACAGACTGTCATCCAACTCTGATGGCTCTCCTGGCCTCCTCTAGCTTCCCGTTTTTCCTCACAGGTATTTCCCCTCATACATAACTTGCATGTCTAATCCTGTCTTGGAGTCTGATTCTCATAGACCTCAGCCTAATAAAAATGGCACCAGAAGTGGTCCAAGAAAACAGTATAATAGAGATATAGGAACGGCTCACCTACCACCAAGTGGGCAAAAAGGACAGTATCCTGACTGGTGAATGTGACACATTGTCCTTGAATCAAGATGGTAAAGAACTCTAGCTCAATATTTAGTAGATTCAGCAGTGAATTATCTAACAAGTGGTCCTATACTGGCCTTACAACCAAATTCTGACAGCTTCATGTTTGCTTTCTCAATACTATTCCACTCTTTCTTTGTAATCCATTATTTTTTCTCTGTGACTTGCCTTGATAGTCTGCCATAATTCTCATTTTTTTTTCTAACACTGAGTACCCTATTTAGCTCTAGAAAATCTGTTCACAGACCCTGATGATATGGTTTCCATTTACTGAGAAGCCTACCTACCATATGCCTGGTGTTATGTTATCTCACTAATTCTCACAACTCTGCCAGTAGTTATTATTATCTCATCTAGAGCTGAGGCTCAGAAATATTCAGTGAATGGAGTGAGGCTGTAGTTTTACCTATGTTCCCATTTGGCTATAGTTGTTTACATAAGAGATGAAGAGACTTCAGAGAGAAAGCTTGAATCCTGAATAATACAAACTTGTCCAAGATGTGTCCAACAGACTGAGATGCTGGTATTGACAGAAGCCAGTTGGAAGAGAATATAATAGAGTCCCTGAAAGAAAATTCATCAGAAGGAAAGAATGAATGTGTCACAGTGAACCTGACTTATAAACAATGCATAAAGGTCAGAAGGAAGAGGTAGACCAAGGCTGAGCATGGCTGCTGTTCTTATCCAACCCAATCCTTTTGAAGACACTGTGGAGGTGTGTGTGCTCTCTGGAGAGTAATAGAACCATAGATATTCATTGAAAGAGCTGTCACAATAATTGCTAAAAAAAAAATTTAGGAACCAAGTAATCTTGCTGTGAGAATTCAACCCATTCTACTGACCCCAGTCAAACAGAGAATAAATAATATAGAAGAGAGAAGTAGTCATCTCATTTTTTGAAAAGCATGGGGAAGGAGAATGAAGATCCACAGGAAGGTGTAGGAGCAGCAGTGCATTTCCATTAGCCTGCAACAACACATTGGCAGAGAAATGCATCACCTGGTGGCAGCAGCAGAACTGCATCTCTCTCGGCAGCAAGGATGCACTAGAGGCAGAATTTCCATTCAACTTGCACCAGGCAGTAAAGGCTGAAGAAACATTCGTCCATGTATTCATTTATTTATTCAACAAATATTTATTAAAGAGGTTGATATGGCTTGACTGTGTCCCCACCCAAATCTCATCTTGAATTTCCACATGTTGTGGGAGGTACCTGGTGGAAGGTAATTGAATCATGAGGGCAGGTCTTTCCCGAGCTGTTCTTGTAATAGTGAATAAGTCTCATGACATCTGATGGCTTTATAAGGCAGAGTTTCCATGAACAAGCTCTCTCTTTGCCTGCTGCCATCCCTGTAAGATGTGACTTGCTCCTCCCTGCCTTCTGCCATGATTGTGAGGCTTCCCCGGCCACATGGAATTGTAAGTCCAATAAACCCTTTTTCCTGTATAAATTACCCAGTCTTGGGTACATCTTTATTAACAGCATGAAAACAGACTAATACAGCGGTACTAAAATAGATCCTTCTATTAGCTGGCAATGAGATAGCAGAGGTGTTGGGGCTACAGAAAATAGAGTGGAAGAAAAGGAGCTGTCTCGCTAAACTCAGTAATACTTTGACCCTGAAAGTCCTATTATAAAATTGTACTTTACCAGGCTTTCTTCTTTCCAAAGGTTCCAGTCAAAGTCTTGATCCATTTATCTAACAAGTTGTCCTTTTCTTATTGATTTATTGAAGGATTTTTAAGGGATACTAATTTTTATTGATTATATGGATTAAAAATATCCTCTCCTCATCTCTTATTTGTCTCTTACATTTATTTATGGAACCATGAGACATTCATTCTTCTGTGAGCTGACACCACTTTATACATGCTTTTGTTATAAAGCCAACCTTGTTGCCCATAATGTCTTCCCTAAAAGTCTATGGAAGAAATGCTGGACTTGGAATAAGGATTTCTGGGTTACAGCAGTTCTCTGACATCATTAGGACTGTGATTTTGGGTAAATTTCTTGAGATTAACATTAAACCCTACAACATCAGACCCTCTCCTAAGTTTCTTATATATTCTTTATAACTGTCTGCCTGTTGTTTGGATAAAAAATAACGAAAAATAATAATAATAAATAGTCTCAGAAAAATAAAGTTATTAACCAATGATACACAACTAGTTAATGACAGATTGAGAATCAAACTCAGGTATGATTCCAAAATTTATGCTGCTTTCTTCTCTTAATGTGTGCTTCAGGATTCTCATGTGAAAAATTGCAAAAAAAAAAAAAAAAATGCTGAAGAGGAGAGAGGTGAAATGGAACTATAAGCCTTACATTACTTCCTGCTCTGAAATTCCATGATTCAAAGCACCTATCGAAAACCAATAACCATGAGACACTCTGGAGAGGGACTACTGCTCTTTAAAGTCAGTGGGTTTACCCACTGGCTCCCCAGAGAAAAGCAATCACCAGCAGTGATAGAGCTACTAATGTCTTGATTTTTAAAACCATTCAACACTAATTTTGAACATGATTACCTCAAGAGCCAAAAATAAACTCTTTATTACAAGCTTGTAATTGCACTATGAAAAGTACTTAATATATGGCAGCTATATTTTATTGAAAGTCTACTATGCACTAAGAATGTTACAAAGATAATCCCCTTCAATCTTGAAGAGAACATTATGAGATAGCTATTTTTACTCTCTATTTTACACATAAGTAAATCAAGGCAGAGAGAGATTACATGGTCCCACAACGAATAACACCCATGCCTATCTCCAAAACCCCAGCCAACTCAATGCAGTTGTGAACTTCCCATTGTTAGAAACCCACATCCACTGTAAAAATCATTGCCAAGTGAGGTTTCCTTCTGGCAGCGATGTAGTCTTTCATGAAATTCTCATTGTTGAAGAACCTCATTGGAATTTCAGTACTTGAGGGCTCCTCTGAACTAGCAAGTTTAAATAAAGCATATCAGAGAGAGTTATAGGTCTTTCCCCAAAATGGAAAATGTGTAAATAGACTGGCTAAATTCTTGGGAAAAAATACAAAATATTTGCTTATTGGAAACTTTTAAAAAGAACTTGTGTTGAAATTTAAGGCTGAAACTTACCTGTTAACTAACTAAAAATCTCTTTTTTTTTAAAGATGGGCTAGAAAATTTATGTCTATTTCTCTGAATCTCACTTAATATCATTTTCTATGAAAAATAAAGCGTTGTGAGTTTCATCACATGGTGTTATTTCAGACTCCCTCGTAAGGGACTTTTCTCTTCTATGGATTTGTAAGCTATTGAAATGAAGCGTGGTTACAGAAAGTCTCATGGAAAACATATGTTTCAGGAAATATAAGGTGAAGGGGAGAGCAATGCATCAAATTCATTTGTAAACTTCAGAAAAGATTGTAATTAAGTCTTTTAATAATGCTTTTTAAAATCAGCGTGCTTCTCAAGGCAGAAAAACCATAACTGTGATGTGACTGCTAGCAAGTATTTTTTGTGCTGCCTCAAACGTATCCCTGTATTGGAAGGCTCCCCTAGAGCAAGTGATCAGATAATACCATAGGTAAGTAAGATTGGCTTTCAACACCCTAAGGAATGAGATTTAGAGCAAAAAGTGTCACAACTGATTGCCTGTGTTTTAGGGCTTACTACTCAGGTGTACAGTATTTGGAACCGTATTTCTCTTTCGTTCTTCTATTTGGGAACTGTCAGAAAATCGTCCTGATTTTATCCCATGAGCCAGAGTCACAGAGCTTCTAAGCTTTTGATCTCCTTTGACATTTGGTTTTGTGTGACTTTTTCTGATCCTGCTTTTTTAAAGAAAGGTCTGCTGCGGTTCTCCCAAATGCCAAAAGGGAAAACACTTACAATGCTGTTGTATAACATTTACCCTCTAAATATCAAGTTTAGAGTACACACAAGGGCATAAAGTATCTTCCTACTGCATGCGCATGTGTGTGTTTCATACTCTTTTAGAAAATGTCATAAGGCAGTTTTCATTGCATATTCAAGTATATTTCCTAAGAAAAAATTCTAAACATAGAAAAGTTGAGCTCTGAGCAGAATTCATCTTCCTGAAATCGAATACCTTTCAAAATACAAAAGGACTAACCCTCAGAGTCATCATTGACTCCTCTCCCTCATGCTCAATATTCACTCAATCACAAAATCAAATCATGTCCATTTTACCTCAGAAATCGTTTCTCTCTCTCTCTTGCTTGCTATGTGCATGTGCGTGTGTGTGTATGTCTCATCTTTCACTGAGACAGCCTCCTAACTAGTCTTCTAACCACCTGTTTCTCCCACTTTACATTACTAACAGAGTAATCTTAAAACTGCTGCCTTTATATTACTGACTGATAACAATTGTTATTTCTCTGTTGCCTATACAATAAAAAATACAAACTTCTAGCACAGTGTCTTGCAAAGTGTGATTCCCGGAATAACTATATCAGAACTTCCTTACTGAAAAAAAAAAAAAAAATTTATATTCTTGGCACCAGCCCAGGCCAGCAAAATCAAACTCCTTGAGTCTGAGTCCTGTAATCTACATTTTAAGCTTTTATCCAGAAATAATGTTTCCTGAGAAGACAAAGCATAAACATTATGTGAATTTTGGAGTATTTCCATATTTGGCAATATTATGAATGAAAAATCCTGAAAACTGTGATGAAAAAATTCATAAAAGTACTAGTAAATGAATTGACTAATGTATAAAACATTAAATGAAATCCTTTAAGTCCAGGAAAAAAAGAGAGAACACGAATCCAAACAGGCAAAATATAATGAGAAATTTGATCACAAAAATTTCATACAGATTTACCCAAGTCTCAGAGAAGAGGTGATCAAAAAGACAAAAGCAAACTTCAGAAATAGCAAAAATACTTTTATATCTTAGCCTTGGTTCTGAGAAGAGGAAAATAAAATCATTTTCTATGAGTCTCCATAACCACTATTTGGTTCCTCCTGTGAGTTTATGGCTTAAATTTATACCATTTGCATGAGGCAAAAAAAAATTATTTTATGGTTAACCCAATCTGTAACATCCCAAAAGCACATCTCTTTCGGAGAAACACACTTTCAACCCAGGCAACAAAAGATTCCCACAGATATATTTGCAAGAATGATCTAACAATGAAAAGCTATAAAGCACACAAGGAGATAAAGTACTACAGTAAGTCATCATTTAAAAAAAAAGTTCAGAAAGATTTTAAGTGTAGGTGTTAATAGATAGATAATGCAAAGTACCTGTTTACAATTAGCAAACAGATTATAGTCGCTAGATATTATCTTCCACTAAGAGAGAAATGAGGGCTACTTGGAGAATTGGCTGAGCCAGGTCTGGAAAAGAAAGCATAGATGTTGAATTTGGAACACCTTGTCATATCAGAAGGCAATACAGCTAGCTATTAAAGAAAACTGTAGTCATGTCCAAAAGACTCAGGAAAAACTGAAGAGACCTCCCCCCATTGGCCAAAGATAACACAATTTGAGTATAAAAATAATAACTTCAATGAATTGAGATACCAAATTGTTAAAATGTGTCAGTTCATAACGATACTGAAAGAAAAACCCATAGGTTACCCTTCGAGGATTCTAGGAAACCAACATATTATACTGAAAATTAATAAGCAAAGGGGGAAAAGTCAACCATTTATTCTAGAATGCAAATTGTTTCTCAAGGTAACCAAAGAGTTACAGGAAGTGTATCTTAAAGAAAATATTTCATTCAATGAATGAAGAAGGACTAAAAAACTTTAAATATCACCATTTGGCAACTCTCTAATAAAATAATGAATCCATGCAATGATTATCAATGATCGTTAAAATCACTACACAAAAAGACCATGGAAAACTTTAAAATGGAATGATCAGTCCAAAACTACTTGAATAGACTAATCAGTCTTATGACAAAAAGAGACAGATAGGCATAATGAGCCTCTTGATGAAAGTACACAAGACTCACTATCTGTAAAGTATTCTTGCCAAAATATTGAATATGAATCTGATCAAGCTTCTATATCCAACTATTAGTTTATAGGCAAAGAAACATGTAAAATGATACATTAGTGATAAAATCAGCAAATCCTAGACAGTGGAAGACTCTACAGAATAAGTAACCAGATTTCTGCTTTAAATTATAAGCAAAAAAACATGGGAAAATAGCATACAAAATTAAAGAGAGTTAAAAGACTACATCAGCCTGCTAGGGCTACAATAACAAAATACTGCAGAGTGCGTGGCTTAAACAACAAAAATTTATTTTGTCAGGTTGGGTTCTTTCTCAGCTTTCTCTCCTTGGCTTGCAAATGTCTGCCTTCTTGCTGTGTCCTCACATGGTCTCTCCTTTGTGGGCATGCACCCCCTGGTGTTTCTCCGTGTCCAAATTTCCTTTTCTTATAAGGACAACAGACTGGATTAGACCCCAATCCTAAAGAGCCTCATTTTAATGTAATCACCTCCTTAAAGTTCCGATTTCCAAATATAGTCACATTCTGAGCTACTACTGGAGGTTAGAGCTTCAATATGTAAATTCTGGGAAGACATGACTCAACCTATAACATTTTGTTCTCCTGACCACGAAAATTCATGTTCTTCTCACATGCAAAATGCATTCACTGCCATCCCACCAGTCCCAAAGTCTTAACTAATTCCAGTATCCACTCTAAGTCCAAAATCTCATCTAAATATTATATAAATCAAGTGTGGGTGAGACTCGATGTATGATTCATCTTGAGGAAAAATTTCTCTCCATCTATGAACCTGTGAAACCAGACAAGTTATCTGCTTCCAAAATACAATGGTGTAACAGTCATAAGATAGACATTCCCACTTCAAAAGAGAAATGAAAAAGAAGAAAGGGATCACAGGTCCAAGCAAGTCCAAAACCTGGAAGGGGAACTGCATCAGATTTTAAAGCTCATGAATAATCCTCTTTGGCTCCATGCCCTGTCCTCCAGGCTTAGAAGAGTGGTGGCCCCATCCCATCCACTGTGGGTGGCAGTGCCGCCTTTGAGGGCCTAACTTCCAATACAGTCATATGTGGGAGCCTAGGGGTGAGGGCTTCAACATACAAATTTGGGGAAAACATAATTCAGCCTATAATTCAGAGATCTGTCAAACAAATGTAACATGTCCATGTTTGGATCATGATTCAAAAACACAGTTAAAAATTTATAAAACAATTTGGGATTTGAACTTTGATTGGATATCATATGATATTAAGGGTATTTTAAATACTTATGCTTTAAAATAAAAAGTCGACAAAGGACAGTAATAGACGTTTCTCAAAAGAAGATGTACAAATGGCCAAGAAATACATGAAAAAATTCTTAACATCACTATCAGAGCAATGAAAATTAAAACCACAGTAAGATATCATCTTACTCCAGTTAAAATGGCAATTATTAAAATGACAAAAAAAATATGCTGGCAAGAATGTGGAGAAAATGGAAGTCTTATGCAGTGCTAGTAGGAACATAAATTAGTGTAGCCATTATGGGAAACATTATGGAGTTTCCTCAAGAAATTAAAAATAGAAATACTACATGATTTAGCAATCCAACTACTGGGGCATATATCCAAAGGAAAGGAAATCAGTATGTTGAAGAGATATCTGCACTTAAATGTTTATTGCAGCACTGCTCTCAACGGCCAAGATATAGAATCAACCTAACCGTCCATCAACAGATAAATGAATAAAGAAAATGTGATATATATACATATATACAATGAAATAATATTCAGCCATAAAAAAGAATGAAATCCTGTAATGTGTAGGAACACGGATGAGCCTGAAGGACATTATGTTAAGTGAAATAGCCAGGCACAGAAAAATAAACACCACCTGTTCTCCTTTATTTGTGGAAGCTAAAATACTTGATCTTATAGAAGTAGAGAGTAGAACAGCCTGGGAAGGATGGAGGAGGGAGACATAGGAAGAGGTTGGTTAATAGGTACAAAACCACAGATAGGAGGAATAAGTTCTACTGTTCTATAGCACAGCAGAGTGTCTATGATTAACAATAATTTATTATATATTCCAAAATGGCTACAAGAAAGAATTTTGAAATGTTGTAAAACAAAGAAATGATAAATGTTTAAGGTGATGGATATCCCAGTTACCTTGATTTGATCATTACACATTGTATACATGTATAAATACATCACATGTACCCCATAAAATGTACAATTATTATGTATCAATTAAAAATTAGAAAAATAGAATTTTAAAAATAGTTATACTTTAAAGTTCTTATCTTATGGAAATAATAATGAAGTGCTTACAAATGAAATTATATGATATCTGGAGTTTGCCTCCAAATAACAGAGGAAGGGTGGATGATTAATAAGGCAAAATTGACTTTGATTTGAGTAATGTTTAAGCAGGATGATGGATTTAAGAGAGTTTCACATACTGTCTCTCTCCTTTGGTGTATATTTAAAATGTCCTATAATTAAAAATTCAAGTGCAAATAAATGTGTTGAATGTGTTTAAGTAAAGGAGAAAATCAAAACATGAATAAGATGAAAGAATACCAAAAATCTTCAAAACATAATCCAAAAGTACTTATAGAGTGAAAAATACTACTATTAGCATTTAAATGCTCCATGATAAATAGCTCATTTTTGTAAAAATGCCAATCCTTTTAAAGTGGTCTGTAGATTTAATGAATTATACACAAATTCCCAAGAGTCTATTTTATGGAACTTGACAGTTTGTTTCAATAATTTAATACTTTATATTGAAGAGTAAAGGGATAAAAACTATAAAGAGACTCCTCAGTTTAAAATAAAAGAAGAAGAAAAAGGAGAAGGAGATGAAGAAGGAGAAGAAGAAAAGGAGTGGGTTGGGGGAGAAGGGGACTGGCATTATCAGATATGAAGACTTATTACAAAGCAAAGGTAGTTAAGACAGTATGATATTGGTGCAAGGAAAGACAAATAGATCAATAGGCTGAAGCAGTGAGCACAAGAAGACAGCCCACACACATCAAAAACACTAAAATCATTTGGTAAAGACAGATAATTCATTAAATTATATTGGGTCAATTACTTATTAATATGAAATGAAAATGAAAATAGATAACTACCTCTTAGCATAGAAAAATGAAAAAGATGGAGCTTCTTAACGATAGAAGAAAACATTGAGGGATATGTTTTAGTGTTTATTTTGGGGTCCTTCACAAGACACAAAATGCTCCAATCACAAAAAAGGCTAAAAAATTTGAACTCATCAAAATAATTCTATTATATTCTTTATCTGCATTTATATCATTCACTGCAAGAATAATCAGATTCAGATCACCCATCTCCCTCACTCTAATCCCCATAAGTCTATGTGTGTCCCCTATTCTGACCTATTTTTCACTTTCTATAAGCTGTAAAAGTACCTCTGTGTTCTCTGGCATTTTAGTCCATCCTCAAAAAATCCCCTGTATCTTCAAATTCATTTCTAAAACTCCTTTTACCTTCTTCTCTTGAGGAAAACTTAGCTCTCCCTCCAGTCCACTGCTACTCCTGCCATCCTTTCTTATGGTGGTTATTTTTTAACTCACATCCTTTGTATCTTGGGGACTGAAGGTAGGGTAGCGATTTCCTTTGCACGTTATTAATACTTTCATACTATTTGCTCTGCTTTTTTCTGAAATCCTCAACTTTGAATCCTATGCCATCAGACTGCATCATTCTTCACCCTGGCCCCAATGTCACTTTCATTTCTTGATGATTTAGTTCCCGACTTACTGACACTTTCTCTAACACTATCCTTGCCTTAATTCTTGATGAATGGTATATATGATTAATTAATTTATCTAACATAGGCTGTCAGTTTATTGAACTTTTCTCCACCAATTAGCTATTCCTCCATCATATTGCAGCCACTCCAATCCCATCATCATGTCTTAGAAATTATCATTACTAAAAATTACAGCCCCTCCCTTATCTCAATGCTATGTGGCTCTCTAACCATCTCTTCCTATCTTTCCTTCTTATTCCCTATCCTGGTTCTATTCATTATTCAGCTCTACTAGGACCTTCAACTCAATGATTCCACCAATTTTGTACTGCCCCATCACCACTTAGGTCTTCTCTTCCTTTCTTATGCAGCTAAAATTCCACAGAGAATCATTATACGATCTCTCTTGCATACAAACTCAACTCCTTTTTCTCTCTCTCAAGTTAAAATACTCTTTTGGCTAACCTAGCTATTCTGCTTAAATGCATTTTTTCACTTTTGCCACACCTGCACTCATAAGCCAGAATGTGACTGAAGAAAAACAGAACCATCCTGATGGATCTCATTTTAAATTCATGACTATGAACCTCTCAAGATATTATTAATAATATGGCAGGCATTCAGGCTCTATTTCCCTGGTATCAACTCTCTAAGTTTGCTAGATATCTATTTTACAACTTTTCTTTCCTCGAACCTATAATATTTCCTCTCCCACCTTCACTTTCAGCTTATGGCTTTGGTTTCAACCTTAATAAGACTTGAAGCAGTAAAATGGCAACCAGGTTCACCAGGTTCACACCACCATAACTATTTCATCAACATCTACAGCCATGTACTATGCTTTCTTTTTCATTCCTGCACATAACTACCTGTGCATCTATCTAAAGCCAGTTTTTCCACTTATGAGCCATATCCTCCTATTTCTATTCATCTATTCAATATTATTCTAACAATTTTATTTTCTCTACTGAATCTCTTGATTTGTTTGTTTGGGATTATTACTACAATCATGAAAGCATGCTATTATTTTTTTCCATCTACTAAAACCTGCTTATGATACCACTTTCCCAACCTCCTCCCCCATTTATTTGCTCCTCTCCCCAACAAAACTGTGGAAGAGATTTCTGTACTCATTTCTCTGATTCCCTCCATTCTCTCTTTAGCCCTCTTGAATCAGACCTCCATCTGCCACTCTCCTGATAGTGCTCTTGTCAAGATCACTGATGACTTTCACATTGGTTAATATAACGGTCAATCCTCATTATTCATTTTGACTTACCAACAGCATTTGCCACAACTGATCACTGGCCCTTTCATTGGCTCTTTTTTATGATATTCTATTGAATTGAACTTCCTTATACTTCACTGGCTGCTCTTTTACAAGTCTCCTGTCTACCTTGCCCCTTAACCTTGTGCCCCAGGATTCAGTCTTTTGCTTGTCTTCTTTTATTTATCTATACTCACTCCTTTAATTATCTTGTCATTTTTCTATAGCTTTAAATAGTACTTTTTGCCTACAACTCCCAAATTCATATCACCAGCTCTCCTAAACTCCAGATTCATATATGGAACTGCCTATCCAACATATGCATTTGACAGTCTGATACATATATCAAACTTAACATTTCCAAAATAAAATCCTAAATCTTTTCCCAAAACCTTCCCAACCCATCATCATCCTCATATAAATTAATGCATCAATCCTTCAAACTGCTTAAGCCAAAGACCTTGGTCACTCTTAGAGTTACAATTGACTTTCCTCCTCTCATTCCTTACACAAACTCTTCACAAAAAGAAATTCAGAACTCAGTGACCTCATGACTTATACTTACTGTCACAGTCAAAAGAGTTCTTTTTGTCCATTGCACAGATAGAGCCAATACACTGAGATAGAAGTGTTATAGCAGAGAAAGAGTTTAATTATCCCAAGGCAGCCAAGTGGTAGGAAGGAAGATGTTTCTCAAATTTCCCTTTCTGAGAGACAAGAGGCTTAGCTTTTTAAGGATAATTTGGCCAGCAAAGGCCTAGGGAATGGATGCTGCTGATTGGTTGGGGATGAAATCATAAAAGTGTTGGAACAGTCTTTGTGCACTGAGTCAGTTCCTGGTTGAGGGTCACTGCTCTGAGTGGTGTCAATTGTTCCAGCAGAATGCAAATCCTGGAAAATATCTCAAACATCAGCCTTAGGTTTTACAATAGCGATGTTATCTATCAGGGCAATTAGGGTAGTTACAAATCTTGTGATCACTGCCTATATGATTTCTGAGCAGTTATTTAAGTAAGCATAGGTCTCAGCAGAATTCAGACCCCTCCCACAGTTCTAACCTTGCGACCTTTCATTATTTTTACAACAGTGAAGGTCCCCAAACAAAAAGGAAGGTAGTTTTGGGAAGAGGCCAATGTCATCCTTGCTTTAAAGTTGAACTATAAACTACATTCCTCCAATAATTAGCTTGGCCTACACCCAGGAATCAGTAAGGGGCATTAGTCTGTGAAGTTAGACGTAAGATGGAGTCAGTTATGTTAGATTTCTGTCACTCTCATAATTTTTGCAAAGGTGGTTTTACTATCACTGATTCAAGTCATCATTATTTCTTACCAAGATCATAATAAACCTGGGCCATTACAATCAATTAGCCCTATATCAATAAAAATAAAAGTCAAAGTCCTTACAATAGCCTAAAAGGTCACATCCATTCTGGCTGCTGTTACTTTTCTGACCTGTCCTACTTTTCTTTCCCTCATTTAGTCTACTCCAGCTACACTGGCCTCCTTGCTTTTCTTGAAATACACACACCGTATAACCTTTGAACTGACTGTTACCTTAGCCAGAAATGCTATTCCCCTAGTAATCTCCTAATTAACACACTCTACCTCTTTCAAGTTTTGCTCAAAAGTCACTTTCTCAATGAGGCCTATGTGCACACATCCAGCTTCCAATATCTTTGTTCTATTTTTTTTCTCATAACACTATATCTTCAAACACACTCTTGATTGTCTATCTTCCCCTGAGAAAATCAATAAGGGTAGGTATTTGTTTTGTTTTCCAAAATGCTCCAGTATTCAATAAATATTTGTTGAATGTATGAATGAATCAGTGAATCAATGAAAATATAAATAATAACTTCTATTTATCAAAAAATACCATAAAAAGTGAAAATTCTAACCACAAAATATGAGAATATATTTATAATGCATATAATTAATAAAGGCTTAATATTATGAGAGTACTTTTTAAATAAATACTATAAACAGATAAGAAAAAAGTAAATATCCTAATAGAAAAAATGGCTTGCATATACACCATTAATATACATTCACATGCATAGGTATATATATTTGAATAGGTATTTCATAAGTGGAAACATGAATGGTCAATAAATAATTAAAAGTTATTTAGCTTCATTAAACTAAATTAATTTAATTTAAAAATTTTAAGTAAAGAAATAAAAATTAAAGACATAATAAGATACTACACATCTACCAACTGGCAAAAAGAAAAGAGTTTGACAATAGCAAGTATTGGTAGGGATGTGAAGCAATAGGAACACTATTGGTAGGGAATATAAATTGGTTCTTGCAATTACTTTGAAAAACAATTTGGCACTATCTGATAGAGCCACAGATACACATACTGCACAACCCAGTAATTCTATTTTTAGATATATCCTAGAGACAATGCTGTATTTGTGCTTCAAGAGACATTCTAGAATTTTCATGGTTTCATTGTGTATAGTAGTAGAAAATTTAACTGAATTTAAATTTCCATTGAATAAAGAACAGATAATAATCTGTATTCATGCCTGGGAATACTTTACAGCAGTGAAAATGAATTAACTATGGCTGTACACATCAACATATTGGATACAAAGAAGTGATATGAAAAATAAGCTAATATTTTTATGAAATTCGAAAACAAAACTAAATAATTACTTATGGATAGTTACATGATAGATTATTTTAAAACATAAGAATGATAAACAAAAATTTAGGGTAGTGACTATTCAGGTAAAGAGCAAGTGATGTGATTGGGAACAAATACACAAATAGCCTCACACTGTATCAGTAATGGCTCCTTCACCCACTGGGAGAATGGCTCCAGGTAATTGTGCTATTGTTATGCTTTATAATTTACATTGTGTTTGGACATATATATATATAATATGTCTCACCATCCTCAGCCATGATTAAAAGTAAAAAATAGTCCAGAAGTTTGCTCAGAGAAGAAATATTCTCCTTGGAACTAATAATTCTTTGTTAATTCAAGTACTATGCTGAAAATTGATAAGCTGTCTGATACAGAATAAATAACATCCAATGATGTAAACAAAAAGAAACTTTAATTGTGGCAAATGTTTGGAGTGAGATTAAATTCAAACATGTCTATCCTAAGTTATAGACATTTTCTGTTGTGTTTTACTAATGATCAGAATAAAATCTGACTCCCTTAATATCAAATTGTTTTTACACAAAACAACCTGTCTTTACCCCATCTGGCATGTAAACCTTTAACCCCAAAGCTTGTGCTATAATTCAAAATTTATAAATATGTTTTAGAGCATTGTATGAGTCATAAGTCATGTTTATTGTAAGAAGTACTGCTAGTTTATGAAATATGCTGGTTATTTACTTTGTCAATTATCTCACTATTTTTTCCTCTCCTTTTCTGGGCAGAAAAAAACAATTCAGCAGACTGATAGTCAAATGAAGTTGACTCTGGCTATTTCTAATTCAATCAAAATGCAAAATTTTGTTTATTCCACATTCAAGGTGACGCTTAAGTACATGTAGTATGATGAGAATTGTTTTACTATAAGAAACCAGATCCTTCTATTTCAGGGCAGGACCCTACCACTGTTCCAACCTCATCCCCACCATATGCCCTCAACACCCTTCATTCTAGCTTATAGTTTCTATCACAAACTCTCCTGTTTCTAGGAATGGTGTTACCCATCATCCCCCAGTCATGTAACTTGGCGTATGAAGCCCTTCAGCACCCACCCAGCTGTCTTCATCTACCCCTCCCTGACTCACTCTACATTCTTGCCACATTTAACTTTTACTATTTCTCAAATCTAAGTCCATTCACACAACCAGAATTTGCACATGTAGCCCTTCTGACTGGAAAGCTAAAAAAGCCCTACTCATGTCTGAAAACCCTACTCAAATTGTACACCTTCCATGAAGCCTTTCTTCTCCTTTGCCAGACAAAGCAAGTTGTTTCCTCCTTTGATTTACTTAAATGGATAACTCTCCAAGTGCCCCGGTAGCAATAGTGTTCTGAGATTCAGGCAAGCAGAGACCTTGCCTTGACCCCAGACCTGTGCATGTCACCGCTTTGTTGGATGGTCTTCTTATAAATTTCCTAATTCCTTGTCTTGTATCTGGGACTGGCAGTACTCTGAGAGCCCAATGTCCTGAGCCCTGATCTGAACATTCATAAGCTAGGTCCCATTTTGCCTATTAGGGAGGCTTTCTGACTTCTACCCCTAGTGTGGGGTTGATCAGATGTGCCAGAAGCTGCACTTTCCAATCTTGCCTCTGTCATCAATTTGTTCTACGATGACTTTAGACAAATTAACATTCAATTCAATGTCTTAGTCCTAAAATAAGAGGGTTGAACCTTAGGTAATATTTGAGATGCTTTTCAGATATAAGAATTAATGATATTTTCTAGTCATTGAGTTGTCTTATCACTCTCATGGATAAAAAATGTAGTGATTGGCCGGCCGTGGTGGCTCACGCTTGTAATCTCAGCACTTTGGGAGGCCAAGGCGGGCGGATCATGAGGTCAGGAGATCGAGACCACGGTGAAACCCCGTCTCTACTAAAAATACAAAAAATTAGCCGGGCGTGGTGGTGGGTGCCTGTAGTCCCAGCTACTCGGAGAGGCTGAGGCAGGAGAATGGCGTGAACTCAGGAGGCAGAGCTTGCAGTGAGCCGAGATTGAGCCACTGCACTCCAGCCTGGGTGAAAAAGCGAGACTCCATCTCAAAAAAAAAAAAAAAAATGTAGTGATTTATAAGAAATGAACACTCAATTATACTCTGTTTCATCAGCAAATAAAAACTGGAAAATAAAATATTTACTATAATGAGAAAACAATAATAAAGAGACACGATTTATCATGTCTTTAGGAATATACTGTTAATTATAAATCTAGGATTCTTCACCTTAATTTTTTAAATATGTTTTAATGATTTATTAACAATTTGAAGAATTTAACTTTAAGATTAATAAATAAGAGCACAAATTTTTATAATGTTATTATTTTGTGAGAACTCATATCTATAGTAGTATTCAAAATTAATGTACACAGATATTAGATACTAATAAATAGAAAAATAAGACTTAATTCTAACACTCATTCTGATGGAAAGACAGTAATATTGCCAACACATAGATCAATAACTGTGCTGACAGAATTGGCAGTTAAAATGTAACGTAAAAGTTCAGATTTTAAATACCAAGCATGCTATATTTTAATTTCCATAGCTATGTGATTAGTGCTTATCAAGTAATTTCTGTATATGTTTGCAATAATTTAAAATAAAAATGAATGCCAGAATGAAAACCAATGAAAAAATAGAAATAAACTAAAAGAACAAAAAGAAGAAAGTAATTAAAACAGTAAACATGAGGGGAAAAAAGTGGTATTAATAACCACCATGTAATTCCTACGTGTATTATTTTTAACGTACAAAGATGTTCATTTCTTATAACATTCAAATCAAGCTATGAAATCAAGGCATTATAAATGTTTTCTTGTAAGGTGCTCGATAAAGTAATTGTGTTAAAAATTAAACAGTATCATTTAAAAATAGTGTTTCATCTTACTATATTGTATATGTGTGTATAATTCAAATTACATTAAAGTTAATTTAAAATATTTTGTGTAAGAAAGAAAATCAGTAGCTCTCAAAGGGAAAAAAAATTGTTCCCTGGCTATGAGTTAGTAAATGTTAATGAATGAGTTAATAAAAGTTCCTCTTTGCTGTCTGTGCATATTGCCAGGTGGCAGAACCTGTTATTCTTTCCAGAGCTTGTCTCCAAACTCTCAAAGCTCTGTTAACATTCACATTGGCCCTTAGTGTGCATTGATGATACTTCATGACAATGACCAATTGTAAAAACAATGAGGACTGCTTGCTTCTAGCAGAGCTAAAATAGCATAGTTTTATGTTGCTTTCCTCTCAGGGATAAGGTTGAGAGCCTGATGCTTCAGCTTTACTAGCTTCAGAAAGGAATCCTTGCTTCTGCTTGGCTGTGAGAAAACATGGCTCCTCTGAATAGCTCCAACTATTTTTCATTCTCAGGAACTTTTACACTTATCTTTAGCAACTAACAATTCTACTTTGTCAACCCATTTGGATGTTGTCTTTCAAAATCAGGACCTATTTGGAATAGCACAGCACTATTTTGAATATACATATGGATACACATATATTCATTTATATATACACATATCTTCATTTTTTATATATTTATACACATATAAAGGGAGAGAAAAAGGGAAATCAACATTATATATAGATGATAGATTGATTTAGAGATAAAGACAATCTTTAGAATATTGATTTTTAGAAGCAATGCTTGGAATATTTTACATATAGATTATCTTTGACACTTCTCAGATAGCCACTTGGAAACACAAGAACTTTCTCCCTCATCTTTTTCCTGTAATTCATGGCACAGGCATAAAAACACAAAGGGATGCTAAGAATATTTAGCATGATTAGTATGCTCCAAATGTTTTTGGCATTGCTCAACAAAATTATAAAACCTGCTCTATTTTCAGTCTTCGATATAAAAAAGCTCTAAAAACAAAGAGGGCAGCTTATCCTTCTTGGGGCCACCAATTTTCTTTGCATTTTTAAATGCTCATATGAATGTAATTTAGCAGTTGTTGCTCATTTTCAGGATGTGAAAAATAGTGACTAGCAATACACTTTTAAATGACTGTATTGCCATGATAGAAATACTTGTTATAAGGAGTTATTGGGGCATACAACTTAAAACAGATTGCAAAGCAAAGTGTGTAAAGCCCTACACATTCATCAGTGACTTCATTGGCTTTATCAGTGGATAGCAGAACATTAACATGAGTTCCAAAACTATAAACTGGTAAAAGTTTGTGCAGAAACGGAACTGAAGTGATCAAAGCTCTTAAGAACTAGAGAACTATAGTTAACAGAACACTGGGAACTTTCCACATAATACATTAATGGATGATCTATGATACTTCTGATTACTTTCCCAGGGACCACTCACTAGAACACTTAAATGCTAAATAATGTTGTGCTTTATTATTACAAAATACTAATAAATCGTGTGAACATATTCCACTCACAAGTACTAGAAGCTCTACCAGCAGCGCTGAAAAAAACAGTGCTGTGACATCAAGACACAATTGAGTTCACTTGGAGTTGGGTAAAGGAAGACATCACTTGAACCTCACTGGAAGGGCCTTGTCACATCCTGCCAAATTTTAGTATAGTTAAGTATCAAAACCTACTGTCTTAAGCCTTCTACAATAATATTTCTTCCTATTAACTTGCTGTTTTCTCCCTAGACACCAGGACCAATGATTTGTTTTATTCACCTGAGTCTTAGACCCAACATGACAACCAAAAGAAAGCTTCTTATAGACATGTGAGACTCTTTAGAAATCTGGAAATCCTAACTCTGTCCTAAAAATAGAAATTCAACCCTTATATCAAAGTTATTATAGTCCACATGCCAGACTGACAGTATCCAAGGAGATAGTATTCAACCTACGTAATTGCCAATAGGAAAGCCATGCTTCTGACTTCACTTGTTTCTTCTTGACAAGATTTTTTAACTGATCTCCCATACATACAGTTCTACTTTGCCCTCATATATTGCCCTGGCATTCTCAGTATTGTCTAGAAGCTTAAAAAGAAAAAAAATCTATGTTTGAATCCCGACATTCTGCTAACCTCTCTCTTCCATTAACTGATATGACTACTTTCTTATTGAAAAATTCATTATCACTTGAGAGCTGTCACACAATAAGGAGACTGAACAGAACTGTTAATCCACTCTCTTCCATCAATATAAAAGATTGAATTTACAAATGCCTTTAAACTGAGAGGACCAGTGTATTTCAGTGAGCATTGTTATAATTTCTACTGCACTGTCCCATCTGAACTTAGAAGTTCGGTCATTAAGTGTCAATTGAAGGGAAAAATTACTGAGACCATGTAGACCTAAATCACACAAAAATAATAAATTTATATCTAGTTGCTCCTATTGTACTGTGCTCCATGGCAAAGACAGAATAACAGTACATTCCTTAAATGTTTCTACGTTGGGTGTGCTCCCCGTGACACACAGCAAAGTTTCTGGAGGGGAAATTCTAAATGTTTTGGGCATGCTTCTGGCCAGAATCAACATGTATAAAATAAGTAGTTTCCCACTTCACCCCAGAGAAAGAGAGAAACACCTGATCTATATTTGGCAACTGTGGTCTGTGGCTTATTTTGCCACAGGAATGATGAAATTGTTTTTGAAAATCAACATTAGTAACTATACCCAAAAGTGTACTAAAAATGAAACAATTACAACTTGGTTTCTCTATAAAACTTGAAGTTTTAAGAACTTTGCAAGGCTTACCCTCCCAAGGCTTCACAAAGGAATGTTTCGCCCTCCTTCCGAAAGGGCTCATGCAAAATGACTTCGGAGCACAACATATCCATCCTATGGAGTTACCTGCTCTACTGGAGAGATCAAGAACCCAGCCAACCTTTGTAAACAAAGGAGTAATGTCAGGACTGGACTGTTTCTCTAAGCCTGGTATCTGTTGAGTGGCTTGGAGTTTCACCTTAGCCATCAAACAAGGGCTGTGTTCACATCTTGTAAGGACCCCTCCAACTGTATCCCCATCTATTCAAAGTTTATCCATGGTTTATCAACCCCAAACTGAAGAAAGTTGGCAAATTATGCTGCACTGAAGATAAGAACTTATTTATATCAGCTGGTAGGCATCCTTGCAGGGAATTAAGAAATAAAAAATAAATAGGATAGTTTTCATTTAGATGTAGAAGCAATGCTTATGAAATGCTATAAGCAATGTAGCCTTAAAAGGATGCATCACAAATGTTCTCACTGGGATGCTAAGAAAGTATTGCACTGCAGTGAGATATTTAAGGGAGCCTACACAGATCCAAATTTAAAATGGAGTGTTGATTATAGTCAACAGGCAGAAGAATTGTAAATGCAAAACATTAGATGTCCCATAGTTGCCTTTTAAAAGCTCTCTGTGCCCTTTCCTTTTCCATATTTTAAGTTGTAATTTTCTTAGGTCACCTCTTTCTTTCCCCTCTGGTGCTAAGTAATGATATTACAGTGCCAACATTGAAAGTGCATGTGTTCCTAAATGCTGACGATAGAAATCTCAGAAATATAAAAAGGATAAAGTATTTATCTCCCCCTGTAGCTCCAGAAAAACAATATTATTCTGCCTCGTAGACCTAGTTTTGATAAAATGGTGAATGGAAAACATCTATAAAAGTATCAGTCTTATACTCACAAAACGTGGAAAAGCGTAATCTGTTATGGATGTTATGGAAACTGTTCTTGGAAGTGTTATTTGTACAAAGGAGTCTTTTAGGACACCACAGAGTCTTTCAAGATTACTGAGTAACAGCTGCAATATAATCTGTTAGACTAAGTTTGTGATTCATATCATTTGTCAATATTTGGATTATTATTTGCTCTGGTAAACATATTTAAATTAGCATCCTTGTTTCCTAAAATATATAAATACTAGTGTGGTTTTTGTTGTTGCTGTTGTCGTTGTTGTTGTTTGAGACGGAGTCTTCCTCTGTCGCTGAAATGCAGTGGTGGGATCTTGGCTCACTGCAACCTCCGCCTCCCAGGTTCAAGTAATTCTCCTGCCTCAGCCTCCCGAGTAGCTGAGACTACAAGCGCGCTGGTGCCCAGCTAATTTTTTTTTTTTTTTTTTTAGATGGAGTCTTGCTCTGTCACGCAGGCTGAAGTGCAGTGGCGCAATCTCCGCTCACTGCAAGCTCCGCCTTCCAGGTTCACGCCATTCTCCTGCCTCAGCCTCCCGTGTAGCTGGGACTACAGGCGCCTGCCAAAACGCCCCGCTATTATTAGGAGAGACGGGGTTTCGCGGTGTTGGCCAGGATGGTCTCCATCTCCTGATCTCGTGATCCGCCCGCCTCGGCCTCCCAAAGTGCTGCGATTACAGACGTGAGCCATCGCTCCCGGCCGTGATTTTTTTAAGTCAGAAGAGCACCTTGAGCATTCCATTTTTCCTCCCTTTATACACAAATGCAACAGTAATACCAAGAAGATGTTGAATTCTTTACTCAAACAAAAAGTTTCAGACTATTTGCGTCATTTTAAATCAATCCTAGGACATTCTGAAATACAGTTTAAAAAAAGACAAAAATCCTAAGACTATATACTTTTTAATACACAGAGGGAAGATAATCACTGTTAGGTAATAATATATTTAGGGAAGACATACTTAGCACCTTTCTTGAAGCCTGAAAGTTGAAGCCTGGAAGTTCAGAAACGCAAAAAAGAACACAACTTGAATCCCTCTCTTATATTTAACTCAAATTCTCAACACTTATTTGCAAAAACCATGTGCAAATACAGCATGCCAGCCCCTCACGGGACTTCCTGATTTACAGAAAAGCAAATTAGAAAGCAACGGGGTTAAGTAAGAATCCAAAAGTCACACATCAAGGGAGGAAAGGTAAAATTTTAAGCTGCTAAGTATTAATTTCTGGGTGTGTGATCCAGCAGCTGCTTCTGAAGGAACACAATTAATTCCATATAAGATTTATCTAGTTATTAATGTCCCAGTTCTAACATTAGGAGAAAAAGTTCTACAACATTACAGAAATAGACACAGTTAAATGAAGAGGAATTCTTTGCTGTGTTACTCAGGAGCCTTTTCTAGATCACTTATAATGTCTGTTATTTTATTTTGTGTTATTTATTTCCAATAGTATAAGGCACAAATATTTGAGTAGCTACGTGTGGGTTCATGCTCAAGAGAAGAGAAATCAATAGGTTTTCTTTCCTATGCATTGTTTCTTTCTATCGTCTCATTTTACTTTGTATTATACACCCCAAATCAATATGAGCTCTCCTCCCATATAGAGTATCTCAATTTTAACTAAGCATAACATTTCTACAAGCACAGTTCCATAAAGTAGATTATGTCATTTATGTAGTATTCTTGATCCTTTCACAAAATGACATTTTGAAAGAGAAAATATAGGTGTTTAATAAGGCAGAGTAAGAAAAGCACTTCAGCCCTCAACCATAATAAACTTTTAAACAACGATAAAGAAACAATTACTTGTTACTGCAATTTCTTCTTTCTAGTTAACTACAATGAGAAAAGATATGATTAGCTAAACCAAATCCACATTTCAAGTAATCATGGACAGGAATGAGAAGAATCAGCGTTCTGGCCAACAAGACAAGAAATGCAATTGGGTCTTCTGATGTTAATACGACTTTATTGAACCAAACCATCCGTTCAACAGGATGGGAACACATAAAACAGAAAAGACCCTTTTGGACTGTGCCTTAGAGTAGACACCACAGATGCATACAGAAATAATATTGATGTTACGTGCTGCAATTGCATGTAGCTAGTGCTATAATGGAAGAAAGTACCAAGGGAACAGAAAGGAGAGTGGCATTAATTCTGGGTGGGAGAAATTAGATAAGGGTAAGAAAAACTTTAAGCTGATCTTTTTCCTACTACCCTGTCCAAATTATCCTTTCTTGTTTACAGAAAAATTACTTTAAAAACTACATATTGCTGCAAAAGTAGTAAGCTATTCACTCATCAAGATATAACAAGTTGGGATGGCTAAATTGTACATTCTTGTATAGTAACTGCCTGCTGATTCAAGTCAAAACTCATTAGCATAAAGTTTAACTCTTCCATTGTCTGGCTTTAATCCATCTTACTGTTTTTATTTTTTACCAAGTCACTTTCCACTTACTACGCTTCAGGAAACTGGAATACCCTAGACACACATAGCCATGTCTCACAACACAGGATGAAGTAGGCATGCTGGTTTGGGTTTCTTTTTCTTTTTAATTGATATCTTATGAATCAAAAGAATTCGAGAAATAGTTATTTTCTACTTTGTCCTATTGATAGTTTAATACAAGTACCAAGAGAAAAATTAACAAAACAAATTAAATAATAAGCATAAGAAAACAGTAAAAGCTCATTTGTAATAAAATTAATGCAAATCATAAAAGAAGATCCCACTTTTACCAAATTTGTGAAGATTTTAAAACAACAATATGAATTATAATGAAAGAAAATATTAGGTTAAAGTTCAGGAAAATGAACCCTCTCCTACAATGCTGCTTAGAGTACAAATTAGCAGCATCTTTCTGGAAGACAACTTGGCAATTTTTGTAATTAAAATCTGTGAAATGCAAACTCTACTTCTAGTAATGTAGCCAAAGAGAAGTGTTACGGATATATGCAAAGACTGAAGCATTGCCTATAATATAGAGCAACTGAAAACAATGTAAATGCCCAACAACAAAAAATAAATTACGTCATATTTGTATATGGAAATGTTACCCATATATTTAAAAAGACAAATATTTGACAGGCAAAAATGTTCATTTATATTGTTAAAATTTAAAAAAAGAACTTATTACAAAACAGCATTATCACATTTTTGTAAAAAAACTATATATGGTATTTAAAATGGGTAAGTTTAATTGAAAGTTTTATTTTTGCATATTTATACTTACTAAATTCTATATGATTCACTCATCTATTCATTACTCAAAGTACTAAGGTTATACAATGAAATGAAAATATGCTGACAATATTGCTCCCATCATGGAGCTTACATTCTAGTGAATGGAGATAAGCAATGAACATATAAATAAATGGGAACATATATTATTTTTGTAAAGCAGTTTCTAAAGATTTGTTTGTAAAAGTTGATAAGGAACAAAGCAAATATTATAGCATTTAAGATTTGGAAACATTTCAATAGAAGTCATGTGTAAGAGGATATGCTCATTGTCTTCATTTTTTTCTGCTCCAATATGGTAGAAGATGTTTTTGAGAGCTAAAATACATGTGTAAAAAAATCAATTTGGTAGACATTTTCTTCCATAGGCATACATGGAAGTACATGTGGGACAGTGTACACCTATTGGCCAAGAAAAAGAAGACTTAGCATTGTCCTAATTCTTACCTGCCAAGTACCCTTGGGCAAGCCAGTTGACCTCTTTCTGCCTCAGATTCTTCATCTGATAAAGAAATGATTATGTTTCAAATATACTCTGAAGAGTTCAAATAAATTATATCCAAAGACAAAGTGCTCTTAAAAGATATTCTAATGTATGAAAATGCATGTGTTCTTGACAAAAAATGCTTGCTAAAAGCAACTTAACAAAAATAACAATACTAATAGTAGCTACCATTACTTGAAAACCTATAAGCTACACACCATGCTAGACATTTTAATTATATGATGGCTTTTAAACATCCTGACAATTGTTTGAGTCAGGTATTACTATTCTAATTTTACAGGTGAGAGAAACAAGAGTCAAGGAAGTTAAATCACGTCTTCACAATGAAACAGCTAATAAATGACAGAACCCAGATCTATAGACCTTTAAAACTCATTAGGTTCCTTTTATGTGTCCTCATGCTTCAGAATTTCCTAAATTTTACAAAAATTGTGTTAAAATAAGGAAATCCTACATGTTAATGTGAAAGTATCATTCTAGTCTTCTAACTCACCCAATCTTGGTGATGTGAGATGAAATGATTAGCAGGTTAAAATAGAAAAAAGTAAAAGAAAAAAATTACATAAAAAGTATAAACACTTTGTACCCTGCTCTATATTTATGATAGAAATTGTACTTTTTAGTACTTCACAAAATTGGAATGCTTCAGAGAAATGGCCTTTTCCCAAATAAATTCTCCAATCCCAAACCTACACACAATGAAAGCATTCAACTAGAAGAGGCTAACACTGAGGACTTGGTACAGTTTTGGAAAAAGTGAGGATACTTGGCTTCTAATCCCAGTAATTCTACTTTATTGGGTAATATGGCGTTGGTCAAACCATGTACTCTTCAGGTCTCAGACACCTACGTCAAATCTGAAATTGACTTCAAAAGGCTGGAAGCAGGTGCTCGTAAATCCATAAATATACATAGCTTTTAAACATCTGGAGTTTTATACCAATGTCAAGGATAATTGTTACTAGTGTCCTGAGGTCATTAGGAGAACACAGAGCTCTACCTCCAAGGAGTGATAAAAAGTGTACTCACTCACATCAGAAAGTATAACAAGAGGAACCACACACACACACCGGCACACACATATACACACACACACTCACGAAAGGCATGGTCAGTTTTGGTAATGTGAATCCAGCTATCCAGACCCTAATGAAGGTAAGCAGGATATCTGGGCTCCTGACTCACTCCCCATCCTCTTACCCCAGCACTATTCAGAAAGATTTTACAGTACTGTACCTTGATATAGCTGTGTTAACCACAGGAGGCTATCCAATGGCTTTGTAAAAAGCTTAGACTGATTATTAAAAGTTAGGCAGAACATAAAAGTGCCCTCTGCATCACCACTTGTTTAATGCCCACTAGACATATTTCTCCATTGGGCCTGCTTTATCCAGAAGAAGGCACCAGAAAACTAATTTATTAAAAAGGGGCCTTCTGGTTCAAGGTTGAGGCAACGTTTCTTATGATTAATATATCATCCTCACAAAAGCATGGCCCAGGGTGTTTTTATGTCACTGACTACCAAAGAAAGTTAATGTTCTTTATTTTAGTTCTTTAAATGGACTTTAATTTAAAAAATATTTTATTTTCTTCTGCCTCATTATTTTTATGTTTTTTAACAATAATGGTATATATTTTAGTAATATGAGTTTTGATTCTTTTCATATTATTGGTAATATAATTAGTAAAATTTTAAATAGGACCTTCAGTCAGAAATATGATTTCTACAAGAGCAGAATTGTGTGGTAAGTACTTTAAAACAAAATATTATTATATATAATAGAATCTTATTGTTTCAATTATAGAAATGAATAATTATAAATAAGACCAAACTTAGATGAATAAATCCAGAAAATAAAAGTATTTCAAACAGTTTAAACTCTTTTAGGTTCCTATAAACATATGATCCTATTAAATGCTTTCATTAAACAATTTTATTTTATTAACAATTTTATTAAGTTGAGCTCATGTTAACTTGTTTTTTAAAATGTTCCTGGGTATGTCTCTTTTGATCAAGTTATAGTTAAAATTCTCTTATTAATAAAATGGAAATGATAGTATTTACTTCATAGGGAAGAAAGACTGCCTAATTGCCTGGTAGACAGCAAGGTCAATATTAGTGAGGGCTCTTTAATTAAGCTGTACTTTTTAAAATTAATTTACATTCTGCTTTCCATTCCAAATTTGCCATTGTTACAAATGCAAAACCATTTTAGCACTTCCCAAAGGAAGATTTTCAAAGTATCAATAAATACATGAAAAAAGGTTTAAAATCATCAGTCATCAGAAAATGCAAATTAAAACTTCCAATTAATTGGAAATGTAAAATTTTCCAATTAAAAATTGTTTCACTTCAGCTGCTCTCGAGAGTGTAACTTCTACTACACTCTCAAGAATAGCTAAAGTGAAAACAAATTTTGGAGAGGATGTAGAGCAACTGGAACTCACAAACATTGCTGGTGGAATGTAAAATATTACAACCTCTTTGTAAACCTGTCTTGCAGTTTATTAGAAACGTTAAACATAAATCTACCCTGTGACTCTGCAAGAAATGAAAACGTATGTCCACCAAAGGCCCTGTACAAAAATGTTGATAGCAGCTTGTTAATTAGAGCCATCATCTGGTGCATAAACTGTGGTATATTCACACAAAAGAAAACTACTCAACAATAGAAAGGAATTGGTGATTGATACATACAATATGGATACATTTTAAAAATAAGTATATACTGTATAATTCCATTTAGATACAATTCTAGAGTATACAAAAGTAACCTATGCTGATAGAAATCAGATCAGTGGTTTCCTCCCTGCTGTGCATTATCTGTGAGTCTAAGGAGGAAGAGGAGAGTGGTGGGTTCTTTCTTTTCATTTTCGGAATTGCCAGAAGTTTGTAATTTTGGGGAGTGGAAGGTGGGGTGGAGGCAAATCGATGAGTCTTTTCATAGTAATGGTTTTGTTTGTTCGTTTTTGTGCATGAAGACCTTCTTACCTTTATTAGCTTTTTCCTTTCTAGTATTTGTGGCTTATCATATTGGTCATTTTTGTTAGTTTCATTCTTTATCATTTTAACATATTATTCTAATGTACATTTTCCTTTTAGTACCATCTTTGGCAGCATTTCCTATAGTCTTTTCTTTATTATGACTTATTGCCAAACAGTTTATAATTTCAATGTGGTTTCTTCTTTTAACCAGGAGCTATTTGAAAATGTTGTTGCTGTATTCTTACATCAATTTAACTTTCTCATCTTCTTTGATTGCCCTTTTGAGTTTTACTACATTGTGATCAATCAATTTGACCTAAATAATTTCCAGTTTTTGAAATATATTGAGATTTTCTTTGAGGCTTAACATATGTTCAACTTCTATACATGTTTTATAGGTGTTTGAAAGAATGTGTATCATCTACATATATACTTATTTAAACAAGTTTAGTAATTATTGATCAGATGCTATAAAACATTACGTATATTTTACTTTTCTGGGTCTCCTTTTTATTGTATATGTAAGAGTGTTTTATATTTTAATTGTATGTTGCTTGATGAATAAAAATTTGAGTCTGCTACATCTTATTGGTAGTTAGTATATTTTATTGATATAAAATATATCTCCTTGCCTCATTTAAATCCGTGTGAGAATAGAAACCACCCAAAGTCACACAGATTAATAGGATTAAAACTAAGACTGTTTTCATAACATTATTATTTGACTGCACGCATTAACATTACTATTCCAGTGTGTCCAAAAAAAGTTGCCCAAATGTATTAAAGTAACTTATTTCCAGTGCAACTATACCTTTGAAAAATATATAAAATGATAATCTTACACAATTGCCTACATTCAATGTCAAGAAATAAAACTAATGGGCTGACTTTATTCCTAAAGTTATGAAGTTGAAAACTGAATTTCAGGGATAATTCTGATTTCATATTTTGTAAAACAGGAAAACACCACCATGCAGAACAAGACTTAATATTAAATTCCACTCTGTTTTATTCTCTGGCCTTAATACATTATGTGCCTCCTGTCTTGATCATCATTAAAAGAAAATTACTCAGGGTTTTGACTTGGAACAAACCCCATCCACTGGTAGCTTTAAGTAAAGATGGGGAGCTCCTCTACAAAGAATTATTGCTCAATTACCCTGGTAATTGCCCCAAGGACCTTCTTGATTTATACCTGACTCTATACTGAGTTTGTTTGGAGTTCCTGTGGTAAAAACAGTTCTCTCCGTTGCAACTGGCTTCTGTCTTTGTCTGTGTCCATTTCAAATTATAATTTCCTTTGTCAGTCTGGTCCTACCTGCTGTCTATAACTTAAAAATTATGCAAAATATCTGGTATACTTACAGAATCCTTTCTTGCTTTTCGGCAATGTTATAGAATACACACACGCACACACATACAATTTCAAAACTATCATAGGACCTTAGGAAGGAGCTAGATCTTGGGAGGAAGCTGAGTAGGATCAACATACTGGCTAAGTCAAGGATACACCATTCACATTATGTTGGCCTTGCTTTTCACTGGATTGTACAAAACAGGGCCTCACAGGAAGAAAACCTGCATGCTCAGTCTGCCATCTTGAACCTGAAGTATCAGTCACCCACTGAGATTTTAAATAGGCCTTTCTTGCTCCTTTGTACTGGTTATAATTGCTTTAGAAATCCCAAAAAATTAGGATTGGTTATTTAAAATGTGTATCCCTCTGGCATCTGTGTTCTATGAGAGATCAGCCAAAAACTTTTGTAATTTAGTAATCCAAAATATCCTCCAGACATGGTGAAATTAAAAGAAGGATATTACCAGTTTCCCCAGATGGGGAAAAAAGAGATTGTGAGGTTAAAGCCAAACAATTAAAATCCTCAAAATGTTCCCAGTGTATTTGCATTTGCTTGTTGATTGCTTTTATCACACAATAAAACCAAAGACTTTCTGCAACCAAATGCAGTAGAAAACAATCTTTACTGAGGAAAAGAATTAAAATATGAATTGCTTTTTGTAGGAAAGACTTGTTGAAACATTTTGTAATTTCTTTTTTTTTTTTTTTTTTTTTTTTTTTTTTTTTTTTTGAGACAGAGTCTGGCTCTGTCGCCCGGGCTGGAGTGCAGTGGCGCAAACTCGGCTCACTGCAAGCTCCGCCTCCCGGGTTCACGCCATTCTCCTGCCTCAGCCTCCGAGTAGCTGGGACTACAGGCGCCCGCCACCGCGCCCGGCTAATTTTTTGTCTTTTTTAGTAGAGACGGGGTTTCACCGTGGTCTCGATCTCCTGACCTTGTGATCCGCCCGCCTCGGCCTCCCAAAGTGCTGGGATTACAAGCGTGAGCCACCGCGCCCGGCCGAAACATTTTGTAATTTCTAACTTGAATTGACTGAGGCCCACAGAGACATGAAGGCAACCTTTGCAAAACATATTATAAGTAACAACAGGACTTACTCTGTACTTTGCTAAAATACTAGTTAATTCAAAGTGCATAATAATCACTTACAAATGGATGCATATACATCTACAAAATCAAAGCAAAACTTCTC
The DNA here is from genome assembly GCF_028878055.3 of Symphalangus syndactylus. Lineage (NCBI taxonomy): Eukaryota > Metazoa > Chordata > Mammalia > Primates > Hylobatidae > Symphalangus > Symphalangus syndactylus. Next base: position 94,899,979 of record NC_072440.2, on the reverse strand, counting down.
TTCCAGAGATTTTTTTCTAGTGTTTTAACAGGACAGCATGGCACAATAATATTTCCAGTATATCTTAAAATTAAAATAAACATCTACATTACCTAGAACCTCAGAGAAAAGTATTCATTATAATAAAATAAATATACCATAATTTCATAAATGTGAACCCGTATGTGTTCATAGAACCAGCAGCAAAATTTTGTCTTCATGACACCCACTAATTGTAAGATAAGTACCAAATTATTTCCATTAGTATTCAAGGTTCTTTGAATTCCAGCCTCCACCTCTTCTGCCTGTCTTGTCTCTCATTACTTTCCATTTAAATAAATTCTTAAATATAGGAACTATTTTCCTTGCTCATTCATGGGTTTATTCATTCAGTAAATATTCATTAAGCCCCTACCAAGTATCAAGCACAGTTTTAGGCACTGGAGACACACCAGTGAAACGACAGACAAAAATTACCATTCTTGTGAAACTTATATTCTTTAGAGGACAGGAGGAGACAGATATGAAAGCATAAATTATGCATATATAGGTGTATATGTATATATAGTGTAAATTATAGGCAAAAGTGAAGGATAATGGAAAAATTTGACCAGAGTAAGCATCCAGGGGTGATGGGGCAGTTGCAACTAATCCAGCTCAAGCCCTTGGCTCCCAGTGAAACTCTTCCCAGTTTCTCCGACCTATGGTGATCTTCCCATCCTGTGAACAAGTGTAGTACTATCTGACAATCTGTAGCCTTTGACTGACTTTTCTGGCACATTATCTTATACTGTAATAGGCAGTAAATTTGAAACAGCGGAATTGGAGAGAGAAGTCCAAGAATGTAGTTTTGACTCTTTCACTTGGTAAATGATGTAATCTGTAATTTTTTAAAGGAGGGGTTTGACTATATGGTTATCTTAATATCTTTTGAATTTGAAATATCATAATTTTTATGTGTATGTTTTTCTGCCCCCATCAATTTTGCAATAACCATATGTCTTTTATATATGTTCTTTTTAGACCCATCCATGTTTAATATGTAATAAATGTGTATTTATATTAGTTAGTTTGCTGGTAAAATCATTTTCAGTCTCATTATCAAAACATCATTCAAGGCCAAATGCGGTGGCTCATGCTTGTAACCCCACACTTTGGGAGGCCGAGGCAGGCAGATCCCCTGAGGTCAGGAGTTCAAGACCAGCCTGGCCAACATAGTGAAAACCCATATCTAATAAAAATACAAAAATTAGCTAGGTGTGGTGGTGTGTGTCTGTAATCCCAGCTACTCAGAAGGCTGCGGCAGGAGAATCGCTTGAACCTGGGAGGCAGAGGTTGCAGTGACCCAGGATTGCACCATTGCACTCCAGCCTGTGTGACAAGAATGAAACTCCGTCTCAAAAAAAATATTCAATTATGAATAAATGTTTTCAGTCATACACCAATCTTTCCATTGGCTGCAAATATTTTGTGAAGGAATGTTCTCTCTCTAGTCTCTGAGTAAGGTATAGGTTTTAAAAGAACTTAAGTTCAAGAAATCATGGTTCTCAAGCCCTGTCACTAATGTGCCATGAATACAGATGTTTTGTTTAAAAAGCATTTGATTCTCTCTAGGAAAATCTGCCCCTGCAAAGTTTCCATGTCATTTTTAGTTTGTATTGCCACAAAATCACTCCCAGTAACTACTCAATCAAAAAAAAAATTGCAAAAGCAATTATTTCAAACTAGACAGTTTAGAACTCCCAAGATTCTGTGCCCCTTATCTTCAGCTACCAGGGTGGATAAGGAAGACCCAACAGGTGGGGGCAGGGTTAGGCGTGTCTGAGCTCAGACTGTCCTTGTGTGGGTCTTGCTGTGAATGCTGTGGGGGTTGGCGTGAGCTTCCCTGGTCAATGGAGTTGTGTACCTAGGAGGATTATGGCTGCCTCTGCTGAGTCAGGCAGATTGTCAAGGAAATGGGGGATAGTCGGCAGCCACATACCTCCCCAAGCTCCCATGCAAATCAAAGAACCGGTCTCACTCCCATCATGACCCCTCAACAGCCCTGAGTCTGTTTCCAGGCAGTGGGCAGTCTGGTCTTGAGAACTTGCCCCAGGCTACCTGCCTCCCACATGTGAAAGACAAGGGCTTGGTTCTTCCCCCACCTGTGGAGGTTGCACACCGGATTCAGCTTCTTGCCCAGTTCAAATTGTTATAAAGTTCAGCTGGAGACTATCTTCCCTGTGGTGCTTTCCCCCTACTCCTCTGGCTGCCCTCCCAAAGGATCCCTGTGGTGCCAGGCAGGAATGACCTGCTTGGTAACCCAGCGAGCTCCCACCTGCTGCTTCCTCCCTGTATTTTGCTTGGCCCTCTAAATTGACTCAGCTCCAGGTAAGGTCAGAAACCTCTCCCACAAACAGACCTTCAGTTTCTCCAGTGGGGGTGTGTGTTCAGGAGAGGAGGATCTCCCTTTCCCGCTTCCGCAGTTGGGTCACTCACAGTATTTGGGGTGTCTCCTGGGTATTGCAGGAACAGTCTGCTTTTTTCAGAGGGTCTGTGGGTCCTCTCAGGATTGCTGGTTTGTTCTTGAAGTTGATCTGGGGCTAAAATTCACAATTCGAGCCTCCGCACGCTGCTCTGAGTCAGAGCTGCAATCTAATCCTGCCTCCTGTCTGCCACGATGATCGATTCCACAAAGAAAATTATAAGTCCGTGCAGCTGAAGTTCTGTCAAACATTTTTAAAAAATAATAATAGTAAATAAAGGAAGAGGGAATACTTATACCTCGTGTTATGTGGTCACCATTACTCTTATACTAAAACCAAGGATATTATTAAAAAATAAAACTACAGACCAATATGTCTCCTAACCATACATTCAAAAATCCTTAACACAGTATAAGCAAATTAAGTCCAGCAATTTATAAGAAGGGTAATGCACCATGACCAAGTGGGGTTTACAGGATGAATGCAAAGTGAATTTAAAACGTAAAAAATAACCGGTATCATTCACCATATTAATAAAACTATATGATCTCATTAAAGCACAAAAAAGCATTTGAGGCTGGATGTGGTGACTCATGCCTGCAATCTCATCACTTTGGGAAGCCGAGGAGGGTGGATTGCTTGAGCCCAAGACTTTGAGGCCAGGCTTGGCAACATAAAGAGAAATCCATCTCTACAAAAATTTTTACAAATTAGCCAGGCATGGTGGTGCATGACTGTGTCTCAGCTACTTGGGAACAGGTGAAGGCAAGAGGATTGCTTGAGGCCCAGATTTCAAGGCTGCAGTAAGCTATGATCAAATTATTGCATCACTGCACTCCAGCCTGGATGACAGAGTGAGACCTTGTCAAAAAAAAAAAAAAAAGAAAAAAAAAACCAGTTGATACAATTCAATACACATTCACCCATTCATGATAAAAATTCTTATCTAAATAGAAATATAATGGAACTTCCTGAACCTCATAAAAAAAATTCACAAAATCCTATAAAAAACCTCATGCTAAATGGTGAAAGATAATTGTCTCACTCAAGTTCAGAAAGAAGGCAAGGATGCTCATTCTCAACATTCTTACTTAGCAGTGTTCTGAATGCAATGTAATATGCAAAACAATGCAGTAAGGCAATAAATAAATATATATGATCACAGTGGAAAAATTAAAACTACATATATTCAAACATAACATGATCATGTATATAGAAAATTCTAAGGAATTCATCCAAAAAAGTTACTAGAAATAACAAATTAATTTAACATGTTTGCAGAATATAAAATCAATATCCAAGAATCAATTGTATTTTCTTACACTATTAACAATTAGATCACTGTTACCTCTGACCAAAATAAATTTAAAAGACCAGAATTACCCTCTCAGATGAAATAATTAAAAAGTCAGAAAAAATATATAAAGTAACTGATAAAAACAAGCAGACAAGATACAGAAGCCTTTAAGAATACTATTAAAAATTTTGACATAAATAATAACTGAATCTGGTAACTGCATAATTCATATCTCTGTAAGTACAAACAATACTTACCTAAACTGACGGTATGCTGGGCAATAGAGTAAATTTTAACTCATTTGAAAGTACTGAAATTACAAAGCGTGTTATCTAGGTAGAAAGGAATAAAGCTAAAATATAATTTAAAAAAAACTAGAGAATCTTCATGTGTTTAAAATATTAAGCAATAGACTTCTAAATAAATCATTTTTTAAACAAGACTCAAAATGAAAATTAGAAAGTGTTTTTTACTAAATGATAATGAAAATATTGCATATTAATATTTGTGGGATGCGATTAAAGCCATGATCAGAAGGCACTTTTTATAGAAATAGAAGAATAACTGTATAAACAGTTATCTTAAGAAATTATAAAATTAGCAGTAAATTAAAAGGTAAGGAAAGAGAGAAAATGAAGTCAAAAATTCCATACAAAGGATTAGCAAAGCCCATATTGGTCCTGACAAAGCCTTGACAAATAAAATTTATAAACACCTATTGAGGACAATCAGAAGAAGAAAAGAGAAAGCAAATTTACCAAGATAATAAAAAAGAATAAATCTAAACATTCTAGAAATGTTAATGAGAGAGAAAATATAAAATTTAGGAGTAATTTTATACCAATAAATTAAAATTTTTGATGGAACGGACATATTTCTATGGAAGAAATAAGAGAAAAAAAGAAAGCATTAGATAAACCCTGAGTCTGTCTGTTAAAGAAATTTAATTTAAAGCTACACACACACACAAAAATAACTGGGCTGGGATGCTTCACTGGTGATTTCCATTAAACATTTCAGAAAAGAATATAGCCCAATCTTACTCAATTTCTTCTTCTAGAAAAAGGAGTGTCTTCCCAATTCCCAGTATGAGATCAGCTTAAGCTTGATATGAAAGCCTAATGGAGACATTAAAAGGGAGGAAAATAATAGACACATTTTATTAACATATGCAAAACTTTTGTTCAAAATATTAGCAAATAGAAATGAATAATATTTTGACATGTAATACATCACAAGACACTTTTTTATCTATTCCAAGGAATATAAGATTTTTATTTTATTTGGGAATCACAATATTTTAAAATGTAATGCATCACAAGGCACTTTTTATTGACTCCGGGAATGCAAGATTTTTATTTTATTTGAAAATCAATGTGGTTCATTACATCAGCACAATAAAAGAAAAAACTCAGATGATTTTCTCAATAGTTTCAAAAAGAAGTCTTTAAGAAAATTTAACGTCTACTCACTACTCAAAAAAAAAAAAAATAGAACAACAAAAAGGAACCTGTTACAAAAATAAGAAAGAAAACCTACCTTACCAGGGTAAGGATACCTAGGAAAATAAAGAAAGATCAAATAAATAAAAACCTACAGAAAACATCACATTTAATAATAAAATAATGAAAGCTTTTCCTCTGTGGTTGAAATAAGACAAGAATGTCTACTGTCAGCATTTCAATAGAACATTATGTTGGAGGTTTTAGCCAGTGAATGCAATAAAATGAAAAAGAAGGAGGAAGAGGAAAAGGAGAATGAGGAAGGAGAGAGGAGGAGAAGGAGAGAGAAGAAGTGGGGAAGGAAAAGGGAAAGAAAGGAATGGGGGAAGGAAAAATGGCATAAGGATTGGAAAGGGAAAAAAACAAATTACTTTTACTCGCAAAAGATGTAGCAATACCTAGAGAAGCTAAAAGTATCTATAGACAAATTAGAAAAATTTATGAGTTTAGCATGATTGCTGGTTGCATCAATGTACAATATATATATATGTATATATATATATACGTATATATATATATGTATATATATATGCCTTTCTATACAGCAGCAACAAGGTATAAAAACAAATTTTTAAATATTATTTATATTGGGTAAAAATCAAATACCTATAAAACAATTATTATGATAAAGAAGATTTCACAATGAATGATAGACCACCTTCAGAAGTTGGGAAGACACAAAATCATAAAGTTATTAGTTCTCCCCTAAATTGCTCTGTAGATTAAATGCAATCCTTATCAAAGCTTGGCAGCGTTTGCTGTGGAAATTGACAAGCTGCTTTGAAATTTATTTTATTTCAAAATGCTAAGGGCTGAGAATACCTAAGACGATTTTGAAGGGCAAAGTTGGAAGACTTATGATACTGGATATAAAGACTTATCACAAAGCTACATTAATGATGACCATGTGTTACTGGAGCAAACAAAGACAAATAGACTAATTCAATTGTGCAGAACAGAGTCTGAAACAGAACTATATATACAGAAATTCTGGATTTGTGACAAAAGTGGAGTGCAGAGCAGTGGAGAAACAGAGGTCTTCTATAACCAATTGCTAGGTCAACATGTTTTTCCCATAGGAATAAGAAAAGAATCATGATCTTATCTCACATCATGCTCAAAAATCAGTTCTGGTAGGAAGTGTGGATCTCAGTGTGAAAGGTAAAGTAATAAATCTTCTGGAAAATAATATGACCATATTTTTATGAGATGACAAATCTTATAACTTAGATGACTTAATTATACACAAACTTCTGTCTCTCAAAAAATACCAGAAAGACCGCTAAAGTCAAGACTCAGAGCAAGAGATTTTTGAAATATTTAGAACCAAAAATACAAAAAAAGTCCTTCAAAACAATAAGAAGAAAACACACACACACACACACACAAACGAGCAAGAGACTTAAGCTCTTCACAAAAAGAGTAAACTCAATTAGCCAATAAACATAAGAAAAGCTACTCAACTGCTTTCGTAATAAGGAAATGCGAAATAATATCACAAGCAAGGGTGGGCGAGGCCAAGATGGCTGACTAGAAACAGTGGCAATCGGAGGCTCCCATCGAAAAGATTCAAAACAGCGTGCAAATCCTGCATAGGCAACCAAGGTATCCAGATTCTGTCATTAGGACTGACTAGGCAGGTGGTGTGACCCACAGAGAGGAAGCAAGAGCAGTGTGGTGCAGCGGCCCACCTGAGAGCCACGAGGGGCAGGGGAGCCTCCACCCTCAGCCCAGGGAGTAGGTGAGTGAGTATGCTACCCAGCCTGGGAAACCATGCTTTTTCCACAGAACTGTGCAACCCACGGATTGGAAGATCCCACTCAGAAGCCCACACAACCAGGGCCTTGGGCCCGGACCATGGAGCCACGCAGATCCTCAACACCCACTTGGCTAGAATCGGCCTAAGCCTGCAGAGTTCCCAGGGAGAGGGGTGGCCATCACCACTGCTGCGGCTGCCTGTGGTGTAAGCTGTCTGAGCTCCTTGGTGGAGGGGTGGCAGCAAACACTGCAGCTGCAGGGCTTCCTTTCAGTAACTCCAACTCCAGCCAGGGACTTAGGGACAGAACTCTGATCTCTCTGGGCCTGAGCACCTAGTGGAAGGGGTGGCCATAGTCTCCATGGATCAGGAGAATTAATCTTTCCTCCTGCTAGCTCTGAGGAATCCAGGCAGCCCAGATGTGTGAGTTTCCCCCCAGTGCAGCACGCCCCTTCCACCAAGGGAAAGCCAAAGTGCCTTGTTAAATGGATCCTGCTTCCTGTGCCACCCAATTGGGTAAGAACCTCCAACAGGAGTTATCAGACATCCTATATAGGAGCATCAGGTCAGTGCCCCTCGAGGTCAGAAATCCCAGAGGAAGGAGCAGGCACCCATCTTTGCTATTCTTCAGCCTCCTCGAGTGACATCTCCAGGTGAAGGAGTGAACCAGATGAATAGAGTCTGAAGTGACCCCCCAGCAAACCGCAGCAGGAGCCCTACAGAAGAGGAAGCTGACTATTGAAAGAAAAACGAACAGAAAACAACAACAGCATCAACAAAAATGTCCCCACAAAAACGTCATCCAAGGGTCGGCAGCTTCAAAGATTGAAACAAGACAAACTCATGAAAATGAGAAAGAATCAATGAAAAAATGCTGAAAACTCAAAAGGCCAGAGTGCCTCCTCTCCTCCAAATGATCACAATGCCTCTCCAGCAAGGGTACAGAACTGAATGGAGAATGAGATAGACGAATTGATAGAAGTGGGCTTCAGAAGGTAGATAATAACAAACTTCACTGAGGTAAAGGAGCATGTTCTAACCCAATGCAAAGAAGCTAAGAACCTTGATAAAAGGTTAGAGGAGCTGCTAACTAGAATAACCAGTTTAGAGAAGAACATCAATGACCTGATGGAGCTGAAAAACACAGCACGAGAACTTTGTGACGCATACACAAGTATCAATATTCGAATCAATCAAGTGGAAGAAATAATATCAGAGATGGAAAACTATCTTGCTGAAACAAGGCAGGCAGAGAAGATTAGAGAAAAAAGAATGAAAAGTAACAAACAAAACCTCCTAGAAATATGGGACTATGTAAAAAGACCGAACCTATGACTAATAGGAGTACCTAAAAGAGACAGGGAGAATGGAACCAAGTTGGAAAACACACTTCGAGATATTATCCAGGAAAACTTCCCCAACCTAGCAAGACAGGCCAATATTCAAATTCAGGAAATACAGAGAACCCCACTAAGATACTCCACGAGGAGATCAACCCCAAGACACATAATCATCAGATTCTACAAGATCAAAATGAAGGAAAATATGTTAAGGGAAGCCAGACAGAAAGGCCAGGTCACAAACGGGAATTGGGCTAACAGTGTCTGTGTCTCAGCAGAAACCCTACAGGCCAGAAGAGAGTGGAGGCCAATATTCAACATTCTTAAAGAAAAGGATTTTCAAACCAGAATTTCATATCTGGCCAAACTAAGCTTCATAAGGGAAGGAGAAATAAAATCCTTTTCAGACAAGCAAATGCTGATGAAATTCGTTACCACCAGGCCTGCCTTGCAAGAGCTCCTGAAGGAAGCACTAAATATGGAAAGGGAAAACTCGTACCAGCCACTGCAAAACACAAAAAAATATAAAGACCTATGACAGTATGAAGAAACACCATCAACTAGTGTGCAAAATAACCAGCTAGCGTCATCATGACAGGATCAAATTCACACATAACAATATTAACCTTAAATGTAAAAGGGCTAAATGCCCCCCAGTTAAAAGAAACAGACTGGCAAATTGAATAAAGAGTCAAGATCCATCAATGTGCTATATTCAAAAGACCCATCTCACGTGCAAAGGCACACATAGGCTCAAAATAACGGGATGGAGGAAATTTTACCAAGCAAATGGAAAGCAGAAAAAAGCAGGGGTTGCCATCCTACTCTCTGACAAAACAGACTTAAAACCAACAAAGATCAAAAAAGGCAAAGAAGAGCAATACATAATGGTAAAGGGATCAATTCAACAACAAGAGCTAACTATCCTAAATATATATGCACCCTACACAGGAGACCCAGATTAATAAAACAAGTTCTTAGAGACCTACAAAGAGACTTAGACTCCCACACAATAATAGTGGAGACTTTAACTCGTACTGTCAATATCAGACAGAACAATGAGACAGAAAATTAGCCCATATTACCTGAATACCTTAACAAGGATATTCAGGACTTGAACTCAGCTCTGGATAAAGTGGACCTAATAGATATCTACAGAACTCTCCAACCCAAAACAACAGAATATACATTTTTCTCAGTATCACATGGCACTTACTCTAAAATTAACTACATAATCAGGAGTAAAACACTCCTCAGCAAATGCAAAAAAACTGAAATCATAACAAACAGTCTCTCAGATCACAGTGCAATCAATTTAGAACTCAGGATTAAGAAATTCACTCAAAACCACACAGCTACATGGAAGTTGAACAACCTGTTCCTGAATGACTCCTGGGCAAATAATGAAATTAAGGCAGAACTCAAGAAGTTCTTTAAAACCAATGAGAGCAAAGAGACAATGTACCAGAATCTCTGGGACGCAGCTAAAGCAGTGTTAAGAGGGAAATTTATAGCACTAAATGCCCACATCAGAAAGCTAGAAATATCTCAAACTAACACCCTAAAATCACAATTAAAAGAACTAGAGAAGCAAGAGCAAACAAATCCAAAAGCTAGCAGAAGACAAGAAGTAAGTAAGATTAGAGCAGAACTGAAGCAAACAGGGGCACAAAAAACCCTTCAAAAGTATCAATGAATCCAGAAACTGTTTTTTTCTCCTTAAAACACTTAATAAGATAGACTGCTAGCTAGAATAATGAAAAAGAAAAGAGAGAAGAATAAAACAGACACAATAAAAAAATGATGAAGGGGATATCACCACTGACCCCACAGAAATAGAAACTACCATCAGAGAATACTGTAAACACCCCTACAGAAATAAACTAGAAAATCTAGAAGAAATGGATAAATACCTGTACATATATACCCTCCCAAGACTAAACCAGGAAGAAGCCGAATCCCTGAATAGACCAATAACAGACCTGAAATTGAGACAGTAGCCTACCAACCGAAATAGCCTACCAACCAAAAAAAGCCCAGGACCAGACGGATTCACAGCTGAATTCTACTGGAAGTACAAAGAGAAGCTGGTACCATTCCTTCAGAAACTATACTAAACAATTGAAAAGTAGAGACTCTTCCCTACCTCATTTTATGAGGCCAGCATCATCCTGATACCAAAACCTGGCAGAGACACACACACACACACAAAAACTTTAGGCCAATATCCCTGATGAACATCAATATGAAAATCAATAAAATACTGGCAAACGGAATCCAATAGCATATCGAAAAGCTTATCCACCACAATCAAGTCATCTTCATCCCTGGGAGGCAAGGCTGGTTCAACACACAAAAATCAATAAACATTATCACACAAACAGAACCAATGACAAAAACCACATTATTATCTAAATAGATTCAGAAAAGGCCTTCTATAAAATTCAGTATCCCTTCATGCTAAAAACTCTCAATAAACTAGGTATCCATGGAAGATATTTCAAAATAGCAAGAGCTATTTATGACAGACCCACAGCCAATATCATACTGAATGGGCAAAAGCAGGAAGCATTCCCTTTGAAAACTGGCACAAGACAAGGATGCCCTCTCTTACCACTCCTATTCAACAAAGTATTGGAAGTTCTGGCCAGGGCAATCAGGCAAGAGAAAGAAATAAAGGTATTCAAATAGGAAGAGAGGAAGTCAAATTGTCTCTGTTTACAGATGACATGATCCTATATTTAGAAAACCCCATCGTCTCAGCCCAAAAACTCCTTAAGCTGATAAGCAACTTCAGCAAAGTCTCAGGGTACAAAATCAATGTGCAAAAATCACAAGCATTCCTATTTACCAACAATAGACAAGCAGAGAGCCAAATCATGAAAGAACTCCATCTACAATTGCTACAAAGAGAATAAAATACCTAGGAACACAGCTAACAAGGGAAGTGAAGGACCTCTTCAAGGAGACCTACAAATCACTGCTCAAGGAAATCAGAGAGGACACAGACAAATGGAACAACATTCCATCCTCAGGGATAGGAAAAATCAATATGGTGAAAATGGCTATACTGGCCAAAGTAATTATAGATACAATGCTATTCCCATCAAACTACCATTGACATTCTTCACAGAATTAGAAAAAAACTACTTTAAAATTCATATGGAACCAAAAAGAGCCTGCGTAGCCAAGACAATCCTAAGCAAAAAGAACAAAACTGGAGGCATTACGCTACCTGACTTCACACTATACTACAAGGCTACACTAACCAAAACAGCATAGTGCTGGTACCAAAGAAGACATATAGACCAATGGAACAGAATAGAGACCTCAGAAATAAGACCACACATCTACAACCATCTGATCTTTGACAAACCGGACAAAAGCAAGCAATGGGGAAAGAATTCCCTATTTAATAAATGGTGCTGGAAAAACTGACTGGCCACATGCAGAAAACTGAAACTGGATCCCTTCCTTACACCTTATACAAAAATTAACTCAAGGTAGATTAAAGACTTGAATGTAAGACCCAAAACCATAAAAACCCTAGAAGAAAACCTAGGCAATACCATTCAGGACACAGGCATGGGCAAAGATTTTTTTTTTTTTTTTTTTTTTTTTGAGACAGAGTCTCGCTCTGTCGCCCAGGCTGGAGTGCAGTGGCGCGATCTCGGCTCACTGCAAGCTCCGCCTCCCGGGCTCACGCCATTCTCCTGAGGCATGGGCAAAGATTTTATGATGAAATCACCAAAAGCAATTGCTAAAATTAACAAATGGGATCTAATTAAACTAAAGAGCTTCTGCACAGCAAAAGAAACTATCATCAGAGCGAACAGACAACCTACAGAATGGGAGAAAATTTTTGCAATCTATCCATCTGACAAAAGTCTAATATCTACAAGAAACTTAAACAAATTTACAAGAAAAAAACAGACAACCCCATCAAAAAGTGGGCAAAGGATATAAGCAGACACTTCTCAAAAGGAGACATTTATGCGGCCAACAAACATATGAAAAGAAGCTCGTCATCCCTGGTCATTACAGAAATGCAAATCAAAACCACAATGAGATATCATCTCACAGCAGTCAGAATGGCAATTATTAAAAAGTCAGAAAACAACAGATGCTGGAGAGGATGTGGAGAAATAGGAATGTTTTTACATTGTTGGTGGCAATGTAAATCAGTTCAACCATTGTGAGAAACTGTATGGTGATACCTCAAGGATCTAGAACCAGAAATATCATTTGACCCAGCAATCCCATTACTTGGTATATACCTGAAGGAACATAAACCATTCTATTATAAAGATACATGCACACTTATATTTATTGCAGCCCTATTCACAATTGCAAAGACATGGAACCAACCCAAATGCCTATCAATGATAGACTGGATTAAGAAAATGTGGCACATATACACCATGGAATACTATGCAGCCACAAAAAGGAATGAGTTCATGTCCTTTGCAGGGACATGGATGAAGCTGGAAGCCATCATCCTCAGCAAACTAACAGAGGAACAGAAAACCAAACACTGCCTATTCTTACTCATAAGTGAAAGTGGAACAGTGAGAACACATGAACACAGGGGAGGGAACAACACACACCAAGGCCTGTCAGGGGTAGGGGGTGGCCACGAGGGGAGGGAGAGCATCAGGACAAATAGCTAATGCATGCAGGGCTGAAAACCTAGTTAACGGGTTGATAGGTGCATCAAACCACCATGGCACATGTATACGTACGTAACAAACCTGCAGGTTCTGCACATGTATCCCAGAACTGAAAGTTAAAATAAATAATAATAATAATAATACCACAAGCAAGTCTCAATGTAACATCAATAAAAAACTCAGAATATCAGTGTTGTAAGACTGTGGAACAAAACGGGAATTCGTATGTTGTTCTTAGAGACATAAATTGTTACAACCACTTTGGGAAACTATTTGGTATTATCCAATAAAGTTGAATATATGCATACCCTGTATATCCTTCCTACACATATAGCTAACAAATTTTGCATTGGAAAATATAAGAATGTTCACAGTGGCTTTTTCTTTAAGAGCTAAAATTAGCAAGGTAATGTAGAAAATGGTAAATGGATGAATAGCACATTCATACAATGGAATATACTTTATGCAATGGAAATGAACACATATCAACTAGGTGCTACAATATAGATAAATCTCACAAACATAATATTGAGCAGAAGACTCCAGAAGCATTCCAACAGAGGTGCAGCCGATGATGGTGCTGCCAGCCAGAAACAGGGAGGGTGGCCACTATGCCCTGCCCCAAGATGCTGCAAGGCTTGCACCCAGGACAGGAACCCTCCCTTGTCAGGGGCAGAGAGAAGATGGGTCTCAGGCAGGCACACTCCGAGTGGCTCTGCTACCAGGACAACAGAGGGCTGGAGAGTAGACAGTTGAGTTCTGATTCCAGAGAGGCAGTAGGCGGTGAGCCTCAGCATGAGTCCAGACTCCAAACCCCAGTGCATGCTCAATTGTCCCATCAGACTTCACTTACAAAACACAAATTCTAGGAGAGAATTATTAGGAATTTTAAGATCGCAAACACACAAGCACAGGGTCCTTTTGAACATGTGTCCATATGTGACCGCACTAGCCACATACCCATGAAGCCTGTCCTGCTTCAAATGCAAAAGAATACATACTGGGTAACATACAAAAACATATATAGTTTTTAAAATTGGGTGGAGACTAGTTCTCCTTGGAGAAATGGCTGATTCTATGTCTCAGACATGGAAAGTACAAAGTGAAAACATGGGCCAGTGGGTGTCAGAAAGCAAAGAAGTACTCAAAAACTACTAGGAATCTATCAAATGGATAGAAGAACCAGTTTAAAGGTGCTCCCACTGGCCACATTTGGGACGACTTGGGCACTAGAATTAGCAACTAATTTGTTGCATTGCATTGAATAAATAAAAATTCCTGAAAATATTATCATACTTAAAAAGAAAATGCAAGAGGGCAAACAGGGAAGGAAAGAAAGGAGGGTGAGAGGGAAGGAGGAAAGCAAGAAAGGACACTCACTTGCTATCATTGCAGGCAATAATTATTCAACTCCTTAACTTGAAAACTGATGATTGAAGGGAAAAGAAGTAAGCATTTACGTCGCTTGTCAAAATTAAACTATAACTCACTGCCAGTTGATGGTTTAAAATGTTTTTACAGAAGAAAGGGATGTACTAAAAGTACAAGAAAGGATCCTTTTAAAATGAAATGTAATTTAAAAAAATAATTCAGTAAAAGATTATCAGTGGGCGCTAAAACCATCAGAAGGAAGGTTGATGGAATGGGATATTCACATTGTATGGACATCTCACTCTTCGGATTGTCCGCTGTGAAAGGGAAAATTTACCTTTGCAATGGAGAAATCTTGTAGTTACCACCTTAACTAAGTAATCAAACCTAGTATCACTAATAGTGACACTTTACATCTCCTGATGCAATACAGGATCTTGTGAAAATCTCTTTGCCAAAAATGATTGATTGAATCTATTTGAGCCTTTAGACCTATTCTACAGTTTATAGGAAATACAGGGGTAAAGAAATCAATTAAAGGACACCACGAGAAGCAAACAAACAAACTCAAAATGCAGACATTCCACTAAATAACTGGTCTTGTCTCCTAAATAATTAAATGTCATGAAAAATAAAATTGTGGGACGGCTATTTTAGACTAATGGGACATAACCCAATATTTTTACTCACAACATTTACTGTTAGCTAATACATGAGAATTGTGAAATTTTTAGGTGCAACAATAGTATTATACCTATGTGACAGAATGTCTTTATTTTTAGGAGATGTATCTGCACTGTTTTGGAGGGCAATTTTCTCAGAAATGATTCTGCAGACAGACTAAAATGTTAATGACTGTGGAGTCTCAATGGAAGGCATGCAAATGTTAACTCTATTAATATTTCAACTTTTCTGTATGTTGGAAAAATTTTTTAATGGTGTCAAAGTCTTATTGTAACTTACAAACTTTCTCTTTAACAGCTAAAACTTTCCTTTAAACAAAATCTTCCAAAGACTTGTGGAAAATAAAGCAGACACCACCAGAACTGTTCTGATTGAAGCAGGTTAATGGTCCATCGCTATCAGCGACTCCCTCACCCCTCAAAGGCATGCCTGAAGCCTTCAGAGAAACTCAGTTATAAACCACTGTCTTAGCAAATTATTCCCCATAGTGACAAGAAGGGCTGGAGGGCAGCAGAGCACCAAGTACCTAAAGAAAAAAGTGTGCACAGAGAAAAGGGCATAAAAAAGAAAGATGACAGCGAAATTAAGATACATTTCACATTCCCATTAAGGCCAATTTTCTCCTATGGCACTTTGGGATACTTAGGTTAATTTTCTCTGACAGCACGTAACAGTCAGATACCCAAAACTTAGGGAGAAAGAAGCATTATCCTTAATAGAGTGCTCATCATAAAACAGAGCCAAAGTGCCCATCTATTCTAAACTGCTCATAAACAGATAAAGAAATCAAAGTTTCATGTGGTCTTTTTTTAAAATAAAAGATATGGAGTTTAAAATCCAATTTAATTGCACTTTAATTACTAAAAAGTTTTAGCCTTGGTGAAGTCTCCTGTGTAAAACAGGCCAAATTAGGCAGGTTTTTATTTACTTCCTGTTTGAAATGGATTTCACTTTTAGAAAATAGCCTGCTAAATGTATACATGTTTTAATTATGTGCTGTTTAAAGCACAATTAGGTAGTATAAATTTTAATTAGGTACTGAGCATTTATTTTTATTCTTTTGTATGCTGTTTTATATGTGCAGGTGCTTATGATTTTAAAGATCTGACTCTTCCTTAATTAGTTCCCACCCATTCTGGTCTTTTTCTAAAATAATAAGCCACATAATTTATTGTGTACATCTAAATATGTACAATTTCCTAAGAGACAAAGGTTTTCTAAGGAAACAAATTTGTGAACTTAAGAAAATAACATTTTTTTCTAGGTTTCTTACATGTGAGTAGATGCTTGGATTAAAGTTTCATAGATCTTTGCCATTGTTATGAATGTCTAAGAATTATTTAAATTTAGAAAATAAAGAATGGAGTTCTTTGAGAGCATATTGTAAAAATAATGTCTACAGTCTTTTGATATTTAGTAAGATACATTTTTAAAGAACTATTTTTTCTTAGTATCAGCATGCTTTCTAAATTGAATCATAGATCTTAAGGCAAATAATCAAGGTCTTCTTATCCAGAAAGCAAAAAGTATTGCCTCTATTGGCAGTCCAAATCTAGCCATTGTTACCAATCAGCCTTGGGAGAGGTCAATAAAGGGAGGGAAGATAACTAACACATACTGAGTGACAACCGTGTACCAGGTTGTCTCACTTAATTCTCATGACAGTTCTACAAGGTAGATAGCATTTTCCCCTTTAGAAAGTGTTTGGACTAGGGTTAAAATATACGTTAAGACCTGCCTGACTGACTCAAAAACCCATGATTTTGACAAAATATCAATTATTAGAAGTTAAAATTTAAAAGGGAAAATGAAAATAAACCACATATACAGGAAACTGCACATTTGGGTGCATATAATGTGAAGCAAACAGTTTTTATTGCTGGTAAGAAATCATAATGAGACAACTTACAGCATCAAAACAGATGTTTTTCAGCCTGCCTTAAGAATTGAAGAGACCAGACACTGTGAAACTACAGAAACATTCTCTCATTCTCTCAAGCTATAGGAGAAACATTAAACAGTGATCTTCTTTTCATTCACTTTTTCAGAAATAGAAACAGTCGTTAAGTCAAAAATGAACGTATTTCTATCCCTAGGAATATCTAGAATTATGTCAATAACTAAAGGAAAATTAATTATATCGCCATTTCCAACACTGCCATTGACCTTCCCTACTCACCAAAAAAAATGCATCAAGACTTTCCACTTTGTGTGGTAGTACCAGCACTAACCCAGAAATTCATTTTTTAGGTTGATCTTTGCCCAGTATGTCACATCACACTTCCATGAATGGCATTGTTGATTTTAATAGTAGATATAATTTTGAAGACCAAAAATTGGGCCCAAGAACAATACCAACATAGTTGTCTTCTATCAAAAAGCCAGAGTTACATAGTATGTATTTTGAAATCTGTAAAATTTGGATATTGTTACCTCATAGATCTAGCATTAGGATTTGTCATAAATTTGTTCGTATGGTTGCTACCTCAGCATCCATTTTTGGACCAACGTAGTTATTTTAAAACCAATAGTACCCTGTCACCTTTGGTCTTGTTAAAACTTCCCCTTCCTGAACATCACACACCGGGGCCTGTTGTGGGGTGGGGGTAGCGGGGAGGGATAGCATTAGGAGATATACCTGATGTAAATGACCAGTTAATGGGTGCAGCACACCAACATGGCACATGTATACATATGTAACAAACCTGCATGTTGTGCACATGTACCCTAGAACTTGAAGTATAATTTTAAAAAATTTAAAAAAAAAAAACTTCGCCTTCCTGTCTGGCTGTTTGTGACATAGCCCCCTATTGGGGAACCTGCCCCGATATTCACGTAGGTTCTTTTCTATTTTCCTTAAGCGTTGGCCGGCTTGAGAAATAAAGGGACAGAGTACAAAAGAGAGAAATTTTAAAGCTGGACGTCCTGGGGAGACATCACATGTCGGTAGGTTCTGTGATGCCCCACAAGCTGCAAAAACCAGCAAGTTTTTATTAGGGATTTTCAAAAGGGGAGGGAGTCTGCAAATAGGTGTGGGTCACAGACATCAAGTACTTTACAAGGTAATAGAATATCACAAGGCAAATGGAGCCAGGGCAAGATCACAGGACCACAGGACCACAGGACTGGGGTGAAATTAAAATTGCTAATGAAGTTTTGGGCACCATTGTCATTGATAACATCTTATCAGGAGACAGGGTTTTGAGAGCAACCAGTCTGACCAAAAATTTATTAGGTGGGAATTTCCTCTTCCTAATAAGCCTGGGAGTGCTATGGGAGACTGGGGTCTATTTCACCCCTACAGCCTCGACCATAAGAGACGAGGACACCTAGGGGGGCCATTTATAGGCCTATACCCCCAGGTGCATATTCTCTTTCCCAGTGATGTTCCTTACTGAGAAAAAGAATTCAGCGATATTTCTCCCATTTGCTTTTGAAAGAAGAGAAATATGGCTCTGTTCCGCCCTGCTCACTGGCAGTCAGAGTTTAAGGTTATCTCTCTCATTCCCTGAACAATTGCTGTTATCCTGTTCTTTTTTCAAGGTGCCCAGATTTCATATTGTTCAAACACACATGCTCTACAATTTGTGCAGTTAATGCAATTATCACATGGTCCTGAGGCGACCTACATCTTCCTCAGCTGACAGGATTAAGAGATTAAAGTAAAGACAGGCATAGGAAATCACAAGAGTATTGACTGGGGAAGTGATAAGTGTCCACGAAATCTTCACAATTTATGTTTAGAGACTACAGTAAAGACAGGCATAAGAAATTATAAAAGTATTAATTTGGAGAACTAATAAATGTCCATGAAATCTTCACAATCCACGTTCTTCTGCCATGGCTTCAGCCAGTCCCTCCATTTGGGGTCCCTGACTTCCTGCAACAGCCCCCTTGTTCCTCATCCCAGTGACCCAAAACCCAGCATGCCCACAGCTACTGACCATTAAAAAGCCTGATGGTAAACACCAGAGTCACATAAATCAGTTTCTCGCTTTCCATATGTTTTTTTTAAACTAGCCAACGCGCAACTCCAGAAGGAGAGCCTAGGGGTTAATGCCCACAGATCTTAATAAAAGCAGAGTCTCACAGGTTTTTTTCTCTCTCTCTCCCCTTCCACCACCCCCTGCCCCTCCCTGCGGGCTGACCATCCTGCTGTCTCTGGACTTCGCTCATGGGCATCCCTATTCTCTCACAGATCTGTCAGTAATGTGCTGCTTCTGCCATTTCATGTATTTTGTTGTACTGTCTCCCCTGTGTCTCACCTGACCTATACACCCCAATCTCACTCCCCTGGTCAGAGCTCTTCCTACAGAGTGTCTACTTGGACAGGAACAAACTGGACCTAGGTCAGACATGAACTACAAGGCATCTTTCAATATAAACAGGTTTCCTGGGAGAGGGACACCTGATCTTGCATCTGACAGACATTAGGCCATCTGCCAGGATAAAGACAGATCCCCATGAAAAGCACACTGTAAACATCTATGACCACCTCCTCTGAACTTCCACCAGGGCAGAGCTAGAATTTATAGCCACTCTCCAGAGAGAGACCTCAAGACCAAATTAGAAGAAAATCACAACAATAAAAGTCACAACAGAATTAAATAAGAATAAACACATGAAAGCTATTTTAATGCCCAATATACAAGAGGTTCTTCTAATGGGTAGAATAGTGGCCCCCTAAATAATAGGACCACACCCTAATTCCTGGAATCTTTTAATGTTGCCTTATTTGAAAAAAAAAAAATAAGTTATTTGCCGATTTATGTTGAGGATCTTGAGATAAAGACATCACCCAGGATTACCTGGTTGGGACCTAAATTCAATGACAAGTGTCCTTATAAGAGACAGGAAAGATTAATCTAAGAGGAAGAAGCATTATGAAGATGGAGACAAATATTGGTGGAGTAATGTAGCCACAATCCAAGGACACCAAGGAACACCAGGAGCTATCAGAAGCTGGAAGAAGCAAGGAAGAAATCTACCCTAGAGTTTCCAAAAGGACTATGGTCATGCCAATGACACCTTCATTTCAGATATCTGGCCTCCAGAACTGTAAGAGAATAGATTTATATTATGTTAAGCCACCTAGTTTGTGGCAATCTGTGGTGTCAGCCCCAGGACTCTAACACAGTTCTCACATGGTAGTTATTAGTGTTCTCTGGCTACCATTAGTAATTAGATTAAAGTCACTGCTGTGCCTTCTTGTTGGTTTAATTCAATGGTTCTCAAACTTCAATGCACATTAAAATCAACTGGGAAGCTCTTAGAACATAGATGCCCAAATCACATCTCCTGAGTTTCTAGTCAAATTGTTAGGGGTTAGGGGAATGGATGTGGGTCTTAGTAGTCTTCTGAAACTCCCAGGCAAAGATGACATGGAGCAAATACTGAGACCCACTGTTAACAATGATTATTCAGAATCTGTCTCCCCCATGGGATTTTGAGCTCTATCCGGAGAGGGACCATTTCTGAATTGTTTCTACCTAACACAGTGCCTGACATTTAGTAATGTATTGGTTGAATAAATAAATGAGTGTCTAGTCCTCTAATATATATTTATTCCAATGTAAAAAATGAATGAAACACAACTCTTCCCCTCGAGCAGTTCACAGTGGTGGGAAGAGGAAGAGGAAGGAATATTGGGTTAGAAAAGAGAGACTGTCTAACAATAAAAACAATTATATCAGGTAGAATTACATGCAGCTGCAAATAATAGAAACCCTAAAATAACAATGGCTTAAACAAATAGAAGTTTATCTCACGCGTAAAAGAAATCCAAAGCAATCTATTAGTATATCAAAATTGGTAAGATATTTTTAAACCTATCAGAGACCTAAGCTTCTCTCTTATTCCTCTTCCCTTCTAGCACACAGCTCCTAATTCATAGCCCAGTACAGTTGCCTGAGCTCCAGAGATGACAAGCACATTGCAGCCAGCCAGCAACAAGGGATGAAGAAAATCACTCTCTCATTAAGTCCTTACTTCCCAGTGCACATGACACTTCCACTTATATCCCAATGACCAGAACTTAGTCCTATGGCTATCTACCAGAAAGGCTGAGAACATTGCTTGTGCATAGCTAAAAGTTGGAAGTTCTATATACTATCAAAGAAAAGAGAACTCGGATATTTAGGGGGATAAATTATTATCTGTGCCATAATATTAACTGTAGTAGAACAAACTTAGATACTAGGATATAATAAAGGTCTAAAGAGCTTTGGGAGTATAGGGAAGAGAACTACAATACAACTGGAAGCATCAAGGAAGGCCTCATTGAAAAGGTATCATGTGAGCCAGGACACGAAAGATAAATAGAACAATAGCTAATACAAAAGATGCTTCAGGTAGAAGGCAAGAAGGAGAGCATTCTGGTGTGGAAAAAGAACAAGAGTTTTAAATCGCAGAGACCAAGTTTGAATTACTAGCCTCACTACTTAATAAATGAGTTGTGGGAAGTCGTGAGGTTTGAATAAGAATATAAAATGCAGTTTGCAAATAATAAATTTGAAAAAATATCTATGATAAAGATGAAACAGAAGCCTCAGATGAGTGATGAAGAGATCTAATTGTCATACTAAGAACTTTGGATTTATTTTGTAATAGTGAGATAATGGAGCACATTAATTGAGCTCATAATATTCCATCTTTATGGAAAGTACAGTTGATAATTTTGATAATAAACTTTGGTGCTTTTAATAATAAAAAAACTGTTTGCTACAGTCAGAAAATCTACATACCACCTTGGAATTCTTTCACAGCATTTTATTCCTCCTTACAGCTTTCAAACCATCTAGTAGACACATGCAGAAAAATCTGTTTGAAAATGACAAGTAAAAGATGTTTTATAAACTCCAGATGGAATTTGGTCTTTACTGAGATCAAATAGAAAAAGGCATCCAGACACCAGGGTTGATACAGAGCAAGCCAATTATAACTTAGTGAAATAAAGTTTACTGCGTTTTTCTAACTGAACTTTAGTCCAGAAGCATAGCAGTTATGCTACTGTGGGAAGCGGGAAGGAAAAGTGGAGGGAACAGTGGAAAGTTACCATTATTTATTGAGAACCACAAAGAACCAGACATAGTACTGAATATTTAAATTCCATGTCTCATTTAAACCCAGCAACCTTATGATTTGAATGTAACTGAGGTTCAGTAAGGCCCAAGTCACTGGATAACCAATGTCATCTAGCCATTGGATAACTAAGATTTAGTCATTGGTGACCAAGATTCAAAACCCAAAGCCTGTCTTATTCAAAAGCACTTGCTTCTTCCACACAGGTGATATGTACTTTCCTGCTTAGCCATTCAATGACTCATTCACTCTTAATTCTTTACTTCCAACTTATTTCATCCAACTTTTAATCAAAACCTACCTGTATTTGTCTGTTTACCCAGATGTTTCTAATTTCAATATTTACTAATTTTTTTCTCCATTTCTAAATTATCCTACTTCCTGATTTATAACATAACATATAAACATTTCAAATTTTAAGAAAAAAAATCACCAATAAAGTTAACATGTACCACCTATCCTGCCTTTGAAAGCTTCCTGGTCTTTGCTGCCTTTGCATAAACAGCTGCTAATGGATTTTAAATTTCCTTGTTTCTCTTTGCTGCAGGTGCTTATTTACGTATCAGTGGTGAACTAAAATATATGACAACTCTATTTGCTCAAGAGGGAAATTCAGATCAAGTGTAGGCACTAAGCCAATTGTATACCACCTAATACAAATTTCATGTATTCAAAAAATACTTATGAGAGGTGACAGTGTCCTGGCAGTCCTCACAGCCCTTACTCGCTCTCGGCGCCTCCTCTGCCTGGGCTCCCACTTTGGCGGCACTTGAGGAGCCCTTCAGCCCACCACTGCACTGTGGGAGCCCCTTTCTGGGCTGGCCAAGGCCAGAGCCGGCTCCTTCAGCTTGCAGGGAGGTGTAGAGGGAGAGGCATGAGCGGGAACCGGGGCTACGCGCAGCGCTTGAGGGCCAGCTGGAGTTCCGGGTGGGCGTGGGTTTGACGGGCCCCACACTCGGAGCAGCAGGCCAGCTCTGCCGGCCCCAGGCAATGAGGGGCTTAGCACCTGGGCCAGCGGCTGCGGAGGGTGTACTGGGTCCCCCAGCAGTGCCAGCCCACTGGCGCTGGGCTCGATTTCTCACAGGGCCTTAGCTGCCTTCCCGCGGGGCAGGGCTCGGGACCCGCAGCCCGCCATGCCTGAGCCTCCCACCCCCTCCATGGGCTCCTGTGTGGCAGTAGCCTTCCCGACGAGCACCAGCCCCTGCTCCTCCGTGCCCAGTCCCATCGACCACCCAAGGGCTGGGGAGTGCGAGCGCATGGCGCGGGACTGGCAGGCAACTCCACCTGCAGCCCCAGTGTGGGATCCACTGGGTGAAGCCAGCTGGGCTCCTGAGTCTGGTGGAGAAGTGGAGAACATTTATGTCTAGCTCAGGGATTGTAAATACACCAATCAGCACCCTGTGTCTAGCTCAGGGTCTGTGAATGCACCAATCCACACTCTGTATCTAGCTACTCTGGTGGGGCCTTGGAGAACCTTTATGTCTAGCTCAAGGATTGTAAATACACCAATCGGCACTCTGTATCTAGCTCAAGGTTTGTAAACACTCCAGTCAGCACCCTGTATCTAGCTCAGGGTTTGTGAATGCACCAATCGACACTCTGTAGCTGGCTACTCTGGTGGGGCATTGGAGAACCTTTGTGTCCACACTCTGTATCTAGTTAATCTAGTGGGGATGTGGAGAACCTTTGTGTCTAGCTCAGGGATTGTAAACACACCAATCAGCACCCTGTCAAAACAGACTCTACCAATCAGCACGATGTGGGTGGGGCCGGATAAGAGAATAAAAGCAGGCTGCCCGAGTCAGCAGTGGCAACCCGCTGGGGTCCCCTTCCACACTGTGGAAGCTTTGTTCTTTCCCTCTTTGCAATAAATCTTGCTACTGCTCATGCTTTGGGTCCACACTGCTTTTATGAGCTGTCACTCACCGCAAAGGTCTGCAGCTTCACTCATGAGCCAGCGAGACCATGAACCAACCAGAAGGAAGAAACTCCGAATACATCTGAACATCAGAAGGAACGAACAACTCCAGACGTGCCACTTTAAGAGCTGTAACACTCACCGCGAAGGTCCGCAGCTTCATTCTTGAAGTCAGTGAGACCAAGAACCCACCAATTCCAGACACACTTACAAGATGACTACTGTGAGTTGGAAACATACAGTACCTATCACAAGTTGTCACTTGTGTTCCCCATGATCCCAGTCCATCTTCCCAGCATTTGCTTTCCCCACACCTCCATCAAAGGCAATTGCAATTAACAATATTAAACACACTCCAGGTTTTTCCACTAAAGGGATTTTATTTATTCCTTTCTTCCTACCCCAAAAGCCCTCTCATACTTCACCTTATAGGAATCTTATGAAGTTATTGCAGCTCAAAGGTCATCACCTCCAGGATACCTTTCTGATGACCATAGCTTGACATGCTTCCTCTTTCTTTCCAATTGCCATATCATTGTATTTCTTTTTCCAAAAACTTTTAATAATATTCTATTGTGTAATTATAAACAGGTACAGAAAATCACATAAACCAA
Organism: Symphalangus syndactylus; assembly: GCF_028878055.3. Lineage (NCBI taxonomy): Eukaryota > Metazoa > Chordata > Mammalia > Primates > Hylobatidae > Symphalangus > Symphalangus syndactylus. The sequence continues at coordinate 94,875,303 of NC_072440.2, read as the reverse complement.
ATGTTTGGCATAATGAATTATTTTAAGATGGATATCATCCAAGCCATGAATTAGAAACTCCTTTCATGTTCTCATTCAAATCCCAACCAACTCTCTTCTACCATAAATTAACATTATTCTGATCGAGTCACTTTTCATATTCTATTTCGTATTACTGGTTTGAATTCACATATGTGTCTTCCCTATTCGAATGTAAGAATTTTCAGAGTCTTCTTACCAATTAATCTTTGCTATTCTTCAACTGTATAGCAGTTGCAGATTCTGCTAAATGCTATGAAATAAATAAATACGGTGATGTAACAGGCAGCAACTGTGATAGCATGGGGAGAGGGGAAGATGGGGAAAAAGTTGACTACTTTAGGAAAGTGTCCAAGGAAGAATGTTGTGAAGAAGTGACATTTCAACTGAATCCTGAAAGAGGATTTGCCATTTAATAATGTGTATCTCCCTCAAATGTTCAAAATCTTCTACGTGGCCCTTAAGACTCATCTTAGCCTTAAATCTTATCTTTTACTGCCCGTCTAACTAAATCCTCTCTTCTAGCCAGTCTGGTCTACTTGTACTTTTCCTCTGCCAAAAATATACCCTTCCCATCTTTTTACTTATCAAAATTCTACATCAAAGCCCATATCAAATAAATGCCAGTCCCTCTGTGAGGGCATAACTGATTATTCCAATCTGGGATTAGTTCCCTTCCTCTGAGCTCTCTCCTGAAAGTTTTTTTAATCTGTATAAATCAATTGGCACTTATCAATTTCTACCTTGTATTATCACTATATTTCCACATTAATATGTTTTATCTTCCCAAATAAGGGAAAAGAGAGGAATAAATCTTGACTGTATCTGCCACTGAGCATAGCAGAGTGCTAAATATGCATACATGGAGATATTCACCATATGTTTGACTTACCCTCTTGATCATTCATAGGAAACCAGAGAGAAGAAACTATTGTCTCTGGTTTCTTATAAAATGAATTATTTAAAAAATAAGGTAAATGAATGAATCCTGCACTCTTCCAAAAATTCAGACACATACTCACTTTACTGCATTTTAAGCAATAATTTATAATTTTTTTGAGTATTAAAGAAGTTAGCTGTAATGAGCTAGATGATCTTCTTCAGCCCTTTTGCACTGTCATCAAAGTTGTAATGGAGCTTGAACTGTATCAGGCTCGATGTGGCTTTGGATATGATTCAAAATCGAGCTTAATGATCTCTGCCTATCTAAACAATCTCGTCTCCTCACTAATCCCAACTTCTGCCTTCATTGCCCATCCAAACTCACAAACCAAAAGAGTTGAATCATCTGTCCTGTGGCCATCTCAAATACCTCTATCTAACTGACTTTGCTGCACAGTTCAACAAAAGGCACTTTTCTGGAAAGATATTTTCTATGCATATCCAGAACAAAGTAAATATTAAGAATCAGGTAATGCCATGCCTTTTTAGCTGGAATTAAAAGCACTCCAAAAGATGATCTACAGGCTCTGAATATTAAGGAAATGAATGCTCCTGTGTTTAAGTTATAACATCTAGATAATCCCCCTTGAATATAGTAATGCAATGTTTTCAATTTGACTCTGTAGATTACATAAAATTAAACGCTAGTCAGTCTTTTCACAAATAAACTTTGAATAACTGTATCTACTTTCATTGAGCCTGCTTTAGCAAATAATGTAAGTTTAAAAGATTACATGTGTGGTTAAGATGATTCAAGAAAAAGAAAAAATTCTCAAACCATAGAACATATTATTTAATTTTTAAGCTAAAAATATTTACAGGATAATAAAGAATAAAGAAATATAAACCGAGATTGACAAAAAAAAGGTAAAAAGATTCTCCCACTTTGCCACTTGAGATGAAAGTAAGGGATCTAAAGGTCCAATTAATCCTTGATCCTGCTAAAATAAAAATACTACTAACAATTTACTACTACTACTTTTTCTACTACCACCAACAGTTAATAATTATACTATCATTTATAGTTCTGTCCCTGGTATTTTACACAAATTATCTTGTTTAATTTTATCTACACTGTTGCTGGTTGATTCATAGTTGTCTAGCAAAGACATGCAGCTAGTGTTTGAACTTAAGAAGATTCTAAAAGCTATATACTTTCTCTACGTTGCTGCCTCTGTTGAATAAGGAAAGAGAATGAAGGGAGGGAAGGAATAGGTAGCTTAGAGGGGATTTGAGCAAGAATGACTCCAACCACTGGAGGTAGAAACCAATATTTGCTCTATGAAGTTTGTCGAGAGCCCTTATGTCAGGTGTCAAAGTCTGAGAAAGGCAGTGCATATTTGGTTGGGCACCCTGACTTCCCACCTCCTGGCTGGAAAAGGTCACGTGGATCAGATTATTCTATGAAGTATCATAGGGCAGGCCCAAAATGAGCACCTAGGAGAAAAGGTGAGGGAAGCTCAAAGAGGTCAGTTTAGAGCCTAGACTCTAGGTTGAATCCTCAAAGGCGTTTGGGTGACTTGTATAAGATTTCAAAGTGAATAAGTGGAAGGCAGAAAAACTGATCCAGCACAGCAGAATGGAGGCAAGGGTAGTAGAACCCTTGAGAAGGTCTCTTTCTATAGTTATTTAGAACCTTGTGCAAGTCATATTAAAATTTTGCTCTAATTTAAATATTTTCAAAGCACATAATTCTAGAGTTTTCTCCTCTAATTTTTTCAATATCTCACAATTTTTATTATCATCTTCTTCAGCCAGGGCCTGATCCTGAACGGATCAATTTTTATTTTATTAGGAATATTTTTATTGATTTTATTTTTGTAAAAGTAATGAATGAGCAGTGGTTCATAGTTCTCCTTGAAGAGGTCCTTCACATCCCTTGTAAGTTGGATTCCTAGGTATTTTATTCTCTTTGCAGCAATTGTGAATGGGAGTTCACTTATGATTTGGTTCTCTGTTTGTCTGTTATTGGTGTATAGGAATGGTTGTGTTTTTTGCATTTATTTTTTATCATGAGACTGCTGAAGTTGCTGATCAGCTTAAGGAGATTTTGGGCTGAGATGATAGGGTTTTCTAAATATACAATCATGTCATCTGAAAACAGAGACAATTTGACTTCCTCTTTTCTTATTTGAATACGCTTTATTTCTTTCTCTTGACAATTGCCCTGGCCAGAACTTCCAATACTATGTTGAATAGGAGTGGTGAGAGAGGGCATCTTTGTCTTGTGCCAGTTTTCAAAGGGAATGCTTCCTGTTTTTGCTCATTCAGGATGATATTGGCTGTGGGTTTGTCATAAATAGCTCTTATTATTTTGAGGTATATTCCATCAATACCTGGTTTATTGAGATTTTTTAGCATGAAGGGGTGTTGAATTTTATCAAAGGCCTTTTCTGCATCTATTGAGATAATTACATGGTTTTTGTCATTGGTTCTGCTTATGTGATGGATCATGTTTATTGATTTGTGTATGTTGAACCAGCCTTGCATCCCAGGGATGAAGCCAACCTGAGTGTGGTGGATAAGCCACGAACCACTGCTCAAGGAAATAAGAGAGGAAACAAACAAATGGAAAAACATTCCATGCTCATGGACAGGAAGAATCAATATCATGAAAATGGACATAGTGCCCAAAGTAATTTATAGATTTAGTGCTATCCTCATCAAGCTACCATTGACTTCCTTCACAGAATTAGAAAAAAATACTTTAAATTTCATATGGAACCAAAAAAGATCCAGTATAGCCAAGACAATCCTAAGCAAAAAGAACAAATCTGGAGGCATCATGCTACCTGACTTCAAACTATGCTATAAGGCTACAGTAACAATAACAGCATGGTACTGGTACCAAAACAGATATATAGACCAATAGAACAGATCAAAGGCCTCAGAAATAACACCACACATCTACAACCATCTGATCTTTGACAGACCGGACAAAAGCAATGGGGAAAGGATTCCCTATTTAATAAATGGTGTTGGGAAAACTGGCTAGCCATATGCAGAAAACTGAAACTGGACCCCTTCTTTACACCTTATACAAAAATTAACTCAAGATGGATTAAAGACTTCAACATAAGACCTAAAACCATAAAAACCCTAGAAGAAAACCTAGGCAACACCATTCAGGACATAGGCATGGGCAAAGACTTCATGGCTAAAACACCAAAAGCAATGGCAACAAAAGCCAAAATTGACAAATGAAATCTAATTAAACTAAAGAGCTTGTGCACAGCAAAATAGATTATCATCAGCAGGAACAGGCAACCTATAGAATGGGAGAAAATTTTTGCAATCTATCCATGTGACAAAGGGCTAATATCCAGAATCTACAAGGAACTTAAACAAATTTACAAGAAAAAAACAAACAACCCCAACAAAAAGTGGGCAAAAGATATGAACAGACACTTCTCAAAAGAAGACATTTATGCGGACAACAAACATGAAAAGAAGCTCATCATCACTGGTCATTAGAGAAATGCAAATCAAAACCACAGTGAGACACCATCTCATGCCAGTTAGAATGGCGATCATTAAAAAGTCAGAAAACAACAGATGCTGGAGAAGACAGGGAGAAGTAGAAACACTTTTACACTGTTGGTGGGAGTGTAAATTAGTTCAACCATTGTCAAAGACAGTGTGGTAATTCCTCAAGGATCTAGAACCAGAAATACCATTTGTCCCAGCAATCCCATTACTGGGTATATACCCAAAGGATTATACATCATCCTACTATAAAGACACCTGTACACATATGCTTATTGCAGCACTGTTCACAATAGCAAAGACTTGGAACCAACCCAAATGCCCATCAATGATAGATTGGATTAAGAAAATGTGGAACATATACACAGTGGGATACTGTGCAGCCATAAAAAAGGATAAGTTCATGTCCTTTGCAGGAACATGGATGAAGCTGGAACCCATCAGTCTTAGCAAACTAACACAAGAACAGGAAACCAAACACTGCATGTTCTCACTCATAAGTAGGAGCTGAACAATGAGAACATATGGACACAGGGAGGAGAACATCACACACCAGGGCCTGTTGGGAGATGGGGGGCTAGGGGAGGGATAGCATTAGAAGAAATACCTAATGTAGATGACCGGTCGATGGGTCCAGCAAACCACCATGGCATGTGTATACCTATGTAACAAACCTTCACATTCTGCACATGTATCCCAGAACTCAAAGTATAATAAAATTTTTTTTAAAGTAATGAATGTACATAATTTTGAAAGCAGAAAATGTATAAATAATCTTCCTGCAAAAAAGCAGTTTCTACTACTCAATGCTCTCTAGTTCCAAATGCAAACGCTTCTAATTACATCATCCGTTTCTTCTGATATTTAGCATCCATATTTCTGAATACAATGATTATACTGCTATTTCTTGATATATCAATTTTAGAAATTACTTACTTTCAATTGCAGTAGATCATATTTTCATACTTAGAACTGCTTCCTCTACATCTGCTTCCTACCCACCATCCTTAAAATACAATTATATCTAAATTTTGATTAATTTAGTAGCAGGGCTTTAAATTACTAGTTTTCCTTATTCACTATTGAGCCAAATACTGTACTAACATTTTATTCCCTTGTTTGTATATTACTCTTTCTATACATAGATTTAATAACTGTCAGTTATTTCTCTTGCTTAATATTCTGATTGTTACTCTTATTTTCAAATGTCACATCGGATATACCATAAACCTACTGTATTATTTTCAAATGCTCATAGTTTCAAAAGCATATAAACTCTTTTTGGCTGGGCGCAGTGGCTCATGCTTGTAATCACAGCACTTTGGAAGGCCAAGGCAGGCGGAGGACTTGAGGTCAGGAGTTCGAGACCATCCTGACCAATATGGTGAAACCCCATTTCTACTAAAAATACAAAAATTAGCTGGGTGTGGTGGCACGTGCTTGTAATCCCAGCTACCCAAGAGGCTGAGGCAGGAGAATCGCTTGAGCCCGGGAGGCAAAGGTTGCAGTGAGCCGAGATCATGCCACTGCACTCCAGCCTGGGCCACAGAGTGAGACTCCGTCTCAAAAAAAAAAAAAAAAAATAGCATGTCAACTCTTTTTTTTTTCCTCTTAACCTCTCTCCAGAGACCTCCTGCTACTCCATGTGATGATTTGTTCTCTAAACCTATGGCAGAGTTGTCCTTTTGGGTCTCCCTTTCCTCTTCATCTGGTATCTTCTTGAAAATCTCATGATGGATTCGCAATTTTCTCTATTTCATGATTCCTCTTTTTAAATTTAGCATCTAACTTCCAGTAGCTTTCTAATAAAAGATGCATGGAGGGAAAATTTTCTGTGTATTTTAAACTTAAATTACTTCTATTTTTACTCTCAGCATTTTTTTAGAATACAATACATTGTTATTAACTACAGTCACTCTGTCACACAATAGACCTCTTAAACTTACTCTTTCTGTCTAACTGAAATTTTGTATCCTTTTACCTTTATCTCCCCAGCTACCCACAATTCTGCCCCTGGTAACCACCATTCCTGCTTCCTTAAATTTAACTTTTTAGATTTCACATATATGTGAGATTATGCAATATTTGTCTTTCTATGCCTGGCTTATTTCACTTAACATAATGGTTCATCCCTATCATTACAAATGACAAGATTTCCTTCTAAGGCTGAATAGTAGTCCATTGCATATACATATCAAATTTTCTTTATCCATTATCCATTGATGGACACTAAGATATTGAGTCCATACCTTGGCTATTATGAATAATGCTTCAATAAACATGAGAGTACAGATACCTTGTTTTCCATAATTGTTGTACTAATTTACATTCTTGCCAACCGTATACAAGGGTTTCCTTTTGTTCACATCCTTGCCAACACTTATCTTTTGCCTTTTGATATTAGCCATTCTAACATGTGTAAGGTGATACCTTACTGTGGTTTTAATTTGCATTTCCATAATTATTATTGATGCTGAGCATTTTTTCATGTTTTCTGTTAGGCATTAGTATGTCTTCTTTTGAAACATGTCTATTCAAGTTCAGTTTTTAATCAGGCTATTTTCTGGCTACTGAGATGTTTGAGTTTCTCTTATGTTTTAGATACTAACCTCTTTGGTTTACAAATATTTTCCCTCATTCTATAGGTTGTCACTTCACTCTATTGATTATTTTCTTGGCTGTATGAGCTCTTTTGGGTTGATGTAATCCTGTTTGTGTATTTTCATTTTCATTGTTTGTGCTTTTGGGGTCATATCCAAAAAATTATTGCCAATACCAATGTCATGGAGCTTTTCCCCTGTGTTTTCTTATAGTGTTTTCACAGTTTCTGGTCTTACATTTAAGTTTTTAATCCATTTTGTATTTTAATTTTTTTATATGGCATGATATAAGGGTCCAATTTTATTCTTCTGCATGTGGATATCCAATTTGCCTACTATCATTTATTGGAGAGACAGTTCTTTCTGCCATTGAATGTTCTTGGTACCTTTTTCAAAAATCAATTGACTTTAAATTTGTGAGTTTATTTATGGTCTCTTTATTCCATTCCATTGGTCTATGTGTCTGTTTTTATAGAAGTACCATGCTGTTTTGACAACTTTGTGGCTTTGTAGCATATTTTGAAATCAGGTAGTCTGATGTCTTCAGTTTTGTTCTTTTTGCTAAAGATTGCTTTGTCTAGTCAGAATCTGCCATAGTTCCATACATATTTTCTATATCTGTAAAATAATGTCATTGGAATTTTTATATGGATTATATTGAATCTGTAGATTGCTTTGGGTAGTATGAACATTTTAGCAATATTGATTCTTCCAATCTATGGGCATGGGCTATCTTCCCATTTATTTGAGTCTTCTTCAATTTTTTTTTCAATGTTTTATAGTTTTCAATGTACAAATCTTTTACCTCCTTGGTTAAATTTATTCCTTTGTTGTTTCTGTTGTTATTGTTGTTGCTTAGCTATTATGAATGAGATTATTTACTTGATTTCTTTTTTGGATAATTCACTGTCAGTACATAGAAATGTTACTGATTTTTTTATGTTGATTTTGTATCCTGCAACTTTTTTGAATTAGTTTTAAGCCCTAACAGTTTTTTGGTGGAGTTGTTAGGATTTTCTATATATAAGATCAAGTGGTCTGAAAACAGGAGCAATATTTCTTCCTTTACAATTTGCACATTAGTAGGGTTTTTTCAAATTAAAGTCTTCTCCTTAGCATTTCTTGTAAGATGGACCTGGTGGGGGTAAATTCTCTTAGCTTTTGTTTGTCTGGGATAGATTTTATCACTCTTTCATATTTGAAGAATAGCTTTGCTGGATACGGTATTCTTGGATGGAAGTTATTTTCTTTCAGTACTCTAAAAATGTCATCCAACTTTCTCCTAGCCTGTATGGTTTCCATGGAGAAGTCTGTTTCCAAATAATTTGGAGTTCCTTTATATGTTATTTGCTTCTTTTCTCTTGCTGCTTTTAGGATCCCCTCTCTGTCCTTGATCTTTGAGAGCTTTACTACTACATGCCTTTGGGTCATCTCATTTGGGTCAAGTTTATTTGAGATTCTTGGACCTTACTATCTGGATATTTATCTTTCTCAAGTTGAGGAAAGTTTTCTGTTATTATTTCTTTGAATAAGCTTTCTACTCCTTGCTCTTGCTCAGCTCCTTCTTGAATACCAGTAATTCTTAGATTTGGTCTTTTGAGGTAATCTTCTAAATCTTGTAGGAAATCTTTGTGTTTTTTATCCTTTTTCTCTTCTGACTGTATAATTTCAAATAGCCTGTGTTCAAGCTCTCTGATTCCTTCCTCTGCTTGATCCATTCTGCTGTTAACAGCCTCTAAGACATTTTTCAATTCAGCAAATGTATTTCTCAGAGCCAAGATTTCCATTTGATTTTTTAAATTATTTCAATCTCTGTTAGATTTATTTGATACATTTCCGAATTGCTTTTCTGTGTTATATTGGAGATCACTGAGTTTCCTTAAAACTGGATTTTGAACTTTTGATCAGAGACCTCACATATTGTCTTCTCATTGTTTCCCCATTTGCTCTTGTTTCTTGTGGATGTATATCTATTTCTTTGCATTGAATGATTATATATTTATTCCAGTCTTCTCTGTCTGCTTGCTTTGGTTTTAATTGGGTATATTTGTGTAGAGATTCTTTGTAATGTAACTGTTGAATGTCTTTTTTTTTTTCTTTCACTAGAACGTGCCCTCATTTTTGGCACTAGATGGCACTATAAGCCCAGGTTCTTCCCAGCTCTCACACAATCAGAATACTGCCCATCCTGAATAGGGGAGGTCTCAGGGGGATTTCATGGCAGTGTGGGAAAGCTGGCTTGGGCTCATGCCCAGGGGACCTGTGGAACATACCTCCTACAGCATTGTGCTGCTGAACAACCACTTTAATTTGGCTTCTCAATTAGCCGAGTTACAAAGCAGAATTTTCAGGGCTGGGTGTGATAGTCCTGCCTCCCTACTTTCTCACTAGTTGCCTGCAGGAGTAATTTCTCTCATTTGGCAGTCACAATGCTTCCTGTAAGTTGAGGAAGAGACGAATCTCCTGTCAGTGAACCAACGATGGTGGAGAAGCTGGTTGTCCACCTTGACTCACTTTTTCCAGTGTTTTAAAAACTGAAGAGTTAGGGGAAATTTTCCTCATGCTTGCTGTCAAGCAGAGTGGGAAGAGGAGCACTGTGGATTCTCCGATCACCTGCTCACAGATTTTAAGTTTTCTGTGGCCCCAGGAAATGACTCATCCTCATATTTGCGTTCTGGGATATTGCTGGTAATAACCTAGCCAGTTTGCTTCTACACAATCATAATGGAAACAAAAGTCTGAACAGGTCAGCTTCTTTAACAATTGTTATGCATTTTCTTTATTTTGCTTGCCTAATTGCTCTGGTTAGGACTTCTAGTACTTTGCTGAATATAAGAAGTGAGAGTGGGCATCCTTGTCTTGTTCCTGACCAACTTTTCACTACCGGGTATGATGTTTTCTGTGGATTTGTTATATATGACCTTCATTGTATTGTGGTACATTGCCTCTATGCCTACGTTGTTGAGAATTTTTATTATGAAAGGATGTTAAATTTTGTCAAATTCTTTTTCTGCATCAATTGAGATGATCATGTGGTTTTTGGGCTTCATTTGGTTAATGTCATATATAGCATTTATAAATTTGTATATGTTGAACCATCCCTGTATCCATGTGATAAATTCTGCTTGATCATATTGAATGATCCTTTTAATGTGCTGTTAAATTTAGTTTGCTAGTATGTTGTTGATAATTTTTGCATCTATGTTCATCAGGGATATTGGCATGTAATTTTCTTGTAGTGTCCTTGGTCTGGCTTTGGTATCAAGATAATGCTGACCTGGTTGAAAATGAACTCTGAATTTAAAAAAGAAAAAAAATAATTAAAAAGAAAATGAAATTGTTTTACTATAATCTCAAATTTGATTAAAAGTTTGGCTTGTTAAAAGTTTCTAAACAGTAAATGTTTTTCTCTCAAATTTTTAAGACATTGTTCCCCTAGCTTTCTCTCTCCAGATTGTAATAGGGTACTTCCAGTAAGCCTAGTTTTATTTGGTATGGTGTTTTCTTTTCATTCTTTAAGTATATACTGAAGCTACTATGCACCACATACAGAATCTTATCTACCCAGAAAGGCTCTATATATAGTAATTAAGCACATAGACTGAAGATAGGCTTTCTGGGTTTAAGTCTCAATTTTGCTCCTTTCTAGTATGGGAACTTGTACAAGTTGTTTTACCTCTCTGCGTCAGTTTTCTCACTTGTAAAATTGAGAAGATTAAATGACTTATTCCTTGATGTGCTAGCATGTAGTTTGCATGAAATTAGTGTTTTCTATTATCATTAAGGTTCTATTTTGCATGTGTTATCAAGTAAGAAATCTTTAGATAGTCAGACTTTGCTTAAGTATGCTTTAACAAACCACTTCTGCTTGTAGGATGGGTTTGTTTCAGTTAGAGTTCACTTTGTTATTGGTTTCAGTATGATACTAAACTTGCCTGAGACAAACTAATGCAAAATATTTTCAGTGAGTCCAAAAAAATCAACTCTTTAGTGGCCCTAGAATTCTAGGATACAGTGAATTACTAAGTGGGGCTTCATGGTAATTTCACTTAAGTGAATACATAACGATAAAGATTCATTATTTATGGTAATGTACCGTAAAATCAAACGGCTAATGCCTACTTAAGGCTTACTTAATATCGACAAAATACTAGGTGGCTTTCAGGCTATAATAACCTGTCCAGTGGAATTATAATCCAAACCAGATAGCAATAATGCTAAGATAAGTAGGGAGGATTGCTAGCACCAGTCTGTATAGACAACCTGTTGTGCTAATTGGAAAAATTTCACCTTAGCTCTTCATGATTCTATTTTGGCTTCCATTCTCCTTCTTTAAAGAATCCAGGATAAACTATAATTGGTTTTGAAGAAGAAAAAACTAAATGTTGACTGTCCCAACTTAATAAATACTTTGGTATTTTGTGTCACTAAGAGCAGCAAGGAAGAAGCTCAATGGGGAAGAAAATTTTTTTTTTAAATTATTATAGGAAATGCATTCAAGAAGTGACTTTGCAGCTTTCTGATTTCACTTGAGTCATATATCTATAAACATTTGAGAAGGAAAAGCCAATTAATTTCCTGAGATTCAATTTATTTTCATAATTTTTGATGGAAGTTTACATTTTCCAAGGATTTTCATAGCGAGACACAACTGCCATAAAGAAGAAATCAAGAAACCAAAAAAGTAAAGAACATTTACAGGAGAACAGATAAAATGAAAAAGAAAATGATAAAAGGAATTAAACATACTTAGAAAAGAAGGGTTAACATGTCAGTCTTTTGTGAATGAAGAGAAATTAGTAAAAACATTTAAAAGAAGAAATAAGCAGAATAAAAATGAAAATATCTCTCTGAAATTATTAATTTATTAATTAGTTTACAGAGAATAACAACTAAAGACAACCTGCACAATTCCTGGGTTGGCAGGCACTAACTCATTATGTTTGCATTTCCTTAGCTAATCAAGCAGCCAGCTATAGCACAATGGAGTGAAGCTCAGACTCAAAGTAGAGACATCCCCATAGAGTATACCTAGCCAACTTCTATGTGCCACACCCCCTTTATTCTTCTAGGAAAGTGAGAAAAGAACACAGTGCCTCTTTGGCAAATGCTTGATGAATATGAAATAGTAAAGTCTCAGGCAAAACAATTAAATTACATTGTGAAAAGCACTGAAGGAAAAGTATTAAACTTCAAGTAATGGTTCTGTGTAAGAATGTGGAAATCATATTCAGAAAATGTGCTGACTCTGGCCATACTTTGTCTTTTTTCTGCATGTCTCTCAAAGACTGGTCATCATCTATTGCTTATAGCATATTTCAAACAGCTTTATTGAAGTACAATTTACAAATCACAAAATTCACCCATTTTCATGAGTTTATAATTTAATTATTCTTAATAATCAACCATAATCATAAATCAGTTGTAGAACATATTCATCTCCTCAGTAAGATTTCTTATGTCCATTTAGAGTTAAACTCTTTTCCTACCACTAGCCCCAGGAAACTCCTAATCTACTTTCTGTCTCTATAAATAAAAATCATATAATATGTAGCCTCATATCTGAATACTTTCACGTTACACATTTCTAAAGTTCACCTATAAAGTAATATTCAGTAGTTTGTTCCTTTTTATTACTGGATAATATTCCATTGTATAGATCTACTACATTTTGTCTACCCATTCACAAACTGATGGACGTTTAGGGTTTTCCAGTTTCTGACTCTAGGAATAGTGATGCTGCTATAAAAATTCACTCAAATGTCTTTGTGTGGACTTATGTTGTCATTACCTTGAATAAATATGTAGAGTTGGGTGGCAAGATCATGATAGTTTGGTTATTAACTTTTTGAGAAACTGCCAAACTATTTTCCAGTGACTTTGCCATTTTACATTCCTATCAGCAATATATGAGAGTTCACATTTTCCACATCTTCAATAACATTTTTTATTGTCTTCCTTATTTATTACAGCCATTCTAGTGGAAGTGAAATGATATCTTATTATGCAGATTATGTAAGCTATCTAAGATTTGCATTTCCCTAATAGCTAATGATGTTGAGCAACTCATAGCATTTCGAAGTTGCAAACTCCTTACTTTACAAATTAGGAGATGGACAGCAAAGTGATTTATGTAAAAAAAATTCAGAAATTTAGTGGTAAAAACCTAATATACATGTTTTGGCTCTTTAGTGCTTTTTTTTCTAGAAATCAAAAAATATAGCCATATTATTTTATACGTTTATGGTTTAGTATTTTAAAAATCATATTATTTAAAAACATAACCATATTATTTTAAAAGTCTTTCAGCAGATTATAACTTCCTCTAAGCAGGAATGAAGATCTGTGTCTGTCACTACACTCGGTACAATTTTATGTCATCTTTATCTTTCCTTCCCTTGCTGTTATAGAATGTAGCAGATGTTTGTTGCAAGATAAATATGTAAATAAGTGAATGAATGAATGAATGTCAATAAATATTAAAAGCAGAATGTGTCTCTGAGGAAAAGCCAACAATGTGGGAAAGATCTTACACAACACATGTATGTGAAATTATTCAACATCTCTTTAAGCAACAGGTGAAGTAAATCACTTCCTCTTACACCTACATTGACTGTGTGCTCACCACTCCCACTTACACTTTCTAAGGAAATCTCCTGTCATCTTTAATTGTATTACATCAGTAGCATCTAAACTGACTTTTCTGTCTTCAGTTTTCTCCAACTTCTGCTCATTAATAAAATCAATACCTGAAGTTGTTCCTTTGCTTTAAAACTGCATCTATCTAGCCAGTATTCTTAAGACAAAGCCCAAGTTACGTAGCATGATACACAAGACTCTGTCACATATTAAATGGACCCTGAAGACAAGGTAAGTAAGCTGAGAAACTGGGTGGTCCAGTACCACCAAGAAAATCTGCACTGTGAGGCAAGTTTTCAACCTAGCCAATAGCATCACTTTAACTTTCCATTGATATAATCCTGGTCTTGCAAGGCATTTTTTGGAAGCGGGGTGGGGAGTGGAGGGACGGCAAGAGCATACCATTAATTGCTCTTTGAGCAGTTTGAGTGGGAAATGTTAATAATTTCTAACATTCCACAGTCCAGTTCCCGTTCCCTAGAATTGATTATCCTATTATCTGCCTCCCAAGTAACTCCTACTTCTCTTCTATGCTTAGAACAGAACCACCATTTTGCTGGAAAATGAACCCTGATCCAGCAGTACTGGCATAAATTCAGCACATTCTGAGGTAGGTAAGCTGAGGCTTAATGCTTGTCTGAGCTCACAAATGCAGAAACCCTGCTGATACTTTGGTCTTGAGCAAGGTAATCCAGACTTTAGGATGACTCACTGACTGTGTTCACATGCATTTTCACAAATATTAATACAGATTAATGCATCACCTCCCTCTTGGCATGAGTTTACAATTCGTTAAGAGCAATTGCGAATTAGATTGTGACAAAAGATCTGTCTGTGTGAAGAACGCCATGCTCTCTCCAACTTCTGGGAAATGTAATGCTAGAGACAGACTAACGTAAATAGCACATAATGTAGCAATATCTTTCTGTCTACTCTTAATTCATCAGATTTATTATAGATGCTTTAAAATGACCTCCAAAGCCTTTTCTCAACCCATTTGATCAACAGTTTTGAGCACTGTTATGTGTAATTTTATTTACACTAGAGTCAGTGGCTTTTTCATGTTAAGATGCCATACCGATTTTGTGAAATATCAAATAGCACAGAAATTTGGTGAATTTTTAACAATACTTATTGTTATACAAACCTTAGAGAAATACAATTATATGTATGAGCATATTTAAGTATCATGTAAACTTGGGATATAGTTTTATATTTTTGTAGACATTCAAGATGGTAAAACACCTAAAATTCTTTAAATAATTTTTTAAACCATGGCATAAACAGTTTTTGCTGGCATTCCAAAAACCCACACATTTTATTAGCATATGCCTCCCTGTCATATTTTAACAGTCCCTAATAATAACCAAAACACTTAGTACATAAATAGCATTGATAAGCTGAGCCAAACCATAATGTGGAGAGAAATTGTGGTGCAGTGGCAAGAGCACTGAAAACGTGTCAGGATGTGTTGTTTCTAGTCTTGGCATCTGCACTGACTGCATAACCTTTGACAAATTGTCTCATCTTTCTGAGCCTCTATCCCCTATTTCTCAGATGAGAAGTATCAGCACTAAGGTTTGCTGAAAGCAGAACCTAGGAAAAAGGCCTACATGCATGCAGTTCATTTCAGAAATGATCCCAGTGAGCAGAAGTGAAGAGCAAGAGGGATGAAACAGGGCAAAAGGAAGAGCCAATAGAAGTATATGGGTGGCATTGAGTTGATGACAGCTCTGGGCTCCTGGTACTCAGAGTCTTTGGAGAGTCCCATGAAGTGTGTCTCAGAGTAGTCTGTCCAGAAGAAGAAAGGGGCAAGCATCAATTTAGTGCTTCATCAGTTAACGGTGGCCCTTAAAGGTGCTGAAACCCCCACAATTAATGGTTTGCACTTGCATGAGTGTGGAGCAGGATCTCACACGTGTCCGGTCAGAAATGTCAGAGAAGCCCTGGATCAGGAAGTGAGAGGTACAGAAAGAAGACTAAAACAAAGTGCTCTTAGGTTGCCCTGCAGAGAAGCAGGGAAAAGCCTGCACAGAAGTGATCTCCTTGACAGTGATTAGAATGAAAAGAAAGCCCCGTAAATGTGAAATGGAGCAAAGCAGTTGCATGATTCAGAACAACATGCTCTCAAAAACCTTCCAGCCCTAATGACATACAGCATGGCATAATGGACATTGGAGATACAGAGGTGAGGAGGATGGAAGGGGGATAAGGACTGAAAATTATCAATTTGGTACAGTGTACATTATTTGGGTGACAGGTATACTAAAAGCCCAGACTTCACCACTATACAATTCATCCATGTATCTAGAAACCACTTGTGCCCCTAAAGCTATTGAAATGAAAAAGAAAGAAGAAAAGAAAGAAAGAAAGAAAGAAAGAAAGAAAGAAAGAAAGAAAGAAAGAAGAAAAGAAAAAAGAAAGAAAGAAAGGGAAAGATTTTTAAAGCCAAAGAAAACCTCTAACTCTAATAGTATTTTGTACTATTTATATCATCTATTTAGTTTCCATTAAATGGATCAATCTGTTTATATTGTTAGGCAATTACATGTTATCTAATTTATGTTGTGCAACAGTCCTTTGAGTATATATTGTTATATGCATTTTGTAATGAGGAAACTAAATCTAGAAAGGTTAAGTAATTTACCTAAGGTGGGGTTTCTCAGCCTTCACACATTTAATATTTGGGTCAGAGAATTATTTGTTGGGAATGAGGGGGACTGTCCTGTGCATTATGGGATGCTTAGCAGCATCCTTGTCCTCCACCCACAAGATGCCAGTAGTACTCCTCCAGTTATAAGAATCAAAGATATCTGCCAAATATCTCCTAGCAGGCAAAATCACTCCCAATTAAGAATTCCTGGCCTAAAGTCACAATTGTAATAAATGGCATAAGGGCAATTTGAAACCAGAAATGATTGACTCTAAAATTCACTTGAAGCACAAAGGAAGAAGAATCCTTCTTACTGCCTCAGATTAATCCAACCATCTGTTTTAAGAGAATCAAAAATCTATAACAATCAAATAGTTTTTTAAAAATCAATCCTTAATTATTATGTTTAGATAAATGCAAAGGTAGGGAGAGAGAGTTGGTAATAAGAATCCTAAAACAAGATATAGGATTCCAGCACACTCCTGACAATATAGAAAATGATTGTACATTTTTCAATTTAGTCTAATTTAATTATTTAATTCAAAAAGTGTAATCATTCATTCAAAATAAAAAAGAGCACCTTCTGCATGCCAGGCATCATGTTAGAAGGTGGGGTTCATTCTTGAGCATAAACAGACATAATCAGTGTCCTCATGAATATCAGACTGCCAGATGGATTGGTGGACAGCCATAAAAAATCACACAAATATGAAGTTACAGCCTCATAAAGTAAAGACATGGGGTAATACGAGACTTAAAATAGGAAGGATTTACTTATTCTAGGAACATTTGCCTCAAGAAGTGATGAGAACTGAAGAGATGAGTAGAAATTAAATAAGGAAGAAGGGGAGAGGGGAAGACTTCCAAGCAAAAGGAAGAACATGCATAATTTCTGTTGAGAAAGAAGAAAAATGAGGTAGTGCAAAATAAAGGCCAGAGAAGTAAGTAAAAATGAGAATACACATGTTTAAGACCATGTTAAGACTTCAGTCTTTAAGAAAAAGGAGAAGCCACTGGAGTGGCTTAATTTGAAGCTGAGAAGAGAAATAGAGGTGGGAAGTGATATGACCAAATTGGCACCTCAGAAACTGTAGCATAAGATATAAAGGTCAATGGTGTGGTCTTAGGGTTAAAGAGAAGAGCCAGTAAGTGGGCTCATTTTCAGGGTCAAATGAAATTGAGCAAAGTACGATAACTATTACAAGTTTATTACGTACCCTAAGAAATTTTGTGTGGTACTGAAGGACAGGAGATGCTCAAAATAGAGAAAGCATATGAGAAAAATAACCCAACCAATTGTACCAGGAATGTTAAAAATCTTCAGAAAAGGTCTTCTTGTAATATTTTAGGATGTGAGCATTTGATTTCCTTTTGTTGTTGTTGTTTTTAGAATTCCCATAAAAGTAATATATGTTCATTTGTAAAGTACTGGTGTAAAGAGGTACATGAATAATAATAATAGTCTTGCATAAATAATCTCACTAGACTTTATAAAGATATTATTGCCGCCTGACTCACCACTCTGTAAGAGAAAAAGCCCAGCTCAGTGGCCCAGGGTATGTATTTGCTCTTGTGAAGTACAAAGTATCTACATTTGGTAATTGATGACCCTGACTAAGATTACTAGTTAAGTCAAGCATAGTCATTAGAGAAGAGGCAAAAATCTAACTCCTGGAAAAAGCTTATATGAACACCAAAGGCTCATATGAATAACATCAAAAAAAGCACCCATGAACACCAGGTGTCAGTGATAAGAATTAATATTAGTGGTCCAATGTCAAGAGATGAAAGCTGACAGTGTCAGAATTGCCTTGAACACCAGCTAGTGTTTGAAGCTTATTATTATAAGCAGACAAGTTTGTGTTTGTGATGTATAGGAAAATCCACATGGTGCTAACAACCTAAGTTTCAAACTATTGTTTCTCTAAGACAAGTGTCAGAACTATCTCAGATGTTTCTCACACACACACACACACGTACACAAATGCACAAATTCCTGGTGTTTTCCCTAAACCTAATGAATAAAAAAACCTCTGAAGTTAAGTTCAGGATTATGCATTTTCAAGAAGTACACGTCATTCTTACATGCACCCAAATTCGAAAATCACTGGTCTGGCTATGATTATCAAGACACTTGGCACTGAAGAAAGCTCATGCCTGTGAATAGTAACTATTCAAGGAACACTGACCCACTCACCTTATTCAAAGAGGTTGTTTTTCTCAATAATTAGTAAGCGGTAACTAAGGTCCAAATTTCCTGGTCCCTTTCTTCACTATAGTCTTCCCAAAGCCCAAAGTTTAATGGAATAACTTCCCCAATAGCATAAAATACTTAGTATCAGCAATATTTTACAAATGAATTCAATTATTAGCTACCAAGAGCTGAATGGAATGATATTCAGTTTCATTTAAAAAACCATCTTTCCTTATTACTGTAGTATTCCTTAAACAAAAACAAAAGAGGACTCATTGTACTTCCTTTACTTAAATTTTCACCAAAGTATATTAGGAGGTAGGTTGAAAGCTTCTACATCAACGATTTACAACTTTTCAGGTTTCTAAAGTTCTTAGCTAATACTAGAGAAGCAAAAAACATCAAGTGTCACTTTTTGTTGTAAGCTAACACACAGTAGAGAAGGACAGGCCCTGTATAGGAATAAGAGGATATGAACGATAAATCACGAAGGATAAAAGATGAATAAGAATTAACAAAATATTAGTTGTTTTTTAAAGTAGGCACAACTGAAATTCATAAACAAGGTACCAGACTTAAAAATTATAAAATAATCTCCCTAATATATTCAGTACCAGATACACAAATATTGGATCCAATTCTGTAGCTCTAAAATTCACAGAAATATGTGACAAATTTATTTTTAAAAATTCAGAGGGCTAAAACCTGAGTATAGGCTTAGAAAATACTTATTTAATGCCACCTTAGCAAGCAAAAAGAAAAAAAAGTGAACCTATCTCATGTATAACCAGGAATATATGTCTTGTCAAAGCAAAAATCTATAAGGTATAATTTTATTTTGTTTTCCCTCTAAGCATTAGAATATTTATTATTTAACTAAAAATTCTATATAACAATTTAAGGGATCTTTTTTAACCTAGATCTTTATAAAAACACTAACACAATTCAGAACAAATTCACATAAAGGAATAAGAATTACATGTAATTTTTTCCGGCTAACTTGGACATATTTATATATACCAACCCGTGATACATGATATAGAACTAGAATCTGAAATAAATTTCTGATGCCTTCATTCAACAAACATTTCTTGAGCAGTTATGTATCAGGTATTATTTTAGATGCTGAGACGATAGCAGTTAATAAAACAGGCAAAAACCCCTGGCTTCACAGAACTCATATTCTAGTGAGGAAAGTCAGACATCAAACATAATAAATAAGTAAATGAAATATTTTAGATAGCAGTAAGTCTTTGAAAAAGAATAAAACTAGAAAGAAGATAAAGCAATTGGGGCATGATGTCAGTTCTAAACGGGGTGAAGAGGACAGATGTCAATAAGAGGGTGATAATTGAGCAGAGGCCTGAAGGAAGGGAGGGAGCAAGTCATGAGGATATATGGGAAAATTCTTCCATCCAGCAGGATCAATAGAAGAAATGCCTATGATGGGAAAATGCTTGATTGTTTGAGGACTAGCAAGGAGGCTAGTGTGGCTGAACCAGCTTGAGCAAAGCAGAACGATAGTAACAGATGAGGTCAAAAAGTCTTCCAGGAGCCGAATAATATAGGATCATGATAGTAAGGCAGGTCGGAGCCATCGAAGGGGTTTTAGCAAATGAGTGACATAGTCTCATGTGCCTTACCAGGATCATTATTGCTGTTCTATTGATAATAGGAGGAGTAACAAAAGGTTAAAAAGAGAGGTCAATAAGGAGGCTATTGCATTGATCCAGGGAGACAATGGTGGCAATGGAGGTGACAAGGCGTGGTGAGGATTGATTTTGAAGGTAGAGCCAATATGATTTGCCGAAAGATTTGGAGGTGAGAAGAGAAAGAACAGAAGGGGAGGCAAAAATGATTACAAGAACTTTGGCTTGAGTAGCTGAAAGTATGAAGTAGAGATAAAGAAAATGTGTTAGGCAGATTCTGCTTCCTGTTTTCAGGGCTTATTTTCACGTGTGGAGGGCACGGAAGTATCAATTTGCCAGCCTTGTTGAAGTGTCGTGGGCAGAACAGTGTGTATTTCTTCCTGGCTTAAAATTAATTTCTTTTTATTTTAAGTTATGCTTCTTTGGGGTAGTTTTATAAGTTGGAATTGATTTTTCAATATGCAGTACTGATTTAGCATGTGTTACTCAAGAGTGCCTAACTCACTACATTTCCATTACAAGGCTGAGTGGGGTCAAACCACAAAAGGCTGATCTGATTCAAATGATGAAGAGAATGATAACTCAGAATTGTTGAAGGTTGATTTCACTATGGCTAACTGCCAAACCAGCAAACAAGTGGGCAAAAGTCAGAAAGTAAGTATACATATAAGTAGACATAGCTCCCTTGTGCTTCTCTAATTTTTAGCAGTCCAGAGTTTGGTGGTTGATGTAACACACAAAGCTTAAAATTTGAGGGACTAGAGAAGAAATCAGAATCCATTAACTTTTTTGCTATTAGACTGGGGGAGGAGCAATATCACAACTCAAGGGCCTACATAGTACTAAATTAGGCAATTCCTACAGAGTCACAGTTCCATAATTTTACATTGTGTTTCCCACTGTCATGAGGCAAATAGAGGCCTGAGTGAATGGCTTCCTCCTAAATAGTGGCCATTCAGGGAGATTAAGCCCATATCATTAATCACCTAAATTAGTATGAGATTAGGATAAAAGAGGCTATTATATGTCATAATTCATTTTAAGCTCTCCAAATTCATGAATTTGGATGAATAACTCCCCTAACATGCCATATTTTGGTATCACTAGATATTCAGGGCCTGAAAGGGTCAGCTGATTTATCTAGTATCTGTAATATCATTTTAGGAACATAACTATTTCTGAGAAATATCTGGCAAATCTACATGCAAAGCTAAAACAAATTTTACTTTTTTAAAAGTAAGAACCTTCTATTATTAGGATTGCATTACTCCTATGTGTATCTCACATAGCAGAACTCTAGCCACGATGGAACTCTGCATATATATTTAGGGCTAAAAATAGTTTTTATTCAAGCTTTACATTTCGTCTCTAAAATCTACTGGCACCATGTTGTTTACATCATGATATCCATCTTTGTCCTCTCAGCACTATTAATGAAACTCACTGGTATCTAAGGTAGAGGGAAAAGAGAGCATGGGGAGAGCCCTCCAGGCTCCACTAGGATGATAATCTTTAACCACTATGCATATCAACTATTTATTAAAACACTCTTACAATGTGCCAGGAACTTTGTAAGTACAATTAGTGTAATCCCTACAACAAGCTTGTCCAACACTTGGCCCACAGGCTGCATGTGGCCCAGGACAGTTTTGAGTGCAGCTCAACACAAATTCATAAACTTTCTTAAAACATTACATTATGAGGTTTTTTTTTCCTAGCTCAACAGCTGTTGTCAGTGTTAGTGTATTGTATGTGTGGCCCAAGACAATTCTTCCAGTGTGGCCCGCGGAAGTCAAAAGATTGGACACCCCTGCTATACAAAAAATTCTCTAATTATTTCTATTTTGCAGATGGAGAAACCAAGCTAAAGAAAGTTTCAGTAATATGAATAAGATCACATATATAGCAGTGGAGCTAGGATTCAAACCCAGGCCACTTAGCTCCGGAGACTGTGCTTTCAATCACTACACTATGTGAGTCTACTCTTAGTCCCTATTAATCTCAATTTCTCATGGAAAGTGACATGAAAAAAATGATTAAGCAAAAGAGAAATATACTATCTTAGATTAAAGGAGACCAAGACTTTGTTATCAAGGCAAAGTCGCTCATTTATTATTGCTTTATAAATGAAGTTCTTTATTTTATACCATAGAATCAGAGAATCAACTAGCTCTCACATTCACATATCAAACTATTTCTAAAAGAGTTGCATATGGTTCTTAGAGAAATTTAAAAGGTTGAAGTGCAAACAGTCTAGCACTGCCTCAATATATTAATTTATAATCATTTTCTCTATGAAGAAGTTATTTCATATTCAAGAGTTTCCTGTAGAAGATAGTGTTAACGTTGTCACAACCAAGTTATACTACATTATTTCTTTCAAAACTCCACCACTTTTCATCTTATTTTTTTCTTCCATGGGTTGCTTCTGGTATTTCAAACATGTATTTTAAACAACAAAGAAAAATAGAAGAAAAGCCAAGTGCTATCTATGGCTTACACCTATAGTCCCAACACTTTGAGAGGCTTAGGCAGGTGGATTGCTTAAGCCTAGGAGTTTGAGACCATCCTGAGCAACATGGCAAAAACCCATCTCTACAAAAAATACAAAAATTAGCCAGGCATGGTGGCACACACCTGTAGTCCCAGCTACTAGGGAGGCAGAGGGGGAGGATCGCTTGAGCCTAGGAGACTGAGGCTGCAGTGAACCACGAGCATGCCCACTGCACTCCAACCTAGACAGCAGAGCAAGACCCTGTCTCAAAAAAAAAAAAAAAAAAAAAATTAAGAAGAAAAAAAGATTTGCCCAGCTAAATATACTTAAAGCAAGTAAAACAAATAGAAATCTTTTTCCTTTTGTTTTTGTAATTACTAAACACCTAACATCATGGAGATTCTGTGTTAAATGCTATGTTACCCTGATGTAGCTTCAATTCACTGATACAGTTTAGGTACTGTAGAACTAGCATATATTTACTTATAGGTGATTCTATACAGCCCAACATTTTCCAGGCTCAATTTTCTCCATAATTGAGACGGTTTGCTTTGTTTTACATAAGATATCTTATTTTGTTAATAGTTAGAAGAATATATGGATAATATCTGAGTACTATTTGAGAAAATAAAGCTAATAGCAAAAGCTATGATGTATTAACTTTACCTTACACTTCATATTGCTTAATGTGTCCATTCTGAGATTTGTTGCCTTAAAAGGATAAAATTTATTCAGAAAGATGTTAAACTATGTTTTTATAGGTTTTCACTTTTTAAATAAACAAAGTCTAAGTTTTTGTCTGGCAAACACTGTGGTTTGAATGTATGCCTATATTATCTAAATTAACACTCACACCAACCCTGTTAAATAAGTATTGTCTCGAATTTTCGGATGAGAAAAATTCTAATTCAAATATTTGAAGTCATTACTCAGAACAACAGATCTTAATAACTAATTCCTGATTTAGACCCATATTCAAACTCTGAATCAGGAGTCCTTTCCACCAGCCATATTTGACCATTGGCTTGAACTTATACAACGTTGTATTTCATTTACAAACAATTCCAGTCAGTAAATGATACATAAACTATAAAATTTTAGGTAAATATGTTAAGAGTGTCTAGTCCACAAAAATTAAGCTAGGCGTATTAAATATTTGCGATTGATGAGTTCTAACATACAGTTTAGAATCAAAGTGAAACAATTATTCACACAGATCTTAAGTATTACAAATAGAATTAAATATTTTTTTCCAGTCTCTACTAGATATCTAGATAATGGCCATTTTCATCACTTAAAGCTGTTCATTTTAAATATAATTGAATGTCACAGATACAGCAACATTAGCAGGCACCATCCTTGACATAAATAATAGATTTGAATAATATATACTAATGATAATTATCACCCAATGTGGCACAGCACCTCAATAATGTCTTTCTAATCTTCCATCCTTTGTGTGTTGCTTTATTGTCCCATGGTCCCAGGTGGCTGTTGTAGTTCCAGGCTATGTATGCCCACAGAAGGAACAACAGGGAAATTTCAGGGAATGCTAGAGATACTGTTTCTTTTATCAGGAAATCAAAAGCTTTCTTAGAAGACATCAGCAGAATTCTTACTTTATCTGGCCAGAAGAATCAAGTGCTCTCCTACTCCCGATTGCAAGAAAGCTGGGGGCGGGGGATGGGGAAATGAGCATTTAACTTTTTCAACTTCTATTGTTAAGACAACGAAGGAAGATGGAGTTGGAAAATACACTTGGGCTAGCCCATCAAGGGTGTCTAGTGCAATATTATTTGTCCCATTTAACAGATAAAGACAAAAATAATGATTTATCTCAAAGAATTAAAATAAAATAGACAAGGTAATAAGGTTATTAGAAATTCTGAATTCATCATTGAGCAAAGAAGCATATCCTCCTAATCCAAAGAAAAAACAGTGGGGTCAGGAAAGTTGAAGATAAGGTAGGGTCTGAGGGTCAGAGGTAATAGAGCAGGACTATCTGGAGCCTATGAAAACTTATAGAGCAGGTCCATGAAGTTATACTCCTAATAACAGCCAGTGGGCTTCTAGTTTTTGATAGGACATTTGAATTTGAAGGCGAGGTTTCACTCTATCTGACAAGGTGTGTTAGTTCATTTTCACATTTCTATAAAGAACTACCTGAGACTGGGTAATTTATAAAGGAAAGAAGTTTAATTGACTCACAATTCCTCATGGCTGGGGAAGCCTCAGGAAACTTAACAATCATGAGAAAGTGAAAGGAAAGCAAGGCATATCTTACATGATGGCAGGAAAAAGAAGCCAGGGGAGGTGGAGGGGACTTCCACACACTTTTAAACCATTAGATCTCATAAGAACTCATTCACTGTCCTGAGAAAAGCATGGGGGAAACCACCCCCCATGATCCAATCACCTCCCGCCAGATCCCTCCCTCAACACGTGGGGATTACAGTTTGAGATGAAATTTGGGTGGGAACACAGACCCAAACCATATCACAAGACTGATTAAATTTAAAAGACCCCTTTTAGTTTTTGCCCGACCATCACCAACATTACTAATAGTATCGTTTAGTGAAGATAAAAAATAACTTGGACACAATGGCAGATACAAATATTCAGCATTTTGAAAAAGAAGTAGAACCTTCTGCCTGGGAAAGCTGAATTACAAACTCAATTAGTTTATTTTCAGTGTTTTATGCAGTGGGAACAAACAATAAGAAGAAAAACAACTATATACAACTTCCAATTCCATATGGTGCACTGCGCCCATACTCTTTCCTTCTCCTTTGTCTGAAAATCCTATGAAGATGATAGAAAGATAGAATAGGCACATTTCCTGAAGTTTGTACATTGAACAATCTTTGGAATTACTTTCAAAGTAAATTGGAGACCTGCTGGGCTGGAAAAAAGAGTGCTCTTTCTTTGAAAATTGGGCCAAGCAGAGAAGTGGGGCAGTGTTCTCAAGAACACTTAGTCTCCTCAATAGATATTAAAGAAAATAAACAAAAGTCAGTAGGCTTGGCTCAGCATAGTAATGAAATTTCCTAAAGCACTTTACCTTCAAGTTATGGAATTGTCTGCATGCTCCATCTCGGGAATTCACCAGTGTGTCAATTTGTTTCCTTCCCGCACAACCTTAATGGAAGCCTGAATATTGGTAAGACTTCATTTGTAGCCACAGAGCTCTGCAATCATCAGTCAGGATTAGGATTTTCCTGCTAAGGAAAATCCAAACCAACTATCATAATGGCTAAGAAATCTCACAGTGGCTATCAGTACTCACCAAACCAGTCTTTTACTTACAAATAGGATTATACCACCATGAATTATCAGACATTTGGGGAAAAACAACAGTCTGAAAAGGCAGAGAACTGTACTAACTACTCATTTAGAGAAGCAAGACAAATAACTACCATGGAAACAGAGAAAACAGAATTAAACCTTGAAAAAATAAGTATTATCTGAAGAATTCTAGAGAATATCACAACCATTAAATAAAAACAGGGACCTATTAAAAATGGCATGAGAAAAGGATTTTAGGAAGATAAAACAAGAAAAAGTTTACATCAGAACTGAATGGTAAAATGCCCCCATTATTTAAAACCTAATTAGGAATTTGGAAAGCCACAGAATGCTTCCAGAACATATTGCAAAACATCAAAGAGAAAGGAAATTTTCTGAGAAAGGTTAAGATATAATGCAATTAGGAAATTCAACATCTATTTAATAGAAATTAGAAAGTAGAAAAATGTATTATAGAAGAAAATTTGAGCTGAAGATAAACTCAAGTTGGTTATTTGTACCTCAAAAAAATGTATTAAGTTTCTATTTTTTTAATTATACTTTCAGTTCTGGGATACATGTGCAGAACATGCAGGTTTTTTACACAGGTATACACATGCCATGGTGGTTTGCTGCACCCGAAACCCATCATCTACGAGTGAGAACTTGCAGTGTTTGGTTTTCTGTTCTTGTGTTAGTTTGCTAAGAATGGTGGTTTCCAGCTTCATCCATGAACTCATCCTTTTTTATGGCTGCATAGTATTCCATGGCATGTATGTGCCACATTTTCTTTATCCAGTCTATTTTGATGGGTGTTTGGGTTGGTTCCAAGTCTTTGATATTGTGAATAGTGCTTCAATAAACATACGTGTGCCTGTGTATTTATAGTAGAATGATTTATAATCCTTTGGGTATATACCCAGTAATGGAATTGCTGAGTCAAATGGTATTTCTGGTTCTAGATCCTTGAGGAATTGCTACACTGTCTTCCACAATGGTTGAACTAGTTTACACTCCCACCAACAATGTAAAAGCATTCCTATTTCTCCACGTCCTCTCCAGCATCTGTTGTTTCCTGACTTTTTAATGACTGCCATTCAAACTGGCATGAGATGGTATCTCACTGTGGTTTTTATTTTTATTTCTCTAATGACCAGTGATGATGAGCTTCTTTTCATATGTTTGTTGGCCGCATAAATGTCTCATTTTGAGAAGTGTCTATTTATATCCTTCACCCACTTTTTGATAGAGTTGCTTTTTTTTCTTGTAAATTTAAGTTCCTTGTGGATTCTGGATATTAGCCCTTTCTCACATGGATAGATGGCAAACATTTTCTCCCATTCTGTAGGTGGCCTGTTCCCTCTGAGGACAGTTTCTTTTGCTCATTTGTCAATTTTGGCTTTTGTTGACATTACTTTTGGTGTTTTAATCATGAAGTCTTTGCCCATGCCTATGTCCTGAATGGCGTTGCCTAGGTTTTTTTCTAGGGTTTTTATTGTTTTAGGTCTTATGTTTAAGTCTTTAATCCATCTTGAGTCAATTTTTGTATAAGGTGTAAAGAAGGGGTCCAGTTTCAGTTTTCTGCATATAGTTAGTTTTCCCAGCACCATTTATTAAATAGAGAATCCTTTCTCCATTGCTTGTTTTTGTCAGGTTTGTCAAAGATCAGATGGTTGTAGATGTGTGGTGTTATTTCTGAGGCCTCTGTTCTGTTCCAGTGGTCTATGTATCTGTTTTGGTACCAGTACCACGCTGTTACTGTTACTGTAACCTTTTAGTATAGTTTGAAGTCAGGTAGTGTAATGCCTCCAGCTTTGTTCTTTTTGCTTAGGATTGTTTTGGCTATACTGGCTCTTTTTTTGGTTCCATATGAAATTTAAAGTAGTTTTTTCTAATTCTGTGAAGAAAGTCAATGGTAGCTTGATGGGGATAGCATTGAATCTATAAATTACTTTGGGCACAATGTCCATTTTCACGATATTGATTCTTCCTATCCAAGAGCATGGAATGTTTCTCCATTTGTTTTTTTTCCTCTCTTGTTTCCTGGAGCAGTGGTTTGTAGTTCTCCTTGAAGATGTCCTTCACATCCCTTGTAAGTTGTATTCCTAGGTATTTTATTCTCTTTGTAGCAGTTGTGAATGGGAGTTCACTCATAATTTGGCTCTCTATCTAATACTGGAGTACAGGAATGCTTGTGATTTTTGCAAATTGATTTTATACTGTGAGACTTTACTGAAAGTGCTTATCAGCTTAAGGAGATTTTTGGCCTGAGACTATAGGGTTTTCTAAATATACAATCATGTCACTGGCAAACAGAGAAAATGTGACTTCCTCTTTTCCTGTTTGAATACCCTTTATTTCTTTCTGTTGCCTGATTGCCCTGGCCAGAACTATGGCCAATACTATGTTGAATAGGAGTGTTGAGACAGGGCATACTTGTCTTGTGCAGGTTTCAAAGGGAGTGCTTTCAGCTTTTGCCCATTCAGTATGATATTGGCTGTGGGTTTGTCATAAATAGCTCTTACTATTTTGAGATACGTTCCATCAATACCTAGTTTATTGAGAATTTTTAGCATGAAGGGGTGTTCAATTTTATTAACGCCTTTTCTGCATCTATTGAGATAATCGTGTGTTTTTTGTCTTTGGATCTGTTTATGTGATGGATTACGTTTATTGATTTGCATATGTTGAACCAGTCTTACATCCCAGGGATGAAGCCATCTTGATCATGGTGGATAAGCGTCTTGATGTGCTGCTGGATTTGGTTTGCCAGTATTTTATTGAGGATTTTCACATCGATGTTCATCAGGGATATTGGCCTGAATTTTTTTTGTTATGTTTCTGCTAGGTTTTGGTATCAGGATGATGTTGGCCTTATAAAATGAGTTAGGGAGGAGCCCCTCTTTTTCTGTTGTTTGGAATAGTTTCAGAAGGAATGGTACCAGCTCCTTTTTGTACCTCTGGTAGAATTCGGCTTTGAATCTGTCTGGTCCTGGGCTTTTTTTGGTTGGTAGGGTATTAATTACTGCCTCAATTTCAGAACATGTTATTGGTCTATTCAGGGATCCAATTTCTTCCTAAGTTCCTATTAATAGTTGAACATGGTACTGGCATTGAGCACTATTTTGATTTTGAAGAACTGTGCAAGTGCTAGAAGCTAGTATTAAAAAAAGACACACCTGGATACATCTTAGGGAAACTTTTGAACTCTAAAAAAAAAAAAAAGAAAAAATTATGCTTGCTTTGGAGAAGAAAAGGCAAAATATAGTAGAACAAATATCAATATTTGGTGAGGAGAGAGGAATGGACAAATATCTATGGGGGACTAAAGGAAAAGAATTGTAAACATAAAATTCTTTGCCCAGAGAAACTATCTTTCAAGTATGAAGAGAAAATTAAGATGATTTCCAACATGCAAAGACAAAGAAAATACTCTACCTGCCTTGCTTCGGATTATTTTAGGTGCAAGTGAAATAAATCTAATTCAAACAAGTTTAAACAAAAGAGAGACTCTATCGGCTCATAAAACCGGGAAGGAAAAGATGGGTGGGCCTCAGGCATGATCGCACCAGGGTCTCAACTATTATCATCAGCTCTCCCTCTCTTTCAGAATTTTTCTCTTTCCCAGTAAGTATCTTTCATCCTCATCACAGGAGATAGGGAAAACTTGGCTCAAACTACTCTGATTTAACACATTCCACTAGTAAAAACAGAAGAATTATATCAGTACATATAAGTCCCCTGAAAACATTCTGATGTAACTTGAATCATACATCCAATTATTGAAAAAAAAGAAAAAAGAAAGAAATCCTTGTGATCAGGGTGATATTGTACTATGGTTGGCCAGACATAGATCAGCTACCCATATCTGTGGTCACAGGCATAGGATACTGTGACTAGCAGCTCTACTGGGGTCATTTCAAAGGAATAGTGTTGAAGAAGAAATTTTCTAAAGGAAAGCATGTTACTGGGAGAAGGTAGAAGAAATACTAGGAGCTAAGATAGCAGTAATGCATTATTATTATTTTTTTTCTGGAAAAAAATTTTAGAGAATATATCTCTTCATAATGAAAAAGCAGAAGCCGAATAAATATTGAGAGAAAGAAAAACGCAATCGTGAGAAACGGAACAAGCAAAATGTACGGTTCCATTCAAAACAATTATCGACAATGCACATGAAGTAAAGTATAATGAAATGTGTATATTTGCTTAGTTGTTAAGAAATGAGTTCTAAAAACAAAATAGGCATTTTTTTAAACTCTGAAAAATTTCAGATGGTTCAAGATTGTAGTGGAGGGGGAATAAGAATATCAAGAGCAAAAAAAAAAAAAAGATGTCCTAACAGTCTCATCTTATTTGAGTGGATAAGAGAGAGGAAGTTTTATATATACTGTTTAAGTATCTATGTTAATAAAATATTTGTTGAAATTTTAAATGCATCCAATTATTTAAAACCTAATTAGAGATTTGGGTTAGCACTAAAATAGTGATCCTCAACACTGGCTGTACATCTTAATCATCGATGATGTTTTATTAAAATGCAAATGCTTGGGCCCCAACCAGAAAGATTTTAATTCAGTAAATCTGGTCTTTGAGCTTAGAAGAAGCATTTTTTTAAAAGTCTACATGTGATTCTGATGGGTTACTACAATTGAGAACCACTGTACTAATAGAAGTAACGTTTAGAATTTCTAAAATACTAGAAGGGAAAGAAAATTAGAAAAATTATCATCCAGGACAAGTCAGAAAATGGGTTAAATATAGGCAAATCAAAAATCATAATATGAGGAAGAGATAAGATCACAAAAAAGAGAAAGCAAATAAGTGAATACAGTACATATAACTTAATTTCCCCTATTCTAAAAAGATCCTCACATATGATTTTTTAAAATAAATATAGAAGTTCACTTTTTTATTATTCTTTTTATCCTAAAAACATTTTTAAAGAAATGATAGAATGGGATTGAAAATAATAGAAATATCAAGATATTTCTGTCAAATAATATCACATTTATATTAAGAGTGGCAATGTTAATATCAAAGCAGAATGAAGGGCAAAATCATCAATATAACAGAAAAGAAAATTTTATATTGAAAAAAGATAAATACACAAAGAAATTTTAACAGCCATAAACCTTTATTCACCAAACAACACATGAGCAAAATATATAATGGAAAAAAAAAAGTTTAATCCAAGGAGGTTTAACAAAGATTGGATCACGTGGAAATTTTATTATACCTCTTTTAGAAACTAAAATAAAGAGAAATGTAATTCTATAATGACCATGCTAGATTTATTATTAGACACAACTTTATACCCAATGTCTAAAATAATACATTATTTCCAAATGTCTATGACATATTTACAAAGATTAATCATGTAATAGCCCACAAAGTATATCTCAATATATTATAAAATGTAGTGATAGTATAGGCCACATTGTCTGTCCATGAAGCAATACATCTGTAAATTAACATAACAGGAATGCCATTAACCTCTTTCCAAGCTTGCAAGCTCAGCAACAACACCTAAGATTAGTGAGAAGATATGCTCCTCCAGCACCCCACCGGGCCCTGACACTCTATTCTTGATATTTATGGGGTCTTCAGAAAGAAGAAAGAGTGAATATGGGATATGAGACGGAGCAAAGAATTCTTGAACATGGAGGGTCTCACTCCTGTGAGGTACAGATGCACTGCCCCAAAAGCTAGTGGGAAGAGTAGTCAGTGTAATTCCTAACATAAATTTCTCAAGGAAACTGGGCATAATGCAGGTCATTCTAAGAATGTCTACTATTCTAAATATGACATTATTGATGAGAAAATGACATATAACTTATTTATTAATTTACTAGGTGACTTCAAGTACAGGACAAAGTGGCAACAGGCATGAGGTAGAAGGTACAGACTGAGATAGATTCTGCGAAGCTGCTGATAGCACCAAGCCTAAATAAGCTGGCCTCAGCTTCTCCTAGGTCCACTCTTCTCCACCTGTATACTCAGTTATCTGAGTATCGTCTCCAACAGCCCCCATGACCTATTGTCCTCAGTCTTTGTATTTCTGCCCCATGAATCTCTTAAGTTGTCAGCCTTCTGCTGAACATTACCCTTTCCCTTACTAGACCAAAGGAAACTTAGCTGTCTCCTAAGAACACTGCTCCTCTTGCAACTTTCTCAAAAAGAGGATGGTTTTTCTCCCACAGCACCTCTGCCATTGAGCCTGCAGTGGGGTAAATGCTCTTCGTGTTTCTCTTTGCAGCATTCAAGCCTTCTCCCTCTCTCCTTCCTAAAAATGCATAGCTTTGAATCTCAGGTTATCAAGTTATATCACCCTGTACCCCATTATTGTTGCTGTCTGTACATCCCCAAGTCACCCACCTCACTTCTCAACAATTTTGCCTGGCTCTCTGTCACCCTTTAGTACGATACCTTTTTAAATTCTTGGTGATTTCAATGTATATACAAATAATTCTTATAGCATTCTAGCCTCTTAGTTACTTGAATTTATTTCTTATAATAATAATCTTCCTGCACTACCTCAGTCACTCTTCCACATTGACATATCCTATACAGAAACTTCTCCATAATTTCAATTTCATGCAT
Source organism: Symphalangus syndactylus (assembly GCF_028878055.3). Lineage (NCBI taxonomy): Eukaryota > Metazoa > Chordata > Mammalia > Primates > Hylobatidae > Symphalangus > Symphalangus syndactylus. Next base: position 94,842,740 of record NC_072440.2, on the reverse strand, counting down.
CTCACTTTCTGACCACAATCTCCTATCTTATCAGCTCATTTCCTATAGTCTTCCAAACCCAGTAATCCTGGGCTCCCTCTGGAACTTCCAAGTCATTAATCCTACCGCACTTTCATTGTCCCTAATTCTCCCTTGACGTCCTTACTCTGTTCCTCACCCAGTTTAGATTATATACTAAAGCTGAAAATCATGCTTTGTATATATTCTCTATTTCCTTTACTCTCTTTTTCTGTTTTAAATTTGCCTGGCAAAATCATACCCCTGGTTATAGCCAATTCTCTTCCCACTCTGAGCCTGAATACATGAAGTTGAACATGACTGGAGAAAAATGCAAGCCCATAAATGACTACTCTCACTTTAAATTCAAGACCATCAACCTTAAATGGGAACTTAACAATGCCAGGCAAACATACCACAGAGCCTGAGTCGATTTCATCTCCTACTCTCCTTGACAACTATTTCATATTTTCTGCTCCGTTTGGAAATCCTATCAACAGTTCTTTCCTCAACATAAATCTCAGCAGAAAAAAAACAACTTCCTACATTATGAAGGATTTAAAATAATCAAAAGAGAACATCCAGAGACTTTCACAATCACATCTACACCCACTTACCTTCTCGCCTGTTACCAAAGATAATAAATTTTCAGGCTCCTACCTAAAGCCAATTATTCCTCAAGTTCTCTAGATACCATCCCTTCTGCCTACTCATTGACCAGTTTCTAAAAAGTATTTTCTTTGTCTCCCACATCAAGTTCCCATGATCATACAAATTTCCCATCATCAGACAAACAAGCTATTATTTACTCCATGTTTTAAAAAAAACCCTCTTCCCTCCTTTCCCCATAGTTACCTCAACTCCATTTCTCTATTCTCTCTCTCATTTCTCTATTCTCTCTGCAGGGAATAGAGAAAGTTGTTGGCACTCTCCATGGCCTATTTCTCTACCATTCTTTCTTAATCTAATGCTAGTCAGGCTTTGCCTCATCACTGCACTGAAACTATTCTGCTCAAGGGCATCAATGACCTCCACATTGCTAAATTCTGTCATTAATCTGGATTAAGAAGAGAGTGATACACTTTCTTCAGTTGGCTGTCAAACTATTACACTCCCTTGGTTTTTCTATAATCTTATTTTTCTCCTTTGGTTTATCTTCTTTTCACTATCCATTTAGTATTGGAGCATCCCAATCCTTATTCCTCTTCTCTGTGAACACTCACTCCCTTGGTGATCACAGCATTCTTACAGATTTAAACACCTTCTATGAGCAGATGACTCCCAGTTTTGTATCTCTAACATGTATGTCTTTCTAAAGCTCCAGGCTTATATATCCTATTGCATCTTCAACAACCTCTCCACTTGGATATCTAATAAACATCTCAAACTTAATGTCTAAAGCCAAACTTCCTGATACCAACCCCCTAAACCTTCTCCACTGTCAGCCTACTGCTTCTAATTTAATAGCAACAGTATCTATTAAGTTGCTGGGGCCAAACATCTTAGTTATCCCTGACTTTGTTTTTTTCTTATACCACACACCCAATGTCAGAAAATTATTTTGCTTCTATCTTCAAAATATATCCAGAATACAATCAATTCTCACCAACTCTATGGCCATCTTCTGCCAGTCTTCTGCTCTATTTCACCTTCTAACAAGTGGTGTTTCCCACATGTTTCACAACAAACAATCAAAGTGCTCCTTTCAAAACATGTCAGATCTTACTGTCTCACTTCCTTCAAGTCTTTGCTTCAATCTTATTTTTTCAGTGAACTCTACCCAGACGACTCTATTTAATATTATATATCTCATCCCTAACATACCACCCTAATCCTTACCCCATTCTGCATTGGCTTACCACCTGCTAACATATTGTATAATTTACTTTATTTTTTACATTTCTTGTTTATTGTCCCTGCCTCCACTAGCATGTAGGGTCCCCAAGAGCAGAAAATTTTGTCTGTTTTGTTCACTGATGTATCCCAAGTACCTACAACCAGTCTTATACATAGTAGTTACTCAACAAAGATTTTTGAATAATTATTAGACAGTGCTTAGTTAAGTATCTAAGCACTAGATATCACAGTTATTAGTTATTATAATAAACATTACATTATTTAATATTATTTAAAATGATAATAATATTATGTAAAAATAATAAACATTTGAGCAACTGTTTTATGACAAGCTCAGTTAAATATTAATTGCTACCATTTATTAAACGTTTATCATGTACCAGTCACCCTATTGGACAACTTGTAAGAATTATCTGTAATTCTGAAAGAAACACTGAAAGATATATTTTACTATCAACAATTTGCAGATGAAGAAACAGAAAATCTAAGAGGTTGCTATGGGTGAGAGTCAGATCTCTCTATCTCCAAAAACCCATGTCCTTTCTCCTACAACACTCTGCTTCTGCTTTCAGTTTGTTTCACACCCTATTTGGAAATGCTGGGTATGATGCAACCAAAAGTCATGATGATGCATTTATTTCATTTCTTGCCTGGTTCCTTTTCTACCATAAAAACCACAACTCAATCTGCTGAATATGTCTCCATATGTCAGAGAAAGAGGTACTGGTCTACGTTTTTCCATAGTGCTCAGGTCAGAGGGAAATACTGAAATAACTAAATTATTAGGTCAGAAAAATGAATATCCAACATAAACTCTCATTAGTGAGGCTGAAAAGTAGCACACACTTTTTGGGAGAAAGATTTTTATTTCTCCATCTTGCTTCAGAATAGAAAAAGGGGACAGGCATATTTTGTCAAGTTCTATAATTTTCAAAACTGGGAAGTCTCATGGCTGAAGGCCCAGCAATGTTACAAAACTTAAAGTTTTAAATCATATTGAATCCATGTATCAAATATTTCTTTAAAAATGTTTAATCCCCATTATTAAATAAATTTTACCTCTTACAGTCTGCAGTTAGGAATGCAGTGAGATAATCATTCATTATGAACTCAATTTTAGAGATGAACGTTGGATAAAATCCTTTTCCATATAGTGGTGAACCTTGTCAAATCTTACCTCATTATTCTAATCTTGTCCAGTGACAACTTGAAAAATAACTTGAGAAGGTTGTGTTTTAATTTTTAAAATATTTTCTATGTAATTAACTTAGAAATTTTTCTACTAATTTAGCAATCTGGGCTTCAGGATAAATAAAACTCGCATTAAAATGTAGGTGTGTGTGTACATATATATATATAAACATAGGCATAAATAGATTGCTTTGTGAAACATTTTAACTATCACATAATTATATGCCTGAATTGAATATTCATATATTTAAAAAATGTATTAATATCTGGTTTCTTTACAGTCTACTGTTTTTTTTAACTTTTAGATTCGGGGTACATGTGGAAGTTTTGCTATGTAGGTAAACTCGTGTCATGGGAGTTTGTTGTAAAGATTATTTCATCACCCAGATACTAAGCCTAGTACCCAATCATTATTTTTTCTGATCCTCTCCTTCCTCCCACTCATCACCCTCAAGTAGGTCCCAGTGTCTGTTGTTCCCCTCTTTGTGTCCATGAGTTCTTATCATTTAGCTCCACTTATAAGTGATAAGATGTGGTATTTGGTTTTCTGTTTCTGTGTTAGTTTGCTAGGGATAATGACCTCCAGCTCCATTCATTTTCCTGCAAAAGACATGATCTTGTTCTTCTTTATGGCTGCACAGTATTCCAGGGTATATGTGTGTGTGTATGTGTGTATGTGTGTATGTATACACACACACACCTATATATATATATATATATATATATATATATATATATATATATAATATTTTCTTTATCCAGTCTGTCACTGATGGGCATTTAGGTTGATTCCATGTCTTTGCTATTATGAATAGTGGTGCAATAAACATTCACATGCATTCGTCTTATGGTAGAATAATTTGTATCCCTTTGGGTATATACCTGGTAATGGGATTGCTGGGTTGAATAGTAGTAAGAAGGAAGAAAACTTGAGTAGCTTGCCTTACTTTTGAATTATACTTCAGCACAGAAGGCTAAGAGAAAGAATTTCTCTAAAGGCATATGAATCACTAGAAAATGAGGCATTCATTATTCTTTATTGAGACTGTAATGTGTGAAGTACTAAAAATTAATTTGTTCTAAATTCTAGGATTTCAGTCTACTGCTTCCTATCCTAGAAAGCCTCTTTTAATTTGATTTATTGAACACAAATCAAATTCTCAAAATTAAAGATTTCAAAATATAAAATAAGGAAAAATAATTTTTCACCATAAAAAGAGAATTAAGTCTTTTAACGTTTTATTTTTAATCTATAATCTGTCACGATTTTGTGTAAAGAGTAATAAAATAAAAAATACACCACTAACATTTATAAGTCTCTAGCTAAATTGCTTACCTTCATGCTATTCTGAATAGAATCTTCTTACTCTACTTAATCTAAAATTTTTTAAATTTTTTTAAGATTTAGTTTAAATACCAGATTTCATATAAATCCCTTTTTCCAATCATAATCACTCCCTAGAATTTCTGCACCTCCATAGCACTCTGTTGGTTCACTCTGTTCTGTGTTACCTGTGAATGTGTTTTTCTCTCCAATAAGATTTAAACTCCTTATCTTGTATATCCTTGCAACTCCCACAGTACTTAGCAAAATGCCTTGTATATAACAAATCCTCAAGGATGTTCATTCAACTGAATAATGTGTTTCATCTATCTTAATCTAACAAGATTTCATGCTTTCTTTCAAATTTACTAATATGCAGTATTTTTCTATGTGTAAATATTATTTTATCAATTTAATTTGCATTTCAAGTACAGTCTCAGTAACTTTCATAATTTGGTCCCAATTTAAAACTTTTCTCCCTGGTGTAATGTCTTTGCAAGAAAAAGCCATTAAGCAAAGGAACTTTACATCCAAGTTCTAACAAATTCCCAAGCAGTTTTCAAAGACACATAGGAATGTGTTAACTATAGCTAAGAATTATACCACAAAATCAGTTTGAGTCAAAAACCAGAGATGTAAAAATGAGTTTTCCCCCTCCGTCGTTATAAAGTTATGATGTCACTCATGGTAAAAATAGGAAAACTGAACAAAATATATTTTTTAAGTAAGACAAAGTTCAAAATTGCCACTCAACTATATACCACACCTAAAAATGATTAATATAATAAATTGTATGTTATGTATTTATATTTTATTATGATAAAAAACTGCTGTATTCTTTTTAATGGTTAATTTATGTATAGTAAAAGGTCTTCCATGGAACCTGGCACAATACACTATACTTGTAAAATAAATTGACCCAACATGTATAGTGTTTGAATTGTGCCTTGAACAAGTATTCTGAAAAGTAAAAATTCAAAATACATAATAAACACTTCTTAGCATAAAGGTAAATATTCCTCAACCCATGCTTTATATGTGGAATCCATTAAGACTAGAGAACTTTTGTTAATCTTGTTATTTATAACCTATAAAGGATGAGAAAACTCTTTTCTAAAATGTTAATAATCTTAGTTACTAGTAGCCACATGCTTGCTATGTCCCAGAAGCTATGCTAGACATCTCGTGTATTATCTCTAATGCTGGTTCCATGGAAGTCAGTCAGGTAATTCCTACTCCATCCCCCAAATCTCCATAATAACAAACATTAAAGCAATTAAAACTTCATTTTATCCAGATAGGGAAAATAGGTCACATCTGCAGGACTGTCTTCACAACAGCCTTCAGAAAATCCAAGCAATCATTATTGAGGTTCATCTTCTACTATTTGTATAGAACAGGAATTGATTTAAAAACAAGTTCCTTATTAGTTAGGCCTAAACCATTCCTTGAATAGATTCCTGTCAAAAGCTATTGTACATAAAGAATGATAAGTGACCTGAGCTTCATAAATGAGAGAATTTATAGAAATTAAGTCATTTGTTCAATTCCAGACTCCTGTTATGTCCTCAGTAAATGTTTGTTGAGGACATAACTATTAAATGAATAAATGAATGAGTTGGGAAAGAAATCAGATACTTCCTATTTGAAATAAATGAAAGATAAATAATAACAACTACCCTAATTTTTATTTTTTTAATCTTCATTTAATAGAAAATAAAAGTTGCTAAAATACCTAAAAGTATTACACATTCTTTTTTTTTTACATTTACTGTATTTCCATTTTGGTATTTCTCCTTCCATTTACAATTAGTAACCCACAGTGTATTTCATTTGCAGAACAGAATATCAGAAGTTAATTCAGTGATTACAGTATGCCAAGTGAGGAAACATCCGAAAGCCAAATGAGGCTACATGACATATTCAAAGCCATGAAAGAGAGTCAGACTGAAGGCTCAGATCTCCTAACAATTCTTCTAGTTGTTTCATGGATATTGCCTCTTAGATTCTGTCAACTAAAATGTCATACTACTTAAAAGTAAGGGCCATGATATACACATGCAAATCCCACATAGGGCCAACTGCTAAATAGCTACTGGGTCTAAAAAAATACTTAATGGTTATTATTATTCCTGTAGTCATAGAATCGGAATTAGTAATAATATTCTGATGCTCGTGTAGCACATATAAGGCATTCGTTATGCAAGACATCACAAAAGTAACTCATTAAAACATCCCTTTATATTGGTTAGCACATTGGATTTCCATTTACTAGAATTTTTCAAGCCTAGCCTAGACTTTTACAGCAACATCTTACCATGGACCATTTTAGTCTATTGTACATTTGGCACTTAAGTACTGTTTCTGCAAACAAAAAGAAGATAAAACCTCCTTTAGAGCCATTTTATCAAGGCTTAAAATGCTTTGAAATGCCAGTGAATCTTAACAGCATAGTTTCCTTGAAGCTCAGAATCCCTATAAGGAAAATCTATGAAAAAACATTTTCAGAAGTTTATGAATGGATATAGCCAAAATTTGAACTGTAATTGCTTATTCCTGAAAACAATGTAATAATGAAAGGCTAAGGCCTACAGCATTTAAGATGTAAGTCTTCTACTAAGAGAAGATCCACCACAAGAAAAGTTAGCATTATGGGAGGCTTAAATGCATAATGCTAAGTGGAAGAAAGTGGTCTAAAAGGCTACATACTGTATACTTCCAACTATATGACATTCTGGAAAAGACAAAACTATAGAGATATTAAAAAGGTCAGGGGTTGCAGAGGTTTGGGGTAGGAATGGGGAGGAATGTGGAGCAGAGGAAATTTTTAGAGCACTGAAACTATTTGGTGTGCTGCTATAATGGTTATTGCATTAAATTATTCATTTGGCAAAATCCATAGAACTTTGAAACACAAAGAGCAAATCTTAATGTAAACCATAAACTTCAGTTAATAATGATGTATCAATATTGATTTATCAGTGGTAACACCAATGCAAAATGTTAACAATAGGAGAAACTGGAGGGTAGGGAGAGTTGGGGGAAAGTATACGGGAACTCTGTATTTTCTGTTTAATAGTTTTATAAACCTAAAAGTACTCTAATAAACAAAGCCTATTAATTTTTTAAAGATAGTATTATAAAAATGTTAATGGTTTATAAAACTGTGCTCTGCCATTTTTAACAAGAGTTTTAATCTAAATGAGAATGTTATATCTCAAAAATATTCCTAGACCCAACTTACTTTATGATATTCTGATCAATATATCTATAGCTCAATAAACTTATTTCCTGTTAAAAATAGTTTATTGTTAAATAAAAGTTTTTAAACTATATGTAAGTTAAACTGGTTTTTAGAGAAATAAGTCCATATATATCTCAAAATTATACATTGAGCTAATTTTATACTACTCTGCCACATACAAATTAAATTTCTCTGTCAATAAGCATGTAGTTTGTCATTTGCAAGAAAAAAGAAGGAATTTGAGATGTGTAGAGAAATTTTGTGAAAGTATACTAAGATATTTGAGCAACATACCACTAAGTTAAAAGTAAATAAAAAATTTAAAAGCAAATAAAGTAATTTTAAAATGAAGTACCAGCTGGAAGACTGGTCCACCCAGCAGGCTATAAAAGAATCCCTTGGTCCTGCTTTTGGTTCTTGCAAGCTGAACCTCTTGGTTCTTACAAATAAGTGGCCTCCAAATGTTGATTATTGGCACTATATCTATATATCTTGTAGCAAGTTGCCCTTTTTCGTGAAGGCACTTAATAACTGATAATGGTGGCAGTAATAATGAGGATAATTATTCAAAGGGTAGCAGTTAGAGTAGCAGACTTGCAAGGTATTATTTTTGTACACCAAATTTTAAGACAGGAAAATTATTTTGTGAAACATTCTTTTTTGCCTATTGATGAAAATACACAAATATTTTCATAATGTTTTGTCTAAAATCAGTACTATTGATGGATAAAAAATGTGTGCAACTCAATTTGAGTAGGTGTTAGGCATATTAAAAGGCACTCATACAAACTGTGTGAGGAAAAAGTGGGGTTGTGTTTTGAAGCTGACCTAAGAAGTAGAGGAAGACAGGGTCAACAAGAAAAGGCCAAAGACAAAAATATGCCAGAAATCTCCTTTGTATTTAGTTACATTTTCTTCTGCAAACCAAAAAAAAAAAAAAAAGCTATAGGCTTACTAGATTTATCAATAAGAATATAAAGTCAAATATAAGATGCCATGAAATAAATGCAATATTAATATTCAAATATAATTAATAAACATTTTTAGTATAAAGCTCTGATACACTGCTTTAGAGACTGCAAAGTTTCTAAAATGATCTCTATGCCCAAGCTTAGACAGGCAAAGATAAAATACAAAGCATGTGTAATAAATGCTTGATGATGCATTTTAAAAGAAAGCACTATCATTATTCAGGGTACTTAGCAATCATAAAATGTTCAAGTAGTTGGGAAAAGCAGTATAAAGGTGGTAGTTTAAGGACAGGTGTGATTTAAACAGGTAAAAGAAAGTGCATCTCAGGAGAGGAAAAAATTAGCAAAATGGGAAAATATTAGTTGGGAGATAGTGGTGCATTAATAGACTAGCCAAATTGTAGGGAAGTTGAGGGGCGGCCAGTTGGAAAATTATATTAGGTAACTCCATTTTATAGAGACTCTAAAGAATGAAGAAGGATGCACTGGTTAAGGGTTCCTTAGAAGGAAGAAGTAACAGAACTTGACAGTATAAAATAAATGTCAGGTAATAGAGTGAATGATGACTGATGAGATTTTAGACAACTAAGTTGAAGTTGTTGACCTATAGCAATGTGGAAATCAGAACAATATAACAGCAGTTAAGAGCTTTGGCCATAGGGCAGACTGCATGGGTTTGAATTCTGAAAACATAATACTTTGTGACCTTAGACAAGTTATTTAACTCACAATGTAAGATGGAGATAGTAATGGTATCTGACTGTGAGGTTATTTAAAGATTAAATTAGTATTTTATATATACAGATTTTAGAATATCTCCTGAACTGTGGCATGTATTTCATAAATATTAGTTTTTTAAATTATTGTTATGCTGCCAAAATTAGAATTTGAAAGGTATAATTTGTTTCCAAAGCAGTAGAGTTTGTTGATATAGAGTTATAATTGATATATAGAGAGATATAATAGACATAGTTTCCAAAACTGTAGAGTTGGTAAATGTAGCGGCAGTAAATGATCCCATGAAAAATGAATGAGATTTCTAAGTGTAAAATACAGAAATAAAGAACAAAAGTCCATGGACTAAACTTTGAAGTTTCCTTGTATCTGAGGATTACAAAGCAAAAGAGATACAATTGTTAGGAAAATAAAAGGTAGTGTATCATCATAAAGTGAAAGTTTCAAGAATAGAAAGCAGCTAACAACGCAAAGAAATAAAAGAAAATGCAAACTGAAAATGGGCCAAAGTCCTCTGCATTTTAAGAGTATTCTTTCTGATGAGAGAAGGCAGGGCAGGCAAAGAGATAAAAACTCTGAGGAGAGAGGAGAAAGAATGTGTGCACATACAGATGAAAGCTTAAGAAAGAATTGAGTAGGAATTTGAGCTAGTGGATGTATAGTAGTGAAATAAAGGAGAGAAATTGCAATCGTAATTAGGCAGCAAAATCAATTACAAAGGATTTTAAAAAAAAACGAAGACATGGACTATGTAATTAAGCGTATGGATAAAATTGAATTTGTAGGAATATGAATACTTTGTTAAGATAGTGTTAAAGATATTTGAAATAGTTAAAAATCAGAATTTCTAAAATTGCTTCACAAATTAAGGTAATTTTAATGGAAATGTCAGATTCACTAAGCCCAGTTTACTTTTCAAGTTTCTGTTTCTTAACATCGAAAAAAAGTTTTATAACCTTAAAATTGTAACATGTTAAAATGCATAAATTATTAAATTTGTTAAGTATACCAAAATGACCAAATTTCTTTATAGAAACATGTATTTAAGGAAAAAGTAAGATATAAAGACAATTATGCATATTTTAAAGTATAGGTATAAAACAGATAATAACTAAAAATACCCTCTATGCTTATTAATAATAAAATATTATTTTTTCATAGGAGCAAGTAGCTGTTGACAATTTTTTCCTCCATCAACAGAAATTGAAAAGTTGAGTGTGGAAAAAAAGAAAAGGACTTATATTCACTGTTTCTTTTTTTGTTCTTTATCCTGTATATTTTGTACCATGTCTAGGTATTAACTTTTCAAAAATGAATCAGTAAATAAAGTTTAAAAGACTGTTTAAAGGGGAATTATAAAAGTAAAAAGGCAAAAATAAAAATTTGGAAAACCCCAATAGATGTTTTTCACTAATACAAAAGGAAAAGGCCATTAGAAAATTTAAATACTGATGTTGTTTACAAGATTTTAAGTGGCGTAAGAGATACGACATTGAATTTTAAACACGTACTACAATTTACTATGGTTTGCCTTATTTTTTTCTTCATTAAAAAAGACTACTTTTAAATTCAGACAAGTTAGGCAGCTAAATGCCTGAAGAAGAACACACAGTAAATGATCTAGATCCAAGCTTTGTTTTCACTTCTCTGGTTCAAGGAGAAAATACAAAAGAGAATAGCAAAGAAGAGGGAAGAGACCTTTAAATTCCAGGAGGGCACAAAGCTATATGACTCAAGAAGTTTATTCAGCATGATACGTTTAAGACATACTCGCTGTTGGTCTCATTATTCAATTTTTTGTCAATAACGTTTATTGAATACTTATGTCAAGCACTGTCCTAGGCACTGGGGATAGAGCAATAAATATAACACAAAAGACCTTTGCCCTCACAGAGTTTAAAACCTAGTGGCGAAGACAGGCAATAAACAAAATAAAAAGTAAAGTAAAATATGTAGCATGTCCACAGTAAATTATTAAGGAGGAAAAACTGAAAGCAGGGAAAGGGAATATGAATGTTAGCAGGAAGGAAAGACCACACTTAGAAGGTGACATTTGAATAAAGCTATTAGGAAGGTGGTACAAGGCAAGCTATACAGATATCCTAGGAATAAGCATTCCAGGAAAAGAAAGTAAGTGCAAAAGCCATGAGTCAGGGACACACCTAATGTGTCTAAGAAACAGGAAGGCCATTGTGGTTTCAGAGGAATAAACAAAGGGAAAATACAGGGAAGAGTTTAAGGAGGCAAGAGAAGGTCAGATCATTATAGCCCTCATACATCAAAGTAAGAATTTTGGCTTTTATTCTGAGTGAGATGGAAAGGCTTTGGAAGGTTTTGAGCTTAACTGTGATATGCTACAACTTATATTTTAAAGAATCATTCTGGCTACTGTGTTCGGAATAGACTGAAGGGGAGCAAGAACTGAAGGAGAGAGATCAGTTAGGACTCAATTGCAATAATCCAGACAAGAGAAGCTAAAGGCAATAGGATTGGTTGATAGGCCAGCCATGGGTTATGAGAAAAAAAATTAGTGTCAAGGATGACTCCAGCATTTCTTCTCTAAAAGAATAGAATTGCCATTCACTGAAATAAGAAACACTGTGGAAGGAAGAGTTTGGGAACAAATATCAGAAGCTCTGTTTGGGCCATGGTAGCTTTGCAATGCCTATTAGTCATCACAGTAGAGAGACTGAGTAAAAGTTATGAGTCTTGAATTCAAGGAAGAGATCCACAGACTTCTTTTTTTTTTTTAATTATGAGTGTCTCCAAATTATAAAATTACAGAAGAAATTACAGAGACCTTTAGATCGTGAGTTTATTTTTTGCCCATTGCCTGGATAGGTGGTATGGTTTAGTGACTGTTCCTTTCTGAATATGCTGTATTTTTAAAAGAATATGTTAAATAGGCTTATCTAGCAAGGATAGTTTCAAACAATGATATGTGTTATAACAAAATGGAAAAAACATAATTTCAGATCCTCTTGATATCCTATTCCCTTTAACCTAAAAGATTATTTTTAGTAGGATAAACCCTGCCACAATCTATTATGTGTCAATGTAAATGTGTAATGCCTGCATTATTAAAAAGATTTCCCAAAATGATGTCTGACTCTATAAACATTCTTTTATGTGGCAATTTAGATGGAACTAAAGATCAACTTCAGTGCATATTTTGTTTTCCATTTTACTTAACTAAATAAGGTTAAACAGGTAACTCAGAGATTTGCATACTTAAGGTACAGACTATCCACATCACTTTTTCAAGTTGATTTAATATAAGGCTCTGCTTTTCTTCTCATGCTCAGTTATGCATCCAGAAGCTTGTAACTTTAAACTGAAGTAATGCAGAAATTCAGTCTAAAGTTGAATAAAAGCAAGTACTTTTTAAAATGGCTTTTTATCCTTTAAATATTTCCTCTGATCTGAAAGCATTCAACTTTTACATTTTAAGAGCAAAGATAAAAAAGAAAAATGTGGAGAGAGGATGGATATCAGTTTAAAATGTCTTCTACCACAGATCCCATGCAGCCTTTCCAAACCTGGCTATGAAGACACAAAAACACAAGAAGAGCTAAAATGTTGCCTTCCTCCTATCCTCCAACTTTCTATTTCCAGAGAAAATAACTCACAGAACTAGGCAGGAGGGGGAAGGTCCTGTGTGCTTATGTTGTGTATTTGGTTGGAGGTAGTTGGGGAAGGAGTGCTTGAGGAATTACACTAGCAGGAGCAAGTTTTGCATTTGGGGAGGTGTCATCCCTAGAAGAAAAGCTCTAGCGATCAAAGCTAGTAATAGGGCAGTGGCATGGAAAACCGTTGTAAGCAGCACAATATGTGCTAGGAGTTTAAACTTATCACATGTTCAATCAGTTCAGAATATGAAAGAACCAGCGGCCGGGCGCGGTGGCTCACGCTTGTAATCCCAGCACTTTGGGAGGCCGAGGCGGGCGGATCACGAGGTCAGGAGATCGAGACCACGGTGAAACCCCGTCTCTACTAAAAATACAAAAAATTAGCCAGGCGTGGTGGCGGGTGCCTGTAGTCCCAGCTACTCGGAGAGGCTGAGGCAGGAGAATGGCGTGAACCCGGGAGGCGGAGCTTGCAGTGAGCCGAGATTGCGCCACTGCACTCCAGCCTGGGCGACAGAGCGAGACTCCGTCTCAAGAAAAAAAAAAAAAAAAAAAAAAAAAAGAAAAGAAAGGCTATCAATTTTCTCCACAAAAGGATTGTATGCATATATCATGAAAAATAATGTCAACATGTTTTATCCAATCATGAAACAGCTTTAATGTGTACATTTTTATATGACATAAAAATCCATAAAATATTTTATAACTTTGAAAGGTAATACAATAATTTATACACTCAAAAAAAAAGTTCTCCACTTTATAATAAAGCAAGCCCCAAACCCCCAAGCTGGAAGAACATGTATCCAAAGAAAACAAAACATTTCTAGATGTTGTAAAATGTTTTGAAATATGAAAGTCAAAAATTGTCTTTTAAGTTTCCATAACACATTTGTTTCAGATAAGGATGAAGTTGTTTAATCCTTGCTTTTCTTGACAAACCAATCCTGATTGGCCTACTGCATGTCTTAAGCGGTCGTACTCTTGAAATGCCATGTGGAAAGTGACTACCTAAAAATATAAGACAATAAAAGAGTAAAAATTATCAATAGTTTCTATGTCTAAAATTCTTTACTTCTAATCATGATATTAGCAACATTTACTGAATACTTACTGAGCACTTATTATTTATGTGCCAGGCACTATACTTTAAATGCATTATTTTACTTATTTCTAGCCCCAGTTTTAAAATATGAAAAACCTAAGCACAAAAAGTTAAGTAACTTGCCCCATAAAATATAGCAACTAAATAAAGTCGGCATTCCAATCAGACAGTCTAACTTAACAACAATCACAACAAAACCATATAGGTTTTAAAGCCAACTTGATGTTGTGGCTTTAAACACTAGGTCATTTATTTCTATTGGTAGCTAAACAACTATGCTGTATGGTTAATGGTTATGTTTGGTTTCTAATGGAGGTTATTGTCAATGATAGAACACAAATGCACTCCATCTATTATGCATCAATAGAGGGCTCTGAGTTGGAAGTTGTTCTTTAACATCATACTATATCTTTTTCGAAGATGTCCAAAAGGGTTCATGGAGATACATAAATCTGTTACTAAATCAGTTATGTAAAATCAACTACCTCTGATAATAAAATACAATATCTCTAACTGTGGGGTACACATGTCAAACCAAAAATGTAAATCAAACTTTAGTGAGTCAGTATGACCTCAATATAATAGCCTGTTATACTAAAAACAGTGTAATCAAATGTTAAATCTGACAAAAGGTTAGCAGTATGATTTTTACTAACCTGAACCAAAAAGAATCTGTGTGTATCTATGTAAACTTTAATGAAGTAGAATACAGAATTAAGCTACATGTATAATAAACAAGGAGAAAAACAACACAAAATAGATAAAATCAGTTTATTATACTCAATTCAATATTAAAATTAGAAAATTAATTATAAAAGGTTAAAGAAAAACACATTATTGCTAGATCTTTTAAAAACTTTTAAACACAAAGGGATTGTTTAAATAAGACAACATTGTTGGATCACAAGATCCTCCATTGGTCTAAATGATATATAAAGCACCGGTGAACTGGCTAGTTGGCATATAACATGTGCTCAAAATAATTTCAATACTGTACTTGCCTTCACACCACAGAGAGAAGAGAGAGATGGAAAGACAGAGGGATCCATTGAAGACATTTAGTAGTCAACGGAAACGTTAAGAGACGAGGCATCATGATGGCAGGTGGGTGGGTATCAAAACTTTTCAGGATAAGTGGGATCTTTCTAATGCCTTTAAAATGACAGTGTATAAGCTGGCAACCACTCTACTAGGCAGATCAGTAAAATCCATTCATATTAACCCCATTCCCCAGTATCTTCCAACTTTTCTCTTACACTGTGGATTTTAACAAGCCTCAGGAAGATCATTCAACTTTTGTGCCCTTTGAAAGTGAATCTACTTCCTAATATAGTATTAAATAATTCTGGCTGAATTCATACATTATTTTTGACATTTCACAACAAGTCATTTTAACTTGTGAAGGCAGACTCACACTGTTATATGGGTTTAGATATTTCAAACAAATGTAATGATTGCTTTTCCAATGTGCACACATACTTTATCTTCCTCCTACATCCATTTTATTATCACAATTATAATCACAATGACAGCATGAGTATATACTCCTAATCTTCCTTTATTCTATATCAAAATATATTGCTAAGCCAATTTCTTCCTTTCTTTCTGCCCTAGAAGAATCAAACCCTATCCTTTCCAGGCTAACTCTTGCCATCCTACTTTTTGACTCATGGAGTATTGTTCCATCAGTTATTTCCTTCATTCCGGGGAGAAGAGACTACCTGTGGGCTTTTGATCTTCCAATGTTTTGATTAATTTTTAAAACTATTTCATTGTAAGCTAAGAAAAGAGGAAAAGATACAATTCTGAGGTGACAATAAAAGTATCAGAGGTAACATTCTACTGATTATGAGAATGCAGAAAAAATGTTTTGAGACATGATGCATGACTTAAGATGTTTTAGTAAATATATTTAACCTACAATGCTACTCTTTTTGGATCTAACCTTGTTGTATAATACCAGAAATTTCTGACCGGATTATAACTTTACCTAGTTCCATAATTTCAATCCTACCCCTACCCTACACCCTTGGTACCACAAGGTGGAATGAATGTTAGACATACTGTGTTTCATTCTGATATTGTAGATCTATTGGGCAAAAGATAAGGTTAGTTGTTTAATTTTTCTTTAGTGTGTGCTTTTTTTTTTTTTTTTTTGACAGACTCTCACTCTGTTGCCCAGGCTGGAGTGCAGTGGCTCAATCTAGGCTCACTGCAAGCTCCACCTCCCGGGTTCAGGCCATTCTCCTGCCTCAGCTTCCCATGTAGCTGGGACTACAAGTGCCCACCACCACGCCTGGCTAATTTTTTTTATTTTTAGTAGAGACGGGGCTTCACCGTGTTAGCCAGGATGGTCTTGATCTCCTGACCTTGTGATCCGCCCACCTCAGCCTCCCAAACTGCTGGAATTACAGGCGTGAGCCACTGTGCCCGGCCTAGTTGTATTTTTAATGTAATCAGAAGTATAAACATCAGCCAAAAATCATGTTAACATGACTAAATGGCAAATATTTTTTATTTGCATAATAAAATGTCCATATAAAAGCTTCATAACAATGAGAAGCATAGAGCATGTTCTCTATCAGAGAGCATGTTCTCTATTACACATCTCTATGAGATGTGTAAACTAGGCATATACAACACTTAACATATAGTCACTTTAATACATCAATACAAATATCTGAACGTAGTTTTGCAGAGTGCATTTCCCAATAATATTCTAAATAGCATTTTAACTGTTACCAAATTTTTAATTATTAGAATTTATCAGTATAATATTAATGCTTTTAAAAGGTGCTAAAACTTTGTATTTATTTTGAACAACATGAATATCTATACTTTCCTCATACTAAAAGTACCATAATGCAATAATCATCTTAGAAGTTATCCTAAAAAGTAACCACAACATTACCTCCTCTCAATAAATAATTAAATTCTTCTTTACATTCATCAGGGAGAAAAGCAGGCCTTTTAGGTAAAGGTGTTTCACAGTCTGAAAGTAAACAGTGATATGTTACAGCAAAAAGTAACTTTTATATAAAATATTAACAGTATAAACAAATTATATTTTCAGAAATATTTCCTTCAGTTGGCTCCTAATGTTTAGAAAAATGAAGTAGGACTCTTTGAAGCTCCTTTTTAAAATTAACTTATTTCCTTCAACTTCAGTATATTATTGAACATTTGTATACATCTTTATGAGAAAATAGTGTGCACCCAGCCAGCAGCTGCTGAGAAATTCAAAGTTCAAGGTGAAGCTGTGTCAAAGTTCAAGGTGAAGCTGTCTCAAACATTCAAGAAAACACACAGACTCCACCTGTACAAGAGGAGAGTGAAGAGAAAGAGGTTGATGAAACAGGTGTAGAAGTTAAGGACATAAGGCTGGGTGTGGTGGCTCACGCTTGTAATCCCAGCATTTTGGGAGGCCAAGGTGGGTGGATCACAAGGTCAGGAGTTCGAGACCAGCCAGGCCAACACAGTGAAGTCCCCATCTCTACTAAAAATACAAAAATTAGCTGGGTGTGGTGGCAGGTTACAGTGAGCCGAGATTGCACCACTGCACTCCAGCCTGGGCCACAGAGCTCGACTCTGTCTCAAAAAAAAAGAAGTTAAGGACATAGAATTGGTCACGTCAGAAGCAAATGTGTCAAGAGCAAAGGCGGTCTGAGCCCTGAAGTACAAGTAATGATATGGTAAATGCTATTGTGGAATTAACAATGTAACCGTATGGAAACAACTTTTTTTTTTTTTTCGTGTTTCCAAGGAGTAACTGCAGCTTGCTTTGAAATTTGTATTCTTTCTATCATAAATAAAGCTATGGCTTCTTGCTGGAAAAAAAAAAGAAAGAAAGAAAATAGTGTGCATCAATAAACGTTGTCTTGCATTTTATCTCTACCTTCCTTTTTTGTCAAAATTATACATTTGGCCTACATAGAAAAAAGCAGTAATTTTTCTAGCATGAGAAATAATGTTTTAAAATGAATTTCATACCTTTCTCGGAAGTAGAGTAAAATAATTCTTCCTCTGATGTACTTGGATAACAACTCTCATTAGGAACTTCCTGTTCTCCATTATTGGGTACAGTTTTCCATTTAAATAAACTTTGGTGACTTTTACGCATATTAGGACCTGCTGTAGTATCACGGAACGAGGAAGACGCACTTATTTTGTTGACCACAGCCATTTTCAACTCTTTTTCTATCTCCATTTTTACCTCCTCAGCATCATTTTCTCCAAAGTAATTTTCTTGCCCATTGTTTGTTTCCACAGTGCTTAGAAGTTCATTTTCCTTACTAATTTCATGAAACATACGAAGTTCTTCAAGTACTAAGTCAAATTTTCTCTTCATCTCAAAATCTTTTACTATTGTCAGAGCTTCTATTGATAAATGTTTAGCAACTAAGTCCTGAAAACATTCATCATTCCCTTCACTCAGACCAGTTTCAAATTGATGATTAATATATAATGCAGAGTCATTCTTTCTATGAAAATCCTTTGAATTAGCTATCTCCCTTTCTGGCAAAATACTCTCATATTCATTTGTATCTGTTACATAATTTTGATTAACATATTTATTTTCTTCCACATTTACTTCCTTACTTATTAATGAAACTGAATGTACAGAAAACATGTCATCCATTGGGAAAAAACTATCTTTCTCTTCCTTTTCTATTTTAGTATCTTTGTGAACTTGGAAACTATTTGTTAAACTTTCAGCTGTGACTTTTTCTTCCTCTTTCAAAATTAAGTCATATTTTTTTTCTTCTATTTCACTTAGCAAGTTCCAAAAATTTAGTACTTGAGTTATAGAAATGGTATGGGTCTCTTCATTATGTATTATGTTGTGGCTTGTTGGTATGGCCTGTTGCCTAACATTGCAGAAATCTTCAAATATGTGCTCACAATCAAAGCTACTGATCTTATTATGTCCCCGTTTTCTTTCCATATTTAAATCTTGGCTGTGCATATTTACTTCATAAAAATTTTCATTAATGTATCCTTGGTTGTTCTGTATAAATTGAGGACAAGAATTAACATGTGCTTTAATAGTACTAGAACTATAGTGAGCCCAATTTTCCACATTCACGAGTTGTTGAGGACAACTCATATTCTGACAAGTAATTTCTCTTATTAAAGAAATTTCGTCCATGTCATCAAAGTCCATTAAAAGAGGAATTTTTTCATATGTTTCAAAAATTGGAAAACCTGTATTTTGAGTTGTCATACTGAAGGAATTAATGGTTTTTTTCTTAGACTTTTCAAAAACTTGTTCAGTTCTAAATAACTTCCTTTTCTTTAACATAGGTTTCATATTATCTTCTAATAGTCTTGAAGAAGTTAAAATCTTTACTAGATATGCAGTATAATTTTCCACTATATTTTTTGGATACTTCAAATAAAGCATGCACTTGAAAATGCATTCTTCTTCTAATTCAAAATCATTTTCAATTCTTGTTAAAGAGTCAAAGTTATTGAGCAAAAAAGCTATGTTAGTTTTCAATAGAATATCTAAAGGTTCTGAAACACTGTCTTGTAAATATATGCTTAAAATTCCATTCTTTATATTTGTACTCATGTTTCTGGTTATTAGATTTTGAACACCAATTATACCAATTTGCTTTTCATGCTTCAAAATGTTATAGCAGGTTAAAATACTATTATCTTTTTGATTTCCTGAAATACTTTTATGGCAATAAAAAATTTCTATAATGAAACTTTCAAAAGGGTTGTTCATATGAAAGACTTTTTGTGTAGCATTGTATCTCAACTGTAGAGTATTATCATTTTCTCCTTTACCATTTAGCCAAACAGTAGTTATTAAAGCTGTTTGACTACCTAATATTTCTCTTATGAGAAGCTTTGATTGTTCTTCACGTGCATTGATGACTTTTGTACAGTGGTAATCTTCCTTGCTTAAAAGGTCTATTTCTAATAATAATAGCCAATTCCATTTTTCTTCAGTTTTTTTCATATTTTCACATTTAGTCTTGTAATTATTTATAATCCAACAATTTCCTCTATTTCTTCTCAAAATATGTCTAACGTTACAGTCCCAGTTTTGAGATTTTTCCAACCTGGTAGGTATGTAACTGTCCAGACATTCTGCTTCCTCCCAATTTGCATTTTCTAGGATAGCGAAATTCTTTCTAGAGTCTCTTACATTACACTGGATACTACTGTAGTTACCGTAGTTTGAACTAATCAAGTCTTTTCTCTTACAAGTATTTTGGCTGCTGAGTGATGGGTAGTCATTTTCATAACATTCGGAAAAAATGTTTTCCGCTTCTACAATTTTTTTATCATTCTGTAACTTTTGCTTCTTAACATCAGGTCTATTTTGGGACCAGTAAATGTTTGTGAAATCCCTAACATATGCCTCTTTTTTGTCATTCTTTTTCTTCGCTATTTCCTTTAAATAGACAGAGGACATTTTGCTATTTAAGTCCATTGGAAACTGAGGGACACTTATTGTGCTGCTATCTCTAAAATAGCTAGGTTTGGCAATTTCCAAGCTGGGCTGATTTTGAGATTTTGATATTTTTAGTACAGATGGTGAAATGTTATTTTCTCTTTTATTTGGTGGCATAACACTGTTAGCTTTACATCTGTTCTTAATTTCATGAAATGGTGATTTAGTTTCCTTGTAAAAGATAACATCTAAAAATGGATTTTCTTTGTGAACATTGTCTCTTCCTTGGACAAACTGTTGTTTTCGATTCCCATTTCTAATTCCATGTATATCGTGTACAGAGGTGCTGGGCAGAAGTTGACTAACCCCTGCTTTGGAGCTATTACTGTGGTGCACACTGAAAGCCTCTCTGTCATGCAGTCCTGCCTCAGACCTTCCTGAAGCCCTCAAATCAGAATCAGGACTTTGTGAGGGGGGAGACTGCAAACAGCTACTCATTTGGAATTTGAGATTTGAGCATTTCAGGTTACATATCTGCTTCCCATTGACTGATTTCTCCACACACGAGTCTGTGGAGTTATCAAAAATAGCATTCGTTGAAACAAGGAGTCCCTTGAGGGGTCTAGGGGACAACTCCCAGACTTTTTCCGCCTCAGACAAGCGAGGCACCAGAGGCAGTCGCCAGCCCGCCTTAAGGACACCTCCAGGCTCCTCAAGACAGAGCCGCTTGCTACTGGGTGGTTGGGAATCCGGGTCCTCAGGAGGCGTTAAAGAGGAGGTAGGTTCTCTGAGCTCGGCCATCCGCGGCGTGGGCTGATGGAGCGACATGACAGCAAATGGAAAGGATCTGTCCGAGGTCCCGGCGGGGCTCCGATCTCTTAATAAGCTGTTCCGGGCCGCCCTGGCCACGCCCCTGACCCGCCCCTCTAGACTTGGCCTTAGCCTAATCTCAGGGTTTGCCCCACCCCGAATCCGCCCCTCCACAGCCCCAGCCTCAGCCCCGCCCCGCCCCACCTCCCTCAGTCCCGCCTCTCCCTGCCCCCACCCACGCGCCCCGGTTGTCTCAGCACTGAAGCTCGGAGCACCCTGGGCCGTTACATTGTCTATTTTTAGCGCCTTTTTCTAATGCCACTACTGTAGAGAGTCTAAATGCTTTTTTCCCTCTGGTAGAACGAAGGGGAAAAGTTAGAATCTCTCACTTAAAAAAAAAATTTGTGAATGGTAACAACTTTATTTTCTAAATTCTAAAATTTTGTTTACCTCAGAAACGGCATCTCCACAACGCTCGAGTGACTCGCCAGTAAAATCGTGTAGTTCTGTCAGCACCAGACCAAATCTCTCTGTGTATGGAAAAACTTTTTAATCCTTCCAGCGTCACTTAAGATCATATTAATATTTCCACTTCACTAATAAAGTGTGTTTGGTGGGAAAAAGCCACCAGTACTTACCAGTCTGAGGAAAAAATGTGTGGAAATTATTATCCGGATAATTATTATTCTTCACTTAAGACTAAAAAAAAATAGTTTACTATGTGCTGTGGGGATTTCTCCACAAATATTGTGGATAAAATTATTTAGAGATAAAATATTATATGTTTGAACTACTCCATTTAGTGTAAACATAATAATACAGGTCTGACTCATACGTACTAACAAACAAATTTTTAGATGCTATTTCTTGTTTTTTTTTTTTCCTGCTTTGAGAATCATTTATGATTTCCAGTCAATTCTGGTTTTTGTTAATTCTATAATCATTAAGAAGAAAATGTTTTTCAAAATGTTTATTATTATTATATACATGTTTCTTCAGAAACATGTAATTAGTGCTCAGTAATAAACACCTCGATTCCCTTGGTGGTTGTTTCAAGCTTGGTATGTTTTATATTACATTTTATGCTCAAATTTATAATAACTACAATAACATGCAACCAGAATCCTAACTTCAGAACCCTCCCATGGCATAGATGGCAATATATAACTAGCCTTCTACTTTAGGTAATAAGATGTTCACCAGTTTCATGTCTTTTAAATACTCTTAGATACATTGTGATTACTTTAGTGTAAATTCCTTTAGAGAAATGTTTACTTAAATTTGTAGAAAGCCTTGCAGCAGAAGCACTTCTTAACACTATAAATAAGAATGTGGCAGTGGTTCAGATTCCACATCAGTGAATTCTCCAAGTTCTACTTCTGTGAATCTTATGTTCTATTGCTTTTCTATCCCAGATTTTCCACAAATCTGTATTCTTTTCTAATCCATTCTGTTTTATGCCTATGGTCAGCCCATAAGGGGTGACTTGTATAGCTAAGGTGTATGTAATTGGTGCGCTAGTGTGATATTAGGACCAAGACTTTTTAAATCTGTAAAGTAAATGCCATTCATTGTGATTTCTAATCTAGATTGATCTGTAACTTGATATTTGATTATTTCTTCATCTTGCTAGTTTGCCCAAGAGCACATTATTTTTTATATCTCCATCACATCATTACTTAACAACTCTACATTGTTTAAGGATTAAAATTCAAATAAAACCCAGAAGTATTACATGTAACTCAACAATTGTTTGACTCCAAGATACAGAAACGTATAGTTATTTTCTCTATCCTGAAGAAACTTACAGCAATAAAGATAAAAAAAAAGAGTCTTTTCTTGCATTTACTTATTTAAACATTATACTAATGGCCACTGCCATTTCAAACAATGCCTATTGAAACCACTATTTATGTGGTTTTTTTCCTTTATTTTTTTAAATGCCACCTAGAAAATGAACCAGTTATAAGTGAGAAATGCAAAAAATTATGTCTTCAACTCATCATAATCAAAATATAAATAAGACTTATCCAAATCTTACCGATGCCTCGAAGCCCATTTCAAATGTCACATTTTTCTATATCACTTTACCCAACCCTTCCTTTGAAGGTCTTACCCTCCTTAATAACAGTAAACTGAGCTTTAAAGACAGCATCTGATTTCTTTTAGCGTGGTGTCTTCTTATAGTTCAACTCTGAATGAATAAAAGCATTAATGAGTTCACGAGATAAACCTCATACTGAAGATATGACACAATCTCCTATTAGAGTTAAATCAGAAATTTACTCAATATCAAGTCTAATGTCCTTAAGCATGGTATGTCACATCCTCATTGCTAGGTCCTACTTAACTCTTTCAACTTTTTTTTTTTTTTTTAAACAATTTGCCCCCATGCTGCCTACACCAGAATGTTTATTTTCTTGCTCTTTTATGTATGTTCTCAAAGCCCTTCATTTCTCCTCCCGGCAAATTCTTATTAAGCCTTAAATGGCCCTACTCAAAAGTTACCTCTACTGTGAAAGCTTCTCTTCCTCCTCCCTGCTCTAGCCAATCCCTGGGCAGAATTACTTGCATCGTCATCTGTTTCCTATAACAATTTATTTCTAACTGTAGAACACTTAAAATGTCTTATTGCATTGAGTTGTTTATATGTCCCCTCCACTAGGCTCCATTAATCAGGACAAGGATTTATTAATTTTTGTATCCCCAGTGCCTCTAAGTACCTCAGTTAATTAGAAGAAATGAAATGACTCCACGGTTAATACTCATTTACCAACTCAAATGGATTCACGGTGTCTTGAAAGTGCCTTAAGTTTCTTGTTTTTGTGTTATTTTGCTTTAGTTTTATACGTTAAAGTAGAGACTTGCTTTTATAATCATGTTGAAATACATTTAACATGAAAACTATGCTGAGTTATAACACCATAGGAGTCCAAAATGGACTTCAAATATTAGTGGTTTTAGCATCATTTAAGTTTCATGGTAGGACCAGAAATATGACAAGACAGTTTTTACCTTTTACTTCTTTTAATAAATCATGTAAGAGGTGAAAAAATATGCTAAATCTAAAAGTTTGTTTCAAACTGAAAGTTAATAAAATATATTTCAAATAGTTAAAAGAACCACTAATAAAAATATTTAGATTAAATACAGCAGTTAGAAAGGAAAACATCATTACTTACTAAAAATATTTAAAACAAATATGGCTATAAATAACACAAATAGCACTTTTCATCAAGTCAATGATAAGCACTAGGGGAAAATAAGAAAATCAGGATACTGTGTACATTTATTTGCATATAAGATTAAGTTTTTATCACTGCAATAATGGTAATTTGTAACATAAATATCATCTTAAATGTGACAACATATGTGCAAATGCTTTAAATTGTAAACCACCTTTTTGTCCTCCATGTTCATTAATGACATCATCATCTATCCAGTCTCCTAAACTAAAACTCTTAGTATTATCTTTAACTTTTTCTCTTTTTTTGTTTTATTATTTCCCCAAAATGCATCCCCTACATAGACATTCATCAAATCTTGTTGATTTTACATCAAATATGACCCTGAAATTAATCCCCCTTTTATCCATAATGTATCATCTTTATTTCAATCCCTCATTATCTCTAAGAATATTGTAATAAACCAGGCTTCATTTTACTAGTCTCTTCTCAACTTCTGCCCAATACCATTACAAAAGTTTTTTTTCTTAATAGAATATTAATCATTTTGTTACTTTCTTAAGAACTTCTTTTAACCTTTGATACCCTTCAGAATAAAACACAAACTTTAATTTGACATAGAAAGTTCCTCACAGTTCAGTTCTAAACTGTTTTTTTTCAGCTTCCACATCTACTCCAACAACACAACTTACTTTCCTGCAGCACTTCTTGCCATCCCTTAAATGTATAAAGCCCTTCGCAGTTTCTGTCTAGGCCATATGCTGCTTCGTTTGCTTAAAGCATAGTGGCAGGTCTTACCTAGGAAAGTTTTCTGCAGTGATCCAAAGTTTACAATCATCTTTAGACACCTACAGTTTATTTGTTAACCTTTTTTTAACTTCTAAATTTCTCCTCATTATTATGTTATTATATTTTCTGCTTACTTCGCTAATTAGAAATAACCTTTTTCCTGAGCTCTAAGTATTGGAAAAACAGGTGGAATGTTCCACTATTTACAACATCCATTTGTTGCTCTAATAAATTTCAGTAACAATTTAAGAACCCTGTCGCTGAAATAAAGCAAGAGTTTGTTTTTTATTAGAATGCATACAATTGCAAATAACACCTTTTTAAAAAATAATTATGAGTTCTTTCCAATTAGACTTTCGTAAAAATCTTTTCAAGATTTTGAGATGACAAAATATCTTTTTTTAATCATATAAACTTAAAATTACTTAGATTACTTCCTCCTTTTGTAGTTTTTCCCTGAATTTAGTCACATAAATATTTAGTTGGACATGGCAAATTTATATAGCTATCTTTTACTTAAAATTTTCAAGGAATCACATTTATTGACATTAAATAAAAAATACATTTAACATGAAAACTATGCTGAACATAATTTAATTTTATAACCTGAAAGCAATATTGAATAGTAGTTGGAGGAGTAGAGTCGAATCAAACTAAGTTTTTGAATCTATAGTTCACTCATTCCTTGATGTGTAATATGAGCAAATCATTTAGTTTTTCTGAGACACAGATTCCCATTAAAAAGTAGAACCTACCTCATAGGTTGCTGGGTAAAGTAAACGAAATACAGTATATAAAGCATTTAGAAGAGTCCTGGGCACCCAATGTCCATTTAAAAACATCTTTAATTACAATAGTTATTATCAAACTCATAGTGTGCTGAGCTGGCTCTTACAGATTCAGAAGAGTTGATTGTTAGCATCTCTTCCCAACTGCGTATTTCAGTAACTTCACATGGGTAGTTTGGAAATATTTACATCACTGTAAATGGCTCATAATGGAAGTATTTATATCACTGAAATCAGCATATGCTACAGATTAGAGCTTTTTTTTCTTTTTTTTCTAGAAAACCAGTTGTTAACAGTTACCAGCATAGTACAGCATCAAACTCTGTCTTATGTTTCAATAGTAATTTATATTATTCATACTATCTAAGTCAATTCTTACTACCAGCTTATAGCTGTAGTGAGCCAGGCAGTTTGTCTAGCTAATAACAAAGTCAGGCAATTCAACAGACTCTATATTTGATGCCAGGACATATGCAAAAACCTCATTTAAAAATAAAAGAAGCTCGTGGTAGTTAGTTTTCTTCTCATTTGATACTTCTTTATGAGTGGAGAGTCCAAAACTTAATATATACAAAAAAGTAGCTATTTAATATTTTACGTTTGTTTATAGTTTCATGATTTCAGAATGCACATAGGTTCTGTTCACAGGAAAACAATGGATCAAAAGAATACTCCCTCTATCATTACCTAGGAAAGAGTATAGCCACTGCCTATTATCAATGAATAATCATTGAATCATAATATAATCTTCAAAGTACTTTTAAGTGGATGCTGTCATCTGATGATTTAACTCTCCTTTGATTTGCTGAACATCTATTATGTGCAAGGATCTGTGCCCGATGCTGAATTAAATATTTTGACATGTAAGATTTAATCCTTGTCTCTAAAGAATGCATTCTAACAAGAAATATGCATATAAAAGGATAATGAATAATACATTGCCTAATCAGGCTGTTCACAACTTTTTCCTAGCTATTTTTCAGCCTTATCTTTAGCCACTTCACTCTCCTCTCCTGTGCCTCTCACAATTTGCCACACAAAACTACTTGCAATTTCCAAACACTCATGTTTTTTGTTGTTTTGTTGTTTAGTTCAAAAGACATTTATTGAGCATCTATTATTCAGCAAGCATTGCGTTAGGTATCAGGAATCCAAAATAATACAGTCTTTTTCCCAGAAATTTAGGGTACAGTAGGGAGACAAATTTATAGAATTTATTTCAGTATAATAGGATAAGCGCTACAATAAAGTTATATCTAGCCACTGAAGAAAGGGGATCAAATGTAGTCTGGAGACTTACGGGAGACTTTCAGGAAGAAATGGTGCCCAAAAGCTGAGTCTTAAAGGTTATATTCATTCATTTAATTCCTATAAGCCTATAGTTTTCTGTAAAACTTCCTCTTTTTTCCATATTAATCAATTATTCATCCATGTTCCCATAACATTTCAGACATCTATTGTATACTTATAAAATTATATAGAGATTAGTTGTAACATACTATCTCTTCCACTAAATTATTAGCTCTTTAAGACTTGGGATAGTTAATTTGGTTATCTTCATATTTCCAATATTTAGCATGGGATCTACCATATGATAGACATTTTTTAAATTGCCAGCTTGAAGATATACCAAGTGAATAATATAGAAAATAAGTACTGTTAAAAAATAAATGCTGTGAAAATTTGAAGAGGGATTACATAAATTCTATACAAAATAGGCAAGGAAGGCTTCACAGAGGAAAGGATTGAAAAATTCTTGAAAAACAGGATCTAGGAAGCCTCAGGAGAGTAGTTTCAACCAGAAACAAAATTTAACCTAAGGTCCAAAAAAATAGAGCTCTGTTCTGTCAGAGACAAAGAAAGTGGGGAAATAGCTCTAACATTAAACTGAGAGGTAGGAATAAAGATGAATTAATCTGAAAGCCACTGACTCAAGGCATCTGGTTACAAGAAGACTTGGTCAATCAGGATGAAAAGCAACAAGGGCCTGGAAGACACTGAGCAATATTTTAAAAAACTAAATCTAAACAGACATTATGATATAGTAACTTGCCTATCCTGAATGTGGTATGTATCCCAGGATTTCTCTAATTATAATGAATGGGTTTGGTATATTCCACATAACTGAATTTAGCATCACTGGACCTTTTAAGAGGAGAATTAATGAAAGAAAATGTGACCGAGGCCATGATACCCTTGAGCAGATATTTGAAGGGGTCTAGCAGAAAAAGAGGCAAGAATCACAGAAAGTAGAGAAGGAAATGTAACACTGGGACCTGGGGAGAAGCATTAGTGCGCACTGCAATGTGCTGTCACACAATTCTGTTAAAGGATAACCTTTTCCCTAATTTTTAATAGTTTCTCAAAGATAATTATGCCCTATGTGGGGAAAAAATAGCACCAACATTTTTAATTTTGAAATGCAATCTGATACATACTCATTATATATGTAATATTTGTTTTACATAGTACTTATGAACAGAGAAGAAAGTTGCTTTGCAATTTTTGCCTGAGGTCATTCATGCTCATCACCCACTTAACTGTAGTTTCATATCAGCTTCGAAAAGGTAATCCCACAATTTCTGGAGACCACTCAGAGGGACTCTAGAAATGACTTTCTTAAAAGTTATCTGGCCCGCACCTTGGACAATAACCTAGAAAAACATAGGTACAGAATACGGGCTGCTTGGTTAAAGTTACAATGCCTTCTTCAAGAAACATTCAAATAAGGCAGCAGCTGGGCTTGGAATATAATGTGTAGCTAAGCAGGAACAAAACCATAGTAATCATGATTGGAGTAAAGAGATAACATACATATATGACCCTTCTTCTCGTATGTGGAAAACAAAAAGGTAAGAAAGAGAAGAAGCAGCAAAATAAGCATGTATTTCCAAGCCATGCTAATTATGATATTATATATTATATATGTAATGTATAAGTAATATAATGAATCAAGGGATTATAAATAGAATTTTAAGTTAATATGCTCTACAAAAATCCAGGTGTTGTATTTTTTTTTTAAAGTAAAGCATAAAAAGACAGAGGATTTTCTTTTTTTTATTTTTGCATATAAAATCTCTGTCTGGTGCAAACACATATTAAAAAATTCATTCAAATGATACTTAGCACAGAATATGTGCGCATCACTGTTCTGGATACAAGGCTCATCTTTCAATAGGTATAGGCTTGTAGTCATGAACACTTAAATATATATGTGGTTCCTTGTTGGATATCCTTCTGCTTGCTTAGCAATGTAATGGCAGCATCATATTTTCTACTTTTACACTCCAAACTGGTAGAATAATTACCAAAAAATAAAAAGATGACTATTTCAATTGCTGCATGTCATTGCAGGGAATACTCCTACTACCGGGTTTGATTTATAGATGAAGTGCCTCAGATCATAATTATCCATTGTTGAAGTACTAATACGAGGTCAAACTTTGTCAAGAACTTCAATGTGGAACTAAAATATGCCAGTTTAAAGTCCAAAAGAAGTATCTCAGATGTCTGCAGGAGACTTTGGTATTGGGGATTGAGAAACAGAAGACAAGAAACAGAAATGTAGCATCATTCACCACTAACCCTTTCTGTAACCCTATGCCCTCTATAAGAAAGGCATACAAGAAAAGAATAAGAGTTTGCATATACAATAGTCAAAACTACACTCACTGCACTGCTCAAAAAATGTGCCTCAACTGAATTTGCCAGAGGTTCAGCAGAATTACAAAACTATGTTGCACTTTTTTTTTAATGAGAAAGGTTTTCAGACTCTGGCAAGAAAACAAGCTCAAAATTCACGCTTTTTGTTTTATTTTCATTTTTTTCTATTGCTTTTAGGAATGAACACTATAAACTTGTATCAATTTACACTGAAATCATAGTAAGAATTTTAAGAAGGCCAGAAATCTATTGACAGCCAATATAGAGTAGTAAAGAACATAAGAAATATGGGCTCCACACCCCAAAAGTTATCATGCTTCAGCCTTCTATTTCTTTACCTGAGTGGTATGTTCATTTTGTGATAATTCATTATGTTGTACATTTATGAATGATATTCTTTTCTGTCTGTGTTTCCTATTTTTAGAATGAAAGAAAAAGAGAGGAAAGGAAGAAGGGAGGAATGAGGGAAGGGAGGGAATGGAGAGAAAAAAAGGATAAGAGGAGGGAAAGAGGCTGAGGCCAGGGTGTTCAGAACCTGGCATGCCAAAGCTAAGAAAAGGTGGACTTTATGCCACAGGCAAGACGATATTTGTGTGTTTCAGGAAACTGATATATGTAAATAGCATTTTAGAAAAATGTATATAGTAACCAATTTAGCATGAACCAGAAGCAAGAGAATACTGTCTCTAGGAGAAATTGGTCTAGTTTAGAAGATATTGAAATAGTATAACCAGAAATGTTAAGAACCTGTATTGTAGTATCGACCATAGAAATAATATATTTTAGAAATATTCATTAGAACTTTGTTACAGCTGCTTTGAGTGTAAGAAATCAGTGATTATTTCAAGGTTTCAAGCCCAGTTGACTAGAAAAATAAACATATTATTAATGGCAGAGAGGAGTAGAGAGATTGAACTTGCCTGAAAGTGTATCATAAAGATGAGGGTGAGACATATGAATTTAAACATACTGCATTGAAGAAAGTGCTATTGCTCTAGACTGCTAGTTGGAAAAGCATAAATGGAGTTCAACAGCAGATAAGGATTATAAATGCAGATGATTTCATGTTCATATGCATATTAAAATGATTTGGCATGGTTATGAAGGGCAGAAACATCAGAACTGCATTCTCCTAGCTTCTTTTTGCCACTATTAATGTTGTTCTAACTATATATCATCATGGGAAAAATGATATCATTTATACTCTGTTCTACTTATATCTACTATCAGATGATACCTGTAAATTCTTTGTGGGCATAGAAACCTCTTAACACTTGATGAAAAATAAACCTCTTACCTCTTTCTACTAGTGTGGTTGGCTTTGTTTTAAAAAATGATTTCAAATTTTGATCCCTGCTTTAATGTAGTCTCATTTTGACTATATTGCAAGCTGGCAAAATTTTTACTCAGGTTTGTTGTCATCTAAATACTTTTAATCAGAAACTCCTTGAAGATATTTTATTGATTGATTAATATGGTAAGTGTTAATTTTGTGATTTTTGGAACTAATTTCACAAAAATTAGTTTAATTATGGGTAGGCAACAAATAATCATTAAATCAGTAGCATGTAGATTTTAATATTATCTGCATATAGACAATCACTCTTAAAACATAAAAATATATATGGCATTTTCCTTAAAAAGAATGAGAGGGAAAAACTATTTAAATTTTTACCAAGACCTTGGAAAGCTATGATCAGTTTCAGGGAAGCTACCTAATGAACAGTTAGAGAAAAAATAAAGTCAGACAGGCACGGTGGTTCACGCCTCTAATCCCAGTACTTTGGGAAGTCAAGGAAGGAGGATTACTTGAGGCCAGGAGTTCAAGACTAGCTTGGGCAACATAGGAACACCCATCTCTACAAAAAATTTTAAAAATTAGCCTGGCACGGTGGCATGCACCTGTGGTCCTAGCTACTCAGGAGGCTGAGGTGGGAGGATTGCCTGGGCCGGGAGAGGTAGGAGGATGCAGTGAGCTGTGATTGTACCATTGCTCTCCCCAGCCTGGGCAACAGAACAATTCCATGTCTCAAAGAATAAAATAAAATAAAGTCTAGCACAACCTTCATTTGTCAGTAGCAAAAAAGGAGGACCAGTACCTAAGAAAGAATATAAACATATTTCTTGGCTTTCAAATGATTATACTAGTTGCCAAAAGATGGTTCCAGTGTCTGTTGCCAATTGTAAAAACTGTTCCCAGTCATACAAATCTAGAAATTCCCTGTCAAGTCTTATGTGTTTTCATTCATCAATCTAATCACGTTATATTCATGAAAATTAACTTAAACACAGTCACTTTTTCTTACATACTTGCATAGTATATTCTAACATATTATAAAATATCTTATATATTAAGAAATATAATCACTTGTTGGGATATGTCAACTTTTCTCTGCATACATTTACTATAACATCACATTCATAATTTGTCAACTAACAATAACAAATAAATAAATTAATTAATTACTTAAAATTTTTTTCTCTTTAGAATTACTAAAAAACAACTGTTTTCTACTGTTTTTGGTTCTGTAAGTGCAGAATTATGTATCATAATATCGATTATGAAATGAAATTATCAAGTTATAAAAATTATCTTCCCAATTATCAGAGTTTCCAATGGAATGTTAATTCTTCTAGATAGTAAAATCATAGAAAAATAACCCACTGAGAATGAAAGCTAAAGAGAAAGAGTAATTGATCAACCAAATAATGTTGAGCTCTATTATGAATCAGGAACTTAGCATTCTGAATGATACAAAGTAAATATATAAGTCGCAGCTTCTGCAATGAGTAGCTTTATGATATCGTTGGATACTAAAATCTAAAAGAAGAACTATGTGTCCTGGTGATATTTCATTGAATATTCCATTCATATTAAGACTACTAAAAATTGAAATGAAGAAAATATCACCCTGGGATAGATAAGCAGGGAAGTATTCATGGGATTTAAACAAGACCTTAAAGAATAAGTAGAAAATTCACAGTTATACAAATTAAGCAACGCATTGTAATCTGAATCTTCCTGTGGAATTCCATTGTACAATTCGTCATTTGGGGGTACAAATTTGAGTGGAGCTCTAGGAATACTATAAACTACAGATTGGGGGATCACTTTTGTCTGGACATGCTCTTAGTGAGTCAGGTCTTTGAGAGGATCTCGCCCTGCTCTGATTCATCTAACTTCAGGTATAGGATCTGATCAGAAATCACTGACTGATAATGCCTGTTTCTTGCCCCATTCCCAGTTCACCTCACAGAAGAAGAGTGTCACCATAACTACCAAAGAGTAAAATTCTCTTCTCTCTGGAGAGGATTCTATCATAAATCTCGGGAGATTCATCCTTGGCACCTTTCCGCTCATTCATACTATTTGAATAAAATGTGCCATCAAGTAACAGCATAAGCCTTGCTATAGCAGGGACCAAAAAGAAATATTCAGAGAAGGAAATAAAAATCACACTCACCTGACAGCATCAGGAACATTTTATCTTAACTCCCTTAATGTTGCTGGGTAAAGCTTTCTTTAATTAGTTTTTAAGTGTCCCTACAAGTTATTTTGGCAGCTTTCGAGAGGCACTGACTCCTCAGATGAATACCAGTGTCCCTAAAGACATAAACAGATTAGCCAAGTGTGGTGGTGCACGCCTGTGGTCCCAGCTATTCGGGAGCATGAGGTGGGAAGATTACTTGAGCCCAAGAGGTTGAGGCTGCTTTGAGCCAAGATTGAGCCACTGCACTGGATCCAGCCTGGGAAATAGAGTCAGACCCTGTCTCAAAAAAAAAAAAAAAAAAAAAAGGCATATTGAGTTACTGTATTCTTTCCTGTAGACCAAAGTGGGAAATTATCCACATATCTTTTAGGATAAAAATAATACAAGCATAAATAATAATATTAATGGTCCATTCTCTTAGATTGATAGATCTGTTATCTTCAATAATGGGAGAAAGAACTTCAATCTATTTAGAAGTCTTAATAAAGGCCTATTTTTAAAAGTGAGTGTTGAAGCCATAAAAACCAAAGAGTAAATTTTAGTTCATTTAAAATGGGCCTTAATCCATCAGATTCAAACTGCTTTCAAAATGGTCATGCTCTCAAGTTTCAACTACTTATTTTTCAAGTTGTACAATGATGCATGAAAATTTTCATAAAGTTTTCAGGTAGCAGGATTTTCATTGAATGTAACCATTACAGATTTAATCTTTGGGCTGTATCTATTTGTAAATGACCCTGAAGGTTATCATGACAGGTAGTAATATATCATTTTGCTAAAGCACAATTGTGAATTTTATGGAACTATAAAGCTGTTGCTTGCAGTTAATTAAATTATTAAGTTTAGTCAGCTGATCATTTGGTATGTGCAGCTGAATGTAGCTTTGCTGTCGTTATTTATCATCTCATTTTATACTCATAGGCAATAATATGGCCATTTACCAACAAAGTAATTTTGTCCTAGAGTAATATTCACATACTGGGGAGTCGGGAAAGCCTTAGGACATGTCACTTATGAATATTAAGATATATAACATATTAAATAATGTTATTTAGTCTTATTTTTCAACCAATCCACAATCAACATGTTTGAACTTCTAATACTGTACTACAATCTACACAACCAGAATTCAGTCAATGAATGTTTCTAAAAACATTATATGTGCTGTGAACCTAAACCTGCTTTAAAAAATAGTCTATTAAAAATGACATTATATGGATCATTGGCAAGGTGTTATATAAGTCTAATTTCAAAATATTGTTTAACATTACAGTGCTATTAGTACTGAATTTTATTCAAACATCCATAAACTAGCCTAGGAAATCTTAAGCAGAATTTGAATTACTTCCAGCAGTGGTACTGTGATCAGTATACCTAATCTGATTTCCATGAGCAACAATAATGAAAGGTCTCTAAGGAAATTATTTTAAATAAAACTAAAACTATGAATTTAATTTAGTTTTGCATTGGAAGAAACTGGCTCAATATCATCTTAGACGCAAATTAGCACTATTAACTTATTATCCAGAATTTCTTAGACACCCAGTATCTTGAATTTGTGAACCATAGAGCTCTACTTTTTAATCTTCCCCAATTTATAAATAAGGAAATCAGGGCACGAAGGGAACTTAAGTAATTTGCCCAAGACCACATCTAATAAGTAGCAGAGTTGGTTTTTGAATCCACATCTCTTAATTCAAACTTCTGCAATTTTCACAGTAAAAAAAGCCGGGGTGGGGGGGATGTATATTTGCAGAAAAGAAAACTCTTTCTAGTATTGCACTGCCAGAATATTCTTTATTATAAACCTAACACCCACATGCTATATTTAAACGCAATTGTCCTCTACACCAGTTTCCTAGGGCTGCTGTAACAAATTCCACAGTTCTTGGAAGCTTAAAACAACAAAAATGTATTCTCCCACAGTTCTGGGGGCCAGAAATCTAAAATCAAAGTATCATCAGGACTGATTTCTTTTGGGGGTTCTGAGAGAGAATCTGTTCCATGACACTTCTAGCTTCTTCTTGTTGCTGGAAATCCCTGGTGTTCTCTGGCTTGTGCACAATTCCAATCTTTGCCCCTGTAGTCACGCAGCATTCTCCCTGCCTGTGTCTTTCTGTGTCTCTGTGTTTTTTCTCTTATAAGGATATCAGTCATTTTGTATGAGTTTGAGACTAGCCTGGGCAACATAACAAGACCCCCACCTCAAAAAAGAAAAAAAAATCATAAGAAAAAAATCCAATTGGTCTAGCTAGGTTCTAGTGTCCAGAACAAACAGCAGTCAGGAACCTGTTTCTTTAGACCCTTTTGGAGGCAAGGGAACTGTTGACTTGCGGGCTAGGCATACTCCTCCAAAAATATCTACTACAGACTCCAAATATGAAAACAAAAAACTAGATAGATAGATGATAAACACATATATGTTCATATGCATGTGTGTGCATATGAAAATTATTAATCAAGTTAATTAAATATTAACATTTTCTAAAACAATTTAACCAGCATGCATATATTTGAAACAAATTATTATTTTTGTTATTAACAGACCATGTTCTACTTTAGCTGGGTTAAATACACATTGTCATTTTAATCCTGCAAATACTTTCTTACAGACAATATTCTAAGTGTCATCATTTTAATCCTGCAAATACTTTCTTACAGACAATATTCTAAGTGTCATCATTTTAATCCTGCAAATACTTTCTTACAGACAATATTCTAAGTGCTGTTTGACAATACTAAAATCAGTAAAACTGTTACTACTTTCTAGGAATTTGCAAACAAATATGTAGGGAGAATAACAAGTGCAAAAGCAACTCTTCCAAATTCCTTTTTTCTAAACTTTGGTGGTTCTTTAAGTTTTACTCTTCTTGTCTCTTCTCTCTATACTTCTCCGTTGTCAATCAAATCTACTCTCTGGCTACAGCCAATACCTGTACATGAATAACCACCAATTCTATATTTCCAGCACAGACTTCCCACCCAAGTTCCATACCTGCAATTTCTTGATGTCTGCTGGACTTCTCCACCTATATGTGCCAATAGCCTTTCAAATGCCAGAAACATGTCCATCAGTTAAGCCAATCCTCTTGCTATCTTCTTCTCCAAACTTGCACTGCTGTTTTTACTAAAATCAATACCATTGTCCCAATGATCCAGTTCCAAATCTTATGATTGCGTTTGACTTTACCTTCTCCGATATACATAATCAAGTATCAAATTTTGTTGATCCTACTCTAACAATATCAAATTCATACACTTTCCATTTCCACTGCTACTTTTCTGGTTCAAGTGTTTATTTCTTCTAATGTGATTGTAAAAACTTTTCTTCCAATTCTCTTTACTTCTAGTTATGACTCTTCTAGTCCCCCCGTGATTTAAACATTAAAAATTAGCAGGGAAATTTTGTTTTCAAATAAAATCATATATGTGTAATCCCAGCACATTGGGAGGTGAAAGCAGGAGGATTGCTTGAGGCCAGGAGTTCAAGAATAACCTGGTCAACCTAGCCAGATTCCATCTCTACAAAAAAATTTAAAAAATTAGTTAGGCATAGGGGTGCATGCTTCTAGTGCTAGCTACCTGGGAGGCTGAAGCAGGAGGATCACTTGAGGCCAGGAGTTTGAGGCTGCAGTGAGCTATGATTGTACCATTGCACTCCAGCCACCTGGGCAACAAAGTGACAATCTGTCTCAACAACAACAAGAAAAAAAAAAGGAAACTCTATTTATGTAGAATGTAGAAAACTGAAGATGCTCTAATTATAAATGATGTTTTACTGATTTTGTTTTAATTTTCTTTCATTAAAATCCAAAATACAACAAACCAGTCTGAAATGACACCGGAAACTACATCTCTATCACCAAATATGAGTAGATAGCCTCAGAACTATTACTCCATAGGATTTTCCAATAGAATTTCTTCCTTCTTTGTTATATTTCAAGCAACTTGAATAAAAATGAATTCCTTGATGCCTCTGAGTTTTGAGGCAAAATGTATAAATTTTTTAAATGCTTTAGTAAGTATATAATTTTTAATTATAGTGCAAAATTTTCCATGGTATTTTAGACTATGAACTATTAGTGGAATACCCAATACTCTTTGACTTTTTGTTTTTATATACTCTGGTTTCCTAATCAAGAAAAACAAAGTGAGCCAAATATTTCTGGCTTTCTCCTCTAGTAGTGTCTGTAATGGTAATTCATCTTCTTCCTAAATTATAATCTATTACTGCATATTCTTGTCGTCCCAAGCAAGAATCTGAAACTCGGAAAGATAGAAGAAACTAGTAGCTCATTTTTTTTGGCATCGGAGAGTAGTAGTTGCTGAATAACTAGTATTACATTACTAGGTTGCCCCTACCTAGTTTTGTCACATTATACCACTTTACTTTTAGAAAGCATTACAATATGGCCTTTCTCTTCTTCTTCCTTTTTTTTTTTGATCAATTTCATGATGTTCAGTAATATGGCCTTCCTAAGGAGTTGATCTCACCTATGAAATGGGGGTAATGCTCTCTGTTTGTGAATCAAATAACATAAGAATAGTAAAATCATTTAAAAGCTATAAAATAGAAGATACTTTAATATAGTTCTACACTTGTAATTTATGCCTAATGTCCAGAAAAACAAACCAGAATAATTGAATAAAAGTCCTTGAAAAATCAGTTAGTTAATAAATGCTTTTAAATACTTTGTGGAGTATTTGCATGATAATTTAATCAAGGTGGAAGACACTTATGCTTAAAAGTTACAGTTTTTCATATCAAAGTTAAGAACCTTAAATTCAATCAAAATGATTTGAGAGTTTTTTTCTCATATCAACGTAGCATTCATTTTGCCTTTTGAAATGAAAAGCAGACATTAGCTTTTATTTAATAATTAATAGATGTATTGTCATTATATAGTATCTTATGTTTAAATAGAGCTTCCTAGCTAAATATTTTCATATAAACTATCTCAGTTAATCATCACAACAATTCTGTAAACTGTCTGCTATGTGGTAGGAAAAGATTCTTCTGCTGGGAAATAATTTTTTGGATGAATTTGAAGGATTAATAAGACCCTTAAAGGCAAGACAAGGGAAGGATGAGTTTCCAGGAAAAGGGAAAGAGTATATGGATAAGTGTGGAGAAGTGAAACATTATTACATATTTGGTATACTGCAGGTAACACAGAACGGTTGAGCACAGACCACTAAAAAGACATGGCAAGAGATGGGGCTCTCAAGAGCCAGAAAATGATCTTGCATGCTGTGCTAAGGAATTTTAATTTATATTGTTTAAAGTGAGAAACCAGTTAATGATTTTATTCAAGGAAGTGACGCGATTTTATTTGCAACAGTTAGGAGAATGAGAAAGAACACATGTTCCAAGAGTGAGATGATGAGAGGCTGAACTAATACAGTGGCAGTGAGGAATGAATTTGCAAGACATTCAGAAAATGGAATTCATGGGATTCAGTTAATGACGTGATGAGGAATTAGAGAAATGGAAAAGCTGAAGATAACATCCAAGCTTCTAATTTAGAGGACTGGGTTGATAGTGGGCATTGTCAAAGTGCTAGGCAGCACAGGGGGAAGAACAGATCCAAGAAGGCAGAGGGGCAGGGGAGAAAATCATCTGGAGATGTTGAGTTTGAGGCATCTGTAACAAATTAACATGAAGATGCTCTATAGGTAGTTTTAAAGGAGGAAGTAGAGAGTAAGGTGAATGTTTGGATTTAAGAACACCAGTGATCCTTCTTTCTCTTCTTGAACACCCCCTTAGGAATGATAAAATGAACTCTAAAGGATATATGTGGTAAGAACACCAAAAAAGAAAAAAATGAGGGAACCCACTGTTTCTTTCCTCCTTCAGGCAGGATAAAAATTTTAAACTGCTTGGTTAAAAAAAAAAAAAAGTGGGTTTTGTTTTAGTTGGTTGTCTCTGAGGGGGCATAGAAATCACTATTTGTATTTTCTCTTAACTTCTATGCTAAGAATCTCTGTTGAGGTTGAGAGTTTAATTAAAAACTGTAGATTAAAGAAAACACAGATTAAAGGGAGAAACACGTCAGTAGGATCTGCTTTAGGCAAGTAGGGTTTTTGAAGACCGTTCTGGACCCAATGGTTTCCAACTACCGAGGTCCCCCAAAATGGATCCGTGATATTATCTGCAATGGCTATTCACACAACTGAAAAAGAGTACAACCTAGCAATAAAGACACCTAAAAAGTCATTAATGAAAAGAAACAGGGCTCATGCACAGTGCAATTCTGTTATCATTATTTATGGAGTGTTGCCACTAACGATAATGGTAAAAATTTCCAGCTTCAGAGCACTGCTATGAATCTATATGTCAGGCCAAATAGTAGAAGACAAAATGGAATAAAGTATTTTCTATTCTTGAGGCTGCACACTACTTGTATTTGCTATGAGTATTTCTGAGGCCCCAAGAAACTTCCAGGAAACTCAAATCTTTCACGGTGATTCATCTGGCAGGGCCTTATGAAATTTTTATTGTGGATTGTTCAAATTTTAAGGAAATTAGTGTCTACAGACACAGAGTGATCTTTCAGACTGAATTTAGATCCAGTCATGGATTAC
Organism: Symphalangus syndactylus; assembly: GCF_028878055.3. Classification (NCBI taxonomy): domain Eukaryota; kingdom Metazoa; phylum Chordata; class Mammalia; order Primates; family Hylobatidae; genus Symphalangus; species Symphalangus syndactylus. The sequence continues at coordinate 94,802,973 of NC_072440.2, read as the reverse complement.
AGAGTAAAATCAGAGGAGGACTGGGAGACATGATCAATCAAGTTCATTAAAACTAGAATTTTTATTCCCTTCTCTGCAGAAGGAGGTCTAAAACTCGCCCATTAACTGCATGGGAATCACTGCTTCATGGTCTTGCATTTTTTTCAGTATTTTAGAAAAACATGTAGAAGGGGCACAGACATACACAATGAAACATTCTATGAGTCAGAAAAACTGTTGTAGGGCTGTATTCTGAGAGATACTTCCTATTTGACCATAGGGAAGTTATTTTATTTTGTTGGTCTATCTACATCTTTTTAAAAAAAGATTTAAAAAGTCAGAATAGGACTGGAAAAGATGGCTCATGCCTATAATCTCAGCACTTTGGGAGGCCAAAGCAGGAGGATTGCTTAAGAGCAGGAGTTTCAGACCAGCCTGGGCAACATGGCAAGATGCCTGTTTCTACAAAAATATAATAAAATTAGACAAGCGTGGTGGTGTGTGTCTGTAGTACCAGCTACTTGGGAAGCTGAGGCGGGAGGATCACTTGAGCCCAGGAGTTTGAGGCTATAATAAGCTATGATCCTGCCACTGCACTCCAGCCTGGGCAACAGAGCGAGACCCCTGTCTCTCTCAAAAAAACAAAAAAAAACTTATGTAACATAATTATCTTATGTAACACATCTGTTCTGTAATGATTAATACCCTTTGCTTTTGGAATAAAGGTATACTATCCGTAGAAGTAAATTACTATCATTATTCTTTAAGAATAAACGAGTATAAATCCATTCTTCAATTCCATTCTCTTTTCATTTTCTAATAATGACTTTCAAGTTTTCTTCCAATTTTTTTTAAAAATATCCCCATGCCTTAAGTTCCACCCTTCTTGGCTCATATATTTTACACACAGATATTTCTAATAAATAATATTACCAGGAGTTCCCAGGACTACGAGCTTAGACCTGTTACACGATTGGCATTTCACACTTTTACTATCATTCTCCGTTTTCAATTCGTCCACGTCACAAAGTGAGTGCGAATATTACATGGAGTGTTTTATACCTGAAAAGTTATTGTTGGTTTTGTTTGTTTGTTTGAATCTAGGAAGAAATAAGGTGGAAGTAAGGCTAGAAATTTCTATAAAGAACATAATTTGCAACTGAAGGAAGAAAAATAGCTCTTCAGTTTTTTCTGGTTAATTGAGGATTCTACCAGATACACAGGAAGAAAGAAACAAGCCCCTACCTACAGCACCTTCCTCCTTCTCCTCTATATCCCCCCACCTCCCCCCCCAAAAAATCCAGGGTGTGAAAGCTGTAGAGTTGGGGACGTGGCTTTAGGTAACGGGACAACTGGTAAAGCTGATGGCATTCTTCACTCAACATGGGGCAGTGTTCCAGTCCCTCTACCACAGGAGCGCCCGGCAGCGCAATCTCCGCTTTTTTGTAATCACCAGTGCCATCCGCAAATGCCTGAAGGAGGAACAGCGGGCTCCCTCACTTCTTAGGGACCCTGCCACATTCCTCCCTTCAAGCACATTCTCCCATCCTAAAGAGGGGATTTGCCTTCTGAATTTAAATGATAATATTCCTTAGGAGTCTTAGAATTGGCTTTCTTACTGTGACTTCGTATATACAACTCGACTAAAAAGCATGCCAAAAAAATTAAACAACAACAAAATATTAGAAGCTGAAAAAGATAAAGCTACATAATAGCTGGATATTAAACATTACAATATCGCATTTAGGACGCAAACAGCCCTGCAGTGCAAATGGAACTTTAAAAAATCTGCCCGCCCACGTAGACAAAGCTACTTTACAAAAGCGCACGCGTCGGTATCAATCGTACGCTACAACAGAGCATGGTTTAAAGTATCAGTGTACATTTTTTCCTAAACACAAGTTGCAAGTAAGTTATCTAAAATCGAATACCGCCACGAAAGAGACCTCCAGGGTGCAATAAATAGGTACATCTCGTTGAAGCGGAGAAATGGCATCATCATTTGGGTTGATGCAGATTACAGTGCAGAGGCTGTTCTCTAGAGAGAAACCAGAGCCCAGCGTAAAATGCTGTAGTAGGGGAAATCGACCAAAGACGAGATTTTGAAAGCCTTGAAGGTCGTTTTTCTAGCTAAAAAGAAAAAGTGACTTATTCAGGACTGACTCCCCCTGCCAGTCCCAGAAAACAGGAGCAGCCCAGCGCGCCCGGGAGCCCCGCAGCGCAGTACGCACTGCGGCTCCAGAGCGAAGGGCTGGCGCCCGCCAGATTCTAAACGTGCTTGGCTGCCGCAGCCTGCCGGGGCCGCGCGCCCTGGTCCGCGCGACTCCGCGCTCCGGGTTTCCGCGGTCACCAGCACTGGCGGAAGAGCCCTGCAGAGAGGGGACAGCCGCGGGCGGTGTCCCGGGAGTCCCGTGAGCGCGCTCCCCCTCTGTGCAACCTTCCCGAGGCGTCCCGCCCGGGAAGCCAGTTCCTGGGTTCTGGGCTGGCTAGGTTCGCAGCGAAGGAGGCTTAGGCATCACTACCTGAGGCCCTCACTTAGCATGTCGATAGCCACAGAGTTGTCTGGCAGAGTTTCTCCTGGTGCCCACTTAAGTAGTCTCAAGTTTGTTCAAAGCTGGACTCCTCGACTTGGAACCAGGAGCAGCTGAAGATTTGTCAATTTAGAGCTCATTTGCCACGGGAGACGCTCTTGGTGTCCCCAGCACCGAAGGGTAGGTCAACTCTATAGTTTTCCTGAACGTGATAAGGTGTGTGAAGACGCTGTGCAAACTGTACAGCGCTCTGCTTAAGGAGAACCTCCATCTTCATCGCGCCCCCAGAACTTCCCTCCCTTGAAAACAAAACTCCCACCTGAATGTAAAGCCCAGGAGGGGGTTTTGTTAACCGCACTTATTCCCAAAGCATAAAGGAATGTCTAATAGTTTTGCAAATGCTTCAATGAGTAATTGCTGAATGAGTTCATGTACAACATAGAGACTTGAGGAAAACTGGTCTGGTTGGGAACATCTGGGAATTCTCCTTGCTTTTCTGGTAGGGAAGCGACCGACCAAACATTTATTGGGCACTACTCCTTGCCAAGCCTTCTAGGCTTTGGCAGGCCAATGGGGAGCCGGGGGAGGGCTGGCAAACCTGTTAGTTGTTCAAGGACACAAAGGGGGCTTTATAAGATGGCCTAATCAGAGCCCTTAAACGTGGATTCGCAAAATGGTTCATTCCCGCCCTTTCACCCCACCCCCTCCCACCCCAGACGCAAAGCATATGTTAAAAACACTTAAGTGCATACAGAAGGCGCTTGGCTCAGGGTACACAGGGCCAGAAGCCTCGGATCCCAGCTCCCTTTAACACACATTTTTTCAACGCCCTTCTGGACCGAGACTGTCCGGGGCACTTGGTGCTGGAGGACCCGGCTCCCAATACTTCTAGCAGAAGACCCTCGGATGAAATGGCCCATGACAAAATGACCACCATAACCGTTCCTTCACTAAGCCAGGTAGACGTGCTCACAGCTTGCTGGGAAGTCTTCTTTCGGAGATTTCTGCAGTTTTCTCCTTCACCTTACAGTCTAACAAAGGGTGGGCCGGGGGTCGGCTAGGACAGAAAGCACCGGGAAAAGCGGCTCCAAGTGTTCCATCTCTGGCCTCGGCCTTCAGCCACCAGGTTCGGTAACCACGGGGCGTGGCGAGCCCAACCCGCACTCCTTCGCGCCGGTCCAGGTGCGGGTTGCTCCGGTAGCCGGACTCCCTTTTCCTATCTACTTTCCTTTTGAGTTTCTGCTAAAATCTGGAGACGTGAAATCCACCCGCGGAAACTCCGAGCCCCTCCGACTGAGCATGCGCCATCGCCAGGCGGCTTTTGGTCACAGGCTCCCGAGTTCTCCTAGCTGGGGCTGCGGAGCTGGGGGAGGAGGGAAGAGAGGAAAGGGGAGGGGGTGCCTGGAGAGGCGGAGGCTCGCGCGCCTGCGCATCCTGGTCCAGGGACCCTAGGTTTTCTATGGGATTCCCAATCTGCAGCAGAGATTTACCCGAGCGTGTTGCGGCAGCGGCTGGGCTTGCAAGGCGCGATCCAAGAGGGATTTAAGCAGCCCAGAGCTCCAGAGAAAAAGAGAGCGAGAGAGAACCACACACAGAGACGGCTTAAGCTTTTACCCGAATTAAATATACCTTTTTTAAAAGAACTGTTGAGTTTTATCATTTTCGTTAAGTGACCGTGCGCAGCGCTGTAACTGTAAGTGGAAAATACAGTCTTCGTTGCATTTCTGCATGTGTAGTGCATCCAACTGTCAGAGAGATGCTTTGGCTATTGTCACATACTTTGCTTTGCATAGATGCGTCTAAATGCATGGGGACAATTGCCTTGCTTAATGTTGGCGATCTGAATGTGCTTTTAGTCCATGGGGGATCTTTTGGAATATTGGGGGTGGGGGAAGGGGGAGTGTTTATATGCGGCGTGTTTGGGGGATTGTCTTAGCGTAGATTTAAGACAGGTGAAACTGAGATGTTTTCTTAGTTTGTCTTAGACAGATTTAAGTAGCTAATTGACCGATTGTGAAGTTTTCCGGTTGCTGATAAAACTATTGAGCGGGTGCAGTCGAGTAGCAACCTGTCATCCGTGGGATTGGTGCACCATTTTTCTCACCGTGGAAGGGCAGCAAAGGTGTTTGCTAAGTAAAACTGAGTGGATGAGATTGGTGTGGAAATCATGGTTGATCTCTGAGCGGGATGTTAGTGTTTAAGATCCACTGAGTCAGGCGCAAAATGAGCACATTTCTCTCAGTATTCAGAAATGAGTAGATAATTTTTTCGTCTTTGATTTTTGTCACAATGGTGAATGGGCAGAAAAGGGAAAGATGCTCTACCGCACTGTCGATTTTGAACGGAGTCACAGGCTCGGTCGCTGAATGGGGACTGTCAGACCCAAACTAGTTACCTGCCTTTGCATTCTGTGTTCGCCATCCGGAATCTGGGGTTAAAAAACGTAAATCAAGGTGTGTTACATTTGGTAGTATTTCTTTAAAGGATAAAAGGTCGTTTTGTGTTTTGAGTTAAAATGGGTTGTTCCTTGCCCAGAAACTGGAAGAAGGGTCTTTGCAAGGTCAAACCCCGGGTGGAAATCAGAATGCTGAATACCCTCAGGGGTACAAGAATGTGTATGTGGAAGGGGCGAGGAGAGGCTGATGCTCCCTGCGTGGTGGAAATGATGAGTGCTCAGCATTGCCTGATCAGTGCCCTGTGAGATGCCAGAGTGGGAATCCATTTTTCTAGAGTTGCCCTCCTGTCCGTATTTTGGAAACTAAAATAAAATAGAATTGGTGGTGGTTGTGGAAAACACTAAGTACATACTATTTGTGTATCACTTTCCAGTTGAAGGCAAGATAAGCTGGGGAGTTTTATTTCTACATATTAATATTTATTTTAATTTCTAAAGGAATTTCAGGTTGAGACAAATTTAAAATGAAACTCTTGTGAAAACACGTTTTACCCCCACTATCATTTAAACTGCCTACGTGTGTTTGTGTGTGTGTGGTGGGGGGGAGTAGGGGATGATCCTGCATCATTGAACAACTTACTCATGAATGCACTCTCATTAAGCCTTGGGTGTTTAATAACCCCAGAAAATGCTGCATTGAAGCAGGTTGGCAGAATGGGCATGAGGCAGAAAGATGAGAAAAAACTATGGCTAGTGCATGCTGGATTTCCACGAAATAAACAAATCCAATTTTGGGGATGAAATGAAATAAATTTTCCCTCAAATCGGGTGTGGGGGCCATCAAATAGGGCTCTTTGGCCCTTTGATCAGTCCAACCATTTGGAACCCCTCAAAAGAATTTATAATTTATTTAAATGGATGAAATTTGTAATTGAAAATTCGAGAAGAACCTCTCATTGGAAATCCACAGTATAAATCATACTGCCTCGTCTATTCCTTCTTTCCTTACTCCAGGGCAGAAGGACTAATCATTTGTCATAATTGAGCCATACTCCCTGTCATCATTGAGCATTGGCATCAGTTCGATGAATGGTACAGGTGTTGGCACTGCATTGATAAAGAGGGGTGGTAGAGGAAAAAGGGAGGAATTGGGTCTCAAAACTGATAAATGCTTGGTCTTGGAGTCCCTGGCTCATAGGTTGACAGAGAGGATCAAGTTAGGCAGAGACCCTGTAAGGTATCTAGTCCAAACCCCTTGCTTTGTAGATGAGGAAACTGAGGCCCAGAACCATGGATCTAGAGAAAAGTCAATTAACTTCTAGTCTATGGAATAAACAATTAAAAAGTAATGTTGAGTGGAAATGTTTTCTTCTCTCTTTCATTTTCAGCAGTCTCAGTGACATTGCTGCAGACTTCAAATAAATAACTGTCTGCTCTCCAGCACATCTTTTGAGATTGTCTCTAGGGGTCCCTTTTATACCACCTCATTTCTCTTCCTTGCCTCTCTTTGTCTTGTAAGGTCTCTTTCTCTCTCTTTTTTATTGCCCCTTACCTCTAATATCCCCACCTCATTAGATGTTTAGTCTGGCTTTTCTGGCCTCCTCTGCATCTCAGACAATTTCTTTGGAATCCTTGGCATTTGCGGGGAGCACTAGCGTATCAGAATCTGCAGTTCCTGTTTGAGAACTGCCCAGGGCCCATTTCCATCCTTTCCCTGCTGTGTTCCCCAAAATCCTTCAGGGAATCCAGCCTTCAAAGACACTGCAGTTACATTCCCACTTTTCTCCCCATCTATCCTCCTCCAAAACCACTGCAGCTGCAGAGATTAGGACTTCGTGGAGTGAGGAAGCTGCAGGGTTCCCAGAGTGGACTTTGCCAGCTCTCCTCTGGCTCCTAGGAGGCAGAACCCAAATTAGAGATGCCTGTCTCCAGCCTTCCTGGAAATCCTCCAGATAAAGCCACCTACAGAGAAGGGAAAGGGAAGGGACAGAAAGACCGAAGGAAGAAGGCTTGACTGGTTTAACCTGAAGTTGTGCTATAGAGGAGAGTAGTGCAGCTTCTTCTTCCTTTAAAGCTTTTAAAGCATTTGCATAGCTTTTCCTCAGGCAGATCTTTTGTTTTATTCTTGCGCAGTTTCTGCTCTCATCTTGCTGGATGAGGGCTGCAAAGCAGACAAGATGACCCGCCTAACTGGCCCTCCCACCTTCCTCCTGTTTTTTCTCCTTTTTTTCCTCTTTTGCTTTCTCCATTTCTTCCTCATTTTCTCCCTTTCTTCCATAAAAATTCCCTGAGTGCCTATACAATAACATAATATGACTCCTAAAGATAGTCTGGGCCTTCCTGTTTCTTCTCCAAAAATGTAACCTCCCAGGCACTCAGAAAGATACTCACAACTACCACAAATGGGGAAATGCTAAGGATTCTTACCTGAAAAAAGCTGAGGCATTAGGAAAGGAGGAGCTTGATGATTGGAATGCAAGGCCAGAGGAAGGCCCAGTTGGAGTCTCTTTCTCATTTCAAAGAGTAGGTAACTACTCCTGGAAGTTGTTGAAGCTTTTTAGAAGCAAAGTGGTGAGTTTCTCAACATCTTTACCAATTAACAATTTAATTTAACCACTCCTCTGTTGGTAAATCTTTACTGAATTGGGATGAGCTCTGTCTTGGATAGAGTCTGTTTCTAACGAATGCTCTTGGGTTAGTTAGACATTACCTGATCTTGCTGATATACGCATTCATATACCCTTGCAGAATACCCATTCCAGAGTATTCTGAACACCAGATAGCCTTTGCAGAGATGTGGAGATTTGTAGTTGCTATGTGCCCTGCTTTGATTTACCACACTGTGAATCACCTCCCCATTACATGTGAGTCATGTGTGATAGGATTACAGCATCAGGAATATTGTCCTGGGCAAGCTATAGATTTTCTATCTGGGTTGCATGTAGCTATGAATTCCAAACGTTGTGGAGAAGCTCCCTAGGGAGTTTCACAGAATAACAGTTCGGCATCAGTATCAAACATATGGTTTCCTAATTGATAACAGCAATATATTTTCACCGTTCTCAAGGTCTTTTTCTTTGAGTGATTTCTATGCTCCTAAAATTAGTGATTATTTAGGAAAATAGGAAGGCTCTCTTCACAGAAATGATCACATTTAATTAATCTAAATTGACAATGTCCATCTTCATTATGTATAGTGAATATAAACATATTAATTTTCCTAAAGTATCAAATGATACAGAGATATATTAAAGAATGATTGATATTTTTACTATCCCAATGGTTAATTCATATGATTAATAGAATATATGAGCTGGACAAGATCCATATAAGTCACCTAATCCATCCCTTCAATCTATGTTTTAAAATAGTATCTTCAGGAAATTTTTTATCTTAAAGACACCCCTACAATATGAATTCACTGTCTGGAAAAGCAATGATTTTAATGACCTTTTAAAATATTTCCACAATATCTGTACAATGTCTTTTATAGTGGAAACTCAATATTTGTCAATTAAATATTTGTTCTAATAAGAATCAGTTGCATGTACCTTGTTAATTATATCAAAAATTAAATTTCTACTGAAACCATGTGCACAATTAACATTTAAGTATCTTTGTTAGTAACGAAAAAAACTAGATTAAAACTTATTTTATACTTGAATGACAGAGCGAGACCCTATCTCAAAAAAATTATAATTTATTTTTTGTAAAGATATTAAAGCATTATATTAATACCTCTAAGAGTGCTTTAAAATCTATTTACATGTGTATCCTTTTTTCTCTTAAAAAGTAAAAAGATAAAGTATTTTTACCTGTTTACAAGAATAAGAATATTGATAAGTAAAAGAGGGAATATAAATCTAGACTGTGGTAGCTATGTGCTCCAGTTAGATCATGCTCTCTTGAGCTGTGGAATCATTTTAACATGTTCACACTGTGAGAGGACCACAGCATTGCATTTCTCATTTACAGTTTGTTTCTAAAGATAACTTATGAATCAAAATAGTTTGCTTTGCTCCCAGCTTAAATCATTGAGACATTTTACTAATGGAAGGGTCTTGGTGATGCTTTAGAAACTATTTAATGAATGAAACAGAAATGGAATAGTAAATTACTGAGGAATCTTCAAAGAGGTTTGACACTTTAATCATAAGGTGCCTGTGAATACATTCAAGAGCTGTTCTATACCCCTATCAGCTAACTTAAAGCATACAGATTGGGTAATTTTCACAATTCTTACACTTTTCTCTGGATTTCTCCACTTCTTTACTTTATTTACTGCAGTCCTAACACAGACGACCTGCTGTGTAACCATCCATTGTTTATTCTTTTTTTTAATGCATGGTAATTCCAAGGATTTACTGGATTATTTCCAGGTGAGCATTCTATTTCCTTTTGTTCTAAATTACAATTAAGACTTGGAGTACTCTCATTCACCAAATGGTCTTCAAGCTCAATGTACCTAATACAATAATTACTGAAGTTTTTGTAGAAAGTAGATCTCTTTTACTTAAAAAAGATTTTATTTTTATGAGGCATTGCTTATAAAAGGCAAAGTGTTAACAAATCAGTTAAATTTATCTGCAATTATTATCGATCCATAGAATGAATCCTATTCATTGTTGCCCATATAGTACTTTTCTGAAAATAGAAATCTCTCACTTTTTAAGTATATTTTTTCCCTCCTTTTTCTGGATTTTGTTTATTATTTCTTAGGCTCTGAAAGACTATGAACTTTTGAGGAGCTTTATGTAAATAGTTTTTTTTTTTTTTTGGCAAATCATTAACATGTTAAATGTACTTTGAAACCTGGGTGAATTTTTTCTAATGTAAATCAACAGATCCTAATATTTCTGTTATCTTATATTTTAGAATCTTTTTGCAGTTCAAGAGTTCTAGAAATAGTAAACGCTGGTGCTACAGGAGACTAGTGTTTTATATTTTGCATTGGTTTTAGTAATTTGTGATTAGCGTGTTTATTTCTGATTTCTTGAAGTCCAATTTTAAATTTTGAGTAAAATGTCCCATTGGAGACCCATTAAGCATTATTAACAAAGTCAAATGCTTATTAATATAATATTTTGCTTTTAATGTATCAAGTAGTGCTGCACAAGGCTCACTTTCAATTAGCAAGTTCTGTTTGCTGAAATTTTTGGCATTTGATATTATGAGTTAATGGAAGACTATCAATTTTGTTAATTCCAGAAGTTCAAGAGTTTCTGTAACTTTATATAAAGTGCTTGATGTTTTTTGCTTTCTTGTTAATATGAAAAATTTTATGAAAAATGAAAGGAAATTGTGAAGTAAACTTAAATCCTATGTATAAAATTGTTATTCTTTTAAATGATTATAAAGGTATTCATTCTCCAGAGTGAGATGAAAACCACTAAACTATTAGTCTTTCCTCATTTTTAGTTTGTGAATGGGAAAACTTCTAACCATGATTTCAGTTGGCTCAGAGAAAAGTTTTTAAGCTAGGTATATTAATACTTAGACAAAAATTCCCAGGGCCACAGTTTATTAGTTCTGTGACCTTGAATAAATTGTTTAAACTCTCAGCCTCAGTTTCTAATAGTAATTCACAGGATTCTTGAACAGAAAATAGAAGATTATATATGTAAAGAATATAATGGCTTATTATTGAAAAGGTACAATAAATAATAGTTATCCTTATCATTAGCATCACTTTAATCAGAAATCAATAGCTCATAAACCACTTTGGTCACTGAGTTGAAGCAATCTCCATTCATTGCAGAACTTCTAAATAAGGAATCAAATAATGAACACTTTATGGTGCTTACCCTACCTTATAAAACTTAGATTTATTGAGAAAGTGTGCCAAGCTCTGTGTAGTCACTGCAGAACAAAATTAAGTAAGATACAATCCCAGCCTTCAAGAATTTGTGCCTAATGGAGAAGACAGATAAATGCAATTTTAAGTCAAGTGAAATGAAAAGGTGGTATGGATGCACAGAATTATTTCAGAATGAAATAAATCCCTGCACTAAGACTTCAAATTTTCTCTTATTCCTTCTTTAAATGCATCCCCTTTCCATTATGCCTTTACTTTATCATCATCACCCTAGTATATAATGCCAGCATAAAATTGAGTCCAGAATATGGAACTGAAAGGAAATTTTTGAGTTTATTTCCTTATTGGATATATTTTATTATCTATGAATTACTGTTCAGTGTAGCTAAATAACATGTTTCCCTTCTCCCCCAACCTGCACTCACAGTTGATCACTGAACTTCAATAAAAAACATTTCAGGAGCCCCGCTTTTTTGGTTAAATATTATACTGTGATACTTCTATCTTTTAATACTTTCCCAAAACAGGATTTCTATCTGATACTCTCCCCACACCTCCTCTATTTTTCCAAACCATTTCGTGACTAATCATTCAATGTGTGTCTGTGGGAAGAGTCTCCTATGAGCTACTCTTTCATTCTTTTCTCCCAGGCTTTTACAATAAAGAAAAGATACCTTCCAACTGCTGTTTCCTACTGAACCAAAAACAATGTTTCTAGCCCCTCTCCACGTTTCCCCCACCCCCACACACATAAAATCCAAAATGGCCTTATTGTTTTTAACTCCTCAAAGAGCCTTTTCAATTTCCTTCAGGTTTTCCCCCCGTCTTCCTCTATTTCCTACCCAGTTTCCTGGGAAATTTCCAGCATATTTCTAATCTGTAGATAAAAAAGGACGTCTTTTTCTCTTTTTGAAGTCTACAAAACTTGCACCTAAATTCTGAGGTTTCTTTGTATAATAGGACAACTCCTGGATGATTCATAGAATTGAGTAGGGTTATTGTTCTAATTAATCTTTTGAGTTTATTTTCTCACTGGTGAAAATACGGATAATGTAGTTATCTTATATGAATGTTGAAGACCTAGTATAGTAATGTGTATATAGCACCTGAAAGAGCTTGGAACATAATTAATTCCTTCTCCCCCTGCACACCCCAATCTTCTCTCCTGCCCACATCTTATCTTTTCTGACCACCTTCTCAGTCTACATTTCACCATTTCTCCTTGGCTATGTTCTAGGTGTCCTGCTGCATTTTTTCCAAGTATATCTTCCTAATTGGCTTATAGTTAAATAATAGGTAACATAACACATATCCCAGGTAGCATGGTGAGCGCAGTCCTAGAAAGCGTGTGCTAACTGAATCAATGCCCTAGCTTAGGCCTGTGTTCCTGCATCTGTTTAGAAAACCTCTTTCATTTGCTTAAGACACGTCTTCTGCTAAAGTTTTTAGAGCCTCTAGTGACTAATGTTCAGTTGATGAACAGTCCTCCCCCACTCCAGTGATTCTGTGGTGCTCTTCATAAATAATGTCAGAGGACATCTGACAGCGCTTAATTATCTTCTGATTTTTATCCTCTTTTTTCCATTAACTTTTCCCCCAAGGTGCCCTGAGCACCTGTTAAACACTCCAGGAGACACCTATACCTCAACTCTTATGCAGGATCTGCATAAGATATCACTTGCATATCTTTTGTTTATCAAATAAATGGTTCTCAAATAACACCAAATAAATGGCAGAAAAGGGAGGCCATACACACAACACATGTTGCAGAACATGTTCAGATCAGGTTTAGCCTATCAGAACCTTCATTTGCTGAGTGTTTGTAGAAGTGTGCACTAATGCAGATTGACCAAGTGCACAGAATGGTACTCAAGGTAGGGCTGAGGTAGAGATGCACATACATCCAGATATATAGATACGTACATACACACATACGTGATATATACACAGTATGTTCAAGGTACTGTAATAGATTGGATAGTTTTAAGCAAAATATTTAAGAGTAATAACTTTATAACAAATCATTACTTACAAGACAGCATTAAAAAGGAAGGCCTATTGAAATTTCTTCATTCTAGATCAAGTGCATAATTGAAAGGCAGGATGGTTTAAATTTGGTGGTAAGAATACCTATCAGGGTTTTGGAAATATATCTTTATAGAAATAAAGAGTTTTTTGAAACACTTCTTTGGGGGAAAATGCTTACTACATCCCACTCTTAGATATTCCCAGTGCTCATTTTCATGTTAATAATAAGTCTGAGTGGTCCTGTGATAAAGACCACTGAATCTGTTTAGCTTTGATTAATTGTATATTTCCAAACCTGTTTGTATAGGAAACTTATGTGAAAATATACTTATCAACATTTCATTGTTGTTCTGAAGAACTCAGTTAGAAAAACTGCTTTAGAAAGACAAAAGCTGAACTATGTAATAGAAAGTACACAAACTTAGTAGTCATTAAATGTGTGTTTTAGGCATCACACCTGTGCTTTAGGCATCATAGTGTGTAGCTGTGGAAGACTTACTTAACTTCTCTGAGTTTTAGTTTCCTCATGTGAGAATCAGTATGATATAACCTACCCTTTGTAGTTACGAGATATTGTGAACATACTTCACAGATTGCATAATAGCATGTGACAATAAAAAATTTATTGTTCATATCATTCAACTTTAGAATTTTAGATTAAAAAAGGTAATTTATAATCAAATTATTGATCTTCTGCAAATTATTATATTAAGGTTATATCTGCTAAAATATGTCACCTGTCTTCTCCCCACCCCTCCTGTAGGTCCTGGGATAGAATGATAGATCTATGATAACTAGGTCTTCACAGTTAAATTGAAAAAATGATTTTGAAGTAAAATAATCCGGAAGGAAAAGCCTAAATTATGGAAGGTTTGAGACACATCTGTATCGTTTAAATTTGCCTCTGGATTTCTTATGCTGTGGTTGTAGAACTTGAGCCCACAGCCATTTCTCAGTGGTGTGAGCATGTCTTGGCTTCTAAAGAGACCCTTGTGGAAACAAAAGCAACCACAGTCAAGCTCATGTGTTTGCTCTAGCAAGGAAGCTTTGGAAATAAGATTTTCATCCTACTGCGGTTAAGAGAAGCCTATGAGGGTAACTGGGACTTCCCTTCCAGGAATCAGCATACATATACAGACCCAAACAATGTGAGTAAGGACAGTAAGACCAACAGGAGAAACTAAAGAGACCCATATATGCATGCAAACACAGGTACTCTGTCTTGGATAAGCTCTTGAACTCATGAACAGAGATGAGTTCTCTTCAAGGACTATGGAAATCACTTTGCAGGAGCTGTTCTGATTATTAAAATCTGAACCTTACTTAGATATCCTAACCCAGTCATCCTAAGGGAGTGCAACCAAAAGTTACTTCTCAGTCCTCTTAGCACATCTGAACACATAATCACTGTATACATGCCAACTCTCACATAAAATTGGAAATTTCTTGAGGGAAGAAATCATGTCTGATACATGTCTAAGTCCCCTTTGGAGAGCTGTATCACTGAGGCCAGCAGAATAGGTGGAGCAGTAAGTCAACTGTACATTGACCCATCAATAAATTGTGGAGTTTGGAACTTCCCAGTCAGGAGTTGTTAAAGAGTCCTCAAACACCACAGGATAATGGCAAAGCATTTGGGCATCTGACTCACAGAGTGCCAGATTACGCAGGCACCAGCCAAGTAGGACCTTGTCCATTTCCTATATAGTCCCCTTCTCTGCCCCCTCCCTAGAAGCAGCAGAGCAAGTAATACAAGAGGGAAGCCAACAGGACTAAAGAACATATTACCCCCTCTCCCCACTGCTAGATTGAAATCCTAGTTAAGGAAAGACTGAATTGGTATAGTGGAAATTTATATTTAAATTAGACTAAACTTTTTAATATCTAGAAACAACCACTTTTCTGATACCTACAAGTGATGGAAAAAATATAAATCAGCCCAAGATACCATCTTGGGATGGGGAAGGGAGGCATGATACAGCATGTTTGCAGCAGTGATGAGAGAATAATATAGCCAATACTTTGATAAAGTGGCTATACAAGGAATAATAAAAAATGGCATATGATTCATTCTTAAAACAAGAGGCCTTGGCCAGAATTGCTGGTATGGGTATTAGAAGAAATCCATGAGAACTGGAAGAGGACAGGGGAAAGTGATCTAGATCCAAGTCACCAATGGCATAGGAGAAACTGGGAAAGCTGACATTCTTCCAAAGAGGTGCTCAGTAGAAGACCATGTACATAGAGGGCTTACCTATGTCATTCATCTTTGGCTGTTAGCCAAAGTTGAATTAATCTGAATATTGAAAGTTATCTCTAGGCTAGGTCTCAAGAGCAAGTAAATGAAAGCAGAAATCATTTATGCCTTCTAATAATAATAGCTAGCAATTTTGTTAAAAAAAAAAAAAAAAAGGCCAGGCGCAGGGCTCACCCCTGTAATCCCAGCACTTTGGGAGACCAAGGCAGGTGGATCATGAGGTCAGGAGATCGAGACCATCCTGGCTAACATGGTGAAACCCCGTCTCTCCTAAAAAATACAAAAAAATTAGCGGGGCATGGTGGCTGGTGCCTGTAGTCCCAGCTACATGGGAGGCTGAGGCAGGAGAATGGCGTGAACCCGGGAGGCAGAGCTTGCAGTGAGCCGAGATTGCGCCACTGCACTCCAGCCTGGGCCACAGAGCGAGATTCCGTCTCAAAAAAAAAAAAAAAAAAAAAAAACTTAGCATGTACAGTGCTCTGTGTTGGATACTTACACATGTTACTTCATTACTTACAGCTTTTTGAGGTAAGTGTCTGCAAGGTAAGCTTCATTTTAAGACTGAGAAATTGTGTCTCTGAGATGAAAGTAATTTGCCCAAGGTCACATAGATATTAAGTGATAAATGTGTTGTTCAAACCCAAAACCCTCTTGTTCTACCAAACTACAACCAATCTACACACGTCTTTTTATTTTTTAATTTTTTTATTAGGGAAAGCATACATATTTGGAGAGAATAATATAATAAGCCCCCATGTACTCATCACCCAATGTTAATCAGTATTAAGGCCACTTTGTTTCACTGCCATCCCCATCCTTCCTCTCTCTAATGGGTTAATTTGAACGAATTAAGACATATCATTTTGTGTGTAATAGTTTACATATATCCACAATACTATTAACACAGCAAAAAAAAAAAAAATCACTTAATATCATCAAATATAAAGCCAGTGTTCAAATCTCCTAAGTATTTTTATAGCTTATTTCAATCAGGGTGTCAATTAAGTCTATACATCCTAGTTGTTGAAAAGATAGCACCCTGTTTATATGAGACATGACTGCATCTCACTAGAGAGAAGTATATTGTGGATTAAAGAGATGTGGCTTTAAACTAACGTTAGGCCTTATCACTCTGAACAAGTTGTCTAAATTTTGGAAATTGAAAATTGTACTCCTGAGATTAATTGTAAGGATAAACATAATGTCTTTGAAAGTGCTTAGAACAGTCTCTCGCATATACAAGATCTTCAGTGAATGTTAAGTTTCCTCTAAAAAGAGGGACAGGCAGAAAGAGAGAAAGAGAGAACAAGAGGGAGGGAGGAAAGAAAAAGGAAAAATGGAATAGTAGGCCAAAAAGCTTGGCCTTCTTATTAAGAGGAAACTTCTTGAAGTGCTTTGGCAACTGATCTTTTGAGAGCATTCCCATTTTGTTCCTGGATGGATATTTGACCACAGTTGTGCCAAAGTGGCTAATGACTAATGGCTCTGAATCTTCCCCACTGACATGTTTATAGTTCTGCTGTTTCCCATATGAAAAGGCAGAAAATCTGTAACTTCGAAATTATCTCAAATTCAGAAAAATGACAGTATTATAAAATATCTTTAACTTCATACCAATTAAAACTAATAGAAAAAATTAAATTATGGCATACATCGTATTAGCAGTGATTGCTGTTATGTTACAGAGGTAACATAGTTTTAAAAAACAAATAAGGGCAGTTAATTTGATTCAGATTTGAGTTTGCTTTGTTTTCATATGAACTTGGTCAAGTTACTTCATTCCTCAAAGTCTGGTTCTTAGGGTGTAAAATGGAAGGTTTGAAAAAAAAATCTGAATATCAGACATCAGCAACGTGGGAAAATGGAAAAATACTGGACTATATGTCAGAACAAAATTTGAATTCTAATTCCACTACTTAATGTCTTCTTGGCCTTAGCCAAATAATTTAGTCTCTTTGAGCCCCAGTCTTATTTGTTAAATGCAAATTATAACGTATCTCACGAAATTGTTGTGAGGACTAGAAATAATATCCATTAAATGCTTAGCAGAACCCTCTCTTTTATTTGAAACTCATTGGTGGTTATTATTAGTTTGTTTTTAATCAAGAAGTAGTAGTATTTGCTGTCCTCAATTCAAGTGCTCTTGATTTAAATTGAGAAGTTAAATAAATTCATAGTAAAGAAGTAGGGAACTGAGCATAGCCAACAGACCATCTTTTGCACTGGGTAGATCTAAAACCATGTATGAAGTTAATGGACACTTTATGTAGAACAATGGGTAGATGAATTCAACACACAGTATTTATAAGGGCTTATAGTGCAATGACAGTATACTGCTTATGACTACTTATTTAGAGAATGTAAAGTGAGCAGCTTCTACGTTATCTGAGAATCACCTCCTCAAATGCCAACTGGAGGTTGCTGGTAAGGAGCACCCAAATCTTCGTAATAGGTCTATAAGTTTATACATCTGTAAATGGAAACTCACTGACAGGTGAGTAATAGAGGGAAGGCTAAAAATCTACACAGTATTCCAGCTATCTTCTCTGGATTGTGATTATTGGTTCCTATGGTAGATAATTAGGAATAAAGTCATTTCTTTGAATTTGTATCTAGCTTGGATACCACTGATTGTTATCATGGTGACTGAGATCACCTCATTGTAACAGAATATTCATTTTGTGGTTGTCTGGGATTAGATAGAAGTACAGAATTCTTTTTTTATATAATTAAATGAAGAAGACATTACTTTTTCTTTCAGAACACTTTTTTTTTTTCTAGTTTTATAAACTCATTTGACAAAACTCTAAGAACCAGAACTAAAGAGGGCTGCTATTGACATTCCAGGTAATTCATTAATCAGATACCTGGTCCTTCAAGTCACTACTCTATATAACAGCTCTTAAGTGAGCCTCAGTGAGGGTTGGGAATTTGCCTTTTTTAAGTAAAAAGAGTAATACTCGCTCATTGTGAAAATTTGGAAAACAAAACAGAAAAAAGAATAAAAATCACCTGCAATCTATTACTGTTATGTTTTCCTCTATTTTCAATATTGTTTTCTAATAGAGACTGCTCATTTCTTTAAAACTTATATTCTACATTTTTAATAACATAGCAGAAACATCTTTTCAATTAAAAATCTTTGCAAATGTATATTTTAAATACTTGGATTACACTCCATCGTATATATGAACAAGGTTTAGCTCACTGTTCTCTTATTGTTGTACATTTTAACTTTTAAAATACCACTCAAAGGAAAATCTTTGTGCACATAACTTTGACTACAGGCTGCCTAGTGTCCTCAGCATAGATTTCTGCCCATCTCTGGCAGAGTGTGAAATTTGAATGTAGGTTTGCTGCTTTTTAGGGCAGAGGCTTGGGCCCTAGAAAATAGTAGGCTTGAGAGGTCACAACACTTAGAAGACTGAGGAAAATTCACCTAAACTAGTTAGTAATTCTCAGGGCCAGCATTATGAGCAGATGGCTGCATTCCTTTCCGAACTGAAAAACCTCTTCTAATCAAAACCTACCTGCAATTGCCCAAAAGTCCGTTATTTGTGTCACTTTGTTTTGGAGCAGGAAACAGAAAAGAGAGCCAAGTCTAGGCTGAGATCCTGGAGCACTGATTAATACAGTTTTTATGCCATGCTTTGCCTGTATGATCATTGCTACTACTGCTACCACCATCATCATTATCATCTTCATAAATATCGTCTTCATCATATCCAGTAGTAGCCTTCCTGAACAGTCTGTGAATTCCTAGAACATAGATTCAGGGCCTCATTAATCTTTGAATTTCTCAAAATTCTCTATACCTAAATAGTCCTCGGGGAACATCGTTAGGTGCTTTAAAACAGAATTCACTCATTTATGTTTTAGCTTAAATAAATTTCTAATCATTTTTTCTCCAAAGAGAGTATTGTTAAAATAAACTAAGTAGAAGGCTCTTGGGTTCCCAGGAGGTAGTGAATGACAAATTTCATTTGCTCAGTTTGTCCTGTCTCTTACCAGCCCCAACCCTACTGTGATACTTGGAGGAAACTCTTAACCATAGGATTTTTTCTCACTCATATAGCAAACATTTCTTTTGCTTCTGCTGTATGCCAGAAATTGAATTTAGCCCCAGAGACATAAAGATCCTTAAGACAAATATCTTTTTTCAAGAAGCTAATGGTCTAAAGCAGGAGCTAAATGAAATGGGCCAGGTGTTACATGAGTGTTAAAATGATGATATTTTGACTAAGCAGAATACCTGCCTCGTTTCTTTGCCTTTTAAAACATGGCATCAAACAAAATAACCAATACGAACACATCCATGGTTTCATGTGGTTCAGGATCCATGAGTTTTACACCCCAGATCTAAAAGAAGAACTCTTGGACTCTGACTTTTACTTCCATTTTAAGGGTAGTTTTTAAAAGATCTTTGTAACAAATGCAGGCAGAGTCCATATGCCAGTGAAAATGTAACGTTTATGAACCCCTGCTTTTACATCAGTTGTTATAAGAACCACATTTATTCAACTGAAGAACCATATATGGGTAGAATCTAATAAAAGGAAGTAAATTATTAAATATGCCAGTTCATCACTTCTTAAATCAATTGGATCATTAAAAGTCATTGGTAGGCAGACATCATGATAGAAGGAAAATTGTGGCTGTAGTGTCACACAGACCTTAATTCAAACCCCTGCATCAGAAGCTGCATGGAACAGAAACTGTTAAGTCTATTTCACATAGTCCTTATACAGATTAGATGGGATTGTGCATGTAACATACTTAGGACAGAGCAGGAGATAGGGTAGATGTGCAAAACCAGATAGTTATCATTATTCACAGTGGCATATGTATAACTAAGTCCCATAGTTCTTTCCAGGACTTATTCACATTTAAATAAAGCTCTTAGGCTGAATATTTCTTGTCTAGTTCACCAGTGTATTATTTTCAGAGCTCAGTTCTGTGCTTAACATTCTATAGATTCTCAATATATATGCATTGCATGAATCAAAGGACACCAAATGGTCTCTAAGAGATGGAATAAGAAGGTGAGAATTTCTGGCCAAAGGAGAAAGATATTTCAGGGGCAAAAGGAGCTTACATCTGCCTGAGTTTAGTCATTCAAGGTCTTTTCACTTTTCACAGATTATTACACCTTAGAACATTCAGGTGTTCCAAAAGTCTCCTCGGTTAATCCAGCAAAGGAGAAAGAGGAAGAGATGGCTTTTTTTTTAAGGATGTCATGTTTGTAAACAATCATTAGCACATATCACCTCTTTGCCAAGGACTTTGCCAAGCGCTTTACCTGCATACTACCTCACTCATTTTCACAACAATCCAATGAAATAGATATTATCCCTATTTGAGGTGAAGAAATTGATACAGAAATGTAGCAACTTGCCTAAAATCAGAATGTTTGTGGTCTCTAAAATCCAAATTGGATCGATGCTCTTTTTACTCCACCTTGTTTTTATATTCACTATGTAGCTTTTGTATGAGGTACTATCTTTGTTTCACCAATTCATTTGTT
This sequence comes from Symphalangus syndactylus, assembly GCF_028878055.3. Taxonomy (NCBI): domain Eukaryota; kingdom Metazoa; phylum Chordata; class Mammalia; order Primates; family Hylobatidae; genus Symphalangus; species Symphalangus syndactylus. The sequence goes on along the minus strand of NC_072440.2, from coordinate 94,782,444 downwards.
CTTTCAACAAATATTTATTGGACATCATTTGCCTAGCACTAAGTGAACTAAAACAGCCATAATCCCTGCCCTCATGGAGATTAGAGTCTAGCTGGAAGAATGGATATTAAACAAATAATCACAAAATGTCACCACTTATAATTAATTAAGTGCTATGGAAGAAAATAGTAATGCTGTAAGAAAGTGTAACAGGGAGACCTATTTGGGGCTGCTTGAAATAATAGACCCTAGGAAAATCCACTGAGGTCTGGATTTCCAGTTTTGCCTCCTAAGATTGCTACTAACACTTGTTTACCATTGCTGGGCCTGACAAAGGAGGATTATTACTGTATTTCTTTTTGAAAAGAGGATTATGGGTCTTCCTCCCAGGATTTATCATCTCCCATTTTATTTCTCACTCACAAGGCTCCGGTAACAGAGAACAATAGAGCTTTTGATGTTAGTAAATCTCCAAGGGAAGCTTACCCTCTGATGCAAAGTTCCCTGGGACAGTTTCCAGATAAAGAAATTTACAAGCACCTGTGTGTTACGTGCTCTTCCCAAACCTGTGGTTGCTTTCCTGTGGTGTAGATGTATAGGTCATTAGATACGCCCAAGTACTTCTACAACTCTATGTGCTTCTACAAGTCCATGAAAGAAGCAGAGAGTGCTGCAGGAGCATTTTTGGGGCGCACAGAACCAAACTTTCCTAGGATGAGGATTGGAGGTGAGATGAATTTTGGAGATGTCAAGACTAGGAATTAGACAAAGGGCAAAGGGAGTAGGAATGCTCTTATCAACAGAGGAAGCAACAACCAAAGTATACAATGATAGCAGGAGAATACTTTGAAATGCATATGTCCTGACATAAGGTTTTAAAGGGTTATAAAATCTTAATCAAATGAGCATAGTATCATGAAAAGAAATATGGCTTTATAATCAAGCCTACATTCCATTCCAGCTCAGTCACAAAATATTTTGAGTTCTATAAATCATTTTATCTGTGAAATGTAGACAATGATATCTATGTGACAGTATTATTGTGGTAATTAAATTATAAATATTGCCACATAGGTGTCATTTGATGCCTGGCCTTTAAAGTAGTAGAAATGGTGGGTTTTAATGATAAGATCAATAATATTCCATGGGGCTAATTTTTACTGACTTCATTACATGTGTTTAATGATTACAACTTCATGCTAAGAATTTTCATTATCCCCATTATAAAGATAATTGAGACTTAGAAACAGTAAGTGACATGCCCACAGTCACACAGCCAAAAAGTGGCACATCTGGTAGTCTGACTTAAGCCCCATTTCTTAACTGCTCTCCACTGTCTCCCTATTATTATTGTTATCATTGTCATTATTATGATCATTATTTAAAATCCCAAGGTCTTGAGGTCATAACCAGAATTCTGATATCAAACATCTATGATGTGCTTTTTTTTCTGGAGCAAGAGTTTGCAGATTATCTTTAAGGTATTTCCACTTTTGTTGTTTATACCTCATAATTTACTTGGCAGATCAGAGTTAAATTCAGCTTAAAATGATAGATGATCCCAGATAACAATGGCTTAAATAAGAGAGAAATTTATTTCTCACTCATATAAAGAAACTCAGAGGTAGGCAATCCCTGACAGGGTGGCTTCAGGGACCCAGAACCTAGACTTCTCAGGGACCCAGACTCCTTCAGCCTTTTTACTTGGCTAGCCATCCTTAGCAGGTGGCTTGCACCTCATGATCTAGTGTGGCTGCAGCCACATATCTGCTTTCTAACCAGTAGGAAGGAGAAAAGGGAGATGAAGGTCATACCCTTCCCTGTTAAGGACACTTCCCTATGTCACACCTGAAAATTGGCATACATGCCATTGGCCAGAATTTAGTCACATTTAATATAACCCTTGCTAAAAATTAGGGGTTTTATTACTAAAGAAGAAGAGGAAAATAGTCTTGGAGAAAACCAGAAGCTTATGCCATACTAGTAATAACATTTCAAGATACAATAAATATTTAATTTAGATGTTCGATTTGTTCTTTAAAATGTGATATTTAAAAAGCAGCAAAAAAAATGACTTTTTAAATTTATGCCTAAGGTTCTCATCAACTATGTCTTTTACAAAAAACATTGTCAAAGAAGTCATACAACCTTGGTATTCTTGGCTGGTCTTCGCTTCTAGCTTTTCATCTTATTCAAATCACTTTCTTTTGTTGGGCTTTAGTTTCATCATATGTAAAATGAGTAGGGGTAAACTAGAATTTATCTAATATCCTTCCAGTGCTACCTATTATTACTGAATGACATAGGTAAATCAATTTCATTTACTTACAAGAATTTTAAAGTAATTTAAGTGTTATAGGGCAAAAATCTAGCAATGAGCCAGTTTTCTCAGGAGAAGATACAGATTTATCTTTGTATATTTATATCCTTCCTCGTCATAGAAAAGAAAAAGACTTCTATCTGTGCAAAAACAGTATAATAAAAAATGAAATAAGCAGAGTAAACATCAGAAAAGAGATTAAACTGACATCTTTTGCTGATTATATATATTGAAAATCCAAAGATTCAAGTAACAACAAAAATTAGTAAAAACTGGATAAGGAGACTACCTATCAGATAAACTACAAAAATAAGTAGGCTTTTCTTTTAGCTTATCAAAAAATATTCAGACATTAAAATTAGAAAAAAATTCTATGTTCAGTAGCAACCAAGGTAATATTTAGGATTAAAAAACGGAAGAAAGACAAAGTGGCTGTGTATAACTATAAACCTTATTGAAGAACAGAAAATACAGTTAAAAAATTAAAAGACAATAGGAAAACATCATATATATGTATATATATAACAATTATAATGCCACAAGAGTTTTTATTTTAGGCATGCATTTTTAAGTTGTTTTACATGGTCTTCAAGTTTGTCTGGAAGACTGCATTCTCAAGATTAGAGGTATTTAAAAAAAGAGTGACGGTAAGCTTGCATTACCAGATGCCAGAACACACAAGCATTATAATCAAATAATACGGAATAGGCATATGAATAGACAAGTAGACCAATGGAACAAAATAGAGTATCCACAAAGGTATTTCATTTTTATAAGATTTTATGAATTATCAACAAAGGTGGCATTTCAATTCAGCAGGAAGAATGTAGCTTATTTAACAGATGGTACCACTGTCACAACTGATTAACCATTTAGAAATAAGCAAATTTGAACCCCTATCTCACATTACATAAAATGAATTCCGGACATATTAAAGACTTCAATTTTTTAAAGCCTCAGAAGAAAATCTAAGAGACATTTGTATAACCTAGATATAGTGGGAAATAAGCAATCAAGGAGCTAAAAAATAATAGGGATATTTGATTCCATAGAATTGTAAACTTTCATTATGTCAAAAGATGTCATTAACATAGAAATTTGCAATATATTTTATTATGCTTTAGAAGATAGATCTCTGTATCCTCTGTACCGTAATGCCTGGTCCATAACTGAGATTCAAATTACAACATATGAGGTAGAACAGGGTAAGAGCTACTACAAACAGGATAGACTATGTACTAAGACATTTTAGACATGGGAGAACAAATCTATTTTCAATAGATTTCTTAAGTTGCTTCTTTGGTCCTCAAAACTTTTTTCAGTAAGAGTATGACAGTTAATCCAACTCAACAGTTCAAACATTAATTGAGTGCCTATTATGTGTCAAGCCCTCTACTGGAAAAAAGAAACAAAAAAAGATAGACTTCTTGATAGAGCTTATGGTAGGGAAGGGACAATAAACAGATGATTAAAAATTGATCAGTCTGAAAAATGGGGTGAAGAATATGCTCCTGTGGACATATATAACAAAGAATAACAACCTATGGAATCTAGGACAGAGACAAAGTGGCATTTGTGTTGACATCCTAAGTAGGAATAGGAGTCAGCCAGGTGAAGACAGGCACAGAAAGAGTCCTCCCCACAGAAGCCCTAGCATGTACAAGGGCTGGATTTGATAGTGAACCTGTTGAAAAACTGGAGCTTCTTAAAAAGGGACTTGGATGAATGGCACTAGATACTAGGATGAGGCTGAAGAGTTAGGTAGCAAGCTGCCAGGTTCCAGATTGTGATGAATCTTCCAAGCAGTATTAAGCAATTTTACTCCATCTTAAGAGCAGTAAGAATCTATTGGAAGCTTTAGAAAGAAAGTGATTTGATCAGACTTGCATTTTCAAAAGATACTTTTGGAGAATGGATTAGGAAGATACTAGATGGAAACAGACCAGTTTGGAGGCTATTGCAGTTGCCCAGATGAGAGATGATGTTCCTTTTGATATAGCACAAATTCAGAGACTTGTATAAATCTGAGAGAATTTAGGAAGTAGATCATAGGGGAGTGTGGCTGTGTTTGTGAGTAGAGAAAAAGAGGAGAGAGAGACTGTTTATGAATGATTGTGTGAATGGTGGTATAATTCTTCAGAGAATCCACACCAAGTATCTATTCTTTTTTTTGGTGACTCTTAACAATAGCCAAGAAGTTAATCCAAAAAATGACACTCCCTTTACATTGTTCTAAAAAAGTACTTATCGGAATAAAAATGTGACTCACGTCAAACTCTCACCAGCCAACAGGGTCTGCAATGCCCCCAGACTACCGAATTACCATTCAATTCCACTGAGGTTTCCTCAGGGCTACAGTTTGTGTCAAGTGTTCCCAATCTTTTTCAGCAGCACTGCTTTATACTTCTAAGACTTTGTAAAGCCAACAACTTTTTCAAGCTCCCAAGGTTAGTAGTTGATCGAAAGAACACATAGTGACAAATAGCTACTATAAATTTAGAAATGTTAAAATTAATTCATATTTTATTAATAGTTATAGAATTGACACGAATTTGAAAAATAATGCAATATGTGAAAGAAACCCTATTCAGTTTCCAAAGCTTAGTGTTCATTTGCATTCACAGACTCTTGGCAATAATTTGTTGGATTCCCCCACCTTCAGACTTCACCTCAGCAATCGACAGACCAAATTTTATTTTTCAAGATGAGCATTTTGTTTGAAATAAGAAACAAAGCTAATATTAACATGATCTTTTTTAAGAATGTCACATTCTTTAGAAATCAAAGCAAAAAGCGTTTGGTCCCTAATGATGGCATTAAGACAGGGCAATGAAATTATATAGGCATGTGTTCTTTCTGCTCCCCTATAAGCATGCCCTTAGGTTTAAAAACTAGAGTGTATCCATAATGAGGGCATACATTGCACTAAGGCAGGTGTACCTGCCTCTAAACGTTGTGATTAAAAGAGGAGTTATTTTAAGGATAAACATCAGAACTAGACCTCCAGAGCTATCAGGAACCAGCAGAGCTCTAGGGATTTATTGTCTTGTGAGATTCAAGATGTTCCTCTACCTATAGATAGCATTTCAGCTCTTCTCTCTGCAGTTTAGCTTTGCGTTCACTATTGATGAATGATCTGGTACCATCTATCTTCCATTTCAAATCCATGAAGGGGCAAGGCTGATTATTTTTACCTCTATTTGCAGAGTTCTTCCAACTATCCAACCCTACTAGTCTTATCACCTGGCCTGTACTGTGCCACTCTTGGGTCGGTGACTCAACCTTGATTGCCATCTCTGCCTAAAAACAGCTTAACGCTACCTCCTTGAACTTGAAGTATGAATAGAGCCATTTCTGCCAAAAAAAAAGGGGGATGGGACATATTAATAACCAATATGCTCAATATGTTTGACAAGAAACAACAAGAAAGGTGAGATAAAGGGAGAAGGGAAATTACTTCATCCCAAAAATAAATCAAGCACCACTTACATGTATTACATAATGCATTATCCTCAGAGCAAAACCCAGCAGGGTTATAACATTATCTCCATTTAACAGAAAAGGATAGTGAGGCTTTGAGAGCTCACTAATGTGCTTCATAATCCAGCAGATTCAGGCCTGTTGGACTCCACAGGATGGCTTCTTTGCAAATTCATTGTAGCTGGGGGTGTTTAGCTATGTGTGGCATCAGTCAGTACTGCATGGAGAGAATACAGAGTATGGAAAATATTGGTCAGTCACCTCGTTCAGTTTAGGTCAGTCAAGACAGTGCTTCAGATATTAAGTAAATGAGTAATTGCTGAATATTTGAGAATTGCCTGTCCGCTATCTGAATGTGTAAGTCCTTTAAAAAAACAAAATACAGTTTTAGCTGGGTGTGGTGGCACACACCTGTAGTCCCAGCTATTTGGGAGGCTGAGGCAGGAGAATCACTTGAACCCAGGAGGCGGAGGTTGCAGTGAGCCGAGATCGCACCACTGCACTCCAGCCTGGCGACAGAGTGAGACTCCGTCTCAAAAAAAAAAAAAAAAAATACAGTTTTATTGTAAAGTTAATATTTGATAATGATCATGAATCTAGAAAAAAATTAAAGTAGAAAAATAAAAATTATCATCCTAATATTCAAAGGTAGATATTGTGATTATTTGGTGTTTTTCTTTCTGGTTTCTTATCTATGTTCCTTTTTTGTTTTGTTTTACATAGTGGTGACATAGATAAAATTTACCTTCTTACTTCTAAATAGTCTTCTTAAAAATCAATTCCTTTAATTACATCAAGGTTTTTTCAGAGTCACACCCTTCTTTGTCTCTTTCCTTGTTTCAGAAAGGATTTCAGTTAGGTTTAGGAAATGTGTCAAGCATCGTAAAATAAAATAAAACAGAAAAAATGAATTAGAAAGGAGAGGTTTCAAAAAGGAAAACAAGGCTTTCTTCTGTTTGTTCTGGCCTAGATTTCTTTTTTTCACCCCCATTCTTTTCACAGGTATTGATTGGCCCACACTTCTGATCATTAAGTAGAAGTTTTTCTGTGTGGTCTGGCAACCCCTTTGTGCCTTCCTTGAGTCTTTCCAATCTAAAATGCATTTTCAAAGAAACTATGTCTGGATAGATGGCCAAAGACTGTGTTTCATTTTTGTAATGAGATGCTATTTATCATTAAATGAACCTTTATTACACCATCTCATTAGGCTGTTCAGAGTGGTTTTTAAGAAATTATTCCAATACTTATGCTTAGGATTCTGTAAAAACAACAACAGCAGCAACTACAAATGATTATATCCTCATTGTGTGTTCTTAGTACAATGGCAGAAAACCAGATGACTCAAAGTGTTACTCCCCTTCTAACTTTTTTTTTTCTATTTTAGAGCCTCTAAAGATAAGAATTTCTCAAGTTGCTTTACAAATTTGTGTTAAACGGCTGTGCCTAATATCCCAATTCACAGATGAAAATAGAAACTTTAAAAAATTATTTTTTAAAACACTTGCTGAATGCCCACGTGGTATAATTATTGATGAGCAAGACAGACTCCCACCTTCAAAGCAGTCAGGGTCTAATGGAGTCGGACAAGTAAACAAGTAGTTGCAATGCACAAAAAACTAGCTTGAAAGTATCGCAGATGCAACTGTAGTATCAACAAAGTAGTCATAAGATTATGGAAATTAACCTGAATTTCAATTTAGTTGAATTTCTATACCAAATTTGTACGTCATGAAAATGAAATCACTTGAGAATTAGCAATGGAGTATCAGAGAAATGTATTTTTTCCTAAACTTAAAATGGACATGCTTTAAATTAGCAAAATTCTTAAGAGTTATGGGACAATTTTCTCTTTAGTATTCTATCATGTTTCCTTTGAGATGAACATGATTACTCTCTGTGATAAGAGCTAGAAGAAAAAAGATTATCTAAAATCATAGATGGCCGTTTGATTAATCTTCAACATTGTAAAGTACCTAGGACAATGTTAGTCTGGATTAGGGAGAAGTCTGAATTACAAAATACTTTAAAAGAAAATACTTTTTTATTGGGAGAAATTTCAAACATACAGAAAAACTCGGAGAATTATATAATAAATATCCATTGATCTACTACCCAGAAGTTATGAATATTAATGCCTTCTCATATTTTGAAATTATTTTCATTTCCATTCTTAATCTCACTCACCTACCTTCTTCCTCAAAAGCAATCATTCTGTTTAATTTGGTATGTATTTTCTTCATGAACACTTTTATTTTTACTTAATATGTAGATCTATACAGTATATACAGTATCATTTTTGATATTTAAGTAGCTGACATCATACTTAATGTATCATTCACCAAATTGCTTCTCTCAAAAGTACTTTTAGATCATGTTTATTATGATAATATTCTATGCTATTATCAATTTACATTTGATAGTGGATGCCTAATACAACAACAGAGAAAGAAAAATATATTCAATAAAACTGTGTTAGGATAACTGAATGTCTACATGGCAAAAATAAAATTAGATTTCATATAATATTATTTATTTATTATAACTACTATACAGCTGAGATGGTTTGGCTGCGTCCCCACCCAAATCTCATCTTGAATTGTAGTTCCCATAATTCCCACATGTCATGGGAGGGACCAGGTGGACTTAATTGAATCAGCGGTTCCCGCATGCTGTTCTAGTGATAGTGAGTCAGTTCTCATGAGATCTGCTGGTTTTATAAGGGTCTTCCTTGCTTCACTGGGCACTAATTCTTCTCTCTCCCACCACAATGTGAAGAAGGATGTGTTTGCTTCCCCTTCTGCTATAAGTTTCCTGAGGCCTCCCCAGCCATGCTGAACTGTGAGTCAAATAAACCTCTTTTTGTTTTATAAATTATCCAGTCTCTAGTATGTTTTTATTAGCAGCGTGAGAACAGACTTATACAGCAGTATTTCATCATGTGACTATATCTTGTTATTTATTCCCTATTTGATGAACATTTAGTTATCTTTTCTTTCTTTGCTATTACAAAGTTAGAGCACATGGCTTCTTGTATATATATGTGAGATATATAGTGAAATGGAATTGCCAGATCATGCTCTATATGCATCTTCTGCTGTATTAAATACTGCCAAATTGTTCTCTACAGAAAATATACCAATTTATATTCCCACCAGCAGTATATATTAGAAGACTTCATATTGCTCTACATCTTTGCAGTCATTTGGTATCATAATATTAAATTTTTAAATCAAACTGATTATATAAAATGGTCCTTCATAATTTTTCATTTTCTTAATCTTTAGTGGCCATTTAGGTTTTCTTCTCTGTAAATTTCTTATTCACAGGCCTTGCCTATTTTTTAATAGGATTGTTTGTCTTTTTCTTATCCATCATTTGGAATTCCTTATATATTCTGAATGCAAACTATTTGTTATATACACTGCAGATATTATCTCTTTGCCTGTCGCTTATTTAACTTTGTTTATGGTTGCTTTTGTCTTAAAAACAAAATTTTAAATTTTGAGATGGTTGGATTTACCAACCTTTTACCATGATTTAAAATACTGTGTTAAGTTTGGGTTTTAATCTAACTGAAATGTATTTTTGAGATTGGTGTGAGTTTGAAATCTAATTTTATTTTTGCCCTGTAGACATTCAGTTATCCTAACACAGTTTTATTGAATATATTTTTCTTTCTCTGTTGTTGTATTAGGCACCCACTATTACATGTAAAGTCTCAAATGTTTAGCTCTCTGTTCTATTGCCATTTTTTATTTTTCTATTATTTTACCAGTACCACACTGTATTAGTGTGGCTTTATAATAAGCTTAGATATTTAATGGAATAGAACACTATCCGTGGTCTTCCTCAAAGTTGTCTTAAATATTATTGACCTTTTGCTTTTTCATTTGGTTAAACTTCATAAAAAACATACTTGGGATTTTTATTAGAATTGAATTGCGTGTTTATACTAATGATAACAGAACTGATGCATTATAAGATGATTTGGTTTCCAGGTATATTTAAAATTTATTCAAATTTTTTAAAATAAACTTCTATAGTTTTCTCCATAAAATTTTGGCACAGTTTTATGAGGTGTATTCCTAGGCATCTTACATGATTTTGGTCTTAATGTAAAGAGAGTCTCATAGAGTCTCACTTTTTTTTTTTTTTTCTTAAGAAAGAGTCTGCCTCTGTTGCCCAGGCTGGAGTGCAATGGTGCGATCTCGGCTCCCTGCAAGCTTCGCCTCCTGAGTTCACGCCATTCTCCTGCCTCAGCCTCCCGAGTAGTTGGGACTACAGGCGGCCGCCACCACACCTGGCTGATTTTTTTGTATTTTTAGTAGAGACGGGGTTTCACTGTGTTAGCCAGGATGGTCTCGCTCTCCTGACCTCGTGATCTGCCTGCCTCGGCCTCCCAAAGTGCTGGGATTACAGGCGTGAGCCATGGTGACCGGCCCGAGTCTCACTTTTTTAACGTCACTTTACTATAGGTTTTTTGGTATGAACATTTATCAGGTTAAGGATATTCGTTCTAGTCTTAATTTATTGAGAGTTTTCTTTTTCTTTTTTATAATCGTTAATGTGTGCTGATTTTATTGAATGCTTTTCTAATAAAAGGCTTTTTTACTTCTTTACTAATAAGGTCAATACCTGTAATAGATTTTCTAATACGTATCATTTTGCATTCCAGGAATAACCCCTGCTTGGTAGTGTTATTTTAAATACATTGCTGGATTCTATTTGACAATTTGTAGGTATTTTACCTCTCTTTTCAAAAGTTAAATTAGTCTATTCCTTTCTTAGATGATTCCTTACAAATGGCATATAGCTGGATTTTACTGAGATGATGAATGTATTTAGAATTCCATCTATCTTCTTATATTATATTTTTAATATATACTAGGCTTATTTTTTGGCCTCTCCCCTCCTTTTCTGTTTTCTATTGAATTAAGGTTTATTTTTTTTCCTTCCTTTATTCTGTTTACCTAGAAGTTATAATTACCACTGTTCTGATACGTATTTTGTTGCCTTTTTAATATGTATACTTAACAATTCAGCTTTGTTTGTTTGTTTGTTTTGACAGGGTCTTACTTTGTTGCCCAGGCTGGAGTGCAGTGGTGCAATCTTGGCTCACTGCAACCTCAACCTTTCAGCCTCTGGTGATTTTCCCACCTCAGCCTCCCCAGTAGCTAGGACTATAGGTACATGCCACTACGCCAGACAAATTTTTTTTTTTTTTTTTTTTTTTTTAAGTAGAGACGGGGTTTTGCTATGTTGCCTAGGCTACTTAACAAATTTTAAGGTCAGTCAGTATCTTTAGTTGTCTTTAAACAAGTGAAGGACCTTGCATGTTTTAACTCCAAAACACATCCCCCATCATTCATGTCATTGCATGCTAGTATGTTTGTTGCACCTTAGTTTTTAATCCAAAACATCCCTTGTTCTTGTTTACCAACTTTTTTCATCTATTTCTTTGCTCATCATTGCTTCTTACAACTACTTCTTCATTCTGATTTCAGTGTCCTTCCTCCTGAAGTACATCCTTTAATAATAGGGTCCATAATTAGTATTTTCTCTAATTTTTATCCAGTTGAAAATGTCTTTATCTCACTCTCATTTTGAATAAACTTTAACTGGGTATATAATTATTAGTTGATTTTTTTTTCCTTTAGCATTTTGAAACTATTCTGTTGATTTCTGGCATTAAATGTGGCTGATGAGAAGGCTGACTTTAGACTAATGGCTCTTCCTTTAAGTTAACCAAAATTTTCTTTCTGATAGATTTTAAGATAATTTTCTTCAACTTTTATGTTCTTAAATTTCATTGTCACCGGGTATGGTGACTCACGCCTGTAATCACAGCACTTTGGGAGGCCGAAATGGGCAGATCACTGAGGTCAGGAGTTCGAGACCTGTCTGGCCAACATGGCGAAACCCCGTCTCTACTAAAAATACAAAAATTAGCTGGGTGTGGTGGCAGGCACTTGTAATCCCAGCTACTCGGGTGGCTGAGGCAGGAGAATTGCTTGAACCCAGGAGGCGGAGGTTGCAGGGAGTGGAGATCATACAACTGTACTCCAGCCTGGGCAACAGAGCAAGACTCTGTCAAAAAAAAAAATAAATAAGAATAAATAAATAAAATAAAATAAATTAAAAAAATATATTGTCATGTGCCCACATGTCTACTTGTTCTATTTCTCCTACTCTGAAATTCATAAAATGTTTTATTCTGGATTTTTCAAATCTGAAAAACTCTATGGTTTAATTTCTCTGCTTCTCGCTTTAGAGCTATTAATAGCTCTATATTGGAGCTTCTCATTCTAGCTTCATTATCTCTTAATCTCTCTTCCATACTTTTCATCCGTTACCTCACTGTGCTCCATTCCAGATAATTTCATTAGAACTAACTTCCAATTTACTCTTTCCTCTTCATCTGTGTCTCAACTATTATTTAAACTCTCTCTATTTAAAAATGTATCAGCTTTATATTTTTAGAATTTCTATTCCATTATCCCTCATAATTACTTATTCTGATCTTCAAGTCTCTATTTTTAATTCTTTAACAAGGAATTACTGAAAGCAGGTAATGAAAACATCCCTTTAAGACCATTTTAGAATTTGTAATTGCCAGAGCTCCATAATAGTTCAGTGATATTTCTTGGATTAGGGTTCTTACTTTGGGGATATAGTACAAACTCAGACTATAACTAGGTAAGCATTGCAATTCAGGATTCCAATTTCTCATTTTAAAGTTTTTATTTTGGAATATTTGATGAAGGATCTTTTCTGCTCAGTCTCATATACCTGGCATAATGTAAAGGAGACATTTTGAAATCTTGCAAATCTCCAAATTGAGTGTCTGACAGGTAATTTTCTTCATGAAATACAGTGAAGAGATTGACCTCTTCTCTTTTCACTTCCATTATCAGCAGGAGGAGATGTGTTTTTTAAGGGGGAAATTGTTCACAAAATAAACAAAGCTTTTTAGTTTTTGCTGTGTTTTTAAATCATTTATGAGACTCCCTACATGCATAGGGTAGAATAAAGATTAACAAAACTGTACTTAAATGCAGATGCTTGGGAGAATCACTTATTAGGGCTACACACCAGCCCTATACCAATCATGTTTTGAACGTGTGCTCCAAGAAGCTTATAAACTGCTTGACTTAATGAGCTATTTAAGCCCATTATGAAATACCTGAAAATTTAAATATTAAATCTATTAACACCAAAGGTTTATAGTATTTGGCATCAGGATTTTTCTGAGTGTGAGTATCTATGGATTGGTATTATTTTAAAACTTATTTCCAAATGCAAATGGAATACACAGATTAATACAATCTGAGAAAATAAACCATAAAAGTAGATACTATTTATTAAGCATCTCCTATATCAGCCACTGTGTTAGGTTTATTACTTACATTATTTCTAATTTTACAAATGCCCTTTCAGTCAGGTGGTAGCATCATAATTTTATAGATGAGGAAACTGAGCCTTAGAAAGGCTAATTGATTGTCAAAAATGGCAAGACTAGGCCAGGTGCAGTGGCTAACACCTGTAATCCCAGCACTTTGGGAGGCCGAGGTGGGCGGATCATGAGGTCAAGAGTTCGAGGCCAACCTGGCTATGATGGTGAAACCCCAATTCTACTAAAAATACCAGGCGCGGTGGTAGCACCTGTAATCCCGGCTATGTGGGAGGCTGGGGTCGCTTGAACCCAGGAGGCGAAGATTGCAGTGAGCCAAGATTGCGCCCAGAGCAAGACTCCATCTCAAAAAAAAAAATAGGCAAAACTAATTTACCCAAAATAAACTGGTAATATTTCCCTTTTTCAAACTTGGTTGATTAAAAACCTCCAAAGCACTTTAAAATAGGGGGGAAAGAAATAGACTTATGATCTAAAAATATGCAAAATACCAAGAGCTTATGTTTTAGCTATGGTTTGGGTCAGGCAACCTCCCTAGGGGTTTTGTAACCCTCAACCACACTTTTCTTTAGGTACTAGGATGCCATCTAGCTGGAACCTAACACAGCTAATAATAATTTTTTAAACAACATTGTAGGCTTTAATCTGATTTAAGGTTGTTTTTTCAGTTCTTCCTTGAGATTGCTAATAATTAAGAACCCTACCTACTGATGCATAACCCTACTGAGCTCATGAGCAGGCAAGGTAGCTATAGGAATTTAAAGTTGACCTTTCTTTCAACCAATTTGACAGAGACAACCTCTTTGCATTAATATATGAAATGAACACATTTCATATATTAATACCAAAAGTTGTCACTATTAAGTTAGATAGCCTATTTTTAAAAATGATCAAAAATTAAGATATTCATTGAACAAATATTTATTAAGCACCTACTCAGCACCAGGGACAATTCTAGGTACAAAGAGTGCTAACAAGACAGACCAGGTTCCTGCCTTCTTGGAGCTTACATTCTAGTGAAATTAGACAATCAATAAATACTCATGTAAATTAACAAATACACTAGATAAGTTCGGGTCATTTTAAGAGCTACAAAGAATATAAAGCAAGGTAATTATATAGTCACTAGGAGTGTATCATGGGAGAGACTAGTTTATATAGGCCAGAAAGACCTGACAGGTCACATTTGAGCAGTGATCTGAATGGCAAGAAGTCAGCCATAAAGAATCTTAGGAAAAGAGAATTCTAAGGAGAGAGAGAAAAATTCACATAAAGGCTCTAATATGGGAAGGAACTCAATATGTTAGAGAAGACCACAAAGTGAGTATGACTGAAGCACAGTAAATAACAGAGGGGGTAATAGGCGATAAAGTTGGAGAGGTAGAAAGAATGTGCACCCTGATTTTCTTAAGGTAGTCCTGAACAATGCCTGTTGTCCTGGTGTAAATAATAGCACCTCCTTTCACTCTCACAGTATGCTTTTTGGACAATAAATTATACGATCTTTCTGTGGAGAGATATGGAGGAGCCAAATTGTTTGGATATAGATAGCAGATGAATAAAAACTTTAGAAACTAGATAGCAAGTGGATTTCTTCTTCTTCCATTGGTCCTTCCTATTTTCATCTGAGTTGGAGGCACTTGTTTTTATTTTACATTTGTCTGGCGCATGCAGTAGGATAAATGAGATACAGATATGTAAATAAGACCCAGTTTTCCACAGAGAACATCAGGTTTTGGGGTTTAGATCTGTGTAAGACTAGGGGTCTCTAGTCTTACACTGTGACTGGAGCACCCCAGGATACTTATGCCAAACCAAGTAATTAACACTAAAAAAGAAGAGGAGGAAGAAAAAGAAGAAGGAGGCAAAGGGAGAGGCCTCTTGTTTTATGCCATACAATAATCATTATTCATTTCTATTACTCCAAGTTTAATCTTCACGTAAGAGAGGTTTTATAGCTCGATTGGAGCCATAAAGCTAGTGAGAATTAAGGCTGGGATTTAAATCTAACTCTGTCTAACCCTTTCCCTCAGGTTATCCTGCCCACCTTAGGCTTTCCAGTGGTATTCTCTTACTACTTAATCTCTGAACATAACATGCTCTTTCACATCTCTTTGTATCTATCATTCCTGCCTGGCAGTCCCTATTCATCCACTGCAAAGGTTGCTTCTCATGTGAAGCTTCTCTTAATTCCCACAAATGTGTTTGATTGTCTTCTCTGTCCTTCCATAATAGCCACATGAATCTCTGCTGCAATGTTTTATTCATTCATCATCCATTCATTGATCTATTCAACTGTTAAATACTGGACATATAACAACCTACAGGACAGACATAGTACTCATCCTCAGAGGAGCTTATGACTAGGGAGGATTAATTAGCAAAGTAATCAATATCTTTAAGAAATTTCTTTGTTAAATCTCTTTTGACTCATTTGTTCATTCATTTGGCCATTCGACAAGTGCGTACTATGCTGACAGAGGCCCGATAAACTATTGACACATTTTGGAAAATGCAAATTTACTCATATTTTAAGTTTGGGAGCATGAAGTAGGAGAAGTAAGAGATGAAACTGAAGAGAAAGGCATAAACGAGATCATGGTGACCCCTATGGGTCTTACAAAAGAACTGGGACTTTCTCTTCAGGCATCAGTAAGGCATTGAATGCCTGGAATGGTCAGATATGTATTCTAGTAAAATTACTATGGAGACAATGTCAAGACTAAATTTGAAGGGTACAGGCTACAAACAGGAAGACTACTTAGATAGTTTTTGCAAAAAAAAAAAAAAAAAAAAGAGTGTCTGAAGTGAGGTGGAATAAACGAAATGGAGAGCAGAAGAGGAATTCATGGTTACAAATTATAGAATTTCTGATTAATTAGATCTAGGGGAAGAAATGGAGCAACATACGCTGACTCATAAATTTCAGACTTGGGATTGCAAACTCATGACGCTTTGCTGAATTACTGAGACAGAGACGAGGTCCTGCCCACTGTATCCTCCATTGCCTTATGCTTCTCTGCAAGATGAGTAAGCTCATTTCTTCTGACACCTACTTGGTGTTTTTGTTGATTGACTTTGTGTAAAAGTGGCAACTGAAGAGAATATTGGATTTGGTATCAGGAGATGAGGCTTTGGAATGAGATCTGCCACAGATATTTTCTACACACTTAGAGAAAGCTTGTGTCTTCCCTAGACCTGTTTCTCATCTGGAAAAGGAAAGAGTTTATCTAAACTAGGATCTTTTGGTTCCTTCTCAGTTCAGTGATTCTAGGATTCTGCTTGGCAGCACTTGCTTAGTGGTTGAATGCAGTTCTCAAAAGCCAAACATGCGTTTTCTACAAGCAACCTAACTTTAGCAGCAAGGAAGCCATTTACTGGGATTTGACTTCACATTTTCATGCATCTGGTAATTTCCATTGACTTCAAGTTTCGAAGCTTGTCCTGACACCCATTCTATTCTCCTGCAAGTCATAACTGACCCATAGGTTCTTGGTAAATCCTATACTATGTCTTTTTTGATTCCCACCACCCTGATCTTTATATTTCTATTAAAAAGTCAGCAGAGTTCAGTTAACAGATAACTTTTTCTCTACCCCTGAAAATGATTATATATGGGCCAAAATACAGCACTTTTAGCCCTTTCATCTCACGTGAAACACTCTTTCCTGACCCACTGTGTTCTTTCACAAAAGCTAAGCTCCTTTCTGCACCGTGGTTTCAGAAGTGTCTGCCCCCTAAAATTTTAAACTGTGCTTTCTCAGATGAGTCGCCAATTTAACTCTTGCCTTCATCTTTCTTATTCAGATTTTAGCTAACATTCCAGCTGAAAATTCTTTGAGCATATTCAAGTTAGTCCCTTCAAAAAAGCAATCAAATACAGTCCATAGAATTTTACAAGTAGTTTAATAAAGGTGTCCGTACACCCTGGGATCCTTGCCAGTCACTGGCTCCAGCTGAATACTCAGGGATTTTCCTTTGTTTGTTTCTCTTCTGCCCATTCATTTTCCATGCTGTAATCTTTGGGTTGGATGTGGAAAAGAGCCTTGCCACTTATGGAAGACTTCACTATTTCATAAAAACTAAGCTAGCAAACTTTGTTTTTTGAGATAGGGTCTCACTCTGTCCCCCAGCCTGGAGTGTAGTGGTGTGATCATGGCTCACTGCAGCCTCCACCTGCTGGGCTCAAGCAATCCTCCTTCCTCAGCCTCCCAAGTAGCTGGAACTACAGGCACACACCACCATGCCCAGCTAATCTTTCCTTCTTGCGTTCTTGCTTTCTTACCCTTCCTTCTTTCCTTCCTTCCTTCCTTCCTTCCTTCCTTCCTTCCTTCCTTGCTTCTGGGCTCAAGCAATCCACCTGCCCTGCCTCCCAAAGTGCTGGGATTACAGACATGAGCCACCATGCCCAGCCTATTAAACTTTTTGTAGGAGATGGCCAAGAGCTTCAGCTTCTGGATTGCAGGTACTGGGAAGGACTGGATTGCAGGTACTAGGAATCTTCTGGATTGCAGGTACTGGGAAGGTAGAAATGCAGGCTGGTTGCTGGTCACCTCCCAACCCGGGAGGGAAGCAGAGGAGGAATTCAGATTCCTAAAGTCAGGAGAAAATAAGAATATAAGGGCATCCATCATTAGCTTAAAATATAAGGGACTACCTACCTCTGAATAATTTGAAGGTTAAATCATTGAAGACCGTCCATAAAATAATTGAAATAATACAATAGTGGGAGTTAGGAAACCTGATTCTTTTTCTAAAAGTATAGTTCTACCTTTGTCACTCTAGACTACTTACTCTCTTTGGACCTCAATCTTCTCAACCTTATATAGGGAAAATTAAGTAGATTTCACAAATATCTTTTTTTTTTTTTTTTTTAAGTTGGAGTCTCACACTGTTACCCAGGCTGGAGTGCAGTGGTGTGATCTCTGCTCACTGCAACCTCCGCCTCCTGGGTTCAAGCGATTCTTCTGCCTCAGCCTCCCAAGTAGCTGGAATTAGAGGCATATGCCACCATGCCCGGCTAATTTTTTGTATTTTTAGTAGAGACAGGGTTTCACCATGTTGGCCAGGCTGGTCTCGAACTCCTGACCTTGTGATCTGCCTGCCTCAGCCTCCCAAAGTGCTGGGATTACAGGCGTGAGCCACCGCACCTGGCCCAATTTCACAAATATCTTTACAAGTTCTCATATGTTAATATATAAGTTAATATGGTAACCTATAAGAGATCTCTATTTAACATTCACTTGTTACCGTAGAAACTTGTAAATTATAGGAATATGCTTATCATTCCATATTATAACTTATAAATAAATTTTTTTGCATATTATTTGTCCCTCTCATTGGGTCATTGGTTTGTATAGGAAATAAGCCATTTCTTTTTCATCTCCGTATCCTGATACATAACATGGTTTCTGCATATAGTCCACACTTTTTATTCATTTGTAAGGAGCAAGAGAGGAAAACAATTGTCTTCATTTTTTGCAGTAACTAGTTGTAATTATAGAGTGTGTTTAATTTTGCATCTCTGCTTTCTCCACTTAGCATATCATAAGTAATTTGCCATGTTTCAACATTGCATTCACAATTTTATGTTCCATTGAGTTAATGTGCCATAATTTACTATCCATTTCCCTAGTGGGAAATGGTTATAGTGCTAGAGTTTCTACTATTATTAAAATGAAAATGCAATAAATATGTGTCTGTATGTAACTTTTTCCTCTTGGGTTATTTCTTTAAGATACCTTCCCCTGGAATCCAAAGTTTATATTTAATTATTTATTTCTAGCGTTTTCTTGTGGGTTATATTAACATGCAGTTTTGCTGTATTTGATTATTTGTAGGTGTAAACTTGGCCATTGATATTTAATCTTTTGTTCATATTCTACTGATGTTCATTGCTCAGCGTCCTAGCATAATCCTCTTCCCATTTATTTTTAAGCAATCTTAATACTTAAAAGACACGTATGTTGAATATATAGTCCCATGTTGTTATTTTTACTTTTTCTGTTTTTTTAGATTCCCTAAACTGTGAATCTTTATGTAGTCATATCCATTGGTCTTATCTTTTATAGTTTCTGTCTTTGCTTTTATTTAGAGAGTCCATCTTGACCTTAATAATCAGGTTAAACATACTTCTATCAGTTTATTATTTGTGTTTACTCTGGTGTGAATTTTCTATTCATACTCTTTAATCGTTTCTGTCTTCTGTCTGTGATGGTTTCCTTAATAATTGGTATTTGCTTTAGATATAAATACAGTCATGCATCACTTAATGACAGAAACATGTTCTGAGAAATGTATCATTCTGCAAACATCATAGAGTGTCCTTACACATACCTAGACGGCATAGCCTACTACACACCTGCCTATAGGCTACAAGCCTGTACAGCAGGTTACTGTACTGAATACTGTAGGCAATTGTAACACAATAGTATTTGTATATTTAAATATATCTAAACATGGAAAATGTACAGTAAAAATATATTATACTCTTATGGGACCACCATCATATATATAGTCCATTGTTGAGTGAACCGTCACTCTGTGGCACATGACATTATATACACACACATAGCTATTAATCTTTTGTCTATATTTTCAGTTTCTGATAGTTTTCTTTGATAGTTTTTATATTGAACTTTTGATTCCAAATGTTAATGATTTTTTAAAAGATGGCATATGATATGGTTCTTACTTTTTTTATTAAATTGCTATCAAGAGGTGATTATGTCACTTATAAATTATATTTCCTCTATTTCCCCCTTGTTCTGAAAAGCTTCCTTGATTATATATTAAGTGAATCTGTATAGCTGGATCTATTTCTAGATTCTCCATTCTGTTATGCTGATCTATATGTCTATTTTTGTGCCCGTAAATTCTGCATGTATTTGAGGAGACCTCAAATGTCCTCTCTTGAGTCTTTGTTTCTCCAGGCTAAACATTCCCTGTTCTTTCAATGACTACCCTTGTATTTAGCATCCAGGTCCTTTCCCATCCCCCTGGGGACCAGGAGCAGGCAATTGTGAGATAACTGACCAAGCCTCAGGGGACCCCAGAGTTCCCTCACTTGGGGAAAAAAATGTTACATAAAGGCAGCGCCCAGGTGAAAAAGGGAGACTGATGAGCTCTTATGTGGAAATAACAGTTTTTGTCACAGAAAAGTACTTTCTTTTTTCTCATCTCTAATCTGACAGAATAGTTTACAATGGCTAAGGGCCTGTCAGGGTTCAAATCCCAACTCCACCATTTTCTTGTTGTGTAACCTTCTCTGTAAGCCTCATTCACCTCACCTGTAATATGACTATATAATGGTATCTACTTCATAAAACTGTTGTAAAGAAGAAGTGAGGTAATCCATGAACACATAGTGAGCACTTGATCATATAAGCTGTTGTTATTACTGCTAAAATATCAGTCATATAGATTTATTATTTTATTTAACATTTTGAGGTAGTTATTAATATACACAATTTAATGCTGAATGAACAGGATAAGAAAAACTCAGTAACTTTCCCTTCCCAGCTAGTAGATGTGCTCCAGCAAGTATCTCACCTTGTTTGTCTAATGAGAAGGCCAGGGTCTTTGCTGTAGACAACACAACTCCACTGTATGATGGAAGGCACTGATAACTGGCTCTTTGGATTCTGCCATGGTTACTAAGTGAAGCTGTAAATTCTTAGACAAAGGTAAATGTGAGGTTCAAACATAGGATTGTTTTGAGGTTTTCTTTTGGTTTCAACATGGAGGGACATTAGGTTAATGGGGAGACACAATATGGTTTCATCCTTATTTGCAGATTAGCTGAGTGGAAACATGTCCCTTCAAACTGAGTATCACTTCACGTAACTACTCCAAGTGAAAGTGACACAGGCCCAGAAGCATTTGTCATCCCCACAGGGTGCCAGAGGAAGCGGCACTTCCTCTCCTTCAGCACATGCTACCTGTGCTCTCAGAAGGCCCACAGCTGGGAGGGAGGCAGGTGGAGAAGGCCATACAACTTGCCAAGTCAAACACACCAGAAGGTCTAATTTTAGTCCCGCTAGCCTTGGCATTGTCCCTTTCAGCAAAGATATTTTTCATGCACTACAATAAAGTGCTTTGTTCCAGCCTTGCTGGATACTTCACAAAGGCCCAGCAAGGACAGGGTAAGCCTAAATCAGAGCTGGAAACACATCAAACACAGGGACCTCACAGGAGAGGGTCAGCATTCCTCCTGTAACCTTTGGTAAACACGTTCTTTCCATCCAGCTCCCAAAACCGTAAGAAGGAACACTTGGTTGTGCTTCTCCTTCTATGCAACTCCTCTTCCTCCAGCTTCTTTTTTGTGAATCTTCTGTTGGCTCCTCATCGACAAGTGTGTTTTCTCCTTCATGCCAGGGATTTGAAAACCTACTCCCTCTTTTTGTCCCTGCCTAACAAAGCCCCCTTCTTTCTTTCTTTCTTTTTTTTTTTTTTTTTTTTGAGACGGAGTCTTGCTCTGTCACCCAAGCTGGAGTGCAGTGGTGCAATCTTGGCTCATTGCAAGCTCTGCCTCCCAGGTTCACGCCATTCTCCTGCCTCAGCCTCCTGAGTAGCTGGGACTACAGGTGCCTGCCACCACGCCCGGCTAATTTTTTGTGTTTCACTGTGTTAGCCAGGATGGTCTCTATCTGCTGACCTCGTGATCTGCCTGCCTCGGCCTCCCAAAGTGCTGGGATTACAGACGTGAGCCACAAAGCCCACTTCTTTCTATATAGTCTGGGTCTTGTTTTCTTTTCTGACATTGCCTGGAAAGTGCACTAGATTAAGAGTGAGAAACAATTTTACAATTTGCAAACTGCCTCCAGGGTTTGTTCTTACAATGACCTGGCAAATTCGTTGAGGCAGAAACTTTGACAGAACTTGTATAGATGAGAAAACTGAAGTGCAAAGAGGACACAGACGTTTGCAAAGATCACACAGGAAAACACTGGCAAAGCTGAGACTGAAACCTAGCTCTGGTGCTTTAGGAGAGGTGTGGTCCAATGAACTTATCAAAGCACCAAAAACCCGAACAGGCATTTGGGAGGGCCCTGGGATGAAAGAATCCTGGAAAGGGAACTCGTGTGGTGCTTTCAGTTAGAGCCACTCCCTTTACTAACAGTGAATTAACAGCAGTATTTTAGGATTCACAGGTAGATCAAAGACCTTTAGTTCTTAGGCTCATTCTATTTAGCTCTGGGTGAAGTGACGAATATGGAGGAGAAGCTCAGGAGAACCCTGAGCTGACATCTCAGCACCTTGGAGAAGTTGTGATGGGGAGACAGAGCGCTGGGAGTCAGAGTCCCTGATCATCAGAATCTACTATGTCACCAAACCTCTCTGAGGCTCAGTTTTGTCTTCTGTAAGATTGATGCTAACAATGCCAAGGTTTATGTAAGATGTGAGATAGGAGAGAGCTTTGTAAATGCTAAAGCACTATCCACTGTTCATTACAATGACTTATATTCACATTCAAAAAATAGAAAATTCAGGAGTTCCATAGATCACCACTTCTGGGTGCCTATGATTGGGTCTAGAGTTGTCCAGTGAAGTCCAGAAAGGAATCTACCCAAAGGACAAAGTAGAGATCAGAGAAGCCCTGGGGAACATTAACATCTCTGGTCAACCTTATCTGCTGTCTTTCCAGGAAATAAGGAAATGATTTCTCTGAAGGTAAAACCCACCATTCTGGGACCTCAACCTGGAACTGTTGACCACAAAACCAGCTAATATCCTCAGGAAGTTTTCCAAGCCTCCCAAAGGCCTGTGTTAGTTTTCTGTGCTTTGACAGGTTCATGGGACCACACCTTTCCCTAAAGCACCAGAGCTAGGTTTCAGTCCAAACTCTGCCAGTGTTTTCCCGTGTGACTTTTGCAAAAGTCTGTGTCCTCTTTGAACTTCAGTTTTCTCATCTATACAAGTTCTGTGAAAGTTTCTGCCTCACCTAATTCACCAGGTCATTGTAAGAACAAACCCTGGAGGCAGTTTGCAAATTGTAAAAGTGTTTCTCACTCTTAATCTAGTGCATTTTCCAGGCTGAGTCGGGAAAGAAAACGAAACCCAGACTTTATAGAAAGAAGTGAGCTTTGTTAGGATTTTATTAGTTTGGTGAATGAAATACATTTTGTGCATCAATTTGTTTGCTGAAATAAAAAACATTTGCACATTTTTCTGCTTATAAATGTTATATGCTCATTATAAAGAGTTCAGAAAGATATAAGGAGAGAGTGAAATGCCACCATTATGCCACTAGCAGTTATAACCACTGTTAAGATTTTGATATAAATTATGAACTGACCAAACTTCCTGTGCACACAAGCTCAAGCAAGTGTGTGTATAAAGCAAAAGTAAGTGGTGCTACACTTACTGTTTTGTGACCTGCATTTTTCACTTAACAATTTATTACAATATTATCACTCCTTTTTTCTTTCATTTTTATTCCTAAAGTGCTGCTTATGTTAATCGTATTCCTCAGATCATGGCTCAATATCAACATTGTTTATATAAAGCCCTTCTTGTGTTTTCTCATAGTTTTAATATACCCTTTATTTGCTATACTCCCATTCCTTTCCTCCATTATATTGTATTTAATATATGTCCTCAGGTAAGGGTTTATCCTTGAAAACATACAGAGTTTATTTGTACATTTATGTGTTTTCACTTAAATAAATGACATTGAGTCAATACCCACCCATATCAATCAATGTAGATCAACATTATCACTTTTAATGGCTTCATAATTTCCATTCATTGCTCTAAAGAAATTTATTTAGCCAGTTTCCTGTGATGGACCTTTAGGTAGTTGTTAAAAGTGGTTTTTAAAAATGATTTTAAACAATACTGAGGTAAACACCCTTTGTATATATGTCTCAGCAGGCTTGTGTCATTATTTCCTTGAGATAATTTTGAGGGACCACTTTATAAAATATTCCTTACCCAATCTCTCAAAGAAGCTTTGTTGCTGGTTTCCTAGAAAGAAGCATGTTCTCTCTCTCTTCCTCATGACACTGCTTTTCTCTCCCTAATAGCACTTAGTGCAGTCATCTTTAAGCTTCGTTTCATAGGTTCTGTCTTATCGCTCAACTGATAAGCTCTAGCTGTTAATGGGAGGGATTACACAGTAATTAATTAATTCAATGACATTTCCTGGGTATCTGTTCAGCAATGGGCTCTGAACTAGTGCTGAGGTGAACTGGACAATCACCAACCCTTGAGGAAACCCCATCTGTGAGATGGGAGACATGGATTACAGATACTACTGTGGCAGGTGATGCAGTAACAGCAGTTGTGTAATGTGCAGAAGAAGAGGTAGCCAGACAGTGAAGTCACTGAAAATGAGGTACCTCCTCTACATCTTGAAATATCAGTGGGAGTTCACTAGAGAACCAACGTGTAGCTAATGAGAACTGCCCTCAGAGCAAAAGGAACAGCAAAAGGAAACACAGAGAGGTTTGGCATGATATTAGGAAGTTGTAGCACAGGTGAGAACATGGGGAGAGAGGAAACTAAAGAGGTGCCAGGAGGGGTGAGGGGAGGAAGGAAGGTGGGAGGCTGGAGGGAAAGTATAGGCCCAAGTGAGCAGGTCTGGGAAACCATGCTGACAGTTGGAATTCAGAGTGAGGATAATGAGAGACTGCTGAAGGGTTTAAGCAGGGCAGTGAGATGATTGGGTTTTGTGTTTTAGAAAGGTCATTCCAGCTACGATAGTATGGAAGATGGAATTCAAGAAGGCAAGACTGTAGATGGGGAAGCAAGTTAGAAAGCTATTGTACTACTCAAAGTGATAGGATAATGGCTTGAACCAAAGTAGTGGCAACAGAGAAAAGTAGATGGAATCAAGAGTTAGAAAGTAGAATCTACCAACTTCTTAACTTGTTGATAGGTTTACATATAGAAACATTAAATAGAGAAGTTCAGAATGATGCTCAGACTCTGCATGGAACCTTGTGAAGACAGCAGTCCACTTACTCAGAGAGGAAAAAAGAATAAAAGGATGTTTTAGGGGAAAAAGGAGGACAAATTCATGTTTGCATAGTGTGTTGAGTTTGATGTGGTTGTAGAATACAATGGTGGAAATGTCTAGAAGGCAGATGAATACATTATCTAGTATTCCCAAATTTTTCTTTAGGACCTCCCCTAAAGACCTGGAAAGGACCTCCCCTAAAGACCTGTCCTAAAGAAAAATTTGGGAATCATATGATAATACTGAGTAAAAGTTTGCTGAATAAATGAATGAATTGACTCATTTTCAGCATCATGTTTCCTTCAACTAGAACATTTTACTTCTATAAAGCCACCTTCATACGAGAATTTCAAAGTTGTTTTTAAGACTAACCAACATGAATTAAAGTATCTTTTTAGAATTACTGTAGAGATAACAACTTAGGAACATGGTGAGTGCAAATGGCTCTCAGAGAGGAAAGAGCACCAGCCTAAGAGTCAGAAGATGAGTGAGTTGGGACTTGTCTACTATTGGTGGACACTGGTACATGCCACTCACCCCCCTCCCCCCAAATATTCAAGTTCTCTGAATGCAAAGACAGGGGTTGTATTCCTGATGATCAATGCCTAACCCTGTGACAGGGAATGTGCAGGTGAAGCAGGACACTCCAGGTCTGCTCTTCTCTCTCAGCAGCTCCCTGCTGTTCTCAGATAAGGGCCACGGTCCCTCCCCACTGGGACTTGGCAGCACAACCTAGAACACAATCTGTTGGACAGAAGGCTGTGATTATTAATGAAAGCATTTCCTCTGTTACCTCACAGAACTAAGTGAGGTTCTAACACTGCCAAAGATGGCCCATTTCCTTTCATAGAAACCGATTCTCAGAAACATAGAATGGTCAGAGACAGGACACATAGGGAAGTAAAAATAAGACGCAGAAAAGTGGGTGGCTGCTTGAAACACTCCCAGATGAAAGGTTACCAGCTATTAATCAGCTCACACTTCTGTTCAGTGGGTGAGCAAGAAATTGGATGGAAATTTCAGTCAGTGGTTGATGCTTAGTTGGGGCTGTGATGTCCTCAGATGACTTTCCTCAGTCAGGTCGGATATGATGCACTTTTATGTAAAGGAAGGAGAGTCAACAAGGTCACAGTAAAATTCCCTATGTTTCACAATTTGTGTACTTCTGTTTACATGTGCCAGGCTTGGTGCCATGTATTGAGGTTAGGATGACTCCTGCTGTCTAGTCCTGAATCTTGAACTGTCCCCCTCTCCATCATCTGGAGCAGCCCAGTTGGCGGGTCCTGTGATGAGGATAATAATAGTTACTGTTTTTTGGACACCTGCCTCATGGAAGGCACTGTTGGAAAAAAGTCAGCATTATCTCATTTATCCTCACAACAATGCTTTGAGCAAATAACATTATTTTCATTTGAAAAATGGGGAGATTGAGCTTCCAGTGGGCTAAGTAACTTATCAAAATTCATGCACCTTGTATTAAGCAGGAGCATCATTTGACCCTAGGACTGACTCCAGCACACACTTTTTTTCCCTACTACACTAAGTCCAGTTGAAAATAAAAGAGACATCAGAACCTGACAAAAAGAAGGAAACCCACAAAATGGGATACAAGGGAAACTGAGTCTGAGTAGAAACTTTTCCAAAGTCATAGACTAGCACCTAGGTATCAAGTATGGCTTGGGTCTAAGTCATATTTCCCAGGCACTCAGGAAATGTTCTTTGTGCCTTGGAAAGGAGGCAGATGGCAGTTGCATCTGACCCCCAAGGGCTGATTATGCCACTTTGCCCTTTGCAGATCAGAGCCCCTGGACATCTGGCCCCCAAGTTTCCAAGTGGGTTTTAGCTTGAGACCACCTAGTGAGAGCCAAAGACCAATGTCCGCTGGCAGCACCCAGCCTAGAGTCAGGGATATACCATTTGGCCAAGGCTCCAGAGCCACTTCAGGCTCTCAGCACCTGCCCTGTAAAAAGACAGCTCAGGTGGAAATTTCACTGGCAGCAGCTGGGGCAGGCCTAAGGAGGGGAGTCCACTCGTCACACCCTACTCACATGAGAAGACATGATTCTGAAGGGCTTAGGACCTTCAGCCTGTCTCAGTACCCAAGGATCAGAGGCCTGGGCACTGCAGCAGGCATGAGTCTTATTGTTGAGACTTGGTAGCCAGGGCACGGCTAGGCTCTGTTACTAACTCACTATGTTTCCTGGCATAAGTCCCCTAGCCTCCTTGGGCCTCCTCTAGAAAACAAAGGGGTTGGATCAGATGATTGATACCTGGGGCCCACTTCTGCTTTCACCTTCAGGTGTTTACTATGCTTTGGCAAACAGAACTGTTGTTACTCGCCCTAACATTGCCACTGCCACTGCTGTCAAAATATTTTCCCTCACTTATTATAGATTAAAAAAATACGTTTGCCTTATCTTGAGTCCCCAGGGATGCAGTCTGTGGCCCCCTCCTGTTTCATGCTTATGGGGTGAAACCTCAGCTATAATTCCATGAGATTCAGGTTTTGAGGTAATGTCATCAGAGGATGCTGTAAGAAGGGATTTCTCTTCTTTCCAGAAGCTGCTTTTGTCCCCAGACACAGCATGAAATGCCACCTTGTGGTCCACACCCTCCCTGCCCCCTGGGAAATGCTACTGGGGTCTTGTGAGTACTTGGCTTCTGGAGGATGAAAAAGAGGGGAACAGAAAGAGGCATAGTGTCAGATATTTGCCTTCATTATTAAAAAAAAAAACACATACAATATGCTGGGCAATTCTGAGGCATGGTTTTCAAGGCTGTTTTTAACAGTCTCTGGAAACTAGCAATCCGATGTCAGTTGTTTATAGGATCCAAGGGGGTGGTGCTGGGGGTTGTTTCAACATCCTTGCACAGAGAGAAACATGAGTAGTGGCTTACAAGCTTTGAGTGTTAGACACAGAGAGAGCATGCTGTGGGGTGGGGAGTTGGGGGACACCCATCCAGGTGGGGGGATGGGCTTCTCATCCCAGCTCTGCCATCAGCTGCCCATGTGATCTGGGAAAATTCATCACCTTCCTGAACCTCAAACTCTCCAACCTAAAACCAAAGGGCTTAAAGCAGAGGAGCCCACAGGCAAATCTTTTCAAGCTTTGGTCTTCCCTTGTTGTGTGATCTTGGAATTCTTTTTTTTTTTTTTTTTTTTTTTGAGGCAGAGTTTCACTCTTGTCACCCAGGCTGGAGTACGATGGTGCGATCTTGGCTCACTGCAACCTTCTCCACCTCCCTGGTTCAAGCAATTCTCCTGTCTCAGCCTCCCGAATAGCTGGGATTACAGGTGCCCTCCACCACACCTGGCTAATTTTTATATTTTCAGTAAAGACAGGGTTTCACCATGTTGGCTAGGCTGGTCTCAAACTCCTGACCTCAGGTGATCTGCCCACCTCAGTCTCCCAAAGCGCTGGGATTACAGGCATAAACCACTGTGCCCGGCCAGTTTTGGAATTCTTATTGCTACTCCCCAGTACAAGGATCTTGAATGCACATCAGGAATGCCAGACAGGGTTAGTGAGGAATCAGGGAGACCTTGGGTTATGTCTGTACTTGTTTGGGGTGTGCTTCTCAGATCATGTACTTCGATTTTTATTTATGCTTTCCAGCAGCATTTCCCAAGTTGACTCATGATCATATTCCCCTGAGTTGCTTTTTAAATGTACAGATTTCCCTACAAGGGACCAACCCACTAAGCTGTATTTTTAAGGAAGAACCAGGGGTGATTCTTGTATTCAGACAAGTTTAGGAAAGACTGCTTAAGAGTTTTCACCTGGGGACCGGTGACAGGTGAAGGTGCCTGATTTGGTCAGTATTTGTCTATTTGTCTATCCTCTGTGCTATGTAGCTCTCTGCTGTGAGTATTCATTTCATCATGCTTCATAGTCCAAGACATGTAAATGTCTCCTGCATCCAGGTCTGAGCCCTTTAAGATTGGTACCGCGTTTTCTTTTTTTTTTTTTTTTTTTTTTTTTTTGAGACAGAGTCTTGCTCTTTTGCCCAGGCTGGAGTGCAGTGGCACAATCTCGGCTCACTGCAAGCTCCGCGTCCCGGGTTCACGCCATTCTCCTGCCTCAGCCTCTCCGAGTAGCTGGGACTACAGGCGCCCGCCACCACGCCCGGCTAATTTTTTGTATTTTTTAGTAGAGACGGGGTTTCACCGTGGTCTCGATCTCCTGACTTTGTGATCCGCCCGCTTCAGCCTCCCAAAGTGCTGGGATTACAAGCGTGAGCCACCGCGCCCGGCCTTTGGTACCGTGTTTTCTGTTTATATCCCACCTTACCTAGCACAGAGCTTTTCTCCTAGAAGATTCTTACAAACATCTGCCAAACTTAGTTGTGCAGAGAGTTTTCTGCCTGATTCCATCAAGTTAATTATGCCACGGGTCATTAATGACCCCAAACCACAATATCAAATACAAGGAAAAGAGATGAGTAGTAACAGTTGGCAGAGAAGTATCATGGAGAAAACAGGATTGGAATGGAGCCTTGCAGCCGGAGTAAGGTTTAGATAGATGGGGAAAAAAAGCACAAGGGGCATTCCAGGCAGAAGTGTAAGCATGAGAAGGCCAGTCTCCACAAAGGCAATTGTTTCAAGATATGAGTGAAGAGCCTAGGGCTCAAAGAAAAGATTTATTCAAGATTGACCTAAGTAATCTGTCACTGACCAGCCCATTGCAGCCTCTTTCTATACTTGCATTACATGCAGGTCTCCAACCTGAGTCCCTGAAGCCCTTTCTTCTTTGCTCTGGGCCCTATTTCCAAGGTTGTTTTCCCACTGCTGTGTTTATCCTGCTATGTATTTGCACATGTGGTGGGACTGCTCCATTTCAGCCACTCAGTTTTTATTTAAATGAATCTTGCTAAGATTCAGCCAGGCTGATTGCTAGATTACCTGGGAGGAGCTAGATATGCAGTTCTGTGTGCCTCTTCATACTCAGCAGGCCCTGGTATGTCCTAGAAGACTGGATTTAGATACAGTAGGTAAGAGACAAGCTGAGGGCAACACACACACACACACACACACACACACACACATTTTGTTTCAATCCTCTTTAATACCCAAAGGGCTTATGGAAAAAAAGATGCTCATGGGTGCTTCTTGGCTCCCTTGTAGGCCCTTTGCGCATCCACGAAGTTCTCCTGGTCCTCTTCTACGAGCATTCTTAAATCCTCTGCCTCTTCTGCTCTGGAACCTGCTATCAAGACAGGGTAGGAAATGGATGAGAGATGAGCAAAACTCAAGACAAGAAGACCAGTTGGGAGGTAGTTGACAGTATCTTTGAGATGATCCTGCAGGTGAGAGAAGACGATGGCCTCTATTAGGAAAGCAGTGGGGTGCGAGAGAACTGCATGCATTCTTTACTAAGCCCTTGCTAGCTGGTTTAGCTAGGGTAAATTACTTAATCTCTCTGGCCTTCAACGTTCTCATTAGTAAAAAGGAAACGATCGTAATCTCTTTTTTACAGACTTTTTAAAAATACTGTTTTTAATGCTGTAAAAAAAGGGTCAATAGTTTATATGGGTCAATGTTGTTGCACAAAAGCCTTTTGTAAATTAGTGTACAAAAGTGCCATCTTTTCTGGGCATCATTTGCCATTAACTGAAGCTGTGCTTTCCTCCACAAGGGCTCTATCATTTGAAGTTCTCTTGTCCATCAAAGCCCTTCCACCAGTCCTGTTTTGTGCCTAGCACTGAACTTCTCTCTATGACAACACAAGCAGTGAGAAATTCTTTTGGTTTGGGGATGGGCTGGCTTTAGTATTATAGCTTGAAACCCCAGCTTAAAAGTAATACACTCCGGTTTCTGTCCCCTCCCTTCTTTGGTAATAAACACTTAAATGCTGATGGGTTCTCAGGTCAAGAATCCACAGAGCCCGTATCTGTTGAGACAAGTCAATAGGAAGTCTGACTCATATTTTCATATTTACAAAACTTATGTGGGAAATCAGTGAATGGTAGAGTTGGAAAGGCCTTAAAGATCATCTGGTCCAACTCCTCATTTTTTAAATGGGGAAATGGAGTAACTAGGAAGGAAAGGAACTTGGCCGAGATCACAGAGTAAGTTAGAGACAGAGCCAGCCTGCTTCTCCCTCATATGGTGTAGGGGAATCTCTTTATTGGGAATGTGATAAAATGTACTGTTTGTACTCTTTCTGTTACGCTGGTCCCATAATGAAAGATACTGCTTGGCCCATATCACTGCAGCCCAGAGCAAAAGGACTATAGGTGGAGAGTATTAATCTAACTACACTTTCATTCATTTATCACACATTACTAAACACACCTTTATGTCAGTTACTGAAGATACTGAGATAAAAGACATGGGTCCCACCTGCAGGGTATTCAAATTTAATGATGAAGACAATCTCCAGGAGGGCTGAATATTTTCCATGCAGTTAAATGAAATATTTCTCCCATCTGCTAACTGCGTTTTATATTTATACTTGTGAATGCATTAACTCTCCTCATATATAGATTATGAGACATTTTCTCTGAAAAAAAAGCATACCAAATGTGTCAGACCCCTTATTTATTCATGTCCTCAAGAAATGTTATTTGAGCACCTAATAGGAGTTACCAAGAAGAAAAATAAATAAATAATAGTCCTCTCTCTCAAGAAACCATAATAACAATCCAGTAGAGAAATACATAATGATCATGGAAGCTTTTACAAGGAAAGGGAGATACCTAAGAGAATGGGTGCCTAAGTTTGCAATGGAGAGTCCACGAAGGTTTCATGGAGGAGGTGGTGTGTAAATTGAGACTACTTAAAGAAGGGGAAGAAGTCTGTTGAGCAGAAAACGGGAGGAAGTCATTCTAGAAGAAGAGAACAGCATATGCAGAGCCTTGGAAGTGTGGATGCATGCAATCCTGGAATCTATAATAGTTTATAATCATTGACACATGAGAAAAGACAGATTGGCAGAAAATGAGGATATAAGTAGGCAGGACCTGAGCCACGCTAAGGAGATGAGGTTGCATCATGGAGACTAAGGAGAAGTACAGAGGCTTTTAGAAAGTAGATCAATGAGGTTTGTATTCTGGAAGTTCACTCAGGCAGCTGTGCAGAAGGAGGGTGGTTGGAGTCAGGTAGCCCAGTGGGGAGGCCAATCTTTAATCCAGGCAAGATCTGATGAGGCCTATGAGGGCAGTGGCAATGCCATTCTGAGCCAGGCCAGAATCTACTTTCTGTGTGATTTAACCATTGCCCGACACACCTGAGTGATGGTGCAGACCCATACAAGAAGCATGAAGTTATGCACTTGAGTCTCCAAACTGTGATTCACGGTCCTGACAACATTTCCTGTGTGTGTAAGAGACCACCCTCTCCCAAGTCAACTGGAACAGTTTAAGACATCACAAGTGACCCATGGAGAAGCCAAGCTTCCTTGCCTAACAAAGAAGCTGATACGTTGTTGAACTTCTAAAGGCACTTGGGGGAGGTAGTTTTTAATACAAAGTCACTTCTGAGCTTGTGGTTTGGTAAATTTAAGTCTTTTCCAAACAAGGCAGCCAGGCTGGCAAAGTGATCCTTTTTCATCCCTTCTAGGCACTGATTCAGTTCTCTGAAGCCTTCCTGCTTTTGCTCTTCCTGTTCCTTCTCCTGAAATGTCTTTCATCCACCAGCCTATGATTGGACATTGGAGTATTATAGATCCAGGTTCAAATTCTAGCTCTGCCATGCATTAATTATATGCTCTTATACAAGTTACCATAAGCGTTCTGAGCCCCAGGGAGCTCCCCTAATCCTGATTGCTCGGTGATT
Organism: Symphalangus syndactylus; assembly: GCF_028878055.3. NCBI lineage: Eukaryota > Metazoa > Chordata > Mammalia > Primates > Hylobatidae > Symphalangus > Symphalangus syndactylus. The sequence goes on along the minus strand of NC_072440.2, from coordinate 94,749,515 downwards.
GCTGAGCAGGAGATGAAATTTGTGAGGTGTTCCATAAAGTGCCTTCTCCATCGCCAGCACTCAATATTAAGTAGCTATTTTTCTTAGGTGAGATTCTAGTTTAAGAATGAAGGTTTGTAATTCTCTACCAAAAAAACCAAAGTGAAGTACTGAAAGGTTTCGCAATAATACATCTTTTGATTTTCAGGATAACCAAGAATTAGAGTTTTCTTACCCACATTAATTAAACCTGACACCTGAGTATCCACTTGATTTCCACACCCAGTTGTGGAATTCCACAGTAACTTATAATTAAGAGACAGTTGCTAATAAGAGAATTGGAACTTGAAGTTCAGAGCAAAAATAAGTAGAGAAGCCCCATGACAAAGGGAAGAGTTGCTGATACTGGACCCTTTTCTCATGCTGAAGAGTTTGGAGGGTAAATGGCCATCTTAATGGTATCATCTGACTGCATTTTGTGCTGCTGAGATTGTGCTGAGTGGAAATTTCCCTGGAAGTAGCAAGAGTGGCTTAGTTTCATTACAGTGAAAGAATTGGCCAATGTTGGGGCAGGTTACTGACAATGGGTGTGGAATCTGTTTTAGGAGAAGTTTAAAAATAATAACAATAAAGTATGTGATGAGATTACCCCTTCCAGGCTATTGCAGGTGTAGACATGCCTGCAGCCTGAGAGTTTGTCTCAAGCACAGTGAAGGACTAGGTTCACTTGGTTAATTCTTCAACCCTAACTCAGTCTCTTCTAACTAAATTTGAAAGATCTTCTGGCACTTTGCTGATTCTGGGAATTTTCCAATTTTCAAGTTTAACTTGACTTTTTAAATCAACCTGGGGTTAATTTATGTTTTAATTCTTTTATTATTTTTATTATTAGCAATAGTTTTATTGTTTATTATTTATTATAAAGCAACATTAAAGGGAAAATTTTTAAATTATCTTTAATTTTCCTGTACAATTATTTTAATTTTGGAACTTTTTTTGGCCTTTGTTTACCTACTTACTTGTTAATTAGCCATCACAATGAATCTGAAAGAGCTTTATTATAATGTCTGCTTTATTATTGAATAAGTTGAAGATAATGCGGTAAATTAGTGTTGCCCTAAGTAACACATGTAGTAATTGGCCAAATCAGAAAGAAAAATCAGGAATTATCTCAAGCCTGCTCTGTCTCCCTACTCCCTGCTGTGATGTTTGCCACACAACCTGGTGCTTAATGGATATAGGTAACTGTCTTATGCACTATTACTTTAACTCAAAATCAGAAATAATAGCAATCTGGAATAATATCAACAATAACTCCCCAACCAGTCCCTAGAAGAAAACCATTAAGATTTTGTCAACTCTGAAGACAATGTTGTACGAAGTATCTAATTATGAGAGGAGAAATAGAGAATTAGTGTGACTAATAGAAATGAGCTGTTTTTATTGGGGAAAAAAGCTCCAACTTGAACCAGACCAACTGAGCCTCCTTAATATTGCTGATTGGATATTCCAAGCCACTTATTGATCATTTAGTTATAAAGTCTTCTCATTGTTCTTGTCAGTAATCCCACTGAGTATCCCATTAAACTAAATGTAGAGTTAAACACCTGGGAAGCAAGTGTTAATAAAGTGCAATTTGTAGAAGGAAAAGAAAAACAACTTCTATATGCTTACTATGAATAGTATAAAAAGGGATGGTTGCCTTCCATTTGGGAGTCAACACCATATGAAAGATGACACAGTGAGGTAAAGAGTGAACCCTACAGCCCTTGGAACTGTCAGAAGAGTCTATTTCACTCATATATTTTTCTGGAATACCAAGTAGAAGGAGGCAGACTTGGGAAGATATGGATCAGCCACACTGGAGGGAGTTCCGACCATGGGACTGCTCAGAACTCTAGCTTGGCTCCTAACCAAGTTTGAAATGATCACAGCCACAGCACTAATTGAATTAATTTGCTTTTCTTCAGGCAGGATGGGGAAGCAGAACAGCAAACTGGCCCCCGAAGTAATGGAGGACCTGGTGAAGAGCACAGAGTTTAATGAGCATGAACTCAAGCAGTGGTACAAAGGATTTCTCAAGGACTGTCCAAGTGGGAGGCTGAATCTCGAGGAATTTCAGCAGCTCTATGTGAAGGTAAGTTGTTTTTCAACCTTATTTTTATTCCTTAGGCTAGAAACTATGGCCTTCATGAAATGTACCCTCACATGGAATTATAACTCTAAGTAGCTAGTTTGTTTCAACTCTGGCTGTTTTCCATCCAGAAAGAAAAATTAACATTTAAAAATGCAAATGTATATATGTTGTTCCCAAAATAAGCAATTTCTGAACAAAAAGAGTAATTGTTCAATCAAAGCACTGAATAGAGCCCAAGGAATGACAGCATCTGGTGAAAGAACCATAAAAAGCTCAGAGAAGAGTGTTTGCTGATAATTATTGACGATTTGCTAATTACAACATTGTTTGGCCTGTTAAAGGTATGTGTACTTCTCCCAGTTAAATCAAGAGTACACAAGAGGGCTTTTTCTCTCTCTCTCTCTCTTTTTTTTTTTTTTTTTTTTTTTTTTTTTTTTACCAGGAAAGATACTCCTGTATCCAGATAAGAACCCAGATTCCCACAACAGCACATTTAGAAAGCGGGTGGGGGAGTGTAGCGTATCTCTAGTCAGTAATGTCTACAACATGGACAATAACTCAACACTGTACACTGCTCAGAAGCGAACCTTTCCCTGAACATTACACAGAACAGTCCCATAAAAGATACAATTTCTACTGCAGTAGTATTGTTTTGGCTTGTCTGAGTCTATAAGTTATATTAGTTCTAGATTGGGCTGATCTAAGACATTCCACTTAGTGTATACTTACGTAATGTTACACAAGTGAAAGAAATACATTTTTAAAACTTTTTCTAATTAAAATACCAAATAGAAAAATATTGCTTTATATCATTTAATTAGCAAATGTTGATTTGAGCAATATTGAAGCACCCAGATGTATATATGTGTATGTGAAATGATTGAATAAAATATTAAGCATTATCATTATGTCCTGAAGCTGAACATTTTCCATAACCTATGATCCAGCAATTCCATTCTTGTACTGTACAAGAAGGGGCATGTGTAAGAATGCTCATAGCTGCGCTATTCACAATGGCAAAACTGGGAAACAACCCAAGTACCCATCAAAAGGAAAGTGGAAAATAAACAGTGGTATATTTGAACAATATAACATTATATAGCAGTCAAAATACTTGAACTGTAGCAACACTAAGACATTAAAAAAGCAAGTCTCAAAAGATTCTAAAGTAAATACAAATTTTAAAAAATACACTTTATAGGATTACCAATAAATGCAATAAAATCATATAAAAAGGAAAGCAGGGAAGTGATGAACACAAGATTCAAATGAATAGTTACTTCAAGTGGGGAAGACCAAGGGATGAAATAGGGATATGGCCATGTGGTTAGATATATATTGTGTTCAAAGTCATAACTGTTGCAAGTGTTTATTGCATCATTAAAAGCTCACTAATCAACAGAATAAATAGTGTGCATTTTATATGATCACTGTGACATTTCTAAGAAGATCTGGGTAATCAATTATTAGCATGCCAAGATCTTTTCTATAGAAGTGCTGAGAAAGTGCATCTATTACTCAATTGATGTCTATTGCTTTTGCAGAGAAGTGGGATAGTATATATTTCCTAGATAGCCATACTACTCTCCCTAGTTTTCAATGTCACGTCTTGTATTTTATCACCTAGGGGCTAGTCCATGCCTCGGAACTATCTCTATTCTCAACCCCAAGGAAAGTACAGATAAACAAGATTTGTCAAAGTCACTTTCATATCACTAAAGGCCATGCAAACTATCACCCTATAATTAAGAGAGCTCTGTGTGCCACGTTCCTCACTATTTGTTTAAAATGAGAGGGGTATTGCCTTTGAAGAAATAGTTCAAATGCAGGAAATGAGGTATTTTATTTACACACTGGAAGTATGTGGCACTGAAAAAGCACCAGCCTCAAGGTGAGGGGTCATGTAAACATTAAGCATGCCTTGGCATTTTATGGTACAACTGATGTATATGCACCAAAATCATTTCCTACCTCCCCCTCTCACTCCTAGAGTGGGTTTTTTATTCCAGGAGGGGAATATATGACTTTCTGAACTTAGGTCTATATTTTTGTCAACCTCTTGTTCCAACTCTGCCTGTGCTCTTATATCAAATAGAAAGCAGGCAGTCTTTTTCTCCTTCTGGAGTTGTCCAAGGACAGAAAAAAACCACAGCAGAAATATGCCACGTATACAGAAAAAAGAAAGGCGGATCTGATAAGCTGGAAAGGAGAAGCATGGAAAAAGATGTGGATTATGTAATAGGCCCAGAAGATGGGCTAATGAGAAAAAGCTTCTTTCAATGCTTCTGGAAAAAAATGCAAATATTCAGCAAGACACAGTCATTATCCTGGTGAATGGGCACATTCAGTGATTCCTTCTATCTTTGGTGCAGAGATTGAGGCATCTTGGGATGCAACTGAGGGAGCAAAGCTGACTGCAGCCTCTGCCCTCCTGTGTGTGCAGTCAACCTGGCACATCCCCTCTTGCTACCAGACCCATTTCCCTTTCCAGGGGGAAGTCACCTCAGTTGCTAAAAAACAAGTTCTGATGAGTGTTTAAGGAGGAGCAGGATAATGGGAGTGACTCTGCTGCAAGGCCAGGGACCACAGTCTCCCAACTTTAGAAGCCCCTGCATCCCAAATGTGAAGGAACTCCTTCAGCAGATATATTTTTAAAAGCATTTAAAACTGAGGTTTAGAGAAATGAGGCAATTTGCCCAGCATCACAAACTGAATGTGGAACAGACTTCAAAGACAGGAATGCTGACTCCCACTGCAGCACGCAGCTCTGCCTCTCAGCCAGACTCCCAGGGCAGCTCTTCATTAACCCCTCCATCCCATCCACCATACAGATGCTGGAGTGAAATTTGTAAAACACAGACCTGAACATGGTCCCTCCCAGCTAGATGCAGGCTTCACTCTTTAGTCATGCAGACACAGTCACCTCATTTCAATCAATGTAAGACCCAGCGGCTAGCACAGGGCCTGCCACAGAGCAAGTGTGGGTAAGCATTTCTTGCCTGAATGTAATAAGTGCTGGCTGTGCATCTCCTTCTTAGGCAGCCTTGTGATGGAGGCATATAAAAGTGACTATGGGACAGTCCTGCCTGCCCTCCCGAATTTCACAAGCAAGTTGGGAAGATGTGATTCACCACAATGTAAGGTGTAATGACAGAAATATTTGATGGTAGGGCAAGAGTAGAAAGCAGAGAGGTTGATTTCAAAACGGAATATTAAAACAAGAAGTTAATTAATGCAGTGATGAGAGGAAGACTTTCTATTAGCCTTTTAGAAAACAAAATGTCCCCTAGCAGATAGCTCTTTTCTTTTTCAAGCTTGCTGCCTGTTATCAGCTGAATAATATTCCCCCAAATTCATATGTTGAAGTCCTAACACCCAGTACCTCAGAACGGGACGGTATTTGCAGACAGATCCTTTACAGAGGTAACAAAGTTAAATGAGGTCATGAGAGTGGGCCCTAATCCAGTGTGATGTGTCCTTAGAAGAGGAAATTTGGACACAGAGACATACAGAGGGAAGGCCATGGGAAGGCACAGGGAGAAGATGGCTGTCATCTATCAGCCAGGGGAGAAGCTGCATTTATTGGTAATCCTATAAAGTGCATTTTTTAAAATTTGTATTTACTTTAGAATCTTTTGAGACTTGCTTTTTTAATGTCTTAGTGTTGCTACAGTTCAAGTATTTTGACTGCTGTATAACGTTATATTGTTCAAATATGCCACTGTTTATTTTCCACTTTCCCTTTGATGGGCACTTGGGTTGTCAACACATTCTCTTGGACTTCCAGCTTCCAGAACTGTGAGAAAATAAATATCTTGATTTAAGCCCCCCAGTCTGTGGTGCTTTGTTATGGCAGCATGAGCAAATGAATATAATTCTTATTCCTTCTCTGTTGTCACATGCGTTCTCTGCACCCTCTACATCTGATAGAAAGATGCCTTCTGTCCCGGATGTCTGGAACTCCCTGCACACGTAGGGATTTCTGTGTCTCTGGCCACAGAAGTCATAGCAGATGTTTTGTCATCCCCACCACAGCACTGCTGCTGATAGGTTGGGAAGAAAGAGTTTGAATTTTGTCACCAAGAACCAAGTACCTGATCACCTCCCAAGGGAATTTCCTATTTTCAACAATCATTTTGATTGCCAATCCATCACAAATTAAGATGGGCAGTTTGCAATTTTAACTGTATTTTCACAGAATTGGCCGCAGTTTAATGAGAAAGTCAACCCAGGGGAAGAGCAAGCAAGTATGTAGGGAAGAAGTGTCTCCATCCCAGGGTCCTCTACTTGGAGGGCTGGTGCCATTGCTATTTTGCTTAGCCAGTATGACATCAAAGCCAAAGAAATCAAGAAACGAACCTAGAGGAATCCTGCAAAAAACCCTAAGTGGTTTTTAATTTATGTTTGGAGTTTGACGTTCAAGATTATTTTCATCAGGAAACATTTGGGTTGGTTTAGGTTCAGTTGAAAAGGCAGTCTCAGAGTTGTTTAAAAAAAATGGGATTTGGAATCTGACAGATGTGAGAGTTATTCCTAGCTGTGTTACATTTACCAAATCTCTGCCAGTTTGAATTTGTTTCCCTGTCTATAAGGTGGAAATAATAAGGCCTGTTTATCACCTCACACAGCGGAGTCCCAAAGGAAAGAAGGAAAATGAAAACTATTTATGACCTATCAAAAGTTGTGTTTGCCGTCCTGATTGATGATCCTCTCATTTACACTTACACAGCCAGGATGAAAATAGGTTTCATTTCACAGGCCACGTACGATGGCAGCACCAAATGGTGCACAGAGGAGGGTGAGAGGCTGTATGAAATTTCAATAGGAAAATGTGCCCTAGTCAAATAGTGATGTCTACCGTGTATTCTGGTGGGTTTGGGGGCAGTGGTCATGGCAGGACATACTATGAGGCAGTGTCATCCCTATTCCCATCATGGATTCTTAGACACCAAACTCTGTGTCCTCTAAGCACAAACCCTTCCCCAGCTCCCTGCTGCCAGATAGGATGAAGATGGCACTTAAGACCTTCTTTACCATTTCCTACCTATCTCTCAATGTCCTGACCCTCATGCCCCTCCTCCAGAAAGGAGACTTCCTTCCTCAATTCTACTGCTTATTATTTTGCAGATGAGGGGAGAGGTCCTCAGAGGCCACTGAGTACCCAAGGGTTGTTCTATTGGGCTCTGGCCCACCTCTCCTGAGCCTCAGCTTGTGCCATTGCTCCAAATTTTCTTCTTAGAAAAGCCTTAGGCCACTGACAGGTGCACCCAAGACAGGTGAGAGAGCCCTAGAGTCCAATTTGATCATCATTGATTTAACAGTTTGAATTTTAATAAAATATATTTGCATATAACGAAAGAGTTCCTACCAAGTCATTCCCTGTCCCTCTAGGTGGTCATTTCCTGAGGAGTTTCTGTAATTTGGTCATTAGAAAACACACTTCCAGCTTTTCTAGCTAAGAGCAGGCTTGTCCATTGGTTCATTCATTCACTTGAGACCCATTTTCTCTGTGCTTTCTGTGGGACAGACAGTTTATTGGGCATTGCCTTCAATTGCCCTGAGCAAGCTCAGAGCCTGAAGGAATTGGTGTATCATCTTATTTTTGAGTAATGCTTTTCACTTCACCAAACCATCTTTATTTTTACAACAAAATATACTGGTGGAATTCCCTTAAATGAGAAATTTTCCAGGCCTAAGGCATTGAAAATACAAATTTACTCACCAAAATTTTGTTGATACAACTACCCAGGAATATGTATTAAAACAAAATAAGAATAAATGCTATTATAGGACCAGCACCTAAATATTTGATGGTAAAATTCTTTTAATAGAATAAGAAATATTTTTCTAGTTAATAAGATATTATGAAAACATTCTGTAATTCTCTGTATGGTTTTAGAATTCTACTTTTAAATTGTGCCCTTGGGCTTAAAAACCTACTATGTGGAATAAAAGGCATTCTTCCTAAAGTTGTACACAAACATATAATAATTATAGGATTTTAGGTGCAAAACCTGTCTTATAGAATATGAAATAAAGTATATAATCAAGGTCTGCACTGTTTGCTGTGGGATTTGAACAAGTGCCTTTGTTTTTCTGGTTCTAAGTTCAGCATCTGTGCAAACGAAAACATTGGTCTATGTAGGTGGCTTTCAAACTGTAACACATCTCAGAATCACTTGGGTTGACTGCTCAGTTGGCAGACTGCTAGGCCCCCTCCTCAGGTTGCTAGTTCACTGGAATTAGAGACCCAATATCTGTATTCTTAGTAAGACCTGCCAGGTGGTTCTAAAGGACAAAATCTATAAGTGACATTTTGAAAAACATTAATCTAGGTCTTAACCTGGAAATATGTTTAAATAGGCTTCAGGAGTTCTGCCCACACTGAAGTTGCAAGTAAAATTTTATATATAAACTCTCTTGGGGTAGCTTTAATCAGATTCATTGAGGATTCTGTAGTCCCAAGAAAGGATAAGAGTCACTAAAAGTGTTTCTAACCATTGGCAGACCTAACATTCTAGGTTCCATAACAGCAGTTATTGAGTCTCAATTGGCACTAAGACAAATGCAGCGAAATCCCCTTCTAAGTTATACTTTCAAACAAACTTTACTGGCATAAGAATACAAATAAAAGCTTCCAGGCTTTGTTTTGTTAAATTGGTTTTTAGTATGTAGATGATGTTTTACTGATTCATTTATGGCCCACCAATCAAGCTTTATTTTGTCCATTGCTCCATGCTAATGCAGAGGGAGTCTCCAGTGGGATAAAACGCAGCTCCTGCTTTGCAGTCCTCCTGAGCACTCCTATGTGCCAGGGGCTGTGTAGGCCCTGGGTCTGCAGAGGAAAACACCACAAATCCCTGTCTAGGTGGCTGTGGTCTGATGCCATCCAGAAACCTACAGTCAAGATAGGGTAGAACAGCTATCACACTGGGTTGATTGTGATCAGGAACAGGAAAGACAAGGAAGGGCCTGGAGGATCAGAGAGGGCTGGTTAGGAAGGTGACATTCAAGCTGATCCACAAAAGAAGGTGAATTTGAACATGAGGACCCATCAGTCTGTCTAGAAACTAAAAAATCTCATTGACTAAGACAATAAAAATTTGAATTTAAAAATGATTATTGTGTTTTAGAGCCCCTGTTCCTATTGTGTTGGCAGGAGGCCCATTGGATCAAGTATGTTAGGTTGAAACAAAAATACAAAAATCAAAAATAATCAAAAACCTCTTGGTAGCCTTGCTGAGATCAACAATGTGAAAACAATCTGTGGAAGAAAAAGCTTGTGTACTTCTGGGGCTTCTGCCATAGATCTCTCCCTTGTTTCTCACTCCCTCTTTTCTCTCTTCTTCTCTCTCCCTTGTCTTCTTTATTCCCTTCCTTTCCAATTATTCTAACCCCTGTCAGTCTGACCAGTAGCTTACTTGATTTCACCAAGGCCTATGAAATCGATCTTAGAGATAGCATTTCCCTCACTTTAAGCCATAGAGGTTGGGAAGTCAGGAGACTTCGCTGAGGTTACAAAGTGGTGAGTGGAGACAAACACCTGAGTCACTCAGCCCAGCCTTCTTGCCACCTTTTTGTGCTTCCTGGGAGTCACATTCAGGAGCAGGCATCTGGGAGGTTCTCCAGTTTATCTTGTGGTAGAGCAGAATGCACATCATGTTGCTCCATCCTAGCCATCTTTCCAGGATCAGTTCAAAAGCTTCTCCCTGGGAAATCATTTCTTGACCTCCCCAATTCCCAAAGCCAAAAGAATCTCTTCCCCCTGTGTTCCCAAGACTTTGGTGTGCATCTGTCCCAACTTTTAGCAAGGACGTTCTGTTCTGCAACCTGAATACCGGTAAATGCAGTGTGATTTTAATTAGAAGGCTGGATGTGCACCTGGTTCTGCCATACACTAGCAGTGTGAATTTGGGAAAGTCCTTTATGCTTAAGGTTTGTTAAATAAATCCACAGACCACTCTGCCCCTCAGTTTTCTCATCTGTCAAATGAGAATAACACTCCAGGCCTTGCTTATTTCGTGGGGTCTTGTTGAGATAGGAGGGTGGTGAGAGCAAAAGTGCTTCGTAAGCATTGAAGCATCTTGCACAGGTGAGGCTTATCAGTGACTTGGTGTTAGGTACCTCAGCATGGGAGGATATCCAGATGCCAAATAGTCCAGTTTATTGGGCTGTGGCATCAAGAATTTTCTCTCTCATCAGATACTTTATCAAAAGAAAATGTGACAAAGATGACTACTGTCTCTTCTCAACATCTGATTCAAATAATTTTGAAAATAAAACATTTCAAAAAAGATCTGGGGTTGACCAGTTTTTAGGGATTCAGATTCTGTTTGTTACTAAGATGTAGTTAGGAGCAGACTTTATTAAAAATTCGTTGGGCAGAGCTGTATATAGAAGGGTTTTAATTCCTTAAGGAATAGACATTACATGAAATACATAATGTCATCCAGACAGGGCTGGTGAGGGTGTTGCAATTTTTAGCATTTATTTCCACTTGGAATGTTTGCCAATATGATTGAGGCTGCATTTAACTTGAATTAATGTGGAAGACAAGAGCTGGGGTCTGAAATCTCAAGGAAAAGACAATAATAATCCAGAGTTCTGAGAAAACAAGGTCCCATGTGAGGCTCCAACGGTATTTTATTATGGTGATACTGTCCCAGGGAATAGCTAGCTACCAGCATTAGAGACAGCAATTACCCCACAGGGGTCAAAATGATAACCTTCCCCTGTCTCCAAGGGTGTGAAGTTATTTTGGATGGCTTCCACACCTTGGGATTTTGCTTTCCCATGGTAGGGCAGGTGTCGTTTAGAGAGATATCAGTGGTTATTGTGACTGTGGCATCCTGAAGGAATGCTCTTAGATGACGCCTCAACCTCTCTGCCCTCAGGATAAGGTTGGAAAGAGCCCTTTAGAAGTCTCTCAGTCCACTCCCTCCCCCATTTTACAAATAAGGACACTGAAGCCCTTGAATGAGGGTTTAAAGCTAGAAGGATCTGCTGTCCGTTAGTTATTCTCTGCAGCAGATTGCTCAAGGACACTCCATTTCTAATTGCAATAGAAGAAATGTCAAAGCAGCCAGGCATGGTGGCTCACACCTATAATCCCAGCACTTTGGGAGGCCGAGGTGGGTGGATCACCTGAAGTCAGGAGTTTGAGACCAGCCTGGCCAACATGGCGAAACTCTGTCTCTATTAAAAACACAAAAATTAGCCAGGTATGTTGGTGTATGTCTGTAATCCCAGCTACTGGGGAGGCTGAGGCAGGAGAATTGCTTAAACCTAGGAGGCGGCAGTTGCAGTGAGCCAAGATCACGTCATTGCACTCCAGCCTGGACGACAGACTGAGACTCCATCTCAAAAAAATAAATAAATAGGCCGGGCACAGTGGCACACGCCTGTAATCCCAGCACTTTGGGAGGTCGAGATGGGAGAATCACATGAGGTCTGGAGTTCGAGACCAGCCTGGCCAACACGGAGAAACCCCGTCTCTACTAGAAATACAAAAATTAGCTGGGTGTGGTGGTATGCACCTGTAGTCCCAGCTACTCGGGAGGCTGAGGGCACAAGAATTGCTTGAACCTAGGAGGCAGAGGTTGCAGTGAGCTGAGATTGCGCCACTGCACTCCAGCCTGAATGACAGAGCGAGACTCCATCTAAAAAAAAAAAAAAGAAAGAAAAAAAAAGGAAGAAATAGCACATTTCTATTACAGAATTGGACTTGAACATGCAAAATCATGTCTGGATTTCTCACTGAAAAGCTGTTTTACGTTACTGGACTCTTCTAACATTTTGAAATGGTGATCTGGATTTGGATCTGGCTATCACTGACCCACCTTGGGTCTGTGAATGACCAACTCACCTAGGTGGAAATCAATTACCCCTGCCCTCCAGTGGCCCATGGAGCAACTGCTGGAAGAAGGCTCTCTGTCTTACTGATTCTTCCATCTTTGGTGTCCAATTGGGAGGATTCCTGGGCCACTGACTGTTTCTCTCTGAGGGTTGTTATGAAGCTTGTGGCTCCATCCGCATGACTGCTGTGATATTGCTGTGAACCTGACCCTGCCCTGAACTCCAGGTCAGCTTCTCCCCTCACAGGTGAAATCCAGTCCTATTATAACTGGGGGAGTGATAGACAGATTTCGGCCTATTTTACGACCAACTTTCCCTGTCTAAAATGTCAAAGCAGCCGGGCGTGGTGGCTCACGCCTGTAATCCCAGCACTTTGGAATGCCGAGGCGGGTGGATCACCTGAGGCCAGGAGTTTGAGACCAGCCTGGCCAACATGGCGAAACTCTGTCTCTACTAAAGATATAAAAATTAGCCAGGTATGGTGGTGCATGCCTGTAATCCCAGCTACTGTGGAGGCTGAGGCAGGAGAATTGCTTAAACCTAGGAGGCAGCAGTTGCATTGAGCCAAGATCACGCCATTGCACCCTGTCCTGGAAGACAGAGTACGACTCCATCTCAAAAAAATAAAATAAAATAAAATATAAAATAAAATAAAATGTCAAAGGGAGGAATCCCTTTGTAGTAATACAGAGAAGCTATTAGTTGTCATCCACCTTCAACAAACAACTATAGAATGGTGTCTAAAACGAGTCCGTAGCCAAGAGCTATGGAGTGTGTGGAATTTCAGTCAGACTCTTACCCTACTCTAAGGGCCCCACAGCCTAGGAGAAACTCTTAACAATCTGTGTAAACAGCTAGAAGAGATACAAAGTAACATTTGCCCCAACATAGGTGCAGATTTTCTAGCCTAAGAAATTTCTGTATAAATAACTTCACTGAAGATTTCAAGACACCTTGAAATTTAGGTAGATTTGTAGCTGCAAGGATGTCGTTCCTAACAGAGAGATGACCTAAGAAAGGGCACAAGGGCAGAGTCTCAGTTCGTTTGAGCTGCTGTAACAAAACACCATAAACCAAGTAGTGATAAACAACAGAAATACACTTCTCAGAGTTCTTGATGCTGGCAAGTCCAAGACCAGGGCAGATTCAGTGTCTGCTGAGGGCCCCCTCTCTGGTTCATAAATGACTATTTCTTGCTGTGTCCTCACATGGTGAAAGAGGCCAGTGAGCTCTCCGAGGCCTCTTTTATAAGGGCACTAATCCCATTCATGAGGGTTGCACCTAGTCCCCTCCCAAAGAACCTATCTCCTAAAAACATCACCTTGAGGATTAGGTTTCAACATATGAATGTTGCAGGGGACACAAACATTCAGACTGTATCAGGCAAGAAGACAAGGGGATGATGTGGGAAATAGCAAGGAGTTCTGTTGGCTGAAATGTCAGGTAACCAAAGAAGTATCAGGGGGAAAGTGAGATGAAGATATGGGTAGAGCCAGGCCACCAAAGTCCTAAGGTCCTGAATGTGGTATACGAGGTGATCAGATGATTTTCTGCAAAGACAACTAATCCACAAACTGCCAAACGTGTTAGAGGACAATGGAAACTCTGGTGGCCTGGGGTTGTATTCTTAAAACAACACGATGGACAATACCAAGAAGGAAAAGTTAATTTTCAGTTTTCCTCATAAATGTCCCAGTGACTCAAGGGATGAAGATACAGGAGCTTGCATTGTGCCTTCAGGAGAATGACTTAGAGCCCAAGATGACTCAAGTTACTCATGAAGAATTTATCGTCTGTACCTTGTGTGTACAGTACTAGACTCAACACCAGGGGGTCAGCAGGTAGGACGTCCATGGATATCCCAAGCCATCTGGGAAGATAAAGCCTTCAAAACTGGCAAGTGCAGCAACAGCCCAAGAGCTAAGTATGGGTGTAGGTGAGCTGCAGCCTTGGGAGCTCAAAGAACAGGAAGGGAGAGAGCAGGTTGGGGGCGTCCAGCAGGGCAGAGGGTGTGGTGCAGGAGCTGAAGCTGATGTCCAGAAAGGACTTAGACAAACAGGGAGAGTAAAAACACTCCTTGCACTGAGCAAGAGGAGTGGAGCAGAGGAGAGAGAGGAGCAGAGGAGCAGGCAGTGGGCAGGGCCTTGATCTTGGAATGCCAGGCCCCTCCCTGCTCAGGGGCATGTTGGGATTTCCCCTCATGTGGTCCGTCTGCTTAGCCAGCCTCTATGGGCAGAGGCTGACCCCAGCCCACCAGCCTAGTCTTGTGGTTTCATGCTGGTACAGTTCCCAGCCAGAGCTGCTTGCCCTGAGCTCTCCACTTGGTTAGGGAGGAGGCCCTTCCTCGGCCTTTGTTTCTGCCACTTTCCACAGAGAGAAGCTGGTGATGACTTGCTGAGTAAAAAGTGGATTGACCAACTTTCTGGGTAAAAACAGTAACGCGGTGTTCCCGTGAGAACCAGCTGGGCCTGGCTGCTACAGGTGGTCCCTGTGGTCAGATCCCCAATACTGTAGGTGAAATACCTTCAATCTGAAATAAAGAAGCATACTCGAAACATTTGGTCTGAAAGCAAAGACAAATGGGTTGTTTTATCAGTGTGGCTCACAGTGTTTTTAGGGACCAGTGCAAGATGGTTGTTGTCCTATGTTTGTTCATTTGGGTGGTTTTTTTTTTCTCCTGTGTATATTTTTTATTACTAAATAGCACAAAGATGTGCGGTGAAGCTATACATACTATCGTTTTGGGCTTGGTTCTCTCTATCCGAGGCAGAGACAACAGCTTAGCATACGTGTTAAGTAATAGCTGAAAAGGCAGCTGCTCTGTGGAGAGAGCAGCCCTGGAGTAAGACACAGGGTTCTTACAGGGTTTGAATCCAGGTTCTGCCCCCTGGGAGCTGTGAGTTTTAGGGCAATGGCCTTCACTTCCCTCATTTTAGATTCTGCAGCTGCCCAATGGCTCTTCATATCTACTTTACAAGTGTCCGCCATTCAACTGCTCAATAAATGGTAAAGGTCACTCTAATTATGACTGGGGATAGAGTATGGGGATGAGGAAGCTGGCGCTGCTGTCTGATTATGCAGCAAAGATCCTTCTCTGCACAGCATCAGGTTAGGATCTGCTCCAGGGGACTATACCCCCTTGGTGGTATGGAAACTGTCTTGGCCTCCAATCCATGTGAACCAGCCTTCCCAGCCTTCCCCAGAACCCCTACCAGGCTGACCCAGTCACCACTGCTTCTGTGTGAAAAAAAGTTTAAGGAGGAAAGGAAAAGGCTGTCCCTGGTGCAGGCACCAGGGAATCCTTCCAGCGACTCGGGGGGCAAGCCAGCAGAGAAGGAAACCACCTGCTCTTTGAGCCCCTCTGCAGCAGCTGGTAACAGCCTTGAAGGTGTTACACTGATGCAAGAGAAAGGCTCTCGGAGAATACAATTTTCCCTCAACAAAACAACCCAGGCAGAGTGTTAGGGGCATGTGCAGAGCCCCCTCTGAGGGCTGACCCAGAGGGACAGGATCATATTTGACACCAAGCATCCTGAAACTTGGAAATATTGGAGTGGAGGTGGCAGGAAAGGTGTCTGTTATCCCCGGGCAGCCATCAAATTTACTGTTGGCTCCAGGCAGGCTGCCATACCCTGGGAATGCAGGCAGGGTGTCTGGTTGGCTTTACCACATAAAACACCATAGAAAACCAGATACTTTAGGTCCTTTCTAAAATAAATCAAAGGATGACTAGATGCATAGATGAATAATAGATAGAGAATACTAGCCAACATTCATTGAATGCTCAGTGTGCGTCAGGCATTGTTCCAAGCACTCTGCATATATTAACTCATTTCATCCTCATAAGGGTATTTGAGGTTGGTGCTATTATTATTTGCCCCATTTTACAAATGAGGAAACTAAGGCACAAAGTAGTTAAGTAACTATCCCAAGGTCACACAGCATTGAAACCCAGCAGTTGGACTCCATTGCCAATGCTCTTTACCTGATAGAGAGAGCCTTGATGGAAATCTCAGGTGATCCTCATGCCTACTAATAAGAGTGGTTTGTGTGCTTTCCTTTCCTATAGTCTTCAGATTTAAAACATTGACATAAACGTCTGATATGGCTCCAAGTGGCTCCTAGGATGAAGTGCAGAAGTGAAGAGTCGGGGGCTGGAGTCAGACAGAAATGAGTCCAAGTCCTGGCTCTGCACTGTCTAGCTGTTTGGCTGTAGGCAAGTCCTTCATCCTCCAAGTCCGAGTTTTCTTATCAGACAAATGGGATGATGACCTGCTTCACCTGCTTCCCAGAGCAGTGGCGAGGGCCAGGAGGCTGAGGGTCTGACAGTGCCTACACTTCTAGCTTGGGCTCCTTGTTGACAGCACTGGAGTTGGGTCAGAAGAAAACCAAGGTGGGCTATGACTGCGAGGTTGGAGAAGCCCACCATGAGGAATTACAACTTCCCTGTCTAGCAGACTTCATGACCATAAACTGGGATCATAGGTCCTCATGCCTGGCACTGAGGAGCCAAAGAGAAGGGGCTTGATTAAATGAAACACTAGACACTGTTGGTTACCTACCGGATGGTCACTATCTCTTCCTCTCTAGCAGTGGCCTACCTCTCAAAATAGAGGCTAAAAATCCAGTTACATGCTTTCCTGGTCTACTTTGCATGAAAGACATATGTAAGTTACCCAATCCTGGTCAAAAGGGATCTGAGAAAAGGTCTCCTGGGGTGGGAAGGATTCTGGAAAAGGTTTTTCTTTCATCCAGACAAGCCTGCTGGATTTTGTCGTGTCTGTGTGTGATTCCTGGAGTTGCCACAGCTAACTTTCAATGGTGAGGGGAGATAAGGCTTCCAAGCTGAACGTGGCAGAGTAGAAAGGGACTGGGAACATCCCTGAGCTGCAGAACTAGTCCTGAAACAGGACCTGGGCCACATGCTGTGTGGGATAATTAA
Source organism: Symphalangus syndactylus (assembly GCF_028878055.3). NCBI lineage: Eukaryota > Metazoa > Chordata > Mammalia > Primates > Hylobatidae > Symphalangus > Symphalangus syndactylus. The sequence continues at coordinate 94,732,602 of NC_072440.2, read as the reverse complement.
CTCTTTGTGTCAAGGCCTGTCTTAGTGGGGTCTTACGTTCCTTGCAAGAGAAAGCATCCTATTTAATATGAAGGAGAATGGGGCTGAGCCAGGAGGCCCTGAGCTTGGTGAGGACTGCTGCTAGCAAGTTGATCTGGGCCAGTTACAAACCTGTCTGGGTTATAGAGTCTCAGTTTATTAAAGAGGGTTAGTAATCCCTGCTCTACGACCTTCAAAGAGTATTTGTGAGGCAAAATGAAATTTTTTTTTGTCTCCACCTCCTACTTTGATCTGGAGATACAAAAATGAATAAAATGTGGTACAAAGGCAGAGATGGGAGTGAACACCCTGTTCAAGGGACAGAATGAAGTTCAATATGAGTGAGAAGAGTGGTCAGTGAGTAGGAAAGGCAGGTGTGACCTCAATGTCTTCCTTTGTAAGGAGAGCGAGTTGAACCATGTGACTTCTTAAGTTCCCTTCCAACAGCAAGATTCTAGAAATCACGTGCAGCTGTCACTCAATCTCTGCTAGACATGCCTGGACCTATAGCACAGGTCCCTTGACATTGTGGCTATTTTTTTGTCCAGCTACCCACAAGGTCAGGGACTGTGTCTTAGTCATCTCGGTATCCCCAGCAATCAATAACAAAAATTAGTTGGATGAAATAATAAATTAACAAATGAATAAAGGACTCTGTTTCATAGCTTAACTGAAACTCAGTTGAAAGAATAAGTGAAAGAAATGAAACATTTAAAGTGTGTTATCCAGAATAATGAGCTACAGAGATTCTCAATGAACCTTTTCAATACAGAATGTTTAAATAAGTAATATGCAACATAACATAACAGAATAACATAACATCCCCCATTCTGAGAGTCAAGTAGCTAGCTAATTTTCTTATGAATCTGGGAGGTACTTACCAGCAAAAGAGAGTCGTCAATGAACTTCCTTAAATACTATTTTCCCAAGAGGAAATGAAAAGATAAACTGTAAAACTTGACATGCCCAGTATGAAAAGGCTATCTGATGACTTGAAATTAGGCTGCTTATGTTGGAGTTTGTAATGAGATATTCAGAGAAAAATGTGAACACTGAAATGATTTTCTTTTAGAGGAAATGCAAGGAAGACCATAAAAGACAAAGTTGGTCTCTGAAAATAGATAGCTGTGTCTGCTTTCTAAGTAAATCTCACTGCATAGTCAAGGTAGTACTTATTTTTATCCATGTTCTTTTAAAAAATGTGACATGTCTACCAGGAGCACGATAAATGATGACATCGTGTTAAAGCTAATATGTCGTGGCTTCACAGCTCAGCCCCAGTCAAATCTCTTGCAGACTTCAAAGCTGGTGCCCGGAGACATCTTTCAAGATGACACAGCTGGGTTGCCAGGGTAACCCACTGGATGAAGCTCTAGCTGGCTTTGGGAAAGATTACATAAGACCAGACCAACTGGGAAGAGTCAAGGGATATCCTGGGGGTGAACAGAGTTGTGGCTGTTGTCTGTTCAGCTTTCAGGATAAGGGAACGGTGGTGACATTTGGAAGTGGGTAGCATTAGACACCTGGAGCACCTATCTTAATACAAAAGTCTTCGTGGTGAGACTGATGACGAAAGCGCTGGGAAAATGGGGATTCTGGTTGACAGAGAATAATAATAATACATATCAGGCAGGAATGACCATTTTCCCAAGAATCAATCTCACCATTTAGTTTTACGATTTCCAAGCTGTCATGGATGTCCCATTATTTTGTGTTAGGGATGTATGTTAATATGTGTTTATCATTCGAAGGTATGAATGACTCCCTTAAAGGACTAAAATTCTATTGAATTCATAACTTGCAATGGAGGAGATATAAAGAACCTGCTGACTGTGTGTGTGCATGTGTGTCTGATTTTCTACGTACATACATACACACATGCACATATATATATTCAGTTCATTGATGTGAGTGCCTTAGTTAGGATCTAAGTTCAACTGAGTGTGACAGAGACTCACATGATGTCGACATGACTGAAGATTAATTTTCTCATGGGGAAAGTCCAAGCTGGCTTGGTAGCTGTGCTCTGTGAGTCCTCGAGGCCTTGGTCTCTTTCTCTTTTCGTGCTCCTTCCTAGGGTGTTGCTGTGATTCATGACCTTACCTGACTCACCACAGTGTCACATAAGCTGGTAGGAAGGAGAAGATAGAGGAGTAGGGAAGCATGTCCTTCCCCTCAGGGTCAAGACCCAGAAACAGTGTACAACACTTCAGCCTATGTCCGAGACCTAATCTCTTGGTAACAGCTAGCTGCAGAGGACACTGGAAAAGTAGCCTTCATTTTGGGTGGCCACATGTTCAGTTAAAAGTCAGTTACTATGGAAGAACAGAAGACTGGATAATGGGAATAGCTGGCAGTCTCTGCTCAGTGGGTACATTTTTGGAGGGCTTCTTTCTGTCATCAGCCTCTCTTCTGAAGGTCAAGTGCAAGATGTGCAGCTATGTCAGCTTCCTTCCTTGCAGATGGGATTTGAGGCCCTGACAAGCAGGAATGGACTCACTCTGTATGCTTCTGCGTTATCAAGAGTGGTTGGTGCTAAAGTACCCTGTTCTGCTGCCTGGGCTGGACCTGATAGTTTCCCCAGGGCTTTGCTCTGTCTGAGGCACTGAGGACTGAGAGAAACTTCATCCAAATAGAATTATATTGTGATCATAAAGGTCCCACCAATTGATCAGTTCATATGCTGTAGGTGATGGGGTTCATTTTAAAAACAAGAGAAACTGTTATCCATAAGTTGATAGCTTACACAACCCCCCACTGCCATCATCTCTACCCTTTTCCTGCACCCACTCCCTGCCCTTTATCCCCACATGGAGCCCGGCAGGCTGTGCCACTGGACTGGTTGACTGTAACTAGTACTTTTGTTTCTTGCTGTGTGTCAGTCTGGCAACAGAGGTCTTTATTTAACTGCATTACTTGAATATCACATAATGAGCAGGCCAGCAGGGGCATCAGGCAGTGCCACATGGGGTAAGGGACAAACACCTAGCGTGAGAGATGCTGAAACACAGGGGTTTGGGCCTGCAGTCACACTCATAGTCAGATTTACTGATACAGAATGACTGTTTGGTCTTTGTACTTCATCCATCCATGTATTTGTTGAACATTATTGAGCATCTACTCTATAAAAGCCTCAAATTAGGATTCTGGAATGAACCAACGGCCATGACTCCTGCCTTCAAAGAGCTCAATCAATGAGGGAATCCATCAAGTGGTCTGGCAATAATAATACAGTGAGACAAATGTGGCCCAAGAGGCTGTGAAAAATGGGTGGTGCTGGAAGAGGCTCCAAGAAGGCCTCTCAGAAGAAATAACACTCAAGCCATATCTGAATATAGTGAACCAGGTGGTGATGAAAAGAAGGAACTCCCAGCAGCAGGAAGCATTTGCAATCTTTTTTTTTTTTTCTTGCTAAGATTTATTTCTTCCCAGTCCTAGTCTGCAAAATCATCTTGCAAGGCAAGATCCTAGATATTTCTCAGCCACTCTAAAAATACATCCATAATCTAATGGAAACAAGCACATTGGCAAGACATTCCCCTTCCTGCCCATTAGTCAGCCTTTTATCAGAACAGCCCTGTTGAGGACAGAGAACATGATGCGGATTGCAATGTGTCAGTGACATGGGACTGGAAGCATCCAGATGACAGGGGCTTGGCTCTCCATCTCCAGGGAACCTTCCTCTGAACTCTAGCCAGGCAAGGGCCACAGTTCAAGGCCCTGAACTCTGCTTGCTTTGATCCAGTAGTGCCAGGGTTGGCTCCTTTTCCCAAGGAAGAAGAAAATCTTTGCTTGATAGACCAAGCAGTTGTGGCATTTTTCTGATCCTGGTGGTAGTTTTCAGAAAAATAAAGGAAAGGGAAAAAGAAGAGAGCTAATATTTGTTGAGACCCTACTATGTGTTAAATAGATGCTATGAGAGAAACAGAGAAGGAGATAGGATCCCTTGGAAACAGTATTGAACAAAAACAAGCACAATAATTACAGCAAATGCTTATGTAGCATTCACTGTGTACCTGGGTACTATGCTATACATGTTCTCTGTGTTATCTATTTAATTCATGCAACAGCCTTCTGCCCTAGATACCATTATTATCCCCATTTTACAGATGAGGCAATCGAGGCACAAGGAGAGAAAGTAACATGTCTAAGGGCACACAACTAGTGAATGGCTAAGCTGTGGGTAGGTTCTAACTTCACATTTCCCAGCTCTGACTCTTGCTGTGTGGGAAATGACATAAACCATTTGAGCCTCAGTTACTTCATCTGAATGATGGAGATAGCAATGCCTTACACCCAGCTCTGTGGTGAGGGTGTCAATGATTATGCTGAAAGACAAAGCTTGAATAGAGATAAGATGAAGGATGATTATGCCACATCACTAAATGTGGGGTAATGCACTCACATATGACTGCTGTGGGGATAGGCTCCATCCAGGAAGGGGGCCTTGAACTTGGTCGAAGAGTAGACTAAGAGGAGGTTTGGAGGATTTTCCCAAACTCCCCAGACTGGGACAATTCCAGAACTCTCTGAAGAGGACCGTGGTGGCTCAAGGTGCGAAAGGAGCCAGTTCAGTCTCCAGCACCCCCACTTCCACTGCTCCGTGCCTTGTTCTCTGCTCTGTAATCCCGACCCCAGCCCCACTGCTATACTCTTGTCCTGCCCTCACCCAAACCTACTCCCCCAAATGTCTCTCATCAATTTATTGATATTAACATATCAGTGACTGATTATATTTAATGTGTACATCCTGCTAAGGGATTTATAGTTTATCAGGAAAACCAAAGTAATAGTGATGAGATTTTAGGGCCTGTTCAGGGGACTTTCTTTATATTCTCAAATTAATATCAGAATATATGATACACACAGAGGTGGGCAATGCAAGGCAAGACTTTGTCATTTGTCAGGGAGAGGACTTTGACAAACCATGTTCTTCATGCATTCTGTGTGTGTGTGTGTGTGTGTGTGTGCTCTCACTCACGCACATGCACGTGCCTATGCATGCCATGAGAATGAGGAGAGGGATAGATGTGTTTTGAAGTTCTGGCTTTCCTTGATTTTGACCCCCTTCAGGAAAATAATCTCTATGCAGCGTGGTCCTTTTTGGAGGCTGAAGCCTCTTAACCCCAAGAAGGGAAGCAGAGGTGGCCCCAGAGGCTGCCTGATAGCCACGTGATTTCTGTGGCTTGTCTTGAGGACTGACCAGCAAAGTTGCTGAGCAGGGAGCCCCCCTCCCTAAGTGCTCCACAGTGTAAAGGCCCCTTCCGCCTCCATGCACATCCATCAGTTCTCCATCAGAGGCTGAGGTTGGGGCCGACTGCAGGACTCTGGGTAATGGTTCTTATGTTTAGGAACCCAGGTATGACAAAGAGATGAACGTGCAGTCAATGCAAGGTCATCTACAAAAGAGGCCAGGGAAGGAGGAAGACTGTGACAGTGTGGTCCCCAATCACAGCAGTATGCATTTTTGATTCACCTTATGGGGCCCATCCCTCCCTCTTCTGATTCAGTGTAAAGGAGGTGAGACCAACATCTATACTTTGAAAAAGCTCCAAGATGACTCTGAAATGCATCCCAGGTTGCCTCTGGGCTTTAACATGTTGCTAGAAGTGGACAGGCAGCTCTGAGTGACAGCAATTCCTTCGTTTCCCAGAGGGTGGATGTGCCCATTCTACAGTACATTTATTCACTCAAGGAAGAGTTTCCAAAGCCCTTCTCTGAGTCAGGCCCAGGGCTCAGTCCCCAGTTCTAGGGACACAGAGATGAATAAGATACCCAACCTTGGATCAAGGTGCTTCCAGTGCAGTGCAGTGCAGTGCAGTGAGGCAACTTTCCTCTCCTCTGCTGCTCCTCACCCCATCTCCTCTTCATTCCCTTAACTCCCTAGGCCATCCTCATCCTTCTTTGTCCCCACTCCCAAATGCACCCCATCACTGTTCCCATCTTCCCCTCTCTTCTCTCTTTTTTTGGAGCTCAGACTTCATACTGCAGCATCTTCCCCCACAATTCATCACCATCCACCAATAGCCAGGAAGGCCAATTTCAGTGGAACAAGAAGGGATATGGCTGTGTGAAGCTACCATCAGCAGGAGTGATTTCTCAAATCTTCAGCAAGAGATTATTTAGCAAGTGCATGGAAAATACTAATTGAGATAAGAAACAGGAATTGTTGAAAGCAATTTTTTAAGTTACTTGGAAAAAGTACAGTGAAGTTCCTGGAAAACATTTGATGAATTATACATGTACCTACACCCCTGAGACTGTCATGGCCAAATTCAAATCATGGCCACAGGACAGCAAACAGAAGTGAGCCCTGGGCTGGACCTCAGTTCTTGCCCCACCACTGGCCCCGGTGATGCATCCTCATAACAGATGTTTCCCTCCTCTGGGCCTGTTTCCTCATCACAAAAGATGTCAGAGCTAAATAATCTCTAAGGACTTTTGTTGGGACAGTCAGTCCAGTGTTTTCTTTGTGCTGAGCACTCTTCACTCATCATTACACCCAGATTTCTTCCTGGAGCAGGGGTTGGGGCCATACACAGGGGAATGCTCAGCTGTTCCCTGTGCTGCACAGACCCACTGGTCCAGACCTCATTCACCATCTTTCCACGTTTCATCCTGTTGTCCATAAGCAAATGACACAGTTGTTCATCTATTCATCCAATAGAAATGTAAATAGCTTCTGCCATTTAAATGGTTGCATGTAGGGAGATCAATAATTAGAAAGCAATCAGACAGATCTTGCTCCAGAAGAGCCCCCAAGCCAAGAGGAGAGAGATAGACAGTTCGTTCTATTGGGCAAATTGTGCTCAGCTCCCTTTGAAAGGGAAGTCCAGGAAGGTTGGGGAAATGAGCTGAGGGCTGGAAACACGCATGGGGTGGTGGCTGGTCAAAAAAGGCTTTCTGGAAGAGATCAGATTTGAGCGGGGCTCCGAACTGGGATAGAATTCCAGGAGAAGGGCCCTAGTGGGGAGGGCATCACACCAGGAACTCCTTCAGTGTGGGCAAGGCCCTCTGAGGTATAGCTGAGGGCACCGTAAAACTCGGGGGCCCGTCTTATCACTGTTACTTGTGTGGCAACGTAGACCTGGCAGCTCTTAGGAGGGGGCACTGAAGGCACACTTGCCTGTCATCCCCAGTTGGGGGAAACATTGGCTTAACAATGTTCAGCAAATTACACATTCATAATGAATCCTGTTGGCAGAACTTCCAAGCCCTTAGCACCAGGCAGTGCCTCTGACAGCGTCATTACCCCTCAGTATGAGTTTTGCCAGTTGTCATTTTCCCAAGCACTTTGGAGCCGATTCTGCCTTTGCTTAGCAGTCACAGGGAAGCCAGCCCATTGGGCTCCACATGGCACTTCCTTTGGTTTTCTTGTCCTGTCCCCATTTTCCTCCAAACCCATTCCAGTTTGTCCCTGCCTCACTCACTCAGCTGTGGCCAACCCCAAGGAGGGCATTTATTCCCCCAGGGTCAGATCCAGGACATTTTGTCTTCTTAGCGGGGTCCACCAGGAAGAGACTCTCTGAGCAATTACTCTGCATTATGCCTTTCCTAAGGGAATTCAAATATTTGCATTTAGCAGTAGGAAAACATGGGCAGTTATGGTGGCTGCCCCATGGAAAAATGCAAAACCACTCATTGGTGAAAGAGAGAGACCAGAAGCTTTGGGTCAGATAGAGCTGGGTTCTAATTTTCAGTGAGCCTCTGTTTCCTCATTTGTAAGATGAGAATAATCTCACAGAGGAGTTTGAATTAAATTAAAATGCCTAGCATATGTCTGCACTTAGGAAGTTACCAATACTTCTGTTTCCCTCCGCTTTCCAGAGAGAGTGGAAGTTTTATGTAATATAGTTTTGGGCCAGTTTATAGACTACTGAATAAATGTCTTCATCTTTCTTAACTATACCTCCCATGATATCCTACCTTTCCTCAAAAACCTCCTGTATCCATGACATGTCATTAAATAAGAAAAGCCAATTGTAAAACCCTATATATTAATAGAAAGATGTGAAGAATAATCTGATTTTTGTAAAATATACACACATAGCTCCCTGCCCCCTCTCTCTTTATAGCGTTTACTTCCAGAAAGTGGGATTGGTGAGAGTAAGGGGGCCCCTCGTGCCTTATTTTATTTATTATTTTGTCACTTAAAGTTTTCACAACATGCATGGAGTATCATTTTTTAAAAATATTTTGCTGACACATGGTAATTTTATTCATGAGGTGTAATTTGATGTTTTGAGCTGTATATGCATATGTTGTAGAGTGATCAAATCAGGGCAGTTCCCATCACTATTCATGTAAAACTAAATTCTAAAGAATAACAAAAGAAACCTCCTCTAACTCCCTTTGCCTCTGGAAAAGGTAAAAATTCCATTTCTTTGCACTGGGCCTGTCTCAGATATTTGGCTACAATTAACTGAATCAAACAGTGGTTTAAACAGACAGGAGTTAATTTTTGTCACATACAAAGAAGTTTGGAGCTGGACATTTGTTTAGCATTGGATCATGACTTCTGAACATCTCTGAGATTCTCTTGGTCTCTCCCTCATGAATACGAGATGATTGCTGCAGTTCCAGGCTTCACATTACCATTCAAGTCTGCCAGAGATAGGGAAAAGGTTCCAGCTGCATCAGTCCTTTTTAATCAGGAAATCAAAAGATTTCCAAAAAGTGCCTTCTACCCACCCACCTTCAGAAGACTGACTCATCTGTCTCTTTGGCCTAAACTATACCACTTGGACAGGAAATAATAATGAAAAGCAAGAAACAAGATCATCATGATTCATTTTAGTCCAATTATCATCTATTTCCTGGAAAAGGCAAGGGAATGGATCCTCCCCTGCAGGGCTTGGGACTTCAACAAAAGCACAGTTGTTACAGAAAGGAAAAACTGGGAAGGTGGAGTAGAAAGGTGACTAAGACTGTCTGCCAAAGGGCCCACTAACTTTCCTTCCTCACTGCTGTAATCTGTGCACTAGCTCACATGGGTGGCTCACAGTCCCCAGACATTCTGCAACATTGCACCTCCAGCCTTGTACTCAAGTTGTTCCCTTGGCCTGTGACATTCTCCCTTGGGAGGCTGTGGTGACAGGAACAAGACACTCACATACTGTGAACATCATCACAGGAGTGAAGCCCAGCAGGCTCCATGTGGCTTCTTGACTCTGGGTGGCCCCACAGCCAACTCTGTGGCTCCTGTTGGGCTTTCATATCTAATTGATGAGCTCCAATCGGTGACTTTGTTTATCATGAAGGGTTATGAAATGGCATAGTGTAGCCTTGATCCAGTGACACTTCTCTGCAGCACTGTGATGAGTCCTACAAAGAAGAGGCAGAATAGAGTGTACTTCTCCAAACACTGATGGACAGCACAGTGGTAGGTGGTGTGAGCTGATGGAGGGAAATGAATTTGCTCCCTAAACAGCCAAGCTTGGCCACAGTGAGCTCAGTGTCACCCTGGATTGCAGTTACTTGTGTGTATGTCTCAACTTCCTGGAGGTCAGGGGCTGAGAAAGACGGGGAGTGTAACACAGAGAATGGCCTCCTTTGACACCCAGTTGTCCTTTGGGGGGTCAGCTGTACAGTGAAAAATCTGGTTGTCACTGAGAAACAGCCATCAACCTGACCATTTTTTAGCTCCCCCCTGTTCCTTAGTCTAAATTTATGATCTCCCCATAAACTTAATCTCATAGCTGTGGGAAAGGCTCTTAGGGGTCATTCCGGCCAACTTCCTGTCCATCAGACAGAAGAGGAACCTGGAGCTCAGGGGAGGGAAAGGCCTTCAGTAGGAGGGCTTGAGAGGTCCCAGGCAAGGCGGCTCATACCTGTAATCAAGCACTTTGAGAGCCCAAGGCAGGCAGATCACCTGAGGTCAGGAGTTCAAGATCAGCCTGGCCAACTTGGAAAAACCCTGTCTTTACTAAAAAATGCAAAAATTAGCCAGGTATGGTGGCACGTGTCTGTAGTCCCAGCTACTTTGGAGGCTAAGGCAGGAGAATCCCTTGAACCTGGGAAGCAGAGGTTGCAGTGAGCCACAATCATGCCACTGCACTTTAGCCTTGGCAACAGAGCAAGACTCTGTCTTAAAAAAAAACAAAGAGAGATCTTGAGACCAGTACTCTGTCCACTGTACCTTGAGCCTCTCATCCTTTTTCCCAAACCTATTTCCTGGCTTCTAGAGTTCATTCAGTTAAGTTAGAAAGAGGTGAAACAGCAGAAGTGCCCCAGCCAGGGTGGGACCCTGGCAGGATGTGGTGCTGCCGAGAGCTGGGTGGTGACCGCATCACACAGTGAAGAGCAACACTAAGGAGGCAGCAAGTGGAAGTAAGGGATGCTGTCTCCATGGTAACTGCCGTTCATCCTCAGCTTGTCAGGCTGGGCATGCTGGAGTTGAACAGGGCTGAATTGTTGCCCCCATCATATGGTACTTTTCCAATTTTGAGATGCCTTCACCTGCATACGTGCACATGTGCATGCACACACGCACACACACACACACCCCACTTTTCCCTCTACCTTTCTCCAGGGAAGAATAGGTGTGGTTTCCATTGTCACAGTTCAAGCATGGCAGCACCTTTCCCAGAAAGCAGCAGTACCTGCGCAAAGAATATGGGGAGGGGGATAAGGGAAGTGCGAGAGGACCAGCTCTTGTCCTGGTACCTGGTAAGCAGAGGGGGAGTTTGGTGGTCACTGTTGCTATCTGTGCTCAAGGATGTAGTCACCTGGTGTATCGGTTTCCTACTGCTGCTGTAACAAGTTACTACAAACTGATGGCTTAAAACAACACAAATGTATTATCTTACAGTTTTGGGGGCCAGAAGTCTGAAACGGATTTCATTAGGCTTGGGTTTCTTTTGAAGGTTCTAGGAGAGAATCCATTCCCTTACCTTTCTCACCTCCTCGAGGCTGTTCTCATTCTGAGGCTCGAGGCCCCTCCTCCATCTTTAAATTCTGCTGCGTAGCATCTTCAAATCTCTGCCTGCTTTGCTTACACTGTCACGTCCCCTTCTCTGACTCTTTTAAGGACTCTGTGATTACATTGGGTTCATCTGGATAATCCAGAAATAATTTCCACATTTGCAGGTCATTAACTTAATTACATCTGCAAAGTCCCTTTTGCCATGTAAGGTAATGTATTCACAGACTTCAGGGGTTCGAATGTAGACATCTTTGAGGGGAAAGCATCATTCTGCCTCCTCTGCCCAGGTTCTGTGAATGTGGGCCCTCAATAACCATTGTTGTAAGAGTAATAATAATATTTCCCACAAACTGAGCACCTAACATGTGATAAGCACTGTGCTAGATTTTTACACATATTAACGATTTAATCCTCACTAAAGCTCTACAAGGATGCCTTAATTATCCACATTTACACATGAAGAAATTAGACATGAGGAGTTAAGTGAATTGGGCCAGCGAGCTTAGGTAAGGAAGAAAGAGGAGGGAAGGGCTCCAGGCGTACGTTTTTTCCATATGACACCGGAAAATTCTCCCAGCACTTTGGACCTACTGCTGCTTATAATCATTCTCTCATGATCCAGTGAATTGGTGGTGGGGTCGGGGGTGGGAAGAGAAGCTTGCAAAGAGAATCAGACAGTCAGGGGCGAAGGAAGAGAGCCAATACTGAATATCCACTGTGTGCCACATGGCAGGGGCTCTCCCAGGATGCTTCACAAGCTCCTCACAAGGTCCAAGAGGCTGCCATCTCCCCAGTTTTACAGAGGATACCACCAGTGCCCAAAGATATAATGCAGCTTGCTTGAAGTAATACAGCTAATAAGTAACATGACTGAAATTGGATCTGGTCTTCTCTGAATCCAGAATCAGTATTCTTCCTTCTTTTATCTGTCTTTAACCAAGTCGCCCACATGGTGGAGGCCTGGGCATAGGTAGAGAGCTGGCAATCTTGGTCCATCTTCTCAGCACGCTAATTTTTCTTGGAGATTGAGGGGTGGTTTTTTAAGTTAACTAACTGATGGGTTTTGCAAACACATTTCAGTTTTTAAAAGGAGACATTTTAGGGCACATAACACAAATTTTACATGAATATTAACTCAAATGCGAAACTTCAGAGTCAGCAGCCCCTGAGCCTTCTGAGGTCTCAGGTATTTTCTACTCTTAAGGGTGCTTTGGTGGGAAGTTTGGGCACTGGACCTCAATTTGTTCAATTTTCCCTTATTTGCCTTTTTAGGAAAGGCAGCTTCTAGGCAGGAAAGTAGAGAAACCAGGTCACAAACAGTATTAGAACTCCTGGTCCTGACTTCCCATCCAGGGCTCCCTCCTTGTGCTCCATCATTTGCCTCCCTTTTTACGCATTTCCTCACCTGAGGAATGAGGGTAACATATTCATTCACTGAATAAAGATTTATTGGGCATATACTATGATCAGGAACAGTACTAGACACCGGGGATTCAAATAATTTGTTTGTTAGAGTTCTAAAAACAAAACAAAACAAAACAAAACAAAAAAAAACAAATGCAATCCCCCCTCAAAAGGCCCCCAGCGAGGTTACAGGGCCGTTCTAAGTGATTACAATAACGTGGTGGCGTCATGACTCCAGGGTCTTGAGAGGGCGTAGGGGAAGGGCACTTGCCCTAGCTTGGAGTTCAGGCTTTCTATATGAACTGAGTGCTAGAGCATCTGTAAGAAAATGCCAGGAGATAGAAAGCGTTTGAGAGGGAGGCCTTCCTGCAATGGGGAAAGCATGGAGGTAAGAAATTACAGGTCATATACTGGAAGGCACATTGGGAAACACAGAAGTTCATTTTGCTCATGCCTAACGTGTCCATCAGGCAGAGAGGGTACCACTGTATGAATGGGCGAAACCCTGGAGACATGAGCCAGGCCCCTCCCATGGGGATCCGACTCCAGAAAGTGATGAGAAACCAGTGAAGGGTTTCAAGTAGTATGGGTAGGATGGCTTCATGGAATTTTCTAAGTGGTTCATTCTGGAAGCAGTCTGGACAAGGGATTGGCAAAGCGAGAAGGGCAGGCTAGAGGCAGAAATACCAGCAGGAACCTGGAGGGGATCCAGATGGGAGGTGGAGGGGCCCCGCCTCCTCATTCTCTGGGAAGATCTGCTGTGCTTTCAGTGCGCCTCCCACGTGGAAGGCTTCTGGATAGGGGACTTGAGCTGCCTCCAGCCCAGGATTCCTCACCCACAGACGAAGCCTCTAATTAAAACCAAGGGGCCACAGTAGAATGCAGTCATCTCTCTTCCCCTGAGAAAGTGGGTGGGTAGGTGAGCATTATGCTATTCATGATATTATCTTTTGAGAAAAAGAATTCCACACCCACTATTGTCTTTTATCGAGTGACGCTACAAATTGATTCTAAGCCTCAGAAATAAAAGAGGGTATATAGTACAAAAAAAAATTGCAAAGATCATACAACTTTCATTTGCTAGTGTAAAACAGTACAGACTAACCCTGATAAATTCAGAAAAAAAGTAGAATGAAACCTCTCCATTTAAACTCACTGGGGAGGGCTAATTTGAATTTTACATTGTTTCAAAGGAATGCAACTTCTTCCTCTCACATTCAAGCATAATAAAACCTTAAGAGAATATTTGTGTAATCAAATGCTGATGAGTAGAATAAAGCAAGTTAATAGGAAAACTATAATAGACTCATGGTTACATAATGGTGAGTCATGAGCAGTATGGTCATTTTTATATACAAGAATGAACTTGATGAAGGAAAGCTACTTTAAAAACAATACCTAGCATATCACTTAACAGGGAATCTCACTTACCAGGCAGCCCTATAAAAATCAGCAGTTTCTTTCTCTAAAAATCAAGTTTCTTCCTTCCTTCCTTTCTTTCTCTCTTTCTTTCTTTCCTTCTTTTTCTTTCTTTCTTTTTTTCTCTCTTTTTCTTTCTTTCTCTTTTTCTTTTCGCTTTTCTTTTCTTTTATTTCTGAGACACAGTCTCACTCTGTCACCCAGGCTAGAGTGCAACGACACAGTCTCATCTCACTGCAACCTCTACCTCCCAGGTTCAAGCAATTCTCCCACCTTAGCCTCCTGAGTAGGTGGGTCTACAGGCGCACACCACCACACCCAGATAATTTTTGTATTTATTGGTATAAACAGTGTTTCACCATGTTGGCCAGGCTGGTCTGGAACTCCTGACCTCAAGTTATCTGCCCATCTCAGCTTCCTAAAGTGCTGGGATTATAGGCATGAGCCACCGTGCCTGTACTCTTTTGTTTCGTTTTTTAATAGAGAGGAGATGTCATTTTGTCACCCAGGCTGGAGTGCAATGGCACAATCACGGCTCAGTACAGCCTCGAACCCCTGGGCTCAAGCAACCCTCTCGTCTCTGCCTTCCGGGTGGCTGGGATTATAGGCACATGCCACCACACTTGGCTGATTTTTTTGTTGTTGTTTCAAATATTTGTAGAGACAGGGTCTCGCTATATTGGCCAAGCTGGTATGGTACTCTGATCCTCCAGCCTCAGCCTCCCAAAGCACTGAGATTATAGGAATGAGTCACCACACGCAGCCAAAACTAACAGTTCCAGGGGAGGCTACTGATTTTTAGATTGGATTTTTCTGAGCTGCTGGGAAGATCCTGGTGAGTCATAATGAGAGAGGCTGGGCTGATAGTGGAGTTTGCCTCATGTCCTCATTCTCCTCGATTTTTCTGAGTCCCTCTCCTTGCCTTCCTTTTCCACTCATCTATCACAGACATCAAATCCAGAGGTATTCCAAAGCAGGCAGCCTTCTACTAGCTCATCCTACAAATTTTACCTCTGAACATGAACATAAAAATCTTCAAACTCTATCTCAAAAAAAAAAAAAAAAAAATCAGGCTGGGCATGGTGCCTCACGCCTGTAACCCCAGCACTTTGGGAGCCCTTGAGGTCAGGAGCTCGAGACCAGCCTGGCCAACATGGTGAAACCCTGTCTATACTAAAAATACAAAAATTAGCCAGGCATGGTGGCAGGTGCCTATAATCCCAGCTACTTGGGAGGCTGAGGCAGGAGAATCACTTAAACCCAGGAGGTGGAGGTTGCAGTGAGCCAAGATCGTGCCACTATACTCCAGCCTGGGCAACAGAGCGAGGCTACGTCTCAAAAAAAAAAAAAAAAAAAGAAAAGAAAAGAAAAGAAAGAAAGAAAGAAAGAAAAAATCTTCAATGAATCCTAGTAATGTTGCAGAACTTTCTCCTTAGTTCAGCTAAAACCAGGCTCTTGTCATATGACCAGGAAAGATTAGGCTCATGGACACACAGAAGTGTGAGGAAAACGGAATTCATTGGGTGAAAAGGAAAAAGACATAAAAACTCAACAAAGCAACAGGGGGCCTTGCCAGCAACTTCCTGCCTCACAGATCAAATCCCAGGTCCCCACACAGGAACAGGAGAGGGCAGGCTCCTCCCTGCTGCAAATGGCGTGAACTTCCAGCTGGTCCTCCCAGTGCACAGGAGGGCTCCAATCCGCTGTGGCCATGTCCAAACCAGCCCTGGGCAGGTTCCCTCATCTACACAAAAGCACTTGTGGGGTGGGTTAGAGATTCTCCGGGGAGCCTTTTTTACCTGTCTCAGTAATCCATAGCTAGTGCATATTAAAGCAATCATCCGCCACAATCAGGTAAGCTTGTTTTTTGGCCAGGAGTTTAAGGACAGTTTAATATTACAAATGCTATAAATACTTCATAATTATATCAATATCTTAAAAAATTTTGAATAGATGTAATTAAATATGAATTTAAAATCATTCTAAAGTCCACTTCAAAGAGTAAATAGCTGAGAGAGACCAGCTGACTTGTAAGTAAGTGGGATACTTGTTCTGTCATAAATGAAAACATGCTTTACAACTTCAGTAATTAAAACAGTACGGTATTAATGCCACAACAGAAAAATGGCAAGAACAGTTAAATCAGAGCAACCCTGGCTGGGCGCGGTGGCTCACACCTGTAATCCCAGCACTTTGGGAGACCGAGGTAGGCGGATCACAAGGTCAGGAGATCGAGAGCATCCTGGCTAACACGGTGAAACCCCGTCTCTACTAAAAATACAAAAAAATTAGCAGGACGTGGTGACAGGCGCCTGTAGTCCCAGCTACTCGGGAGGCTGAGGCAGGAGAATGGCGTGAACCTGGGAGGCGGAGCTTGCAGTGAGCCGAGATTGCGCCACTGCACTCCAGCCTGGGCCACAGAGTGAGACTCCATCTCAAAAACAAAACAAAACAAAACAACAACAACAACAAAAAATCAGAGCAACCCCTAGCATATATAAGAATGGAAAACATGAACAAATGCTATCATAGACTAAAGGCTTCTGGGATATCCTGTTGAATTTTTATGAAGAGAGAGTGGAAAATAAATTCAGATCCTCTCTTTCCACCAGACACCAAATAAATTCCAGATAATTAAAGAATTGATAGCTTACATTAAATAATAAGGAAACAGAAGTGACTGTTAATGGATTCCCTGGTGAGGGTGGCATCTAAGAGTAAACGTGATGGGAAATGTCTGTTAGATTCATAGTGTAGCTAGCTACAACTTAAGGTAGTGTAGGTCCAGACATGCCACAGGCCAAATTCAAGTCCAAGAACCAACTGGAATTCTGTGATAGAAACACGTTGTGGTGAATTATCATGAGGACTAAAGGAGCAGATCAGGAACTCTAATTTCTGCAAGGAAACTTCAAGGAAGACACAGAGCACAGTCTCCTATGCTTGTTTCTGTGTTAAAAGCCAGGGTTGATTTTGGCTGATCAATTTCAGACCCAGTGCTTTTAGGGAACAATGTCTGTGTGGACAGCTGGGGCCAGTGCATGATTATCTCCAGGTCTGAGGCTCACTCGCTGGGAAACCGTGGATTCATCACCTCATCTCTCTGTGCCTTTTGTCTCATGCATAAAATGTGAAAAGTAACAAATGTAATGGGCAGAATAACATGTCCCCCCTTCACTCCAAGGTATACATGTCCTAACCCCTAGAATTTGTGAAAATATTATGTTACATGGCAAAGGTCATTTATGGTAGTAGATAGAACTAAGGTTACTAATCAGCTAACCTGAATATAGGGCGAGAATTCTGTATTATCCAGGTAGGCTCAATGTAATCACAAGCGTCCTTAAAGTGAAAGAGGGAGGCAGAAGGGAAGGTTGGAGTGACTCAATGTGAGGATTCCGTCTGCCACCACTGCCTTTGAAGAAGGAGGAAGGGGCGACAAGTGAAGGAATGCAGGCAGCCTCTTGGAGCCAGAGAAGGACAGGGAGTGGAATCCACTCCCCTGGAGCCTCCAGAAGGGAATGTAGCTCTGCCAGCACCTTGATGGTAACCCAGAGAAGACCCATGTCAGATTTCCAACTCCCAGAACTATAAGATAATGAATGTATTGCTTTAAACCAAAATGGTTGAGGTAATGTGTTACAGCAGCAACAGGTAATATTCAAATAATTAAGATAATTAAATGAGAACACCTGTGTGACATGTCTACTATGGGGCTCGATATGGTTTGGTTCTGTGTCCCCACCCAAATCTCATCTTGAATTATACTCCCATAATTCCCACGTGTTTTGGGGGACCCGGTGGGAGATAACTGAATCACGGGGGCAGTCTCCCCCATACTGTTCTTGTGGTAGTAAATAAGTCTCATGAGCTCTGACGGTTTTATCAGGGGTTTCCGCTTTTGCATCTTCCTCATTCTCTCTTTGCCTGCTGCCATCCATGTAAGACAGGACTTGTTCCTCCTTGCCTTCCACCATAATTGTGAGGCTTCCCCAGCCACGTGGAACTCTAACTCCAATTAAACCTCTTTTGTAAATTGCCCAGTCTCAAGTATGTCTTTATCAGCAGTGTGAAAACAGACAAATACAGGGCTCAGTTAAAAGTACCCTGGTTACCATGCCAGTAGCAGCTGGTGTGGGCTTGATATTGGAAACCAGGTTTCCTGAAGTCTGTACTCCTTAACATACAAATGTGAAATTATTTTTTCCTTATAATTTCATATAGCAATTGTGCTATGATGAACTATTATCTCCTTTGTAATAGTTGCTTTGACAGCATCTTGGCAAGATTCCCTAAATTAGCGACACTCTCTGTTATTGGTTATCAGAACAGACTCATTTCAGGTATTTAAGACAGTCTTACTCATTTTAAAAAATTCCACCTCCAGCTCAGTTCAGTGCTCTCCTTCCCTCCCCAGCACAGGCTGCCTTGTCTGTGGCTGCAGTTAGGAGGCAGGGGCTGGGGGCGGGACAATGTGTCAAGGATCAGCACTTGGCACCCACCCCTTCCTCTACTACTAACCAGATCCTCCACTCCTTCATGTATTGAGGCAGGGAAGATACAGAGAAAAGGGAATTTCAGTAAGTTCCTTACGGAACTAGGCCAGGTTACCAGGTTGCAGCATCTCCTCAGCTGATTTTTTTTTTTTTTTTTTTTTTGAGATCTCAGCTCACTACAACCTCCACCTTCCCAGTTCAAGTGATTCTCCTGCCTCAGCCTCCTAAGCAAGTCATTGGGATTAGGATTACAGGCAGGCACGCACCACCATGCCTGGCTAATTTTTTTGTATTTTTAGTAGAGATGGGGTTTCGCCTTGTTGGCCAGGCTGGTCTCGAACTCCTGATCTCAAGTGATCCACCCGCCTCAGCTTCGCAAAGGGCTGGGATTGTAGGCATGAGCCACCAGGCCCAGCCCCTTGGCTGATCTTCTAATCTCCTCACTATCTCTGGGCCCCTTGAGGGCTGGCCATGACCCCAATATGCTCCACCTGCAAAAATGGGTGCCCTTGCAGCACTTCTATGTCTCTGCAGTGCCCCTAAGTATTGGCAGACTGCTGGGAGTTCTGGCCTTAGCTAGTGCATCACAGGCCACATTCCCCTGAGGACTTGTGTACTACCCCTTGGGGCCTGAGCCGACTACAGGCCAGTGAGCACATGTGGAAGTCTTAGGAACTGGGAACTGGAAAAGGTGACAGGAGCAGGGAGCATCTGGCCTGAGTGCACAGGGGCCACTAAGCGAAGTCCTAAACGACAGCCAGTCAGGGAGCAAAATGCCCATTTCCTGCCATTCTTATAGATGAACTCTTTTGGAACCACCAGCGGAAGCACTCCCGAACCCTTCCCACCCACCCTGCCCCTGTGTCTGCAGAGGAGCAAAGAGAACATTGTCTCTAAGCTGGACTGGGAGATGATGGTTGGATGCAAGAGTGCTTCTTAAATGCACACTTTTATTAGACCCCATCAGCTTATGGCTGACCCCAACTGCCAGCAGCTCTCTGAAGTTAGAATGAAGTGCTCACTACCTTTTATTTTCAGTTTGGAGCATTGTCCCAATTCTAGGACAAAGGAAAAATCTGTCACTGGGTAGAAGCCTCACTCAGATACTCAGAAGAGGCTCTGGGAATATTCAATGATGAAGAACTGTGGCTCTCAGATGCCAGCCCCACTCCAGCCTGGCCTGACCATGGCCATAGCCTGCTGGGTGCAGCTTGTCTGCGTCACAGACTCTGGGTGGGGTTGCCCCAAGAAGGCTTTTTAGCAGCAATCAAAGCAATAAAGGACTATTTTGTCTAAAATCTGTTCCTGGACTATCCCAGCAGTTTCACCCTCATTTCAACACCACATCCAAACAGCTTCAGGGCCTAAATGCAAATCCGGGCCCAGGAGACACCACATACCCGCGTCTCACCACATCACAGCCGGTGGCTGCCTCAAGGCCCTGGAGGAGAGAAGACAAGCACCCCTCAAACAATCCTAGTCCATTTGCATGTATAACAATCTGTCATTGCTTCTAGGGCTTACTCATTTATTCATCCTTTCAGTGAAGCACCTATCTTGTGCCCCCTCTGTGTTTTCAGGTACACAAAGATAGATAAAAGATTACCTTTTCACCTTGGTAGTTTGCCCAATCTGTAACCGCCCAAGGGGTTCACCTTGTCCACTGCCTAGACAGAGGCGATGTATCAAGACACAGGAATTGCAATAGCAAAAGTGTAATACACACAGAGGTGGCTATGCAGGAGATGAGTTTTATTATTACTCAAATCAGTCTCTCTGAAAACCTGGGGATCAGAGTTTTTAAGGATAATTTGGTGGGTAGGGGTCCAGTGAATCGGGAGTGTTGATTGGTTAGCTCAGGGATGAAGTCACAGGGAGTTGAAGCCGTTGTCTTGTGCTGAGTCAGTTCCTGTGTTGGGGCCACAGAACTGGTTGGCAGGTCCAGGTGGGGCCATCTGTTGTTAGAAATGCAAAAATCTGAAAAGACATCTCAAAAAGCAGATCTTAGGTTCACAATAGTGATGTTACCTTCAAGAGTGATTGAGGAAGTTGCAAATTTTATGACCTCCGAAATAATGGTTGGTAATATTTCAAATTCCAGCCCCTCTCATCTTGATTTGGTGGCTGGTGACCTTTCATTTGCTTTATAAGAATAGCCTTTTGGGAAGGGCTATTATATAACTATATACTAAATTCCTATCCAAAGCTAGTTCGGCCTATGCCCAGGAATGAACAAGGACAGTATAGAGGTTAGAAGCAAGATGGGGTCAGTTAGGTCTGATATCTTTCCCTGTTATAATTTCCTCAGTTACGATTTTTGCAAAGGCAGTTTCACGTCTAGCAAGGTAGACACAGACACGCCAGAAAAAATAACACAATAGTGTAAGTATCTTAATAGAAGTACAAATAAAAGGTTAAGAAGCTCAAATCCAGGCTGGAGATTGTAGCTGGCAGGAGCAAAGGCATAATAGAGTGTGAGTTATTGAGGACAGCAGTCCATCTTGGCTGTTTCTGGATTCACCTGGGTCTGGCATATAATGGATATCTAACAGTTGTTAAATTGACCTAGCATTGCAGGCATAGGAGTGTGAAGAATTTGAATAAAAACAAATAATTTTTTCTGTCTGATATGTAGTGTAGGGAGGAGGGAGTGCACGATAAAAGCTCAGGACCTAATTTTGAAAGTCCTTGAATGCCCAGCTAAGGAGTCTACAATGTTTCCACTAGGTACAGAGGGGCAGGAAACAGAGAAGAGTGACATTGTGATTTTTTTAAGGCCTCATTAGGCCACTGGATTGTGGTTTAAGTCTAGAGTTGTGGGTAAGTGATTTTGTTCCAGGGAGAAAGATTTGTGAGGACTGCAGTAATCTGAGCATTCAGATGTGGTTTCCAAGTTGTTAGAATACCTCCCTCTAAATGGTGTTAGAGAAATTCAAAGTCCCACAGCACCTTAGGCAGGCTGCCCACATCTGAGGTATAAGGGAGGTCTTACTCTGTACATGTAAGTCCTTGAGTTTAAAAGGGCTCCAGGGAGGCTAGGTCCTGGCCTGAGCTCAGCCACCTGCCTGTTCTGTAGCCCCTGCTGTGATCTTTAAGGAGCCAGGGCTCCAAGGAGGCTCTGCTCTCTGCATTTAGGTGCTGAAGAGCACAGCTTTTCTCTGAGGTGATCTCATTCTCTCCTCTGCCCCACCTGCTTTGATTCCTGCCTCCCACATAGTTACCGAGCCTTAGGTCTCTCTGTGCTTCAAAACTCCTCACTCTAGTGGCACAAAGAGAATGCCTGCCTTCAACACAGGGCTCAGAGCCAGGCAAAGCTTCAGAAGCCCAGCCACAGCTAAATCACCTGTCTCTGCATCTTCCTTGGGTGTCTGTCCCACCTGGCCCTTCTGGGCACCCAGCCTGGGGCTCTGGAGCTGTCTCCACCCACACCCAGACTGAGTTTTCACGGCTGTTATAAGGTCCCTTAAGGCTCAGGCCTTAGTTGAAGGGCTCAAAGGCAGACACATCTGAGATCCAATCCCAGAACATTAGCTCCAAGACCTTGAGGCAGGTAACCAAACCATATGCCCCTTCCATGTTACATAGGGCAACACTAGCCACTTCCCAGAGTTGGTGAGAAAATGCAATGAGAAGCTTCTATAAAGCAACTATCCAAGGAGGTGCCCCCATACCAGCAGTCCTTCACTTAACTCATGAAAGGTCTTTCCTGCCAGCCCTATGAGATCTAAGCTATAGCAATTTCTCCAGAGAAAGATAGATTTGTTCCTGGGGAAGGATTGTTCTAAATCCCCTCTCTGTGTAAGCCCTTCTGAGTTCAGTGGACTTGACTTACTTGGCAATGGTTTCCAACTGCCACTGGTGATGCAGAATTTTTCTCAGCCACTTTGCCAACCAGGGAACTCCATGGCCAGCAATACCCTCTGCCATGCCTGGGCCTTGCTTGGCCCCAGGCCTGCTGGAGGCACCTCATCCATTCGACCTGCATGTGTTATAGATTGTACCCGCGTTCAACAATTCCTGAGCTCTTGTCCCTCATCCAAGAAGAATAAGGTTACACTGACAATTAGAAGGGTAAGGATGGGCAGAGAAGAATTTTATTGAGCAATGAAACAGCTCTCAGCTGAGAGGGGACATGGTGGGGTGGTCCCCCACACCCACAGTCAGGTGATTTCTCTCTCAGTCTGGCTGGGTCCCAGGCTTTTTATGGACTCGGAATGGGGAGTGCATGCAGATTGGTTTGTGAGTATGCAAAAACATGTTAAAGTGAAGACAGCACCCAAAGGTGGGCACGACAGTGTAGAAAAACAATTAGGAAAGGATAGGTAAATGTAAAATAGGTGAAGGGTGGGGCTTAATCACAGGAAAGCAAGCCAAGCGAGAAAGTAGCTTCTCAGTCTCGTCCATGTATTTTACTTGTAGCTTGGATTTTGGGCTTTCAACTGTCTTTGCCTTGTCTTCTAGTAATTAAGTATGTACCTTGGAGGTGGGGTTTCACCATGGACCCACCCCATCTGCCTAGGCATTTAGCTGCCTCCTGCCACTGTCACTGGGATTTTAGCCCAGAGTGCCCTCTTGAGTCATTCCCTCAGGCTCAATGCCCTTACTCCAAAGCTGCAGGGCTTGCAGCTCTGTGAGAAAGGGAGGTGGCAGTTCACACTGCAGAAGCCTCATCAGTTGAGAGACATAAATAAGCAAGTGGATGTTACTTGTTCTTGGATAGGAAGACTCAGTGCTGCAAAGATGCCAGCTCTCCCTAATGAATGTAGCAGCTCAAAGCTATCTCAGTCAAAATCTCATCACAATTTGCTTTGTTTCATTGCTTTGCCACTTGATCTAATTATTTTAAAGTTCCTCTGGAAGAATATATTTTCAATAATAATCAAAAGAAGAAGAGAGAAGAGGATAACTTCCATATATTAAAATATTTTATAAGCTTGCAATAATTAAGATACTATGCTGTTAACAGAGGAAGAAATTGACAACCAAATAAAAAAAATTAGCCGGGTGTGGTGGCGGGCGCCTGTAGTCCCAGCTACTCGGAGAGGCTGAGGCAGGAGAATGGCGAGAACCCAGGAGGCGGAGCTTGCAGTGAGCCGAGATCGCGCCACTGCACTCCAGCCTGGGTGACAGAGCGAGACTCCGTCTCAAAAAAAAAAAAAAAAAAAAAAAAAAAAGAAATAATAACTAGTTCAAACATATCAAACATACACCTGCATATATGGGGCAAAATGGCATTTTATTTTTTTTAATTTATTTTTTTCAAGACGGAGTCTTGCTCTGTTGCCCAGGCTGGAGTGCAGTGGCACGATCTTGGCTCACTGCAACCTCCTCCTCCTGGGTTCAAGCAATTATCCTGCCTCAGCCTCCTGAGTAGCTGGGATTATAGGCACACGACACCACGCCTGGCTAATTTTTGTATTCTTAGTAGAAATGGAGTTTCACCATGTTGGCCAGGCTGGTCTCAAACTCTTGACCTCGTGATCCGCCCGCCTTGGCCTCCCAAAGTGCTGGGATTACAGGCATGAGCCACTGTGCACAGCCCAAAATGGCATTTTAAATCAGAAAGGAAAAAATGGACTTTTCATTAAATCTTATAACAATTGTCTAGCCATTATATTCACAAATTAAATGTGAATATTCAAAGGTAAATGAGAGAGAGGGGAAAGTGTTAGAAGAAAACATAGGGAAATATTCTGAATCTCAGTGTGGGGATGGACTTTCAAAATGACACCAAAACCAAACACCATTTAGGAAAATTCTGATGCCTTGATTATATAAAAATCTAAACTTTTGCACAGGAAAAAAAAAGCAAGCTTGTATATGATTTTTCCAAAGGATATAAAAAGGATAGTGAACCTCACTAGAAATCAGAGAAATGCAAAAATGGTTGGATAATATTGTATCATTGTTCTGGTATCAGAGGCAATGTCAAGGGTGCATCACACATTAGCACTCTGGTTAACTATTGGATGGTGGTTTGACAATACGGGTCACAGGTAAGATTTGTGTATTCCTTCACCCATAGTCCATGTTTAGGAGATACCCAGATCAATTTTATAAATAAAACACTTTAAGGTATTAATAACAGTGAAGACATTTTAAACCATTGTCGGAGGCTCCAGATTTGATTAAATAAATTATGGAACATTCATATAATGGAATATTAATCAGCCACTAAAAAGGGGGTCACATATTTAAAGCCAGTGACCTAAAAGGTTTTCATGACATAGCACCAAATGAATAAATCTAGAATTATAAATATACATGCGTGTATGTGTAAACATGCAGAATGCAGAACCATACACAGGTACATACTTAATGACTAGAATGAAGGTAAGGTTGGTTTTTTGTTTTTTTTTTTTTTTGAGATGTAGTCTCGCTCTGTCACTGAGGCTGGAGTGCAGTGGCATGATCTCAGCTCTCTACAGCCTCTGCCTCCCGGGTTCAAGCAATTCTCCTTCCTCAGCCTCCCGCGTAGCTGGGACTACAGGCCCATGCCACCATGCCTGGCTAATTTTTGTATTTTTAGTAGAGACGGTTTTTCACCATGTTGGCCAGGCTGGTCTCAAACTCCTCACCTTAACTGATCCACCCACTGGGATTATGGGTGTGAGCCACCACACCTGGCCAGGTAAGGCTTTTTGTATGATTCACTGCTGTATCCCCAGTGCGAGAAACTTTGTCAGTGTTCAATAAATACACATTGAATCAAAGAACTCCTAGAACGGTGGTCACTGTTTGTTTTTGTTTTTGTTTTGTTTGTTTGTTTGTTTTCTTTGAGATGGAGTCTTGCTCTGTCACCCAGGCTGGAGTGCAGTGGTGCAATCTCAGCTGAGTGCAACCTCTGCCTCCCAGGTTCAAGCGATTCTCCTCCCAAGTAGCTGGGATTACAGGCATGCATCACCACACCCGGCTAATTTTTGTATTTTTAGTAGAGATGGAGTTTCACCATGTTGGTTAGGTTGGTTTCGAACTTCTGACCTCGTGATCTGCCCACCTTGGCCTCCAAAAGTGCTGGGATTACAGGCGTGAGCCACTGTGCCCGGCCAAACAATGATCACTCTTAATAATAACTCTGAGTGGTAGCTTTTTGGCTAATTATTCCTTTATTTGTGTTTTAAATTTTTTCTTCATAAATGTGTATTATCTTTAGAGTAAGAAAAAAGCATTGCTATTTTCATTAAAGTGCCTTAAAATATAGACACAGCATATCTCCTTCAGTTATACATTGAATAAATCACCCTTTGGAGAAGAATTATGAAATGCAGAAATAAGCATTAAAAATACTTCTTGGATGATTTGGTATTAAAAGTAAGAAAAGCGGCAGGTGCAGTGACTCATGCCTATAATTCTAGCCCTTTGGGAAGCCAAGGCAGGCAGATCACTTGAGGCCGGGAGTTCAAGACCGGTCTGGCCAATACGGTGAAACCCTGTTTCTTAGTCTGTTCTCATGATGTTAATAAAGACATACCTGAGGCTGGGTAATTTACAAAGGAAAGAGGTTTAATTGACTCACAGTTCCACATGGCTAAGGAGGTCTCACAATCATGGCTGAAAGTGAATGAGGAGCAAAGTCATGTCTTACATGGCAACAGGTAAGAGAGCTTGTGCCGGGGAACCCCCCTTTATAAAACCATCAGATCTCGTGAGGCTTATTCACTATCACGAGAACAGCATGGGAATGACCCTCCCACTGGGTCCCTCCCAGGACACATAGGAATTATGGGAGCTACAATTCAAGATGAGATCTGGGTGGAGACACAGTCAAACCGTATCACCCCATCTCTACTAAAAATACAAAAAAAATAGCTGGGCATGGTGGTGTGTGCCTGTAATCCTAGCTGCTCTGGAGGCTGAGGCACGAGAATTGCTTGAACCTGGGAGGCAGAGGTTACAGGGAGCCGGGATTGCACCACTGCACTCCAGACTGGGCGACAGAGTGATACTCTGTCTCAAAAAGAAAAAAAAAAATTAAAAGTAAGAGCTGAATGTAATGGATCTAGCAGAGGCCACCTTCACCTATTGAGTTAGTCAGGAAATACTTATTGAACATCCACTGTGTTCCAGGCACTAAGAATACAGACATGAGTCAGGGGTGACCCTTCCCTGGAGGATGTCAGAGCAGAGTTGGGGGCAGGCATAAAACAGCTCGTGACAAGACGAGGCGCAAGTGACTCTGTGCATCAATACAGGGTATTGTCATTGCTCAGAGGGGAAGCCCTTAACTCAGCTTAGGCAGGGGAGAGAGTTGGAATATGGGGTGGAAAGGAAAGAGCAGGCTGAAAAGACAAGGGGCTCAGAGAAGTGCTCCTTGAGCTGAGTGATAAAGGACTAACAGGAACTAGCAAGGAGTGAGGGGGCAAGAGAGAAGCATGGACAAAGCATGCAAAAGCACTCTGGAAAGATTTCCTGTGGATCGGCACCAGCTTGGAGTGTCTGAAGAGGGGAGGGTGGTGGAGAAATGAAGCTGGAGAGGTTTGCAGGACCCAAGTCCAGAAGGGCCTTGGGGGACTGGACTAAGCAGAGTGGCTTTCATCCTCGAGTGTGGGGGAGAAGGCAGGGGAGGGCATCAAAGAGCGTGCAGTAGAGAGGTTAAGGCCTAGACTTGCAGATGCGCTCACTCATTCTAACAGCAGTGTGCAGGCAAGACTCAGGGCTGGCAGGTGCCCAGGGCCCTGTGCTTAGAAGGACCCCACACTTGGCTTACTGCTCTGCTGCTGCCATCGTGATTCTTAATAATTTTTAAAGAGGAAGCCCTACATTTTCCTTTTGCACTGAGCCCTGCAAATTATGTAAGAGGTCCTGGCAAGACTTGAGGCAAAGTTTGTTATGCAGTTGACCAGGAGAGAACGCAGTAGGAACTTCTGTGCCTTTCCATCTCAGCCTTTGTATTTAGGGGTCTTCTCAACACGTGTCCAGGGAAGAAGCAAGAAATAAAAAGGCAATGTGTGACATTTCCCAAGGTGCAGACAATGCCCTGCGATGTGTTTGTTGTACAAATGAGGCAGAGGCAAAGCTTAGCTATGCCCCTTCCCCTCCCCTGACTCCCTCATCTCTCCTCTGAGATCAGCAAAGTAAGAACGAGCCTCTCAGGTCGTAGTAGGGTGAGGAGGAAAACAGGTGTTTCTGTGTGTTTGTTTTTTGTTTTGCTGAGATCACAACTGCCAAAGAAGAGAAAATGGTTAGGTCATTCCCATAGTCACACAGTTGCATCCCACCCACTTCGTGCTCTGGTGCTGCTTCCACTTTCTCCTGGAACCCCTCAAACCCCAGCCAGAGCCTCCTCGCCCCATGGGTCCCACTGCAGGGAGTTACTGCTCCTGCTTGGTTCTGACTCATGGTCAGACTCTAACTGGCAGCTCGACCCCTAGCTCCTTTGAACACACATACACACGTACACACACGTACATGTGCACATACATACATACACACTTGGCTCAGGGCACATGAGGGTTTGTTTTTGTCACCATGAGGTTTTCCTTCCACACATCTTGGCATGCACCAGCTGCTTAGCAACAAGCTGTTGGGCAGAAGTGGGAATTATATATCTCCCTGGTTGCTGCAACCAGAGGTGCCAAAACGGAGGGGAAGGGTCCACCAGAGGGACTGGGCTGAAGGACAGCGGTGTGTGTCTCCTGGACAAACGCTCGGAGATGGAACAGTCAGGCCTCTGGTCCTGTGCCAGGAATCTCAGAGGCCTGCTGGGAATGGTGCTCCAGAAAATAGAATCCTGACAGCAAGCCGTGGGTGGCGAGGAATCTGCAGGGATGGCTGATGACAGGTGGAAGGCAAAATGTAAGAATTCCTAAATCTCTGCTGAGGGGATTTGCCTCAGCAAGATCCGGGTTCAGGTCATCATCGTGGCCACCCTAAAATCTTCCATCCTGGCTTGTGGTTCTTGCTTTTGGAGTTTCAGCTCAAAAGCTCCTTCTCCTAGGAGTTCTACCTCTCATGTAGCGTCGAGGCAAAGAACATTAGCACCAGGATTCTGCAGTTGGATTTTCTAGGTTCACAATTTAGCTTCTGCCGTTCACTTTGTGATCTTGAGAAAGTTACTTTGCCAGTCTGTGCCATACTTTTCTCATCTATGAGCCCCACCTCAGAGGACTGTTGTGAGAATTACATTAAAACAGGTAAAAGGACTTTTTGTAATGTCATCTCCAAAACAGACATCCATAATGCTGAGGACAGAAGGAAGCAAAGTAAGCTACCTTTTAAAAAGTGTCTTCCATGTGCCTGACACTGTACAAAATGCCATTTACTCATGGGATTGATCTTTTCACACTCATGGAAACCGAGGCTTACAAAGCGCCCTACTCAAGGCCATGCTTCAGCAATGGGGCCAGAGTTTGACATGGTCACTGTGGCTCTGTAGCCCTCACTCATTCCTCAAGCCAAACTGCCTCCACTATTGCTTTTCAGAGAAAGGGAAAAAATACTAATTTATCTCTCATGGGGTGGGGGCGGGTGTCAGAATTTGGTGGAAAGAGCTCCTTCCCAGAGTAACATTTTAGAATTATGATATGAAGCCAGTATAATTACCATAGCACTCCCTGGCATATGGTACCTGAGATGGGGAAATAGTAAGCCAGGGTCTTGGGAAAATGAAAGATGTCATCAAGGTACAAAGGCAATAGACACCTAGATTTGGAGTGAAAACGTGGATTCCACCAAGCTCCAAGCAAGCAGGCCTCATCTCTCTGGCCACATTCACTGGCTTAGAAGACTGGGGAGTCCAAGGGCAGGAAAAGGCTGCAGCCTGTGCTCAGAGGCTCATGGTTTTCCAGGTTAACACACAAACCCCTGCTTCCTTGACCAGTGGATGCTCACACCATGACATGCACATATTCCCAAAGATCTTTTATGGCAACAGCTCATACACGCCCTTTCACACTTTCTGCACTGCTGAGAGCTGCAGGGTTCAGTATGGTAGCCATGGGCTGCATGTGGTTTTGAGTACTTAGAATATGTCTAGCAGGAATTGAGATGTGCTGTGAGTAATGACACATGTACCTGCTTCAAAGACTTAGTCCAAAAAGTCAGATATCTCACTGATAACTTTAATAGCGATTACACGTTGAATGATGTAAATTTGATGTGTTTTGAATATAATGGGTTCAATAGAATCTATTATTAAAAACTATTTTTTTACCTTTGTAATATGGCTATTAGAAAAATTCCAATTCCTTATGTGATTGGCATATGTGGCTCATGATGTCTTTTTACTGGACAGGGCTGCTCTCAAAGGTACTCACAGTAGGCTTTGTGTTGGGAGAGTGCTTTAGCAGTCACAAAACATTGGCCTCTCTTTATGACAGAATCACAGAAAGCCAGACCTGGAATGAGTACCCTTAAGCTGTTTTGTTCAGTCTCCTGATTTACAGGCAGAGAAACTGAAGCATCAAGAGGAGAAATGATTCCAGTGTTCCAGGTGCCATCCATAGGCCGTCGCCCACCTGGATCTAGTCCTTGCTGCCTCTACCCTCTAGAGCTGGCTGTCCGGTTCCTCTCCGGCCCCTCTTGCCCAGCTCTTCCCCTCCCTTCCTCTTCCCTCAGGGAAGGCTGGGAGAACTCTCCCAGGGGAGGCATCTTTATTCATGAACCTGGCCCAGGGGAGCCTGGAGAGCCTGTCTGAAGGCTGCTCTGTGCTTTCCCTGCAGACTCAGAGAGATAAATATGGAAATGTGCGAGAAGAGCTTTTCCCCGTCAAGACTAAGGGCTGCTGTGACATCTAATACATAAACCAGGAGGGGTGGAGGAGGCAGCTCCAGGGCTGTAGCCGGCAGATTCTCCTCAGCCCCAGCTGGGCCCTTGCTCCCACTTAGGCAGGCTTGGCTGACCCCTGGACATCTGCCCAGGCTGGGCTTTGTTTCTGTTTCCCACAGCACCTCCTGTACGCTGCCCCCACAACACCACAAAACTGCACAGGTGCTGGCCCATCTCCAGCTACCATCCAGCCCCCAACCCCACCCCAGGATGCCTCCCCTGACTTCTCCAACCTGCCTGGGCTTCCTCCTCCAAATCCCAAGTGCCTGGAGGCTGCACTCTTGCTTTCTGAGGACCCATTAGCAGCTTCTGCATCAGAGAGGGTGCGCTATGCAAACCCCAGCCTCAACCCAAACCTGCTGCAGCAGAATTTGTATTTTCATGAGATCCCTAGGAGATCTGCTCTGGCCCACACCAGTGAGAGCAGGGCACTGTGTCTGGTTTATACAGTGCCCACTGCAGTGCCTTGCACAGCACTGGGCTCCTGGTAAATATTCCAACCACGGACAGAATGACCTTTGTTGAGTCCTTGAGGTTGACGCAGCACTTTCCCGGACGTGGTCTCACATAACACCCCATGGCCCTGGATAATGCTGAGTGGACAAGTGAAGACTCT
Organism: Symphalangus syndactylus; assembly: GCF_028878055.3. Classification (NCBI taxonomy): domain Eukaryota; kingdom Metazoa; phylum Chordata; class Mammalia; order Primates; family Hylobatidae; genus Symphalangus; species Symphalangus syndactylus. The sequence continues at coordinate 94,701,959 of NC_072440.2, read as the reverse complement.
CTAAGCGACTTGGCCTATGGGGATTTTGGAAGAGGTGCTGGTCCCACGTGCTCAGTTCCTTTGCTGCCTCTGTCTCACTAGAATGCATGCAGATGTGATACTAGAAGTAGAATTGAGATGTTGCCCTCTTGGGGGTCTGTGTTCCTGTATTAGGTAGATGAGAGATACGTAGAGCCTATACAGCCCCAAGGCCAAATTGCCTGAGTTCAAATTCTGCCACTAACTAGGTATGTGACCCTGGGCAGGTTACATAATATCCATATGCCTCTGTATACTCATCCATGTAATAGGGACAGCAGTGGAACCTACTTCATAGGATTGTTGGCGGATTACACGATTCAATATGGGTAATGTGCTTACATAGTGCCTGACACATAGTAAGTGTTACAAAGTTTAATTAAACCAGTGTCTTTTTTCAAGTGTAATGTTGAAGACTTTGCAGATTTAGAACCACAGGAGTTGGTAGAACTCCTAGGGCTCAGAGGGAGCCAACTCCCTCGTTGCACACAAGAGGAAACAGGCCCAGATGGTTGAATCCCTCTCCCAGCATCTCACAGCCAGTAAGTGGCATGATTGGAACCTGGACTCATGCACACTCAGCCTGCTCCTCCTTCCCACGCCCTACAGGACACGATTAGAAAGTAGAGCGAGTTCCAGAACTGGCGCTGGAGTCCAAGCTGCCCACCCAGGTGTGAGCACCTGCTCTTCATTCTCAGTAGGATGGGAGGAACCTACTGGCAAACTCTCCAGAGATTTCCCGTCTGCCCTGAGATCTAGTCTCTAAGTTCGTCCTTCTTGACCACTGAGGCAAGAATCAGGTCACATTAGCTGCAGTTACTCCTTAGAGAAAGGAATAATCAAGGAGTTGGGGTTTGGGAGGAGAGTAGCATAGGAGGGCCCCTTCCCAGGGAAGTATTTTGCCAGCTCCCCCTGTTATTCCTCAAATGCTCTGCAGTGAGGATAAGGACGTAAGAGGTCTCTGATGCCCTGGTGTGGCCACCCTTTTGTGTGGGTTTTATGTTCTTGCTCTTTGTGCCCATGAGTTCTGACTCTTGCTGCATCTTGTGGCAATTCCGAATAAGCCCTCCCAGATTCCCGCAGGGATCTAGTCTTTTTATTCTTTTGTTAAGGGGCTGGTGGGGTGAAGGGATCTATTGCCCCAGCTGCCCTTCAGGGGAGAGGGAGGACTTTAACTCCTCATAACGTCTCATGTTGCAAAATGCATTGCTTCGATGGAAATATTGGTTTTGAGCAAATTTGGACTTCGGATGACCAAGGTTCTGTTTGGGCTTGACGGTAATAAAAGGAAGATACAGTTATACCAGGATGCATCCTACACATCCTGCAAGGTGAAACCCACCTTCCTCTCACTGGTTGTCTCAGCCGCCTTGGCCGGGTTTGCGCTGCTCATTAACTTTGGGTGTGCCTCTCTCTGCCTCCCTAACCACATGCAGATCCTGGCCTCAGTGTCTGCCTTTCTGCATCTCTCTGAGCATCTTGCCTAGTATCTGCCACATATGGTGCACATAGTAGATGATGATTGACTGATCACTCAATATATTGTTTTCTATAAAAGAATGAAAGGAGATCATTTCCTCTTCTGGTCATTTCCTTTAAAGAATATATGTACTCTTTAAGTGTTCCTTAGTTTTCATATTATTGGCACATACACAGAACACAGCCTTGCTGAAACTAAAATAATAATAACAATAATAATAGCATCTTTCATTGGCTGAATACCTATTATGAGCCCAACACTGTGCGCACATCATGTGTGTGCCTTACACACATCATCCTGATCCTCACAGCTTTGCTACCAGGGTCATCCAAAGAAGGGAAGCCCGGTGCCCCTAGGTACACTACTGTTCGATAGTGGAATAACTGAAACCCAATACCAGGCATTCTGACTCTGTTCCAATGTCCTCCCCATTAAATCCCAAAGGTCCCAGCCCAGCAGCCAATTCTCCTCTATCCTGTCCCATTTTTTATATGAAGAAACTAAGGCTGGGTGTGGTGGCTTGCACCTGTAATCCCAGCACTTTTGGGAGGCCAAGGCAGGAAGATCACTTGAGGTCAGGAGTTTGAGACCAGCCTGGCCAACACTGTGAAACCCGGTCTCTACTAAAAATACAAAAATTAGCTGGGCATGGTGGCACATGCCTGTAATCCCAGCTACTCAGGAGGCTGAGGGAGGAGAATCGCTTGAACCTGGGAGGCAGAGGAAGTTGCAGTGAGCCAAGATCATGCCATTGCACTCCGGCCTGGGCAACAGAGCGAGACTCTGTTTCAAAAAAAAAAGAAAAGAAAAGAAACTAAAGCTTTGAAAAGATTAAAAATCCTTTGCCCGAGACCAGGTCCCACATGTAGTGAACTGCAGAACTGATATTCAATCCCAGACCCATCCAACCCCAAAGCTCACACTCTCCACCACAGCATAGCATCCTTACTTCTCTATATGATGCATTTCCTTTATTTGTTTCTTAGTCTGCAACCAGATCTTATCCTATAACTGTGGTGGCAGAGATGGGATCATGTGGGGCTCATATAATTTGGGGAGAAGTTAAAGATATTGCAGTAATGCAGGACAGGAATACATTTAGGAGAACATGTTAGAGTTGGTAGGAAGCTTCCTCTCCTCCAGAAAACAGAAGCCCCACCTTCTTAGGCAATGGTCCTGAATTTGTTCATTTCTGACAAATGTGTTCCATTTCTTTTTTTTCTTTTATTTTTATTGACACATAACAATTGTACATATTTGTGGGATACAGATGATATTTTGATACCTGTAAATAATGTGCAATGATCAAATCAGGGTAATTAGCAAATTCATTACCTCATTTATCCGTGTGTTGGGAACATTCAAAATCCTCTCTTTTAGCTATTTGAAATATACAATAAATTATTGTTAACAATAGTCACCCTCCAGTGCCATAGAACGCTAGAACTTATTCCTCCTATCTAGCTGTAATTTTGTATCAAATGTGTTCAACTTCTGCAGATAGAACATGCCTGGCTCTGGCTGCCATTGCTGTCACCAGCTGTGCTACAATAGCTCTCTCCCCACGATTCCAGACTGGTGGCCAATGGCATTCCAGTAGGGTTCTAATTGAGATGCAGCCAGTCTCAGTGTTCTCATCATTGTCACCATGACACTGTGAAATGAGTTGGGTGCAGGGTGACATGAGAATCGATCTTGGATAGACCACTTTATTTTGGAGGAGGCAGGGAGATCAAATAAGTTTTAGAACCAGTTGTGAAATCTGCTATTTTACTCACTTCAGTTGGAGCGAGCGAAGACAGTATGAAGGGAGTGGTCTCATTCTAGCTTTCCCCACAGCAACCAAGCTCCTACCAAGCACCTTCAAAGATCCTCACCACTTGCCTAGTTTCAAATTCAGTGCCATTTAAAATTAATAAAAACAATCTTTCCAATCTAGCAGACTGGCTCTAAATGGAAACTCACCACAATTTCCAAAGTGTAATTTGTTACTGACGTCCTAGTTTCATAACAAAGAGTAACAGGTTGGTGGCTCAATATTTACCAGGAAGAGAAGTACTAGAATAATCCCCTACCCAAAATCAAAATGCCATTGACCCGATTTGTAGTGCAAATGGTGTATTAGACAGAAATAAAAAGACAGTTCATTTGATTTTAAAATCTGAGTAATCAGTAAGTACCCTTCAGGGTCTGTGACATTTCCAATGGAGATAGAAATAGGGATAGAGAGACAGAGACAGACACTTAAACTTACTTATAGGTACAGAGATAGAAATAGAGAAAGAGATATGATCTAGATATAGTTGTACAGACATAGACTTAGACATAGACATAAGGATAGATATACAAATATGAGAAAGGGAGAAAGAGAAGAGAGAGATTCACCCTTCGAAGTTTGATCGTATAATTAGGACATTAGATACGAAGGGAATGGTAGGTGCTTCGGTCAGTGACAAATCCAAAGTCATGAAAGTAACATCCCTTCTTTTTTAAAAATTTTACTTCCAGAATCAGAAAAACTAAATAAAATATTATAGCTAAATGAAATTTTGAAGCTTATCTGATTTATCCCTCATTTTATATCCAGGGAAACAAAAGTCCCAAGAGACAAGATGACTTGACTTTAGTCACACCCAGATACTCTGTCACTCAACCAGTGTCTTTTCCTCTGCAATAAATTGCTTCCTTTACCCATCCGAATATAGTAGCACTTATAAAGCACCTACAGCATACCAGAGCCTTATTCGAGAGCAGTAAGGATACAATGAAGAACAAAATATAATTCCATTCTTAACATAGAGATGATTCTGTCTTTTCCCATGATAAGCATTCCTTTTTTTTTTTTTTTTTTTTTTTTGAGACACAGTCTAGCTCTGTCGCCCAGACTGGAGTGTAGTGGCGTGATCTTGGCTCACTGCAAGCTCTGCCTCCCAGGTTCACACCATCCTCCTGCCTCAGCCTCCCGAATAGCTGGGACTACAGGTACCCACCACCATGCCCAGCTAATTTTTTGTATATTTAGTAGAGACAGAGTTTCACCGTGTTGGCCAGGATGGTCTCAATCTCTTGACCTTGTGATCTGCCCGCCTCAGCCTCCCAAAGTGCTAGGATTACAGGCATGAGCCACTGTGCCCGGCTGGTGAGCATTCTAATGTGAAGGAGATCTGGAAGGTAAGGAGGCTGGATTTCTACTGCCTGATTCTCATTTTTTATAAAAAAGCAGAAGAACTTCTCTGGGAGTTCATGACCTTTCTGGGGTAGTCTGTGTAAACAGAGAGATCTGGTCTAAGACGTAAGTGAAAATTGCTTATCTTGTCCCAGGAGGCAAAAGCCCCTTCTCTAGAAATTTAGTTCAAGAGTAATTTTATTCTCAAATAGATGTAATTATACAAGAATCACAGGCTAATACTGGCTGCCTTGTAATAAAGACTGTAATGTTGAAGAAGCAGTGACGATAGAAAATGGAAGTTGTTACCCAGAGGACAAGGGATGGGGCAGCTCTGAGAAGCAATCTTAGGATCTGTGAGAACCCTTTGAGGGTGGGGGTGGGTGAGGGAGTCCTTAACCTCCTTCTGGAGAGCCTTCATGTGGAAGGAGCTCACGTGTCAGGCTGCACCTACCTTTGGCTTATCACATCTGCTTGAGGGCAGAGACCAGACCTTCTATTTTCTTATTCGTGGTTGCCTCTCCTCACTCTCCCTCCTGCCCTCACAAAGCTCAGCATGGAGCCCAGCACCAATTGGGCTTCTGTGAGTATCTGTTGAATGAAAGCTTTGGCAGGAAACAGTTTTTGGACTCACCATTTCTAATTAAGGGAAAATGTCTCGCCTCTTCCCATCCACGTGACTAAAGTGCAAGTGCTGCTCTGGGCTGATTCATCTTCTCATGAGTCATCTGCTTAAGTAGTAATGCGAATGGGCTTGCAGGCCAAGTGGTGAGCCTTCTGCAGCACAGCCGGCTTCAGGCAGCTTCCAGAGCACATTTCAACCCTTCTACTGGTCAGTGGGTAGATTTGCCCTGTCTCTCAAGGCCTCGAAACGATCTGCTTGCTGAGTCACTTGTTCATTTAGCATACATTTACTGAGCACCTACTGTGTGCCTGGCCCTGTACCAGGCACCAGAGATTACAGCAATGGCAAAACCAGGTCATTCTCAGCCCCGTTTAGCTTACAGTCTACTAGGGAAAAAGGGCACGCATCCACAATCCTGTGAACATTTCTTCACAATTGTAACAAATGTTCCCTAGGAAGGGACCCAGTGACATGCATGTGTGTAACAGGGGTCTGACCAAGACCAAATCAAGGTCTAAAGAATGAACAGAGGTTCACTGGGCCCAGGGCAGCAAAGGAACTTTCAGACCACAGCAGCAGCACGGCAAAGGTCCCATGACTGTGGCAGGGGAGGGAGAGCCGGCAAAGGTCCCATGACTGTGGCAGGGGAGGGAGAGCCAGCAAGGCCCCAGGGAGTGAAAGCCGCCCCGGGACAAGGGAACTGGGGGACCAGAAGCTGGACACAGAGGTGGGGACCAGACCCAGAAAGGTCTCTGAGGCCTGGAAACAGTCTCGTTCCTTCTTCTGAGAACAATTAGATGCTATTGTCTAGTGTGGGAAGGAAACTTGACCAAACATGGGTGTGCAAAGTTTCCCCTGGAGCTGTGGTGATGATGGAGGGAAGGGCATCAGTGTAGGGGAAGTTAGGAAGCAATGAATAGGACCACTACAATGGGGTCCTATTCCTGGGGGAGGCCTCATGGATGTGAAGAGCTGAAAGCCAAAACCAAATATCAAATGACCTCTCAAAAGCATATGGTCAGCATCTCAGGGCACATAAGACCCCAACACTAACCTTCTGCCCATCGGCAGGAGTTCTGCTGGAAAGGCCCTACCACCCCACGTGAAGGCCTCAGCCCCCAGGACAAGGAGTTAGGGGTGAGCTCATCTGAACAGCTCCTGTCCTTGGTGGCTCCCACAGGAGGTAGACAAGCCCCTCAGGCCCAAAGCAAAGAGCAGCCTGACAGTGCACAAGGGGCCCCTTAGGGAGCCTCTGAGATACAGCGTAGCCAAGGAAGGTCAAGACCCCAGAACAGACAGGCCGAGGGTCTGTCTGCAGGGCTGGTGTGGGAGGAGAAGGAGACTGAAGTTGGTGCTGTGAAGAGCCAGGGCTTTGACTCAGACGGCACTGAGTTTGATCCCCCTGCACCCCTTAGTGATGTGACCTCGTGCCAGTTTCTCACCCCAGAAAAATGACCCTCCTCCAAGTCCTACCCTTGCTGAAAGAATCAGCTGGGGTGGCCTGTGAGAAGGACCTGCTTAGAGCCTTGTTCCACAAGACACACTCATGAAACAGTAACTACTGTCTCAGTAGCAGGGCCTGAAGAGGTAGGTACAAGACCAGGTCATCCAGAACAGGCTAGAAGCCACTGGCTAATTCCAGCAGGGTAAGGGGAGATGACCTTGGAGGTCAAGCAACTGTATTTCAGGGTGATTGTATTTGTATATTCATTGGCCAGGCAAAATAGGCCTTTGAAATTTGAGAACAAAAGAAACAAAATTGACCCAAGTGAGGGTGTTTTAAAAGCAGCTATGTCTTATGCGGGATTGGATGGCAGACCTCTCCAAGACCGTGAGCAGTGGAGCAGTCCAAGAATACTCTTCTGGTTTTTTGAAGCCCTATTTCCTATCAAGAGCTCTATTTCCAGCATACTAATGGGCAGAAATCTATTCTGAGGTCTGAGGTCTGCCCAGCATTAGCCAGGAGCTGGGCCTTGGGCAGAACCCTGGAGAGAGGCATCCTCCAAAGTGGCCTTGCTGCCACCCCTCCTGACACAGCACATCAGCTGTTGCATGGGCAGGGGTGAGTCCTGGCCAAGGCCTTGCTTGTGCCCACCCCACCCGCACCCAAAGGCTTGGCTGGAGAACTTCTTGGGGAGCTGCCTCCTCCATCACATTGAGGCAGTAAACCAGGGATCTTTGGAGGGGAGAGATTCATGTGGGAAATGCTGCAATATTTTCTCTGAAAGGATAAGCTATCCAGGCAGCAATGGTGCTGGGGAGGGCTGGGATATGGGGTGCAGAGGAAATGTTGTGTCACTGGAGAGAGGCACAGTGTTTGTAGATCATCACACAGCCTTTCTGTGCCCATGCTGGGTGGGGCCCTGGAGGCCCAAAGGCTAATGTGTCTGGTTCTCATGCACCACCTCTTAGAGGAAACGAACATTTTGATATTCACAACTAGATAGATTACTGAAAAGAAAGAAATGCAGAGTCGGGCCCACTGTCTGTAGGAAAAGCTCCTGCCCCGGCCAGGAGGAAGCTGGTTAAACCATGCAAAGACTCCTGTTGTCTGCCTGGGGAAAGAAAAGACCTCAAGTGTTTCCTGGGGTTTTCTTCTGCAGGTTGGTCAGCTCAGGGACAGGGTGTGGAGTACAACTGGGAGCAGTCAAGGTCTGTGTAATCCCAAGAAGTCTCAGACTCTGAAACTCTAGGCTATGATGAAGAAAAATGAATTGTCAGCAGCCTGTATATTAGGATGGGGGGAAAGGACCACACGCGAATATTTTAAAGCTTCAAACTGAGAATATCATGTCTGTTACTTTTGTTTGCAGCTCCATACACTTGTAATTTACCACAGTATAATTTTATACTTCTTTATATGGTGGTTTGATTAATGCCTATTTTCCCCCACTGTCCTTAATGCACTATGTCTTTCTTCTGTTTTATTGCCAGCACCTAACACTGTCCTTGACACATAGCAGCTGCTCAATCAATGTTGAGTTAAAGAATGAGTCAGAAAATAACTCAGTTAGCATCTTAGTAATTTCCTTGCAGTACATATGTGCTGCCAGAAGGTGGCGAAAATACTCAGAGCAGAGAATTTCAAGCTTCAGAGGCAATGGATGCTAAGAATTACATAATGCAACAAATTTGGTTGCTTCATCAAATGTGGAGTTAAGTTTATTTCCTTGGCTAACACTTGATTAAGATAAATCTCAAAGTGTGGCAGAAACGGTCAGACAGATTTGCATTCAAATCCAGCCTCTGCTGCAGACAGCCAGGAATCTAAGGCAAATGCCTTTGATGTTTCCAGGCTTCCACTTCCTCATCCACAAAATGGGAAGTACAATGTCAGATTTTGTTATGAAAATTAAGTGAGAGAACACTAATACACACACACACACACACACATATATATATATACATATACATATGAGTGTGTATATATATTTATAATTTTTCAACCTCAAAGTTCTTTGTATCATATTATTTATAGATTATTACTGCCATCAAATATTACTTCCATGTCAAAATTTAATACAAGCGTTAAAGAAAAATACATTGAGTTAAAAAGAAATTGAACAAGAGTATGCAAAAAAAGAAAAATACTGTGCTTTTCAGGCCCTGTTGTCCTCCAAGAGAACTGAGTTCAAGACCCTGAATTCTTCCTAAAGAAATTGAAGGGAATGCGGCTTTATTTCTCTGTGATGATCCATCTAGAGTTGAATTATTTTGTCAAAATAAGGAGCATTTCCCTAGTTAGAAAAACTCAAAGCACTCAGACATGATAGGATAAATTTCCTAAAGGAAACAAACCCTCCAGAAATTTGAGGGCTCTTGAGCACATACTCAGTTCTAAAGTAAACATGTTGGTTGTAAAAGTCAGTATATAGACCTTCTGCAAGGCGCATGTAACTTTTATAGCTCAAAATTTACAATCGATTTTTCTCTCAAGGTTTTTTAGACCTAAATTAATTTTTAATATACTGACCTAAGGTGCCCAGTTATTTTTAGATAAAACTGTGAACTATCCCTTAACCTAAAAGTAGGCCGTGAGACATAAGATAGTTAAAGCATTACAGTGCCAGAAACCTACATGAATGGAGGTTTCGTGCCCACTGGTCTCATGCCAACTGCACATAGAAATGCTGGCGGGTAAACAGCACTAAGGGGACTTGGGAACCTGTCCAGGGGCTCGTTCTGCTCCACCAAGTCAGGTTCACAGGTGCCAGCTCCACCCAGGCCCCTAATCACAAGGCAGATGAACACATCAGCCAAAATACCCTCTAGAAAGGGACCAGGACCACTCATGCATAAGGCACAGGAGGAGCAAACTTGCCTATTTAGAAGTTTTCAGGTTCAGCATTGTTTAGTTCAAAACTCAGCACTTGGCAGCATGTCCTCAGGTACCAAGAACCTAAGTAGCATTGGGGAGTGAGGGGCTGGGGTCATGCTGAGCAGTTCAAAGAAGAAGGAAAGCCCTTCCCTCTACAACTCCCTCCTTGAAACTAACAGCTCATTTACTGAGCTTTAGTAATACTTTGCCCTCTCCTCTGTTCTAGTTCTTATCAAGTAACATGACCAAGTTAATTTTGACTAAAGTCCGCCCATTAACTGTGCAGTCTCGGAACACAGAGACCTCGAGGTATTGTCCTCTGAGTCCATAGCACCCAAGACGAGGCCCGACATGAAAAAGAACGCAGTGAATTTTGATGAATAATGAAAAATGAAGGATAACAGAAGTGAAAGATATGTTTAGGGAATGAGGGAACATAAGAGAACGTTGTCCTTTGTAACCAGGAAATGATATGTTTGATGAAAAAAAGAAGTGGATCTCAAATGTTTATTTCATGAGATAATAAAATGATTGTTGTCATTTTAAGCCACTAGCTTTTAGGGTGATTTGTTATATAGTAATAGTCTCTGGAACAGATCATCGTGCCTAGCAATGGGTACTACCAAAATATAAGTAATGGGTACTTTCCTTCTCCTGGAATGCTTGGCTGTTCCCTGGGCCCCATGTATAGAATCCTTCTGTGTTAAAGCATATCTTATGTCTGGAGGGAAATTTTCTACCTTCCAATGTGCTTCTAGGTGCAGGAGGAGTGGGCAGCAGAGCTCTGCAGGATCCAGGGCAGGATGCACAGTGAGAAAGATGGACCGAGGGCTCCTCGAGGCAGATAGCCCAGAGTGGGCAAAGAGGCCATCTGTATGAAGGCTGCTCACCTGGTCCGCTTAGCAGGTGCAAAACTTACGAAGGAATAGGGATATCAATGAGCATCCTCAGTAATCTTCTATAGACCTTGTAGTGCTTGTCTATAGAGCCCAGAACCCAGATTTATTCATCCAGAAACACATACATAACTTCTCTGCTTTAAAATAGCACACGGTTTGTTTTTGGTTGTATTTGGGGCTTTGCCGTTCTTCCTTGTTAATTATCAGAACTACCTGCTGTTTGTGACTGGCCTATGCTTATGTCCAAGGGGACTGAGGCCACTGCCTACTGATTCCCCATGGCCTTCCCTCCTTGTGGTCTCTGCTTCCCTTTCCTCCTTGTGTCCATTCTCTGCCTCCCACACACCCCTGGTGACAGTTGGCTCTGTGAAGAAACCTCTTTATGTTTCTCAAAAATAAGCCCAGTCATGTTCTATTTTTAATGGGTTTTAAATGTCTGTTCTGCAAAAGAAAAGTCCCTGCAAAAAGAAGTTAGAAACTGGAACCTCACCCAGGGAGGGGATAAGTGTGGGCCCAGGACGGGGGCTGGTGGCAGGAGAAACCAGGTCCGGGCACCCTCCCTCTGGCCCTACTGGGCAGCGATGAAGCCAGATTCTCATATCTAGAGGAACACGGAAGATCGTGTAGCACCACCTGTGTGGGGAGAGAAACTGCTGTCTGCCTCAGTCCTGTTCCTGGGGGGAGTGAGCTGAGATGCTGCAACACTAGCGTCAGGTGGGGCTTGTTGACCGACTCCAAGCCCCATCAACTGAAAGCCACGTCGCCAGCCTCACCCACAGGAAACAATGAGATGCCTGTACCTGAGCACCTGCTGTGAGAAAGCCTCTTCTAATGCCTGCCCTTGCCCTTGACAGTCCGGCCAAACCGCTCTCCAATGGGTGAGGCTCCAACAACGCCCAGGAGCACCTGTGATGCCGTCAGTAGGAACCTAACTCGTCGCCCCAATTCCATCCCCTCCCGACACCTGACTGTGTGTGTTCTCCTTTGCAGTTCTTTCCTTATGGAGACGCCTCCAAGTTTGCCCAGCATGCCTTCCGAACCTTCGACAAGAATGGGGACGGCACCATTGACTTCCGAGAGTTCATCTGCGCTCTGTCCATCACCTCCAGGGGCAGCTTTGAGCAGAAGCTGAACTGGGCCTTCAATATGTATGACCTGGATGGTGATGGCAAGATCACCCGAGTGGAGATGCTGGAGATCATCGAGGTGAGGCCCGGGGCGTGGTTGGTGGATGGTGGGCACAGAAGGAGACCCCACGGCAGCCTCCTAGGTGCAGGCCTTTGTGGCTCCTTCTCTCTCTGCTCGAGCCCTGCCAGCTGCACACCACACCTAGACTTCTCCTGCTTCTGTCCCCACTGCAGCACCGTCCTGGGGAGGTCCCAGAACCAAGCCATGGGGCCCATACTGTCATGACGGTGGCATTGTCATCTGCCATTAACTCACTACCGGATCTCCCATGAACCTGTCTTACTGGGCACACAGGATGTCATGGGCTCAGTTTCTCTGGCACTTGGTGTATCTCTGCTCTGCCTCACTCCAGCTGCACCTAGTGGGGACCCGAGGCTGTCAGGGGCTCCCGGGACATCCTTCCAGGTTCTGATCATTCCACAGCAAGCAGGTTTTGCCCGTTGTGTTTGCGAGTAACGCAGGATTCCTCTGCCACGCCACCCACTGCATACTGCATTCCCAATGTGAAGGTCTTCTTGGTTTTCTTCTAATGCCCGGTTCCACTTCAGGGACTTCCACTTCCTCTCTCTCTTCCCAGCATGCCCTCCCCTGGCCTCTGGGGGCTCTTCCCTCACTTCACTCCCATCTCTGGTCTTATCCCATCTCCCAGAGAGGACTTCCTTCCCGCATACCTTCCCAAATATGCCCACTCCACCCCCACACCAAAGCAATCTAACCCTTACCAAGAGGGGTTTTGTCCCAACATTTGTCCCTGCCCCAGATTACCTTGTTGAGTGGAATATATGGCAGAATGCAAGCTATGTGAGGAGGCTCTGCCCTCACGGCTGCATGCCCAGAACCCAGACCCAGCCTGGAGCCTGGCAGGCATGCAATAGCGGATGCAATGGTTCAGTAGCTTTCCTTTGATTGACTGTCTTAGCATGGGTTCCCACCCCTGCACCAGCCACTCTGACCAAGGAGAGAAAGGTACCACTTGCTGAAGGTAGAGCCAGGTGCTCCATCCTAGAACTGGGGGGATGCCCCATCCAGACACCAAGAGCTGAGATCAGGCAGGGTGGATCCCCACAAGAAAATGGGATGATTGCAATAAGCAGAAGCCAAAGCCCCAAGTTCCCCACAGGACTCTCACTCTCCTCCCAGTCTGAGAGAGAAGTCACCCATCAACCTGCTGCCTGGGAAGCTGGCCTCGTTCACTTGCACACCCTCTCATTCCACATCTTTAGTCTCTTCTTCTCTGTTGGCTTCTCCCCTTCTATCTTCAATGCCCACTCCCTTTCAAATATACCCAGCAAACTAACATCTTAGTTTTTTACTTGTGTTCCCTTCACTCAATTAAATATATATTTTTTCCAACAAGTTATCAGAAAAGATACTGAACAACAATTCTGAACATGTGGCTTGATTTTCTCATCTTTCTCACTCTTTAATCTTTTGTCCATCTTCCACACTTAACTTGGCTCCCTCCAAAGTCTCTCTATAAGCTCCCTACAGAGTAGGTTTTTCCAAGTTTTTCCTCCTCTTTGCCTTCTTGTCATTTCCCCTCATTGGCCACCAAATCCCTTTCTCTCCAAAACTTTTCTCTCTAATCCTTGTCAATGCCCTTCAGCCAAAGTCCCAAGGACATACCCACACTTACACAGGTTGACTTTATTACTGCTTGCAGTGAGGGAATCTTGGGGCAATTCAGCAGGAGGGTGTTAGAAAGGACTTCTAGGATCTGGACTTCGGGAGGGTGATTTGGGGAGGGTTCGGAGAAGCAGAGGTTTACTGTGGATTGGGTACTGTCAGGGAGTGGGGACACTGCTATGATTAGGTACCCACGAGGAGGGCACACAGACTGATGCAATGCTCTAACGGGTGAAGAAGCAGTGGTCACTCGTCATAGCAGGAAGCAGCGATGCTTGGTGTTTTGTGTCTGTATTCAGACTTAATGACAGAGTGGTCTTGTTTTTGCCTTGCTCCATCATGGTCACTGGCATTTTGTGACATTGGTTATGTTTGGTGTGAGACCTGACTGTGAGGGCTGGGCCAGCTCCCGGCAGCACCAAGGCCCGGTGGGCAGTCCAGGCCATTTCCTGGCTGTCAGCGGCTGCTTTTCTTTCTCTTAGTTCTTCCACGTTTCTCCCCATCACTTCTAGCTCTTCCTTTCTTCTATTCAGAACTTTTGTGGACTGATTTCTCACCTGATTATGGGTCACATTTTCCTGCTTCATGACACGTGTAATAATTTTTATTGGTTCCTGGACATTATGAGTGTTGCATTATAGTGTCTGTATTTTGTTGTCTTCATTTATAGAGTGCTGAGATTAGTTTTGACAGGCAGGTTAGTTATATGTAAATTAGTGTGATCTTTTTGAGGCAGTTTTATAATTTTAAGCTTTTAGAGCAGATGGAGAGTAGGTTTTCTGCAGTGAGTTAGCCCAGTGACCAATTTGTGACCATTTTGGGGTTCTCATTGATTTTCTCATACATTTAGTAAGGTTTCTCTACTCTGGCTGGTGGGAACCAGCCCCGTGTGTGGTGATACTTATTCAGGTATTTAAGTGAAAGAAGACATATCAGAGTATAACTAGACAGAGAATATAAATAGAAAAGAGGTTTCCAGAGGACTGAGGTCCTGGGGCAACCTGATGTTTAGAGGTGAGGAACATGAGGCACAATCAGTAAAGGAGGTGGAGAAAGAATTGTCAAAAAGGCCAAAGTAAAAAAGGAAAAGTGAGAAGTCCTGGAAGGGAAACACACTGTTTTGTGGGGAAGGAATGGAATGTGCAATCATGTCAAATGCTATTGATAGGAGAAGTAAAAGGAGAAAAGTAATCATTGACAATTGGAATTGGAAACCTGGAGGCCATAGGTGAACTAGCTGAGAATAGTTTCAGAGGAGTTGGTGGCAAAATCCTAATCAGAGCAGCCCAGGAGAATGGGAGTGGAAGAAGTAAAGACAGTGAGTATAGAAAACTCTTGCCAGAAGCTTTGCTTTAAAGAGAAGAAGAATGGACAATAGCCTTCCTGAATGCCAAGGTATTTAGCAAGCTCTTTGCATTAAGAACTAGAATGCTCTGCAAGCCTGTGTGAGCACCAAGAGTTGTTCAGCTTATTGTTCAGAAACTTCTTTGTGAACTTTTATCCTCTGTGAGCAGCCTAGTTTCCAGACAAACATTCAGGAGTCCTCCTAGGCAGATTTCTGAGGCTTTCTTTCTGCCTGGCTCCCTCTCTGGTCCTCTGCCCCGAAATTTCTGGCTATCGTCACCTTCCCCCTCCAATTGTTGTCTCCTCCAGTAGGTGATTCAGCTCTGCTTGGGACCCTTCTCCTTGTGCTGTAGTCCAGGAAGGACTCCGGGCTGAGATCATAGGGTTCATCTACTTTGTTTCCCACCTCTTAGGAATTACAGTCTTGCACTGTCAGTTGTAAAGTCTGAAAACAGCTATTTCATTTATTTTTGTCCAGTTTTCTAGTTTACAGTGAAAGGCGAGTCAGTACAGGTCCATCAGGGCTGGGGACCACAGGGGCAGGTTCACACTGAGTTCTGAGTCTGGCATGCCCGGCCTTTGTGATATGTAAGAGTCTGCATCTGAAACGGCCCTTCTTGGTGGTCGTGTTCACAGTCCCAATTGTAGGGCTGTGTCATGGATACGATTAACGAGATCCTGCCATTTTCAGAGTTGCTTCCTGAGGTCCAGGAGGGACTTCTTGTGTTTACATTTCTTATTACTCTGACTTTATTAATAGTGCACTTGTTTTGCTGCCTTCATACCCACTGCCTCATGTAAGGGCTTTTGATTTCGCCTTTTAAAGGCCAGGGTGAGAGTGGCAGCTTACATGTGTATGGGCCATTTGTCTCTTTTTAAATTCCAGACAGTACACATTCTCTGCTTTTCCCTTGTGCACCACTCTGGCTACTAGACTAATCAGGACCTTGTCTACCAATTATCCACAAAATGAAATTTCGGAAAGTCTGCCTCTTTTAGAGACAATTTTCTTAAAGTGTTCCATGATACATCAATACCATCTAGCTACAAAAGTAAATACACACAAAATATTTTATCTCAGTGGACATTTTAACTTGTTAAATAAAGCACTTTCTAGTTAGTGGTTTGCTCTGATTGGCATTTCTAAAAACAACTTTATGAGTTATAATTTACAGACCATAAATTCACCCATGTTAAGTGTACAACTTAAATGATTTTTAGTAAGTGTACAGAGACATGCAACCATCACCATAATGTAAATTTAAAACATTTTTATTCCCCCAGTTAGATCCCTCATGCCCAAAGGCCTGCTCCCACCCCAGGCTCAGGCAACCAACACATCACTGTGTCTCCATGGATTTGGCTGCCTTTCTGGGCATTTGACACAAATGGAATCACATAACACGTGGCCTTATGTGTCTGGCTTCTTTATATTTTTGAGATTGATCCATGTTGTAGCATATTCATTCTCTTTTGTTGCTAAAATAGTATATTTTTTTTACTGTATAGCTGTATCCTATTTGTTTACAGTTGATGAGCACTTGTGTCATTTCTACATTTTGGCTATTAATAATACTGCTATGAATGTTCTCATGCAAGTCTTTGTATAGATGGGCATTTATTTTTAAGGCACTTTTCTAAGAAAGAAAATAATTTATACTTTGGAAATTCCCTATCAAGAATTAATTGTATACAATTAGTTGGCCTGGATAATTAAAATCTTCTCACTCTATTCTTTAACTTATAAACAGAATCCCTGCTCCACAACTCTCTCTAAACTAACTTCTTGCAGAGTTCAATTTTAATGGTACAACTGGCTTGGTTGTCTTACTAGATTCTAAGTTTCTAATCGGTTGGCCCCACAATTCATCTTTTCCTAAATCCCCAAGGCTAGTGCTTTTTGACTGTTCCCTGCACCTAGATGCAGAATGTTTAAAACTGAATCCATCATGTTCCTCCCAGAACCTATTCCTAATGCATTATTTCTAATCTCACCATTGAGCCACCCTTTCTAACCACTTCCTCCAGCCAAAAACCTGGAAACCACCCCAAATTCCTCTATATCCAATTGATCACAAGACTCACCCATATTTGATTATGTAATCTCTTATTCAATAGCATTTAAAGAGTTATTTGAAATAAAGTTAAATTCTTTATCCTATCCTAGGAAAACTCTGTGATCTGCTTCTCATTTCCCTCTCTCCAGCTTCATCTTTCAACACTTCACCTGGCCCTCCCTCCTACTGCCCCTTACCCCACATCCCACGCTCCAGCAGCTAAAGCTTTTTCATTTGATCCGTGTTTATTGAGACCTATGATGTGCCAGGCATCATACCAAGCCCTGGACTTACAGGAGCACGTGGTTCCTAGCTCCATAGAATGTACTCTTTAGTGGGGAAGACAAAGCAGTTATTTTAATAAAGGTGAGATGTATTCTGATGGGGGAAATGGTATGGGTTGTCACAGAAACTTGCAGCACAAGGAGTGAAACTCCTCTGGGGAAAGGGAAGCTGAGGCTTGGAGGATGGGTGGGATCCTGTCAGGTGAAAGGGAGGCAAGAAGAGCTCTCTGTCCTCCTGGGTTTCTGGTAATATCACCTACAATGCTCTTTTCCCCAAGGCTATCTACAAAATGGTAGGCACTGTGATCATGATGAAAATGAATGAGGATGGCCTGACGCCTGAGCAGCGAGTAGACAAGATTTTCAGCAAGATGGATAAGAACAAAGATGACCAGATTACACTGGATGAATTCAAAGAAGCTGCAAAGAGCGACCCTTCCATTGTATTACTTCTGCAGTGCGACATCCAGAAATGAGCTGATGTCAATGCTATGGACTGCACAAAAGTCTCAATGTTCCATTCAGTCTGCAGCTATTCACACACACACACACACACACACACACACACACACACACACACACACACACACATTGCTTGGACTACCTATAAATGGACTTGCTTCTTGTGTTTGAAACACTTGTGTGCATGAGAATGTCATTTGCTAATGAATTTTAAAAGCATATATAAAACAAAACAAACAACCTGCCACAATGTGATATGTGTAATATCATTTCATAAAAATCCCTCTTCCTCCAAAGCCTGGGCAGAAATGTGCTGCAAAGAGTTATATGATTTCTTGTTCATGTTTTGCTAATGCTCGTATCTCCTTGATTACATAATGTTAGTAGCACTGAGACCCCCACAGTAATGTAACTTAATTATAAGCTATGTCACTACCCTCCTGTAAAATAGTATTGGACAGACACAGAGGGACCCTTGGCTCCTGTGTCTGGTCCACACACCACAAGAGCTTGTATTATCAGTGAATATCAATGTACTACATTTGCATGCCTTTTGGGTTTGCCTTAATTCTTACCTCATTTGCATCCTATCGATCTGGAAAGAGCTGTTTTTGATGAATGCAGTATAAAATGTAAAAACCCTGCTAAATAACTTATTGATTAAGTATATCTATCTATATATACATATACACAAAGATATTATTTATCGAAAGTAAAAAAGATGGAAGTGTATTGGTTTCTGTTTGAATTTTCAAAGGCTTCCAATGTGGTGGCAATAAATGTCCCAAATAAATTTATAACAATTGATTTTCCCCCAATTCTTATTTTATAATTTTAAAATTGCAGCAGATGCTAGCAACGACTTACTAAATCTATTCTTAAATATACAACTTTGGAATTTGAAGAATTAATGACAACAAAAGGGAAAAAAGCAACTTTCCAACTTTTCATCCAGGCTCCCAAAAGAGGGACAACGAACATGGCATGTGAAAAGTAAAACAGATTTGTTCATTCCGAAAAAAAAAATGTTCATTCTATGACAATAAATTTTATCTCAGTGTGACTTTGGTGCTAACAATGTATGTTCAATGCAACTATGTGGAGCTGCACACACAGTAGGTAGGCTGCAGGTGTCCCCCAACATAAGTCAGTAGGAAAGAAGACGTCTGTCTTCCCAAATCTAAAGTAGGCAAAAAATAACAGAAGTAGTTATTTTTAATAACAGAACAGAACTCTGACTCTTTTGATCTTGAAGGAGGCAGAAGAGATTCCATCAAAACCTCTAAAAGCAGGTTTGCATTTTCAGAACATGCCCCCCTAGAGAGTTGAGTTTTTTACACAGCACTGCCCGATAGTACTTTCTCTGATGATGGGAAGGTCTACATCTGCACAGCACACTAGCTATAACTGCACATATGGCTATTGAGCACTTCAAGTATGGCTAGCATGACTGAGGAACTGAATTTTATACTGTAATTAAATGTAATTCGCCACATATAGCTAGTGGCTTTAGTAACAGACAGTTTAGTGCTATATTATTTATTCAAGTACTTTTTATCAAATTCGTTTTTTTACCATTCTTTATTTGTCTTAGGATTATTACATAACACTAAACTAGGGTCTAATGATTCTATTCATTCATTTAACAAGAAATGGTGACCTCATTACAAACATTTAGGACACCAGTGGTCCTGAAACACTGATAGAACCAAAATTCTGCCCTGAGAAGATAGTCCTACATGTGAATAGAATGCCCTAATACCCTTCACCCTTGTGCATGGTGAGCCCAAACTATAGGCAGGGAGAGATCAGGGAGGCTCAGTACGTCTCAAGACTCCTTCCTCACTAAGTGAGGACGGGTAGGTGAGGAGCTGTGGAGTGGCTTCAGAATAGCACCCGGTTAAACCAGGCCCTGAGTAATTCATTCATAACAATTCTTCATTGGTCACCTACTGTGCACCTAACATCATTCTTGTGTGGAGACGGACACACACTAAATACACACACAGACAAATGCCAAATTATAATACCTATGAAGAAGAGCAGGGCAGGATAACAGGGAGGAGAGTGACAGGATACTTTGGTGGCCCTTCCCCATAGGCTGGTGAGGTGACATCTGAAGTAAGACCTTCATGAAAGGAAGTGAACTGTATCTGGGGCACTTATGGAAAACAAACCCTCTAGCAGACTCACTGTTTTTTTTTTTTTTAATAAATAAAATGTAGAAGCTGGGCCAGCAAGCAAACATCTTGTTATTTGCCTAAGTCCCTGCAGCTGTGAGAGTGTGGACTGGTGCAGTGACCCTGGAGAGACGGCCAGCAGCAGGTAGCTACAAGGATACTATTCCCTCTGTCCCGGCATTCCCACTCCAGGTGTATTATCCCAAGAAACTCCCACTGAGGGCTACAAGGGGACATGTCCCAGGATGGTTGCGAGGTGGGTATTGGAGGCAATCTAGCGGTTTATCGCTAGAGAAATAGGTAAGGAAAATATGGTGGATACATCCTATGGCACGCTACACAGCAGCTGGAAACAACAGACCAATGGACACAGCGACATGGACATTTAAAAAATGCTGAATGGGGGAAAAAAAGCAAAATATATTTCCCAGTGTTATATTCATACATAAATGAAAGATGCGTTCTCACAAAAGAACTCTAAGGTCACATAAAATAAAAGGAAATATCACATTATAATGGTTTCTATAGGATTGGGTGGTGATGGGAGTGGGCTCAGTTACTATTGCTCCATAACAACCTACCCCCAAACCTAGTGGCTTAAAATGAAAACAATCATTTTATTATTCTTCCTGGCTTCTGTGGGCCAGAAAATTGAAAAGGAAGGGCTCAAATGGATGATTGCGCCTCGTGGTCTCTCATGCAGTTGCAGTCAGGTGGCAGCTGGAGCTGAAATGGGCCTGGAGCATCTGGGGACTGATTGGGGATTGCTGCGCTTGCAGTCTCAGGAGGAGTCATATTACTTACACAGGGACTCTGGTCTCCAGCACAAGTATTCATGCAAAGTTGGAAGTTTTATCATTTTTTCTGATCTAGCCTCTGAAGTCACGAAGTATCACTTCCACAGTATTCTACTGGTAACAAGCAAGCCACTAGCCCATCCACATTCAAGAAGGGAATCAGACTCCATCTCTTGATGGGGTGAGGCAAGGTTCTAGAAGAATTATGTGGCATAAAAGATACTGTTGCCATCATCTTTGGAAAACAATCTGCTACAATCTACCTTGTGGCCACAGTTCACATCGTTTCCCATGCAAGATTGTTTATCCCCTCCCAAGAAACCACAAAAGTCTCATACCATTATGACTTCAGGGTCAGGCTTGAAGCCCAAGATCTCATCATATAAAGCTCCTCAGATGTGGTTCTTCAGTTATAGCACACTGAGTCACATTCTTCATGATCCAAAGGCTTGTGAAATAGAGAATGATCTCCTCTCTTCCCTTCCACATGCAATATGCAGTGGTGGTACAGGCTTAGAATAACCGCAATAGACACACTGTCCAAAAAGGGGGAAAGGGAAAGCACATGGAAATCTCTGGTCTATGGCAATTCTGAAATCCAGCCAGGTACACCCTGTAAGGTCCTTGACTAGGGTTTGGTCCTACTCTCTGGGGGTTTCTCTCCGTGATTCTTCACCCTGCTTTCTGTGCTTGTTTCTACCCTCTGGGCCATCCTTTCTTTTTCATTAAAAAAAAAAAAAATTGTGTTTACAGCGGAGTAGTTTTCTCAATCTATTGCCTGCCTACACAATTTCAGGGGTAGAAAGACTCTTCATTTTGTACTGTCTCTTTGTCTTTCGGTCTAAGCTGACATTCTTTTAAAAACCTTGCGGGTTTCTCAAGTGTCAGTTTATGAAATCCACTCCATTAGCAGAGGCTCATTGTGAGAACACCCCTAATAATCAGAGAAGCCCTACTGTTTAATGGAGGGAACCTGAAAGGCACATCTTTAGAAGGCAGACTGCTGCCTGTCTGAAAAGGTCTAAAAACACTGCCTTAGATCTTTCTGAGGTCCTCACAGAGGACCTTACAGTCCCATCCTGGATTTGACTTTTGCACTGAAGCCATTTCGTATTTGAAAATCAGTTTTCACCTTGAAGAGAGTCTGGGAATGAGAAATAGTCTCACCTCCTTTATATATAATTGCTTTTCTTCATTCATCTCTCTTCTCACGTTGTGTCACAGGCAGCAAAGAGCAGCCAAGGGGTCCTTTTCATACTTTGGCTAGACATCTGCTTGGCTAGATCACCTTACTGATTGGGTACATCACCTATTTTCCATGTTACCATGGCATCAGTGTTGCCAAACACCTTTTCTCCCACTCTCAATTCCTTCAGCTCTCCCCAAAAACATCCTTGAGACTTCAGGATTCCGCTAATGGCTTCTGCAAGGCCCTTTACATTCATGAACAGTCTCCTCGAGGCCTTTCCACCCAGTGCCACATAGCTTATTTTTATTTTGGTACTTATACTTCCAGCTACCAGTTACTATCACTGTATAACAAATCACTACAAAGTTTAGTGACCTAAAACGATTACTGAATTATCTCTTGAGTTTTTGTGGGCCATGAATTCTCAAATGATTCACTTGGGCAGCCTGGCTTGGGACCTCTCAGGCAGTTATAGGGAGATGGTGAAATAGAGGGTCTGGAGCAACCGAGGGCTGGCAGGGCATCTCTCGCTGTCCATGCAGCCTCAGGGTTTCTTCACACGGGCTAGCTTAGGCTTTCTCATTGTGGCAGCCTCAGGGAAGTCAGACTGCCTCCACGCCAGCACAGGGCTCCAGCATGGGTATTCCAGACTCAAGGCAGGACTTTCATTCCTTTTCATTGCCTTTCTGGCCCAGCCTTGGGAATTACAAAGTATCATTTTTACTGCATTCTGTTGGTTATAAGAGAGTTACAAATCTAACCAGATTAAGAAGAGAATCAGACTCTATAAGGCAACGTTCTGGGAGAACATGGGAGGGATTTATCCCTATGGCCATCTTTGGAAAATACAGCCTGTTACAGTGGATAAAGAATGAAGATAAAAGGAAATAAATAATTGCTGCATGCCCCAATGCTGAAGGTAGCCATTAGCTGATGTGCACATTTAACTAAACCCTCTGCAGTTGAGTTCCATTTAAACACACATTGTATCTCAGCAACCTGAATCCTCGCTACCTTGATATCCTAACCAGCTACTGCGGTTCCTTCAGAAAGGACTAACTGCGCGGGCTTCCTTTAATCAAGTAGGCCTGGGTTCTACTGGTTCTAGCTTACACTCAACTGCCATTTTAATTACCATGTTAATTAGCTGTTTAAGCCCTGCTGCTGTTCTGAAGGGAAAAGGCCCCCAAGTGTCTTTTTTATTTTTTTCAGTCTTGCTCTGTCACCCAGGCTGGAGCACAGTGGCACAATATCGGCTTGCTACAAACTCCACCTCCCGGTTCAAGAGATTCTCCCACCTCAGCCTCCTGAGTAGCTGGGATTACAGGCATACGCCACCATGCCTGGCTAATTTTTGTATTTTTAGTAGCAACAGGGTTTCACATGTTGGCCAGGCTGGTCTCAAACTCCTGACCTCAAGTGATCTGCCCGCCTCAGCCTCCCAAAGTGCTGGGATTACAGGCGTGAGCCACCACGCCTGGCCAACTCCCCAAGTGTCTGATTTTCTATACTTTGTCTAGCCTCAAATCTTTCTGCATTTAGAAGTCCTAAGTTTCCATATTTCCTCTCATTCTGTAAATAACTCTAAACTATTTTAAAAGGGAAATCATACTGCTTTAAGGCTTCATTTTTCCTGTAATTCATTCATTCAGGGTTACAGGCTCTGATGAATATAAACTAGTTTCTTAGAGGCCAGATGCTTATTTCTTCCACACAGTCGGAAATCACATCAAGAAGTAAAGCACAGGCCTAAACAGACGTCTTCAGAGAGCCTCACGGCAAAGGATGTACAGGGGTGTAGCATGAAATGGTCAATCATAGCTTCTAAGTAAAATGACAAACTGTTTCCTGAGCTTCTTTTTCGAAAACAATTAAGTTTCCCACATAGTTTGGGCATGCAATTTGATTTTTTTTTTCCAGCATTTTGCAGGTCTTCAGTATCCTAAGTCATAGTATTATTTTCCAAGTTCTTACATTTACCAATGTAAAGTTACCCATCAAGTACGTGATTAACTAGCTGGTTAGTATCTACACAGTTATCTCAAGGTTGCATATTCAGCCCAGAGCTTTCGTCTCTCCACAGGGCAGTCCGTTACTCCCTCCACTTCTGCATTGTTCCTGCTTCTGTGAATGAATCATTGTTCATCCAGCTATTCAGGCCTCAGGCCCCAAGAAAATTATCCTTGATCCCTCTCTCACAACTCCAGTATTCTCATCAGTAAGTCTTGCTGCCTCTCTATTTCAAATCTGAATGTTTCTGTCTCCACCACCTTACTCCAAGTCACCATGACCCCTTACCTGGAGCACTGCAAGTCTCCAAATTGCTCACACTCTTTCCATGTTTGCTCCACTTTATCTATTCACACAGCCGCCAAAGGATTCTTTTAAAATGCACACACCAGGTCTGTATAATTTAAGGCCCATAATTTAAAGGCCTCAAATGATCTCGGTCTGCCTACCTCTGAAGTTTACCCCCTACCAATCCTCCTTCCTCACTAAGCTCTATCAACACTGGCCTTACAATTCCTGGACATGAAGTTCATTCTTATCTCAAGCCCCACGCACTCATTTCTTCTGCCTGGAACCTTTGCCTTGCACGTTTTCCTCCTCACAGCTTGTTCTATCACTTGTTTCAGGCCTCTGCTCAAATATTGCCTTCTGTAGTCTTGACACTCCATTCAAAATACTGACTGGGTGCAGTGGTTCATGCCTGTAATCCCAGCACTTTGGGAGGCCAAGGCAGGCAGATCACCTGAGGTCAGGAGTTCGAGACCAGCCTGGCCAACATGGTGAAACCCTGTATCTACTAAAAATATAAAATTAGCTGGGTGTGGTGGCGTGCACCTATAATCCCAGCTAGTCAGGAGGCTGAGGCAGGAGAATCACTGGAACCCGGGGGGCAGAGGCTGCAGTGAGCCAAGATTGCACCACTGCACTCCAGCCTGGGTGACAAAGCAAGACTCTGTCTCAAACAAACAAAAAAACCCAGTCCTCTATGCCCTTTCAAATCCTTACACTGCTTTATTATTATTCATAAGAATTACCAGTCACTGAGATTATGTATGGTATTGCTGTGTCTAACTAGATTTCAAACTCCGTGAGGACAGATTTAGTATTTTAAGTATGTGTATAGCATTTTAAGTACTACAGTCTTCCCAGTAATTAAAATAGTCCCTAGCTCATGGTGGGAACTTAATCATTTTTTAATGAATTAATCTCTACATTTTCAAACTGGAGAAAAATTAGGCAGAAAAAGCCCCGCTAAGCTTGCTATAATTAGTGAGTACACTCAGGCCACTCCTGTTTCCATGGATTCTATCCAGATGCCAATGCCAAAATTAACATGCTAACTATCAATATTATATATGCTTTAGAAAACTTCATTTGCTGACTCAAAGAAACAGCTTATTTATATCCACATTATTACTTTGCCAACCCTTAAACAACAAAACCTGTTCCTATAAATATTTTGATATATCTTCAAGTCCATGGGCATTCAGTTCAAGCCATGAAACATTGGTAACTACACTTTTAGGACTGCAAATTTCAAACCAAGTTCTGAAAATCTGAACTGGTCAAAGTAGAAGGCATATATGTAGATGCATAGTTAAGTCATAAATGTAACCAAAAAAGTATTGCCCCAGCAAAAGTTTATAAACATTTTCTCCCCCACACTCTGCATCTAGTTTGCACTCAGAACTTTTAATCAGATATTCTAGACCGCTTGGTTTTCATCAGAGTCGGCAACGTTTCTAATCCAATTCATGACTACCAGTCAACAGCTTTCTACACAGAATGTAATCATTTTGATCTCATAAACAGACATGAGGAAGACATGTCCCCCTGCCCCCGCAAAAAAAAAGCACTAGGAAATGGAAGAAATGAGACATAAAGATTTGGAAAATATTTAAGAAGGCAATTACTGAATCTTTAGTGTTGATCACTAATTTGAGTAACTATATTACTTATACTTTGGTTTATGAAAACTCATCACATTTGTCACTTTAAGAATGATTTTAATCATTTCTACTCCCAAAGATTTGAGAAGGTAAGATTTAAGATCCAAGTAAGCCTTTATTATTTTCTGGAACTTCATTCAGTGATAACTGCACTGATGACAAACTAGGGGCTGAAGAGCCACCTGTATGATGTATTTAGGTCACGATTCATAGAGGATCAATTTAGTCAATTACTTTCCCTAATTCACAAAAGCATGACCTTAATACATATAAATTTTAAGTTTTATTTTTAGAAGTTACACATATTTTAAAAGAACAATTTTTTATTCTTTCATTCTAGTAATATTATCACTACTTAGAACATTAAAGGAAGATATTTTCACTTATGATAGTTGAAACCAAAACTTTGTGAGGCCAAAGCAATGAATAATCTTCAATTCAACAAGAGATGCTGGGATACCTGACGATTATGTTTCCCGTTCTGTATTAAAGAGCACAACATTCAAAACTATAACAAAATTCAGACATTAGTTCCTTAGCTAATGAAAGTTTATGCATTTGGTATACTCTACTTCATTTTTAATTTGGAAAAGCACATGTTAAAAATAGTTTTAATACAAAGGCATTATAAGTGTAAATTTAAAAATCAGACTTTGTATGATCGGTGAGAAATGTTTAAAATATTCAGCACACGCTTTCCTCCTCCTGGAAATTCTCAGATTAGAAAGCCCAAGTTTTTGAACTTCTCATTTGGCAACAAACCTCAATTTAAGACTAAAGTATCTTAAACTTCTTCCTCTACCAAAATACAAACAAAGTCCAGTTTTCCTCAGTAACTAGAGGACAGTCCCTGCTCTTAATATACTGCCCTTTATCTGAAAATAGTTCAATTTCATATTTATTCTAATATTTATTGCTACTAATGTAAGGAATGCTTCTTGATATCCAATACATTCTTAAAAAGTTTAGCATGAATCCTAGTATCAAACAAAGAATACAGGGAGCAATAAAATTCATGTTTTCTAAAATAAAAAGTTCATAAATATCATTTTTTACAATAACTATATTTGATCACTCTAAGCAGCACACTTTTTAACACCCCTAAATTAGGATGAGTCTTAGAATTGATGTCAGCTCACCATCAACTGCATGGCCGCAGGCTCCTGGAGCCACGAGCTACTCTCCTGCTCCATGAGGATCCACACTCCACTCCCAGTCTTCCCAGCCCTTCTCCCAGCCTGGTCTGCACAGTCCCTCTAGCCTGTGTCCTCTCAGCTGAGGACGAGCCGGAACAGTCCCTGGACTGCAAACCGAGGGCTTGTAAACCAGGCAAGCATGCTGGAGGTTACAGTGAAAAACTGCATCATTATCCAGTTCTGATACTGGTTACAAGCTCTTGGTAGGGTGGACAGTTAAAGGACTGAGAAAAAGACATGTGTAGAAGTTGGCAAAGCCTTCAGCGCTCCGTAGAAGTGTCTTACTGCCCTTGCACCCCACCCTCTGCAATGAGAAATCCCTCCCTTCATCCATTTTTGGTAACTATAGAATGTAAATATCTGGAAAAGCAAAACTAAATATAATCAGGTGCTCAAACTTTTATTTTCTTACAAAATGCTATAGAAATGAACCCAAACTAAACAGATATGTACATGTATATATGTACAAAATTTTACTTCTGAAAAAGAATCTATAAAAATAGATGGTATAAAAAAACTTAAAAAGATTTAAAACCAATACTATGAAATTAATTTTCTTAAAGTAATAGTAATCTTAAATTGCTGGTTGTAGTTGGTTTTCTAGGCTTATTTATACGTTTGATTGTGGTTGGATATATAAAGGAGTTTCTTTCATTTCAGAACACCTCTAGTCTCATTTTATTATATTAAAGAGTTCAGAATTTTTTTTCCCTTCACAAATCCTTCAACATCAGGACAAGGCATGTTAAGTTACAAATCAACTTTGGTCATCATCTTCTTCTTGAGTCACAGGTCTGAAAGGCAATGTAGTTTGTCCTCTTTCAGGATCAGACATTCGGAGAATTCTTATCAGTTTACTGGAGGGAAGTGAACTAGAAGATGCAAAACCAATTACTCAAATTTCCAAGAAACGTTTTACCAATTAAAAAAAATTCTAATATTACCTCATGAAAATATAAAGCTAAATATCCGGCTATTATCTGGGATATATCTAATATCTAGAGTTCTAGGAGGAACATTATTTGCAATAAGGAAATAATTTGTTTTCAATTTTAAAAATTAACTTCTTGCTAGATCCCATGGGTTTTCAGTTGGAGGAAAAGAAAATGAAAGAGATTTATATATCAACTATTTTAAATTTCTGTTATTGTCTAGCAAGATAGGAGTTACCTGAATATTCCCAACCACAAATTTAGATCCGCATATAATCACATGGCCACTTTAGAGACAGAACATTAACTCTAAGTGACATAGTGCTTGACACATTGTAGGCACCCAATAAATACTGACTGACAGCAGAGTACAGCTCTTTGTTTAGAAAGATTGACATTTGTAAGTCACCAAGAGAAAAGAGGCAAGATTAGGGAAATCATAAATCATTTTAGTCCAAACAGAATTACTAAAATTATATTACTTTAGTTTGTCATGATAACTACAAAGAAGCAGACTCAAAACAGAATAGTAACAACTTGCTTCAGTTATGAAAGGGAAGTAATACAAGTAAAATTTTAAATATCTCGAAAAGAGAAAAACATCCCAAATCTCCTGAAGTAGTAGGGGAGCTAATTTTTATTTTCATTGGTCTTGTATGTATTTGTATTTTAAAAATTAAAATTGTAAAAGATTTCTTTCCCCCTTTTATATACTTGATATGTATCTAGAAAGTTTTTAAAAGTTACCTCATGCTCTGAGGTGTGAGCAAGATAAACTGTCTAAAACGCTGGGAATCTGCCATCTTCAGTATCAAGTCCATGGCAATTCTCCTATTAACCATATCCTGAAAAACAAGGAAAAAAGTTAGGATTGCTATTGTGTAAGTCACATTTCTGTAAAAGCTGCATTCTGTGGGCTGATACAAGCTCCTGGATTTTCATCCCGGGATCAGTCATTACATTATCTATGATGTCCAAGAAATCTATTATACTGGAAAAGAAATGCCAGAAACTATTAGGAGAAAATTGGCTGGGTGCAGTGGCTCATGTTTGTAATCCCAATGCTTTGAGAGGTGGAGGTGACAGGATCAATTGAGGTCAGGAGTTCGAGACCAGCCTGGGCATAATAGCGAGACCCTGTCTCTACCAAAAAAAAAAAAAAAAAAAAAGTTGGGCATGGTGGTGCATGCCTGTCATCCTAGCTACTTGGGAGGCCAAGGCAGGAGGATCACTTGAGCCCAGGAACTCAAGGGTATAGTAAGCTATGATTGCACCATTGCACTCTAGCCTGAATGACAGAGTGAAACCCCATCTCTAAGGGAAAAAAGAGAAACTCTTAGGGGACAATAATTGAATAAATATGTCTTTCAGGTAATTTCTATAGTCAAAATATTTGTATGCATGGCCCCCTCCCTCAAATACGTGTAGCAATTGAAATAATCAGAAAATATTCTCCTGACACAACTAAATGTTAGAGAATAAGTCTAATTTGTACAGTAATGGTTAATGAGTCAGGGTAATGGTAACAAAAGTGGCTAGTCTCAAATTCATTAAGTCTCTCAAATTTTCCCTCAATGATAAAGGTTAAGTTTTAAAAACTCTTCCTCTCCCCATTACCTCTACCATTTGTACAATGTAAACCAATTTGAACTTACAGACCAATTTCTCGATTATATCTTTAAATAAGTTACATAGCACAACAGGGTATAGAAAAAGAATAATGCTTAGTTATAATAGGTTTTGGGATTAAATGATCTAGACCTGTGGCTACATTTTTTGAGTTAAGTAATAGTAAAAGAAAATCAAAGTGTTCCTCAATCCCCTTGAAAATTCCTAAAAGTTGAAATCATTGACACATGAACCCGTATATTTTAAAGGTCTTAATTTAATACTATATGTGGTGCCGGGCGCAGCAGCTCATGCCTGTAATCCCAGCACTTTGGGAGATTGAGGCGGGTGGACCACTTGAGGCCAGGAGCTCGAGATCAGCCTGGCCAATACGGCAAAACCCAGTCTCTACAAAAAATACAAAAATTAGCCAGGCATGGTGGTGCACACCTGTAATCCCAGCTACTCAGGTGGCTGAGTCACAAGGATCAATTGAATCCAGGAGGCGGAGGTCGCAGTGAGCTGAGATCACGCCACTGCACTCCAGCCTGGGCGACACAATGAGACTGTGTCCTGAAAAAAATAAGTAAATAAATAAAAAATAAAACTGTATGTGGCAATACAGCATGGTGATTTAGAACAAGGGCTGTGGAGTCAAAATGGGATACAGATCCCAGCTATATTGCTCAATGGCTCTGATTATAAAAATTCCATCAGGCATATCTGCTGTGAGAGGCCTATTATTTTATAACAAAACTGCCAAAGTACCAAAAAAAAATTTGTTTTCCTTGGATTAGCTCACAGAACTTGGATACATTCTTCTGAATAATTTCATTGGGGCAAAGTGCCATTCTGATTAAGAAGCTCTAAGTTTCTGAAAGAGAAAGGAGCTGCTTAGAATTAAATCTGACATACAAGATGAGTGATAAGACTGCACAGCACCATTCTGGACAAAAACACTGCATGGAAAGAAAAATCATCTTCTATGACTCGTGATTAGCTCTGGAGACAATTCTTGGAGGAATATCTAGCCCATTTTCAGCAGTAGTATCGTAGAAAAAAATTGACACTGAAGTATTATACAGCACTCATAGGTATAAATTCTGATTCATGAATACACACTTACTAAACGGTCGTTATAGACTAAGCATTAGGAGACATAAATATCTAAGACATAGCTGATAACCTCAAAATGGTTACAATCTGGTAGGGGATTCAGATATAAAAATGGGCAACTGCAACAGAATAAAAAATAGTATAAAATATTATATAATAATATAAAGCATTTTTATATTTTATCTTAAATAAAAATATAAAAGTAATATATATTATGAGTTGATGTAAGGTGGTGCAAAGGAAGCTCTGAGAAGTTCCTCATCCTGCCTGATAGGGTATGGTGGTCACAGAAGTCTCATAAAAGTGGCATTTGAACAATGTCCTGAAAGATGAGTAGAGTGACATGTGATTAAGGAGGGCATACCAGGCAGAGGCACCATGTTTGGAGAATTACAAATAGCTTAGAACAGCTGAAAAAAGTAGGCAGGTACGATATCATGAAGGGTCTCAAAGCTACCCTACAGAATTAAACATTTATTCCATATATGATAACCTCCAAAGGGTTCTACATAGATGAATGACCACCATCAGATCAACTGTAGAAATGTAAACCTGCCAAAATGATGGAGGACGGACCGAAGAAGGAGCCACATGCAAGCCTGGGAGTCTGGAGAAGAGGCTATCACCACAGGTATGAGGCGAAGATAGGGGGATGAGAGGAAGAATGTCAGTGAGAAAGGAGAAGAGGGCAGAGACCAAAGAGCAGTCTTAAAGGAGAAGCGGACAGAGGTCAGACTTGAACAAGGAAGAATCAAAGGTAAATCACAGGTGTCAAAGGTAGGTGACTGCGCTGGAAATGACAGTTTGCATTAATCAAGGTAGGGAATTCAGGAAAAGAAAGAGGCTTTGAGGTGAAGGCACATTCAACCTCGGGCCTGCTGAATTTCAGATACTGGTTGTTTACCAGGTGATGTCTAACAGATAGTAGGGCATCTGGGTCTAGAGTACAGGACAGATGTCAGGATGTGGTGCTATGAGTTGGTAGGTATCTGTCCATACGCAGGTAGTAGTTTTGGGGACTGTGATATGTGTATATGTGTAGGGGGAAGTAGGATATGGAATTCAGGAAAATCAACAACACTAGAACAAGCAAACAAAGATCTCAAACGTTTTTAAGGGCAACAGAATTAAGGGAGGCAGCTTAGCAGATTAAGAACAAAGAATAGAAAACCAGGAAAACCAGGAAAACCAGGAGAGAGAGGGTGGCAGCTGGTAAGAAGACATTTTAAGGCATGGAGGATATGTCTGTGGTGTCAAATACTTCAAAAAATAAGGTAAGATTAAAGCTCATTTATCATCTTTGCTAAACAAGTTTCATCTACATTCAGATTACAGTACATTGAGGAAACTGAGATATGCAGAAGAAAATAATTGCTAATTTATGAGAACTTACAATATGCCTGAACCACAGTAAGTATAATGTATGAAAGACACCATTCGAGCCTCACTCTAACCCTGAGAGGTAGGAATTAGTAATAATGTTGTTTTGTAGATGAAGAAATTGAGACCCAATAAGTAGAGATATTTTTCCTGCCAGAGGTAGGTCTCAGATCCTATGCTTTTTAACTGGAATTTCAAAAGTTCTTGCTCGCTTGTGTTCTATACATTGTTCTGAAATGTGTGGGTATGAAGGAACAGTAAACGGTGGCTGGGGTGAGTCAAAGCCAGGTGGTGAACAGGTTATAATTTTGTATTAAAACAAAAAATCTGAACATATTTATGGGTTGATGAAAATAAGCTGGGAGAGAGGGTGAGGGAGAAAACGCAGATATGATGGAAGGCACGGATATCCATGCTGGGCGAGAAGAGGAGGACCCCTCCAGGGTCTCTAGGGGTACTGTGTGCCTAGAAGCAAGGGAGAGAACTCTAGTTCTTTACTTCTTCCCCACTACTGGTCACAGACTAAAGAGTCAGGGCAGGATCTTTCCTGTTAGTGGTAAAACTAAAGAGATTTCCTTCCTTTAGAAATACATGTTTCAAACAAACAAAAAAATGAAAAAGAGAATTTAAAATTTAACAATACCATGTAGACATCAAATTCATCCAGGCATCTGAAAGGAGATTCCGCAATGGACCATAGGGAAAGAATAAAACACACCGTGGAGAAAGAACGTTCGCCTCCAGACAAGGCTCTCATGTCATTGAAAGCAGCTTTATTTCCTTCTCCAGGCTGAACCTTGAAGAGAATGAGTTGACAAGGAAAAAAAACTAAGTAAATGAAAGGCCAGATCAAATTCTTTTCAAGACAGATAAATAATAGATTTACAGTAAAAAGGAGATGGGAATAAAATGACTTAGTGATTTGGAAATATCCATTCCTTTCAAAAAATTTTACAGTAAAACAGTTATACGTATAATGGTACTTCTTGCTCTACTGCAAGAGAATAAAGCTGAAAACTTTTTTCACCATAACTGAATCTAACAGACCAAAATTCCAAAGGCTTACTAATTTAAAAATTGTTAATAAAACAATTTTTTTTTCTGAAACAGGGTCTCACTCTGCCAACCAGGCTGGAGTGCAATGGTGTGATCTTGGCTCACTGCAACCTCTGTCTCCCAGGCTCAAGTGATCCTCCCACCTCAGCCTCCCAAGTAGTTGGGACCACAGGAGTATGCCACCACGGCCAGCTAATTTTTGTATTATTATTTTTTTTCTGGGTGGAGATGAGGTTTCCCCATGTTGCCCAGGCTGGTCTTGAACTCCTTGGTTCAAGCAATCCTCCCGTCTCAGCCTCCCAAAGTGCTGGGATCACAGGTGTAAGCCACCACACCCAACCCTGAAACTTAAGCTTCAAACATTTAAAAGTGCTGAGATTTTTTGTTACTTGAATTATAGTGACACCTAGTGGTTAAACTGCATTAAAAGTAATTAGTGAACGTCAAAAGGACAGAAATCAGCTTTAAAAACCTTACAATGGCCAAAGAAATGCATTGAAATACATCTTCTAAAAGATTTAAAGGATTGCTTTAGGAATCCTTTAAAGGAACCTACGAGTTCGAGACCAGCCTGGGCAACATGGGGAAACCTCATCTCCACACACACACACACACACACACAAATACAAAAACTAGCTGGCCATGGTGGCATACTCCTGTGGTCCCAACTGCTTCGGAGGCTGAGGTGGAAGGATTGCTTGAGCCTGGGAGACAGAGGTTGCCGTGAGCCAAGATCATGCCATTGCACTCCAGCCTGGTCGACAGAGAGAGACCCCGCCTCAAAAAACATATATATATTTCTTTTGTATTGTATTTATTTTGAATTCTAAATAAAATCTTTTAAAATTTAAATAATTTTAAATTTCTTTTAAAAGCTAAATAAAATCTTTAAAAAA
Organism: Symphalangus syndactylus; assembly: GCF_028878055.3. Lineage (NCBI taxonomy): Eukaryota > Metazoa > Chordata > Mammalia > Primates > Hylobatidae > Symphalangus > Symphalangus syndactylus. The sequence goes on along the minus strand of NC_072440.2, from coordinate 94,668,183 downwards.
TTCTTTACTAAATAAGGGCCCATGGAAACAATAAGAAAGCAACTAATAAAATTAACAGCAAATCATTCACACAATTTACTGAGAATATACAATAACATTAGGAAGGGTTCTATTTTTTTGACAAAATTCCAGATATACATATATGCATACAAGGTGAAAAAAGAGCAAGAACTAGTTTCACATCAATAGCAGACATATAGCTTCCAATACTTTTCAATTCACTGTTTGAAAAGTGATACTGCTCTCAAGTGAGCATTCATTTGTTTTTTAATATTAACATTATTAATATTCTAAGGTAAAAATTCCAATTCTAAACATACTCTAAAATTTTACATCTATTATAAGTCTAAACAAACCAAACCAACAATCAACCAAATAAAAATTCCCACATAAAAGCAAGAACTAAATACCAAGATGCAATCTTGCCCCCAAACTGTATTTTGCACCAATTTAATAAATGAAGCCCCAGGTAAATCTGGGGGATCTAGCTGTTACCCTCTCATCTATTACTAACGTATCATGGAACTTCAGTGTCACTTTCCTTATTGGTAAAATGAAGGCCACATAAGTTAAAGATTCCTCTGATATTCTTTTGAAAAACAGAGATGACAACATCAGAAAGTCTAGCTTGAGTTGTTTTGTATAGTTAGCTCTGGAGATAAATTATTCAAGCACTTCGAATACTTTCCTTTTTCTCCATTTTTTTTATTACAATAACAGTTTTTATAAAGAACACAAAAGTGTACAACTCAATTTTTACATGAATATATACATACACCTGGGTAACCACTACTGAGATCAAGACACAAGAATATCCCCAGCATCTAAGCAAACTATTTGTATATTACCATCCCTGAAAAGGTAACTATTATTCTGATTTTAATCACCCAAAATCAATCTTTCTGAACTTCATATGTAGAGGTTACACATACTCTTTTGTACATATACTTCATATTTATATACACTATGTACATCCTTGTAACTGGCTTCTTTCACTCACCATTGTCAGATCATCTATGTTGTGTGCAACAGCAGTTTGTTATTTTCATTGTGGAACAGTATGTCACTGTTTGAATATACCTGAATTTATCCATTTGACTCTAGGTAGACACTGGGTTGCTCTGTTTTGGGCTATGATAGATAAAACTTCTTTGAACATTTTCAAATATATCTGCTTGAGAAAATAAGCACTAATTTTTTCTTGGGTTTATGCCCAAGAATGGAGCTGCTTTAACAGACATTGACAGAGAGGTTTCCAAACTAGTTTGACCAAGTTATACTCCAACAAGCAATATATGAGAGTTGCAATTCCACATCCTCACCAACACAAAATGTTGCCAGTCTTGTTCATTTTCATCATCATAATAACGGTGTGACAGTAACTTACTGTGGTATAAATAATATTTCTCTGATGACTAAGCACTTTTTCACGTGTTTACTCACCATTTAGATACTTTAAAGTGGTTTCTGTTTAAGCCTTTTGACTATTTTAAATGTGACGTCAGTCTCTTTCTTACTACTATTTTTTAATTCCAGGTAAGTCCTTTGTTGCATGTATGCATCACAAATATCTTTTCCTAGTCTGTAGCTTCTTTTATCACTTGTTTAATGTTACTTTTTGATGAAGAGAAGTTCTTAATTTTAATAAAGTCCAAATTATCAATCTTTTCTTTTGAGTAGGTTGCTTTTTGTGTCCCATTCAAAAAATCTTCTCAAAAAAAACATGAAGACATTCTCTTCCTCTAGAAGCTTTATTGTTTTAAATTTAGGTCTACGATCAACTTCTAAATTACTTTCTGTACATAAAGTTAGGGGGTCAAACTTTGCTTACTGTTTATTACTTTTAAAAAATTTATTTTATTTTATTTTATTTTATTTTATTTTATTTTATTTTATTTTATTTTATTTGAGACAGAGTTTCGCTCTTGTTGCCCAGGCTGGAGTGTAATGGTGTGATCTCGGTTCACTGCAACCTCCGCCTCCCAGGTTTCAGCAATTCTCCTGCCTCAGCCTCCCAAGTAGCTGGGATTACAGGCATGCGCCAACATGCCCAGCTAATTTTGTATTTTTAGTAGAGATGGGGTTTCTCCATGTTGGTCAGGCTGGTCTCGAACTCCGGACCTCAGATGATCCACCCACCTCAGCCTCCCAAAGTGCCGGGATTATAGGCGTGAGCCACCACGCCCGGCCGCTTACTGTTTATTTTACCAAAAGGATATCCAACAATTTGAACCTAACACCATTCATAAGAAGACCACCCTCTTCTACAGGCTTGCAGTGGAGTCCTGTCCTTACATATATGTATGATTTATGCATATAGGTAAGGTCCTCCTCTGGTGTCTATTGTTTCATTGCTATTGTACATTTGCTTTCCACTCTCCAATTTCTTTTTTTTTTTTTTTTGTTTTTTGTTTTTTGTTTGTTTGTTTTTTTGAGACGGAGTCTTTCTGTGTCCCCAAGGCTGGAGTGCAGTGGCGCGATCTCGGCTCACCGCAACCTCCACCTCCTGGGTTCACGCCATTCTCCTGCCTCAGCCTCCCGAGTAGCTGGGACTACAGGCGCCCGCCAACACGCCCGGCTAATTTTTTGTATTTTTAGTAGAGACGGGGTTTCACTGTGTTAGCCAGGATGGTCTCGATCTCCTGACCTCGTGATCTGCCCGCCTCGGCCTCCTAAAGTGCTGGCATTACAGGCTTGAGCCACTGGGCCCAGCCACTACTCTCCAATTTCTGCTCTTATATCACTGTATCCTTCTCTCTACTTGAATTTATAATAGGCTTTTTTCCTTTTAGCATCCTGAGATAGAACTTAGATCATTACTGTTCAGCCCTCCATTTTTACTAATGTACATATTTAGAGCTATAAACTCCCTTCTGAGAAATCCTATGGCTGTATCATACAAGTTTTGATGTTTTCTTTTTATTGTTTGATTCAAAATTATCTTCTAATTTCTATTTGATTTCTTTTTTGACCTACAGATTATATAGAAATGTGCTGCCTAATTTTCTAACATTCATTAAGTTTTAAGATTATCTGTTATTTCTAATTTCATTCCACTTTACAATATATTCTGTATGACATCAATCCTTTGAAATTTGTTGAGATTTGCACTATAGCCAGGAAATGGTCTATTTTGGTAAATGTTCCACATGTACTTCAAAACAACATACAATCTGTGGTAGTTTGGCACAATGTTCTATAGTTCTGCCAATTAATTTGGTTGTGTAATTTAAATCTTATGTTGCCTTACTGACTTTTAATCTGATTGTTCTATCCATTACTGAGAAAAGTTTATTAAAATTTCCAACTGTAATTGTCAATTCTTTTACTTTGCCTTTTAGTTCTCCCAATTTTTATGTATTTTGAAGCTATGTTGTTAGGTACATACAAATTAAAAATTTTTTTAAATAACTTTTATAACCACGAAATGGCCCTTTTGGCCTCTAGTAATATTTCTTGCATAAAGTCTATTTTATTATGATAGCTTAACCAGCTTCCCTTTGGCTAATGTTTTCATGGTGTATCTTTTACCATATTTTACTTAGGATCTTCTCTGTCCTTATGTTAATATTTAAGGTGTATTTTGATAAACAGCATACAGTTAGTTTTTGTATTTTTCTTTTCAGCCTGTTTTAAATTTAATAATTTAGTGCACTTACACTTAATGTAATTACTGATATATCTAGATTTGAGCCATGCATCTCCTTCTTTCAATTTGTTCCATATGTTCTTTATTTCTCTTCCCTTTTTGCCTTCATATAATTGAGTATTTTTGTTTTCCATTCCTTTTATTTGGTCTCTGTTAGCTTTAAAATTATACATCCTTTTAAAATTCAGTGGTTACTCTAGAGATTGCAATATGTATTGCTGATGTATTAGTTTATCTTAAATTAGTATTGGTATTACTTCCTGAAAAGTACAAGAACCTTACAACAGTTTAGAACTCCACGTACTTCTATTCCCTTTTTGTGCTATTGTCATATATTTGACTTTTATAGCTTCTAAGCCCCTCAAGACTTGGGTGTCTATTCAACAATATTATTATGATTGATTTAACGGCCGAAACTGTTTTATATTTACCCATAGATTTACCTTTTGCATTCCTCTCTGTTCCTTCTGCAGTTCCATGTTTCATCTGTGACCATTTTTCTTTCATCTGAAGATGTTCTTTAGTATTTCTTGTAGGCTGAGCATACTGAAGAATAATTATTTCAGCTTTTGTTTGTCTGAAAACTAAGATGTTTCATCTTCATTTTTGAAAGGTAGTTTTGCTAGTTATTGAATTCTAGATATCAGTTTTTAAAAACAATTCTGCTAGCACTTTAAAGTCTGTCAGGTTAACACTGACCTTCACAATTTCTGTTAAAAAGTCTGCCGTCGGTTTTATTGCTGCTCTTTGGAAACTAATGCATATTTTTTCTCTTGCTACTTACAAAAAGGTAAGGTTACCTCTGTTTTTGGTTTTCAACTATTTGACTATCATATACATTTTAGGTGTGGTTTTCTTTATATTTACCTCACTTGTAGGCTGCTGAGGTTTCTGAATCTAGATTGATGTATTTCAGTTTTTAAAACTCTCAAACATTATCTCTTCAAATATTCTTTCTGCTCATTCTCTGTTCTATCCTATCGGGACTCCAATTATGTTAAACTTGCTGGTTGTGCTCCTCTTATCTCAAACTCTGTTCAGTGTTTTCTGTTTTTATGCTGTTCAATTTAGATATTTCCTTTCGACCTGCCTTGATTTGTTAATTTTGTCTTCTGTTGTGTCCAGTTGGCTGTTAAATCCATCCAATGAGTTCTTAATTTCAGATACTGCACTTTTCATTTTTACAATATTCTTGTAGCTTCCAATTCTGTACTGAAATTGTGGATTCCAATTCTATGTTGAAACTCTGGATCTGTTTTGTCCATTTTGTTTATGATTAACTCTATGTTCTTTAACAAATTAATCATGGTTAAAAATACTAGTTTGCTTTCTCTTGTAATTATCATCTGGTAGTCTGGTTCTATTTCCTACTTTAAAAAAAATTATCAGTCACCTTTCCATGCTTCTTCACATATGTGGTAATTTTTACAGCTTTAAGTATAAATGAAATATAATAAGCTGCATATATTTAAAGTGTACAATTTGATAAGTCTTCCAATTTTATTCTTCATTTTCAAAGTTGTTTTGGCTATTTTAGTCCCTTCGCATTTCTATATGAATTTTAGGATCAGCTTGTCAATTTCTACAAAAACGTCTGCTGGCATTTTAATGAAAATTGAGTTGAGTCAGTCTGTATATCAATTTGGGAAGAACTTACTTCTTAATAATACTGAGTCTTCTGATCTAGCAACACCCTATATCTCTCCATTTATTTAGATCTTCTTTAGCTTCTCAGTATCTATTTTAGTAGTTTTCAGTGTACAGGTCTTGAATATCTTCTGGCAGATTTTTCCCTAGGTAGTTTATATTTTTGATGCTAATATAAATAGTATTTTTTAAAATTTCAATTTCTAATCATTTGGTGCAAGTATATAGAAATGTAATTCATTTTTGCATACTGATTGTGTCTGCAACCTTGCTAGTTATGACTTCAACTAGTTCTAGTAGCTCTTTTTGTAGATTCCATCAGATTTTCTGCAGAGATAACCATATTATTTGTGGATCAGAAGAATTTTACTTCTTCCGTTCCAATATATATGCCTTTTAGTTCTTTTTCTGGGCTAACTGCACTGGCTAGAACCTTTAGTTCTACTTCTGAATATAAATGGTGAGCGTGGACAGAACTGCTTTCTTCCTGATCTTAGAGATAAGCACTCAGTCTTTATTACCTAATGCTTGATATTTTGTGTAAAAGATCAATGGCGTCTCCAAATGTACAATATTTCACTAAAGAGGGGCCCCCTTTCCTTATATTAGGCTTCAGGTATGATAAGGCTCACAGTCAATAAGGGAGAAAGCTGGGTTGGGCTTAAATTGCAACTTTCCTAAGACTTAGTCCATTTATTATTCATAACTGTTCCTTGGGCCAACTGTGCAAGAACTCAGGAATTGACTAACAGAAATACTAGTTAGGTGCCTAGCAGTTCCCTTCCCAAGTTTCTACTCTGTCTTGTCAGCCCTCCTACTACTACTAGACTACTCAAAGTCCAGAATCAGCAAACACTCCCAGGAAAGAAAACATCCAGCAACTGTCAGCTCACCTTGGACAGGCTCCCCTATCCCTTGGAATTCCAATTTGTCTACTCATTATTGTTTAGACAGCTTTCCAATGTCTTTAAAAATAAAAGTTTTGTTAATTTCCCTGGCTTTTTCATAGTCTGCAGTGAGAACAATAGATTACCATGACATACTACCTTCCCTATCAATAAGCACAATTCCTCCCAATACTTTCAAAATTGTATCTTTAATAATTGGGTCTTTTAAAAACCAAAGGTGGGTAAAGAGGAGTTACCCATGATCTACCAGTAGAAATTAAAGAGAGAGTAAAGGTTAACTTTCTAATATGGTTAAAATGCAGAGCTTTTAAACAAAAAAGATGTTCCAAAAATTTAATATTTATTCTAAGTATTAAAATGAAAGGATAAGATTTATGGTAACTAAAAGTAGTAGGTAATTATTTGAAAATTCTGCCCCAGAATATTTAGAGTGGGTAGTTGTTCCTGACCTCTTGACTACACATTTTTTTTAATGCCATATCTCCATACACCCTCTTTTAACACGATTATGAAAGAATCCATAAAATCAAGTTGAACACGGTAGCTTTTTTTACTCAAAAGTGGCCAGATCTAGGGACAACTTCAGAAGTAAATAGTATAAACACAATTAAGTGGGGAAGAACCATCTTTGCTTCCTTTTAAGAGACTGGAGACTATGTACTTTCCATAAAGTCCCAAATAATTTAAAATGCTGTGTAAATTTTAAAAGAGAACTAGTGGAGTAGAAAGACAAGGTAAATACTTGTCACTGAAAAAAAATTCCCAATTTTCACCCTAAGAAAATAATGTGTTTGTCAAATGGTATTTCTAGTTCTAGATCCCTGAGAAATCACCAAACTGACTTCCACAATGGTTGAACTAGTTTACAGTCCCACCAACTGTAAAAGTGTTCCTCCACATCCTCTCCAGCACCTGTTGTTTCCTGACTTTTTAATGATCGCGATTCTAACTGGTGTGAGATGGTATCTCATTGTGGTTTTGATTTGCATTTCTCTTGATGGCCAGGATTATAAATCATGCTGCTATAAAGACACATGCACACATATGTTTACTGCGGCACTATTCACAATAGCAAAGACTTGGAACCAACCCAAATGTCTCAAAACGATAGACAGGATTAAGAAAATGTGGCACATATACACCATGGAATACTATGCAGCCATAAAAAATGATGAGTTCACGTCCTTTGTAGGGACATGGATGAAACTGGAAACCATCATTCTCAGTAAACTATCGCAAGGACAAAAAACCAAACACCACATGTTCTCACTCATAGGTGGGAACTGAACAATGGGAACACATGGACACAAGAAGGGGAACATCACACTCCGGGGACTGTTGTGGGGTGGGGGGAGGGGGAAGGATAGCATTAGGAGATATACCTAATGCTAAATGACGAGTTAATGGGTGCAGCACACCAACATGGCACATGTATACATATGTAACAAACCTGCACATTGTGCACATGTACCCTAAAACTTAAAGTATAATAATTAAAAAAAAAAGAAAATAATGTGTTTGTCTAAAAATAAAATCTACGTTAGCAGCTTTATTTAGTAAGATCAATTTAAATTCAACACATTGGCAAAGACCATCCTTAATCAAAGACAACAGGTTAAAGTTTATCGATGTTTTATCAAAAGAAAAGAAGCAGGCTGGGCATGGTGGCTCACACCGATAATCCCAGCACTTTGGGAGGCCAAGGCAGGAGAATTGCTTGAGGCCAGGAGTTTAAGACCAGCTTGGGCAACATAGTGAGACCTTGTCTATACAGAAAAAAAAAAAAAAAAAAAAATTAGCTGGGCATGGTGCCATGCACCTATACTCCTAGCTACTTGGGAGGTGGAGGCAGGAGGGTCGCTTGAGCCCATGAGTTCAAGGTTACAGTGAGCTATGATTGTACCACTGCACTCCAGCCTGGGCAACAGAGTAAGACTCTGTCTCTAAAAAACACCCAACAAAAATAGAAAAGAAAAGAAACAACTAGTTTTTCTAATGATTAGGATGAAAAGAATTAGGATACTTACTGATATACTTAGAGTTTCATTCTTGTGGTCAAAATTCATTTTTCCACAATAGGCCCGCTGAGATAGTAAGTTGTCAAAGTACAATTTGCATCGTAAAGTCAAACACCTTGAAATTTAAAAATTAGGCACATTAAAAAGAGGGCAAAGATTTTTTAAAAACTATATTCAGCATGATCTAAGCATGTTAGAAAACCAGATGGAAATATGCCAAAATGTAAACGTTAGTTACTCATTTAATAGTTGAGTTTTAGGTAATATTTTTTGCCTTGTGTCTTTATATTCATTTATGTCCCTACATTTTCACCAGTTCATTTACTTTTATAACAAAAAAATTAATGAAATGAATTAAAGAGTCATCTCACATTTAATATGACCCATTATACCATAGTCAGTGCTTAGGAATGTATCAGTCATTCAACTAATTAATAATCTAAGGCATTACCCTAATACATTCCAAAGGTATCTTGTCCTTGAGAGGATTAACTGTAATGGTGACAAGATAAACGGACAAAGTATCTATTTATTTGCCTCCTTCTAACTTCACAGTAGCAAAAAAGCTAAGGGCACTCTCTTAAGCACTGGGTACCTCTAATGCCTTACACTTTGCTTGGCACAATGCAAACTCTATCTTTCCTTCTCTATATATTAGATGGCATTTTACTGTAAGGAACTTTCCCTTCTTCCTCAATTCTTTATTTCCTTATTTAACTTTCTATTTATCAGAATAGATTAGGGAGTCTGATATTCATTGACTTTATGTTTACATTATTCACACCATCTATTACTATCCTTACCGAGATCCTCAAACTGTCCTAGATTTTTCCAATGGGCACCCCTTCAAGCTGGATCATGTGTCCTTTTATCATGACTCCCCTTTTTTTTTTTTCAGCCCTTCCTTCCTCTCTGCAATAGTATGAGGCTCATCTGTACCTTCCCTGCCCAGCTCTGGAATCTGCCATTTCTCCATGCAGCCTTGGTTTCTTTTAGTGGGGAATGGTATTTAGAAAATAAAATCTGCATGGTAACTCACTGGCTATGGTTTCATAACATCTTTGCTCCCTAGTAAGCCTAAGGCTCATTTCTCTGGTACTCTTTTCCTTCCTATTTCCCTCCCTAAACTGCATTAAATTCCCACACTAGAAATCACTGATAGCCTGAGTTTCCTTCTGCTGCCACAGCAACCACTGCTAGCTGGTTTTCAGTTTTCTGTTAACTTTTCTTTCAATACAGATATGTATTCATTCATTGCTTCCATTCATGGGATGTCTAAAAGAGATTGTTGTCATAAAATGGCAAAGTTCTCCAGAGTAAAGACATAAACAATTTTAAAAATCAGGTCATTTTTACTCCCCTCCTAAGACTGAGTAAACAATATGAAATATGTCAGTGGTGAAGAATCATATGAAGGTAATACAGGCATACTTCAGAAATACTGCAGGTTCAGTTCCAGACTACCACAAAAAAGGTGAATATTGCAATAAAGTGAGTCACACACATTTTTTGGTTTCCCACTGCATACAAAAGTTTTGTTTACACTATTGTTGATATTTTGACTTCCTCCCATGAATCATAAATGTTCTTAATGGTATCTAGAATGATGAGTCCTTTCCAGAAGGTTTTCAATTTACTCAGATCGATTAGAGGAATCACTATGTACAGCAGCTATGGTCTTACAAAACGTATTTCTTAAATAAAAGACTTGAAAGTTAAAATTACTCCTTGATCTACAGGTTACAGAATGGATGTTAGTAGGCATGAAAACAACATTAATCTCCTTGTATATCATATCAGCTCTTGGGTGACCAGGTGCACTGTCAATGAGCAGTAACATTTTCCAAGAAATATTTTCTTCTGAGCTATAGGACTCAATAGTGGGCTTAAAATATTCAGTAATCCATGATGCTATAAACAGATGTGCTCTCATCAGGCTTTGTTTTTCCATTTGTAGAGCACATACAAAGTAGATTTAGCACAATTCTTAAGGGTCCTAGGATTTTCAGAATGGTAAATAAACATTGGCTTAAACTTAAAGTCACTAGCTTCATTTGCCTCTAATAAGAGATTTGACCTATCCTACGAAGCCAGGCATTGACTTCTCCTTTCCAGCTATGAAAGTCCTAGATGGTATCTTCCAATACAAGGCTGTTTTGTCTGTGTTGAAAATCCATTGTTTAGTGTAGCCACTTTCATCAGTTATCTTGGTCAGATCTTCTGGATAATGTGCAGCTTCTACATCAGCGCTTGCTGTTTCACCTTGCACTTTTATATTACAAAGACGGCCTCTTTCCTTCAACCTCATGAACAAACCTCTGCTAGCGTCATACTTTTCTTCTGCAGCTTCCCCACCTTTCTCAGCCTTCATCGAATTGGAGAGTTAGGGCATTGCTCTGGATTAGGTTTTGACTTAAGGGAATGTTGTAGCTGCTTTGATCTTCTATCCAGACCATTGGAACTTTCTTCATATTAACAATAAGGCTGTTTAATTTTCTTATCATTAGTGTGTTCACCGGAATAGCACTTTTAATTTCCTTCAAGAACTTTTCCTTTGAATTTACAGCTTGGCTAACTGGCACAAGAGGCCTAGCTTTTGGCTTATCTTGGCTTTTGACATACCTTCCTCACTAAGCTTAATCATTTCTAGCTCTTGATTTAAAGTGATAGAAATCCTACTCTTCCTTTCACTTGGATACTCAGAGGTCACTGTAAGGCTATTAACTAGCCTAATTTCAATACTGCTGTGTCTCAGGGAATAGGGAGGCCCAAGGGGACAGAGAGATGAGGGAATCAATAGCCAGTCAGTAGAGCAGGAAGAACACACACGACATTTGTTGATTAAGTTTGCTGTCTTATATGGGCAGTTTGTGGCACCCGAAAACAATTTGAACAGTAACAAAGATCACTGATGACAGATCACAACAGATTAATAATAATGAAAAAGTCTGAAATATTGCAAAAATTAAACAAAATATGACACAGAGACGTAAAGTGATCATATGCTGTTGGATAAATGGTGCTGACAGACTTGGTTGAAGCAGGCTTGCCATAAACCTTCAATTTGTAAAAAATGCAATGTTTGTAAAGTGCAGTAAAGTGAACTGCAATAAAATGAGCTATGCCTGTAAACTGTAAGACCAGTGCTTTACAAAAGACCTTTTAAATACAAATTTCTGAGTAATGATATAAAAATAAATCCTACTGCATCTGGAACAGATTTATGTAGTAATAGAGATTGGGTTTATTCTTCTGCCTGAAACTAAAAAATGAGACAATATATAAAACAACCGTTTTCAGACTCTGGCTATCTTCAGGCTCCACATCTAATTCTAGTTCTCTTGCCACTTCCACCATATCTGCAGTCACTTCCTCCGCTGAATCCCTCAAGGACATCCAAGGGGGTTGGAATTAACTTCTTCCAAACTCTGAAGGTTTTCACACTCTGGCTATCAGATAGTGACTATCTGGTCATTTGACTAGAACTGCCTGCTAGTTCTAGGAAACAAACAAATTGAACCCCACCAATGCCCCACACTGCTCTTCACCGACAGAGGACAAGGGAGTAGAAACCAAAGTACAGCTGTTGCTCTTGTTTCAGGAGCTGGAGCTGGAGCTGGGAGTCTGGGGAGGCAAAATAAACTCCAGAGGATCTATAAAGGGTTCTGCTCCAGTCTTGAGCTGAGTAGAGGTCAGTGCATAGGTGTGAGGACACCATCTGAGGCTGGGAAAAGAAATATCCAAAGGAAATAGAAGTAATTCCGACAACTCACACACAACCAGGAATAGTTCATGTTCTTACTGGCCAGAGTGAAAACCTCGTGATTTACAAGGTATCGGTAGAGTACTCAGAATAGCACTGCCTCAGAGGTAGGAAAAATTAGCCCACAACCAACGGCTGCTCTGATCTCCTCTTGTTAGGCTTAAAAGTAGCCTCAAAAGGGTAAAAATGGGTCCTATTTAATTCAAGCCCTACGAATATGCCTGTAAAACTGAAATAGGAATTTCAAAAACCTATAGTTTCACTAAGGAATATAAGAGCTAGGTACATTTTTTTTTTTATTTGTACAGGCTTAAGATGGTAGAATTTTTGGTGTAAAGACAGTTTTAAAAAGCATATTACTGAAGGAATTTGCCTGGAGAAAAACAGAGGCAAATGGAAGGACTAGGGCTGTCTCGGATTCATGTATATTAAAGGGCCGTCCCTCCCTATCAATTATCCTGTTTATTTCTGTCACTTGTGATCAGTTGGAGTCAATCTATCTCTGTGAGTCTGTACATCTCTGGATATGTTAATATCCAGTTTCCCTAATTCTGTATTCATTTATCCAACCAATGTATATTGGTATGTATCAGGTACGGTTATAGAAACTAGAGATACAGCAGTAAACAAAACAGAGTTTCTGCATTCATGGAGCTATGTCATTCTAGTACATTATGGTAAATCAACTAAGGTATTACCTTTATAGTTCCTACCAAATGCTTGTATCCATTAAAAACATGCAATAGCCAAGGGTAAAACAGGCTATTTTAGAACCAATGAGTTCCCTTTCAAAGGACCTATTCATGCATAAAGGACCTATTAAGCATAAGGAATATCTAACAGAGTAGAAAAGTTGGATAGGCTCACCATAAAGAGCCCTTCAGATTCGGAATTGTCTGATTAAATTAGAGAATCCTAAGAACTGAATAACAAAGCAAGTATTAATAGTCTCTGCTATAACAGAATTATATAAAGTGAAAACAGAGAAACACAAAAATGTATAATATATAGTAATGTTTTTCAATGTACTTACCTTCTAAATTGTTGGTATGTTTTGAATCTGTGCTCCATGATTTCTCCCAGTAATTTAATAAACTTTTTTAAAGTCCTTACTTTATTATCCAGATCAAGATAGGTCTCTCTTGCTTCTTGGTACTGCCTATTATATAAACAAAATATTATGTAAAAAATATGGCACATGTAAAAAACATAAGAGTAGAATCTCAAACAGATTTAACTGGGAAGAACAGGGAGGGGCAGAGAGTACTAAGGGGGCCTAGTGGCAGTCAATTTCATAAATTTCCAGTCAAATTACACTCCCAGAATGAAAGGGTGGTATGGAATGAGAAAGTGCTACCCTGACAGGGAAGGTACAAGGTCCAAGCCCTAGAGGAGGCAGAGACAGTGTGTGAACAAGTGCCCTGGTATGGCCTAGAGGTGGCAGATCTTAGAGAATGCTAGCAAATACACACCTTCAAAAAGGGAAGGGGTCACACTGGAAGAAAGGTTTCCTTCAGTGACAGATGCCAATAAAAGAAAAAAAGAACTCAAGCCAGCATTAGAATCCACCCTCCCCTGTCCTAAACAAGATAAGATCAAAGAGGCAGAGATGGCATGGCTACTCAGAGTGCTATTACAAAAGGCAACAGCCTATTACTGTGGCAAGCCTGTAACTGAATTAGTATGAAAGGCAACCCTGGTCGAGGCTCCCACAGCTACCCTTCCCATTCTCCTTCAAATAACTGGTCCAGGAAAATTCAACTAATTAAAAAAATAAGTAACAAAAAACGCACTGGCACAGCATCCAGATATTTATGGGGAAAATACGAAAAAGAACAGCAAAACTCTCCTACAGACAAAGAAAACTTACTAGAACAGTGTTGCCACAAAGCAGATGAAAATTATAACTGAACACCATAAATTAAAACAAAACAAGAGGCCAAGTATATTGGCTCACACCTATAATCCCAGCATTTTGGAAGGCCAAGATGAGAGGATCGTTTGAGTCCAGGAATTAGAGACCAGCTTAGACAATATAACGAGACTCTGTCTCTACAAATAATAAAATAAAAATTAGCCAGGTGTGGTGGCATGTGCCTGTGGTCCCAGCTACTCAGGAGGGTGAGGCACAGGATCACTTGAACCCAGAAGTTCAAGGCTGCAGTGAGCCATGATTGTACCACTGCACTCCAGCCTGGGTGACAGAGCAAGAGCCTGTCTTAAAGAATAAAAACAAACAAACAAACAAACAAACAAACACAAACATTAGACAAGTGCTACCAGGAAGGAATACTTCAAAGCAGACCGAAATGAAAGAATAGATACACAAAAGAAGGTAATAATCAAATAAGAGGAGTAGGTAAAGCAAGAGAACCCATGGACGGGAAGGTAGGAGGGCTAGAACCTCCTCCTAAAAAGAACACACACAGATATGAAGACAAAATGAGAAGATGCATAGGAGAAAAGAGAAAATCGGAAAACACATAGATGGAAATAAAGAACATAAATGAGAAAATCAAGCAAAATGAAAAAAAACAGACAAAATGGTTAGACAAAATAATAACTAGAGAAGATATAGATATTCAACATTATAACTAAAGACCTCAAAAAACACCAAAACAATGAAACAAAATATTTTAAAGTAAAATTCAACAAAATTTTTAAGAACTAAAAGACTTAAATCTAAATACTGAAAAAGCAATGTTTAGCAATGAAAAAATCACTGAATTCTAACATTCTGGACAAGTTACAGGACATAATAGACAAGCACCAACATAAACAAGATGCTCAGGAGAAAAAGTATGAGCTAAGGATTTTATATTAGGTCAAACTATCCTTCAAACATAAAAGCTAAAGACAAATTCTTATCAACTTGTAAAACATAGAAAAGATTCATACACGCCGTTCTCAAGCAAAAAAGAACAACTTTTCAAATGGCTGCATAGTCATGTGGAAAAAGACAAAATCTATTCCTCAAACCATACATGAAAATAAACTCCAAATAAATCACAGATATCATACAAAAATGGAATACAGAAGTACTAAAAAATCATAGGTAATTAGAACATGTGGAAAAAGGAACAAGAAAAAAAATCATAGGTGAATACCTCCATAACCTAGACGTAGAGAAAAGCATTTTAACTATGACCCAAAATCCAGATGTAATCAAAGAACGACAAATTGAACTAAATAAAAATAATCTTTTCATGGCAAAAAATATATATGCAAATTCAAAAAAGAAATCAAGAGAAAAATTTGCAATATTTGGCTAATACTCCATATATATATATGTTAAAAACTTAAACTTTGAGGGGAAAAACACCATAGAAACATAATTTTAAAAAAGAATAGATAATTCACAAGGTATAAAAATGATTCTTAAATATATGAAAAAATGTTGAGTTTTATTCATAATGATGGAATGTAATTAAAGTTACATTAATATACAATTTCTCAGCCATCAGACAGGCACAAATTACAAAGCTTAACTATACACTATACACTTTGTTCGCAAAGTTGGGGAAAAAGTATCCTCTCTCATACAGGTTGAGCATTCCTAATCCAAAAATTTGAAATTTGGCCAGGTACGGTATCTCACGCCTGTAATCCCAGCAATTTGGGAGGCGAAGGCAGGAGGATCACTTGAGTTCAAGAGTTCGAGACCACCCTGGCCAACATGGTAAAACCCTGTCTCTACTAAAAATACAAAAATTAGCTGGGCATGGTGGCAGGTGCTTGTAATCCCAGCTTCTTGGGAGGCTGAGGCAGGAGAATTGCTTGAATCCAGGAGGCAGAGGTTGCAGTGAGCCAAGATCGTGCCGCAGCTCTCCAGCATGGGCAACAGAGTGAGACTCTGTCCCAAAATGCAAACCAAAAATCTGAAATTCAAAATACTTCAAAATCTGAAACATTTCAAGCACTGATATGATGCCAAAAGTGAAAAATTCCACACCTGACCTCATGGGACAGGTTGCAGTCAAAATGCAGGCACACAATGCAGTTTATTTATTCACTGTCCCCAAGGGAAAAGAGACCTTCCTAGCCCCCTTCAGCTGTGATGTATCTTTTCTGTACATGTATGACATACATACATGGATATGTATGTCACATTTTTTACTAAGTACTTCAGCGTGAATAAGTGTAAGAAAACGACTGCTTATATAAATTCAGAATCAGGAATTGACAGTGATGTCAAACAACCACAGACTGTTTACATGGACGGCTAAGATAGTAACACCTTCACTTTCTGATGATTCAGTTGTATACAAACTTTGTTCCGTGCAAAAAATTATTTAAAAATTACATAAAATTACCTTCAGGCTATGTGTGTAAGGTGTATATAAAACATAAATGAATTTTTGTGTTTAGATTTGGGTCCTATCTCCAAGATATCTCATCTATATGCCAATATTCCAAAATCCAAAATACTTCCCGGTTCTAGGCGTTTTGGATAAGGAATACTCAACCTGTACAATGTTGGCGCAAATGCAAAAATGATACACACCCTATAGAGAAGGTTTGAAAATATCTAACAAAACCACTTACACATTTATGCTTCAAACTAGTAAAGTCACTTCTGGAAAATTACTATGAAGATACAGATTCGAACACTTATATGATGCCACAAGTGTATCCAATAATACACATACACATGTGTGCGTGCATGTGCAAGATAATTCACTGCAGCATTATCTGTAACTGCAAAATACTGGAAATAACCAAAATGCACACACACAGAATGATTGAATAAACTATGGTACAGATCAATGTGTGTGTGCAGACTCACAAAACAGAGTACAATGAAGCTATAAAAAGAATGAGGAAGATCTCAATGAACTGATATGGAGTGATCTTCAGGTACACTGGTGAATGATAAAAGCAAGACAGTTGACTACCTTTTGTGAAAAAAAGTAGAGGAACCATGGAAAAAAGAAAACACATATGAACTTGCTTACTTTCACAAATAAATAAAAAACATGAAAGATAGAAAATAAAAAAGAACTGTTGCCTATAGGGAGTGGGCCAGGGGAAATGGGGTGGAAGGGATGAAAGAGGGAGAACATTTCCCTGAATATACTTTTGTTTATGGCTTTGACTTGTGAAAACATGTTAATTTCTACATATTCCCCTCAAAGAGAAATTAAATAAACAAGGATCAGAGAAATCTAAAATTGAATGCAAACAAAAACAAAAGCATTTCTAAATCAAGTCAATTAATAACTACAACAATAAAGAAAAATCTAATCCAAATAACTTTAGAACAGAGTAAATTTACTAACTAGTACAGAAAAAATAATTGCAAACACATCTTGAATGTTTTTCAGTAATTTTCTTTTTGTAGATATATATTGTGGAACTGAGTAAATATTAACGTTATTGAGAGCCAGAATTCCTCCTGTGGAGGAGAAAAAGACAGAAACAAGGAATAGGTTAAGGTTAAAAAGCCCTTTGTGGGATTGGACTGCCACTGGAGACACCAATACAAACTCATGTGTTTGATTCTGTTAACTGAAAGGTACTGGAAGAAATGCTACCCCAGCAACAATTAGCATCCCTAAAATCCAAATTTTGTTTTTAGGTATCATTCCTTTAAAAAAGGAACCAGGGCTCTTTGGAGAAGTTACTGACTCCAAGGCTGGGTCAGGTATAGAATGAGCTTGAAATATTTTGTTATGTCACAAAGTTTAAAAATGCTATTTAAAAAAAAAAAAAAAAAAAAAACAAGAAGGAAAGCATGTTAAGAAAATGCAGGAACCAGCTTGAAGAGCCTCCATTTGACCAAAGATGGAACAATTTAAATCTTAAAATAGACCACGCAGTGGCTCATGCCTGTAATCCCAGCACTTTGGGAGGCTGAGGTGGGAGGATCACTTGAGCCCAGGAGGCAGAGGTTGCAGTGAGCCGAGATCCTGCCACTGAACTCCAGCCTGGACAACAGAGTGAGACCCTGTCTCAAAAAAAGAAAATCTTAAGATAAACATGGACTGTAAATGACTACAGTCCATTGAGTAAAACAGAAATCTGTGGAAACTGAATGCAAATGAAAACATTTCCAAATCAAGTCAATTAATAACTGTAACAGTAATGAGAGAAAAACCTAATCCAAGTAACTTTAGAACACAGTAAATTTACTAAATACCAGAAAAAAAAAATTGTAAACACATCTTGCAGAGGGGATTTGGCAATAATTGCAAAGTCCATATTGCAAAGGCAAGTAAATAAATTAACAAATAGATAAATTGGAGATAACGTAGGCTCTTCCTTACAAGTGACTGATAAATATGAAGGATGCAACAGAATTGAAAAATCCTCATTTTGCAAGCAGTAAAGATTCGTTCAGGTAAGAATCATTAGCAGATGATAAATCTAGGGATGAAAATATGCTGAAAAGCAGGATACTGGCAGAGTTGCAAAGTGTCTGTCTGCAGAATGTTTATTAGTTGCAAGGGAAAAAATAGTAAAGCATATAATGGAAAAACCAATTAACACCTTTACTGGGTGGTCAAAATTAACATCATCAGTAAGACAGAGAGAGAGAGAAATAGATAGATAGATTATATGCCTCTGGATGTGATACCCAGAAAAAGATACATCATCATTTCTGTAGCATTCTGGCCAAGAACACATATGAACCTAATTATGAGAAAAAAAAGTCATATAAAATCAAAACAAAGAGCATTTTGTAAAAGAGCATGACAAATGAAATACACGACCCTAGACTGCATCTGATGTCGTAGGAAAGACGTGGAGAACAGTCAACATTGGAATTGGACTACAGGTACCAATGTTAAGTTTCCTGTACTTTATAACAGTATTGTGGTTATGTAAGATAATACTCTTATTCTTAGGGAATATATTGAAGTACTAAGAGGTAAAGGGTCATGATTTATGAAACCTACTTTTGAATGGTACAGAAAAAAAATGTAAAGAAATGTGAGTGTATGTATATGTGTGCATGTATACATGCTAAACATATATGGCCTTTCAATAATGTTCGAAGTTTTATGATTTTTGATAGAGATGTCCCTCAGTATCTGCGAAGGAACTAGTTCCAGCGCCCCCTGGGCAGATACCAAAATCCATGAATCCCTTTTATAAATGTCATAATATTTGCATATAACCTATATACATCTTCCTGTATACTTTAAATCATCTCTAGAGATTACTTATTATACCTAAGACAATGTAAATGCTATGTAAATACTTGTTACACTGTATTCTGTATTTTAAAAAAAATTTGTATTAGTTACTATTGCATTCTTTTGCTGTTGTTTTTGAGTTTTTTCTCCCAGTCTTTTCAATCTGTGGTTGGTTGAACCTGTGGATATGGAACCAGTGGATACAGAGAGCCAACTGTATTTACAATAATGGATGCATGTCTATGGCAACTGGATCTAGGTAATTTCTCTATTCAATACATTATTAATTCCAAATGGGAAAATCCACTAGGATTAAAATTTTGTTTGAGCTCCAGTTGCTTCTTAAATCATTACTGCAATTATTTTATTTTATAACTAACAGAAAGAGAAATGTAATATGTGAGTGACTAGCACACTATGGAATTAAAATTGATTTTGCACAGAAAAATAAATAGCTTTTGCTCAGGTTACTAAATTCACCGAATAAATTAACAATGAAAATCAGAAAGAACATCATAAAGCCACAATAACTAAAACAGTATGGTTTTTTAACAACTGCCTGTGGCCAGGTGTGGTGGCTCATGCCTGTAATCCCAGCACTTTGGGAGGCTGAGGCAGGTGGATCACTTGAGGTCAGCAGTTCAAGACCAGCCTGGTAAACATGGCAAAACTCCAGCTCTACTAAAAATACAAAAAATTAGCTGCGTGTGGTGGTGCATGCCTGTAATCCCAGCTACTCAGGAGACTGAAGCAGGATAATCGCTTGAACCCAGGAGGCAGAGGTTGCAGTGAGCCAAGATCACACCACTGCACTCCAGCCTGACAGAGGAAGACTCCATTTAAAAAAAATCAAGCAAACAAAAAAAACTACCTGTGAATATATTAAGTATCACAAAATTAATTTAATTTTAAAAATCTGTATAATGTACTGAATGGAGAAAAAAGTACATGAAAAGGTCATAGAAAAATAAATATAAATAAATGAAAAGATGTTCATCTTCACTCAATGTAAGAGAAACATACATTAAAATTACAGTTAATTCTTTTTCTTGGGAAATCTATCAGCAAAAAGAATCTAAGAAGGCCACACGCTGTTTAGGCTGTAGGAAAACAGACACTCTAACACATTGCTAATGGGAATGCAAAATTGGTACAATCCCTATAAAGGGAAATCTGACCACATGGAGCTTATACTATTAAAAAAAAAACCCTGAGTACATATAAAATAATGCACATTCAGTTATTGTGTTCCACCATTTGCAACAACAAAAGATTAGATTAAAACTCAACTATCCATGAAAAGGAGATTATTAAATACAGTGAAATTATAAAAGACAATGAGGAAATATCTATGTACTGACATATGAAGACCTTCAAGATATATCACTAAATCAAAACTGCAACTATTCACAATAGCCAAGATATGTAATCAACCCACATGTCCATTAATGAAGAAAAATGTGTATACACACACACACACACCCCAGAATACTATTCAGCTATAAAAAAGCTGAATAGTATTCTGGGGTGTGTGTGTGTGTGTGTGTGTGTGTATACACATTCTTCTTTCTTTCTTCATTCATTAATGGACATGTGGGTTGATTACATATCTTGGCTATCGTGAATAGTTGCTGTTTTGAACCAAAGACAAAAACCACATGATTCTCAATAGATGCAGAAAAGGCCTTTGACAAAATTCAACAACTCTTCATGCTAAAAACTCTCAACAAATTAGGTATTGATGGGACGTATCTCAAAATAATAAGAGCTATCTATGACAAACCCACAGCCAATATCATACTGAATGGGCAAAAACTGGAAGCGTTCCCTTTGAAAACTGGCACAAGAGAGGGATGCCCTCTCTCTCACCACTCCTGTTCCACATAGTGTTGGAAGTTCTGGCCAGGGCAATCAGGCAGGAGAAGGGAATAAAGGTATTCAATTAGGAAAAGAGGAAGTCAAATTGTCCCTGTCTGCAGATGACATGATCGTATATCTACAAAACCCCATCGTCTCAGCCCAAAATCTCCTTAAGCTGATAGGCAACTTCAGCAAAGTCTCAGGATACAAAATCAATGTGCAAACATCACAAGTATTCTTATACACCAATAACAGACAGCCAGCCAAATCATGAATGAACTCCCATTCACAATTGCTTCAAAGAGAATAAAATACTTAGGAGTCCAACTTACAAGGGATGTGAAGGACCTCTTCAAGGAGAACCACAAACCACTGCTCAATGAAATGAAAGAGGATACAAACAAATGGAAGAACATTCCATGCTCATGGATAGGAAGATCAATATCGTGAGAATGGCCATACTGCCCAAGGTAATTTATAGATTCAATGCCATCTCCATCAAGCTACCAATGACTTTCTTCACAGAATTGGAAAAAACTACTTTAAAGTTCATATGGAACCAAAACAGAGCCTGCATTGCCAAGTCAATCCTAAGCCAAAACAACAAACCTGGAGGCATCACGCTACCTCACTTCAAACTATACTACAAGGCTACAGTAACCAAAACAGCATGCTACTGGTACCAAAACAGAGATATAGACCAATGGAACAGAACAGAGCCCTCAGAAATAATGCCGCATATCTACAACTATCTGATCTTTGACAAACCTGACAAAAACAAGAAATGGGGAAAGGATTCCCTATTTAATAAATGGTGCTGGGAAAACTGGCTAGCCATATGTAGAAAGCTGAAACTGGATCCCTTCCTTACACCTTTTACAAAAATTAATTCAAGATGGATTAAAGACTTACATGTTAGACCTAAAACCATAAAAACCCCAGAAGAAAACCTAGGCAATACCATTCAGGACACAGGCATGGGCAAGGAGTTTATGTCTAAAACACCAAAAGCAATGGCAACAAAAGCCAAAATTGACAAATGGGGTCTAATTAAACTAAAGAGCTTCTGCATAGCAAAAGAAACCACCATCAGAGTGAACAGGCAACCTACAGAATGGCAGAAAATTTTTGCAATTCATCTGACAAAGGGCTAATATCCAGAATCTACAATGAACTCAAACAAATTTACAAGAAAAAAACAAACAACCCCATCAAAAAGTGGGCAAAGGATATGAACAGACACTGCTCCAAAGAAGACATTTATGCAGCCAAAAGACACATGAAAAAATGCTCATCATCACTGGCCATCAGAGAAATGCAAATCAAAACCACAATGAGATACCATCTCACACCAGTTAGAATGGCGATCATTAACAAGTCAGGAAACAACAGGTGCTGGAGAGGATGTGGAGAAACAGGAAGGCTTTTACACTGTTGGTGGGACTGTAAACTAGTTCAACCACTGTGGAAGTCAGTGTGGCGATTCCTCAGGGATCTAGAAATACCATTTGACCCAATCATCCCATTACTGGGTATATACCCAAAGGATTATAAAACATGCTGCTACAAAGACACATGCACATGTATGTTTACTGCGGCACTATTCACAATAGCAAAGACTTGGAACCAAGCCAAATGTCCAACAATGACAGACTGGATTAAGCAATTGTGGCACACATACACCATGGAATACTATGCAGCCATAAAAAATGATGAGTTCAAGTCCTTTGTAGGGACATGGATCAAGCTGGAAACCATCATTCTCAGCAAACTATCGCAAGGACAAAAAACCAAACATTACATGTTCTCACTCATAGGTGGGAACTGAACAATGAGAACACATGGACACAGGAAGGGGAACATCACACACGGGGGCCTGCTGTGTGGTGGGAGGAGGGATAGCATTAGGAGATATACCTAATGTTAAATGACGAGTTAATGGGTGCAGCACACCAACATGGCACATGTATACATATGTAACAAACCTGCACGTTGTGCACACGTACCCTAAAACTTAAAGTATAAAAAAAAAAAAAAAAAAAAAGAATGAGGCCAGGCGTGGTGGCTCATGCCTGTAATCTCAGCACTTTGGGAGTCTGAGGCAGACAGATCACCTGAGGTCAGCAGTTCAAGATCAGCCTGACCAATATGACGAAACCCGGTCTCCACTAAAAATACAAAAATTAGATGGGCGTGGTGGCATGTGCTTGTCTGTAATCCCAGCTACTCAGAAGGCTGAGACAGGAGAACCCTTGAACCCGGGAGGCGGAGGCTGCAGTGAGCCGAGATCGCGCCATTGCACTCCAGCCTGGGCAAGAGGAGCAAGACTCCATCTCAAAAAAAAAAAAAAAAAAAAAAGAATGAAATCCTGTCATTTACAGCAACACAGATGGAACTGGAGGTCATTGTATTAAGTGAAATAAGCCAGGCACAGAACAACAAATCTTGCATATTCTCATTCATATGTGGGAGCTAAAAAAGTTGACTTCATGGAGGTAGAGTTGAATGAGGTACCAGAGGCTGCAAAGGGTGCGTGTCAGTGGGATGGGAGGGGTAATTAAAAGAGATTGGTTAATGGGTACAACCACACTGTTAGATAGAATAAGTTCTGCTGTCACAGTAGGGTGACTTTAGTTAACAACAATGTAAGGAGATTTGAAATATTCCCAACATAAAGACATAATAAATGTTTGAGGTGATGGAGATCCTAAATACTCTGATTTGATCATTACACATCGTATGTATGTATCAAAATGCCATATGTACCCCACTGGAGTATGTAATAACAACAAAATTACCTGGTCAATTAAAATTTTGACAAAATATGTTGACATACCACTAAATGCTTTTCAGAAAGACATTAATGGTAACAACTAATATACTGTATTTCCCACATATTGTTTATGAATCATTTCATTTAATCTTCAGAACAATCCCCATTTTGTGAATGAGAAAATTAAAGTTCAGAGAGATAGCTAATTTGCCAAAGTCACATAAATAGGTGGTGGAAATGCAATTTAAATCAAGATACTCTTTCTTCAGAACCTGTGCTCTAATTATCAAGAGCATCTGTTTTTATCAGTAATATAAAAATATCCATTTCATTGAACCTTACTGACCTAGAATATTAGTGTTATTTTCATCTTATTCAATTTGATGTATTTGAAAAATGGCTTCTGTTTTGATTTCCATTTCTTTCATTACTTATGAAGTTGAACACTTTCATGTCTATATGAACCTTATAGACACATGAAAGCATTTATGTTAAAATGAAATTCCATAATGAGTTTTGTAATAGTTCAGAAGAAAAAAGGTTGCTATTTATTGATAATAACACACATATAAAGGGCTACTTCAGCTATAACTATTTGCTATAGTAACACTTCATTCAAATTTAAGACATGTATATGTTTTTCATTTTTTGTCTTGATGATATGCATGAATAATGTGGTAAAGCAGAAAAGCTACCAGCTACTTACCTCATTATTTCCTCTCGATCTCCGTGACTAGCATGTTCTGCCTGTATCTTCTGCCTTAATCGATTAATTTCTTTGTCCAGAATTGATGCAGATTTTTCTACTTCTATACGCTCTGGGCAGATTTGTCTTGCTTGTGACATTTTCTCCTAGAAAATAGATGTTTATATCTTTAAAACTCTTCTTTGATATAATAATTCATTATACTACTTGTGCCAAAATATGCAAAGTAAAATTCTGAACTCACGTTTAAGAAATGTATTTTAATTACATTTAATATCAATGTTATTTATATTTATCTAAGTTTTATATTGAAGAAAGTCCAGAGTAATGACCTCAAGAGAAAACTGCATTGCTGTGTGTAACTAGTAAGGTGCAAGATCTCCACAACTTCCTAGTGAAACAAATTTAATGCAGCAGTTACGAAAAGCTTGCTACCCAGGGCACTGAGGTGAGATGTAGGTTTCCACGTCCTTTAGGGTGGACTCTGAGCA
Source organism: Symphalangus syndactylus (assembly GCF_028878055.3). Taxonomy (NCBI): domain Eukaryota; kingdom Metazoa; phylum Chordata; class Mammalia; order Primates; family Hylobatidae; genus Symphalangus; species Symphalangus syndactylus. The sequence goes on along the minus strand of NC_072440.2, from coordinate 94,643,229 downwards.
CCAATGGTATTAAAAACACAAACAAACAAATACCCTCATGGGGTAAAGAATACAAGGCACTTTTACACATAATACTTTTTATATTCACAACTTTCTGTATTATTCTTAAACAAATGAGGAAAACAAGTAAGAAAATGAATTACAGAGTTTAGATCATTTTCCTTAAGATATAAATGCAAAATTGGCATCCATCTGTTCTGGTTAGGACAAGGTTGCCTTCAATTTATTCTCCTCTAAACACTGGGTCACTGCTTAGAATTGCCAACAGACATGTCTCGTAGGAGCTAAAATCTAGCCCAGCCCACAGCCCAACTACTCACTGGAAGGGGTGCCTTTTCCAGACACACAAGGGCTATCCACTTGCCAACGTGGGCATCTAAGGAGCTATGTTAGCTGAAAGACAGTGCTACTTTTTAAAGCACTCAGAGGCATAATACAGGACTGTTGGAGTCTTGCCTATTTAAGTCCTCACACTTTGAGGGTCCCTAAGCCTCTTCTGTTGATTCACCCCAACACCTATTACTCTATATGAAACAGAAATTCAGACAACTTGTCTGTTTTTAGAAACATGACATTAGAGAAAACACACTTTAATAATCATGGCTAAGGCTGAAAACAAAATAACTTGAAAAAAATGGTGAAAAACCTCTAGTTCTTTCTCTTTCATATCCAGTTCTCGTTTCTTTTTATTTAAGGTACCCATGTGTTCTTTTTGTTTTTCTTCATAATGTCGTTTCCCTCGTTTTTGGTTATCCACTTCAGAATCAGCAAGGTTTAATTCATCCTGTTTGAACAAAGCCAGAATAAAAGATTGTTTTAAAAAAATTTCCAGCATAGGTATAAAGATAATAAACAACTCAATAAAGTGGCTAGGATTATGCTGCTTGAAGAGGCAAGTGTTATTATATCCATATGTGTCTGAATAGAAGTGAGGAGTTTCCCAAATTAGGAAGTCACATTAAATTCAAATTCTTATCTGAATTCCCCATATATTATGGTACTTTCAGTTTTATTTTAATAAACTAGGTGTTTTCTGGGGAATCCACATTAGCCTTTAAAAACTTAAAACAATGGAAGTGTTAGGTATTTACAGAGGACACCTGAAAAAGGATACCTGGTTTTAAAAAAGGTGGGTCGGGGGAAAAGGATGTAAAAAAATTTAACACTGATTTATTTAGTCACATCTGGTATAACTTCACAATTTTGAGCATAAAATACAACTGGAAAGAAGCTATCCCAAGATCACTTTAAAAACAAACAGTAGTAGATATAAGGTAAAGATGCATACTATAATGCGCAGCCACCACTGGAAAAATAAAACAAGAGGTATAACTAAAAAACTGGGAGAAGAGATAAAGGAACACTCGTAATTACTTGGTAATCTCAAAGGAAGGACATAAAGAGGGAAAGCATGAAGAACAACAAAAACAGGACAATTAAAACACAAATAGTAGCTATTACTTCATGATGAAATATAGAATGCTTTCTTTCTAAGAACAAGAGCAAGGTAAGGACTTCTAGTCTCATGGCTTCTATTCAACAATTACTAAAGGTCAACAGTTGTTGGAGGTCCTGGCTAGTTCCATCAAAATAAAAGGAAATAGAAAGCATAACAATTAGAAAAAAAAAGCGTAATACTGTATTTATACAAAAACAGATGATGGTACACAAATTCCAAAAGAAGAACTTTAAAACTAATAAGTGAGTTTAGAAAGGTCACTGGATACAGGTCAACATAAAATTCAGTAATGTATCTATATACTAGGAATAATTGAAAAATGAATTAAAACATTTACTATACCATGAAAAACAGCCAACACATATCCAGAATATATAAAGAACTCTTACAACTCAAAAATAAAAGACCCATAACCCAACTGTAAAACGGGCAAAGATTTAAAAAGACATTTCCCCAAAGATAAACAAATGGCCAATAAGAATATGAAAACTACCAAGAGTATTAGCCATAAGGAAAATGCAAATCAAAATCACAATGAGATACCACTTCTCACTCACTAGCATGGTTAAAATTAAAAAGGCAGAAAATAACCAGTGTTGATAAGGATGTGGAGAAATTGGGACATTCAAACACTGTTGGTGAGAACACTAAACGGTACAGTCACTTTGGAAAGTTCCAAAGTTCTTCAAAATGAAGTGTAAGCACATAGCTTAGTAATTCCATTCCTAGGTATCTGAGACAAATGTCAATACATATCTATACAAAAACTTGTACATGAATGTTCGCAGCAGCAGCACCCAAATGTCCATCAATTGATGAATGCATAAATAAAATGTGAACATGACTAGGCAATAAAAAGTAATAAAGTTCTGACACATGCTGCAACACGGATGAAACTTGAAAACATTATGCTAAGTTGAAGGAGCCAGTAACAAAAGATTGCATACTATATGATTCTACTCATATGAAATATCTGGAATAGGCAAATCTACAGAGATAGAAAGTAGATTAGTTTTTGTCAGGGGATGGGGACCGGAGAGAATTGGGAGTGACTGTTAATCAGTACGGGTTTCTTTATTAGGCGATGAAAATGTTCTAAAATGGTGGAAATGGTTACACAACTCTGAATACATGAAAAATCATTGAATTATACACTTTAAATGGATAAATTTTACTGAACAATATATAAATAATGATTAGATCCTGTTGAGTTTTTCTATATCCTTGTTCATTTTTGGTATAGTTGCTCTATCAATTATTGAGGAAGTTCTATAAGATTTTGCTTCCCTTATGTTACAGCTCTAATATTTGTTGCACACATATTTAGAATTGCTATGTATTTTTGGTGGACTGAACCTTTTGTCATTACGTAATGTCCTTCTTTGTCTCTGGTAATTTTATTCTGAAGTCCACTTCATCTGATTTTAATATAGCTACTCCTGCTTTCCTTTGATTATTATTTGCAAGATATACCATTTTCCATCCTTTTACTTTCAACCTGCCTATATGGCTGTATTTGATGTGAGCTATTTATAGAGAGCATATAGTCATGTTTTAATCTACTCTGTCCATATCTGTCTTTTGTTTATTTAGACAAATAAGTCTAAATTTAAGTCTGTCATTTTATTTTTTGTATTCTGTTGTTCATCTGTCTTCTCTTTCCTGCCCCATGTGGTTATTCCAACATATATTAAGGATTCCACCTCGATTTATCTGTAGTACGTTTTAGTGCATCTCCTTGTATAGCTTTTTTAGCAGCTGCTTGTAGGTATTACATTATATACACCAAACATCACAGTCTACTGGCATAATTATTTTGCCAGTTTGAGAAGGATAGAAATCTTACCTCCCTTTTGTATCCCTTTTCTTTTCCCCATGTTAAATATAATGGTCCTAAATACTTCCTCTACATACATTTAGAATCATCTCAGATATTATAATTTTTGCTAGCCTTCTAAACATAATTTTTAAAACTCAAGAAGTCTACTGCATTTTTTCCTATTTTTATCTCATTTTCTTTCCTTCTTGATGTTTCAAGATTCCCTCTTTTATTTTTCCTAACAAATTCTCTAAGTTTGCCTTTATCTGAGAATATCTTGAATTTTTCCTTTATTGCTTGGAAATATTTTTGGTGGACACAGGGTTGACAGGTCATTTCGCACTTGAAAAATGTGCCACTTCCATCTGGCCTCCATGGTTTCTGATGAAAAATATGCTGTCATTCAAAAATCCTTTTCTATATAAGGTTTTCTCTTGCTATCTGTAAGACCTTTTCTTTAATTTCCAGAAGTTTCACTGTAATGTGTCTTATTGCAGATTACTTTGGGTTTATCTTGTTTTTGGTTTACACACATTCTTTAATCTGTAAGTTTATGCTTTTTGCCAAATTTGGGAAGTGTTTAGCCATTACTTTTTTAAGTACTTTTTCAGTCATGCCCTCTTTTCCTTCACTTTCTAAGACTCCAACAATACAAATGTCAGCTATTCTGTTATAGTTTCACAGGTCCCTAAGATGCTGTTTGTTTGTTTCAGTCTATTTGTTTTTCTTTAGTTTATTTTTTCTCTGTTGATCAGATTTATGAGGAATAACAAGGGAATATTATGAAAAACTTCATGGTCAATTTTGTCTCAAAAAGTATGTGCTAAAAATAAAGTCAATTGAATCCATCCTGAAACATAACTGACATAGCTGACAAACAAGAGATGAGTAGTACGTTATTTCAAGTTGGCTTTTATAGCAACTAATCTTTGAGTTATTGAAGCAAAGCTGGGACAACAGAACAAGCAAGCACAGAGACATTCTACACGTACGAGATGTCTCTGCTCCTGGTTCTGATTTTTAAAAACCATAAAGAGGTTAAAAAAAAAAAAAGCTATAATCCTCTAGGAGAAATGGAAATTTGGTGATTTATTCTCCTAAAGCCATGAACAGAAGTGTTTAATACTAATTGATCTAATGATGAAAGTTTGGTTCCCATCATTCTTTATATTCAATTTTTATGCTATTTACATTTAACCAAAAATTCTTTTAGGCCAACATCCAATGAATACATGTGGATATAAAACTAAAACATAAAATACATATGTAACACAGTATCAAAAACATATACCTTAAGTGGGTCTGCTAGCTCTGATAGTTGATTAATTTTTAATTTAATTGCATCATACTTATTTTCTGCTTCTATTTTCAGACTTTTAAGATGCTCCATATTTTCTTTTTGTTGCTCCATATGTTTCTCAACCATTTTCATTTTGCTTTTATTTTCCTGAGCTTCATCTTCCTGATAAAATTTAAACAGCATATATAGGGTTAAGTAAAATACTTTAAGTTTTCAAATAGAAGAAACATATAAATAATTCTGAGAGAGGAGAAACTATAGGCTATATGCAAATCAGATCAAATACAAATAGAAAGAACACTAGAATATTTTTATACTCTTAATGGTAAATTAGGAAGTAGAGGAAAACAAGCTGAAAAATCAGAAGGGATGATATTTAGGAGACAATATTCTGCTTAAGATCATAATCAAAAAGAATAATTTTCATTCTATCTATTCATTTTTTCCAAACTATACAATATATATCTTGTGCCAGAGAATATGTTAGATGCTAAGTAAACAAAGATAAATAAGATATTATCCGTATGTTTAAGAAATTTAGTTGGCCAGGTGCAGTGGCTCATGTCTGTAATCCCAGCACTTTGGGAGGCTGACACGGGTGGATCACCTAAGGACAGGAGTTTGAGACCAGCCTGACCAACAGGGTGAAAGCCTGTCTTTACTAAACAAAAAATTAGCCGGATGTGGTGGTACATGCCTGTGTAATCCCAGCTACTTGGGAGGCTGAGGCAGGAGAATTGCTTGAACCCGGGAGGCAGAGGTTGCAGTGAGCCAAGACTGCACCACTGCACTTCAGCCTGGGCAACAAGAGTGATACTCTGTCTCAAAATAATAATAATAATAATAATAATAATAATAATAATAAAATTTAGTCTATCAAAAAAAGGAATTAAAGCAGAAAAATAAAAAGCAGAAAGTGAAAAACAAGACTACTAGTAAAAAATGGAGGCAAATTCTAATCAGAGTAAAGCTTCACTAGCACTGAGACTTATTCCATTTTGTGCACTGTTGTATTCCTTAGCAGTTAATATGCTTCCTGATACAGAGCAGAGACTCAGTAAATATTTATTCATTTTAACAAAACTGTGCCATTTATCTAATTCCCTGTTTACTGCAACTCAGAAAAAGCTAGGTGTCATAAACAGATTCCTGAAAAAAAAAAATACAGTAAAAATATGTTGAATTAAAATGAAAAATACTGATTTGAAAAAAAGAAAAAAAAACAAGACACCAACTAGAACTGACTAAAAGATGATCCTGACATCTGTGCCCATTCATATTGATACTGATGAACTCTGAGAGTGCCTATGAGAAAAACACTATGCTCAGCAGCAGTGTTTGATGGGCCCTTGTTTAGAAATACAATTAAGTTTTGGTAAAGTTTTTTTCCATGTGATAGAAGACAAAATCAATTATTATGCATGAAAGTTATATATATACAAAACATTAAAAAATATGAAGGCTATATACCAGGTAGTTTTTGCCTTCTTGGTGAATGGAGACAGCAATCATAAAGAGTAGCTTCAATTAAAAGAACTTTCTAAAAAAGCTGAGTTGATGCCATTAACTTAAATGGTGGCTTTACCCTTTAATATTACATTTAAATTGAAAAAAAGTATTTTACCAAAGTTGCAATATCGACAGACTGGTGTTCTTCTATGTTCTCAAGTTCTCGAATTTCAGAAATATTTTTTCTTATTTTCATCTAAAAGAAAAGTATTTGGATTTTAGTAACATAAAAAAAAATCTAAACCAAAAACCTTGGAAAGGATGTATTAATCTACAAAGCTCTATAATGTTGATGATACAGGATTCCATAATTAATGAAAGGGGTACATTAGTATTAAATCAACCAAAGGAAATTACGTATAAATTCTGCCATATCATTCTTATATACTAATCCATTCCCATCCCAAAGAGATGTAAGTAATCCATCTTAGCATTTTAAATGATGGCACTGTTGAGTCCATCGAGAAAAATTTTTCTGAAACATCCAAAGTCTCAAGTTATGCAATGATTATTCTAATCCAGTGATTTTCAAAATATGATCCAAGTAACCTATGGGGGTTTCTGATATCCTTTCAGATGGTCTGTGAGGCCAAAACTATTTTCATAAAAACAATTAGACATTATTTGCCACTTTTATTAGCATTTTCTCATGAGTGTATATAAGGTTTATAAATATATGATTTGTAATACCACAACAGACTGAATGCAAAAACCGATATAACTATTTAATTGAATTTTACTAAACTGGACATCAGATACTTACAAAAATATTCCAATCTTCACAAAATCTTTTTGGTTTCAAAACTTTGTATTTTAAATGAAAAATATTTCCGTTAACTAAGTTTATTACTATTTTTAAACGAATTGATGTGGTTTGGCTGTGTCCCCACCCAGATCTCACCTTGAATTTAAGTTCCCATAATCCCATGTGTTGTGGGAGGGACCCGATGGGAGATAACTGAACCATAGAGGCAGCTTCCTCCCTACTATTCTTGTGGTAGTGAGTAAGCCTCATGAGATTTGATGGTTTTATAAGGTGTTTCCCCTTTTGCTTGGCTCTTTTTCTCTCATGGCTGCCGCCATGTAAAACATGCCTTTTGCCTTCCGCCATGATTGAGAGGCCTCCCCAACCATGTGAAACTGTCAGTCCATTAAACCTCTTTTTCTTTATAAATTACCCAGTCTTGGGTATGTCTTTATCAGCAGTATGAAAACGGACTAACACATGAATTAATAAATATTCTTAAATTGTTTTAATTTTTAAAAATGTAAACATTGATAGATATACCCACATAAATGAAAGCTCTTTGATGAGTGTAAAGGGGCTTGAGGCCAAAAGGTTTGAGAATTGCCTGGAGTCAATAATGGGATCTTAAAATCAACTTGGTAGTAGTAAGTTGAAAAAAACAAAAGAAAGTTTATTATTATTTTTTTTACCTTTAGTTCTTTATAATGTAGTTGGCACCTTTTAAGAAGTTCCTCATTGTGTTTAATATCTTTTTCAAGGACAGATAAATGTTGCTGAAGATTTAATATCTGGGCCATCTTATTGTCAATCTCATGCTCCAAGTCACTTGATAGGAAAGGAGAAGATAAAAAATACTTTAAATCTTTTTCTCAATATTACAAATACTTTAGACCTTTACAAAGAAAGCCTTATTTATAGTAAGTTATGTACAAAATCCTTTTCGGTTAAACCAGTTCTATAATCCTACCAAGCTATTAATCATGAAAATCTATTGCAGACATTTCAGAAAACATTCTAAACAGGAATCAAGTTTTACTTATTTCCTTAACAAGTAGAGTTGACTCTTGAACAATGCACGGTTTGAAATATGTGGGTCCACTTATACACAGATTTTCTTCTGCCTCTGCCACCCCTGAGACAGTAAGACCAACCACTCCTTTTCCTCAGCTTATTCAATGTGAAGACAATAAGGATAAAGACCTTAATGATGATGTACTTTTATTTAATTAATAGTAAATATATTTTTCTCTTCCTTATGATTTTAACATACTCTTTTCTGTAGCTAACTGTATTGTAAGAATATAATATATGATATACTGTATGGTATAATATACTGTATTTGTAGTACATTGTATAATATACTGTACTGTATATACTGTATTATAAGAATACAGTACATAATACATATAACATCTAAAAAATACATTAATCGACTATGTTATCAGTAAGGCTTCCAGTCAACAGTAGGCTATTAAGTTTTTGGGGAGTCAAAAGTTATACAGACTTTGACTGCATCGGGGGTCAGTGCCCCTAACCGCTGCACTGTTCAAGGGTCAAATATACTTATGCCTTATGTGTGCCAGTATTATGCATAGTGGTAGACAGAAGTAGAAACAGAATTAAGATGTGACTCCTTAAAAAAAAAAATCAGGAAATAAACTATAACATTAAAATGTGAACAGGACACTATATTATATCCATAGTACTAGAGGAGCATAAGAGTGAATCTGGGAGAAGAGATAACTGAATTGTATTCTCTAAATTTTTCATCAGGTGGACTAACTAGGGGAGAAGATAAAAAGAAATACAAAAAGGCACAGAGAGTGATTAAAACGGATAAAACTAATAGCTTAATACTTCTATTGGTGAATAAACGCAACGAATGTGTGAGGAGTGAAGGGGAAGAAGAGGACGACAATAAGAAGATATGGAGAATAAATAAAGTACCAGATTCCAAATTCATAAAAATGAGTCTCCATACAGCAGAGTCAACTGGCTTCAGAAGTGATCTTTTCCTCACTAATCCAAGTATCTGTCTTCCAAAGCTGTGTGCTTGGTGGAAGAGAACTACCTTTGCAATTAAGGACAACTTTTCCCCAGTCTGGGGGATATTCCCTGGAGCTGGCCATATTCCACTAAGATGCGTATTTCTCCACATTTTAACATCTCTGAAATCTGAAACCATTTTGCAGTTTGTGGTTCAGTTAGCATTTATTTCCTTTTTACTGGTACATAAAATAATAGTATATACAACATTTACTGTTATGTAAAACAACTGTGCTACCTTGCTAGAATTTTTAAATTTAAAAAAAAAAGACTCAATAAATGTTAGCTGAATAAATGATAAAAATGTGGAAAGGAAGAGAATAGTGCAATATCTGATAAAAATGGGGCCAGGTGCAAAAATTTAATATGGGTCCTCAGGATTTAATATGAAATATTTATTTTATTATATAAACCTAAACTTTTATTAACAAATAGTAATTTTGCTAAAAAAAAAAAAAATAAATTGCGGCTGGGCACGGTGGCTCACTCCTGTAGTCTCAGCACTTTGGGAGGCTGAGGCGGGCAGATCACTTGAGGTCAGGAGTTCGAGACCAGCCTGATCAACATGGCGAAATCTTGTCTCTACCAAAAAGAGCAGAAATTAGCCGGGTGTGGTGGCATGTGCCTGTAGTCCCAGCTTCTCAGGAGGCTGAGGCAGGAAAATAGCTTGAACCCAGGAGGCAGAGGTTGCAGTGAGCCAAGATTGCACCACTGCACTCCAGCCTGATCAACAGAGAGACCCTGTCTCAAAAAAAAAAAAAAAATTAAAATTAAAAAAATAAATTGCCAGACTGGGTGCGGTGGCTTACCCCTGTAATCTCAGCACTTTAGGAGGTGGAGGTGGGTAGATCACTTGAAGCCAGGAGTTTGAGACCAGCCTGGTCAATATGGTGAAACCCTGTCTCCACAAACATTAGCTGGGCATGGTGGCGCTTGCCTGTACTCCCAGCTACTCAGGTGGCTGAGGCACAGGAATCACTTGAACACTGAGGCAGAGGATGCAGTGAGCCAAGATCTTGCCACTGCACTCTAGCCTGGGTGACAGAGTGAGACCCTGTCTCAAAAACAAAAAACAAACAAACAAACAAAAATTGTCAAGTAAACAAACTTCGGAAACTACAGCCTAAACCAAAAATGAAAACCAACAAAATAAGCAAGACAATATTGTTATTATACAATTTTTCTGAACATATAGAATAAATTTAAGCAATCAATGTAACTTTAATAAAACTAATAAATTTTACAACTTTGTTTTTACTGGGTAAAACTAATTCCTATACATTTTCATATAGTGTTCCTCCTTAGCTTTTTACTGAGTTTTTACATAGAGAACATGTTACCTAATGAAAAATACATTAAGCCTGAGCTGAGTATGTGAGTTGTTTGTGTGGGATGAATACATCATTCCCGACAGCCTATCTAAAATAGCATACTCGTCACTCTCTTGCCCCACACTATGCTTTATTTGTCTCCACAGCACTGATCACCACCTAACCTAGTATTCATTTATAGTCTATCTTCCCCTTAATTTAAGATCCAGTAGAGCAATTTTGTATATTAATACTTTGTTTCCTTATGTGTCTTGTGCCTTGATTAGTGCCTGGAATATTAGATACCCATTAAGTATTTGTTGTTTGAAAGAACAAATAAAAGAATAAAATTTTAAAGAGCATACTTCAGAAGATTACATTAAAATGTGACAGCATTTTAACAATTCAAAAATTCACAGGTAATTTTTTTTATGAACCACCCTGGTAATCATTCTAAGGGCTTGCTTACACATTATGTGTACTTTTATAACTGAAAACTGCATTGAGATAATAAACAAAAGCAAGTGCCAGAACACCAAGGTGCTAGTCATTCAACTTTTTCTATTGTTAATTGGTGTTTTACTAAACTTTCCAACAACCATTTTGGTTATTTTCCTTTATTCTGCTCTCATAATCACATACAAATGACTAGAAGAAATCTATTTCAACAAAACCCTCATTTCTCCTACAAATATAAGTCATTTATGATTTTTTTTTTTTTTTGCTCAGTTTTCTTAGATATTTATTTTACTTAAGTCCTAAGTTCTTCTACTGAAGATCTTCTAAGTCATTAATTCAGGCCCAAACCATCAATTCATCAACTGAATGAATTCAGTTAAGAAATCATGGGGTTGTTTTCTGATACCAAAATTTCTTTTTGCATGCTCATGAATCTCTTATTAGTTTTTCGTTTAACTTCTCAATTTGTCTCTTCTAGTAGCTGTATTTTCCTAGGTATGTGCTCTAATCATGTCAATTGATCTTCTTTCTAGAACTGTGCAACTCAAAGTACCAATCAGGGACATTATAAGGAGCTTGAGCCAGAATGTAAACTAGCCTGCTGTATCCTCTCTGAGACAAATCAGCAAAACTAAACAGTGAGCACAGTGATGTAGCTGATTTACATTCTGAGTCAAGCTCCTATCTCCTTGAGGACAAGTAACAAATAGTGTACAAATGATCCAGTTGAGGGAATACATTCTGGATTATCAGTCCTGAATGCTGTTGTTAAAGTGATGATGCAAGATAACTGTCAACCTCGAATTCTATGACTAGCTAAATGATGTTTTAAGACCAAGCACTGAGATAGATTACTCACGTCCTCACTGAAACAACCATTAAAAGAGTAATATGAAAAGAGTAATATGAAAGAACCCCAAAGGAAGCAGTGGGAATAATACAGTAAAGCTAAACTTGACTCTAACCTTATTTCAGAATCCACATCTCTGCTTAGGAACTTAGGTCTTGTGTTTTCAGATGAATAATAACGTCCTGCAAAAACTTGATCACCATCAGCAGTAAAAGCTTCTCTACAATTTTTGGGTGGCTTTTGGGACTGCATTACTGCACGAGCTACAGAATTATTCTAAAAGAATAGAAGAAAATAAATTTTTTAAGACGATGTGAAAATTTTTCTGATGTACAGAATTTCAAAATGTTACTCGCCCTTATTATTTTAATATGATTCAAGTATTCTTTTTAAAACATTCAAATAATTTCATAAAGTTAAATTTTTAAAAACTTTCAAGGTTAGAAGAATTAAAACTATTTAAAAAGTCTTAAAACAGGTTAGTACACAATGCTTCATGACAAATTGGTGTATATTTATTTTTAAATTCGAATACTGCTATCTATTTAAAAGTTAAAACTATTCTAAGTGCTTTTTAATGTGAAAATATAGACTTTAGACCAGTTCATACTAATTATTTTTCTAAATGACTTTTACACCCTAGAAAAGATATGAATGAATAGCAAATTCTAATAAAAGATTAATATACTGAAATATGTAGGGAAAGTCTGGAAATATTTAAGCCCTGGAGGAAGTAAAAGAAGATTAGGTTAATTAAGGCCTAATCAACCTCTCTGGGGACAGACCTTTACAACAAGCCTTCATTATTTTTTTTCAAGTACCATTCTAAAATATGAGTAGAACCCACAAATAATTACAATATGAACATATGTATATGTATATATTATATACATACACACACATTTGAGTTATCTAGACCCTTCTTAGCGTCTATTAATGAGAAAAAAAGACTTTTGTCTTCATTACAGATTTGTTTTAAATAACAAGACAATATAAATCACCTTGTCCCTTCTCAGCAAATTTATGTGAACAGAGAAAACAAAATATGGTGATCTAACAAGCACATAAAAATACCTACACAGATAAACAGTAAATATTGATTTATCTAACAGAGTACAAAGTTATATGAAAAAGAAGTCATAAGATATCAAGCAAAATACTTCATTTAAGTAGAATAATATACGTGTCTGTAAGGGCAAATAAAAAATAAATTTGGCAGCCAAACAAAAATGAACAAAAAAATTTTATAGCACCACGCACCAAAAGAATATGCATTTGTGAAATGATTTTATAAAGAACAGCTGAAAGTTACAAAGTTCCATGGGCAGAAAACATACAAATCAACCAGTTTCTATATTATCCTATAGATTTTCCTATCAGGTAAAAGTACAATAGTGAAACACATCAACAACTCTATGATAAAAGGGGAATAGGAATTTATATAATCATCTTCAGTTTTAAAAATTTAACAATAACATAAAATACAGCAAAGATCTGGAGGTCGTACTTTGATTAGTAGCACTGTCTCTATGCCTCTCATGTCAATTAGGCTATTTGCCACAACCGCATTATCTATTTCTAAAGCTGTCAGAACTGTTGGAAACTCTGGATGATAAGCAGCTCTAGGAGACAAAAATACAGAAGGATTAACTTAGCAAATTTTAATTATAAATATATACATATGAAAACTGTGTGTATATATATATAATAGAGTATATATATTTCCATATATATTTGTAATGGGGAAATTATAAATAACAAGACAATATCAAATATCTGGTAACATTTGAAAACATAGCTGTATAGGTTTATTTATTTAGCATTTATATAATACTATGTGCTAGGCACTGTTATAAGCATGTTACAGATATTAGCTCATTCAATCCTCATAACAACCACATAAGGATAAATAGTATTATTCGCTCCACATTTTTTTCAGATGAGGATGCTTCCGAGAGTTGAGTATGTTCCCCAACGTCACGAAGCTAGTTATGTAACTGGGCTAGGATTTAAACCAGGCAGCTCAGCTCTAGAGTCCAGATTCTTAATCAATATGCCCTGCTGCCTACTATAATTAATAATTACAATTTCCTTAAATCTCATAGTTATCATACATAAGTCAATTATTTAAAATTCATTATAAATAGCTAAACAATCTTTTCTCTGATATGAGAAAAGAAAAACTGAAGCAAAGTTTATTACCAACACAGAGGAAATATGAAAGAAAAGATATTCTTATGAATTGTAATTTGGGCTCATGAAAGAGACAATCTTTCAACTAAAATGTAAACATGTGAGCTACTAATAGCACTGAAAAATGAACATACTAAGAATAGGAGGTACAGGAGCAATGAATGGCTGAGGAGGAGGAGATGGTGGTAGCATTCTTAGTGCTTTCCTAGTCCTAGAATTCCAAAACAAAGTATCTTTGCATGCATGTTTTATACCTATTCATCCACTAATTCAACACATATTTAGTGAGCACCTACTCTGTGCCAGGTGCTGTTCCAGAGGATAAAGGGAGCAGTATACAAAACAGACTACACCCTGTTCATGGAGCTTACATTTTTTTGAAGGAAGACACAGAATAAAGAAACAGAAGGGAAAGGCAGCTTATGGTGCTTTTTTACACCCACAAAAAAGACTAGAAAAAGCCTCACTAAGGTAATACTGGGCAGATACCTGAGGAAATGATATAGTCACATAAGTAACCTTAGAAGACCATTTCAGACAGATGGAAGGGCAATCGCGAAGACTCTAAAAGGTGTGCCAGAGAAGCAAGGAGACAGATTGCCACAGTGGGCAGATCAGGGAGGGAAGTGCTTCTAGAGACAGGATAAGAAAGATGGTGAGAGGACAGATCATCCAGGCCTAGAGGTCACAGTCAGGGCTGTGATAAGGAAAACAGCAAAGTTTAGAGTCCTTTGAGCAGAGGCACAACATGCCCTGACTTTACGTTGGCTGCTGTACTGAGACTGTGGTGCCAAGTAACCAGAAGCAGGGAGATCAGCCTGTGCAATCCTCAAGGGAAACACGATGATGGCGTGAGCCAGTGCAGTCACCACACAAGTGGTCAGATCTGGGATATATTTCTAAAGTACAGCCAGTAGGATGTGGGGTAGCAGAAAGGAGTCAAGAATGACCCTGCGATAGAGAAATGAAGATGGAGAAGATTACTGAAAGTGCAGGTTTTGGGGTGGAAATCAGGAGTATGGCTTTCAGACGTGGTAAGTTTGAAATGCTTATTGGGCATCTAAGTGAAAAATATATATTAAGTATATTATATTCTAGAGTTCAGAAGAAAAAGGCAACCTACAAACATAGTTTCACAGTCATCAATGTATGATCTGTAAAGCCATGAAATCAGATGAGTTCACCTAGGGAGAAGTGCACACCAAGAAGAGTTCTGGAGCACTGGTACGATCAGCAGTGAGGAGGAAGCAGCAAAAGACACCAAAAACGAACACCTAGAGAATTAGGAAAATGAGAAAAGTGAGGTCCTTGGTGCCAAGTGAAAAAGTGTTTCAGGAAGAATGAAAGGATCAAGGGCAAATACTGCCAGTAAGTAAAATTAGTGAATAGTAATGACTTTGAGTTAATTGAATTAAGCAAAGTGAGGCTTGCTGATGCCTTGATGAGAGCTGTTTTGGTATGTGGTGAAATTATAAAGTCTGACTGGAGAAGGTTCAAGAAAGAAAGTAGAGAGAAATTAGAGACATAGACAACTCCTTTGAGTTTTTCCTGAAAAGGGAAGCAGAGAAAAGAGACAGTAGCAGGTAAATGGCTTTTTAGGACAGAGTTCGGGTGGAAAAAAAACAAGGATAAGAAAGAATAGGGTGTGGGTGCTCTAGAAATGTCAGGCAGTCAATGGAACAAAGTAGGGAACAAGGAGATAAGGAAAAGGAGTAGGAGTCTAAGAGGGCAGGATGTGGTAGGCAGTGCTGGTGTAATGCAGACTCTCGCCAGCCTGTTGAGAGCACAGGTTTTGACACTAGGAAGGAGTCACCATTTTGGGGCAGCCAAAGGCCATCATTACATGAAGCTGTTACTACCAGTTTCCTCTAAAGCACCAAGTCACAACTACCTCTTCCTTCTGCTATTCGTCCCTGGGATTTACTTCATACTGGCTTATATTACAATTAATAGTATGTTGAGGGAGGATACAAAATCAGTCTAGCAGAGCCAAAAGTAGAAAGGAGTATTAGTAATGAGATGTTGGTGACAGGGGACAAGGAGAAGATAACAGGACATAGGTTTACAAACAATGTTAAGCAGAAAGTCTAAACAAAACATACTGACAAAGGAAAAAGTGCACAGAAAATCTAGTCAAGTATAATAGGCCTCACTGGTAAGCGGAGTTACAGGACAAAATGATTTTTTTCATCCTAATTATACTTAAATCATTTGATAAAAAGATGTGATTTCTAAAGTCAAGTAAAAGGAAAAACACCACTAAGTTAAAATATAGGAAAAAAACATGATTAAATTTGGTGTATTTTTATTTTATTTTTTTGAGACAGGACCTCCCTCTGTCACCTGGAGTGCAGTGGCACGATCACAGCCCACTGCAGCCTTGACTTCCAGAGCTCCAGCGATCCTCCCACCTCAGGCTCCTAAGTAGCTGGGACCACAGGCACATAGCACCATGCTCAGTTTATTTTTGTATTTTGGGTAGAGACGGCGTTTCACCACATTACCCAGTCTTAAATGCCTGAGCTCAAATGATCCACCCGATTCGGCCTCCCAAAGTGCTGGGATTACAGGTGTGAGCCACTGTGGCTGGTCTAAATTTGGTGTATTTTTAATTTCTCCAAATATAAGAAGATATAAAGTGAGAAGTTATAACAGACTATGAAGAGAGCTGTGGGGAGCACCAGAAGGAAATGAAGAAAAGCCCACCAAATAGACTGAGAAACACCTAAAGAGTATGAGAACTAAGAAAATGGTGTCATAGTAACAAAAGGAATATGAAGTTTGAAGGAAGGTGTATTTAATAGTATCTAATGCTTGAGAGAAGGTAAATATCAACTGGATTCGGCAACAAGGAAATAACTGGAGAATGTAATTAACATTTAGGGACCAAGAGTGGTAAGTCTATGAGTGAATGCAGTCTCCCCTAGGAGAGGTGTGTTTTTAAAAGAAGAAACACAAATCAGAGACCTACCTTGTTTAAAACGGAGAGAAAATTTAACAAGAAAGTTTAAGGCTCAGGAGAGGGCTGAAATAATTTTTTTAAATGGTTAATGAGTCAGGCAAGAAAGTATGTGATTCAAGGCACAAGTAGATTAGCCTCAGACAGAATCTCTCCTGCGATGGGGGCAAGATGTACAAATGCAGGCATAATAGCAGGAGGAGTAGTTTAGTAGCTTCTACGTCCTCTGAAAAGAAGAAACAAGGCCATCTTTATAGGAAAGGAAAGCACATTTTCTGAATACTCCTTATGAGCTAGGCACCTTCCTAGGTACTGCTGTTAAGGTTATCTAGCATAAGCCTAAATGACTGAAATAAGTCCTATGTATCTGATGCATTATAATACCCTAATAATATTTTACAATTATTTTCCACATTAAAATATTATAGCCAGTTTTTAAATTTAGCATTTGAACCATAATTCATACTGAAAAAGTTCTTCAAACACAGAAAAAACTCACCCCTTCAAAATGTTTACAAGACAGGTAAAGTTAACAGAATGTTAGACATACTCAAGACTCTTGTCAATATCCTGTCAACACCCAAAAGGATTAGAATCTAGTTTCTTCCACAACACCAACAACTGTGTTTCAGCTACCTGCTCCTGAAGCCAAAACATGGACTTTGTCATCCCCTAGACCTGTTCCATTAACTTGAATTTCTCACTCTTACCACAACCTCCTATCCTTCCAGACTTATCATGCGTTTAAGCATATTCTCTAACTTCATTGAGGTGGGTCTAAACACTTTCTTATAGGCCTCTCTTTCTTTAAACTAGTTTGTCAACAATACACTCAACTGCTTCCCTCTTCCCTTTCTGCAATACCTACCCACTCTAAAAAACTCTTAATATTTATCTAACAGTACAGACTCTCCCTTCACTCACATCTCTAAAGAAACATCAGTGAAAAATCCTGCAGCCACTAGGCTTTTGTATCTTAAGCAGACTTTGAGTCAGCTTCCTCTCTCATTCTCCTTGGCAGCCAATCTAAACCCTTAAAGAAGGTACATCCTAGCAACTCCTGAGGCCCTTGTTCTCAGCACATAAACTCACCTACTTCCAAGAAAACTGGCATTATGACACATACATTGGATCCTCTGTCACATGTGTTTCGTGGCTAAGTGATTAGAAGCACAGGCTGGGACACACAATGTGCCAGCAAGGTAGCGCCAGGCACTCTTCTTCAGAGTCCTTGTGGCAGTTCACAGAGCAGGCCCCACCAGAATGGCCAGGACTATTCTCTTTGGTCCTAAAATGACAGTTCAGATTCAAGGAGGACATTCCTCACAATTGATGGCATCCTTCAGCTAGTCACTCCAACCAGAAACCTAGGAGTCATCCTGATTTTTCCTTCTCTTGCATTCAATTAACAAATTTTATTGATTTTGCCCAAATCTCTGTGCTATCTGTTTCTTCCTATCAAAAACGCAAATGCTATTTTTTGCAGAATAACTCCCAATGTCATGCTTCCACGCATTTTGCACACAGAATTCTATTTGCCTACAAGGCAATTAACTTTTTCTATCACTTGACAAACTCGTCAGTTAAAAGACTGATGATTTCTCAACTCCTCTCTGAATTTTTCCTTGATCTACCTATTAACATGAGTTAATTACATACACTAATTTACCAAATATGAGAGACATAGCATTAGACTTAATTAAAAAGAAGGTTTATTTTAAAAAGTGGAGATGTGAGCGAAAAGAAATTTTAAAATGTAATCTGGGAATAGATATATACATTCATTTTTTTTTTTTTTTTTTTTTGAGACACGGTCTCATTCTTCACCCAAGCTGGAGTGCAGTGGCATGATCTTGGCTCACTGTATCACTACAACCTCCACCTCCTAGGCTCAAGCGATTCTCCCACCTCAGCCTTCCAAGTAGCTGGGACCACAGGCACACATCACCAAGCCTGGCTATTTTTTTGTATTTTTGGTAGACAGGTCTCCCTAAGTTGCCCAGGCTCGTCTTGAACTCCTGAGCTCAAGCAATCTGCCCGCCTTGGCCTACCAAAGTGCTGGGATTACAGGCATGAGCCCCTGTGCCTGGCCTACATTCGTTTTTAAAGTGTTAGCCAGTAGTTAGCAAAGAAGCCAGTTTGGGCACTGAGCTCCCTTGAAAGGTCATCAAAGAACACAATTACTGCTCTTTATGGATTCTGTGAAACACCTTCAGAATTTAACTGTGTGTAATGGGCGCCAATGTTCTTCCTTAGGCCCTCCCTCTTAATTTGGTCATATCATTTTCCTCACTGGTGTAATTTCTAAGCCATACTACAGCTGTTTCCCTGTAATGTCTACCACATATAAGAACTTCAATGTTAGGGAGTATTTATCTATGTTTCTCTAATGCCTAGAACTAATACCTAGACAGAAATTAAAGTGGCTTGATGAAATTTTACAAATCAGTGGTAAAGATATGATTAACATTAAAAGTGTTTTAACTCTTTCCAATCTTGCATATGATTAAGCAAAGCCAGAAACATATTCAATTACTAATGCCTTACCTGTGTCTTACATCATATATCTCATTCCGAAACTCAGAAACTATTATCGGCGGCCGTGAAGTCCCTGGTAAATAAAATCTTTTCATGAGGGCCTGGAGGACCCTTTCATCAGCATGATTATGGCAACAATAGGCCTGCAGAAGCCCTTTCAAGCAAGATTCAATAGCCAAAGCAAGTTCTGGGTCCCGAAGATGAATGCAAGCTCCTAAAAGTGAGAGAAAATTATAGAAGGGCTCATAAATACCTATTTTGAAATATTAACATCACTCCTCTTTAATTATAGCATATGACATATTTTTATATAAAGCAGTTTAAATAACATTACAGACCATTTAATCGTAGTTTATAAATGATTTAACATACTTTTATACAAAGCAGTTTAAATGATATTTTAACTGAATGGGAAATCCCCTATACCCATAGGATACAATGGAGAAAATCCTCCAAATCCTGTGAAGAAAATTGTCCCACTCTAATGTAAATCAACGGTGGCTTTTCTATGTTCAGTTTATACTATTCTAGCCTTCCAATGGGGTTCTGAAAATCAAAGGATTTTCAAAGTCCTTAATGGGATGCGAAAAAAAAAAGCCTCATCCATTGAAATGGATCCTGGTATAAAGGTACATATCATTTAAAAGAGACATTACTACAATACTTAAATGCAATACTTTACTAACAAAATATATTTATAAGCATTTTCAGCTAATGATTTTCAGAATTAAAGATAACCCCCCAAGAAAACGTGACTAAAAAAAAATTTTTAAGTACCATGTATATGTAAGAGTAAAGTAACCACAGATTTTAGAGTTGGAAGAGAACTTAGAAATCATGCTGCCCAACCAAAATAGAAACTAAGAAAGAAGTCATTTTAAAAAGGTTACCAAAACTCAGGTAACTGCTCCTTCAACTATATCTTGATGTTACTGTTTTTTTTTTTTTCTGAATAATCAATTATATTACATTAGTTCATTTACTTATTCACTCATTTATTCAGAAAAACAAGAACCAAATTATCCAACTCTATAATTACTTTTCCTTTTCCAAAGTTCTCTTTCTTTCGGATATTTTATGCTTTAAAAATATAAAACGAAAGCTACGAAGCTTTATATAATTTCATCATTTTATTTTTTTAAATGAAATCATTTTATTTTGAAAACTTCAATCATTCTGAAAATAAAAACTTATTTCTAAAGTTTATTATAACCTCACTAAATTAAGACAAATACCTAAAGGGCCTACAGGTTTATAGGTAAAATGTCCACGTCTATAAGCATCATCTATGGCTTCAAGAAGAGCTGGAACATTAGGGCCAAATCTTTTGAGTCGATCAGTTTTACTATCTTTCAATTCTTTCAGTTGCCTCTGATTGTAGCTCAGTGCATGCTTCACATCTGATTCTTCTCTCCTAAAAAACAAAAGCAGAAAAACAGAACATATATGTGATAGTTTTACAGGAACATTTAACCTTTGCCCATAACACCTACATCCCACCCAGTGAATGACCCAGCTAGCTACCCTAAAAACCAAAAGCAGAATTATTTATTTGAAAATAATTGTGTTGCCAGAGAAAAACAGTTTGGAGTCCTCAAAACTTGGCATAAAAAAAGTAATGCAACAATGATGGGCTAGGAATCCCAGAAATTGTTCAACTCTACAACTATAAGAAAAGTCTTGAAAAGTGATTTTAAAAGATCCAGCTGGCTGTAGGTGCACTGCCTATGAGTTAGCCCTGCTCTGCAAAGCATTTAACACAAAAATAAAATCTTTTTAAAAAGATCCTTTATTATGTAGAAGAAACAACCATATTTGCTCTCTTCATATAGTAACAAAACTATATGATGTAAAAGTAATTGAAAAAAATCATTCTAAGGCTGTTGCAACTTACTTAATTTTGCCATGTTCTTCTTTGTCCTTTTCTATGGCTTGCTGAAACTGTTCGATCTCTTGATTGATTGAATTTTCTTGATTTTGTAAGGCCTTTACTCTCTCTTTTAACCAAGATATTTTTTTTTGTCTTTCCAACCGTTCAGGTTCCAAAGATTGGTCAGTACTAACAGTAAATAACCCAAAGTGAAAAATGTTAGTTCAATGAACAGCCTAACATTTAAAGAACACAAACCGATGTAATAAAATTCCATTAACAACAATACATAAAACATAATACTCCAATGCATCTACCTTACTTTATTACAAAATGAGATAGTCATGAAAATTTCAAAGTAACTATCTTACCTTTTTTTCAGCTCTTCAATTCGTTTACAAAGCTGCTCATCATCTTTCTTTAATGCTTTATATTCATTTAAGGATCGGTTATATAAAACCTAACAAAATAAATTAGACACACTTTACTAAAATGAAAACACAAATATCCCATTCAAGTCCACTTTTGTCAAATCTTCAGAGGCTGAATATGTACAGGAATATATTTTTTAAATGAAGCACAAAATGGCCATTTGAAACCATTACATTTTTAAAAATCTCAAAGCATCACTAATTTCAACTCAGGTACAAAATCTCTACTTTAAAAAACAGAAGGCCGGGTGCTGTGGCTCACGCCTGTAATCCCATCACTTTGGGAGGCCAAGGCGGGCGGATCACGAGGTCAGGAGGTCGAGACCATCCTGGCTAACACGGTGAAACCCCATCTCTACTGAAAATATAAAAAGTTAGCCAGGCGTGGTGGCACGCCCCTATAGTCCCAGCTACTCAGAAGGCTGAGGCAGAAAAATCGCTTAAACCCAGGAGGCAGAGGTTGCAGTGAGCCGAGATTGCGCCACTGCACTCCAGCCTGGGCAACAAGGCGAGACTCTGTCTCAAAAAAATAATAATTAAAAAAATAGAAGAGGTTGGGTGCAGAGGCTCACACCTGTAATCCCAGCACTTTGGGAGGCTGAGGCAGGTAAATCACTTGAGGCCAAGAGTTCAAGACCAGCCTGGACAATGTGGCGAAATCCTGTCTCTACAAGAAATACAAAAAAATTTAGCCAGCCATGGTGACAGATGTCTGTAGTCCCAGCTACTCAGGAGGCCGAGATGGGAGGATAGCATGTGCCCAGGAGATAAGAGGCTGCAGTGAGCCATGATGGCACCACAGCACTCTAGCCTGGGTGACAGAGCAAGACTATTTCAAAAAAAATAAAATATAATAAAAAAAGATAGAAGAACAGTCTTTATATTTGCTGTGTGGCTTTTAATATTCCAGTTTAGAAAATATCTCTCACCTCAGCTTCATTATAGGCCCTTTTCTTAGCAACAACATCTGCTTTCAATGCCATACATTCTGGTGCTCGTGCATTTGTCTCTTCACTAATCTTTTCTAGTTTGTCTTGAATATCCTTGTACTTTTGTTCTGCTTCATTAAGTCTGACCTTTAAGAAAATAACATTATTGAAGTATATTTTTTCTTCAATAGAGAGAATTTTTAAAAATAATTATCTATAGTTCATATACCAATAATAAATTTAACTTCACTCAAGACATTAGGCAAATAAACATAATAACATAACATTATATAAAATACTATAATATAATTTGATCTTAATCCACAGTTAGTTATCCAACAAATGTGTTATCCTCTGGGGATACAAAGACATGATAACAAATGTCCTCAGATAACATAAAAGAAAGATATATAATTTAGCAGAAAAACAGAACACAAACTGATGATACAGTCTGTATACAATAATACTAAAGTAGGGTACATTTATTTTTAATTGTGGTAGCACAGAGAAACAAACCAGAGGTTGGCCAGAAAAAGTCAGGAATGCCTTCAAAGAGGAAGTAGTATTTTGAGCTGAGATTTTAAAAATTAATCTAAGTGTACCAGGAAATAAGTTGAGGAAGGGTGTTAGAGGCATATGAAAGAGCATGTACAAAGGTATTAATATTTTAGAAATTAAATATTGCTAAAGCTTAAATTGAAAAGATAATGGTAGGAGATGAGATGAAGGGGTAGAAGGGTTGCATTCTACAATGAACAGCTTACAACTTAATCTTCTAGACAACAGGAAGACAGCCTAAGTCTGTCTCTTATCTCCTAAGTCTGCATGTTAGATTACTGTGGAAGCACTTGGAACACAGGGTAGACAGAAAAATCAAAGAAAAGATTTCAGTAAGAAGTTAACATAATATTATGGAACAAAGACAATTAGGGACCAAAATGGGATGCTGACAATAGGGACTGATTAGAAGGAACAAATATGAGAACGATTTCAATCAGGGTCGGCAAACCTTTCGACAAGGAGCTAGATAGTGTACACTTTAGGCTTTGTGGGCCACATGGTCTCTCCTAAAACAATTCAACTCTGCCATTAAGACATGAAAGCACCCAAGGACAATGAGTAGAGGAATTGTTTTTTTAATAAAAATGAAAGCTGGATCCAAGTTTTATACAAACTAAACATAATTCATATTATTTTTCAGTTTTAAATTAACAAAAGTTTAAAGTCTGCTTTAGACACTGTTTCTTCAGAAACCTTCCATTTAATAGTCATTCTACAAGCAATAATCAAGCACACACAATGTGAAAGGCTTTAGGTAAGACAAGGTGGAAAGGATATAAAGATAAAATAAGATAGTCTTTACCCTCCAGAAATTTGCCAATTACTACATAGAGTATGCAAACGCTTAAACAGAGAAAAAGGCCTACAAAACTAAACATTACCTAGCCTTATGATCCTCCTTTCCCATTTAAAAAAGAGGTGAGCATCTGTTACTCAGACTGGATTCCATTTTAGACTGGGAAATGCTTGAGGAGGAAAGTATTTGAGGCCTTACCTGATGATAAGCTGAGAAATGAGGGTGAGAAGAGAAAAATACTTGGTGAAAATTTCAGAATTATTCTTTCAGAAATGAAAATTTAAGGTGAGGTGGAAAGGGATGAAATTCCACTTACTGCCTGAAGAGGGAGTAAGAAACTTAGCCCAGAAATCACTAAGTGTCCTATCTTTACTACCTCTAATGAATTAATGTCATAACCCTTAAAAGAAAAAAAAGATCAATCTGCTTATCTTGGAGGCAGACAGGAAAAAGCAGGCTAGGAAAGATTACATTCTATACCACAGCCAAGCTTGGGGGCCAGAAAGAAATTTCCTAAGCAAAGTAGAGAAAATGCTAAGAGGTAGGTAAGCTACACTGACACATTGAGTACGTTTGTGGGGGAAGGGGAGTAAAGAAAGAAAAAACTAGGAGTTCTACTTCTGGCATTACAGCATGACGAGCCCCACAGTTCTGGCTGCTCAACCTTGTGAATATACTAAAACCCAGTGAATTATACACTTTAAATGGGTGGATTATGTGGTATATGAATGATATCTCAATAAAGCTGTTCAAAAAAGAAACAGTGAGTATAAGGAGTGGATCTGCTGAATGTTAAAGGGTCCACATGGAAAGCCCCAACAGAGAGTGACTGCCTTTACTCAACACTCAACTTCTGTAACCTCTAGGCCCATGTGGAAGACTTTTATGACATTTTTGAATTTTAGATAGGGTAGTTTCTATCTGCACTCTTAGATGTCAGGCTGAAATTAACCTTAACAAACCTAACAATGAATCCTACTTGTCTTCCACCTATATGAAATCCTCTGACAGGCCATCTTGGTTCTGGACCATAAATCTCAGTTCCCTTAGCAATCTCTGGGCATTGTTTTCAGTTCTGAGTTCTCATACTTTCTGATACTTACCTTTAATGTGATTCTAATTTATATTATCCTAGCACTGTTTTATTTCTAAGGTCTTTTTGTTTCAACTCCTTAATGAACTGAAGAGTAAAAGCTTCATGCTCTTCTTATATGTCTTGTCAGTAACAAAGTTCCACTGACAATATGCATAAGTTTAGAGCCCTAGCCTCAGACAGGCTTATCATAGATAGAGTATTCTTTTCAAAAGAGAGTTACCACAACAGGCCTTGAAAACAAGCTTAGGTCTATTTCACCTAAGCAATAAATTCAAATATAGACAAATATACAGTCTGAAACTGCCAGTTTGGTGGGTCATAAATAGTCTAATATCCGTAATTTCATATGATTCAACCTATTAAATCTGCATTTAAAAAACTGTAATTACCTGCTGTTCTTCCATTTTCCTGTCAAGTCTAGCAGCACGATCTTCTCCAATTTTGATATTATCTCTGATAGCATTCAATTGTTTTTCAATTTCATTGACCTAAAAAAGAAATTATATAGCAAATTGATAAGATTAACACTAATAACCAAATACATTCTGCAGATCACATAGATACGTGAACAAGTAATTAAGTGATAATTACCACTGCCCAAGCCATTTCATGTTTCAAGGACTCTAAATTAGTCTTCATTGTACTTAAACCAGCAATACTTTGAAAACGTTCCTCTTTCTCTACACACTGGCGCTTTAGTTCAGTAAGCCGCTTAAAAAAAGAAAACAGAAAGGATGTATTTTTTATTAATGTTGAAAAAACATATTCTTGCAAATCTATTTCTTTTAAAAACAATGCCTAAACAAGTACTACATAAATATTTGTTTAAAAATAACTTCTATTTTTTTAAATTATTCTTGATTCTTTGGTATACTTTTAGTAAGTCCAATAATTTTGTGATTTTCTGCACTATAAAAATGGCCAAATACTCTTCAGATGAAGAGCAAAGGAATTAAAGGTTCAAGACTACACAAATATAGAGAAATCCCAAAACTCACTTTCCCATTTTCCCTCTTTATTCCCTATCTGATAGACATGATGGTCTGTTCTTCAAAGTATAGTCGGTAGGCATTCCAAAGAGAATGTAAGGATTAGAAGAAATTTATTTCTGAAAATCAAACAAGTTATAATTTTCTTAACTAAGTTCACTTTTTTTTTTTTTTTTGAGACGGAGTCTCACTCTGTCACCAGGCTGGAGCGCAGTGGCACAATCTCGGCTCACTGCAACCTCCCCTCCCAGGTTCAAGCGATTCTCCTGCCTCAGCCCCCCAAGTAGCTGGGACTACAGGCATGCACCACCACGCCCAGCTAATTTTTGTATTTTTAGTAGAGACAGGGTTTCATCATGTTGGCCAGGAACTGAGTTCACTTTTAATAATTAATTAAAAATCACCAAATATCAAATACTGTGATATTCAAACAATTTCTGTAGCTTACAGACCTCATATTCTGTACACCTGGGTAGACAGCCTCTCCCCTTCATTCATGGTTACCATATTCAACTTGGGCCTGAACACTGTAGACCTTACTTTGTCTCCCTATCTAATGCACTTTCCCATTCTCCAAAATTCTTTCAATCTATTATCATTCCCTTCAAACCTCATACACCCTGCCACCATATTCCCTCATTCATTCCCTCTCTCCAGCTTAGACAATTAGAAGCCATCAGACAGAAACTCCCTCAACAATCTTAACTACAAATCTAAAGCAGCCATCCCTTCCTTTTGCAACAAAAGAGAGGTGGCCTCATATTTAAGACCCAAACCATCTTCCAACTGTATCTTGTATTCTACCCCTTTTCTACCTTCTCAAAGGTCTAAATCCACTGATTTTTCCATCACATCTTTTCATCTTTGTTTCCACTTTACCCTATTCATGACTCATGTTCATCACTACTTGCTCATCTTTCCAACTTATAAACAAAACCACCAATACTCATCCCTTGGCACCACCTCCTCCTCTAAAACTCTTCTTCTCTTTCTATCCAGGTTTCATGAAAATTGTCTCTGTCTCCTCCATCTCCTCACATCTTCCAGTTCCACGAATGCGGCTACTGTTTTCACTGCTACTGAAACCCACCTTGCCATAGTCATCTATGAAGATTATGTCATTAAATATAGTGAGTTTTGTCAATTCATGCAGTGTCAGACCACACGGTACATCTCACAGTCATGACTGGTTCCTTCTCAAAATCTCTCTGCCCTTGGCTTCTCATGGTTCAGGCCTGGGCCCACTTTTCCCCTATCTCAGCAATCTAAATTATTCTTTTGGCTTATATACTAATAGCACACTGACAACTCCCAAATTTTTATTGAGGCCAGACTTGACTTCTGTATTCTTAATTTACATATCCACCTTCCCACTTCACATTTCCACTTGGATGCTTTTATTATAAGCACCTCAAAATTAATGTGTTCAAAATATAATTCAGCTTTCTTAAGAAAAAAAAAAAAGAAAAACTGGCTTTTCTTCCCAAACTTCCTATCTCAATAAACTTACTTTGCTACTAAAGTAATTAATTTGGAGGTCATTCAGTCACCTTTGATGCCTCTGTCTTAACTTGACTTCTCCATGTCCACTACAACATCTGCCTAGATCATTTCAAAGTTCTCTCTCTTACTACTACCAATATCCTTAACTTAAGCCATCATCATCTCTTTGGACAATGATAATGCCTTCTTTATCGATCTTTCCACATCTCTTCTCTTCTTATAGCAGTTCATTCTCTTGTACAGCAGAGTAATCTACCGAAAATACACAATTAATGAAGTCATCCATTTTCATGTCTTCTACTGCCCCCTAAATTTTACGAGGTCCTCCACAACCTGGCCTCTCATCTCTCACACCTGTGTTTTTCACTCTAGCCAATCTGGAATTCTAGTTTTTTAAAAGCACACATGCTTTCTTGCCCCTGAGGCTTTAACCATGCTATTTCTTAGAACATCCTTCCTTGCCTTCACCGTCCTTTGCCTGTTATTACTCATCCTTCAGTTTTCTTCTTAGGCATCACTTCCTTAATACTACCCCATCATGACTGTCCCTGACACTGCCAGTACCCTATTAAATGCTGTTGTCTAGTCTACATCTCTTTTAGTAGTCCTCACGATACTCAAATTATTTACCATCTATGTTTCCTGCTGAATAACTAGGTCTATGACCCCCAGACTCCTATTTATTTGTCACTATATGACCATGGCCAAAGCACGATGCTACAAGGCACATGGTAAGAACTTAGTATCGACTGAATGATTATTCTAGTTTCTAGCCTTTACATGCTATTTCTTAAAGATTTAATTATTAAAACCCGGAGTTTATTTTGAGAATATAGGAGAATTAAGAGAAAAGTTCTTATTGAGTGCATATTATGCATCAGGAATTCTCCTACATAATTTAGGGAAGTGCTCCTTATACTTCATAATTACAATATCTTTAATTGTTACTGGTATACTTAGTATACCATGGAGAAAATAAGTGTTTAATCCCAAGTGTCTGAAACAAATTTATTTCAAGTCCTGATTATATTAAAAATAATAAATGTAATATATAGTATGTACAGTTTGTTTGAATATACAAATATTTCCCTTCCCCAATAATAACACTCATATTCCAAAAAAGCGTGCTTTAGTATTTTTGTGGTTTATAGTAGCTCCTTAAACACCACCACATAACCCAGGTTTGAAAGGATAATGTGGGAAATAAAAATAAATATACTCATCCTTGATTTTTGAGTTTTCATTTAATGAACCACCTAACTATAGACCTAACTTAAAATACGCATTCCTCAAAAATGTGAAGTAAAAAGGTCAGCATAACATAATGAATTTGACTTTAATCATTAGTATAATCCTACCTCAAAAGGACAAGTTACAAAGTTGATGAAAACTCAACTGGTTATATAAAACTAACAAATGAACAAGATATGCAATTACATAAAATTGGTGGGACTTAATATACTGGATAAACAGCTATAATGTAAGCCTCAACATTTTGAGGTCTCTGATTATCACACAGAAAGTTGGATTTTCAGGAATCTAAAGAAGAAAGTATAAGAACAAAATATAACAGATTTAAAAACAAATTGAAATAAGTCATGGCTGGCATGAGTGATTTAAAGTGCAAGCAAATTTGCACAGCTGCCAAGCCTGGTGAGTAAGGATGTCATAGCTGCTACTAACCTACCAGTTGCTTAAGGAATGTTAACATTTTACTAGAGTTATAATTACTATGATTTGTAGATTATGGTATATAATTATAAAGGCATACTATGTTTAATAACAGCTTGAAGCTTGTGCTTATTATCCCAGCAGAAGAAATATTGCAGTTTTTACACTACTTATAGTTTTTAAACTACTTAAACTACCATACCTTATTGTGGAACCCATTAGTCATATTATCAGAGGATAAGTATGTAAGATACTGCCCTGTTCTCTAGCTTATAATCTAATACAGAAAGTAAGACATGTACATACTCATTATTACAAAATTAAAAAGTAACAGCTAATTAATACCCGGAATATAAACACTACATTGCATATACTTCAGAGTGCTATAAAAATATTACTAGTTTTATATAAATATACAGACACATAGTTTTACAATGTCATTTACTGTAAGTACTATAAGAATTTGGCTGATCTCAAAAAGATTTACGTTAACTGTTTACAAACCTCTTCTCCCTGATGTATCTGCTCCTTTGTTCTTTCTTTCGTTTCCATAATGTATGAATAATCTTCCTTCATCTGTTCAAGTTGTGTTGCTTTCATGAAGAACTATTATCAATAACAAAAAAACGCAATTAGGAGTTTGTTAACTTCCACAGAACTGTTAAAAAAAGAAAAATTTAGTCTCTAAAAACTTGTAGATCAATGATGTAAAAAGACATTAAAAACATAAGCAATCACACGAACACAAAAGAATACATCATATTTCAGATTCAAATTGACTGAACCTACTATGCTCCCATCCACATGTTCATTTGCAAAAGCTCTTAAAGCCCCATGAAAGAAAACACTGTGGGGTGTGATAAGCTCATTTTCACTAATTCCATTCTTTAAGCAAAAACAGCTGAAAAGACTGGCATCGTTGGTCTTTGTACAGCTTAAATTTTTAGAATAATACCAAAACTCACTCAAAAGGCTACACAGAATATTTAGCAGTATAGTCAAGTATTTTGTTAGTTTTTAAAATTTTTAATAGTTTAAGATTTACAGGCACAGTGGCTCACACCGGTACTCCCAGCACTTTGGGAGGCCAAAGCGGGTGGATCACTTGAGGCCAGGATTTTGAGACCAGCCTGGTCAAACTGGTGAAACCCCATCTCTGCTAAAAATACAAAAATTAGCTAGACATGGTGTCATATGCCTGTAACCTCAGTTCCTTGGGAGGCTGAGGCACGAAAATCACTTAAACCTGAAGGGTGGAGGTTGCGGTGAGCTGAGATTGTGCCACTGCACTCTATCCTGGAAGACAGAGCAACGCTCTGTCTTAAAAAAAAAAAAAAAAAAGATTTACAAGTTATTATGCATGTAGGAGCAACTGTTACCCTGTATTTCCTTAAAGATTAAGAATTAAAAGCCAAAAAGTAAAAACGAAGATTTAAAAAAATTATACTCCCATCTTACTTAACAATTTCCTAATCTAGGAAATCTAGGAAATTGAATTACTTTAAATAGATGGCTTTAAGGAAAAAAAAAAAAACTCAGATTCCATTATGTGAGCAAGAATATTGTTTACAAAATGCCTAAAGGTACTCTTTTTAAATGGATTTATATTTACTTTGGTGCCACTTACTTTGTATTTGTCTCCTTCATTTTTAGACTGTAAGAACTGCTTGCTCATTTCTTGTGTTAAAACAGAAACTGGATTATCCACCTCAAACAAACAAAAATTCATTTTTGAATATTTTACTTTAACGCTTTAAAGATAGGTAAAAACTGAAACATACATTACAAGTGACCTATGGTGCCATCAGGAACGCCAAGCAATAGCCAAAGGTTGTAACATTAGAATAAAAATACTAAAAAAAAAGTTAGAAATGTACAATGCAGGAAAAGTAATTTAAAATTTCATTATACCGACATACATGGTATAGTTAACATTCAATATTCTACCAGTACATGAGGGCACAAGCATAAGAACCCTGTGAAAAAGTGTTTTTATTACAAAGTTTTTCACTTCTTACCTGCTGTATAGAATATCACCCTCATGCCACTGGTTAATCATGGGACAGCAGAATGGAAGAGTCCTAGCATGGTAAGGAGTCAGCCACCTCGGGTTCTTGTTTGAGTTCTGTTGCTAACTTCCTATGTAGCCTTAGACAAGTCAGTTACTCCAACTAAACAGTCTAACTCAGTTATTTCTAATCAGAATCATGATAACAAGTATTGTTTATTTTTCTTACAGAAGTTCTTCATATTATTCCTTCATGAGGATATTGTAAAACAAATGAAAATAATGAAGTCATTTCTATCTTTTGGAAACTAGTCATTGCTTGAATGAAACTACCTTTGCCTAACGTGACAGTTCTTACTGAGTGTCAACCTGATTGGACCGAAGGATGTAAAGTATTGATTCTGGGTGTGTTCCCGAGGGTATTGCCAAAGGAGACTAATATTTGAGTCAGTGGGCTGGGAAAGGCAGACCCATCCTTAATCTGGATGGGCACCATCTAATTGGCTGCCAGCGCGGTTGGAATATAAAGCAGGCAGAAAAACGTGAAAAGACTAGACTGGCCTAGCCTCCCAACCTACATCTTTCTCCAAAACTGTTTGCTTCCTGCTCTCAAACATTAGACTCCAAGCTCTTCAGTTTTGGGACTTGGACTGGCTTTCCTTGCTCCTCAGCTTGCAGACAGCCTATTGTGGGACCTTGTGATCGTGTGAGTTAATATTTAAAACTTCTCTTTATATATTTTATATATATATAAAATCTCCTATTAATTCTGTTCCTCTAGAGAACGCTGACTAATACACCTAACAAGTTAAGATATCAAAGTACAATTGGAAAAGTATAGAAAAAATACAACTTTTTTCAAAAAGATTCAGGGTCATTACTCAATTATTAACAAATAAGTTTACATGATAAACATTACTCAATTACTAACAAATCAGTTTACATGTTAAAAATAATCTTCATAAGGTTATTGTATAAATGAAAAAAACTTTAAACCCTTCATGTTTACCATCTACAAAATAAATATTGTGTAATTTGTTGGTATACCAATGGCTAAAACATTTCTCTTAAGTAAAATGTTGGGCCTCTCAAGATAATAAAAAACACTTATGTAGTTACAAACAAAACTTTACATGTGACATGTTTCTTATTATATAGACCAGTCTACATCTGCCACATATTTTTTCACAAAGCCCCCCTAGCTCTTCATTTCATACTGCATCTGACTTCTTAATAGACCTAATGCAGTAGTAGCTCTAATAACAAACATCTTAACATCAACTTTCAATTAAAAGCTTCACTAAAGTTTATACTCATTTCTCTATACCTTTTTGTTTTTGAAATGGAGTTCCTACTTGTCATACTCCTCTTGGGATTATTTAAGAATCTTGGTCAGGCACAGTGGTTCATACCTATAATCTCAGCACTTTGGGAGGCTGAAGCAGGTGGACTGCTTGAGCCCAGGAGTTCAAGACCAGCCTAGGCAACATGGTGAAACCCCGTCTCTACAAAAAGTACAAAAATTAGCCAGGTGTAGTGGTACCCGCCTGTAGTACCAGCTCTCAGGAGGCTGAGGTGGAGGATCACTTGAGCCTGAGAGGTGGAGGTTGCAGGGAGTTGTGATCATGCTGCTGCATTCCAGCCTAGGCGACAGAGTGAGACCCTGTCCCAAGGCTCATGCCAGCACTTGGGGAGGCCGAGGCCAAGGTGTGAGGATCGCTTGAGGCCAGGAGTTCAAGACTAGCCTGGGCAACATGGCAAAACCCAGTCTCTAAAATCCAACCAAAAAAAAAGAATGTTGTAGCTTTATCTGTCAGAATCCTGAAAAAAGCAAAAAGCAAAAACTGGTAAACTTCAGCAAGAGGATAAGAAACGGAGGCACAGAAGACAAATATGATCAGACACTTAGAGATATTAAATACCCTCTTCCCTCCTGGTTATGCTAGACCAACACAGTTCAAGAAAAATATACGCAAGTCACACACAATTTTTTTTTTTTTTTTTTTTTTTTTGGAGACAGGGTCTCACTCTGTCACCCAGGCTGGAGTGCAGTGGCGTGATCTCGGCTCACTGCAACCTCTGCCTCCTGGGTTCAAACAATTCTCCCACATCAGCCGCCCGAGTAGCTGGGACTAACGGCATGTGCCACCATGCCTGCCTATATTTTTGTGTTTTTTTTTTTGTAGAGACAGGGTTTCACCATGTTGGCCAGCCTGGTCTCGAACTCCTGACCTCAGGTGATCCACCCGTCTCAGCCTCCCAAAGTGTGGGGATAACAGACGTGAGCCACTGCACCCAGCCCACAAATACAATTTTAAATGTTCTAGTAGCCACATTAAAAATATAGAGAAATAGGTTAAATTTAATAACATATTTTTAATCCAATATAACCAAAATATTATCACTGTAACATGTAATCAATATAAAAAACTAAGTTATTCCTTATATTAAGTTTTCAAAATCAGCTGTGTATTTCACATTACTGCATATCTCAATTTGAGCTACCCACTCTTCAAGTGCTCCACATCTACCTGTGGCGCGGCTCTAGACCTTCTGCATTTTAATCAATGAACCTGAATCTTTTGTTACACATTAAGTAAACCAGGCAAGAAAAGGTCTAGGAATCTTTAAATATTTCAACAGAGAATAACATGTTTTACATTCCCCAAGGAAGTGAGAGCTTACAGAAACAGGCTTTTTTCAATTTTCCTCATAATGAAAACTTTCTAATAAATACAGCTGTCCACAGAAGGAAGAAGCCTTGGACAGAGGTGATTACCCCACCATTATCCTTTCAAGCACCTGCACAGGAAAACCTGGTGGAGATTCTACACAGGGTAAATACAGAATATTTATACAGTATACTGAATGCCCTTCAAGATTCTCCCAACACCCATGATTCCATCAACTTTAACTTTTGGTTTTCCTGATTCTAATAAATTGTCTGCATTCTAGTTAGAAATTTATTTGCTGTACCTGCTTTTCTCTAGATTTTAAGAATTATTTTTCCTAAACTTGTACTGTCTGATATGCAGCAGGCCCATTTGCTACGTGTGGCTTTTTCTACTTCCAAAAAATACAATTAAAAATTCAATTTCTTAGTCGCAATTTCAAGTTAGTCAAGAACCACATGTGGCTAGTGGTTACCCCACTGAATAGCATAGATACAGGACATTTCCACCATCACAGAAAGTTCTGTACCCTCTGTTCTAAATGAAACTGGAAAAGCAACCCAAACTCCTAATTGTTCTCTTTATTTGATGGCAAGAGTGGTGTTCTTAATTTTGTAACGAGGCAGTATTGCACAATGGATAGAACAGTAGAATGAAACAGGATGTGTGGATCCCAAATCCAGGTTCTACCAGTAACCACGTCTAGACAGCCTTAAGTATAAATTTATTTTTTGTGGCTCCCAGTTTCTCATCTACAAAACAAACAGCCTGGATTAGGTGTCTTCTAAAGATAATGCTAGTGTAAATGTTTACAGAACTACATGTACCCTATTATCAATTAATTTAGCCAAAGTATCTTAGCAGAAAGGACTCAAGCCTTGTCCCCTACAAGTGTGATCAATAGCTCCAAAATAGAGAAATGCTTTATCTTTCTAGAATAAATTTTCTTTAAGAATTTAGCAACTTTAGAAGCTAAACACTCATCCAGAAAAAAAAAAAAAAGAAGAGTTTAGCAACTGAGTTTAGGGAACAATGATGCTATTTTGACTAGGATAGCAGAAAGCAAAGAAACCTGACATCCTTATTAAGATAAATTTTAGCCTAGAGCAGTATGGACTAAATTTTCTTGACTGGTCTATCAAATTAAAGGTGTTATGTTATGTATTGACAATCCTGTGTTGAATTAATAAATTTTTTTTTTTTTTTTTGAGATGGAGTTTCACTCTTGTTGCCCAGGCTGGAGTGCAGTGGCACAGTCTTGGCTCACCGCAACCTCCAACTCCTGGGTTCAAGTGATTCTCCTGCCTCAGCCCCCCAAGTAGCTAGACTATAGGCGCCTGCCACTACACCCAGCTAATTTTTTTTTTTTTTTTGTATTTTTAGTAGAGATGGGGTTTCACCATGTTGGCCAGGCTGGTCTTGAACTCCTGACCTCAGGTGATCCACCCACCTTGGTCTCCCAAAGTGCTGGGATTACAGGTGTGAGCCACCACATCCGGCCGAATTAGTAAATTTTAAACAACTTCATTGATAATAGTTACACATATGCTTCCTGTGGTCAGTTTACTCGTATGAGGCCATTTAAATCTTTTCTACACAAGTGAAATCACACTAAAAAAATGACAAGGTGTATGAATATGAAACACAAATTCACCAATTACCTGGATGTTAAAATGATCAAGAATTGCAATCAGCTCTTCTTTCCTCGTGGAAACCACAGAGCCTAGTTATGAGAAACATATGAAATAACCAAACTGTTTCTAGGGCATAACACAGAAAAAATGTATAGTTACTTACAAAATATAAATATTAATTAGCTTTCATTGCATCATCAAGAAAGGTACCACTGAATATGTATAAATATGAATGAACATGGCACAAGTACAGAGGAAGAAAAAGTACCCACATGCAATAATGGTGCTTATCTTGTTCCCATAGCTAAACATATTTCGCTCCTTATCTATCTCTTTTCAAAAACTAAATGCTCACCTCTTCTTTTATGTCATTTTGCACCTTTTGCTAACCATTTATTTCCACATGCTATAAAAACCCTGGTGTGACAGGAAGTCTAGGTGAGAACAAAATAGCACAACCTGTTTCAAATAATCCCCAATTCTGCTAATCATGCTTTTGGTGCTATAATATTCTGGGGTAAAACAACCATGTGTAACATATGCACGTGTGTGTGTATGTATACACACACACATATATATATAGGCACACAACCAATCATGTTACAAGGAAGATAGTTCAATCAATACCAGAAGTCATCTAATTCTTTTTGAGTATTTCCTAATATTTTATAAGAAATGAAAAGAGAATCAAAACAAACCTGTTGCACTTTTAAGTTTATAAGACCGACTTCCATCTATGCTGATGTGTTGCTGTATAAGTATAGAGTTACCATACACACTGGCTTTAAAGGCATCATCTCCTCTGTTCCTCAATGTTATTGAGATATCTGCAGAGCTGAAACAATGAGGTTGAGCTAAGTTACATGAAGATACAGTGTAATCACAATACCAGGTTGCCACAATTTTCAAATTTTTCAAAACCACCAAATAATTTGGCCAATTCATTTGTAAATTAGCTTTACATCAACAGCTGACACTGATTGTTCACTACAGCATAACGTTAATGATACTGTGCCTAACAAAAAAATAAAGTTGAGAATAAGTGAAGCTTCATAAAAAATAATTGACTGACTATTCTATCCATAACAAAAATAGCATATCTGCACAAAAACCATTAAGTTTCAGTTGTTTCAAGACATGTAGATAAGTTATACATTTTCCTATAAAAATCATGTAATCAACATTATACTGCCTGACTACTATAAGTTATATGAAGCATCATGGCTTGACAGTAGGCCTTTAAAGAATGATGAAGTAAGAATTATGGTAAAGTAGTAACATTTTCAAGGAGGATTAGAATTAAGAAAGGTAATTTTAATTTTTCAATTCCTTGGCAATAAAAAATAAAACCATTTGATACCAAGAAATGTAACTACGCTGGGCACAGTGGCTCACACCTGTAATCCCAGCACTCTGGGAGGCCAAGGTGGGTGGATCACTTGAGGTCAGGAGTTCGACACCGGCCTGGCCAACATGGCGAAACCCCATCTCTACAAAAAATATAAAAATTAGCCAGGCATGGTAGCGCATGCCTGTAATCCCAGCTACTCGGGAGGCTGAGCCAGGAGAATCGCTTGAACCCAGGAGGCAGAGGTTGTAGTGAGCTGAGATCGTGCCATTGCACTCCAGCCTGGGCGACAGAGAGAGACTTGGTCTCAAAAAAAAAAAAAGAAAGAAAAAAGAAACTAAAGCCCAAAATTTCTTAAAGCTTTACTGGCATTAAAAAGATGTATTTTAAAATAGTACAATGCAGCTAAACACACATATAAAATGAGTATAAATCTGCCTAACCAATAGGCTCTGTTATAGTTTTTTAAGTTTTAAAGATATTTTAGAGACTTACAGCCACGCATATTTTAAGATCTATAGGGGTAAAAAAAAAATCTTTATTTGTGTACTCCAACTTGTGTTAAAATAAGACTTGGTAGAAAAACAAAGATGCTGATGAAGGACATTAATAAAGATATAATTTCCTTACACATAAAAGCAGATATTTTACTTGGTTCATATGAGCATCTGGCAAAATGCTAAAGTCCCTTAACATAAAAGTGTTTTAATTGGTAATTAAATGAAACCTTTAACAGAACAAACTTGCTTTTGTGAATTTGTAATCATACTCTAAAACTGTTCCCATTTGTGGGAAATGCAGGAAGAAATACTCCAGATGAGCTTCACTGTGAATTACTGCTAAGACAGTAGACACAGTGAAGTGTTTGCTCTGTTGCTCCACCATCCTTTTCTGTACAAGTGCCCTAGCAGAAAGGGCTTAGCAATGATATAAGTTTCCATCCCATCCTCTTGGGATTGAGCTAAATATAGAAATTTTTACCAACTGAGCAATCAGATTTTCTTCTTTAAAAAATCAAACTAAGGAAATGTGGTTAAAAAAATTTCAGAAGTCTGTAGTTTAGTTGATATTGTACCAATGTTAATTGCATAGCTTTGATAAATGCATCTTAGTTATGTAAGATATCTACATTAAGGAAAATTGGGTGAAGGATATACAGAAAATTGTACTATCTTTGCAACATTTCTGTAAATCTACAATTAGTTCAAAATAAAAAGGTTTTAAAAAAATCAAATTAAGACATGATCAAGTCGAGAGATGGTGAATCCTGGGAGCTACAAAGTTATGGAGCCTCTAAATCTAGAGAAACCAATTTAGGGCATTATAGTCTGATAAGAAAATAGAAAAGTCTGAATAGAACAGATAAGCTCTTCGGAAACCACCTAGGCAGACTAATAAAAAGACATAACATACTCACAGATACTGGCAGTGAACCAGAGGCATAGAAAACATAAGATCACTTCCTTCTACACATAACACCCACAGACTAGGACAGTAAGACTTACAAATGCCTGCACATGCAAAGACACACAGCAACAAAGATTAGCAAAAAATAAGAAAGTACACATACTCGAGACAGTGATGGAGAAAAACACACTCACTTACCTGTACACTTTTCATAAGGAGAGACAGGAGAGCACAGTGCACACACACAGAAGTATAGCCAATTAAGTTAGGATTGTGAGGGAGGTGCACAGAGGAGAGCTGCAGAACAAACCAAAGGGAGGGAGAGGAAGACAGAGGCCCAGAGACAAGACACACAGAGACAGCCAGAGATGCAATTAAAAGAAAGCCCCAGAGACAGAAGTGACTCAGTTCTTACAGGGTCTCAGTCTGGTCCCTCAAGAGACCCCGCAGTATTTCCTCTCTGCAGTTTCATGGATATATATCCCTGCATCTTTATGGTAAATATCCTTTCCTAGAGCTACCTTGAATAAATTGGTGTGGTTTTTCTGTAAAAACAAAATTACCTAATTAAGACAGATATGCCTCAAAAAAATTACAATTAATGGGATTTTTTAAAAGCTCCCCAAGTTGATTCTAATGAACGGTTAAGGTTGAGAACCACTGAAGTATGAGGGGAAGGGTGGCTGGCCTCTGATAATGTAGCTAATGAATATTTTATTTCATTAGCTAGTATGATTACCTGGCATTAAGTTACTGTACCTCATGAAAACATTTCTTAAATGACTACATATATTTGCTCTCTGAATTAAGAAAACACCTCTCTTGATTACCAAACACCTACTTGATTATCTTCATTCCTAGCTACTCCTTGTATTTGAACTATCTTTAGTATAGTGAGAACTTCAGAGGCACTGATATCCTACTGCTATATAAATTTTCTTTTCTTATTTTTTTTTTTTTTTTTTTGAGACAGTGTCTCATTCTGTCGCCCAGGCTGGAGTGCAGTGGCATGATCTCGGCTCACTGCAATCTCCACCTCCCAGGTTCAAGTGATTCTCCTGCCTCAGCCTCCCCAATAGCTGATATTACAGGCACCCACCACCACGTCCAGCTAATTTTTGTATTTTTAGTAGAGACGGGGTTTCGCCATGTTGGCCAGGCTGGTCTTGAACTCCTGACCTCAAGTGATCTGCCCAACTCGGCCTCGCCAGGATTACAAGTGTGAGCCACTGCGCCTGGCCTGCTATATGAATCTAATAAATACAAGAAAGCAAAATTCTTCAAAAAATAACATTTATAAAAAAGCCTCATAATTACTGCTAAACAAACAAAAAAAACCACTTCTGCAGGAAGACAGAGACAACTGAGCTGGGCACTAGCTCTGCAGTCTTCCCCTTTACACTGATATCTGTGCTGATGCTCAATTTGGGTCAATAGCGATAGAACCCAATGCCTGTAAATACAGGAGAGCCTTAAGTGAAAAGAGAGACTGACTATGAGATTTTTTTCAGAATGACAACACAAACAAGCAGTGCCACAGTAAGAATTTAGCTTCTTTCTCAACTCAGGAAGAATCTATCTACACGGAAGTAACTGGCAGCAGTGCACATCGATGAGAACAAGGAATAAGAAAAGTCATATAAAAAGATGATACAGCTGCTCCTTCTCTGGGTCACCAGCTCATCTGTAATAAGTTCTGTATCCCTGACTAAATAAATCAGGAACATAAAACAGGAGAATGAGTTTTTGTCCCTCTATAACCCTTGTGCCACAGCTGATGTCAAAAATTAGACAACTGCAAAGGCCCCAAGGCTACCAGGGTTGGTATTAGGAAGGCCAAGGGAGGGAACAGTAAACTGTTTATGTTTAAGGAGAATCTAAATAGCAAAGGGCATGAGGCCTTGGGTCACTGAGAAAGGTTTTCATGTGAAGAGATACATTAGGAGGATTCATTCAGTCCCTGTGTCACTGCAAAGGCTTGGTGGATAATTAGAAGGATGAGTCCCAGGCAATGTCTCAAGGTACAGTTCTCTGGCTTCTCCTAACAGTATTAGGCAAGCATCTCCAAGCAGATTTGAAATATCCCAAGTAGGAGGCCCACAGCCCCGGTGTCACAAATGGCGAGTGTAATGTTAGAGATGGGGGAAGGGAGGGATAGAGTCCTTAGAACTACCTCAAATTTGTGCTGGACCACACTGACAACCATTCTTCAGGCAAAGTGAGACTCCTTCATAGACTTTAGATGTGCAATAGAGTAAGAGCAGAACTAAAAACCTCAACAAGCTGATTCTGCAAAAAAGCAATGATAGAATCAGAGACTATAAAAACAAGGGAAATTTTATAAATGCCAAATGTTTTCAATGAGGAAGGGGATAGATAAGAACGATAAAGATGTGGAAAAACTGCTTTTAGTTAGTTTTTTAGACAGAAGATTGAGCTAAGGTTAGAGTTTTTAGCGGTCACTAACTGTGTTTTAAAATATATTTCCCCCAATTTTGTACTAGAAAAGAAAAAATAAAATATATATAACTATTTCACTCTACAGGCAGCCATGTCCTTAGAAGTCGGTGATGTGTTTAAGCTAGTCTTTTTTTATTAAATAGTATTCAGAGGACGGGTCTCAGAGAGAAGCTTCTACCCTGGTCTAAGTACTTCTCAAATGGGAAAAAAAAAAAAAGGATTTAACTGAGAAAACATTTAACAGTGTATAAAAAATAATTTCTTCTTAAAGACTATCTGAAAATTCAATGTGCTATCTGGCCAAGTAGACTTGGTGATTGTTTGGACAGCCAAGAAATGGATAGTTAAGTATAATCAACTGTGGCTGAGTGTGGTGGCTCACACCTGTAATTCCAGCACTTTGGGAGGCCGAAGCAGGTAGATCACTTGAGCCCAGGAGTTCAAGGCCAGGCCCCTTCTCTATTAAAAATACAAAAAAAAAAAAAAAAAAATTAGCCAGGCGTGGTGGCATGGCTGTAGTCCCTGCTACTTGGGAGGGTGAGGCATGAGAATCACTTGAACTCAGGAGGTGAAGGTTGTAGTAAGCCAAGATTGCACTACTACACTTCAGCCTGGGTGACAGGGTGAGACTCTGTCTCAAAAAAAAAGAATATCTCGTGGATTCTAATGACTAGTAAATAATAATAACTTTTTTAAAATTTCTAAATATAATGAACTGACATAGAGTTGATACTATTAACTTAAAGGTGTTAAAATAACTAATTTTTTGCTACAGATGTCATTTTGGTTGGTGGTGAAAGGAAGACTTTGCTGGACTGGGGCCCCATGAAGTGGAGACAGAAACTATGCTGGAAATTGTTATCAAATAGTTTTTTTCCCAAGGCCGTAGAGCATGGGAAATAATCTTCTGTGTATCTTTTCTCCTTTTTTTTGAGTCAATTTGGAATCTTGGCTTAAGGTTAAGATTTCTAAGGCTTCTGAGGAATACATAAGAAATCTGCAGTCCTGATTCACATCCTGTCCTTGTTCTATTCTTTGGTAATAAAATAGAAGATAAATGGATATAACACTGAGCAGAAGGAAAAGTCTACTGAATGAGAAAAAGGATATTAGTGTTAATTATTTAAGTTTCAAAAGTTCTCCGCACTGGGCATGAGAAGGAGGAATGGGAATAGCCTCATGCTAGAAGATGTATGACAGCATTTGGGGCATTTTCTTGTTATGAAAAACAAAGATCTTTTCAGAGGTATCTGGGGCAGTATGGAAAAGAATGAAGAGATAAGCCTGAAGACAGAACAGCTAGTGGGCAAAAAGCAGTGAGTCCATGATGATGCAAACTGGACAATTCATATTTAGCTATGTGATGGCAACCTATGACAAAAAGAAATATAAATGTAAAGCCAAAGAGAGTAGTGATATGACTATTCACCAAGGGTCCGGGATAGACTACAAACAGATCTGTCATTGTGGTCCTTAAATTAAACTCACTGGCAACCCACTTGGGTAAAGGGTATAAAATCAGAGTCAAAAAGTAGAATTCTTATTTTGGGACTTCTTAGAGAGCTGAAGATAGAAGTTTTGTGCAGGGACACTTTGGCTGGTCACTGATTTTGCTCTCCCTACTATCGTATCAATGTGGACTCACCGATGCTGGGTTTGGGTCAAGAGTCAGGAATTAGCAAGGTTTATAAACACTTGTTAAAAAGGGTACATAGATTTATTACAGCCATTTCTTTTAGCAAGTAACAGAAGCAAGATGGCCAGGCACATGGCAGTAAGTTACACAAGCTATCTGTCTTGAGAGGGTAACAGGCAACAGTGAGCCATGCCAGCAACAAAGGGTAAAAGAAAGGAATGAAAAAATAGGACACCTCTGCTCCTATTCTGGGAAGGCACATCATTTCCAGCCATGTCTATGTGAACTGGGAATCTAAAGTATCTGTTTTCTTACTAAAGAACTGGAAATAGATGGTAGAAAGCAAACACTTACTTCTGTCCATCTTTCACAAAACCTTTTAAAGAGGATCCTCTATTAGTAGCAACTGCTCTTCCACCAAGACCAACTATGAGAGCTGTGAGTACTGCACTCTTCCCACCTAAAGAAACAGATGTTGAAGAAATCACATTCATTAAAAGAAAAAGGAAAAAGCTGACTCCTACCATGTAATGCAAAAAGATTTATGAATGAGACTCACTTTAAAATAAAATGTTAAAATTCAACTATAATTTTCTTCCCGTGCAAAGCAACAACTTAAAAAAAAAGTTATATATGTAAGGAAAAATTGAGCTGCCACTATTAGCAAAAAAATAGTACATTTCAGGAATCAAATTTTTGCCACTAAAAAGAAAATGGTAAAAATTATTGTGACACCTTTCCAACCTAAAACTTTCATTGTACCACCTTGGCCTATCAACCTAATAAATGAATTTATCCCTCTATTTACATGTATATTATTAATTCATCTAATTTTTTTGACATTCTATTGGCACAATCATTGCTCACTGTAACCTCGGACTCCTGGGCTCAAGCTATCCTCCTGCCTCAGCCTCCTCAGTAGCTGGGATTATAGGCACACATCACTACGCCTGGCTAATTTTTTTTGTAGAGACACAGTGTTGGTACGTTGCCCAGGGTGGTCTCAAATTCCTGGTTCTCAAGCGATCCTCCTGCCTTAGCCTCTCAAAGCGCTGTGATTATAGATGGGAGCCACTGGGCCAGCCAGAAACTACTATTAACATCCCTCAAAAGTAAGCTCCATGTGGATAGGAATGTTGTCTCTCTCATTCAATACTGTATCCCTAATATTAGCACATAATAAGTACTTGCATTATTTGTTGAATGAACTTAAGTAGAAAAAAATCAGCAAAGTCATATACATGTTTTTATATAATATTTTGACAATTATTATTTGTAACTTGAATATTATTCATTTTCTAGCTCTTTGAGAAG
Organism: Symphalangus syndactylus; assembly: GCF_028878055.3. Lineage (NCBI taxonomy): Eukaryota > Metazoa > Chordata > Mammalia > Primates > Hylobatidae > Symphalangus > Symphalangus syndactylus. Next base: position 94,599,714 of record NC_072440.2, on the reverse strand, counting down.
TGTACTTCTTTATACCCTAACAGAACTAAAATATTACAAGCTGAGGGCTAGGTATGGTGGCTCATACCTTAATCCCAGCGTTTTGGGAGGCTGAGGTGGGAGGCTCATCTGAGACCAGAAAGACCAGCCTGGGCAACAGAGAAACACCTGGTCACTACAAAAAATAAAATTAGGCACTGGTCACTACAAAAAATAAAATTAGGCAGGCAGGCTGGGCACAGTGGTTCACGCCTGTAATCACAGCACTTCGGGAGGCCAAGGCAGGTGGATCACTTGAGGCCAGGGGTTCGAGACCAGTCTGGCCAACATGGTGAAACCCCATTTCTACTAAAAATATAAAAATTAGCTGGGAGTGGTGGTGCACACTTGTAATCCCAGCAACTTGGGAGGCTAAGGTGGGAGGATTACTTGAACCTGGGAGGTGGAGGTTGCAGTGAGCCAACATAGCACCACTGCATTCCAGCCTGGGCAATAAAGCAAGACTCTGTCTCAAAAAAATAAATAAATAAATTAGGAAGGCATAGTGGCATGTGCCTGTGGTCCTAGCTACTTTCAAAGCTGAGGCGAGAGGATAACTTGAGCCCAGGAGTTCAAGGCTGCAGTGAGCTATGATCACACCAGTGCAGTCCAGCCTGGGTGACAGGGAGACAGAGATCCTTTCTCTTTACACACACACACACAGACACACACACACACACACACACACACACACACACACACACAGAATATGGTAACCATTTTCTGAACTCCATTCAACCAATCCAATCAACTATTATTAGCCCATTATCTTCCACAAAGTAACACAAAGTAACTAATGCACACCCCTTATTAACCCAATTTATTTCCTGGAATGCCTTTAAAGTTCCTATTCTAACTCTCTTTTCTTCATTAACAAATGCACTGTCTCCACTATTTGCATTATTTCCTCTTCTATTAGGTTTTATTAATAAAAGTCATTGTTTAAAAAGTTAAAAGACCTAACTTCAGAACCCATCAGTATTTATTTCTTGTCCCATGTGACCCCCTCTAAAACAGTGATCCCCTTGTCCATCTGTTTCTCCTAGAGACACTTTCTTCTTGACTGAACGATAAAGTAAGAAAAACAACAAAAGGGACTGCAGAGCTACACATAACCTAGCTTCCTATTCTAGCATTGTCACCAGTTGGTAGACTCTGGCAAGCCTCCCCTCCCTGTGTACCTTCTCAGCCCAGCAGCCAACACCTCATTCTTGGCGGGCCTACCACAGAACTGCCCAGAAACTTTCTGCCTCCTGTATTTTTCCCCTTCTAATCCATTGTCCACAATGTGGTCAGTTTGTTTCACGAATTGTGGCCATGCCATTCCTTTACTCAAAAACTTTAATTGTGGCCGGGTGCAGTGGCTCACACCTGTTAATCCCAGCACTCTGCGAAGCCGAGGCGGGCGGATCACTTGAGCTCAAGAGTTTGAGATCAGCCTGGCCAACATGGTGAAACCCCATCTCTACTGAAAATACAAAAATTAGCTGGGCGTGTAGGCACGCTAATCCTAGTTATTCACAAAACTGAGACAGGAGAATCGCTTGAACCTGGGAGGCAGAGGTTGCATTGAGCCGAGATCGCACCACTGCACTCCAACCTGGGCGACAGAGGGAGACTCTGTCTCAAAAACAAACAAACAAACAAACAAACAAACAAAAAAACCCAAACCACCAAACAACAAACAAAACTTTAATTGGTTCCCCACTGTCTTCAAAATAAAACTCCAAACTCATGACATTCAAGATCCTCAACAATATTGCCTAGAGCATGACTCTCCACAGTTAGCTTCTGCCTCTCTCCAAGGTCTACCATACAATAAACTATATAAGGTTATTTACCAGTTCCTATACACATCTACCTCTACTCCTCCAAACCTTAGCTGATGAGCAATCTTTGCCTGGAACATCTCAGCTTCTTCTTGCCAATGAGACCTACAGAATCAATAATTTTCATTCAAGAACTGGCATAAATACCACCTCCTCTTAAAGCATTTGTTGGCCACCTGGTGAGAATTACTTTTATGTTTGGATTGCCAAGTCACTTCATTTGTGCTCTTACAATGTTTAGTAAGGTGAGACACAAGGCTGCCTCAATTGCAATGAGGATCACTTGTCTACCCTTCTATGGTATAAATTCCAAGATAAATAGATTAAAAACATAAGCATGAAATGTTTATCCCTATTACTTAAGTAATGTACCTAGAGTTAACTCAATATTTTATTTAAGTGTACACTGGCAGCAAATACCAAGAATATTCATAACCACAAGTTATACATCTATAGAAAAAATATTTATTAGCACTAATAGTCACCTATTTCAAAAAGTTAATGTACTGTAATCTCAAAGTACTGCTCAAAGTCAAACGAGGAGGGAAAAAACACTTACTTCCATTGTTGCCAACAACAAAGTTGACATTAGAACCAAACTTAAAAGGTCCAAGCATTGAATGACACATGAAGTTTTTTAGGTGAATACTCTCAATTATTCCAACTTCTGCTGCAGTCTATTAATAAAAAACAATGGGAGAAAATGGTCAATCTAATTCACTCATTATAACCATTCAAGGATTGTTGGCATCAGAAAGACTAGCACCATCACCAATGAAAAAATTTACAGAAAGTGAATAATGGTAACTTCAATGAATAAGATGAAATTAAATGAGAACCTTCTATGAGTCAGTACTCATTCCAAAATCTTTAAAGGATTTAAAAGTGTATCACCAGGTTTTTTAATATTGGCAATGACATTTTGGGTCTGATAATTTTTTGTTAGTGGGAGAGTCTGTCTTGTGCATTATAGGTTTAGCGGCATCCCCAGTCTCTACCCACTAGATGCTGGCAACACATACCTGCCCCTAAGTTGTGACAACCAAATATATGTCCAGACATTGCTAAGTCCCTGGGGGGCACAAAAGGGAGAGAGAAGAATCCCCTTTGTTGAGAACTGCTATCCCAATTGGCATAGCAAAACTTCCTATGTACTTTAATTAGAATACCTCTGAAAGATGACGATCCAGCCATGCATTCAACACTGAATTCACTATCTGACATTCACTATTTCAATTCAAAGAGCAGAGTACATGTTCTTAAAAAGTAAAGCCTGCTCTTCTTGTGACTTTGTCACTTATTATGGCAACTGTGTGACTTTTGGCAATGTATAAAGAATATACAGTTTCCGAGTCTGTAAAACAGGAATATTTCCTATACTGTAAATATTATGTCAGCATTAAGTTAGATAAGGTTTACAAATAGTTTAACAAAGAGTTTGGCAAATGGGTAGTCACTTGCATTTTGTAGTTTCTAAGTACCAGAACAAATCAGCCTTATTTTATCAGCCCTTCTAATTTTTTTGAAGACCATTTTCAAGTCTCTAGGTATTTTAAAGATTTCTTTAAAAACTCCCTGGCTCTCTTCTTCTGGACATACATCTTATTAAACAGTAGAAAACATTTACATCCTTGTATGTGTAGAATACTGGAAATCATGGTTGAAGAATTTTTAAAATATTTTTATTTTTAAATAATAACAGATTCACGTGCAATCCTTAATGAGATCCTGTGTACCCTTTACTCAGTTTCCGCCCATTGTAACATCTTGCAGAGCTAAAGGACAATATCACAACCAAGATACTGACAGTGACATAGTCAAAATACAGAATATTTCCATCATCACCAGGATCCCACATGTTGCCTTTTTATAGTCACATCCACATCCCACCTTAACCCCTGACCCACCAATCTGTTCATTTCTATTAACTTTGCCCTTTCTAAAATGTTAAATAAATGGAAACAGACAAAATGTAGCCTCTTGGGACTGGCTTTTTTCACTCAGCCTAATTCTCTGTTGTTGCCTGTATCAGTGGTTCACTCCTTTTTATTGTTAAGCTATATTTTATGGTATGGATGTCCCAAGGTGTATTTACTAGTTCCTTTGCCTTTTCACCTAAATTTTAGAATAAAATATACACTACAAAATATCTTGCTGAGGTTTTAATAGAACTGCATTTAAATTTACATATCATTTTGGGGGAGAATTGACATAATTTCTATATTGAGTTGTCTAATACATGAATAAGTATGTGTCTCCATTTATTCAGGTATTCTTTGATTCCCTTCATCAGCACTATATAATTTTTACCATATTAGTCCTGTACATATTTTGTTAGCTTTAGACCTAAGTATTTCATTTTTTAATACTTAATTTTTTAAGAGTAGTTTTAGGTTCACAGCAAAATTGAGAGGAAGATACAAAAATATCCTATAAACCCCCTACCCCCACACATGCATAGTCTCCCTCATTATCAACATCCACCATCAGCATGGTACATGTGTTACAGCTGATGAACCCACACTAACACATCATTATCAACCCAAGTCCACAGTCTGTACTAGGGTTCACTCTTGATATTATTGTACATTCTATAGATTTGAACAAATTTATAATGACATGTTTCCACCATTTTAGTATTGTACAGTTATTTTTACTGCACTAAAAATCCGGTGCTCCGCCTATTAATCCCTCCCTTTCCTCAACCCCTAGCAACCAACCACTGATTTTTAACTCTCTCCATAGTTATGCCTTTTTCAGAATGTCATATAGTTGGAATCATACAGCATGTAGCCTTTTCTGGCTGGCTTCTGTCACTTAGTAATATACGTTTAAGGTCCCTCTATGTCTTTTCATGGCTTAATAGCTTAATACTAATAGTGCATTGTCTGGATATACCAGAGTTTATTTATCCATTTATCTACTGAAAGACATTTTGGTTGCCTCCAAGTTTTGGCAATTATAAATAAAGCTGCTATAAACATGAATGCACAGGTTTTCATGTGGACGTAAGTTTTCAACTCTGTTGGGTAAATACTAAGGAGTTCAATTGCTGGACTGTATGGTAAGAGGATGTTTGGTTTTGTAAGAAACTTCCAAATTGTGTTCCAAAGTGGCTGGACATTCTCACCAGCAATGAATGAGAGTTCCTGTTGCTCCACATCCTTGTCAGCATTTGGTGCTCTCAGTGGTTTGAACTGTTGCCATTTTATCAGGTGTGTTGGTATCTCAATGTTGTTTTAATCTGCAATGCCCCAAAGTGGTTCATTTTTTTTGAGTGACTGAAAATGGTATTTTCAATTTTAATGTCCATGTGTCCAACGCCAGTATATAAAAGTAAAGCATTTTAAAAATACCTTATCCTATAATTTTGCTGAATGTATTTATTCATTTTAAGAGTTTTTTGTAGATTCCTTGAGATTTTTTATGTAGATAATGAACAAATGGATTATCTACATAATCTGCAAACAGAGACAGTTTTGTGTATGTTTTTCTTTTCCAAACTCTATACCTTCTGTTTCCCTTCCTTGATTTATTTGCACTGCTAGATTTTCCAGTGCTATGTTGAATAAGTGTTAAAAGCAAACACCTTTGTCTTCTTCCTGATCTTTGGGGAAAAGTATCCAATGTTTTACCATTAAGTATAATGTTAGCTGTCAGTTTTTTTGTGGGTGCTCTTTAACATGTTAAGGAAGTTCCAGTCTATTCTTATTTTTCTGAAAGTTTTAGTCATGAACAGGTGTTGAATTTTATCAAACACTTTTGCTGCACTGAGTGATATAATCATATGATTTTTCTTCTTTAGCCTGTAACATGGTAAATCACAATGATTGATTTTTGGATTCCGAATCAGGCTTGTATACCTAAAATAAACCCATTAATCATGACGTATAATTCTTTTTACATATAGTTGGCTTTTCCTATCTGTGGGTTCTGCAGATGTGAATACACAGGGCAGATTATAAGGGACTTCAGCATCAGTGGATTTTGGTCTGAACCAGAGTCCTGTGAACCAATCCTGCTTGAATGCCAAGGAACAACTACATTGCTGAATTCTCCTTGCAAATATTTTGTTCAGTATTTCTGCAACCATATCTATTAGGTACACTGGTTTTACAGTTTGTTTTTTTGGGGGTCCCTCTTTGTCTGGTTTTGGTATCAAGATAATACATTGAAAAGTGTTCTCTTATGATTTTTGGAAAAGACTGTGTAGATTCATGTTAATTCTTCTTTAAATGTTTGGTACAATTCTCCAGTGAAACCAACTGGGCCTGTAGATTTCTTTTTTAGGAATTTAAAAATATGAATTAAATCTCCTTAGTAGTTGTAGGGCTATTCAAATGATCTGTTTCATACTGGGTGACTTGTGGTAATTTTTCCTTTTTGAGGATTGGTCCACTTCACCTAAGTTGTCAAATTTATGTATGTAGAGTTGCTAACTGTATTTCCTTACCCTTTGGATGTCTGCAGGGTCTGTGGATAGCCCCTATTTTATTCCCGATATTGGTAATTTGTGTCTTTTCTCTTTTTGCATTTCTTGGTCTTACTAAAAGTTTGTCAATTTTATTCACGTTTCTATACATTCAGTTCTTTGATTATTTTCTCTATTAATTTTTCTAATAATTAACACAAGCTTCAAAATTAGCCAGAACAGATTTTACCTCAACTTTTAAAAAATCATATTACTTTTTCTTGATTTTAAGTTATCACAGAATGTGATATCATGAATGTGACAAGAAAAACATGTCAAAAAGCATAATTTTGTAATTTTTCACTTACCAAAGTAGTACCTTTACATTCGTCTTCGTCACCGTCTTTATCAAAATCCTCCAATTCTTCTTGTCTTGGCCTTTTGGCATTTTTAGGAGAGGAAAAATTTTCTTCCTTTCTTTTGGCCATCAGGTCTGAACAAATATTTATAGTAACAATGAAGTAAATCAAGTTCCATATATATTAAACTTAACAAAATAAATCTAACAAAGCTAATTAAACTTTAGGTACTATGTCCATCCATTTTTACCTTAAAAATTAAAGTAAACTAGTCGTGCATCTTGCACCAAGGAAGAGGGACATGAGTCAAAAAATGCTGGAAAAGGCAAGGAAACAGATTTTCCCCTAGAGCCTCTAAAACAGAACATAGCCCTACTGACATTTGGATTTTAGCCCAGTGAGATCTGTGTTGGACTTCTAATCCACAGAAGCGTAAGATAGTAAGTTTGTGTTGCTTTAACATCTGCATAGTCTATACTAGTTGATTTTACTTCAGAGGTATTCACAGCCAAGATTTTATCAGTATAAGCCTACCTAAATGTTGTGACTACTAAACTCACAAAAGGTAAAAGATTTTGTGAAATTGTGGTTTCCAGTTTTCTAAATATATTCATAGAGATGGCATGGTGACTCCTGAAATTATTCCAAAGCAATCCACAATTTTCACAAGTTATAAAGTAATCAGATAAAACTTTTAATTTTTAAATTGTTTTCCCAAAGAATCATATTTTGAAGCACATTGCTTAGCACCAGTGGTTTCCTTTAACTCTTCCCTAAAAAAAAAGTCCAGGTTGATTGTCTATTTTTTGCCAATATACTACAAAATTTAAACCTAGAAAATTAACATCTTTAAATTACACATGATTTTGCTAAACATATGAATACTGGATCTCCAGTCAAAGCTGATAGTTTATGATTAAAATTAAACTTTATGACCTCTTTGACTGCTGCTTTCATTTTTTTCTTTAGAGTACATTTATGACCTAAAAAAACAGGTATCTAATTTAATTGTTTGCTAAAAGGAGACAAAAGCTCTAACATAATCAAAAATTTCTAAGATATAAGAATATGGGGGGTGGAGCCAAGACAGCCGAATAGGAACAGCTCCAGTCTACAGCTCCCAGCCTGAGCGACACAGAAGACGGGTGATTTCTGCATTTCCGTTTGAGGCACTGGGTTCATCTCACTAGGGAGTGCCAAACAGAGGGTGCAGGACAGTCGGTGCAGCGCACTGTGCGTGAGCCAAAGCAGGGCGAGGCATTGCCTCACTTGGGAAGCACAAGGGGTCAGGGAGTTCCCTTTCCTAGTCAAAGAAAGGGGTAACAGACTACACCTGGAAAATCATGTCAGTCCCACCCTAATACTGTGCTTTTCCAACGGGCCTGGAAAATGGCACACCAGGAGATTGTGTCCCGCACCTGGCTCAGAGGGTCCTATGCCCACGCAGTCTCGCTGATTGCTAGCACGGCAGTCTGAGATCAAACTGCAAGGCGGCAGCGAGGCTGGTGGAGGGGCGCCTGCCATTGCCCAGGCTTGCTTAGGTAAACAAAGCAGCCAGGAAGCTGGAACTGGGTGGAGCCCACCACAGCTCAAGGAGGCCTGCCTGCCTCTGTAGGCTCCACCTCTGGGGGCAGGGCACAGACAAACAAAAATTCAGCAGGAATCTCTGCAGACTTAAATGTCCCTGTCTGACTGACAGCTTTGAAGAGAGTAGTGGTTCTCCCAGCACGCAGCTGGAGATCTGAGAACGGACAGACTGCCTCCTAAAGTGGGTCCTTCACCCCTGAGCAGCCTAACTGGGAGGCACCCCCCAGTAGGGACAGACTGACACCTCACTCGGCCAGGTACTCCTCTGAGACAAAACTTCCAGAGGAACTATCAGACAGCTGAATTTGTGGTCTCACGAAAATCCGCTGTTCTGCAGCCACCGCTGCTGACACCCAGCCAAACAGGGTCTGGAGTGGACCTCTAGCAAACTCCAACAGACCTGCAGCTGAGGGTCCTGTCTGGTAGAAGGAAAACTAACAAACAGAAAGGACATCCACACCAAAAACCCATCTGTACATCATCATCATCAAAGACCAAAAGTAGATAAAACCACAAAGATGGGGAAAAAACAGAGCAGAAAAACTGGAAACTCTAAAAAGCAGAGCACCTCTCCCCCTCCAAAGGAACGCAGTTCCTCACCAGCAACGGAACAAAGCTGGACGGAGAATGACTTTGACGAGTTGAGAGAAGAAGGCTTCAGATGATCAAACTACTCTGAGCTATGGGAGAAAATTCAAAACAATAGCAAAGAAGTTAAAAACTTTGAAAAAAAACTAGACGAATGGATAACTAGAATAACCAATGGAGAGAAGAGCTTAAAGGAGCTGATAGAGCTGAAAGCCAAGTATCAAGAACTACGTGAAGATTGCAGAAGCCTCGGTAGCTGATGCAATCAACTGGAAGAAAAGGTATCGCTGATGGAAGATGAAATAAATGAAATGAAGAGAGAAGAGAAGTTTAGAGAAAAAAGAATAAAAAGAAACGAACAAAGCCTCCAAGAAATTTGGGACTATGTGAAAAGACCAAACCTACGTCTGACTGGTGTACCTGAAAATGATGGGGAGAATGGAACCAAGTTGGAAAACACTCTGCAAGATATTATCCAGGAGAACTTCCTCAATCTACCAAGGCAGGCCAACATTCAGATTCAGGAAATACAGAGAACGCCACAAAGATACTCCGCGAGAAGAGCAACTTCAAGACACATAATTGTCAGATTCACCAAAGTTGAAATGAAGGAAAAAATGTTAAGGGCAGCCAGAGAGAAAGGTCGGGTTATCCACAAAGGGAAGCCCATCAGACTAACAGCTCATCTCTCGGCAGAAACTCTACAAGCCAGAAGAGAGTGGGGGCCGATATTCAACATTCTTAAAGAAAAAAATTTTCAATCCAGAATTTCATATCCAGCCAAACTAAGCTTCATAAGTGAAGAAGAAATAAAATACTTTACAGACAAACAAACGCTGAGTGATTTTGTCACCACCAGGCCTGCCCTAAAAGAGCTCCTGAAGGAAGCACTAAACATGGAAAGGAACAACCGGTACCAGCCCCTGCAAAAACATGCCAAATTGTAAAGACCATCGAGGCTAGGAAGAAACTGCATCAACTAACGAGCAAAATAACCAACTAACATCATAATGACAGGATCAGATTCACACATAACAATATTAACTTTAAATGTAAATGGGCTAAATGCTCCAACTAAAAGACACAGACTGGCAAACTGGATAAGGAGTCAGGACCCATCAGTGTGCTGTATTCAGGAAACCCATCTCATGTGCAGAGACACACATAGACTCAAAATAAAGGGATGGAGGAAGATCTATCAAGCAAATGGAAAACAAAAAAGGCAGGGGTTGCAATCCTAGTCTCTGATAAAATAGACTTTAAACCAACAAAGATCAAAAGAGACAAAGAAGGCCATTACATAATCGTAAAGGGATCAATTCAACAAGAAGAGCTAACTATTCTAAATATATATGCACCCAAGACAGGAGCACCCAGATTCATAAAGCAAGTCCTGAGTGACCTACAAAGGGACTTAAACTCCCACACGATAATAATGGGAGATTTTAACATCCCATTGTCAACATTAGACAGATCAACGAGACAGAAAGTTAACAAGGATATCCAGGAACTGAACTCAGCTCTGCACAAAGTGGACCTAATAGACATCTACAGAACTCTCCACCCCAAATCAACAGAATATACATTTTTTTCAGCACCACACCACACCTATTCCAAAATTGACCACATAGTTGGAAGTAAAGCTCTCCTCAGCAAATGTAAAAGAACAGAAATTATAACAAACTGTCTCTCAGACCACAGTGCAATCAAACTAGAACTCAGGATAAAGAAACTCACTCAAAACCGCTCAACTACATGGAAACTGAACAACCTGCTCCTGAATGACTATTGGGTACATAACGAAATGAACGCAGAAATAAAGATGTTCTTTGAAACCAACGAGAACAAAGACACAACATACCAGAATCTCTGGGACACATTCAAAGCAGTGTGTAGAGGGAAATTTATAACACTAAATGCCCACAAGAGAAAGCAGGAAAGATCCAAAACTGACACCCTAACATCACAATTAAAAGAACTAGAAAAGCAAGAGCAAACACATTCAAAAGCTAGCAGAAGGCTAGAAATAACTAAAATCAGAGCAGAACTGAAGGAAATACACACACAAAAAACCCTTCAAAAAATTAATGAATCCAGGAGGTGGTTTTTTGAAAACATCAACAAAATTGATAGACCACTGGCAAGACTAATAAAGAGGAAAAGAGAGAAGAATCAAATAGATGCAATAAAAAATGAAAAAGGGGATATCACCACCAATCCCACAGAAATACAATCTACCATCAGAGAACACTACAAACACCTCTATGCAAATAAACTAGAAAATCTAGAAGAAATGGATAAATTCCTCAGCAAATACACCCTCCCAAGACAAAACCAGGAAGAAGTTGAATCTCTGAATAGACCAATAACAGGTTCTGAAATTGTGGCAATAATCAATAGCTTACCAACCAAAAAGAGTTCAGGACCTGATGGATTCACAGCCGAATTCTACCAGAGGTACAAGGAGGAACTGGTACCATTCCTTCTGAAACTATTCCAATCAATAGAAAAAGAGGGAATCCTCCCTAACACATTTTATGAGGCCAGCATCGTCCTGATACCAAAGCCTGGCAGAGACATAACAAAAAGAGAGAATTTCAGACCAATATCCTTGACGAACATTGATACAAAAATCCTCAATAAAATACCGGCAAACCGAATCCAGCAGCACATCAAAAAGCTTATACACCATGATCAAGTGGGCTTCATCCCTGGGATGCAAGGCTGGTTCAACATACGCAAATCAATAAATGTAATCCAGCATATAAACAGAACCAAAGACAAAAACCACATGATTATCTCAATGGATGCAGAAAAGGCCTTTGACAAAATTCAACAACTCTTCATGCTAAAAACTCTCAGTAAATTAGGTATTGATGGGACGTATCTCAAAATCATAAGAGCTTTCTATGACAAACCCACAGCCAGTATCATACTGAATGGGCAAAAACTGGAAGCATTCCCTTTGAAAACTGGCACAAGACAGGGATGCCCTCTCTCACCACTCCTATTCAACATAGTGCTGGAAGTTCTGGCCAGGGCAATCAGGCAGGAGAAGGAAATAAAGGGTATTCAATTAGGAAAAGAGGAAGTCAAATTGTCCCTGTCTGCAGATGACATGATTGTATATCTAGAAAACCCCATTGTCTCAGCCCAAAATCTTAAGCTGATAAGCAACTTTAGCAAAGTCTCAGGACACAAAATCAATGTACAAAAATCACAGGCATTCTTGTACACCAATCACAGACAAACAGAAAGCCAAATCATGAGTGAACTCCCATTCATAATTGCTTCAAAGAGAATAAAATACCTAGGAATCCAACTTACAAGGGATGTGAAGCACCTCTTCAAGGAGAACTACAAACCACTGCTCAATGAAATAAAAGAGGATACAAACAAATGGAAGAACATTCCATGCTCATGGGTTGGAAGAATCGATATCATGAAAATGGCCATACTGCCCAAGGTAATTTATAGATTCAATGCCATCTCCATCAAGCTACCAATGACTTTCTTCACAGAATTGGAAAAAACTACTTTAAAGTTCATATAGAACCAAAAAAGAGCCTACATTGCCAAGTCAATCCTAAACCAAAAGAACAAAGCTGGAGGCATCACGCTACCTGACTTCAAACTATACTACAAGGCTACAGTAACCAAAACAGCATGGTACTGGTACCACAACAGAGACATAGATCAATGGAACAGAACAGAGCCCTCAGAAATGATGCCGCATATCTACAACTATCTGATCTTTGACAAACCTGACAAAAACAAGAAATGGGGAAAGGATTCCCTATTTAATAAATAGTGCTGGGAAAACTGGCTAGCCATATGTAGAAAGCTGAAACTGGATCCCTTCCCTACACCTTATACAAAAATTAATTCAAGATGGATTAAAGACTTACATGTTAGACCTAAAACCATTAAAATCCTACAAGAAAACCTAGGCAGTACCATTCAGGACATAGGCGTGGGCAAGGACTTCATGTCTAAAACACCAAAAGCAATGGCAACAAAAGCCAAAATTGACAAATGGGATCTAATTAAACTAAAGAGCTTCTGCACAGCAAAAGAAACCACCATCAGAGTGAACAGGCAACCTACAGAATGGGAGAAAATTTTTGCAACCTACTCATCTGACAAAGGGCTAATATCCAGAATCTACAATGAACTCAAACAAATTTACAAGAAAAAAAAAACAACCCCATCAAAAAGTGGGCGAAGGACATGAACAGACACTTCTCAAAAGAAGACATTTATGCAGCCAAAAAACACATGAAAAAATGCTCATCATCACTGGCCATCAGAGAAATGCAAATCAAAACCACAGTGAGATACCATCTCACACCAGTTAGAATGGCCATCATTAAAAAGTCAGGAAACAACAGGTGCTGGAGAGGATGTGGAGAAATAGGAACACTTTTACACTGTTGGTGGGACTGTAAACTAGTTCAACCATTGTGGAAGTCAGTGTGGCGATTCCTCAGGGATCTAGAACTAGAAATACCATTTGACCCAGCCATCCCATTACTGGGTATATACCCAAAGGACTATAAATCACACTGCTATAAAGACACATGCAAACATATGTTTATTGCGGCACTATTCACAATAGCAAAGACTTGGAACCAATCCAAATGTCCAAAAACGATAGACTGGATTAAGAAAATGTGGCACATATACACCATGGAATACTATGCAGCCATAAAAAATGATGAGTTCATGTCCTTTGTAGGGACATGGATGAAACTGGAAACCATCATTCTCAGTAAACTATCCCAAGGACAAAAAACCAAACACCGCATGTTCTCACTCATAGGTGGAAACTGAACAATGAGAACTCATGGACACAGGAAGGGGAACATCACACTCCGGGGACTGTTGTGGGGTGGGGGGAGGGGGGAGGGACAGCATTAGGAGAGATACCTAATGCTAAATGACGAGTTAATGGGTGCAGCACACCAACATGGCACATGGATACATATGTAACAAACCTGCACATTGTGCACATGTACCCTAAAACCTAAAGTATAATAATAAAAAAAAATAAAAATAAAAAAATAAAAGAACTAGAGAACCAGGAGAAAACCAACCCCAAAGTTATCAGAAGACTATATATATATATGTTATTAAATACAAAGTATTTGTACAAAGTGTTCAGTGGTTCAAGTAGAAAAATGGGCAAAGAACATGATGAGATGATTACACAAGGATAAACAGAAATTACTAATTACCTTCCATCAGGTATCATGACCATAGCCAACGGAATTTGACAGTCTCACCATCTGGAGACATATCATTTATTCCCCACCCTGAAAGGTCACAAAACTCAGTGTTGGTAATATGGAAGAATACCAGTTGCTAAAATAAATTTCTTTCTTTCAAAAAAAAAAAAAAGAGTATGAGGAACAGTTCTAGGCTCAATGTACTTAAATCCCCCAAATATTAGACCATAGCAACCCTCTCTGTACCATGTATATACCTGGCTTCCCTGCCCATGCAAGCAAAATCCAAGTGGGTAGTCTGGACTTCCACCCTAGTGAGGCTACACAGTGGCATCTCAACACCCTAACTGGGGTAGAGTCGAAGAAGGCTAAGTAGACAAGTAGGGAGCCATGATAATGGTGTCAGTGGAGACCACCTAGAGAGCCTAGATTTCCACCCACACAGGAAGTGATAGGGTGTTACTCCTTCTCCTAGTTGGCTAGTGTCAAAGGAGGCCTAGTAGAAAGTCAGGACTTTTCCCATTGCCCACAGGTGAGAAGACCACTCCCACTGCAGTGTCACTGGAGACCATATGGGAAACTGAAACTGCCACCCTAGCCTGGCAGTTGCTGTGGCTAAGGAAATAGCTCTGATTTAAGTTCCAGATCTAAGTCTCTGTGTCCGCAGTCCAAAATGGAGGGAAGCAGTTCTCAAAGGTTGTAATCTCTTTTACAAAGTACTTCAAAGAGCTTTTGCTTATGTCTATGAATATTCATTATATTAGAAATTAAAACTAAACAACTTTTTTTCTTTTTCTTTTTTTTTTTTTTTTGAGACAGAGTCTTGCTCTGTCTCCCAGGCTAGAGTGCAGTGGCACGATCGTAGCTCACTGCAACCTCCACCTCCTGGGTTCAAGCAATTCTCTTGCCTCAGCCTCCCACATAGCTGGGATTAAGGTGCGCGCCACCATGCCCAGCTAATTTTTTATTTTTAGCAGACATGGGGTTTTGCCATGTTGGCCAGGCTGATCTCGAACTTCTGACCTCAAGTGATCTGCCTCCCAAAGTGCTGGGATTATAGGTGTGAGTCACCACGGCTGGCCAAAACTGAGCAACTTCTAAAACAAGGGACACAGAGTATATATTCCATCAGTCACAGCAATGACATCTAACAAATCATGTAACCTCTGGAAAACTCCACTGTACACTCATAGGTGAATGAGAGTGAATAGGGCAAATAACATCTTACTATTATCATTAAAACATATTTAAAACAGTTTTGGCCTTGTAGATCCCTTGCAAGAATCTCATGGATTCCTGCACCACATTTTGCAAAGTGCAGCTACAGGGGGATACTAAAAGCAAGTCCATGATACAGTGTCATAAATTATAAGGCATAGCTAGCAAGCAATAAAGTTAGAGCAGTAGGGAAGAAACAGATCACAAAAGGACTTGCAGACTCCTCATATTTAAAGTGTGGTCCAAGGACAGGCAAGCAAGATCTACATCTCCTGGGAAGATACTCACATATGGGATATCCAGAATCTCAGGCCCCACCCTAGAGCAAGTGAATCAGAATCTTCACTTTAACAAGACTTAAGGTGATTCACAAGCACATTAGAGTTGGATTGTTATGTAAACCATGGAAACGAACTGGGACTTTATCCTATCCTGAAGGCAATGAGGAAACTTATATATTATGAAGTCGAATACCATTTAAAGGGTACATTACTTACCATCCAAAGAAGGATATTTAACCTAAACAAATGCCTTTTAAGACAATATTACCATTACAGTTACATCTACGTAATATTCAGCTTCATTTTTACAAATTATTTAATGTTTTGAAACTGTTATTAAAATCAAAAATTCAAAATCAAACATATTTTTCAAAATATTTAATAAGAATCAACATAGATCAGCTTCAGTTTATTATTAATTTAAATTCCCTGAGATACTACCAGGCCATTGTTTTTCCAACACTTTCTTCTCTGCTAACCACCCTCTATTCCCTTCTCAGTTACTGAGCAGTAATTTATTTATTATAGAAGAGCAAAGAGAAAGCATTACTTTTTGGTGTCCCCAACATTTAATGCCCTTTTAGAAACTGTCTTTATTAATGCCTAACACATGATCATGCAGTTAGCAGGCACTCAGATATAAGCTAACGGATAATACACTAGGGAAAATGTGATGCGCTTCTCACAAAGAATGTGAGATTCTATACAGAAGACAGTACACCCAAACACTACATGATGACGATGTTTTTCATTTGCTGAGCATGTTTTTTATTTGCTGAGCATGACCTGGGATTTGCAGTTTGCTATTAGGTTGCCACGGTAACTTGCATCTAACAGACAATGAAGGATCCTACCTTTTAAAATAGGAATCACTTTGTAATTTAATGATGGATTTTCAAACACAGATTTGAATGTCTAGAGCATCAGATACAGATTAAAATAGTAAAATTGTTTCCAAAAGGCTAAAGAGACATATTTAGAGATGCAAAGAAAAATATTTTAATTATGCTGGAATAAAAAAAGGAGAAAAAAGCCTCCTCTGGGATTTTCAATTTATCCATAAAGCTCGTCATAGTTTTTAATATTTCTTTACTTATTTATAATTAAAAAAAAACAGAATTAAACAACACCTCATTTCTCCCTTACAGGATACAAGCAGGAACAATGAAGATTATCAATAAAATAATAAGTTCAAGAAGAAAAATTAATGGCCAGGCGCGGTGGCTCACGTCTGTAATCCCAGCACTTTGGGAGGCCAAGGCAGGCAGATCATTGAGGTCAGGAGTTCGAGACCAGACTGGCCAATATGGTGAAACCCCGTCTCTACCAAAAATACAAAAATTAGTCAGGCACAGTGGCATGCGACTGTAGTCCCAGCTACTCGGGAAGCTGAGGCAGAAGAATGGCTTGAACCCGGAAGGTGGAGGTTGCAGTGAGCCAAGACTGCGCCACTGCACTCCAGCCTGGGCGACAAAGCGAGACTCTGTCTCAAAAAAAAAAAAAAAAAAAATTAATAACCAAGAGTTCATTATAGCATGTAGATGCATAGGAAATTTGATAGAGATCATACATTTTAACAGAATTCTAAATTTTATTAAGTATCTAATAATTCATATTTCCCATTAATACCAAATTAGGAACTAAGAGTAGTGACACACATAACAGAATTAGAATTTAATAAAAAACAGTGTTAACATTTTTTTAAAAAGGCAAATTACTACTACTTCTGAATCTGCCCTGGACTGTGTTTACCACATCCTCAATTCTACTCTGCTACCCAACAGACATTTATTCTATGGTAAACAACTTCATTTTGAATGTGCTTAATTAAGTACACTGCTTGGAACATATCATGAAATTATATGAGACTTATTCATTAAGTCCATCCATCTAAAATTTCAGGATCAGCAAAACTGGGAAGTATAAAATACAGCATTTCAGTTAATAAAATCTGAACACTTAGATTTCTGTTCTGAAAACATCCTGTGGCTCAATATAGAAGATAGATGAAACAGAAAGTAAGAATAGTAGCAGAAGAGATAAGTTGCTAAACAAAAGCAGTGGTAATATCATGGACAAAGAGAAGAGATAAAACAAGAGATTTAAAAGACTGAATTAGTAGAATTGGTGAGTACAAATGGGTGAGTAGAATTAACATTTGTTGAATAACTACATACTTACGTTTTGAGATGAACACTTTCTATTTCCTTTGATCCTCAACATCTTTATGAGATAAATATTGCCCTTATTTTTACAAAAGGAGAGACTGAGTCACAAGTAAATGACTTGAATTTATGTAGCTACAACTTAGTTCTAACATACAAAGGCTTCTATAGCTCTAACATAGCAGAGCTCAGATCCAAATCCAGGTTTGTCAAAACCCAGTTAAACCTCTTTAACGCCCAGGTTCCTACTGGCATAAACTGAAGTTTGACAGTTAATTATTCATAGAGAGTGAAATTGGCTATTAATCTGTCCTTCATCTTGTCTATCCTTCATTAAACTTAAAAAAAAAGATTCTATTATTGGCTGGGTGCAGTGGCTCATGCCTGTAATCTCAGTAATTTGGGAGGCCAAGGCAGGCGGATACCTGAGGTCAGCAGTTCGAGACCAGCCTGGCCAACATGGTGAAACCCCATCGCTACTAAAAATACAAAAAAAATTAGCTGGGCTTGGTGGCGCATGCCTGTAATCCCAGCTACTCGGGAGGTTGAGGCAGGAGAATCACTTGAACCTGAGAGACAGAGTTGCAGTGAGCCGAAATCGTGTCTCTGCCCTCCAGCCTGGGCAACAAAAGTAAACAGCTGTCTCAAAAAAAAAAAAGAAAGATTCTCTAATGTTACTATTAAAGTCAATCAAAACTTTGGGTGTGCTTTATAAAATTTCATTTTGTGTTTCATCTTCACACTTAATACTAAATGCCATTATAAGTTGATGGAACAGGTTTGGCAAGAAGGGAGAATGAAATATTTATTTTATTTGAAAACACTGAGTTTGGGTGGGGCTCAGTGGCTCACACCTTGTCATCCCAGCACTTTGGGAGGCCGAGATGGGTGGATTACTTGAGGTAAGGAGCTCAAGACCAGCCAGCCCAGCGTGGTGAAACCCCATCTCTACTAAAAATACAAAATTAGCCAGGTGTGGTGGTGCATGCCTGTAATCCCAGCTACTTAGGAGGCTGAGGCAGGAGAATCGCTTGAACCTGGGAGGCAGGATTGCGCCACTGCACTCCAACCTGGGCGACAAGAGTGAAACTCTGTCTCAAACAAAAAAATAAAAAGAGGAAAAAAAAAGAAAGAAAGAAAACAGAGTTTGAAGTGCTCCTAAGGTATTTGAGATAGAGGCCAGTCAGTAGTAAAGTATACTCTGCAATAGAGAAAGATTTGTGGGTGGAGCTAAGAAAGCTACTGGAAGGAGTTTGAATTTGGTGACCAAGAAAAGCATGCTCAGAGAGAAAAGATGTAACTTATTTAAATAGTGAATCAAAAATGCTAACATTAACCTAAGCAACTACACTTGACCCTCAGTCAGCTGGACTTACGGTTGTGTATAAAGAACTCTGGCATTTAATTGTCTTAAATATAATGCAAGATATCATGGTAAAATTCTGAGTTACTTACTAATTCCTAAAAGTAAGCCAAGTACAGCTTTAATTAGTTTTCCTAACTTTGGTCTAAAAATGACAGTCAAGATTTAGGTAGGTTTTACATAAAATTCTACAGATTCAGTAAAATAAACCTTTGGGGAATAAAACTTGTTTTTCACTGTAATATCTTTAACATGACCTGTGTACTTTTTGCCAGGCTCAATACTAAGTGCTTTATACGGATTGTAGATAGATGTCGATATATAACTACATAACTTTCTCTTCCTCTCTGTCTCCACCACATATTTAAGAATCCTGTCAGCTAGGTACAGTCAATCCCTAAGAATTGGTTCCAAAATGACAGCCCGTCTCTCTCACTCAGATACCAAAATCCACAGATGCTCAAGTCCCTTATATGAAATGGTGTCATATTTGCGTATAACCTCCCCACGTACTTAAAGGTTATCTCTAGATTACCTATATAACCTAATACAATGTAAATGCTATGTGAATAGTTGTTATACGGTACTGTTTAGGTAATAATGACAAGAACAAAAAAGTCTGTGCAACCATCCACTTTTTTTCATCTGAAATATTTTCAGTCCCGTGACTGAATCCACGGATACAGAGGATGCACTGATAACTGTATTATTTCTTCCAACTTACATAACTAGAACTGAAACTTAAAGAGGTGGTACGAACCTGCTCAGAGTCACACAATTCTGGCTCTTTGTGATGTAAATACACGTTTTTAGGCAATATACTAGTGGTCTCCAAACGTTTTGTACTTGCATCCATTAAGCAAAAGAAATTTGAAATACACATTCCAATATAAAATTAATACTCTATGTTTCACGTAGAAATCGAATGAAATAAAGTAAATCTAAACAGAAGTTCTAATATGTTCCCTCTACCCACACACCCATGGAACAAACTGCATGCCACTGTATACACTATTGTACATGTTAAAAGATCACACAGCAACCATATAAAAGTCAGGAAATTTGGGTTTTTCATTTTTCCTTTGAATATATATTATTGAGAAGTCTGCCTTTAAAACGCTGGCTTTTAATATCCTACTCGTGAAATATGCAGAGTAATAAGCGCTCACAAAACTTCTGTCTCGAGGGCTTAAACACCAAATGATTGCTCTAAGAATTTTCACAGTATTGTCTCAAACCCTTATGGTTCTACAACCCTTTCTCTACCCTAGAGTCCTGTTTTCCGCAATTCTCAATTGGGATTCTTCTCCGGTTCATTTCCGTAAGAAATGAGGGCAGAGAAATGCCATCAATAAACCTTTGAACACATGTTAATTTTTCTAGATAATACAGTTTGCATTTTCGTAAAACTGGGCTTTAATGACAAATCCGATTTCAGTGATCTTTGCATACACCCTTTAAACACACCAGCTGCCGCCTGCGAGGTATCATCAGACTCATGCTAAGAGCCACTCCCTACCCCAGCTTTCCCCAGACCTCTCCCCGCTTTACAGTTATTCGCCACAGCCCGGGGGGAGTCTGGGGACAGCCGCCTGGGAGAGAACGGCCCCGAGCAGACGCCAGGTTTCCCGCGGCTCAGGAGACCAGTGCCGCCTCGGAGAGCGCGCGAAGGTGCCGTCGGCCGCCCGACCCGCCCAAGGAACAAACATCTCCCACCCGGGCCCGCAAGGGCGACCATGAACACCGCCGCAGCTCAGCTCACCCTGCCTCTCCCAGGTGGCTGGGGGTCGCCAGCCAAGGGGGCAGCGGGCGGAGGATGAACCCCGGAGCAAGGGAAAGCGACAACCCGCGCCTTCACCCTACCGCCAACAAGTCGAAGTCTCCCAAAGGAACCTGATCGGCGGGGCTGCCGTGGTACGACCGGCCGCTAAGGCCACCCTGCGGGCGTCTCGACCTCGGCTGACCGCCGCTGGCCGGCTGGGAACCGCGCGCCGGCCGCAGGAGAAGGTAGAATCCCGGGAGCCCCGGCGCCCACCGCGGGCCTGACCGCGCCTGCGCCCCGCCCTCCCTCCCTTCGGGCTCCGCCCGCGCCTGCGCAGTTGCGGGGTTTCGCGCCGCCGGAGTCTGAGAGGCCGGAAGTGCCCCTTAGCGGGTGGTTCCGCAGTGACCGGACGCGGGGGAGGCGAGTGATTTGCCTAAGTAAAAGGGAAAGATAACTGAGCGCCCTCCCGCAGCGGGTCTACCCATGCGTCCGCTGGGCCGGCTGGGAGCCGGCAAGGGAAGGCCGAGCGGGCCCCACTGGGGGAAAGGGATCAGTCACTTCCCGGAAGAGGTGGAGCCGCGCGGGCCCGGCGCCGGATTCGAAACGTTTCCTGGTGCTCCTGGGCCTGGCGGCTGAGCCCGGGGCGCTAGTCTTTGCTTGGGTAAAGAAAGAGGACTTTTCTTTTTTTTTTTTCTTTAGAGAAAATTCAGAAATTTGGAGGCACAGTAGTTAGGATTCAGGCCAAACTGGTAAATGACGAAGGGGCTTCTTCCAGAGCCAAGGAAGGAGGGTTGTCCGGGTAAGTCCCGCGGGACGTGGAGAGACGGCGCCGCCCGGGTCCTCCCACTGGTTCCTTTGACCATCTGACTTAGGGACGAGCTCTTTGTTCGCTGCTCCTCCGAAAACGCCTTCAATGATTCTCTTTGAATAAAGTAAGAAGTCCGTGCCGAGCCGCCAGGCCGCGACCTGGCCCCTGTTCTCCACTCGCGCGGGCTCTGCGTTACCCCGCCCCGGGAAAGCTGCACGTTCTTCGGCCGCTCGCGCTTGGCCGAAGTTACTGGGTCCGGTTGTGCTTACCCCGGGCATGCGATGGGGATAATTCCCACGCCTCGCTCAAAGCCGTGCCGGGCGAGCCCTCCCTGGTCCCCATAGGCACAGTTGGGTGTTCCCTTACCGTGTTAACCTTGTATTTCGGATATAGTTCTGTTATAGTAATTACCTTAAGGGATTGTAGCTGTTTATTTACAGTCGTTCCTTCCCCCACGGTAACCTAGAGTGTAAACCCCCTAAATAAACGTCAGAAGTAATGAAGTCTTACTTCCTTGGCTTAGGTTTCAGCGCCCGTCTCAACCCCACACTACCCCTTCAGTCTTTACACAACCCTTCCCATGAATATGCTGACCTAGCAAGTAACCTGCTTTTCATACTCCAAAGTCTTCTCTTCTGTGTGGGGAAAATAATGCATTGACTGCCACCTCACCCCACCTCCAAATAAATTGATGTTGAAATTCTGGCCTCCAGTAATGGAATTCTTTTCATCAAAGTCACTTTTTATTTCTAAAAGTAATCACATATATATTATATTCCTACTGTGGCCCTTGCCGTGGATCAACGAAAAATATGACATAGTCAAAATAGACCAAAACATCTGGCCTTGTTTTAACCAATGGGAAACACAGTTGGGAGGTCCCTACTTACATGTCACTTGCTTCAGGAACCGTTCCTTGATTCCTAAGTGGGGGACCTTTTTTCCTAAATACAACTATAGCTGGCTTTCTTACCTCTTAAGCCCTTTTTATCTCACTTACCCTACTAAGGTCTTTAAATGCAGAGCTTGATCTTCTTCCATTATTGTCTCTCCAGCACCTATAAAGCATTCCTGTTAAATAGTAGACATTTAATAAGTATTTATTGATAAGCGTGAATTATGCCTCAACGTTTAGGCTAAATTCATATGAAAATAAAATAGAAAAAATAATTTTAAAGAACAGCATTAGTTACTGAGATTGTGTGGTAAATCCCTTAAAATATAATCTTGCATTGAAATAGTTTTCACGATTTACCAACCTTTATATGAATATATACTCATCTAAATGGAAATTGGGAAATTTAAGCATTTTCTGCTTTTCCAAAGTAAATTTTCTAACGTTTTTCTTAAAGCTGAACTAAATTGCAAAACTTGCTTTAATAAAGTGTGTATTTTTGCATCAGTTAAGCCCCTGACGTCTTTATGTTCTTTAAATTTGATTCATTAGTGAAATTAACAAGGTTCTGTGTTTTTCTCACCTCATTCAATTTTATAATTAACCAATAAAAGCTTATTAGCTTTTAAGGAAGTTTTAGGAACTTAAATTGATTTATGGGCACCATATGGTTACATCAAAGGACTTGTTTTTGTTTTAACTGGAAGTGGATTCTTAAGTCCTTTAAGATGGAAATTTATTTTCTTTCTATTATACCAAGCAATACTTTCTGAAATAGAGTGATTTTTTTTATTCCATGCTACCAGTTGGTCGTGAGATTCAAATATTAAATACTAGATTACAGATATTAGAATCTTGTAATGCATCTGGTTTAATACCTATCATTTTGTAGATCGGTTAAATGTCTTCCCAAGGTCATACACCTAATCAGCGGTATATTCAAAACCCAAATCCTAGGCTTTCTATCTGAAGTCCATTGCTTATAAAGTGGTTTGCTATGTGTTCTGACTTTGTTGATTCAAATAAGTAAGCTGAATACATTTAAGGCATTAATAGGTTTATAAAGTTATTTGCTATATGTTGTTCTTACGTCATTGATTCATGTAAGTAGACTTGTGTGACAGCTAATTCTTAAAAAATTATGAAGATGTTAGACTTCTTTTGATATATATATGTTGATTGTATGAACAGGTTGACATCAATATAATTATTCATTATAAAAGATTTGAGTGGGAACTCACCAAATCCCACATCAAAAAAATTTTAAATTTTACCATAGTAAAAAAAAAAAAGCAAGATGAAATTATACATGGTTCTTGGTGTAGTATTTTTAATTTTCATTCATTTATTTTTATAGAAATGGGGTCTCACCATTTTGCCAGGCTGGTCTCAAACTTCTGGCCTCAGGTGATCCGGCTGCCTCGGCCTCCCAAAGTGCGAGGATTATAGGCATGAGCTACCATGCCCAGCTGGTGTAGTATTTTTAAATTTTACTTAATGCGGAGTCATTTTCAAATAACCTCATCACATTGATTATGACCTCATGCAAGAACCATCTGTTCTATCAGTGTAGTTGTACTTTAATATCTTAGAAGCTATTGCATTATGTCCTTTTTTGGAATCTTTTATGCTTTTGCAGTCTTAACCATTGCATCTTAATATCACGTCCGAGGAACAGCTGGTGCAAAGAACATGTGATAAGGAATGGAAAAAATTGATGTTGGAAACAGAGATTTGGGGTTAATTGCGTTCTTAAAATATTATGATGTTCTTTCTAATAAAATGTACATTTCACATAATTTTCCTCTTTCAGAACTAACCATGGTTAATCATTCTTTAAACTAGGTTTGTTTCCGACAAAAGAAATGAAATAATAAAAACTAAATTCTAACTGTAGTAATCGTGATATTAAAGATTATTTATGGGATTAGTTAAAAGCCCTCTTTATCTTGCTTAGGGGTTTCCAATAATCGAATCAGTGCTGGACTTTTTTTTTTTTTTAGGCATGGCTGCCCCCTGTTAATAATATATTTAATTAAAAGCTTTACAAAATGATCCTAATATACTTGAAATACTTAGAGGACTGCAGTTTATAAAATCAAGAGTCTACCTTATTGCTGTTTCTTTTTTTTTTTTTTTTTTACCATAACCCTCAGAAGGAATACAGTTAACATCACAGTCCTATATATAAATGTGTGTTTATGTGTGCCATCATAAGCATCACTGCACTAGGTGGCAATCTTCACTACTATTCATTTGTGTATGTGTAGTCAACCTACGAAAGGAATCATTAGAAACAGGATAGGAATGTTGAACCTTAGAACTGGAAGTTGCCAGAGAAAATATGTGCCCTGGCCAACTCCACAGGACTAGTTCTAGGCAATCTGAAGGAAACCAGAAAATGTGAATTTCTCTTCCCTCAAAAAGCTATACTGAAGTAGTATTTAATATTCAAGTACTTGTAAATTTGCAGAACAGTACTTTTTAATTTGACCCATGAATTCTATTTAAATCTGTCACTTAATATTTAGCCAAGAAGCAAACCATCTAAAAAGATTTCTGGTTTATTTCTCCAACTCCTAATAAATAGGGTCACATATTTTTTAACTTTTTTCTAATTTGAACAGTAATACAGGCATATGGTATTTTAAAAATGAAACAACACAAAGGGATATGTTTTGAAAAGTGGTTCTTGCCATCCCTGAACTGTAATCATCCCTAACATATTCATACCTGTTTTCGTTTTAAAAGTTGGATCAGTTTTTTTTATTAGTACATGTATTTCTCTCTTACTGATTTATTTGCTATATCATCTAATTTAGTTTGAATATTCCATAGTTTACTTAATTAGTCCTCTATGGAGACCTAGCTTTTCTCAGTGTCTTACTATTGTAAACAATGCTACAGTGAATATTGTTGTATAAATCTATACACACCACATATCTTAAATTCCTGGAAGAGATATCGCTAAACCAGAAGATAACCTGCATTTAAAATTTTGACTGCTAGGGTCAGGGTCACATTTAAATGAAATTAGAACAAAGGAATTGCATAATTTTCTTTGATAGCAATCTATTCCAGTATGCACCGTGAGTCACAAAGGAAAGCAAAACGGTCAATAACTTTCTTCTCAGACTTTTGGTTTAATGTGTTCTGATGGGTTAATAATTTGTCTCATTTCTCTTCATAATAATGACTTTGAGAATATATGTACCCCACTCTTTTTCCAGAATTAACCACAACTTTTCACAGTAACTGAATTAATGCCACCAGTGGGGCTTCAGGATGTGAAATAGACAATATTAGTTCTGGGCCACTGTTATTACCAAATACTTTCTTTACCTTTAAGTCTGTATGTTTTTATCTGTAAAGTGACATCCATAGATGTCACTGTACACTTCGTAGAAATGAGTACACAGAATAATTCTCATGGCAGGGCTGGGTGTGGTGGCTCACGCCTGTAATCCCAGCACTTTGGGAGGCTGAGGCAGGCAGATCACTTGAACCTGGGAGGCAGAGGTTGCACTGAGCCGAGATCTCGCCACCGCACTCCAGCCAGGGTGACAGAGCGAGACCCTGTCTCAAAAAAAAAAAAAAAGGAATAATACTTACGGCGGCACTGGCCACACTAAAATTCAGGTTCAGAAAAACAGGGTAAGTCACAGACAGCAACCCTTCCAGCATGTATTTTCTTTGCACCTATGTGCAATTTGAGAAAATTTACCTTTAGAACAAACTCTGTTAAAGGTACAGACAATACAGTACTTTTTATTCAGAAGGTTTCTGCATAAAGGTGATAGTCTTTTGACTTAATATATTCTTGTCTCCTACCTTGTGTTTTTGGAATGAATTAAGGTCATTATTTAGAGGATAATCTGGGTTGTATTTGTGTCATCAGATTGAATTTTCATTGCACGTGCTACTTAATGTCTTTACCAAATAATAACAAAGGGAAAGAAAACCAAATATAGATATATAATAAGGAAAAGCTGGCCTATAGAAAATACCAAACCAGATAACAGTAGCAAAGTTTAAGCCAATTTTGTTTTTAAAATGTAATGTACGTGGAAAAAGGTTTAACTTTAGTTTTCTTTGGGTGGTGGTTAAAAGTTATAAGTGATTAAAAGTTTTTTTCTTTTTCTACAATGAGCATTATGTGACCTTGCAATTTAAAAAGCCAATGCCCTTTTAAGAAAGTTATGTCCATCAGTATTCTTCCAACTTCATTTTCTCTCTTGTTTATTCTTCCCTCACTTTTCTAAGTTTTCCTTTATTAACTCCATTTTTTTTTAGTTTGTTTGTGTGCTTCCTTGCTTTTGTTTTTGTCTTTGTTTTTCCTGGGTATGATAGAGAATTAGTCCCATTCTCTAAGTATGTAAATCAAGGAGTGAATTTTCAAGTAGACAAAAATCATTTACAGCATCCTTGCATTCTGTACCCATCTCTGCATTTGTTAGCTCTTGTTTTTAGCTGGGAAAAAGCCAGTTACCGCCATTTTAACGTTTCAGGTGTTCTTGATTCATTTTGAAAAGCTGACTGATGAAAGAAATAAGGAATATCCTCTATGAATTATCCTGAACTGGCTTTTAATATATTGTTTGAATTCCTGTTATGAGCTTCTGTTTCTTTAACAATAATTTGTAAAGTGTGTTTCATATAACAGCAGATAATCACCAGAATGGGAGTGAATGACTTGTGGCAAATTTTGGAGCCTGTTAAGCAACACATCCCCTTGCGTAATCTTGGTGGGAAAACCATTGCAGTTGATCTGAGTCTCTGGGTGTGTGAGGCACAGTCAGTCAAAAAAATGATGGGCAGCGTCATGAAGCCCCATCTCAGGTATAGTAAAAGTTCTTAGACTATAAACGTATGATGTATAAACAGTCTTGGTGTCTTGATTTTGATTCACCTTTTTTTTTGTCGTTGTTATTTTACATTTTGAGGTTTCAAGATCTATTTAACATGTCTAGATTCACCATCTTTATATTAAGGACTCAGATTTGTACCTCTTACCCTTTGAGCTCCAGACTCACATATCTATCTCCTAGTTAACGTATCCACTAGGATGCTTCAGATACTAAAAGCCAGAGATTTGGGAGATATTTTCTCCCTATTTTACTTCTCTCCACATCTAATCCATCAGTAAGTTTTGCCAGTTCTACCTCCAAAATATACTTTATGTTCACAAACTTATCTCAGTGTCCAGAGGCACCACCTCAGTCTATGCCAACCTCATCTCTCATCTATACTCCTGAAGTGCCATCTTCACTAGTTTCTTGCTCTTGGCCTCCCCTACCCCAAACCCTTTTCCACATAGCAATTAGAATAATCATAAATCTTTGTCGCTTAAAAATATTCAGTGGTTTGGCCGGGCGCGGTGGCTCACGCCTGTAATCTCAGCACTTTGGGAGGCCGAGGCGGGTGGATCACGAGGTCAGGAGTTTGAGACCAGCGTGGCCAAGATGGAGAAACCCCATCTCTACTAAAAATAAAAAAAATTAGCTGGGTGTGGTGGCGGTTGCCCGTAATCCCAGCTACTTGGGATGCTGAGGCAGGAGAATCACTTGAACCTGGGAGGCAGAGGTTGCAGTGAGCCGAGATCACGCCACTGCACTCCAGCCTGGGCAACAGAGTGAGACTCCGTCTTGAAAAAAAAAAAAAAATCAGTGGTTTTGGCCGGGCACAGTGGCTCACACTTGTATTCCTAGCACTTTGCGAGGCTGAGATGGGCGGATTACTTGAGTTCAGGAGTTCAGGACCAGCCTGGGCAACATGGTGAAACCCCATCTCTACAAAAAATACAGAAAATTAGCCGGGCATGGTGGCACACACCTGTAATCCCAGCTACTTGGGGACTGAGGCAGGAAGATCACTTGAGCCAGGAGATTGAGGCTGCACTGAGACAAGATCACGTCACTGCACTCCAGCCTGGGTGACAGAGTGAGACTCTGTCAAAGAAAAAAAAAAAATTCAGTGGTTTTCCACTCTAATTAAAACCTTAAGTAAAATGTTATTACATTAACATTTTTGATACTAGTCTAATGTTCTTGCCTTTGTGTTATACTATTTTGACTTTTACTATCAGTGTATGATGATTAATATATTACTAATTTATATATTTCAGGAACTTATTTTTTCGTATCTCATATTTAACACAAATGGATGTAAAACTGGTATTTGTTATGGAAGGGGAACCACCAAAGCTGAAAGCTGATGTCATAAGCAAGAGGAATCAGACTCGGTATGGGTCTTCTGGAAAATCGTGGTCTCAGAAAACAGGGAGATCACATTTTACATCAGTCTTAAGAGAGGTGAGCATTCAGATTTGATTCAGTACTTCTGATTTGAATTAAAGGGTGCATTTTACTCTTAATAGTTTGTCATCTTTAATACTGATTAATTTTATTGTGACTAGCAGGGCAGTGTGCATAGAGAAAAGAGTTTATTTTTTAGAGTGAAATTGACCTGAGTTTCATTCCTGGCACTGGTATGTAGAAACTCTGAGACATTGAGCAAAATTTGTAACCTATCTCTACCTTGTATGTTACCTGGTGAAATGGCAAAGTAATACTCAGCAGGGATGTGATAAAAATAAGAGAAAGTATATCTAAAGCAACTAGTATATAGTAGGAACTTGATCATATTACCTTTTATAACACCTTCAGGACTTAAAGAATTCCCAGAATACATGAGATTTCATTAATTCTTACTTCACTCATTCAGAATTCATGATAGTTCATATACAGAATACATATTTGGCTTCCCTTAGGGCTTGTAATTTTAAAAACTGTTGTTACATTATAATGTATTATTTATATGTTACTTTAATATTGCTATATTTTATATTTGTATAAAACTTAAGAAAGAAATCACTTATAATATATAATTAAAACAATAGGAAGCTTTTTTTTGTCTGTTTTTTTTTTGTGTTTTTTTTGTTGTTGTTGTTTTGTTTTTTTTGTTTGTTTTTTTTGAGACGGAGTCTCGCTCTGTCACCCAGGCTGGAGTGCAGTGGCACAATTTAGGCTCACTGCAAGCTCCACCTCCTGGGTTCTCACTATTCTCCTGCCTCAGCCTCCCGAGTAGCTGGGACTACAGGCGCCCACCACCACACCCAGCTAATTTTTTTTTTTTTTTTTTTTTTTAGTAGAGACAGGGTTTCACCGTGTTAGCCAGAATGGTCTCTATCTCCTGACTTCGTGATCCGCCCACCTTGGCTTCCCAAAGTGCTGGGATTACAGGCGTGAGCCACCACGCCCGGCCTTTTTTGTCTGTTTTCAAATGTGTGTATTTTTAAAGAGTTGTAGTAGTACACATGATTTTTAACCTGGCCTTTTCACTTAATGCTTCATGTTGTCATATTTCCCTTTTGTCACAGTCTAATCAAAATCATAACTTGTAGTGGTTGTGCAACATCTATGAAGCTATGAATCATATCCCTGATTGTATATGTTATTTACTTTTTTAGTTTTTCTCTACTATACATGGAAGTGTGATTAACATTTGTTGTGTATATAATGTTTTCTTGTGATTTGAAATTTTAGATAAAATTACCCAATGTTGGATTGATGGGTCAAAGTTTTGGAATGATTTTATTGCTCTTACTGATTAATTTCTGCTAATGCAGATGTCAGAGAAGCATTGTCAGTGCACTCACAAGAACATTGGATGTTAGGAGGCTTATCTTTGTAATATTTAGTGTGCAACAACAAACATATTTAATATGCATTTGTCTTTTAATAGTAACGTTAAACATTTCACCTATTGTTAGTCCCCCTTTGGGTAATGGCTATCATGTCCTTTACCTACTTACCTCTTGAGGTTTTAATTTTTCTTTTGTGCAAATTCTTTATGTATTAAGGATATAAGCTTTTATCATGTTTGCTTTGAATTTGTTTTTCTTTTTAATTTTAGTTAAAAATTTATGCCATTTTTCTCTTCTGAAATTTTATTTTCTACTCTTAGGTTTAAAAATAGTTTTCAATTAGTGAATATTCCACCTTAATGACTATCAGCAGTTGAAGAAAGTATCTGTGCTGAGTTCTGATTACTTCTTGTATAATCAGTTCCTGGAAATATTCATGGTCCTCAATCTTAGAGTGTTAAAGAACCAGCATAAAACAAAAAAAGAGATGTCCATCTCTTCTTAAGAAAATTGCTCCATTCCTGTTTCTTTATTGCTGCATTAATTATGGTGTTCTTAGACATTTTGTGTCAGTTCAGTATTGCCTATTAGTCATTTTTATATTTCTGTACTCTTCAGTTGCTAGGCCCTGCTTCCTCCTAATCCACTGCTATCTTTTAGGTATTAGCATGAAAAGCACAAATTAGTCGTCCTCCAATACCACCTCCACCCCACATGGTAGAGACATAGAGTGGGAAAAATTGCGACAGACTTATAGGAAATTCTGTGCTGGTTCTTTGAAAAAATTTGAAGTGGCAAATAGTACAAGAAGTTGAAATAACTGTATTATGAAAAGCTATTTTTTACCTAGGGGTAAGGTTGAAGCAACACTGTCACAAAACTGTCTCTCTAAAATCACGGGTCCAGCGTCCCGAAAAGTGATATTTTTCAACATAGTACTTTGACTTTTTGAACCTTGTCCGCCTTGGGCAACATCTGACAGAGGTATTTATTATGTAATGTGGCATGGAAGTGATTGATCAAAGCAAGAGATGATATTTATTCTGTCAGTCTCTAGAAACTACAAGTAAGTAGCCTTTTCTCCCCACTATACTCAGTAGTCCCTGATAGAGAATGATACATGACAAAAAAGAATGGTGTATGACAAGAAAGAATGAACTAGGCTATAAGGCCAGACTACAAGCTACCCAGCTGGGTTAAAATCATAAACCAAAGGAAACTCAACAGCAAATTATTTGTGCATCAGCCAAATGATGTAATCATTCTGCACAAACATTTGATTTCCTAGGAGGACACTGACAGCTGACTCCTCCACAGTTTCCCACAATATGAGAGTTTCATTGTACAGGGAAGGCAAGATGAGAAAAAATGCAAACATTAAAATTCAAGCCAAAACTGTATGATAGCATCTTCTTTGGAAGTACGCATATTGGGTTGACCATCATGTGAGAAAAATTACTGAGGTCTTGTAGATGTAAATCTTAATGTGATTAATTATTATTTAAAGATATTTTCAGAATCTGACTATAATAGCAATGAAATGTGAATATGGATTACTTTGTAATTAACATTAAAATCTTAATTTTTTATTACAGAAAATTGAAATCAACACAAAAGTAACCCATCACCAATCTTAAACCATTATCTTGGCTCATCTTGTTTCATCTATTCCCCATCTACACATCATTTTGAAGCAAATCCTAGACATAATATTGTATCATTCCCAGTACTTCATCTTTTCTAAAAGATGATTCCTAAAAAATAAAAAGAAACATAACCACAATATAATTTTTATTAGCACACCTTAAAGATTGGCAGTTCATTCCTTAAAGCCCGCAAATATTCAGTCATTGTTCAAATTTCTAAGTGTTTCTTAAATATCGTAATTTTTAAAACACCAAAATAACTAATATTAATATTTGTAATACAGAAATAGGTTTAATAGTAAATAAATGAGCAGTGAAAACATTCTTTAACATCTTGCACCTGCTTTTTGTTTTCAGTGCCTCCATATGCTCGAATGCTTAGGAATCCCCTGGGTTCAGGCTGCTGGGGAAGCTGAAGCCATGTGTGCTTATCTCAATGCTGGTGGTCATGTCAATGGCTGCCTCACCAATGACGGAGATACTTTCCTTTATGGGGCCCAGACTGTTTACAGGAATTTCACTATGAATACAAAGGTGGTTATTTTCTTTCTCTTTTTCAGCATTTGTTTATGAACTATCTTTTTTAAAGGGCTGATTAAATGAAATAGTAGATATAAAATGCTTACTGTAATGCCTTGCACATAGCAATGGCTAAATAAAATGCTTACTATTATTAAAAATCATTGCCACATGGTTCATTCTCTTCAAAATGTGGATTTGTCTCGTAAGAACTTGACTTGTTTGTTTCACATGGTTTGATTCTAAATCAGTTTTAAAAATACATCACGAATTACATATGAAAATGTGTTGCTTTGATCCTGAATTTCCAATTTAGTGTTTCATCCTCAGAAATACCTCCAAATATGCAAAGAGAGAGATATAAAGATGTTCGCTGTAGCATTGTTAATAATTACAAAAATTTGGCAAGCAGCCCGAGTGCTCATTGATAGGGACATGGTTAAATCCTTCACACTTACTGGTTTCCAATTGGAGAGATACTGCTGGGAGACATTTTGGTTGTAACAGTTTAGGCTTGGGCAAAGGAGACTATAGATACGTGGTGGCTTGGTGCCAACCAAACTAAACCTTCTGCCAGACATTTCTGTTATCCCTCCCGAAATGCTAATATTAGCACCCCCATTGAGAAACACTGTTTCAGAGTCCATATGATGTAATACAGTGCGGTCATTGAAAAGGCTATTATTGACATAAAAGATATCCAGACATATTAATGATGGAAAATGTCACAAAATAGTATTTTTATGTAATCCTACTTTTACTTAAAAACATAATTAACAATAAATACTCATATATATGTATCAAAGAAGATGGTTTTTTTTGAAGAATATGTACCAAGCTATTAATGATAGTTTAGGCAGTGCAATTATGGAGAATGTTTACTTTCTATAACATACATATATGTATGTTACAGCGTTTTATTTTGTAAGATGGAAATCTATATTTTTTAGATACCAGAAAGCAGTAAAATAGAAAAAATTGGCTAGCATAGTTATTTTTAAGCCATTTTTGAAACTACAACTTTATTTCCGTATATTGAAATGTCAGATTCTATAAAGATTCTGATCAGGATAATTTTCTTATATAATTTTTTTGGAATAATTAAACTTTTTTTCTTTTTTGAGACTTAGTCTCACTGTGTTGCCCAGGCTGAAATGCAGTGGTGTGATCTCGGCTCACTGCAACTTCCTCCTCCCGGGTTCAAGTAATTCTTATGCCTCAGCCTCCCGAGTAACTGGGACTACAGGGACATGCCACCATGCCTGGCTAATTTTTTTGTATTTCTAGTAGAGATGGGGTTTCACCATGTTGGCCAGGCTGGTCTCAAACTCCTGACCTCAAGTGATCCACCCGCCTTGGCCTCTCAAAGTGCTGGGATTACAGGCATGAGCCACCATGCCTAGCCTGGAATTATTAAACATTTAAAGATAACATTGACAAATTATTTTTGTAGTGTTGTTTAACGTATAAATATGTACTTTTTGAGGATTAAACTAAATCTGTACTTTCTTTAGGACCCACATGTTGACTGTTACACAATGTCATCTATCAAGAGTAAACTAGGTTTGGATAGAGATGCTCTGGTTGGATTAGCAATACTTCTTGGCTGTGATTATCTCCCAAAGGTAAGCTGAGATTGTGATATTTACTTGCTATTCATAAAGTCTTTTTTGTACTTTATGTGCTGTATAAATATGAATATAATATGGCTATATGATTAAAAATAGAATTTAAAATATAATTTCTGGCATAATAAGCTATTCAGTGACTAAAATAATCAGCATTTCAGATGGCACTAAAAAGCTGACTTGTGACACTTAATATTATAAGCAAGAACAGAATAATGTAGTACCGCAGCTTGAATCTCAGTAAACCGTTAACTCTAGATTAAGAGATTCACGTTTATGTTTGACTATCCTTTTAAATAAATATAGGAGTTATTCTTTTCTTGTATTATGCCATTGTTAGTTTCTTTCACTCTTTTTTCTATTTTTTAGTTTTCAGTATTCTTTGTGCACATGCTCAATGCTACTACTGTTGCTAAGTCACGTGATCATTGGGATAAGCCATTCATATTTCCATGCCTCTCAGTGTTGTGCTGGGTTTTGTTCATGGAAATATTTATATCTTAATATGCACAATCTAGTGCTCTGTAACAAATAGGTATAACAGGTGAGTGATGAGTTAAGTATTATGAGAATAATCCCATTTTCTTAAATGTAGTGTTTAAAAATATGAAATGACTGGTATTGTAGGTCTTACTATGTAGTTCCCTTATTATGTTCCTACTGATTATTTCTGCATCCTTACAAATCCCTCA
Source organism: Symphalangus syndactylus (assembly GCF_028878055.3). Classification (NCBI taxonomy): domain Eukaryota; kingdom Metazoa; phylum Chordata; class Mammalia; order Primates; family Hylobatidae; genus Symphalangus; species Symphalangus syndactylus. The sequence continues at coordinate 94,565,072 of NC_072440.2, read as the reverse complement.
TTTTACCTCTATTCCCAAGGGAAGTATAAAGAAGAATGACATGTAATTTTTTTTCCATCTAACCTCAGGAGAAAGGAAAATATAGCAGGATAATAAAATTATTAAGCCTAATTTATAACTTATATTATCAAAGAACTTTTCTTAAACTGTTAGGAAGAGAAAGCAGGAGGAAAGAAACTTTTAAATACCACAAACCATTATTTTGTTGTAATTCTCCTTCTAAAGTAGAAGACTATTTCCTAAATAAAATTATATCATAATTAATATCTATAAACAGCCCAATGTTTAATTTAAGAAAAAATTTGCTGACTTGAACTCACAGAAACCAACTTTAGCTACAGTGGTATTTAAATTATGTATTAGCCATAGCTATATTGACCTTTTGTGTTTTTTAAAACCAAAACTGCTATGTACTTACATTGTTCTGCTTAAAGATTTTTAAGACTATGTACTAACTTGATCCGCCTTCAAAAACTTAAAGCTAATGCTAATACAAGAAGAATGATATTCAAGATATCTGATAACGTGTATGCCAAAGACAGGCAATAGAGATGGAAGAGACTTCTGGGTATCCCTGCTGTGCCATAGACTCTCCTTTTAGTAGCTGGATTCTGGGTATAGGTGGATTGGGAAGTGTTCAGGTTAGATAGAACATTCCTGTGCAGGCAGATACTCAGAATGCTTGGGCAGTAACTATTTACTAACCAGTTAACGTGAGTGTGTCAATCCTAGTGCGTACTGGTTAAATAACAGCTCTGCTTCTAAGGACGTATTCATACACTTATAGGGGCTGGAAGACTCAGTTTAAATCAGAAATTGTGACAGGAATATACATTAAGGCATATCATTTTTGTATATTGGAAATTCATACTTTAAATTTTCTTAAGTTTTTAATTTCAAGAGTTAACTTAAAACGTTCCTTTGTTCTCTGTTTATGTCTGGGTTTTGGAATATTAAATGTTCATGTAATTAAATGAACTTGCTTTTTCCTGATTACAAACATAAAGTTAGGTTAAATTAAAATATTATCCAAATAATTAACATAGTAAATGAAAGCCCTCTAAAATTATGACCCTCCCTTCCCTAAAATAAACACCATCAGTGGTTTGGTACGTAACTCTCTGAATTTTTTGTTTACATAGATAACAGTGTAATTGTCATTTACTTTACAAATCCTGATCATACACACTATTGTGCAGTTTTTGTTTTATGTATAGCAATGTATCTTGCACATCTTTTCCTATCTTTATTTAAGAGTTACCTCATTCTTTCAGCTGCAGACTCTTCCGTTCAATTAATGTACTTTCAACCATTCCTAGTGATTAACATTGGAATTATTTTTTTGTCCACTTTCTGAAAGGGAGTCCCTGGAGTTGGAAAAGAGCAAGCATTAAAACTTATACAGATTTTGAAAGGGCAAAGTTTACTTCAGAGGTAACTAATAATTACTTTCTCTTGTGACATTGAACTTTTATTCTCGCTGAACTTAGTAACGAATAGTACAAAAAACAATTGTTTTCCAAAAAAGGGTTTTGTATTTTTAAACTGACCTATATTTTGATTTAAGATAATTTATTTTTATTTATTTTGAAATTTTCCAAAGGAAGGATGAGAATACATGTTCTGAGCCGTACTGCATTTTTTTTTCTTTTTTTGGAGACAAGGTCTCACTGCGTCGCCCAGGCTGCAGTGCAGTGGCACAATCACTGCTCACTGCAATCTCAACCTGCCGGAGTCAAGTGATCCTTGCACTTCAGCCTCCTGAGTAACTGGGACACAGATATGCACCACTGTGCCCAGCCACCATACTGCATTTAAAATATATATATTATTTATATTCAACATGTTAATATATTAATTTTTTTTTTTTTTTTTTTTTTGTAGAGATAGGGTCTCCCTATGTTGCCCAGGCTGGTCTTGAACTCCTGGGCTCAAGTGATCCCCCTGTCTTGGTTTCCCAAAGTGTTAGGATTACAGGCATGAGCCACGGTGCCCAGCCACCATACTGCATTTTTAAAAATCTATTATTAGCTCACTAAACACATTTAGTACAATGTCAAGTGCATTTATGTATGACCATGGGCATTTTGCCACTAGTTATTTTAAACCCTTTTACCAAAAGGTAAAGATAAACATGACATTAAAATAATTTTGTATTTAATACTTTGATATTGTATTTTCTTTCTATAAATGAAATGTCTGTGGCATGTTGTAAATATTTAACAATAAGCAATATTAATTGAAATCTTACTCGACTGGCCTTTGCTTTATAGGTACATATTTAATAATAACATTCATTTAGTCTCTATAGTTTGAGGATTCAGAACAAGCTGCAGATTACATAGAAGTTAACAAACTTTGCTATTTACTATCTCAAAAACGAATTATATTTACTGATGAAAGCAATGCTTTATAAAAATTAATATTAATGATGATAGGTATATAATCAGTAAGAAAGGAACTAGGACACTGGGAAACTGAAAACAGTCTTGGCCTCCAGCAGGTTCGAGATGGCAAGTGCCTGAAAAAAATGTTAAGAGGTAAAAATGAAAAAGTAATGACCATGAAAAATACATCGAATCACCGTATTCTTTCCTACGATGCGTCTCTTTTAGCTGTAAAACTGTTGATAAATCTAAGACTTCAATAAATCCATTATTGACATCAGTTATTACTGTGCCAAAGCAAGAAAGAAAAGGTATAATTTGGCATGGGGATGAGTTAAGGAATCATTTGGGAATTGTAAAAAATAAACAAGGAAAAGCAAGTGAATATAACACCTGGCTAACTCCAAACCATTCTTATTGAAACAGTTTCAGCAAATAAGCACTGATGACACTTGAAAATAATAAAATTACATTTATTTTATAATTATCTATTATTCTGTTTTATATACTGACTTTTCCTCTCAGTTATTTTTAATTTTTGCAGTGCTATTCTTTATCTGGAAGCAATTAATGCTAATTTTTAACAGGCTTGTACTGGTCTTTGTAGTAAATGAGTTAGAAATTCCAGAAGCTAAATAGTAACTCTTAAGTACCAGATACTGCACAATGACCTGAAGAGATAATTTAGCTTTTTGTAAAAACTTCAACTTGTGTACGTAGAGGAACATAATTCAGAACACATATGTCTTATGATTACTACCTAACCATACCCTTTGTGGCTTTATGTTAACCTGGAACTTTAGCCAAAAACAAAATTAACTTTTAATTAGTAGAAATCTTTATAGTACTATACATTTTTCTTAAAATCTTTTATGAAGCAGGTAATGTTTTGCTCTTTGCACAAGAGATTAAGAAATGATCATTTTAGATGATTTAGCTTTTTGATACAGTTTTTACCTGGAAGATTAATGTTTTATTTAATTTTATATATTACTCTTTTCTTTCTGATATAGAGAAATGTTCATGATTCTGTTTTGTACTCTGGCACAACAGAGAAGAGATCAAAAGGAGATATTTACAAATCAGTCTACTCACATATTGCTGCCTAACTTAAGATTCTTTAAAACAAAAGGCTGATTGGATATATATATACTTTTTTTTTATATAGAGATACAGATATATAGATACACACACACATATACTCTCTCTCTGTCTTGCAGTTCTGCTGTCCTTGGGCCTTGGGGCCACATTTAAAGCTTGTGACTGAGGGTTTTCCCACACTAGGCCAGCAACTTTATCAGCCACCAAAGGGAAAATAATTAGGTAGGTGAAAGGGAATAGATCAGCCTGATATTTGAGAACATACCGTTTTTGTGACCTCATTTTTTTTCCTTTTTTAAAAACCACTTTCTATTAAAGGTTTAATCGGTGGAATGAAACATCTTGTAACTCTAGTCCACAACCGCTGGTCACTAAAAAACTGGCTCATTGTTCCATATGTTCCCATCCAGGTAAGGAGATATAGGGAATGGTTATTAGTATCTCATACCCATGTTTTAATTCTTGTTCACATAGTACTTTTTACATGCCAATATTAATAATACTTTGAAGGGTTTTACATTGTCTTCTCCACTAGATTGTGAATTCCTTGGAGTCAAGAGTTTTGTTATATACACATAGTAGTCACTCAGTAAATGTTTATTGAAACGAATAATGTGATGTATATGATAAATATAGGATAAGTACAGTTTCAAACTATGATACCAAATTACTTAGATATTAAAATTATGTTTTCAATATAGAAATCCATTTTAAGAAAAAAATATATACTAATAAGTCATAGGGAAAATGGAACTGAAACCATTTGTTAATATATTGGTGATTTATATTTGTCTACTTAAATGATTCTTCATTGTCCTGTAATGCATTTTGTGTGTGAAGACAGTGACTTAAAACTAATTTCTAATACGTGTTCACTATTATTGAAAATAGCTTGTATCTTCTTCATTAGTCTTGGTTTAAAAAAAAAAAAGACACTACGGAACACGTACTGGATCAGAAAGGCCTTTCATTCCCAAAAGAGATTAGGATATCATATTAACTCCTCTTTTGAAAGAAATTCTGCTATATCTAGTTGTCTTTATATATTTTTATTAACATTATTAAATTATAGATAAAATCATGGAAGAAAATAAATGTTTTTATAAATAAGATGCTATTGTATAGTTTTTTGATAACTTATAAATGACAATTTTAGGTCATATCAAGTATATGTGCTCTTACATATTCTCAAGACAACGTTGAAAGTAATCACACTTTGCTTTTAAAGGGAATTAAATTTCCACACCTGTGCCACAGTCATCATTTGTTCATGTTCCAAGGATAGTTTAAAAATAACTGTAACTGAGAGTAGACACTAGCAGAGGTAATTAACTGCTATGTTCTTTTAATACACTCATTAAAGAAACTATTCTATTAGAGCTATTCTATTAAGTAAATAATCTTTTTTGCCAGTGATTACATTCTACTTTTTATGCATGTAGCTTCCACTTAAACCAGAAAGTTTTCTGTTGTTGATTATTGTAAATATATAATTTCAAGTGTCTAATTAACACTTTCAGATAGAAGAATAATTTTTTTCTAAAGTGTCGTGTGATAGTAATAGCTCAAGATCTACTTGAGCCCAAGAATTACTATGGTGTCTGTTACTCTATTCATCCTAAATGTATTGAAACCTTTCTATATGCTAGGTAGTGTGCTAGGCAATATTAATTTTGGAAAATTTAGATACAGGCAAAAAGAATGTATGTAGAAAGTAATTATAAAAGGCAAAAAATATTGTACTTTTTTTGGGTCTCCATAAAGGTTCACCTAAGGATCATGAACGTAATGGATGCAGATTATGTAAAAGTGATAAATATTGTGAGCCACACGACTATGAATACTGCTGCCCTTGTGAGTGGCACCGTACAGAACATGATAGGCAACTCAGTGAAGTAGAGAACAATATTAAGAAGTAAGTTTTTTTAAAAACTCATGATTTTTCCTGGCATGACCTATACACATACCTTTGGTTGAATTATTTCCATATAATCTTTTCCCACATGTCTAGATTAGTCACATGTTTAACAAATTTTTTTTTCATTTCTGTTCAAAAATTTAGCCAACCTGGGAGATAGTAATGTAATAGTTATTCAAAGAGAAGCTTGACTGTTTGGGATACTGTAAATTCACATTTCTTATTAAATGGGAGGAGATTGGCTGAGATGATTTCAGAGTCTAAAATTGTCTGATTATAGTAATAACATGTATATAATTTTTTTTTTTCAGGAAAGCTTGCAGTTGTGAGGGATTCCCATTCCATGAGGTAATATCCAGTAATTCAACTGTATTCGTTTTAGAAACTTTCCTAGAAGTTTAAGTCTCAGTTCCTATTTCCTTTTTTCTTGCTAGGTTATTCAAGAATTCCTTTTAAACAAGGATAAATTGGTGAAGGTTATCACGTACCGAAGACCTGATTTGTTATTGTTTCAGGTATCTGAAAATAAATTCTTATTTTACCATATGAAGTTATATGCTGGAAAGATAGGAACAGATATTCACTCTGATTGGTCTGAGAGGAGGTTTAAAACTAAAACAGGCAGCTCTTATATTTTTTCAGCATTTATTTCTAATCTCTCATTTGCCATACAGTGGCCATACTTTGCACACTATAAGACAAAGTACAGTTATGCTGTTTTAGAAGATGCCTTAATTAGCATATGTGGATATATTGGATCCAGGGATATTTTGGGGGAAGAGGGTTTAATAACAAGAGAATGTTAAGATCAAGTATATAATTATGGAAGGTAGTATCATTTACAAAAACATTGAGATCTGAAATTAATGACCTAAATTTAAATTTGGACCGTATTCCACCTACTGTGTGACCCTAGATGTGTATTATTCTCAAAATAGAAATAATATTACTTATCTCATGAAGTCACCATGAGGATTAAATGAGATTATTTATATTAACTCCTAATATAGTGGCTAGGGACATGGAGTGGCTCAGTCAATTGCAACAGCTGGGTACTTACAAGTATTAATAATGATAGCCACATTAATAATGACAGCCAACATTTATTAGACATTTGAATTTGCTGTTTAACACATTACATGTAATCTCAATCTTTATAGTCTGTGAACTGGGTTATAATATTTTCACATTACAGATGGTAAAACTGAGGCTAAGAGAGGTTAAGTAAGTTACCCAACATCTAAGAAATATCATCCTGGTGTTCAAACCGAGAGGCTTCACTCTTAATCATTATGCAATAATGATTCTTCCTTAGGAGGCTCATTCTTTCTAGAATATTCTCATTGATACTACTTTAACTTACATTAATTCTAAAGGTAGAAACATTAATATCACCTAGGAGTGCTATTTGTCTCCAAGAGATAACAAAATCTTGTTTTATTTTTATTATATTTATAGAGATTTACTCTTGAAAAAATGGAGTGGCCCAGTCACTATGCGTGTGAGAAATTGTTGGTACTTTTGACCCGTTATGACATGATAGAAAGAAAGCTTGGTAGCAGAAACTCTAATCAACTACAGCCAATTCGGTAATGTAAAGAACTGTATGATGAATATGGTGTTTTTACTTGAGTATCTTGTAATTAAAATATTCCTAATATCTTTAAGCTCGTTTTTGTAAAGGTGGAGGAAAGGCCTCCTGGAATATTAAAAGCTTATTCAGGGCTTATAATCAGAACAACATAGTAAGTCATACTTTATCATACTTTTCTACTTCAAACACATAGTAATAATAGATTATAAAAAGAAGCATAAAAGGATATACCCAGGCTTTATAAGACAACTATTTCAGTGGACCAGGAAAGGAACAAATGTGTAAAAGGGCATGTGGGAACTAAAACTGGTTTTGCAGAGCCTTAAATCTAGAAGCAGCAGTATCATCCAGGAGGTAAATCGCTTCAGAGAAAAAAAAAAAAAAAAAAACAGGGACCAAAAGTGCAAGATGTTGATGGAGTCAGGCTTATTTCTTGAAACCCAGTAGCTAGGGTAGAATTTCTCTTTTCCTATCAGGAGATTAGAGGCTGGGGTGGACAACAAAAAAGTAACCAAATGCTGCCCACTGGAAATTACTCAAAAAGACTAGAGAGACTAGAGAGACAGAAGTGAAGACAGATAAAATATAAAAGAATTGAAGAAGAAAGCTTAACATATAAAGAAATATAATATTTTAAAAATCAACAATGCGTCATGAATTCACTTCAGATTAAATTAAGTTTTAAAACAGTCTGACAGGTTTTATGCAAGGGGTGGGTGTGGTTGGCCTTTCAGAATGCTAGAATCCTCAAAAACATGAAGACATATGTCTCTAAGCAACAGAAGGCAGAATTATAAGAATGCGTGTAAATGGATGGATATAAAAAGTGAACTATAGGCCGGGCGCGGTGGCTCAAGCCTGTAATCCCAGCACTTTGGGAGGCCGAGGCGGGCGGATCATGAGGTCAGGAGATCGAGACCATCCTGGCTAACACGGTGAAACCCCGTCTCTACTAAAAATACAAAAAATTAGCCGGGCGTGTTGGCGGGCGCCTGTAGTCCCAGTTACTTGGGAGGCTGAGGCAGGAGAATGACGTGAACCCGGGAGGCGGAGCTTGCAGTGAGCCGATATCGCGCCACTGCACTCCAGCCTGGGGGACAGAGAAAGACTCCGTCTCAAAAAAAAAAAAAAAAAGTGAACTATTAGCTTAAAAATAGTTGTTGAAATAAAAAGCAATAAAGGGGACTGTAGGCTGAACTTGGTCAAAAAAAAATTAGTGATTTGGAAAACAAGTCACACAGAAATCATCTCAAAGACTCATATAAAAAATGCTTAAGAGTAGTTTTGGATTAATTCCTAGAAGCTAATAAAAGAAAAGGTTGAAAAGTAATTTTTGAAGAAATTATGTCTGAGAGTTTTCCAAAATTTAAGACAGATAGTTATACTCCAAATTATAGTCGCAATACATGAAATACCCAAGGCATATTGTAGACATCAACAATAAAAGGAATATCTTAAAAAGTACCAAACCAATCAGGCAACAATCGTCAATGGATGTTAAAACCATTAGATGAAAGATTGCTGGAGAGAAAGGATAGTCACAGTCTCAAGTACCGCTCTACAGATTAATTACAAAGGAAAAATGGTATCTTCAAAAGTGGAGAAATCCAGTGGACATCAGTTTAACTCAATGATTAATTACCAATAAAAGGACAATAGACTGATTTCATATGCTTTCTAATACGTTAAACTGAGAAAGATACCACATTATCATATTATATTTTTGCCAAAAAAGCTTGAGCTAGGTGGGGCGTGGTGGCTCGCACCTGTAATCCCAGCATTTTGGGAGACTGAGGCCGGTGGATCAGGTGGATCGACTGAGCTCAGGAGTTCAAGACCCATCTCTTCCAAAAATACAAAAAATTAGCCAGGCGTGGTGGAGAGCACCTGTGATCCCAGCTACTTGGAAGGCTGAGTTGGGAGGATTGCTTGAGCCTCGGAGGTGGAGGTTGCAGTGAGCTGAGATCACACTACTGCACTCCAGACTTGGTGACACAGTGAGACCCTGTCTCAAAAAAAAAAAAGAAAGTTTAATCTGTATCTAATCATGAGGAAACAATCTAATGAATCCAAGTGAAAAACATTCTGTGGAGCTATTATCCTGGACTCTTCAAAAATAAAACAAGAAAAATCTAGGTAGTTTTCTGGATTAAAATAAAGAGACAACACAATTCAAGAAAAATGATCGTGATTGAATTCTTAATTGTTTTTAAGTCATAAAGGACCTTTTTTTAGGACAATTGGGGAAATTTGAATACAGTCTGTATCTTGTATCAGTATTAAACTTCCAGAGTATGAAAGTTTTTTGTGGCAATGTAGGAAAATACTCTACATAGACAGGCTGCAGTATTTAGGGGTGATGTGCCATGAGACATGTTTGCAACTAACTTGCAAATGGAGAAAGCAAATGCGGTAAAATGTTAACAACTGATGAATCTCAGTAAAAGTATGTGAGTATTCATTGTACTATTTTTCAACTTTTATAAAAGTTTGAAATTTTTCAGAATAAACAGTTTGCTGGGAAGTATCAAAGAAAAAAGATCAACTATCTGATAGCACACATCTTTCATAACAGTAATAGATGCCAGAAGATGCTGGAGTGATGTTTCAAAATACCGAGTAAAAATAATTTACAACCTTGAAATCATTAAAACATTATTCATAGGAAAAGCGTTTTTAAACATATGAAGACTAAGAGAGTTTACCACTCATAAACCTTCCTTAAAAGTGCAGTTAAAGGGCTGGGCGTGGTGGCTTATGCCTGGATCAGCAGTTTGGGAGGCCAAAGCAGGCGGATCACTTGAGGCCAGGGGTTCTAGACCATTCTGGCCAACATAGTGAAAACCCCTCTCTACTACAAATACAAAACATTAGCTGGGCGTGGTGGCACACACCTGTAATCCCATCTACCTGGGATGCTGAGGCACAAGAACCTCTTGAACCCAGGAGGCAGAGGTTACAGTGAGCTGAGATGGCGCCACTGCACTCCAGCCTGGGCAAACAGAGCAAGACTCAAAAAAAAACGATAATTTCTTTTTTAAAGTGTTGTTAAAGGATATACTTTAGCAAGAAGAAAAATGAACACAGAGGGAAGATGTGAATTACAAGAAACAGTGGTCAGCCCAGGAATTGATTACAACATATTTGGATAATTTAATAAACTGACTAGAAAAAATTATGTATATAAATATTTGTATAATGTTTAATGATTAATACATGATGATAAGCCAAAACTCCCAAAGTATGCATTCAAACACTTAAGAGTACCTGCTAGAAATATAACCTCTGTCTTCCAAACCAGCACAAAATAAGAAAGTAAAACTATCAAACCAAAATAATACAGGAAGAAGGAAGGTGGAAATAACAAAGAAAAAGCTGGTGACACCAAACAAAATAAGATGCATGAATGAATCCAGCAGCTGTATCAGTAATCACCAAAAATGTAAGCAGATTAAACTCACCCATTAAAAAATAGATTATATTGGATAAGTAAATAAAATTCAGCAATATTCAGCTTACAAGGTACATGTAGAATAATACTATGCAGAGTTTGAAAATAAAGAGATTTAAGAAGACTTAGTAGGCAAATACTGTACTTACCAAAGTAATATAACAAATTATAAAACAAAAATCATTATTATGGAGATGAGGAACACTGCGTAATAAGGTAAGAAACAACTTAATTAGAAGATCTAACAATAATAAACTCTATGTACCTAACAGTATTATCTTTTGAATAAACTAGTCAAAGGAATAGGCAGTAATTCCTTAAAATGTTTTTACCTGGAAAAAAAAATCTATGGAAATTATTCAGGTTACAAATGGAAAATTTCCAAATATCTTATGTGATTAGACTTCATTAAATGAATTTGTTTTTCAGAATTGTTAAGACCCGAATCAGAAATGGAGTTCATTGTTTTGAAATAGAATGGGAAAAGCCTGGTATGTATTCACATTAAGCAAAATACTCCATTTATAATATTTGACCATGTATTCCTAGTAAATATTGTATATGTGTATGTGTGTATATATACACACACACACACACACACACACACACAGCATGTGTGTGAAAAATAAAGATGAAAGCCATCACATGCACCACAGGTTGATTTCATAGTTTGCCTGTGTTATTTTAGATAGGTTTTGACTAATAGTAAATATGATAAACTTTGATTTTATTTTAATGTCTTAATTTGACATTTATTTTGTAATGTTTAAGGAAGTAATACTGAAATAATTTTTATTTCTATATCTCAAATGCATTTACAAATGCTGTGGTCATTCATTGTCATGTATAGTTGCATCTGAAAAAACTGAGATTGCTGAAATACCCCTGGGGTACACTTCCTTTCTTTTTAACCCTGCTTAGTTTTCAGGGGGAATTTTTTATTGTCAAATTATTCTTATTTTTGCTACAGACAGAAATACAGTGAACTCTGAATTAGCTCCCAAACTGGAGATAGTGAACACAGATAATTTAAAATGGAAAATGACACCAAGTTGATTTCTGTTTGGCTTTGAAATTAAAGCGTATGATCGTATTTGAGAGAACAGATTTGTCCAGTGAAAGTTTAAGCTGTAGATAACTTTGAAGAAAGAAATTATAGAGAATTAGATAAATCATTCCAAGCAGTAAGAGGAAGATAGAATGTTGAAGAATTTTGGAAAATATTTAGAAACAGTTACACCAACTAGTATATTTTCAGGAAAGAAAATGATATTAATTCAGTTTGGCAATGCATCTCTCCTGTCAAGAACTGAGGATCAGATACCCATTTTCACTGATCCTTGTGGGAGCTATTACAGGAGAAAATGTACCCCAAGCTAGTTTAACTAAGAAACACTTTTAAGTTCACTCATTCTCTTTGTTTCTGCTTTAACCTTATCAGTATTTTCTTTATAATTTGGCTTATTTTATAGTTTTGCCCACATATAAAATAAACACAAGATCTAGTACACTGTTTATATATACACTGTACTGTAAATTTACATGTGAACATTCTTATTTTCATTTATTAATTGCTTGTAAGTCCCGTTAGATTGGGCTTGAGACATTGATACCCTCTGAAACAGCAATCTGGAAAGTAATAATCCTTTTTTTTTTTGAGACGGAGTCTTGCTATGTTGCCCAGGCTGGAGAGTGCAGTGGCACCATCTTGGCTCACAGCAACCTCTGCCTCCTGGTTCAAGTGATTCTCCTGCCTCAGCCTCCCAAGTAGCTGGGGTTACAGGCACCTGCCATCACGCCTGGCTAATTTTTATATTTTTAGTAGAGATGGAGTTTTGCCATTTTGGCCAGGCTGGTCTCGAACTCCTGACCTCAGGTGTTCCACCCGCTTCAGCCTCCCAAAGTGCTAGGATTACAGGCATGATGAGCCACTGCGTCCAGCCTGGAAAGTAGTAATACTTTTGATGGGCCTTTCAATCGTGTTCTTTTCAGAAGCCATCACTAAAGAAAGCTGATGTTGAGTTTTAGGAAACTATTTCATTTCTTACCTGGAATTTTAACACTTACTTAACTGAATTAAACCAACCATCCTTACCTAAACAAAGTTTTCTGTCCTTTCAGCTACTGCTACCATCTCTGAAATAAGAGGATTTAAAGTTCTAATTTGGAAAGAATCTCCATCCGGCTATTGCCAGGCAAAAAGAAAATAAATTATGTACTGCTATCAACAGATTGTTAGAATATAGGTGTTATAAAGCAAGATTTGCAATGAATAGTTCATTTGTGAATGACTTATTTTACCTGGTAAAGCTAGTTACCTGCAAAGATTGATTTTTTTTTTTTTTTTTTTTTTGAGATGGAGTTTTGCTGTTGTTGTCCAGGCTGGAGTGCAGTGGTGCGATCTCGGCTCACTGCACCCTCCACCTCCCAGGTTCAAGTGATTCTTTTGCCTCAGCCTCCTGAGTAGCTGGGATTACAGGCACGTGCCAGCACGCCCAGCTAATTTTTGCATTTTTAGTAGAGACGGGGTTTGACCATGTTGATCAGGTTGGTCTGGTGTTGGTCAGGCTCATCTCAAACTCCTGACCTCATGATCTGCCCACCTTGGCCTCCCAAAGTGCTGGGATTACAGGTGTGAGCCACCAAGCCTGGCCGATTGAATTTTTTTAAATGCCTGATTAAAGACGCTTTGCTATATTTTTAATCTTTTAGAACATTATGCTATGGAAGATAAACAACATGGAGAATTTGCTCTATTAACAATTGAGGAAGAATCATTGTTTGAAGCAGCGTATCCTGAGATCGTTGCTGTTTACCAAAAACAAAAGTTAGAAATTAAAGGGAAGAAACAGAAACGTAAGTTTTGGGTTTAATAGCTATTTATGCCACATGCAAATGTTATAGAAGAGCCACCTTTTCTGTTTGAATCTACTCTGTCTAAATTTTACTGAAAAATCTATAAAATCAAGAGTCAAGAATTGTATTCTTCCTTCTTTGTCTTCACATACTATCTTTTCAAGCTGAAAAGCCAGGAATAAATCATTCTGCTCTGTCTACTAACTTAGCCAGGTGTTAATAATAATAGTTATACTAACCAAAGCAGCTACTGTTTATAGCATATTCGGATTCTAAATATGTTGTCTTTATTTCCCAGAACTCAGTGAGGAAAACAACTCAATTATAACATTGTTTTCAGAGGGAAATATTTTATAATCTAGGAATGCACTGAGATCAAAAAAAGGCAAAAACTATTCATGTAGATTTCTCTCTGAACTGTTTTTTTTTATTTTTTACCCAGGTTAAAGCAAAGAAAATAAATGTTGATTATATGTATTTTTTTTCTTTTCAGGTATTAAGCCTAAAGAAAACAATTTGCGAGAACCAGATGAAGTAATGAGCTTTCAGTCACACATGACTTTAAAACCCACATGTGAAATCTTTCATAAGCAGAATTCTAAGTTAAATTTGGGGATTTCCCCTGATCCTACATTACCACAGGAATCTATTTCTGCCTCAGTGAATAGCTTGCTTTTACCTAAAAATACTCCATGTTTGAATGCACAAGAACAGTTCATGTCTTCTCTAAGACCTTTGGCTATACAGCAAATTAAAGCTGTCAGTAAGTCTCTAATTTCAGAATCTAGTCAACCCAATACCTCATCTCATAATATATCCGTGATTACTGATCTACACTTGAGCACTATTGACTGGGAAGGTACTTCTTTTAGTAATTCTCCAGCTATTCAGAAGAATACTTTTTCTCACGATTTAAAATCAGAAATTGAATCAGAGCTATCAGCCATCCCTGGTGGCTTTGAAAATATCCCAGAACAACTGCCATGTGAATCAGAAAGGTACACTGCAAACATAAAGAAAGTGTTGGATGAGGATTCTGATGGGATTAGTCCTGAAGAGCATCTGCTTTCTGGCATTACTGATTTATGTCTTCAGGATTTGCCTTTAAAGGAACGAATATTTATAAAATCATATCTTCAGGATAATCTACAACCAGATGTCAACCTGAAAACTTTGTCCATACTTAGTGTAAAAGAATCTTGTATTGCTAACAGTGGTTCTGATTGTACATCACATCTTTCAGAGGATCTTCCAGGAATTCTCTTGCAAAATGAATCCAGAGACTCTAAAGTTCTAAAAGGAGACCAGCTGCTTCAAGAAAACCATAAAGTCAATACTTCTGTCCCTTATTCTGTCAGTAACACAGTGGTAAAGACCTGCAATGTTAGACCACCAAATACTGCTTTAGATCATAGTAGAAAAGTTGATATGCAAACCACTCAGAAAATTTTAATGAAGAAGAGTGTTTGCCTTGACAGACACTCCTCTGATGAACGAAGTGCCCCAGTGTTTGGGAAAGCTAAGTACACAACTCAAAGAATGAAGCACAGTTCTCAAAAGCATAATTCATCCCAGTTCAAAGAAAGTGGCCATAACAAGTTGAGTAGCCCTAAGATACATATTAAAGAAACTGAACAGTGTGTCAGATCTTATGAAACAGCTGAAAATGAAGAAAGCTGTTTCCCAGATTCAGCAAAAAGTTCTCTGAGTTCTCTACAATGTCATAAGAAAGAAAACAACTCTGGTACTTTTTTGGATAGTCCTCTTCCTTTACGCCAGAGATTAAAACTAAGATTCCAAAGCACTTGAAAGGAAATTTAAAACACTTAAGTATAACTTATTATTTTAGTGCTATCAGCAATAGCAGAGACAGAGGGAAGGTATCTAGTTCATGTGTGGTAAAAATTTTAATGTTCTCTCTGTCATGAAACACCATTTCAATCAAAATTGTAATTTTTAAAATATCACCTAAAACTCTGGTTTTAAAAGATCCTCTGTATTGAAAACTTCTGATAATGTATGTCATTATTATGTCCGTATTATTCCTTATAGTTTTAAAATATTAGTATAGTACTTGACAAAGTAAATGCTTCATCTAATTGTTCATTTTTACTTTTTCTTCCACAAGCCTCTAAAGTATTTATATTCCAGCTTGTTCCCAAGAGGACAATTCCTTATACTTCTCTTCATTCATTTAAGGCCTTGCAAGGTCTTCCATTATAACTCTCTTTCCTAAGAGTTATTTTCTCCCTCAGTGTGAAGATACCTTTAGTGTGCTCTTCCACCTTGGAAGGCCGTGCAAGGTCTTCCATTATAACTCTTTTTCCTAAGAATTATATTCTCCCTCAGTTTGAAGATACCTTTAGTGTGCTCTTCCACTTTTGGTGTCTTAGTCTCTTTTAAGGGACAAAAATAGAAAAGGAGAGAAGATGTCAGTATATTTAGTAAAAATCATGCTTGTAATGGCTGAATAAACTGAGCAAAGTAACTCCTTATGTATCCCCAAAAGTTCACAGATATATCAAGTGGGAAAAGATTTGGAAAATCAAATGTATAACCAAAAGGATTAGAAACTTGCCCAGGATCACATAGCTAACTAATAATCCTGTGGGAATCAGTTTTCTTGCCTGCTAATTTTTTTATTTTTCTATTTTTTCCTTCTATAGCCCTTTTCCCCCTTTTGTTTTGAATCTATGCAATATTGACTTTAATACTACCAAATATTAAGTCGTGCATTAATTTAGGTCGCACTCAAAAATTCTAGAGAGGCATCCAGATTGAAAAGGAAAATTGTCTCTGCAGATGACAAGATTGTATGTATCAAAAATTCTAAGAAATCCACTAGAAAACTATTAAAACTGATAAAGTGAGTTAATCCAGGTTGTAGAATACAAGACCAATGTGCAGTGATCATTGTGTTTTGGTTTTGTTTTTTTTTTTTTTTTTTTTTTTTTTTTGAGACAGTCTCACTCTGTTGTCGAGACTGGGGTGTAGTGACGCCATCTTGGCTCACTGCAACCTCTGCCTTCCAGGTTCATGCAATTCACATGCCTCAGCCACCTGAGTAGCAGGGATTACAGGTGTGTGCCACCATGCCTGGCTAATTTTTAGTATTTTTAGTAGAGATGGGATTTTCCCATGTTGGTCAGGCTAGTCATGAACTCCTGGCCTCAAGTGATCCACCCATCTCGGCCTCCCAGAGTGCTGGGATTACAGGTGTGAGCCACCATACTCAGCCTCAATTGTATTTCTGTACACCTCTAAATAAATGGAAATACATTCCATGTTCATGAATCAGAAGACATAAGATGACAATACTTCCCAAACTGATCTACAGGTTAAATGTAATTCCCATTAATTCCAGCTGGTTTCTTTGCTGATTCTAAAATTCATATGGAAATTTCAGGAACACAATATTAGGAAGAATCTTGAAAGCATTTGAATGACTCACCCTTCCTGATTTTAAGTATACAAAACTACAGTAATGAATGTGTTGTACTGATATAAAGGTAGACATATAGGTCAATATAGATCAATGGCATAGAATTGAGAGTTCAGAAAAAAAGCCTTCACATTTATGGTCAGTTGATTTTAAACCAGAGTGACAAGACAATTCAATGGGAAAATGAAACAGTCTTTGAACCAACTGTCTCTGGATCTATTGGATATCTCTGTAAAAAAGAATGAGATTTGATTCCTACTTCACATCATATTTAAGAAGTAACTTAAAATGGATCAAATACCTAAATGTAAGAGCTAAAGCCATAAAACTCTTAGACGAAAACATAGACATAAATCTTTGTGACTTTGGATTAGGCAAGGATTTCTTAAATATACCCAAAGCATAGGCAACAAAAGAAAATAAACTGGACTTCATCAAAACTAAAAACTTGTTTGAAATGACACCATCAAGAAAGTGAAAAGACAGCTTACAGAATGGGAGAAAATATTTGCAAATCATAAATGTGATAAGGGACTTGTATCTTGGAGGGATGTATATAAAGAACTCGTAACTCAATTATAAAAAGACAACTTTAAAATGGGCAAAATAGCTCAACAGGCATTTCTCCAAAGAAGAAATACAAATGGCCAATAAGCACATTTAAAAATTTTCAGTACTATTAGTCATCAGGAAAATGCAAATCAAAACCACAAGACACCCAATAGAATGTCCACAATCAAAAAGATAATAACTAGTATTGATGAGGATGTGGAGAAATTGAAATTCTCATAACAAGATGGTAGGAATGTAAAATGGGGCAGCCACTTTGGAAAAAGTCTGGTAGTTCTTCAAATGCTTAAATGTAGAGTTACCATATGATCCAGCAATTCCTCTCCCAGGTATATACCCACGAGAAATGAAAACATATCCACATAAAAACCTGTGCACAAGTGTTCATAGCAGCTTTATTCATAATAGTCAAAAAGTGGAAATAATCCTAGTTCCAGAATGAGGAAGGGGAAAAACTAATGTGTATTAGCTATTGTGTGCTAAGCATTCAACTAGATTCTTTACAAACCTTGTATCATCTCAACAACTCTTTAAGGACTGTATTGCAATGTTTTGAATATTCAGAGAGAAAAAAGTCGTTGCTAAAACATTTTCCAAGGTTCTGCTTGTTCTGATTTGTTCAGTCGTGGCTATGGTAGTTTAGGACCATCTAGACCAGGTAAATAAAATATCTAGAGGCATTCTTGAGATCGTATGAGATGAAAATAACCAAATTAGTTGAGAGTGGCCAGTCTGAGTTCATTTTGCTATATAGCTCAGGGGTCCCCAACCCCTGGGCTGTAGACAGGTACCAGTCCATCACCTGTCAGGAACCGGCCTGCACAGGAGGTGTTGAGCGACATGCAAGCGAGAATTACCCCCTGAGCTCTGCCTCCTGTCAGATCAGCGGTGGCATTAGATTCTCATAGGAGCACGAACCCTATTGTGAACTACCAAGGATCTAGTTTGCGCACTCCTACTGAGAATCTAATGCCTGATGATATAAGGTGGAATAGCTTCATCCCACAGCCATCTCTCCTGCATCGTCCGTGGAAAAATTGTTTTCCACGAAAGTGGTCGTTGGTGCCAGAAAGGTTGGGGACTGCTGATACAGCTAATACAGGCCTAAGTGTAAAATTATACTTCCTCCTCCTCAAGGATTTCTCTGTTTTCATTGTCCAGATTATACCAATTCTTTTTAAAGCATTCCATGTTCTTGTTCCTTGATGTGGTCATGTTATCACTTGTATATCAAATCTTATAAAACGTAAGTTGCTGCTTAAGTATTTGCTCATCACTTCATTGTCTTATTGAGGATGCCTTGCTTCCCTTTGAAATACTCTGCCAAAGATCTGCCTCCAGCTACTAGGATCCTGTAATTGGTTTCTTTCTGATGGCTGCATACTAAGGCCCTGCTCTGGCCTAACTACTTTGGGCTTTGTGTAATCGATCTTAAGTCCTTGGCGATTTTTCTTTTAGATTTTTTTCCGTATAAAATCTCTGTCTGGCCACGCGTGGTGGCTCATGCCTGTAATCCCAGCACTCTGGGAGGCTGAGGTGGGTGGATTGCTTGAGGCCAGGAGTTCAAGACCAGCCTGGCCAACATGGTGAAACCCCATCTCTACTAAAAATACAAAAATCAGTGGGGCCTGGTGGCGCACACCTGTAATCCCAGCTACTCGGGAGGCTGAGGCAGAAGAATCACTTGAACCTGGGAGGCAGAGGTTGCAGTGAGCTGAGATAGTGCCACTGCACTTCACTCCAGGATGGGTGAAAAAGTGTCTCAAAAAAATTAAAATTTAAATTAAAAAAATATACAATCTCCATCTTCTAGATTTTATAAATGAGAACTCTCCTTTTTCCTTTTGGGTAGCATGGCTTGAGCCATCTTTTCAGGCATACCTAGCTTCAGATTCTTTTCTGCTAACAGATTTTCTCTGTGACCCTGGAGACATTTTCTAACTTTTCTGAGACTCATTTATTCAAATGTTTATGTAACAGGCATTGGGCTGGGCCCTGGAGATACGGTGATCAATGATATATAAGGTTTTGGTATCTGTGAAGTCACTGCCACCATTGACACATTCTAGGGACTCAGTAAATGGTAGCTGTGTCCGATACCATCATTTGGAAAGAGCACTATCAGATTTTGGATTCAAACTGAATGCAGCCAAGCACTGCCTTTTGGTAAAAATGTGGACACAGTAACGCTAGTAGGGGGCAGTGTGAGGGTGGGAGATGTGTTTTCAGAAGAAGGAAACTCTAGATTAGCATCACACAAGGGATCCTAACGTGGCATTTGAGCTGCTGGAAAAAAATATGCTTGCTTAAATATAATTTGGTAACTAATATTCATCTAATCACCTACCACATTTTTTGAGCACCCACTTTGAGCAAGGTTCTTAGGCTTTTCTATGTATAACAGCCAGCTGGAGGCCCAGTGAGTTTAAAATTTTTCCAGGTCACCCAACTAGAAAAGGTTAAAGCTGGGACTAGAACTCAGATCTCCTAATTCATGAGTGAAAACAATTCTCTATTTATGTTTCCACACATCATTCAGTTCTTGACTCAAATATCACCTCAGAGAGTCCTAATCTTTTTATCTCCTGACATTATAAATGTTGAGTTTAGGATTTTTTTCATTGTTTCCCAAACTAGAATGTAGACTTGATGAGGGCAAGGACTAAGTCTTTTCTGTTCACAGAATTCCAGAACAGTGTTTGACACAGTAACTACTAGATGCATGAATGACAATTCTCCACAACCCCCCACCCATGGAGCCTGTACCAGCAGTGGCCGCACTTAACCTTGCAGAATCTGGTCTTAGTACTTCAGCATGGCCCCAACTTGTCTCTTCAGCTTCATGCATTCATAGTCATGAACCTTGGCTCTAGCCACCTAAGACCATTTGTTATTCCCTGCACGGATGTCTCTGCCTGAAATGCTTGCTGCTTCCTTATTGGCTAGATACACCTCATCTGTTAAGGATCAGCTCACATGTCATAACTTTATAATCCCAAGCAGAATTATTTGCTCTATACGTGTCCCCAAAGAAATTAGCCATACATTCATCAGAGTATCACATTCATTCATTCATTCCACAAATATTAGCTGATGCTTACCGTGTAGAAGGCACAATATTCCTTATTTAAAAATGCCTCTATCTCTCCCTCAGGTAAGACTAAGATCTCTGAGCACAGGAATCAAATCTTATTTCTGTTCACTTCCCCCAGATACCTACCCAGGGTTTGACTCTTCTGCCTCACCAACTCTTACCCATCAAGACTCAGTGTAAACGTGGTCTTCTCTAAGGAAGTCTTCTGTTGCTTCTCTGGATCGCTGCTAGTCCCCATCCACTCCTAAAATAGTACCTGTGTATAGTTTTGTGTTGGGTTACGTTTTTTGTTTCCCACACTAGACTATGAACATCCTCAGGGCAGAGAAACCATATTGTACTTCTGAATTTATAGCACCCAGCAGAGGGATTGGCGCAGAAAGTGTCCAGTGAGGCCGGGCGTAGGGGCTCACACCAGCACTTTGGGAGGCCGAGACGGGCGGATTGCCTGAGGTCAGGAGTTCGAGACCTGGCCAACATGGTGAAATCCCATCTCTACAAAAAATACAAAAATTAGCCGGGCATGGTGGTGGGTACCTGTAATCCCAGCTACTTGGGAGGCTGAGACAAGAGAATCACTTGAACCCAGGAGGCGGAGGTTGCAGTGAGCTGAGACCGTGCCATTGCACTCTAGCCTGGGCAAGAAGAGCGAAACTCCATCTCAACAAAAGAAAAAAGAAAGTGTTCAGTGAATGGGTGCTGATTGACTGGTGGTGATTTCAGGGTCTTAGTTCTAAATTTCTCTGTGGAGAGAGACCAAATCTAATTGGGTGGATTAGCTTGATACCTAGTCGCCTTTAGCCACTTCAAGATGCCCTGCCAAGATGCTTGCTTTCTGAAGGTGAAGAGTCTAAATCAACTGCTGTTCCTGTTCTGCCGGTAGCACTTAGGGTAAAACAGCTTGGATAGTATTACTGAAGGCAGCCTCCTTTCATCTATATATTAACGTGGCAATGTTTATCACCTTCTTAGCCAAGCAAAGCTTTTATCAGGCTCAGCTAACAGCTTGCATTAGCCTCTTTCAGGAACTTGCCACATTGCCTATAAACTGACATGCTGCAGAGTCAGCCCCAGCAATAGTCCAAAACAGTGGGACTCTTTTTGATGATTTCAAAATGGATAGTTTAGTTAGCCCCAGGCCAGATAAATTCACTAAGTTGCCTGTTTGGCAATGGAGGGGAGAGTTACCAGCAAAGTAGGCTGACCCTTCTGTGGGCAGAATGAGTATTTTGCTAATGTTTAGAAGAATTCCTTTTGTAAGCATCAAAGAACTTTAATAAGGATTAAGTGTCTGAGCTTCCTTAGCATTATTCTGTTCCAAGACCCAAAAAGGAAAATAACCTCCCAAAATGGTAAAAACTGCTTGTATATTTAGAATTCTCTAATCAAAGACCTAATGAAAAGATTCTATAGTGTTTGCGTCATCATAAGTTAAATCTTCATCTGCCACCCAGCTGATGCCTGCCTTTCTGTGAGTGAAATCAGAAACGGCTATTCTTTAATAAATGCTTTGAATCGGAAAGTCAGAAAGTGATTTATGAAACACCCAGGTGAAGGGAGACTGCAAGTCCCTTTGCCTTTTAGTTTTCAAGCAATACTGGTTGCAGTAACTGCTCTGATGTAATTATTGCTAACATTTACATTTTTATTAAACCGAAAATGCTAACTGTGAATGCCAGATGCCAGAAGCCTTATTTTACGTAATTGTCCAAACGCAGACGTCTCTAGGCCAGGCGCTGTGAAGGCCCCACAACTTCACAGCTGGGATAATTCTATGGGAGGTGTCAAAGGACTGGGTACAACCAGGTCTACATCTTCTGAAACAAACTGAAGGATGTTTTCTTAAACCTGAGAGGCACTGGTCTGAGGAAGTGTCTTGGTTCTGATAGAGACTAGCTACACTGGGCAAACCTCCCTTGGCTTCACTTACTTCTGTCTTCACTCTCCATCACATTTGAGGATACATATCAATATATATGAAACATATATCAATATATAAATTTAGCATTTCTGATGTCTTTAAAATGTGTTCCATTATAATCTGTATAATTTTTTGAGAAGGGAATTGTCTACATATGAAGAAAAAAGAGACAAAGCTCATTGGGCACTAATGAATGTAAGTGAGCTTATACAGTTTCAAAAGTCTGTTATGCAAAGCATTAGTGAATCTTGGGGAAAAGATAAATGACATATATTAAATGTTTATGTGCCACACATCTAATTCTTAAAATTCCTCATCTATGCCCCACAAAAACTGAGAGGGCCGAGTGCAGTGGCTCACGCCTGTAATCTCAGGACTTTGGGAAGCTGAGGCGGGTGGATCACTTGAGGTCAGGAGTTCGAGACCAGCCTGGCCAAAATGGTAAAACCCCGTCTCTACTAAAAATACAAAAATTTGCTGGGTGTGGTGGCAGGTGACTGTAATCCCAGCTACTCGGGAGGCTGAGGCAGGAGAATCACTTGAACCTGGGAGGTGGAAGTTGCAGTGAGCCAAGATCATGCCACAGCACTCCAGCCTGGGTGACACAACGAGACTCAGTCTCAAAAAAGAAAAAGAAATACCGAGAGGCAGGCACTGTTATCCCCTATTTGCATCTGAGGCTAAGAGAAGTTAAGGAACTTATCCAAGGTCAACATCTAGTAAACAGCAGGACCAAGATTTTAACTCAGAGCTACTCTAACTCCAAAGCTCCGTCTGTCGTTTTCTCCCGACTCTTTGTTTCTTTGGAAACAGTTAAGGCTTTTTCTGTGAACCCCACATCTCTCTGAGTCTGTGGCACTTTTAAAGAACCCATTTATCAGAGAGATGCAATAAACTCTACTGATATGATTTCTAGAAAACTGACTACTAAATAAGAGTAGTTCAGAGTCCCAGAAAAGCTGTCTTGTGAACAATCAGGAAATTATCACAGAATTTATTTTAATTTTCAGAATTAAAAAAAATAACTATTAGGTCAGGCGCGGTGGCTCACACCTGTAATCCCACCACTTTGGGAGGCTGAGGCAGGCGGATCACCTGAGGTTGGGAGTTCAAGACCAGCCTGACCAACATGGAGAAACCCAGTCTTTGCTAAAAATACAAAAAATTAGCTGGGCATGGTGGCACATGCCTTTAATCCCAGCTACTCGGGAGGCTGAGGCAGGAGAAGCGCTTGAACCCGGGAGGCAGAGGTTGCGGTGAGCCGAAATCGCGCCATTGCACTCCAGCCTGGGCAACAAGAGCGAAACTCCATCTCAAAAATAAATAAATGTATAAATAAATTAATTAAATAACTATTAAAGTCAACATTGTAGAAGGCTGGGGGGTTTTCATATGAAAACTCCCAAAATGAAGATGAGGGGGACAGGCAGAATTCCAGTCATTTCATTACCCTCCAAAGCTCTAACCACAGGGATGAGTCCTCTGCAAGTTCTTAGTGGTGCATGAGTTAAGAGTGTCTCCTTTTTAGTGTTCATGTCTTAGTTGAATCACCTTTGCATAGTATCTGCAATGAGCCAGGCCCTGTGCTGATCATGTTAAGTACATTTTATCTTCTCTTGAAAGCAGTCCAGGGAAGGAAAGCAACATGCCTGAGGTCACACTTAGTACACAAATCTCCCAGTTACCTTTGGAGGTAGCATTGCTACTCCAAAGTAACATCTTTCTTGCAGGAACTGCTAAACAGCCTTCCAGTTGATCTTCCTGCTTCAAAATGCTCGTGCCTTTCTGTTGTGCACATATCAGCAAGATTAATCTATTGAAAACGCAAATCACATACTAACCACCCCCTGTGTAAAAGCGTCCCATGGCTTCTCATCACCCTCTGTGAATCCCAGCCTCCCCAGCAGCTGTGGTTACCTGTCTCCCTCACCTCACCTTCCGTTGCTTCCCCTTGCTCCCTTGGACCTTGGCACATGGCTTGCTTTCTTTCCTTAAACACACCAAGCTCACTCTACACTCTGGCTCTTGCCCTTGCTGCCCACTCTGTGTGGACTTCCCACAGACCTCTGGATGGTAAGCTGTTTATCACCACCCAGGTCTCAGCTTCTTGGCTAGTACTTTTGTGAGCACATTAGCTAAGTAGCCACCTCCCACTCCTACCACCACTCCTTCACACTTGCCTCTCACCCTGTATTATTTTCTTTACAACTTATTAGATTTTTTTCTTTGTCTCCTATCACTAGAGTAACAGCACAAGAGAATAAACTTTGCTTTACTCTTTGTTATATTCCGAGAGCTTTGAACAGTGCCTAACATGTAGTATGCATTTAATACATACTTGTTCAATGAATAAATAAAGTTAGCCTTTCAACCCAAATCTATCTAAAGACAAAGCCCACACTTTGACTACAAACATGCTGCAATTTTTTATTGAATTCTTAAGATGGATTCAGTCCTGGGATAGGCATACTGCCGAGTACACAGGAAAACATCTGCTCCCTCCCTTCAAGATGTTTATAACTTAGTTGTGATGCCAGACTCATTTATTCTTGAGATAACGAATACAGTAAGTGCTGAGTGAAGAGAAATGTATCAGAAGGCACCAGAATGTAGAAGAGAGTGGTCAGTGAAGATCCAGGTGGTCCTTATAGGGCCTCCTAGAGCTGAGAAACTTGATAGGAGCCTTTTATGATGGATGCCAGTTAGGGGGAGGGTAAGACTGTCAGGTCTTGGATGAGACTTAGAGAATCAGTGAGTTTATCCAGGAAAGAGTCATTGATGACATGTGTTTTAGGGCATTCCAGAGAGGGACATTTGCTAGATACTTTTTTCTGGAAAAAAGCCTCACTCTTTACTTACAAATATAGTTTTATGAGAAAACAACGCGGGCAAGAGAAGAGGAAAGGAGGAGAGAAAAAGCAAGGCAGTGAGGTTTCTTCTTTTTCACTCTGGCCGTGGTTGTGGTAGGGGCAAGATGGATCGAGACTGGCACACAGTGAGTGCCAGATAATTATTGGCCCACTTACTTTTGAAGGTCTCCTCTGTGGGACTTGCCTGGAATTCCATGCTTTCTCCAGAAATAAATGGCCAACTGTGGGACTTAGGAGGCTACCTCTTTAGGGCCAGCAGTAAGGCAAAGCTGCTGTGCGGCATAATCTGCCCAAGTGATTGGACTGCATAGACCCTTGGTCATTGGAAGAGACTGCACCATCCCAGAGTTTCTCAGAGGGCCACAGCTGACCATCATGAGGATTGCTCCTATCATGGCTCCCAGTGAAGGATAGAGCAAGGAGACCCCTGAGAACCAAATTTCCAGCCAGTGAAGATGACTTACTATGCTCAGAATTAACATTCATCCATCCACCCCCCATCCATCCATTCAGGAAGCAAATACTCTAGGCCAAGAATCTTGCAAACTGTAGGAGCTATCATAAGGGTTAGATAGTTTCATTTCCTTGAGGAACTCATGGTCTACTCATAAAGAAAACCATACGCCGTTAGTTTCTTAACTCTACCCATGTTTCCAGGGCAGAGTTGAATAAAAGATTCATCACATACCCAGGCTTGGCCACAAAACCACACCACACCAAACCAAAACACTCCATGAAGGGAAAGACTAATTAACCTTCCCACCCCCAACCCCTCAAGCCCTTCCCAGAAAGGTGATAATGAAAGATTTGGTCTCTACTGATCCACAACGGGATTTGCATTTTAAAGTTTGACAGCTCTTTATAGGCCTTTTGATCTCTTTTCTGCCGTCTACCCACCCCAGCCTTGCTGCCTCGTCCCAAACACCCCTCAGTTCTCTACCCTGTACAAGCTATAAGCTTCAGAAATGATGGTCCCAGGTCCAGAGGCCTCTAGGATATGTGCCCTGGTGTAATGTGCTCCTAGCCGTATAGCTCCTGTTTATTGAATACCAACTGTATATCAAATACTTTTCTTCCTAACCCACACAATCACCCTGCAAGGTTCATATTATTTACCTTTTTTTAAGTGAGGAGGAAAATGAGGCTTGGAGGTTAAATAACCTGCTCCAAATCACTAATAAAAAGTAGGAGCGACAGAACTAAAACCTAGGTCTGTGCACCGTCAAACCTATAACCTTTTCATTAAGCCACGCTGACTCCAATAGACAATACTGGTTATTGAAGGCTATCGTAACTAAGATCGTTCTTGGAAAAGGTAATCCTACATTCCAGTTTTCTTGCAGGTGTTATTCTGGAAATAGCCCAATAAACGTCACAGTTTGATTTACTTGAGGACAGACTTGCAGCTGTCTTTTCTTTTAGAGCTCTTCTTGAGCTCTGACTTTTTCTTCTCTTTCTACTCATCTTTCACACAGACTACTACAGCCCGA
Source organism: Symphalangus syndactylus (assembly GCF_028878055.3). NCBI lineage: Eukaryota > Metazoa > Chordata > Mammalia > Primates > Hylobatidae > Symphalangus > Symphalangus syndactylus. Next base: position 94,538,378 of record NC_072440.2, on the reverse strand, counting down.
CAGCTGCATGTCTTGGTTTGGGACCGTCATCTGCAGCCTCCTGGGCTCTGTGGAACAGTCTCGCCAACCCAGAGAAAGCCTATTGGAAACAAACTCAGAGTCTCAGATACTTACATTTTTGGAGCTGGAGGGAACCCAGAAAGCCATCTAAAACTGAGTTTCAGAGAATGACTAGTGCAAAATAACTGGTATCAGATTTACTAAAATACCACAGCTTTGCTATGTTAAAGTAAAAGAAGGAAACAAGTCACATTAACGAATATTTCAATGTGCCGGGTGCTTTATCTCATTTAATCTTCACTACAACCCAGTGAGGTAAAATTATTACTATCCTTATGCTCCAGATGAGCCCTGACTCAGACAAATAACTGACTCTACAGTGATAGCTGGCAAGACCAGGACCTCAGGTAACGGCAGAGAGCACACACGCTCTCCCACACCGTGCGGTGGGCGTGAAAAGGCGCACAACCAGTATGTTGACTGGTGACTGACTGGCTTATGAAATTTGCTCCTGCACCGAAGAGCAAATCATTTTGCACTCTTAATGAGGCCATGCCTGTAACCTAAATTCATCTGGCATTCACAACCTGAGTCATACTTTGACCAAGAGGGCCCCTGAAAAATGGGGGCTACAGCCTGTGACTACAGCCTCTCCTAAAACGTTCTGAGTGTGTGTTACCAGTTAGAAGATTCTGCAAGTTCCTTTCCTCCTTGGAAAGTCCATCCCCCACCCTCAAAGTGGGGGCCTTAGAAGTGCCAAATTGGGAGCCATAAGAAAGCCGCTGCTGGCTGCTAAGTTGTCCTGTCGAGGTTGAGAGATCAGGTTCAAAGCTCCAGCCGCAGTCTCCCTGCCCCCTTTCCCCACCCCACCTCCTGTCCAGAGAGGGAATGGTCCTTCCCATCCCCCACTATCATTTCTTGTAAAAACTTCTGGATTGTGCTCAGCTGGGGGTCATACGGGGAGCTCAAGGCATCCTTTCTGCTCTCTGCAGATCGACCCCAACCTCAGAGAGGAAGCTCTGGGGAAAGTTTCTAGGAAGAATGGCTACAGATGCAGAAATCTTCCCTCCTTAGCACCCAGCATAGATTTTGGTGTGGATTGGGCTGCTCCTAAGAAAGCTGTTTTCTCAGTGACTCTCTGTCAACCATGCAGCTGGGGTTCCAGCATTCAAAACAACAGGGGTGGGAGGTAATGCTGGACCTGTGGCTTCAAATCTTACCCAGCAAGCACTGGCCAATCGTTCTTTATGGTACAACTCACAATCCATTTCTATTGTAGCATTTTTCTTGACTATCTGTTCATACTAACCTCATTCTTCTCAGAAAGGATATATATCCACATATAACTATCGTGAGACCAGACTGTTCCCGAATGGCATTTGAGTTGTGCCTTGGGGGACACCTTGACCTCCTACCTAAGGAAACTTTTCTGCATCCTGATATTCCCCATTCTGGAGCATATAGTTTACCTGCTAATGACAGTTACTAAAGATCCTTACCTGGCATAATTTTGCTAGCATGCCAGTTGGGGAGCAAGCACTCCTATTAGGAAACACTCATCTTCATTATTAATCCCTTCTGTAGCTCAGCCTTTTTATATCTAGATCTCTAAAGCTTCCCATGTCTATAGATCCTATATCTATAGAACTATATATCCTAGACCTATAGATCTAGACCTATATCTCCATATCTTCTCACCAGTAAAATTTATGTGGGCACATACACCATTTTTGTTGCATGCCTGAAGCTCATTCCTGATCTCTCTCATGCTGACTTCTGTTCTAGACAGTGAGCTCCCTGGCACAGGGACCTTGTCTGGTTCCCTGTATGCCTCCAGCACATAATGGGGTTTCTGCTCCTGTGAAGAAGCTAGGTACCCTCTGCCGCAGTAAGAATGGCACCGAGTGATTGCACAACTCAAATTGAGCTCCAAGGTTGCACTCAGGGCAGAAATGAGAGAGGGTAGGACGATGAGTTTGACCAGCATTGAAAAGGGAAACACCTTGGGAAGGAACAGCCTGTACTGGATCAGGTGCCAGGTAAGTAATCCTGGGGATTATAAACCTCTAAAGCAACTGCTCTCAAATTTAGCCTTCCTAGAACTCATCTAAAGAGTCTGTTATAAAAACAAATTACTGGGTTCCACCCCCCTGGATTCGGATTCAGTGGTCTTCGGACCACTCTTACAGAAACTCTGCTGTAGATGGGAGAGAGATGTACAGGGCTGCAGAAGAAAAGGAGAGAAGAAAATAGTGGTGTTTTTTTGAGTATAGACTCACTCACCACACGCAGTCAGGATAACAAACTCTCTCCCCATCTGTGCCCCTCTCTGTCATTCTTTCTTCCTCCTTTTAATACTGTAGTGATAAAAAGCTTTTGAAAGTATAAAAAGCTTTTGATCACTGTCCAGAGTGATCAAATATAAGCCTGTGGCAAATTTTTTCTTTTTCTTTTTTTTTTTGGAGGTGGGGAATCAGTACTCCTGGCAGAGGCCTGTCACTTTGTATGCAGGAAGGGCCATTTAACAAGTAACTTAGGTGGTAACTGAAGAAAGTACAAACCTACAAAGTCCTCCTTGTTCTGCCTCCACAGGGGAAATGGCTGACCCACCTAGGAGCCCACGGCATGAGCTGTTTTTTTCCCAAGCTCTGCATTTCAGGTGCTTCCTGCTCAGTGCTTCTCTTCAAAGAACATACAAGGACAGGAGGTACCATGGCTACCTGTAGCTGTGGATTATGGAAAGCCCACTGAGGCTGGCCTCTCAAGGCCCAAAGATGACCATCTGCACCCAGCATTTCCAAACACAGTTTCCCAGACTGGGATCAAATGAGCTATAAGACAATTGCTTGAAGAACTCTGGACAAGGATGTCTGGGCCTCACCCCAGTGACTCTTGGCTCATGAGATCTGAGACAAACTCAGGAATCTGTACCAGGTAATAATGATGGGCAATTGGATTTATAAGCCAAATCCAATTGGAGGACAACAGCATCACAGAATCTGTTTGGGTCCTCCAGGTGGCCGAGGTCAAAATCCCCATCCTACATCTGGGTAAAAGGCCTCCAGGCCTTTTTCCTACAATCCTATATGTCAAGACCCAGTTCTGATGCCATTTTTTTCCAGGAAGTTTTTCAGGGTCTACCAAGTGAAATTATTTCTCCCTTCTTTCTCCTCCTACAGCATATTTTCAGTGTCTTTATAATACTTTATAGCATCACCCCTCTCATATAACATTTATCCAACACCATTGTGCAATAGAAATATAATACCAACCGATTCCTCAAGGATCTAGAACTAGAAATACCATTTGACCCAGCCATCCCATTACTGGGTATATACCCAAAGGATTATAAATCATGCTGCTATAAAGACACATGCACACGTATGTTTATTGTGGCACTATTCACAATAGCGAAGACTTGGAACCAACCCAAATGTCCATCAGTGATAGACTGGATTAAGAAAATGTGGCACACATACACCATGGAATACTAGGCAGCCATTTAAAAAAAAAAAAGGATGAGTTCATGTCCTTTGTAGGGACATGGATGAAGCTGGAAACCATCATTCTCAGCAAACTATCGCAGGGACAAAAAAACCAAACACTGCATGTTCTAACTCATAGGTGGGAATTCAACAACGAGAATACTTGGACACAGGAAGGGGAACATAACACACCGGGGCCTGTCGTGGGGTCGGGGAAAGGGGGAGGGATAGCATTAGGAGATATACCTAATGTAAATGATGAGTTAATGGGTGCAGCACACCAACATGGCACATGTATACATATGTAACAAACCTGCAGGTTGTGCACACGTACCGTAGAACTTAAAGTATAATAATAAAAAAAAAGAAATATAATGCCAACCATATATCTTTACTTTTCTGTTAGCCACACTTTAAAAAAATAAAAATAAACAGGTGAAATTAATTTCATAGTGTATTTGATTTAACACAATATTTCAAAATGTTATTTCAACATGTAATCAATACAAAAATCATGAGTGAGATATTTTATGTTTTTGTTTCTTTGTTTTGTTTTGTTGTCTTCCTTTTTATTTCTTTTGAAATTTTTTCTTTTTATGTAGTTTTAAAATCTTTTTTATGATATTTTACATTTTTTATCTCTACTAAGTATTTGAAATCTAGTGTGTATTATACACTTGGATCACATCGCAGCCTTGAGACTTCATTTCACCTGTTAAATCACCACACGTGGCCAGTGGATGCCATGTGGGAGAGCACAGTACTGGCTTTTGAGGTCACGTCTGTGACTTTTGCCTCTGGATCCTCAGACTGAGCACAGTCCCTTCCAAAGAGTCTCCATTGGTGTTCTTGTATGGCTAGCTATTTTAAAGCTCAGGATCTTCAGAGATAAGAGTAGGGAAGAGATACAACAGTTTTAAGGAGGGTGAAGCTGGCTGGGCATGGTGGCTCATGCCTGTAATCCCAGTATTTTGGGAGGCTGAGGAGGATGGATCACCTGAGGTCAGGAGTTAGAGACCAGCCTGCCCAACGTGGTGAAACCCTGTCTCTATTAAAAATACAAAAATTAGCCGGGCAGTGGTGGCACGTGCCTGTAGTCCCAACTACTCAGGAGGCTAAGACAAAAGAACTGCTTGAACCTAGGAGATGGAGGTTGCAGTGAGCCGAGACCATGCCACTGCACTACAGCCTGGGTGACAGAGCAAGACTCTGTCTCAAAATAATAATAATAATCATAATAAAATGGAGGGCGAAGCCATCCAGAGCAAGCTTCTTGTGAGAGGAGTTGAGTGGGAAGATGTTCAGCACAGGACACTGCGGGGAGCAGAAAATGCCAATCAGGCCAAAGAGGCAGGTGCCTGCTACCTCCTCCATCCTGCATGGCAGGACTGGATGCTGTAGACACAGGTAATGGTGGCTCTGAGCCACATGTTCTGCCTGCTCTATGCAGGTTGCCTTGAGCCACCTGGAGAATACTGGCTGCCAAAGGATTTGATTACGATGTAATGTGATCACTTAAATCTCTAAAAAACAGCTGCAGCCAGAATGTATTTTCAGCAAAGATGTCTTCTGAAAACAAGTTGCGCCAGTTCACACTCTGGCCAAGGCTTCCCAAGAGAGTTCATTGATTGGCTTACGTCATCATTCAACCATAATTTGTTCAATTAGGAAAAAGGACTATCACTTTCGCCAGTACAGAATTGCCTCCAAGGTAGTGCCCACAGATGTAAGGTTCTCCGAGGTAGCTTTTCGGGAAACAGATATCTCCTGAGAAAACCTGAGTTTCAGCCTTGTTTCCTAGATCCTCTGAGGTCAAATAATCAGCATACAGAGCAGCAAGTACTAGAGTTTGGAACTACCCAAGCTGGTTGTCACCAGCAGTGTAATGCTTTCCACCTCAACACCTAAGGAGGATCAAACCCTGGGTTGGACCATATCCATTCCCAGATGAGGCCCCAGGATATGGTGGCAAGAGCCCAGCCTTTGCAGAGGAACACTCTGTTTCCCAAATGCCAGCCCACCAATTCATTTGAAACGTTCCGTATGCTAGAACTCTTAAGTTGGTTTATGCAAGGCATTGCAGCAACCAGTTAAGGCATTTGGACCACCAGCGTGTGACCTGCAGCAAGTTATCTTATCTCTTTAAGGCTCAGGTTATTCCACTGTAAACATGGGTAGTGTCAGTCCCTACCTCCTCGTGCTGTCCGTTAAGCTGTGAGATAAAGTACTAATCAAAATGCATGGAAAGTACTCCACGTAAGTTCATAACTATTTCATAACTATAAGTTCATAACATAAAACAGGATAATTTAAATCAGAAAAGTGAGTTTAAAAAAGTAGAGAAAGAAAGATTCTCAAGCAAGTGGGTGCTTAATACACACACACAGAGCCAGTGCTGGGCAGCTGAGGGTGATCAGCAGAAGGGCAGGTCCTCCTTCCTGTCCCTGCTTCTAGTCTAATTGAGGGGACTTTCCCATAGGAGGAAATCCTGTGTTGGGCTTTGCAGCACCAACTGTAAGCACAACAGAGGCCATCAAGACCACAAAGTGGTGACTGCTGGGAGTCAGAGTAGATTAGAAAAAACAATTAGGATTTGGAAAGGCAGTGGGATGGCACCACTCACCCTAGGCAGAAAACATACACCAGCCGAGGCACCACAGTGGGATGGGCAGCCTGTCTTCCAAGGAGATGGAGAAGGCAAAGTCCAGACTGGAGGAAAGGGAAAGGTGGAGAAGGACCAGGAAGCTTTAGTGACAAGATGAATAACAAACTTATCAATGAGAAAACAGGCCAAGGAGTCATCAGCAGGCGCAGTCCCTACAGCATGAGAACAAAATGCTAAGCTCCATGAGGTATGTATTGTAGGGGAGGAAGGAGAGGAGAAGGGAGGGGAGGGGAGTGAGGACATTGTCTCTGATCCGTTTGTCTGTCCTTAGCACAGACACTGCTAGTGTTGCCCAGCTCTGCAAGGAATACGCTTCTGGAGAGCCTATCACAAATGCTCTCACAAGTTATTGAAAGGGCCGTGTAGCCCCCAAAAAGTCTTCATTTTTAAGAATGCCCCAGAAAGGCGAGTTAAGACACTTACCCTCTCTCTGCTTGGCTTTCTTACTTGTATCCACCAAGCCTAGTCTTCCTATAAGAAATCATTAGATTTTATCTTTAGAACATTTTGAGCTATGAGAAGAAAGAACATTGTGTCCATACGTACAGGCACAGTCATTATCACAGGATTCCATTTCCTCTGTTCTGTTTGAATCCATCTCCTGGCAACAGCTGTCCAGCTCCCTAAAGCCAGCAGCAGCTGCAATAATGAGCCAACCATTTATCTGAGTGTGTGGATGACAGCCACAGCTCCATGTGCAGCTGTTCTTTAAAATCCACTGTCTTGTCCCTCGCTCGGGTCTAGACAACAAAGAGAGCCCTTCATTAAACTCCTCTGTTTCAAGTTTTAGGGAACCCCCTATGCCTTTTACCAGTGGTATGGTCTTTTAATTCTGCCACTTGCTGGTAGTTTTACCATAAGCAAGCACAAAAAACCTCCCTCTTTGAACTATGGTTTTCTGAACTCTCCAGAGATAATAACCATTACCCAACTCATGAGACTGTTGTGATGCTCCAAAGATGTAATCGATATGATAATCTTTTACAAACTGTATGACAGCATTCTTGTATTATTAATTATTAAGGTCCTTGTTTCTACGTTTAAAGTGAAAAAATTGCTAGAAAATATAGGACACTACAGTAAGCTTCTGTGGGCATCCAGATAATTGGTCACTGAGAACTGGAGGAGGCAGAGTGTTTCTGGAGAAGACAGTTAGCCCTGGCTTAGAGGGAGTGGTAGAATCTGAGAGGTCAAGGGAGAGGAAGGGACAGTTGAGTGAGGGACACAAGCCAGGCAAAGGCCAAGAAAAGAAAATGTGGTCTATGGACAGTGTAGCACTATCCTGGAATCAGGCAAAGAATGGGCCTGGGGACCAGGAAGACATAAAGTTGGAAGGGTTGGGATAGGCCAGACCAGAAATAGTCTTAAATGGCAGGCAGAGAATTTATCAGGAGAGATTTTAGTAGTATGAAAAGTCAAGGAGTTATAAAAGTCTAGCGATCATCTGGTCCTGCTCCCTGTATCTGTGGTTTTATCTCTGTTTAACAATCTAGACAAAGTGGCCAGCCCTGGGGGTGCTGTTGGCATCCTGCCACCCAGCTCAGTGCTCTTGTATCCTGGGAGGTCTTTGTTCTGTCCAAGTCATCAGTTCTTCACTTCCCTGTATATTAAGAAAAGAGACTATTAAAACCGCTGTTGCAAAATTATTACAGTGAAAGAGATCTTACCTAACCAACTCAACTCCATCTTGCTTCTAATCTCCAAGCTGTCCTTGTTCATTCCTGGACATAGGCCAAACTAACTTTGGGAGGAACTTAGTTTATAGTTTAACTTTGAAACAAAGACAATACTAGCCCTTTCCTGAAACAAATCCCTTTTTTTTTTTTTTTTGAGATGGAGTCTCGCTCTGTCGCCCAGGCTGGAGTGCACTGGCACAATCTCAGCTCACTGCAAGCTCCGCCTCCCGGGTTCACGCCATTCTCCTGCCTCAGCCTCTCCAAGTAGCTGGAACTACAGGCGCCTGCCACCACGCCCGGCTAATTTTTTTTTTTTTTGTATTTTTAGTAGAGACGGGGTTTCACCGTGGTCTCGATCTCCTGACCTCGTGATCCGCCCGCCTCGGCCTCCCAAAGTGCTGGGATTACAAGCGTGAGCCACCGCGCCCGGCACAAATCCCTTTCTTGACTGGGGACTAGACTGCCTTTGTAGCACCAACCAGTTACCAAAAGATTCGAAATTATGGTTTAGGAGTCATGCAGCTGGAGGCTACAAGATTCCAACCCTCCCCAAATTGGTCCTGGGAATAACATCGCTATTGTAAGACCTAACATTAGTACTTGAGATATTTTGTAGACCCTGCACTTGATGGATCAGCTGGGACCACCCAGATTGATAAACTGGCTCATCTGATCTGTGGCCCCTACCCAGGAACTGACTCAGCGCAAGAGGACAGCTTCGACTCCCTCTGACTTCATCTCCCACCCAACCAATCAGCACTCCTGACTCACTGGCCCCTACCCACCAAATTATCCTTAACAACTCTGATCCCTGAATTCTGAGGAGACTGATTTGAGTGATAATAAAACTCTGGTCTCCTGCACTGCTGGTTCTGCGTGCATTACTCTTTCTCTATTGCAATTCCCCTGTCTTGATAAATGGACTCTGTCTAGGCAGTGGGCAAGGTGAACCCTTGGGTAGTTACACTACCAGGCCCCAGCTCTGACTTTACCAAGTCAGAATCTCCAAGAGAGGAGCCTAGGAATCCTTTTTTTTTTTTTTTTTTTTGAGATGGAGTCTTGCTCTGTTGCCCAGGCTGGAGTGCAGTGGCAATATCTCGGCTCACTGCAACCTCCACCTCTTGGGTTCAAGCAATTCTCTGCCTCAGCCTCCTGAGTAGCTGGGATTATAGGCGCCCGCCACCCCACCTGGATAATTTTTGTATTTTTAGTAGAAACGGGATTTCACCATCTTGGCTAGGCTGGTCTTGAACTCCTGACCTCGTGATCCACACGCCTTGGCCTCCCAAAGCTCTGGAATTACAGCCGTGAGCCACTGCACCCGGCGGAACCCTCTTTTTAAAAATATGCTTTCCCTCTCCCCAGGTGATTCTTGATAGCAGAGAAGTGTGGGAATGCTGTGAATCTGAACTCTATGATTCCCTACAGCAAGAGGCTTATCCATGGGCTTCATACCTGCTGGAGATGGAGGGTAACCACTCAGTCCACAAGGGGCTGAACATAGTTCTTCAACTGCTCAGTAGCTACACTTCTGGGATGGAAAAGACTGGAACCTTTTTTCACGAAACAACATTTCCTCTCTTTCATCTTTCTTGTTGTCCTCCTCTGAGTCTCTTCTCCACTTCTTTCTACTCTTCGCAAATGAAACACGGAACTCCAACAAGGTCTCAGCAAACCTTATATCCTACCTGTCAATGTCCCAGTCATCTTTACAGGAGCACTTCCCCCTTAAGCTCCTCCCTCCCTCCTTTCCTTCCTGCCTTTTTTTTTTTTAATATTTAAATAAGTGTACTACCCATATGCTTTGATTCAACTTGAGAGTGCCTGTGATTCCTGAATCTTTTTCATTTGCACATGGACCTAATCAGGCCAGCCTTGCCCATTCACTGGTTTTAAAATTCTAATTTTTCAGTCAGTAATCTTTTTTAATTTAGAAAACACTGACAACTGTCAAGACGATAGCAACAACTGAGTACTGACAATGTCTGAGGGTAATAGATGACATTTCTTTATGTATATTGATCTTTACAACAATCCTGTAAAGTAGCTGTTGTTATTATCCCTTTATTTCAAGTAGAGGAACTGAGACATTAAGAATATACCTGCTTATAATCACTTAGTTAAGCAAGCAGAGAAGTCAAGGTTGGAGCCTAGGAACTCTGGCTCCTAACCACTAGAAGAAAGTAAGATGAATGAAGAAAAAATTACTCTCAATTTCTGTTACCAGAAGTAACCACTCTTAACACTTAGTCATATTTCTATGAGAAAGAATTTTCAGTTGGATCAAAGTATTAATTTTATACAGCCTACTTAAAAGCCTTAATATTAAATTAAACTTTCTATATTAAATGTTATTCATAAATAATGATTTCTTTATCAACTATATAATATTTCATCATATGAATAGGAAATAATTTATGCAATTACCTCTTTGCTATTAGATATTTAAGTTGTTTCTAATTTTTTACTGTAAGACTATGGTGAATATATTTATCCTAAATATTTGACTGTAACTTTGTTTAGTTCTATAAAGTCCTTGTGTCAAAAGTACTTTTGAATCTAAGATGAATTTTGGACTTTAAGGTACTTTAAAAATTGAACCAATTGATTCTCCCACAAGCAATGTGTGGGAAGGACCACTTCCTCATCCTCTTGCCAACTTTGCCAATTTGGGAGGTGAAAAATGGCCTTGCCTTGTCATTTCCATTTACATGTCTTTGATTACTACCAAGGTGAACATTTTCTTCTATGTTTATGAGCCACTTGTATTTCTTTTTCTGTGAGCTGTTTATTTATGCCCTTGTTCGTTTTCCCAAAGGCAAGCTTGTGTTTTTCTTACCTATGTGAGTTCTTCATAGCAATAATGTTTTGCCTGTCATGTTTGACTATCCCATATCAAAAAACTGAAAAATATTTCCCCAATTTCTTCTTTGCCTTATATCTGCTTTTTAGGTGTCAGTTAACTGGCAAGTATGGAAATCTGAATTGAAAACGCTCAAAAGCAGAGGCTAAAATTTGTGAAAATAAGCAGGCTCATTATGCAGACAACCATTTTTAGCATTCACTTTAATAACAGGACTTTTGTCATCACTGAAGAAAAATGAAGAAGTAACGTTGCACTTTTCTCCTTCTCAGGCTGGTAAGAACAGGGGAGAATCCTTGGAGAACAAACTCCGTGCAAATTGCTTTCAACTTTTTGACATGGGTATTAAAATGCCACCCCAAATCCCAGTGGTAATAAAGAATCCAACTTAAAAGGGGGAGTAGGTGTAAATGTAACACATGAGATTTCATTTAAATCTTGCTAGCCAGTTGCTGAAGAATCCACTGTGAAGCACTCAAGGCTGCTACCCTTCCCAAGTTGGTGACAGAAAACTTGGCTATTTGGGGATAAATGTTGACATTCTGAGATTGCTGAATCAAGACAAGCTGCTCATATTTCCTTGCAATAAGAATAATCACAGCATCCTGCCCTGATGCTCTCCAGGGAGAATGAGCTTCTGTTCCTCTTTTTATTACCCTCTTCCTATTCTCTAATGTTTCTTCACCCACACTTTGCAGTCCCCTCTCTGCCACCCTCCTATCTTCTGCATAACTGCCCATTTTGGGTGGACATGGTGACTGCATTTTGTTCCCAAATTAACATATTTAGTAATATTTTCAAAAGAGAAAGAGGTTTATATTCAGGTGCCAGGGACCCTGCAGGGACGTGGCTGCCCCAAAATGGATTCCTTTTAGAGTAAACCACGCTGCCTTGGCTTCTGTGCACATTCATTTGGCAAAGAAAATTCACAAGGCATTTGATTGTGGAGCGAGCTGATGAGACAGGGTCCTGAGCCCAGACAGCGGAAGTGCTTGAGAAAGGGAGCATCCCAGGTATTTGGGAGGGAGAACGCTGCTTTTCCTCATGACCACCTAGTGAAGGGGATGAAGAAATACAAAACTTCTGGTCAGGCTGGAGAAGTCCACAGGACTCTGTTCTAAAGGATTTCTACAGTTTAGAACTCTTCTGTTTCTTGCTTCTCCTGTGAATTAAGACTAATTATTTTATTGCCGTTTATTTGTCTGTTGCTTTGTCCTGCCCAAGGGTTAAATGCCCAGCCTGTGAAAATCATCTGTTCACACATTGCATGACGCTCCACAATTTATTATTAAATGGATCAAAACCAAAATGTTACTCTTTGGCTTTACAATGAGCCATAAAGTCAAATCATGAGGCCCAATTACTTTTATTATTTCCTTTGCATAATGGCAGTCACATGAAAGTCACAGTCCCAAGAGCCTCACACAGGCTTTGCTGAAACTGTCACAGGCTTGACAGCACAGCAGCTCCAGGCCGCTACCCATGCAGGAGAGCACCATTTTCAGTTCTCTTTACTAGCTCAAGGACACAGGAAAATGTCACATTTCACTTAGTTGTTTTCTTCACACACACACATACACACACACCTATATTCCCCTTGCCCCACAAGAATTATCTATTTTCTGATGAATGTTAGCTGAGTGCCAAGACTGTGTGGCAGTGTGAAAGGGCCCAGGTTTTTAACCTTTTTTTTTTTTTTTTTTTTTTTTTTTGGTGACAGAGTCTCACTCTGTTGCCCAGGCTGGAGTGCAGTGGCATGATCTTGGCTCACTGCATCCTCCACCTCCCATGTTAAAGAGATTCCCCTGCCTCAGCCTCCCAAGTATCTTAGATTACAGGTGCTGGCCACCATGCCCCGGCTAATTTTTGCATTTTTAGTAGAGATGGAGCTTCACCATCTTGGCCAGGCTGGTCTTGAGCTCCTGACCTTCAATGATCTGCCCATCTCGGCCTCCCAAAGTGCTGGGATCACAGGCATGAGCCACCACTCCTGGCCCAACTTATGTCTAACTGTACACACGGGCTCTGTCCCATGGCTGGAAGGCCAGGGCTGGGCTGGCCAGTGGAGTTCTGTATGGCTGTGGCTGTAAGAAGGGACAATGGAGTGTACAAAAGTCAGGGGAGTGTGTAGAGCTCAGGGTGGGCAGGAGCCCCCACAGCAAAATACAGCTACTGAAATCTGGGTGCACAGAGCCAGCAGGGTCTGAGTGTCTCAGAGACAAGCAGTGAGGGCAGGGATGGGCGAGAGTACTGCAGCTGGCTCTTGGTGCAGCAGCTGCAGAGCCGATGGGTGTAGCTATGGTTTGGAAAGAAGCTGTGTCCCATGACCTGGGGCAAGGTCCTTAGCATCTGAGCTTTGCTTCCTCCCGTAAGATGATGATAATGCCTACCTAACTGGACTGTATGGAGGATGACATGAGTGAATGTATGCAAGGCCCTTATTTTTAGCTCCTAGCATACAGTATGTGCTGCAAGTACTCAAAAAATGGAAAGTGTATTACTGTTATCAATATTAATATACGAAAGGATTTTATTTATAAAAGAATAAAATGCTCTATATAAAGTGTTAATTCTAGGAAAATATAATTAAATATCACCCTTACCTGCTGCTTGATAATAATAATTATGTGGCCTAAGGCCAGGGAAAGGACTAGAAGTGGTAGGGGATGACAGCTGCCTTCTATTCTGGAACTGCAAACCCAAAGATGTAAAGCAACTACAAACCTCACAATGAGGGGTCCTTCCAAAATCCTCGTTCACCTATCTCCTCTCTTGGAACATAACATCACTCGCTGGGGTCAGACTGCCTAGGTCTAAATTGTGCTCTTCCACTTACAAATCTGGTCACTTGGGGTAATTTTTTTTTTAACTTCTATAAGCCTCAGTTTTTTTCTTATTTAAGGTGGGAACAGAAGCCTGGGTATGGTGGTTCACATCTGTAATCCTAACACTTTGGGAGGCAGAGGTAGATGGATCACTTGAGCTCATGAGTTTGAGACCTGGGCAACATAGTGAAACCTCGTCTCTACAAAAAAAAAGAAAAAAAGAAAAAAAAAAAATTAGTTGGGCATGGTGTCACATGCCTGTAGTCTCAGCTACTTGGGAGGTTGAGGTGGGAGGATGGTTTGACCCCAGGAGGTGGAGGTTGCAGTGAGCCGAGATTGTGCCACTGCACTCCAACCTGGGCAATAGAGACAGACCTTGTCTCAAAAAGAAAAAAAAAATGAATAAAGGAAAAAAAAAGTAAGATGGGAAAAGAAATAATATTTTTATAAGCTTTAAATGGAGTAAACCATATGCAGCACTTAGTAGTAGAGACATTTGTTATTATTATTGCTATCATAGCTGAGATAACTGTGGGTATGGCCAAGGAAGGGGGTCCCTCTAAAGGTTACACTATTTCTCAGAAACAGCTTCATACCTACAGCTTCACTGGAGAACCAATAGAACACTCAAACACCTTCCCCCAACACACACACACACACACACACACACACACACACACGGCACTCCTTCAAAACTATAAGAGTCAGGCCTGTTCGCTAACTAGGGCAATGAGTACTTATGTGGATGCCTGTCATGTCCAACCAACCATCTAATTTAGGAATGGTGATAGAAAGTCTAAACCTACTCAATCTTTTTAGTGCCTATAGGACCCAGGACTCTGGCTAATCTCAGGTGCTCTGTACACACTGGGTACATGACTGAATGGGGCCAATGAATCAATCAATCAATCTTTTAGGATTTACCGAGTCTCAGGTCAAGCCTGAGTTCCAGCTTCGACAGCTCTGCAGCGCCCGTCATGCAGATGCCTCCAACTGGTGGGCAAAAGCCTAGACTCCAGTCAGCCTGCCTAGGCTCTCATCCTGGGGCCTTGGGCAAGTTACTTAACTCCTCTGTGCCTCAATTTCTTATCAGTAAAACAGGACTGGTGATGATAATAGCACCTACCCCTTAGGGTTGTTGTGAGGATGAATGTGGGCTCATCTGTGCTAAGCACCTGGAATATTACTGGTGCACTCTGCCTCTAGTCATGCTCCACAGGTGATGATTAATTTTATGTGCCAACTTGCCTGGGCCACAGGATGCCCAAGTAGCTGGTTCTACATTATTTCCAAGTGTGTTTGCAAGGGTATTTTCAGGAGAGATTAGCATGTGAACTGGCAGACTGAGTAAAGTAGACAATGTGGGTGGGCATCATCCCCTTAGGGCCTGAAAAGAACAAGAAGACTGAGGAAAGTTGAGTGGTCTCTCTGCCTGATTCCTTAAGCTGGGACATCAATCTCCTGTCCTCAGTTGTCTTCAGTGCTCCTAGTTCTCAGGCCTTCAGATCTTGACTGGAATCTACACCATCCGTTGCCTCTCTGGCTCTCAGGCCTTTGAACAGTATCACAGGCTTTCCTGGCTCTGCAGCTTGCAGACAGCAGACTGTGCGACTTCACCTCTATCCATCCATCCATCCATCCATCCATCCATCCATCCATCCATCCATCCTTCCTTCCATCCATTCATTCATCCATCCATCCTATTGGTTCTGTTTCCCTGTGAACCCTGGAGAACCAATAGAACACTCAAACACCTTCCCCACAAACAAGCAGAGTGAGGCTCCAGTGCACTGCTGACCAAATCTCACGCTTGCTAACTCCCACCAGAAGATCCTTGTCATCTCCAAGATAGAGTCCAAGTGTCTTATCATTGCAGACGAGGCTCTGCTTTTCAGCTTTACCTCCTGTGTCTGCTCTTTGCCTCCACTTGACCTTGTGGAACATGAACAGCTCTCAATTTCTTGCACAAATCATGCGTGCTCTATCAAGCCTTCAAGTAATGCCTAGAATGTTCTCTCTACCTTTCACCTGGAAAAAAAAAGCCCCGCTTTTTAAGGAGCATCTTTAAGAACAAATAGGAGTGTTACTTTAAAAACAGGTCTATAACAACCCATAATGCCAGCACTTTGGGAGGCCGAGGCAAGAGGATTGCTTGAGCCAAGGAGTTCAAGATCAGCCTGGGCAACATGGCAAAACCCCATCCCTACAAAAAATACAAAAGTTAGCCAGGCATGGTGGCATGCACCTGTAGTCCCAGCTATAAGGTGGCTGAGGTGGGAAAATCACTTGAGCCCAGGAGGTTGAGGCTGCAGTGACTCGTGATCACACCACTGCATGCCACTGCACTGCACTCTAGCCTGGGTGACAGTGTGAGACTCTGCCTCAAAACAAACAAACAAACAAACAAACAAGCCTGTAGGAGTCACGTCTTTCAGAAAGCCTTCCAGATTTACTTTTGTGGCTTTCCACTGAGTGCCTGGGTTGTATGTTAAATATTTGTAAGATTTGACCCAGGTTTTGTCTGCCCCCAAGGTTGTCCTCTTGTCACCAATATCACTTTTTATCCATCCACTAATGTCTGGACAACGAATGAAGTACTAAACTGCTAACATTGCAAAAGAGACAGGTTACAGAGGGCTCCCAAGGCTGTCACATACAGTTGTGCAGATTGCGCCCTATGGTTAAATTTATCAAAGCATTTTTGACATTGTTTCGTAAGTAGTTTATTTCTCTATTACCACCTTCAATACGCTGAGCAACTTGAAGATAAACGCTTTTTAATTTGACTTTCTGTCCTCAGCACCCAGTACAGTATTTGGCACCCAGCATGTGCCAAATCAAAGCCCAAAGACCAAAGGACTAGTCATCTTCTGAGCTCCTGGCAGCATGCTAAGAGATAGAAAAGCCATCATCTCCTAAATGACGAGTTAATGGGTGCAGCACACCAGCATGGCACATGGATTCATATGTAACAAACCTGCACATTGTGCACATGTACCCTAAAACTTAAAGTAAAATAAAAAAAAAAAGAAAAGCCATCATCTATATCTTTAAAGACGTTTCAATGTAGCTGTGGGGAATAAGTCATATCCACGTGAACAGAGAACCAAAATATCAGGTGGTAAATATTAATGGCAAATGAATGGTGCCAAATATAAGTGCCATTGATCAGAGAAGTGGGAAATTCCAAGGGCTGAGGCAGGCAGGGGAAGCTTCATGGAAGAGGCAGGATTTGAACCAAGCCTTGCATCTTGTACCTATTCCCAGTGATTACATTACATATATGAAGCTGTTTATGGGAAATGGTGTAGTAGAGTAGAATTTGAAATTATAATTATGTAGTACAGTGGGGATTTGGAATTCATGCAGACTTAGATCGCATTCTACTTTTCCCATCCTCTTGCTGTGTCTGCTGGGTCCCTTTCTGAACACAAATTTCTTCATCTTTAGGTTGTGGATTAGAACCTCTATCTTTCAAAATTGCCGTGAAAATTAAGATTAACTAATGAACCTGAAAGAGAAAAGTCTGGTTCTCAGCATATGGCAGGAATGCAATAAAGGTTCACCCTCATTTTAATTAGATTCTAGGATTAGATTTCTTAAATTATTGACCAAATTCTTATCTATGGAAGGCTTTTCTGAAGCATTATTAGGAGTTGGAATTCACTGGAGTCCTCCCTCTGACTCGAACAAATGGCCCATACAAATTGCCTCATGTAGAACAGGGATCCAGGAGATCACAAGAAAAGTGGACCCTCAGCCTTGATGCTTCTCAAAGGTCTGAGACAGTGCTATTTCTCATGGGACAGGCTATTAAAGGAGCATGAACCACCTTCCATGCTGATTTATCTGGTGTCATATATCATGGCAAATGGCTGGGTTTGGAGCAGATAATTGCATAGGTGAAAGTATTTTTGTTAATCTTGGTAATATCAAAACATATCCCTATACTCTTTTATACTTTCCAAAGTCAAGTCTCAATTGTTTAATTTTTAAAATTGTCATAGCAATATGATATATAGGATTCCTAATTTTCACACAAGGAAACTGAGGTCCACAAAGGTTGAATGACTCACTCAAATTTCCATAGTAAAGTAGAGGATTTGGGTGCCTTGAGTGACAGTTCCAAACTTCTAGACTGAATTCCAAGTTCTCTTTGGCAGTGGTGTACCAAGGATGGGGGTGTTGGTGGGAGTTGGCTTCCCTAAAGAGAAGTCATTTTATTATTGTCATTGTTTAGAATTGCCACTACATGGTTATAATAAGATAAAGACCAACTTTTAGTCAACCGTTATCACTGTTTTAAAATTATATTTAGACAATACCTCCCTTTATTGTCTACACCAGAGGCTGAAGGCTCCCACCACCCATCCTGGGTACGCCACTACTCTGGTTCCATCAAAAAAGAAAGACTACATCTGAAGGGAGGGATTTTGGTTTCTAAGCAGGGAGACTTGAGGCCCAGAGAAAGTGGGAGTGATATATTTGTGGCTACTTGTATTGTGGCTCTAACTTCTCTTGACTCAAGGAACCAAGAATGTACCCAGCACAATACTTTTTTTTTTTTTGAGATGGAGTCTTGCTCTGTCACCAGGCTGGAGTACAGTGGCACAATCTCGGCTCACTGCAATCTCCGACTCCCGGGTTCAAGCAATTCTCCTGCCTCAGCCTCCCAAGTAGCTGGGATTAGAGGCACATGCCACTACACCCAGCTAATTTTGTATTTTTAGTAGAGACGGGGTTTCACCATGTTGGCCAGGATGCTCTCGATCTCCTGACCTCAGGATCACCTTGGCCTCCCAAAGTTCTGGGATTACAGGCATGAGCTATAGTGCCCTGCCCCAGCACAAGATTAATAATTACAGCAACATTAGTTACCACACTTACAGTTTACAATGTGTAAACCTGCTAAAAGCATGTACTCTATAAGGCAAGTGTTAGTATTTCAAATGCACAGATGAAGATGAAGCTGAAGCTAAGAAAGATTGATTCATGTGTCCCAGGTCACAATAATGCAGGAGGAAATGTAAGATTTGACAGGTTTAATCTGGCTCCTACGCTGCACTCTTGCCACTACCCCCATGTTGTATCTGTTCACTGATGTTTGAACAGCCACCAAAGTACTAAAAATGCTAACATTGCAGAGGAGGCACATCACAGGGGCTCCCAGGGCCACTGCTTGAGGAGGGTGCACCCTGCACAAAGGTGCTGGGCCGAAGAGGCAAGCAGGGCTGAAATAAGCCTTAGCTTGGTTGTTTTGTAATTTGCGCAGAGGAGATGTATGGGCTGGCAATGGCATGGAACCACCGGTGGCCGCAGCTTAAGGAATTCCATCAGCCTCTTGATTTCTGTTTTCTGTCTATCCTTTGAGCACTATTTGCCAATTTCCCGGAAGTGGCTCTGCCTCAAGAAAGCTTCCTGGCTCTTAAATGTAGAGTTTACAATCCTCTGAGGCCAGTGTGAAATGCCCAGTTGTCCTGACTGTTGTCAGGAACATGACCAGCATTCTCTCAGAAGCTCATCATTCTGAAAATTAGACACAGACCACTTATTAATATGTATGGCAAATCTGGGATCCTCCTTAGTGGGTGTAGCTACAATAAAAAGGCCAATATGAAGGCCTGGTATTTAAGAGATGAAACAACCTGTACCTTTGTCTTACACTTTGGAAAATAGGACCTGAATATTTTTCAAGGTCTCTTGAGAGTGGGCCTCAAGGTTGGGGGCTTCTTTCCAATCTGTCACAGTCATAGTCACAATAGCTTATAAATATTTGTTGCTTGAATGACATTTGAAGTAAAATATTTATCCCAATAAATTAGTAATGTGGGAAATATGTAGTCTGCCTGATGTGAACACTTTGAAATTAGTACTATTAGTTTCAAACAAGAAAAAGGACAGATATGGGAGGCAGGCAACTTTGGCTTTTCTCTTTCCATCTCTGCCACAGCCTTTGGGTATTACATTGAGCAAGTCATTCACCATGTGTAGAATGAAGATTTAAAGAAATGATGGACTCAGTGATATCTCCAAATGCCTTGATGCTGGTACAGTCCTCTTTTAACCAAGCATATTCACATGGTAGTAACATGTTTCATGGCATTTTGTAGCTAGACGGGAGTTTAATGATCCCTTGGTACACCCTCCTCATGTGATGAATGCTCTTGATAAAGAAGACAGAACAGGCTGGGCATGATGGCTCCCTATAATCCCAGCACTTTGGGAGGTGGAGTCGGGCGGGTCACTTGAGGCCAAGAGTTTAAGACCAGCCTGGCCAACGTGGTGAAACCTTGTCTCTACTAAAAATACAAAAATTAGCTGAGCATGGTGGCACACACCTGTAGTTCCAGCTACTTGGGAGACTGAGGCATGAAAACCGCTTGAATCTGGGAGGCAGAGGTTGCAGTGAGCCTAGATGGTGCCACTTCACTCCAGCCTGGGCCCTGTGTCAAAAAAAAAAAGAAGAAGAAGAAGAAGAAGAAGAAGAAGAAGAAGAAGAAGAAGAAGAAGAAGAGAAGAAGAAGAAGAAGAAGAAGAAGAAGAAGAAGAAGAAGAAGAAGAAGAAGAAGAAGAAGAAGAAGAAGAAGAAGAAGAAGAAGAAGAAGGAGAAGAAGAAGAAGAACACAGGAAAAACACTAAAATACTTAGGCCGTGAGGGGTGAGTCACTTGCTCTAAAGAAGGCAAGTTCTGTCTTATCCTTCCACAACACCATGCTCTCAGCCAGATTTTACTGGGTCCAGTATAAAGTTTGCCTGTCTGGTCTAGCCTTGTCCAGTGTTCTGTTGCTTTGTTCAAACTGGAGACAGAAAAGCACCAGCTAGTGTCTGCCTAACCATAGCCTTCAAATGTCTGTACTGCAGTGTTACATTGCCCTTGACCTTTATTTCCCTCAGATTGAGCACAGAATGCTTCTCAGATAGATGCAAGTCTGGTTCTGCTTTATTTCTTACCAAAGAGAGAGTATACATCAAGAAACATGAAAACCAGGCAGCTTCCTTTCTCCAAGAATAGTTTCAGGGGCCAAGAAGGCTGGGAAGCTGGGGTCAGGAGTAGAAGAGTCACAGCTCAGTAAGTCATTCTGTTGCTGGTGGGTTTGACAATGCACAGTCAATAACAATAATGACAAGAACTAATTTATTAAGTGTCTACAGTGCACTAAGGATTTGACAGATATTGTCTCATTTAGGAAATGACATTTCTAAAAATGGAAGTTCAAGAAATTAGCAGTTTTAGAAAGAAGCTGTAGGAAAGGGAAAAAAGAGTTACAGAGTCTGAGAGCAGAAGCAGTGCTATGTGGAAAACTGTGAAGTTAGAACACAAGGACCCAGAGTCTGATGTGGCAGCGGCCCCCACAGCTGCCTTGTGTCCCCTGGGAGTCCCCTCTCTGAGTCACACTCAGGCCACCTACCTCTACCACAACCCATGAAAGAGTGAAAATAGATTTTAAAAAAAGAAAGTGAGCTTTGGGGTCTGACAAGGAATCTTTGCTCTACCACTCCCTAGTGACTCTACCACTTCCTACCAGGGAAATCTTAACTGAGTTTCTTCACATCTGAGAGACTCTGTATTTTCATCCAAACCTGTTGGTCTTTTTGTTTTTTAAAAAAAGAAGCTTAATCATATAAGTTCCTTGAACTCACACAAATTAGCAAGAAAACAAACAAATAATTTCATCAAAAAGTGGGCAAATGACATGAATAGACATTTCTCAAAAGAAGACATCCAAACGTTCAACAAACATGAAAAAATGCTCAACGTCACTAGTTATCAGGGAAATGCAAATTGAAACCACAACGAGATACCGCCTTACCCCAGCCAGAAAAGGTTTGTAATAAACAAAGTCAAAAAACAACAAATGTTGGCATGGATGTGGTGAAAAGGGAACACTTATACACTGCTCGTGGGAATGAAAATTAGCACAACCTCTCTGGGAAACAGGATGGAGATTTCTTAAAGATCTAAAAGTAGACCTATCATTTGATCCAGCAATCCCACTACTGGGTATCTACCCAAAGGAAAAGAAGTCATTCTATCAAAAAGACACCTACACGCATATGTTTACTTCAACACAATGCACAATTGCAAAGATACAGAACCAACTAAGTGCCCATCAACCAACGAGTGGATAAAGAAAATGTGATATATATACACCATGGAATACTACTCAGCCATAGAAAAAACAATGAAATAATGTCTTTTACAGCAACTTGGGTGAAGCTGGAGGCCATGATTCTAAGTGAAATTACTCTGGAATGGAAAAATCAAATACCATATGTTCTTACTTATAAATGAGAGCTAAGCTATGGGTATGCAAAGGCATGCAGAGTGGTATAATGGATTTTGGAGACTCAGAAGGGGGAGGGTGGGAGGGGAGTGAGAGATAAAAAAACTACATATAGGCCAGGCGCGGTGGCTCACGCCTGTAATCCCAGCACTTTGGGAGGCCGAGGCGGGTGGATCACGAGGTCAGGAGATCGAGACCATCCTGGCTAACACGGTGTAACCCCGTCTCTACTAAAAATACAAAAAAGTAGCCGGGCGAGGTGGCGGGCGCCTGTAGTCCCAGCTATGCGGGAGGCTGAGGCAGGAGAATGGCGTGAACCCCAGGGGGTGGAGCCTGCAGTGAGCCGAGATTGTGCCACTGCACTCCAGCCTGGGTGAAACAGCAAGACTCCGTCTCAAAAAAAAAAAAAAAAAAAAACTACATATTGGGTACAATGTACACTACTCAGTTGACATGAGCACTAAAATCTCAGATTTCACCACTATACAACTCACCCGTGTAACAAAAAATATTTTACCCCAAAAGCTATTGAAATAAGAAAAATTAAAAAATATATAAAATTCCTTGCATAGTATCAGCAGATTCTGGGCTTCTCAACAAGAGTTGGAAGAGAGAAGAGAGAGGAAAAAGGAGCAACAGTCATTTGTTACATTTATTACAGTCATTAATATTATTTTTCAAGATCCGGCTTGGAGTTCTTTAGTAAATGGTAAAATTAAGAGCATTCTTCTACAGATTACCTACTTGAGATTTTTCTTCCTTGAGCCTTGCTAATTGAAAAATATCATAAATGTTCTAACTAGGCCATTGACATTTATTTTCAATAATTGCAAGGGGACTTAAATAACATGTTAAATGACATGTTAATATTACTCTACACTTTAACTCACTGTGACTTGATGTTAATACTAATTTGCAGAATTAGTTACATGGAAAATAAATTAAATTCATGGGGCAAATGGGGAATCTGAGATCCCTTTTCCAAAATCCAGGGTCTAGCAGAGCATATAGGAAGTGAAGCAAACTAGCACAACCATCCAACTTAACACATTCAGTGGCATTTGGAGCTGTGGTGGGGAAAAGAGGCGCCCTAATTTCACACTTCCTCCATACATTTCAAAAAGCAAGGTGTGACTCATTTCAAAAAACAAGGTGCAGCTGGGTTTTTTAAAAAAGACTTTCCTTAGGCTAAATGCCAGGTATTCCGCAAACTCCCTGGCTTAAAGGAGTTTTCTGTTTCCTGGTATCTGTTTGCTGTGGGGAATCCAAATCTGCTCAGTAACAGCAAGGGTTTTATGCCTCCGGTAGGATGTTTCCTGCTCTTTAAGGCTCTAGGCTTACTGGAGTTGCTGGCCTTTGTCGTTCTGAGTGTAGGCATGTTGGGGGCATGTCTGCACTCTATACGACCCAGGGAAATTTACTAAGGTGGCATCCACTGGATACCTCATGTGTGTGGCACCCCCAGCAACCCTAGGAAATAAGAGCTGTTGTTGTCTGTGTTGGACACATTAGAGAATCAAAGCTCAGAGGGGTTACCTTGTCCCTAGACCATGCTGCTTCTCCAACAGTTGTGCTGAAATATCTAGCAGGTCCTGGTGGAGGGGATGGAGGCCCTCTCGGGTCACTTTGCTACTCTCCACTAGGGCCCTCGGCCACCCCCTCCTTGCTGCAGATGCCCCAGGTTTGTTTTCTTTGGCTCCCTCATTAATGAGTTCCACAGCGCAATGCTAAGTCTAGTTATGCAGCCTTAATTGGTTTAGTTACAACAAGATAATTCCTTTTTTCTTCTCTTGGAGGCCTTTCTGTTTAAAGACATTTTAGCTGGAAGATGCTAATTATCAATGAGGAGAAAATGACACCTGAAGAGTTCATTTTCCATCTTGGTCTTTGGTTTTTCCTTTGAACTCTCTTTACACGGCCCTCTTTCCCACTTCATCACTTCTCCCCCACCATCATAAAAGAGAGCTCTTCCCTGGCCAGGCGGCAGAACTTTCTTTCTCGCTTGCCAGGGAGCCATTCCTTCTGCAGCTGTCTCGCAGGCATGGACAACCTGCGCGAGACTTTCCTCAGCCTCGAGGATGGCTTGGGCTCCTCTGACAGCCCTGGCCTGCTGTCTTCCTGGGACTGGAAGGACAGGGCAGGGCCCTTTGAGCTGAATCAGGTCTCCCCCTCTCAGAGCCTTTCCCCGGCTCCATCGCTGGAATCCTATTCTTCTTCTCCCTGTCCAGCTGTGGCTGGGCTGCCCTGTGAGCATGGCGGGGCCAGCAGTGGGGGCAGCAATGGCTGCAGTGTCGGTGGGGCCAGTGGCCTGGTAGAGGTGGACTACAATATGTTAGCTTTCCAGCCCACCTACCTCCAGGGTAGTGGTGGCCCCAAGGCCCAGAAGGGCACCAAAGTCAGGATGTCTGTCCAGCGGAGGCGGAAAGCCAGCGAGAGGGAGAAGCTCAGGATGAGGACCTTGGCAGATGCCCTGCACACCCTCCGGAATTACCTGCCACCTGTCTACAGCCAGAGAGGCCAGCCTCTCACCAAGATCCAGACACTCAAGTACACCATCAAGTACATCGGGGAACTCACAGACCTCCTCAACCGCGGCAGAGAGCCCAGAGCCCAGAGCGCGTGAGCTCCGTCCGGGGAAACTGACCGGTTCCAGCCTCCTGGGCAGGAGTAGAGGAGCTTTGAAGACCTGGATATCGTATTGAACAATGATCAGCGTAGAGTGATTTTTATGTAGTAAGCGTGGTAATCTTGTGATCTGAAAAACCCTAAGGGAATTCACATCTGACCTGTTGGACCCACCAGAACACTTACCTGCCAGATGAGCAAAGACTTTCACCTCCAGTTTTTTCCACCATCTCTGGAAGGCTCATCCTTTGCAAAGAGACAGATTATTTTGCCTTTCTCTGTCTGTTCAAGGTATTTTAAAGGGTCAAAGATTTTAAATGCATTTTTTTTAATAATGTAAAAGTGTTATAATCTCCTGCCATTTTGGTGTTGAGACCTTTTCTTCTGTTGCTAAGGAAACCTGTATTTTGTATAGGATCCAGTGTGATATCTGGATTCTTATTTAGAAAGATTTGTGCCAAGTAAAGGGCTTTTAGTGCTCTTGTTTCATTTTTTGTGTGTATGTGTGTGTGTTTGTGTTTGACTGAAATCATGCTGTTGCAGGGACCAAAATCACTTAAATGCAGAAGGCACTGGTGTCATGATAAATGGAAAGTCACAGGCAGACAGGCTAAGTTAAGACAGTGAAGATTCCAAAAGCCAGAGCCTCCTCTTCATAGGCAGACAGCTTGTGTGACAGGGAAGGAGGGTACGGGAAGGAGGAGGAGGAGGAGGAGGAGACAGCACCTCAGGGTTGACCTGGAGCAGGGATGGGTGGGCAGGGGCTCCCTGTCCTTTGTTCTGGGCCTGGTACGAACAGGACCTTATTTAGTCCTTTCACTTACTCATTTGTCAAATAAAGAGACAGTCTCAGAAAAAAAAAGAAAAAAAAGGTGATTTGCATACCATAAAGAATAACTAAAAGGGTCAGTATTAGAACTCAACAGTCTCTGATCCCTCCAAAGGCATTTACTTGCTCATCTTCCCCTCCTATCCATCTGCCTCCCCCCAACCCCAGATCCCCCACATGCACCCATCACCCACTCTTCGTGGTGCCTTGTCTTAGGGTGGGTATCTGTAGCACCCACAGTTTAGCTCATTTGAATGGTACAGGACATTGAAAAGGGGGCTTTGAATTAAGGAGGTTCTTAAAACTAGTGAGATTTTTTAAGGCTGAATTTTTCTCCCTATGGTTATTAACCATTAGTATTTGTTGTACATATCTCCTATCATCTTTTTTCTATTGGTGATTTTTTTTTCTTTTTAGTGACATAAATCACAAAAGCAGTAGATGTGTTCACTACTTCTCTGTCTTTTGTTTTTGCTGATACAAACATATACAAATATGTATAACTTGTCCTTTTTTTGCTGATACAAACATATACAAATAAATATAAGCATACATAAGTGTTAAAGAAAAAACTTGAAAATTCCTTTTTTAACTTAACAATATATAGTACAAGTTCTTCCAAGTTAGCACAAATAAATCTGTGGTGTAAATACCATTATTACCTTAATTTTATAGATGGGGAAACAGATGCATGAGTTGCTAAGTCACACATGCAAAAAGTTTAACAGAAAACAGAGGTTCTAGCAAGTTTCCATAGAACAGATTCTGCAAAATTTCTTAAGCGAGTCATCTTTTTAATGATTTTTAAGTTGCTTTCAGGTTTTTTATGACAAAAATGCTATAACAAAGATTATGGACAACTAGCTTTATCTACTGATGTGTTCAGTAGCTTGAAAAATTCCCAGAAATGAGATTTTTGGATCAGGGTATGCACATTTTACATTTTAATATTGTTATGTCACTTTTATAAAAGTTTGTAGTTATATATACTCCTCCTAGTATTATGTGACAGAACAAGTTGCCCCACATTTTCATTGGATATTATCAATTTTATGAATTTTTAGTGGATAAAAATGGTTCATTGTTGTGTTAATTTTAACTTTCCTGTCTATCATTTGAGGTGGAGCATCTTTATTTTATGTGACCATTGTTCATTTTGGTTCCTCTTCTAAAACTTGCTAGTTTATGTTCTTTGCCATTTTTCTATTGCGTTATCTTCTTGTTAATTTGAGAAAGTTCTTTGTATATTATGTATTGGAATATTTCCTTCCGATCTTTTTATATTGTATTCTTTTTTCTTTTTTATTGATGCATAATATTTATTCATATTTATAGGGTACATTTGATATCTCGTTACATGCATAGAATGTGTAATGGTGTAATGATCTAGTCAGGGTATTTAGGTATTCATCATCTTGAATATTTATCATTTCAGGACCATTTCAAGTCCTTGCTTCTAGCTATTTTGAAATATACAGTTCATTGTTGTTAATTATAGTCACCCTACTCCCTACTCTGCTATCAAACACTAGAATTTATCTATCTAACTCTATGCTTATACCCATTAACCAACCTCTCTTTATCCCCTACCCACCCCTCCCACCACCCACACTCCCTTCCTAGCCTCTGTTTCCTATCATCCTACTCTCTTTTTCCTGTCTTTTTTTCTCTCTGTTGCCCAGGCTGAAGTGCAGTGGTGCAATGATAGCTCACTGCAGCCTCAAATTCCTGGGCCCAAGCAATCCTCTTGCCTCAGCCTCCTGAGTAGCTGGGACTATAGGCATGTGCCCCCACCATGTCCGGCTAATTTTTGTATTTTTTGTAGAGCATGTTGCCCAGGCTATCATTCTACTCTCTACCTCCATAAGATCAAGTTTTTTTTTTAGCTCTCACATATGAGTGAGAACATGCAATATTTATCCTTCTGTGCCTGGCTTATTTCACTTAACATATTGACCTCCAGCATATTTGCTTTGATGATGTCTTTTTTTCTTCTTTTTTTCTGAGACGGAGTTTTGCTCTTGGTGTCCAGTCTGGAGTGCGATGGCGCGATCTTGGCTCGCTCACTGCAACCTCCGCTTCCCAGATTCAAGCAATTCTTCTGCCTCAGCCTCCCAAGTAGCTGGGATTACAGGGATGTGCCATCACTCCCAGCTAATTTTGTATTTTTGGTAGAGATATGGTTTCACCCTGTTGGTCAGGCTGGTCTC
Source organism: Symphalangus syndactylus (assembly GCF_028878055.3). Classification (NCBI taxonomy): domain Eukaryota; kingdom Metazoa; phylum Chordata; class Mammalia; order Primates; family Hylobatidae; genus Symphalangus; species Symphalangus syndactylus. The sequence goes on along the minus strand of NC_072440.2, from coordinate 94,510,915 downwards.
CAACTCCTGACCTCAGGTAATCTGCCCACCTTGGCTTCCCAAAGTGCTGGGATTACAGGCGTGAACCACTGCGCCTGGTGATGATGTCTTATGATCTTGATTATGGCATCTTTTTTTTTTAAGCTTTTCATTTTTATATGATCAAATTTGGTTTTTGTTTCATGGCTTATGTGTTTTTCTCCCTTGCTTAATTTTCCCCAGTTCCAAGGTTGTCCAAGTGTTCTCCTGATGTTTTGTAAATACTCTTACAGTTGTATTATTTATTTATGGGTCTTCCAAATACCTGCAATTCATTTTTGTCTATAGTGTGTGGAAGGAATCTAATTTTACTTCTGTGTAGCTTGTCATCAAGGATTGGTGGGTGGTGGTGAGGCACAGTTGCTAAGATGTCATTCTATGTATATAAACTTTCATCAGCTTCTCATATATTTGGTGTTTTAGAGAAAAAGCCAGAAAACATTGAACAATATGAAGACTTTCTCCAAGGAACTTTATCACATGCATATACAGGTGTTCATGTGAGAGTGTATGTGTGTGCACATATATATGTATTTGTTCACCTGTGTATGTGTTCATGCATGTGTATGTGTAGGTTGTGTTTTTTGTGTTGGAGAAGGAGGAGGGTATTGGGGTAAGGGAGAACCAGCTGTTCTAAAAATCAACTTTTGGTTCAAATGCTATTTTCCTCACCATTTTTAAATGAGTGGGACTCAAATGCTCTTGGCTTTGATTTTTCAAGCTCAAGTATTAACAATGGTTTATAAATAGCTTGGGCAATATTGGTTGTCCTGGGCACCAAATACTGTGAATGAATTAGGAGGTATTTCTTGTCCTCAGTTTCAAAATATCCCTTAATGTCACAGACTCACCTATTAGCTGGGTATGCCCTCAGGGCTTCTAAGGGACCCACTGGAGGGTAGGTGTCTGCAAAACCAGGAGAAGATGGCAGCTTCCTGGGAGGGGTCCTGTGGCCCAGAGCCTTGTCTCACCCACACTCCCTTCCTAGCCTCTGTTATCTATCATTCTACTCTCTTTTCCCACTGAGTGTTTCCCAGATTGCCAGGCTGCAGCCACAACTGCTGTACAGGATAGGCAGCTGTATATGAGTGTTTGACTCCTGCCAGTCCCCAGTGGAGTCGCCTCCCTTATCGGGAGGATAGCTGGAATAGGTCCCTCAATCCTCCAGGGAGTGTTTCAAAGCATCTGGCCTGGGCAAAGCTCAAGATTAGGAATAAGTTATTTCTGGTGCTTGGACAGGGAAAGGGTTGCAGAACCACAGTTCACATACGCCTACTCTGGTCAGTACTTCTACATTTATTATTTCATGTAACTCTCCTAACAACCCTAGGAGATGGGTATTATTCGTATTTTGAGGACCAGGAAATAAGTTTAGGCCAGTTAAGCTATGCAAAGCCACTTGGTCAGGTAGGGGCACTTGTCTGATTAGTTAGCTAGTGAGTTCAGCTCTAACTCCAAACTTCAGGCTCCTTCCCTTGGTCATGTCGCCTTCTTTTCCAGCTCACTCTGATGATGCTGCAGGCAAAGGGCTTGGCAGTGGGAGAGCATTCTAAACAAATGCTCACTCTTGGGGCCTCTCCACTTTTTCTCTGCTTCCCTACCCCTGGGCCCTCATCTTTCACCATCTGAAGCATTTCAGAAGGGACTATTTGTCTTGACCTTTAAATTATTTCCCTTTGAACTCCTGCCTCTGCCCTGAACATTTTCTCAGAAATTCTCTTCACTTCCTCTGCTGGTGCCTAGAGTCTTTCTTCATCTGCAGAGGAAATCTGACTTCTGTTCATTTGTGTTCAGTAAAGTGTTCCACAATTCACACCGGGCTGAGGTTTCTTTGTTCTGCTTGTAGTTTCTGCCACATTAGCTAATTGGGAGAGAGGCAAGGGAGAGAGGCCAAATCAGGGGTGGAGGGATTCTCTGCAAATTGTCAAGTCCACGGAACTACGCTTACATTAAAACCGTTGCTTTTTTTAAGCAACAGCAAAAGAAGATGCGTATGCAAATGCACTTGGGCTTCTAAGGTTATTACAATGGCTCAGTATGCTAGGTGCCTACACCAGGGTGTCATTAGATTCCTCTGACAATTCCTACACACTCCAGGCTGCAGGAGGAGCCTTGACCCTGTGGGATCAGCCCACGCTGGCCAGACAGGAACCAGAGCCTGGTTCACTCCTTTCGCCCTCTTGCTAGGAACCTGGGACAGTCTCTCTCTTGCCAGTAAAATAGTGAAGCTGAAGCAGTGTCCTTCTTAGAGCAGCCCGGAAGGTCTTTATCTTGATATTTTGGTCCCAGAGAGACCCTTGAATTCTGAGGAAGGAGAAAGCAGAAAAACTTCTGAGAAGGCTGGAGAAAAAGGACAATTATTTGTTTGTCTCTTGAGTTTGCCAACTATTGACCTTCTCTCCATTAGTTACATTCTTCTCCACATGAATGCTACTGACTCGTGTTTCTTTTCATTAAATTAAGTGGGGAAGCCTGGCAGGGCTGGAGGTCAGAGAGCTGATGAGAGAGAGGTATATTTAGAAAGTACAGCCATGGGCTATTTCCAGTCCAGTAAACAGCAGTGTGGAACTGTCATCTGAGGTGTCAAGGCTCAGTGCCAAGGCCTCTATATATGATTTCTGCTTTAATCTTGATAGCTAATGCTACACAATAGCTAATATTAGCCCATTTTATAAATAAATAAACAGGCTGAAAGAAAAAAAGTAATTATGTGCCCAGGGTCACATAATTGGGTGCAGAGCCCAGAGCCCAGAGCCCAGGTCTGCCTTTTTTTTTTTTTTGAGATGGGGGGTTTCACTCTGTTGCTCAGGCTGGAGTGCAGTGGTACAATCAAAGCTCACTGCAGCCTCGAACTCTTGGGCTCAAGCAATCCTCCTACCTCAGTCCGCTGAATAACTAGGACTACAGGCACATGCCAACATGCTCGAATAATGTCTGACCCATTTCCTTAACAATACTAAGTCTATGGAACAGAAATGCAGCGGTGAACAAACAACAGAAAAGTTTCTACGTTTGTCTTTCCCTCCAGTCTATGCTCTCATCTGAAGAAGCTTTGTATTTGGTGTCCAAACACCTTATTAGGATTTCTATAAACGAGAGCATATTTTACATTGTGATACCCTTTACACTTTCTTCCCACATGGTATGGAACATGAATATTCTTTCATTCTCTCTGGCGCTGTCTATATCGGGTGTGTCTTTATGTTGGTTTAGAGATTACAAAGTATTTCACATATGTTATCCTATGTAATTCTTACCTATACCTCACTATATATGAGGTTAAATGGAGATTGCTATGACCATTTTACAGATGAAGAGATTAAGGTTTAGAATGACCTAATATCATAACTATTAGAGCTGGCACCAGAATCCAAGTTTTTAAACTTCTAATCAGGTTCCCAGGATTTTCCTGGGGAAATGTAAAAGTGCTCTAAACTCTGCCCCCAAAAGCATCCTCAAAATGTGCTCCATGGTACATTTCTTTTTCTTTCTTTTGAGACAGGGTGATATGGCTTGGCTGTGTCCCCACTTAAATCTCATCTTGAATTGTAGCTCCCATAAATCCCACATATCCTGGGAGGGACCTGGTGGGAGGTAATTGAATCATGGGGGCGGGTTTTTCCTGTGCTGTTCTTATGATAGTGAATAAGTCTCACAAATTCTGATGGTTTCATAAAGAGGAATTCCCCTGCACATGCCCTCTTGCCTGCTGCCATGTAAGACATATCTTGCTTTCTTTCCCTTCACCTTCTGCCATGATTGTGAGGCCTCCCCAGCCATGTGGAACTGTGAGTCAATTAAACCTCTTTCTTTTATAAACTACCCAGTCTTGAGTGTTTTTTTTTTTTTTTTTTTCTCTTTTTTTTTTTTTTTTTTCTGAGACAGTCTTGCTCTGTTACCTAGGGTGGAGTGCAGTGGTGTGATCTCGGCTCACTTCAAGCTCTGCCTCCCGGGTTCACGCCATTCTCCTGCCTCAGCCTCCCGAGCAGCTGGGACTACAGGTGCCTGCCATCACGCCCGGCTAATTTTTTGTATTTTTTAGTAGAAACGGGGTTTCACTGTGTTAGCCAGGATGGTCTCGATCTCCTGACCCGTGAACCTCCCGCCTCGGCCTCCCAAAGTTCTGGGATTACAGGCATGAACCACCGCGCCCAGCCTTGAGTGTGTTTTCATTAGCAACGTGAGAACAGACTAATACAGAGGGTCTCGCTCTGTCTCCGACTGGAATGCAGTGATGCGATCAAGGCTCACTGCAGCCTTGGCCTCCTGGGTTCAAGAGGTCCTCCCATCTCAGCCTCCTGAGTAGCTGGGACTACAGGTGCACCAGCACACCTGGTTAATTTTTTTATTTAAAAAATATATTTTTTTACTTTTTTTTTTCAGACTGAAGGAAATAATGTATACAGTGGTCCATCTCCAAGACAAAATGCCTTGAATCGGCTTAGGTCAGCAAACTACAGAAGAAACAGGATATACAAGGCCCCTGCTTGGATAGTAGATGCCTACTTGTTGGCTTTCCCCTTCTTCCCCTCTCTGCTCCCAAACCAAAAAAAGTTTAGTTTAAAAGTTTGCTAGCCTGCAAAATATCTCATTTTTTTCTGTTCCTATCAGCCTGCCCAGCTACTTAGGTCATAAGTCAAATACTTGAAAAGCCCCTAAGCTAACTAGAATTGCAGTGCTTCGTGGGCTGCAACAAAATGCAGCAAGACAACCCTAAAAACAAACGAACAAACAAAAACGCCTAAAGCCTCTATGCAACAATCAATAGGTGACATCTGGGAAGATCGTGACCCCATAGTACTCAGCCTATGAGGAACCAGGGGAGAGACCTGCACAGTAGAGGATAAATCGCTTGTTGAAATTGTGCTGGATGTGCTTGCTCATCAGACACCTGGTCTTGCAAGACCATCATTAAAAGTCTCACTTTCGCTGTTCTCCAGGTCTCTAAGTCCATTCTTTGGGTTTGGACAGGTGAGTTTGTTTCTCACAAGTTCTCACTCTGTTACCCACGCTGGAGTGCAGTGACATGCTCACAGCTCACTGCAGCCTTGACTTCCTGGGCTCAAGTGATCTTCCTGCCTCAGCCTCCCAAGTAGCTGGGACTACAGGTGAGTGCCACCATGCCTGGCTAGTTTTTGTATTTTTTGTAGAGATGGGGTTTCACCATGTTGCCTAGGCTGGTCTCGAACTCCTGGGCTCAAGGGATCTGCCTGCCTTGGCATCCCAAAGAGCTGGGATTACAGGCGTGAGCCACTGTGCCTAGCCAATTTTTTAATTTTAATTTTTGTAGAGATAGGGTCCCACTATGTTGCTCAGGCTGGTCTTGAACTCCTGGGCTCAAGCAATCCTCTCACTTCAGCCTCTCAAAGTGCTGTGATTACAAGCATGGGCCTGTTCTTCAGGGAGGAGTTTGCATTGAACCTTCCGGAATTTTGGATCTAATTAGTATGCACAGGTTAAATAATCAACATCTTCATGTAGTGTAGTGTAGTGGAAATAGAAACCCTTGAACAGAATTTTATTCCCCTTCACAATTCAAGAATTTGCATCCCCCAAGAGATCCCTATCTCTACTTTTACTGCATATTTAATTTACTTCCTAAAAGAGAAAGTGAATACTATTTAAATAATTTAAGTTCCAAGGACATCAGCCAATATCAAAAGGCCTGATATATTCTGTGGAGTGCTGAGAGTCAGACAGTGGGCTGAGGACCCAATCACTGCAACAAATAGAGAAACACGATGATGGTAGGAGCTGCAAGACCAGAAAAGGGGGACAGGGAAGAAAATGGAGTCACATCTCAGCCTTGACTCTGCCAGTGGGCCTGGCATGGTGCTGTGCTGGATAAAGAGTTGCAGAGATGAGATGCTCATGGCCAAATAAGGGAGACAGAGGTAAAGACATGACAGGAACCAATGCTCCCTGCAGGACTCAGGGAAAGCCTCACACAGAAGGAGGCTCTTGAAGTTGTCCTCTGGGCACCTGAGGGAGCCAAGGGCACCCTCAACTGAGGAAACTGCATGTACAAGAGTGTGCAAGTCCAAAAAGGTTCCAGGGCTTGGGGCATCACATGGGCTGGTTTGGCTGAGGCACAGAGTGAGTTTGGAGGAGCAGGGAAAGGCTTATGAGCAAGAGGAGTGTGAAGCTGGGGGCTTGAATAGCCTTCAAGCTGGGGAGAAGCTGACTCTCAACCTGAGAGAAGCCCCTTGCTCACTGGCTAACTCAGGTGCTTCTCAGTCTGGGTCCCCATCAACACACCTGCTGTAGGAAATAACATGCATGCAATGAGCAATTAAGATTGTGACCCACATGGCTCAATTAATACTCAAGTTTTTCCTTTTTAATTTTTTTTTTGAGAGAGTCTTGCTCTATTGCCCAGGCTGGAGTGCAATTGCTCAATCTCGGTTCACTACAACCTCCACCTCTTGGATTCAAGTGATTCTCCTTCCTCAGCCTCCCAAGCAGCTGAGATTACAGGCGCACACCACCATGCCCAGCTAATTTTTGTATTTTTTGTAGAGACAGGCTTTCACCATACTGGCCAGGCTCGTCTCGAACTCCTGACCCCAAGTAATCCACCTTGGCCTTCCAAAGTGTTGGAATTACAGGCGTGAGCCACCGTGCCTGGCTCAAGTTTTTGTTTTACTTTTTACACTGTGCTTCTTTACATGTTCATAAAAGGAAACCCTATCTTTAGCAGTAGCCTTTTCTTCATATCTGTTTTTTTGAGCTCTGCAAACAATTTCTCCCCATTCTATCTGCATGACTCTCATTATTCACCCCTGTCACCTCTCCTTAGGTACCTGCACCCCACTGGCCCTGTTCTGCACCACACCTGGTGTCTCAGGCCCTTCCTGCTGCTGTAACAAAATACCCATGACTGGGTAATTTTATAAATAATAGACATTTATTTCTCACAGTTCTGGAGGCTGGGAAGTCCAAGATCAAGACACTAACATTCAGTGTCTGATGCGGGTGTTTTTGCTGTGTCCTCACACGGTGGAAGGCAGAAAGTACAAAAGGGATGAATGCTGTGTGAACCTCTTTTATAAGACATTAATCCCATTCACTAGGGCAGAGTCCTCTGGCTTAATCATCTCCTAAATGTCCCATCTCTTAATACTATCATATTGGTGATTGTTTCTCAACATATAAATTTTGGGGGACACATTCAGGCCATAGCACCTGCCCAGGACTAGAGCTCTCCTTGAGGGAGGGAAGGTGGAGGAACTAAACAGGCAAAGCCAGAATTCTCTTTTGTCGGCTAGGTTTACTCAATGTCCATTCTATCACATTTGCTGGGAGCACGGCAGCTCTGTGCTGCCTCGGCATGCATTTAAGAGCCCTTTTGTTCTTTTAATTATCTAGATATTGCAGATTATTAACCATATGAGTAGCTAGCTCAGTGCTAGGCCTTGGAGTAACAAAGGGGCAGAGGGTGACTAAGATGCTGCAGATTTCTTTATTCAGAGACAAGGTCTTGCTCTATTGCCCAGACTTCAGTCCAGTGGTGCAATCTTAGCATACTGCAGCCTCAGACACCTGGGCTCTAGTGATTCTCCTGCCTCAGCCTCCTGAGTAGCTGGGACTACAGGCACATACCACCATGTCTGGCTAATTTTTAAATTTTTATTTTGTAGAGACAGGAGTTTCACTTTGTTGCCCAGGCTATCCTCAAACTCCTGCTCTCAAGCGATCACCTCGGCCTTCCAAAGTGCTGAGATTACAGGCATGAGCCACTGTGCCCAGCAATGCTGCCCATTTATTTTTTTCATGTTTTTGTTTCTTTTTCAATGCTGCTGATTTAAACACAAGAAGCATTGTTTTCTTTTTTAACCCATGTGATTGTGTTTAATCCTCATAATAACCTTGTGATGGCAAAGTACAGTTTCTGTTCTCAAAAAGCTTAAAATGTAGTTGAGGGAGCTAGGCCTATATATAATGATGAAAATACAGGCACAAAGAGAAGGAATAATAATTTTTAAAAGGTATCTAAAATGCAGTGGGAATCAGGGATGGTGCTATGGCTTGTATGGATATGTCCTTCCAAAATTCATATGTTAAACCTTAATCTCCAATGTGATAGTATTAAAAGGTGGGGACCTTTAGCAGGTGATTAAATCATAACAATGGGGCACTCATGAATAGGATTTGTGACCTTATTAAAGAGGTTCGAGGGAGCTGTTTGCCTTTTTTTGTCCTTCCCACCATGTGAAGGGGGTAGCATTCAAGGTATCATCTTGGAAGCAGAGGTGAGGTCCTCCCCAGGCACTGAACCTGCTGGTGCCTTGATCTTAGACTTCCGTCCTCTGTAACTATGAGCAATACATTTATGCTATTTACAAATTACTCAGTCTAAGGTATTTTATTGCTGCAGGAATGAACTAAGACAGATGGAGAGAGGCTTTCTGTTTAGTGGGGCACCTGGCTTTGGGGAGGAGCTGGTATTGAACCTGAACTTAGATAAGTCAGATCCTGATACAGGAACAGGGGCATTTCAAGTCACAGAGCAGCAAGAGTAAAGGAACAAGCCAGGAATCAGCTTGTATTAGTCTGTTCTCACGCTGCTATAAAGAACTGCCAAAGAGTGGGTAATTTATAAAGGAAAGAGGTTTAATTGACTCACAGTTCAGCATGGCTGGGGAGGCCTCAGGAAACTTACAACCATGGCAGAAGGGGAAGCAAACTTGTCCCACTTCACATGGCAGCAGGAGAGAGAAGAATGAGAGCCCAGCAAAGGGGGAAGCCCCTTATAAAACCATTAGATCTCATGAGAACTATCATGAGAACAAGATGGGGGAAACCACTCCCATGATTCAATTATCTCCACCTGGTGCCTCCCACCACACATGGGGATTATGGGAACTACAATTAAAAATGAGATTTGGGTGGGGACACAGCCAAACCATATCAATGCTGTAGGGATGAGCAATGAGACATAGAGGGGAAGAATGAGTTTGGGTAGATTCTCAAGGGCGGGAACATGAAGCTAAGGGGATGAATTATCAAACATCTTTGTGTTTGGCTCCTTCTGTGAGATATGTGAAGATGACAAATTTATTCACTGAATGAGAACTCACAAACTGATAGCATGTTTCTTAGCCTGTGCTTGGTTCCTGAGAGAGATATAGGGTCCCTGCCTTCTAGAGGTTTATACTATAGGCTATAGGCGTGGAGGGATTCAGTTCTATAAGTGGAGAGGAGTATGGTTTCACTCCAAAGTTTGGGGATGGAGGAATGTTCTCTGGGGATTGGAAGTGCAGAAGGAGGGGATTTAGGGGTTACAAAATAAACTGAGGCTAGAAGGGTGGGAAGAAAGAAGGCAGGGAATTCCTGATGGAACCAGAGAGTAGGGTGAAAGGGCAGGAGAAGCCGTGAGAAAGCAAGCTGGGTCCAACTTCAAAAGCTCTTGAAGAGCCAGTGCAAAAGACAGCATTTCCAGATTCTGATCAGCCCCTGAGCATTCTGTTCTGGAAGGTTCACTTCAGTGCATAACTGGCACATCCTAACACCTCCAGCAAGGCTGCGAGGTAGACATCACCATCTCCATTTTACAGATGGAACAACGAGGCACAGAGAAGTGAGGTGAATTTCCCGGGGCTCCTGCCTAGTAAAGGGCTATTTGGTTTCAGAGCTTCTCCGAAACCCCTCAGGGGCACTGCCCTCATTCAGGTAAAGACCCCAAACATAGAAGGTACAGAAGGAGGATGTACATATAAGGAATGATTCCTTGGGAGGCTTTTGAGCACAGGTACCGTCTGTGATTAACACTTAAAAATTATAAACTCCACCAGTGGGAGGGAAGAGACAGACTCATTTTCCCATTCACGGCTAATGGACGTATGGCAGTGCAGATGCCTCTGCATTTTGATTGATTTTCTCATATAGGGGAATAACTTTTCAAAGATCCCAGAGGTTCAAATATGAATATAAAAGCAATTTACTGCAACCAAATAATATGCTCTAGTTACTTCTGTGTAGTTTTTAGCCACTGCAAAAGAGGCCCTTTGAGTCCTTCCTACTCCGGTGCTCCCCTGCCAAGCCCTCTCCGCGCAGGTGAGCGTCTGAGGCCTCCTGGAGCCCGCTTTTCACCCTTTAACGAGGCTGGAGGCGCCAAAGTGCGCCCCTGGGGGCCAGAGGGCCAGAGGCTGGGTTATAAAGGGCTCTAGTTAAAAGAGGCAAAAGGTGCCAGAGAAACGCTAGGGCCTTGTTTTTGTTTGTTGGTTGTGCATTTTAATTACTGGGAAGGAATAACTGAGCTTCCACTTCCGAGGCAGGGGCTGGTCTAACAAACCCGAGGACCCTTAGCAATTGGGCAGCGCGAAGTCTCTGCTCCCACCTGCAGAGGACACAGATACCGGAGGCAGATGCTAGTTCCCCCACTTTTTGAAGCCCCTGCTCATCCTATTTGAGAACAGAGGCTATATATTCTTTGAGGAGTTGCCTGTAAGTTTCCCCAGCCACCAAGCATTCAGCCACTGGCTCCAAATCCCGCAACCCTCGGGTGTTCAAGTGCGCGGGGTGGTGCGAGTGCTCCCGCAGCCCGCACTCGGCTTGCGGGAGGCCTCTGGTGCCCCCTCCAGGATTCCGTGCTAACTGCAAAAGATCGCGCTCGCAGGGAGGCCCCAGTGCTTGGAAAACTCCAGGAATCCCTTCAGAGCACTTTATTTCCAGGCCAGCACGCGGCGCTCTGCAGACCTAGTCCTGGGCTGCGGAAAGGGAAGAGCAGAGCAGATGGGTTACGCAGAGGATACTCAGGCTGAGCCTCGCGGTCTGGTGCTCCTGGACTCTGCTGAGGGCTGGGAGGGAAGGACAGGTGCCTTCCTCTGAGCCCGGCTTTGAACAGATCTGGTACCAAGGGGAGAGGAACAGCTTGATGACTCTAATTTCATAAAGGGACAATGAGAAACTCGGGTGCTTTGGTGAAAAGGGCTCATCTGTGTAGTTGCTTAGCAAAATCACATGGTTCGTAAACTCCAGATAATTGTCCTTATCTGCAAAATCGGGGTACAAAAGCTTGCGTCACAAGCCAGATGTGATGATTAGATGATAATTAAACTCCCCACAGTGACTGTTGGAGTCAATGCTGTTTCCTTCCCCTCAAGTTAAGGATTTCTGGTAATTTTTTCCCCCCTCCAAAAGGTCGGAAGCTTAGCTGAGGATAGTTTGCAGTACATGAACTTCTTCCTTCCACTGAGGCAGGTAAGTGGGTGCTAAGATGTCAGAGACTGCAGTCCTATAAAGGGTCCATCCTGGAGACAAAGACTGAAGCTCACTTAAAGAAGCTGTTGCCTTTAGTCCAATCTAGAGATCACAGAATTATAAACATGTTTCAGTTACCTACACAGCAAAAAATAAAGTTCAAAGAATATGAAACAACTGAAAATGCAAAGTAAAGTTATCTTTCCTCCTTGCCTAGACAACTACTGTAGTTGTTCCTTTTAGAGATTACCTTATGATTTAAAGTGATATATATGAAAGAAAGAATGTTTGAAAAGGATAAATGTCAATTTCTATCTCCTAATTATTACTAATTTTTACATTGGAAAAATTTATAAATCTACTTACAATTCACTTTTTTCTGTACATTTATCAGTTAAGTCTAAAAACTGAAAACTGATAAACAGCATTTACAGTATTATTCAGTAATTTTTGTACTGTGAATTCTCAGTTATAGCAGAACTAAATAGTGTGTTTGGAGCCTTATGGAAGCAGTGTATCAATGAGTCTGCACCATGTATAGGTTTAGAGTATGAATGTATACTACCTGCATGGCCTGGGGAAACCCAAGCATAGAAATGGCCATTAAAATTAATATCCCTTAGGTGCTTAGCAGAAGCAGATATAAACCTGACAAAGAGACAAGCTTCAATCCAGGTCTTCCAAGTGTCTTAAGAGGAGAGAATAATACAAATTAACACACACACTATGAACAAGAATGAGCAAACACAACCAACAGAACTAGAAGATAGGATTACAACTCTTCAGATTTCAATAACTGAACAACCTATTCCATAGGATAAAGTTAGTTTCAAAAAATGAAGACTAAGAAGAAATACATGACAGAATAAATTTGAAAAACCCATTAGAACTATTAATTGTGAAAAATATAGTCATGGACACTTTTAAAAAGGCAACAAATGGGTTAAACCTCAGGTTGGTTACAACTGAAGAGAGAGAAATTGGATGACAGATATGAGAAATTAACCCAGATTTCAACACAAAGGGATTTAGGATAAGACACAGGAAAGAGAGGTTAAGAGGCAGGGAGAATAAAAATGCTTAACATATCTAATAGAATTTCCATAAAGAGAGACTTGAGAAAATAAAGAAGGTGCAATATTCAAATATAATGGGGGAGAACATTCGGAACAGATGAAAATGATTTTTCAGAGTTGTGAAACAGTGAAGACACATTCTAGAGAAGGTATAAAATCAAGGAAAAAGGATGATCTTAATAACCAGGAAGAATAACACTCTACAAAGGAATGACAGATGTCAACAGTCGCAGAAGACAGAGGACTGTGGATACTATCTCCGAAGTAGGACAGAAAATAATTATGACTCTTGTTTTAAAACCATAACAACTATAATTAAAATGAGTATTTAAATTTTTTTTTTCAGATTACTAAATTAACAGTACTGTCACTGTCTTCTGGGTAAACTGTTGCTCAGCCTGTATTTGAAGAGGCCAAGATATGGCTCTGGAAGAAATTTGTTCTCTTAAGTGGTGTAAGCCAGTACTTTTTTCTGGAGATAAACAGAGGAAGAAATATGCCTATCATTGCAGGGAAATTCTTCTTAAACTACCCTAGTCGTTGGCTAAAGTTCTGGTGCCTGTTTAACAAAAAGAGTCTACCTTTGGAAAAAATTGCCTCAGTTTTATGGACTTTAGCTTCAGGATTTGCTATTTTAAAAATTTCTATAAAAACAGTTTAATATTCATTTTCAGATGTCTAAATTTCTTGCTCCTTCTAAAGTCAGATCCTTCCTTGAAACTAGCTTTTAAACCAAAAGAAAGTAGGAGATCTGATGTCCTGTCTTGAGCCATAACATTTTTTTTTTAGAGTCAGAGTCTCCCTCTGAGTTCAAGCTGAAATGCAGTGGTGCAATCATAGCTCATGCAGTCAGGAGCTCCTAGGGCTCAAGAGATCCTCCTGCCTCAGCCTCCCAAGTAGCTAGGATTACAGGTGTATGCCACTATGTGTGGCTAATTTTTTAACTTTTTGTGGAGATGGGTTTTCACTCTTGCTCAGGCTGGTCTCGAACTTCCAGTCTCAAGTAATTCTCCCACCTCAGCCTCCCAAAGCACTATGATTACAGGTGTACACCACTGCGCCTGGCCAACTTATTTTATACTTATCATTGGTTGTAATTTCTCAGGTAAGAGAGTTATCTGTATTAGATCTTTTGGTCAGATAGGCCAACTACTTTCAACTGTGGTACTAAATCTGGTTATAGAGAAATATCATGAAGCAACACACCAAGTTTCTGCTTGCCAGAAATGTACTTGTTTTGCATAGCAGGTCTGACATGGGCTTCTTTGTATTACATATTGCCATACTGCAGTGGATGTACAGCTGCAGGAATTAAGAGGCATTTGTTAGTGAAGTTGGCCAGGGTTATAAGCACTATCCTGGTAGGCCAACATTTCCAATGAAATTTGCTTGGTCTAACCATATTCAACTAGAGGCTGCCATTTTAACCTGCTCTATACTATGGGATCATTAACTTAGATCTATTCCTAGGTAATATTAGCTAAATAGATCAAGGTCACGAGTCTGAATTCTTCAGTCTCTTGTGATTTCATTTGATTTATAGGTCTAGTGATTCTAAAGTTTTAGAATATGGTAACAGTTTTATATAATGGTTATATAGCTTAATATGCAAATGTTTATATTGTACTTCTAAAATATAGGGAGTTATAGGCTGGGCACAATGTCTCATGCCTGTAGTCCCAGCACTTTGGGATCCTGAGGTGGGTGAATCACGTGAGGTCAGGAGTTTGAGACCAGCCTGGCCAACATGGTAAAACTTGTCTCTACTAAAAATATAAAAATTAGCTGGACATGGTGGTGTACACTTGTAGTTCCAGCTATTCAGGAGGCTAAGGCATGAGAATTGCTTGAACCTGGGAGACGGAGGATGCAGTGAGCTGAGATGGTGCCACTGCACTCCAGCCTGGGCGATAGAGTGAGACCCTGTCTCGAGGCGGAACTTGTAGTGAGCCGAGATTGCGCCACTGCACTCCAGCCTGGGTGACAGAGCGAGACTCCGTCTCAAAAAAAAAAAAAAAAAAAAAAAAAAAAAAAAGAGTGAGACCCTGTCTCTCTCTCTGTCTCTCGCACACACACACACACACACTATACAAATGTATATATATATATGTATATATAGAGAGAGTTGTAAATAACAGACTTTATGTGCTATATGTATGATAGACCTATCTTGAAAAATTTGAAGTAAAAAGATTATAAGTTAAAATAAAATGGCTGTTTGTTATCTATCTCATCGCTGGAATGAATGACAATGCCTTTTTAGACTAGGCCATTTTATGAAAGAAAGTGCTACAGCCATTTTCAATTAAGATTTGCTAATTCATTCTAGTTTTTCTCTTGTCTAAATATCCACAACTAGACAAATCTGACTTTTTAAAATTAAATTGCTTTCACTTGGTCTTTAACCTGTCTGCTGGCATATTTGAGCAAGTGTCAACACAGTCATAGATGAAGAACCTACTCACATCTTCCATTTTCTTTCTTCATGAAGGTAAACATTTTAACTTCAAATCTCTTCACATGGGAAGGAAACTCACATCCATGAAGAAATTATATCCACAGGGTGGAAGACAGTTTCATGGAATTCTCATCATTTGCATAGCTTTTAAAAAAAACACCAGAAAAGAACTAAGTCTCACTGTCACAGAAGACTCTAAATGAAGCTTTTATTCAAAGAATATATTAAGAGGTAGGATGGTTGGGTAGAGGCTGTAGGGTGCAATGGGATTGGAATTTTAAAACCGGCCAGGCATGGTGGCTCACGCCTGTAATCCCAGCACTTTGGGAGGCCGAGGCGGGTGGGTCACGAGGTCAGCAGATTGAGACCATCCTGGCTAACATGGTGAAACCCCGTCTCTACTAAAAATACAAAAAATTAGCAGGGCGTGGTGGCGGGCGCCTGTAGTCCCAGCTACTCGGGAGGCTGAGGCAGGAGAATGGCGTGAACCCAGGAGGCAGAGCTTGCAGTGCGCCGAGATTGCGCCACTGCACTCCAGCCTGGGCGACGGAGTGAGACTCTGTCTCAAAGTATAATAAAAAAAAAAAAAATTAAAAAAAAAAAAAAAAACCCAAAAAACAAAAGACAAAAAAATCTATTGCTTTCTCGTGTACTGGGTCTGGACAAGCCAGGCAGTGCTTTAGTGCCTCTGTGCCCTTGCCTATGAGATGTTATTGACAACACCTTCACTATGACAGTGGACTAGAATATATAATGGAGGACTATCGTAAACTCACATTGTAGATTATTATTGGAGTGCTGATAAAGCCTACGAGTTAGTGGTAGGGTAAAAGAGAAGAGTACTAGAAAAGAACTCCTGGAGTACAAAGTAAAAACTACAGATTCTCTGAGGAGCGGGACAGTAGTATGGTAAGAACAAGGAACCAGGGGGCAGTACAGGATCTGATCTCCAATCCCATTGTTCTGATCTCATCTTCCCACCTCATTCTATTCCGGACTCATTGGCCTCCTTGCTGTTTCTAGAACATACTGATCATGTTTGGAATAACATTCCATATACCAGCATGCCTTCCTGCCTTCAGATGTCTGCTCAAATGTGACTTCATTGCAGAGGCTTGCCCCTGTGATCCTGCATAAAATGCCTCTCACTCACTCACATTGACTTTCATCTCTTTAACTGTTTTATTTTATTTTACTACCACATGACATTTGCTTCCCATTAAAACAGAAGCCTCATGAGAGCAGGAACTTTGTTTATTACCATAATTGCCAGAATCTATAGTATATGGATGGAAATGAGTGAATAAATTGGAACAGGGACAGAATACCTGGGTTCCAGGCCTTCCTCACTGAGTTAACATGGACAAGACTCTTGTCCTGTCTTGTCCATGTTAACTCAGTGAGGAAGGCCTGGAACCCAGGTATTTCACTTGTCTGACTTGGAAGAGATAATATATATCTTTTGCTTAGTAGTTGTAAAGATTAAGTGAAGAAGGAAGAAACATTTATGAATACCTACTACTAAGCAAAGTAATTTTCATTAAGCTCTATATCAATCTGATAAATATTAGTACTCCTATTTTACACATTAACTGCATCTAAGAGTTTGTGGCTTTCGTAAAATCTAGTGCTATTAAAGTGTGCAAAATAAAGATTAAAGATATAACATGTAAATGCAAGCTATTTTTATAATCAAACTACTTACACTTTATCTTTTCTTTCCTTTTTGTGGAGAACAGGGTCTCGCTATGTTGCCCAGGCAGGCCTTGAGCTCCTGAACTCAAGCTATCCTCCCGCCTCTGTCTCCCTAAGTGCTGGGATTACGGGCATGATCCACCACATCTGAATGATCAAATTTGTAATGAAATTAATAACTACTTATAATAAACCATCTATAATTTACTAGATAAAAATTGTATATAGTTAGGCCATTTCTTCATTTTTATAACTTTAGGCATAAAATAAGAGAAGGAATAAGTAAAACAAAAATAATTCATTTGGATGTATTACCATTGGTATTATCTGATTGTTGAAAAGTTCATGTTTTCCACTTTTTATAGAGATCCATTATAACTTGAGAGTAATAATTTTCTAAACATTTCAGTCATTTAATAATTTTTTTTGAAATAGAGTCTTGCTCTGTCACCCAGGCTAGAGTGCAGTGGTGCAATTGTGGCTCACTGCAGCCTCAACCTCCCAGGCTCAGTAGATCCTCCCAACTCAGTCTCCCAAGTAGCTGGGACCACAGGTGCATGCCACCACACCCTGCTAATTTTTGCATTTTTTGTAGAGATGGGGTCTGTGTTGCCCCTCCAGGTCTAGAACTCCTGGCTTCAAGAAATCCACCCGCCTTGGCCTCCCAAATTTTGGGATTACAGACATGAGCCACTGTGCCCAGCCTAGAAGTTTTGGGATCTACTTATTTTTTTTCCCTTGGCAAAAGAGAAGTTAGGACCAATTACTATGATTATTGACAGCATCTTGAATTTCTACTTCATATACTTGTTATGCATATTGATTTATAGGCCTTTTGTAATAACTTAAAGGTCTTCTAATGTTTGTATCACAAGGCTTGGCAAATGTTTAAGAAACTACATGGGAAGAAAAAAAAACTACATGGAGACTGCATCTCATACTGAAGCATTTTAGGTCAATTTAGGTACACTAAAAAAAAGTGAAGCAAAAAGGTTGAAAAAAAGGTATAGATTTGTATGAATTCAGTGCTAGAGGGCACCTGTTAACATTTGTAGCAAGACTAGATTTTAATCTGTAGAGCACAGCCTTAATGTTTCTCCTTGCTTGAAGTTTTCCAAAAATATACCTCACTATCCAGATATTAGGTCATTTACGTGCTGTAGGAACAGAATAATATAAACCTCTTAATTCTTCTTTGAAAGTTGACTTTATGTACTGTCTTTATGCGGAATTAAAAAATTTGCATTTCAATGATTGATGAGAAAAGATAGATAAAAAGACTGTTGACATAGAAAAGCAAAAGCTACTGAGAGAAAAGTTTAATCCCAGGTAGATAAAATGTTCATTTCTGAGCCTCCTATCAGCCAAGGCAGGAAAGGAGATAGTGTCATGGGATTCATTTCCTGAAGACAAAGTACAGAAGAAAATGTTCCTGGCATTAAGCATCAAAAAAGAACCGATACAATAAGGGCCAGTCCATTTTATTCCTCCATCTTCAACAATAGTTTCCTTGAAGATTCAGAGATGTGATGGTTTCACATTGATTCTCATTATGAGCCAAGGACACAATGTAATTTACTCTCAGAGTAGATTAGCCATAGGCAATGAGTTAAGGTGGCCACATTTCTGAATTTGAGGCAGAAAAGTTAACACTTAGCATATTTTTACTAATTTCCTAGGAATTTGAGATAGCATAGATGATTTGTGATAATGCCTCACTCTTCACTAAATGTCACCTCCTCAGAGAGTGTAACTATTCCAACCATGGAAGTCACCAGTCACTGCAACCTTTTAAAAAGCTTCATGTTCTTCAGAGTATATTATATCTGTGCTTATCTTCCCCAGTGAATATAGGCTTAGAGCAGAAACTCTCTTGTTCACCGCTGTCTCCTGATACGTAGACTGGTACTTGGTATGCTGTGCTCAAAGAGTTTGAGTGAATACATTCTTACCTCTAAGATACCTTCCATTGAAAATAAACCTATTCAGACTAGACTCAAAAAAATCTCAACTTATATTATTCACCACCCTCTATGAGAAAGAAATGAAACATTTCAGATTCAGTTTGTATAAGCTTTGAGGGAAGAAAAAGGCTAAATACAAAGAGAATATGTAGAAGTAGTTTAAGAAAATAAATTAGGACTTATACCCTAAGCATTCTAATGAGTTGAGGGCTCAATTTTCTCACTTGTAAACATCACACAAACACACCTGTTATCAGTTTGAAGTGCCTGTTAATAATGTTTCACTGTGGGATGCTCTTGGGATCTGGGCCTAGGGTAGAGCAGCAATCCTCCAGAAATAACTCTAGTTGTGGATCTTCAGAATACAGAAGCTCAATCTTGAAGAAAACTGCTTCTTTTTATTTTATGACAGGGTATTTTACATTCTTGTAGAATTCTGAATACAGTAAGTCAAATAATGTTCTTATTTGGAATTCTTTTGTTCACAGATTTAATAGAAAGTTTTAGCTTTAAAAATAGTAACTGTGATATAATAAAAATTTAGTTAGAAATAAATTTAGGGCTGGGCGCAGTGGCTCATGCCTGTAATCCTAGCACTTTGGGAGCCTGAGGCAGGAGGATCACTTGAGGTCAGGAGTTTGAGATCAGTGTGGCCAACATGGTGAAACCCCATCTCCACTAAAAATACGAAAAATTAGCCAGGCATGGTGTGGTGGGCCTATAGTCCCAGCTACTTGGGAGGCTGAGGCATGAGAATCACTTGAACCTGGGTGCAGAGGTTGCAGTGAGCCGAGATTGTGCTGCTGCAATCCAGACCAGGGGACAGAGCAAGACTATGTCTTAAAAAAAAAAAAAAAAAAGAAATAAACTTAGGTTTGAGGATTCTTTCTAAATGTGTATGCACAGATGAAAAATCCTAACACCAACCAGAGAGCATTGTTTTTCTAAACTTTTCTGTTATTATTGCCTACAATTTTATTTTATACTATTATCTCCTCACTGCTTCCCCACTTTGATGACTGACTAGTCATTAAGATATTATTTGAATTAACTTAATAGCGAAAACTTTCTATGACCTGATGTACCATAAATCTGAAAAGCCTAAACCTCTAAGAGTTATCTATACAGGGAACATACTATATATTTATGTTAAATATGTATTTGCTGTTACAGATACTAGGTGACAGCATTTGCCTATAAGTCTGAATACATTTTATTTCCTCATATTTCTAAGAGAAGGAATATAAACTCATGCATAGTTTACAGCATAGTATCAAGTTGCATTCTGTAAAGATGCTACCAAATTTTTTCACCATCAGCAGTGTGACAGCTATTTACCACACACTTGCTGACATAAAATAGACATTGCCAAGTATTTAAATGTGGTAAGAAATTATAACTCATTTTTAATTTGTATTTCCAGTTTCTAGTGATAGACTTTTTAATATATAGAAAGTCTGTGTTTTTTGGTGAGTTTTATGTATCAATTACTAATATCTATTTGATATTAGTAAGTTTTCACTCGTAAGATCTGTTCATGTAGGATATTTGCCTTTTGTACTTTGTTGTAATATTCATTGAACTGAGCCTCAGTTTTCTAATTGATGAAACTACAGCGGTTCTTGCCTGTCTCTTAAGGTAGTTGAGGAATAAATGAGACAACAGACACAAGTAAGACTGATATGAAGTGTTATATGAGGCCAAATTATTTTTTTATTGTTGCCTTGAACTGAATTGCCTTCCCATACTGCCAAGAATCATCTATTTTTGGATACCTTCATGGTCAGGGCGATAAGACCAAGTCCTGGCTCAACACTGGGTGCCAGGTTCTTCTTTGGTTGGTAATGAAATGTGACTGCATCATGGAGAAGATACTGGCAGGCACATCTTAATCTAAGGAAAATACAACAGCATCCCCTTAGAAAAGACCCAACAGTTCTTGAATCATCAGGCATCACCAGCTGCAAAGCTTACAGTGGAGTTTCCCCCACTTCCACCCACTTCTGCTGCCTTCTACAAACTCCAGGTGGGGAAGAAAAGGGGGGAAGTATTTAAATCTCCTGCCTAACAAACAGGACCAAAAATTAAAGCTTTCTGGAGAAAGCCCTTTTCTGCTTTGATCCTCCTTTCCCTTCACACCATCTTTCTGGTACATAGGATCAGTTGCTCCAGGTTGGAAGTAAAGGACATCATTTTCATTAGTTAAAATGTCATTTTCAAACTAGTTCAGTGAAGACAATTGTGAACATAGCATTGTTCTCACTGGAAGTGGAGAAGACACATAGGTGTGGTAAAAAAAAATCTTACCTTTCTACAAGTATTCACACTGAACACAAATGTTACACTTGTTTTAGTAACAACTGCAGGTTTGTCCCTTAAAGTGAATTCCTATGGATCCAGGCCTGACACTCCTTTCAGCTTCAGTGCAGTAACTACCACAGAGCCATTGGACTTGCAGTCTGGCAGACATTTAGATAGGTGAGGAGACTCAGGTCCAGAAATATTGTGAACAGAGAAACACGAAAACGACCACTGCATGACAACTAGAAATGTTAAGATATAATAAATACACTTAAGATCAAGGTTGAGATTCCAAAGACCATAAAGGAAATCTTAGACCATGAAAGAAAAACCAAACCTGGAACAATAAATGATGATCTGACACTGCAGCTGCTAGAATGGTAATGGGGGTTAGAGATGGTGCCAATCCCAGTAGCCAAGGACTTGTATTTTAGTACCTGTAGAGTGACAGAAGCATCTCAAGCCTGCAAGAGGCTTGAATTAAAAATAGGACCCTTCAGGAAGTCTAGATGCTCTAGGAATTACATTACCACTGAAAGGGTAACCTAGAAACCTTTTGCTTCCACATAGCAGTGAGAAAAGATAAGTTTCTCCATCTACGATCGAGGTCTTACGGCTGGAAAGTAAGAGGATAGTTTCCCCTGAGAATTTATAACACTAAGCCTGCCCTTACAATTTAATTCAGGGTTTTAGGTTTCTCAATCAGTGTAATGTAGAAAACCAAACCCATTTTCAAGGATGTCTTCCAGTTATGAATAACCTGGGGTACCTTGCAGAAAAACAAAGCTTCTATGGAAACACGTTTTTCAAACCAGGCCACACAGACTATGTGCAAAGCTCTACTCAAGATAAATTCAAAATACAAAGTAACAAAACACACAAAGAAATCTTTGAGTGTAAATCAGTAAATAGGATTGAAATTTCAAATAGAACTGTAGAATTTACAAAGTCGGTAATCTCAGAAATTTATATAAATAGTATCAAACATAAGTCTAAAGCATTATCAAATAAGGAGGCATATATGAAAAAGCCAAATCATTCTAGAGATTAAAACTCATTATTGAACTTAATAGAAGGAAATCAGAGAAATAGAAGCTAAATCTAAGGAAGCTGGTCACGGTGTGCTTTGTTGTTCCCCAGCTGTCGTCCTCCCACTGATGTTCCAGAAGCAAGTTAATACTATCGGTGGCCCCATAGTGCCTGTCTCCCACATGAGTCTAAAAGGAAACAGTGGAGACAAGATAACTGCAATGCTAAGGCGCAGTTGTTTATGAGAATCTCAATTTCTACCACCCTAGGCAGTGACTTTTGAAATTGGTGATAAATTCGTCAGTAACATGGAAATAGACACTAGTGTTAATTGCCACCAAGTTACCAACTTTGTACAAACTCCAAGTTTCCTTCATGTCCTTAACTTCTATAATAATTCAAGGAAATACCCAAGTTTTTCTTCTGTGGTGCTACAAACACCTAATTCCTTTTAGAAAGCTGCTAAACAGTCATATTTTGGTGATTAGAATCTCAAATCCTATATTTGGGGTCTATGTTGTAATGAAGTCTCATGCTACCATTAACTATACTTTCTTAGATAAGTAGTCCATGAAAGGTAGGTATTCCACTGATACTTGTGCTATGGCAGGCCATGTTAGATGGTGTACCAGCATATGGGAGTCCATCTATATCTCACCTACATATTTCTATATATAGGTTGATATCTATCTTTAAGTTTCAATTAAGTTACCAACCTTGTAATAACCACCTTCTGCACCAAGAGGAATCTTGATAGAAATTGTGTTGCCATCACTCTTCAATTCATAGTGCTTAGAAACAATGTCAGCTGTGGACAGTTTGTGAAGACTCACTCCCATCTCTTCAGAGAGGTCCTTGAAGTGGCCAGCCCCATTGAGAAAGGGGCTGACGTTCTTGGGGATGGTCCAAGTAATGGTGTCCGTGGAGTAATACATGCTATCTTAAAGATACATTGTACCCTACTTTTTGTACACGAACATTAGACTTAAGTTAACAGAATTTGGTTGTTGTAGAAAGAAGAAAGGGGCTGACCGTGGCAGCTCAAGCCTGTAATCCCAGTACATATAGAGGCTGAAGTGGGAGGATTACTTGAGCCCAGGAGTTTGAGATCAGCCTGGACAACAAAGTGAGACCTCGTCTCTACAAAAAATAAAAAATAAAAAAAAATTAGCTGGGCGTGGTGGCACAGGCCTGTGGTCCCAGCTACATGGGAGACTGAGGTAGGAGGATCAGTTGAGCCCAGGAGGTTGAGGCTATAGTGAACAATAATTGCCTCACTGCACTCCGGCCTGGGTGACAGAGCGAGACCTGGTCTCGAAGAAAAAAAAAAAAGAATGCGTCAAGCAATGGAGTGTGGACATTGGGAAGGAGGATTATTTGAGAGACAAACAACTAGAAAAATGAGGTCCTAACTCATTTATATGGTTATGACACAATGAGAAAGCTACAATCCGAACTGTTTCCTAGAATAAGTAGGGACATTGACCAGGCCTTAAAGGAAAAACTTAGGAAACTAATGGACTACCAAAAATACAGTTGGTAAAGTACTTTGTATTTTATCGTATTAAGGATAGAAAGGGATGGAAACTGACAGATAGAAGTAAGTGCAGCAGAGGCAAGGTGACAGATCAGCCAGCATGGAAGATACATGGAGGGGAACCATGAGAAGAAGACGGGAGAGGAGAGCCCTAGATTGTGAAAGGCCTCCCATTTAGATTTTTCACCCTATTCATTTGGGTATCTGGGTAGGCATCTGTTTCCTACTTCTGTTGTCTCTGAATTGCCCCTTCCCTGCTGTACTTGCCAGGGATATAACATGGCTGTAGACCCTGCCATGGGAGTTTGAAGGGTAGATTTGGCCATAATGGTTGTTTCAAGGATGGTTAGGTGATAGAGGCTGGGCTAGAAAGGGATCCATAGGGGACTTTTGCTTCAACCGTTGGGACTGAAGCATTTCCCCCAAAATCTTTAGCAATAAAAATGGACTCAAACTGTTCTAGGTTTGTCTTTGCCACAACACAGAGGGTCTTTCTGAGAATAAAGATGAAGGAAAAACCAGTCTAGCCATGCCTTATGTCAACTCTAACCCTGGAATTTTCAATTTTCTAGATGAAGAACTTTTGTTTACCTGATTAGAACTGGGGATCTGTTGATTCCAACTAAGAGCCCTAATGCAGGAATAGTTCCTACCTTGTACAAGTTAAAAAGCCAGATATTCTCAAGTAAGTGCTACCAAAATTCAACTCCATGTCTCTTATCCACAGGGCAAGACATAGCCGTGTCCACCATCAGAATCATCCAGCACTACTTGTAGGAAGTACTTGATCTTACAGCAGTAAAAGTAATACCTTGAATCTGACAGGAATCACAAGTGACTGCAATCCTGGCAATTTGTTTTAAAGCTATATTGGTAAGTACAGCTTAACTACTATAGAGATAGACTTTAAAGCCAGCTTGCAGCAGGATCCTCGTGTCAGTCACGTTGATTCTGTAGCCAGCCCTGTGTGCATCCTGCACCAGCATCAAACACCACATGATTGGTGTATAAAAGATCATCTGCCAGATGGAAGCCACCCCTGAAGTCACCCGAGCCAAAAATCATAGGTGTGAGGACACTTGAAACTTCATAGTGAGAACTCCCAAACTGCATCTGACCATGCTTTTTAATGGGACCTCAAGTTCCCATCCTAGTTAAAGGTGAGATTCAGGGGCTCAATGGAAGAATCTCCTGGGCTTTCCTACCACACACTTGCCTCAGAGAAGGCCGCCGCCGCCGCCCGGTCCTCTGGCTTGTCCTAGAGCAGGTCCACGGGGATTAATGGAACTTCCTTCTTAACAGAGACTTTTGGGAAGAAGATTTGCTTAACCCTATAAATTTAAAAACACTTTAGGCTCCCTAGTCGTGGTACATTTGATCTTCTTTTAACTTCAAATCAATGTGGTTATGATCTCATTCCTAACTCAGTTACCTAGAAGCTATCATCTAATAGGTGACTGAGCTTCTGCATCTTCAACATCATAACTCCTACAAAGAAGGCCAAGGGTAATTCTAGAGTACCTTGAATGCATTTAAGAGGATAGATGGCATAAGATAACTAGCAGAGAGCTGGCATGCAGCTGATACCCAGTAAGAGGTTGCTAGTCTTTCTTGAACCAGTGGAAGCATTGGTTAAGCCAATGAGAGTAGAAAAAAGTGACTCAGAGACAGCTACTCTACATAGCTTTCGAGTGCTTATATCAACCCAGGTATTGCCTCTGGTAACCGATTTAAAAGATTTTTAGCTAGTTTTGTGCAGAATTAAGAGAAAACATGAAACTACAATGTGATTACTTCAACTTTATAAATTATGAGCTGACTTCTGGCTTCTAGAATTATTTTTACTGGCCAAAATATATAATAACAGTAATTCTGTCTTGTAAGAATTGAGGGTAGTAAAGCCACATGTCCGATATTGCCTTGAATCCTACTTCTACTGCTTTCTGTATACGATTTTATTTACTTAGCTCCTAAGCTCAGTTCCCTCATTTATAAAAAAGGCAAAACACCTCATAGGGCTATTGGGAAATTGGGTTCACGCCTGTGATGTTCTTACAGTGCAGGACACATATTAAAGGCTCAGTAGATAGTAGCTCTTATTGACTTCCTCCATTTGCTGGGACTGAGGGTCATACTGGCCACATGAGGATAACAGTGTAGAACTCCAATGCAAAATGAAGAGCTCAAGGAGACAGACAGACCCACTGCTGACTTTTACACTTAGAAAAACTGTGAAACACTAGAAAAACCTACTGGTAAATACATACCTGAATTTCTCCCACTAGCCCAAGTACCTTGAAGACAAGTCTTACTGATTTTCACAGCCTCCCTGAGCACTTCATGCTTGGTCTAACAAGTCATCTACTTGTAGGAAAATTTAAAAGTTCTCTATTACTGACATGGACTAATATGATAATAGATGAAAGATTGACATGGACATTGATATGGCAACATAACTAGTTTATGGATCTATGAAATTAATTGACTCTTTTGGATGGCAAAAGGAAATAGGTAGAAATAGCAAGAGCCACAGTAAGCTTGGATCACTTTCTGACACAGAGCACCGTGGTGCCTTCTTTACTGGGCCAGGGGCAAGCCTTCCTCTTACTTCCATGTAGTTTGTCTCACGTGATCTCTCTGGAAAACCATGAGGTATAGGGGCAGCCCATGCTTTTCTGATAAGAAGCAATGCCAGCTCTGACAGGATCTGTGGCAACATCAAGTTGCACAGTTATGGTAAAGTTGACATCTCTCTGTGGGGAAGAGAATCCTGACCTTATCAGAATGGGATACTTATTTTCCACATGAGGACATACAGCTCATGTGGGAAGTTTTAACTGAACCAAATTTGATGAGCTCTGTGTCACATGGTCTCACTGTATGCAATGCTTTTCCCTCTCCACATGAGAGGCAGCCTGCGAACATAAGCTGCTCACTGCCAGCACCCAAGACAGCACCTGATGCAAAACAAGCACAATTTGAACACATGAGACAAAACAAACCTTACCATATGGCCTTAACCTGCTTATATGAGCTCCAAACTCCACTCTTTCTAGGGACCCTCTTGTGAAGCCACATTTGGGTGTTTTGACAGTAACTTACTTTCTAGGCCTTAAAACTGATGGGGCCTTTGGGACTTCTGGAAGGGGCCAGCATATCTCAGAAAAATAAATGCAACAATTAGCTTGGAAATCCTTGGGTAGATGCCAAATGTTAGCCTTCATACAATAACACTAACTTCATTTATTCAACCAAACCACATAGCTCACTTCTCCATGAATACTATTGTGAAGAGGACCACTCCCCCAGCAGGTTGATTGTCCATGCTGTGGTGCACTTATAATAAGTGTTACCCATTACTAAGATGCAGTACAAGAGAATACAACCTCACTCCTCATGAGCCATGGGATTGGACTTGCTGCAGAGAATCCCTTGGATAGGGGTTTTACTCCAGCCTTAAGAAAGATGCGCTTTTGTTCAGCTCAGCCTTTTTTTCTTTTCCTAAGTGCTTGAGGAAGCCAAGAGTATGATTCTTAATATAATCAGTAACTCAGTGAAGATCCAAAACTCCAAGCTTATCACTTCTTTTAAGGCAGACTGTGTACCAACTGTTAAAGCAAACTAAATATGGCCTGT
This sequence comes from Symphalangus syndactylus, assembly GCF_028878055.3. Classification (NCBI taxonomy): domain Eukaryota; kingdom Metazoa; phylum Chordata; class Mammalia; order Primates; family Hylobatidae; genus Symphalangus; species Symphalangus syndactylus. The sequence goes on along the minus strand of NC_072440.2, from coordinate 94,483,999 downwards.
GAAAGACTGTGTACTTTTTTTGTTTTGTTTTTTGAGCTGGACTGTCACTCTGTCACCCAGGCTGGAGTGCAGTGGTGCAATCTCGGCTCACTGCAACCTCCAGCTCCTGGGTTCAAGCGATTCTCCTGCCTCAGCCTCCTGAGTAGCTGGGATTATAGGTGTGCGCCACCACGCCCAGCTAATTTTTGTATTTTTAGTAGAGATGGGGTTTTACCATGTTGGTCAGGCTGGTCTCGAACTCCTGACCTCGTCATCCGCCCAACTTGGCCTCCCAAAGTGCTGGGATTACAGGTGTGAGCCACCGAGCCCGGCCAGGACTGTGCACTTCTATATTTGTGTCTTTGTGGATGAACTGCAACCTAACTTAATAGGTAGACAAGATTGAAAACCTAACTTGGGAGTGTGTGTCTGTAACAGTGGCTGTGTCTTGGCCAGTCCCAGCAGCCATACTTCAACCACTCATACATACACTGTTGTGTTCAAACTGTGTTCAAATAAAGCAAACGCTGGGCTGTAACCTATCCAAGTTGTTTCTGTGCCTCATTTCTGATTTCTGTATGTCAGTTCCTTTTTTGTCTACAAATCTTCCACCATGTTGCTGCGCTGGAGTTCCTCTGAATCTGCTGTGATTCTGGGGGCTGCCCAATTCGCGAATTGTTCATTGTTCAATTAAACTCCTTCAAATTTGATTTGGCTGAAGTTTTTCTTTTAACACAACAAAACAAGTCCTATTCAGAGGGCATGGGACACTCACCTGTACATAGGTGTAGCAGCTGAGGGGAGATGCCTGAAGCCTACATTTCCCCAGTGGTCAGAGAGGATGGTGTGGCCATACTGGGCAGCCAGGGCCTCATCTGTCTTTCTTCCTGAGCCAAACTGATCTGAAAGAGCCCAAACAGCTTCTTACCAAATGCTCTTCTTCCTGTTTAGCCTCCAGGTGCTAATCCACCAGCCCCCACTTTATAGAGGAGAAAAAAAAAAAAACTAAGTTCACACAGCTGAGAAGAGCTGCAGCCAGGGTGCAAACCCAGGCAACTGAGCCACAGCCTGCATGCTCAACCCCTTTTTTGGGGTTTCAGGTTATTTTTAATTAAAGCAGAAATTTTGGTAGCCCGTCTTATTGACCCATACCCCTAAGCCTCCAGGAAGTGCCTGGCACCCCAAAGGTGCTCAACTGGTGTCTGTTAAAAAATAAGTTACTATAATACTATGTGGCAGGGGTTATGCTGGACACTTGACAACTATCATTTCATCCATGCATCTCACTGCCCTCTGCAAAAATACATGGCATTGTCCCCAACTTATGGGGAAACGGAGGGTCAGAAAGGCTAGGTGCCCTTCAGGGGCACACAGCTATTGAGGAGCAGAGATGATATGATGTTAAGCCTAAGTCCAAAGCTCTCTCCATAGTCATTTGTGGTTTCTAGAAAATGCATGGTGACTTACTGAAGAATTAGCCACCCCTAAACAGCTGTTTCTTCATGGTAGTCAATTCTTTAGATACATATATCCACCCAAATGTGAAATTCACCAATTATGCCATCGCCAGAGTTCTAGGTCCCAGCAAAATACTCTTCAGATGGCACATGGGGCTGTGTTAATGCTATGAAAGCCAGAAGGTACCAAAGATTTATGGGAAACATGAGGACCTTTGGAGTTCTCCCTACACAGGATGGAATCCTTGGAAGTGACCCAGACTAAGAAGAGATCATGTGACCACAACAACCCATGAGAACTGAGAGCAGTTTAAGACTGTACCTGGAAAATCTGTGGTGCTCACTAACTACATAAAAGTCAAGATACTTGTCTCTGACATGGGCAAAGACATACTTGTCTCTCCGGGCTCATTTGCATGAGGATCCCCACACATTCGAGGATAATGAAGTCTGCATCTGTGTGTGCAGAAGCAAAGAGAAGGAGGCAGTGAGCCTCTGGGTGCCACTTTTCCTAGCTCCTCCTTGCCAGGTGGACAAGAAAAACCTTATCACCAACCTGCAGCAGGGGCCCATGTCTGAAAGCCGAAAGCTCCTACAATAATTAATCTGATAAAAGAGCAAACTGTACTGTCAAGACTATACATGGATACCTTTTTCCTTCCTGCTTTGAGAGGTATAAAAAGCTCACCAAACATTCGGAAAGAGAGAGAGAGAGGAGAAAGAGAGAGGGTGGGTACGCAGAGAGACAGGACGAAAGACAGGGAGGCAGGTGCACAGAGATACAGACAGAGATACTGACTAATCCCCTGACCTCTATTGTCTAAAATGCCAGAACCCTTGAGGCCCTGTGGTCTGCTCAGCTCCAGGCCTACAGTAAGAGCCACACAGAATTACCTACCTCACAGCACGATGCAGAGCCACGGCACAACAAGACACTTCTCTGCCTTTTATCTCTGCAGAGAAGCTCTGCTTTCTGCTTGGCCTAGCAGCATGGAACTGGCCTCAATAGGATGTGTGATCATCAAGAGAATCTATTACAGCTGCTTCTCCTTTACCCAGAAGCAAAGCAGGATCCAGGACAGCTGCCCTGCAAGGAGGCCCTGGCCATCAGCTGATTACTTCAGAATGCTTCCCTTTCCAGCCCACTCAGAATGTTCCACAACATTCAAGTAGAGTCCCAAAGAGTTGCCTGGTGAAATACAGGCTGCCCACTTCAATTCGAATTTCAGATAATGCTTGGAGTATTGCAATCTTTGGAATATATGCAACATTTGGAACATACACACTAAAAAATGCCCATTGTTTATCTGGAATTCAAATTGAACTGATATCTTGTATTTTTATTTGTTCAATTTGGCAACTCTACTGGTTTTGCTAAGCAGAAAAGAAAAACTTAGGATGAGTAAGAATATATGTATACATACATATATGTATATATTTCCAATTAAAATATTTTTTTAACCAATATTTATCAGCTGTGCAAATTAAATGGTAACTGGAAAAGGCCTGTAAAATGTTTGGCCAAGACTAAAAATCAGCTAGGGAGTGAGTAAACCTGAATATATTTGTGTACATTAAATCATCTCTCTCTTACTAGAATGGGAATTTTTCCATTGCAGGAATATGTTATTTATTTAAAAACTTTTAAAGAGGACCTGCTATTTACAAAGGACTGTAAATACAACTAGTGTTGTATGAGTGAATAAAACAGCGAATGCCTTGCCTGCTTGGGGTCCACAAATTGGTGTCTTACACACCCGGTAACTCCAGCCCCCAGTCCCAGCATGAGGGGCATTCAGGAAATTCATGCTGATTGGAACTCTCTTTATTTATTTATTTATTTATTTATTCTCAGCTGCCAATCCTGGTTGGGTACCCTGTGCTCAGAGAAGGCTCATGAAGCAGCTTGTGGCTGATGGGCGCTTACCACAGCCCTGCCAATGATGCGGAGGGAGCAGCTGGCTCCGTGATTAATGTGTCACAGAGCCTGGTTTTTCATTTGCTGCCAGTGATGGGCTAAACGCTGGAAGGTTTGCTCTTCCTCCATTTCACGTACCAGAGACTGTCTTAAAGAGCCACCATGAACATTGCAGAGCTGCCTGTGTCTGTAGCCTGCTGAGTGCTCTCCCCTCTGGGCTGGGCTTCTGTGTTGGCCTGGATGATCTCTGAGGGCCACGCTAGCCTGGGTGCTCATGCTTTTTTTGTTAAAGAAATCTTCCTCCTACAACGGCTATGGTCGCTGAGTTGTAGCTTTTGCAGAGGCCTGGGAGGGTCTGGCTGGAGCCAGGGATGGTGACTACTGTAGGCACAGAGGGGTATCTTCTCTCAGCTTGGGACTTCCTGGCAGCATAGCATCATACCTCTTGTTACAGATGCTAAAGTACAACTGTGGGGAGAATTTCCAGGATCTAGAACATCCTTCACCAACTGGGGCCCCAGGAGTGATTTCTTAGAGGGCAATGTGAGTGCCTATCTGGAGACAACTGAGAGTGAGCTGGAGCCATTCTGCCTGAATGTGTAAAATTGATCAAAAATAACTTTGGAAACTGTCCCAACTGATGTCAGTTGATGACACCATTTCCAGGGGTGGGAGGGAACTCTAGCTTGCAGGTCTAGTATCTCAGAGATAACAGCTTTGGGGTCATCAAAGACTGTGCTTAATTCTTGGTCCTAACACCATTAGTTGTGTGACCTTGGAAAGTCATTTCATTCTTCTGAACTGAGGTTATTGATCTGTAAAGTAGCAAGTTTCTTTCTTTTTTTTTTTTTTTTTGAAACAGGGTCTCACTCTGTCACCCAGGCTGGAGTGCAGTGGTGCTATCATGGCTCACTGCAGCCTCGAACTCCCAGGCTCAGGTGATCTTCCCTCCTCAGCCTTCCGGGTAGCTGGGACTACAGGCGTATGCCACCATGCCTGGCTAATTTTTTGTATTTTATGTAGAGACAGGGGTCTCACTGTGTTACCCAGGCTGGTCTTGAATTCCTGGTCTCAAGCAATCCGCTTGCCTCTGCCTCCCAAAGTGCTGGGATTACAGGTGTGAGCCACTGTGACTGGCCTAGCAGGTTTCTACGTCACAAGGTTCTCATGTAAAAAGCACCTGACAAATTTGGGGCACACACTGAGAAGGGCATGTAGGAAACTCCCTGACCTCCTCCCACCCCCAACTCCTACCTGAAAGAATAAAGATTCCCTAAAAATTGTGTGTGCATGCGAGAGGGAGAGGAGAAAGAGAAACTACTGAGTGTAAAATAAGTGACTGTTCCTCAGTATTCCAGCAATGATTTCACTGTTTTGTGTAATATTTACTTTATATTTTAAAAATGCCTGAGTGGCAAAATTGAGTTGTCTTGGGCAGTTAAGTGAACAAAGAGGGATGTAGACTCACATACTTACTGTGCCCATGAAAAGCCTCCTGGAAGTAAATACAGCAGAATGGTAACAGGATTATTTCTGCATGTGGGATTATGAGTCATTTTAATTTTCAGACACTGCGATTTTGTGCAGATGCAATAGCAGAAGATGCCCACATAGGGGAGCCTGTTGCCCTCTAATGGCTTTTGGGAGGCGCTCAGGAAGCCACTGGTGCCCAGCTTCTGTGCTCAGGGGCTCCTGTTTTAGTCCCAGTCCCTGAAAAGTCTCCCTACTGAAATAAAACCTGCCCTAAGCCCTCCTTGATAACATTAGCTGGTCCTATTTGCAGAAGGCAAATAATATTCTCGGGCCTGAAGGAGGTCACATTTTCCTCCACTTAGCAGTGTGCCTCAGGGGCAGGGACAAGGCCCATCTCACCTGCTTTATTGGGTTAGCTATTGGGTTGAGTGGGGCTTTTCCTTTGCTCAGTAGGTATCACTAGGGACATGCATAAGTGAAAGGGCAGAATGGCTCAGCAGAGGAAAGGTGCCCACCACAAGCCCAGGAGTAGGAGGCTCCAGGAGATGAACACAGGACGTTGCAGGAAGGTGACTGTGGTTCCCTGCATGGACACCTGCCCAGCAGGGCTCTTGCAGACCTGCCCCAGCCAACCCCAGCAAGCGAGAGGACTGGGAGGGAAGGCAGAGGGGGAGGAAGGCAGTGACACTGCTCTGCTCCTACCCTTTGGTGTGGCCAGGATAATGACTTTCCCTGCGCCTTGCTGGATCCCTCAGGAGTGCAGGTTTGCCCCTAAGAAACCCTCTGTCAGGGGAGAACACTGAGAGCAAGAGAAAGTGGGAGACAGGGAATCTCCAAGCTCAGTGGAAGGCAGGAGGAAGGCGCTGTCAGTTTCTGTGAGGTGAGCCCCAGCGTGAGCTTGTCCCCCTCATGTCACCAACAAAAGCATGCCCAGCATACACCTGCCATGCAATGGCATTGAGGGCCATTTGTGGAAACTAGAGAAGGTGCGAGTGCTAACAGAAGACCACAGCAGTAGCTGATTCAGTTAAAACAAAGAAGCAGCCCCCAGATAACACATACCCACCCCCACATACCATAAAAGGCTTGTTCCTCTCTCTCCCTCCTTCCTGCCTCAATATCCTGGAGGTCTTCACCTTAAAGAAGGAAAGGGCAGGGGGCTGGGGAAGAACAAGTCCCCTCCACAGCAATGTGCAGCAAGGGGAGGCCCAGACTACACCTGTCCCCCACCCCAGGCCCCCTCAGCCACAGACCACACCTGTCCCCCACTCCAGGTCCCCTCAGCCACAGACCACAGGCACAGACCACACCTGTGCCCTACTGTAGGTCTCCTCAGTCACAGACCACACCTGTCCCACACTCCAGGTTTCCTCAGCCACAGACCACACCTGTCCCCCACTCCAGGTCCCCTCAGCCACAGACCACACCTGTCCCCCAGTCCAGGTCCCATCAGTCACAGACCACACCTGTCCCCCAGTCCAGGTCCCATCAGTCACAGACCACACCTGTCCCCCACTCCGGATTTCCTCAGGCACAGACCACACCTGTCCCCCACTCTAGGTCTCCTCAGTCACAGACCACACCTGTCCCCCACTCCAGGTTTCCTCAGGCACAGACCACACCTGTGCCCTACTCTAGGTTTCCTCAGGCACAGACCATACATGTCTTTCACTCCAGGTCTTCTCAGCCACAGACCATGCCTGTCCTCCTTTCCAAGTCCCCTTGGCCACACACTACCCCTGTCCCCCATGCTAGGTTTCTTCAGCCACAGACCAGCAAGTGACGGGGCAAGTGACGGTTGTGGATGGCTGGGAGATCACTGCCAACATAAAATTTTATTTTAAACCAAACTGGACTTTTAACAACCAAAACGACCTGAAAATTTGTTTAATCTGCCTAGTGTATCACTAAGGGCCAAAAAAAAGCCATTTCACAGTCAGTGAAGTCAGTGATTGGAAAAACAATCCTGTTCCTGTTCCTAGTTTATTCTTTTTTTTTTTTTTTTTTTTTTTTTTTGAGACGGAGTCTTGCTTTTTCACCCAGGCTGGAGTGCAGTGGCGCGATCTCGGCTCACTGCAAGCTCCGCCTCCTGGGTTCACGCCATTCTCCTGCCTCAGCCTCTCCCAGTAGCTGGGACTACAGGCGCCCGCCACCACGCCCGGCTAATTTTTTTGTGTTTTTAGTAGAGACGGGGTTTCACCGTGGTCTCGATCTCCTGACCTCGTGATCCGCCCGCCTCGGCCTCCCAAAGTGCTGGGATTACAAGCGTGAGCCACCGCGCCCGGCCTATTCTTAGATTAAGACTGATTAACAGGCCCCTCTGGATCTCAGTTTTCTCCTCTTTAGTAAGCAAGCAGTGCTGGTCAGCGCTCCTCCAACAGGGGCAGAGTGCTGAGGGGAGGGGAGGCGGAGAGTTGCAAGGACCTGGCTCAGAGCAGTGAGAGGTGAGGGCTCCCAGGCTGAGCCAGGCCCCTACCCCCATTTCTGTTTTTTTTTTTTTTAAGATAATTTCAACGTTCATTACGTTTTTGGGATTTTTTCCAACTTTATTTTAGTTTCAAAGGTGCATGTGTGGGTTTGTTACATGGGTAAATTTCGCATTGCTGAGGATTGGAGTACAAATGATCCCATCACTAAGGAAGTGAGAAGACCACCCGATAGGTAGTTTTTCAACCCTTGCTCCCTTCCCACCATTCCTCCTCTAGTAGTCCCCAGTGTCCACTGTTGCCATCTTTATGTCCACGTGTGCTCAGTGTTTAGCTCCCACTTATAAGTGAGATCATGCAGTGTTTGATTTTCTCTGTGTTATTTCACTTAAGGATAATGACCTCTAGCTACATCTGTGTTGCTGCAAAGGACATGGTTTTGTTCTTTTTTTTTGTGGATATGTAGTATTCCATGGTATATATGTATCACATTTTCCTTATCCAATCCACCACTGATGGGCACTTAGGTTGATTCCATGTCTTTGCTATTGTGAATAGTGCTGCCATGAATATATGCATCCATGTGTCTTTTTGGAAATTGATTCATTTTCATTTGGGTATATATCCAGTAATGAAATTGCTGGGTTGAATGGCAGTTCGGTTTTAAGTTCCTTAGGAAATCTCCAAACTGCTTTCCCCAGTGGCTGAACTATATCGCATTCCCACCAACGGTGTACAAGCATTCTCCTTTTCTCTGCAACCTCATCAGCATCTTGTTTTTTGATTTTTTGATGATAACCATTCTGACTGGTGTGAGATGGTATCTCATTGCAGTTTTGATTTGTATTTCTCTAATTATTAGTGATATTGGGCACTTTTTCATGTATTTCTTGGCCACATGTATGTGTTCTTTTTAGAAGTGTCAGTGTCTTTTGCCCCCTTTTCAAAATGGGGTTGTTGTTTGCTTGTTGAATTAAGTTCCTGATAGATTTTGGATTATTTGACCTTTTTCAGATGCATAGTTTGTATTTTCTCCCATTCTTAGGTTGTCTGTTTACTTTGTTGATAGATTCTTTTGCTGTGCGGAAGCTCCTTAGTTTAACTAGTCCCCATTTGTCAATTTTTGTTTTTATTGCAATTGCTATTGAGGACCTAGTCATAAATTCTTTCCCAACGTTGATACCTAGAATGGTGTCTCCTAAGTTTTCTTCTGGGATTCTTAAAGTTTGAGGTTTTACTAAACAATTATTTTAGATTCAGAGGTATGTGTGCAGGTCTGTTATATGGGTATATTGTGTGATGCTGAGGTTTGGGATGCAAATGATTTCATCACCCTGGTAGTGAGCATAGTACCCAATAGTTAGTTTGTCAACTATTGTCTCCCTCTTTTCTTCTCCCCTCTAGTTGTCCTCAGTGTCTATTGTTCCCATTTATATGTCCCTGAGTACCAATGTTTAGCTCCCATTTATAAGTGAAAACTTATGGCATTTGGTTTTTGGTTCTTGGGGTAACTCACTTAGGATAATGGCTGCCAGTTGCATCCTTTTGGCTGCAAAGGACATGATTTCATTCTTCTTTATAGGGTGAGGCCCTGCTATCTTAGTGTCCTGCTCTTCCTTACTCCTCCAGCATTGAGGAGCACTTGAAGCCATAATGCTTCAGTGTCATTGATCTGGGTTTGAAGGATCAGAAGAGGTAGTTCCTCAGTTAACCAGAGAAGAAACGGGATGCAGGTCATGGAAGAATAAGGTTTCCATGGTTTTAGAGTGAGAGTTGGCCAAACTTCCATAAAAGATAGAAAGTAAAAATTTCAGGCTTTGTGGGCCATGCAGTCTTTGCTGCAAATACCCTACTCTGCCAGTGTGGCTGAAAGGCAGACATAGATAATATGCACATGGAAGGGTGTGGCCATGTTTCAAGTAAAGCTTTACTTAATGGCAGTAACATAGGAATTCAATATAATTTTTATATGTTATGAAGTCATACATGTATTTTTATTTCAATAGTTTTTGGGGAACAGGTAGATTTTGGTTTCATGGTGATATGGTTTGGCTCTATCCCCACCCAAATCTCATCTTGAATTATATTACTTTTGCACCAACTTAATAGTTCCCATAATCCCTACGTGTGGTGGGAGGGACACAGTGGGAGGTAATTCAATCATGGGGCTGGTTACCCTTATGCTGTTCTCATGATAATGAGTAAGTTCTCATGAGATCTCACGGTTTTATAAGGGGCTTTTCTCCCTTTTGCTCAGCACTTCTTGCTGCCGCCATGTGAAGAAGGACATGTTTGCTTCCCTTTCTGCCATGATTGTAAGTTTCCTGGGGCCTCTCCAGCCCTGCAGAACTGTGAGTCAATTAAACCTCTTTCCTTTATAAATTATGTAGTCCTGGGTATGTCCTTATAACACCATGAGAATGGACTAACATACATGGATAAGTTCTTTAGTGGTAATTTCAGAGATTTTGGTGCACCTGTCAACCAAGCAGTGTATACTGTACCCAATGTGTAGTCTTTTATCCCTCACTTCCCTCCTACTCTTCCCTCCAAGTCCCCAAAGTCCATTATATCAATCTTATGCCTTTGCATCTTCATAGTTTAGCTCCCGCTTATAAGTCAGAACATAAAATATTTAGTTTTCCATTCCTGAGCTGCTTCACTTAGAATAATGGTCTCTAACTCCATCTAGGTTGCTGTGAATAACATTATTTCATTCCTTTTTATGGCTGAGTAGTATTCCATGGTGTATATATACCACATTTTCTTTATGCATTCGTTGGTTGGTTGACATTTAGGCTGGTTCCGTATTTCTGCAGTTGTGAATTGTGCTGCTATAAACGTGTGTGCAAGTGTCTTTTTCATATAATGACTGTTGTAAAGCAATATTCTTTAGATTTTTTCAACCTTTCTTAGCTTGTGGCTGTGGCTTATAAACTCCTGCTCTAGATTGTTTTCTAGATTATGTTCTAGATTATGTTGATCAATAAGTATAGCTTTGGGTGCTCCCTGCAAACAGTTTATCTTAAAGACCATGCATGTGGGAAAGCAGACTGCGGAGAATGTTCTAGCTCACTGCAGACTCAAATGCCAAAATCCATGGGCTCTCCTGCTGCACATCCCCCACCTAGGCAGTCCAGCCCAGCTTTGTTCCTCCTCTTCTCTCTTGGTTATGAAATTCGCAGAGGAAAGTGACTGTCAGTCTCAGTGATGACTAATGTGGTGTCCTGCAGAGTATGTGTGTGTAGAATTCACGGAGGAGGTTTTTCATGTTGGAGAGGAGAGCTCATCTCCTCCAAATGTCTCTTTCCTGAGGAGAAGGAGGGAGCTCCAAGAGGAAAGCAATTAACCCAAGACCATGCAGCAGCTCAGTGGCCAGGCAAGGGGTAGGGTGTAATTATGTGTGTATTCAGAATGCGTGTGTTTAAGAGCCATTTGTGGCTCAACACCTTAGGTACTGCAGGAAGACAGATGGAAGGGCTTTCTGAGGACACTCTCATCACTCAGTGTAAACACAGACTCTTTTCTTTCTGTCCTCCCTTTTTCCCTTCCCCCTCCCTCCCTCTCTTCCTTCCCTCCCTCCTTTCTTTCTCTTTCTCTTTTTCTTTCTTTTCTTTTCCTTCCTTCCTTTCTTCGTTTCCTTTCCTTTCCTTCCTTCCTTTCTTTCCTTTCCTTTCCTTTCCCTTTCTTTCTTTCTTTCTTTCTTTCTTTCTTTCTTTCTTTCTTTCTTTCTTTCTTTCTTTCTTTCTTTTCTTTCTTTCTTTCTTTCTTTCTTTCTTTCTTTCTTTCTTTCTTTCTTTCTTCTTTCTTTTTCTTTTTCTTTCCCTTCTTTCTCTTTCTTTCTTTCTTTCTTTCTTTCTTTCTTTCTTTCTTTCTCTCTCTCTCTTTCTTTCTTTTCTTCCTTCCTTCCTTCCTTCCTTTCCTCTTTCCTTCCTTCTTTTCTTTTTTTTTCTTTAGGTTCTCACTCTGTTGTCTTGACTGGAGTGCAGTGGCAGAATCATGGCTCACTGCAACCTAGACCTCCTGTGCTCAAGAGATCCTCCCACCTCAGCCTCTCAGGTAGCTGGGACCACAGGCACTCACCACCACATCCAGCTAATTTTTTATTTTTGTAAAGATAGGATTTCCCTCTGTTGCCCAGACTGGTCTTGAACTCCTGGGCTCAAGCAATCCTCCTGACTTAGCCTCCCAAAGTGTTAGGATTACAGGTGTGAGCCACTGTGCTTGGCACAGACTATTTCTTATAATCACTATCCTCAACTAGCATACAACCAACTCCTCCCTCCCACTTCCTGGGGAGATTTCATAGGTTTTGGTTTGTTTATTTATTAAAATCAGTTGATTCTAGTTTAAAATGCCAACATCATATGTCATTCAAAACTGTTCTTGCTTATCCTAAGCTATTTCCATGCTCCAAGGGCTTGGAGAGACCATTGGACCATGGTCTGCTTTTCTTCCCTCCTCTTTCTCCTCCCCTGCCTCCTTCCTTAGTCAGCTGTCACTCCAGTAATGGGTGGGAGCACAGGTGGGGGCAGAGAGGCAGTGGTGTGCTGGTAAATGGTTGACAAGAGGCTCTCTAGAAAAATGCCCTAATTTGTAGTGTTTACAGGTTTCTGTGGGGTAAATGTCCCATCACAGCTGATTTCAAGCTCCCAGGGTGCTGTTAATGAACATGGAATTGGGAAGAGATATGCATAACATACTCTTACAAGTTGATATGAGTTGGTGAGTGCTGGTGTCAACTCACTGCTGGATGAGGGACAAAAGGCCAGTCTCTAGCTAAGTCAGCACAGGTAATCCTCTGTCTGCTGATTGTCATTGCTACTCTGGCTGAGGGGATGCATTTTTTTCTTTCATGTCTTTTTCTTTAAAGACAATTTCAACTTTTATTTGAGATTCGGGGGGGTATGTGCAGATTTGTTACTTTGGTATATTGTGTGATGCTGAGGTTTGGGGTACAACTGGTCCTGTCACCCAGGTACTGAGCATAATACCCAATACTTAGTTTGCAACCCTTCCACCCACCACCTCCTCTAGTAGCCCCTATAGTCTATTGCTTTCTTTATGTCCATGAATACCCAATGTTTAGCTACCACTTATAAGTGAGAATATGTGACATTTTATTTTCTGTTCTACTGTTAATTCACTTAGGATAATGGCCTCTAGCTGCACCCATATTGCTGCAAAGGACATGATTTTGTTCTTTCTTATGGATGCATAGTAATTCCGTGGTATATATGTACCACATTTTCTTTAAAGAATGGGCTCTTGATGTCCTCTGTGGGCTAGCTCCTTAGTGGGCTTCTAGGGCCTCCCTTTTTGTGAAGGATAAAGCAACTCCATCTTGGATGCTAACCTGCCATGTTGACTTCTGATTAATCCCAGTTTTGGGGATGCCTCTAAGATTTCTATTTTATCTACTGTTACTGTAAATCCTGCCTTTAGACAGATGCCATAGCATTCTTGCCTTTCCCTGAGGGGTCCACTACAATTGTCCTACACATTCCTTCCCTGTGGTATAGAAGCCCTGGGTCTAAAAGATAATGGTGCAGGGATCCACCATCCCATCTTGCCATCCCATCCCGTGGCACCTGGTACATGGCTTCTGTTCATAAATCCTTAATAAAGATTTCTTTCTGAGAAACTGGATGTGTCAGCCTCTTTCTTTGGCCTTTCACCAAAGACCTGCTCACCATAGAACACCCCTGCTTAGTCTCTGCATGTGGGAGACCCAACCCTTCCACTTCCCCTCAGTTCCTGCCACCAGTGCCCAGGCAGGGCCTCTTGTTGTGAGGGTCCTTGTGCCAGATGGGCAGTCTTCCCATGTGAGGTGCCTGCAAGGTGGCCCAACCTGAGCTATGTCCCATAGCGTCCATTTGACCTACGGGGAGTCACACACCCCTGACAACAAATCACAGGATCACAGGCAGCTCAGCCCTGCTATGGTCTGAATGTTTGTGTGTCCCTCCAAAATTCATTTGTTGAAATCCTAACCCCCTGTATGATACCAGACACTTGGCGGGGTGGTTAGCCAGGTGGGGTGGTTGGCACAGTGGCTCATGCCTGTAATCCCAGCACTTTTCAAGGCCGAGGCAGGCAGATCACTTGAAGTCAGGAGTTTGAGACCAGCCTGGCCAACATAGTGAAACTCTGTTCCTATTAAAAATAAAAAAATTAGCCAGGGGTGGTGGCAGGCACCTGTAATCCCAGCTACTCAGGAGGCTGAGGCAGGAGAATCACTTGGGCCTGGGAAGCAGAGGTTGCAGTGAGCCAAGATTGTGCCACTGCACTCCAGCCTGGGCGACAGAGTGAGACTCCATCTTAAAAAAAAAAAAAAAAGAAAAAAGTTAGTTATTATTACAAAGCCTCCTTTCAGTTATCCTAACTTAACATGTGCCTGACCTGACCCAAAGAGAAGGTATCCAAAAATAGGGAACTCAGGAAGAAGGAAGTCAATCATCTTGCTTGTTAAAAATATGTGTTTCCTTATTTCACCAAGAGCACACCAAGGATAGAAACTGTGTTGAATCTAGCTTGTACTCCCATTTCCTCTATCTCTTCCCCTCTATCCTGCCACTGGATTTATTGAAAGCATTTTTTTTTCTACTGAATTGGACTGCTCCACCTTTCCAGAGCTAAGAGTATATGTTACAGAAACTTCTTAGTAATTGTTGAAATGCAGGCAGTATCCTGCCATCCCTGAATCAAAGCATTCCATAGAACTGAGCAAGGAGGGTCTCATTGTAGCATCTTAGCTCCAAGCAGAATGGTGACAGGAGTCTGAGAAGTGAGGGGCTCACCTGGAGAGGGTTCGGTGTCTGCGCACTGGAACCTTGATGAGAATGAACTTTTCAATCAGGAGCCTGGAACTTTTTGCTTTCCTGCATGAATTTATCAGGCTGTTACCTGCATGGAATTGCCTGTAGGGGAAAGTGACCTAGGCATATAATTTTATAAATGTGTGTCTTCCAACATGGGTTTTTTAGAGAAAGTTGGATTTCTTCAGGGGAGAGGAGAGATCATTAGCAATATGACAGAATTGGTGGGAGGACATGAGTAGCCAATAGAATCAGTGGTCATGTAGGGAGCCTAGACAGGTTCCAGGACAGCAGGATTGGATGCTACAGGTTACCTGAGGCTGTGGATTTGTGTACATATGTGGGGGTGGGGTGGGGCAGGGGGCAGGCAGGAGAAGCACAAGTAAGAGACAGGTTGCCAGGTTTAGAAATATATATATATATATATATATATATATATATATATATATATGCGTGTGTGTATACATATGGTACACAGTTAGAATTTTTTGTATAAATGTGTCCAGTGCAACATTTGTAGGATCTTTTGAAAAAACAGTTCTGTCAAAGCAATGATTTAGGGAGCATATTAAATAAATGACGTGTGAGTTTTAAAATTCATACGTATTCCCTCTTGTATTGAGTTAAAAAAATCAGAAAAAATTAAAATATGTGTGAATTATGAAACACTAAATGAATTAACAGTGGTCCCAGATTTGGAATACCTTAATCTGTTCAGTAGTGGGCCAGTGGTTTTCAGATTTGATTTTAGATGTGAGTATTACTACATAAATCCATGGCTGAGGAAGAAAATAAAGAAACAGGCTTAATTTTTTCAGGATGATGATGATGATGATGATGATGATGATGACTTTTATCATTTTGGTCCTCTCCAACATGCCAGCCTTTTTCCAGCTGCTGGTTGAGAGAATGCTTGGGAATATGAACAGTTTGGTGGTGCCTGTACATTTTGTTTTATATAGAAGGAGTTGGAGGGCTATTAGACATGATTCTCTGAGTGCTAGTCTGCCTCAAGAAGATAGGAATATCACTTCCCTGACAAGTGAGAATTCTCTGGCATCTCTGAGAAATAAGTGGCAGACACTTTTCCCACCAGAAGTAAGTCCTGATCTAGAAAGGTGTCCTCCCTTGAGTGGATGAGGATCACCAATAAAGAGAGGTGGATAAATTGGGAGAGGTGTTTAGAGGATAATTTGGACAGTTAGAAAACAGAAAACTAGGATTACAAGTTTCTCACCAGGGAACAGACTGTAAGGTGCATGCAGGGCTGAGATGGATGGATAAATGGGTGGACGGATGCATGGATGAATGAATGAATGGATGAAGAAATGAATGGATAGGTGGGTGGAAGGATGGATGGATGGATGGATGGATGAAGGGAAGGATGGATAGATGGATGGATGGATGGGAATATTAGTCTCTGAACTTGCTCTAGAGAGAGATAAAATGAGGCCTGTGAAAAGCAGTCTGAACTCTGATGAAATGGCTAGATGAGGGTTCCACATCAGTGTTTGCTGACCTTAATGAACCTTTCATATGATGTACTAACACTTGTTTCAAAGGCTTGGCTGTGGTGTTCTCTCAGGAGAAAAGAGGAAAAACATTTGTAGTAATTGTGGAATTTGTAGAATCCATCTAAAAGTAAGGTCCAATATCCTATTTATAATGTGGAACTATTAGCAATAAAGGTAGAGGTGATGTGCCCCGGGTTCCAGCTCTAGTAAACATTAGTTTTAACATTACCATTAATCAGTGTAAAGGCATAGAGATGTGGGTCTTCTGGCCTAGTTTCACCCTCAGACCATTGGCATGAGCAAAAAAAATGAGAGACCATGGGTCTGCAATGAGAGACCATGGGTCATCTGGAATGACCAAGGATCTGGTCTCCTAAAGAAGCTGGTGTGGCTGATGGCCTGGGGATATCATTGAGGCAGGAGGCTAGACTCACAGAACTCACAAATAATGCCATTCAAACCTTCCCAAGATAGGGAAGAGAATACTTGACAAAGAGCTCATAAGATTCAGAACTGCGGACAGCAGCGGAGGGAAAGAAACAGGCCTTTCTGGTGGCAAATTTGATTACATTTCTGGTTGCAAGTAACAGAAAAATGACTGACAAATTTAAGCAAAGGGTAATTTCTTGGGAATTCACAGAGTTCATGAGAGTTGAGAAGATCATAATTGGGAATTGTCAAGAATCAAATGCAGTCTGGATGGTTAAGAAGCAAAAAGCAGAAACATTGCCAATTGATCAAACCTGCTGCTACAGGCACTGCCACCACTACTCTGACAAACCATGCCCACCACGTGCCCCAGGTTTGCATCATCTGTTTTTATACAAAGCCATGGGAGGGAATGGCTAATTGGCCAAATGTGGATCTCAGTTTCTATGAGGTTAAATTGCTCCCTTTTCCTGAGAAAAAGTAATGACTTGGCATTGCTCAAGACACATCCATCTTTTGCTCTGATCAATCTTTTAAATTCAATGAATATGGACAGTAATGACTAGCCTTACATAAAGCCTGGACACAATACTGAAGGGAAAGGAGTTGACAAGAAAGCTTGCCCATTCCAGTTTGGATTCTGGGTGTAATAATTTTTTTCTACTCTCACAGTCACGTTTGGGGTTTGTATTTATACTAGTTCTTATGGTCCACAGAACTACCAAGCCAAGACATTAGCTTAAACTTGATCTCTAGATGGTAACACATTTGAGAAAATGCAAACCTTCTAGTACAACATATTCTGAAACCATGCTTTCTGGACATCTTGGCTGTATGGGTTGAAGTGTCCTTCAGGATGAGTGTGGGGCTCCCTGTGGCTATTGGAAGGAACCAGATGGAAAAGCCAAAGTGTTGGCTCAAGGGCTGGGGACCTTTATCTGAGCTCAGGTTATGGCCCCACAAATATTTGGAATAGAGCTGAATCTATGGGTTGCTTTACAAATCAGCTTTTGCTAATTACAGATCTGGTCAATTGGCCTAACTCACCATTGGGTGAAAATTTCTCACTGACTGTCAGCTTCTCAAGGCAGGGACCATGTGTGGTTAATATGTAGTGAGACAATGTTTTAAAATACCAACCAGAGTGCTTCCCCTTCCACGATTTTTGTACATAATCTTCTACTTAGTCAGAGGCATCCTGTTGCTTCAGGGAGGATTACCGTTGTTGTTATAGGAGTGCAGAAAGAAAGAAGTGTTAGAGTTTCACTTTGGACTTGCAAAATAGGCTCTTGGAGCCCAAAACAATGACTTCGAGAGAAAAGGATTAATTATTGAAGTTCAAGAGTCAAATCCTGGCACAAATGACAGATGGAAAAGAGAATAGTTGAAGAACCAGTTTTTCTACACAGAGCTTGCCATGAGATGGTGGGAAGTCCTTTGGGATTTGGCATTGAGAGAGCTGGCAGAGGCCCTATGAAGGGGAGAAAGCTGGAAATCCCAGGTATGTTTGGAAAAATCCCATGGCAAAGGAGACCAATGCCACTTTCGCAAGCAATATCTGCTTCCAGCATGGCGATGGAACCAGAGCAGTGACAGCTGAGTGAGCTGTCTGGAATTGAGAGGCCAAGTACCTTACACGTGCCTTGAGTGAAGGGAAAGCGGCTGAGAGTTTCTGAACCCTGCAAAGGTACTTTGGAAATGCTGTAAGTGATGGACCAGAAGCACTGGGGTCAGGGCCATGAGGGAACAGTATGCATTCAACAAGCAACTGAGGGACCAGTGAGCAGGAGGACATCAGTGATGAGTCATGGTTGTAGGATGAGCATCAAGCAGTGGGGAGCCCACCCCAGCAGAGGCCAGTGTGGGCAGAGGCCCACTGTGGAGACTTTATTCCACTTACCCCATTGCTGAGTGGTACACAGCCCTCCATGATCATAGATACTTGAAGGGATAAGGGAAGGAAGGGGGCAGAGAAAGAGCCTGAATTAACAGAGTTTAACTCTAGGAATTACCAGATTTACCTGGAATTGCTAAAATTGTTTTCTGCTGCCATAAATTCAGCAATAGAGAAATAAAGACAATTAAGAACTTGTACCTCTAAATCTGTGCCCTTGTAATTCACATTTAATAAAATATCAGTTCTTTGCACCCAGCCTGGTACAATGTTAATATTAGGAAAACATTTGTTGACTGGTGGAAAGAGTGAATGGAAACATAGCTCTTCTGACTGCCAGGAAGACCATATTTGGAAGCCATGTTTCTAGCCCTTTAGCCTAAGGGATTCTGCTTGTCATCATATGACAGTATTTGCTGACTCTGCCCTTGGATAGTTTACATATAACAAGAATTCAGTTCAACCAGATTACTTACAGCCCAGTACTTCATTGTGAGAATGGAAGGGCATGCCTTGAAGTTTATTCAGGATTTATATTGATGCTCTTCATTATCCAACTAGGAATTTATTTTGTTTATGAGAAATTTCTCTTTATATACAGAAAAGGAGTATAGGTACTAAGGGCCAGGAAGAACAGTGAAAGATAATTCACATTTATTATTATCTATTGTGCATGGTGGGGCACTGAAACCTCAAGACAAACTTGTAAGTAAATATTAGTATTATCCTCATTTTAGAATGATTAAATTGTATCTTTGGTTAGTGCACTTGGCACTCAATAGAACTTAAAATGTTGGTTGAATAAATTAACGAATAAAAGTTGAGCTACATGCTCAAGGCTATGCAGGCAGTAAGTGGTCCTGCAACAACTCTGAAGCCTGTAGATTTCCACGAGGCTATGAAGCTCATGCTACACTTGTAAATTAGCTTCTTGGTGATTGTTTCAGTCCATTTGTGCTGCTATGATGAAATACCTGAGACTGGGCAAACTATAAATAACACAAATTTATTTTTCATAGTTTTTCAGGCTAGGAAATCCAAGATCAAGGTACCAGTAGGTTTGGTCTTTGCTTCCAAGAAGGCCCTTGTACGTTATCTCCTCACATGGTGGAAGAGGAGGAGAGTAAAATCACTCCCCTAAGCCCTTTTATAAGGGCTCTAATCCCATCCATGAGGGCTGTCCTCCTAAAGGTCCCATCTCTTAATACTATAACATTGGCCATTAAGTTTCAACACATGAATTTTGGGAAACACATTCAGACCAGTGATTGTTTATTAAAACTCTACTTTTTTTTTTTTGAGATGGAGTCTCACTCTGTCGCCCAGGCTAGAGTGCAGTGGCGCAATCTCGGCTCACTGCAAGCTCCGCCTCCCAGGTTCATGCCATTCTCCTGCCTCAGCCTCCTGAGTAGCTGGGACTACAGGCGCCCACCACCACGCCCGGCTAATTTTTTGCATTTTTAGCAGAGACGGGGTTTCACCGTGTTAGCCAGGATGGTCTCGATCTCCTGACCTCGTGATCCACCCACCTCGGCCTCCCAAAGTGCTGGGATTACAGGCGTGAGCCATCGCGCCCGGCCTAAAACTCTATTTTTTTATGGTTTTGGATTTCTTGGTCATTATTGTTTTGACTCTCCAAAGTACTTGGATATAAGCATCTTTCTTCAAGGCAGGAGAAAAAGGGAGACTTCAAGATAGACAAGATGGAAATTGAGGCGCCATACCTCCTGTGGCCTCTATTTTCTTTCTTTCTCTCTTTCTTTCTTTTTTTGAGATGGAGTCCCTCTCTGTCACCCAGGCTGGAGTGCAGTGGCGCTATCTTGGCTCACTGCAACCTCTGCCTCCCAGGTTCAAGTGATTCTTCTGCCTCAGCCTCCCGAGTAGCTGGGACTATAGGCACGTGCCACCACGCCTGGCTAATTTTTGTATTTTTAGTAGAGATGGGGTTTCACCATATTGGCCAGGCTGGTCTCAAACTCCTCACCTCATGATCCGCCCGCCTCAGCCTCCCAAAGTGCTGGGATTACAGGCGTGAGCCACTGTGCCTGGCCTTTTTTCTTAGTAAGTAGGTAGACAAGTTCTCTGCTGGGAATGAGACCTGGGGATTGAATTGGTATGAAGATTTCCAGGGTTTAGAGTGGGGAAGACTTGGATGGGGTTTTCTGGGAAATGTTGAATAAACTAGAGTTGAGTAAAAGGTTTGCTGAGTAGTAGAGGAAATCCCTAAATAATTTATGAGGGTAGTTTCTAAGCTCACAAGTTTCTGATGGCAGAAGTTATTATTCTTAAGTTGCGGATGAGACAACTGAGAATTTCCCAAGGTTCTACGATTTGTATCAACTCCTGTAATTATCTATATATTTTTATGCAGTTGGCTATCAATATTTATTTCTCAATTATTTGACAGAATGTCACTTCTTGAGAGCAGAGACTGTGTCTTCTTCATCTTTGTGTTTTCTTAAGTCCGGAGCATAGTGTACAGCACTGAGGAGGTTCTCAAAGGACTGGGATCAGAGCTAGAGGGCGAGCTCAAAGAGATCGCAAAATATACAAGCAGTGATTGAATCAATTGAGAATTGCTTGTCTAGAGGAGCAGGCCTGGAGGGGGAGGACAGAAGCTCAGGGAGGAGCTTAACTCACACTGTCATGCAGTATCCTCCATGAAGGTGAGGCCTCTGGATGTTCAGATTGCCCCTGGCTCATGAGGATTCTCCTTCTGACCCTGGAACTTATGTTTGAAGGGAATCTGCCTTTCTCTGCTTTTCCATGAATCCACCTTCACCATCAAGGACTGACCACTAAGCTTTCTTGCTCTTGCTCTTTATGACTCATCACCCCACTTCCAGCCTTGCATAACCAAGTTCTTGAAAATAATAACTCATAATAACTTAGTGTTCTGGTGAAGGGAAAATCCAGGGCCTTCAAAATTGCAGGAAATCCACTGAAGCCTGCTATTGAGTATGGATGTGAAAGTGTACCTGTGTGTGACTATGCATGCGCGTGATGCATAGTGTGGCTTCCTGAAAGTGCGCGTCCGTCCATGCAGGTAAGCGTGTGCATATGCTTGTGAATGAGGGTACATGAGGGCTCAAGTCATGTCTAGCTGATTTATTGTCCTACAAGTTCACCTGCTACTTCAAAAGAAAATATAATTTTCCAGACTTCTCAGTCATCAAGTGACCTGAGCCCAAGCATTGATTTGAATCTCCTAAAGATAGTTGTGAAAATACCTGCATTGCTCAGCACCACCATATCACTTGATATTCCAGAAGTTAAAAAAATTCTTGAAGCATGTTAGTTTTAAAGTAAATCTCATGAGATCTTTAGGAGTTAAATAAAGTAGGGATTATGTGTAATATTAATGTTAAATATTTTCATTCATCAGTTGAAATTGGAATCAGTTGCATTAACACACACATACACACACATCTATACATAAGTTAGCTGTTTGTTTCTCAGGTGAGAGAAGTATAGTGATTTGCAGTATACAACATTGATAAAATAGCCCTGCAAAGAGGTGAGGGCCCCATATTCCAATTAGCTCACACTTTGCCATCCCTAAGGTGTACCCATTTTTCTCATGGCCCCAAATGAGATAGAACTCCAGTCACCTCATCTACATTCTAGGGAGGAGGTTGGAAGACAAAAGGGAAAAGGGCATGGCTCCCCCTTTTAAAAAGACACCCTGGAAATGTAAGAGAATGCATAGGCTTACATCTGATTCTAAAAGTTGGTCTCTCTACACTAGTTGCAAGAGAGGCTGGGAAATATAATGTGTTTAGTTGGGGACATGTCTGCCCCGTAAAAACGGGAGTTCTGTTACTAAGATAGCAGGGCAGAATGGAAATTGAGTGACAAGTGGCAGTTCCTGTCACATTATATAGTGCTTTTATCTCTCAACTCTCTATCCTGCTATCCTGTTATTCTAACACTCTATCTGGTGGATAAGGCAGATGGTGTCAGCCCACTGAATTGCGAGCTCTTACAGGGAGGAACCTATTATTCATCTTTTTTATCGTGTCTCTTCAGCTCCTTTCTTTAGCTTTGTGTCTGGCATATTAGTAAGTTCAAAAATCCCCATTTTACGGTAAGAAAATGGAGCCAAAGGGACATAGTGTGACTTACAATGTGGATTAATGAGACTTGAGAGCAGAGTCAGTCTGCTGTCTCCCAGATGCTGGAGACTTATCACCCATTGCTGCCGTGGATTCCAGAAACCCGGCATCATTTTCAGGTGCTGGGGGATTTGGAGAAGAAAGCAGTCTTATATTACAATCTTATCTTTCAGATCCTGGAAATGCAAAAACGTAGCCTGTCCAAGCAATCACCATTTTAATTCTGAATGACATTTCTCATTGTCCTACAAAAAAGAGCATGTTCATAGGAGTGTATTTTGTTTGAATGTGTTTTTTCATTTTTGGCAATGAAACATGAAGTCAGTTAGCACAAGGTAGGGTCTTTTCAAAAGCACATAAGAGAGATTCTGCTTGATTCCCATCCAGGTTCCGGCAGTGCCTCAACCTCTGGCTGTTACCAACATCCTGTCCTGGCTATGTTCTTGTTTGCTTTTATTTTTGTTTGTATGAGCTTCTACCAGACCTAGGCAAGGTGCTAGGTGCTTTATATATATCATTCCCTTCAGTTTCACAACTCTTTAAGATAGGCATCTGTTCTGATCACGTCCTAGTCATTCCATTGGTAAAGGAGGCCTCCTTTGCCCTAAATAGCATGGGATGACTGCACATAGGACACATGACACTTGACAGGTGGTTCTGACAGCAGTTTACTAGTCACATATACTCGCAGCCCTGGGGTGGAGGATGCTGCCTGCTATGCAGGGCCACAAGGGGTGGCACTCAGGAGCAGAATGAACCAACAAGGACTGTGGGAGGCAGGCTTTGTAATGACAACAGCGTCAGGTGCCTCTTGGTTTCTTTAAGAGGATGTGATCAGCTTTATGAGTAGTTTCATGGGCTGGCAGGGAGGTAAAATCCACTAGGATGAGTTAGGGTTAGGGGATGCAGCTGGTCCAGCTGATAGGGGATCTAGCCAGGCAGGGAGCCTTTACCACTGTGTGGGGGCATATCTAGCGAGAGCATGGGAACTCATGGCTAAGCCTCTGGAGACCTGTGAGGCTCAAAGATGTCAGTGGCAGGTGGAATTTCAGACTTTACAATACAGTATCATTATCCCCATTTTGCATGAGAGGAACTGAGGCACAGGTGGGCCAAGGTGACTTAGCTAGTATAATGCTGAGCCTGACATCATATAGCTTTTCCTTTCCTTTCTTTTGCTCTGTATCATATCATCTTGCAAATGAGGAGGCCAAGGATCAGAGAGAGAAATGATGTGCTCAAAGTCACGCAGCTAGAGAGGGACGGGGTTAAGTTAAAACTCGAGGTGTGGAGTCCAGTGCTCTTCACCTGCTGAGACAACTGCCTCTGGCTGCATTGGTCTGGACATCAGAAGACTAGTTACAGCCTGCTGGCTCCCACATCTCTGGGCAGGCAGAGTGGAACATGACTTTGGCAATGCCGCCTGAAATATCAGCAGGGTTCCTGCAGCTTTACTATTTCTTAAAGGTTGAACTGGAGATTGGACTGGTAAGTTTTTGTTCTTAGCTGTTCTGTAGAGAAATAAGGATTGAGACGATCTTATTGTATCCAGGGATGATATTCAAATATTTAGCAACTGCTAGAAAGACTGTCAGTTCTAGCTGCTCCAGACATTAACTCTTTAGTTTTTGAGAGCGTGGAAAATTCTGAAGTGTCCCTGGGACAGGGCTGGGGCAACAGGATGGATGTTCATGGGGCTTGGGGGCGTGGCTATTTACCAGCCAGTGCAGAAGCATTTCAATATTCTCATATCAGCTCTGTTCGTATTCTAACCAGCAATCCTGCACTGTGTATATATCCCCCTCACATTCTCCCCATGTGGATAAAGTGGCACATGCAAGGATGTTCATCCCAGTGTTGTGTTGGGGGATTTGGGGTAGTTTGGGCATCTGTCCCTGGGGAGTGTTGGGCAGCATGTGGATAACATGGTAATAACGAGGAACAGGCCAGATGCACCCAGAGCAAGAGTGATGGAGCTAAAAACACCACACCGTGTGGAGTGGAACACAAGAAAAGATTGAGATAAAGGACAAATTATCATTTACATAAATTAAAACAGTATGCATTCAAAACAGTCATATACATTTTATAGGGACACATGGAAAAAGAGACTATCAATAAGCATGTTAGAATGGCCACCTATATGGCTGGGTGCAGTGGCTCACACCTGTAATCCCAGCACTTTGGGAGGCCGAGGCGGGTGGATCACTCATGGTCAGGAGTTTGAGAACAGCCTGGGCAACATGGCGAAACACCATCTCTACTAAAAATACAAAAATTAGCCAGGCATGGTGGTGGGCAGCTGTAATCCCAGTTAATTGGGAGGCTGAGGTATGAGAATCGCTTGAACCTGGGAGGTGGAGGTTGAATGAGCCGAAATTGCGCCACTGCACTCCAGTCTGGGCGACGGAGCGAGACTCCATTTATGGGGAAAAAAAAAAAAAAGAATGGCTGCCTATGGATATGTGGGTTGGCCATGCAAGTGTGGAAGAGGGAATAAGCAAAACGAAGAAACAAACAAACAAACCAGGAGAGAGGCCTTGTACGTGCTAATGATGACAATATGCCATAACTGAAGAGTATGGTCAAGTTAACCCTCTGCATCCAAGGGAAATAAAAGAAGGAAAGAAAGATGAATAAGTCAGTGCAGCTGACCAACACTCCTCAATATTTCCAGCTGTTCATAAAGAGGAAGAGTGAGGTGCATTCAAGATGAAATGACCTGTGAGTTACCACTTACAGAGAGTGGGGCGTTCACTGCCCACCGTGCTCATCCAGAAAGACTTTTTGAACCCTTCTCACCACCATATTTTGAAATGGAAGAATTTCCTTCTCATTATTGTGAAGAGAAATGGTGATTTTTTTTCAAAAGAAATTTTAATGGAAAATGAAACAAGACAAAATATGTAGAACAGAAAGACATTCAGAGAAATAGTGTCTAAACACACTTTTTCTTTTTTTAAGCCCTAAGAACGAGTATTCTAGTCCCCAGGCTCCTGGCTGAGCCTGTGCCTGGATGCCTGGCCTTGGGCTCCCTTCCTTGCCCCAGGTGGGCCTCAGACCCTGACCTCGTCTCCCGCCTCCACTTGAGGAGCACATTCAGGGTGGTTACAGCCGACTCCAGGCCCCTTTTCTTTCAGAGGATAGGGGGCAACTTCCTCACAGATGCAGCCTAGTGATGCCACGTGTGGCCCTCTTATATATGATATTTAGTTTAACACAGGCTTTCTGGAACACATGGGACAACCTGGGTGCCTGTGTTGTGGGGTGATGGGTTTCCACTTGAGCACTTAGAGGACCCTTTGTCTCACGATGATGGACACTCCTATTTCCTTGCCTTCCCCAACCCTGGGTCACACTAGACCTGTCGTTCCTCTTTATATCACTAAGAGCAGGGTAGTGAGTTTGCCAGTTCTTTCCCACAGGGCTGAAGGAAGGCTCTGTCCTAGCAGCCTTGATTCTGGTAACATAGGATCTATCTATCTTTCTTTCTTTTTTCTTTCTTTCCTTCTTTCTTTCTTTCTTTCTTTCTTTCTTTCTTTCTTTCTTTCTTTCTTTCTTTCTCTTTCTTTATTTCCCTTTCTTTCTCTTTCTTTCTTTCTTTCTTTCTTTCTTTCTTTCTTTCTTTCTTTCTTTCTTTCTTTTCTTTCTTTCTTCCTTCCTTCCTTTTCCCTTCCTCCCTCCCTCCTTTCTTTCCTACCTCCCTCCCTCCATCCCTTCCTTCCTTCTTCTCTCTCCCCCTCTCCCTCCCTCCCTCTCTCTCTTGCCCACCCCTCTCTTTCTGCCTCTCTCTCCCTTCCTCCCTCTCTCCTTCCTTTCCTTCCTCCTTTCTTCCTTTCTTTCCATTCTTCGTGGGATTCCTTAAACATTTTATTTGAATCTCATTCATAAATATATTTTAACTTTTAAGAACTAATGAAAACCGTCATGAAGACTCAAGAGTGCTCTGCCAAAACTTTAACACACTGAAACTCATCAACAGGTTGAATACTTCTGACACAATCCCCCAGTTTGCTCATGCTTTAGAATAAAACTTCAGCTATGCTTAGCACTTATCAGAATCTCTTCTGGCTTAGAGTTGGGAGCTCTCAGTGGCCTGCACACAGGAGGTGGGAGGAAGGGAACTGACTGCCATTGTCACCTCACCAGACACACAGACTAGGACCTGGTACCTGGGCCAGAAGGTGTGGGCTACTCTTGCCTTCAACATAGAGTATTTTCATAGTACAAGGGACTGGGGAACATGAAGAAGAGGGATCTTCAGAAGCCAGCACCCAAGTGTGAGGGTGACATCTGAATCCCCACTTTTCAGCAGGCAGAAACTCTATCCTTGAAGATGGATGTGAGTGACAGAAACCACAAACAATAACAGCTGAAATGAGATGCTAGTTTCTTTCTTTCATATAAATGAAGGCAGTCCAGTGCTGTTAAGAGGACCTAGGCCCCTTCTAGCTACTCGTCTGACCATCCTTATCATGTGGCTTGTACCTGTGGGTTCAAATGTCTGTCCAGATCCAGTGATCTTCTCTGTGCTCCAGACAGCATGAAGGCAAAAGAGGGAAGGGGAAGGGCACTCCCTCTTCCTGTGAGGACACTCCCCAGAAGCTGAATATGTCACTTCCACTGACATCCCATAGGAAATAAGTCTGGTACCTGCTCTCCTCTCACTGCTAGGATGTGTAGATTTTATCCTAGGCAGCAATATCACTAGGAGGATGGCCAACTATCCTGGTTTGCCCTGGAATTAAGTGGTTCCTGAAATGCTGGACTTTGAATTTTAAAACTGGGGCAGTTTCAGACAAACTGGGAAGAGCTGGTCATTCTAGTACTCAGGTAATACTTGGAGATACTATTACTGAGAAAGCAGAAATGATCATGAGGGTATGCCCAGGATTCTTTGCCATGGGGATACTCTTCATTTGTCTAGTTGGAAATGAAGGCTGTGCCTTAAGTTCCACTCCACAAATGAAGGGCTACCAAAGAGGTGCAAAATGCCCCCAGAGGAACAACCATGAGGATGACATATCTGGTCTTTGCTCCCTCTTGGTTTGCTTTCCTGTACTTTTCCTGTACCTTCCCCTGTTGTCTTTGTTCATCCGTCCATCCAGTTATCTATACAGGCATCCAATCATCCCCCTTTTCATTCATTTTTTTTTTTTTGAGATAGAGTGTTACTCTGTCACTCAGGCTGGAGTGCAGTGGTGCAATCTTGGCTCATGCAACCTCTGCCTCCAAGGTTCAAGCGATTCTCACGCCTCAGGCTCCTGAGTAGCTGGGACTACAGGCACCCACCACCATGCCTGGCTAATTTTTGTATTTTTAGAAAGATGGGGTTTTACCATGTTGGCCAGGCTGGTCTCGAACTCCTGACCTCAAGTGATCCGCCCACCTTGACCTCCCAAAGTGCTGGGATTACAGGCATGAACCACGATGCCTGGCCACTTTTCATTCTTAAAGTATTTGCTGAGCATCTATAATGTGCTCTGAAGATATTGAGATGAACAACACCACTTAGTTCCTGCCCTCAAGGAACTCACAGTTTAATCCATCCCTATAGAAAATGAATGATAGTACAGGAGTCTAACTGTAATTGGAGCTTTGTACAAAGTATAATGGGACCCAGTAGAGCAAGCAACTAAATTTGCTTTGCGAGTCAGAGGAAGCCTCGGAGAATGGGTGAGATATACTGGATCCTGGAGATTAAGCAGGCATTTTCCAGGTGGAGAAGGAAGCACTACAGGAACGAGGCACCAGAAAGGCAAGACTCAGATGGCATGCAGTGAGCACAGAGGAGAGATGGGCCACTTCTGTCGGGCTGGAATGTGAGGAAAGTGCCGAGGAGAGGAGAGGGGAGGGGAGGTGGTGGGGAATGAGTAAGGCAGAGAGAAAGGTGTGAAGAGCTTGAAATGTGGTAAAAATCACGTTGTGACCAGAGTATGAGCAATCTGGAAGGCCATCCCTGGACATATTTTCGTGGGCTAACTTCTCAGACAGAGGCTTTCCTATGCTAGAGTGTTATGAGGACCTGCCAGTGTGATGGAGTAAACACCTTCCTTTCCGTGCCTAGGGTCAGGCACAGGTGTTCTGTGGCACTCACCTTGGGCAATACTCAAGGGCCTTCAGAGGGTGACTCTGAGTACCTGAGGACAGCATTCCTTTGTGCCTGGAGACATAGCCTGTCACAGGGTTTTTTCTTTCTTTAATAATTTATAAAGTGTCTCCTTTTATCTATAGAAACATAAAGCTTTTAGAGTTGGCAAGGGCCTTAAAGATCATATAGTCCCAACCCAAATGGAGGGCCCGAGAGGAAATATCACTGAGCTAATCAGGGACAGAGCTGAATCAGAATTCAAGTCTTTGGACTTGAAGATCATAAAGATTTAAGGAATTTTTCTTTTTCTTTTCTTTTCTTTTTTTTTTTAGACAGGGTCTTGCTCTGTCACCCAGGCTGGAGGGCAATGGCACCATCTCGGCTCACTGCAACCTCCACATCCCAGGCTCAAATAATCCTCCTGCCTCAGCCTCCCAACTAGCTGGGACTACAGGCACGCACCACCATGCCTGGATAATTTTTGTATTTGTTGTAGAGGCAGGGTTTTGCCATATTGCCAAGGCTGGTCTTGAACTCCTGGACTCAAGCAATTTACCCGCCTTGGCCTTCCAAAGTGCTAGGATTACAGATGTGAGCCACCGCACCCGGCCTTAAGAAACTTTTGATATAAAAATAATACCATAGGGCAGTTAGGGTAAGCATACAATAATTTTGTGAAAAGAGCATGATCATTATAGCAATAATCTGAAATAAAAACATCCTAGCTGATTGAGAACTAAATTTAATTTAATGTAAATTTAATTTTGAGCTTCCTGGCAGCCAAGCAAAGACAGCGATATGATGGTTTACATGTTTTATTTTTACCTGGCAAAAGGTAGCATAGAAATAAGGGATTTAGGTTTTGACTAGGAGCAGATGAAACTGAGCAGCCTTCAGTAATTCACTTCACAAACATGCAGATCCAACAAAAGGTCCTGGAAATTCAGTCTTCAAGGAGCTTATTGTCTAGTGGAAGATAAACAGTTAAAATCCCATATGGTAGATTCTATGAAAGTGGGAGGCAAAGGGTGCTGAGGGAGTGTGGAGAGGAGACACACAACACACAACCCAGGATGAGAGAGGCGGCTTCCCAGAGGGTCATGATTATGATGTGACTATCCACTGAATCTCGTGGATAGGGAGAAGGGGTCTGTTGGGCAAAGCAAAGCTTGGTGGTGGGGAACTGTGTTCTTAGCGGAGGAGGCATTGCTGTGCTTTCAGAGAGTCAAGAAAAAGCATGGTGGGTCTGGGGAGTTGCAGGTGTTTCATGTGCTCAGACTAACTGGAGTGATATTCAGGTGGCTGGGTAGAAAGTGGCGAGAGGTACCCACCAAATAAACGCTGCTCATTATGGCTGGACCCCTCACTCCCAATCTTCCCGCCAGAGATGAGCGCATCTTCATTTTCACCTGCAGACCTGTTCCAATTTAAGAAGCTAATGAGCACTTCCCTTTCCTTCAAGACTAAGGTAAGTGCTAATCTAGCTGGATTTCTGTCATTTGGACTTTAGTGAGAATAAAAAGCCGGGGACAGGTTTGGCTGTGGGGAGGGAAGGGAAGATATGGATGTGTGATAGGTGGGTAAGAGAGGGAGACCTCCAAACGAGGCCCGGAAGACAGACTGACATGCATCCCACATTGGTGGCATGTGTCTCCATCCACTCCAGGAGTCCTCTGAAACCACAGAGGAGTGAGCATTATTGTCAATGATGATTAAATGATTGACCCCTCACAGATTAAATGCATGGCTTATCTAGATGCTTCCCTATAGGCACAGTTAATTAAGAGGGAATGGGACGTCACATCACCAGGCATAAAGACTGGGCAGGAGGTGGGTGTGTGGGGAAAAGGAGGCAGTTAGGTCACAGCATGCCCCTGGTAATGGAGACTGGGGTTGGGGAAGGGGCTACATACCATGTGTGTGAATTTACCACTTTGCCTAGCTCAACCTTGGTCAACATTCAAGAGTAAATTTCTGGGGAGCAGACCTGCCTCAGGGGTCATCCGATGTGGTCCTTTTTATTATTTCATTGTCTTCACGTGATTACCCTGGGAGAGAGGAACTTTCCTTAAAGATGACAAAACCAGGGCTGAAAGACGAAGTGGCTCCCTGCAGGGCTCAGCAGGGTAAGAAGTCCTGTCTGTCTCTCTGACTCTCAGATCTGTGGCCCTTCTCTGTGCCCACTCCTACATGCCCACCGTGGAGGCCCATCCCTTCTGTCCTCAGCTCCCGCAGATGCACAGGGGCCCTTACTGGCTCCCACTGTGTGTGCCTTCCCGACTGCTCACATGTGGTGCCCAGACCCCAGGAGAAAGACCTCACTGCCAACTCTTCTGCACTGCAGATGCCTTCTGCAGTGCTTAGAGATTCTGAACATATTTCCTTCTCAAGTAAACCATGCTGGACTTTTTGGATAAACTTAGTGATTTTAAAATGATTAAATAGGTAACTGCTGGGAGAGATCTGGAAGCATTCTTCTAAGGTGTTGATAAAATGTAAATATATTTTTAGAACAATCTTAGATCTTATGCTAAAGATGAGGAACTATGTAAGAAAGTTACCTTCTTCAGCCACTTGTAAATAGCAGTGTAGACAAATGCTTTGGATCCTCTTCCACAGGAGAGGAGACAAGATTGGAGGAACCAAAGAACCATGGAATTAGGGACAAATGGCTCAAAGCAGTGCTCTGCAGACACATGCATCTGTACTTTGCTTCCCAGAAGCCAGATGAAACTGTTGGAGCTTGATGGGCTCCAGGCCTCAGGGCAAAGACCACCTTAGGCTTTAGCTTTTCCTCTGCCCTTCCTGCCTGCTGTTAGCCTCTCCTCTGGACCAAAAATCCCTTTAAGGGGAAAACCTCCTCTTTGAAGCCCACAAGATACTGTGAGGATTACTCCCTTTTTCTGATTTCTAACGTGGGTTTTTCATTAAGCAAAGAACAATCAGAAAACCCACAGATAACACAGGGTATTCAGTAAGTTCAGGAAAGTGTTTTCCACCATCTCTTTGCCCCCATTCCCTCTCCAGCGCTTGGCTCAAGGCCTGGAGCTTGAATCTGCGTCGTCTTCCTAGGTGCTTGCCTGAGGTGAGTGGTCAGCGGGTGCTGGCTTCGGGGCAGCTGGTAGGGCGTATGCTGCGGGTAGGAACCCACGGAACACTGGGAGCCTTAGCTTGGAGCAGCTGGCTCCGAGGAATTATTGCACGTCTGCACAACTTAAAAATCTGCAGTTTGGGGGCGGGAGGGGGAGCGCGGGGGTGGGTCCCGAAGCGTCCCATTTCTCCTCCTGGCTGTTGACTGAGCGCTCTCTCTCAGTGCAGCGTGGCCAGCGATGCCTTCTGGACCACACGCTGTCTTCGCCGAGGTCCTGGTTTGTTCCTCAACGTCGGCTGAAGGCATCGTCCCCTGACTCCCTCTTCCATTCGTCCTTCGGAAAGGGGACCCGACTGGTTCCTCTTCTACATATGAGGCACATCTGCTTGGTGCAAATGTCCAGGCACCTCTTCTGACTCGGTGAGTGGAGGAATGAGACAAAGCATCTTGTTCTGCACTGTGCGTGAGTCTTCACCGACCGGTGGCAAACATTGGCAGGAACTGGAACTATATGTATTCTCCTTCGCACTTTGTTTTAAAACAAGTTTGGGCCTCGCGAGTTCCTGAGGAAATCCAGGCAAATTAGCAAAGTGTCGCTTGGGCCGCGACTTTAGACAGGCGGTTGCCCCAGCCGCCGGGGCCGCGGGGGAGGTCATCTTTTTCCCGCCGGGCCACGGCACTTCCGGCCCAGGAGGGCGCGCAGGTGGGAGGCGCGGGGCGCGTTCCTGGTCCCACCCGGACAACTCCGGCCGCTCCGGGGTGGCTCTGCACTTGGGCCTGGGCGGGGGCGCGCGGCCGGCAGGGCAGCGTCTTGGTCTATCGGTCTGTACGCCTGTCTTGCAGTGGGAACCCCGCAGTCCTCAGCCGCCCGCGCCCTCGGCCCGGGGCGCCCAGCGGGGGCCCGAAGCGAGGGGCTGGCGGAGCTGCGACCAATGGGGCGGCGGCCGAGCGGCGGGCCCCGCCCAGCCCCGCCCGCAGCTCCCGGGTGCCGCGCTCCAGCGGGGCGGGACCGACGGACAGACCGGCCGACGCGGGCCACCCCGCTCTCCTCGCCGCCGCGGCGGCAGGCGCGGGGCCGCGCCGCGAGGCCTCATCCCTGCAGCGCGGGCGGGCGGCGTCGCAGAGCGGAGCTAGCCAGATGCGTCCGGACTCCTGCAGGTACCTGGCTGGCGTCCCCACCTCCCTGCGCGTTCCGGAGACTTCTTCAGGCGACCCTGCAACTTTACCGCGCCTTCCCCCACCTTTTGCTGCCCCAGTCCCCTGTGGTCCAGGTCGCGGGTGCACGACCCCGAGGGTCTACGGCCGCAGAGCACTTTCCGTCCCGCTGGGCGCCTCGCCCGCGGCGCCCGCATCCTCTGGTCCCCAGAGCCCGCCGTCGCTGGAGCCGCAAGGCTCCGCCTGTTGCGTGAACTGCGGGCTGCTGAAGCGGTGGCTGGGTTGTTTTGAAAGCCTCGGGGAAGGTATTTAGGATCAGCTTTCGGGGAGTGGGGTGGGCTATGGTCGGGGGAGGACCACCTGGAGGCGGGAGAATCGATGAGCCGAAGAAAGGCGGCACCTCGCGCAGGGGCATCCCCGGGGCGTTTCCTTGGCCGGGAAGCCGTTCCTTCCCTTCCTCGAGAGGAGGCGCTTTCCTGGCGCTTGTAAATGCTTCACGGGCCGTCTGCTCCGCCTTCTTTGTCATTCCTCCCCTCCACTTTGCCCTGCAGCTGTGCTAGGCGCCCCGCGACAGTTGCAGGGAAGAGCGAACCCAGGGCTCTTGCTCTTGTGCAGCGCTGCTCCCTGGGTGGGGACGGTGTGGGGCTTGCAGCGCAGGTGTGGAGTCACTTGCGGACTCTGCGTTTGGATCAGTGGCAGTGGTGGGGAAGGGCGCCCCGGGGTCAGGAACTCCTCTTTTTTTTTTTCGCGCCCTTCTGGGTGGCTGCCCGACCTCCTGAGGCACCTTGGCTAGCAAGCGAGCCAGTCTTGCCGGCAGGGGCCGCGGCGAGCCTGGCTGGGCGCCTTTCGCATTGCAGGGCTTGTCCTGCACCCCCAACCCCGCTCTGTCCCTTCTCGTTCATTTGGAGAAAGGAACACCTTTTGCATTCTTGATGTCTCCCCCCCGGTTTTGTCTGGGGAGACCGAGCCGAAAGCTTCACTCGGGTGGCCCGCAGCAGGGGCAGAGGACAGCAAAGAGCTACCTCCACCTGCCAAAATGACCCAGGGGCCCTGGTTTGGTGCCAAGGCGCGAAGTTGGGGGGAGGGGCAGTAGGTGTTCCTCACGTTCCTGCCGGAGAGTAGCTTTGCGGTTGGCCCGGAGCCTTCGGGTTTTTTGTCTTTCACCCTACCCTCTGAAAATACTGGAGCAGGTGAGGACAACCAGTTCAGAAGCCTTTCCTGTTTCTTTCCCTGTATTTGCTCAAGCGATTTGCGTAACCATTCACTTAGAACTGTGTAAGTCACTCTTAGTTGCCCCACTTCTTAGACTATTTGCAAATACCTGCCCAGGTAAACAGGAAGCATGCACCTATCTCTTTGCTGAAGGCATATGCCCGCGTGCTTTGTCCTCCCTGCATATTTGGAGCCGAAGAGGTGGCTTTGATTCTCTAGCTGAACTTGGTGTAATGTGCAGGCTCCACTTCTTAACTGGGTTGTGACCTTCTTGAGGAGATTGACTCCAACCAGCCCGCCATGGGCCAGGCCCGAGGATGCACTCGGGGACAGACAGCAAATGGATGATATAATTTCTGCATGCAGTCTAGTCTGTTCTTTCTTTCTCACCAGCTTCCCTTCTTCTCGTTCTAATATTATGTTTGTCATTTCTGAACTAGGAATTGTCAATATTGGGATCCGGAGAAGGTAATATGGAAGTGCCATAGAACTCTGAATCCAAAGCATGTTGTGAATATTCTAAGGAGATTTGCGGGATCTCTTTTAATTGAATCTTTTGTCTGAGCTATAATTGCCTGAATAGAGCCATTGATGAATGCAGCTACGCTAAGGTTTTGCTGGTCAAGCGTATGAGGGCAAATTGGGAGGTCAGAAGCAGTCTTTGTTCTGTTCTGAAATATTATAATATTAAAAATCCAAAGCTCTGGAGCTTGGGTTTGCCAGCAAAGCACCAACTGAGTATCATCATCTTCTTTTAAGAAGGAAGGGGAAGAGTGGGAACTGCAGCTCCCTCCTGTCTTCAGTGGGTTTTGCCCTTCACTGTAATTCTTCACAGATGTTCATCCCTCTGTTCTACCACCCATCTCAATCTGCCCTGTGTCTGGCATTTGCCATTGAAATGTGTGTCAGCTTTGAGAGAGTAGGCACCACAGGGTTTTTCTCCTCCTTGTCCTTCTGTTTTTTAATAGATAACATTTATTGGCTGCATACTATATATCAGATACTCTGCTAGGCACTTTTCCAGGCATTATCTCATTTAATTCTCATAACAACTGCATGAGGATGTGATGCTTGCTTTCTTCACTGCAGTATTGCTATGGGAGCCAGCAGTAGATGGAACCCCCCTGGTGCATGTTGAGTCAGATGGGAGGCCAGTGGGAAATGGTGGGTCTGAGGTCTCACTAGGAGGAAGGATGGCTCTGCAGGGTATGTTAAAGCAGAGAAGGTGGGTGTGTTTATTGACTGCTTATCAGGTGTCAGGAAAGTGGATCTTCCAGAGTGCCACCTGTGTGAAATACCCACAAAGAAACATCATAGAGAAGAGAATAGGATGTGGGGACCCGGTTTCCAGCTCTGATATCTATTTCTTTATGGCTCCTTGACTTGACATGTCATTTTGCTAATCTGGGTCTTGTTCTGTTTAGCTGCACTGATCTAGATCTCTAATATTTATTGTTATGCTGTACTAGGCACTAAAAGCTAAAAGCTTTTACATGTATGAACTCATTTCATCCTGATGACAATCTTAGGATGGTAGGTTCTATTATTACCCTATTTTAGAGAAGGAAAGAGAGACAAACTGAGTAACTTGTACAAGGTCACCCAGCTCGGAAAAGGTGAAGCTAGGATTCTATCCCTGGCAGTCTGACTGCAGAGCCACTGTGAGATTCAGTCTTCCTCATTTATTCCTACACTTCCAACACTGTTCCCTGTGCTTAGTGGTATCTCGGACTACGTTTGTTGAACAGTGACAGAGGGGGGCTTGCAGTTATTCAGTGACTTTTGAGTCCCATGTCTCAGCCTTAAAAGGAATCTTAAAGACTGCATTAGCAAAATATTATTTTTGCCTTTGACAAAATAGTCTGCTTTTCAGTGAAATTCTGCCCAGCTGGTTAGGAAAAAAGGAAGATAAACCATAAAGATCATTGGCCAGGGAAACATTATGGTGATTTTCAGAAAATGTGTTTATCAATATAAGAAATTCAGAAAGACCACAGAACACTTTGCACTCTGACTCAAATTTGTCAAGTAAATCAACCAGTGACCAATTCACGAGTACTTATCGTATGGGTGCTAAGTGCCCAGTACTACAGGCAATGAAGGTAGGCAGAATCTATTACATGGTCTTTGAGCTTGAACTTGTAGTATATCTGGAGACTCCAGATCAATGAGACAAGATAGAACAATACAAGATGCTAAATATTTAAGTCCTGATAAGAATCACAATGACTCGGTCACATTTGTATAACCTATTGTGGTTTGTAGGAACTTTCACATGGGTTATCTCATTCCAGTCCTCAGAGCAACTGAGAGTTATAAGCTATAGGTGGGACAGAAGTTAGGAAGCCCATATTGCTGATGAAGAAATTAAGGCAAAGTGAGCCTTGAACTTGGACACAGTCAGGGGTCTTCTGACTTCAAGTCCAGCATCTTTCTGCCTCACTTCTGTCTGGAGCTAGAGAGCAGAGCAGGAGGGCAGTGAGCTATCGAGAGTCCTTGGGGAGTGGGGAACTGAGTTTGAATTTCATCCTGGACCTGGCCTTTGCTTGCCGATCTTGACTACCCTGGGTGCTTAGTGGAGGCAGGGGATGGGGAGTAAGTACAAGCTGGGGAGGAGGAGAAAGAGGAGAAGAGTGTTGTTGTTTTATTTTTTCAAGGGCCGGCCTGCTGTTTTGTGAAGCCTGGAGTGAATACTCAATTATCATGAACATAATAACAAGGCTTAAAATGTATAATAAAATGTAGAAACTGATTTAGAATTTTCATCCCTGTTTTTCTTTATCATTTCTCTAGATCATCTTTTGAAACTTTTTAGCATACCTGCACATTATTTTTTTTTTCAGTTAAGAGGATCAAAATCTGCACATTATAAAAGTAAATTCTTTAATAAGCTAAAATAGTTACTAGACTAGGTTGTGATATTTTTCTTGTGGGCAAGAGGTCTCACTCTCTTTGGAACCCTGCACAGCCTTGCACTATGATTTGCTGAGGAGATACTGTATAAATATTGTCTTCAGTTGCACAAGTATTGAATGATAAAGGCATAAGATCTGCTTTTAGCCAATAATGTTACAGTTAAGCAGTTAATGTTGGTAGCAGCCAGCTTCAGTGGGTTGGGTGAAGTCCCAAATGAATGAAGTATCTTGCTGACTAGTCTACTAATTAGTCATCTGAGGACTTACCAGATGCTCACCAAAGGTGACATAATGATTAACTTATATAGTCACATATATGTATTCTCATTATATATTCAAATCTGTACATACATTCATTCAACAAGTATTTGAGTACTTACATGATGTTATGTACTATGCTAGGTGCTGGGTATACTGTGGTAAAGGAAACAGGGGTTGGGGTGGGGTGGGGTGAGAAGTGGGAGGGAGACAGGCATTAAACAAACCAATGCAAAATTTAAGTGGTGGTAAGTGCTCTCAAGGACTTCATGGGAGAGAGTAACAAGGGTAGGGAGGCACTAGTTTAGAAGAGAGGGTCAAGGAAGACCTTTCTGAGGAAGAGACATTTCCTTTTGAGTGATCAAAGGAGTCCATTAAGTGAAAAGTGGGAGAAAGAGAATTCCAGGCTGAGGATTCTAAGGCACGAATGAGCATTGAGCCTCTTTTCGTTCTATTCAGGAACTTCAAGAGAACAAGGGTGGGAACAGCTGGGAGGAGGTTGTAGAAGAGGGCCAGGGTCATCCCATTACTGGGTATATACCCAAAGGATTATAAATCATGCTGCTATAAAGACACATGCACACATATGTTTATTGGGGCACTATTCACAATATCAATAGTTTATTGGGGCACTATTCACAATAGCATTTGGGAAACAACCCAAATGTCCAACAATAATAGACTGGATTAAGAAAATGTGGCATATATACACCATGGAATACTATGCAGCCATAAAAAAAGGATGAGTTCATGTCCTTTGTAGGGACATGGATCAAGCTGGAAACCATCATTCTCAGCAAACTATCGCAAGGACAAAAAACCAAACACCACATGTTCTCACTCATAGGTGGGAATTGAACAATGAGAACACTTGGACACAGGAAGGGGAACATCACACACTGGGGCCTGTTGTGGGGTGGGGGGAGGAATAGCATTAGGGGATATACCTAATGTAAATGATGAGTTAATGGGTACAGCACACCAACATGGCACATGTATACATATGTAACAAATCTGCATGTTGTGCACATGTACTCTAGAACTTAAAGTATAATTATATATATATATAAAAGAAGAGGGCCAGGGTCAGATCAAGCTGTGCCCTTTAGGTCAGGTTCAAGGTCTTACGGTTTTATTCTGAGGGCTGTGAAAAATGGATTTGCAGAAGGTGAGTGTCACGAGCCAATTTAAATTTATACAAGATTGCCTGGGAAGGCTGTGAAGAACAGACAGAAGCATAGACTGAAGAGGCACAAGCATGGGAAGCAGAAACCTCGTTTGGAGGTGTGTTGTGTGCAGAAGTGGAACCTAAAGTGAGATTGGACTGGGTTGAAAGATGAATGGAGGTGAGGAAGTGCAGACAATACACATATAGCTTGGTTGTGAAAGGGAGCAGAGAGACAGGATGGGTGTGGGGGCAGGTTTGTGTCTATGTGGAAGGCAGCCTTGGCCGAGGTTAGGGATGTGAGTCCAGCTCGTTGGTAAATTAACACATATATACCTCTGTGTGTAGAGTTATAGCACTTCTAGAAGATTAGACATTTGAATCCTATCTCTGGCTCTATCTCAAAATCTAGGTAACTTTAAGCATATCACTTTGAGTACTTCTAGAAGATTAGATATTTGAATCCTAGCTTTGGTTCTGTCCCCAAATCTGGGTAACTGAGCATATCGCTTGTCCTTCCCTGTTTTTTTTTTTTTTTCTCACTGCCTGGTGATTTTATAATTTTTTAAAAAATGCAATCTTCCTGCAATGTTCTTTAATAGCATTATTTATATGTGTTAATTTGGATTATTTTTTATAAATCGAATTAGCAGAACTATGAATGGGGATGTAGGAATATTTGTGGTGGGATTCTAAGCATTCACTCATTGTTGATCATGGATAAGCTGCTTTCAAATTAGCTCAATGGAGAGACACTAATAATAAAGTCTAGTGGTGAGGAGACAGTAACCCTTCCAATGTAGATGGGATAAGGACTGATGGAGAGCCCTGGGCATGGTTATGAGCTACTTTTTGTGTTTCAGTGGGACTCCTTACCTGGTCTTCTTCATTGCATGAGACGCTTCCTCTGTACGCATGGATATCTGTTAAAAAGATGGTAAGAGAGGTACATCTGGTCTGTTTTCTGAGAACCCATATGTGTTAGGGTTTTCTAGACAAACAGAACCAATAGGATGTGTGTACATGTAGAAAGAGATTTACTATAAGAAATTGGGACCGGGTGCGGTGGCTCACGCCTGTAATCCCAGCACTTTGGGAGGCCGAGGCGGGTGGATCAAGAGGTCAGGAGATCGAGACCATCCTAGCTAACACGGCGAAACCCTGTCTCTATTAAAAATAGAAAAAATTGGCTGGGCATGGTGGCGGGTGCCTGTAGTCCCAGCTACTTGGGAGGCTGAGGCAGGAGAATGGCATGAACCCGGGAGGCGGAGCTTGCAGTGAGCCGAGATCGTGCCACTGCACTCCAGCCTGGGCGACAGAGCAAGACTCCGTCTCAAAAACAAACAAACAAAAGAAATAGGTTCACACAATTATTGAGACTGGCAAGTCCAAAATTTGCGGGATGGGCCAGCAGGCTGGAAACCCGGGAGAGCCAACACTCCACTTCAAGTTTGGAGGCAGTTGCTATACAGCCTAGAAGAGCTGATGTTACAATGAAGTCCAAAGGCAGGCTGCTAGAAAATTCTTTCCTGTTTGAGGGAGGCCAGGCTTTTTGTTCTGTTCAGGCTTTCAGCTGATTTGATGAGGCCCACCAGCATTATAGAGGGCAGTCTGCTTTACTCAAAGTCTACCAATTTATATGCCAGTCTCTTCCAAAATACCCTCACAGAAACACTCAGAATAATGTTTGACCAAATGTCTGGGCACCCTGTGACCCAGCCAAGTTAACACATAAAATTAGCCATCACATCACATTTAACAGAATATACTGTCCTAAACATCAATAATGACCATCACAGATAGCCTGATGGGGCATTAAAGAAGGATAGAGTATCCAGTGATCAATTTCTAGTTGTAGGGAATGAGAGTATAAACAGGGCCATAGAGCCTGGGCGACAGAGCGAGACTCCATGTCAAAAAAACAAACAAACACAAACTAACAAACAAACAGGGCCATAGAACGGAAAGCTATTCCAAAGATCAGTCAAGTCATTTGCTGCCTCTAGACTTTAGGGATGCTGGCTTAAATCCTGACAAATAATTAGTGTATTGAGATAAAAGAATGCCAGCAGACTAAATTTGGGGCTTCAACATGCTTATATATTTTTTACTTTTATTCTGCTGTGGACTAGATTGGCTTTCCTAAGCCCTAATAGACATGCCATGGTGAACCGAAAAGCATTTCCTATGATTTACTTGAGATAAAAATGTAACTGGCCAAAGAGATGGGAGAACTTCATGGTTAAATACTGTTGTTTGTAGATTTGGATTGAGCGGAGATGTTGTAGCAAAGGCATTTCATTATTCTTGTCTTTGAGTTCAAAGACAAAACACTTCTTGGCAGTGTTTTTTTTCGTGGGTTTTTAAGATCTGAGTTTTCTAAGTATGGTACCTTCATGAGGTCACTGATGTAAGACCCCAGTCTTCCTTCCCTTGGTGCTTAGATGTTACAAAGATGAGATTCAGCCCTGAGGCTCAGGCTTGAGCCTCCATGACAGAGCTTGTCTCCTCTGGGATAAAAGGGTAAAAAGAAAGGAAAGTACCATGTATGACAGTGTTCACCTGTGTGTCCCATCCATCCATCCATCCATCCATCCATCCATCCATCCATCCATCCCATTCTTCCACCCACCCATTTAAATGTCCATCCATCCATCCATCCATCCACCCACCCACCCACCCACCCACCCACCTTTGCCACAGTGTAAAAAGGTATCAGGGTCCCCATGCCCTCTCATTTCCTCCTTAAATCACAATTCCTACAAAGTAGGCTCTTTTGAGATGTGAACATAGGAGTCTTGTGAAAGTTTATGCAAAACCTGAGAACTTTGTTTTTTAAGCAGGTTCCCCAGACTTGTTGATGTAGTTAGAAATTGAATGTCAGCATGGTGCATCATTTTGGTGATCAGCACCGAATTTTCTTCTCCCAGCCTCTCTAGACTTAAAGCAGCACACATTGCTTTCTCATGTAATTTTTATTTTATTATTTTTATTATTTTTTCTCTTCTTTTATTATTATTACTGTTTTTACTTTTCCATAAGTTATTTGGGTACAGGTGGTATTTGGTTACATGAGTAAGTTCTTTAGTGGTGATTTGTGAGATTTTGGTGCACATATCACCCAAACAGTATACACTGCACAATATTTGCACTCTTTTAATCCCTCACCCCGCTCCCACTCTTTACCCTGAGACCCCAAGGTCCATTGTGTCATTCTTATGCCTTTGCATCCTCATAGCTTAGCTCCCACATATCAGTGAGAACATACGGTGTTTGATTTGCCATTCCTGAGTTACTTCACTTAGAATAATAGTCTCCAATCTCATTCAGGTCACTTTAAATACTGTTAATTCATTCCTTTTTATGGCTGTGTTGTATTCTATCATATGATCTATCTATCTATCTATCTATCTATCTATCTATCTATCTATCTAGGTATCTATATATATATATCACAGTTTCTTTATCCACTCATTGATTGATGGGCATTTGGGTTGGTTCCATGATTTTGCAATTGTGAATTGTGCTGCTATAAACGTGTGCAAGTATCTTTTTCGAATAACGACTTCTTTTCCTCTGGGTAGATACCCAGTAGTGAGATTGCTGGATCAAAT
Organism: Symphalangus syndactylus; assembly: GCF_028878055.3. Lineage (NCBI taxonomy): Eukaryota > Metazoa > Chordata > Mammalia > Primates > Hylobatidae > Symphalangus > Symphalangus syndactylus. The sequence goes on along the minus strand of NC_072440.2, from coordinate 94,442,475 downwards.
TGTAGTTCTACTTTTAGTTCTTTAAGGAATCTCTGCAGTGTTTTCCATAGTGGTTGTACTAGCTTACATTCCCACCTGCAGTGTAGAAGTGTCCCCTGTTCACTGCATCCTCTCCAACATCTACTGTTTTCTGATTTTTTGATTATGGCCATTCTTGCAGGAGTAAAGTGGTATCACATTGTGGTTTTGATTTGCATTTCCCTGATCATTAGCGATGTTGAGCATTTTTTCATATGTTTGTTGGCCATTTGTATATCTTCTTTTGAGAAGTGTCTCTTTATGTCCTTAGCCCACTTTTTGATGGGATTTTTTGTTTGTTTTTTTTTTACTGATATGTTTGAGTTCGTTTTTGTCATAGATTCTGGATATTAGTCCTTTGTCAGATATATAAATTGTGAAGATTTTCTCCCACTCTGTGGGTTGTCTGTTTACTCTGCTGACTGTTCCTTTTGCCATGTGAAAGCTATTTAGTTTAATTAGGTCCCAGCTATTTATCTTTGTTTTTATTGCATTTGCTTTTGGGTTCTTGGTCATGAAATCCTTGCCTAAGCCAATATCTAGAAGGGTTTTTCCAATGTTATCTTCTAGAATTTTTGTTATTGTTCCAATGCTATCTTCTAGAATTTTTATAATTTCAGGTCTTAGGTTTAAGTCCTTAATCCATCTTATTGATTTTTGTATAAAGTGAGAGATGAGGATCCAATTTCATTCTCCTACAGGTGGCTAGCCAATTATCCCAACACCATTTATTGAAAAGGGTGTTCTTTCCCCACTTTATGTTTTTGTTTGCTTTGATAAAGATGAGTTGGCTGTAAGTATTTGGGTTTATTTCTGGGTTCTCTATTCTGTTCCATTCGTCTGTGTGCCTGTTTTTATACCAGTACCAAGCTGTTTTGGTGACTAGGGCCTTATAGTATAGTTTGAAATCAGGTAGTGTGATGCCTCCAGATTTGTTTTTTTTGCTTAGTCTTGCTTTGGTTATATGGGCTCTTTTTTGGTTCCATATGAATTTTAGAATTGTTTTTTCTAATTCTGTGAAGAATGATGATGGTATTTTGATGGGGATTGCATTGAATATGTAGATTGCCTTTGGCAGTATGGTCATTTTCACAATATTGATTCTACCCATCCATGAGCATGGGATGTGTTTCCATTTGTTTGTCTCATCTATGATTCCTTTCAGCAGTGTTTTGTAGTTTTCCTTGTAGAAGTCTTTTGACTCCTTTGTTAGGTATATTCCTAAGTATTTTATTTTTTTTGCAGCTATTGTAAAAGGGGTTGAGTTCTTGATTTGCTCTCCACTTGGTCGCTGTTGGTGTATAGAAGAGCTACTGATTTGTGTACGTTAGTCTTGTATCTGGAAACTTTGCTGAATTCTTTTATCAGCTCTAGGAGCTTTCTGGAGGAGTCCTCAGAGTTTTCAAGGTAAACAATCATATCACCAGCAAACAGTGACAGTTTGACTTTCTTCTTACCAATTTGGATGCCCTTTATTTCTTTGTCTTGTCTGATTGCTCTGGCTGGGACTTCCAGTACCATGTTGAAGAGGAGTGGTGAGAGTGGGCATCCTTGTCTTGTTCCCGTTCTCAGAGAGAATGCTTTCAACTGTTCCCCATTCAGTGTTATGTTGGCTGTGGGTTTGTCATAGATGGCTTTTTTTACATTAAGGTATGTCCCTTGTATGCCGATTTTGTGAGAGTTTTAATTATAAACGATGCTGGATTTTGTCTAATGCTTTTTCTGCATCTATTGAAATGATCATGTGATTTTTGTTTTTTAATTTTGTTTGTGTGGTGTATCTCATTTATGGACTTGTGTATGTTAAACCATCCCGGCATCCCTGGTATGAAACCCAGTTGATCATGGTGGATTATCTTTTTGATATGTTGTTGGATTCAGTTAGCTAGTATTTTGTTAAGGATTTTAACATCCATGTTAATCAAGGATTATCAGTCTGTAGTTTTCTTTTTTGGTTATATCCTTTCCTGGTTTTGATATTAGGGTGATCCTTGCTTCGTAGAATGAATTAAGGAGGATTCCTTCTTTCTCTATCTTGTGGAATAGTGTCAAAAGGATTGGTACCAGTTCTTCTTTGAATGTCTGGTAGAATTCTGCTGTGAATCCATCTGGTCCTGGATTTTTTTTTTTTTGGCAATTAAAAAATTACCATTTCAATCTCACTGCTTGTTATTGGTCTGTTCAGGGTAGCTAATTCTTCCTGATTTAAGCTAGGAGGGCTGTATTTTTCCATGAATTTATCCATCTCTTCTATGTTTTCTAGTTTATGTGCATAAAGGTATTCATAGTAGCCCTGAATGATCTTTTGTATTTCAGTGGTGTCAGTTGTAATATCTCCTGTTTCATTTCTTAGTGAGGTTATTTGGATTTTCTGTCTTCTTTTCTAGGTTAATCTTGCTAATGCTCTATCAATTTTATTTATCTTTTCAAAGAACCAGCTTTTTGTTTCATTTATCTTTTGTACTTTTTGTTTGTTTGTTTCAATTTCATTTAGTTCTACTCTGATCTTGGTTATTTCCTTTCTTCTGCTGGGGTTGGGTTTGGTTTGTTCTAGATTCTCTAGTTCTTTGAGGTGTGACTTTAGATTGTCTGTTTGTGCTCTTTCAGACTTTTTGAGGTAGGCATTTAGGGCTATGAACTTTCCTCTTAGCATTGCCTTTGCTGTATCCCAGAGGTTTTGATAGTTTGTGTCATCATTGTCATTCAGTTCGAAGAATTTTTAAATTGCCATCTTGATTTCATTTTTGACCCAATGCTCATTTAGGAGCAGGTTATTCAATTTCCATGTATTTGCATGGTTTTGAAGTTTCCTTTTGGAGTTGATTTCCAGTTTAATTCCACTGTGGTCTGAGAGAGTGCTTCATATAATTTCAATTTTCTTAAACTTATTGAGGCTCATTTTATGGCCTATCATATGGTCTATCTTGGAGAAAGTTCCATGCGTTGAATAGAATGTGTATTCTGTGGTTGTTGGATGAAATGTTCTGTGTATATCTGTTAAGTCCATTTGTTCCAAGGTATAGTTTAAATCCATTGTTTCTTTGTTGACTTTCTGTCTTGATGACCTGTCTAGTGTTGTCAGTAGAGTATTGAAGTCCCCTGATATTGTTGCTGTCTATCTCACTTCTTAGGTCTGTTAGTAATTGTTTTATAAATTTGGGAGCTTCAGTGTTAGGTGCCTATATGTTTAGGATCGTGATATTTTCCTGTTGGGCAAGGCCTTTTACCATTATATAATGTCCCTCTTTGTCTCTTTTAACCACTGTTACTTTAAAGTTTGTTTTGTCTGATATAAGAATAGCTACCCCTGCTCACTTTTGTTGTCCATTTGCATGAAATGTCTTTTTCCACCCCTTTAAGTTTCTGTGATTCCTTATGTGTTAGGTGAGTCTCCTGAAAGCAGCAGATAGTTGGTGAATTCTTATTCAGTCTGCAGTTCTGTATCTTTTAAGAGGAGCATTAGGTCATTTACATTCAATATTAGTATTGAAATGTGAGGTACCATTGCATTCGTAGTGCTCTTTGTTGCCTGTGTAGTTTGTTTTTTTGTTTGTTTTTGCTTTTTAACTTGTATTTTTGTTTTATAGTTCCTGTGTGATTTTTGCTTTAAAGAGGTTCTGTTTTGATGTGTTTCCAGGATTTGTTTCAAGATTTAGAGCTCCTTTTAGCAGTTCTTGTAGTGGTGGCTTGGTAATGGCGAATTCTCTCAGCATTTGTTTGTCTGAAAAAGACTATCTTTTCTTCATATATGCTTAGTTCTGCTGGATAAAAAATTCTTGGCTGATAATTGTTTTGTTTGAGGAGACTGAAGATACGGCCCTAGTCTCTTCTAGCTTGTAGGGTTTCTGCTGAGAAATCTACTGTTAATCTGATAGATTTTCCTTTATAGGTTACCTGGTGCTTCTGTCTCACAGCTCTTAAAGTTATTTCCTTTGGGTAACCTGATGACAATGTGCCTAGGTGAAGATCTTTTTAGGATGAATTTCCCAGGTGTTCTTTGTGCTTCTTGGATTTGGATGTCTAGGTCTCTAGCACAGCCGGGAAAGTTTTCCTCTATTGTTCCCCCAAATATGTTTTCCAAGCTTTTAGAATTCTCTTCTTCCTCAGAAACATTGATTATTCTTAGATTTGGTCATGTAACATAATCCCATACTTCTTAGGGGCTTTGTTAATATTTTCTTATTCTTTTTTCTTTGTCTTTGTTGGATTGGGTTAATTCGAAGACCTTGTCTTCGAGCTCTGAATTTCTTTCTTCTGCTTGTTCATTTCTATTGCTGAGACTTTCCTGAGCATTTCACATTTCTAAAAGTGGGTCTGAAGTTTCCTGAAATTTTTATTGTTTTTTTTTAAGCTATCTATTTCCTTGAATATTTCTTCCTTCATTTCTTGTATCGTTTTTTGGATCTCCTTGATTTGGGCTTCACCTTTCTCTGGTCCCTCCCTGTTTAGCTTAATAACTAACCTCCCAAATTCTTTTTCAGGTAAATCAGGGATTTTGTCTTGGTTTGGATCCATTGCTGGTGAACTAGTGTGATTTTTTTGGGGGGTGTTGAAGAGCCTTGTTTTGTCGTAGTACCAGAGTTGATTTTCTGGTTCCTTCTCATTTGGGTAGGCTCTGTCAGAGGGAAGGTCTAGGGCTGAAGGCTGTTGTTCAGATTCTTTTGTCCCACAGGGTGTTCCCTTGATGTAGTACTCTCCCCCTTTTCCTATGAATGTGGCCTCCTGTGAGCCGAACTGCAGTGATTGTTGTCTCTTTTCTGGGTCTAGCCACCCAGCGAGTTTGCCCGGCTCTGGGCTGGTCCTAGGGGTTGCCTGCACAGAGTTCTGTGATGTGAACTGTCTATGGGTCTCTCAGCCGTGGATACCAGTGCCTGTTGCAGTGGAGGTAGTGGAGAGTGCAATGGACTCCATGAGGATCCTCAGCTTTGGTGGTTTAATGCTGTATTTTTTTACTGGTTGGCCCCCTGCCAGGAGGTGTCACTTTCAGCTCTGTTAGTATGGGGAGGAACCAGCAGTGGGTAGGGCCCTAGAACTCTCAAGATTATATGCCCGTTGTCTTCCATTACCAAGGTGGATAGGGAAGGACCATCATGTGGGGGTGGGGCCAGGCACATGTGTCTGAGCTCAGACTCTCCTTGGGTGGGTCTTGCTGTGGCTGCCGTGGGGGATGGAGGTGAGATTCCCAGGTCACTGGAGTTGTGTACCTAGGAGGGTTATGGCTGCCTCTGCTGAGTCATGCAGGGTTTCAGTTAAGTGGGGGAAAGCTGGCAGTCACTGGCCTCACCTGGTTACCACTCAAATCAAAGGACAGGTCCCACTACTACCATGTCCGCTCCTACAGCCCGGAGTCAGTTTTCAGGTGGAGAGTGAGAGGGTCTTGAAAACTTGCCTGAGGCTATCCGCCTCCCAGCTGAGAAAGAAAGGGCTTTAGTTCTTCCTGGCCTGTGAAGTCTGCATGCCGGATTAGGATTCGCACCCTCTCCTGAGTTCTGGCCAGGGGGCTTCTCGCCCCGTTCAAATTGTTACAAAATTTGCCTAGAGAATTCCTTCTCCTTATTGAATTTTACCCCCTGCACCTCTGGCCACCCTCGTGATGGATCCCTGTGGTGCCAGGCAGTAATGGGCTGCTTGGGGACCCAGTGAGCTCCCAGGGCTTTTCTGCTGCTTCCTCTGTATTTCGCTTGGCTCTCTAACTTGACTCAGCTCCAGGTAAAGTTGGAAACTTCTCCCGCAAGCAGACCTTCAGCTTCTCCACTGGGGGTGTGTGTTTTGGGGAGGAGGGTCTACCTTTCCCACTTCCGCAATTGGGGCACTCACAGTATTTGCGGGTCTCCCTGGTCCTGCAGGAGCAGTCTGCTTCCTTCAGAGGGTCTGTGGTCCTCTCAGTATTGCTGGTTTGTCCTTGCAGTCAATCTGAAGCTAAAATTCACAGTGCGAGCCTCCGCATGCTGCTCTGTATGGAGCTGCAATCTAGTCCTGCCTCCCCTCTGTCATGATCCCAGGAGCCAGTTTTATATATATATATATATATATATATATATGGGGGTTTGAAGTAAAGAGCACAGGATGGACAGTTTAAAGTGGCCCTGAATTCCAGTAGATTTGCTTTTAGTTGCTTTTTACCAGTCATCCCTATAACCCACATCAATGGAGTTAAGAATACATAAGCAAGCCCTGTTTTACAGTCCTTCATTTATGTTATGTGAACAACTCAGAAACAATTTCCATGCAGACATCATTAGACACTAGGATTAGGTTTCAGACTGCCCCACCAAGTTAGATATAAGCCCTAATGAGTGCAAATTGATATGTTTTTGAGTACCAGGACCCGAGCACTATATGATGTAGAAGGGAGGAGATGAGTTTTCTCTCCTAGGAAGGGGGCCACACACTTGCACCACACACCCATCCATACAAACACACACCCTAGAGGAGACAGTGCTCACTAATGTGGACTGCTTAGCTAATTTGATGTAAGTAGACAAACCACAAAAGAGCATATTATATTTTTTTTATGTAACAGACAATAACAGTCCTCCACAAACCCCGTTCATGCCATTCTACTGTGACCTTCTTCAGATACCAACAAATAGATTGGGTGTGGAACTATTTCAAATTTCCCTTGTTAAACTGACTTCAGTAGGAAACTCACAGAAACTTTGATTGTGAACATCAGGTAAAGAAAGCCACGTTTTACTCCAGATTGCCTGGGATTTGTTTTTCCCAAGTGTGCATTTGTATTTGCTGTGGAGTGAGAACTTTCCGCATGGCAGAAGGAAAGCCTGCACCTGTTCAGAGATGGCGCCTACAGCCATCTCCTGAGGCTTGGCCCTGAGCCAGCTAACGTCACTGCTGGGCTTGCTGGAGGGTGTGGGTGTTCTTCCAAGGACCTCCTTTTCTTCCTCAGCTCAATTCTACCTTGTTCTTTCTTGTATGGAGAACTTGGAAACTCAGAGAGCTGGGTGTATTTAGAAAATGGGCTGGAGAAAGGATAGGTGTGAGAATTCATTTTAAAAAGTCAAATTTAAAACTTTTTTGACTTGCATTGCCTGGGGATCTCATTATTTTATATTTTTTTTTTATTGATGAAGTGTAGGATTAGTTATAATTGAAAGTTCTGGGCAAAGCATTTAAAAAATCCTCCCAGGATGGTTTCCAGGGACTGGATACGGATGTTTGTGAAGCATAAACACATTTTTACTACCTTCCAAAGAATGGTCTAGATGCTATATAAACCATCATATTTATTATATCTTTTAAAAAGTTAAGTAAAACTTTTCTTTAACCTCATGAAATAAATAGTCACTCTGGCAACATACTACAGCAATAGACACTTGGCCCTCTGAGAGTTTTGCTGTAAATATGCTGAAGATTTATATAGCTTGGCAAAAACCACTCTCTTTTCTTCTAGCAGCAATAAACACTTTTCTAAAATCTTTTGGAAGTGCTACAACATGTCAGGTGCTCAGATGGGGTATAGAAAAACAACAGCTTAGTCAGACATTGACATCACCATGTCTTGGAGTCCCTAGGACAGCCAATATGGTGAGAAGGTACCTCCCAAGCAGCCCTCTCCACAACATTTTGAGCAGGAAAACCCCCGTTTTTTCCTTTAAGTGGAATGTTCATTTAGTAAACTTTCACTGAACATCTCCCACGTGTTTACTGTGTAGCAGGCACTGATGCCACCATATGTCAGTGATATTGCCAAGAAATGCCGTTCTGCAGGCACAAAGGTGAAGTGCTTGTGTAGCATGAGGTGCGTGTGTATGGGAAGGAAGGGAGTACATTGAGAGAAAGTTTCCTGGAAGAGGCGACATTTGGACTGATTTCTTGAAGAAGAACTGGAGTTAACTGGAAAAGAAGGGAAAAGGATACTCCAATCAGAGGGAACAGCTTCGGCGAGGTTTGGAAGGGAGAGTGTGTGGTGCAGCTGGGGGTGGTAAATAATTTGATGGAGTAAGGCAGAGGTATGAGGTATATTGGTGGATGCTGAGGCCAAACAGACAAGATAGAGTTTAGACTCCATCCTGAAGATGCTAGGAAGCTATTGAAGATTTACATACAGTATTGGCGTATTCTGACCTATATTTTTATTTCTTTTATTTGTTTATTTTTATTTTTTAGCAATGGGCTCACTCTGTTGCCTAGTGGAGTGCAGTGGCACAATCATAGTTCACTACAGCCTTCAACTCCTGGGCTCAGACAATCCTCCCACCTCAGCCTCTTGAATAGCTGGGACTATAGGCTCGTACCACCACATCTGACTCATTTTTTATTTTTATTTTTTGTAGAAATGGGATCTTGCTATGTTGCCCAGGCTGGTCTTGAACTCCTGGACTCAAGCAATGATTCTTCTGCTTCAGCCCCCCTAAAGTGCTGGGATTACAGGTGTGACCCATTGTGCCTGGCCTGTGATTTGTAATTTAGAAAAGTCCCTCTAGCCATCCGTGGAGGGGCAAAGGGCATTACAAGTAGAAGCAAGATGATGTCACTGGCTTGTGTACTGGTGTGACTTTGGGGGCATTGGAGAGGGGCCTCTGTCACCCAGATAGTTAATTGGTTTTGTTCCTTGATGGATGAAATTCCTTAGACTTTTTTTTTTTGGAATCGAGAATTCTGGGAAGATTGAGTTGAATTTTTGGCCACATGTCTGTTTCATCTTCCTGAGGTCCCCCTAATTCCCTTTGGGTAATTATACTGCACTGTTGAATATTGACTTTGTAAGTAACTGTTAAGATCTCCCGAGAGGTTCCTTCTGCCAGCTTCTTCTCCCTGCCCCAGTATAGCCATTGGGTGGACAGGTGGTATAGGCTCAGCCTGTCTGACACTGTCAGTTGAGTGACTTGAGAATGGAAGAGACCACTAGAGTGAGTTCTTTCCTGTGGTGGCTCTCTGAAGAGATCTCTTCCTCTATAAATTATTCCTATAGTTTCTTTTTTTCATTTTTTCAACTTTTATTTCAGATTCAGGGAGTATGTGTGCAGGTTTGTTTACATGGGTATATTGCTCGATGCTGAGGTTTGGGGTATGATGGAACCAGTCACCCAGGTAGTGAGCATAATACCAAATAGGTAGTTTTTCAACCCTTGCCCCCCTTGCTACCTCCCCCATCAGTAGTCCACATTGTTTATTGTTCCCATTTTTATGTCCATGTTTACCCAATATTTAGCTCCCACTCACATAAGTGAGAACATGTGGTATTTGATTTTCTATTTCTGTGTTAATTCTCTTAGGATAATGACCTTTTTCTGCATTCATGTTGCTGCAAAGGACATGATTTTGTTCTAATTTACAGTTGTGTAATATTCCATGGTGTATATGTAGCACATTTCCTTTATCCAATCCACTGTTGATAGGCAACTAGGTTGATTCCATGTCTTTGCTATTGTGATTAGACCATGAAGAACATACAAATGCATGTGTCTTTATGGTAGAGTGATTTATTTTCTTTGGGTATACCAGTAATGAGATTGCTGAGTTGAATGGTAGTTCTGTTTTAAGTTCTTTGAGAAATCTCCAGTCTGCTTTCCACAATGGCTGAACTAACTTAAATTCCCAGCAACAGTGTGTAAGTGTTCTCTTTACTCAGCAACCTTGCCAGCATTTCTCTGATCATCAGTGATGATGAGCATTTTTTCATATGTTTGTTGGCCACTTGTTTGTCTTCTTGTGAGAAGTGTCTGTTAATGGGGTTATTTGTTCTTTGTTGTTGATTTAAATTCCTTATAGATTCTGGATGTTAATCTTTTGTCAGATGTCTAGTTTGCAATTTTTTTCTCCCATTCTATAGGCTGTCTGTTTACTCTTTGATAGTTTATTTTACTGTGAAGAATCTCCTTAATTAGGTCCCACTAGTCAATTATTTTTGTTAAAATTACTTTTGAGGACTTAGCCACAAATTCTTTGCCAAGGCTGATGTTGAGAAAGGTATTTCCATTAATAAATGACTTTTAGAAAGAAAACCCAGGTTTTCTTCTAGGATTTTTATAGTTTGAGGTCTTACATTTAAGACTTTAATCCATCTTGAGTTAATTTTTGTACATGGTTATAAGTAGGGGTTCAAATTTGTTCTTCTGCATATGGTTAGCCAGTTATGTCAGCACCATTTATTGATTGGGGAGTCCTTTCCCCATCGCTTATTTTTGTTGACTTTGTTGAAGATCAGATGGTTGTGGGTATGTGGCTTCAATTCTGGGTTCTCTGTTCTCTTCCATTGGTCCATGTGTCTGTTTTTATACCAGTACCATGCTGTTTTAGTTACTGTAGCCTTGTAGTATAGCTTAAAGTCAGTAATGTGATGCCTCTAGATTTTTTTTTCTTTTTTGCTTAAGATTGCTTTGGCTATTCAGGCTCTTTTTTTGGTTCCATACGAATTTTAAAGTAGTTTTGTCTAATTCTTTAAAAATGACATTAATAGTTTGATAGAAATAGCATTGAATCTATCTGTAGATTGCTTTGAGTTGTATGACCATTTTAATGATATTGATTATTCCTGTAATTTCAACTTGCAGGTTTCTCAGAAGGTCCCTGACTCCTGCCTGTTTCCAGGTGTGGCTTTTCAGGCTTCTCTTTGGTTCTAGGAGCTTCACATAGCCATCTGAAAAAATTGCATTTGTTTGAGTTAGCTGCAACCAGTTGCTGCTGCTTGTGTCCAAAGAACCCTAATAGATGTAGGAAACTTCCAGAGGTCTTACTTCACACCAGAGTTTAAAGACTAATCTCCTAGCCTTTCCTACTGGTTTGAAAGGGGCACAAGGAGAGAACGCACGGACATTATTTTCAGAGAGGGAGCAAGGGATGATCTCAAAGGAGCAGAGGAAACTAAATCCCTGCAGACCAACTTTGCTGGCATCCCAGTATTGCTGCAGGCTGGTCTTGCTCCAAGGTCTACCTAGAGTGGGTCAAATTAGCATCAAATAGGTGGCAGCATTTCCTGTGTACTTTCAATTCCAGTTCTTTCTCAGACAGCACTCAGGGCTCTGGCAATAGTTAGTGATAAAAATAACAATAGACTGGGTGCGGTGGCTCAGGCCTGTAATCCCAGCACTTTGGGAGTCTGAGGCCGGTGGATCACAAGGTCAAGAGATCGAGACCATCCTGGCCAACACAGTGAAACTCCGTCACTACTAAAAATACAAGAATTAGCTGGGCGTGATGGAGCACGCCTGTAGTCCCAGTTACTCTGGAGGCTGAGGTAGGAGCATGGCGTGAACCCGGGAGGTGGAGGTTTCAGTGAGCCGAGATCGCACCACTGCACTCCAGCCTGGCGACAGAGTGAGACTCTGTCTCAAAAAAAACAAAAGACAAAACAAAACAAAAAAACCACAATAGTAAATATTGATATAGCACTTATATAATGTGCCAGACACTGTTATAAATGTGATCCACATATTAATCCATTTGTTTCTTATAATCAAATTTTGATGTAGGTACTATTATCTTATTATATTATTGTTATATTACATCTATCTATCTTTTGCTGTCAATCATCTATCTATCATCTGTTTATCAACAGATGAAGAAACCTCAAGGAACAATTTTCATAATTTAGCTACATTATACAAACAGAAAGTGGTAGTTACAGAATCTGTGCTCTTACTCCTGGATTCAAATCTTAGCTCCACTTGTTTTCAGCTGGGCAAGTTATTTAACTCCTGTGGCCTCAGTATCCTCATTTGCAGAATGGGAGTAATAATAGTATTTATTTATCTAGTATTAAGTAGCATAAAGTAAAATGCTTCAAATAGTGCCTGGCACAAAGTAAGCACTACATAAAGGTTTTCCAGAAAAGTTATTTTGTAATGGACACTATAAAGAAGACTGAACATACATACTTTATAGAGATAAGCACATAACAAACTGTGACTCTTCTATTTATCCCTGTGCTTTATAGATGTTTTGTAGCTCTTCACAGAAAGGGCATGAGGTGATATAAGTAATTGGTATTGTTTATACACTCATTTAGGGAGATAAAGCCAAAATACAGTTGAATTTAAGGACATGAGCCTGCTGTGTCAAGACAGACAACAACCACCCCCTACAGATGCAAAGAGTACGATGTGCCTCCCCAATATGGGGCTCACTGGAGAGCGGGCGTGGTCTCTGGGGTTGCTACCTCTGCTTTCCATTTAACTATTTGAAACCTCAATTTCCTCATTCATAAGTGGGGAATCATCTTAATGCCTGGTTTTATGCGTTGATCTTGGGATTAAAAAAGATCGTTTGCTTATTCATTACTTTTGGCTGGGCATTAAGGATGCAAAAATTAAGAAAAAATAGGCCTATCTTTGCAGAGCTCACAGTGCAGTGTGGAGACAATGAGTAAATTGTTCTACTGCATTTCAGCAAGTTAAGTACTCTGATGGAGGCAGGTACTGGTGGGTGGGATGCAGTGGAAGGGAGCCTGGTTTTGAGGTAGGGAGAGGTCTGGGGTCTGGGGTTGGTTCTGGAGAATATGATAGAGCTGAGTCTTGAAGGACATTCTGAGCAGACCAAACAAGTGCAGAGACCTGGAGTTGTGGGAAGTTGGAGCACTTTCAGAGATTTTCATTAATTTTTTTGGGGGTGGGGGATGGAGTCTCGCTCTGTCGCCCAGGCTGGAGTGCAGTGGCGCGATTTTGGCTCACTGCAACTTCCACCTCCCAGGTTCAAGCGATTTTCCTGCCTTAGCCTCTTGAATACCTGGGACTACAGGCGTGTGCCACCATGTCCGGCTAATTTTTGTATTTTTAATAGAGGCAGGGTTTCACCATGTCGGCCAGGCTGGTTTCAAACTTCTGACCTCAGGTGATCTGCCTATCTCGGATTGCCAAAGTGCTAGGATTACAGGCGTGAGCCACTGTGTCCGGCTGTTTTTCACTAATTCTTCATTGTTCTAGAGTTTCAGTTGAGTTGTGACAGGCAAGGCTAATGGATAAGGAATAGTAATAATAATAATTATAATAGCTAACATTTAATTGAACATTTCTATATCCCAAGCACAGAGTGTTTTATTTGTATTATCTCATTTTTAATCCTCATAACTTCTCTGTGGTATCTGATATTTAGTATCCATGCTTTACAAATAAGGAAACTGAAGCTCAAAGAACCTAAATGACTGACCCAAGGTCACACAGCTAGTGAGTGCTGAAGCCAGGATACCAACTCAAACATTCTGGATCCAGAGTTTACCCTGAAGGCCGAAAGAGCCATGTGGGGACTTTAAGTATGGTGAGTAGGGTATAACTTAATCCAATGTGCATGTTAAGGGTAACTTCAGCTTAGTGTGAAGGAAGAATTTGAGGGTAGGGAGTGGAAATAGGCCTAAGGCACAGGGGACAGTTAGGTGTCTGTTGTGGTGATCCAGTGGAAAAATACTGAGTATCTGGATTAAAGCAGATGCAGGAGGGATAGAAAAAAAAAATCGGTTTGAGAGGCAATGGGGCTGTGTATTTGCTTACCCTCAGTGCTGGCTGGCTGCCAGCAGGCCTGCGTGGCAAGGGAAAAGGAGGAGCCTAAGATGATCTCCAGGTGTCTGGCCTGAGTAAGTGGGTATGAAGGGAATAGAGGATGAAGGGGAAGTGTGGATGTGCTTATTGTAAGGCCCCAATGGGACATTCAGAAGGACACATCTGGTAGGCAGCTCTGTGAGTCTGGAATGCAAGAGGGAGACTGGGCTGGAGATGCACATCTGGGCTCCACTGTCAGATGACATTGGCTAATGAGAAGAGCAGAGGCACAAGGAGGAGGCCATGGTGGTGGGTGGTGGGGAGATGACACAAAGCTGGAGGCCTGCAGATTGTGTCCAGGCTGCAGGTGTCTTCAGCCTGGTTGATGATATTAAAACAGAAAGAACCATAGTTGCCAACATTTTAAAAATTGGGGAAGTTTTTTATAAAAATAAAATTTGTTGGTGTTCTTGACAAATTGGGTGATCTGGCCACCTGATACCCACATACAAGGGACAACAGTTGGCCAGTGCCTTCCTTCAGCAGGACCAGTGCTCCCTAGTAGTTACAGTGGCCAGGTGTCCTGCTCCTCTCATTTTGGGCCCCTGCCTTGCTCCTGCAGGCGTTTTATTAATATTTTGTGACCTCAGATTTAAGATTTGGGAAGAGGACACAGAGTTTCGTAGAAAACTAAACATGAGTAGTCAGACAAGTGGGAGAGAATACAGCAAATGGTGTTAATGAATTGCAGAAGCAGGGGAGGTCGGTAGGACAAATGCTATGGACAGATGCAGATATGCAGACTGGGAAGCGTCCTTTGGGTTTGGTCACCTGGAGATGCCCTTAGCAAAAACGCTTAAAAATGGGGTATTAGGTCAAGAATTGTAGAATAAAAGGAAGGGTGAATGTAGAAAATAATTTCAAGAAGCTGTGTTACAGAGGGGAATTTGAGATTGGGAGGCTTTAGTGTGTGTGTGTGTGTGTTTGTGTGTTTTAATGTGAGCGACTTGAGTATGTCTATATAAGGATGTATTTGACATAAAATAGTATTTTATTTGTCCTTGACTTACATTTGATAAGAACTACAAAAAGTCTAGTCTTAGTTTTGGTTGATAGATTATTCTAAAACTGGTGGTTTTTATGAAAACAAAGCCCTCCAGCTTATAGGATGGGATAAAGTGCTTTTTATACATCTATGCAAAGACAGCCCTGCCCCTTTAGATCTTTACTAGTGTTAAATGCATTTTTTACTAGTTTAATATGTAAGCAGCCATGCCTTAAGATGGATAATTTTACATTTTAACAACTGTAGGTTAAGTCAAGCAGTGTCAATGTGGTGATTTGCCACCTACACTTACTCATGAATATGTACACTGTCTGTTTCCTTTTAGTATTAGCCAGGTGGAATCTGTATGATGATCTTATCAGCCAGCATCACTTCTATTACAATCTGGGTTAGTGTGCTTTTGTTGATTTTATGCCACATCCCCAATTTTTCCATGTACTTTTTGGTATTTGTTTTATGATATAATTTGATCCAGCCAATAACTTGTATGTATGTGTACGTTAGAACTTATCTATCTTGTCTTTAACAAAAACTCTCCTAATTAAGGAAAAAAATGTACCTGCCATCTGCAGTGATTGATAAATAAGCGACTTGTCTTCTGTGGTGAACACCATTTCAAAAGCACGTTTGTTGTGATTTTTCTTTCCTCCCAGTTAATGCAGTGGGCCAGAGAGACTTTAAAATTTCATACAGAATGGAAGCAGCCAGTAGCTAAGCTATTGGCAAATGTCAACCAACTCATTAATTCATTAATTCAGCAAATAAATTGTTAAGAATTTACCATGTGTCAGATGAAGTTCTAGGGACTGGGAATGCAGTGATGTGTAAGACAGACACAAATCCCTGCACTCAGGGAGCTCATATTGGAGTGGAGAAGCAAACAGTAAATAAGATAATGAAATTAAAGAGTTTATGTGTAAGTATATTTTTGAAAGCGATAAATGCTGTGGATTAAAAATAAAGCAAGGAAGGGGATCAAAGTTTTAGGGGGTTATTGACATTTTATTTTATTTTATTTTATTTTTTATCATACTTTAAGTTCTAGGGTACATGTGCACAACATGCAGGTTTGTTACATATGTATACATGTGCCATGTTGGTGTGCTGCATCCATTAACTCGTCGTTTACATTAGGTATATCTCCTAATGCTTTCCCTCCCCCCTTCCCCCACGCCACAACAGGCCCCGGTGTGTGATGTTCCCCTTACTGTGTCCAAATGTTCTCATTGTTCAATTCCCACCTATGAGTGAGAACATGTGGTGTTTGGTTTTTCTGTCCTTGCGATAGTTTGCTGAGAATGATGGTTTTCAGCTTCATCCATGTCCCTACAAAGAACATGAACTCATCCTTTTTTATGGCTGCATAGTATTCCATGGTGTATATGTGCCACATTTTCTTAATCCAGTCTATCATTGATGGACATTTGGGTTGGTTCCAAGCCTTTGCTATTGTGAATAGTGCTGCAGTAAACATATGTGTGCATGTGCCTTTATAGCAGCATGATTTATAATCCTTTGGGTATATACCCAGTAATGGGATGGCTGGGTCAAATGGTATTTCTAGTTCTAGATCCTTGAGGAATCGCCACACTGTCTTCCACAATGGTTGAACTAGTTTACAGTCTCACCAACAGTGTAAAACTGTTCCCATTTCTCCACATCCTCTCCAGCACCTGTTGTTTCCTGACTTTTTAATGATTGCCATTCTAACTGGTGTGAGATGGTATCTCATTGTGGTTTTGATTTGCATTTCTCTGATGGCCAGTGATGATGAGCATTTTTTCCTGTGTCTTTTGGCTGCATAAATGTCTTCTTTTGAGAAGTGTTTGTTCATATCCTTCGCCCACTTTTTGATGGGGTTGTTTGTTTTATTCTCGTAAATTTGTTTGAGTTCATTGTAGATTCTGGATATTAGCCCTTTGTCAGATGAGTAGATTGCAAAAATTTTCTCCCATTCTGTAGGTTGCCTGTTCACTCTGATTGTGGTTTCTTTTGCTGTTCAGAAGCTCCTTAGTTTAATTAGATCCCATTTGTCAATTTTGGCTTTTGTTGCCATTGCTTTTGGTGTTTTAGACGTGAAGTCCTTGCCCATGCCTATATCCTGAATGGTATTGTCTAGGTTTTCTTCTAGGGTTTTTATGGTTTTAGGTCTAACATTTAAGTCTTTAATCCATCTTAAATTAATTTTTGTATAAGATGTAAGGAAGGGATCCAGTTTCAGCTTTCTACATATGGCTAGCCAGTTTTCCCAGCATCATTTATTAAATAGGGAATCCTTTCCCCATTTCTTGTTTTTGTCAGGTTTGTCAAAGATCAGATAGTTGTAGATATGCGGCATCATTTCTGAGGGCTCTATTCTGTTCCATTGGTCTATATCTCTGTTTTGGTACCAGTACCATGCTGTTTTGGTTACTGTGGCCTTGCAGTATAGTTTGAAGTCAGGTAGCGTAATACCTCCAGCTTTGTTCTTTTGGCTTAGGATTGTCTTGGCAATGCGGGCTCTTTTTTGGTTTCATATGAACTTTAAAGTGGTTTTTTCCAATTCTGTGAAGAAAGTCATTGGTAGCTTGATGGGGATGGCATTGAATCTATAAATCACCTGGGGCAGTATGGCCATTTTCATGATATTGATTCTTCCTATCCATGAGCATGGAATGTTCTTCCATTTGTTTGTATCCTGTTTTTCGTTGAGCAGTGGTTTGTAGTTCTCCTTGAAGAGGTCCTTCACATCCCTTGTAAGTTGAATTCCTAGGTATTTTATTCTCTTTGAAGCAATTGTGAATGGGAGTTCATTCATGATTTGGCTCTCTGTTTGTCTGTTATTGGTGTATAAGAATGCTTGTGATTTTTGCACATTGATTTTGTATCCTGAGACTTTGCTGAAATTGCTTATCAGCTTAAGGAGATTTTGGGCTGAGATGATGGGGTTTTCTAAATATACAATCATGTCATCTGCAAACAGGGACAATTTGACTTCCTTTTTTCCTAATTGAATACCCTTTTTTTCTTTCTCCTGCCTGATTGCCCTGGCCAGAACTTCCAATACTATGTTGAATAGGAGTGGTGAGAGAGGGCATCCCTGTCTTGTGCCAGTTTTCCAAGGGAATGCTTCCAGTTTTTGCCCATTCATTATGATGTTGGCTGTGGGTTTGTCATAGATAGCTCTTACTATTTTGAGATAAGTCCCATCAATACCTAATTTATTGAGAGTTTTTAGCATGAAGGGCTGTTGAATTTTGTCAAAGGCCTTTTCTGCATCTATTGAGATAATCATGTGGTTTTTGTCTTTGGTTCTGTTTATATGCTGGATTACGTTTATTGATTTGTGTATATTGAACCAGCTTGCATCCCAGGGATGAAGCCCACTTGATCATGGTGGATAAGCTTTTTGATGTGTTGCTGGATTTGGTTTACCAGTATTTTATTGAGGATTTTTGCATCGATGTTCATCAGGGATATTGGTCTAAAATTCTCTTTTTTTTGTTGTGTCTCTGCCAGGCTTTGGTATCAGGATGATGCTAGCCTCATAAAATGAGTTAGGGAGGATTCCCTCTTTTTGTATTGATTGGAATAGTTTCAGAAGGAATGGTACCAGTTCCTCCTTGTACCTCTGGTAGAATTCGACTGTGAATTCGTCTGGTCCTGGACTTTTTTTGGTTGGTAAGCTATTAATTGTTGCCTCAATTACAGAGCCTGCTATTGGTCTATTCAGGGATTCAACTTTTTCCTGGTTTAGTCTTGGGAGGGTGTATGTGTCGAGGAATTTATCCATTTCTTCTAGATTTTCTAGTTTATTTGCGTAGAGGCGTTTATAGTATTCTCTGATGGTAGTTTGTATTTCCGTGGCATTGGTGGTGATATCCTCTTTATCGTTTTTTATTGCATCTATTTGATTCTTCTCTCTTTTCTCCTTTATTGGTCTTACTAGTGGCCTATCAATTTTGTTGATCTTTTCAAAAAACCAGCTCCTGGATTCATTGATTTTTTTGAAGAGTTTTTTGTGTCTCTATCTCCTTCAGTTCTTCTCTGATCTTAGTTATGTCCAGCCTTCTGCTAGCTTTTGAATGTATTTGCTCTTGCTTCTCTAGTTCTTTTAATTGTGATGTTAGGGTGTCAGTTTTAGATCTTTCCTACTTTCTCTTGTGGGCATTTAGTGCTATAAATTTCCCTCTATGCACTGCTTTAAATGTGTCCCAGAAATTCTGGTATGTTGTGTCTTTGTTCTCATTGGTTTCAAAGAACGTCTTTATTTTTGCCTTCATTTCGTTATGTACCCAGTAGTCATTCAGGAGCAGGTTGTTCAGTTTCCATGTAGTTGAGCGGTTTTGAGTGAGTTTCTTCATCCTGAGTTCTAGTTGGATTGCACTGTGGTCTGAGAGACAGTTTGTTATAATTTCTGTTCTTTTACATTTGCTGAGGAGTGCTTTACTTCCAACTATCTGGTCAATTTTGGAATACGTGCAGTGTGGTGCTGAGAAGAATGTATATTCTGTTGATTTGTGGTGGAGAGTTCTTTAGATGTCTATTAGGTCTACTTGGTGCAGAGCTGAGTTCAATTCCTGGATATCCTTGTTAACCTTCTGTCTCATTGATCTGTCTAATGTTGACAGTGGGGTGTTAAAGTCTCCCATTATTATTGTGTGGGAGTCTAAGTCTTTTTGTAGATCTCTAAGGACTTGCTTTCTGAATCTGGGCGCTCCTGTATTGGGTGCCTATATATTTAATATAGTTAGCTCTTCTTGTTGGATTGATCCCCTTACCATTATGTAATGGCCTTCTTTGTCTCTTTTGATCTTTGTTGGTTTAAAGTCTGTTTTATCAGAGACTAGGATTGCAACCACTGGTTTCTTTTGCTTTCCATTTGCTAGGTAGATCTTCCTCCGTCCCTTTATTTTGAGCCTATGTGTGTCTCTGCACGTGAGATGGGTCTCCTGAATACAGCACACTGGTGGGTCTTGTCTCTATCCAATTTGCCAGTCTGTGTCTTTTAATTGGAGCCTTTAGCCATGTACATTTAAGGTTAATATTGTTATGTGTGAATTTGATCCTGTCATTATGATGTTAGCTGGTTATTTTGCTCGTTAGTTGATGTGGTTTCTTCCTAGCATCGATGGTGTTTACAATTTGTCATGTTTTTACAGTGGCTGGTACCGGTTGTTCCTTTTCATGTTTAGTGGTTCCTTCAGGAGCTCTTTTAGGGCAGGCCTGGTGGTGACAAAATCTTTCATCATTTGCTTATCTGTAAAGTATTTTATTTCTCCTTCACTTATGAAGCTTAGTTTGGCTGGATATGAAATTCTGGCTTGAAAATTCTTTTCTTTAAGAATGTTGAATATTGGCCCCCACTCTCTTCTGGCTTGTAGAGTTTCTGCCGAGAGATCCACTGTTAGTCTGATGGGTTTCCCTTTGTGGGTAACCCGAGCTTTCCCTCTGGCTGTCCTTAATGTTTTTTCCTTCATTTCAACTTTGGTGAATCTGACAATTATGTCTTGGAATTGCTCTTCTCAAGGAGTATCTTTGTGGCGTTCTCTGTATTTCCTGAATTTGAATGTTGGCCTGCCTTGCTAGGTTGGGGAAGTTCTCCTGGATAATATTCTGCAGCATGTTTTCCAACTTGATTCCATTCTCCCGGTCACTTTCAGGTACACCAGTCAGACATAGGTTTGGTATTTTCACATAGTCCCGTAATTCTTAGAGGCTTTGTTCATTTCTTTTTACTCTTTTTTCTCTAAACTTGTCTTCTTGCTTCATTTCATTCATTTGATCTTCAATCACTGATACTCTTTCTTCCAGTTGATCGAATTGGCTACTGAAGCTTGTGCATTTAGTACATAGTTGTTGTGCCATGGTTTTCAGCTCCATCAGGTCATTTAAGGACTTCTCTACACTGGTTATTCTAGTTAGCCGTTCTTCTAATCTTTTTTCAAGGTTTTTAGCTTCTTTGCGTTGGGTTCGAACTTCCGCCTTTAGCTCGGAGTAGTTTGATCATCTGAAGCCTTCTTTTCTCAACTCGCAAAAGACATTCTCTATCCAGCTTTGTTCCGTTGCTTGCAAGGAGCTGCATTCCTTTGGAGAGAGATAGGTGCTCTGATTTTTAGAATTTTCAGCTTTTCTGCTCTGTTTTTTCCCCATCTTTGTGGTTTTATCTACCTTTGGTCTTTGACAATGGTGACGTACAGATGGGGTTTTGGTGTGGATGTCCTTTCTGTTTGTTAGTTTTCCGTCTAACAGTCAGGACCCTCAGCTGCAGGTCTGTTGGAGTTTGCTGGAGGTCCACTGCAGACCCTGTTTGCCTGGGTATCAGCAGCAGACCTGCAGAATAGTGAATATTGCTGAACAGCAAATGTTGCTGCCTGATCATTCCTCTGGAAGCTTTGTCTCAGTGGGTTACCCAGCCATGTGAGGTGTCAGTCTGCCCCTACTGGGGGGTGCCTCCCAGTTGGGCTACTCAGGGGTCAGGGACCCACTTGAGGCGGTAGTCTGTCCATTGTCAGATCTCAAACTCCGTGCTGAGAGAACCACTACTCTCTTCAAAGCTGTCAGACAGGGACATTTAAGTCTGCAGAGGTTTCTGCTGCCTTTTGTTTGGCTATGCCCTGTCCCCAGAGGTGGAGTCTACAGAGGCAGGCAGCCTCCTTGAGCTGCAGTGGGCTCCACCCAGTTTGAGCTTCCGGGCCACTTAGTTTACCTACTCAAGCCTCAGCAATGGTGGGCACCCCTCCCCCAGCCTCACTGCTGCCTTGCAGTTCTATCTCAGACTGCTGTGCTAGCAATGAGGGAGGCTCCGTCGGCATGGGACCCTCCGAGCTAGGCGTGGGATATAATCTCCTGGTGTGCCGTTTGCTAAGACTGTTGGAAAAGTGCAGTATTAGGGTGGGAGTGACCTGATTTTCCAGGTGCCGTCTGTCACCGCTTACCTTAGCTAGGAAAGGGAATTCCCTTCCTGGGTGAGGCGATGCCTTGCCCTGCTTCGGCTCACACTCGGAGGGCTGCACCCACTGTCCTGCCCCCACTCTCCAACGAGCCCCAGTGAGATGAACCCTGTACCTCAGTTGGAAATGCAGAAATCACTCGTCTTCTGCGTTGCTCATGCTGGGAGCTGTAGACTGGAGCTGTTCCTATTTGGCCATCTTGGAACTGCCCCTTCTTGGGTTATTGACATTTTAGATAGGCTAACCGAGGAAGGTCTTGTTGTGAAGATATCATTTGAGTGAAGACTTGAGGGAAGTGAGGAGGCAAGCCATGCAGGCACCTGGAGAAACAGCATTCCAGGCAGAGGGATCAGCCACTGCAGAGGCCCTGAATTAGGATGTGGCTCACTTGGCATGATAAGCATTAGCAAGGAGACCAGGATGACAGATGGGAATGACAGAGGGTGAGAGGAGTAGGAGGTAAGATCAGACAAATGAAGTTAGGGGAGGGTGGATGGTGGGCACTTTGACTCTGAGTAGAATGGAAGCCACTGGAGGGTTGAACATAGGAGTGACATGATGTGATGCACGTTTTAACAGGATATCTAGCTAAAGGATTCTTAATCCTTCCTTTTGCCATGAACCCCTTTGGGAGTCTGAGAAAGCCTATGGACCCCTTTTCAGAATAGCATGTTTAAATACAAAAGATGAAACCTACAGGATGTAAAGGAATCCAATTATGGTGAAATGCAATTACTAAAATAGTAAAAGGAATTTATGAGTTAGCAATATATGTGCTTATTAATTCTTTAAATAAAATCTAGCAGTAGGTCTATAACTACTGTGACTCCAAAGTAATAATGAGTATAAGTGATATTTTGAGATCTCTGCAATAACTCTGATAGGATATGAAGCTATTCATACTTCTGTTGGTGTGAAGTCACTGGCACTGGTAATACACACTACCCTGGGCCAATGCCTGCATTTTTAATGGAAGGAATTGCTAAAATTTTAGTTAGAGATTGGTGAAAATAAATATTTTTTTCTGTCTAAATTCAAGGACCTCCTGAATTTCAACACAGACCCCCTACTCCAACTCTTAGGTGAACAGATTAAATGGAATAGAAAAGAGGAGTGGGATGAAGTAATGAAATGTTGCTGTTTCTATTGTTGCCTGCATACCAGTTGGCACTACTGGAATTCACTGCTTGCCATTTCAGATCACTGGGATTCTTGGTGGATTGGCATACCCAGTGGAAGTGTCTACTTTTTTTTTTTTTTTTAAATGTTCTAGGAAAAGCAGTAACTCCAAGAGGTCTTTATAGTTTCTGATTGGTTCCTAGTGGCTAAATCTTTCAGGAGGCCTGGGGTGTGGTCCTTTTGTAGCTGCAGATTCTCTGTATGGCCACAGGCAATCAATCCATTCTCCTCTCCCAGAGACATCTCTTACTTTGTATTTCTAGTTCACAAAGATGTGGATAGTACAGGCAGAGTTCTTCATATTTTAAAAGAAATAATATGTATAAATAACTCTAGGTCATAGGCTACCTCCTATAGCCCCAATACCATTTTCTGCTCTCTGTCCATACCATGAGCTTTCCTGCCACCATGCTTTTGTATGTGTTCTTTCCTCTCCTTGGAGAAGAGCCTTCTTACCCTTACCTGGCTCCTTTACTTCTTCATACCTGACTCGCTCTTCAAGGATTAGCTCCAAATGCTACCTATTCATGTAGCTGTCCCCGCTTCCTTATCTCGAGGGACTCTACCTCTTCTGAGCTTCCTCAATACCTCTCTGTACCTTTTCCCATGCCTGACATACTACTGCACCTTGTATTGCAGTTATTTATTTACCCATTTACCCTCCTTTTTGTTCTTCTCAGCTCCTATAAGCTTTGAGGGCAAGATCCATGTTATCTTTTGTCCTTGGTAGTTCCCAGGATACTGCCCGTCATAAAGCGGTCATGAATGAACAGCAGCAGCTCAGGATAGTGGAGGGCTTTGGCTGGGGGCTGGGGATCCTTTCTCATGTGAATCTATAAGTTCATTTGATATCTATCTCATTCCCCTTTTCCCCTGCCCAAATGCTGACTGGAGCTGCTTATAACTTTTTATTTTTCTATGCAGAAATAACTATTTTCATAAATATTTTATAATACCTATTTATTTAAAATAAGAAATGTACACAATGTTGAGAGGTAGAGAGTAGAAAGCAAAAATCACTTCAAATTCCATTATCCAGAGACAATGAATTTAACATTTTGGTATATATTCTCATTTACTCTAAAAAGACATATTTTACAAAGATAGGATCATGCTATATATTGCATCATAATTATTTCTCTTTTGTACTTAGCATATTGTGACTTTTTAATGGTTTTACACACAGTAGAGCTGTAGTAGCTAAGAGAATGGCTTTGAAGCATTATTGTTTGGGTTCGAATCATGGAGTTGTCACTTAATAGCTGTTGACTCCCTAAAATCAGTTAACTTCTCTATTTACCAGTTTCTCCCTCTACAAAATGAATGCAATAAGAACACCACTTGTCTAAGTGCTGCAAGGATTAAATGGATTTAGACATGTAAAAAGCACAGGGCCAGACTTAGTATAAGGAAGCTGTAACTTCTGTAACTTTTATTATTTCAGCATTTTTAATGGCTACAGAGTATTCATTGCATGGCTACCCCCAGTCTATTTAATCATTCCTCTATTGATGGACGTGCAGGTTGTCTTTGACATTTCACTCTTACAAATAATTAATGATGCAGTGAACAACCTTGTAGATGCATCTTTCAACGCTTCTCTGATTTATTTCTTCAGGACACATGCCAAAATGTGAAACCATGGGATTTTGTGATACACATTGCTATGATGTCCTCCAGAAAGGTTTCTTTAAGAAGTTCTCATTGCTATCATTGTATGATACTTTCCTGCTCATTCCAAAACTGCTTGCTTTCCAGTTCCTCTTTATTGGCCTGTGTTAGTGCAGTCGTTTGATGCATTCAAATAGGACAGCCCTAGCCTCTGTCTCCAGCTAGCCATGCAGTAGGGAGATGACTACAAGGTGGATGGAGCCAGTGCAGTTCCTTTCTGGGGCCAGGAGCAGTTGCATGGACCACTCAGAGTGACCCTAGAGCCTTGTCAACACTCAGTGACTGTGTGGTGCCTCCTTCTATGAGGTGCACACCCTTCCCCAGGGAAGCTGGTCTGCCTGTCTCTCCTTTCCTTTCTCTAGATTTTCTTGCCGAGGCAACACAGCTGCGTCCCTGCTGCCTCCCCTCCATTCCCCAGGGGTAGGTTGTCTAGAAACATAGAGCAGGAGGAAAGGAAGGTGGTGTTTAGTTACCCATGCATCAAGTCTTGGGATTTCTGCAGTTGGTGGCATTTACTCACTCTGAATGACCAAGAAAAACAATTTATACTAACCTTTCAAAAATAATTTAGAGACTTTGCTTTAGAAAGCACTTACTGGTTTGTCCCTGAATATATTAGACCCTGAGAAGTTTTCATTTTCTTTTAGGGACAGATTTTTAAAAATCATGTTAATTCAAGGATTTGCCATATTAACTTAAGGTACCTCTTGAAATTTGACAGTTAAATTTGGACAGAGTGAGTAGTGGAGGGATATTCTTAGTAATGCCCTGTCTGAATCAACTGGAAGATGTTTGATTCTGATTGCTTTGGATTATAGGATTTAAATATCAGTACAATTTTTTTCTAGCACACTAAATCCAATTATGGCAGTATGATTATGGTATTTTAATTTTATTTAAGCAAAACACTGGGTGACAGTTTTCAATAGTTAAGCCAGATAGAGGTAGGGTTGGATTTCACCTTTTGTTATTATTCATATAATTTTATTGCCCTCAGATTTTATTAAAAGTAGGTCTGTGGTTGATGAATGGTAGCAAGACTACAAAACTGACATGAATTTGAGTTTTTTCCAGGGACACCAATTAGTCTCCACAAGGTTGGAGCTTTGGTCAGGAGTGGGTGTATTCAGCAGGCTGAATAGCCTACCTGCAGAAAGCTGCAGCAGGCTATAGATCTGAAACTAGATTAGTGCGTATGCACAGTATATCATTCTGGCACTGAAAATGTTAGAAAATTTAAGACAGACTCACTAACCTTTAGACTCAAATTGCATGAAGCATGGTTTGAGTTTCAACGAAAGGTTAAACTTGCTTTTATCTTTCTTCATTTTTAAAGTTTTGGTTGTATGACACTGGAAATGCCATGACTGAATTCTAAAAGAACAAGTGTTGGGAGAGTATCCCCAGCCCCTGTCAGCAGATGAAGTATTAGTACAATTTGTCATTCCAAGTCTTCTGACCTTCCAGCTCCAAAACAGGTACCTGAGGTTCTTCTCCTGTACTTGTAGAGCATTGGTTCTTAAGTGGGGATGATTTTGATCTCCAAGGGATATTGGCAGTATTTGGAGACATTTTTGGTTGTCACAGCATTGTGATGGGTGGGTGGTGTTCAAGTGGCATCTAGTAGATGAAGGCTAGGGATGCTGCTAAACACTCTACAGTGAATGGGACAGCCTCCGCAAGAAAGAATTACCTGGCCCCACAATGTCAATAGTGCCGAGGCTGAGACATCCTGCTGTAGAAGTTTTCAAGGTCAGGATATCTCCAGATAAGCCAGCCGGCTGCCAGGAGGGTACTCACAGGTCCCATTTCCCAGGTAAGATTATCAGAGGTCGGGTTGGAGTCAGCTATCTCTTAGCCTTGCAACTTCAGAATTTCACCTCAGGTGTCCCAGAGCTGATCAAACTGTAGGAGGTTGACTTGCATTGAAACTCACAGGAAATTGCATAAATACACCTCTTCCTGTCTTACTAAGTTTCAGTACAGTCATAGACAGAACTAGCAGACAGAGTAGACACTTGTGTTGACCGCATAGCTCGTTTGCTCCTGATAGCAAGGTGTGTGGGAACCCAGATCAGCAAGAGGCGCCTCAGGGAGCCTGGAGTCAGAACAATGGGAAGTCTTTGGGGATTATAAAGATACCTGAAACTCCGAGGTCTTGACACTCAAAACCCCACTCTTGAGATGTCCCACCATTTGGGTTGGACATGTTGAGTCTTCAGGGTAAGACTCTTCTGTTTTCACCACTGCTAGGATTGGTCTTGGGAACCAACCTCAGTCTTTCACACTTTCCTTCTCTGCTGCTACTACTTACCAGCTGCCTTTCATTATCCATATTTATTCTTTTCATTCATTTACTCTTTAGTCTTGTTGGCTCAGGGAAGAGGAATTAGTTCAAAAAACGTGCCATGCACTACTCTGTGACAGGGATAATTAATATGAAGATTGATATTAGGACACTGTCCCTAACTGGAGGCTTTCTCAGTCTAGAGGGTGGCGCTGATGTGACAACATTTCAGAATATTGTGGGCAGGACAGTGATGGGGCCACACAGGATTCTGTGCAAGCACAGAGGACACAGACCTACACTGCATTGTCACTTGGAGTGTCTGCTTTGATCTGTCAGGCACTGATTTTGTAATTTTTGGAGGGCAACCTTATTCCTATGATTCTGAGACCTGGGAGAACGGTGCAGGGAGTCATTCTCAGTCATGTGGACTGTCTGCTGTCCATTTGCTTTTCCTTGGGTTCTGTTCCAAGATAGGGTATCAGGTGTCTGGAAGATGAAACAGTCCAATATGCCACTTAGTCATTACCTTTTCCCTCTCAATAATGGAGGCAGTCATTTGTTCACTTTTGAATGCTGTAGTCAACCCACCAGGAAATGCAGCCAGCCTGGGGGGAAGTAGAAGCAGAGAGTTTTGTGAAGAAAGGAGGGAATTCTGCAGAGGTTGGCAATACTCGAGTGAGCTTAATGTGTTTTCCAGGATCGGGCTGAATCACTCAGCAAAGTCAGAAACCTGTTAAGTGCTAAGTCACAAACAATGCTGTCTTCTTTTGAACAGGCCAACACTGATCGGGCTGGTAGGAACACAGAGAAATGGAAACACTGGATGGGACTGTTAGGCAGGAATGGGAGGATATGTTGAATGGACACATTTTTCTTCCCCACTGCCTGCTGGCTTGGGTCATGTTCTGCTCACTACCCTCAATCCCTGCTTGACCTTCCCCACAACTAAGAGGGATCTTGATTTTCCACACTAATTGAACTCAGGCAGATCTACCTGAGTTTAACACCTTAGGTGTAGGACTTTGGACAAATCACTTCTCTGAGCCTCAATGTCCCCCATATAAAATGGGGATAATACCACTTATAATGGCTGATGGCAGAGGAGATGTGTATAAAAATCCTAAAAAGGTACTTGGCTTCTTGTAGGTCTCAGAAGATGCTAGTTATAATTTTATGTTGAGAAGTCACACTTAGAATGTGCATGCTCTTAGAGGGGTGCTAATTTACATAAATTCATAACAAGAGGTATTGTCTGGTATTACAGCTTGTCTGAAAGTCCAGCTTTTTGGATAGGAATCATGGTAATGGAAAATGGGGCAAGTCACAGAAATTCTGAGTTTTGTGGGGAGGGAGGGAGAAAGGGACAGCCTGGGATGTCATTTATTCATTAGACATAGACTAAAGGCCCATTAGGTACCAGTGCTATAAAAAGGATACACTTGGCTAACCTCTCAGTCTGTCCTTGGACCAGCCCTGACCTTCCTGTGGTAAGCCAGTGCAATGAACTTTAGGCAGTGCTTGGGGATTCTTAGAAATGCTGCATAGCCTAAATATTTGGTTATTTTTTCTTTAGTAATTAATATAGTGATTTATTAATTACCTCTCAGCCAGATTAATCCTACCTTTCCTTAAAATGTGCTACAGTTGGAAAGGCATCTGATAGGGAAAGGAAGACTATGTGTGTGCTATATCCTTTTACCAAGGTGCGGCAGCAGTTCTGTGTTTCATTGGAATGCAGAGAACTGAGGCTGACCCAAGGACATGCTACTGAGAGGCCATGAAGGAGGAGGAAGGAGAAAGAAGGAGGAGGAGGAAAGCATGGAAGAGGAAGGAGGAGGAGTTTAGCACCTGAACTAATTTTACTTACCCTGTTGAGATTTCTCTACCTCCTCTGCTAAGTGTTCCATCTTACAAGTTCAGTTTGGGTAGAGCTGCATTTTGCTTCTGGATCTTTCTTCAGTATCATCTCTGTTGGAGGTGGGAATTTGCCCCTCTGCAAAGTCCAGATGTGCTGAAGGATTGCTCTGCTGTTATTGGGACAACTTGGAAACTGTGTTCCTGCTTCATTCCCCTTCCATTGCCCCTTGATGTTGTTAGGATGCTATTCACTTGTTTATTTGGTTTTGGGCCTGAGAGCTCTTGGGGGATTGGGGGCAGGCACTGCATCTGGTTTATAATCCCAGTGCCTAAGATAATGCCCAGCAGATCATAAACCACAGCGAATGTTTGTTTAATGACTGGCCTAGCCAGAGGCACTTTTTTTGATCAGAATCAATATTTTCTTCTTCTTGTTTTTCCCCTCCCCCTTTTGGACCTGGTGTTGATTGAAAAACATGAAAATCAATGGATGGATGCTTAGAAGCTAGTACCAATGTATGGGAATGCATCAGCATGAGGCAAGGCTTACCTGGGTGGAAACTGGAATTTTTTTGCTTTTTAAAATTTATTTAGAGAGAGAAACTGAAATTTGGCTTTTTATTTGTTGTGACAGAAACTTGAAACATCCCACCAACACACACTTCATATACATAACCACACACATAAACTGTGATTGCACCTGTGCCATTTCTGATCTGTGAAATATAATAATGGGCAAATAAAGCAAAATTGAATTTGGCCAGCCTTTGAAATCTATTGATTTCAAATTAGACCAGCAGTGTTAATTCTATTATAGCAGTAATACCCAGAAGTTAGATTTTGAAATGGATTAGAATGCGTTCATTTAGAAGCTTACAAGTATATCCTTGATGAATTAGCTGGGAGAATAACGCTTCTATAAGAAACCATGTGGGCGTAGGTAACTGCAGCCCTAATTCTAGTGCCTGGTTTTATCTTTAGATGTTTTAGTGGCCTCTGTCAGTAGAGGAATCCTAAGACTTTCACTACTGTTGAGTTCTGAGGGTCCTTAAACCTAGCACATGTCCAATGGCAGTGATGGTTCCACAGGGAGAAGAGACCACCCCCCACTTGCTGAGAATTAGATGGGGCTTTCAGATTTGAGTCTCATCAGCAAAGTGCCCAGAGTGCTGATCCCGAGATAGAATGTCTTGGGTGTATTTCTTCCTTGCAGTTACAGCTTGGCCGATGGTTTTTTCTGCAGGTGAGAGTGATTTTCCAGTGATTGCTTTGGCCTGTACAACCAGAGAACAGGATTCTTCCCTTCTTTTTGGCCACCAAATGCCTATGTGCACCACACATTCCAGTGTGCTGAGAAGGGCAGAGCTTCTTGGATGATGATGGACGTCCCGCCGGGCAGGATGAAGGCAGAGCGTGTGGCATCTCCACCTCAAGGGTAAGAGTTGCCATGCTATCTTATTTTCTCAAGCACCCATTATTTATCAAAGGAGGATGAGAATGAGCCTTACGGTGCAGTGAGAAAGATGAAAGTTAGACACTTCTGATGGTCAAATCCACTGGGCAGTTGGGACAGATGACTATGGGAAGAAAAGTGTTGGTCTCGAAGGATTGGATTGGAGTTATATTAAGGGACACCACTGGCCAACTTTAGAAAATGCTGTGGTTCACATTTCCTCCCTCTCCCTTTTTTGACATTTATAGTTTGAGAGAATGACACTACTGTTATTGTAACTAGATTCCATTTGTGTTCATGTTAGCTAGTCTGGCTTAAAATGTGTGTTGTGGACTGGAATTGGTCAGAGTCTGGCTCAGGTCACAGACTGGGTAGCTCATCAGATGTACCTGGCCCAGAGGCACATCTTTGAGCCACATAATGCTTAAAACATGTTGGATCAATTCTAACTAAACTTGAGATATTCTACACAAGGATCAGGGTTTCCAGGTTCTCCTGGGAAGACGGAATGATATGTCTATACTGGGCCTCTTTTCCTAAAAAGGATTCCAGTGCTGAGTAGCCTCTGCCTCTTAGACAAGTGGGGACAGTTCACCACCATCCCCAACCATCTCATTTGTTTGACTCGTTTGGTCACCGGAGGTATTTAATTTTGCCATGCCTGTTCTAGGTCATTCTGCTGGCTCTTTGACAAAAGTACTAATAGCCTTTGTTAATTCCTCCAGATAAAAGCAAGTATCTTTTACTAGATTATGGGCAGCACTTAGCATAAGGGGCTATAGCTGTAAGAGGATAATACATGGTCCCTTCCACAGCGAAGCATGGAGTCTAGAGTGAGCAACAGTCAGACTTGTGGGGAATAAGGAGAATTGTAGATAACATCACAATGCCTTGTGATATGTGCTAAAATCAAGGTGTACACAAATGGGCTATGGGAGAGGGTGAATACAGTGGGGAGGTAGAGAAGGGAGAACCATTAATTTGGCCTGGGCCCAAATTCTCCAAAACTCCCTCCCCTGGGCAATGGAGCTTTCCCATGACAGCCCTCTGGATGTGCATGATTCCAAGCAACCTGGCTCAGCTGGAGATGAGATGAAGTATTTACAGCAGGGCTAGGGGCCCCTCTTGTGGTAAAGTCCAGGTTTTTCCTGTTTCTGTTTGAAAAGCTATCATCTACGATTCTTTGCTTTTTACAAAGAGGGCAGCTTTCTGGCTGTTTGGCTCACTAAATCACTCAGACTTCTGAGCAGCTCTCTGCTTGGAGATGAGCTGTGTGAATTACGGAGATCCCTGGAGTTTCCAGAGAGTAGCAGTCACACTAAATACAGATCCAGAGGGAATGAGTACAACTTTAATGTGATTGTACCAGTTGGTGGGAGTAAGAGAAGGGAAGGGAATCGGGGAAGGAAGTGGGGAAGGTAGAAATACCGTTATATCAATCTTATTTTTGGAACACAGTTTTACATGTGTCTCGTGCTTTATGTTTTCAAAAGACTTTTACATTTGTTATTTTATCCTCAAGGTGGGTTTATAAACTCCTTCTATAGATCAAGACTCTGCCTGCCCAAGGTCATGCAGATAAGAAGAGGCATCTCAGACACAAGTTTTCAGAATCCTAGTCTTTCCCTCTCTTTTGCTAGTTGATGCTGATAATTCAGCATGAATAAGAGGACACACTTTTTGTTTTGTTAAGTTCAACATTTAAACGTTGCATTCAGTTTATGAATTCTTTGAAATAGAGCACCCTGGGACCCTGCAAACTATCTGGACCTGTGTCATTCATGTGTTGTCCGACTGTGGCCCATGCTGTCAGAACGTGTCCAGTGCAGAACAGACCTGGCAGGGAGTTTTCTTGCCTGACTGTTTGGCCGGTGGGACTCACACTTTACAGCAAGCCTTCCTCAGTGGACTGGGCTGCACCACTTGGAAAGCTACTAGAGGTACTGACTCCATGTAGGAGCCTCGCCATGCTCAGACAATGCTGTAAGAGAAGACTTACTGGGGAGGCGCCTGGTAGGAGGGTGGTAAGGAGGAGACATGGGTATGGTTTGAGTTTAGGTTTCCAATTCTGTTCACATTTGCTTGGTTTTCCCATTTTGTGTATCCCCATGTGGCATGACCAGAAATTGAATTTAGCGTGACCTACTCTTTAAAAAAATCGAAATGAGCTTTCTTTTTAAATTTAATAGAATAAAAGAAAACTCTTAGAAGAATGTTCCAAAAAGAAGTCAGTGTTAAATGCTGAAAATGGTGTATTTTTTTCTTTGATGAAAAAGGATTAATGTAGATTTTTGGACATCTACAAAACAAGAAGGAACAACAAATCTGGGTTTTTATTTACTTTTATGAAATTGATACCAAAAAGCAGTTCTGTCCAGCAAGAAAAATTGGCTTGTATTATAATACTTTCATTACTTTTCTGAGCAAAGCAGATGCATTATCAGAGACAGCCATGAGCTTGTGTGTATGTGTATGAGTCAGCCTTGAAAAGACACAATTTTGAGAATATTTTCTTAGGTGAGTTTGAGAGCATGAAGCAACAAGAGCAGGAAGTGGACCAAGAGGAGGCGAATAAGAGGTTAATGGCTTTGAAAATGCTTTACAGGGTGCCAGTTGGAGACAACTGAATCAATGGTAGTTTTTATTTTAAGCTGCCAGGGAGTATCTTGGATTTTTGACATATTTTTCTTTTTTTCAATCTTATAAACACCAAGAGGGACAAGGTGGTCAAATACTGTATATATATAGTGTTCTCACCATGAGTGATGTGGGTTGATAGTAGGGAGGAAAGTCAATACAGTGAAGCTAAGTTTAGCTTTAAGAAGAGAACGAAAATAGCAGTTGGGTCTTCTACTCTGTGGCCAATGCCACTGTACTCTCAGATGTGCCTGATTTTAGACCCCATGTGTCTTCAGCATGTGAATGTCAATATCCTTACAGTATGGCTGACATAATATGCAAATGAGAACATCAGCCAGTCTCTACCTCCTCCCACTTAAAAAAAAAAAAGCTTTAAATACTCATATTTGAGGCATCGTGAAAAGAGTCTGCTCAGTAAAAGCTGGACAACATTGGGCAAATTCTGAGCCTCAGATGTCCCCATTTGCAACATGGGAGTCTAAGGTCTACGACTTAGGGCTGTTAGAGAATTAAAGAAAATGATTCATTCAGTTACGTGCACTCATTGCCTGCTAGTGTCTATGTACTGCACCAGTTGTTGAGAATAAAAGAGTGAATAATAGTGTATATGAAGGTATTTACCACAGTGCATAGCCTGAAAAAAGATGCTTAGCACATTTTTCTTAAAGCATTTTTGATGGAGGATTTTAACATGTACAAAAATAAAATAATACATTAAACTCCTGTGTGCCTACCTGTCACCTGCTTCAACAGTGATTAACTCATAGCCATCTGGTGTGATCAGTGCTCCTGCCTTTCCATGTGTTATTATGAAATCAATCCCCAATGTTTTATAATTTTATCAATATTTTAGTATGTATTTCCAAAAGATAACGGTTTTCTTTTAAGAACATAATTATATTACTATTGGGACACTGAAAAATTAACAATAATTTTTTTATAATATCAAGTATCTGGTTGGTTTTTGTACTAGTTTGTTCTCACATTGCTATAAAGAACTACGTGAGACTGGGTAATTTATAAGGGAAAGAGGTTTAATTGATTAAGAGTTCCACATGGCTTGGAAAGCCTCAGGAAACTTAAAATCATGGCAGAAGGCAAAGGGGAAGCAAGCACATCTTGCCATGGTGAAGCAGCAGAGCGAGAGAGAGTGAAGTGGGAGATGCTACACATTTTCAAACAACCAGATCTTGCAAGAGCTCACTAACACTCATGAAAAAAGCAAGGGGAAGTCTGCCCCCATGATTCAATCACCTCCCACCAGGCCCCTCCCCTGACATTTGGGGATTACAATTTGACATGAGATTTGGGTGGGGACACAGAGCCAGACCATATCAGTTTTCAAATGTCCCTGATTTTCATATATATATATATGAAAAAATAAATATACAGATGTATATATATATATACACATACATATATATATACACACACACATATATATATATACACACATATATATATATATATACACACACATATATATATATATATATATATATATATATATATATATACACACATTAAGCATTTGGCTGGTTAGAATCAGTATCTATACAAAATCTGTACATTGGCTTTGTTTGATATGCCTCTTATTTGATCTGTGTCATTTGTTCTGTATGGTTTCCCAGTCTTGATTTTGCTGATTGCACCCCTGTGGTATTATTGAACATATTCCTCTAAAATATTTATTTTGTTTCAGTAAAATCTAGTTATTTTGTTATATTAGGCTTGATTAGTGGGTTCAGATATTGTAACTCTGATCTCTGTTATGAAATTCCCCATCAGCTTCTTATCCAGATTTTATCAGTCATTGATGATCATTGCCTAGATCTATTATTTTATGAGATTTGAATTCTCTTGTTTCTTTTTTTACTTATTAGCTAGAATCCCTATTTATTTATTCACTTATTTTTATTATAATTTTTAAAAATAATAAATAGAAATGGAGTCTCACTGTGTTGCCAAGGCTGGTCTCAAACTCCTGGGCTCAAGTGATCCTCCTGCCTTGGCCACCCAAATTGCTGGGATGGAATCCCTTTTTAAATGACAGTATTATTGAGATATGCTTTGAATACAGCAAAAACCTACCTTTTTAAAATGTGTTTAATGCAGTTGTTCTTGGTATATTCATGACTGTACAACTTTCCAATTCCAAGACATATTTATCACCCCCAAAAGACACCCAAATCCATTAATAGTACACATCTCCCCTACCCCCAGCCCCCAGCAACCACTAATCTACTTTCTGTTTCTATAGTTTTGACTATTCTGGATATTTAATATAAATGGAATCATACAATATATGATCTTTTATTGTCTTTTTTTTAGTAGGCTTTTTTCATTAGCGTAATGTTTTCTTTTTTTTAAATTATACTTTAAGTTTTAGGGTACATGTGCACCACGTGCAGGTTAGTTACATATGTACACATGTGCCATGTTGGTGCGCTGCACCCATTAACTCATCATTTAACATTAGGTATATCTCCTAATGCTATCCCTCCCCCTTTCCCCCACCCCACAACAGGCCCCGGTGTTTGATGTTCCCCTTCCTATGTCCATGTGTTCTTACTGTTCAATTCCCACCTATGAGTGAGAACATGCGGTGTTTGGTTTTTTGTCCTTGCAATAGTTTGCTGAGAATGATGGTTTCCATCTTCATCCATGTCCCTACAAAGGACATGAATTCATCATTTTTTATGGCTGCATAGTATTCCATGGTGTATATGTGCCACATTTTCTTAATCCAGTCTATCATTGTTGGACATTTGGGTTGGTTCCAAGTCTTTGCTATTGTGAATAGTGCCGCAATAAACATACATATGCATGTGTCTTTATAGCAGCATGTTTTATAATCCTTTGGGTATATACCCAGTAATGGGATGGCTGGGTCAAATGGTATTTCTAGTTCTAGGTCCCTGAGGAATTGCCACACTGACCTCCACAATGGTTGAACTAGTTTACAGTCCCACCAACAGTGTAAAAGTGTTCCTATTTCTCCACATCTTCTCCAGCACCTGTTGTTTCCTGACTTTTTAATGACTGTGATTCTAACTGGTGTGAGATGGTATCCCATTGTGGTTTTGATTTGCGTTTCTCTGATGGCCAGTGATGATGAGCATTGTTTCATGTGTCTTTTGGATGCATAAATGTCTTCCTTTGAGAAGCGTCTGTTCATATCCTTCGCCCACTTTTTGATGGGGTTGTTTTTAGCATAATGTTTTCAAAGTTGATTCAGGTTGTAGTCTGTGTCAGAACTTCATTCCTTGATGGATATTTAGATTATCTCCCCTTTTTGGCTATTAGGAATAATGCTGCTATGAACATTACATATATGTTTTCGTTTGAACATATGTTTTCAGTTCTCTTGGGACTATACCTAGGAATGGAATTGCTGGGTCATATGGTAACTCTGTTTAACTTTTTGAGGAATGGGCTTAAACTGCTTTCTCAAATGGCTGTACTATTTTACATTACTTCCCATGACACACAAGGGTTCCACTTTCTCTGCATCCCTGCCAACACCTGATGTATCATAATACAACACTTGCATTATTACTACTTCTTGACTATAGCCATCATGCTGGTATGAAGTGGTATCTCATTGTAATTTTGATTCACATTTTCCTAATGTCTAATGATGTTGAGCATCTTTTCAAGTACCTTTTGGCCATTTATATGTTTTCATAGAAATATCTATCAAAATTATTTGCCCATTTTAAAGGAGTTTATTTGTCTTTTTATTATTGAGTTGTAAGAGTTATTTATTCTGGATACTATATCCTTGTCAGATGTATAATTTTCAAATATTTTCTTCTGTTTTGTGAGTTGTCTTTTCATTTTCTTGATACTTGTCCTTTGACTTGATAGTGTCCTTTGAAGTGCATTTTACATTTTGATAAAGTCAATTTAACTATTTTTTCTTTATTTTACGTTAATTTTAGTGTTATAGTTAAGAAGCCATTCCCTAACTCAAGGTCATGAAAATTTATGTTAATGTTTTTTTCTTCTTTTTTTTTTTTAATTGTACTTTAAGTTTTAGGGTACATGTGCACAATGTGCAGGTTTGTTACATATGTTTTATAATTTTAGCACCTACATTCAGGCCTTTGATGTATTTAAAGTTAATTTTTGTATATAGTGTGGGATACATATCCAATTTAGATTTTTTTGCATGTGGCTATCCAGTTGTTGCAATACTATTTATCAAAAAGACTGTTCTTACCCCTGTTGAATTGTCTTGACACACTTGTCAAAAATCAATCCAAAAGCCCATATGGGCTTATTTTTCAGTTTATTGATTAATTTTTGACAAGTGTGTCAAGAATCAATTTGTCAATTTCTGAAATTTTAGAATTTTAGAATCAATTGGTCAATTTCTGAAAAAAAGGCAGCTAGGATTTTTATGGGAATTGTATCTAATCTATGAATTAATTTGGAGGGTATTGTCATTTAACAATAGTAAATCTTTCAATCCATGAACATTGGGTGTCTTTCTATTCATTTATTTCTTCCATAATTTTTTCAACAACATTTTGTAGTTTTCATTTTCATGCCCCTTTTGTTAAATTTATTTCTAAATATTTTATTTTTCTGGATGCTATTGAAAATGTAATTGTTTTCTTAATTTCATATTTGTATTTTTTTATTGCTAGTATATAGAGATACAGTTTTTTTGTATATCAATCTAGTATCCTGCAAAATTGCTGAACTTATTTATTAGTTCTTATTTTTTCGTATATATATTCCATAGGATTTTCTATATACAAGATCAAGTCATCTGCAAATAGGAGTAGTTTAACTTTTCCTTTTCAGTCTGGATGCATTTTCTTTCTTTTCCTTGTCTAATTTCCCTGACTAGAACTTCCAGTACGATGTTGAATAAAAGTGGTGAGATTGGACATTCATGTTTTGTTCCTGATCTTAAGAGAAATGCTTTTAGTCTTTTGTCATTAAACATGTTTTTAGCTGTGGGTTTTTCATAGATGCTCTTTATCAAATTGGAGAAGTTCTTTTCTATTCTTAGTTTTTGAGGTTTTTTAAATCATGAAAGAGTGCTAGATTTTTTCAAATGCTTTTTCTGCATCTTTTGAGATGATAATGTCATTTTCATTATTTCTTTAGTATTTATATTACCTTGATTGATTTACACATTAAGTTAACCTTAAATTCCTGAGATAAATCCCACTACTCGTGGTATATAATTCTTTTTATATGTTGCTGGATTTGGTTTGCTGATGTTTTGTTGAGGATTTATTCAACTGTATTCATAAGGGATACTGGCCTGTAGTTTTCTTGTGCTGTCTTTTTCTAGTTTTGGTATTAGGATAATACTAGCTTCATAGAAGGAGCTGGGAAGTATGCCTTTCTCTTCTAATTTTTGGGAGGGTTTGTGAAAAATTGCTGGTGATTGTGGTAGAATTCACCAGCAAAGCTATCTGTATGTGAGCTTTCCATATGAAAATTTTTAAAATTGCAAATTCTATATCTTTACTTGTTAATAAGTAGGTTTATTCAGATTTCCTTTTTCTTCTTGAGTTAGTTTGTGTAGATAATGTCTTTCTAGTGTAAACTAAAAATAAAATTCCAAGCCCTCTTTACTATCTGAATGGACCCCTCCTCTAGGCCCAAGTCATTCCAAAATTAACCTGAAAAATGAGTTCAGATCATGATGAGAAGGAGAGGTCAGACATGCTTCATTATACCCTCCTCTTTTTTGGAATTCAGGAAAAGCTTACCAGCGTTAACATCAACACGAACCTTAGGAGTGATAGTGCAGTCTCTTTAATTCTGATAAGAAACATTTACCATCTATTCTTTCTAAAGTTGCTACCTGGAGGCTTTATCTGCATGATAAAACCTTGGTCTTCACAACTGCTTATTTTAACCCAGACATTCCTATTGATTCTAAGTCTTTAGACAATGTATTAATCTGTTGTCACACTGCTATAAAGACATACCCAAGACTGGGTAATTTATAAAGAAAAGAGATTTAATTGACTCACAGTTCTGCAGGGTTAGGGAGTCTCAGGAAACTTACAATCATGGTGGAAGGGGAAGAGGCATGTCTTACATGGTGGCAGGCAAGAGAGAGTGGCGAGAGAAGGGAAAAGAGCCTCTTATCAAACCATCAGACCTTGTGAGAACTCACTCACTATCATGAGAACAGCATGGGGGAAACTGCCCCCATGATCCAATTACCTCTTACCTGGCCTCTCCCTTGACACGTGGGGATTACAATTCAAGATGAGATTTTGGGTGGGGACACAAAGCCAGACCATATCATTATAACTCTGGCCCCTCCCAAATCTCATGTCCTCATGTTTTAAAACTAATCATGCCTTCCCAATAGTCCCCCAAAGTCTTCACTCATTTCAACATTAATTCAAAAGTCCAAGTCCAAAGTTTCATCTGAGATAAGACAAGTCCTTTCTACCTAGGAGCCTCTAAAATCAAAAGCAAGTTAGTTACTACCAAGATACAGTGGGGGTACAGGCATTGGATAAATGCTTCCATTCCAAATGGGAGAAATTGGCCAAAGCAAAGGATTGTTTTGGCCCCAAAACAAATTGGCCCCAAAGGGGCAAGTCTGAAACCCATCGGGGAGCCATTAAATCTTAACACTCCTAAATGATCTCCTTTTACTCCATGTCTCACATCCAGGTCACAGTGATGCAAGAGGTGGGCTCCCATGGTCTTGGGCAGCTCCACCCCTATGGCTTTGAAAGGTACAGCCCTCCTCCCAGCTGCTCTCTTGGACTGGTGTTGAGTGTCTGTGGCTTTTCCAGGTGCTCAGTGCAGGCTGTCAGTGGATCTACCATTCTGGGGTCAAGAGGACAGTGGGTGTCTCTTCTCACAGCTCCACTTGGCAGTGCCCCAATGGGGACTCTGTATGGGACTCTAACCCCACATTTCCTTTCTGCACTGCCCTAGCAGAGGTTCTCCATGAGGGCTCTGCCCCTGCAGCAAACTTCTGCCTGGACTTCCAGGCATTTCCATACATCCTCTGAAATCTAGGCAGAGGTTCCCAAACCTCAATTCTTACTTCTGTCCACTCGCAGGCCCAAGACCACGTGGAAGTCACCAAGGCTTGGGGCTTGCACCGTCTGAAGCCACGGCCCGAGCTGTACCATGGCCCCTTATAGCCATGACTGGAGCTGAAATGGCTGGGATGCTGGGCGCCATGTCCCAAGGCTGCACAGAGCAGTGGGGCCCTGGGCCTAGCCCGTAAAACCATTTTTCCTCCAGGCTTCTAGGCCTGTGATGAAAGGGGCTGTTGCCAAGACCTCTGACATCCCCTGGAGAAATTTTCCCCATTGTCTTGGCAGTTAACATTCAGCTCCTGGTTACTTATGCAAATTTCTGCAGCCAAATTGAATGTCTCCTCAGAAAATGGGTTTTTCTTTTCTATCGCATCATCAGGCTCTAAATTTCCCAAACCTTTATGCTCTGCTTCCCTTTTAAACAAAAATTCCTATTTCAAACGATCTTTTGTGAATGCATAAAATGGAATGCTTTTAAGAGCACCTAGGTCACATCTTGGACACTTTGTTGCTTAGAAATTTCTTCACCAGGGCCGGGCGCGGTGGCTCACGCTTGTAATCCCAGCACTTTGGGAGGCCGAGGCGGGCGGATCACGAGGTCAGGAGATCGAGACCACGGTGAAACCCCGTCTCTACTAAAAATACAAAAAATTAGCCGGGCGTGGTGGCGGGCGCCTGTAGTCCCAGCTACTCGGAGAGGCTGAGGCAGGAGAATGGCGTGAACCCGGGAGGCGGAGCTTGCAGTGAGCCGAGATTGCGCCACTGCACTCCAGCCTGGGCGACAGAGCAAAGACTCCGTCTCAAAAAAAAAAAAAAAAAAAAAAAAAAAGAAATTTCTTCACCAGATACCCTAAATCATCTCTCTCAAGTTCAAAGTTCTACAGATCTCTACAGCAGGGGGAAAATGCCCCTAGTCTCTTTGCTAAAGCATAGTAAGAATGAGTGTTTGTTCCGGGTCCCAATAAGTTTTTCATCTCCATCTGAGACCACTTCAGCCTGGGCTCATTGTCCATATCACTACCAGCATTTTGGCCAAAACCACTCAACAAGTCTCTGGGAAGTTCCAAACTTTTCCACATCTTCCTGTCTTCTTTGGAATCCTCCAAACTGTTCCAGCCTCTGCCTGTTACCCAGTTCCAAAGTTGCTTCCACATTTTGGGGTATTATTATAGCAGTACCCCACTCTCTGTGGTACCAATTTATAGTATTAGTCAATTTCCGTACTGCTATAAAGACATACACAAGACTGGGTAATTTATAAAGAAAAGACGTTTAATTGACTCACAGTTCTGCAGAGCTGAGGAAGCCTCAGGAAACTTACAATCCTGGTAGAAGGGGAACAGGCACGTCTTCCATGGCGGCAGATGAGAGATGAGCGAAGGGGGAAGAGCCCCCAATAAAACCATCAGATCTTGTGAGAACTCATTCACTACTACAAGAACAGCATGGGGAAACCAACCCCATGATCCAATCACCTCCCATCAGTTCTCTTTCTTGACACTTGGGGATCACAATTGGAGATGAGATTTGGGTGGAAATACAAAGCCCAACCATATCAGACAGTAACTTAACTCTTTCAACCAATTGCCAGTCAGGAAATCTTTGAATCTACCTGTGGCCTGGAAGCCCCCCACCTCAGCTGCCAGTTTTCTGGGCTTTCTGGACAGAACCAATGTACATTTTACATATATTGATTGATTTCTTGTGTCTCCCTAAAATGTATATAGCCAAGTTGTAGGCCAACAACCATGGGTGCATGTTCTCAGGATATCCTGAGGGCTATGTCACAGGCCATTGGTCACTCATATTTGACTTAAAATAAATCTCTTTAAATATTTTACAGAGTTTGACTCTTTTTGTCAACACTAGCAATTTGTACACTTTGTCTAGGTTATCTAATTTGTGGACATATGATTGTTCATCGTATTCCTTTATAGTTATTTGCATTTTATAAGGTTAATAGTGGTATTGTTCTTTCATTGTTGATTTTGCTAATTTGAATCTTCTCTCATTTTTTTTAATTTTCCTTTGTTTTGTTTAAGTTTTGAGACAGGGTCTGACTCTGTCACCAAGGATGGAGTGCAGTAGTGCGATCTCAGCTCACTGCAGCCTCCCCCTCCTGGGTTCAAGTGATTCTCATGCCTCAGCCTCTCGAGTAGCTGAGACTAGACGTGCATGACACCATGCCCAGCTAATTTTTGTATTTTTTGTAGAGATGGGGTTTTTCCATGTTCACCAGGCTGGTCTTGAACTCCTGGCCTCAAATGATCCATCTGTCTTGGCCTCCCAAAGTACTTTCATTTTTTCTTGGTTAGCCTAGTTAAAGATTTGTCAATTTTGTTGATGGTTTTAAATGACCAATGGCTTTGTTGATTTTTTTCTATTTTTAATTTTATTCTCCATTTATTTATTTGCCTGTTAATCTTTATTATTTCCTTTCTTTTTTTTCAGAGGAGGAGTTTGTTGTCTTGCAGACAACCTTGCCTTTCCATAAACATAAGGGGAAAGAGATTCCTTTCTGACCTTTCTGCTCCGTTTAATGGTGTTACTGTCTGCCCACTTTTACAGACTAGAAAACACATCCTCTTTTGGCCTTTCTGCTTCCTTGTCCCTTTTTTTTCCCAATCAGTTACCAAATCCTGTAGATTCTATCTTATAAACTTCTTCTGAGTTTATCACTTCCTCTTTATATGCACTGCCACTGTGTGTGTCCATGTTCTTGCCACCCCTAACCTGTTCTATTGCAGCCCTGTCTTCTTGAGCCCAGCTTTTGCCCCATGCAGCTTTCATGCTGCTGTCATTGGCGGCTTTCTAAGTCACAGTCACAAACCTAGCTATGTCTACTTGTTGATTAAGACCCTTTAGTGGTCTTGCTGACAGAATAAAGTCCAGATTATTATGCAGGGTCCTCCACAATTTGGCTTCTGTCTACCCTTTGATCCCTCTGGTGGGAATGTCCTTTTCCTTTCAGTTTGGTGGTGTGTTAGTCTGTTCTCACATTGCTATAAAGAACTACCTGAGACTGGGTAATTTATAAAGATTTAATTGACTTACAGTTCTGCAGGCTGTACAGGAGGCATGGCTGGGGAGGCCTCAGGAAATTTACAATCCTGGCAGCAGGTGAAAGGGAAGCCAGCATGTCTTACATGGCAGAGCAGGAGAGAGAGAGTGAAGGGGAAGATGCTACACACTTTGAAGGAGCCAGATCTCATGAGAACTCTATCACGAGACAGTACTTGGGGGATGATGCTAAGCCATTAGAAACCACCCCCATGATCCAATCACTTCCCACCAGGCTCCACCTCCAACACGCAGGATCACAATTCAACATGAGATTTAGGTGGGGACACAGAGCCAAACCATATTAGGTGGACTCCACTTGAACCTTTGAGCTGCATATAACCTCTGCTATGAAGCTTCTCCAGCTAAGGTCACTGCTTGTTTCTCAGTAATCCCAAAGATGCTTGACTGACCTCTCGCATAGCATGCCTGACATTGGATTATTAGATTATAAAAAGGAAGAAGGTGGGGGAAGTCTATGTAGTGGAGAGAACATGGACTTTGGAATTAATTCAACCTGGGTTTAAATCTTGGCTCCACCATTTACCTATTATGTACCTAGAGAGGCTAAGAGCCATTTTTCTATCCAGCTACCATATAGTGTTGGAAGGACTGAATGACATTAATGTGTAAAGGCCTCCAGTAGTATCAGGTGGGGACTCAGTATGTGACAGTCTCCTTTTATTTGTATCATCTGTTCTGAGGAGGCATCATTGCATTGGGTGAGGATCAAAAGCTGTTATTTTCTCTGTGAGAAATGGACCTCGTGTATCCTGATTAGTGTCAGAACTAAAAACAGGCCAGGTGCTCAGCCAGTATAGACAATCTATGGAAAGATAATTATAGATTAGGGCCACGTGGGGACTGTCTGTGAGGGGAAGGAGGAGGTGGGAGTGGAGCGCGTTTGTGTCAGGAAACTGATAGTGCAATTACCATAAAGAGGTTTTCCCAAGTCAGGTTCTTTTCATATGGATGTTCCTGAAACACCATCCCATGAAGTGTAATGATACCTGTAAGATATAAGGTACCTAATCACAGGGAGATAATTATATCCTCTTGGTTGTCCACATCCAAACATAGGGAGTAGGGCTTTCTCTTAAAGGAGTAAAACATTGGTATGCAAAGGGAAACTCACATCCTTTGTAAGAGCTTGTCTGAGCCCCCTGTGATGTGTGTGTTGGGGGCATGACCAAGCTCTAGGGATGGGAAGGGAGGAGCTTCAAGCCTGGCAGCAACTAGCCTGTCATGTCTGAATTGAGTTTCCCAAACATGAAGAGCCTGTGCTTGAATCTCTGGAGATGCTTATATTATGTAAGTGATCTAAATTGCATTGTATTTTTGGGGGCAAGGTTGGGAGGTACAGTTTGAATGCTTAATACACAGAGAAATGGCAATTAGGGTTCATACAAATTATATTGCCATCTTTCCTCTTTCCTAAAGAAAATGGGTTCCCAAAATCCTAAGTTTTTTTTGAGAAAAATCTGTTTTGTGTTGATTTTCTTCTGATCAAAATGCATAATAATGTATTCATTTTTATTGCATTTCCTGCTTTGCTTTTAATGTAGCCCATCATCCTGGAAAGGGCAGATTAAAAATAAGCTTGGCCGGGCACGGCAGGACAGAGTGCTAATATCATCTTGTGCTCTTTCCAGGTGCAGCCTGATCTTCCTCGTCTCCCTTGCCAGCCAGCACTCTGCCTTCTGTATCCACCATGGTGTTTGGTGAGTTTTTCCATCACCCTGGACAAGACGAGGAACTCGTCAACCTGAATGTGGGGGGCTTTAAGCAGTCTGTTGACCAAAGCACCCTCCTGCGGTTTCCTCACACCAGACTGGGGAAGCTGCTTGCTTGCCATTCTGAAGAGGCCATTCTGGAGCTGTGTGATGATTACAGTGTGGCCGATAAGGAATACTACTTTGATCGGAATCCCTCCTTGTTCAGATATGTTTTGAATTTTTATTACACGGGGAAGCTGCACGTCATGGAGGAGCTGTGCGTGTTCTCATTCTGCCAGGAGATTGAGTACTGGGGCATCAATGAGCTCTTCATTGATTCTTGCTGCAGCAATCGCTACCAGGAACGCAAGGAGGAAAACCACGAGAAGGACTGGGACCAGAAAAGCCATGATGTGAGTACCGACTCCTCGTTTGAAGAGTCGTCTCTGTTTGAGAAAGAGCTGGAGAAGTTTGACACACTGCGATTTGGTCAACTCCGGAAGAAAATCTGGATTAGAATGGAGAACCCAGCATACTGCCTGTCTGCTAAGCTTATCGCTATCTCCTCCTTGAGCGTGGTGCTGGCCTCCATCGTGGCCATGTGCGTTCACAGCATGTCGGAGTTCCAGAATGAGGATGGAG
The DNA here is from genome assembly GCF_028878055.3 of Symphalangus syndactylus. NCBI lineage: Eukaryota > Metazoa > Chordata > Mammalia > Primates > Hylobatidae > Symphalangus > Symphalangus syndactylus. Next base: position 94,397,479 of record NC_072440.2, on the reverse strand, counting down.
AAGTGGATGATCCGGTGCTGGAAGGAGTGGAGATCGCGTGCATTGCCTGGTTCACCGGGGAGCTTGCCATCCGGCTGGCTGCTGCTCCTTGTCAAAAGAAATTCTGGAAAAACCCACTGAACATCATTGACTTTGTCTCCATTATTCCCTTCTATGCCACGTTGGCTGTAGACACCAAGGAGGAAGAGAGTGAGGATATTGAGAACATGGGCAAGGTGGTCCAGATCCTACGGCTTATGAGGATTTTCCGAATTCTAAAGCTTGCCCGGCACTCGGTAGGACTTCGGTCTCTAGGTGCCACACTGAGACACAGCTACCATGAAGTTGGGCTTCTGCTTCTCTTCCTCTCTGTGGGCATTTCTATTTTCTCTGTGCTTATCTACTCCGTGGAGAAAGATGACCACACATCCAGCCTCACCAGCATCCCCATCTGCTGGTGGTGGGCCACCATCAGCATGACAACCGTGGGCTATGGAGACACCCACCCGGTCACCTTGGCAGGGAAGCTCATTGCCAGCATATGCATCATCTGTGGCATCTTGGTGGTGGCCCTTCCCATCACCATCATCTTCAACAAGTTTTCCAAGTACTACCAGAAGCAAAAGGACATTGATGTGGACCAGTGCAGTGAGGATGCACCAGAGAAGTGTCATGAGCTACCTTACTTTAACATTAGGGATATTTATGCACAGCGGATGCACGCCTTCATTACCAGTCTCTCTTCTGTAGGCATTGTGGTGAGCGATCCTGACTCCACAGATGCTTCAAGCGTTGAAGACAATGAGGACATTTGTAACACCACCTCCTTGGAGAATTGCACAGCAAAATGAGCGGGGGGTGTTTGTGCCTGTTTCTCTTATCCTTTCCCGACATTAGGTTAACACAGCTTTATAAACCTCAATGGGTTCGTTAAAATCATTTAATTCTCAGGGTGTACCTTTCAGCCATAGTTGGACATTCATTGCTGAATTCTGAAATGATAGAATTGTCTTTATTTTTCTCTGTGAGGTCAATTAAATGCCTTGTTCTGAAATTTATTTTTTACGAGAGAGTTGTGATATGGTTTTAGAATATAAGATAAATGGTATTGGGTGGGGTTTGTGGCTACAGGTTATGCATCATTCTGTGTTTGTCATTTACTCACATTGAGCTAACTTTAAATTACTGACAAGTAGAATCAAAGGTCCAGCTGACTGAGACGACATGCATGTAAGATCCACAAAATGAGACAATGCATGTAAATCCATGCTCATGTTCTAAACATGGAAACTAGGAGCCTAATAAACTTCCTAGTTCAGTATGGAGAATGTCTTGGTTGTATGTTTTTATGTTGAGTAACTACATTTTAGTATGTTCAGGATTGGTTTGGAAGAAAAATGTTCTTTTTGGAGTACCAAGAGCCCTTCTTTTCTTTATGCTTTTGAATTTTGGGTATGTACCAGGCATATGCTAGCTCTTTTTTCAGTAGACTTGATGGTAGTTGGCAGATAGAAGAACATGTCCATGACTAAATTACGCTGTCCAGCATAAACTGATTAAACATGTAGGTGTTTGGGACACACTCACAATTGGCATATATGAATGAAGCGTGTACTCTTACAGATATTTTTCAGTATTTATTTTGAATTTTATAATAATTTATACTGCTAGGACAAAATCTCACTACCTAAAAAATATTGCAGAGCAGAGTAAACCTACACATTCACAGGCAGGGATACTTTCAGTGAATGGAAGAAGGGAGAAATGTTGTACAAACACAGAGGAGTGAAACTTAAATCTCTGGAAAAAGCTATGCCAGCAGCTATAAAATGAGCCAACATTTTCCAATAGCTGTAGAGATGGTAATTTCTGCATCTCATGTAGAAACTTCTCACAAAGAAAGAAGACATACATATGCATTTTCAGACAGTGGCAGAGCAATTCTATCCCATGTGGAGAGAATTTAGCTAAAGTGTTAATTTTGGAGATGTGTGGAGACTCTCACACATGCCACCAGGGGCTGGTTATGGATTCTTTACCTGAAGTCTTTCCAGTGAAAGAGTCACATGGATTTGTTATGTTTGTAGAGGCATTTCATTGAAAGAAGGGCGTTATCAGATATAGGTAACTCTTTGACTCATCGCTCCTCTTAAGGTTTTTATGGCTTCTGAGATGGATATAACTAAACAGGGTTTATGGCCACTTTTAAATCTGGAGGTTTATTACATGCATGTGTGTTACCCCTGCTCACTAAAAAAAATCTTTTCTCCAAAATGCATTTTTGATATTGGAGTAAGTATAGTTTTGAGGCACAGCAATAGAATTTGAGATCTTGTTTTATCAAAGATTTTCTAATTAGTGATGAAGTAACTGAAGACTGCTTATGTAATAATAGTAACAGTAGTAGTAGTAGGAACAAGAACAGCAATAATAATATAATAATAAGCTAACTGTATAATTGCATTTATTTATTACAACATCCCTTGAAGCAAAAGTTTGTTACTGTTCCCATTTTAAGATGAGGAAACTAAGGTTTGCAGGGAAAGTGGCTTGTGGAAGTTCAAGAGTCAGCAGTGGGGTTGGGCTCTGGACCCAGGAGGCTGACTCTAGGGCCTGTGCTTTTCACTGCCCCCTGCTCTGTCGTGTTAGGGAGTGGATTTAAGGAAACATCAGAACAGTGCATCTGAAAGGACAAAGAGCCACAAACACTGTCAGACTTTCACGTTTTGAGGATGTGAGCTGAAAGGGGGAAATGCTAGCTTATGTATCTTTGCTTTCCTAATCCAGACATCAGATACACTTATTTACAGAGACAGTTTTCTAGAATGCCCCTCGAAGCTGGAATAGGCTCTGAGGGTTTGTCCCTGAGGACACTGCATGACAGACACAGCAGAAACTATGGCTCTGTAAGAGCCTAGAAATGTCTTTTCGCCGGTGAGACCAAGTAGAGTAAGGGGAGCTTTGACAGTTGGACCTGTGTAGGACCTGAGTTTCTGCCTGTGTCTCATATTAATTTCTGGAGAGCGGCTTGCTGTGTGGCATGAGTGGTGGTGGTGGCTTCCCTCTGGGCTTGGCCGGCTGCAAACCCTTCCCCCAACCCCTTCTCAGCCTGGTCCCTGCCATACTGTTCAGTTAGAATCCCTGCCACATCCCTAGGCCTCCATGCCACAAGTTGCAGGGCCTTGTGTTTATTTTAGCCTCTCTGAGCTTCCCCATCATCCACACAGGGCTCCTCTTCCTCATTCCCACATGGTGACATGCTGGGTTCCTTCTTTCTCCAAGGCTTGAGTCAGTGGCTGAATACACACTCTCAGGGATGCTGGCCAGTGACTGAGGCACTGCCTGTTTCTGTGTTGATTGGTCCTGGGCATCAGGGTTCATTTGTGGGAGACCCTACCACTTCACGGAGTTTTATCCTATAATTCTTTCCAGTTCTTTGTTCTTTTCCTATGATCGCTTTTTCTCCTTCCAGTTCCTCAGATTTGTTTTCATCCTCAGCAGTACTTTATGGCGGTTTGGAAGGCCATTGACTCCCCAAGCACCTGTCCCACCTGAGTGGATTTTCTCTTTCCCATTCCCTCTGCCCTGGAGATTGTATTCAACTTCCGCTTGTTTTCATTCAGCATTTCCTGAGTGCTTGCTCTGATATATGTTCAGGGCAGCCTCCAGGAATAGCAGACTGAGACTCCATCCTTATCCTCTGGGGGCCTTCAGGCCAACAGGAAACAGGGATCAATTAGCTCACCTCTTTATCTCTCTGTGTGGAGAGAGAGAGCAAAGAGAGAAGAGGCTTCCTGGAGGAGGTGACACCTGAGTTGTTCGGGGCGCCAGTCTCTGAGTCTGGTGAGTTCAGTTTGATGTTAGGGATAAAACCTTCACTGATACTGAGCAGGTGGAGTCTGTTGCCTCCCAAATCCCACTTTCCAGCCATATACACTGCTAATCTCTGCCTCTGTGGCTTCTCTTTTCTCCCATTTTGCTGACCACCCTACTTTAGTTAAAAGATCTTTCACCTTTAGATGTGCTGATCTCTCATTTTTTTTTTTCCTGTGGAGGTTTAAATATGCTGATATAGGTAACTTTGTGACTTTACTTGCCCTTCCTGTTTTTTTTTTCATTGTTTGTTTTTGGTCTCTCAATTGCTTGTGTACATGCCTGAAATCTTCCTCAAGTGTTTATTTTATATTTAACTCGGAGTTTTAGGGGCACTTGCTATTGTTTCTGTCTGGATGGTTATGGTGGGCCATTGTCTTGGGACTTCTATGCTGTGAGACCGCTGTTCTATTTTATAGAGGCTAATTAATGTTACTGGAGAAGCTGTAACTAATGTTGAGAAATGGGTAATTTGTACCATATGGAACTGCCAATATCTATCACTTTTTGATTGAGAATAACAGCAGTTTCAATATGGTTCAATTTATTATTAAAGGTTTGCCTCATGTTAGCACAAAGGTATTTCTCAAGTTCTTAGACAAGCTTGTAGCAGGTCCTGTCTACTACATGTCTGGTTTAAGGAAGAAGTGGGCACCAAGATGCCTGGGGATTTAGGACTAGCACCAGGGCTTGCTGGCTGGGTGAGTAGGAGATGGGGGAGAGCCTCTCTGAGCTTGTTTTCTTAGATTTGAGATAAATATAGGGGATTAATTGCTGGAATTCTTTATATCCCTGACACTTGTATAATTTGCTTTGTTACTGCAAAATGGCTAGTTCCCTTCTAACTGTGCTTACATTATAAATATGCATAGCAAAAACCGATTTTAAACTACTTTCTGATTTTTCTTATCCTCTCAGTAGAATCCTAACCAATGAGGTTTATTTCCTGTTGTTGAGGGCCCAAGGGATTGACTACCTTAAAACTTAGGCTATTAAAAACATTTGCAAAGGATCATTTATTTCCCTATGTCTGGTGGCAAGGAGTGAAGGCCCCTAAAATGCTGGAATGATACTGGGTGAAAGACCTCTCGAACTTCAAAAAGTGCATGATTTTGGTTTGCTTTAAAATCACCTGGTGGCTTAAACTTTGTTCATTTTCAGCATCTGCTGCTTTTCCCTTCCAAGGAAGAATGCCAAAGCATTTAAGAACACAGGAAAAAGAGGAGGGGTGAGCTGAGAGAGAGAAAACTTGCAGGTCCTTGATGGCTAAGCACTGCTTAAAGCCATGGAATGTGACAGTCTGGCCCCATTCCCATTTTATAGATGAGGAAAAGGAATGACTTACCTGAGTAAGGCATGTGTTATAGTTTAGATCTGTGTCTCCACTTAAATTTCATGTTTAATTGTAATCCCCAATGCTGGAGGCAGGGCCTGGAGGGAGGTGTTTGGATCATAGGGTTGGATCTCACATGCCTTGGTGCTGCCTTTGTGATAGTTCTTGCAAGATCTGGTCATTTAAAAGTGTGTGACACCACCCCCTGCACTGCCTTGCTTGCTCCTGCCTTTGTCATGTGATGTGTCTATTCCTGCTTTGCTTTCTGCCATGACTGTAAGCTTCCTGAGGCCTCCCTAGAAGCCAAGCAGATGCCAGGACCACGCTTCCTGTAAAGCCTGCAGAACCATGAGCCAATTAAACATCCTTTCTTTATAAATTACCCAGTCTCAGGCATTTCTTCATAGCAGTGCAAGAACTGCATGGCAAGCCTAATAAAGTGTGCCATGCAGCAACAGAGACCAAATCTAGACTAGAATACAGACACAACACCCTCCCTTCCTCCCTCTCTGCTCCCTTCTTATCCCCTCCCTTTTGCCTTCCCCCCTCTCCCTCCCTTCCTTCCTCCTTCTCTCCCTGTCCTCCCCTCCCCTGCCTCCCCACGTCCCCTTGGCTCCCCTCCTCCTTGATGCCCTCCTTTCCTTTCTCCCTCCCCTCCTTCCTTTTATTATAAAAGAGTGTAAATATATACAGAAGTTGCAAGAATAGTATCGTATACTTCCCTGTGACAATCACCAGCTTCAATAGTTATCAACTCCTGAGAAACTTGTTTCATCTCTGTGACTCACTTCCTCTTCTCCCCAGTTTATTTTGAAGCAAGTCTCAATCATATCATTTAATCCATAAATATTTCAGAAAGTATCTTTAAAAGAGCAATCTTTTTCTAAACATGATTACAATGCCATTAGTAAAACTAAAAATTAATGATGACTCCTTAATGCTGTGAAATAGCCAGCCTTAGTATTGCATAACCATCACTTTCTAGTTACTTGGCATTTCTGAACAACCTGGTTTGAGTAAGAATTTCTACAAATGTTATGCTGAAGAGTCACAGAAATGTAGTGAGCCTCAAAAAGTAATTGAAATGATGTCTGCTTAGAGTCTCAATTATTCTCAGTGTTTCAGGACCTCCAGAGGCTGAGAGAACACACCTTACAGCTGACATTTGACTTAAATGTTGCTAATGGCAGTTTCAAGTCCGTTTGTCCTTATTTCACACTCACTGAAGGTAAAACCAACTACTAACTGCCCTCTTAATAATGAATGTCTTGAGTTCTTCAAGTTATTCGGTTTCCATTTAGAGCTCCCTTCTTCTGCTGTAAAGAATCCCTGTTTTTAAACTTTTACTCAGTTTTTTTTTTTTTTTCCAGGAAAGTAGGAGAAGAAAGAGAAAATATTTTTTAGGTGCTACCCAATTTAATCAACTTCCAAGTGTGATAGGCGTTTTAGTAGAGAGCTTAAATGACTTTCCCAAGAGTATTAGTTTCAGATGGCTGCTGTGACAAGTTATCACAAACTTGGTGGCTGAAAAGATGAAAAATTTACCCTCTTCCAGTTCTGGAGGCCAGAAGTTTGAACTGAATCTTAGGAGGCTAAACCTAAGGAGTTGGCAGGGCTGGTTCTGGCTGGAGGCATTGGGGGTAGAATCTGGACCTTGCCTCTTCTAGCTTCTGATGGCTGCTGGCACTCCTTGGCTTGTGGCCACATCATTCCAATCTCTGCCTCCACAGTCTCATTGCTTTCTCTTCTGTGTCACATCTCCCTCCGCCTCTCTTATAAGGACACTTGTGATTACATTTAGGCCCACCTGGATAATCCAGGGTACTCTTCCCACATTAAGATCCTCAATTTAATCACATCCTCAAAGTCCTTTGTTGATATAATATTCACAGTTTCCAGGGATTACAACATGGATGTCTTCAGGGGCCATTATTCAGCCTACTGCACCAAAGTTACACAGCTACAAGGTTTAATGTTAATAGTGTACTAATGTATTACAACTTACTGGTTGGGAAAAAGGGATAGTGGACAAAAGCATGCCTTTTTGCATCAAGCTTAAGTTCTAATCCTAGTTTTGTCTGTGATCATGGGCAAACACTTTAACCTTTCTGAGCCTCAGTCTTCTCATCTGTGTATGGGGATGATATCAACCTTCTCATAGGACTAGTGTAAGTATGAAATTGGCTAATCTATATAAAGTATCTGGTGCAGTGCCTGGCATATAGTGCACATTCCATAAATGAGCTCCCATATTATTATAATGCAAGACTCCCTTTGGCTTATCTTGTGTGATACCCATGCAGAACCAGGTATTTTCTGTTTGCAATATATTAATGAAACCAAAAACAATTTGATGTCAAGACATTTACAGTAGTCAATAGAAGGGTAATTTATAAAGTATTATTGTGTGAAAAGACGATGATAATTTTGAATTAAGAAATAAAAATCCAAAATAGCAGAATCATAGAGCATATTGGAGCAACTTTGAAGTGAAATTTGTAAAGATTTTTGCAAAACGAAATATGTCACTGATTGGCAAGGGATTTGAAGATGAGAAGGAGCACTGGGTCTGGAGTCGAAATACTTTTTTTTTTTTTTTTTTTGAGACAGAGTCTTGCTCTGTCACCCAGGCTGGAGTGCAGTGGCACCATCTCAGCTCACTGCAACCTCTGCCTCCCAGGTTCAAGTGATTCTTGTGCCTCAGCCTCCCAAAGTAGCTGAGATTACAGGTGCACACCACCACACTGGCTAATTTTTGTATTTTTAGTAGAGATGGGGTTTCAGCATGTTGGCCAAGCTGGTCTTGAACTCCTGGCCTCAAGTGATCTGCCTGCCTCAGCCTCCCAAAGTGCTGAGATTACAGGTGTGAGCCACTGGACCTAGCCAAGAATACCTGTTTGTGTTCCAGATCTGTTTATTTCTCTCTAGATGGGCTTGGGGAAACTACTTACTTTAGCTTTCTAGGCGTCAGTGTCTTAATGTATGAAAAGGAAAGAACAAGATCATGGCTATAAGTATGTAAAAATTTTTCAAGTATGTCCCATAAGCACTTCATAGTAAGGAGCCATCGGGGTCCCTCTTCCCTGATAAGAAAGATAAAGAGGAGAAGCAACTACGTGTGTGTCCACGATGGACTTTATTACATCATTAAAAAAATCAGTGAGCAGAACATTTGTTTCCTGAAGCATTGTGTAGCTTTGTTTGAAGATAGTTTTCTTTCCAAATGAATCCTGCCGGATATCAGCATGGATATACATTTTACTGCAAAGTTCCATGGTGCTGTAAGGCCAGCTGTATGAAGCACACACAGAGCTCTTTTTCCAGTAGCAATTATCTGATGAAATTGTGCCTTGTTGCAGCAGACAAGCCAGCTATATTCCCACTGGAGTAGGGAGCACGTGCTATGGTATTTATAAACTGTAAAAGCTGTTTGTCAGCATGCACAGCACATGCATTCATCCCTGAGTGCTGGCAAGAAATAGCCTCATTGTTCCTGAAGAGCTAATGATGGATTTATAAATTCTGTCAGCAAATCTACTGCTGCAAGGGATTCTCTCTATAGATGATGTTGACTCCAGCACGTGCAGTTTTAATCATGGACTGAATACATTGTAAGGCCCTGGGTCAGACAGCCCATTCTTTTCTGAGCCAACCCCAACAGATTCCAGATGCAAAGGAAGAGTCATGGTGCAAAGAGCATGGTGTCACAGAGGAGATGAAACATGGGAAGTCAGCATACTCAGAATCCTCAGAATCACCCTTCACTGCCTAGCAAGAGAAAGATTTCAGAACCATTGCAGACACCATCTTACCCCATTGCTGGGGTCTGCACAAGCGAAAACTTTAGAATCCTTTCCAGGCTCCTGCTGTTGGCTTTGCTGGGGATGGGTGCAGGAATGGTTCATGTTTTCTTACAACCTTTGTCTCTGGGCCAGTCAGACAGCCTAGCTGCCCATAGAAGTGAGCTGTAACCCTCCCCAGGGTTCACAGCAGTATACCCAGGCTCTCTTCATTGGCCCATTCTGCTTCCGTTGGATCGGGTGTAATCTGGTTCTTGACTCTCAGCTTTGGTTTTTATCCACCATCTGCCTTTGCGTCTTGGCAAATCATCTCTCTGTTCATTACTAGAATTACGATTCATACCCTCCGTCTATGTGTTTCTGCATTTTAGAGCATTTTCATGTAAGCCTACCCCAAGACAGCCTCTAAGGACAAGCCTAAGCCTCAGCTAGCTGAGGTTTAGTCCAACTTCTTGAAAGCCCCGCAGAGAGAGAGACCTGGATGTTTCAGGCTATTGGAGTTCATGACCTCAGGTGACAGACACAAGCCTGATCAGACTCCATTCCAAGTTTCTTAGTAAGAGTTATCAACTCCCACTGGAAGCTTGGGGTCATTTCCACATAAGATACTGCATGATATATAGTAGGATTTTAAATGGACCATGTTTCACTTGCATATTCCTGGAACCTCCAGTATAACTGCCCCTCTTTTAATCAGCCAGCCCCAGTGGCTCTTGGTAGTTTGTCCATACGGGACTTTGTAGAGTTGTGTGGTTATTTGTGATAGCTTCCCAGAGGAATAGGGAAGGACCCTATAGCTTTTACTGTGAGTGATTGATTGCCTTTGAGGATCAGATTATTTATGGTTTTGTCTCATATCCAATTTCATTTGTTCAATAAAAATATATTAAAGGCTACTCTATGTTATGGTTCCATTATATTATATATTTATGCTCTGATATAGTGGTGAAAAAAAAACACAGCTCTTGCTTATAAGATGCTCATAGTCTGATGGGATCGACATCCAGGGCTGGGGTGCTTAAGGGTAGCAGAAAAGGAGCACAGGCCTTGGAGGTCAGACCTTGGTTCAGAGTCTAGCTTCACCACTTACTTGCTCTGTGACCACAGTCAAGTTACTTAACCTCTCTTGAAGCCTCCATTTTCTCAACTGTACAAAGGGGACTAAGGCCCATTTCACAAGGTTGAGATAACACACATTAAGGACACATTGTAGGTGCTCAACAAATGTTACTCTCCTCCTTTTTTTGTTGACTAATATTGCATTCTTGGCTAAGGTTTTATTACATAAACTGAATTGATACTAATGTAAGTCATTGACTAATGGTCATTTAGAGATTCAATTGAAAAGATTTTGATTATCTCAAGAGGCTGAGTTTTTGATGTTTACCATTAGTATGGCCCCAAATTTCTAAGCTGAGAATTGATTACTCATGATTTCTTGACATTCCTGTTATTACTGAGACCCTGCTATGTGGTAAGGACTTTCTTGGCTACTGGTGAGAAGAGTGGGGAATTATTATTAAACATGATCTTGTCAAGGACTGTGAAAGATCTGAAGTTTTCCCTACTTGTATGGTTGTAAGTTAGTCTGGTACAGATTCATGGAAGCTGGGAAAGGCACATGGTTTCTGGGTTGTAAGAAACAACAGGCACTTCATTACAGCAACAGCAGTAACCAGAGTATTGTCATTTATGCTTGTTCTCTGAGCCTCAGTTTCCACCTCGTTCCAAAAGAAATTTGGGGTGGTTACAGAATTGATCAGGACTCTCTGGAATAGAGGTGACAGGAACAAGAAGATAAGAATGAATTAGGGCCGGGCAGGGTAGCTCATGCCTGTAATCCCAGCACTTTGGGAGGCCGAGGTGGGTGGATCACTTGAGGTCAGGAGTTTAAGACCAGCCTGACCAAAATGGTGAAACCCCATCTCCACTAAAAAAACAAAAATTAGCGGGGTATGGTGGCACGTGCCTGTAATCCCAGCTACTCAGGAAGCTGGGGTGGAAGAATCACTTGAACTCAGGAGGCGAAGGGTGCAGTGAGCTGGAGATTGCGCCACTACACTCCAGCCTCGGTGACAGAGTAAGACTCCATCTCAAAAGAAAAAAAAAAAAAAAAAAAAAGAATTAGATGAGAAAAAAATGTGGCAAATGTGAAATAAGTTGGAAAATATGCACAGCTATCCATTTCAAAATATATATTATTTAGTTACTTGTGCTCTGACTTGTTTCAGGAGGGTTTTTAAAGTAGTTTCAAAGATATGCCCATCTAACATGACAAAATGAAAATAACTGGAATATATGCATTTTTGTGCCGACTGCTTCCCCAAAGGACTTTGTTAAACTTAGGAACTGAAAAACAAATACCAGGAAATTAATAGTAAAACAAACAAACAAACAAAAAAACCAAAAAGGAATTCACAGAAGAAAAATTGGATAGAGCCCCAAGTTCTAAATGTGTGGTTTCCATGCACAATGACTGGCCCTAGGATCTATCCTGGGATCTGTCCTGACCCTTTGTCTCACATGCACGAAAACTGAGGGCAAACTTGAAACACCCGAGCACGGTCTTCTGCAATCATCCAGTTTTGCCTACTTTACTTTTGATCAGGTCCTCTTCTGCCTCTGCCCTGACTCTCAATTTTGACTCCTCTTTTTAGTTCTGCTCCTGCCCTGTGGTTTCTGCATTGGACACTGTCCTCGCGTGGTGACCTCAGCAAAGCGTTTCTCAGGATGTTGGCTCAGGGCTGCTCTAGTGCTTTTCCTGACTGCCACAACTTGTGTGCATGGAACCCAAATCCCCATATGGGCAGGTACTGTCTGGGTTAATGGGACACACTGCACCAATTGTTGGCCCCATACCCACAGCAGTTGACTACTTTGCTCGGTTGTTTCTTTTGCATAAGTGTCTTTTTCACCCAATTAGCTACCTGTCAATGTGGAGCCTGGGCTTTCTGTCCTTCATGTCTTCTCTGACTGTGTATCAGACTACTTTATGCATGTTTGGTGGTTTCAAGAAGTTGCCAGCTGGCTTCTTAATTTGTTGATAGGACACTGTGTTAGCACACCCAGGGACAGTCATTTTATAAAATAGTCTCAGTTTTCTGATAAATAAAATATTTAAAAATATTTAAATACTTCTCAGCTGTAAAATAATACTTAAAAAAATATTTAAATACTTCTCAGCTGTAAAATAACAACAACATCAATGGCACAAGCAATAACAGCAATCATATCATCTTCAAGTTTTGAGCATTCCTGTGGTAGACACTTTGCTCATTCTCAAAAAATCCCATGAGTAAAGAATAATTTTTAGCACCATTCTATAGAGAATAGATTCAGATACAGAGAGTTTAGGTGATTTTCCCCAAGTCAAATGAGTAAGTTAAGTAGGATTAAACCTGAGTCTTCCTGACTTCAAAGACCAGATTTCCCCACACTGCTACCTCTGGTTTATTCAGTGGCATCCATGATGGCCAAGGGACAGCTGCCAGGAAAAATCAGGGGGATCTCATTTGGGGTCACCTTGTGACAAACACCTCAATCTCTCAACACTTTCCACCTCCAAATAGCTAATGAGGTAAGTCCTTATTCAAAATGGAAGCTTTTTGTAAACAAATTGTTTAATCTTAGTGATCACCCCATACCACCACCAATTCACTTAACAGTTATTTGTAAGTCTATCAGCTTTGTTCTGAAAAACAAAAACAAAACAGCTGATTAAACTCGTGAGCATGGCATTAAAAAACAAATAAAATGGAAGCTTTTGCTGCAACACTAGTCATAATCCGTAGCAATTTACTTACACCATCACCCATTTTGCGTTGTTTCTAGCCTGGGAAAAGAAAGTCAGTCTTTCTCAAAGCCAGCCTCATCACTTATTTCTATCCATTGTTTATTCGTTTGTCATTCATTCACTCGATATTTATTGATCATCTCCTGGGTGCCAGATGCAGTACCAGGCTCTGGAAATTAACAGTGGTTTGTCCTTTCATGCCAGTCCTTCCACTGTCTTCAGACCTTCCGTGTGTCTACCATTCCCTTTCCTGTCACTTATACCCACTCCCTCTTTTGCTGGTTTGTTCCAACTTAGCCTATAAAAATGCCCAAATCATTTCCATCCTCTTCTTCTTATCACCTTCATTCTGCTCTTCTAAGCCAAGCTTCCAAAGAATTGCCTTTAATTACAGCTTCCCCTTCCTGTCGCACATTCACTTGCAATCTTCGTGGTCTGAAACTGCCCTTACCAAAGTCACTCCATTGAACACTTCTGTGTCCACACCATCCTGGGCCTCTCAGCCACCTTGTACAGTGTTGACCCTTCCCTCTTTCTGGAAGTGATTCCTTGGTGTCTTTGACCTCATTCTCTGGATGTTTGTAATCCTGAACATTCTGTCTCTGTCTTCCTAAAGGCTTGTTCAGTCTTTACCCAGAACTGAAGTATGGGCTCTTTGCAAGCTTTCCTCTGGTCTACTGCTTTTCTTTCTCTGCTCTTTTTTTTTGTTGTTGTTATTGTGCAATTGCATCCATTCACGTAGCAGTGGCAGACAGGCATTTATATTTCAGTTTTTGCTTGTTCCCCTGAGCTTCAGATAGACAAAAAAGTCCTGTGGAACCCCACCACTGGGATGTTCCACAACAAGTCCTAAACTGAGCTCATCATCTTCCCGAGATGGTGATCTTATGGTCTTGTCTGTTTCACGGGATGGCAGCACATCCACCCTGTCACTCCAGTCAGATGCCCAGAAGCCACTTCTCAAGTCAGGGTTTTCGTTCCCTTGCTTCCCTTCCTTCCCTTTCCCTCCCCTTTCCCCCTCCCCTCCCCTCCCCACCCCTACTCTCCCCTTCCCCCTTCCCTCCCCTCCCCCTCCCCCTCCCTCCCTTCCTCCCTCCCTTCCTTCCTTCCTCCCTCCTCCCTCCCTCTTCTTCCTTCCCTCCCTCTGTCCCTCTCCTTCATTCCCTCCCTCTCTCCCTCTCCTTCCCTCCCTCCTTCCCTTCCCTTCCCTCCCCTTCCTTTCTCTTGTCTTGTACCAGTTAGTGGGAAAATAAAAGTAAGTAATAAAACAAAGTCCCATCCTTTGCTCTTATAAATTTATACTGTAATGGGAAAGACTGACTTTGATCAAAGAACTGCAAAAATAAATGGAACATTTTATTTATGATCAAGGTTGGTATAAGAATATGCGATAAGAATTCTTCCCATAGGACCTGAGATTCAAATTGAGATTGAAGGAAGAATATGAGTTAACTAGTTAAAGGATGGATGATGGTATGTTCTCAGCAGAGGAAATAACACATGCAAATGCCCTGGGAAGAGGAAGCTGGGGCATTGAAGGAACAGAGACAAGGCTGGAGTAGCTCTACAGGCAACAGTGGGGCCTGAGTGAGGCTGGGAGATGACTAGGCAGACCATGCAGGGACTGGTGGGTCAGGTGACAAGTTCTTGTTTATATCCTACATGTATAAGGGCAGTTGTTTGAGGGTTATAAGCATAAAGATGATATGATCAATTTTAATTTTGCCTTAAAATGTGGAGAATGGAGAAGAAGGGAGAATGCATGGCTGTGTAGGTGCTAGTTAAGAGGCATGAGATGATAGTGGCTTATTAGTATGGCTGCCAAGGATAGAAAACTAGAGGTCACTTTACAAAAAGTCTATCAGTTTGATTTAGAATAACTCAATTTGCCTCTCGGAGGAGAGTAATATAAGTGTTTAGACTTGAGGTTCAATTATGTGAGCCCTGTTTCTTCCTAAGTGCAAGAGATTTCATTAAATAATTTAACTTGAGTCCTGAAGAAGTGTCTTTGCTGCCCCATAAGGCCATTTCTGTAGTTATTCTTCCAACAAAACATGGGTCAGTTGTACTGCATAAGCCAGGAGGCTGCAGTCACCTGTCATCAGTGCCCCAGAGCTCTGTTTAGAAAAAGTTACAGCAGCATCTCCCTCCAGGCAGCCAAGGAAGGCACTCCAGATAGCACCAGCACCTTGCAAATGGTGGTGGCCCTTTCCCTGTTTGGTCTAGCATGACACAGCTGTTGCATTTGTGCTGAGGCTGTGACACCAGCATCCCACTGGGGTCATGTGCAGCTTAGGTTAAATGAGGGCATTTTTAACTGCCAACTGGAGTATTGTATGTGTATATGTATTTCTTTTTTTTTTTTTTTTTTTTTTTTTTTTGAGACAGAGTCTTGCTCTGTTGCCCAGGCTGGAGTGCAGTGGCGCAATCTCGGCTCACTGCAAGCTCCACCTCCCGGGTTCACGCCATTCTCCTGCCTCAGCCTCCCGAGAAGCTGGGACTACAGGCACCCGCCACCACGCCCGGCTAATTTTTTTTGTATTTTTAGTAGAGACGGGGTTTCACCGTGTTAGCCAGGATGGTCTTGATCTCCTGACCTTGTGATCCACCTGCCTCGGCCTCCCAAAGTGCTGGGATTACAGGCGTGAGCCACCGCACCCGGCCGTGTGTATGTATTTCTACTCATTAAATTTTAGAAATAAAATATGAAATGGGGCTGGAATTGGAATGGGATATGCATCTTGCATTTTCCCAGTGGCATCCTCTTCCTCCCAGTTATAGGGATATGGTAAGAGCTTAGTAAATATTTGTTGAATGACGTGTAATCTGCCAAAATTCTAGGAAGCTGCATCTTGCAAGAAAACCAGAGCAGCAAGTAGATGACCAATGGACTTAGGGCATGCTGGGGAAAATCCTAATCACATGTAAGGATTTGAAGGAAATGGCTTGGGTGCATGGGCAAGGGGGGGTGCATGGGCAAGGGGGGTGCATCACGCAGAGAAGGGAAGAAAATTGGAGAGTATTTGGCAATGAAGACGCTGCATGGAGAGTGAGAGGTGGAATAGCTGCTTCATCTTATCGAATGAAAGATAATCAAATAATTGGAAGTGTCTGGACTGCCTCACTGCTCTGTGTTTCTGGTGGGATTTTGGGATTGGCACTGAGATTCATCAATATTGATCAGTGGAGTGACTTTAAACAAATATATATATTGGCTTATTCTGAGCTCTCAAAAAATCATAGGTTGTCAGAATTGGAAGGCATCTTGGAAATCACTTAGCATTTTACAGACGAAGAAGTTGAGATCACAATGGAATATCACATAATATCACACAACTTTGGTTTAATAGCCTTAATGGAGTTGAACAAGAAACTCTGTGTCTGTTAAGACTCTTTTGGTCGCAAACAACAAAAACTGCTTCTAGCTAACTTAAAAAAAGGGAAGATTTAGTAGAAAACACAGGAGAGACTCACAGATCCAAGGAAGTGCAGAACACCAAGCTGTAGGAGGACACAACAAGGCGGCTGCTGGACGCTGCAATCTTTTCCTCAGGGTACGCCCACTGATTGCCTTCAGTGGCTGGGTTTTTGGACCATAGTAATCACGCAGTTCTTTCAAAATAGTTTTTTCTCCTTTTTAAAATCTTCAACTGGAAGCATTTTAAAGAATCGAAAATGCTACAATGATTCTTATCTGTTCAAGACAGAACTTTTTTGATGACAAAGATAGTTTTTGCCACTTTGTGGATTAAATATATTACGTCCTTTATGGACTAAATGTTTGTGTCCCACCAAAATTCATATGTTGGAGCTCTAACCCTCAATACAATGGTATTTGGAGATGAGGCCTTTGGGAGGGAATTAGCGTTAAATAAGGTCACGAAGGTGGGATCCTCATGACGGCATTAGTGCCTACATAAGAAGAGAGACTTCCGAGAGCATTCTCTTTCTTTCTTTCTGCCGCGAGAGGACTCAGTGAGAAGGTGGCCATCTGTAACAAGGAAGGAGGCTCTCATCAGGAACAGAATGTGCTGCACCATGTTCTTGGACTTCTTGGGGAAAAGGGATATCTTCAAAAAAGACTTTCGAGAAATCTTGCCATGGGTCCTATGGGAGTAATTTCTCTTTAAGTTCCTTCAAAAGCCTACTATAATCCTACATTGTTCTTCAAGGTCCTTGTGATTAGATTTGTGTCTTTATTACATGAATCGAGGGGACAGAGGCAGCCTCAAGGGAACCCAGACATTTCAGTTTACAAATAATTGGCAGTGTCTGGACTGCCTCACTGCTCTGTGTTTCTGGTGGGATCTTGGGATTGGCACTGAGCTTCATTGATATTGCAGGCTGTGGGTGGAATGATCAGTAGGAATCCACCCACAGCCTGCAATATGGGTGTGGGTGGAATGATCAGAACTATGAGAAATAAATTTCTGAAATTGGTTATGTGAAAGTGGCACTGTGGTCAATTTAGTGGTTAAACTGCAGCCCCACTGATGCCAGGGGAGTTAAGGAACTAGTACTCAGGCTCTCATCCAAGTGGCTGAGGGACTTGCTAGTTCTCTGACCTGAGTTTTGCTCACTCCTTGCTTGCTCAGCAGGATGACAACTTACACCTGGGGACAATGTCGATTTTCTGGTCTCTCTGATCAGTTGGGCCAGCAGGTGTGATCGAGCGTGCAGTGTGTCTACACTCGACCTATCAGCCCTTCAGAGGGACAGAAGCTTCTCAGCTGGATCCTCCCTGCAGGTGCTGGGCTGCGGAGGAGGCAGGCAGTGCAGCATGGAGTCCTTCCCTCTTTCTTCTTGGGGGCTGTGCCTCTGCTATGATTCCCCTGAACTTTTTAATATTTGTTTTTTTATTTTTTATTGATACCTAACAGATATAAATATTTTGGGGCTACATGTGATATTTTGATATTTATATAGTGTGTAAAAACAGACTCTCTACTGAACTTCTACATTAGCTTCATAATTTGTCTATCTGCCTCTGGCTTCTCCCCAGTCAATGCAATTGTTTATACTGTCATATCCTTTATGTCTTCCTGATCATGTTGGGGTTTTTTAAAGTGAGAATTAAAAAAAAAACACTTTAATTGTGGTAAAATAGAGATAACATAACATTTGCCATCTTAATCATTTTTAAGTGTTTTAAGTTTAGTGATGTTGAGTATATAGGAAGTCCTTACTTAATGTCCTTGGTAGGTTCTTGGAAACTGGCTTTAGTAAAAGACAGGCTCTCAGACACTGTGACTTTAAGCAAAAGACATACAGAAGGTCCTCAAATAATGTCGTTTTCTTCAACATCCTTATAACAGGGATAAGGAAAAAATGGCTTTGTTATACATAGTTTCCCTTAAAGTTGCAGTTCCCAGGAACCTATTGATGAGGTTAAGCAAGGACTTACTCTATTCACATTATTGTGCAACCAATCTCCAGAACTATTTCCATCTTGTGAAACTGAAACTATGACCATTAAACAACTCCCCACTCCTTCTCCCTTCAGCTCCTGACAATCACCATTCCATTCTCTAATTTTGATTACTCTCAGTACCTCATAGGAATGGAATAATGACTACAGTATTTATCTTTTAGTGATTATCTTCTTTCACTTAGCATAATGTCTTCAAGGTTGATGCATATGTTATGGCATGTGTCATGAATTCCTTCTCTTTTAAGGCTCACTAATATTCCGTTGTGTGGATGTGCTGTATTTTGTTTATCCATCATCTGTTGATGGACTTGGGTTGCCTCTGATTTTTGGCTATTATGAATAATGCTGCTATTCACATGAGTGTACATGCCAACAGTGTAATTTTTTTGCGTGAAGTCCTATCTCCTGGGCTCACCCCTACCTTTCTTGCATCTAGGGAGCAACACCATGGTAGATTTCCCTACAGATTTCCATCCAGAGGGACCAGAGGAATTTCTGTTCCACAGCGACATTCCATGTAGTTTCACCTGCACTGTTTATCCCATTTCCTTCAACTCACCACCATTTTTTTCAAGGGGAGTCTGTGAATTGTTTCCCAGAGTTTTGCTTCTCGACTTTCTCCCCCTTGTTCACTTCTGGGGGAATCGAGCAGGAGCCTGCGTGTGTAATGAAGGGAAAAGCTGCCTGAGGGTCTCTCATAAGGAAAACAGTCAGAGCAACAGAAGAACTACTCAGCAAAGGAGGCCCTAGTGGCTTGTGGGTGGGGGAGTCAAGGTAGATAAGGGAGGTATGAAACTTCTGGCTCCTTCAGCTCTCTTGGATTGGAGAAACATGACCAATTGTTAGGAAAGGCAGTCCCAGGAATGTGCATGGGCTGGGTGTCAGAATGACTTGCTGCATACATATGAAGAAAGAAGGGACTAGGAGAGGGGAGTGTTGGGGTGTGGGACCTGCATGCAGGTGGGGTGGGGGAAGAGGAAACAGTATCTGAAGCTATTTTTGGGAAGTTTTGTGGGTGCTCAGATGTGTAAAGAAGATGCTCTTCTCCCCTCTTAAAGACCTGCATTTTTCCTTAATGCCACTGTGATCCACTTTACGTTTCCTTTGACTGTGACTCCATGCAGAGGCTGGGCCACGTGAGGCTCTCCAGGGATTATTGAAGTTAAATGTTGATTCTTTGGTTACCTGTCTTTGATCAACATTTCCTTAGTTTGAGTTTTGTTGGTTGTTTCTTGTTTTTGCTCTTAGATTTGGAGTGAAGGTAGTTTGTGACTGGGTGCAGTGGCTCATTCCTATAATCCCAGCAGTTTGGGAGGCTGAGGCGGGCAGATTGCTTGAGGTCAGGAGTTCAAGACCAGCCTGGCCACTATGGTGAAACCCCATCTCTACTAAAAAAAGGCAAAAATTAGCTGGGGTGTGGTGGTGCCTCCTAGCTACTCATGAGGCTGAGGCTCGAGAATTGCTTGGACCCTGGAGGTGGAGGCTGCAGTGAGCCGAGATTGTGCCACTGTACTCCAGCTTGGGTGACAGAGCAAGACTCAGCCTCAAAACAAACAAACAAACAACCAAACCAAAAACCCAAAACAAAAGAGTGAGGATAGTTTGTGATTTTACGTCTAAAATGTCATCCTTCTCTAGGACCCAGGAAAAGTGAAATGAGATCTTCAGAGAAATACAAACAAGAGGAAGGCAATTTTGTTCTTTATATAAGAATTCAGGTTTCACAAGGGAGAAAAGTGTTTCCTTGAATAATATGCTGAGATATCTTGAAATGTGATTTCACTCAGTTTTTTCCCATATTACGTATTATAAACACATGACTATTTCTTCTAATTATAAAGTATAATATTTTCTGTACTGTATTTTTATAAGCAGTTAGCTTGAGAAACATTTCCTTACTGTTGGCCTGGTATTTGAGATCACATATACCAAATGCTACTAAAGAAAAACTATTCTCATTGGCGGAGAAACCCTGTAAGACTTGGGAGAAGGATTTAGGATGCAGAACTGGAATGAACCCCGGGATTCCCACATTTTTCTGTGCCCTTAACTGCTGCCTTCTGCACCACATGTTCTCGCTGTGTAATGCTCCCTTCACAAAAGTCACAAGGCATTTTCTCTGCTCTTTTGCAAGAGGTATCTGTGGATCAAACCTTAGCAATCACTTACCTGGATTCTACCATGAATTCCAATTAGTATGCCCTTTGAGATACAAAAGATTCCCTTCACTAGCTTCCTGGCCTCTATGTCTAGCCATCATTTTGAACTATTTGTTTGAGTTCAGGGCTGACTGGTCACCGGAAATGTTGTTTCCATTAAAGCAAGTAATTTCAAGCTTGCGACATTTAATAATTATTGAATTCTTCCATTCAGAAAAATCTCCCTAGGATACAACTATTAGATTAGGAGAAGGCAGCTTTAGAAAAGCTGACATCTATAAAGCCATGCATTTGTGGGAGTCAGGCCATCTTATGAAAACGTTTAGACAGGCACATAAATGCTTTCTCACTTGGTGAGAAATCTGACTTCAGCGCCTCCTTCTGTTTGACAGTAATATGTGTTTAGTTATCGTTAGTAGCCTTGGTGGAACCCTGAGATTACTTTGTTTTCTACTAATGACCAATAATTTTTGGAGACTTTTTCCCCTGTCTATTTTATCCCTGTATCAGGTAGACTGATAAATGTTACTTTATTTCATTATTTCCTTGCCCCTGTACACGTACTAAGTATTTTATTCAGATAATTGTAGGCCACGTGTTAGTCATCCATCATATCCTTCCTTTGATTTCTTCCTTCTACTATTCGTGATTGAGTAACAGTAAGAATCTCTTTTGTTATTGAATATTTGACTGACTAACAAATTTTATTGAGCAACACAGTCATTGTAGATTTTGCATCCCCATGCATGTTTTCTTTTTGCCAGTTCTTTTGGTGGCCAAGACCATGTCTCTTTTGTCTTTCTTTTGGAAAACCAATTCATAGGCTCTGCTGGGGCTAATACTTCCACTTGTCAGTCACAGGATAGTGCAATGATCAAGGGTCTTGAGTCCGCCATGATTTGAATGTGTCCCCCCAATTTCATGTGTTGGAAACTTAATCACCAAATTCATATGTTGATGGTGTATGGAGGTGGGATTTTGGAGAGGTAATTAGGATTAGATAAAGTCATCAGGGTAGGCCCCCATGATGGGGATTGGTGGGTTTATAAGAAGAGGAAGAGAGACTTGAGCTGACACGCTCTTCCTCCCTCACCATGTGTTGTCTTCTGCCATGTTAAGATGCAGTCAGAAGACCCTCACCAGATGTGACCCCTTGACCTTGGATATCCTACCTAGTCTACGGGGCTGTAAAATATATGTATATATATTTTAAATAAATCACCCAGTCAGTGGTATGATGTTACAGCAACAGAAATTTGACTAAGATAGAGTCTTTTCTGAGCCTTTTGCAAAGACAAACAGGAGAGAGGCAGAGTTCTTTTTCTTCCTAGGATCATTGGTTGTAACGATGACGTAAGCTGAAATTGCTGGTTGCCACCATACGGGGAAGGGGTGTCTGAGAATAAATAAAGACAGAAAAGCGAAGCTGAGAGGTGGAGAAAAGGGATTTTCTTAATGCCATCATTGAACCCTTTCATCTTGACACACGTAAGTCAGCTGTATCCCTTGCATTTTCAGCTATGTGGGAAATACATTCCATCTTTTGTATACACTAGCATGAGGTGGGTTTCTGTCATTTGCAATTGAAAGTGTCCTGAGAGATATAACTTCTAGGCATTTTATCCATGAAAATTTCTCTTTATTTGGTTTGATCACCTGTGTAATTTACTTCTGTATCCTTTGACACCAGCCACTCCCGTGGTCTGCAGAGAGTGGACAATGTATACCTCATTTGCATGTGGGGGAAGTAAGCAGGTGATTTTCAGAGAGATGAGGTAGTCTCCTAACATGGTCACCAGACAAAATACAGAATTCCCAGTTAAAGTTGAATTTCAGATAACTAAAAAAATTTTAGTACAAATTTTTATGTCCTACGTAATATGTGGGACATATATATACCAAAAAATTTATTGCTTATCTGAAATTCTAATTTAAGTGTCTTGTATTTATTCATCTAATTTAGGCTCATCAAATAACCATATTTTAAGAATGCACTTAAAATAGTATTATGAGGTTCCTAAATTTAGGAGAGCATCTTACCTGAGTAATATTTTATACATAGAATATAAAATTCAGATTTAACTGGGCTTTCTGTATTTTGATTTGCTGAATCTGGCAACCGTATCCCCTATCCACTCCAATTGTTTTTCTGATCCAGACAACATGGTATCTAAATTGTAGTCTCTAAGAGCCATCCCGTTTGCCAGCTTCATGGATCAAAGGAGAAATGTCTGGGTTTGGGCCTCTTCAGTGAGCACCCTTTGCACCAGATGTGGGTGTTTGTAGGTGAGAGACACTACAGAATGCAGGGCAATTCCCTGGCTGTGTGGGAGGAGAAGGGAACTCAGGAGAATTAACATTTACTGAGGATCTCTTGCTTGTCAGTCACTAAGGAGAAGCTTTGTGTCCATTGACTCATTTAATCATTATGATGGGTCTGTGAAATAGATTTTATCTATGCCCATTTGAAAAATAAGGAAACTGAGACTCAGAGAGTTGAAGTAATTAGCCCAAAAAGATGTAGCTAGGAAGTAGTGCCAGGTTCATCTGATTTTCAGCCCATGCTCTTTCTACAGGTTCAGTTTTCTGGGTAGAGGACAGCCCCTGGTGTCTGTGAGCAGAGTGGGATGTTGCCAGGGCACTGAGAAAGAGCCAGCAGAGGGACAGTGGCTGCCTATGTCTGTAGCCTTTGTACTGGAGACTCTGTGACCTTCATTCTCTGCCTGCACCTAGCTGAATGGATGGACATTTTGACCAAGGTTGTCTTTTGTGCCTTTCCTTGGGATAGCTAATAAAGCAAATCGGTTGGGCCTCAAACAAATGGAAAATGTTCAAGATCACTCATCATGAGAGAAATGGGAATTAAAATAACACAAGATACCATTTCTCACCTATCAGATAAGCAAAGATTAAAAGTCTAATAATACAACCTGTTAGCAAGACTGTATAGAAACAGGTGCTATCACAGTTGCTAGTGGGCACACGAATTGGTTTCACTCATCTGCAGGAGAATCTGGCAATAAACCCTCGACAGACTATCTATGTACTTACCTTTTGATCCAGCAATCTCACTTCTAGGAATCTACCCTGAAGAGCTACTTCAATATTAGGAAAATGCATATGCACCAGTTTCTTCACTATAACATTGTTTGCAATTGCAAAATATTGGTCTGTAGTCCAGTTAATAGCATTGTAGCAACGTTGATTTCCTGGGTTTATAATTTTAATATGGTTGTGTAAGATGTTAACATTAGCGCAAGCTGGGCAAAATGTACTATTTTGTAGAATTTTACCACTTTTCTGTAAGTTTAAATTATGTTGAGCTAAGACTTAAAACAAAAACAATGACATAATTAACAAACCTATTTTCTCATCACCTGATGTGGGGCACGAAGACCGGGCTGGATTAACAGTGAATGGCCATAGCTGCCCAAGTCTGTCCTCTTTGGTCTAGCATATTCTGGAGAATGGGGTAGGGCTGGCCAACACTGGATTGTCAGAAGTCTCAGCCACGGGAAAAGGGAATGGAGGGGTACAGACAGTCATGGCTACATCCTTACTGACACTTCACTGAGCAGTACATTCCTGTATGTGAAAACTTGTCCAGACAGCTGGTGTCCACTGTTCAAATTGGGTCTGTGAAGGATGTCCTTGGAAACCGTTCCATTACTTTAAAGTTTCATTTCATGTGTGTGAGAAATTTACTGTCTTTTCCCAAATCACTGGTTATTTGGACTGTATATTCAAATACCTTGAACTATGTGACCTCTCTCTTTATGTGGTATTTTCAGTTCTACAAATAGAAAAGCTATGAAATGCTTAAGATGAGGAATCAGTTCTGTCTCCTAAATGACTTGCTCAAAATTGCAAGGTTCCCATTTTTAAAAGATTGTAAAATTGACAAATGCATCAGAGTGTCCTTAGTCAAAATGACTTAGGTGTCTCCTAACAGTTTGATCATTTCTACTTTACACTTTACAGGAAAACACAGATTAGCTGCTTTTTATTTGCTGCTCTAAATTATTTTACCAGAGCATGGGCTTCAGTGATACCGCACCAAAATATGAAACCCTTGATCCAGTGGAGATAGAATGAATTAATGGGTGTTTGGGGAAAGTTTTAACCATGCAGTGTCCTGTGCACTCTACTGCCAGCTTCCTGGGGTCAACTCAGGGGCAGGGTGGGTTCAGTCAAGGTGTTCCTCCTTGCAGTGTGGCAGTGCATCTGCCTTGAACACCTGCGTGAGATAGATTCCATGATAAGGCTGATAATTCATTTAATTGCCCCAGTAACTCTGTTAAGGCTCAGAGACATGCAGTGTCTTTCCCAAGTCACAAAGCTAATAAATAGTGGAGCTGGGGTTTGAGTCTGCCTTGCTCCAAGTCCAGAGTACCTTTTACTGAGCACACTACCCAGCCGAGAGAGACCACTTCGGCCAACTCTGCCACTTTGCTGAGGCTGGGCTCTGCCTATGCTTGGGGTGACAATAGCAGGTGCCGTCCTTTCTGTCAGTGCATTGCACCTCATCTCTAAAAGCTGGAGCTGCTTTCCGTCATTCCTTCTCAAGCTCTACAACGCTTTCCTATGCATAGAAGTCATTGTGAAAGAAACCTCATCTAGCCAGGCACAGTGGCTCATGCCTGTAATCCCAGCACTTTGGGAGGCTGAGGCGGGCACATCATGAGGTCAGGAGATCAAGACCATCCCGGCTAACACAGTGAAACCCCATCTCTACTAAAAAAATACAAAAAGAATAGCCAGGCCTGGTGGTGGGCACCTGTAGTTCCAGCTACAAGGGAGGCTGAGGCAGGAGAATGGAGTGAACCTGGGAGGCAGAGGTTGCAGTGAGTCGAGATCGTGCCACTGCACTCTAGCCTGGGCGACAGAGCGAGACTCTGTCTCAAAAAAAAAAAAAAAAAAAAAAAAAAGGCTCGTCTGCCAGCTCTTATAAGCTTGGTCTCTGCAGGGAGCCTCACAGCAAACCCAGCCTCCTCACCTTTCCAACTAAGAACCCCATGACCCTGCTACACCAGGGTGGGAAATGCCGAGTATTTTCCTCCCTTTTTTTTTTTTTTTTTTTGAGGGTAGTTTCAATTTGTGTTTTGAAAAGAGCATGGTCTTGGAATCACACCAGAGTGTGAATTCAGTCTCACTGCTGAGTCTCTGTGGATAAGGGGATTCACCTGTTTATACCTCAGGTTTTTTTTTGTCTGTTTGTTTTTAAATAAAGAAAGTGGGGATGGCCGTACCTTTCTTAGAACTATTGTGAGGATTTAATGACATAACAGAAACAGCATCTAGCATGTAGTAGGCATTGAATAAGTGGCTGTTATTATTTTGACAAGCACTGCTAATTCTCAACATAGCATTTTCCCCATATGTCCCCTCCATTGGGCTCAGGCTATTTCTAATGAAGAAGAACAGAGTTGCAAAGCATGCTGCCTTTTAGAATCACTTTTATTTCTAGAGGACAGAAACTCTGCCAAGGAGGAAAATGGAAGTTATCCCAGGCTTTTGTGTGGGTTTTATTTGTATGCAAAAGCTAGCAAGTCTTCTTTGTTCAGAAGATGAATTTCATTCTAATGGTGCCAAAGAATCTTCTAAAATTTCATAATTGCCATTCCTAGTGTGCTCCAAGCTGAAAGACAACAAAAGAATTAGGTGGCCGGTTCAGATTGGATTTGAGGAGGGATGCGCATTTGAAAATGCTTCAGCTGCTCCTGAGTCATCCCGGTCTACTGAGATGTGCAGATGAGTTACACTGAGGAGTCAGCAGCATCAGCCCAGTGTTGCCCAGCCAGGGGTACTGGGAATGGTGACGAGATGTGGGTCAGGCCTGAGGAGGTACCTAGTTTGAGTGCCCTGGCCACTATCCTAGGTCTGCCTTTTGTTACCTATACATGCAAATGCGTGGAGCACTTTACAACCTGCCAAGCATTTTTTTTACACTTTTTGTCTCTTGTAACTCTCTTAAAAATCCTTGAAAACAGATATGGTCAATGTTATTATCCCACCTTATAGATGAGGAAACTGAGGTTCAGAAGTCCCAAACACACAGCTGGTAAAAGGCAGAGCCTGGAGTTGAATTCATGGTACCCAACTCTAAAAATAATCATCTTCCCTCTAGATTTATATGCCTATTACGGTACAGTATAATTATCCAAGTTTGGATTAGTGATGCTCTTTTTTTTTTTTGGGGGGGGGCAGTCATGTAATACTGTGTAAATCACCAAAGCCTAAGTTTTCTACTCTGGGGATTTGGCACAATGATGATAACTGGGTACATTCTAGGGGTTCAGCCTCCATCATCACAGACAGCAAAAGTCTCAGGGGGTGTGGCAGGGCCCTCTGCATTTTCTCCTCTGCCATTCGTTTTCTTCTTCTTCTTCTGTGTGGAACCACACAGAGCTAACAATCTTCTTCTTCTGTGTGGAACTACACAGAGCTAACAATCATGGAGTGTAAGCTAAGACAGAAGAAGAGAAGGTGATCCTGACCTAGAGGCTCTATGGTGGGAGGAGCTGGGTCATGAGAGGGAGGCTCCTGCCTTCTGCGGAAGTATTTAGTTCTTGAACAATGCAGAGATCACTTTTCAATAACCAAAGCAGCTTGCATGGTGTTTCTCAATTTCAGCAGTATACAAGCCACTTTTAAAGGAAAAAATCATTCTTGGGGATCTCTAGGACACTTACATTGTTTTTATTTTAGTTACTTGAATACATAAAACATGAAAACTGTTGTAAATTTTTAAGCTTATAGCTCTTATGCAACAATAAAATGAGATTAAACAAGATTTTGTTTAATTTCTGATGATCTAAAAAATTAATGAAAGGATATTCTGCGTTGTCTGCCCCCCAAATTTCAGTGCCCTCATGTGAGGTAGAGTTACGAATGAGTGCAAACAAGGGTCCAGTAATGTTTTCAGTAATGTTTTGGCACAGTTACTCAAACAGAGAATAACTGAGAGAATTCAGTTCCCACATAGCGCCAGGTGATAAATGCATCAGATCGACTTCAGGGCATATCTGTTCTAGAGTCACTGAGAGGGACCTGTGACTGATGATGAAGGAGAAATGATCAGTCTATAAGTACCTGTTGGTTGCCTGGGATGACAGAAACGATCTGCCCTACCTTATTCTTCTTCTGGTTAACTCCTATTCATCCTTCAAAACACAGCTCAGTTGTCCACAACTCCAGGGAGCCTTTCCCAGATGCTTCCATGTGGTCAGCCTTTTGCTTACCCTGTAGGACCTCTTGGATCACTTTTCTTCCTGAATACCTTGCTGGGCCTACTGGCCCTAATGGGTAAGACGCTCTTCTCTTTATTGTCCTGTCCTTGTATTTCCCACAACACCATCGACATAAAGCTAAAATGTAATAGGTTTTACTAAACACTTGGGGTAACAAGACTGTAATATTGAAGCTGGAGGTTAAATATTGCACTTGTATCCACAGGAAAAAGAGAAAGGTTAATATTTTCACAGAGGCCCCCTCATGGGTGCACCCCAGATGTTGCCTTACTTTGTCTGTCTCCTAGAGAAAGCCTTTTCTTCCATCCTTCACAGTATAAATCTCTACCACCTCGAAGGAAACCACCCTTCCTTGTTCATAGAAGTTGATTTTGTCCAAGCATCTGTCCTCGCGAGCTGCTCTGACACAGGCCAGCCATGGACAAAATGTTTTTTTAACAGTTCATTGTCCAAATGTGGTTGTGTGAGTGGGGAAAAGGTCTTGGCTCACTGACTCTGCTTTGAGGTCTTTACTAGTGCCAGATGAAGTTGGGGCACGCTCTTCCTGCGGCCTGCCAGCCACCTGAGGACAATTCATTGACGCAGAGCCATATCTGGATGCAGACACTTGCACACCTGCCCCAAGCACATGCACAGATATTTGCAGGCAGTTCAAACTAACTGTAGGTCGAGGTTGAGAACTGTTTTCCTAAAGGTGATATAATTTGCAATTTTTTTTTTTTGAGACGGAGTCTTGCTCTGTCGCCCAGGCTGGAGTGCAGTGGCGCAATCTTGTCTCACTGCAAGCTCCGCCTCCCGGGTTCACGCCATTCTCCTGCCTCAGCCTCTCCGAGTAGCTGGGACTACAGGCGCCCGCCACCACGCCCGGCTAATTTTTTGTATTTTTAGTAGAAACAGGGTTTCACCATGTTAGCCAAGATGGTCTCATGATTTATAGTAAACAAATAAGTAGGAGATATTTTATGATGCTATTATTATAGTTAGCAGATACATGCACACAAATATTATAATTTAAGAATGTCAAAACAGAAATGTCTCATATAAAAGTATTGAGGACATAAGAATAGCAGTTTTCAATTTTATAAATAAACATGAGATTTTAAAGAGATGTATTTGAGAAGTGACATATTACCCTTCTATCAAATGAACAGAGACAGTTACTATTTTTCCTGCAATAAAAAATGTATAAATGTCACATTCTTTTTTTTTTTTTTTTTTTTTGAGACGGAGTCTCGCTCTGTCACCCAGGCTGGAGTGCAGCGGCGCGATCTTGGCTCATTGCAAGCTCCGCCTCCCAGGTTCACGCCATTCTCCTGCCTCAGCCTCTCCGAGTAGCTGGAACTACAGGCGCCCGCCACCACGCCCAGCTAATTTTTTTGTATTTTTAGTAGAGACGGGGTTTCACCGTGGTCTCGATCTCCTGACCTCGTGATCCGCCCACCTCGGCCTCCCAAAGTGCTGGGATTACAAGCGTGAGCCACCGCGCCTGGCCTAATTTGCAATATTTTTTCTTCCCATCCTTCTGCTTTTAAGTTCACCCACAGGAGGCTTTTTGCTTTTTTTTTTTTTTTTAACCCTGTGCCTAAGAAGTGGGAGGTCCCTTACAGTGCCCCTGCCCACCTTTTTTTAAACTGAGTTTTGGTCTTCTGCCCGGGCTGGAGTGCAGTGGCTTGATCTTGGCTCACTGCAACTTCCGCCTCCCGGGTTCAAGTGATTCTCCTGTCTCAGCCTCCTGAGCAGCTGGGATTACAGTTGCATGCCACCATGCCCGGCTAATTTTTTTGTAATTTTAGTAGAGACAGGGTTTCACCATGTTTTCCGGGCTGGTCTCGAACTTGTGGGCTCAAGTGATCCGCCTGCCTTGGCCTCCCAAAGTGCTGGGATTACAGGCGTAAGCCACGGCGCCTGGCCCCTTACGGTGCCTTTTCAAATAGCAGTGCTATCTACCTCTTCTTCTACCTCTGGCTACACAAATAAACAAAATGACAGAAACTTTGAATTAGATAGAGTTTGAGCATAGGCTAGATAAAGTGAAGCTTCCTCTGTCTTAAATCTCCCCTTGTCCATGGTTAAACCTAAGGGGCTTTGTGTGCAACTGTGTGTATCTTTCTTTTTCTTTTTGCACTAACGTGTTACTCTCTAAAGGACACAAGATCCCCAGAAGCAGCCTCCACTTGTTACTCGACTTTATATTTTTTACAGCCTGGCACAAACCTGGCACACAAAGGTTTGTTTACCAGACTGACTGGCTGATTTGATGTACTAAAAAAATAGGAGCGTTCCTGCAACTAATGGAAATTTAGAGAAATGACAGGCATAGCAGATTTATGTTTAAGCAAGAATAAAAACAATATGGTTCCA